>NC_036446.1:6396271-8896271 GCF_002775205.1 Xiphophorus maculatus | reverse complement strand
TTGCGCTTCCTGTATTTATTATAAGCAGAGGCATTTAAAGCTTAAATCATTGCTGGAATAGCATCCTGGTAATATTGTTAGGTGCAAGTCACTCCTTCTGGTGAATGCGGTTAATTTAATACCAGTAGCCAGTACTGGGAGAAATGAGGAGACATGGCTAGGGGCAGGGTATGATAATCTAATCCACAAGTGTGCATTGCTGTACATAGATCAGTCTTCTATTTATAGAAAGGATTTTTTATATTGCTGCAGGATTACAGGAGTCCGTAAAATACTAACCTGATCTGACCTGGATATTTGTTCTGCAAACTGATTAAAAATAATGAAATATTATATCCAGCTAAATATTCAAGTCACATAAGTGACTATTTTTGTGAATATTTTGTGAAGTGAATATTTTTATTCAAGGTAAAAATAATTAAATGTAATCATTGCTTGGTACTAAGCTGCTGTAACCGTCTTTCCTGTCTCGTCTTATAAGTTGGTGCATGTAAAATTTCACTTTATATGGATGTAAACATGAGAAACGCATTTTGTGGATATTTAAGTCCCACCACATCCACGAAGCCTGTGTAACGCTTTTGATGTATTCCTCATACATAATGACGATTTTATAAAGAGTGTAAAATCTTGACTGTTCCCCTACATCAGGACACAGATGTGTTACTTTAGTTGGGATTTAAGCATCTTGTTTTATTCTCCTTTTTTACCATTTTTTTCTAATCTGGAGATAAAAGTTGAACATCTTTGTTGACACTTGTTGCAGAGCATGTCATGTAAAATCTGTCATCTTGATGGCTCAAAGCAAATTTCAATACCAGATGTTAGCGGTTGTTGTTGCGCTTGTGTGACTATATCTGAATTATCCAGGATGTGTGTTAATAACAGAGCGTATGAGTCACTGCAAGTGGTCAACTAATAAGAAAAACAAATCTAACACCATCAGATCAAGCATTCAGCATCAAGAGGCGTGTGAGCCTTCAACAAAATGGTTTCTTATATTTATTTGGATTTTATGGTGAATTAAATAACTGTATTTAATTGGGATGTGATTGACATTATTTCACTACAACCTATTTCTTCTTAAAATGATATTTAGCATATAAACCAAAAATGTGGATTTCAAAAAACTTGATATTCATGAGTCATTTTGTTAAATCACTACCAAATTATTCACCCTGATGATTCTCGTACTGTTCACTCAGAGAAAAGTGATAGTTACATTGATTCACGTGTTTCACAATGCACTTATTTTCTGATAAATAATAAAGCCACAAAATGTGTCAGAATGACATATTGTTTTTAATATTTTTAGAATGAGAGTCCATTGTTGTTTTGATTTATGAAATGCCAGTCATGTATATGCTCATGTTGTTTACGTTGGACCTCAAGTGCAATAATTCAGAGTTGTGTGAATAGCTGTGTTTGGCTTTATTTTTCTTTCCTTTAAAGTGTTGTCTGAAAAATAGAATCCCGAATCTATGCAAGATGAGCATCTTCTGCTTCCTGACAATCCTCACAGTCCAGAACCGCAACATTTTAGTTAGAAACAAAATGGTGTGGACAGATTAGTAGACAAGTAACTATTTTATCTGTGAATGAACTGAATTCACATTTTAAACATTTAACAATATTTCAAGTTAAGTTACTGGAAATATTTAATTGATAAAGTTATATATCTAGAATTATTTTTAGCTCATTTAATGTGTCCAAAACAAAACCCTGTAAAATCTTTAAGTTCTTAGTTTAATTGAAATTTGACATTGATTTAAGGAATTTAAAATAGGAAACTCTGGTGGGTCTCCTTAGTTACCTCTGTACTCCACAAAGTTTTTAGGTGAATCGGTTTGGTCCTTTCTTTACCAAAATCACCTTTAACCCTGGAACTTTGCAGCACAGACTGGGAAATGCATTTGCTCATCCTTTTTTTTCTCTCTTCTTGAGGCCAGGGTCACTCTTTGTCCTCTTTTGTCCTGGCTCATTGAATGCAAGCACAAAGACAGTCATAAAAGCAAAGTGATTTGCTGTGGAAAAAGATCTGTATTTGCAGCTCTCTATAAAAGGTTTTGAATTGGGAGTTGGTTTGCTAAAGATATGATCTCTGGATAACATTAGTTTATTACCCATGAGGTGATTTCCAGTCAGCACTCCATTAGGTCTGGAAGTTAAATCTCAAATGAGGACACATTTTTTGATGACTATCTACACTATAGACATGACTCAAAAGTGATAAGACCATTTGTTGCATCTGGAAGCATTTAATAATTATAGGTTAAAAAATTGATCATAGCAGAGTGAGAGAAACCTGGTTGGTTGGTTGAAACCTGGGTATCTCATTTAATTTGTTGACATTCTGCTCAAATAACTAGTTAGAGATATTTAAAATGCTTCCAAATCCTCCTGAGACCCAGAGAAAAAAAAGTTTTTGAATTTTTTTTTTTTTACACTACATGACTCTTTGGAGTGAAAAAACATCTCTACAATTGAAAAAATTTCAAAACATGTTTTTATTTATTTTTTAGAGTATGTCCTTTGGAGAGGACATCGGGACTCTCTTGTGGCAAATATGAACACATTTCGAGGCCCAGGATGTCCTCTCTAAGGACCAACAGGATTTAACACAGTGGCATGTATGGTTTCAGAGTTATGAACAAAAAACCTATGTCCTCCACAGAGGACAAAAATGTATTCCTGGGTCTCAGGAGGATTTATTTAAAGTGTAAATATTTGAACCAGATTAAAATACTAGGCGGATCAGCCTTTCTTGTAAGTGAGAGGAAAGTGCCATAGCTTATTTTCAGCCAGCTGACTGGTAATACACGACAACAGGTGGGGTGGAGCATCACTGCATTGGCCACAGGGAATTTTATCACTAAGACACTAAAGCACAGTAAATGATGGTTCCAACATCATTTTGTTCTTTGTCTTGCTATCTTTTGTCCTTCCTCCTCTTGTATCCCAGTTTTTATGGCACATAGTATCTGTCACAGTTGCTATGCTGGAAACAAACATGAAGCTGTGCCTTTCCCTCCACACACTGAAATAGAGTGAGAGCAGGAAATGAGCTTTCTATTGACAGCAGAGCGAAGTTCACGTTGTTTTTCTCTGAATGATTCAGTAATATCTCTAAATCCCTACAAGCAGCTTCAGTGTCCTTGTTTCTGCTCTGTGACTGTGATGCTCAGTGATAGTTCAGCATAATTATGAGGACCAGTTGCAGCTATAGAGTTCTAGCTGTTTGAAGAGATAAGGACGATCTATAACAATTTATATCCACCTTGTTTACTCATATAGAGCTTGCCCAGCATGATCTCCCAGACTGTCAGGTACATTGTGATCCTCTATTCAGCACAAAGCAAACGCTTCATTTTAAAAAACGAGAACGTAAAGGAAGGAGTTTTGTTTTATATTATTATAATTCGATTGTTGTCTATGCAACAGAATATTAAGGATATAATTTACTCTGTTACGACTAAAACTTGACGTATCATTCTGGACACTTTACGAAAGTATCCAGAATGTTTTTGGGTTTTTTTTTTCAGGCAACAACCACAGACTTTGGCTTATTTAATTTGGAATATATGTAATTTGAAGGACAATTATTCATGACTCTTTATGAATTTAAGTCAGTATTATCTAGAACCAATGTTGACTGTGATTACAGGATACGTCTCTTCCAACATAAAGAGAATAAAACGATTCTCCATTCTTCAATAAAAGGTCACTTAGACTGGATGTGAATGATACCTGGGTCAAGAGAAAATGCATTAGACACTTTAACGACTCAAATAGTCTGACTGTTCTCAGATTATTTCCTGCTACTCCCCAACCATTTTTTCAACTGAAGAAGCCTTTTGAATGAAAGACAAAAAACAATAAAGTCCAGTTTCCTCCTACCTAACCACTTACGATTTTCATGTCCTGTAAAACGTGAAAATCTACACCAGTTTAGACATGTTTGTGGAAAATGCTGCATGTAAACTGCTGTGGATCTCTGCAGTTGCTCCAAAGTTACTTAATGCGTTCTTTCTTTGATCATACTGTGGTAATACAATAGAGGATTAATAAACTACATACTTACATGCTGTTTATTCAATAATGTCTTCCAACAAACCTTGGGGGGCTACATGGAATAGCTGAATGTACACTGGAATTAAGTAGAGTTGGACTTGTAAGATGAATTTTTAAGTTGGTTGGTTGTACTGCATTTTAGCTAAAGCTCAAAGACAACAAGTGACTGAATATAAACACACATTTTTTAGTTTTTTATTTGTAAAAAAAAAAAGAGATATATGTAATTCTTCTTCCACTTCATAATAATTCACTCGTTGTCTTGGTCTACAAACCGAGCACTAATAAAATATAGAATAGAATAGAATAGAATAGAATAGAATAGAATTACTTTATTCATCCCAGCAGGGAAATTACTTCGCAGTTACAGCATAGAGACAAGACACACAACAACCATATGTCATTGTTAGTGGTCCTAAAAATTCCTTTGGCAATGAAATTGTTTAGACACAACTCATACTTCTTGTAGGTGAGTTTGCTCTAGGGTTGAAGGATTGTAAGGCACTGTTCGAGTTTATCACTGCTCTGAACCTGGAGTGTCGGCCAGAACACCACTTAGGCCAGGATTCAGCTTAGGACCAGATGTTAGGATGAGGTGCAGCAGATGGAATGATGAAGACACGAGGCAGGATCCTTTAAATTCTTCTGTATTCCAAACTGTATTACAGAAATTGATCCAATTGAACATGGATGGGCATAAATGTTCTTTTTCGGTGTGTCTGGGTGAGTGTGTGGTTTTCTGTATTTTTGTTTTCGCATAAACAAAAATACAGAAAATAAGTTCAAAGTGTCCTATCATTACACATTACGCCATGCCATTATACCCTAGATAAACTAATAAGGAAATAGATAAAACCTAAATAAGCTCAACCTCAAAATCACTATTAATAAGCAAAACTAAGACAGGTTAACTAATAACCATGCCTCTGCGCCCGACAAGTAGATATGCATGTTCAGCACAATGCTCTACAATACACACATGTAGCAGATGGCTCGGACTTAGCAACAGGTAAAATAATAGCAAACGAATAAACTTCAAATCACTCATTTAGCTGCAGTAAACACTCAAATATCGCAACTTACTTATCAATGACGCGCACTTATAAGGAGAACACACATCTTGCAAGTCTCTCCCACGTGTTAGCACAGTGGCTCGGCTCCCGAACCTCCCCACCAGATATCAGCAACGTTGGCTACAATGTGACGACGTCATCACTGCCCTAACTACGGTATGCCTTAAGGCAGTGGACCCCAACCCCCCGGTACCGGTCCGTGGACCAATTGGTACCAGGCTGCGCAAGAAATAATTAAATATTTCCGTTTTATGTATTATCTGAGTCTGAAGGATCATTTATTTTGAAAATCCTTTAACCGGATTCCCTCGGTTACGTCTTGCGTGCCAACATTGAGCCCACAAGCAGCAAAAATGAGTAAGAAGAGATGTGATGTGGTGGCGCAGGGGTTAAGCACAACCCACATAAGGAGGCCTTAGTCCTCGACGCGGCTGTTGCAGGTTCGATTCCCGGCCTGACAACCTTTGCCGCATGTCTTCCCCCTTCTCTCATTACCCACTTTCCTGTCAATTAACTATCAAATAAAGGCCACTAGAGCCAATAAAACCTTTAAAAAAAAAGTGTAAGAAGCGGATCAGATGTCGTTGGAAAGTTTCGTTGTGAAGGGGAAAAGGCCCAGAGAAGAGACAGGGGGATGGATTTATCCCGGTAGGTGGTTCCCACAGACCAAGCCCGCTCTGCATGATATGGTGACCGGCTCGCTAATGAGGCTTCAAACTGCCTCGCCAGGTAGAGACCAAACACCCTGTGCATAAGCAACATACCTCGGGTGTTATTGTCTCATCACTCCCAGATGGGTCCGTCTCGTTGCAGAGAAACAAGCTCAGGGCTCCCGTTAATTTTCCGCTATCGAGAATTAAAATTTTCATGAAAATAAAATGTTTGTTTTGTGGCGCATCTGTATCTTACCCAAGTTATCTTGATAAGATACACATGTATCTTATCATAGTAAGATACATCTGTTTTGATACGTTACCATAGCGACCAGAGTCAGAGAGAGAGGAGTGTGTAACGCTTGGGTTGCATTTAAGGGAGGAGAGGAGGCGGCAGACTCGTCAGGGCGATCAAAAACGCACAACCACACTGGTACTGGGAATTCCACAGTGTTGTCCTTTAATAAACATGCTCTTCACCAACCTTACCAAGCCCGGTTGAACGGCTGCTATAATATCAGGCATGAAAGTGAGCAGAGTCCAAACAACCCGTAACATTACTAAAGAAAGCTAACATGTCCGTCTAGCACGTTTCTCAGCCGTGGCGCATACTTGTGACGTCATTAGCAATACTAAAGTATCTTAAAGAGACACTACACAATTACGGCTGTTACAAGTGGAGTAGAGCTTGTGAGTCTTAAGTCTGGTTCACACAGCACGATTTAAGAATCGTCGGCCGATTTTCCAAACCTCTGTGACCACACACGATCCGGTAAAAGTACAACAGGTTCGATCGGTTCGTGTGTCCAGCCACACGGCAGGAGCAACACACCACACACGAACCGATTCCACTCAGGAACATCCCGATTCCAGAAGAAAATCCAGTAAAACCCCCGACATACATACGTGAAACACGGATGACGATGTAGAAGCAGTAGTGATAGTTTGTGGACTCATTTTAAGTGATAAAAAACGTAACAAAAAGAAAAGGCGTTTGATAAATAACGGTGGGTGGAGCCGCACTATTTGCTGCACTGTGCACTAAACCGGTGTTCTCGGCATAACACCGGTCGGCGGTGACAAAAAGGTTGGGGACCTCTGGCTTAAGGGACAAAAGTAACCCTGAACAGAAATCACGTAATACAAACACTAGTACTCAACATCAAACTTAAACTATTTAAGGGTCTTTTGAACACTTCTGCTTACTTTAATTTATGACCTGGTACTCAAATTGATATAATTTTTCCAGTTTGTGAGCTGCAATAATAGTTTGTCTAAATTCACAAGCTACATCCAATTCAGTTTGACTCTTGCATCTCACAGAGCAGCCACATATGTGGGTTTGTTGGTTAGTCTTGTTAGTTCAGCTGAGTGCAAATTAAAAGATTTTGAGTGACTGTTTAAGTGGTAACTCCACAACTGTGTATTGTTAGGTAAATGACTCCAAAGCAGCTGGCCTACTTGTGGATGAAGTCATGACTGTGTCTGCTGACCGTTGTGGCAGAGATGAGCTAAAACCCTTCCACAAACAGAGATAAGGGGTTGCTTTATTGTTGCCGTTGCGTAGTTAAGGTATGAATAAGCTTTTTCCTTCCCTGAGCAGTCCGGATATTTATATTTCACTCTCACAGCCGTCCTCTTGAGTCATATATTCCCTGATAATTTGTACCTTAGTATGTTAAAACATGAAAACAATAATCATTTTAAAAATGAGTACGGATTTACTTTTTCAATCTGAATTAATTTAAAGATGGTGTTCATTCAAAAGTCTTAACTTGGGTAGTTTTACTACTTAAATGTGTACATGTTCTCAAGTCAGCTCAATTTTATTTATAGAGCTTATTTTGAGCTGATTGTAGGGTGTAGAGCAAATATCTTAACTTGAATTACCTTATGGTTTTGTCTGGATTTTCACAAGCGCATGAAGTTGAAGCTGTGAATTCATCAAGAGATAAATAACATATTTCAGGTTATTACGACCTAAAAGAATAAACTCTCTTTTGACTCTTTTGACCCAGTAAGTGACTTTATTTATAAGGTTAATGTCGGCAGAAACAGAAAATGTATAAGTGTCTATTATCAGCATATGGAGGTACTGTTCTGTCAAATAATAAAGCCAAGTCGTTATAAAATGTTAGTTGTTAAAGAACAGTAACAAACATCATACAAGACTGAGTTAACTTAAGACAATCAGCTATGTAAGTTAATTATTAGGATTTATTGAAATGCCTATTTAAACTAGAGGAAAGAGCTTTTATTTTGAAACAGGAAATAGTACTGAGATGTTTTGTTTTGAGCTGTAATTGGTCTCTGCAGTTTATTTCTGTTTTCACCTCTTATTGTTTCTCTGATCGGTTTTGCAGTGTCTGATTCAAATGTAACTCTTTGCCTTTACTTACTAAACGGTGAGAAACTTAAGACCATTTTGAAGCTCCTGTCTCTACAGTGGCTGCAACTATAAGTTGATCCTTACGACCCATGCTGATTTTTTTTTTCTGATTCAAAATGACAAAATAAAACTAAAACACTATCTTTAGGAATGAAGACGTTCAAATGGGAGCAGAGCCTCTGAAACGTAAATATTGTCCAATAACCGACCAGAGCTGTTTTTGTACTGTGCATGGTTCTTAAACCAGACTGCTAAAGAGTCAAATAAATAGTAAATACACATTTAAATGATTACACAAAACACCTCTTTGCATTTTCACAGAATAAGAAGAATAGACGTTGTTCTATGGCTTTGAAGTGTCAAGTTTGAAACAATTTAATCTTTTAAAATGCTGTTGTTCTTATTATTGCCTTTTCCTTCCAGGTGCCTGTAAGGACCACCTATCTGCTCCGTTACATCCTTAATCCTCATCGGAGCTCTGCTGACCTGTGTTGCACTCCTCATCAGCTCCTGTTTTTTTTCCCTCTTCTTCCTTCAAGCCCTCCTCCCTCCTCTCACTTAATCTTCCCTCCTCTTTTGTGTCTCCAAGCCCTGGGCTTTATTACTCAAACCCACTGACAGGAGCAACGCACAGTAGTTGGCAAAGGATGAGGCGGGCTTGCTTGCCAACACCAGATAGTGGATAAAAGACACAAAAAAGACTAGCAACAGGGAAGAGCGACAGAGAGAGATAGAAACGAAGGGAACAAGTGTTGGAGGGAGCTACAACAAAGCTGTGACAGACAACAAAAACAATAAGGATGCCACGACAAAGGAAAGACACACGTTTTACTTGATTGTCATGAGCTAGCACCACGGTCCTATCAAATAAAGGTTGGTAATTTTTTTTTTGCTTTCTTTTATAGTCAACTTTTGTTGTGCTTACTCAAAGGAAGTGTTGGAGACACACACTTCTGCGTTCTGCAGCTACTTGTTAACAACTGCTTTCCCTCTGTAGGAAGTGTTAGCCATGCCAGCCAAGGGAAAGTACCTGCTGAATAACCAGGAGCTCAAAAATGAGGCACTGTACCGCAGATTCTCCTGCATCAGCCAGTATCAGCCACTGGCTCTGCTGGGCCTCTCCATATTCTGCTGTCTAGTTTTCCTCAGTCTCTTCTTTGCCCTTAAACTGGTGAGTTTTCATTCATGGTTATAAGACAGTTGAGTTTGTATAACTGTATAACAATCACACAAATTTTTAAGTAATAAAAATCAAAGTTATTCATGGTACTATGTGTTCAACAGATAATTTTGGGAATTACTGACTATATCCCAGAAATATTGTTTGAAATATTTTTATTTTACCCATAGATTTTTCTTGGTAAGCAGATTTGATCAATTGTTAAATTCTGGGAACATAGTGGTGTATCAACGCATGCTGCTCCAGATCAAACTCTTTCATTACTGTATGTGCACAATGTAATGAAAGACATTCAGTCTGTCACAGACCTGATTTTCTTGGAAAAAACTTATGAGGTATCATGACACATTCCACTGAGCTTGTGATAAATCTCTGGTTAATCCAAAGTCTGAATGGTAAAACTGTCAGAAGAACAAAAGAAGAAAATTGCTTTTTGTTGTGCAAAAATATGCAAATTTAAAAATGAATGTATTTTAACTGTTAATCCTTTAGAATATGACTGTGTGATAGACAGAGAAACTTTTTTTTTTTTTATCACCCCACAAGGGGCCTTTTTTTGTGGGCTCTAGTGTCCCTTTTTTCAAAGTAGGCTGACAGGAAAGGGAGAAGGAGAGGGGGGAAGACATGCGGTAAACGTCGTCGGGTCCGGGAGTGGAACCCGCAACAGCCACGTCGAGGCCATGTCGCCTCTGAATGTGGGTCGCGCTAACCCCTCCACCACCACGGCACGCCCAGACACAGAAACTTGGCCAGAAATAGTACTTTTAACCTTAACTGAAGAAATTGTTATTCTGATATTTTTGTCTTTTACATTTATGATTAATATGGTGACCAAACGTTATTCACTCTATTTACAAGTATTTAAAACCCATTTTCAGACAATTTGAAAAGGTTTTTTAATGATGAGCGTTTCACTGTCATACCTTGCCATCACTGTTGCCTTGAGGCAAAAAGATCCCGGCCTGCAGTCTTTCTAATTGTTATTGTTCAGGTTCTCTCCAGTGCCTTAGCTTAACTGGTTACTCTAAACCTCTAAATTGCCCTTAAGTATGAAAGTGCTTCTCCGTGCCTGTTTGTCCTGTGTGTCCCTTCTAATGAACTAGTGACCTGTCCCGTCTCGCCCAATTACTGCTAGAGATAGCCTCTCTATTCCCACCACAGAAACCTTTCAAGCATAAGTGAGTAAAGACAACGGATGAGTGGATGATTCATAATGAACAGCCGTCATCGGAGGCCTCCTATAACTTTAGTTTAGTTCTGTTTTGCATACTTTAGTTTTCTTGGATTCCATATCTTACATGGCTAAGTCAACAAATTTTATACCAATGACCTTTTTCATTATTTCAAATGGCTAAGTAAACAAATATATCAGTAAGAGCCTGCTTAAGCTGTTAGTTAGTTCATATGCTCTGTTGATACTTCCAAGTACAAATTCAGACAGTTTGGCTTACAAAATCTCATTATTATTATTATTAAATTGGAAACTTTAAATATATAGTCAAATAAACTGAACAAGCCGGAAACAACTTAGCATTAGCTAGCAAAGTAAGTGATAGTTGGAGACAAATCTTTTAAATAATATGCTAAACCTACAATACCATTTGGCAGTAAACCTAGGTTCTTGGTTCATAATCTAAAATTTCAGGATGAATCTTGTTGTCCTCCTTGTATTTGGGTTTTCTGGTAAGTGGATTATTTGTACACATGAAATGGAAACAATCAAAAGGACACAAACGAAGCACATAAAAGAATGCCGATAACTACATATTGCACTGAAAAAATTAAATATGTTACAACCAGCAACAGAACCAATACTACAAATATAGTGAATGAGTTTATCTAGTTTTTATGTTTTTGTGCTGTTTTGTATAATAAGCATGATTTAAACTTAATAGGCTAGTCTTTATTTTACCTACAAAGGTTTTCTGCACACTTAAGACACCCACTCCTCATTGCACACAATAGGGAGTACACTACATTCTTGGTTAACAAAGCTACAGCGATCCATACAAAACCCTGCAAAGACTATTCAGAACCTGACTGATTTTTACCATGGTAGTTACAGGGCCCATGGTAACTCTAAAGGAGCTGCAGAGACCAATAGTTCATATGGGATACATGTTGACAGGACCGTTATTAGTCATACGCTCCACAAATCTGGCTCTTTTTAAAAGTGACAAGAATAAATCCATTGTTGAAAGAAAACCGTAAGTTTGCAGTTTAGCCCAAGTCATCAAGGGACTGCAGCAAACCAGTGGAAGAAATGTATGTGCAAATTGAGTTTTTATGGCTTACGTGGAACCTATAGCAAAACATTTTCCAGTGTTATTGGTGAAAATAATCTGCTAGTGGAACTAGTCCTTTCTTAAAATCAATATTAAGGAATTATTTACTTAAAACAAGCTCCTTTTTTTGCTAAAAAGTTACTTAGTTTTCTTATTTCGAATGCACTAAGATATATGTATTTGAAAGTAGATCAAAAGTAATTTGTAAGATTCTGTGTTTTTGCAGTGTTTTCCTCTCCGTTTTCATTTTGTGTTGATCTACCAAATACTGTATAATGTCAACAACATTTATTGAAGTTTGTAGTTGCATTGTAATAAAAATTTTGAAAAGTTAAAGGGACTGCATTCTTGTGCAAGGCACTGTATTTATTTCAATACAGTTTTAAGTTTATAGATACAATTTACTGCTTTTATATGTACACATGCTTATCATAGCTTTTCCTCAGTGGTGAGTGAGTGACGTGAATGAGAGATATGTTATGTAACTGGAAGAAAGGGAGGGCAGCATTGAAACATTTATATTTCAGTTCTGTTGTTTGGCTGTAGAAGTGGACAACTCAAGAGCAGATGTAGTTTGAAAAGACAACATAACGTTCAAATGTCTCTGCCTTGAGCCAGCTGTCAAAACCAGAGTCATAAAAACTACACAAATGTAAATCTTAAAGCATTTTGCTGTCAGTGTGTTCAGATGGCAATTATGCTCCTGGCTTCTGCTGATCTGAACGTATTGTTGATTTTGGCACGAAGCAAGTAGCAGTTTAGTGAGTCCAGCCCATCGTACTAAACTGACATCTTCTGTCAGCATAGATTATATTACTTTCCTGTATAGGAAAAAAATTAACCTAACCTTCCTACTATTGTCTTGCTGCAGGTTGTGTGGCACACTCCCTTTTTCTCCTGTTTCAGTTCCACACAATAGCTCCATCCCTCATGTTTACACTCCACACGTGCACATAAACATGCTGTGATTTTCTCTCCTGCTCATACACAAGCTCCATCAGAGTTTTCTGGCCTACTGCCTCATTGTCTTTTTCATCCCATTAAGACATTTAGGCAGCATATACTGTATATTCATTCACACACCAAAGACTCACTTGTTCCTTGGTCTATCCCCTGACATTCAATCAGTCAGATTTTCCTCTGTTTTTCAGCAGCTACTTTTTTTTTTTTTTTTTAGATTATTTTTTTTTCAGCTAAAATGTCTCTCTTGTGTCCACACGAGTTAGACAGTGTATTTGTTTCCAGGGGAACAGAGAACTTGGGAAAGAAATGTTGGAGTGGAGCTTGTAAAAGTTGAATACAAAAGAATAGGCAACCAGTAGCAGAAAGTCAATGGCCACAAACTGGTTTTGGTGATGGATATGAACCGACAGAGCTTTGTTGAGAAGAAAAACTAATCAGTTGGTACATTTTGAGCCCTCGTTTTCAGATTTTAGCTTGATTGAGGTCTGGTTTTAATCACTGTTTGTGTTATCCAGTTATCCGGTTTTTCATCCCATGCTTTTGTAGAATTAGCTATAATTTTTTATCTGTCTTGTTGCTGTAAAAATAACACATGAAACTAAAATGTTGAAGGAAAAACTGCAATGATTTTTTCTCTGCTTTTTTTTGCACAACAGAATTGTATGCATTCCTGTGAGTTTCCTTTATTTTCCTGGTAAAAGAAAAAAGAATTTCGTTTTCTCTGGCAAGAAAGGTTTTCATTAAGACACAGAGAGCTGAAGGGGTTTAGTTAAGAACTGTCCTTTTCCAGTGCTGCCATGGTAACCAGCAGGCTCAACATACAATGCAGGGATGGCCTTCTTCTCTCAGAGATCTATTAACACTGACTCTCTGCGTTTGTCTCTCTGCAGAGCGCTTATTTAACCCCTTGCTTTCTTCCCGGTTCACACTTCAACTCCCACCTTAGCTTTCAGTCACACCGACATTTTCACACCAGGCGGAGAAACACTTAATGTTTCCATGGATGCATTTGCCTTCAGAACTCATTCATCAGCAGATGTTTTCTTCACCTAACCCTTGCTTTAATGCTGACCTGTCCAGGGTGTACCCTGCCTCTCTCCTAATGATCGCTGGAGGTAGAGGTAGACTTCAGCAAATTTGTTGGTCTGTCACGTAAAATACAAAAAAACCTACATTGAAGTTTGTTACTGGGATGTGACAAAGTGTGAAAAAGTTTGAGTTTAACATATTCTAGTAAGAGAGCTGTATTTTTACCAAGTATTTTTGGTCTAGTTTTTAGTGCAAATATCTTTGTACACTTCAATTGAGACAAACCAAACTTACAAGTAACTTTTCAGCAAGAAATACAATCTTGTTTTAGGTCCATACTTTCTTAATATATTTTAAAACATACTAGTTCCAGTGGCAGTTTATTCAACTTATAACGAGATATTTTTTCCATGTTATTAATGAAATAGTCTGCTCAGGGAACTAATACTTTTTAGACTCAATATTAAGGACTTATTTACTTAGAATAAGCTCCTATATCTTTCTGAATAGTTACTTGTAAGTTAGCTTTGTCTTATTTTAAGTCTAGATATTTACTCTACGTAGAAACAAGTCAAAAAATAATTGGGATGGTTTTGTGTTTTTGCAGTGAATGTACTTTACCTCACCAACAAGACATATTCATGATATAAAATGGGCTCCTTGTTTAGTAATTTTAACTACATCTGAAAGGGCAATTGCAGAAAAACTGTCTGTAGATCTAAATTTAAAGAACTAAACAAAATATAGCTACTTGTTTGGTATGGTATAACACATGTTTTTGTTTTTCTCTCCCTGTTATTACTGCAGGAAACAAAGGAGCATCGTGCCTTTGTGAGTGTGGTGAGCAGCAGCTTGTGTGTGTTCGTGATTGTATTAATAATGGTGTGCACAGAGCTTTTCTCACAACGACTGAGGTTCTTGCTGGGCGTGGTTATCTGGGCCACACATCTAATCATGGGATACGCCTTCATCTTCAGTAAGGCTGTCATCCTTCCTTGGGACCAGGTACCTTACTTTTCACCAGAGTTCACAGACTAAAGTTTGAATTGTTGCCATCAGCAGCTACGATTCCTGCACATGTGATCAAGCTGAAATATAAATTTTCTGATGTATAAAAGTTTCTTCTTGTTGTTTTCAGGTGCCTTTCTTCCTCTTCATCATCTTCACAGTGTATACCATGCTGCCATTCCAGCTGTGGCACGCTGTGGTGTTGAGTGTCATCACCTCGCTGTCTCACATTATGATTCTCACACTGAGGTTAACAAGTGACGACACCCCAAAAGATTACCTTGCTAATCAGGTAAAAACAACTGGACAAGAGATATTCTGCAACTTTTAAAATCTTTATACACAGCTGACATATACAGTATGTCTGAAATTATGAATTGTTAAAAAGGGTAATTATGGCAATATGAAATTTTGAAGACCAAATCTCACATGCAGAACAAATTATGGAGATTTACAATGCTAACAATGTTGCTCTGATTTACAAAAATGTGCCTCAGTAATTTGGAACTGTTAAAAACTCTTTATTTCAATAGTTTATTTAAAACAAAATCATAGGCTGATATAGTTCAAATGTTTTTTCCAGGAATGGAAACCCAAGAATTTAGTTTTTCAGAAATGTTGAATATCACATTCAGTCTCTCGTCTTTCTTTTGACAATACATCATAGTTTCTGCCCATCGGTGAAGCAAATTTGCTGTTCAATGAAGTACAATCCTATCAAGGCTGCCTTCATATCTGGTGAATGAGTGAATTTTCAGACAGACAATTTCCTTTTACTCAATTTTCCATGAATATACTTGGCTGTAGCTTCTCTTTAATTTACCTTTGGTGGCCTGCTCTCTTTCTAGAGCTTCTAGACTGTATGCTGTCTCTTTTAAGTTCTTATCTAATATATTAACTATATTAGATAAGATATTATAATTAATAATTATAATTATAATTATATAAGATAATGTATTTTGTATTTTCTTGAACTACAAACTGTATTCAACAAAATTACAATATACATATTTTTTCCACTCTGTTTAATGAATATTTATAACATATGAGTTTCACTTTCTAAATTGGTATTGTGATATAAATGAACTGTTCAATGACATTCTGATTTACTGAGATGCATATTCAAATACATATAAGCAGCATTTTGCTAGTCTAAATACTTGATAGACGACGAATTTAAAAACTAAATACGATATGCGTGGTTTGTATATGTAAATTGTGCACTAAAACTGTTACCCTATGCGCTACTGTGTCTCTCTGTGCAGTTACTGTCCAATGCTGTGGTGTTTCTGTGCGGCTGTGGAGTTGGAGCCTTTCACAAGGTTCTGATGGAAAAAACGCTAAGGCAGACCTTCCAGGATACACTGAGGTGCCTAAGCATGCGGGTGAAGCTCGAGATAGAAAAGAGACAGCAGGTTAGTGGAAGTAAAAAGCTTGACCTTCCGAGAGTTTTTCATGTTATGTTGCAGACTTGGCTGAATAGCTGAATTTTGTCCAGGAAGTAGACAGAATTTCATGAGAATACCTGTGCAATGTTTCAAAAGCCCTTGAAAGTTTTGCTTATGTAAGCAACAATTACTCAACTGTTTTGTATTCTTTTCTAAAGAGATGTACTGGGTCACGTCACTGCAGCTCTGTGGGTATATGGCAAAACCTTTGCTTTTGCATGGAATGAATATCTTACTGAACCAAAACCAGTGCTGTTGATAAATTATGAAAATAGCCAATCAGTAATTCATCTCTAAGCAAAAGGCTGTGATGGTTCTCATGTTGACTTTGCTGTGGTTTTATTGGCACAAATCATTGTCAAGTTACATCACTCTTTAATGTCTTAAATTAGTTTCTGTCTCCTTGAATATCTAGGTAATTTATTGAAGTGTTTACAGACAATAATCATTAATCATGACACAAAAAAACATTAAAACATTGATGAATAATTACAAAAAGTGCAAAATCTGTGTTTATAAAATCTAAATCCCTGGTAAGAAAAAAAGTAAAACTGTTTTGAAAATCTACCTAGAAGATTCTGGTTCCTCTGAAACAAAATTTTTATTGTCCAGCAGCATAGTGCATCAGAAGAATGTGAGGTTTATTCTCTCACATTCACTACAATTGATGCCAAATGTTTGAAATGTCTTCACAGTCATTGCTCATGTGAAAAGATTTTGCGAATTAATTGCACAAGCCTGGGCTCATCTCATGTAGTCAGAGCATGCAACCCTCTGCCCTCCTGGTGGCATAAGAAGAGATTACTCATTTCATGAAAAGTTGTCTCTCTAAATTCTGTTAATTAAGCTAATAAACTGTGAACACTTCTCTGGCCTTTGGCCACTGTAGAAACATGACCCTAGTAATAATTTTTACACACTAAAATACTGTTTTATGTTTTTGCTTTTGGGAAAACTCATTAACTGAAGAGACTGTATTTATTGGGTTATCAAAAAGTTTATATAAAACAAAACAAAAGGCTGCCAAAAGGAGTTACAGTGTTGCAACTTGTGCTTGTAAAATTAAGGATTTATATCATAAACGTAAGATGGCTAATTTTCTCACTGTGGGGTGTAGAGAGAGCATATCCCTCAATGCATGCATCCAGGGTTTGTTTCTTGATCTTGGGACTTTGCTGCATGTCTTTCTATCTGACTACTTTCAATAAAGGCAACCAAAAGTTTCACATTCACAGAAAAGTAGAATTGTAAGACCACTATAGATAAAACTGCTGACTTCACACTTGTCCAGGAGACATTTATTAACTCCATGGATGGGACGCAAAAGGTTATTGCTAAAGAAGCTAGCTCCATTCAGAGTGCTGTGTCCAAAAATATTATTGGAAAGTGAACTGGAACGAAAAAAGTGTGACAGAAGTAGTTTTTTTCCCCCTCCTTTTTGGGCTGGACCTTTCGTCTAAACACAACAGTCAAAAATAGGGATAATTTGCAGACTTGCCTTGATTACAGTTATTTAACAGATAATCTGTGTGTCTGTGTGTCTGTAGGAGAACCTGCTGCAGTCTGTGCTCCCCGTTTATATCTCTATGAAGATGATACTGGCAATAATGGAGAGGTTGCAAGACTGTAAAGATAAAGTTGAGCAGCAGCGGCTTGTGAAGGATAACAACTTTCATAGCCTTTACGTGAAGAGGCATGAGAATGTCAGGTATGACCAAAACACTAAATGTTTTATGGTGACTGTCATTCCTGTCAGTTTAATGTCTGACTTCCTGGTTCAACAATTTATTTTTAAATCGTAAAGACTCTTATGTTACTGACCAGGCATTGCAACTTTTTGAGAGCAGACTTTTCATAAATCCCATTAGTATGTGGCGTGCAAAAGCCAGAAGAAGAACATCAAAAGGAGCTTATACTAACAAGTTTTTATAAAACTATAGATAAGTGTGTTTTTGGTGCACTGACCCAGATGCAGGTTTTTTTGTTTGAGGGTTTTATAATTTAGTAAGTGCTGACAGATATTACGGCAAACTAAAGTGAGCTTTGACCGATGGCTTACCAGTAAATTTGTTTCAACAAAGCTTTTGTGTGGACAAGCTTAAGTATGTTAAAACACCTTTCCATCTGGCTTATAAAATGATAAAGATAAAGAATGTGAGCATAGTTTATTATTATAATAGTTTTCCAGAGCAAGCAACCTTATCGCTCTCTTTTCTTCTATGTTCATCAGGCTACAGTAAAAGGGTGCTGACTGACAGACTGTGCACCTTACTCTTTCCCTGTAATTACCTCGGTCAGGGCTGTGATTAGCTGTGTTGGCAGACTCATAAAGCACCTGGCCATTTTTAGTCAAGCTGTAGAACAATTCAAGACCGTGCAGCATCTGTGGCCCTCTGCATTTCAACACAGGGTCATTTCGAGTCAGACCATACTCAAGAGTACCTGTAATCATCTACCACATGGGGCGTGCCTTATTGCATGTTTAGCTCATTCAGCACCCTACATACTCAACACTGTACATTATTGTAGAAAATATATTGCATTTAGGCTGGTGGCACAATTTTGATACTGAAATAATATCCTTAAGTTATATATTTTTTATGGATAGCACGCTTAAGTCAAATTAAAGCAAAGAGCAAAGTAACTGCTGCAGTTACTTAGGAGTTTGTTACGATCCCACTGAGGCCAGTTACATTAATTCCCAGTTGGTTTCCCTTGTGGTGTTGGGATCTCTTGAAAGGTCAAAAATATTTTCACTTTCCCTCTGAGGTTTGCTGACAGGAAGCTGAAATTGTAAGTCTTGTAAGAAACAGTAAGTCTTTTTAGTGAATCACTGATCAAGTGCACTGGGGGTCAATGGTAGAGTGAGCCAGGTGATTTTATGTCTAAAGCTACTTACTCCATGTCACAAGCCATAATGATTATTGGGATTAAAAGAATGGCTTCCTTTATTGACTCAGTTCAGGGAAGAAAAAATAAATAAAACCACAATTGTGGCTTATATCTTTTTGTTTATTAAACATTTAATTGTTAACTTTAAAGAGATTGATGTCAATTTCTATGATCAACCATTTAAAAGGAATTCATGGGACAAAAATAGAGCGTCTAGCGGGATTATTTTGGACAGATCAACATAACAAAGCACTTATATGAATTGGAAGGAAAGTGGTGCATTGTTTTCAAAGTTTCTTCAAAATAAAAAATAAAAAGCTTTTTTTTTTTAAAGATTCTGTCTTTTCTGAAAAGATTCTGTCAATGGGGACAGAATCTTATGTCCCCATTGACATAAGATTCCCAATGTTCCCAATGTACTTTCCCCATTGGGAAAGTACATGGTGAGGCCGTTTTTTATTGAAATTACAGCTGCAAGTCTTTTGGTTTTTGTCTTTATCAGCTTTTTACACCTCCAGGCTGAAATATTTGCACATTCTTTGCAAAATAGCTCATAATCAGGTTGGATGGAGAACATCTGTCGACATCATTTTAGGTCTGATTTATGATTCTGGGCAATTCTAATACATGCACATGCGTTGATTATGTTTCACATTAAGGCAAGAAGGTTTTGGGTGTTGCGTTTTCTACCTCGCATTTAGTTTTTCATATTGGGCAAACCCCTTAATTTTGGTCTCTTCTGACGAAAGCACCTTTTTATCCATGTTTATGGTCCCCAGAGAGCTTGTGAGAAACTGCAAATGGGATTTTTTTTCTTGCCACTTCTGTAAATACCAGGTTTGCTATAGTAAGATCACATCCATCTGGTTTGTCCCAATAATTATTGAGTGTATTTTCATTATGTTGCTGAGACATTTGTTGTGGTTAATGGAAAAATTGTTTTCTGTGTGTTGGTCTATCACATAAAAATCTCAAAAAGAGACTTTTCTAAGTAATCGCTTTTAGAGTTTGAAAAATATTTGTTAATGGGTTTTTTTTGTCACCTTTTCAGCATTCTGTATGCAGACATTGTTGGCTTCACTCGTTTGGCCAGTGACTGTTCTCCTAAAGAGCTTGTACATATGCTCAATGAACTGTTTGGCAAATTTGACCAAATTGCCAAGGTGAGCTAAAACATGGTATTTTACCTTTATGACCTAAACAAACAATCATGTAGGAGTTGAATTCTTAGATTGAATGCCAGTTTTTGATTACAGTAATTTAATTTGGGACAGGGCATTTTCTGTTTTAGAATGTCATAAAGAAACCTGTTTGTCCTGCAGAACAGTAGGAAGGAAAATTACTGAACTGAGCAGTGTCCTGTTTACATGCATCTTTTGTTCCCTTTTTAGTTGCCTGGTTGCATAACAATCTTGGAGTGAATCTCTCTTAATGTTTGCAGGAAAATGAATGCATGAGAATCAAGATCCTTGGAGACTGCTACTACTGTGTGTCAGGCCTGCCGGTGTCACTGCCTATGCATGCTAAGAACTGCGTTAAAATGGGCCTGGACATGTGTGAAGCTATTAAGTGAGTCTACCAACCATCACCTCTTATCTGCCAAATTTATTAGCATTTACATGAGAATTATTGTCTGTATAACCATATCGCACATTTAAGACTATAATCATGGACATTTTCAAATTTTAATGAAACGTTTGAAAACTTTGTCAGATTGTTGATCTGATAATATCCTCTCAATGAGAGCCCACATAAATTGGCAGAGTGACTGGAGTTTTCTCCAGCTGTACTGAATATAGAGTAATGATATATAATTATAAAATGTTGATTTTAAAAAAGTAATGCACCAGTGAGTTAACATGTATAATCTTGTCAGTCAGACAGCAGCGTTTCACATAGACACAGAAGGGACATCAATGCTGCTTTGTTATTGTTGCTTTATTGGACAGATGCATATTATGTTCACACTGAGCCTTTAATTTTACTGAAATCTCCTCCAGGCAGGTACGGGATGCCACTGAAATAGACATCAACATGAGAGTGGGTGTTCACTCAGGTAACGTGCTCTGCGGCGTGATCGGCCTCAGAAAGTGGCAGTTTGATGTATGGTCACATGATGTTACGCTGGCCAATCACATGGAGTCAGGAGGCCTCCCAGGGTAAGTAGCTACACTTTCAGCTCTACATATAATGACTGAATGACTCTGATATTTATTCATATTCAGGGAACCAACACTGGCTTATTTTAATACTTGCATAATATTACATATTAGGACAAATGTAATATTTCCTAATATTAGGAAATATTACTTTAATATTTCCTAAACAGGAAATATTAAGTATTTCCTATTTGATAGGAAATATTTTTAAAGAGTAAAGATTTGAAAAATTCTTTCAATAGAGGAAGTATTTAATAGGAAATATTAAATATTTCTTATTTAATATTAGGAAATATTAAATTCCTAATATTTCCCAATATTAGGAAATACTACAAAAGTCTTATGTTACGTATTAGGGATTTATGTAATATGAGTCTGATATTGGCATCAGACTCATATTCTTTATGAGTCTTTAAGATTTCAGCTGGTCTTTAAGATTTCAGCTGTCAATTTAGACTTTGATTGATTTCAGTTTTTTTCATACACTAAGGACTATAACGCATTAAAAAGGAGCTGCAGATGTACATCTTTTACATGTTTTATATAGGGTATCATTTCAATATCCAACCAAAAATTTATTAAATAGAAGATTATCCTTATTTATGCATTACAAGATTGTTTATGGCCTTTATCCTCTTATTTTTTTTTTACAAAACTCTAAGTGCATGTGCTCTTAACATTTTCACTTGTTCTGTGCAATGTCCTATTTAATAAAGATATTAATCTAATTTGTATTTGCACTGAGTTATATGGATATGTTGACCTAAATATTAGATGCATGCATACATAATATACATATTGTATATACATGTGATTCTACTGTCCCATAAACTGAGGCTTAACCAATGCCCTTCTATTTGGCGTTTTTTTAAAATAAAATTTATGACCAGGATTTATTTCTAGACTATAGAACATTGTGTACTGATTTAAAAGGGGATTAATAAAACTAAGTGACCCAAAATGTCATATTTTCTTTGTTTTGTGTTTATCTATTTAGGCGTGTCCATATCACAGAGGCAACTCTGAAGCACCTGAACAAGGCCTATGAAGTTGAAGAGGGAAACGGCCACCTGAGAGACTCCTACCTCAATGAACTCAATGTCAAGACATATCTAGTCATTGATCCGAGGGTATGTTCCCAGCCAGGCTTATTTATACAACAACTCTAGGACTGAGAGTGAAAACCCTTTTATCAAAACAGTGCAAGGATTCAGACCTCTGGAATGTTTCCCATTTTGCCAGTTTAAAACCACAAACACAAAAATCAACATATTTTATTGTGATTTGATGTGTTAGACCAACAGAAATGAATTGCATAATTGGGAAAGTAGAAAACATTATTAGCGGTTTCCGCACTTTTGAAAAGGAAAATCTGAAGAACAAAAACATTTCATGAATTTATATTTATGCACCTGAGTTAGCCGTTATAAAGTCCTGTTTTATTGCAATCCCAATATTTTGGGGGTTGATTTTAATTTATTTTCCTTTAAAGAAGATGTGATTAGTGTTTCCTATGCAGCAAAGCCTATTATATTAGGTTGTACAGAATAAAAGGTGAAAATGATTTTTGGAATATAAGGTGAAAATGATACTGTTGAAGCAGTATCGTTGTTTTCTTTAACTGAATGCTTTGGTGATAAGTTGCATCTGTAATTCCTACAGAAGTAAAAAGACAATCTTCCTGTGAAATTATTAAATCTGTGGAATTTCAAAGTTATATATACTGCATACATTAAATGCTAAGTAACTTTTCTGCATGTTTGTGTGTGAAGTCGAAGGATCCATCACAGAGCACCCGGACCACTACTAAACCCAGGGTGAATGATGGACTGAAGATGAGGGCGTCGGTCCGTATGACCCGATACCTTGAAACCTGGGGGGCCGTCAAACCGTTTGCCCACCTGCAGGGCTTTACATCTGAAAACATTGTTTCCGCAAAAGGACGGTTCAAGGTTAGCACACCAGATTCTCTTGTTTATTTTGAATATTGTTTACATTATTAGGAAAAACATAACAAGGTAAAAAAATTATATTTTTTATTATCTTAAATATTCAGAAAAAACGTAATCACATAGTCATTTATGTTAAACAGATATTTCCCTATTTATTCCTGTTTACTCATTAGGTTGAATTATTCCATAAAGCAGAATATTGATATCCTAGAATTTTGTTGGGTGTCACCTTCAACACTTTTAATATTATTTTAATTCTGTTCCCATCTTCTTCAGGACATCCCTTTACGAACCTCACTCGCCGACTCCAAGAAAGCTGATAGGTAAGGAAAAGTTCAGATTCTTAAAGTATTTTGCCGAGTAATTTATGTGTAATGCAATGAAAAGAGAAATTATGGATGAATCGAGCTTTCCCCACAGATTCCCTCTGAACAGAATGACAACCTGGTTATTTAGTTGTACTTGATGTGGATGCTGCAGATCAGAATCATACATTCCAGCAACATTCTCATCATTCCTGTCTTTTAGTGTGTTTTTATATTTCAGTAACTATATTACCGGTACACATTTCTGCTCAAAGTGCCACAAGTATCAGTATTCTAGTCGTCACCATGTTCTTTAAAATTGTAATATAAAGAATGACTCTCAAAAGTGCAGGTTTTTGAGACCTTGATCAATAATCTTCAAGCTTCTTACACCCTTAATGTGACATGTATCCTGTCCAGCACTGTTAAGAAAATAATCTTTTTGAGGGGAACAATCAGGTGCAAAATGATGTTGGAGCCGTATTAGTGGTGTGTATACTTTTGAAGCCACTTTTCTTTGCATGTATGGTAGCCATTTATGGTTAGCCTTTGTGCTTTGGTGCTGCACTGTGGTTTAAAGTTTTGACTCAAGGTATTGACTCAAGAGAGATGAAATGAGATAAAATCTGCAAATTAATTTTTTTCAGAAATAATTTGAAAGTTATTTACTATTCTCTGTCCAGTACACAATTATGCCCTATTTTCTATTTCATTTATCACTGAAAATAAAATACAACATTACAACATTAAAAGGGAATGTATTTGTTCTCTGTAGTTACAAAACAAGCATCAAGTATAAATGATGTTATTGCTGAAAGAGATCAGGCTGGGTTGAAGGTTGATGTGGGTTAATGCATTGTCTGTTGTTTTGACATAATAGATGACTGACTGGCATTCTTCTGTGTTGCTGCTTTACTTTCATACTTGCATTACATCGCGCTATCAGGTCATCTATGATACTTAAATCTTCTGGCATATCAGGCTGTTTTGTGCAGTTTTGTTAGGAGTACACTTCAAAACCTTAAGGTTAGCATTTATCTGTGTGTTATAGACAAATGTTACCACAGAGAAGCACATGTATTTATGATTAACAGACTGTAAAATGTAAGGTTGTTACTTAGTTTTGCACACACAATTCACATCTCTTCTCAAATCTTCCATCTTTTATTTGCTTATGTAAACCTCATGGCCAACTACTTAAGGTCTTGAGGTCTGCCCACACTGAGCACAATGAATGTAACTACAGCTCTAAATTTGTTGATTGTTGTAAGAAACGACTGAAGTGGATACACTCAACATAACTATACAAACAATATTGTAACAATGAAATCCTTGAAGCTTTGCGTGGTAGCTAAGTACTAAAGGGGAGATGAGAATTCATGAATTTTCCATATCGAAATTTCACAAAAAGTGATGGAACTGACAGATTAGTTTGTCTTAATCAATAAATGAAACTTGGTCTGTAGCTGCTGATAAAGTGGGATACTAAAGCTGTAAGTAATACTAAGCAACTGCTTCAGGCAAATCGCTAACTATTATACACAATAATAGGTTATTGTGTATATTCTACAAAGATGTTGTCGCATTGGCCCAATGATAAAGTTACTGGTACCTGTTGTTCAGACGCTCTGTCTGGACCAACGAAGAGTCATTCACCTCATTATATCAAATTTGGAGCGGCCAACGTAGCTGCAAGATTAAGCCCCGACTTATGAGAAATTTAGCTGCTAATCATTTAAACACATGAGGGTAATAATAAACTGATGATAGAGCATTGAACTTTCAGCCCAAGATGGTCAAATATCATTAAATAGGAAATAAAGACCTTGACATACATCTTTAAAAACTTCTGGAGATTTTTTTTATTATTGTTTGTGTGGGAGAAGACCTAACAATGCGCATTACTCTATAGATGAAACCCCAACCATGAAACAAGGTGGTGGTAGGATCATGCTGTGGGATGCTTTCTTTGAGCAGAGGTGATGCAGTTAAATACAGGGATATATTGGAAGAAAACCTGTTAATAACATGTATTGAGATGTGGGACTGAGGTTAACCTTTCAGAAGCTCAAAGATATAAAAGGTGTAGTAAGAGCAACAATTAAATAGTTTAAATCAAAGTATGTTTATGTGTAAGATCGGGTCAGTCAAAGTTCAAATCTAAGTCCATTTAGGAATATTTTTGCTTTCACCTGACAATTGTTAAATTTTACAGAGCATGAGCTAGTTTACAGTCCAGTTTTTAATTGCAATGTGTGAAAATTAAAACAACCCCCCCAAAAAAGGTCCATGAGGTAAGAATCCCTTTTTGGAAGCAAACTAAATTGGAACAGATTCAAAGAGATTCATTTTTCCTGTTTAGATTTTCCTGGTTAGACCTGCTCGTTGTGTGTTAGCTGCGCTCTTGTAATACATTTGTATTTTTGTCTTACTGTTGGATCCCACCAGCTTTGATGAGTCGCTTGAAGAGCCATTCTCCTTGTCCACCCCTCAACTCAGCAACCATAAGTGAGTGGGGCTTTTATGACCCACAGGCTCCTCAACCCAATCAGTGCAGTAGTTCTCAGCCTCCAGGCCTTTTCCACAACCTACAACAATATGGGCTTGCTCTTAAGCATTGCTGACAAAAAAAAATCCCTTAGATGTTAGGCTATGAGTTTTTTCATTAACTTTTTTGTTTTTAATTAGCTTCTAGTGCTTTCCCTTTATTTTTTAAGTACTTACCCTTATCCTGGTACTGCTCCTCACCACCTATAAAGCTGTGGTGTTTTGATCCTCAGGATGAGAACTACTGTTTTCTAAATATGTTTGCTCTCCCTACACTAACCAATTGAATAGTAAAATATTATTTTCTTCATTTCACTAACTTCTAACTCTTTTTAGCAGGGCACTACATAACCATGAGTGCTGTAGACTCAGAGTAGTGGACTGACATGCTGCTATTAACACTGACCACCTACTGTACTTGGGCTTTTTTTGTATCAAGGTCTGCAGATCTCTCTGAGTGTTTCCTTCCTGATCTAGCTGGAGAATATGGCAGAAACACACCAAGTTCCTTTGGGATAGATTAATACACCCTGTCATGCATCCTGAACTGCCCCCTTAAACTCTTGCATAAATACAAACTAGTTTTCTCTTTTCTCACTAATGTTCTTGCGTAGTAACCAAAATGAACCTAAATGCAGATTTAGTGTTCCTTCATTCTGTTCGGATGTGGCTGTGTGTCTCAAAGTGTGTCCGGTTGCTGCTTCCTAATTATGTCTTGTGCTCTCTGGTGCAGGATCAAATCCCAGAGGACTAAGTTTGATGAGCAGCTGCACAACGAGATGACCACTGCAATAGATGAGCTCAGCAGCAAGTAGGTCGTTCATTCTAAAGTTTATTTATTTATGTATGTAAATGTATGCATCGCTTCATGAAAAGTATCTCATTAAGCAGTTCTGGTTTAGGTTTAATTAAGAAATGCTAGCATACGATAGGTTTATGCCCGGTATTGTTAATTGATGTTTAGATTCAAACATCCTGGTGTTATAGATTGCAATTGAATAAACAAAAAAAAATACCCTTAAAGTGTAGGAGATTATATATTTGCAAAAAACATATAGACTGAACTGACTGACCCATTGACTGTACAGTACAAAGCTTTTGCCTGCAGTGAAGCAGCAGCTGCTCTGAATCTGCATGAATTTGATTATGGTGCATCAGGTTCTTTATTAATGTAATGTTGAGTCTGGAGTTGATTCAGAGATAAATATAGGTTAAAGATTTGTTTTTGCAGTCACATAGTAGCCAAATTTTTACCTGAGGGAGAAAAATATACATGTGCGCCTTAGAAAACATTTGTTTAGTGTATTCTGTATTTGCATTAAGGATACACTTTATATATGTAAATTGTTTATAGCCTTCTACTATATGTAGTCTTATGATAAAGCATCTTCCCCCTTATAGATTTAATCTGTTTTTACTCTTTTGTCATATTTAAATATTTCAGATTATGAAATACGTTTTATTGGCTAGCGTAAATGCAAAATGCAGTTCTCAAATTATGATTTCTTTTATTAAGGAAAGAAGCAACCTAACCAGCCTGGCCATATGTGCAATAGTAATAATCGCCACCTTGTAACATCATGAATCAACTGTTATTAAACTTGTTGTTTAATTTTAGTAGCTATACAGCCAGATCTATAGTATAAATACATACAGTACAGACCAAACGTTTGGACACACCATCTCATTGAATTCAATGAGAAGGTGTGTCCAAACTTTTGGTCTGTATTGAGTACAGACCAAAAGTTTGGACACACAGTTGTGTCCAAACTCTTGGTCTGTACTGTATCTAAAATAGAACTTGTCTGCCAGTTTGAAGTAGACAAAAATAAATAAATAAATCTCATAAATCAAGATAGTTTCTCCACTTATAGAAATGTTTACATAGGTGAGAAAGACAATTATGTATGTGGAATGAGCTACGTGCTGTAAATTATTGCTTAGGCTTTGGGACTCTTTGTGAGCCACAGAGAAAACATGGAACAATGATGATCCTTTAAAACGGGCTGGACTGACAGAAGTATTTCAAGTGAGCATCAACAATTCATCCAGCAGATCACAAAAGAACCTAGAACAGCATCTAAAGCTCAGTAATCCTCACCTATCTCAGTTAAGGTAACATGTCAGAATTCAAGTCAGAAAACCTGTTTGAAGACTCAAGAAAAGTAGGCCAAATTTCACCAGCAGTGATCTAAATCAGTCACTGCCAGTTATTGCCAACGCTTCATGGTAGTCAGTGCTGCCAAGCCAACCAGTTATGTTTCCAAGGCAATTACTGGTTGTTTTGGCCGCTTTGTTTCCTTAATAACTGAAATAATAATTTATTTTGTATTTGCTTAGGTTGTATTTGTTTGATGTCAAAATTAAAAGATCTGAAAAATGTCACTGACTAAACATGCAAAAACAGCATAACCCTGTTATGCAATGAAATAACCAGAAAATGCTCAGAACTGCACATAGTAGAAAGATGGAGCAGATGGCTGTGTTATTTAAAAAGATTTATCAAGAGCTCTGAAAAATAATCCACCCATGTAGTGATAAGAAAAACACTAAACATGATAGACCTCCACATTCCAATTATGTTTTTGTGTTTGGTGATTTGCTGTGCTGATCCTGTAGATTACATGTAGGACGTGTGTTCAAACGCTGTAGATAAAACATATATTATATGGTGCCGCTGCCATATAATGACAGCAGGTTTTTGATCCACTCCTCAGAAATGATGCATGCCGTTTTTGTTGGCTGATCATTAAGTAACACAACCTCATGACTTGATGTTTTCTTGGCATTCTTTGCAGCATATCTTTGGCTAATCCTTTAGGTTTAAATCACTTTTTGTGACAATGAAAATTGCCTACTGATGTGATGTGAATATAAACCTCCAGAAGGTGGAAAACAGCCCACAATTAAAAAGATGGAAATTACAGAGAATTTCCATCCTTTGTCTTCAGCTCAGCTGAAGACATGATTTCATATTTGGAGGATGCTTTTTTATGCAAATACAGGTTTGAGATAAATGTGAGAAAAATACTCTGCATGGCCCAGTCACCATGAGCACAGCCTCATCTGCAGCAGATGAAAAACTATGAAGTTTTGCATAATTAGCTTTTAGCAGATAGGAAATCTGAGCCATTTTTGTTTGTTGAAAAGACAAAAATCTTTCTAGGGTGTAAGGTAGATTTTCCTCTTACTGAGATGTTTTCTTACATGATGAACAGAAATTAAGATGCAAATTCGACTTTGCACTTTGTAAGGTCACTAACAATTTACCGATTTACCAACTACATGCTATTACAAGTGCAACAATCTGCAATTATGTGGCTTTCTTTTAAAATTGCTGCTATTTGTCAAGTGATTTGTTTGTGGCATGGTGGCATGGGAACAATCACCTCATCTTGAGCGTGAACAAAATAAGAGATGATTTTAGATTTCAGGAGAACCTGCAATATGCCCATCATGGGAGAATCAGTGGAGGACTATAAAAACTTCAGTATTCAGCAAGACAACAGGCTCAATGTGAGCAAAGTTGCATAAAAAATTAGACAAAGTAGACTGTACTTCTTGTGGAAGTGTCAGTTCTTCAGATGCTTTATAAAATGAACACAATTCAAAAAGTGTCTTCAGTCAGAAGCTCCTTTAATGCTGACTGCTACAGAAGAGCCCATTTAAACAGACTCTTCTGGATAAACTTGAAGTACCTGCAGCATTTATTTTTCTGGAGTTTAATTAAGTGTGTTAGAATGTTAAATAATCAGATTTCTTTTCTTCTCTTCTCGTAGGCAGTGGTCGAAGTCTGAAGAGAGCAGAAGGGTAGCCTTGTGGTTTCCAAAAAAAGAATTAGAAAAGCAGGTATGTTTGACTTTGGTTATTGAAATCATTAATTATTTTTGGATGCACATAAATTGCTTTGATACAACAGCATAAATGGTGGTTTGATTTTATTTTGAACAAATAAAAAACAAAATAAATAGGATTTATTTTGGATTTTCTCTCATCCACAAAGGCAAAATTAAGAGACAGACTTAAACATACCCTTTCGCCTTCTACTACATTTAATCTGGTTATTGCAGAAGTTGAGTAATTTGGAGGTAATCTGGAGTTAATCTGCTCAACCTCTGTCTCATGATTTCTAATTTGAAACACCCAGCTGTATCCAACCTCAACTGTCTGACCCAAACGGTTCCTCTTTTGATAAAGACAAATAATTAATATGTTCGGTGAAAACCCAGAACAACGTAACCTGGCAGACACAGAAACACTAATGCTGCTGTCCTAGAGGAGGATGTTCAACTATCACATGGAGTAAAATTTGCATCTGCCCACAGGCGCAAGCAAAATAAAACTTCAGGGGATTTTTTTTTTTTTTTACAGTCAGAACAAAGAGCGAACTGTTTGACTGTTTCAGATCTAAACACACTACTCCAGGTACCGAGCACAGTGGTGACAACATCATGTTTTTGCCATTAGCATTGCTCAAAGTGGGTAGAATGAAGAAGATGGAGGACTACTTCCAAATGTATTAATTTCACCTTAAGTCAACAGCTGGAGAGTTAAAATGTGGAGATAATTCTGTTTTTTAACATACAGCAAAACTGATTTTGGAATGGATAAATATTAAACTGAGGTTGCAGAATCATTCCTCTCAGAGGAAAAGAATCCAAATGCATCATTAAAAACCCCAAAGCCTCATTCAAATGTGCATGTAAACCTGCAAACACAGCAGCATTTTCTTCTTTTCCTCTCCTTAGTACCGATTCTTGGACTTGCCGATGTTCCAGCACTATGTGGGATGTGCAACCTTCATCTTCCTCTGTATCTTTGTAATTCAAATGCTTGTCACAAAGAAGTAAGTTAAACCATATTTCCATTTTCACTAAAAGTCTGTTCTACCCTCATTGTGCTAAAAAACAACACAAGGCTTTTGTTGTCTTGTGCTTTTCAGAGATTTAGTCAGTTGTTATTGTTTCAAAGAAAGCCATAAAATTAATCCTCTTTGGATGAAAAAAAAAAAAATCTAACTGATTTTGTCTCTATCAGTAGGGAGCAGGGGTTGACATACTTTGGAGTGTTGGTTTCTATTCTGGTGGTGATTTTGGCCATCTGTTATGCGGGTCATTTGCAGGTCAGTATGATTAACGTTTACTATGACTGATCTTTTAATTCACAAATTTTCAGGCCATGTTAGAATCTGTGTTTGAAGAAAATGGAAAAGACCTGTGCATTGCTTGCTACCCTCTAGATGGATAATGTAATAAGATGTAATTCAGGTGTTTTGTTTCATTGTGACCTGGCCCATTTCTGCAGCATATGTGCATGACTGAAGTGTTTTGCTCTTGAACACTCAATATCCTTTTGAATTAAAAGGAAAATTTAATGTGAAATCTTTTCCACATTTCTGCTCGTCTTTTGTGCTAATGTCATACAAGGGAATCTTATACAGTAATAGTGAAGACTTGATTAAAAAATAATTTTAGTGGGAATGCATCTGTGGCAGCATTCTTTTTTCCCCCCTTTTTGCTTTCTAGCAATTATCTTCCAGAAGCGGAGTGGAGATGAAATTTAAAATCACAAGCCTTGTTCAATACTGGAAAGGGAACATTAAAGTTTAAGGATGTCGAGTGCATTTGGACATATTTAATCGCTTTTGCTATTGTCCTTAAAATTATCCTGAATAAACCTGTTAGATTGACCAGATCAAGCTTTTATTCTATGCAGAATAAAAGCTTGTAAGCGTTCTGACCTTTAGTTAATTACTGATTTTTGTGACCTTTAAGTGTCATACCCAAAGAGCTGACAGATTAAGGTCTGTTTAAATGTGTCAAATTAGCTCTTAAATGAATTATTTAGCAAATTCAGAAATTATTAAATGCTTTTAAATAATCCTCAATTAATCCATAGCTAATTAACATTAGTAATCTTGAACAATTTCAGCCTGGAGATAATATTTTATCTACAATGACAGATTGTTTGCATTCTGTCTCCAACTTTCTTTAGCATATAGAAAGTTAGCAAGTGACACTGAACATGTTGGCAGTATGGGTAAAGAGTAAAAAAAGATAAACTTAGTAAAATGTTGTAACCAATATTTGCAAAAAATATTAAAGCTTACAATGTGAGTAAGCAGATTGCCTGTTTTTGTTCAGTTTCTCTAAGTATGTGACTAATGTTATCAATCAGAATTTTAATTCATAAAGTCATTTCTTTGAACTCCAGAGAAGAAATTTTTTGATAAAAGTTAAATTGTTCATCTTAAATCAAATTAATGTTTTATTACCTATTCATAAAACTGCATTAATATAGTTTAATGTAATCAACGCTAAACTGAATAGAAATGATCAAAGACATTAAGTTATTAGTTTTTTTGTCTTTCAAACTGCAGAAGTGTTGGCTAAGTATAAAAACCCCCACTTCCTGTTATAATTCAAAGACAAAACACCAACTATAAAGCTGGCAAGTTTAAAAAAAAAAAGATTGTGAAATAGAAGTTATATAAATTTTTTTAGGATTAGCTTAAGTTGAACTATTAAAACCTAAACATGCCCTTCAAAGTAATGTTTGAATTGTTGCAGCTTCCTTTTTGACAAGGCAGATGAAAACCGACAGTCAGTTCATCACAGTTTTCTCCCCAAAAACAAATTCTTCTTCTGAATTAAATCATCTGCAAGTCACTGACACATGATGTCTGGAGACGGCTGACTGGGCAAAGAGTCACACGCTCCTTTCACATGTCTGAATCCACCTTTTCCTCTCATCTTTTCTTCTCACTTCTCTTTATCCTCTGCAGCGTGTGTTTCCACACAAGCTGTCAGGGTGTCGGTTGCTGCCAGCTGTATCGGAGGCGGTGGTGAAGCGGCCGTGTCTGCGCCTCCCCCTGGCAACCATTACCACTGCGGTCATCATTATCTCGGCGATGTTTAACCTGGTAGGACAATGTTCACAATTTGGGCTCTGAGTCAAATCAGGTTGGCTTGTCAATCAAATTGAAATTTTTATTTCATCTCTTGGCAGCGTTTCTGTTTCCAGAATGACTTGCCACGGAACATAAAGACTGACGACTTCATGTCACTGCCTGTGAGTGGAGGATTTGTTAACTATAATTTGTGTTTTAGTTAGTCCCACAGAGTGTTACTGCCTCGATACATAAACTTGGGGAAACACAAACCTCACACAACTCATCCCAGATATACAGTGTCGTGCACAAGTGTTTAACCGCCTTGATCTTTTCCAACTAGTTTTTGTTTAATAGACCAACACAAAGTGGTTCATATTTTTTGAAGGGAAAAGAAAACGACCTATGGTTTTGACAGAAAAGTGTGTTGTGCATTTTTTTTCTGAACCCTGGTTCTACCAACCTTTCTCTACAGCTCCAGCTCCCAGTCACTTGACTGTGTGTAGAGACTATATTTGTTGCCCATTTTTTGTTTTTGCCTAACAGCTCAAACTTAAAAAGATTAGATGTGAAGTATAAATAATCGAATATTTTAAGGTTTTCTACAAATTCTTAGGTCTGAGCTTTGACTGGGCAAGTTTAGTACATGAATACGCTTTGATACAAACCAACCCCAGTCCTCCTGTAATTGGCCATCCTATCCAGCTTCATACTTGAGGTGGTAGTGGCAGATGACTTTAGCCTTAGTCTCAAGTCTTTTGCAGCCTCTAACAGGTTTTCTGTCAGAATTGCCGTGTGTTTGCTCACATCCAAAAAGTCTGACCAGATTCTTCATCCCTGCTAATTTGATGCTATTTTTACATCCCAAATTATTCACAGCTTTGTGTTGGTCTATCAAGTCGAATCCTACTTAAATACATTAAAGTTTGTAGTTGTAACAGACAAAAAGTCAAAGGAGTCTAAGTATTTTTGCAAGGCACTGGAGTTATTACTTCATAATAAAGATTTGCAGGATTAAATAAAAGTTTCCTTTATTGGACATGTAAAATATTTTCTAGATAATTGTTTTAGTTGTTTGCATACCATTTAAACATGACAGATATTTTTTGTGTTAGACTTGTATTGCCTGTATGATCCCCTTTGTCCTCTCTCTGTCCCTCAGTACTCTGTATGCTGCTGGAGCCTGTCGCTCATTGCATGTGGAGTCTTTCTGCGAGTGAGCTTAGAGCTCAAAGTGCTCCTCCTCTTTGTTGCATCCATCTTGTACTACTACATCATCTTCAGCCACCAACTTCTTAAAACCCACTTCTCGAAGTTTGAAAACTTCTCCCAGTACTACAACAGATTTAACTGCAGCGAGTAGGTCAAAAATTCTGAAGCACATTTTATTGGAAGAAGACTGTCAGTGGCGTTTCCTTTTACGTTGTTAACACTGATGGACAAAGTTTTTGACTGATAAGATTACATTTCATCTGGTTTTAAACCGGGTGTGTTTTATTAAAGCTTGTACATTTTTTTAGTTTGTATTAACTGAAAAAACACAAACTGAATGGTGAAAAAATATTCATGTTTTCATTCTGAACAATTTTGCAAAATGTATTCCTGAATAGAGACTTCTCATTTTTGTTCTGCAGGATGACAAATGACACCCTGCCATGCACTGGGTTTGTCAAAGACCTTCAGATTATGAGCGGCATCGACATCATGCTGTTTCTAGTCACCATGCTCATCATATCGCTGCAGGTATGATATTTTTCTTCTTTAGTTGCTTTTCTTTTGTATCCCCAACAGTTCTGGCAGAAGAAAACTGAATGCATTAACGCCCACACTACTGCTGCATTTTGTAACATCACTGCGGGTCTGCCTCCTAGAACGACAACTGCTTTCGGCAGGACTTCCAGCTCAAGTACAAGAACCGCACGGAGCAGGACGAGATTGAGACGAGGGAGAACCTGAACCGTCTGCTGCTGGAAAACGTGCTGCCTGCCCACGTGGCAGCACTGTTTGTCGGTGAGAACAAGAAGAACGAGGTGAGATTTTCAAGGCATTTCAGCTGTATCCTTCAGGTTAAGCCATCTGGTTGCTAGGCACTAGAAGATAATTGATGCAGAGGAAGAAAAATACTACCAGTGAAACGCCTTAATACAAGTCATGTTCTAAGCTGAAACCAAAACTCTGAATTCACAGGTTTCTGATTCTGCAAATTGTATTTTAGTGTTTTTATATTTGAAGGTGACAAGAATCCAGTAGTATTTATTTGGCTTGTAAAATGCCAAATAAGTACTACTTTACAAAACCTATTTTACATTCATCAATTCAATATCCTCAGTAAAACATACAACTCTACTCATCCAACTCATGGGATTATCACGTTACTGCTGATATTAATGCTGCTTTCTCAGAAAATCTGAGCCTGAAGCCTGATGCTCTGTTGTTGTGTCCGGCATCTCTCATCTTCCTCTTGAACTACACCTCTTAGATTCTGTGTGGTGTTCATGTATGTTTGTTGGCTAGTAAATCACCATGATACAATGGTCACTAAAGCAGGAATGGATAGTTTTGGCAGTGTAAGCAGCTTCCAAGTCCAGCTGGAAACAAATCGGCATCAGGAGAGGGAAGTTTGAGCTACCCCAGGGATCTAGCTGTATTGATATTGGACTTGGAAATACATCAGCAGATAACATGGCTCCTCAAATCATCACAGATTGGAAACTTCACTCCAACATCCTAAAGCAACTAGGATGTTGTTCCTCTTCTGTCTTAATTGATTTCCTAATTAAATGAAACGTTTACTTTGATCTGATAAGAGGACTTTGGACCACTGAGTTAGGATGCTTTGACCATTGCTTCTGGTTGAGAAGAAGCTTAACTCATGAATTTGCTGTGGCCATCCATGTTGCTTGTCAACCTTTACTTTTATATCTTTTCTGCGTTCACTCAACTTTCCATTAATATGATTGGATAAAACCTTTTGTATCGGTTACTCTCCTTGTGTAAGATGTTAATAAATGTCTAATAGACAACTCTGAACACAATGGTTTTCTCCATAATAATGTTTGGCCATAATATAACATTTCTCTGTTAAAGTCCATTTGTTGGCTATAAGTGATAGTCAAATTTTCACAGAAGGCTTATTTCTGAGTTTTATCAATGTAGTTAACAGGAATTCATGTCAAATACATCACAATCCGTAATAAATCATTACTATATAAGCTTCATTCTACACACACCTGTATATTAATAGAATTTAGCTCATAACAATGAATTATCCTAATATTTTTTAACAAAGTGATGAGACTGAAAATAAAACCCATGTGTTTTTGTTTCTGAACAGGACCTGTACTACAAGTCTTATGACTGCGTCTGCGTGATGTTTGCCTCTGTGCCCAATTTCAAAGAGTTTTACACTGAGTGCGATATTAACAAGGAGGGCTTGGAATGCCTCAGGCTGCTCAATGAGATCATCGCTGATTTTGATGAGGTCAGCAGAATAAAAATAGAAAAGACATTCTTTCCTGTTGCTATTGCCATTCATCGCATCTTCCTTGGCATGTTAATTATCTGGACTTTTGATACATGCAGGGGAAAAAAAACATAACAGGTGAACATTTCTCATTTATTTTCCTGTAATCCTCCAGCTGCTCTCCAAGCCAAAGTTCAGTGGTGTGGAGAAGATCAAGACAATTGGCAGCACCTACATGGCAACGGCGGGGCTTAGTGGGCCTGGCCATGAAAACCATCAGGTGGGCTTGAGTAGCGCTTCACCTTCGGGTCAGGCAGGGGTCAGACGAGCTGTTTCAAAGCAGTCTCTACTCGTGCTTGAAATGTTGTGGGTATTGAGTTGATTCTGTTATCCTCATGTGTGTTTTCAGGACATAGAGAAGAAGCAGGCCCAGATAGGAATCATGGTGGAGTTCGCCATTGCTATGAATGGCAAGTTGGATGTAATCAACAGACATTCCTTCAACACCTTCAGGCTTCGAGTGGGTGAGTGTGCAGAGCAGCTGGGCAGCCGAAACCTTTATTGACTGTATAAAGCTACACCATAACCTGGCTGGTCTCCTTAGTTACCCTACACATGATTGGCATTTATGTCCTGCTTTTACTGTCTGATCTGAAGCACTGAGCAGTTTTTAGGTTATTATTTTACAGACTGTTAGCAGCTTCTCACAGTGAACCTGCTTTTACAGAATCATGTTACTGGGACTAACCTTTTCACATTGTTTCATGTTAAAGCCATGAATCACAATTTACTCCACTGGGATTTTATGTGAAAGACCAACACAATAAATTGAATCATGTACTGGAGGGAGTAATGGTGGCGTGCATTTGTATTGAGCTGTCTTTACTCAGAGACCCCTAAATAAAGTCCTGTACACCAATTGCCACAGATGTGTGTTAGAGAAAATCAGCGAGCAACATCACCATGAAGGTCAAGGGTCACAGCAGACAGTTCAGGGAGAGAGTTGTGGAGAAGTGTGAAGCAGAGTTTGACTTGAACACGAGATCATAAGCTTTGCATATTTCTCTGTGCTCTATTCAAATTATCACTCAAAAATGGAAAGTAGTGCAGCAGAAGTGCAAGCCTGTGTCTGAGCCAAGATGGCTGTGGTTGCACTAGAGGAGCTGCAGAGATTCGCAGCTCAAGCTCAGATAACTATTATCCCTGACCTGGACAATGTTACTTTTAAGGGTGAGGTGCAAGAAAAGAGTAACAGCTTAAAGAAAGCCATCAGAGGTCATATTTACAGTCAGCCATGAGACATTTAGGGACCAGCAAACATTGGAATGAAGCTGCTTGGTCAGATGAGACCAAAATGGAGCTTTTAGCCTCCCAGCAAAACATAATCTGTGGCTGAGAACTAACACAAAACATCACCCTAAGCACACAGTCCCCATGGTTAAACAGGATGCTGGCGGTGTCATACTGTGGGAATGCTTTCCTTGAGGAGGATAAAATCTTGAATTTATAGCTGTAACATGCCAAACCCTGAAAAAGATAAAGTGATCCAAATACTGCCATTTCATTAAACTACACCAGATATAGAAGCAGAATATTCGATACATTAAGACACATTAACGCCTCCAAGCTCTCTACTGTCTAGAGAGATGACTCTAATCAGATAAGTTTGTTTAAGTTTATAGAAACATTAACATTATTTAACAGATAAAATAAAGGTGCGGAAAACATCTGTTGTGCTATTACACATTTCATTAAAAATATAGGAGTACCATCATAAGAGGATAGACATACAATTGTATCTAGAAACCAGAGTCAGAACTCTGACTTTTTATAGAATGGGCTTTTGGATTTAAGGCAAATACAATTTTTTAAGAGGAAATCATGGAATATGTCAGAAGATGAGGCAATCCATTAGAGAAAGGCGAAAAAATGAATCTAAAATATTTTTAATTGTCCCAAATTATCAAGATTTTAGAATCAGAAATCCAGTGGGTTGAATAAAACATGCTTACAATGGGATAGAGAGAAACAATCTGGGACAAATGTATGATTTCCTGTGATGAGCCACCAATCTGCGCTGGATGTGATGCTGGAGCTCGAGTCAGTCCAGGTCTGTAGAACATGTAAAACAGCTCCATAAAGATGACAGATAAAAAGACCTTCTCTCTGAAGTTTGCTATAATTGTGGATTTTAATAAGCAGTCATTAACAAAAGAATAATGTAAACAACAAGGCTCCATCCTTTAGATTTTATCCTTCAACTGTTAGAGGAGAAAGTTGGAACGTGGCCCGTTTGTTAGTCCAGGCCTCAAAGAATTCACCGAAAATAAAACCCACCACCTGTGACTGTGTTTCATGATTACTTTGGAGTAGCTCTAAATTACTTTAGATGACTTTAAATTACATAGTGAATCTAACATCCAAAATGGGTTAATTTAATTTCTGTGGAAAATTGTGTCTGAGTCATAAAAGTATTTTCTGCTGCATTAGTCGGTTTTTATGAATCGTATCAGACCCGATTCAACCTATGTACATAAACGCAGATTCATGCATGCGTAGTGTTTAAACAGCAGTTTGCCTGGGTTAGCCACTGGGAGCTATACACTCCTCAACAGACAGTATTTGAATAAAAGACTGTATTAGATTAATTTGTTCTGATGAAGGGGCACAATCAGGAAGTCTTTGTAGTTTATTATCACAATTAAAAACAAACCTGCAGCACACCACACCTCTGGTAATGAAGGAACAGTTTTGTATTTGTATTCTTCCCTTGTGACCTTCTTTTCCTACTTGTAATGTAATAAGATACGGATATAAAACTAATCTTCTTTTCCCTCTCTAAGGAATTAATCATGGCCCAGTGATAGCTGGAGTGATCGGGGCGAGGAAACCTCAGTATGACATCTGGGGCAACACAGTGAATGTAGCCAGCAGAATGGAGAGCACTGGAGAAATGGGAAAGATCCAGGTTGGTTTCAGTATGGCTTTGCTCGTTTTTGTGTTTATGCATGTTTTCATGCCTCTTTCAAAAAGGCCAGATTTCTACTCTAGTAACTTTCCTGTAAACATATTCTCCCACATCATCTGTGGATCTTTGCAGTTCCTCCAGAGTTGACATGGTTCTCATGTTGCTTCTCTGGTTAATGCCTTCCAGTATGACTCTAAATAACTTTGGCTTAACTACAACTAATGTACATATAGAAAAAATGCTGGTTTTAGTAATTGCATAGAATTTCCACAACAGAATGAGACTAAAAATACATAAAATTTTTTTGTCACTGAGTTGGAAACTGTGCTTAATTTTCCGCTAATATAGCTTCCTATAGAAGAAAACGTATCCATCGTTTATGCAAAAATAGAAATAAAATTGTGGTCATTTAAATAGGACAAATCACAAATCTAATCCCAAATTTTAAGTTGCTTTTTTTTTTTAAATGCCACGCAGCATTTGCTGCTCTAAATGAGTTAGTTTAGCTAGAGTAAGGGAAAAATAGTTTTTAGGTTTGTAAAGGTTGCAGACCCCTGACCTGCCTGCGGTTTGATCTCCATCAATGAAACCCAGTTCACTTCAGTCAGGGGTTTAGTTGAGAAAATAAGCCCAACTAAATCCCCAACTAAAATAAAAGTTTAGTTGGGGATTTTCCCAACTAAACTAAGGGGTTTAGTTGGGAAAATCCCTTTTACTCCCTCAGAGTAAATGGGATTGGAGACAAATGTTAAAAATCATGTTTTTTTTCTTCTACACATGAATTAAAACCACACATTAAAGACTGTGGTTGTGTAAACATTCTTAAATTAACATAGATTTAAATTGGAATCATGACTGATCGAACATTTGGTCTGCATACAAAAGCACCTCTCTTAGCTTCAGCTGTGACTTTTTGCTCTTCTTTTAGGTAACAGAAGAATCCTCTCAAGTGCTGAGGAAGCTGGGTTACTCCTGTGAGTGTCGAGGATTCATCAACGTCAAGGGGAAAGGGGAGCTGAAAACCTTCTTTGTGTGCACTGACACGAGCAAACAGCTAGGCATCGGGCTGAGCTGAGGCTGGGCCGTCGCAGCCAGCAGAACTGGATACAGACTCATGTATGGGTGACAGAGTTTACAGACTCCCGCACATCACAGGTGTCAGTCTGGCTGTAATGCATGTTCCTGTGATGCCGTTGAAAGGAAGAAAGAAAACTTCACTGCTTCGTTGTGTGGAAGACACACCTGGAACCATTTAGTTAGAGTTAGAAGACGACGGAGACGGCTGCCGAGAACAGCCGCCATCTTTTTCTATTCACAATAAAAACAGTGATGTCATGTATATTTTTTTTGTTTCTAGCCTAATGTGATGAAAATGAAGTTATGTATTATTTCTATTTTATTCTTGCCAATCTTTTAGATGTTGACTTTAATTAAAAAAAGTGTTTAAGCATAAAAATGATGCTTTATTGGATATAATTAGGTTTATTATCTAATTTGGGTCACATTTGTGCCCCAAAATGACTTTTGTTGAGAATTTGCAGAAATTAAAAATCTAAAGTCAAGAAATTAAAACTCTGAAATTCAGCTACTTAAAAAGTGATTGATAATTCAACACGATGACAGATGTTAGGTATTCAGGTTGAGCTGTTCGAAATGAAAACCTTTTCTTGCATATTCAGGTAATGGCAGCTTTCCTGCCTGTTAAAACCTACATCTTCACACCGTTACAGACAGAAGATACAACCCTCTGTAAGTTCAGGTAGAACTCGTTATGATCACATTCCTTGGTTCTAGTTATGCAGTTTGACCACTCCAACAATTTACAGATTCAACAAGAACTGTGCTGAATGTATTCCATCACTTTTGTTTATTCCACTTTGATAAAGGAAAAAAAAACAACTATTCTGCTGCCTTTTGATTTCCACGTGTGCTGCGACAGGTGGGAAATGTTATGCATGTCCTCAGCTGTGTGACTTAACCTTTCTGCGGATTTTTTTTTTTTTCTTGGCAACCATAACACTGTCGGCTCCTCTGAATCCGTCTCGTGGCCTTGTCATCTGAGACCAACATCTTGTCTGTAATTGCTGTTGCATAATGTTGTACTGGTCTTTCTGTGAACAAATGTGACATTAACTTTTTGTACAGTTACAGAATGTAATAAATGTTTTCGTAAGTCTGTAGTTTGACATTTAGAATTAAAAAATTTTAGACAAGGTTTAAATTAAAAAAAAGGTTTATTGATTGAAATGCACACAACAGTCAGACAAAAAAAAGCATCGTTTGTACAAAACTTAGGTTAATAAACTTAATGAGGCTGGCTGGAATGTCATTTCACTGCGACAAGGTGACCCACATCTGGACAGGTGGATGAGGTCTCCATCGGTTCACTCGTCTCATGAACTGAAAGCAGAAAGAAAACCATTTTGTGTGGTTTTTCTTTAATATAGGACATAATGCACCACAAACAATCTGTCTACACATTTTTATGTGAAAATCCCCGTAAGTTTTTCTGGATTGACAGAAATAAAATATAGAAACAGACGAAACTAGACAAATTTGCATGTCCTGCAAAAATGCAGTGTGAATGCTGCAAGCTGAATATTTTTAGTGAAAATTGCAGAAGTCTTGAAAAATGCAGTAAGTAGGCTGAAGCAGCAGAATATAGCAAAAGTCTGCAAAACTAACAAAAATAGAAAAACTGTAGAAGTAAAAACTTTCACTCAATGCCAGAACACCATTTACAAAGCTAAACTATAAGGTCACAACAGTTTATAAGCTAAAATGAGTTAAAAACCTAAATCAAGCTAAAATAATAGCATCTATGAGGAATTAGGGTTGGGATTGAATTTATTGTTGGAACGAGGATTGGAAGGAGACTTTGGGTTAGGTGAAAAACTGGGGTTACATTGGGAAGACTGAGCATAATGTGAGTAAAAAACTGAAGAGGAATTTTATTAAATCTGTAAAAGATATAAAAAAGCTGAAATAATCAGAAGTAGTTGAAGGTCATGAGTTATGACATTTTAGAGTTTAAATGTAATTTCTAGCTGGAAGCAGTTAGAAAGAGCTCCAAGGTTTTAGCAGAATCTTTCAGAAATTGTAAGATGTTCCATTCACTCCAATGTGGCCCAACATGACTGCAAAAAGCTGAATATTTCATAAACCGTAGAAGATGTCAATATCAAAATATAGCTGTAATGGTCTGAATGAGCAGAATATGGTAAAAGTTGAATGAGTGGGGGCGTGCTGTGGTGGCGCAGGGGGTTAGCACGCCCCACCTTTGGAGGCCTTAGTCCTCGACGCGGACATCGCGGGTTCGACTCCCGGTTCCGACGACCTTTGCCGCATGTCTTCCCTGTTTCCTGTCAGCCTACTGTAGAAAAAATACGAGCCACTAGTGCCATAAAAACTCTTCGGAGAAAAAAATGGGAAAAAAAAAAAAGTTGAATGAATAGCACAAAGTATGCAGACGTAGTTAAGTGGCAAAAAGCGGAGGAACTCAAGAGTGTTAATGGCTGCAGCATTCACACTAATAAAAACAGAACAGTGAGGAAGGAAAAGGAAAATTAAAAGGAAGGACACAAAGGAATGCCAAGAGGGACACGAGGAAAGAAAATAACCTAAAAAAAAACATAAGTACACAAGAAAGAAACAACACAAAGATAAAAGGAAAGAAACAACACAACTTTTAGAATATAGAAATGAAGTAAAATAAACATACTTTTCCAAGATCTATTTACTTTTTTCCCCACATTGAAGCAAATTCCATCCAGTTTCAGGCTGTAGGATAAGCTTTGGCTACGGTTCGGTTGAGTTAAGACAGTTTACCTGTTGTGAGGTCTATGAGGGGTTCAGGCAGCTCTGGGGGGACGGTGATGCCCATGGCCTTCCTAATGCCGTAGATGCTGCTGACATCACAGGGGGCCACTTGACCAGTCAGCTCCGTCAGGTTCCCTGTAACTTTTTCAGCTGTGAGGGAAGGATCAGAAGTAAGACAACAGGAGATTATGAGCCAATCACAGAGCAGAGGAAATAAAGGGAATTCATACTGTTTATTTTTGAAGTTATTTAAACCTAAAGCCAAGGGATTTTTAGTTATAAATGATTTCTAATAAAAAGGTCACATTTTTCGCTCACACAGAAAGCAGCACATCAAAGGAAAATGCCTCATATCCCTGGGAACTGGGGGCCCCAGTGACTTGAATCAGACCACTGTCTAACCACACCTGTGTTAGATGAATACTGACGAGGTAAATGAAGGGTTGTTGGAGGTCTACAGCTGGTGGTGAGACCCGAGTGTGGGAACAAAGGGGCTCATGCAGCGAGAGGCTCTTACCCAGCTCCAGCTCCTTGGCAGTCGGGGCCAGCAGGCAGATCATGTTAGGCGGCTGCTTGGCACTTAGGCGCTCCCTCTGTACTTCCTGCAAGTTACGCAGCAACTTTGTAGTTTCGTCCAACTTCTGCTGGAAGTGCAGGGCGTCTGTAACAGATAGGGGAGGGTCAGCACGGACACTCTGTTAGCACTTCCTCTCAGCTCCTTCATTTACGTTTGGGTAACCCCCGCAGAAACGGGTTACATTTACACAACACAATGAATCCTTTCACTCTGAATCCTGACAACAACCCAATCAAAAACTAGCAGTCTGAGATAGAAGTAAATGTATGACAGGGTGAAGAAAAGTTTATTGGTGGCACATTTTTTCATTATAATTCATTTACAGTAATTGTATCAATGTTATATGCATTAAGTTGAAGCTGCACTTTTTGAGTGGCCTTTTTGTTTTTATGAGAAATATGCAGCGTCTGACAAAAGTTTTCTTACTCTGCAAACAATTTTCACTTCAAAACCACAATTTTCAGTGTATATTATTAGGATTTTATGTGGTAGGCATACACTAAGTAGCATATCATTATGAAGTAACAAAAGGATACATATATTTTAAAATACTTTATGAATTATGATTAACATGAGTTCATTGTGTTGACTGCCCTCAAAATCAACCCTGCTGATTGGCATTATGTTTCTTTTTCCATGTTACAATTTTTCTCTCTTTCGCCCAACGCTTTTCTGTCATCATATCTACACCTTTGAAGCACACCAGTCATTTTTAATTGAGAAGTTGCCACTGCTCAGTTATGCAGTTCAACTGACTGAGATGATAACTTAAGAAACTTGTCGAGTGTTTGTATTTCAAAACAGAACTGCTATAAAGTGTATTTTGCATCACACACTAGAGTTTATTTGAACTATTTCTCCATCCTGTTTTGGGAAAGAGAAATGCCATCTTTGTTTTCTGTATCAACTGGCTCTGCTTAAGGACAACCAGCGGCGCCCTCTTCTGGTTGGAGGCCAAACTACAACAGCAGTCCAAGAGGATTTGATAGTTAAGCGATTGGAGGTCATTTTAATCTAATAAACCATTAATCAACAATAAATCATAAGTCGATTGTTTGCATCCCTACCACTCTTATACTTTGCTGTATCAGGAGTTAATTTTCTTGTTCCAAATGTAATCAGTTGTTTTTATAAACAAATCTGAGGGCTTTACCCCCAGAGAGTTCCTCAGCCACATCCAGGCTTTCAGCAGAACGAGGGACGTCCAGCTTGGTGGATGAGTTGTCCTCGGCTACCTGGGAGAGACAGCGAGGGAAAAAAGACGCTTAGTCAGATTAGAAAATGCATTCCTCTCTGGACAGGTGACGTGCCAAGGGAACATCAAGGCTTTTTAAAGTCTCTGTTTTTTTTTTTAAATGGAGATGCTGCTTCTCTGATCCAATAAAAATCAAACCTAATCAAAAGCTACAACGACCGAGAAGGGGATGAGTGTAACCTGGAGAGCAGCCAAGAACAGCAAACAGACAGTACAGAGAGTGGCTCTGTGTCTGACGCCGGGGCCAGAGCTTCGGTTTCCTCTGCTGCTCTTAGGAGCGATTGAGCTCTGCAGCCAGTGGGGCCGAATGTGCTGAAGGAAAACACAACCCCCTCCGACTTCTCTAACTGCGGACTGAGAGCGAGGAGCTCTTGAAGGGAAATGTTCTTTCCATGTGTGGATGGATGGCAGTTAACAGAGGGCCCCTGCTGTGTTGACACAGCTGGTTGGTGCAGAAACCATCAGCAGAGGCCATGAAGGCTCCTCATATGGGGTGTAATGCAGGCACACGTGACGGGCTTTCCGCCGAGCAGCAGCCCAGCAGGAGCAGATGAGGCTGAGTGGCTCCAGTTTTGTGTTACATTTGTGTCATTCTACACTTAATGTCCATTTCCATTTCTCCTGCTGTGTTACAAACACAATGCACAGAAGCAGCTCCAGATCAAAGACAGACTCTCACCTCCACGCCACTCTTCTTCTCTTGTCTGCTTCCTGGCTCCTCTGGCTGCTGGACAAATATGAACAACATAAAAGCAACATCACTCTCAGTTCTGTGGGTTAGGGAACTGGTAATAGGATGTCATAATAATGGCTGCTTACAGGCTCAGTTTCCTTTAGACATCTTGAATGCTCTCCATTGGTCATCGCATCCAGAAGACTGTCACCCATTTTGTAAACATACTCATCAGATTTGGCTAGGAACTCCGACAAGCTGAAAAGAAAACAGAAACATCTTCTCAACAACAGTTTTTAAATTTCACCACTGCTAACTAGTTTGTTAATAATTTGCTGATAAAACCTGCTGAGAAGTTGATTTCAACACGACCTAAAATCCCCAGGGAACTGAATCCTATACGCAGGATTTCATGGACAAGTGAGGACATGTTGCTAACTGGACACACTTTTCCAGGGAAAGAACAATGTCTTCCCTGGAAAGTGACAGACTCAGACAAACCACTGGACAAAACCAGAAAGTGAATATGCAGACATTAACATCTGAGCACATAAAGCTACCTGAATCTGAAACCACACATGATGGATGACAATGTACCTCAGTTAACCTCCCACACTGGATTAACTGAGTCCTACCATTAAACAAACAGGCCATATTTTACTAATTTCATTGCCTTGTTCTCAAACATTGAGGTATTTTAATGAGATTTTGGTGTAACAGAACACAGAGAAGTGCATTCTTGTAAGAGCAAGTGAAAGAAAAATGTGGTTTGAAAAACCTGAGACATGAATCTGTACTCAATCCCTTCTTACCAGTAACCAGTATACAGACCCATTCAATAAACTAAAATATTATTGAAAAATCCATTTAGTATAGGAACTTTATCACGAAGCGAAACAGACACAGATGGCTTTGCACTTACTATTACATCAGACCAATAGAAAACAGAACCGTAGACTTAATGAAAAGTATGTTTAATGTCTGCTTAAAGGTTCTTATTTTCAAAGAGCACTTTTAATCTGACAAACGAGACACATCGGGACGCATATTCTAATTTATTGAATATGACTGCATTGGCCAGAGGTCTGCAATCCGCTAGTGGCTCTTAATAATTTGGATACAAAAAGTGCAGAACCAACATAAAAAAAATAGAAATACAAATACAGATTTAGCAGTCGTTTTTAATTTTTTGCATTAAATAAATCCTACATAAAATTTTCACAACAGAATTACACAAGTATCATTGGAAACTGTTTTTTCTTGTTTAAATTATTTTCCACAAACATCCTATAGAAGAAAATGCATCAGTCCTCTTTTTGTAATTTTCTGGATTGAGAGCATTAAAAGCTTTCTGTTACTACCAAAAAAAAAAATCTATAAAATAAATTAAGTGTGAAAAAAAAACTAGTTTTGGCAGGGCAATAAATATAAGGCACTATTATATTAGACCTTCATGTTTTTTCAATGTCAAATGAAAAATCATATTATCTATTATAGTGGTTGCAGCCTATATTTTGTCTGATGAAACAAAAACAACAGTCTCCTCGCGCCTTAATCCCCCCTGCTGAAACACCCGGCCTGCTTTAACTGATCAGCTGACCTGCCGAGTTAATAAGAGGTGGGATTTCTGGGTCACTAAGCAGTCAGTATTTGCTCTGCTCCCTGACATCAGACAAAGAAATACACGTGAACATCTTTTGTTGGGACGTGAGTCGTGCGCTATAAGCTGAAAGCGAGCTAATAAGCCTTATGTAACTAGAATATTAGCAATCTGGTAAAAGGAACGGATAGGACCACCAGTTCCCATGATGCATTTGGGCTTAAGAGTCAAGTCTATGGTGATGACAGTCTTTGCTCAAAAAGGCAGAAACATCTGGGCTGCAATTTCCTATTAGAAGTGACTTGAATGGAACATTGTGGCAGCTGCTGATTCTCACTGGTTATGTTACAGAGACTGAAACACGAGACATTAAGTGTCCATTTCGGAAATTAGATGAATACATGAAGACTTAATTACAAATGATTACTATCTTCCCTTTGGCACAGAGTAGTTCTCCTTTGAGCAGACTCTGAACTTTGTAACTTTGCTAATCTTTTTTCATAAAACAAACCAACAACAGAAGGTCCCATTCATGTATTGTATTAAACCTGAGCTGTATTGTGAGACCTGAGGGTCGGGTTGTGTCTGCAGCTGTTGGCTAATCTCTGCTAGTCTGGATGAAGTCAAAAAAAGGGAACATCTGGCCAGGAGTCAGTGAGGAATGCCTATAATGACGTTGCCAGTTAATCCCACTGAGCTTGTGGTCGCGCTGCAGCATACCTGTCTGAGCCCTGCAGACTGGACTCTTCTCCGTAGAACGAGTAGATGAGGTCTGAGTCGTCCTTGCTGACGTTGGAGAAGCTGGAGTCGTACGCCGGTGCGTAGGATGTGAACGGGCCGTAGCTCAAGTAGGACACTGTGAAGAGTTTGTAAAACATCAGAAATCACTTTGTCAGCTGTTTAGACAATATGAGGCGAGATGAGCTTGAAGCAGCTCGTTTACCTGGAGTAACTCTGTTCCTTTTGTCCTCCCTGAAGCTCTGCAGGCTGTTCACGCCGTTCTGCAGCCGATTGGACATCATGACCAGTTTCACCGGACAGTAGCCAACGTCTGAGCAGATGACATTTAACCGTTGCTTTTATTATCGGAAGATCTGCACTAATGTGTTCCAAAAGCAAGACAATATAAATATTAAATATCTTACACAATGATTGTTTTGCACTGGTAGTGCAAAACAATCATTTTGCAATCATTATTGGTTCCCCTGGTAAATATTAGTAAAATAACATCCTTAAAATGTCAATGCAGAAGCATAATCTCTCACCAAATTAAAAAGTGTTCATTAAACCTGAGAAAACTTAATGATAAAAAAAGAAATGTACTTTGATTGGAACACTGTAGGAACCGTCTTAGGGAGCAAAATAGGCCCACGGCATTACAGAGTCTTTACAGTACTTAAGTGTGCTTTTTCCACACATTCTTTCTTCGTGTAACTACACACCCACCTGGAGTGTTTGCTGTGTATGAGCGCAGTTTGAATATCATCTAACCAATTCAGATAATTCCAGTTATTGTCCAACTACACAGACGTACATTTGTGATGGTAGGACAGCTAAAGCTTTTTTTTTCTGAAAATGATACCTATTTAGAAAGTACAAAGCATCTCATGGTTGCTATGGAGACCAGACGACAGCCTTCTTTCCCGTGGTTCTTCCAACAGTGAGCTTTTTTTTTTTTTACCCCTCCAGGGGGTCTTTTTGTGGGCTCTAGTGTCCTTTATATGATAGTTGGCTGACAGGAAACTGGGAAGGAGAGGGGGGAAGACATGCAGCAAATGTCGTCGGGTCCGGGAGTCAAACCCGTGACGGCCGCGTCGAGGACTCAAGGCCTCCAAATATGGGTCGCGCTAACCCCTTACGCCACCACGGCACGCCCCCAACAGTGAGCTTTAAAGATTTGTTTTACCAACCCTACCCCCTTTTCTCACTGCGAGTTATAACTCAGAAACAGAGTCAAAATTTCTTAAAAAATGACCTCGGTTACATTTCTTTTAAACAGACTGTTACAGATACCACTTAAAATATTTCTGTTTCAAATTGTTATTTCATAATCTGGTACAATTTGTTCCCCACTTTCCTTAAAAGGTTACATTTTTCAAAGATTGTTATACTGCAATAAAAGTTCAAGTTATTTTAAGATTTTTTCCCTCACATCTTTAGTAGGTTTGCCAATAAACATGGACCAAACTTTCTGTGACAGATTGACATTGTTTGTACCCCCGGGTGACGGATCGGCCGGGTTGAGGAGGGCGAGAGTCGTGGAGCCATCGGACTTCCGCCTTGCAAACTCCAACTGTAAGGCAAATAATTGATCACTTTCTCATAAAAAACATAAATAGTAATATACATTTTCCAAAATACAATAATTTAACAAAAATATGTCTTTACAAGGTTAATATTATGGATTATTGCTGAACTGATGACTTTTAAATGATCTGCAGCATCTTTTGTTGTCATACTGCCAGCTGAAGAAATTAAAGTTTTTAAAGGAACATAAATTAGCTGAAATAAAAAAGCTTTCTTGTGAATTCTTGCTTCTTACATCGCACTGCACCACTCTGTTCGACAGCTTTCCTCCTGACTCCTCAATGACCTTGCGGATTTCCTCCAGCTCTTTCTCGGCCTTTGCCGCCTCGTCCTTAGAGTCTTTGTCTTGTCTGCAAAAGAATTTCAAATTGAAAAAGCGAGGATGAGACAATTTGACAATGAGTCAATATTTTTGTAGCAGTAGCAAACAGAGACAAACAATAATGCAGGAAGGAAGTCTACGTATTTAAACTCTGCTTTTGTTCCACTCTTCATCTATTTGATTTGATTCCCTGACATCAACAAATGTCATCAAGATGCAACAGGCTCATAAAGATTGCTGTGGTCATGGTGAGTCTTCATGCAACAAAAAGAAAGAAATTAAATTCATGAAAAATATGTACAGCAGCAGGAGCAAACACGTCCTAGCTTGCCATCGGGCATTCCTCACATTCACATCCTCCAGCTCTGCAGTAAAAAAAACCAAACTTTATGCAGTGACTGAGTGGGAATGCTCTCATAAACACACAATATGCTGTTTCTGATTAGTCTTCTTAGAAACCCAACAATATTTCACCCTTCACTCAAAGCTTATGCATCTTTTACACAGATATTTAAAGGTCTAATGTGTCGAGTTGCAGGTATCGGTGGAAGGTGTGACGTTGGCAAGTTGAAGCACCTTGGAGTGCTGGGCGTCTGGGAGCGCTCGCTGCTCCCTGCAGTCATGGCTCCCTCCTTGCTCTGGTCTGAGCTGGTGACTCCTTGGTCCTCTGACTTCACCGGTTGTTTGGCGAAGCGGTCAAGGCCAGACATAAAATCTATGCTCTGCTTTAGACTGTCCAGCCTTTCCTATTATACATAGGAACAAACACACACAAAAAAACTTAGTGGCCTAAAGAAGAAAAGCAAATAGGTGAAAAGAGTAAAAATAATTCCCTTTACTTTATGGTAGAAAAGCCCAATTCTGGTGTCCTGAAGGTTTTAGGTGTGTGTTCATTTCAGCACAGCTGTCTCTAGTTGACTTACTGCTCCAACATGTTATCAAACTCTGCACATATTTGTTAATTAACTATTAAATTGACTATGGTGTGCTGAATCTGCCACGGGCCTTTCCAGACCAACACCACTGCAGTATGTAAACTTCAGATGACATTCTTTAGTGCCCTCATGTGTTGGATCAATGCAATATCAAGTCTTACTTACTGAACTCCCTTTTATCTCTAAAGGAAACAAACAGCTATTAGAGGACACATTATAAAGTTGTGTTCCTCACTATCTACTTCACTTTGGATAATTTTCCTACCAGGTTAATCTGTTGAAAAAGAATTGAAATAAAAGTCTTTCTACTCTAAATAGAGCAAGCCTCTGTTGTGTTCATCTGAGGACTCTTATCACAAAACAAACCTGGTTTTCTAACATGAACTGATGTTAGAGGATGTACTTATTCTGGTTGTACAATTTTGGACTGAAATCCACAGGGAAAAAGGAAATACAGACACATTTCTATGAGGAGACTCATACCTGGCTCAGGATCTTCATTCCAGAGTGTAACAGTTTTCGAGCTGCCTTATGGTAGATTGTCTCTGGTTTGTTGTAAATCATGGCATTCTCACACATGATTCTGAAGTCTGCCTACAGCAACAACAAATCCAATACCAAGCATTAGACAAGATATTAAAAAAAAGATCTGTGAATCGAAACATTTAAGCAGCGGGTTCAGCACCTTGCAAGAATTATATATTTAATTTAGACAATAAAAGATACTTGGAAAATTTAAAGAGTTAAGAATCCTTTCTAACAGTAAAACATCTTATGGAATTGTATGTCTGATCTCTGGTTTATCTACGCACTTACTTTGAGTTCGTCCAGTGACTGATAGAACTCTTTCTTGACTTTGTCCTTCATTGTACTGAAGTCCATCGGGCGTTTAATAATTGAAGAGTAACCAGGTGCAATGAGGTCGGTCACCGGAAATGCAAAGAATGCATTGGGGTCTTTCCTGCAGTGTAAACACATTTCATTCACATATGAACCAAAGCATACACAAAAACAGATATATGCAGACAGAAAGGATGATGATTGGGGTTCTCAGCTCTGTGAGGGGAGTTTGCTTACACATGCACAATAATTAATTAAAGTATACTTAGAGCCATGTGCTGCACCTTTGAAGCTGCCTGATGAGCTGATTCAAAGCTTCCTGCAGAGGTGTCTGCTCTTTTTCTGCAAACACAGACATCAGATGGATATTAAAAGATACTTATAAGCTTTGAGAAAGAAAGTTGGAATAAAGTGCAGACATTTTAAAACTACCTTCCAGTTTATCCAGCTCTGAACGAATAGGAGTTCTGCTCTGCTCTCTGTCTTCTTCCCCATCTGCATCGTGTCCCTTCTTCTTTTTAGTCATCTAACATGAACAGAGACAATAATCGTCTTCATAGCAGCAAGTCCATTTGCAAGGATAATCATCTCGTATGGTCATGGCCAAAAGATTTGAAACTAACAGTTTTGTTTTTCACAAACTACAACATTGCTTGAAAGTTTCATGGTCAAAAAAGTTTAAATTAATCCTTTTTTATTGTCATTTTGGATCCACACATTTCACAGTTTTAAACGTAAACTGAATGACATTAATAACATCAGAACTTAGCCTTTTAAAACACTGCAGTTGTCTGAATTATTAACCTACATACACCATGATTTCTGCACATTTTCAAGTCAAAATTTCCTACCTCCCCAGGTTCAGATATTCAGTTATCAATCCTTGGAAAAAGAAATGACTGGTTGCATTGAGATGGACAGATAAATGACTAGAACCTTTAAGACATAACGCAAAGGATAGAAATACAAATATTTGACCTATTCTATTTTTTCTCCATACTTATCCAGGATTGGAAGATAATTAAAATGTGCTCTTCGAATCATGATGCTGATATAGTTTAAAGGTAAACTATATCAGCAGTCAAGTATAGTAAAAGCAAAGTTTGTGAAAAACAAGATTTCTGTTCCCTTTATTCTGTTCTCTTTCTACCTTTTTCTTCCCTCTGTCTTCCTCTGGAGAGCCGAAGCTCCTGTCTTTATCTTTCTTCTTTTTCTTCTTCTTGTCTTTGGGTTTGTCGCTGTCCACGGGTTGCTCCTCATAAAAAGTGTCCAGACTGGAACTTCCGGTCGTGACTTCGTTCCCGGACACCTTTAGCACCAGCTTCAGCGGTCTCTCTCCGTATTCTGGGAGCATCAAATCAACAAGAGTCAGTGGGTCAATGCGTCTCGAAGAATCAACAATATCTGTTCGTCCTGACAGCTCAGGGATGAAATGAACAGCTACCAGACAGGTAAGGCATATTGCAGTTCCAATGCAACCTACATATCGCTAACACTGTTTATAAACACAAACACATTCAGGAAATTGTCCCATAAATTAACGTAGCTGGTAAATAGTTTCCGAGCTAACGCTATTGTGGAGCTATCATAGCGGAAAGACAATTAATTCTACATGTTTTTCAACAAAAAAGCTACAAAAATACCATATGAATAACACAACCAAAGACATGAACTAAAATACCTTCATATGCATGTTTTTCGGACTTGTGCTTTTTGTGCTTCTTGCCCATTGTTTGTATATTAGCCACCGGCTGCTAACTCTTCTCATAAGACCGTGTTAGCGGAAGCATTACGGTGAGAGACAACAGACTGCAGCGTCACCTGGCGGCAAGGCGGAGATCACACGCCAGTTTGTACAGTCTATAGCAGCCAGGAGAGGGCGCTTCAGGCTTGGTATTAATGTCGATAGGCTTCACTCCTCACCCAATCCCTCTTTAAGTTAAAATCTGGGATTTGTGTAAACCTTCAGATTTTAAACAAGGATAGACAACTATATTGCACAAGTACAGTACCTTGCAAAAGTATTTTTCAGACAGCTATTGGCCAAGCACTCCACAAATCTAGCTTTTATAGAAGAATGGCAAAAATAAATCTTAGACTTGTTCTCAGTCGCTTCTGTGCATTTCTCACATCACTATTTTGTACAACTAATAATCCCCACATGTCTTCTAATCAGTGAAAACTGAAGTTCACTTGGAAGAAATTGTTCAATTCGCAAAATATGTTCAGGACAGAATGACAAAGAACTGCATGAAATTCACAGATTTTGACAACTGCTCATCCTTTTTGTGTGTGATGACTTAAGCAGTTTAATTAGTTTATAGGAAAATACTATTCAGCATTTATAGGTAGTTAATTTTGAATTGATAATGTTGGAAACAACAGAGAATTGTATGGATGCATTCAATGCATGTCCAATCAATAATTAATAGTGAGAAAATTGCTGTTCACAAGTGTTCTCCTTTCGAATGAACTGAGCTTTTGCCATTTTATATAAAAAAAGACTTTGGACAAAAATTTCAGTCTCTAAATGAAATAAGCTGGGAGTAAAAAACACAAACAAAAAAAATTATAAAGAGATTAAATGCAGCACTTTTATCAGTTATTGATATTTTTTGTGTAGGTCATTGTAAAGTAAATTTTTCATGCATATTTTTGTTTTCTTTAATCTGAACTCCAAATTTTAGAATAGCATTTGTTTCAAAAGGAAAAAAAGAAATCCAGTAGACAAAATAAAATGCTAGAAGAGAATAAAATGAATTTCTTAGTGCCCTAGATGGGTAACCTAAAGCAGAGTGATAAGATTTCTGGCACAGTTTTACCCACATTAAAGGGACATAAAGAAGGACAAGAGATGTCCCAGATGAAAGCCATGAAAGTGTTTTAGATGGTTCTGTTTTTTTCTGTCTGTGTGGGAAGGGGATACGGTACATAAAGGCTGACAACTTTTCAATAACAAAGACTATTTTTGCATTATTAAATAACTCATGGATTTGGAAAACACTGAAGGAATTTTAGTACAAGCAAGAAAATCCAAGAAACAGAGAGAAACAATAATACCATCAGATTCTAATCAAAGGAATTTTTCAGAGAACTTTTCAGTTCACACTCATGGAAACTAGCTCATCATTTCCATATTTCTTAATACAAAACAAGGTGCAAAAGCCTCATATACTCCCCTCATTTTGATGTGAGGATCTGCGTTCCTGCACCCTGCAAGCTCTAGGAAGTGTCATGAAAATTTCGGGGCTGCAGCACAGGTGTGAAATTGTCTTTAGGTAGCCTTTCTCTAATTTTGCTGGTATGAAAGCAAACATATGTTTGTATTGGTGGCCTTTTTATAGCTTTCAGTTGTAAATACATTCAGTGGATCATGTTTAAATTAGCCAGTGTAATCTCCAATGGCAGACAAATGGCACTCTGTTGGATTTGTGTTTCGCAGGACTCTGTAGAGTCTGGAGCTTCCCTGCCTGTCTGCCTGCCTTGCAGAGCTGTTATGCTCTGTTAAATCGGCACATATTGTACTGGCTGATGAATGACAGATGTTTTATTCATGGAGGAAAGATAGTGTACATTCTTTGAAGCACATTCCAGGTTTCATGAAGAGGGTACAGGATGGGGGCAGACGGTTTGAAAGGAAAGAAGACTGCCTAAATTCACCATTTCAGCCATTCCTGCCTGCAGATGAAAAGGTGATTCTGACAGTCTGTTGATGCTTCAGTCTCATATCTGGGCAAACCCATCCTCAGCAAATTATGTCTTGATCTGTGTCTCGAAGAATGTTTCAGACCGCATTCCTTACTCTCACCTGGGATATCTGACTGGAGCTCTGATGAAACAAATACTGGAAGTACAAATACAGTGCAGTGCATTTCTTATCCCTTGAACTTTTTCTTGCTTTGTTTTGCCACCTTACAACCACAAACTTCAATGTGCTATATTGACCTTTCAACTGACAGACGAGCAGTAACTAGTGCAAAATTTCAAGGAAACAAGTGCAGTTTTTTTATTTTTTAGAAAGAAAAGCAATCTGAATAGTTTGGAGAGCATTCAATTTTAAGTCTTTTCACGGATTCTTAACTGGATTGATATCTGGATTTTGACTGGGCTATTGTAGCACATTAATATATTTTGAACTAAATATATTTTGAATTTCATCGTACCTCTGGCTGCATCTTTTTGGTCGTTTTCCTGCAGAAAGATGAGCCTCTGCCCCAGTCTCAACTCTTTTACGACTTCTAACACATTTTCTTTCAGTATTGCCCTGCTCATAACGTTATCCACATTCCTATTAGCTCCGACCAACAAAGAATCCCACGGCATGATTCAACCACCAGCATGGTGTCACACACTGGTTTAAATTTTCATTTGTAAAAGAAAAAAAGGAAAAAGGTGTATTCTTTTGTTTTTACTTCACAACTGCGCAATTATTTGTGAAATAAAGTCAAAATAAAACATAGTGAGGTTTTTGACTGGAATGTATCAAACAATTACAAGGCACTTTAGCTTGCAGACAAAGTAGAAGAATCTACAAACAGTTTCACACCACATTCAAATGGCAGCTGTCAGTTGCCATTTGTCAAGTTGATGTGCAGAGCATCATGGAAAAAAAACATCATAGAGTAAACTCAGTAGAATGCTGTGAAATGATTTCTATGACTGGACTAATTACATTATACTTTATCCTAGTTATTTTTGTTTAATACAGCATGTATTCAAATATATTAATTGAGTTTAGCAGTGCTGCTAGGCCTGAATATTTAGCATCTGTATCACATCACCTACACCTCTGTGCTTCCTTAAAAAGTGAAAAAACCTAGAATTCATATGTTTTTGCACTGAGAAGCAGAAGTTGTATATGTACTCACTGTGAAGGCAATTGATGCTATCGAGTGAAAGTTCAGTGTTTTGGGAAGTTAAAGTTTTTCATGCAAAGAGAACTAAGGAACTTTGGATGAAAAGATTTCTCTGGTACTGCAACAGCAAGGTGGCATTCCTTCATCTGCAGAACCAGACTGCTGGAGTGAAGGAATCGTTAACTCTGGCTCAAACAATTTTTAGTACACTGTGGAGAACTTATGAAAGCAAATGATGCATTTAGAAGAAAAACTTTGTGCCATGTGAAATATTTTGATTTTATCTTAACTTTGGGAATTCTGACACAATAAATAAACAATTAAAAACAAAGTAAACTAAATAAATAACATGGTTTAGGGTTCAGCATAGTCATCCAATAGAAAGTATATAATCTTTCAATGGAAAGATTATATACTTTTAGTCAATGTTTAAATGTATTTTCTGTAGTTGAGGTGTGAAACAAAATGCACAATATCGAATCAATAATACATACATAGATCTGTTGTACAATATTGCATTATTTCAAAAGCAACAATTGTTCTCTTCAACAATCAAACTTTTCAGAAAATGAAATTTTTTCTATGCTAAAGATAACATATTTGGTTACAAGCCATTTATGACCATCTTTACTAAATATTTATGAGTTCAACCACAGACAGATGGAACAAGTTTCACTGGAGTCAAACACAAAAAGAAAACAAAATAAAACATAAATTTACTGCTATTACGTACAGTAAAAACAAATACATTATTTCAACATTAACTCCAGTTTTACAAATTTAATTTGATCCCAGGATAATTTTCAGTAAAAGTCAGAATGGTATGTTTTGTCACCTTGCAGTGATTGCAGTGGCAGTGTAACCTCAAACTGAAATATATAAAAAAATGTAGAAATATTTTATTCTGATTACATGGGATTTTATGAATAAATGTAAAAAAAATATTTTAGACAAAACCACCAGTGGCACCTTTGTTATGTTTTCATATTTTTTTGTGTGTTGTAGTGGTGTGTTCATCTTTAATATCTGAAAATGTTTCTCAAGTAACATTTGATCATGGAAGTTTAAGATTACTCTAATAATTAACCACATCATATGGATTTGAGGTGTAGGAAAGTCATTTTAAAGAATCTGTCCTTCAACACTGTAAAACTGCAGCAGTTTAGCAGTCTGATTATGATCCAGTATCTATCCGTTCTGCAGCCCCAAGAAGGTCATGAGATCCAATTGCTCCAGTCCAGTTAAGAAGCTGCACAAGTCTTGGAAGCCCTCGGATTAAAAAGGGCTCAGTTACACCAAACAGGGTTAACAAATGGCAGATGTTGTGAAATTCATTATCCTCTGTCACAACAGAGGAGTGACGGGGACCAGAAGACCATTTCCACATGAAAGCCAGGTCCCAACAGAACCATGAGAAATGGCGTCCCGCTCTGCAGATGGGATTTTAGCTGGGATGGTTTAGCCTTTGAACATGCAACACAACTAAATTACAAATGGGCATAACAAAGGCTGGCGTTAAAGAGTTTATCTGCTCCACACATGGACTGTGTGAACCAAACAAACAAAATGGTGGTGTTTGGATGTGTATTGGGAAATTTCTCTCATTCAAAATTATAATTGCTAGATATATTTAAGTCAAAGCTTTAGGTTTCTAGGTAAATCATTTCATCCCCAGAGCATGATGAAAATGCCACCACACTGTATTCATCTCCTATAAGCAGTCTCTTTTGGTCTCTTTTGATCAGAGCGTCCTTTAACATGTTTACTAGGTCCCCTATCTGACTTGTTGTAAACTGTAGGGGGAAATTACAGTCACTAAGTTTCAGAAATTCAACAATCCTGCCACTCTCTCAATAAGGCCAGATTTGTGGAGTTCATGCCTAATAGCATTTTCTCCTGCCTGAGGATCTCTGCAACTCCTCCAAAGTAACTATGACCCTTACAGTTGTTTCTCAGATTATCAAATTTACCTGTACAGCACATTTCGGCAACAAGGCATTTCAAAGTGCTTTAATTCATAAAAACATCATACAGTCACCAATTGAGAACCGGTACACATCATTAGAGATTAATGCTCCTCATTTCACTTGTCAGTTTAGGTGGATGCCTGTGCCATTCTCTATCCATTTTCAGATGACATATAAAGCAGTACTCTGATATGTTCTAATTTTAGGATATTGTTTTATAACCTAATTCTGCTTTATGCATCTTCAAAACGTTCTCACTGACCTGTTTGCTGCGTTCCTTGATTTTCATGATGGTGATTGTTCACTAATGGTCTCTATTAAACCTCTGAGGCCTTCACAGAATGGATGTATTTTTACAAATAAGACCCAAGTGATGAGTAAGTAACAATGATTTTTATTTAGGGCTGTAAACCAACATTTTTCAGATTTTTGCTAAAACGATACTTTTCTAAGGTACTGTATTGACCTCACACTAACTTCTTATAAATCTTGTCTTTCTGTGTCTTCTCTTTCACTTTATGGTTTGGACATTGTCACAGTTCCTTGCGTATCTTTTCAGCCTTTTTAAAGTAAAAAAGCTACTCTGCTGAATAATTACACCAGTCCGTGACAAATGGACATTAATAACTTCTGTCCTTTTAAATCGATGTGAGAACGTGGCATGGAGTCTAGCCACAGAAGAAGATTCTCTGCAGCTGAAATTGTCAGAGCGCCGCTCAGATGTGACAGATGAAATGTTTGGGGTCATTACAACTGTCAGCACAGAAGGGGTTTGAAGATGTAACCAACCGTCACGAGTAAGCTAGACAGCAACATCAAAGAGGAGAAGCCAATCATTCTGCCTCAGTGTTTTTCTCCCGCCTGGCATTCTGTCATGCCAACATCTTTGAGCATCACTCACTCATCCCCGTCAAAGCTCTGGGCGTGCGTGACGACTCTATTTTTATCTGCAATCAGAAACGATTCATGTCGGTGGGCTGGATCGCTGTTTTCTTTGTCACAGCTCACCGCTGACTCTGCAGCGTGGCGGTCCAGTCCTCAGATAACCAACGAAGGTATGCCACTGAAGGTCTGGTATGATTTTGGGGCAGTAACAACCATCTACGCTGAGGTGCAATGCCTGCAAAGACGGTTGTTGGTTGTTATACCCCAAAATACTCTAAACTGGACCCCTGTGGACAAATAAATATAGCAGAAGATAGAAAGATCTCAAATCAGCACTACAGACGTGGCCCAACCCAACTTTAGCTATTTGAAGTTCCTCAGTGCGTTCCTATTAGCATGTGCCTTTTCCAATTTTATCCGCAGTGTTCTCTGATCCAGTTGCTCTAATGTATATTTCACTGAGCTTTCTTAATGTTTTTGTAGTTTAATGTCGCTCTCTGCTTTGGAGTGCTTGATGTATTATTCTGCTTTGAAAACTTCATTGTAATGGGGAGTTTTTTTTTGTTTTTAAAGAAAGCTGTTTTGATGTGCAACTCTTCTGGGGACGATTGCAGAAAGTTGACTTTCTCTATGTTTAAGGGGCATATATCCGAAAAATTCTTACACGTGCCCTAAAATCCACAGTGTGCATGCATGACAGCATAAAACAGGACAAGCAAGGTGGCAGGAAAAGTAGGTGGAGTTTGGGGTGGGGGGCCTTATTTCGATCTGAGTCTTTATTCTCTGCAAGCCTCTGAAGACAGTGGTCCTGGGGTGCAAAAAGTACGCAGGGGAGGTGCGTTCAAAGCTTGCGAGCTTGGTGATGATCCTCTGTCAGATCCTAAGCCGTTTGAAAAGTTCATATAAACCAAAAGACAGCAGCTGGGAAATGGTCTTTGCAAACCCAAAGAGAGTTTATCGTCTCGACACAGGGAGAGGCACTGTTTGAGGTGGAAACACGCTGCCTGTAATCTCATTCTACTTCAGAGCTTTATCACGGACCTCCACCTCCTCAAAGGAGATGGATAGACCAGCATGGTTCTTATAAATAAGGCATCTCAGAACATGTGTTTTTATTGTGCCTTAAGCCTAAAGCGCCACCAAAATATAGCAACTGAGCAGACTAATGACTTAATATGTATGAAATATAAACACTTTACACTTCATATCAAACTAACAAAACATTATAAAGCTGGAAAATAAACATAAAGATATTCTAATTTTGTTGTTTTCTATGCCGCAAGGACTATATGGTGATTTTATGCAAGTTCTATGCTTAAGAAAAGGAGGAATCCTGAAGTCAGGAGTAGTCTGCGTCACATTTTTACATATCAGCTGCAACCTGCAGCCTCCATTTTCTTTACTGACTTCATGAATGGAGGATGATGAAGGAGCAGGAGCCTACAAGGTGTGAAGCGGGGTACATACCATATCGTAGATGGTTGCCTATGTGTGCCAGCGCTGCTTTGCTCTACAAAAAGCATATCTGAAGTTGGTATTCTAATTGTGTGATTGACTATTATTGTTCCTTGGTCTTCGTGATGTTGTTTGTTCAATCATATTTTCTTACAAACATCAAACGTGGGCTGGATTTACACTGGGGTTAAATTAAACCTCAGTGTAATTTAAACGTTAAACCTATTGTTTGAAGGCAACTGGTTAGACTGAATTTTATTTAGGGGTATTAGGGTAAAGAGTCCTGAGTACACATTCCACAGTTTATGTACAACGTGTTCCAAATTATTATGCAAATTGGATTTAAGTGTCATAAAGATTAAATTTTTTGTTGTGCTATTACCGTAAATTTATAGACGGTATTGTGTGTCAGGACTCTTTGAATCACTATAATTAATTTCAGAGAGCTGGGTTGATTAGTTTGGTGAGCTCAATTAAAGGAAATCTATTTAAGAAGGATGTTCCACATTATTAAGCAGGCCACAGGTTTCAAGCAATATGGGAAAGAGAAAGGATCTCTCTGCTGACGAAAATCACCAGATAGTGTAGTGCCATATGCCAAGGTACGAAAACATTAGATATTTAACGAAAACTGAAGCGTTATTGTACTGTGAAGAGATTTGTGGCTGATTCAGAACACAGATGGGTTTGTACAGATAAAGGCATAATGAGGAAGGTTTCTGTTAGACAAATTCATCGGATTAAGAGAGCAGCTGTTAAAATACCCTTACAAAGCAGCAAACAGAAGCTGCTGGTGACTCTGGAACCTCAAGGTGGAGGATCCTCCAGAGGCTTGCGGTGCATGAACCTACTATTGGGCCTCTAACCAGAGCTCACAATCAGAAACGGTCGCAGTGGACCCAGCCGGACATGAAGATTAATTTTCAAACAAACTTGTTCACTGATGACTGCTGTGCAACCCTGGATGCTCCAGATGGATGCAGTAGTGGATTGGTGGTGGATGGCCACCACATCCCAACACGGTTGTGATGTCAGCAAGGTGGTGGTGGAGTCAAGCTTTGGGCCGAAATCATGGGGAGAGAATCATTGGTCGACCCCTTCAGAGTCCCTGAAGGTGTGAAAATGACCTCAGCAAAGTATATGGACTTTCTGACTGATCACTTTCTTTCATGGTTCAAAAAGAAGAGCCGTACCTTCAGTAGCAAAATCATCTTTATGCATCACAATGCACCATCTCATGCTGCAAGGAATACCACTGTGTCATTGGCTGGCATATGCATGAAAGAGGAGAAACTCATGGTGTGGTCACCATCCTCCTCTGACCTCAACCCTATTGAGAACCTTTGGAGTTTCCTCAAGCAGAAGATCTGCGGGTGGGATGCAGTTCATATCAAAACAGCAGCTCTGGGAAGGTATTCTGACATGATGCTTTTACCTCTGTAAATGCTTCTGGCCATTTGAATCAGACATGAATGTTTTATGTTCTCTTTTTTGGTCTCTCTTTAGTGTTGGGGCTATAAGAGTGTAAGGTAAATCTTTTTTGACATATCTGGACAGTACTTGATCAAAGCTGTGTGAGTTCAGTGATTGGTTGAACATTGAAACATAAAAATAAACCTATAAAAAATGTTACAAAGTTTTATCAATCAAAAACTTTTTATATCAACAAAAGTTCTTAAATTATTACTTATAGAAAATTGGAACCAAATTAATTACTTGAGAGTTACAAAAATTACGTGTCACTGAATAAGTGAAAACCTGCTGAAAAAATCATGAGACAGAGTAGACTAGTTGGCTGTTTTGTCTTTAAGGCAAAAACTTTTATTATCCTGAACAATCACACCCTTTCCACTGCTTAGGCATAAAAGTTCACATGACAGAAGTTTCCAAGGACCCTGAAAAAGTTAAAGGAAACAGAAATCACTGTGACTGGAATGACAATAATGGTCTTATTTTAGAAACTGATGCCTACAGGTGAGTTATTAGGAAGGACCATTATTCTCCGCTCTCTGTGGGTGTGGGTGGGTGTTTGTGTGCTGTGGCGGCCAGTCTTTCAAGCGGATCTCAGCAGCAGCTTACAAAGGTGCGGCCACAGCGCCACATCCAAATGTGGCACATGAAAGACAAAAGTGCAGATCAACAGAGGGTGTCTCAGCCTCATTCCTTTGCTTTGCCGTCAATCTGACAGATGGCATGGGCCTGTCTGAGGCCCTGGCAGTGAGGAGTGTGGTGGCTTCAAAGGCCCTCTGTAATCTGCAGAAACATCACAGGCTGTAAAAAAGTGACTGTCTCCCAGACACACTGCCTACTAAAAGGGCAAGCGAGGCGCTAATGAAGGCAGATAAAGAAATCGCCGGCTTAGACACTGCCTCACTAAGTTAAGAAAAATAAATAAAAAAGAGGAAAAGATCACCTCAGGTTGGCTTGTCTCTTTCTTCTAGAGAATCTACAGATAAATGGCTGTCAGTTCTTTTGTATTCGCACAGATAAAGACCTAATTTCAAAGCACCCCCCCCTCTGGGTATGACTCAATTCAGTCTAAATGGTCAGCACAGAGTGATGATGAGGAAGAATAAAGTTTATTCTTAGTCATTATTTAAAGGAAAATTCTAGTTTGTGTAGCTGGCTTTTCAGTTAGGCTTGGTAGAGCAAAATCTAACCAACTGTGACTATATATTAATAGGAAACTAAACTCATCATTTATTGCTTTTTTATACCATCTCAGAAGAAAAAGAAGTTCATGCTGTTCAATTAAACCATATTGTATTGATCAGAAATTTGCATGCACTTGTTATTGACATGAATGCCATACTAACTTTGAGATTTTAATGATGCATTTTATTTTCTTACATTGTGGATCAACATACAGCTATGAGTGAGAGGTTGAATTTAATCAAAATTATAAATACAAGTGAAATGTGCATATTACCTCAAAGAAAAAAGTGAACTTAGATTGTGGCTTTTTTATTTTTAGTAAATGCTAAAACTAGAAAAAAAGCTATGTTTCACTATGTCTAAACAGGTGACAGATTTACATTCTAATTGCAACAGATTTATTTGTGACACCTGCTGCAATTAGTATAGTCGTGACTGATAGGGTACACCACGATTGCCAGTGCTGTCAAATAACATTGTCCAGATGCTCCTGCTGCCTACATTTAAATGACAGAAGATGCCATTTTTGTTCAAACCCTTATTTATTCGTATTTATACTCTTTATTTAATATGTTGTTTCCATAAAATTACAAATGTGATAGCTTTAAGTCTGGTCTTTGACTGGGCCATCACTCATTGTTTAGGGTTAATATTCTGCAGGAGTTTGGAGTTCCAACTCAGTTTCTATTACTTTGCTACTTCTGTTTTTCTTCCAGATTGACCCTGTATTTTGCTTTCATGCTCCCATCAACTCTAATCAGCTTCTGTGTGTCAGTTTTAAAAAAAACATTTCCACAGCATGATGCCACCACCACAGTTTTAATGTGGGGAAACTTTGTCCAGGTTTATGTTTCACATTAGTTTTCCACCAGACTTGTTTTCCCTATAAGCCTAAACTGGAATTTTGTTCAAATTTGACCAGAGCGCTTCCAATGTTTGCTGGTTCACGTACGAAGTGGAAACAGAAGTTTTTATAATTTTCTTTTTAAAAGTGTTTTTTCTACCATTCTTCAAAAATTATCAGATACAGTACAGACCAAAAGTTTGGACACAACTGTGTGTCCAAACTTTTGGTCTGTACTGTATGTAGAGTGCATGACTAATACAATTACAGCTCAAAAAATTAAAAAGGCATGAAAAGTGTTTGTCACTAATTTCAGAAAGTTATACTCATATATTTTTAGATTTATTCATAAGTCATGGAGGGAAACATTTTCATTTCCTTTAGTTTTACAGAAATTCATAGAAAATTCAATATTGTAAAAAAGTTCTAACATATTCCTGAAAAGTTAAGTGGAAGGAAAAGATGCACCAGCAACAGGCTTGTATAGGAAAACCATTCAAGAATTTGGAGTATGGTCATAAGGAGCAAACTGTGAATCCTACATATGGTCTACAAATGTTGCATTATTTGTGTCAAGTGACTCCGACACTGAACCAGAGATGCATCAGAAGTCGAGTGCCTTGGTCAAGGAGAAGAAAAACTGAAATGTTGTTCAACGGTCAAAAGTCATCTTTCTTCTTCAATTCCCTTACGTGTCACAGTTATAAAATCCCAATAAAATGCTTTTTTTTTTATTAATTAAAATTTGGGCAAGTTCAAAGTGTAGAAATAAATGTTACATTGCACTGTTTAGTCATAGTAAAAAAAAAGCATACCTTCCATGAGTTTTAGGGTTTTAGTGTTTTAATATACACTCTTAGAGCAAACAATTAAAGTCAGGTATTAGTCTTTTGAACAGAAGACATCTGCTCTTGTTTGTTTATGTTACTGTGTTCTTCAGCTACTATAAAGGTGTAGTAACTGGCAGCCTCATATGTTAAGTTTGTGAAGAAAAAGTCAATGATGACTGAAGCAATTAAAAAAGACTGAAAAAAATAATTAAACTCCCAACTGAACGCTCATGCAGCACCAGTGCAAATAAAAGATGTGTCTATAAAGGTTTGGTTTTATGTAAGAGCAACAGAGAAAAAGTCTGGGTGTCAGCTGCTGCTACGATTTTAGCTCTGCCAAACTGTTCTGCTCTCCACACCCAGCTCAGGGATTGAAAAGTCATTCAGGAGTTGTGTAATTGACTGGAGTTTAATTAAAGGCCAATATGAAAAAAGAGCAGACAAAAAGGCAAATTAAAGACACTTGTAAAACAGAAAATGAAATGCTTAACAAGCTCTGCACCACCATTCAGGGACCTAATTTACACAGCAAACCCGCACTGTGAGCCCGGTTATAATTTGGTAGGTTCAGTGTTGCAGTTACTTCAAGGCTGTGAGGCTTTAATTGAAATATGTTCTATCAAGGATTTTCCAGTGCATCAAGTTTTAAGGCTTTGATATAATTAAGCTTGCAGAAAATATTGGCTATGTATTACCTCATATATTTAATCAACTCATTATAAGATCAAGGAACTTATTTCTTCTTGTCTGTTCTTATTTGTGTGTACTGTACTTTTTAATTTTATAAAATTGATAACATCTAAAATATGTTAAATGGGAGCTATTATGTATTTTCCAGCATGATTTTATTGCACAATCAAGTGACGGTGTTGCCTTTAGTTGTTATAAAAATGCTGCATACAAAAATATAGCTTAAAATAAATTTGACTTTGCAATTTTACACCTTGAAATTGGGCTGTGTCTCTTTAAGAAACTCTAACTTTTTTCAACACTCTCCCATCATCACAACAATGTTTCTCCATTAAGCCTTTAACAACTTTCTTAAGAGCATTGGACTGAGAAGTAGCTTGTGTGAGAAGCTCAACAGTTCCTCCAGGTGTTTGCTATTTGCTGCTGCCGCTAGTCTGAAGGAGCTGAGTAGGAGATGAGGGGTGGGGTGCTCTGTCGGGTGGAGACTGAAGCTCCAAGGAGGTGCAAAAAGACAGAGCTTTGCATAAGTAAGTGTTTAGGTATGGCAGGAAAAGATTCAATGAGTCCTTAAACATGCATGAAAGAATCAAAGCAACACTCCGGGTATGATTTTGATGAGAGAATAACATTTTAAAATCATATGAAGCTATAAAAGCTGACATCCTATGTAAATGGTTCAAAGTGTTGCAAATAATACAAAGTCTCTATTTTTTATAATATATTTATGATTAACCCAGATTATCTTCTTGCAATTATATGTGGAAACCAAACTGTGCAAAGTAAAGTCTATATTATGTTGCCAGAAAAAGCTTAGTTATTGCTCTATTTTCCATTAGATGAAGCAGTAATTTGCAAAATTGGCAATAAAATTTATAGGAGGGCATATTTATTTAAGAATCTAATGACACAACCTTTTGCAAGTAATCCTGCATAAAGGGGATTCTCGATTACAAACTCTTTATGTGGAGTTTGAGAGTTTTCCACAGACATACAAAGGTTTTTGGTCCGGGTACTTAAGTTTTTTCACACAGGTTAACTGTCCACTCTACATTGCACCTATGTTTCAGTGAACATGCTTGCTAGCTAGGTACAGTGTGTGCAGAGCTCTAGGCCATTTTTACTCAGCTATAGACCAGGAATCTTTCAGCTCATTAAAAACTAGTGAAAATGTGAGAATTGCCATGAAAACTTGGCCCAAGCTGACAGCTAAAATTAAATTATCCACATTTCTCTTAAATGTTTTTTGAAATATATCCTTGACTTGTCAGAATTAACCATGGAGACTTATAACATGTAACAGCTGCCCATTTTTAAATTTTTATGATTTTTTCAAATGAATGATTTTAGAGAATCACAACTTCCAGCAAATTATAAAAACACGATTACCATCTGCCCGTTTGATGAGCTCTTTCTCTGCCAAACCATTCAAAGGGGGGCCGCAACCTTATGCAACAGTTCTAGCAGATGTTGTGGTGGAAAGAACTAAAAAGCAGCTCTCAGACATTTGGGGGCTATTGACTGATGGCTTTTAACTGGCACACTTTGAATCTAAGAAAAGGCTAGCACAGATCAGAAGCAGGCACAGCAGCACCCCTCAGATCAGTTACGGTCACCTTGTTTATTGCCCTCAGAAAAAAGCCTTTGCATAGCTTCTTCAACCACCACACCCATGCTTCAAATAACACACATAAGCACGCAATGACTGTACTCACATGGCATGAGAGGAAGAGGTTACATGTTGAAGGATTAACTGGACCACCACCTGTAACTCTAGTATCTTTACGATGTAATTTGCATTGATGCATCTTTAAATGTCAAATATAATAATGGAAGGAATTTTGCACGTTATATTTGAGAAAAAATTTTTTTCAAGTGACATAATTGGCAAAGTATTTTATTTAGCAGAGCGACTGGCTAAAAAAGTGTGAAACTTCTCAGCATGCTTTGAAAGTGAGCATAGTAATTTGACGTTAGGTGTAGAACGAAGGTGTCACAACCCCTGTTTTACTGGGTCACTTGTGGCAAAGTAAAATTACCAGCATGATTCCACACAATTACAACCACTGACAAACCATTAAAAGTATTAAAAACAATTTTTTCCCCTCTAGAATTGCACCACTCATGGTGTAAGCATGTTGGAGCAGCTTCTGTTACTTTTCTTTGTAGTCATTTTGGATAAATATTTCTTTTGCTTTTGGATGCTGTGCAGCGGCAGAAGCAAATGAGGTGGATTAGCAGTGTTTGCCAACAACTGAGGGTGTCATCAAGAACATGGTACTGTGGAATGTCATCTCTGTCCCATTGAGCTGTTACCACGTCATGGCAGTCCTGAATGACAGCTATTAGATTATCATGCAGCAATAGTCTTCAGTCAGAGGCTTCTTCAGATGTATTGCAAGACTGACTGCTGCTGCAGATCCTCTCTTTGAAGATAGTTGGATGACAATTTGGAATATTTAAAGTATTATTGAATTGAATTAAAATGAAATGAGATAAAGTTGTGAAATTTAGGTTTTTATAAATATATAAATATATGTGGAGTCTAGCTTTAAATGGGTTATGTTTATACATTTACACCATTTTATCCATCCGTTTGTCCACCCATCCATCCAACCATCTTGTTTATAGAAGCAGTTAGACTCACAGAGCTGGGAGAAATTCAGAACTTTTTCAACAATGACACAGTTTTTTTAGTGTAAAACAAGAGGAAAATACTCTTTTTTTGGAGCTTCTGCCTCTTCAAAGCAGCCTCCCTTAGAGAAAAGCTGCTGTGACCCTGTTTCTTTGGGAGTAAAAGATACAGAGAGCTGCAGGGGCTGGGCGAGGAAGAGGAGGGATGGAGGAAGAAGGGAGGGGGTGGCATACTGGAAGAGGTGGGGTAACTTCAAAACCCACATCAAAAGGAATAAATAATTGTTTCTGCTGGTTTTGTTGTTGTGATACGGATCGGCGAAGCAGCAAGTGGCGAGCAGGAAGCTTTGATTTGAGGCAGCCTTCCTGGAGAGGGCTCCTTCTGTCAGCAGCTGAGCAGAGAGAAGCGGAGCCCACTGATTAAAGTCCCGTTTGTTTTAATCTTCTCCTTCATCCAGGGGAGGCCCACAGAAAAGGAGAGATCCTGCTTGGGGGCAGGACGATGCTCTTCTCTCGGGACCATTTCCGTCTTCTTTTTGGGTCCTGAAAAGGAAGCAGTGGTGCAGTAATGACACACAGGATGAGGGGTATACTTAAAAGGTTGGCATGCAAATTATGGTTTCAAAGCAGGGGAGGATTCTGGGTATCAGGTTAGTGATTTGTTTCAAAGATACTTTATTCTCAAAACCCCTCAATTTTTTCTGTTTTAATTTTCTGATTAGGTATAATTCACTGCTAAAACAAATTAAAGGCTTCAGTGTTTATTGTCAAGAACATGATAGCTATTAATATAAAACTGTTTTTTTACATGAACAGAAAAGATAAATAGTTAACAGGTGTAATAAAATGCAGAAATAGAAGGTTATGTATATCGTTAATGTTGAGTCAGACTGTAGGAATGTACGATTTCCCATTTAAATGGTAAAAATTTGCTCTAACAGGATAGTATGGGAAGATTTGATGTGTAGTGCAGACTCTCCTGCCAAACTCTTTACTGCCTCCACTTGGGATTTATGAATGGCCGGAGGAGCTCGGAGGCGGCTTATCTTTGCTAGTTTGTGACGGAAATGTTTTATTCTCTCTTTGCCAGGCTTCCTCTTGATGAACAGGTGGGCACTGCTAGGTCTGCCTGTACCTCCTAAAGCCCACATCAACTTTCTTTGTTTCTGAGGGGTTTAAGATCAGGGCTCGGGTCAGCAGTGGGTCTCATCAGCAAACACACAGTTTCATAACCGCAGTCTTCAGCTTGCACAAACATGGTTTATGTTTGAAGAGGGCTTCTTCTATTGCAACAACGTTGCTGGGTTACTATAAATCTGGCAGTTACTTGACTGAATAAAGTATTTGTGGCAAATGATTTTTATTTCTAATTTTTTATGATTAAAGATAAAAAGATGTCTGTTGAAAAGAGTCAATGCCCAAGTGAACCTTCTCCGCATCTTCAAACAACTGAAAAAAGTTGGATCTTTGAATCAAAGAGCTCTGTCTAAAAAAGCTATGCAAGTCTTCATCTCATCCACAATACTTATAGAGTGATATAAAGAGAAAAGATGATGCAAAAGAGCAGTAAACACAACCCTGTTTCTTTTTCAGTTTGCAAGTAAATCTGTTTCCATAGAATAACAAATCCCAGAATTGTGTTAAAAAAAATAAAACCACAAAAATCAAATCACATACAAGGGAGAGGAAGGAGTTAATTCTCAGGGGAATTTTGAAAGTCTGCATCAAATATTTCAGCTTTGTTCTCTTTGTTTTTGGTGTTTTGACTGAAGACCCATCTAGAAATGTATATGTAGCACCCACACCGCAGGTGGCAGCTGGGAGCTTTAAGAGAATGTATCTGCACTCAGACTGTACAGCAGCTAAGATTAAGAAGATCACCACATGAGGCATGATACCTTAGACAGCAGCTGTCTTGATAAAAGTTAAATGGCGGTTGCAGCTTATAAAACAGGTATGCACTTGTAGATAAGAACCCTCTGTTAACGCACTGACATGGCAGTGACATTTTGTCAAGGTTTACTTCAGGTCAGGTCAAAGGTTTTTCCAGGAAGCATGTTAAATGTTCAGGTGGCAGAGGAGTGGGAGTTTTTCTGAAAGCATGAACACTGTACTATAAGAAACATGTTTACAAGTGTAGAAAAACTGTTTCTCAATTAACAACTGGTTGATTACATATGAAGCACAATAATGTTTATTTATATGTGTATTGTTGATATGCTACATTAAACTAAACTTCAATAAATCACTTTAAGAATCTGTTGGACTGGCAACTTGCCCAAAGTTTATGCCAGCTCTCACCCAAGATTTGTTTTTATAGGAAATGAGAATATTATCTCTTAAAAGACCATAAAAATGCAAAAAAAAAGCATAAATTTAAGATAAAGACTCTGTTTTTACATACATTTTAATAGAAAAGTTGCATAATTTCCATAATAAATAAAACTATCTTAATTAGTAATAAAGCAGTCAACCCCTTTTTAAGACTGCTGACCTGCCTTTTGCATCTTACCAATTTTGATTATTTATCTTTGTTAAATAGCTCTAGGGAGCCACAGATTTTCCAATGTCTTTCCATTTGGGATTGTACCTGGGCCAGAGTTTAAAAAATTAGAAATAATGCAGAATTTTTAGCTAAACAAAATATATTTTTAGACATATTTCTAGGAACAGCCATTGTAAAAGTACAAAAAAATAAATGAATAAATTATTTTATACTTATATTTTAAACATTCTTGGACAGCACCTGAAGGACAGGATGTTGTTGGTAACATTTTGAAGTGATTTGGTGAAAAGCAGTTGTGCTGGGTGAAAAGGTCAAATCTGAGACATTTCCAAGCTGACAGGATTGACAGAAATCTCAGATGTTAGCTTGTCTCTACTGTTATGTACAACATAGTGTGCACACTGTGAAACTGCATGTGTGCATTTAAAGCTGAACTGTGTTTCACCGCCTGTCCTCTCTGCTTAAATACACTGAATATCTGCAGTGTGATATAATCTGAGAGCCTCCTGCGGATTTGCATCAACTCAGAAATGCGACACTTAGCCTTTGATTCTGACAGAAATCCAGCATTGGCAAAAGTGTCATCAGAATTGCTGAAGAATGATGTCGACTTGCAGCTTCGAGGCCTTTATGCACTTATTCAAACAAAGTAGTCTCATTGGATCTTATCGACGTATGACGAAAGAGCGGAAGGCAGCGTTTTCCATCGCTGACAGTAAACAGCCGCTCCGTCCACAGGCCTGTCAGTGTTAGAGACAGAGCTCGTTAGGCACTGACATCAAACGCTTACTCAGACTGATGATTTAAATATTGAATTGACTCGCGGCGGCACGCAGACAGAGGAGAGCTGGTATGTGCTGACAAGACAGATGTATATTTCAGCAGCCGTTTCCCAGCTAAACTGCCTAATGGCCTTGGGGATGAGACAGATGAAAGTTAAACCTGCAGATCTGCGGAGATGTCTCCATATTTTGGTCGTACTATAAGTGGCAGTGTCTCCTGGCACCATGAGCCTCTACGGTCCTGTAACCCTGTGTTCTCAGCGCATGCAGCTCCACCATTCAGTGGGATCAGAGGATAGATTCCCCACATGAAGACTCCCCTCTTTAGGCCCCAGGCGGTAGGGACACTAACAAACTGTAATGATCTCCAGCTAGGCCTGTCTCTCCTGTTTTCCCCCACTGATGCACAACTAAACCTGCAAAACAGGCTTGCCTTTGGACAGCTCTACTGAACCCAGTGTGCTCCTGATTTATTTTCTGTTCAGTCAGATCCAGTTAAAGATCAGACAAACTGGATGGACAGAACTTTGTAGTAGAATCCATGAAGGAGAAGTCAGAAAATTAATGTTGAATGCGATACAATCTCCATCACCCGTTTTTCTTTTACAGTCTTCTGTTGCCATGAGATTCACAGAGAAAACATATGTGAGGCACTGAAGGGATAAAACTATTTGCTAATGTGTTTTGACCTGCCTCTTATGTTGATGGATTCAAATAAATCAGTGAGGTAATAGAAGAAGAAAAATCACTGTGCTCCCACATAATGACAAAGAGGGCAGAAGGATAGCTATAAATGCATGAAGCTTCAAACTGTTGTTGGCCATTTACCAATGGAAATAAATTAAGCCCAAACCAGAGCAATTTCACTGTTAAAGAAGGTATCTGTTGGCTGGAGACGTAACAGATTTTATTTTGATCTTAGAACATGAAAAAGTTTTAGAATAACTATAATTTGCTGTAAAAGCACATAATCTTTCAGTTATCTAAATCATCAATGATGAAAGTCAAATTCTGGTTGCAGCAATGTGAACCCACAAAGTAAAGACATTTCGTTTTCCAAAATACATCATAAAATATCCTCATAACTCCAAACTAAAGTGGTGGACAAATAATTTATGTCAGTTATTCCAAATTAATAAGTGTCTGTAAATACATTACCCTACACAAGAATTTATACCCTAGGAACCTTTTCACTTTTTGTCACCTTGTGTCATTTTTATGTGAACAAACAAAAAACTGGTGCATTAATGTCACATTGACAAAAACATTGACGTTTTGCGCATGCAGCCTTTTTCTAATTTGAAAGTTTGCAGTAAAAACAATAAGAACTGAACCTGAAAAAGGATTAAAAGCAACTGTGGTGGTTGGCAGAAAGATAAAATAAGAACTTTATTTTTTATTGATAATTTCCTATGACTTAATTAGTATTTCCACAGATAATTAAGACATAATCACTTTTTATGTCCAAATTGGGCACACAGACACCCTGTTACAGACAGCTTTACACTGCTGTTAGGTTCCCGCATGGTTTTTCTATTTTTGTAAGAGAATCAGCTGCTTTCAGCTGACAAATAAAATTCATCCACAATACCACGAAGACAACCATGGGGATGGAAACCTCAGGCAGAATGTTGTTTGCGTGTCAGAGAACATTAATTTGTTCACATTAATAAAGTGTCATGAGTTTAAGCCACTGCCTCAGTACTGTGTCTTGTTTAAAGCCCACAGAGAAAATATTCACAAATAGTGTCGGTAAACACTAACACACTACAATAGAAATCAGAAAATGTTGAATTTTCACTTCCTTTAAGAGTAGTGTCAGTTTAAATCAGTAAAAAGGGAAAAAAACTGTTTGCAATGGCCGTTGTTTTCAGTGAACTGTCTGCTGCAAGTCAGATCCTCTTTTGTTGTTGAGCCTGCTCTCCTGTGGGAATAATGAGCATGAGGCGATCAGACAGCAAAGCTGTTTTCCAGCCTCTGAAATTTGTGCCAGAAATGCACATCCTCGTTATCCTGGTCCACAGCTACTGGGAGCAGAAAGTTTCCAACTTTGCTTGTTTTCATCCATTGTATTTGCATCACTCTCTAACATTAAACCTTCAGTTGAGTAATGGAGTGGGTACAGAATATTTTCATTAAGCCAGAAGCTGCTGTCCAGCCATGACGAGTCGCTTCTCTCTGTTCTCAGCTTAGGCAACTTCAAAGTTCTCTTGAAATTTTGCCCTGTTTTTATTTCTGTCAGTCTTGAAGCCCGTGTAATCAACAAAGAACTGACTTGAAGGTGTTAGAGAGCCCACTATGAAATAGATCAGCGCTCACTTACATCCCTGGGTATAAGAGGTGTGGACACAAATTTTCGCATAGGACAGTGGTTGAAATGAATATGAATTTTCAGTATTTTGATCTCAGCATTGAGAAGGGATAAAAGGCACAGTCCAAGGCACATCTGAAAGAGGAGCTTACATTTTCTATAAAACTGAACCTAAGTCAGCCTTTGATCTTTTAATCCTGTGCTCATAAGGTTGTGAGATAAGCAGGCATGACTAACGTCTCCTTCTAATAGTCAAGAAAGAGCAGAGCCCACATAATGAGCTGTTTTACCCCTTTTGAAGACAAATTGGACTGAAATTCCATGTTTAATGGATCTTCCTTTCAATAGAACTCAGTTTAAAGTCAAGGGAGAGATGGCCAGTCACATTAACACCACGATTAAACACTGGGAAGCGTGGCCTTGTTTTTCTCCCATCCTACAGTAGATCTGTCTAAGCCGTCTGCTGCTGTCCTTGAGCTCTCATCTGCTTATTTCTTTATTTAGCCAACACTGTCTCTAACGCTGAATTGCACGATTTACGTAAATGCAAAACCAGAATTGAGTCTTGTCAGTCTTTCGCCCACGGATCTGAGCGTCTGTTTGTCCTCGTTCTACATCACCAAATCCTTTAACTAGACTGAACAAAAGTAGTCTTCTTATGAACAGTGCATTAAGTCAACGATTCATTCCGTAATCTCAGGAACATATTACTTTTGAATAAATAAAAGGCGTTGTACCTTTTATGCTTGTCTAATTCCAGGGTGGTTTTAATTCCAAAATAAAAACTAAAGCAAAGTTGGAAAATAAATATCAAATGTTGTTTTAAAGTATCTCTGTCCCATGTAAAATTATCCAGTTCAATTCTGATCAATCTCCATATTGTATTTATTAAATCAGACATGATCAAATATCTGGTTCAATAAACCAGGTTTTGTAGTGGCTTCTTTAATGCTTATGTAAAGAGTATTTTAATGTTTTGTTATGAGAGTTTCACACCTAAAATAGGATTTATTTCATTGTAGGATGGATAAAGTCAACAAAAATATCCTCTGACAGCTGTTGACTAGATTACAACAATTTATAACACTTTTTTCTTTAGTGCAGTGTAAATTGTTTGGTGGTTAATCACCAAACAAATTTTAGTTGTTTTTTCCCTAGATGTTGATATTTAATGGTATGGTTGTTTGAAAGCAACTGTCCTAAAAGATTCTCATATTAATCATCACTACATCACTGTCCCATTGCCATTTAATACATTTATATTATATGTATGAATTCTAATTCCCTAAAGCTTAAAGTACAGACTGACACCAGTAAACTATGCAGCTCAGTACTGAAAACTAAGTCAAATAAAACCAAAGACTAACCTGGTGAGAGCTCATAAATCACAACCCTAGAAGGCTTTTTGTTACATAAACTTAAATCTCATCTAATGAGATTATTTTCAACCATTTTATTTCCAAAGATCCATAAATAAATGTTGACCTATAAGCACTTGCAAGGGCAAAGCAGGTCATCTAATCATTTTTACAGATTAAAGCCCTCTGTGCTGGCTTTGAAACTACAGCTGAGTAATAGTTTCTGTTCGTCTCTCCCAGAGGCTGTGCTGAACCTTTAATGGGTAACACTCATTCCCGGTTGCTCTGTCTCTCCCTGTAACTTCCCCTCTCTATTTCACAAGCTGACAAAGTTATTTAAATCTTTCTAATTCTTTCATCTTATATTCTCTTTGTCTCATTGTTGTGCGCTCTGATGAAAAAGACACAAAGAGCAGAAAGGGAAGAGTTTTATGATAAAACACATTCTTCTCACTCAACTTTCCTTTTTTTCTTCAGAGAAACTAATTTCTGCTACTCTTGAGAAGTGACAGTGGCTACAGAAGATGTTGTGTTGATAGCACGGAACAAGGCCAATTTGTTTAAAGGCTGGAGTTCAGGAGAAGGCGTGCCACGGAGCTGTATCCATACACAGTATTTCTGTTTTGCCACCAGTGATGGGTGTTCTACCGTGTGGCTGGTTCCCAACTCTGCGTTTGATGACGGCTGCAGGAAAAGGAGGGCATTGTCTTCTGTGGCCTGCAGGCATGTTTGTAGCTACACAGACTGAGCCAATGGCGAGTCAGGGGCCAGCAAAATGTCAGACGCATGTGACCACGCTCACATGTCTTAATGCAGGCCTGTGTCTGGCTGTTGTCCTTGTACCCCTCAGACCCCATTTGTCTTTATCCCTCTGTCTCCAGCTTCTCCCTCTGTCTGAGATATACACGCCATCTGGTCTGGCTCCACATCTGTGGATATCCTGTCTACAAAGGCTGGACAGCAGCGCTCTTTGTGCAGCGAAGCTTTTGCGCAGCGACGCTTTTGCGCAGCAGCTCTTTACACTCTCAGGCACCTGCTATGGCTTAAATCACGTTACTCATGCAAAGGAGGAAAGCCAGTCAATAGTGACCTCCAGTGAACATTATTTGTTGTAGATCATTTAGGGCGGTGTTGTTTATAGCCTCAGGCTTCAGCACAACTCCGCCGTGGAATACCAACATGGCTGTGCCGAGGAAATCCATTTGCAAATCTGTCAGCAACCTGCACAGCTATAGCAAAAACAGTCAAAATCTCGGCTTTTTACCCAGACAGGGCAGTATGCCAGAAACTATTGAAAGGGGGACAGTTTGCATTAGGACAAAAGTATAAACACCAAACAGTCACTAATTAGCATATTTCAAAAGGGCTTAAATGTGCTTTTATCCTGTTTTGTATGGCTGTTTTTGTGGATTTCAAACAAGAATATAGAAAATGCAAAACAAGTTACTATTCTCTTTATGTGGCCTTGCACAGATGCATACAGAGTGGGAGCCATTGTGGTAAGTGCATGCGTACCAGCAGGAAAACCTTATATACCATTAATGGTACTGGTTGTTGCAGGTGAGACGAATTCATTTTACAACTCAATGAGTGTGTTCCAACTACAAATTGTTAACTTTTGTTTCAATTATCTTTAAAACTCTATTTTCAAATTATGTTTCAGCAGATGTGAATGTTTTGTGTCACATTTACATTAAATTTTTTTGGAAATCAGATTTTAAATTCTCAATAGCTGCATGCATGTTGGTTGTTACCTTTCAAGTTTAGGCTAAATCACTGCTTACTGTTTGTGCAATAGCTAACAGCTATCGCTATTTAAATTAATAACAGTTGTTATTAACTATAATTTTTTTACATTGTTGCTTCCAGCAGATTTGTGATGCCGCATTCCCTCATTTCTTTCCCATGTCACTTTGAACCTTTAGGCCAGAGTGCTGCTCGTTCCTCTGAGCTTTAGCTCTAAAAACACAAACATGTCAGAAAGATGGAGCTTTTCTGTTTTAAACCCTCGTTTCAGAGTAAAGTGTATTTAGTTGGCTTGCAATCTCGACCATCGTCATCCGGAGAACACTTGAGGGTGGTTTTTTATGCCTTTTTTGGTTTCCTTCTGTCTGCCTTTGGTGCTATAATTGAAGCAATAAGTTGTTAGGTTTTGATCCAAAGAGTTGAGGGATGTTTTCTGCTATTAAATTCCACAAGACACACCCAATCCTTAAGTGCATCTGTAAAATACTCCCACATTTTCAACACATCCTTTTTTGGCAGAAAGTGGGGTGAAGAGTGTTCCCTCTCGCTCTCTCGCTTTCTCTCTCGCTCACACACACACACACACCCACACCCACGCACACACACACACACACACACACACACACACACACACACACACACGCACACCCACACACACACACACACACGCACGCACGCACGCACACACACACACGCACACACACACACACACACACACACACACACACACACACACACACACACACACACACACACACACACACACACACACACACACACACACACACACACACACCCACGCCCACACACCTGCATATAAATCATAATTTTCATCTCATCTCACCTAGCTTCTCTCAGTTTTTTAATGTTCTGTTTTTATTTTGCAGCAAAGACAAAAACACACGTGGGATGCGAGCAGTAAAGTGACAATCGGAGCTCTCTCAGTGGTTTGATGGTGGTACTGAAGTATCTTGAGAGTGGTAGCAAGATTGAAATATCACCTTTTTCCACAGCTGAAGTCATACGACTGATTTTCTGCTCAATTAAAGCACTGAAATATGTCTGGAGAAATGCACAGCTGAGAGCTGCAGGCTGCCTAAACCATTGTGCTGCAATCTTTCCTTTATATCTCCATGAAACGGTCCAAGCTGAGAGGGACTCTGATCACAGCGAGTTGTGTACTCTCTGATAATGCTGTTTCAGACCCTCTGCAGGCTCGCATGGGCTTTCATATGAGTTATTTGTGTAATTATTATCCTCATGAATTGTGGATTGTCAATGACAGTTTGAAGATGAAGCGCTGTGTCAATTAAAGTAATCCACATTTGAAGCTCGCGTCACCCACCACTACAGAGAGAGCAGTTCCTCTGATGTGCAGGCATGAATACAAGCAAATGCATGTGATTAAATATTGTTTCCTATTATTGTTTACTTGAGAATTTCTCTGAAGTTAATTCAGAGAGTCTTCCACACTAAATCACTTTGAGGCGCACATCAGAGGGAAAGCTTGAAATCAAATACTTTTGGTTTTTTAGGCTTTCTCATGGAAAGTTATTTGAGAGATTTATTTCAAACAGATTCTCTTGTCAGACTCATCTAAAGCCTTGGAATTTTAGAAATGCACAATTCTCTCCAGAGCCATCATCAAACCAGACTGAGCTCAAACTTTCCACAAACTTTCGGTCAGACACATGTTGACCTTTTAGACATCTTCTCTCCAGAGTCAACAAGTATATTTGGGATTGCTTCTACTTGTCTCCTTACGTTTTTATGTAACATCACAATTCACCTTTGATCTGGAATTTATTGGATATTTAACCGGAGAGCACATCTTGGATCCATTTAGACATCTGTTTCAAATTTTAGATACAACCAGATTTTTTATTTGTTACCAACTTGTCCATCTTCATTCTGTTTTCAGAGAATTCACCAGAAATTTGTTCAATTGAAACAATCTCCTAGGTCTTAAAAAGCTTGGATTAAGTTCAATACAAACTACAGTAACCTAAATAAGAATGGTCATTGTACTCAGGAGAATAAAGGTTGGAAGTGCGGAAAAACTTCATCTGTCAGAACACAAACTTTTCCAAGCATTCTTAAACTTTATTTGGCCAAGTCTGTATCAAAGCGAGCGGACAATCTTCTCTTTCATCTCTTTGAGGCTGCGCACGAAAGGACTGTGTCCTGCCATTTCTGTGAACTTGTACAGCTTAACACGATGAGGTCCATGGGTTTTTTTTTCTTTTTTTCTCAGTGGGTTGTCCTTTGAGTCTATTTTTTTCGTCTCCAACCTTTTGATCTAAATCTTCTTAACTTTAAATGAAGTGCTTCACCCTCTTGGTGATTCAGAGTTTTCATGTCACTGTTCGTCTTAAGATGTAAATCCTCTTGGAGACGTGACGACTTGACCATGTTGTTCAAGTGCGGTCAGAGCTTAAGTGTGGACATCCAGGCTTTCTCCGATTAAAAAGATTAAAGAAAATTTATTTTGATTAGAACAAGTGGAAGTACACACTGACAAGAGGCAACAGTAGGACAGTTTGAATAAAAAGTGATACAACATTTTTGATGAGTTGATGGAAGGATTTTTTTCATTTGTTTGATAGATTTTGAGATTCCATATTTCTAGGGTTAGTCACTGTAAAAAAAAGATTCAATCTCTACTTTTGGAGAATTTTAATTGAAACATTGTATATGATTGCTGATGAATATTCAAGTGTCAAGTTCTTGGTAGCATCAACCCAGTTGTCCTCAATATACTTAGTATTCCTGTATCTGCTGAGGAAAGTCAAACCCACATCATGATGTTGCCACCACCTTGTTTGAACATTTAGGAGAGTCTGATTCTTTATTTGTAAAAAAAAAGAACACTGTTAAAAATTTAGACTTTCTTATGTCCATTTCACAGTTATGCATTATTGCTCTATCACATATACTCTCAATCAAATGTGAGTACAGTACCCCAAAAATTGTACTCAAGTAAGAGTAGCACTATTTGAACATATTTTGGCTACTTTCTTGGCAAAAAGTAGTCAAGAAATTACTCAAATAACAGCACAAAAAGTATTTGGTAAGAATGCTAGTAAAGTACAGAGTAGCTGATCAAAACATTAGTTATTTAATATTTAAAAATGACATCATCAGATGAACCAAAATACAAAGTTATGTGAAAAGTTTGTATTTTAAGGACCAAAGTGAAAATATGTAATGTAAAAAACACAATTACAAAATAACAAAATTAGGCAATAGAAAAAAAAAATCCAAATCAGTTTCTTTCAATATAAAACTTATGAAACTTAAACAGAAACTGCAGGTGTGTGTCTGTGAATGATGAATATTTGGTTAAAACAAGCTTGTTCTTGCTTTTCGTTCAGTGAAGTCACTCAGTGAGCAAAGCATTCATAAATTTTGATGACATAAGAATAGCAATACTTCATAATGAAATTACTGAAGTAAAAGTAAAAAGTACAGTGTGGTAAAATTAGTCAAAAGTATTTTTTCCTCAATAAGTTTCTCAAGTAAATATATCTATCTTTTATGTAGCCTTTTAAAACCCAGCTCCTTATTCTACACTATTTGCTGTCTAACGCAGAAAATTTATGTCATCGTTCACAACGTCTCCTTCTGTTCGCTGATTGGCCCAGTCAAAAATCAACTGGACACTAGTCAAAAGGAGAAAGCCCAGACTGTACTGGAAGTGAGACTTTTTTCCAAGTGTAATTGAACAGGAAGGCAATAGCCAGGCTAGTTATTATCCAATTCTGGTCCCAGTATAATGTATTGAAATTTCTGCTTGTAAAATGTGTGAAATATGAAAATGGGGTCTTAATACTTTTGCATGACAGTGTGACCAATAATTAGCCAAGATTGATGAACCGGACAGTGAGGACCAAACATTCCTGTACCTACACATATAGTGAGCAAGCGATGCCAGGAAGTTCATGGAATAAAAGACCTCTGGGGTCCTATGTGCACAGTGCCACGAAACGGGCTTTTGTATGTGCTGTGCACAATACTTCACCACTGGCACGTTGGACAGCGTGAGAGCTTTGCTGCCAAGGGAGCTTCAGGCTGTTGTTCTTTTCATCCAAGTTAAGCCACTTGGCCTGCAGCAGAATGGACATGGAGAAGAAAGGACAAACAGAGAGGCTTGTGGGACATGGCAGGGTTCCTCCTGGTCTCTCTCTGGGACACATTTCCCCGGCATTTTATCCTTGCACCCCTCGGTTTGATTCACCATGAATTCTTTGGTACTGCTCAATTTACATGTGTGCCAACAGGCTTTTAATGTATTTAAAACTTGGATGACGTTCAAAGGATGCTATAATTCCTCTGAAATAGGCCTTTTGAAGGCTTTATCTTGTTCTTTCTCTTCTGGCTAATCTTGGAGCCCCTCTGTCTGCCAGAGCAATTTTTCTAATGCCAATTAAGCTTGACATTAGCATAAACCAGCTTTTAAAGTTTTTTTTTCTCTTAGAATGAAAGACTTTTTTTAAATGGACACCTATTTACACCAGAATAGTCTGCTTTTGAGTTTCAATATTGTGCAAGGTCAGTAAAGTACGTTTTTGTGTCCACTTTGTTGACTGAACATGTGAAAACACGATGGGAAGAAACTCTCCTCATAGCAACTCAGTGCTTTTATCCATCCATCCATTTTCTGTACACCCTTGGCCCTAGTGGGGTCGGGAGCAATGTTTTTATTTTTCAATTTTTTTATTTTGCTGATTAGCAGTCAAAGTGGCCTGATAACACAGTCCAAATGAAGGTTATGCTTTTAATGCAAAATATGTTGGCAGTCTCTTTCATTTCCTCCAAGAACTGGATAACTGCTTTCTCACTTAGGTGAGAGCTATAGGAACTAATTAATTACCATTAGGGTTCAAAAACAGAGCACAGTGAAACAGAGAGCAAATGGCTTTTTATTAGCCATAAATGTGAAAATCTTACCCAGAGGAGGGAAATGCATTCTTTGCAGATTTCTTGTGAGTGCAAGTTAAAAGGCTCATTCTTTCACCACATTGAGAGATGGGACAATATTCACTCTGGGGCATTAATGTGAGAGAAACCAAGCTGTTATCTTCATTGGATCTTATTTTTCAATTGGAACTGAATATCAATATGACATGCCATTCATTGTTGCAGAGCAGGTACATAGTTTGTCTATGTATATCATAATATATGTTTAATTTCCTTAAACAATAGGATGCCAGCAATATTTAATACAACCAACTGGAGATAGGCTTACTAGAGGCTTACTGACCTACATGCACACCATGTTGGTAAACATAAATTAAATTTCTGTAATTTTTATTTTAAAAAATAGGTGCACAGGATTAAATTATATTTTAATTTTCTCTAATCCAGTGAGTTGTAAATATTACATCTAGGCTCAAATATACATAAAAATCCCAGCTAATACTTGACGTATAAGTTGCAGCCACACCACACACTTTCTGTAGCCTTCAACAAATTTGTGGCAAAGTTATGAATGTCTGTCTATTTTTAGTGTTAGAAATGATGGAGTTCATTCAGACTGGTTGGCTTGCTGGTATATATTCTGCTTTTAAGGAAAGTACCCACATCCTCAATAGAACTGATGTTGGGGATTAAAGAGTTAGTTAACAAAGTTTAATGTTTATTTTCCATAAAACTGTTCTAATTGTTCTATTTGAAAATTCTACTGTGTCCAATTGAGCTATTTGGACACAATAGCAGGAACAATGTTGGGAGGAAGTCAAGATGAGAGGTTCAAACACCACACTGTACCAAATGTCATCCATGGTGGTGGGAGCATCATGCTGTAGGGCTGTTTCTCTGTCAGTGGTACTGATGCATTGCACAATGTAAGAAGAATACTGAAACAGGAAAACTATCTCCAAATTGTTAAACTTAACCATAAATCAACAAGTAAAAAGTTAATGTTTGGACACAGATGAACCTTACACAGTTGAGAACAGTAGTCACAACACACATTAAAACAATTTGTTGACTGAATAAAGGAATCTAACACTGAGCTTCTGCAGATCTTTGATCTCAATCCTTTTTGAAAATTTGAGCCCAAACGAATTTGCACCCTGGATGCTTCTCATATGGAAACATGAAAAAAAACTTTTTAATTTTTGGACCTGTACTGTGACTTGGTTTGTGGTATTGTAAGCAGATAAGAATAATCAGAACAATGCATTATGTCCTTTATTGCTTTTTATTGGTAAAGCATCATTTTGATTTGACTTTTTTTTTTTTGGCTCATGGTGGAAAAGTTTGAACACTACTGATCTGAGATGGTTTCTGAACCATCCTGCTCTCAGTGTACGTACAGTATGTCAGAGTTTCTATCCTAATACCAATGTAATACTTCACTGTCAAACATGTTTCCACAGTAAATAAAATGGGTCTACAAACTGCAACATGTGCCACAGTGTTAACAGCAAAACAGGAAAAAGTGACCAAACCATCAACAACGAGAAATGAGAATTTAAATCAACTACAGTGTGAAGTTTAAGTGTAAAGCTTTTGGCTTTTCTAGTGTCTGAGTTAAGTAAACTTGGAGTGCTGCTCACACATTCCTGAAAACAGGAGAGTAGTGCTGACAGGGAACGGGTCTCCAAGAAAAGAGGTTGTCAGATTCCCTCGGAGGAGTCCATCAACATGTCTTTCAGCACTCTCTTATGTTTCTCTCCCATTATCTGATTCTTTAATCACCTTTGTGTTTCTTTGTTGATGCTGCCATGGCAGTGATTTGCTGCTTTTACCTCACAGCTATGGCAGAGTACAGATGCAATTCACCCATCAGATCAGAGTGCTTTGACTCTTAGTGAGAAAAACAACAACAAAAAAATAAAATTAAAATAAAGCTGTCATTGTTTCTCAGCAAAATAAAAAGTGGAATTCTTGAAAATCTGTTAATTTTCATTATTTGCTTGGAAAAAAAACCTATTTGTGTCTCCATCAGTCTGTTTCCTCCGAACCCTCAACACATAAACATCCCAAAAAAGAAGAAGAAAGGAGTAAAATGAGATTGCAACCCATTAGCAGCAAGTCACTTGCAGTGAACATCAGCATAAGAAAGTGCTTTCAAGTCTGCTTGCTGTCAGCAACTCTGGCAGCTTCGCAGAGCTTTTGGCTTTGACTGGGAATCTCAGCAAAGTAGAAGTGGTCGGCAGTGACAAAATCAGTTTGAACTCGTGTGTGGAGGATCTGTTAGAAGACGCTGTGGATCAAAGATGCCTAAGTGGGTCAATACTACCTTGACCATCAGAGAACAGTCACATTTTGACTGAGGGGTGGGGTAATCTGCAATGTAGAAGTAGATTAACATTTTGCAAAGAAGATTCTTCTCAAAGACCTGAGATCAAAGCAGAGCACAGCTTTTATTTATCCTCTTCCAAAGTTATGGCGACTTTGTTCATTTAGTAAATCGCATATAGCAGAGCAAAATGTTTTAACCTCTTTTAAGTGTTTTGAAACATTTTTAGGTTCCTAAGATGCTTTTTTGTGCAAAGTGTTGAAATAAATAATTTCTACTTTGGTATTTAGGTTGAATATTTTATTAAATAGCACCTACAATGTGAAATGTCCCACTTAGCTTCAAGCAGAAAGTAGTAATAGCTGCAACACAATCTGGTCTCTGTTGGCATTTTCTTTACAATCTCCAGCAGTCATTGGGCGAGACGGACTGAAAGCAGCAATGAGTAAACGTCTATTGAAGGTGGACACATCTGCAAATTTACATTTAAAACAACCTGTTATCTTTATGATAAAAATGAATATGTTTGTGGTACACATAGATCATGTTTAATGGCTTTGAAGGTTAGCAGTTTGAGAAAGATTTGGATAAAAAAAAGAATTTTAGATCATTAAAATCAAAACTACGTAATTCACATGTGTGAATAAATAAAGAAATGGAAATATTTCTATCTTGTTATAAGAATGTTTCAATCATTGCTTTGTCGTAAAATTAAACCATGACATAGCATTAAGCAACATCCATCACTGTGATATTTTCTTTCCTTTTTTTTCTTTTTCTCTTATTTATCCCTTCTGGAACATTTAAACAATTAATCACTCTGCATACCCACACAGAAACCCATTAGTCTCCACTGCTGTCATAGGTCACTGGAAACCAAAAGCTTTGTTTTCCTCTTCTGGGTAAAGACAAGCATTTAGTCTTTAATCTTCTGAGTTGTAACATCGTCAGTCATTCTTGCATTGCTTTGGTGTGGAGTGCTTTGGTATTGTCTTTATCCACACACTTTCTTTTGTGGCACACAACAAATGAGAGAAAACGAGGAATGTCTCAACTAGGATTTTTATCAACAGTATTGAGGTAAGTCCTGGTCAATATTTAAGAATAGGCATTGATCAATACCAAGTCACACTTTTGCTGATGTGCTGTTTTCATTATCATTTCATTGTTTCCTATCCATTCATTAATCATTTTGGCTCATGTGGCTACAGGCAATTGTGCAAGGCCAAAATGCTGTTCTCCTACTTCAAAAACTCTCTTACCTGTCAGACGCACCAAGAGCTGCTTGTGAGCGCAGTAAGCGTAGTAGGTTACATGATACAGAAAGACAGACAGGGAGTCACTTCAGGCTCTCTGTGTCTCTTAGAGTTATTATCAGAAACCCCAGATTTGATCAGTGAAACCTCTAAATCAGTTTTGCATGTCATGTAAAAGAAAGCAGCTGGGAGTGCAGCTGGCATAAAATGACAGGGAGTACTCTAACAACCAGTTACCAGGCGAGTTTAGTACTGATCATTTAAAAATATAGTATTCCAATACTTTAAATTGGATCAGATTATCCCCAAATTGATTGAAAAGACAAGTGAGCATAATATTTTAGATGAGAGTGGTGAAAAACTATGGTGGTTCAGTAACAATACATGTGCTGTTGCAACTCTAATATTGAGAAATAAGAATATATTTTAAGAATACAAACACAATGTGTGTTATTGGCACTGTTCTAAAAACAAAGGGACATGCAATCTCAGAGGATTGCATGTCAGGATGGATCCAGGATGGATTCAAGGCTAAAAACATGAAGGCAGTTGCAGCAGTGACCTGATCTGCAGCTGCATTATAGAACATGGTAAAGACATGTAAAAAGGTCTTATTTTTAATGACCGTCATCATTCCTTTTTTAAAACGTAATCACTTTAGAAGGATTTACTAGGAATGACATGGAAATGATAAACAGCCTTAAGTGCTACCAGTTTGTTAAGAGGGAAATCGGTTTGATCTCTTCCATATTAAGCTTAAAGTCAGATTTAAATGTTTATCGCTCTCAGCTTTTCACTTCTTTTTCCAAAGTCTAAGAGCAGTCATCACTTGTTACTGGGCTCGGAGGAACAGGAGTGAGATTTTGGCTACAATGTCAGCCAGTCTGTACGAGCACAAAATGGTTGGTCTTATGGCTGTAATGAGCCATGGCAGCTACTCAGTGGGAGCCCTGTATGAGCAAATGGACAAGAGAAGAGGAGCCATAATGGATTAAACTCAGATGAAATCCTTTATGAACAAATCACTACGATGATACTTAAGAAATAAGGCTATTTTGATGATGTTTTTGGTGTTATTTTCCTTAACAAGGCCCATTTGTTGCTTTATTCTATGAGCTAGTCAGAAGAAAGCCAAGGTATTGTTTCATTGACCACTTTACCTATTTAAATAGATTTAAGGGAGATAAAAACATTTATTTTCAAAGAGCATTTACTTCAATAGTGTTTTGTCTTAGCTCATAAACGGAGGCAATTTCTGCTTTTACCAGGGCTGTGCTAATTCCAGCCTGGCCTTTGGTATACTCGAGGCAGCCCTTTAAAGACGGCTCCCTTTTGAAGCCTGCTGGTCGAGCTGTTCAAAGCTGCAGCTGTTTTTGGTGGTGTTTGACAGCTTTAATTGATGTTTGTTTTGGCATCGAGTTTCGTTCCTTTCATGCAAATGTCCAGCATGCGGGGAAGTGGGTCAGGGCAGCACTAGGTGGGCACGGCTTGTGTGTGCTGGGATAAGAGCAAAGCGGTTAACGGATTTACATTTCAGATCAGAGAATGTCAACAAGCACAGAACGACAGAAAGAAGCAATGCTGATGTTTTAAGTTAGAAATACAGGCTTCATTAGCATCTTCTGGATTAGATCATTGCTGGTGGGAGCACTCTGAAAGATATCGGCCATTTTCTGCAGCTTTCACTGAGGTCCACCACTTTTTATCAACAAAATATTTCCAAATTTGTTGTCCACCTGAATGCCCACTGAGCTGTGGCCATTTATCAGACTCCAATACCCCTCCCCACTCCACAACCCACCCCGCCCCCTATCCCATGATCCCCTTTCCCTCAGCCTGCGCTGACATCACTATGGAGGCACGCTGGGGCCTCTTCATCTGCTCTCAATTAAAGCCTTGCAAACTCCTCAGCGGAAATAACCTCAAACTGCTATGATGCTAAGAGAAGCAACCTGAGACCTTGACAAAACAAATTAGTGACAAAGCATGCCACCAGTGTGTGTGGCAAGGTGAAGATTTGTGTATGATAATCAAGTTAGAGCATGAACAGAAGTCCTTCGTGTGAGGCGAAGTTGATGTAAATGTAAGATCTTCTGATGACCAAGCAAAGATGTCATAAAATCATAAAAATGTTTCAATCCTGTTTCACTAATTTTGGAAGGAACCCAAAAATTAATTAAAAGTGTCATTAAAACTTGCTATTTTGGGTTTAACATGGATGTGTTTTTTCAAAAGCCTTCCAGCCTTGTTAGATGGAAGTTGATTTGTACTTAATACAAAGCCATGTCTATAGACACAGTGTGCTATTACTTTAACTTCAAAAGTCTGTTTGAAATGATCAAATATAAAATTATACATATTCAAGTTGATGCGTGCATTATGTGCTTGAATGTAATGCCAATTTTAGTTTTTAAATTATGGAATCAAATAATTTTTGAGAGGGTTCAGTTATAATATATATGTTATCAACTGTGGGTCTTTGAGTTTTGGTTATCACGTTGGTTTTTGTCTTTGGATAATTTTAGTTTTTTAGTTTTTGCCATCCACTGCCTCCACATTTAATTTTTGTTTTGGTATCCTTAGCTCTGTATGTGTTTTGGTCACTTTCTTTTACATTCTTATCTAAGTTTTGAGTGTCTTACTCAGGTACTCTTCATTCAGCTGATTACTCTCACCTGGTTCAATCAGCCACTTCCCCAGCAGTCAAAAGCCAGCCAGTTCTTTACCTTCTTTCAGATTCTTCTGATCTCATTTTAAATTCATTGTGATTGTTTTTCCTCCAAGAACCATTGTTGTTTTGATTTGTCATCTGGTGCAATCCAGTTTCTGAAACATTAAGCAAAGACATGGGCATCCACCAAACCTGGCAAAACACATTAGTTTTTTCTCTGGATGTATAAAGCTTGTAGAAAGGTCCATAAATCATATTCTTGTGTTGGATAATGTTTTTATGATAATTCTGTTAATTCATTGTGCATTTAATGTTCAAAATCTCTTTAAAACTAAGACATATAAACCATATTAGATATGTGTGTCGAATAAGCTTGTCATATTGTGCTTTAAATACAAATGCAGTTGTTTTCAGATGCAAACAGCAATGATATTAAACCTATCAGTATGCAAATATCTTTAGAACTGTTTGCTAAGCCATATGCTATTTGAACTCCCCTTTGTACAAAAAGTAGTTTGTACATTTTACAGTTAAAGTTCACTGTGGTAATGAGCATGTAACGCCAAGCTGGGACTCAGGTTTTAACAGATGATAGTGACGCTCACAGAGCATCAGAGGTTGTTGTGACCCAGATGCTCTCCAGATGTTACCCAACACACAATGAGAGTCAGACATAGACAGGAGGTGAATAAAAGGGGATGAGTATCTCTGAACAAGGCCATGATTAATAAATCTTTGCAAGTATAACAATTTCACCTGTATTTCAAAGCTACGATGACAAAACAAAACGAAGTGAAGCAAAAACCACTTTATGAAGTCAGATGCATTAAATATATACAGCACACAAGACTGCTGAAATCATGAGGAGCTGGAAAGACAGCTGAGCCTCAGGAATGGGGGATGGTTCCTCTTCTCTCCAACTGCTAGTTTTTCCTCTCAACAACTAAATGATAAACAATATAAACTAGTTCTGCTGTTTATATGGGGAAAACAAAGTAAGTGCCAAATGAAACGCATCATTAAAAATTTATTTTTAGTCCATAACCTCGATGTGACAGTCACTTGCTCTACTTTGTCTTATTCCTTGTTCATCAGGGAACAAAAAGCAAAACCTTCAGCAGAATGATGTGACTGACCACCACGTACCCTCACCCCTCCGTCCTTTCACCGCAACCCCCAACTTTAGAGTCAGTGTTGAGCCACCAGGCCTCCAACTGGCCAGCCTTTCTCTGCTGGGAACAAGAATTCATTACAGAGAAGAATTGCCTTATTGTGAAGACCCTGTTGCCCCCTCGTGCAGGAGAGGGTGGTGCCTTGCAACATGGACACTGGGCCATGATGCAATGACCCGGCTTCAGAGGTCACATCACCCACTCATCACACACTCACTGTTTGGAAAAGCATTGCATGTACAGGACCGTCTCACAACCACATTAAGGGCCAACCTGCTGATATTGTTTTTGATGTTGAGTTTTCTTCATATTAAATTGATGTAAGTTGATGTTTATATGAACTACTGTGACTACACAGCTTACCTGTGGCCATGCAGGAGGATTTTCTTGCTTAGAATCTGAAAGCTAAAGTTTTACAATCCCTGTAATAAAAAACTTAAGACATTTTCTGTTTTCTGCAGTTGAAACAAAACTGTGTTCAGTTTATCTTCAGGTTTATTTGATGGTGATATCAATCTGTAGGAATGTCACTACACTTCCCTGTGGCAGTGTTTATACACCTCAACCTTATTTCCATTTCACAACAACAAAGATCAATGAATTTTGTTGAGGGTTTTATCCAACAGACAAACACAAAGTAAGTCAAAAAGTGTCTTTTATGTTCTTTGTCTAACTGGTTGAATTGACACATTTTTTTTTAAGTTTTTGAGTGATGTGTTTAGAAATTATCTATTTTTGTCCTGTTGTATCCACCCAGCAGTACCAATTGTTTGTAAAAATCAAAGCTTTAAAAAAAAAAGTCAGCAGTCATACAAAAATACTGAGTAGGTAGACATGTTTTGGATGGGTTCAAAGGGCATTTTCTCATGTTCAAATAGGAAGCAGGTGTTTCCTTGCCTTTGTAAATAGAAATGGTTTTATTACAAGATTTACTTGCTAGGCCATAACCCTGGATATCTCAGAAGCTATAATGAGATAGTTGAATGCAATATGATGGTTGCATTCAACTGCTGAGCGTGACATTGCTGAGGCCCCTTTCTCATCAGATTAAGACCACCACAAAATCTCTTGGAACTCCATGACTATTCAAATGTGATTATATTACAGCCCAACTCCAGTGTAGCAATAATGGCGCTAATATGTTCTTAGTACTATAATTAAATTTTTCACTTTTCGCTTTTCTTGCTATACTATCATGATGTTATCCCCAAAACACATAGGCAATTCACACACACTGCACAATTTTCTAACATTTACAAGAATATTCTTGTAAATGTCCACCATCAGTTTCAGCCTTGCTGTAAAAGTGCAATCATCAGCTTATTAGAAGCACATAAACTCAGGTGAATTGGTTTTCTAAAGTTCAATGCATACCAGAGCATATCAGTAGCTCCTTTTAATTTGGTGTAGTATTAGATGTACACAAAATGTAAAATCTTTTGTATTGTTGTATCTTCCCATGCATATATAGTTTATCTTTAGGTACTTCACAAATATGCAGGTCATTGTTTGTTTTGAGAGATGGATGAAGATCGTGGTTTGTCTTTGTGATGGACTCACACCCTGCATGAACAACTTTTGAACAGTGGACAGAAGTTGGCAAGACTATGATAATTTATATTGCACAATCCAGTTCAGATATTGAATACTGAGATGCAGTTCTAAATTTCTCATAATCCCAACCCTGTCCTATGATTTACAATATCATACAAAATGTCTTGAAAGAGAGAGGTCTACTCAGACTGAGAAGTATGATTTGTCATATTTGAACATTGCAGTTTGACTAGAATATTGCATTAAAGAGATATCAGCCAGTTTTATTTGTGGATTGTGTGGTAGAAACCACCCTGTAAAGAATTAGAATTAAATTTGTTGCTTTGCTTTGGAAATGCCATTGCTGTTCTGCAATTGAGCAGATACAGACATTGTTCTGTGGCTCTGGTTGTGAGCCAGCTCAAAATTGTTTTGTTGTAGTGGAAAAAAAATATTAAAAGCAGTTGCTTTACAACAGTGCTTCTGGCATGCCTGTTTTCACTGACAGCGGGCTGCAATTTTAGACTTGTTTTAACATAACATGTTTTTAGAATAAACATAAAAAGAATACAGAAAAAAACACTGCAAACTAAAAAAGACCTTTGAGTAGTTCCTTTGGGGGCGTGCCATACTGACAGAATTTTTTTTTTTTTTTTGTAGATCAATTTGTTCTGCAATCATGTGTACTCATGCACTTATTGACATAAAATGCACCTCTTCTAAGAAAGCAACGTAAATAGATTGGAATTTCTCATGAGTGATTTTTACAAAACTGTCTGGAAGTAATATTTTATGTTAGTCCCAAAACAGCTGCCATTGTGTTTTATCTGTGTGATGAAATCTGCAGCCTGCAGATCAAAATAGATAATGCTATTTTCCTAGTACTGGCCAAAAATAAGACTGTCTGACTGAAAATTAAAGGTGTTAAGCTTGAGAATGATAAAATTAAACAGAACTAAAAGGTTTCATGTGATACAATCTCCTTTCACAAAAGGCTGAGACGTCCGTTTGATTTGTTTAGGGGAAATGATCGTATGAATGAATTCAAGACATTGTATTTTTACTCTGAAATCCTAAGCAAGGTAGTAGCCATGCTGTAGTGTTAAAAGAGCAGAGTTGTTTCACAGCCTGATTGTAAGATGTGATGATGGCATCTGTTTTTCCAACCAGTTGGCTATGGGATTTGTAAACATTAACAACCGTCTGTTGTTATGACCAGAATAGAGGATCTTCTTTGGACAATAGTGGAAGATGAGATATTCAGAAACATCTGAATACCTTCCAGTGGGTATGGTAGGTTTAATATGACAGTAGCTTAAAGGCTTGTGGCATAGCTTATGAAGAATCTCTGAAAACACAGGGAAACATTAGGTAGATTGTTAGGAAGCATGTAACTCTGGTTATAGAGATAGATCTCGAATACCACTACAACATAGGACAATCAGGCACTAAAAGCTCATTCTAGCTTAAAGATACTTGTCTGTAAAGTACTATCAAAAATAGCTTTGAGAAAGATGCATGTGGGGTTGGCAACTAATGCTTGTCCAACTGAGAAGTCCCAACTCTTCAACTTTAGTACCATGCATGTCTCAGAGGTCTCAAGTTCCATTGAGTGATAATTAGTCTCATTTAACATAAACATGCCCAAATATCCACTAGCAGCATCTCTTAAGTCACACCTTGGCTGATTCACAAAGAACAGGCTACGGAAAGACTATATTGTCAGTGGTTCAGCTTGAAATGACAAACAGAAGGTTCATAGGAGTTGTGCTGGTCCAAGCTGATAGCAGAGATCACTGCCCTTCCCTGCAGTGGGAGTGACAGGCTGCAATTTTTTTCTCCTCTCTTCATTAGCTATTTACATTAGCACCTAATGTGTGGATCACCATCGCCACTCAACGTGAATCCAACCAGTTCAAAAGGAGAGTTGCTTGGAAGTGTTCACGGCACCCCAGGAGTCGCCGGGTGTTGGACGCCTGCGGGGTGGTGGGTGCTGAGAGCAGGGGCTTGTTTGGATCAGGGACTGAATTTTCCTCTGAAGATGAGGAAACGGTTTATGGCACGCTCCCATGAGAGTGTCTCCTGCTCTTTGAAGCTCCTGTCTTGGTGGCTGCTCTTATCTTTGGGAAGGGATTATTTTATCTCCTCCGGTTTCTTTCTTTTTGTTCCTCTTCCCTTTCTTGCTCTCCAAAAACTCAAATCTGGTCCAAAATCCTCTGTGGAGATCATCTCATTGCCCTTCCCATTTCTTTCCACTCTTTTCCAATTTCTCCTTTACCGTCTAGCCACCGCCACCCCCAGCCTTCTATTGCTTTCTCAGTTGCACCACACATTATTTTTCTTTCCCCCGTATATCTCCTGTATTCTGCCCTTCCAATACATGACAGACTGTGTAATTAATGAGCATCATAAACCTCTCTTTCTATTAGCTACCCATTAGTAAACCTGGCAAGCCTGTCATTTTGGACAAAAACACACAGCTCTTTCATTTGATCCCCACATCAAAGGAGAACCCCACTGTTTTCGGCTCAATACACTAATTGTGTCCTCGTTCTGGATGGGGCTACACCCCCACTGCTTCAAAAAAGCAGCCAGTGCTGACGGGAGATAGTAAAGAGGAGTACAGAAGCAGAAATCATTGATTATACAGGCCTAATTTTGGAGGAACCTTTTGTTGTAAAAATTACCAGACATTTAGCAGAAGGCCTAAAAGTCGGAATGCGGACATTTATCTGCACACCACCGAAGAGCTTGCTTTTACTGTGGGCATATTTTAAAAAATAGGACGTGTCAGTGGGCTTCAGGCTCTGTTAGAGGTGTTTTATATGCCGCTGTAAAGATAAAAAGGAATTTATAAGCGGGACGGAATGGATTCCCCTACTTTACACTACAAACAAATAATGCAAAATCACGAATCAGCAGTCTGGTTAAGATATCTTTCATCAAGAAATGCTAAAAAAAAAAAAGATTATGGGTGTATATGTTGCTTTTATGAGTCTATATGACCTTTTTCAAAAATTTAAAAAAATATTTTGAAAAAGATTGAGAAATACTAATGCTAGATATTGGGCAAAACACAGCATGCAGAAAAGCAATAACCAACAAGCAGGCTGTTTTTCCTCTTCTTAAAGGCCTGACACATCACACACTGGGCCACCATAATAGCCCGAGTCACTACGATGGCAGGAATCATCACTTTACTTCAGTCACTATTGTCTTCTGCCCTTTGCAAGGCTCATGCCCTTTTGTTCCCTCACATAAAGGCAACAGTCACATGTCTGAGTTTTTTGCGACCTGCAGCTGCTCTTCTCTCTCTCTGCTTCACACCCTCTTCTTCATCTTCAGGAAACACTCTCCTCAGTGGCCTCGGCAGGCATCAGGTCCCTAAAATTGTTAGAAGGAACAACCAAAAATCATTAGATTCCCCCCTGACTCGTGCCTGACTGCCACCATTTATTTTTTCAAAAGAGTATGACAAATTATATGATGGAATGAGTCAGTATTGGCTACGGAGGATTTTCCCTAAGGGCGATCTACGTTAATCAATCAAGGCCACCTACATCAGTGAGCAGCTGCTCCCAGTGTTTAGATTTATTCTATGGAGACAAGGGAACACAAAGGAATTAAAAACTTGTCTCTTCTCTGGGTTTGATAAATGACTCAATAAACCGCAGATATTTGTTCTCCAATTTGATAAAGGGCCAGTATAAAATAATTCCATCCCATGATAACGTGGATTGATTGTAGGTTGGGGGGCCAGGGTATCTTCATGTCCTTGGGATGGCTTTAAACCCTTGCCACCTCCGCTTTCACAAGCATCAAAGGCAAGAGCTTGGAAATAGGGCTCGCAAAGCCATCTCTCCGTTGGCCTCTTCAAAGGACAGGAAGTGTGTCAGAGGGACAGGCCTTCTTTCCCAGCAAATTTGGGCAAGTTGCTATAATAACAAGCTCATCTGTGTGTCTATGGCAGTCCAGTTCAAAGGATGGTTAGATTCCTCTTGGTACAACATGTGATGGTGAAGTTAGGACTGCTACTGAGTCGTAAGCATAGAAGGATGATTTATGAACATGATTCCAGTGAATAGACTTAGATATTAAGCTTCTGTATTTATATTGTACCTTTCACCTTTCCTCTAGTTTTACTAACTTTTACAAAATATGTTATGGTGAACAAGGCATGATAAAGTTTTCAATGTAACTTTACTAAAAATCCATCCAGCTCTCATTTACTGTAGTTGAAACTTATATTTTCCATGTGTGTATGAACTGGCTCTTCATCTACTTAGATGTATTTTCTAAGAAGCTTGTTTATCTAACTCATACAACACCAAGTCATCCATGGGAGCTCATGGGAGGTGAGGAGTCTTTATTTATTTGTTTATTTATTTAATCTGCTTAATCAAATAAAGCTAAATCAGTCTGGTTTTGAAGTGCTTTATCTGGAAGTAACATCAATGATCCTCTCTAGCTCATCATTGGAACTTCCTAGCCATTCCCAAAGACAAATATAATCTCTTCTGCATGTTCTGACTTTATTCCTGGGTCTCCTTTGTGTAGGGAAGGCCCAGAAAACCTCTGAAGGAAGATGCCCAGAATGCCCCAAGAAGTTAATCTTATTCTGATGTGGCGGAGCAACAACTTTACTTTGAGTCCCCAGTAAACGATGAAGCTCTTACAGAGGATGCTAATTTCAGCCATCATGTCCAGAATATTATTCTTTCTTATTCATACCTAACGGTCATGGTAAAAGCTTTTTGGACGACCTGCTTCTCTACTCTTCCTAACTGGAGCAGAGCCTGCATTACTGCAGATGAATCCCCAAATCCATTTAGCCAAAAGATGCCGACAGAGCTCTTCAAAATCTTCATAAAGCAATGATTAGACTCTATGGTTCCCTAACAGATACACTCTCCTCTTCATTACTATGTGTTGAAATTCTGATTCCAAAAACAAACTTTCACAAGCTCATTTTAGAGCAGTAGTCCTCAAATCCAGACACTGAGGACCAGTGTCTTGCAAGTTTTAGATGCCTTTCTACTTCAACACACCTGAGTCAAATAGAGGTCTGCAGAGACCTTGACTGCTACTGAGGAGATAATTCAGCCATTTGATTCAGGAGTGTTGGATGGTCACTTCTAAAAATTGCAGGGCACTGGTCCTAGAGTAAACTTTTCACAAGAAACTGAGAAGTGTGACACCTTAGTAGTTAGACCAAACTTTCTGTGTCTCTATTTAGCCAGACTCACCTTCCACTTGGTGTAAACCTTGGTAATGACTGTCTTAATATGTCCTTTCCCTGCATAACCTCCTGGCGAATCTTTGCTCAGTCAGACCGCTGTTACCATTGGACTCATTCCTAAGGCAACTGTATTTCCATACATACATTACATACATTTCCATTTTCACCCTAAATGAGCCCTTAAAGAGCCTCTAGTCACCTACACTCATCTTCCCCTTTGGCTAACCCTCCACAGTTACAGTTTGTCTTGGCTTGATCTCCTCCTGAAGATCCCAAAGAAGTCTGTTCTGCCAGACTCACTGTTGCTCTTAGCAGCCTCGAAAAGAGTAGGTATTCACTTTAAGAGACTGGTTCCTGTTCTACAACTGAACAACTGTGCTTGATGTTGGTTCACGCCGACATGATTTTCAGACCAACTGAAACCTTCTGGACTCTCGTGGAAACTCTTGTTTGGGCAACAGTTTGAAGTTGGAACAGCCATACCAATAGGTGGCGTTACTAGAACATATTTCCAGGATTTACATCGCAGCTGATGCCTTATCCCAACCTCTCTTGAACATTGTCAGTGATGTGTTCACACTACCTGACTGAATTCAGGTCCACATAAAACATTCAAATGTTTGCGACTGAAGTTGGGTCAGTTCAGGTTCCCTCACACACTTGCAGCCACCAGTTTGAAAATAACAGCTTTTTGTTCTGATTAGCTTTGCTGACTGACCACATCTAGAGTAGACTGGCTGATTAGGAATTGGGTGTAAATTGGACCAAAAAAATGTGCAGTGTTGACCCAACTCAATGGGTCTCTGCTTCACCAATCCTACTTGAGACATTGATGAGAATCATTTGTTCTCCATGCTAAGTTCGTGATGTAAGAGGTTGAAAAAGAGTCCATGAGCTGAATTCATGAATTCCATTTATTATACCAAAATACAGCTGGTCAATTCTGACATGCTACCTTTAAGAGCTAACAGTCAAAATGGCAATGAGCAACAGTTGATAACTTCTTTTGTTAGCCTCTGTCTAAGCTACGCCCCAAAGAGGGCGTTCCCTAGTGTGTCATTTCCTCTAAGCAGAGCTCCCCTTTGCATGTCATTTCCTGTAGGTTTAGCTTAGCAACTAGCTATAAGAGATAAACAGAATTGATTTATTCTCACCAACAATAACAACTGTCTCATGGTACAGTTCAAGTTTAAGCATGAACAGAGAGGTCTGAAACTGATTTGTGTGAAACTAAATTATTTGGTTCTTTCAAACTCATAACTAATGCTGAACACATATCCAATTCCATCTAATGACTTATTCTGATCGCTCAATTCACTTATCTTGTCTGACAAGCTATGCTTTATAACACAAAACATGCTAAGATGTGATAGCAGATCATTTCAAGTATTTCAGTGCCTTAATAAAAACTCCTGGGAGCCCAAGTGTAATCATGAATAGTTAATTTTTGTAAATGAGCAAATAAAACACTGGCTCATTTAGTTCTGCCTAAGTTTTGCTTTCTATTTGAAGATGTAAAATTAAAGATGAGACAAATCCAGCAGGCTTAAGATAAATTTCTCCAAGGTGCTTTCTGTTTGTTGAATATGCTTTTGTAAAGGATTCTTAAACAAGTCAAATAAATTATTGTATTCCTAATAATGTATACCTTTTGGCATCATTCTTGGTAAAAGTAGAGTAATTCATGCAAAGTTAAATAAGTAATTAAAAGCAATATATTCTTGTTATCTAATTGATCAGATAAAAATTTGCAGTTTTTGCTTTTAAAATGATTTTTTCTTTTGTAAATTGTCCCTTTGATTTAATATAATTCAATCTAATCTATGAAAGATTAATGTAATCTGTTCTGTCTTCTTTATTAGAAAATGTGTTGTAGTTAGAGTGTCATGTTTGTTTGGATCTTCCGAACCCACATGCAAAGATCACTCTCAGGAGAACCGTTCAAGGCTTTATTCACAATAATCAGAAGTAGCTCGGCACAGGGGGGCTTGGTCTGGGAGGGGGATTCGATGGCTGGAAGGACACGCTCGGTGGGCACAGCGCACAGGACGGCACAGGCAGGAACGAATACTCCAGATTTTCTGCGAGGCTGGGGAGCTCACATGACTCGTGAGACCTCAGGACGTCAGGCGCCTAGGGATAATAAGAAAGACAGGCTGGATAAATAAGTGCAACAAACTCGAACTCCACCTTGCTCTAGAACCAGGTATACCGAAAGACGACAACACTCTGGCAGCGAGGTGCCGGGGATCCGCTCCTCTTATGCGCTCGCTGATTACCCACAGGTGCGCCAAAACGCGCCTGTGGGAAGGGCGTGTGGCAACGCCCATAGACTCGAGGACACCACCTAGGAGGAAATCAGAAGACTAGTCGCACCTGCCGATCCTGACATCGAGTTATTATTCAAAGTATTTTAGAGGAAAAGGGTGAAAGGAATCAGTCCTTGAATGCAAAACTTTTGAGCATAATTAACATAACTTTTGATCTTCCACGGATACAATTTACAGAAGACTTCTTGGGAGAACATCTGGAACCTTAATGTTTATGGTTGGCAGGGTGAAGCCCACTGTGTGCAATATTACTGTCACACTGAGAGACTGGCAGCCTGGCATGAAATGGCCCAGTAGCTGCTGTCTTTATGCTGTATATCTGAAGACATCAAAAGCATCTTAGCTTGCTTTCATCTGCTGCCTCAGTCCAATAAGACTCTTATTCTCATGTCAGAGACCTCAAACAGTGATGAGCGCTGTGCACTAATCCTGATTTGATTCTGACCTCAAGAGGCCCAAATGGGTGCATAATTGTTGACTTGATTTATCTAATTCTAAAAGGGTTATAAATTCAAATGCAATTCAATTGTCATGCAACTTTATCCTCCTTTGTTCTCAGAGCCAGCTAAAGGTTTTATGAGGCCCAACACTGAAGGTGGGTCCTTGTCAAACCCACCGGAAACTGCAAAGAGCCACTGACCTATTTTATATTTTTGTGCAGGGACTTTTTTCCTTTTTCAAATGTTGTTGTATCACACATTAAATAGATTCATAAAAGTTTGGAAGGTGGAGCTTAGACTGACCCCGTGTTTACAAACAGCATTTGCAGACACATAGAAACAATCAGTCATGTCTTTGTCACTTATCATTATTTGCTGGACTGATCCTAAATTGTGTTTTTCAAATGGTGAACACAATGGATCTATGTTTAATCTGTAAGATATAATTAAACATTTCGAGCATTCATGAAATGTTCACTTTCATGTAATTGAAGCAATTATATAGAGCTGAGTAGAGCTCTTTGTAATAGTATGTCAATACATAAGAAGTACATTTTGGTGCACTTATGTTTCTAGTCTACAATTAACTCTGACAACAAAAAACGTGACAGGCTGCACGTCCGATTGGGGCCCCGGGTTGCGACCCCTGCCTGGAACGTGACCCTCCTTTTGAGAAAACTAAGACTATAATCAGTGGGTTTACACTCATTCGCTCACACTCGGGGTTGATATTATATTCGTACAGTTTAAAATGTAATCGTTTTGATGTCACCTCATCAGCGCTTTAACGAGATTGAAGCGGGGTGAAGCTGCACAAGCGGTATCAAGTTACAATGAGAGACTCAACTGGTTCCGGAATCTGGATGCTTTGGCTTTGTTACCTTCAATTTTTGAGATTTTGAGCGTGAGCCCCATTTTTTTTAAGGTCAAGTAGGTTAGCTTAAAATAAATTTTAAAGTTTCAGGGGTTATGATTAATATTTATGCCTTCAAAAATAAAAAAATTGAAATGCTGTTAATTCAATTCTGGTTAATCTTAACTTTCCGCTCGGTTATGTGACTGGGTTTATTTTGAACGCGCCGACAGGAAGTTGTTCAGCCTATAATCTTGCTTGTGTCTATTGGCGGCAACGCTTTGGATCAAAGACTCACTCTGCTCCTCGGTCACACGGTCTTCACTCCATGTAGTGCGCTCTCGGTCTCCACGGACGCTCCGCTGTCTGGATATCGCAGCCTGTTGTTATTTCATTGGATTATATTCTTCTGATGGTTTTCAACTCCAACTCGATGTATAGAAATGGGTAAACTGCACTCGAAGCATGGTACGATTTCTTATTCCCGATAGGAAAAAACACAGCAGTAGTTGTTCCAACTGCGCTTTGATACTTTCTAGTAACACATTCATTGTTTTCCATTTTTCTGTCTTTCAAGCCACTATTTGTAAACCGAGGGAGAGTCCAGAAGGTAAGCAGACTTTATTTCTGCCCCCCTTCATAGTGTACTTTTAATATTTTCAGTCAGTTTGTAAATGGAAACATTACACGTAGAGTTCGTCTCTTAGAGAAGAGAGTCCCGTTTTTCGGAAGAATGAGTTCTGCTTAATAAATTATTGTTTTTAAGCGTCTAACATATGTTTTTTGTGTTTCAGGCGACAGCTTTGTTGTGAATGCCTGTTTGGCGAAAAAGGGAGTCGACGACTGGCTCGTGAAGCAGAAATACTACTGCACGAGCTCTCGCCTCGAGCAACAGGACTGTCACCATAAGAGTAACTGCGGACTGACTGCACGGGTGAGTTCCCCTGACCACCTACGTTCACTTATTTACTGCCAACTTACTCGGAAAATTCTGTATAAGTTGTATCTCCCTTTTCCCACTTGAACATGTCTGAGTAAAAATTTTAGAAACAATGTTTAATGTCGGTTTTTGAAACTGCGATCGAGTTTATCACCGTTTCAGCACGAGGCTGGTTTTCGGTCATACACCGGCTTGCAACAGTATTCACACCCTGATAAGTTTTCCACATTTTTGCACGTTAAATTTACTTTATTTTATTGCTTTTATCGGAATTTTGTAACACAAATCAGCACAAAGAAGAGAATAATTGCTAGGGATGGTTTTCATGTTCTTTAGACAAATAAAATTAAAGTAAAATAAAAAACGCAGCTTGTATTTATGAAGCCCACCTAAGAGATGGTATTTTGTAGAAACCCCTATGTGCTCAGGGCACATCGGCAGACTGACATTTCTGCCCATTCTTCTTTCGAAAATACCTCATTCTCAGTCAGATCAGTGAACATCAATTTTGAAGTCCTGCCACACATTCTCAATTTATTTAAACAAAATCATTTTAGTGTAATAATTAGCGTTTCTGATCTGCTGGAAAGATAGACTGTGACTGCATTCTCAGGTATTTTGCAGCCTCTGACAGGTTTTCCTCTAGGTTACCCTAGATAGTTTCCCTGTCTTTAGATTCTCATATCAACTCTGCAGTTCCTCCAGAGTTACCGTGGGCTACTTGACTACTTTTCTGATTGATGCTTTTCTGAACGGTCAGTTTAGGAGGATTGGTTTGTATTTTTCTGAACTCTTCCTATGAGACGTTTAAGCTTTTCCAAGCGTGACCTGTTTGATGTTTTTAACAGAACATTTGTATTTAAACTGAGATCATTAGTTTCTTTTCTCTTTAAAGTTATGTGCAACTTTTTGTTGGCCCATCACATAAAATCCCCGCAAAATGCATTTTATGTTTGTGGCTGTAATGTGACAAAATGTGAAAAACTTTAAGCTGCTGTGAATACTTTTGCTTAGCACTGTAGTTGTTTTGTACTGCAACAGTGAATGCTTACACTGCTTGCTTGAACTCGCATTTACTCGTGCATGGAACATTGATGATGTCAGACTCTAACTGATCTGAGTCTCTCTCTCAGTCTCTCTCTTGTAATTTAGTTAACAATAGACCCAGGCTGAGTTGAAAGCATTGCTGTGTGACAGTCCAGTGACAAGTATGGATTGTAAAGGCTGGGGAGAAATGTTGGAGATCATGCTTGTTTTGTATTTTGGCAGTGTGGTAAACACTGAGCCGCTGTTGTCAAGTAGGGAGATCCTTTGGAATTGCTTCAGAGGAGCTTTTAAGCCTCTTTGGTTAGAGATGCCTTCCTCAAAGGCATGCATGTTTCAGGAATTGAGACCTGTTAAGTAGAAAAATGGGAAATGAATTCGCCCACCCAGGATGCAGACATTTTCATCATAAATCTGCTAGTTTATTAAACGTAGAGCCAAATCCCGGATCTGTTGCATTCTAAATAGACGACACACTGTTGTTTGATGCTGTATAGCATCATTTAAATTTTTGGGTCATTCCGTAAACATGAACATGTCAGCACCTACTGCTTGATGTAGTAAACCACTTTATTTTACCCTATTTTACTCTTGCATCACTTATGTCCGAACCCACCTTCTGATGCTTGCAGCTCTTCTCAACTTAAGGTAATTTAATGCAATAAAATGCAACAGTATAACAAAGATAGTGAAAACAGCTACTTGTGCAAGGCATTTTGGTGAGCAATTGTTTGCATAAAAATTGAGAATGTGCTAGACAACAAATATAATTTGTAACTATGTACAAAAGTCAGTTCTAAAGTAGAAATACATGAATTAGTTAAGCACAGCTTGAATAAATTGGCACAATTATGCATTTTTCTGTTGGGCACTACATCAAAAAAAAATCTCTAGTATAAAATCATTAATTTGTTTTGTGCTGGAAGCTGCTTTAGCATTACATGTGTTCTTAATCATGAAGTAAAATTGTAGATAGTTTTAGGAGTTTTTTTTTTACTGGTGGTGTTGACATTATTAATCGGGATTAGTTATTGAAGCAAGATCAATCTCAAACCTCAGTTTTATGTCTTAGTTTTTGATATATTTTGAAGAAACTTTGTTTTTTTTCTAAAAGCTTGTTGGCAGGAGTACTACTATTCCACATTATTTAAATGACTTGAGGCAATTTGAACATTTTAAACCACAGTATTACCAAGCACATACAATAAATAATGAGCACAAAAACAAACATCCATTCCTTTGTTCCTCAGCATATTCAGTCGCTTTCTATTTCCAGCAGCACCGCAGTGTAAAGACTTTTGGCCAATAGTGGAGGGGGCGTCGACTGTAAACTTGTTGGCATGGAATCTCTTTCTATAGAAGTTTCCTCTTATTAATTTCTTTTGTTACAGACTGAAATTCTTGTGTCAATCTAGCTTTCTACTGGGTCTCTCCGATTCGCAAGATGATGTAAACTAAATATGTAGATTTAGGATACTTTTTAAAAGTTATTAAATCTATAATACATCAGGTAATAGTTTGTGTTTCTCCCTATCAGATGTCTTAAAAGGTTATTGATTCCTGCATTTCACTACTATGAAATGTATAATTTGCAGGGTCAGCCTTACTTTTATTGATTACTTAATTAAAATTAAATGTAATAATCCGAAAACATTTAGCAAAAATATTATTTATTTCCATTTTGTAATGTGTGAAGGATTTATTTTCTTTTTATGTGTAAAAGTCAAATCTAAAAGCGCTGTTAGAAACAGGAGTTGAAATCTCGCTCCAATTGAACGCAAGTCTTCTCTTGGCTTTGAAAGTTGTCGGTGTTTCATGGAATACCTGGTGGGATAGTTATTTATAGCCACTGTTCTTTAAGCTCCCCTCCCAGTTGGACCAGGGTTCAGGAGAATGTGGGTCGGGTGTCACCAGTGGGGTGTCCATGCTTGAAATTCTTCTTAGCCGATCTTTGCCACACTATAATCCCAAAAGGAACAATGCTGACTTTAAAAGAATGTTGAGGCTGAGAGATGTGGCTCACATCAACAGTTTGGCATTGTTGCAAAAGTATTTACACCCCCTTAACGGTGGAACACGGTAGTGGCTTCATCATGCTGTGGAAATGCTTTTCTCTCACAGGGTTTTTAAAATTGGGAGTTGGCAGAAAGAATCAACAAAAAGTGTTTACTGTAAGAGATTGTAAGCCACACTTTTCACATTTTTAACTCTAAAACATTTTCAAAACCTTTTATTACGTTCCAACCACTTTGCAATTATCATCCAGCTTATTTATTGGGATGCCAATAAAACCCCAGTAAGTTTGTACGTTTGTAGATGCAATCAGTCAAAATATAAAAAGCTTAAAGAGGTGTGAGTACTTTCCCATTCATAAAATCCACATAGAGACTTGTTGGGCAGTGAGTGGTGTAAGCAGGTGGATAGTGAACCTCAATAAGATCAGAGTCATGTGAGCCTCAGTGACGTGCAGCACGGTGTCCACATCCATACCCAGCCGTAAATCTGATATTTGAAGCTTGCAGAAGTGTATCGTTAGAGGCGGATAAATAGCTGAGTATTTTCACTTCAGAAAACTTTTCAGCTGGTTCGGTTTGTTGCTTCTTCTGGAAGTAATCGTCAGATGTTCACATGAGAAGCTCTGTTTTAATAAGCCACCCTCTACTATTCTGCTACCTCCCCCTTCCCCACTCCCTTTGGTTCTGCCTTCTTCCCCTCTCTGCCTTCCTATCCTCCATCTGTTTGTTGCGTTTCTCATGTGCCCTGTGTTGGTTGCGGTTGATGACATGCGACTGCATTTGAAGTGGGCCGTGCAGGGAGGTGTTTGTAGTGACACTGATGGCTCCTCCTCTCTGTGAAGCTCCAATCTGTGTGTAGTTTAAAAGAACCCTCCACACTGAGGCTTCCCAGCCTGCTGCTCTTGCAGTTCCAAAAGCTTAGATTTTCCTCTCCAACAGAAGTTTGTGAGCCGTTCAGACAAAGAGCAAAAGGTGCATTTGACAACAGAATGCAATTCAAAAGCGGATAGCATCGGCGCTCTGGCTCCCACCTTCCCTGATTCACAGTTGGTTGCATTGTCTTTGATTTTTTTAGAAGCAATTTTTGTAAAGTAGAAAGACCTTTTGGAAATGCTCCTAAAGATTTTAAGCACATGGCAGGTTTGTGTTGTGCTTTTCCTTTCCAGGTCGTTTTCACAAAGCTGGGGCTCTTGTCTAGAAGCTGAAAGCACCTTTCAGTTTCAGACTCCTCTTCTTCTCCCTCTTCTCTTTTTTCTCCTCTCCCAGTGCATTGCAATTTCTTTTCCCACCGACTGGCCTCCTGTGCATGCTGTGTGACGTATACCCCTCTCCCACCATGCTCTACCCCCTCTGTGGTCCCAAGGGGCCAAGGACCTGTTGTTGCTCTTTGAAGAGGCTGGGAGAAAAGTTTGGAGCCACTCTCCAAAGAGAAGAAAAGCCCAGCCTTTGGGAGGAGGGGTAACACCTGGCCATAGGGGCTATGTGATTTTTTCTTTTCCCATCGTGAGAAGATGTATCTGAGGTCTTGGGTTGACATCAAATTAGCTGGAGGACTGGGAGGGCCCAGGATGTTGAGGTGGCTTTAATGTCACATCAGGCGTTGTATGTCACATAGTTTACTGAAAGCTGAAGGAGTTTCTCTTTCATGACAAAGCAAAGAGGATTACTGTCAGTTGAAAAAAAATCTTATGAAATAATGACATTAGTTTTGTGTAAAATAAAACTGTCCAGACTGCACTAAATGTTTCACTGATGTTTCAGAACCATGTATTTAGAGTCTTTATGCCTGTCAAATTAGTACATTAATGCATTGGATGGAATTTTATGTGAAAGACCAGCACAAAGTACTGCATGAATTTGAAGTGGAAGTACTTTTCAAATCTTTTTTTAAATAGGAATCTGAAAAGTGTGCTGTACATTTATTTTTATATCTTCTTAGTTTGATACCCCAAAATAAAACCCTGTGCCTAGTTAGTAAATAGTTAGTGAACAGGGTCCATGTGACTCTATTTTCACCTAGTTAGTAATTAGAGTCCATGTGAGGGCTCTTGTCAAATGAGACCAAAATTAAATACTATCTTGGATAGAAAATTGATTCTGCACAGATGGGAATTTGTGGTAAAGCTTAAAAATTGTTCTTCATAAATGCTGTCTATCCCAGGTGATCGGGGTTGAGCAATTTTGCAAAGAGGACTGGAAAAAAATAGCAGATTTTAGATATGCAAAGCTGGTAGAGACACAGTCCCAAAAGAGTGCCAGTTGTGTTTACAGTGAAAGGTGCCTCTACAAAGTGCTGTCTCAGGGGGGCTGAAAACAAATACACCGAAATTTTAAGGTTTGGAAGAGTAAAAAATGTTCAAATCATTTTCCATCTGCTTCACAAATATGCGATGGTTCGTGTTGGTTCACCACAGAAATTTCTAATAAAATACATTGAGTACATTGGTTTCAAAGTGTGAAAAATCTCAAGCAGTATAAATAAAAAAATAAAATATATCAATATTTTTGATGTTGATAGAAAGTGCCATCTTTCAATTATACATTTCAAGCATTAAGAATAGGCTACAGTCATAGACATTTTTGAGGTAAGGTATTTCAAATACAAGCTTTTATAGAAATGTAGACCTAAATCTGTTGAGCTTAGCTATAGAAGTCACTTAATGTACCTCCATTTGTGAAAAAAAAAAATCTTCAGCTGTCACCGAATGTAGCAACCACAAATAAAAGTGCAATTTGGCACATTATCAGTCTGAGACGAATGCTTGTGTTTGTGTATATTTGTTCCTTGCGTGTGCATGCAAGTGTGCGTATGTCTGAAGTCAGCTGTCCGGATGCACTCCAGAGATCAAAGGCTTCTTTGGGAATGCGCTCTGAATCTCAGGGGATTAGCAGCTGAGATTGTGCTTTGTTTTCCCAAATATATGCTCAGTTTGGAGCAACGGATAGCTGTTGATCAAAGTGTCTCCCTAGCTAAAGGATTTTGTTGCACACTTGAGGGTGATGTTTATTTCAAAACCCCTAAAGAACGGATACATTCTGAAGATGTTTTCATTTATGTGGCTGGACTGGATTTTTATTTTATATAATATATTCCTTTGTTGAGTGGAGACAATGGGTTAAAGGAAGAGAAAGGGAAGGAAAGTGTAAAACGTTTAATCCAATAGATTTGCTGTTATTTCAGTCAGTATGCCAAAGGGAATTCATACTCCTCAAACTTTCTATTTTCTGCCACATTATAACCACATAGTCCAAGGCATTTTATTTGATTGACCAACAAAAAGTCATGCAAAACTGAACTGGAAGGAAAATAATATCTGTTTTTCAAAGAAAGATTTGAAAAGTTTGAAAAGTCAGCTTTTAATTTGAGCTGGACCAATTACTTGCAGAGCTGCAGAGATAAATAGTGTCAACAAACAAATGTGTTAAGAGCTAATAGATATGGATTTAAAAAAATCTGGCCTTTTTGCAGTCGTAGCAGCATCATGTTGTGTGAATGATTTTCTTAGGACTCACTTTACAGTAGAACAGTCAAACAAAAACATACAGCCAGAGCTACAAGGTAAGAGCTTAGATCAAAGCATACTGATGTGTTAGAATGGCCCAGTCAAAGGCCAGACTTATGTCCAATTTAGAATCCAGAGCAGGTCTTAAAAATGGCTAATCACAAACTCTTTCTATCACAACTAACAAAGTTTTAGCTATGTAGCAATGACGAATGAGCAATTACTTTTTCTCTTGATGTTCAAAGTTTGTAGAATCAAACGACTTTCAACTTTAAATGCAGCAAAAGGATATTCGGCAATGCATTACTCAGAGAGACTGAATGCAAATGCGCACCAAACTTTACAGATTTTTTTTCCTATTCAGAGCTATGCACTACATTGTGTAAAAATACATGGCAGTTTGTGGTTGTAACATGATAAAGTGTCAAAAAGGTGCAGCAAGGGATCTTTCCAGTTAGGCAAGGCAATGCAGATCAGAAAGACTTTTTGGACCTAGCGTGCCTTTAACACAGAACAAAAAGGCAACACATCCATTTCCATCTGGCTCTTTTCCTCAGTGGGAGGGGGCCTAAACCTTTATTTCAGTTTCAAAAGCTTTCTTAGCTGCCAGAGATATTTATTGGCTCCAGATCTCATTGGTTGTGATGATGACATAAAAAATGCTGATTTTTGCTCCCTTTTGATATGATATTATAGGCTCCATAATAAGGACAATGACTGCTTGCAGTCTGTTGGTAACATCATAGTCTCTCTGTTATTTCATCTATAAAATCCATCATCCGCTTCCAGCTTTCAAGCAATATTTGCTTACCCTTGAGAAATGTGTTTAGCACTCTGAAAAGTTTTATGTTTGAACACTGTTAAAATAGTGTAAGGAGGAAAAGAATCAGTCTTTAATATGTTTTCTTTTAGTAAATGCATTAAATGCTCCGCATAGGTACGTCTTCTATTCTTTGTACTCAGACCTTCAGATATGTATAAGATTTCCTCAAGTAATAGCACACAGATGCATCAGTGTGAGCTTAGGTCATATTACAAGGAGGGAGAGGGTTTTGTTTGTGTGGGTCTGGGAGTCGCTCTAGGTTAGCGGGGCCTTTATGGTAGTTCTGGGCTTTCTTTGGGAGTTCAGTGCTCATTTTAATTAACCACATAAATGGCTCTGTTGAAGTGGATTTTTAAGTGTTTAAATCCTGAATAATTCTCTGCTGTTTGTTTATCTGACTCCCCTGTGGACCGCGCTTAGGCCCATGCGGTAAGTGCTGAATAATTGGACCGAGAACTCAAAAGTGTCTCTCAGATGTGACGAGATGGGCATCTGCATAAAACTGCTATCAAGCTCTCATGAGACTGAGCACATGCAGAGGAGCATGCATGCACAATGAAATCTGGAGGCAGTCTCAAATCTGAATCTGCACATTACCCGTGTGTTTAGCCTAATATGCGAATCCATTTATCACTGCTAACAGAGTCCCAGCATGGATCCTCTCCTTTTGTTTGTTTTACTAACAGGATCTAGGGAAATGCCAGTGATGTGTGCTCCACAGTTTCCATGAGCCCTGGTGTATTCATCCTCCTTGTGTTTGCATGCTTTAGTGACCGGGGCTTTGAGGCCACCTGAGGTGGAGGGAATGGAGGAAGTAAATTTAGGTAAACAGATGTTGGAAAGCATTGTGCCTCTCCCTGACAGAAATTCTAGTCCGTTTTGGCTCTTCCTGTGGCGCCAAGCTTGTAAGAGGTCTGGATTGTCTTATACGGGATGTTTTTAGCTGAAGGAAAATTAAACAGAAGATTGGCCCTTCTGAAAGGAAAGCTGTCTGTCCCTGGTGGATTTACACTCCAGAGGATCTCACTCTCCAGATGAGGTAGAGCAAATCAGTCCACTGCTCCTGAAAGGGTTCTGTGGCCTACCATCAAACTCACCAAAAAATTTAAACTTAACTACAAATCCAGGTCTATAGTGGGGCTGGACAATAAATCTATAATAATGCGTATTGTGACAGACATCTGATCAATGTCAATAGATAAAATATCTGAAAGAATATTCAATAAGTCCAGAACTGCACAGTATTATGGGAGATGTAGACAAGAGGAAAGGCTTTACCCACTCAATCAACCCTCTCAAGGTTGGTGGCATCAACTATCTCACTCACTCTTTGGTTACCTAGCAACAACGTGTTACCTCACCTGCCTCATAACTGCTTAAAAATAACAAAAACAATAGTGTGGAATGAAAACGGTAGGTAAAAAAGGAACGGTCATGCCTTCACTTTGGTAGTATTTTAGATATTTAAAACAAAAAACTCGTCAGTAATTATCAATATCGACTGCAATGGAACGCTTATGTCATTATAGGTTTTTCATTCTTCTCATCTAGTCACTGTCTTAAGACAGATTTTCATTTTTACTGTTTTGGGATCTAACGGACTTTTAAAAATGGTTGAAACCCCAAAAACGTTCACAGCCATTTCTGAAGATTTTGAGTGCAGGTTTGCTTCTGGAACTTTTCTTAAATATCTAAAATTAAAAACAGAAATGTTCTTCCCTCTCTGCTTCACACAGGGAATGTGACAATGTAGCCCATGTCCTGGATACGTCTGTGTGTGGTGGCTTTTAAAGCACTGTCTCTAGCTTTTGGTCACATCTTGAGAGTCTCCACAAACCTTTCAATGGTCATTGCTCATAACCTACTCAAGGTTTTGTTTATCCATATTGCTTATGCTTTTTTCTGTAGCAGTTTTCCTTCCATTCAACTTTCCAGAGGTAGGCTTTTAAACGACACATTTAGCATCACGTGTAAACAGCTTGCAAATTGCTAATTAGGAGGGGTAAAATGACCACATCTGTATTAAAAATCCTTTTTTATGTGTCTTTAGATGTAATATTAAAATTTTTAGTGAAATTGGATTTTGTGTAAGCCATATTCATCAGAATTAACAGCAATAAATGTTTTAATTATTTCACTCTGTGTAAGTAAAATATATGAACTTAGCTTTAAACTATTTTCCAGTGATCTTTTAATTTATTGAGTTGCACCTGTAAGTCTGTTTTAGCTTTCATATTGTCAAACTGCCGTCTGCAACTGTGGATGCTCCATGTTCGTTATGGTGAACATTGATTCAAGCCACTAATTCCAGTCAGCTATGAATAGAAACGCATATCTGGCACCCACACACTTGTATATAGAAGTTGATGTGTCTATTTCTGCTGCTATGTTTACTTGCTAACTTAAAACACTCTCTGTAATTACATAGATTTTAAATCTACAGTTTAAAGGTCAGATGTGAGGGATGTTTTGAGGTGGTGGCTTGCGGCTGGCAGGACGTCTGCTCCAAACATGGTGTGTGTCAGTGCATGACGGGGTGTGTCTGTGTGTGTGCACAGGCAGTACGGAAGAATGTGGCCACCTTGGTGTGTAGGTTAGTCCCATCTGGCTAGCATGAACACTTCAGAGATTTCATAACTGCTACCTACCACATTGAGCTCTCCAATCTTAATTCAAGTGACAGGGTCTAGCTGCAGCCTTTGTGTAAACTTTACTGTGAACTATCATCTGGAGCATTTGTAGAACATCTGATTATATCAGTCAGACTTTCTGATCCTCTGTTGCTTCTCTTTTTGAAGATCTTATAGTCTTGGTAGTAAGTAGTATAAACTAAGACTTAAAAACTTATATTTTGACAATTTTAGCTATATGCTTAATGTGTCATTACACAAAAAGTGGAAAAGTAATTCCTGTAACTTTGTAATCAGGTGTCTTCCTTTAAAATGGAAAGTTATTGTAGGAAAATCTTAGTTAACCAACAATTGTAACAATATGCACAGAAGACCTTTTAGAAAGACTTATGATGCATGACCTGACAAATCAAAGAGGTCTGTCATCTAATTTGGTTTTGGGAGAAGGTGCCAGTCACTTTCTTGATGCCCTTGAGATACTTTTCCTTGCTTATGTTCCTCTGACCCTTTACACCAGTTGAATCATTTGCCTGACCCCACCAAAACAAACTGAGAGAACATGGAGATCTTTGACTGATTACCCACAACAACCAGATGTTTTTTAGAATCATAGTCCATGACGTCAACGCTCAAAAACTTGAACTTTTGGACTTCAAATCTGTTCTGTTTATGTTGGATTTGTGACACACACCTGGACTGGACTGTAAAATTATGGTTTATACAGCCAGCTTACTTCCATCAGCGAGTCATGATTCTTTTGTAATTGCCATACTAGCAGAACCTTTTTAGGCGGATAAGATGAGGTTTCATGCAGTAAATACACAGAGCCATAATGCTTCATTGTTGTTAAGTAATAACTGGGTTAGTAGTATTGGATGCTACTAACCCATTTGCTCTTTCGTAGTTGTCATCACAATATCCTTTGTATGCTAATCTCTAATTGGCATATAAAGCATGAATGCATTTGTATTCAGCTACTAGATGTATCCTGATTAATACGATTGTACAGACAAAAAGACTTGTGCAACTATCCAATTTAGTTGTTGTATATCTAGTAACACGTTTTGCATTATTTTTGTCAATGATATTAAAGGACCATTCAACAGAGGGTGTTTTTCTGAGTAACGGTTGCACTGGTAATCACCTGCTTGCAGGCGCATTGTACATTTGAAGTAAAGTAAGTGGATGTTTTATTTAGACTTATTCAAAGTTAGTCAATAATGTATCAGAAACCTACAGTGGAAAACAAAGAGTTGAGTTGGCACACACCGGCAAGAGGCCTTTAGACTTTTGATCTCAAAGGTTCTCTTTTCACCTCTCTGCTGATATAGAGCTTTGATAAAATGCGTAATAAATCTTAACTGCTGTCGTTACATATTTTTCAAAGGCTAATAAAGGCTATTACATTAACTAACAGGTAGGGCTTAGCGCCTCAGGGGTTTCCAGAGCTATAAAAGCGTTTTTGTTGCAGGTGTAAAAGTTTTGTAAATGGGTCGTTAAAGTGTTGGCCAACTTCACACATAGAACACAAAAAAGCAAAAAGGGAGGGAGATTACTTCAAATCAGCATGTTTCTGAAACAGAGAGATGAGTGCTTTAAATCTCTGCTAATATTCCACGGAGCTTTTCAGGAGGCAGCCTTTGATGTGGGTGAGGTAATGTGACCAGGTGTGTTTGCAATGTAAATTCAACGTGGAGAAATGATTAGGGACTGTGCACAATCATTCTGCAAAAGAAAGGCATCCAGTATCAGCTTCTTGTTCATTTTGAAACAAAACAAAACAAAACAAAAACAATCAATTAGGAGAGAAACAGCTCATGCCTTCTAAGTCTCTTTTATGGCAATAACCCAAGCTTAATTTAATTCTTGCTGCAATATGACTGGATGCATTGCAGAGATGACTTCAACAAGAACAACACAGTAGCAAAAAAGACTTTTGCTAATAATACCCCAACTGGTACGAGAAGGAAAGTGTCTAAACTACATACTAAAAGATTGGACAGTTTAACATCTGCTAACAATGTTTTTACAAAGACAATTCATTAGATTTTTTTATTTGACACCAACAGGTGTTTAACCTATTTCTAACTTTTTCTTTAAAAATAAATCAACATCTAGATTTTTAGTGAGGCACATATCACCGTGTATTAATTTTAAAATCATTCCAAACCATTTATAGCAGATTTTCCATGTTGATTTAAATGTTCTGAAAAAGATTTAAGATGTTAAATAAAAGTGTGTCCAACATATTTAAACAGAGTAGCTTCAAAGATCAAAGTTTTACTCTCATGAGTTAAGCTAAAGAAATGTGTTCATGATTTAGCCATAGGAAATAGACGAGGGGAAAATGTCACACATCAGAGAGTTTGAAAGTAAAAACTGCTGGTGTTTTTAAAGATGAATTCAACAGCCTTTCTCACTTTTACCAAAAAATATCTTGGTGATTCCCAAGACTTTTTTGAAAATTTTCAGCGGACTGATGAGACAAAAGTGGATGGCTTTGGAAGTTGTGGGCACCGTTACATCTGACATCTTGCATTTCACAGAAAGAACATCGTGCTTGCAGTCAAACAAAAGGATAGGAATGTGATGTTATGCAACACCTGCATGTCTACCACTGAATGGCTCCAGAAAGGAAAAAAGGTTTTTGGAGAGGTCTGATTGAGAAGCTGTGTCATGACCCTAAATGGGCTGTTCATCATCAAAATCCCTCCCAAAGCTGCTGAGTTAAAATGATTCCTCAAATTAGAGCGAGTCAAACTCTTCCTCACCAATTTAAAAGACTCGTCCATGGTTGTTTCAAATTCTCAATGGGAATCTTTGCCACTGAGAATGATACTTAGGCTTAAGGGACATTTACTTTTCACATAGGGCAGCATTGATTTGAATAGCTTTTAATCATTAATATAAACCTCTTCTGGTGTTTACTCAGGCTATCTTAGAGTGGCATTAAAATGTGTTTAATAATCTGAAATATGTAAATGTGACAAAAAAAAAGGCTAAAACAGAAAGAATCTGAGGGAGCAAATGCTTTTTTTTAACCTTTATAAATTCTATAACATAATATGATTGCATGCATCTGTATTTGTGTGTGTGGGGGTGTGTGTGCATGTGTGTGTGAGGAGCATCCCAGCATGACCTTAACAGGATAAGGCCTCAGGCATGTGTGGACTCCTCAGACCCTTTTAGCTTTGTGTGTTGCTGACCATGGACGCTTTAATCATGGAGCTGCTTACTCCAACCTGCCTGGTGATGGATCCCAACTCCATGGCTATAATTTCCTTCCTGGGGTGCAGGAAGAGAGGCGAGTGTGACGTGACTGAAGGGTGTCAAGCATGGGGCCACCAAGTCTGGAAGGAAAATGTCCCTCTTTGAAGTTGCAACATCAAATCATAATGCTGGATCTTATTATTGGAAGGAAATTGGATAGGTCTATTAATAACGTGCTTGATTTCTATTTAGTTTAATTATGGTACTTTACTACGGAACAGCAAGCACGATTTTTTTGTTTTTTTAATCGCCCCCCAAGGGGTCTTTTTGTGGGCTCTAGTGTCCCTTTTTTCAAAGTAGGCTGACAGGAAAGGGGGAAAGAGAGGGAGGAAGACATGCGGTAAACGTCGTCGGGTCCGGGAGTCGAACCCGCGACAGCCGCGTCGAGGCCATGTTGCCTCTGAATGTGGGTCGCGCTAACCCCTCCGCCACCACGGCACGCCCGCAAACAAGATATTTGAGTGGGAATTTAATCACCTAATTTTGGCAAGTTGCTTCACAATAAAATGATCTATCTTATGTTTTGATCAACTGAAAGATGTTCAAGGCTCAGCATCAAAACATTTACAATACGTGACCTCTGGAAAGGCTTTGAATTTCTTATCAAAGGCATAAAATTAAACTTTGAAACAGAAAAGATAAAATTAACTTTTACCTGCACACTGCAGATGATATGACTGTTGTGCATTTTACCAGTTTGTTGTACAATTTTGAGCAGATGTAATGTAATACCTTGCCTCACTGGATCACATGATAATAAGGCTAGAAAAAAATCCTGATTTATATTATGTTGCTGAAGAGAAATGCATAAAGATCAACTTGTCATGGCTGCCACTGTGAAGGTGTTGTCTGAAAATCATCCCAATCTCCTGTTCCACTGTGTCTCGCGTCAGCTTTACTACGCTATATGATTATCTGAGATCTTTATTTCATGTGTGAAAACGAGCCCCTTTGAAGCTTCACTCAGAGGCAGTGCGTTGCTTCACCACCTCGCGTCAACACCTTCTATCTTGGCTCCATCTCTGGGCGTCATGTTTTACTGCTACGTGGCACTTTGAGTAAGGCTGTTTAATGTTGCTGGAAGGTGAAGAGTGCTCCAGCTTAAAGAAGTGGGAGAGCAGCCTGGAGCCAGGTCTAAACTGCTGCTTGATGATAACTCTTGGTGCTTTTTTTCCCTCTCTCCTTGAGCTACATCAGTACTCTTACCACATTTTGCAGGAGGGGCACCACTCCAGATTCCAAGGGTCGTGTTCCTTTGAAATTACCACTGGTGAATAAGTTTGCTCACTTCCTCTCTTGAGGAGTTTTGTGAGATATAGCAAACCTATAATCTAATTTACAGCTGTAAGCATAATAAGAGGTAAGTTTTGTTGCTTTATAGATTTGTGTTCACTTCAACCATACAAAAGTCCACATGCAATACAGCTGTTTGTTCTATTAATCAAACAAAATCAATCAGTCATTATATTTGCTAGGTGCAGAAGATTATTATTCTCAGAACAAACACAATGACAACTTCAGGCTACATGGAAGACCATATATCATGATTTTTCAAAATTTCTTTTCACTATGTACCTTCCAGTGGTCATAAAAAAGCACCAGCAAATTAAAAAAAAGTTATAACATTATTTTTGGCATGCCAGACTTGAGCATCAATTCATTACACATTGGCCACCCAAGACTAAAGTGCTCAAAGTCTCCAACTTTAATTTGTGTTTATAAAAGGAACAATTTTATGGTCATTTATCTAGTGAGAAAAATAAAGTTATCAAAATGTTAAATAGCAGTAACTTGGAGACATAGCAAACAAACACCCTATGGAGGGATTTAAAAGCATTCTGTTACCAGCCTGTCTGAAATTCCCTGCATGTGGCAAAACCTGTAATTTCTACTTAATTTATGGCACAGTAGTTATGCTACAGTTCTGACCAGCGTTTTCCTCTGATGTGCATAGTCATACGTCAGCATGTTGCTCATAATAACCCCTCATAAAAATTCATTTTATGTTAGCAAGCAATGCAGTGGTGGTTTTAACTTTTCCTTTTCACACATGATCAGTTTGGTTTTACTCGTGAGGGTTTAACTTAGCAATAATGTATATGTCATTATGTTATTCTAAGCACAGTGTCACACCACCAAAACATTTTAAGTTCAGCTAGAGCACAGATTCTTTGGCTCCAACACTGAAAAAGAAACATTTTAAAATATACTGACAACTAATGCTATAAATAATCTCCAGATTACTGATTACAATAATAAATTTATTGTTTGGAGAGAGAAGTAATCTGGAGATTACACAATCTGTGGACATCAGCAGGTGTTTTGTACTGACAGAAGACAAAAAACGGATTAAAAAGTGCTGGAAAACATTTTTTTAACAAGTGAAACTTTATGTTCATAAACAAACTGAGGTCAGATGCTTTGGTGATGCTCAAAATCTGAGGTGTAGCATAAACTGTGTTGCATCTTCTTTCCTCAGTTTAGGTTCCTCCTAAATCCTGTTCTTGTTCTGTGGTTCTAAATGATGATGGCATACATACTTTCACAGACATATGATTCTGGTGTATCATGCTGCACAAATGCATGTATTTGAATTTCATGTTTATTAGGTAAATTTTCAAATGTTATGTTACTGGATGGGATGTAAAACCAGCTTGAAAATAAATTTTCCCTGTTTAATATCTGGCCTGTTTGACGTAATTTCTGTTCATCTTTAACCATTGCTCTGACCGTTGGAATCCCAAAGGTGTATTCCTGCACCGGGTGGAGTACAGGGCAGGAGGCACCAGGCTGCAGCCTTAATGAGATTTTTCCTGGGTTTTTGATGGAGTGCCAGTAGTGCTGCCATTGCTCCGGAGGCCTGCCTCCACTGAGCCCTGGCGAGCGATCAGGGGGAGCTGTCGTCGGCCGCATAAATTGTCAGACTGTGTGGTGGGTCATGGAGGCAGACGGCATAGAGACTGAGAGGCCTTGTGGGACTTTCCCACAATCACACACAAGTACTTATTACTTGCACTTTAATGTACCCTTTTGCTTCAGTGACAGCCTCAGAGAAAAAACTTGGCCCACTGGAACCGTGTCTGCCGACACAAGTAAGGGAGAGCAAGAAAGATGCTAGAAGCAACTTAGTGTCCAAACTCACCAAGTCTGTTTCCTCCCAGCATGTGCTTGCTGTCTGGCTCACTTTCTGTTTTACTCTTGGTCCATACTAAGTGCAGCTTCTCTTTTACACAGAGCAGTCCTGTTTAGCTGTTTTTGTTCTGGATGAACTGAGCAGAATTTTTTTCTGATTTATCTTTACACTAGTTAGTGTTGGCAAACTCAAGACTATGCTGTTTTTACCATAAGCTTAAAGAGTTAAGATTTTGTGAAAAGTAGTGCTATCATATGTTGTCATAGGTCTGCTTAAAAATAGAATCCCTAGTGAAATATGGGAAGTTTTTTCTTTTTTACTTATTCTTTAGTAATGATTTCTTTGTATTATGTTGCAGGTGTCTATATATAAAGTGAGGACTGCAGTATAACATGAAAATTATTTTCAAAGAAGACTGAAAACTTTAAACCTAAGTTCAAATATTATTGTATTCCAGCATGTGGCTGTTAGTCATTCTTATAATTTGATGAGGGGTCAAAGTCTGACTTGGAGAAAACCAGTGTTAACTTTTGCACTCAACTAATTTGTTTTGATTAAAAAAGGCAGTGTTTGATTGCTCACTGTGGTTAGAGATTTGTGTTTTAATATTATGTCATTGCTTGGTTATTTTCACATGGAAGTTTGTTTCTGTAAATCTGTTAAACTCCATCAAACTCTAAGTTATATCATGTTTTATGATTACTGCTTCAGTCAAGCAAAGTCAGGATTATTTTTGACGCTGCCGTTTGTTTTGTTGTTGCTCCTCACGACGAATAATATCACAATCTAAATACTTTCTAATATAGTATCTAGCTGGTACTAAAAAGTGGTGGAAAAATTGTCCTAGATTTAAAAATGAAAGCCACAGCTTTGAAATTTAGTTACTATCAGAAATGTTTTGATGGATTCTTCTTCTGGATTCTTACCAGCTTCTCATTGCTAAAAATTATTCATGATTTGACTTTGTTGTGACTAATATTACTGTAGGAGAAAGGAATGACCCCATCAATGACTTTAATTCAGTCAGTGTTATTACTGCAAAATTTACTCATCTGGCTTAACCATATCCATGAAGTGGGTTATTGATGAATTTTAACTCTAGACAGCAAAGCAAACATGTTTTCAGCCCTAACGACAATAGTAGATTGTGGCCTGTGAATGGCACTGATGCACTATATTCAGTGAAGAGGTCCTGCAATAAATCACTTCCTTTGAAAGGAATTTAGCTACTTTAAAACACACAGGGGCATTTCCTTCTTATGAGTCCTAAAAGAAGCTCTGAAGAATCTGGCTGCCATTGAAAGCAAAAGGCTTCACGCTCTGCTTTCCACAGGCCATTAAACGCCATGTCTGGAAAATTGTTTTAGCTGGTCTCATGGGTAGTGAAATTTGTTAGTTTGTGTCCTGAACCAACCCTGCACCTCTGACTCATTGCTGGAGGTCTCATGGACAGATTTATTAAGTTGAAACAAAAAGCAGAAAGAAATGGACACCAAATCATCACCAAATTCAGTTTTTCTTACCAGCGTTGGTCTATGTCATGCATATATGCCTCTGCTGTTGTACTACTACATTTTGAGGTTTGGGTTTTCAGGGCACTGAAACTTCTGTGACCCCTGACTTTCTAAGGGTCCTACAGGAATCTGCAACTAGCTCTTTACTCTTTCCAAAGTAGATTAATGTCTCCTATATGACTGTGTGCAAGAATTATGAATTGGTAGCTACATTTCAAGTCTTGCCTTAGATTCTCAACCAGATTTAGTTTGGACGTTTTTCTTTGGGCTATCATGACACGTAATTATTATTTGGTCCAAACCATTCCTACAATGTTTCACCATATAAGAGCTGTTTAGTGCTCTTGTTCATTTTAAAACTGGACTTTACATACCTTTGTTCTGTAAAGTTTTCAATAAAGGTCAGATTTTTGGAGAACAAACCTAGCTTTAAAAAATTTGGTTACGGTAATTTGTTACAAGTCATATTTTTGTTCTTTTACAGTAAAAGCAGGAATATTAAAAATAATCACGGCTTATTTTTGTGCGGTTTGGCATTTTTTCTCTTCTGGTAAGCCTCTGCAAAAGCTTAAAATACTTGAGCTATGCCTGTCAAGTGATATCATGACCAATGATTTTTTTAATTAATAATATTTGTATTTCATGGTTGAAAATGATTTATTCTAGAAGAACATGTTTGTATGTGTGCATTATAGCATGTGTTTGTGCATGGAAAGTGTAAAAAATGTGATTTATTTTGTTATTAATGACCAATGTGAATCCTGATGTATCCCCAGTTTACTAACATTTGTACATTAGTACGTTGTCCCCTTTTTGTCCCTTTTTCTTATGACAGTGTCTAACCTCTTAAAGGCTTTAAAACTCTTAGAAACACAAAAATCAAATTGAAGATGAGAATTTCTTAGATTTTTTTTTTCTTTGTGAATCTTCAATCTGAGCTGCCATGCAAGTTTTACATGTTTCCCTGTATTAGTTGATTGCTAATATATACGTTTGCCAGGCAAAGGGCTGTGATTATTTCTGTTGAATTGGGTGATTGTGAAAGTTAACACAGGTTATCTAGTATGTCAAAGTTTAGAAAGCTAATTGAAAATGTTTAGGTAGTTAGAAGGCTTGGCGTGGTTCACGGTTCCCATCAGAGACTGAGGGGTTTTGTGACGCTGGAGATTTGCTTTACAAAATATGATTTTGTGCAAATATTGGAGTGAATTAAAAATAATATTGAACTAAACCAGTTCCAGACTGACACGCACAGCACTGAGGCTAAAACTTCTATAAGTTAAACCAAATGCAAAGCAAGGCAATCTATTCTACATCTGTATTTTCCTTTCAAACTGAAGCAGATAAACATTAACCATTGCTGAAATTATAATGATATACAATATTTATAAAGAAATAGTAATAGTATTTTAACACACTATTCACCACTTATGTTTAGGTCAGTTCTGTTTTAAAATCCTGAGAGACTCATAAAAATCTTGACTTGACATCACAAACAGGAAATACAACATCCCAGCTGCTCGTTTTGGTGCATCAGCCTTTATGTCTTCATTCAGCACTAGTTATTCTCTGACTGTGGCCACCCACAGCACTACACTCTGGCCACCATCAAACCCAGAAGGTCATAATAATAATATCTGACCTCCTTCCGTCCTGGATCTCATACTCTGATATGTAAACCATAATTTATATGAGGACGAAATTGACTTTGAACTTACATGGCCATTCAAGGACACCGTTAACATAGTTAGAGATCACTTTACAAAGCTAGTGATAGAAACCTGTTTTTATTATTAACTGTGTTAATAATTATGATTTCTCAAAATATAACAACAGATGAGTATTTCATTTTGATTGTTATAAAATATTTAGTGTTTATATTTTGATAAACATAAAAATTGCAGATAAACCTACAGGGAATCTCTTTTATTTATTGTAGTTATTGTGGTACCATGTTAGAACTTGAAGTAGTTTTTATTTACATCACTGTTTTAAAAACTTGTAGGCAAATAGATACAGTGTTTGTTGATTAGGGAATAAATGTCTTATTTGTTTATATTCAGATGCAGCATTTTTCCTTAAATAACCTATTTACACGATCTAGTAAAAAGTATCTACGGTAAGCCTTTTGAACTTTTACATGTTGCCTTATGTAACAAATAGAATTTTAAAAACATTTTTGGGTGATTTTATGTGTTAAATAAACAGTCTCCGTTGTATTTGGCCTGCATCCAACAAATGTGTGCTGGAAAAATAATACTTAATAATACTTACTATAATAATCAGCCTAAACAAGCCATGGTGGCAGCATCATGCTGCCAAGACCCTTGATCTGTATTAGCATTGCTGTTGACAAGGAATCCAATCCGAGCAAGAATGGGCAGAAATTCAGTGTTTTGTGTGCAAAATGTATTTATTTCCAGCAAAATGTGTTCAATGCATGGAAGTTTTGCAAATACATGCTTAGGCATTGTTGTTTAACCAGCGATCTGAATCTAGGACTAGCAGACCGATTGTTTACATCAGAAATGTTGCTGGTAGATCTTTGCCTGCGTGTGAATGTTTTGTGGTTGTCAGTATGTGAGTAATGGTTTTCCAGCCAAATGACTGTAGCACCACACGGATACTGGAGCCAGATATTTTCCACAGCTAAGCCTGTGGATCACATGTCCCTCCAGTCTCTGTTGTATGCACCAACAGGCATGGTGTCCCAAGTATGGATAAAAACAACCCGCCTGGACGTATCCTTCGATTATGATAGTGAGCCACAGAAATAGCTTTACTACCGGACCTCTCACTCAGATTCCAGTACAGTCAGAGACTGTGATTTAGATGCTTGTTTCGTCATCTGAAATCTAACTGCCAATCTTGTGCTCATTTTGCTGGAGTCCTGCAATTACTGTGCCTTTAAACTTTCCACTGCTGTTTAAGCTCAGCTTGCAGCTGTCAAATTTTGTTCATATATAGATATGCGAAAGCTGTAATTTAAATGCTGGCATTTTGTTGGTGATGTAAGGGCAACTTTTTGAGAAGACTGATCTTTGCTCTTTGTTTGACATATGTAATGACTTCTTTTACATGAGTGCAAAACATTGATTTTGTATATCTTGTTTTTATTCTGTCTCTGTAGGACTCATTGGTTGATGCGTGTGGTGAGGGGATCATTGATGAACACTATCGTTTAGAAGGTAAGCCTGATTCTCATGTAAAACACCAACCCATTTCATTGATTTTGCTTCAGTTTGCACTTTTAATTATATATGTACATTAGTTTTCAGTTAGCAAATAACAGCAAAGCAAACATCAATATAATATCTCACCAAAGCAAATGTTTTCTCCCCTTTTCTCTCCTGAAAGCAAACTAAAAATAGAGTAAGTTAATAAACAAATGAGCAAGTAACATGATATCAATTTCCACTTTAATTCAGTTTTATTCAGTTCTGTTGTTGATTAAGTTGAATTAGTCTGTCACCCGTTTTCCCAACCCACTCTCTAATGTCTCCTTTAAACTCTCATGTTGCCTTCTTCTCAAACGCCCCCTTTACTTCTTATCTGCCACTCTTCAGCTGCTGTAGGCAGAGTGCTTCAGTTCCTCCGTTTTTTTCTCTGATGTGATCCTGGATTAAGTGCTCTGGGAGGAGAAAGTCTCCCTCCCATTTAAAGACAGTGCTGGACGTGAGGTGCAGGCTGATATCTACCATTTAACGAGGCCGGCCCAGAATTTGGAAGAAAAGCAAAATAAATTTGGCCTTTGCTTTAGTTCAGCTTCCCTGGGTTGTACCAGAAAGAGGAGAGATAATGTGTCTTGGTCAAAGCTGTCCTCCCCTGAAGACAGATGTTGCTAATTAGACTACACTGCTCTATTCATCCCATGAGATTAACAGGCAAAGTGAAAATCTGGGAACTTTCCTGTCTTTCTAAAAGTCTCAATCAGTCAACTACACCTTGATGCCTGTTACCAGCCCTTAACCTCCATTGACTTGTTACATAACAAGTAATAGTTAACACATAGAGAGAACTATGAAGAACTCCTGCATGATTCACAGATAACTCAGTGATATTAAAAAGTAGAGCAAATTAAAAAAACGGCTATGGAGAAAATACAGAAAGCCAGCACAAAAGAACATCAAGGGGAGATGAAAGACTTCTTTCTTTAAGGCAGGAAGAAGTACATCCGGAGAAAGTTTTTATGGGGATTAAAAGACAACTTTTCTGCTAAAATTGCGAAGGAAATGAGATGAAATCCGAGATGAAAGAACCCAAAGGATATGTTGCAAAATTACTACCTGGATTCATATGCAAAAGCACAAACAGCCTTTGAAGAACCTCAGTAATTGAAATAAAAGTTATATTTTGAAAGAAGTTCTTCAAATGCTGGACATTTTCGTAGTAATTTACCGCTGTCGGTGTTTATGAGACCCAGTTATGTCTAACACGGCATTTCAAATCAGCCGACTCCTCATGGTACGTGGCAGCTCTCCCAACCTGCCATGGTTTGCATGTGTGTGAAAAATAGTCCTGCACGTGTGTAGAAAGCTTGGCGGGTGCCAGCCTCTGCTGTTTTCGTCTCGGCCCTTGGATCTGATGTGCGGTCAATTCCTTGGCTGTAGTTTCACTTGTAAGGAGCCAGTTTCTGTCTGCGACGGGGAAGGGGTCAGCAAGGGAGGAGGGTGACAGCAGATTACTGTTACTCCTCCCGGAATTTCATTAGCTCCAAGATAAGTATCTCCTCGCCATATTGAGCCTGCTACTGAACAGATTTACCCTTGCACACAATGTTCCCTTTGAGCACCTCAAACGATCAGACAGCAGGACCCCAAGTGTTGCTCCTCTCCAAAAAGTTGGTAAAAGCTCCCTGGGATGAAGCCTTTCATTTCTGGCATTCTCCCCCACCCAGGTCCGCTTTGATCTTCGTTGGATCAGGAGGAAAGAAATTGGTCTGTTGTGTCTGCTCTATTGGCGAACAAACAAACAGCGTTTCAAATTTGACTTGGCTTAATTAATTAATGATTCTGTTTTACAGCTGGTCTGATCCTCTTCCAAAAGGTTTGAGAATAGAACTTCAAAGTGCGGCAGGATGAGAGGATGGGGGAGAAGGGCGTGGTCTGTGTGACTTTATGGGTGTGTGCTGCCTCTGTTTACTGTGAACGTACTGCATAGGTTTTTAATCCATGTTAAATGGAGCTGATAAAGCATCCTTGACTGAGACAAACCTACAGAAATCTGCAAGGATCGAGCATGAAAATTCCTGCTTAACTGTAAGTTATGTGGACTTGTGAAGAAACCCACATATAAGTGTAAAAGAAAAATACTTTAACAATTTTAAAGGGGGGCAGCTAATGTTGCTGCTTTAGCTCTGACCCAAGATCCACCATGATAAGACCATTGAAATATAAAAATCTTTGTAACATTTTGATCCAGCATGACAAATAGGCATCCATGTGACATTGAATTATCCAATAGCATGCCAATGTGATCTGTCACTTTGGACATTTTAAATCAATCCCTTGTAATGAAGAAAAACAAGGGTTGCACAAATAAATTGGATTATTAACTCCACATTCATATAATCATTCATATAATTCATTGGTTATTGCGCAAAAAATATTTTGATTTTATTCCAGACAGTGCCTTTACTGAGTCTCAAAAGGATTCATTGTTCTATTAGGAATCAGAGAGACAAATATGTTAAGATTCTGGGTTTTTCCTGACATACTGTTCAAATCTTTAACTCAATAATGTGCCTGCTGTGTAAAATGTGACCATCTGATCAGTGTTTTATGACTCTGGGTCTGCCATCCTTCAATGCTGGTTTCCAGTGACACCTCTACCATGGTAGTAATTGGCACCAGCTACATTGGACTGAGTTTGTTAGGGTCATTTGCTGTCACTCTTGTTTCTTTGTTTATGCAGTTTGCTTAACTTCACTGGAAGGCAACAAACATTTAGGTCTGTCATAAAACAAAGAATGAATATATGGGGAAAAAAAATCTTATGCTCATTGTTAGGTATGATGGAGGATGGTGATGCTGAGGGCTTGTGTGTCTTATGCTTTTTAAGTCTGTTAGTTTATGTCATCACAAGGTCATTGAATTACCAGGGCATTTTAAATAGAAATGTTGTAAATTCTGCCTGAAACTGGAAAAGTGGTAACCACTGTAAAAATGTACCTTTGTCTCTTTTAGGTTATAACTAATATAAATTAGTGAGTCATATTTATTTATCCATTTATTATATTTGTAAGTTATCTCATTTACTCTGGAAGCATAAATGTGAATTCAGTGCTGGTAGAGGCACCTGAAGGGAGTTCTAGGCATCACATTTTTGAATCTTTAAAAGTGTTTCAGCCTGACCACACTCTGTCTCAGATCTGTTTTTCTCTGATTGATGACATGAAAACTATTTGAACTGTGAGAGCCAAACTGTGCTTTGATTTCCTGCAGCCTTTGAGCAGGGTCATGAATACTGTAAATAACTATAAGTTCTGTGGATCTGAGCATCCCAGAAAAGGAAAAGTAATGATCTCTGATTTAGTTGTTTAGTAATGCAAAAGTCCTTGAACAGCGATTCTGCTTATAAAACATATTATTAATAAAAAAGTTGGAGAAAAAAGTCAGATTTGTGTTGTACATTTTTGCTCTAAGGCAGGCTTTAAGATGTTCTACATCTTAATTTCAGCTGCCAAACGTGGAAGCATGAGCTTACAAGTAAAACTATAAAGGGACGACATGTCCTCAGGTTAAGACTGCACCCACCGTTTTTGTCCGCAGGCTCTCCCTTTTATCTTTGTGCCCGTGCGCTCACTACTGTGTGCGTTTGTGTGTGTTGCCACAGTGGCTCTACCCCCGGAGAAGACAGACAGCTGCTGCGTGGAGGAGAAGATGCAGGAGAGGGACAGCCGGTCTCCCGCGGGGCCACAGAAACAGCTCCAGTTTGAAGTGAGTGTCAACGCGGAGCGGGAGGTTTATCACTTCCCCCTGCGGGTAAAACTGGGCCAGTGGCAGGACTTGCTCTCACATGCGCACTTTCTGAAACTGTTTCAGGAGCTGGAGTGTGCTGTGTCTGTGGAGGAGGACAACAGACAGGAGTGGACCTTTACCCTCTATGATTTTGACAACAATGGCAAAGTTACTAGAGAGGTAATATTTACTTAAAACAGCTAATTGTAGCTCTTTTAAAGGAGGTGAGGAAGTCCACCCCAATGTTTACCACCGGCATTCAGTTTGAGGTTTCAACCACTGCATTACAGAAGCATTTCTTTTATTTAATAAAAAATATCAATATTCAACCTCATCTTGGAGAATAAAAAAATCCATGTTGCGTATTAACGCTTAACCACCCCCAAATAAAACAAAGCCAGAAGAAAGTAGCATTCACTCTAGATTATAGCCAAATCCAGTGAAGGCGCTGCTCAATGTGGCCTGTTTCTGCAGGATAGAGATCTGAGAAAACATCCAGAAAAGAGTTTTTTCAAGAACAACTTGAAACGGTGAAGAGAGACTACAGCACTCCTCTGTGTGGCTGGTTGTGCAGTTTTTTGGTTGCGCTGCCTGTGGCTCTGTGGCTCCTGAGATGGCAGACAGAGACTTGGTAGGGGAGAAAAAGCTTTCTCTTCCACTAAGATGCTTTTATTAGTCACTTCACTGAAGAAAAAAGTGAAACACAGGAAGCATTTATTTTATTGTTTATTTTTTTTGTTTACTTGATTTATGTATGAAACCAGAATGGAGCTAGTCCCTGAATAATTTCAGAGTAGTACACTGAATATAGTTGAGTAATTTGAGTCTTTGTGGGGAAAAGGCTTAATTTTCAGAAGATTACTGGAAGTAACTTAAGTGTTAAAGCTGTTTCTTCCAAAGTAAAATAGAGAAATGTTACCTTAATTAATAGTTAATTTACCTTATGAATCGTATACAGTTCATAACGTTCATAATTCCTGCATAGAGGAAACACAAAATTGGTGGCAGGCCAAATAAATATGGAAAAAAACAAAAAAAAACGTAATCACACACTGAAAATATTTGTAAAGTTCATCCTTGAATATAAGATATTATTTTTATTTAAAATCTTTTTCAAAAAGTTTGTGATGCAAAAGATACTTAAAAATATTTCACCTTTCACCTTCTTTTATGTTTCATGATTTCCAGCATGTGAGCATTACTTGATACAAAAACATTACTTGAAAATAATTAAAACAAACAGATACGTTTCCATTCAAAAGTATTGAGACTTCTTAATTTTTTTCTAAGTTTTTGTCAGATGCAATGACAAATTCTAACACATTTCATTCATATATTATGTGTTAGACCGACACTGATCAGCAAAAGTGTGAGGTGGAAGCAAACTATACCTGAGTTTCCTAAACAAACATCTGAATAGTGTGGTGTGCAAGTGCACTCAGATCTGCCCATGAAAAACATCCAGTGCAAGCAATTGCTTTTAAGCATTATTGAAAAGTTGAAAGCAAGGTGATTATATGAAACAATCTCATACAGTTTGAACATTTCAGGGAGCTGGCCAATGCATTATGTGCAAATGGAAAGCTTATGTTACTGCAAACCTACTGAAACATGAGCATCCACAAAAATGTGTAGCCCAGGAAAGAAGAAGTCGAGAGACAAATGGTGAAACTGCAGAGATCCACAGCTCTGTCGACAGAAAAGCCAACAGTTCCACACTCTAAAAATATTTGGTTTATATAGATAATGTAAAAAAGAAAGTTATAAAATTTCTGTTTCTAGTTTAACCCCAGTTGTTTCAGTTTCACTTGCATAATTCACAACAATAGAGGCCATACATACATATATGAACAAAAATGTAGGCCAAGCTTTTCAGGTTTTTATTTGTAAAATAATTTTGAGAATTAGGTATTGTTTTCTTCCACTTTACAATTATGCTGTACTTTGTGGTTGTCTGTTATAAAAATTTACAATAACGTCCATTGAGTTTTGTGAAAAGTTAAAAAATTTTTCCAGGCCACTCTCAGATTTAGCCCCTGTTCTTCCCTACAGGACATCACCAGCCTGCTCCACACCATCTACGAGGTGGTGGACGCCTCGGTCAACCACTCTCCTGGCAACAGCAAGACTTTGCGGGTCAAGCTCTCTGTCGCTCCAGACTCAAGCCAGCGGTGGAGGAGCTGTGCTCAGGGTACCACAGGTAAGTGTCACGTTAACTCAGTGTGGGGCAGCTGCTGAGAAAAAAGGCGCCTCTGGAGTTCCATCAGTGGATCTGTGCTGACAGCTCACTCAGAGACTTGTTTGTTGTCATGCAGAAAGGCGGTCGCTTCAGGCCTGTCAGAGCTTTGTTTCCTTGCAGTTTCTGCATCGCTCCATCCCTCCCACTCAATGGGGTTCATTTTTAATGATGGGGGGTGACTGCGTAGAGAGAGAGACAGAGAGAGAGCGCCCCCTCCCCTCCCTTGCCGCCTTCAAATACCCTAAAAGAAACCTTAAGAGATGTGCCAAGTCCTTTTGATAACCACAGCCATTTTTCCTTTTTCCAGTACTCCCCTTTTTTTCCCTTTTCTCCCCCTCTCTTTGTCCTCCTTTCTCAGAGCTGTGGGGAAAATATAGCAGCGTTCGACGTAACTTTCCTCACTGACTACTTGGCAAACAAGTAGTCAGAGGAAAATATCTCAAAAAAGTATATATTCCTGAGTGTTTGCGTCCTATTGTTTTGTCTATAAATATCTGTCAGGAGATTCAGATGGAGGAAGCTTTGAAAAGATTGCCTTCATGCTAATTTCAAATCGCATCAGATCCCACATCCTAATAATACTATTGCTGAAACCAGCCTGGTTTTTATGGTATTCTGCTCCTTATAAGAGGCTGGGAGTTGAAAATAGAATAAACGAAGCACTGTTGTTTTTCCTTATCTATAGATCTTCAAAGTGAAACCCTAAAACAAAGGTTGCTTTCTTTTGAGTTTTGTGTGCCTGGTGTTGTGTGTGGGTGTGTGTGGCTTCTCTGCATTGCTCCCTTTGGTAATAGCCTCTGTGTCTTTGTGCATTCTCAGACATGTCCCACTCCAGGGAGAAAAATGACAAGTGCATCGATGATCTCAAGAGTGCGGACAAGAAGTCTCGAGCGCTCCTCAGGTAAACCCAGCTCCTCGTAAACTCACGTTCTGGTGCCTCTGGTGTCTCTACAATATAGAAACCTTACATCTGCATCCTTGTAAATCCAAATTTCATCAAAACGTTAATTTATTTGGCTTGCATCTAATGAAACACAACATTTAGTTTATCAGAAATTTAAACATTACATAAGGTCAAAAGATATTTGAATAATTACATAAGACCTGTTAAAGTGATTTATAATAAAAATACCACCACTGAAATATTTATACACTTCTGTCAATGTGATGAAGTGTAAATCCTGTCATGTCCTGCTAAGCATAACAAAAGGAGCAAGTACAAAAAGAAAGTCTGTTACTCTTGGTCTTTACTGAAGATCATTTGTGCTATTGAACTGAGGAAGAAGTTGTAAGTTTTTAAGGAGACGATGACAGAGGTTGCCTTCCATGGCAACAGCTTGTTATTAAAGTCCACAAGCTGAATCCGACTCCTCCCTGAAACTTTACCAGCCAATTTAACCTGGGTCCAAAGTCTGGTTTATTGGCCAGAGATGACTTACCGCACTGGCAGTGATACAAAACATTAAAACAAAATATTCAATAAAACCTCTATCTCAGATGAGACATTAAAGGTTGCCATAGTATTAAGTGCTCTAAAGAAATCCTGGTAATGGCTGTTCTGACTTTGGACTTGATAACACACAGTGGACCAACACCAGCAGATGACATGGCTCCTCAAATTATCACCATCTATGGAAACTTCATCCTGGACTTCAAGTCCCTTGGATTCTGTTGCTCTCCACTTTTGTTTCAGAGTTTGGGAGCTTTGTATCCAAATCAAATGCTGAATTTAAATTGAAAATATGACTTTAAAACACTGAGCAATTTTCTTTTTAGCAAACTAAAGACACTTCTGATGTTGCATGTGTTTTATGAGTGATTTAACAAAAGATGTGACAGCTGTAGCTGATGTTGATATGTTAAGTTCCCCCAAAACTAGGTGTGCAGTTATCCATGTTGCTGATTCACATTTGTTTCTGCCACACTTTTCCTTCCACCAAATTTCATGTTATTGTTCTTGGGAGAAAGATGTTTTGTCATTTACCATGCTCATAAAAAGTTCCAGTTGCAGCTGTATGACTGTGGAGGCCATAGCATTGCCATCACATAAAAACACACAGAAATAGAACTTACTATGCTTGAAATGAACGACTTTATGCATAATTAATCTAAATAATTTACTAAATTAAATTTTTGATTAAAATTATGAAAATGCTTTTAAGTTATATTCTTATTTATTGTGAAGCACCTGTAAATCCTTTTCTTTATGAAGATACAAATGTCCTGTTAGTTAGGAGTTCCAACCTAAATAATTTGTTTGCACAACAAAACTTCTGTTGTTTTTCTTCTGTCCACATTCAGTGACTTGAGATGTAACAATTCCAGCTCTGTAACAGTTGTCCTGCCTCTACCTGATCACAAGCAATGCTTGTTTATCTTCCCCAAACTGCTTCCTAATGAGAGGTGCCACTCATTTCCACAGGCGCCACCACAGCGACCACCACACCCAGTCTGGCTGCCAGCGCCACTGTGTGGACGAGAACCTGGAACGCAGGAACCACTACTTGGACCTGGCAGGCATTGAAAACTACACGTCCCGCTTTGGAGCTGGTGAGTGCACCGGGGTAAAGACGGGTGGGGAGGGCGGGAGGCAGACCATGGCTCTTTGAAGCCCGTCATTACTGCCGCACCTGCTTAGAGCCATTAGGTGGGACGACCAGCCTTCTGCGCACCTCGCCAGCACAAACATCTGGGCTGAGGCAAGCACAATACATCGAGTGTTTGAGGGGAAAGTCCATCAACAGGATGGGGTGGTGTGAAGGGAAATTTTTAAAGTTGAAAAAGTTTCAGCCTTGATCTGCCAGTCAGTGATGACATGCCATTATTGTGCTGTTGTAGGAAAGTGCTAACAGGAATTCATGTGTCTGGGATCTCCAAAAGGAAAATAGCCTGAAATAAGATTAGAGAGTTTCTGCGTTGAGCTTTACACACCTAATTTGTATCTATCTATTTTGTGTAAATGTAGAGCCAGACGAGGTGTGTTTCCAGAGGCAATGTCTGTTTGTTTGTCTGTGATAAGAATTACACAAAAAGTCCAGGTTAAACTTAAGAACACAGCTAAATTTCTAACATCTGCGACTTTGGTAGACTGTGAAGATGAAGAATAGATATCTGGAAATTCAGATACCTCTTTTTTTAAACCAAAGATCATAAGAAAAATATTTGAGAAGCAACTTAATTTATAATTAATCAAACTAATATCTCTGAGTTTTTTTCTCTTTTAACTACTGCTGAAAGAGGAAGCTTTGTGATTAGGAAACTCAACAAGTAATTATTAAACTGATGAAGCATTTAACATCTACCAAGAGATTTATGGTCTTTTAGGAATCTAAAAAGAGTTCTGATACTTTTATTATTCTAGGACGTATTCTAGGAAGTTGGGATAAAAAAAAAATTAAACCAAGGTTTGGAGCCACTGTTAATGGCTGGCAAGGACATTTCATACTACACAAAAAGTAAAGTGCAGAACTCCCAGGAAGTGTTTTTACGTCTCACACTGCCTCAAAAGACCTTCATATTTGAACACCATGCAAAAAAAAGGGTTCTGCTTAGAACAACAATGTGCAAAAACTCTCAAACCAAAACAGAATGTTGTCATTTTGTCTGGGAGTCAATGCAATCAATTGTCCACTTTCACTACATGCTCGTGGAGAATGAATTCAAAGTCAATATCTCAAAATAATCTGAAATGTATCTGCAAGTTTTTATTGACGGTATGTTATTTTTAAAAGCCAACTCAGTTTGCTGTAAGTGTACTTCACTTTTGTGATAAGTGAAGAACTCTCCCTAGTTTTGATCTATAAACCCACCAATCAACAGCATGAACTGTGATGCATTAAAGATTTTGGTTTTAAGGTCACTGAAAGCTTTGCAGTTATATTAAAAGTAGAAATTCAGACAGCAAATTATTTTAGTATTCACTAATTCAAAATTGATATTAAGTCAAACAGAAAGGAGTGAACTTTTCACATGTTGATGCTACAAGTATTTTTTTTAGTTACAAATGATCAAAAATCTAAAGGATCCAAAGGAATGCTATGTTATGGCATTATAGACAAAAATATTTTCTCATTAAAAAAATTATGTATTTGTTTATTTGCATTTCTTAAATGTTTTGTTAATATTGCATAAAAAGGGTGAAGTGATTAAATGAAAAATTTGCATAATGTACTAATTTGTTACCCAATTAATCATCAGGATAATTGAATACTAAAATTATTGTTAGTTTACTTCCCATGGTTTTGACTGCCAACATCAAACAGTTTAGTCAAGAAATAAATGTTTTGTTGAGAGTTGTTTGGAATAATATCATTGTCTCTCTCTCAGGGACAGGTCCTGCTGCAGAACCAGCAAAGGTAGAGGCTCAGGCTCGCTCATCCAACCAGGCCCGTTCTCGCTCACATGAACCAGAAAACGGACACCCCCACTCACACCACCGCCGGCTGCAGTCGGCTGTGGACACTCCTGCTGCAGAGAGCCTTCACCCAGCCCGGCCCAGAGGCCAGGACTCCGGGCGGCATGGCATTCGCTCTCCGAAGACTCACAGCCGCACACCCCCTGCACAGAACAGTGGGAGGGTGATGAGGAGTCGAGGCGCCCCGCCTCCGCCGGCTCTGCCCTCCCAGACTACCCCTCATCAGTCATCTGCCCCCTACCGCAAACACAAACAGCGATCCAAGGAGAGCCAAGGCTACCGGGCCTTAGGCTCTCTTGGCTCTCCGGGACCTATAGTGGAGAAAGAGCAGGTCAGGGACCTCCCAAGTGTGTTGCTGTATGAGGGTGGACTGGCACAAGTGGTGCAGCGGCATGAACATCACCACCACCATGAACACCATCACCACTACCACCACTTTTACCAGTCCTGAAGCTCTGGCCTGCCTGGGATGGCTCAGCGCCCCTGCATTACCACAGAAAACAACCAGGCCAGCAGACTCTGACTGCAGCGCTGCACCTGGCAGCACAGGCACAGGACATGGGGAGGACATGAGGGCGACGGCCAGCGTGTGCCAGGGCTGGAATGTTAAGTAACCAGTGCTATAAAAATGTTGGTCTGACATACAGAAGCTTTGGTATGCAGTAGGACAGTGAGTAAAAGCCCATGTTGAGTAGCTGGACTGAAAATCACATGAAGGCTCAGGAGGCAACCCGGTTCAGACCCGCTGACCTGTAGATCATCAGACCAGCATCCCAACGCTCCCCAGACCACTAAGTCAAAAGGAAGAGGAGGAACACGACGAGGAAGCTGTGACTGTAATACAAAAATATATGAAGGAATATGGGCGACGAGCAATTTGTGAAAAATTTGTGTCTAAAACAGAATGACGGTGTGCGCACATCTGAGCGTCACGACACTGGTGTGTGTTGGAAACCACTGAAAGTGTGCTCAGAATTTAAAGCAAACTCCCCAGCATAGTTTTGAAGAAAATAAAATAACCCGTAATACACTGTAGGCATAAAGGGGGAGGAAAACTTTGAAATAGTATAATTTATCCCAGATCCACTTCTACCTCTGTTTTTTATCCGAATTGTTGTTCTGATAGAAACGTTAAACAAGCATTCATTTTCAAAATCACTTTTAAACTTTGTTGAATGAAGATAAATCATCTCACAAACTGCAGCTCTGAAAACTAGAAAGCCTCCTCTGATTTATGAACTAACATTTGCTGTACATAAGGTATTTATACTGTCATCGATTTTATAAGCTTTATTCATGTATTCATTGTGGAAACTACATTTTTATTATGACCACTAGGAACTTCAGTAAAACATGTAATTGAACCCTGTCTCAGATTTCCATTAATTTCCTCTCTGTTCTAACTTTTACACCTAACTGTAACAGAGTGATGTCTATTACTCTAATCCAAAAGCCGGGATGTGGAACCAGTCTTCCAGATCCGTTGCACAGATTTGCTTAAATTGGACTGTGTTTACCGTAATCTTATTCTGTTAGAGGGTGAAGTTTTCATCAGTCCAGATAAAGTTTGACGTATGTGTCATTCTCTTTTGTCTTCACATATTGTTTTTATTCAGCATGCAGAATGTTGGCACGCTGCATTTTGGCATCCCCCCTGACGCCGTGTCCCATGATCTCCTAGCTGCTCCCTCTGTTTCCACCCCATCAGCCTGCACCACGGCTGTCAGCAGGTCTTTCGCTGCGCCGCCATGTGTCCTCACTGCTCAGCTGACAGAGCTCTGTTTGTGATGTGGCGGGACGATGGCTCTCTCAGCTGTCTCATTCCTCTGGTGCCGATTAACCCTGGAGCCCGGCTTGCAGACTCCACTGAGCCCATAACTCATATCTCACGACTACTGCCATGCTGGCAGTAGGAACGTTCATCCCGTCCCAGTTGCCCTAAAAAATAGATGTTGAGGGTACCCTCGCTTTCAAAGAATATGTTGCTGTAACTTATTTGTGCATTGATTTTTGCTCTTTTAGGCACATCTGAGTGTCATATTAGCAAAAAAATAAATAATAAAGATAATCACACACTTTTATTTTTTCACATTTTGTCATGCTGCAGACACAAACTTAGGATGTCCTGTAATGAATCAACACACTGTGCAATTGGAAGGTGGAGGGAAAAGGTTAGAGTCTTTACAAACACAGGCCACTGAATCAACTTTTCTAAGCAATCGCCGGAGTACCACAGGAGAACCCACACATTTATTTTTTTACCTTTATATTACCAGGATAAAAAAATCCTACTGAGATTTAAGTTTTAAAACAGTTGCATCTGATGCAAGTTCCTTACCAGTCAGGAAAGCTGGCAGCCATTATTATCAAGCAATAATGGCTGCATATTTTTCATGGTAAAAAGCTCACACATGACATAAAATATAACCACCTGGCTAATAATTTGTTCTTTCCCCCTTTGAGGTGAAAGCACTCCTGGCCCATTGAGGCATGGACTCCTGACCCATGAAGGTGACCTGTTGGTGTCTTGCACCAGGATTTTACAGGTGGAGATCCTGTAAGTTCTGTAAAAGGTCAGGTCAACATTTTTTCAGTTCACCGTTTAAGGCATTTACATACTTGGAGAGTTTTGTCTTGGAGAGTTATAGTTTTTAGATATTTTAAGGTGAGTAACATCGTAATAGCTACATCAAAGTCTTATGTGTTTCACTGATATTGGTCCAAACTAAGTCAGCTGAGAACAGAATAACTTTCAGTCCAGAAGATATTCCAGAACATAATGTGGATTATATTTGGTATATAGTTGTCTTTTGTCACTTTTATGGTTTTTTAGTGCACTTATATTTTTGGAAACTCTTGCTTTTTCAAATGTCAAGTTATGAAAAGCTTTCATACTTCAGCAGTTAAATTAAGAGGGCCGTATTAGGATACATTTTTGCTGTGCCCATGTAAATTGTTATTTTTGTGTTGCTGGAACACAATGCATTATGTTAAATAATGGATTCATTTTGAACTTCCCCACTATAAATATGAAAGCTTAAAAACTAAAATGATAAACAAAGAACACTGTGATATTGACTTTAATGTGGGGAAATGAGAAACTGCCATAATGTGTCCTGTTTGTTTTGTTTCCAGCTGATATGCAGAGAGCTTTGAAGTGTGGATTGGCACAGCAGGGTGTTAGCTTCTGCAAAGGAAGGATGCTAAATGTTAAGGGATCAGGGGGACATGAGATAGTCTCTTACCAATATAGACTGAAAAAGGTTGAAGAAAAAAAAAACAAAGCAAATCCAGTGATAAGATACATCTGTTCCAGCGAATTTATGAGCCTTTAACGCTTATTTCCCTCCATGCTGGATAAGTGGCTCCCTTTCTGCAGAGAATCTTAGAACTTCAAAGCAGATTTGCTTTGGATAATGCAAATGATCAGAATACGCTGGTTCCAGCCTACTCAAGAACATGAAAAGGAAGAGTGGGAAAGAGAAAATTAAAACTAATTGCTGTGGCTGCCTTTTATGTGTGGAAAGAAGGGCAGAAATAAAATACTTCAATTATTGTCAAGTTCATACAATTAGGAAATAAGCTGACAAAGTGCTAAATTTCAGTGTTTCTGACCCAGTAGCCGTTTACATTAAATGTTCCTTTGAGCTGCCACTTGGTTCTTGCTTATATCTGATGAAATTATAATTAACAGGATTAAATTCAGCCTATAATCCTCATGCTGATACTGGTGAGACAGACTACTTCTAAATCTGTTTTGGACTATGGCTTGTATTCTCTGATTCATATGCCGTTTAGATGAATTTGTTGAAACTCTCTTTACTTTGTAACTGAATAATTGTTTGCTCAGAGATCAAATGGCCCCAAAGACAACCAATTTGTATTTAAAGGTGACCGATGCTTCCTTAAACAAGTTAGGATAGGTCTATGGGGTATACAAAACATATTCATGATATTTTTTGAACAAAATCATTCTTATAGAATGAAATTTTAGCCTGCTCAGTTCTGCCTATTTTGAGCTTTTTTCAGAATTAACTTTTTGGGCCTCTTGCCACTTTAGATCCAAAAGAATTGCTCCTTGCCACGCCCTCCCAACTCAATATTTACTCTTGCATGTGAATATGACTGCAAACAGATGTGCAATTATACAACCGTACATCTTTGAAAAGCAGAAGGAGAGCCTTCCGCACAACCAACAAGAATGAAGCAAGTGCTTTCTGAATAGTGAGTCGACAACAAAATTCTTGTCTTTTCCAGTAGCCATTGAACAGTGCATACAGTGGAAAAACTAGCTGATCAAACATGCTGGGGCTCAACTTGGGTTGCTAAGTGATGGACGGAGCTCAGCTTGGGTTGCTAGGTAATGGGCTGGGCTTTGCTGGGTTTGCTAGGTGATGGGCAGAGCCTGCTGATTTGTGACATTACATTCCAGAGGTTCACCAAGAAACATGAACCTATTGCCAAAAATCGGCTGGGTGTTTTATTTTTTAAGCACTTAGCCTGTTTTTAGAAGCAGTATAAAACCAAATGGCAATACAAAAAAGTGCAAAATGTGAATTTTACATCCCCTTTCTAATCCCAAATGACACATGAGGAAATGGATCAGTACTTTTTTCTTTTGTTATTCTTGAGGTAAGTTGCTTTGTATTTTAAACTCCAGATAGACAAGGTTTATTCCATGGATACATCATAGTAGACTTTACTTCCTGTTCATGCTGGCACTGAAAGTCACTATTCAAATTTGCTACTATGCAGCTGTTTTTCTTTGCACTTAAGGTGAATAATGGCTAACATTTTAATATTGTTTTAAAATAAGCATTGTAATATTGTAAACTGCTGGATGTTATGTGAATGTTAGGATGTGTTTATGAGGGCTTCATGTACAGAAAAAAGGCATTCATGTAAGATTTCTCTGCATTTATATTTTTAATACCTATCAGAATTGCTTTTCAACAGAAAAAAAAATGTAGTTATTTATCCAGTAAGATTTGTAAAATTTGGTATTTACAGCTTCAAGTGTTCTGAGGCATGTTCTACCAAGCAAACTAATGTTTCGTCCCTCCCCACCCCGTTAACTGAACATCCTGTGTAAAAATTAATCAAGTGTCAAACCTTCATATAAATCAAAATTCAAACTATATGAATAACTCTTTGAATTTGAATATGGAATAAAATTTCCTGTACAGTAATTTCAAAGAAATCTGCTTTTGCTTTGCTATTTCACACATACTTCATTCCTCAAGCTCTGAGGTAATCCCCTTTAACTGAACAAATGTGGCATTTAATAGGATATTCATGGAAAAAGAAATCTATACTCCGGGGATATAATGTGCTACTAAACTTTTCTTATTTCACATTATAAAGCAAAAGCTGCTGTCCAACTTCTTCAAAATCAGAGCCTGTCGTGTGGACTTTAAGAAACTGACTCCAGACCTTTAGAGATAGCAAATGAATAAAACAAGGCTTCAAAAAGTTGCATTGGTTTTTAGCAGATCATTGGAGCTCTTTCTTTTTTGCAACATCAAAGGCAGCCACGGCTCTTTGATGTGGCAGCATGCTGTTTAAGGTACAGACTGAATGGAGAGATGTCAAGCTGCAAGGTGCCTCTGTAGTTTATGCTGAGTGCTGCAGAGAGCTGCAGATGAAAGGAGCAAACAGAGTTTGATAATGAATGTCCAACAAGTAGGACCCATCTCAGACAGTGCACGCTCAGCGGGGCGCCCCAGCTAACCTTGAGCGCAGCACCCCAAACCTTGGGCAGACGCTGGAGACCAGACTCCTTCAACTTGGCATGCTTCAGCAAAAAGAGAGGCCCTCAGATGTGAGCTTTAATCTTCCTGTCAATTAAATGCTGATTGACACACGCACAGTTACGCACAGGCATGGTTACATGGGCTGACCTTAAACAGCCTGCTCTGAAAGAGACGCCATTCATTTCAACAGCCAAGTACCGCTCTCTATTTGGCTCCGACAAGCTTTTTCTAATTATACAACAATCCTTTCCATGTTTGAGTCACTTTGTAGCTTCATCCTGTGCATTTTCCACGGTACTCCTGGATCCTCTTACAGTTAATGTCGTCATTAATCTAATGAGCTAATCCTCTTTTATTTGTTAACCCATTAGCTTTGGGGAATCTGGGATGACTGCCCTCTTTCCCTGTATATCCTGCAGCTTTTTTACTTGAAACCATTGATAAAATGAGACATGGCTTATAAGGACAAACATATTTTATCCATATAATTTTACAGAGACTAGAACTTATTTTTTATGTTCAATGGATAACTGGAAAAATAAAATGTTACACTGAAGGTATATCTTCATGGCAGTCTTATCGCAACTCAAAGTCTTTCAAAAAAGTGTGGGTCCTAATATTGCTGTATTCTAACTGCAACAGTCAGCAGTAGGAGGGCTATATAGTTAAAAATATACTTTTTCATCTGTTTGCAATAACTTTAATAAATGTACATGTATCTTTCTTCCTAAATAAAGTCAGTAATTAGAAGCATGGTTGGATATCTTTTACTGATTCAAGAATATCATGCTTCAGGTATAGAGAAGGAATCATTGACTCATTGAATCATTGAAATCTTGTTGTACAAAACAAACTAGGCTCATTTTTACAGATGTCTACATCTCATAGTTTTACCAAAACTGGAGTAATACTTATCTAATCTCCTTTATTTCTTGTAAACTATGTGGAGACACTCCAGCTCTCTCAAAGAGGGAGAAAAAAATCTGCAAAGTTACTGCCTGAGATAATGTTTGGGATCCAGATGTTTATTGAGTAAATCCAGCATCACTTCTCACATGCCACACTTTTTTACTGGCTGGCAAACGTTGAAATGAAAGGATTCATGGTTTTTCCCTGTCTTATACCATTTCATAATGCGTAATTTATGAATATCTATGGTGAGATTTCTTTGAATGCGTTAACTTTATGAATTGTTACTGACATCTGGTGACAGTTTCATGTTAATTGCACCTTTAGAATTATATTTACTTAGAAAAGCACGGATGCATTCAACACTTATCTTACTCACTAACTACAATATTATTATATGTGTAATTTCATAAACACTATCTTACCTTTGTCTGACTTTGTCTATGACTTTTGGCTGCCTTTGTGTATTGACATGTGCACACAGATTAGAGCAGGGGTGCTGTGATTGACGGAGTATGGTAATTCAGGATGTAAGGACGCTGTTGCAATTTGTATCCTAAAATGCACATAAAAGACATAAGACATTTGAAAAGGTTATTGGTTCTTTCTCAAAATACTTTTAAATCTTTAACTTTGACTTTGATTTGCTACAAGATAATTATTTAATCTGCTGCAATAACTGTTTATATTTCACTATATGGAAAATGTCTTTTTTCAACTATCCTGTATATATTTTTTTAAATTTCTTCTCCTTTCATATTTTGCATACTGAACAAAGTTTTGTTGTAGGTCATCAGTTTGTCATTAGTGTGACATCCAGCTTAACACTATTTAGCACCAACTGGAAATAATTCAGTTGAACATTTAGAATGTAAATAAGACATTTTGCCACAGAGAAAATATATTGCATATTATTATGTTAATTATTCACACACACAAAATCTGGTTTTAAATGAGTCATTGATCAAGCTGTATTAAAACTAGAAGATTTTTTAAAACTAATTTACTCTAAAATATTTGGACACTGTACACAGTATATTTGAGTAAGACTTGTTGAGTTGTGGTAGCTACTTGCACAATTTAGTCTTTGTTATATAACTGTGTGGGCTGCATTGCCAAAAAATAAGCATGCAGGTTATAACCTGTCAGTATACCAGGTTATACTGACAAAGAATATAGAGGTAGTTCTGATTACATTATTATGAAACTACAGTATACAATTGTTCAATCTTATACTCACATCATATGCTTAGAAATGCCTAAAAACCTACTTGAAAAGTTTAAGATGTTCAGTACTTGACCAGATTGTTAGTCTACAATGCAAAAGTGAGCTGAATCTGAAGGGCTTGCATGCCTTTTCCATGAACTGGAAAAGGCATGCAAGGAAAAGGCCTTTTCCATGCCTTTTCATGCCATGGAAAAGGCATGCAAGGCATGGTTTTGTCCAGAAACACTGAACATTATCACATCTCACAGTCGTCTGTGAATTCTCTTAAAGAAGACATATCCTCAGACATCATAATTACAATTTAGCTGATTCCAAATCTGTTCATTAATGATAGATGAGGGCAATTCAAATGGAGAAACCCACATTTTTTGAGCTTTTAAACAATTCTTCAGAATCCAGGCAAGAAAAATTCCGATATTCTTTTTAAGATTATTTATTTATTTACCAAGTGTCAGTTTTTATTCCTCAAATTGCCTCTGGACCCCCTTCTGCCATTCGAATGACAGAATTCCACGTTAAAGGTTTGTGTAGTAAACCTGACAGAAAGCACTCAGCATTACACTCCCTTAGGTGGAGTCGGCTGTTTCTCAGACACAAAGAAGAAAAGAAGCTGCTCTTTGAAAGATTGTGTTTGATTACTCCTGTCCGCATGTATGTGTGAGGATTTCCCCCAACCCCTAACAGAACATAACAGAGGCGAATAATAAACTGATCTCGGTACTCTACGGGGAGCTGCAAAGACCACAAAGAATAAATCAACATTGTTCCTGAGCCTTTTTTGTCCTGAAAGTAAACAGTGAACATTTCCTGATGTTACAACCCCAAGATTCGTTGTGTTTTAAAGGGATTCTACATGCTAGGCCAACATATGGTATTCACACCTTTTTTTACAATTAAATATAAAAAAAAGCAAATGTATTCAAACATCCTTATTTTGAAAACCCTAAATAAAAGACATCTACAACTCAGGTGGAGGAATGTGTTGAATGTCTTGCTCTTCAAAAGTCTGGCCTTGATTGAATAGGGGCAAGATGAAGGTCCTTGTTTGAAATAAGCCTTGATTAGTCTCATTTAAAGTAGGGGACATGGAAAATGTGGAATAAAGTGTTTTGGTCAGATGAAACAAAAAATAAACTATATGGCCTATTGACAAAACACTGTTTGTCGTGGAAAAGCAACACAACACAATCCACCCTCAGGGTGAAACATGTTGGTGGAAACATCATACTGTGATGTTGTCTTCCATTAGCAGGGACAAGATGTTGATGGGAAGGTTGAAGAAGATAAATTAATAGACCAATAAATCATCATTATGTGGATTTTTTTTTTTTAGCAGAGACGATGACCTCTTCCTCTTTCCACTTTGTAAATGTGTACAGTGTGTTGATCAATGGAAAAAAAAAAAGAGAAACTAAGGTTTGTGTTTTCAGTGTAACAAATTGTGGAAAGTTCTAGTTATCTTGCAATGTTCCGTAAACAGAGCAATATGAATTGAAGTCTGTGTTTGCTCATAACTGTCATTTTGTTGGTTTTCTGTGACGAAGTTTTACTCAAACATGCTTATTTTATTCAACTTAGCTGAAATTAAACTGTTTCTATTATAGTATTTGCAGGATCTACCACATCATGTGAACACAGTTTGAATGTGTAAGCACAAACATGCAGAAAGGAAATTATATAATAGAAAACAGAAACAAGGAAATGTAAAAAGAGGAATTAACAATAAAAAGTCCCAAGATTATGTGCGTTTTTCTATGCAACACTTCCATCATGTGGCTCCAACCCTAAACTACAACTAGTGTGTATCTCAGACATTCAGTTTGCTCATTTTCTTTTTTGGACAAATCTAAACATCTAGTGTTTTCCCTTTAGCTCCTCCGAAATTTCTTCACTATAATTGTGCTGCAAACATCTACAAGAGGATATTGAAATGTCACTACACCGCAACAAGGGGCTTTACCAGGTGGCAAACTTCCTCTAAATATTATGTAATACTTGCTTCAAAAAAATCATCAGGGAAGTGACATCACCGTGTTGCCTTTCCAGTGACAACTGGTGTTTTAGGGGATGTTTTAGATGCTGTGTTTCACTTGTAACCAATAGTTACTCTCATTCCACTTGACATACATGGCATCAGAGTGAGTTTCGCTTTCACATGTGGAATGAGGAAGGGGCAGGTCTTAAGCTCTTAAACATATCTGCCTAAATAACAGATGGAGAGAAAAGAGGTCAGTTGTTAAAACCTTACAGTGAGTACTTTTCCTTTTTACCAACTTTGTTGTGTTTTGAAAGCCTTGAAAGGCAAATTTTGTTCATTTCTTGTTAAGAGTTTCATATATTTGTCTGATAAAATAGAATGGGATGCAGCCAGTGTGTGTCCCAACAAAAAAATCGTTCATGCTTGTGTGTGAAAGTCATCTGATGGGAAAGTTAATCTTTAAGGAGACGTTCTCGTCGTATATTAAAACCACAATTATGCTTTCTGCGACAGGATGTGACTCCAGAGATAGCAGAGGAACAAACTTACTGCCACAGGCATGGGAGCTGACATTATGATGGCATGCTTGCCCCAGGAGCTTTTACTGAAACGACGTGCTGAAATTCTTCATGCGCTCTGCAGCGGCGGGTCTGTCGAACATCTAGAAAGAGTCATCGACATGCTGCTTGCCCAAGGGGAGCTCGGATGGGAGGACTGCCAAAATGTTCTGGTACCAGGAAGGGCTCTATACAGCAATGCACGGCAACTGCTTGACTTGGTTTATACAAAAGGTGCAGACAGCTGTGAGCTCTTCTTCAATGCGGTCAAACAGGTCTTGCCAGAAGCTCTGGGAGACGCTTTCTTCTTGTCAGGATGTCATTCCACTTTAGATTACAAAGAAAAGCCTCAGAGAACGTCCACTGAGGAACTCTTGACTCAAAGGCCGGACCTCGTCCTCAAGCTCCAAGGTTGTATTGATGGTGCTCTGAGAGTGCTTGTTGAATCAGGCCACTTTTCCTCCACAGATTGTGATGGAATTCAGCTGCCTATTTACACTCCCTCTCAACAGGTATAGTGAGAAAACACAACAGTCTGAAAATATGTGCTATGAAAAATTATTTGTATTATTTGCTTTTTTTGGTTAATCTTACATGTTTCATGTTATCAAACAAATTTTAATATCAAACAAAAATTTAATCAAAAAATCATATTATGATTTTATTTAAGGGAAAAAGCCTGTCCAAACCAACCTACAAATAAAGTAACCAACCCCTCTTGTTAATCTTGAGTTAACTAAAATGAAAACAGTGTGATTGACTTCTATTGATATTTAAATGTAAAGGGTTACAAATCCATTTCAAATGTTTAGTGACTCTAGCTAATCACAGTGAGAGTTAGTATTTCCAAAAGAGGAAAACATGAAAAGTAATGAAGCACCATAAGGGAGGCAGACCATCCCAACACCAAAGCACATTGAGGATATACAGTAGTTGAGGAGGGGAGGGGATCGCAAAAGAACCAAGAACACCATTGAAAGCACTGTAGGTCTCATTTACCTTAACTAAGGTCAAAAAAAGAGCACAAGACTGGGGACAATTCCAAAGCAAAAGTCACAGCTTGTCAAAATGAAAACCATGGCTTAAATTTTTCATTTGTCACAAAAGATATGATGATCCCCAACAATTTGGTAAAATTAGACTTTTGAGTGACAAGACAAAAGTTTTTTTTTGGACAATATGGGTCCTTCTACATCAGGTGTAAAACAACGACAGTATTTCAGAAAGAGAACATCATCAACTGCCTAAAGTGGTGGTGATGTGGGGCTGATGTGCTGCTTCAGGACCAGGACATATATGCCTATGAAATATGACTCATGATGGCATGAATTCTGCTCTTTACCACAAAATTTTATAGGACAATGTCCAACAACTGGTGACTGAGTGGCTCATTCTATGGTGTGACCATAATAACTATATGGAAGACTCATTACCAGCTATAGCAAACATGTGATGGCAGTTCATAGTAGCAATTAGACTTCTTATCCACACAGAGCCATGTTGCTTTGGATAGCTTTTTTGCCTGCTTATAAAAATATGTTTTTAGTTCATCATTGCTTCATTTTGTAATTTATTTTATGATCTGATACATTAAAATGTGTCAGATCATAAAAGCAGAATAATTCTCTTAGGGCCAAATAATTTTTCACATCGCTCTTTATTAGAATAGAACAAAAATGAATAAACGGTCTTGTCTGACCTGCTAGCAATAAAGCTTTTCTCGTCTACGGTTATGGCTAAAATACATCAACACATGCATTCATAAAATACCTATTAATAGGTATTCATAATAGGTATTAGGTATTCATAGGTAGATAATAGGTATTCATAAAATACCAATTACTGTTATGATGTACATATATGCCTGCTCCTTTGCAGTAAATGTCAAACTGGTACCTGAAATTGGAATTTCCTTCAAAGTTTTAGAGATATGACATGTGTCCTAAATGAATCAAAGATCACTAAAGTGATCCTTGGCTCACTTTCAAAGGATATTTTTGTGCATTTCACCATGTGACCATCTTTCTATTTTAAAATGTTCACATGACACCTCAGAAACTTTTGTGGTTTTATCTATTTAAGTCAAGGTCTTCCCCAAATGTTAAGCTGTTTCTGTTGTTTTCACAGGCAAGACGTCTACTTGATCATGTCAGATCCAAAGGAGAGTCAGCGTCTTTGGTAGTCCTGCAGTATGTTCAGCAAAGCCTAGAATCTGAATCAAGCCTGGAGCAGACAAACCCAAGCCTGACAAAAGGTATATTGACTACAGTGGTTAAATTTTCAGTTGTGGTTCCTTTTTAAAAATGTGTCAATAAAATATTGTAAAGACACAGACAAAAAAAAAAAAGCTCAATAAAATGGTAGTGGAGATAAGTTGAATAGCATTATGGACTTTACAGTTCAATACGTAAAGAAATCAGGTGAAATGTGAAGCAACTAATGGTCCACTCATATTGCTTCAATCTGTTTCTATTAGTGAAATAATATATTGTGACAAAACACTTCATCAAATCCCATAACACGTGAGCAGAAATTAAGGTCACTGTTCATGACCACATTTGTAAACTATAATCGGACCTTTTGTGTAATTGTTGCCGTTTTTGCTTCCATCTTGCAGATTGGTCTTTCAGCTTATGTCAGTTCAGAACTTTCCCTGCAGAAAATGACACTCTTATCAATACAAATACAAAACTCATTGGGGTTTACTATGTTTCACATTTTGTGTATATCTCCTTCTTTTCCGTCAGAATTTGTGAAATACCAGAAGAAATTGAGAAGCTCTGTGTCGGCACAGTCCCGCTTCCTTAGTACTTATGGAGGGACCAGCCACATGCCCTTAGATGACATCTACACTGAAGTCCAGATGGAGCTACCGAACAACAGTGCTGATAACTACAAATCTATGGGCTTTGAGGAAATAATTGGGCCTGTGGGGTCGGTAAATGATGATGCAGACACAGTGCTGGCATCCGGGGAAGCAGGAAGTGGAAAGAGCACCTGGCTCCAGAGGTTACACCTTCTTTGGTCTCAAGGGAAGGCCCTGCAGGACTTTCTCCTTCTGTTTCCATTCAGCTGTCGCAGGTTGAACTCAGAGCAAAGGGATCTGTCAGTACAAGAGCTGCTGTTTCAGCACTGCTGTTGGCCAGACAGGGGGCAGGAGGAGATCTTCCAGTTCATTCTGGATCACCCTCATCTTGTCCTCTTCACCTTTGATGGTCTAGATGAGCTCAAACAAAGCTTTGCAGACGAACATAGGATTTGCTGCCCCAGCCAGCGTGCACCTGTTGATGTACTATTATTTAACTTAATCCAGGGTTCTCTTATGAAAGGAGTGAGAAAGGTTGTCACCAGTCGTCCAGAGGCGGTGGGTCCTGCTTTGAAGAAACACTTACACAAAGAGATCCATTTGAAAGGCTTTTCCCTGTCTGGCATTGACTGCTTTGTGAGAAAACATCACAGTGATCCAAATGAGGCTGCCAAAGTCTTAGAATCACTACAGGCAAACACAGCTTTACTTGGACTGTGCCACAGTCCAGTTCTCTGTTGGATAGTCTCACAGTGCCACAAGGAGCTGCTTGGATGTGGTGAGGGAAGCCTGCAAACAATCACTGATGTTTACCTGATGATCTTACAACACTTTTTCCAGCACCACAGCACTGTTAAGAGTGCCATGGGAGTAAATTGGCTGCAGGAGAACCTTGGGACAGTCTTGCATCTTGGACAGCTTGCCTTTGAGGGAATATCAAACTCCAGTTATATCTTTTCAGTCACAGACATGGAGACATGCGGTGTTACTGAATCAGATATCTGCATGGGCTTTCTCATTCAAAGCAAGGATATGTCCCTGGCCAACAGTAAATGCTATGAGTTCCTACATATTACATTGCAATGCTTCTTAGCTGCTCTCTTTGCCATTTTGTCAAGAAACACTGGTTGCTCAGCTATCTCTAAACTCTTTGAGCTGCAGGAAATGAAGAAGAAGAGGCTTAGAGGTACATGCTTTGGAGCTTGTCTGAATTCAACCAACATACCGAACATTGTCAAGGAACATTCTACAATGGCAGAAACACCAAATCTGCAGATCACAGCCACCTTTGTGTCTGGACTTCTGTCCCAGCGCTATCAAAAGCTCTGGGTCCAGTGCAGCTCTAGTGTTTTGGTAGAGAAGAAGACTAAACAAGCAGAAAAATGTCTTTCAAAAGGCATGCAGCAACATTTCAGGTCAATTCCTCAACCTGTGCAGGGAGAGAAGAAAAGCATGCATGCAATGCCAGAATTTGTGTGGCTCATCAAGTGCATCTATGAAATGCAGAATAGCAGACTTGCTAAAGATGCCATGAGTAAGCTAGAGGCTGAGCACCTGAAATTGACATACTGTAACATCGGCCCTGTGGAGTGCACTGCACTTGCTTATGTGCTCCAACACCTAAAGAATCCTGTTGGCATCCAGCTGGACAACAATTCAGTTGGCGATGTTGGAGTGGAGCAGCTTCTACCCTGCATGCACATTTGTAACTCTCTATAGTGAGTAAAATGTTTGAATTCTTCTTTACTTAAAGGGTTTGATTAATTAATCAACAGGGTCAATCTCAGCTTATTTTACATTTTTTCAGATAATTATTTCAATTACTTGAAATTAATGGAGGTGGAAAGAGGGTGTGATTAAAATCAACTCACCAATATTAATCCTTTGATTCACCTTGAGAGATAGTCAAGACTCATAAAGAGTATAATGTTGTATAAGGATAAGTGAAACAGAACAGTGCAATGATGTGATTTATTAAATGGTGAAAAATACAAACTGTAAAAAGAACGTCTCTCATTACAGTAAAATACCAGCAGCTGTAGTTGCCAAAAATTTGCTCTATAAATACTGTAAAATTCTGGCAACCACAAAATTTACTGTTTTTATACTGTAAAATTCTGTGAACCACAGCTGTCGGTACTTTACAGTAAATTAGAGACACTTGTTTTACAGTGCAGAATTCAGCCAACAGTGAAATTACTTATACATACCTTCATACGGAGACTTGTGGTTTTGTGTTTACTGTGAAAAAAATCTATGACAAAGCCAAGTGGCTTGTAGAATAGGCCCTGTTCCAAATTCAAAATTAGACATCAAGAATCTAAAATATCTCAAACATAAACTTTGTTACTGTAATTTAAGCAGATTATGTGTTACTATTTTTCAAAGCAATACTTTGATTTCAGGTTGTTATTTAGACTGAATGTAACAAGTTCCATGCACCTTATATGAGCCATATTCAATGTAAATAACTATTTAAAGTAAAATTGTATAACTATGAAATTTTATAAAATAGCGAGCCTTTGACTGTTTATAAAATTCTCAATTTGCTCTGCCAGCTCAAAATTTGCTCTGTAATTGCTCATGTTCTCACTAGGTATCATAGTCAGTAGAAATTGATTTTCCAAACTGAGATTGTTCTGTTTTTTTGTTATCACATTAGTTTTCCTTTTTGACCCTATCCATCAGCTTATTAAGTTTATCAAAGTTTGATTGCTTGAACTATGACAGTAAACAAATGTAACATATTAATGTAAACTTTCATTGTTAACAAAGTTGCATGTTGTTTTCTTAACAGCCTCAGAAACAATAACATTACAGATGAGGGCATCCACAAACTGATTGACAAAGTCATCCACCTTCAAAACTTCCAGAAAATTGCGTAAGTATATCAAGAACAGTTGCTAACTTAAATATAAATCTAACAGTGAAATGTTATCAGTTTGCATAATCACTTTGTTTATTTTGTCCAGCCTTTTCAACAACAGGCTAACTGATGCTTGCACAAAGCATTTTTCTTACCTGCTAAAGACCAGACAAAATTTCCTGTCCTTAAGGTCAGCTCATGCCATCATCAAAAATGGAACCAGACCAAAGATTAAATTTACAGTATTCACAATGCCTGTGTAATGTGATAGAATAATGACAGTATATTTTGTCTTTCAGGCTAGGTAACAATAACATTACAGCAGAAGGAGCAAAGCAGCTGGCAGAGGGACTGAAATTCAATCGTTCACTGCAGTATTTAGGGTAAAAAAATGCTTGTGCAAAGTTTCATTCATTCTGTTTTTCAGATATTATAAGGTACTTAGAGTATTTCTTTGTATTCAAAGGCTATGGGGCAATAAGATAGGCAATGAAGGAGCAGAGGCCCTTGCAAATGCTTTGCAGAATAGCGAGTCCATTGTGTGGCTCAGGTAATATTTGCTTTAAACATTCATAAACAGTTTGTAAGCTTTGACAGTTCATAGCATTTCGACTTTCTTGTTACTGTATTTCCAAAATAAAAGAATACAAAAACTAACAGTACAATAATATTCTGGCAGTCTTGTAGGCAATGGTGTTGGAAGTGCAGGGGCTTGTGCCATGTCTAACATCATCAGGAACAGCACATCACTGGAGGAACTCTGGTAAATCTTAGCAAAACGTTTTGATACATTTAACAAGTGCAGATGTCATATGCATGAGCTAACTGTCTGGTTTGCCATTTTGCAAATTATGCAGCAGTGCTTAAATGACTGGGCATTGTTATTTCCTTTAAAAGGTTGACTGAGAACTGCATAACCAGAACAGGGGTAGAGTCTCTGACTCAAGCCCTAAAACACAATCATCATGTCAAGTCAGTATGGTAGGTGATGCAAAACCATACCCATACACACAGTCTTGCAATACCTCTTCAACAACAGGCTAACTGATGCTTGCGCAGAGCATTTTGTTGCATTACAACTGCAGGTGTGAATCTACTAAATTCTGCTGAATATTTGCTGGTCTTCCTTCACATCAATTTTAACTTGTATAGAAGTTTGTTTTACAGTGTGCAAAGTGAAATATTTTTAATGACCAAGCAGGTAATTTTAGAAATTTTTCACAAAGCACTTTTCCTAGGTCTAGCACTAGGAAAAGTGAGGCTTGACTTTATAATCTGCATTCTGAACTGGCCAGATGAAATCTCATTATCCGAGAGTGTTTGTGTGCAAAATAAATATAACCAACATGCTTTGTACAGCCCATAGACATATCCTATCCAGCACCACTAAGTGCATAGTGATGCTGGAAGAGAATGGGGACATTACCAAACTGAAAATTAGGATAGTAAAATTATCCCAAATATCTTGGAATGATAACGAGCTGAAGGTTGAGGCCACAGGTTGCTTGTGATCCAAAAGTCAAAAACACCAGCCTTTTTTTCTTTCAATCACATTACATAACATCATGCTTTTGGATGATGAATACTTTCAGTTTCTTCCTTTTCTTTCCAGGTTGAAAAATAATGACCTCACTTCAGCAGAGATTGAAGAAATGCAGCAGACTGACTCACGACTTGTTTTCTGATTTGTTGTGATGTCATTCAGAGGTTATGTTTTGGAATATACCCATTATTTCCATACAATTGTTGATGGGATCATGTATACAGTGTGTATCATAATTTGTACAGTGTGCAAAGTGAAATGTTTATAATGACTTTTTATTCTAATTTATTCTTATTTTAGTGTATTTGTTTTTACTGTTGCAACTTGATGTCAGTGTCATTTTGTGCCTAATGTGGAATAACTATAAAGATTTTTATATTCAACTTTTTTGTGTCAAAACACTCATTGAAAATCCCAGAACTAAAAATAAATCAATCAGGGTTTTTTTGGGGGGGGGAAATGTATGTGTACTTTTTCCTTTAATATTTCAATTTGAGATATTTAATATTTCCTATCAACTACTAATGATTTAACAAAATTCTAATTCTCAACTACAGCATGGTGTAAAATATAATCTTTTACATTGGCATAGTTTTATGCATGGGATAGAAACTATGCCATGCTGATTTTTGTAAATCCTTGGGTGAAAAGCAGCTAAATAAAATCACATTCATGGCTTCACAACTATTACTTGGTTCAGATATGATTGCATTCTTATGGAGGCCAAGAGAAGGAGTTGGCCATTTTGTCGGGGTCTGGGACGGGTTACCCTACGGTGGTGTTTGTACCCGGACCTGGGAGTATGGTTTATCTTTCAAGTCAGGTCTTAGACTTCCCCTTCCCCTTTAATATTTCAGGCCCTCAGCAAATGTGAGGCCTATTTCATCCTGTAACACTCCCTGCGGGGCGTGTTACACTCCCTGCGGGGCGCCATATCCACCTTATTCCTGGAAAAATCAGGCTACATATACGGGACATTGGTGGTTCTTGGAGTCTGGGGCTGGGTGTTCAGATGTGTGCTAGTTCTCTCCTAGTAGCTGCTTGGTGGGCCTGGACTCCCTGCTGAAGGGTGCGTCAGTTCTCTGGGTCCCAAGCTAAATCTGCTGCTAGGGGTGGTCACTGCAATTTCCAAGTCTTTCAAGAATTTTTGAATTAGATTTAGGTCTGAACTTTTATTACGTAATTTTAGCAAAAAAATACATTTCGATTTTAATCCTCTACTGAAGCTCCAGCTGTATGTTTATAATAATTGTGGTGGAAGGCAATCTCCTGCCCTAGTCTTAAATATTTTGTTGTCTCTAACAAGGTGTTACATTGCCCTGATTACCCTGTATGTACCCCCATCCATCTTCTCATCAACTGTAACCAGCTTCCATATGCATACCCACAGAATGAGGTTGCCACCACCATATCATACTGGGCATAGTGTGTTCCAGGTGGTTATCCAAGCCATTTTGATACTGTTTTATGCATGTGTCTAATTTGATTTTGAGTGACTCAGAAAATCTGTAACATCTTGTATTCACTGTACCCTCCTGTTAGGGTGAGAAAATAATGAATTACAGTATGGCAAAATACTGGGTATGTAGTAATAATAAAATAAATATTAAGTAAACCCAAATCATTGTTTGCAAAGTTTGAGGACCTGCTTTATGACAATGTAGCCAATTTAATTAAGATTTAAAGATTTATATTACTGAATATAACTGAAAAATGCCTTCAGTGTGTAAGTATGTGTGTATGTACTTCAACCTAACTATGTTTTCCTGACATAGTGGGAAAATCCCTCATACTAAGACTTCCTTAAGTACAGAGTTAACCAATCACAGGTCAAGTAAAAACATAGCTGGCCAATGTCTATAAGAGAGCGCAGTGACGTCACGCCATACCAACGGTGAGGTCGTCTCCTGTAAATAATAAATGTAGTCTATGTATGCTGCGTTATAGCGTATTGTTTGAAGTTTTTTTTATATATAGAACCAATATCTAAATGCTTTTAGTTCATTTTAATTGGTGGCAGTCCTCTGCCCACATCCTTATCACCTCTCACGGCTAACTTTAGCCTGACACTCAGCTGTTTTGAACGTTAGCGTTAGCTAGCTAGCGCTTGTGCTAGCAGAGGTTATAGCAGAGGGGATTTATCATGCTTTCAGAAGCCGCTTTCTAACTGATGGATGTATGAAATGATTTGTCAGTCACCCACAGCCTCCGAGTAACCTGCCTTGTCTCGAAGGTAAGCCGTCTGCCTCGCTTGCATTGGTTATGAATGACAGTTTGGTTCATTTTAGCCATTTCCTTCAAAAAGGGGGGGGCATTGACTGGCTGTTTCTGCCTGGTGATACAATAGTTTATTAGTTGGCAAGGAAAACGTTAAATGGCAACCTGTACAAAATTTGTCATGTGGAGCTTTTCTGAGAGACAACATAAACAAATGTCATAGAACAACTGCTTTCCCGTTTCAGGTTGAAAATAGGTTACGCTGGTACAGCGACGTCTTTTATTGCTGTGCAACTCTATCCGTAACAATAATGAGCTAACGATTTGTCCAGATGCTGTGTCAGTTCTTGTAACCAAAAATATGTGAAGTAAACAAGTGTTTTAAATATTTTTTGCCGTCATCCTTTTAACAAATGACGGATGCGGTGCAGGAGATATGCTGAACACTGTCATATCTGAGACGTGATCAGGGGAAATCCACCATGCTGTTGTTAGTTCTACCATGCGTGGTAAAAAAAAAAAAAAAAGTCCACCGTCTGCTTCCCGACTATTTTTAGTATTTTCAAATGTGTATGTTTGAGTAACACGAGGTGCTTCTGAAAACAGAAGTGTCATACAGGGATGAATCGGCTTCATAGACCTCAGGAATTAAATTGAATATCAGATCTATCAAATATACACCCATCAACCACTTTATATAGCACTGGGTTGGAACCCCTCTTGCCTTCAAAGTCATTTTAATTCTTTATAGCCTAGGAAGAGCAAGGCATTGCACATTTCTCAGAGATATTGGTAAAACTTTACATATTACTGAGGTGCTGCATCAGCTCCACATGTATGATGTGAAATTCTTCCACCATCTTCTAAAAACTATTTTGGTTTTGCTGTATTGAGTTTTTGTCACTCTGGAGTACAGTTACCTCAGTGTGATGGTTAAAAACAAAACAGTTTCAAAGGAATTCATGTTGGCTGATTCGCTATTTGTATTAACAACCAATTAAGTGGTTGTAATAAAAGGCTTGTGGGTGTAGTATTTTGACCGTGATATAATCAAAAAGCAATATTTATAATAGTAAGATTTTCTGATTTCTGAAAACTGAAATAACATCTCCTCTTTATTTTGCATTTTGTAATGAGCTTGAGTCTTTCTGGTATCTGTAAATTCTTTGTTTTGTAAAGCTACGAATATCAAAATGCTGCACCCATGCGTATGGGGCATTCACTCATCCAGTCTTACCGCTTTTAGTCATAGTGAAGATTAAAGATAACGTCTTTTCTTGTGTGATGTGTTGGATTTTCTCTAGATTTATATTTAGCTTCTTCCATACATTTTAATTTTATTCTTATGGACTGCTCCTGTATACATTAAGGGGAGGCTATTTTACTATTAATTTCAGACCGCCAGTCAAGCTTGTCTTGGCGCTGGGCCCCCAGTCTGCCATGCAGCCATGAGCTCTGCCCTGTGGGAGAAGCCTAGTGGGGGCTTCAGGGAGGACTGGCGCTTCTACATGGTTGTGAAGGAATGCACTGTGGAGAAGCCCACCCAAAAGACCCTGAGGATTCCCCGCGGAAGCCTCGGCCAAGCCTGCCAGGAGCGCAACAGCCTGGGGCGCACGCTGCCCCCATGTAAGGGTAAGAAGAGCCTTCGCATCCTGGACCAGACCAACGTGGTGCTGAGCCTGGATGAACGGGACGTGGTGGAGCTGGATGAGAAGTTGGCTGAGCTGCTGTTCCCTATCACTAACTGTGAGGAGCGATGCAACTTGCTCTGCGACGAAGAGCGGCTCGAACGGGTCCGAGACATCGACTGCGGCTCCAAGGTGCGTGTGCAGCTGCGCTCAGGGGATGAACCTCTGCCCGGAGTGGTCCGCTTCAAAGGCTCACTGCTTCCTGACAGAGCCCTGTCTGGAATCTGGTTTGGAGTGGAGCTCCTGGTAAGAACTAGATCATTTTTTTTAATAATAGATTAAATACTAATAAAGAAAAAAATAATTCAAGTCAGTTTAAATAATACATTTATAAAGAAGGGGAAATAACATGAAAATCAAAAATATTCTGATAACTTAAGGTACATGCAAAACAAATATGAAAATGTCTGCTTGAACCACAGACCAAAGCACTGCACAGATGTTGAACAAAATTAGGTTAAAAGAGAACTACACCTCATCAATAGGAAAGAGGTTGTGGCTTTGTAACTTAGTGTTTTATTTTAGGATTTGTGAAAGTAGGAACCTGACTAATAGAGAAAATAAGCTTATATTTCAAATTTTCTCACTATTATGTTACTTTTGTTTTTTCTTTTTCTTAAAACCAAAAGTTATACGGTATGTTAACCTTATAAGTTCCTGTCAACAAAGGAATGAATAATAAGGGCTACCATATTGCTTAATTGTGCAATTATTAGTTAATTTTGTTCATCACTACTTACAGGTAATAAATCTCTAAATTATTGTTTGTTAGAAAATATTATACAAGACTAATAAAACCCCCCCAATAAAGATTACGATAAGTATTCATAAAATAAACTCTGTATCAAGCCATATGTGACCTAAACATACATGTATTTGTGAGCATGTTCCTTTAGTGCTGAATGCATAAAATGGATGTAATTTTTTATTGACTAACTTTGCTAATAGTAGTTAACTAAGAAACCAATTGACATATCATAAAAGTGTCCCTTTATCCTTCCAAAGTCTACTCAACTAGGGTGAGACGTTATACCCAAACTGATCCGATCTCCAACTTCCATATCTAATTGATCAAACTCTATCGATCAATAGGTTGGCCCCATTTCAGACTTTAGCTCTTTAAAACTCAAAATGTTATATCAACACTGTGTTAGAGGATATTAACTGTGACAAGATAATGTTAAGTTTGTCATCGTCTTTTCAGCCTGTGTTATGATATGAACCTACTCTGGTAGAGGCTACTGGTCGTATCAGTGACTCTGACCTGCTGCCGTAATCCCCAAACATTACGAGGCCTAAAAAAAAACACAAGCATGTACGTTTTTGATGCCATTGTAGAAATGTCATCAAACCTTAACATTTACTTTACTTTACTAACCTTAGCCAGACTGCTGAATCGAAGTAGATCAGGGAAATTAATGCATCCAGCCAACATCATAAGACAACAAACTTAGCAACAATCTTGAAAGTGTCACGATTTAATCTCCAGTAAAATTGTGTTTTCTTTTGTGTTTTGTTTTTTTATTTCAAAAATCAGATTTGACATCTGTCAGCTATAGAAAAGGAAAAAAAAAATTCAGATTAAAAACTTTACAGAACCTCACTTGAAAAAAATCAAAACTATACCTTTAAAGCAAAGAAATGAAAAACATTAAAAACATGATGGATGTTTAAAGTTGTTTATACAGAGCGCTGAGCTGCAGAGATTAAACTTGCAGCTATTTTTAGTGAAAGTGTCAAATGTCTTCATTTTTATACATCACATCTGTGTTTTTGACATCAAAAAGCAGTTCTTTTTTGGATTTTTAAAAAAAAAATTAGTTAACTATTTAAATGTAAAGTATTTTTCCTTTTTGTCCTATTGGTGTTAAATTCATTTAGTGTTTTGACTGAAATAGATGTAAGCAAACAACTGCATCATGGCAATTGTTTTTTGTATAATCTTGGTAGTAAATCTAAATCCCTGATGTGATGCAATTTGTTCTGGACCATATGTACAGCAGCAAGGTACAATGGGTTGCCTATTGTAGCACAATGTTGTTTTTATTCTAAGTCCTGCTTCAGTGTTTATGAGGGGGCTGAGACAGATAATGCATTCAAGCGCTACCTCCCTAAAATGCCATAAAAGAGTGCATGTAAGAAGACATTTTGGATAAGAATTGTTAAACCATGCAGGGTGAACAATGCATTGATCTCTCTCTTTCAGCTTTGTCTTATCTCTCTCTGAATTAAGTTTGATATTCTCTCCTTTCATGTCCCAGGAGGAGGGTCGGGGTCAGGGCTTCACGGAGGGCTCCTACCAGGGTCGACAGCTCTTCCGTTGCGAGGAGGAGTGTGGCGTATTTGTGGCGTTGGACAAGCTTGAACTCTGGGAGGATGATGATGACGAAGATTTGGTCCCACTGGAGGAGAATCAGGTTAGACTGGAGGACGACCAGGACTATGCTCCGCTGGAGATCAACTCCAGGGTGGTGCTGAGAGAAGAGCCCGAGAGAGGAACCGTCATTTTTTGTGACCTGCTGCCAGGGAACGAGAGCCTGGGTTACTATGTGGGAGTTGACATGGTAAGTATGGCTCCAGTTAAATAGGATGCTGTACCTGCTGTTTTAAATCCAGACAGAAGTGGGATGGAACATGAAAATACTTTTAAATACATATGGCTAAAATAGTTGTTTTAAATGTAAACTGTTTGTACAGCGAAGTATATGGTCAGCACAACAAATGCTGATGGGCTGGCCTATAAGTCAAGCCACTGTCACGACAGAAGAAAAGAAGACAGTGGCTGATTTTTAGACCTTTGCCAGGGTAGATAAGCAAACATGGAACTGTGCATTATGCCTAAATGTTTCCACTTTGGTCAATTTTGTCCTAAGGAAGGAGAGGTTGAAATACCTTCCAGATAAGTAATACTTTAGTGCCTTATTTTGCTTGAACATTTAATATTCTAATTGTTGAACTTAATGTGAAGTTTTCTTATTGGTCTTCATGTTAAAACACACTTGGATGCTCCAGAGAAGATATAGAAATGCTCACACCTGCCACTGAATAGACTTGTCAATAAATGTTATTATTAGCACATGGCTGCTACTCAGCAGTGTCGGTAAGCATTAAAGATGGACTTTCTTTGTTTTTTGTTGACGTGGTGTTATATGTGGTATATTGCTGTTAATCTGATGATTTGTATTTTGAGTTCTCTGTTCAGTTTTCTGACATTTTACTGTTATTACAGATTGACCTGCACTGGGTTTAGGTTGGATTCTGGTTTAAAGATATACCAAAGTTTAAAAAAGTTAAACGTTTCTTTCATACTGCTCCCAAAGTTTAAAATACCTTCAGTGAGATACTAGAGAAGTGCTAGAGAGTGCTAACACTGCTATTGATGAGATTAATGGTGTGTGGTTGAGGTGATGCAGTGGTTAACAAATCAGATGTTGGGGTTTATCTGTTGATTCATAGTGACAGTTTAAATTATGCCACGATGGACTTTAACAGAGGAAATACTGTATATATAACATTCATTTCCCTAAACTTTCAACACCATTTCAAACCACTAACATTGTTTCCTTGCTTCAGTTTATTCTGTATTGCATCACTATCACAGTCACAGGACCAAACAAGTACCACATGGCCAGTTTTGGCCCAGTTTTACTTATTAAGCAGATACTGATGTTAATACTAATATATTGTGCATCCCTACTTGTTATGTTTGTGTTTCTCTATAAAGTGCAAAATGGCAGAAAGGTGTAACATTCTGTGCAATATTAACTTTAAACAAAGTTCTAAATTTAGTCTGTCTTTATACTTTGTTTTTGTTAGAATTGCATAAAAATAATATGTTATAGATAGTGTTATTACTGTAATATTTTACAGCATATAAGTTTTAGAAGATACATTTTTTCTTTTAGACTCTTTGTGATTTGCTTTCTTTTTTTTTTTTTTTAAATACAAGAATTAGGATATTTTGTTATCACACCTGACCTGTACTCAGTCTCTGCTCTGCCTGATAAAGAAAGTTACACTTAGTCAGTGACAGACCAGTTAAGGCTGTAGTTTCCTCACTTTATGATGTCTGTGTAGTAGTCATTCCATGCCATGAAAAACGATTACATATTGTGGTATTGGGTAATACGTTGACTAATATGTATGTAATATATTGACTCATTTATCTTAGTTTTTGTCTTTCAATGACTCTTCCTTTCATTTAGTATCCATGGCTACTGTGGCGTTGTACTCATAGTGAGATTGAAGCATTTGACTACAGATTGCTAGTAGCAGCCACAGCGGCAGCAGCCCACTCAGTGCATCTGAGCCTCCCACACAAAGGCAAGGCAGTCACGCGGGGAGTGAGGTAAAGAGTTGGAGCTGTATGACCCAACAGCGTGGCAAAGGGCCAACTGGGAGCTGAGGAGAGCCCACTGCTCTGCCTCACTGTTCGTCCAGCCTCGCCCTGCCTTCTCTTGCTAGTCGCTCTGGTCTCAACGTTATTCCACATAGTCCTCTGGAGCACAAGCCTAAATTTGAACCTGAGGAGGAGGAATAGCAAGCTTCTGCTTGGAGCTTTCAAAAGAAACGAACTGAGTTGGAAGATCTGCTATTTAGGTAGTCAAGAGGAGTTGCATAGTTTGGAGTGGTTGTATGCAGGATCATGCTAAAGCATATCCTTTAGGTTGTGCAACAAGACAACTGGTCTCACTAATTATCAGAATCGAGGGAATTTAATATTTGGGCCACCAGCACAAAGGCATCAATTGATAAGGAGCACCTGAGACCTTGTCAACGTGTTCATGTCTCCAACTCTTTTAGGACAATCCTATCGGAGACTGGGATGGCATGATTGAAGGGAAGCTGGTGTGTGATTTTGCCAGTTTGGAGCACACTCGACTTGTTCCCATTGGTGACGTAATGCCAGGTGAGTCACCACATCTGTGTCGACGTTTTTACTCCACGTCTGCGTTGCTGGAACTTTTAGTTTCTGGAAACGTCCCTCCCTCGGTTTAGCACTGCGCTCCTTCTGAGCAGTCTGAGTTTGTGTTTGGTTTGCAGCGGGAACAGAGAGCCTTTTGTAGTGATGGCTGTCTTGCTTTTGAAAGTCATGCGAGATACTCTGGCTCTTTGTTCTCCACAGTGGCATATTGATTTGCTTATGCATGTTTCTGCCATCTCTCTTGAGAAAGACACAGATCTATAAATACTGACATTGTAATTTATTACATTTCGCCATTTTCTTTAAAACTCTTGAACTCCACATTTAGACCACATTTAATCTTGAGTATATATAGAATGCTTCCCTGAACTAATTTTGAGTTAAACATTTTAAATATTTGATTGCATAACCAATAAAAGGATAGATTTTTTTTTTTAGCTTTCTTTGGATTTTAACATAGAAAAGAGATGAAAATTCCTAGTTTCACTTACTTTGTAGTGTTGTGCCTCTAATTTGAATTTCTTTCTGTGCAGAATATTCCATGCAGGACCAAAGGCTGCCAAAGCACAGTTTTGCCCCCAGAGGCAGCGACAAATCGTCCTCTGGCCAAAGCAAACCAAAGAGCAAAGGTAAAGCACTGATGTTATGATGCTAAGCTACCTGACATTTCCACAGCTTAACCAGTGATTCTAATTCTTAAAAATGCCTCTCACCCCAGAATATTATGCTTTTTATTGTACAAGTGAACAGCCACCTGCTTTTCTCATGTTTTAGAGGGTTTCACAGACTTCTGTGTAGTTACAAACCACACTTAACAATAACTTTTTACCATTTTAGATAACATCTGATGGGCAGTCTTGATAAAATAAGGATATGAGGTGTGAGTTGATGCGAATACTGCTCTTCTTTGCTGTGATTTCCTTTAGTTTGTAGTTGTTTAATGAATCTTTTTTTGTTGGATTTTATTTCCCATTGCTGTTGACACAACTTCAGATTCATACTAATCAGCTGTGCACGTGCACATTAAACCCTTCTCTTGTTTTTTCCTCCTCATGTATTTGCGTTACTTGCAGGATTAGCTCATCAGTGTGGCGGTAGAAGCAAGTCTGACTTTTACTATACTTTAAATGGGAGCTCTCTTGATTCCCCAGCCCAGCCCAAATCCAAAAGCACATGGTACATTGATGAAGGTAAAACTCGTGAGATGTTGGTCGTCTCATTGGCAAGCTCCTGTTCACCACAAGCTGCGTACTGATTGGTCCAATAAATGGGTTCTGCCTGACTGCTGAGCTACCTCTACTCTATAATGACACATTCAATCTGGTACAGTTGGCTTTTCTAACAAAGGTTTTCTTGAATATGACCTCAACCCTGTTAGTATAGGATGCCACATCATAACAATTTTGACATGGTTTGATATGAATAAAAAATTTAACATTAATTCAAATCCATCCAGCAGACTCAAGTTTGCTCTCTTTACTTCTGTAATTAATATAAGATATACAGTTCCTTGCAAAAATCTTTGTAGCCCCTGAATTTTTTTTTAATTTGTCACATAGGCCAAGACAGTGTTGTGGAATAGAAGCCAAAAATCCCTTTTCAAAGCAAAAATACCATAATTACACATTTTATCACAAGTACCTATTGTATTTTCAGTAGGTTACATAAAAGATTGATTAATTATACACTTGCAAAATAAGCAACCATTATTGTATATAACATAAAAATGTATATTCCTAAAATGTTGGTTTTTTTACATTTTTTTTGTTAAATGCTATATGTAAAATATTTTTGATATGACTGCTTCCATGTTAGTGTCTAAATTGCTTGTGGAGTGGCACATTTATAGAAACAGTCATGTATTTGTATTGGAGATCGATGACATGAAGCAATTTCAGACAACAGAAACAGAATGAATGTGTCCTAAAATTCTCTGATGAAGCAAAAAATACAAATATTAGCTCATAATTTTTCTTTCTTTAACCATTTAAAAGTAATTGAAGGATTGGATTTTTTCTGCATCAGTTTATATTTGTTTAGCATTTAATAGAATAAAATGACGCCCTCATTTTTGCGCAAAAATGACTGATGTTTTATTGCAGCAGTATTACTGTAAACTCAACGGACTTGAAGTAAATGTGTCCAACTAATTGTGTTGACAGTGAAGAAATCTAGATAGTAGGTTGATGCAGGAGCTTGCTATGCAGACTTTTCCACTCGTCTTGTCCTTCATCATTTCAGTGTTATTTTGTTTCATATTGGGTTGATAGGTGTTGCTAAAAACTTGTAATAATGCTAAGCATTGCAACAGACTCTCATATGCCTTATTCTTATTATGACTACAGTTGCTGATAAGAGATTCAGTGTGTTTGTGTGGCTGTTTGCATGCCTGAGTATTTATAAAAGCTTTTGTCACTGAGTTCATAATTGATAAATTTTTTTCAACAACACATCTCACTGTTTTATTTTTTTATTATTGTTTCAGTGGTGTCATCACACAATCTGGATCCTTTTGTTGTTGTGTTTGAACTGGCCGGTTCATGTTGTTACCAGTATCTTCCAGTTGTAAATAAGCTTTTCATTTCAACACCCACTGAGATTTTATGTTGTTTTTTTTTACATGAGACAATTTACTTTTCTTGATAGAGGAGAAAAAAATGCATGTGTTATAAAATGTGAAATGAACCCTGAAACTCTGACTGGTGAACAGATACAGTAGAAATAAATGGCCGTAGTGTTTCCATTTGGCATGACAGCAGTAAAAATGCAAGGCAGTGTAAAAGTGTTTTAGCTCTATGCTGTAATATCTCTCTATACTTTGCGGAAATGAGAAGGTCATTCGTAAATGCTGAAATTCTGTTTTTACAACTGCTTACTCATCCTGTAAAATGCTCATGTGCTCATTTACATCTTGCAAAGGATTGCTTTTGGGGCAGTGTTGTCTCATGGTTTGGATGCTTGTAGTTTGTATCATGAATTAAGTGGAAGAAGCTACTGACTTGCATTTTTTCTTACTGACGGAATATTTCTCTCTTAATCAACCCAAACAAGATGGATAAGGTGTGTCATTACTCCCCAATGAGCCAACTCTTTAGAAATTTTCTAGAGCTTATGGTAAATCACAAAAATATATTTTAAATCTGTTATTTTACTTTAAGACCAGTGTGATACAGGGACATTACTGGGTATCAAAACAAATCTGCAGCCACATTTGAAAAGAAGTTATGTATAAATTTATGACCACACTTTTTCTGTTTGTTACTATCAAATAAACAAAATGTCCATTGTAAACCAATTTAATAGCAGAATCAATGGCAATACAGTAGACTGTGTAGATTATAAAAATTTGAATATTAGAGACAAAACATCACTAAAGTGGAAACAAAAAATCCAGTGGGAAACTAAAAGATCAGCTCAAAGCAGGTGAAACTGAAAAAAATATCAAATGCAAAAGGTTGAAATAAGTAGCAACTTTCACGGGCGCACCATACTATGTTAAATGATCTTCAAACTGGGTGAAAGATACCGGCTTGTTTTCCTCATGTGTTGAGATAGCTGTTGTTGAGATAGCTGCAATTGAGTATTAGTGAAAAAGGTTCTGAAACCATCCTGTCATCAAGGCATTGGTTTTCACTTTCCTCCATACAACATCTCTAAGATGGTAAAGATCGACGTCGCATCTCCACCAAATGGTAAATTTTGCTCTCTGGGTTTTTCTCGGCAGTTGGAGAGGACCCTGCCAAGTCGCTCACCGACACCCCTCCAGAATTCAGTCAGTCCTCTCCCCCCACCAGAGCACCGCCCTCTTCTTCGCTGTCAAGTGACAACAAGTTCCACTCACTGCCCTTCAGCCTGAACCGCAAGACCCCCGAGAACATAAGCCAGGGGCCCATCTCTCTCTCCGTCGGGTCTGTAATGGGCGAGCAGCCCGAGCCCCCATCACCTGCTGCCCCTCCATCTCCACGGCCTCCGACGCCCCCACGAGGACAGCCAGGTCTTGAGGTGGGGTCTCTGGTGGAGGTGAAGGAGAACCCCCCTCTGTGTGGCGTAATACGCTGGGTGGGCCTGCCGCCTGGTCTGCTGGAGCCTTTGGCTGGACTGGAGTTGGTGAGACGCAACCTTTTGTTTATAATTTGACAACCAGTAACAAGTAAGCAGCTCCACCACAGCTCCACGTATCTGATATGTATCTTTTAGGGAATACCAGGAATCACATAAAATCCTTGAAAATGTTTGAATTTTAGTTGGGTGTTTTGAAGTTTTGGAAAGTGCTTGATTCTGTATAAAGTCCTTGAAAGTGCTTGATATTCAAACTACAAAGTATTGTAATAAAGTGCAATCTGACATTTAATTTATAACCTAAATTTGGAAAACATTTACAATTGAAGCCAGATATTTTCAAACTTTCAAACAAATTTTTTCTTGATGTCTGAAGTTAAATCAGACTAAACTTTTCTTATTTTGGGTTAGTTAGAATTACCAAAATGATTTCTATTTACTAAATGTCAGAAAACTTAGTGAGGACATTTTTTTAGGTATAGTTTTGTAATTTGTTCTGTACGTTGTGTTTAAGCATTTAGTTTGAGTAGAAAGGTCTTTAACCTTACGTGATTTGTTTTGGCTATTTCAATGTAATGAATATTTATTATTCCTAATTTCTCAGTAACTTATTGTTCTGGTTAACTGACAAAAAGGTTGGTTATAGTTTAAACAACTTTATTAAAAATGAAAACTTTTTTGTTAAATTAGTGTTTTGTTTTCGGACCAGTCAGTGCATAAGGCGTGTGTGTGTGTGTGTGTGTGTAAAGTTGTAGAATACTATCACAAAACAGTGACAACAGTAATAAAAGATGTCATATAACTGTGAATTGAAATGCTCTTGAATTGTTTTTATCTCCCAAGTGTGGTGCTGGAAAAGCTTGAAAACTTACCTAAAAATGCTTGTAAATGCATAGATAAATACTGTTTGAAAAGTGCATGAACCCTGGAAGACATGACAGCTGACATGTAAAAGGTAAAAATTTACCTTTCTGTAAAAGGTAAAAATGGAGAAGCAAAATAGGACAATCTGTGGCTTCATAGGGGGTTTTGTCTCAGTAGTTTTCATCCAGCTGATCTCATTGACTTCCCGGTTTTTCTTGTGGTTGCTTGGCAACTTTATGATGATGAGCAGACTTGAGGAAGTCACCACACCCAACAAAAAAGCGAACAAGCAAATTTCACAAAAGGCTTCACCTTTTAAGTCATCGTAGTACTCCAGCAACATTTTTCCTCTCATTGTTTTGGGGCAAATGTGAACTTCCTTTAGAAAGCATTAGCATTAGGTGGAAATTGCTTAACATCTGTTAGAGAAAACCGGTGTACAGCCCACGCTTAAAGTAATCCCTTCCACTGATGACGTTTATCGATTTGAACCTTCTCTCTCAGGAAGAAGAGTGTCCTGGATGCACCGATGGCACCTTCAAGGGGACTCGCTACTTCACCTGCCCACCCAAAAAAGCTTTGTTTGTGAAGCTGAAATGTTGCCGGCCTGACTCCCGCTTCCCATCCTTGCATCATTCCTCCAACCCCATAGAGCGGTGCAACTCTATCGGTTAGCCAGTCAGAGGATAGACTCAACATGATCTAATGTGTCGTAGCTTTTGTCTTCTAAAACCTTCACGGCTACTTCTTGTGACTTTTTCAGCATTTGGGGGCTATTTGAGTGAGGTAGTGCACGAGAACACCCCCCCACGAACTGAGAATGATGGTCTGGATGTCATGGTGGGAAAAAAGAAAGGCATTCAAGGCCACTACAATTCCTGCTACCTGGATTCAACCCTCTTCTGGTCAGTGGTCCTTCACCATTACAGTAAACTTTATTTTTAATGGTCATATTTGTTAAATATGCAGATGCCCATCAGCCAGTAATGTTGATTTATAGTGTAAATATTTCTGCGCTTTGCTGTGCAGTCTCTTCTCCTTCAGCTCTGTACTGGACACGGTTCTGTTGAGGCCACGATCAAAGACTGATGTGGAGTACTACAGAGAGACTCAGGAGCTGCTACGCACAGAGATAGTCAATCCACTGCGCATGTAAGTGTTTGTACTCCAGGTGTATAACAGTACCTGCCTGTCATAATTGTAGACAGAGAAGACTTTCTATTTTTAGGTTGCATTTACATAAGAAAGATGAAATACTTTCAAATATTGTGCCTTGCAAAAGTAATTGTGCTTCTTTAACTCTTTCATATTTTGGCACTTTACAACCATAAGCTGTAGAGTGTTTTACCTATAAAACCAATTCAAAATAGGGTATGACTGTGTCACACGAAAGAATGTTGCATTATTTTATATCCTTTTTTTAAACGTATAGTAAGGATATGAGGTGTGTGGAGTGGCGTGTGCATATGTGTTCAGATCCCTTTTCACTGATCCACTTAAATAAAATCCCGTGCAGACAATTATCTTCAAAATATAACTTTATTGGTGGTCAATATGTATTTAATTTCATTTTATTATAAATCCAGCTCTGTTCTGCAAAAGCCTCAGAGGTTTGAGAGACTGTAGATAAACAAACAGCATCATAAAGACCAAAGAACACTGCTACAAAGTTATTGAGAGGTTTAAAATGCTATATGTGTCAGATAACTAAATGTGCATTGTCCTGAACACAAGATGCTCTCCGTCCAGACTGATTAAACGTGACTTATTTTGCAAAAGACTTGCAAAATGTTCATTCTCTAGATGTAAAAATGTGGTTAAAATCTTTCCCCAAAAGATTTGAAAATGTGAATACAGCTAACGATGGTTCTAATAAGTTTTAAGTAAGTGACACAGCATATAAATGCTCTCACCATTTTATGATTTTATTCATAAAAAATCTGTTGTAGACTGTTTATAAGCTTATGTCTGCTTCCACCACCAGGTATGTTTAAGGTTTTAGCAGGTGTGTACATGTTTTAGATTTCTAAGGGCATGAATACTTTTGCAAGGCACAACCCAATTGACAGAACAGAGTAATTTTTCTTTTCACTATGTTATCAAACCTGAAATGCTCTTGTGACCGAACTTTGACCTTAGCACTGTTGCTGTCGTTCTCCAGACACGGGTACGTTTGTGCTACAAAAGTGATGAAGCTCAGAAGGATCCTCGAAAAAGTTGAAGCTGCCTCCGGATTCACTTCTGAAGAAAAAGGTTGAGTTTTCCCTTGAGATATACTGAATGTAAAAATGTAGAAGAAGAAGAAAAAAAAAAAAAAAAAAAAAAAATATATATATATATATATATATAGAACATTTTGATGACCGTCTAAATTTTTGAGTTTTTACGTTTAGACTGAGATTTTTTTATCCTGAAAGTTTTTGGGATTTATCCAATTTAATAAATGTATTCAAAACATTACTAACTCTTGAAGCAAACATTTTCTGTGTCAACAGTAGATGGCAGCATTGGCACATAACTATAATAATACCAAACCTCAGTGAAGCACTTTTTGCTCTGCAGATCCCGAGGAATTCCTTAATATCCTTTTCCATCACATATTGAGGGTGGATCCACTGCTGAAACTGAGGTAAGGGGAAAAATGTAAAGTCCTTAGACGTTACATGTATTACTAGATTATTAATGACAACAATATTGTTATTACAGAAAGAGCCAGTTACCTGTAAAATCATAGCCATATAGAGACTTTCTTAATGTGTATTTAATCTGAGAAGTCGGTCTTCAGATATTATTCCTCGTGTAATATATTTCTGTTATTGGCGGCAAAGAGTTTTTCCCATTTCTAGAATTTAATAGTAGTGTAGCTATATATATTTTCTACTTCAGTAGCCAGTTTATACTTTTATATTCTAATTAATTAAATGGAACAGGAAGAGCTTGGGAATTGAAGAGCAAGTTGCTCAAGTTATATAAACATGGAACAGTGGGAAGAAATAAAACCATTTTGCAACATTTAGGGTAATTGTGACTGCTGGAAAAGGTTCCTTGTTTTAAAAATGGTAATCTGCTAATTATATTCTCACATTGAGAGTGACAAGTTGATGTTTTAGGAATTACTAATTTGCATTTTACAGGTGCAATAAGTCAAATATTGAAAGGTAAATTTATTTCATAACATGTATTATATATTTATGACACACTGGGGAATTTATTTCAGTCGTTTCAAAATTCAGTTTCTTTACATGTAATGCCCCAGAGATTCATGCGGCTACATCAGCAGACGTTAAGTGTAGTGACATTAGCATCCTCAACCAGATGTTAAGCTACTAAATGTTAAAGCTATAGAGGCTGACTGTTCAAAGTACTACAGCTAAGCATGTAATAATGGAATATTGAGTGAAAGAAAAATAATACATACTCAACAAGGCTCGCCACCAATTTAAGACTATGAATGAGGCCAGCATAAAAGCAAATATGTTTTTAATACAAAAATATCAGCATGCTCTAATAAAATAGTACGTCCATGTATTGTGCAATATGTACATTCAGTATGTGGTTGGGGCTCCTTTTACATTAATTACTGTGATGAACTTGTGGCACTGGTGAGGTTTTAAATTTCCATAGATTCTTTAAGGATTAGTTGAGACAAGTTTTCAGGCCAATCTAGTACAGTGTTACCATCTTCATTACACCAGGTATTGATAATTATGGCAGTGTGAGCAGGTTCCAAAAATATCAAATCAGCATCTCCATAAAGCTTGTCAGGAGAGGGAAACATAAAGTCCTCTACAATTTCCTGGTTTATTACTATGCTGGGTTTGGAAAGATGACCTGACTTGGCTCCCCAAATTATTGCTGGCTGTGGAAACTTAACACCGGACTTCAAGCATTTTGGAATCTGTGCCTCTCCGCTCTTTCTGTAGAACCAGGGACATTTATATCCAAATAAAACACAAACATGACTGTAATATGAAAACAGAACGTAGCCCAGGTGAGAGGCTTATGATATATATTTTTTGTCTCAGAGGTGGTTTGACATATGGAATGTGTTATGTCCTGGAAATAGCTGCATTTCCATTGACCATGTAATTGTGCAAACTGGAGTTAAGAAAATAAATTTGCTTAATGAAAGCACTCCAGTTTTGAGACAACTCACATCTTTCAATGAAAGCTTTTTGTGTTAGGAGGAGGTGGGTTAGTGAAGCCGGTGTATTCCACATAACTGCAATGGAAACACTTTTTGTTCTCATCACATGATCCACATGATCAACAACCAGATGTTATCACTGGCAGAAAAGACGAAGAAGACGACGGAAGTGGGAGGATTTCTGTGGCGGTTTTTTTAATGACTTGTCGTACAAACAAACGTATTTATGAGTGATTTTAAATGCATTTCATATTTAATGGAAACACCAAAATTTTGAAAAAAAAATTTCGACATTGGCAGAATTTCGACAGAGTTTTCTGAACATTTGTAATGGAAATGCAGCTACTGTCTCCAATTGCAGGCCACACCGTGTGAATCTCAATTGAATTACTACCAACAAATTAACCTTTCAATGATATGTAGTTAATTTCGATGCACCTGTAAACCTTTGTGAACGATTGCTGATATCTGTAACCTTAGAGATAAGAAAGCAAAAAAAGATGTAACTTCTGATAGCTTTTTTTTTTTTTTATTGCCCCGCAAGGGGTCTTTTTGTGGGCTCTAGTGTCCCTTTTTTCAAAGTAGGCTGACAGGAAAGGGGGAAGGATAGGGGGGAAGACATGCGGTAAACGTCGTCGGGTCCGGGAGTCGAACCCGCGACAGCTGCGTCGAGGCTACGTTTGCCTGACTGTGGGTCGCGCTAACCCCTCCGCCACCACGGCACGCCCTTCTGATAGCATTTTGATTCATTTTCCAGGTCTGCAGGTCAGAAAGTCCAAGACTGTTATTTTTACCAAATCTTTATGGAAAAGAAGGACAAGGTTGGAGTTCCAACCAGCCAGCAGCTGCTGGAGTGGTCCTTCATAACCAGTGACTTGAAATTTGCAGAGGTAAGTAGAACTTTGCTTTTAGGAATATTTATATTTTCTGCACTGTGTAAAATCAATTTCAACTCTGATTGGTTATAATCATCATAATTTTTTCTTTCCCCCTTTTCTAGGCTCCCTCTTGCCTTATTATCCAGATGCCACGCTTTGGCAAGGACTTCAAAATGTTCAACAAGATTTTTCCCTCCTTAGAGTTGGACATCACAGACCTTCTTGAAGACAGTGAGTTGTATTTATTTATTAGTCTATAGAGGTGATTCACAACTCTGTGGCATTTGATATTTAAAGTAGCATTTTTTTTTACTTAAAAAAGGGTGTGTTTGACGATGAAGGCTTGTGTTTTGTCGTTCATTCAGCTCCTAGGGAGTGCCGCATCTGTGCAGGCCTGGCTCTCTACGAATGCAGAGACTGTTATGAGGACGGGGATATCACTGCTGGCAAGATTAAGCAGTTCTGTGAAAAGTGCAATACACAGGTAAGCAACAGAGAATAGTGTTGCGACATTACTTTGAATCATCCTTGTCCAGTTGGTGGCGCCAAATCCAAAGAAACCACGTTCTCTTGAACAGAGATTATATCCGCAAAGAGGACATGTTTCCACACTAGACTGCAACAGCTTTTACTTATTATAATATTCTAGTAGTGTATTCCTTTATGTTTTTATTCTAAATTGTTTCTTAAAAAACAAATTTGGCATCTTTTATTCCTCCACAATGATGACGGTGCCTCTGCTGTTACTGATTTAGGTTCATCTCCACCCGAAAAGGAAAGCCCATCGACACAACAAACTGTCCGTCCCAAAGGAGCTCCAGGAAGGCCAGGGACGTCAGGGCGGCTTTCCCCGCCAGCGGATGGAGCTGTTCGCTGTGCTGTGCATCGAAACCAGTCACTACGTGGCCTTCGTCAAGTACGGCAGCGCCGATTCTGCCTGGCTCTTCTTTGACAGCATGGCGGACCGTGATGGTGGGTGTGACTGCCGCACAACGCTTTGTTCTGAAGTAAAGTAACTAAACTCGGGTCTAAACAATTTAAGTATTGTTCACATGTTGGATATCTTCTGAGGCAACATGTAATATCATCATCTAAAAAAAATTAATAAAATTTTTTTAAATAAGCTTCAATGGTAATATTGGGGAAACAAGTTGCACAATAATCAGAACAAAATAGTTGCATATCACACAGAAGTTTAGATTGCTTTTTTTTGGTTTTATCCTTGCAAGCCTTTACAACTCAATGCTCATTCTGATTCCTACTTAGTATTTTTACATATTTCAGTATTTTTCCTATTGTTTTGCTTGTTTTTAGAATATCATTGAATCTATTCCCTAAATTGATTCCTCTAATTTGGAAGAGTAATTATCAAATCATTTATCATTTATCGTGATAATTTTTTACGAAAAAGATTTTGATTTGTGTTTGTCACAACAAATTCGAATTAATGTTGTTACACCCTCCAAAAGAATGTCATTTGGGATTGTAAGTTTTAGTATTTTTCTTTTTTTATTATTTTCTCCACTGTTTTTTTCAATGAGAGCATCAGTACATTTGAAAATATGATTAAATCCAGTTATTGTGTGCAGCTTAGTGATACAAATCACTTTTCTTTATGTGACTGGCGTCCTAAAGAAGTGCGTTAGTAGTGGATAGGTTTCTAAAGAGCAGTATTTGTGCCTGTGGGGCTATGATCGCTGTGCCATGCAGTCACAGTCATACGGTTACCTAAAAAAGTAAGAAATATTTCTGATTGCCACTTTTATCATTATCACTATAGCAGTACAAAATATTGTGTTTTAATTCCATATCACCCACCCTACATTTACAAAGACACAGTGCTGTTTCACATTTTTACTGCACAATTATTTTAACATTATCCTCATCATTAAAACCTCCAATAGTTTCGATGTTTTAAAACCTACCGCGTCCTGAAAGTTTAATGTAAATAATTTAAGAAGAGGTTCATTATCTTAACAAGTCTTGCTTTTTAAATGCATAGCTTTATAAGTAGTTGTATACTGATCAGTTCTCGAAGCGTCTAAATTTAACAGTGACTGTTAAATCTTGTGTTGCAGGAGGCCAGAATGGTTTCAACATACCGCAGGTGTCTCCCTGTCCTGAAGTGGAAGCCTATCTGAAAATGACCCCAGAGGAGCTGCACACCTTAGACCCCAAGAGCATCCAGGGTCAGGCGCGACGTCTGCTCTGCGACGCCTACATGTGCATGTATCAGAGTCCAACCATGAGCCTTTACAAGTAGATTCCTCTCCCTAAAACCTCCGCCTTTCATCCTCTGCCGCTCCATCTCCACTCCTTCAGGCCTGGCGGTTCAGAGAAAGACCAGAACTTTTATGGCCGAACTAATAGAAGAGAAGCTGTTTGCCAGCAGGAGGCGCTATCTGGTGTAATCCTCTCCCTCAAAGCCGACTCATTTCTGGAAGTTAGGGAGATGGACGAAAGAAGGGAGAAGCCTATTTGCACTGTGCGTTATTTTAAAGTATTGTGTTCCTTATGTAGTCCTATGTAGCTTTCATGTGTCTCACAGCTGAGCATCGGCAGTGGTTAATGAAGCGAAAGTAGGCATTATGAGGATTCACTCCCTGTTGAGGGAGGATGGAGACGACAGGCTGTGGGGCGCGTTGCGTCGCAGTGGCTGACTAAACATGTGCAACAAAAACAAATCGAGCCTGTGGGAGGACCTTGCTCACCTCATTTACCTTAAGAAAAGAGGAGTCCTGCTATTCTTAATCACTGTAATACATGGGAGCTTTCCATATCGCACATTAAGGAAGCAACACAGTGTGGAAAACCTCACCCAGCCTCTACGTGCTGTTCTAAAAACCTTGTGCAAAATCTCTTAGTAGCATAGATTTCTCCGGGTAGTAACAGTATAAATGTCAACTCGGTGTGCAGTCGCATTATGACCATGCTCTTTGTGAACTGGTTTACATATCTCCATATCATCTGTAGAAATGTCCTTCAGTGTATGATTTGCAGAATAAGACAGAGCCTTTGTAAAAGTATCGCGTTTTGCCACAAACTTCAGCACCTTTCCGCCATTTCCAAGTGGAACTATCAGGAAACGTTTACGGTTTTTTTTTCCATACACTCTCCCGTTTGAAAACCTGAGTGCTAATTTGTTGGTAGGGAGACATCAGCGTTTTGTTACGGAATACAAATTTGCTCCTCTGCTGTTGCTCTAAAGAATGGCCTGCATTGGTAATGCAGAGTAGGTGGTAGATAAATGCATGAAAGGAGACTTGTACAATGGCTTCTATTGTAAAGCTGCTTGGTGGACCGCTCTGTGCATTCATAGGGTCAATGAGGTGAAAAACTGGAGAAGTCTGGCTGTTTTTCCTCTAAGTCGAGAGTGCGTGGTGTGAAGAAATGTAGTGTCTCGCTCTTTGTGTTAACGAGGAAGTCTGAATTATGTTTTATGTTTACAAAGCCTTTCTCCCCCTCTCCTGCCTGTCCTGGCAGGGCTGATTTCCAGCAGAAGCAAAGTATTGACTCTTGCTGCCTTTAATGAAAGTGTGACGTGTGATACTTCCAGCCTGGCCCTAGATAACAGAACAGATCTGATCAAATATTATTTATTTAACTCTAATCCTAACAAAATCAGAAATAATTAAACAGGGTTGATGATGTTGGGTACTCTTTGGCCTCTTTCACTGTATATTTAAGTGAGTGTTTGTACTTTATGTTGTCTGATAGCAACTACTGATTGTTAACAGGGACTCAGTTATCAGTTAACAAAGGATGAGAAATGAAGAGGCACAATGGGTGTAACCTTTGAACACCATATATCTGTGTATTTAAATAAGACATTTTATTAAAGAAATAAAACTGACAAATATTGCTTTGATTATGTTCCACTTTCAGAAAACTGAATTTAGATCCTATGTGGCCAACTGTTTTGTACCACACACAGAAATCAGCAAACTACAGATATCAGCATTGGATAAAAACAGCTGAAATCAGATTTTACATACACTGAATAAAGCCTTTGTTCTTCACTATGAAAACAATAAATGAGGTCAGTTTGGGTTACAATAAATATTTCTATTTGCTAAACGGCAAAAATAATAAGTCGGTTTTTGTAAGCTTAAATTTGGCTTTTTATGTTGCTTGTGGACTAACAGCTTATTCATGACTGCATGGCATTTCAGTCTATTTAAGGAAAGTTACTTGTTTCACTTTGGATAACAACACTCTGCCCAACTTCAGCCAGTTAATTTCACAGTCTTTTGCTTTTAGGTTGATGCACATATTTCACCCCAACACCTTCATCTCTTGGACACAGAACTCGTCTTTTCCCTGAAAAATATGGTCACTAGTTACTGTGTTCCTTATTGCGTATTATTATTTGAACCCATAAAAGTCACACCGTCTGGCATCTGGAAATTGTACCCAAGGAAGCACCAGACATGTGGAGGTCTACAATTATCTTCCAGAACTCTTGGCTGATGTCATACACGTCTTGGCAGATGTGTGTTTGAGTGTGTTGCCTTAAAATACATCCACAGGTGTGCCTTGCAAACCCATGACATCATCATCGGAGCTTCCCTAAATAGCTTAAAGGCATAGACACTTTAGTTTATGTCATCTTCTGAGTTTGAAGAAAGTAATAAAAAATAATGCCATTATTTTTGGCCTTTCCCATATAGAAATAATTTAGGTAATCCATGCTGATCTAATAATGGAAACGTTTAGGAAACTTTACTGTCATACTTTTTATTCTGTATGTGAATATTTGGCTTCAGCTATATGTATGTATGTGTTTGGATATTTTTCTTAACCTAATCATGTCTTAATCATGGATTTAAGAGTATAAAGTCAAAAGGAGGTTGAAAAATAACCAATCTGTTTGGCTCTGTGGTCTTGTCCACTGTCACAGGGATCCTGACAGAACACACTTCCTGCACTGCTGGAACTCGTTGCTGATTATTCGCTGGCAGAAAGCTCTGAGTAGAGGTTGGGGTTTTTAATGTTTTTTTTATGTTACATCTGTACAGTGTGACATATGTAACGGGTGGAAGCTTAATGTCAGTGATGTAAATGTTAACTAAATAAAGCCCATTTTGACGGGTATGCTGGATGTTGTAAATACATTTAGGACTTCTTTAGTGTGGCTACAATTCACCTTCGAAGAAAGGAAACTTTTGCCTTCAAGTTTAGCTACTTGTGGCTTTTATTGCAGTTAGCTTTATTTAATCGATAAATTATGAATCATCTGGCCAATAAGTTAAATGCTGCATATGTTAAAATGTATATCTATAGTAGCAGACTGTCTGGTGTTGAACAGAAAAAGTGATAAAACTCCTTTTTTTATTTATTTGGTAAAGAATCCCAAAGGAAATGAAAGTGGATTTCACTTTACCCACAAATAAAAATATGAAAAGTTAGTTAAGATTTTGTATTTACCCCCTGCGCCCCCCCGTTATTCTAATGACTATTTAAAATCCAATGAAAAAGTAATCTGTGAGCAAATGTGTGTAAATCCAGCTGCTCTGTGAAGGCCTCGCAGGTTTGTCAGAGAACATTTGTGGTCAAACAGTCATGAACTCAGCAGGAGATTTACTGAAAGTTTTAAAACAAATTTAATGCACTTAAAATTTAACTTTTTGGCCTACATGCAAAACAGGATGTGTTGTGGAACACAAACACCTCACATCACCCCGAACATATTATTCACACTTTAAAACAAGATGGTGGCAGCAACATTTTCCAGCAGAGGCAGGAAAGTTTAAAACTGGTATGGAAAGTCAGAAAAAGTTAATTGATGAGCAATCCTGAAAAAAAAAAAAAATATATATATATCTATTTGAGGCTGAGACTGAATAGTGGTCCATCTTTACCTTCCAAAAACAACAGTGATATTTAAAGTGATAATTTGGAAAAAAAAAAAATTCAGTCAAAGTCCAGAGCTAAATCTATTTGAGAATCTGTCCTGTTCCCAAATAATCTCTATACAGCTTCAGCTGTTTTCAAAGAAAAACTGACAAAGTGTATCTGTCAACAATTATTGTTTTAACTGTACTTCCTCTTTTCCATTAGGCATTATTTTGTCTTAATCTTTCATATGTAGTTCTGAATTAATATTTCTTCAGGGTAATATTAGCCATTATTTAGAATATGTGTGTGAATCCTTCTAAACTTGTTGTACATCTTTATTTCTCTCTATAGAGATCAGATTACTATGATGGAGCCTACTTGAGGTCTTTGGATGAAGATCATCCACTGAGCTGTAAACACAATAACAATATGATCACAATCTGTTTTTCTAACTGGAGGATAACAAAGATTAGATGTTGTCTGTTTTGCCCACTTGGCGGGCTTCAGTCGACTATCTGCCCTGTATGTTCAGATTAAATCTTCATCCAGTGACCCAATTCCCCAGACGGTCTCTGACAAAATGATACCCAGGGATAAATCAGCATGTATTACACACACTCTTCACCGCCCCTCCCTTGCCTTCCCCTCAGGAACCCTTTCTAACACCTTACCCTGTTTAGTTTGGAGTCAAACTTGAAACCAGCTCAGCAAGCTGAGTTCAGAAGTGCCAGATAAGTATTTGTCAACAGAACAGCTGGCGCACAATGCCCTCTTGTAGCTTTATGCCACAGCATATGCCAGCCGCTCGTAGTGTGCGGTAATTTAGCCGGGGCTGGTTCCTACAGGAACAGATGGGCTCGAGTATTGTTATTCTCACTCCAGCTCAGGGTCCCTGGGGGGAATCACTAAATAAAATCAAAGCAGATGGACCTCTCTGGGCTAGGCTGTGTTTATGATAAACAGCCACCACAACCGGTGTCCATCCAGCACCTCAGCCCCGCCCTCCTCACAAGCCAGCGACAAACGGCGACACTGTGGTCTGACCTCACCTGCTCTGAGCTTCGCCCAAACAACCGCAAAACCCAAACACGCAGATTTGAAACGAGAGGAAATACATTATGATTGTCCATGAACTGAGGAAAGTTCCAGTAATTTCAATTTCAACAAATCTTTCTTGACCTTAAACTGTAAAATTCTCTCAAAACAGAAACTCTTATTTTGGTGCAGATTTAGAAATGTTCCCTGTTATTTCTCACTGACAGAGGACTGTTTTGTTCTCTTTTAACCTAATCTAAAAATTTCACTGCTGCAGCTCTCACTTCCATACCATCAGACACAGGCCTTGGTGGCAGTGTGGTCAAAGCAAACAGCATTTCTTAAGGCTCTTTGGTGTCCCAAGTTGTTATACAGTACATGGGAATGCAGGGCACTTCACACTTAGCATTGAACTCTACATCTGCTTTCATTCCCATGGGAAAAGACAGCAATAAACAAAGAAATCCTATCAGCACAGGAGGAAGGTAAATGTTTAAGGCCACTCAGACAACAGGAAAGCAGTGATTTCCGGCACTAAAGATGAAAAAGAGTGCAGCATGAATGTTTTTAAACGAATCAGTCCTAACCCAATATACCACTTCGATGTTGTTTCAACTCCATCACGGTAACTGGTTTTATTTACTGTCTTCAAAGGTCAGTTTCTGATGAAGTCAAAGTGGTGTAATCAACCTAAATGTTTATTGCCAAAAGTATTAACTCTGCACTTACTCGGTCACTTCAAGCTGTCTAAAAATCTGAGCTTTAGATGTTTTTTCTTTTCCTTCAGGCCTCAGAGGACAGTTATTTTTCACCATTATCTTGATCGGTTTCTTTTCCACAGACGCATGCCTCCTCCAAAATTACGCCCAGGCATTAGGCAGATCTATCCATTTGATTCATCAGCAGAAGGACCCCGCTGCCTCTGGCCTCTGTGTTGTCAGGACACAAAATGAGCGTTTTTGTCACCACCCTTTCTCACCTGTCTTCTAGTTCTATTGGGTCTACATACGAAAATGTGCTAATAATCCCATTTGTGCCTGATTTTGGTTTGAGAAACGTTACAATAAATCTTGCATATTTATGAAAAGTAAAAATAGGATCTTCCAGGTTTTTATGCAAGTTGTAAAAATATGATGATTCAGGTGTTGTGACTATCTTCAGTGCAAAGTTCAAAAAATCACTAATAAACTTCTTTGTTGGGCAGATAAGTTATCCAAATCAATAAGATGCAACTTAAGTATCTGCTGGTTATTTTATATAAGAAACACCCTCAAAATAAGGTGGTCTGGTTATTTTTTGGGAGCTCTGTTAAAAATGTGGGAAAAGTGAATGGGCAACTATGACACACATGGTCCAGTCACCATGGACCATGTGACTGGACATGTTGGGTGAGTGAAGCACCCAAGATCACTACAGGGAAAAACTTTGTCTGTGAAACGTGATGGTGTTGATGTCATGGTTTGTGCTCCGTTTGCTGATCCGTTCTTGGACGACTTAATATCATTTAGGCACAATATGTTTTGAAATACAATAGATTTACCTACTTACAGATTTTGTTTTTGTTAAGATAAATGTTTCAGATCATCAAACAAATTTTTTAATTAGACAAAGAGAGGAAATTCAAGAGCTGTTTTTTAAATGAGGGTTTTAAAAAACGTAAAGGCCAAAAATCAGTTAGATTTTTGGCCTTTACGTTTGTAACCCTTTTAAAATTTACACATGTTAATGACTTTGTTTTTCATCTGTTCTTGAATTTCTTTAGAATGAATGATGATTTGTTGCTTTCTAAGATCTTTTGTCCCACTTTAGACTATTATGCAGGTTCAATCAATCAATAAATCAAATTTTATTTGTATAGCACATTTCAGCAGCAAGGAATTTCAAAGTGCTTTACATCATAACAAACACAAAGTCATGCAACATAGAATCAACAATCAAAACATTACATTAAGTCAAATGCCATAATTAAATTTGTAATTGATTACGTTTCAAATACAACTCTAAACAGGTGGGTTTTCAGTCAAGATTTAAAGGAAGTCAGTGCTTTCATTTCTATTTAAGTGATCTTAAATTTTTAGCATTTCGTCAGTTTCAAACTTCCAAAAATGTGATCAATCACAATTAATACCTGACTTAACAAGAGAAAACTTTTTTTTCATATTATGCCAGGTTGATTTGGATAACTTGATTTCCTTAATAAAGAAAGTGGACATTTGTAGCTTGACCTTTTAAATCCTCCCTTGTAGCCCTAGTCTAAATCATAATGTTTAATGAAAAAAATATAAACACACAAAAGGTGAAAAGCTTTTCAGGTTTAATGTTTGTCCATGTAAAATACATTGGAAAGCAAATCTGTGCAGAAAATGAGGTAAACATGGAGGGTCACTGCATAACTGAACCTTAAGGTTTTGCAAACACATAGAAACTATTGCACCAAACAATTGACCATTTGAATGTATTTTAAGGTTTTTACCTGACTACTCTGCGAAACTTGAGCTGATCTAAGTGAAAAATAAGTCATTCTTCCGCATTTTCAGAAAGGACCTGTACACTTGGCTGAAGAATTAATAGCCCCTAAAGCAACAGCTACCAGATGTTGTTGCTCCTGAGAGCCAGGTGTGGATAAATTGCATATGCAGTATGTGTGTAAAATATTTAAAGTCGTATCTCTCACTTAAGGTGGGAAGTGTTTTTATTGCCCATCACTGCTTTGAGTACGATGAGCTGAGAGGCCGGCGGCCACCCCTGTAGGGCCTGCAATGGTGGTGCTCTGCACCTGTGGTGTTAAGAATATGGATGGTGAGGCTGAAAGTGAGACTTGGCATGAAGCTGTGTTGCAGTGGGGTTGGTGTTGGGGTGGGGGTCCCTCCACCTGCTCACCTTCTAATTCCTGCCTGGCTGCCACCTTTAACACTGCATTATTTACAGGTGCCTCTGGATGAGGACAGAAGCCACTGTCTTCTTTAAACATGAATCGCCCATGCATGTGGGCGTGTACATGTGTGTGTGTACACAATCTATTAGAAAGCGAACATCTTCCTGTCTTACAAGCAGAACTCAAACAAATTATTTACAAAGTTTATACTACAACCAGCAGGAGCTTATATGTGATTTATCTGAATTATATGTGGTAAAACAGCACAATGTAGATCATAATTATGAAGTGTAAGAAAGATGATTCTACATTTTTCTGCAGCGAGTCTATTGGAAATGTCTCTAGAAACTGGAGATTTTGCCTATTCTTCTTAGGAAAGTAGCTGAAGCTTTGTCACATTGGAGCAAAAGCATCTCTAGAGATCAATTGTCACGTTTAGCCACAAATTTTCAATCGGACATAAATGTAGACATTAACTGGGGCAATTAAAATAACTTGATCTAAAACATTCGATTGTAGTTCTGGGTAAATGTTTTGGGTCGTTATGCAGTGAAAATGTTAACCACCACCTGATGCTCAGGCTGGTGTGTCTTACAGGTTCTCTTCTAGGACTGGACCATTCCTCTTCCCATAAATCCGAACCAACTTTTCCCTCCCGGGTGAAGAAAAGCATCCCTACATCATGATACAGCCATCACTATGTTCCACTGTGAGTATGGTGTGTTTAAGATGATATGCAGTGTAACCGGATTACCCTTTCCCACATGCATACTGTGTTTTCTTGGTATCCACATTACTTCTTGTTCTGTTACTTGGGTATTGTTTAACTTTTTTTTAAATTTTACCTTGGATCTTGGAGATTGGAGCTGGGAAGGACTTCATAGAATCCTAGTTACCAGAGGGAAAACAATAGGATTTGCTATTTGTTTTGGTTTAAGCCGGTGTTAGTAGCACAAGCTGATAGGAGTCATTCATTTTATGTGTTCAAACATCAAAATAATATATATAGTAATAAATATTGTATAACACTTAGTACTCCTCTATTTTATTGAAATACAAACCACGAGAAGCACCAATAAATAGCTAATAGTGGCAGTTTTCACCATATTTTGAATGCATGGCAGCCATACTAGATACTCTGGGTTCCTCAGCGATCTCCTACTTGTCAGAATTTCAACTTCTTGTTTTATTTTCCAGCTTGGAACTTGGATAATCTGACTAAGTATAAAGAGAACACATAATTAAACTAAGAGACAGTATGTTCCCTCATTACACAGTCGTGTTTTCATTGTCTGCATATATGTGTTATTAAAACAGAATGCCCCCCTGGTTAGACTCTTAAGAGTAGAACAGGACTTTATGTTCATTAGTAGAGTAGCTGTAGAATATGTAGAATGCAGCGGATGTTTCTATGCAGTTAAAAGATATTGATTTTAAGATAATAAAGCTGAAATTAGGTGAATAATTCTTTTCAAATGGTTATCCACACCCTTTATAGCTCATCTGAAGACAATAAACAATCCACATCTTTTGGCCAGAGAACAGTGACTTAAACAGTGAATTTCTTTCTTTCTTTCTTCCTTTCTTTTTTTTTGAAATTATAAATACTCTTATCCACTTGGCCATCCATGCTAAATTGAATGAAGTGAACTATGTCCTGCTCTCCTTATCAATGACCTTTTCTAATCTCTCTCTTTACTCATAGAAAATTAAGTAACAGTGGCAGATCAGGCAAATTTAATCAAAGACACTTTTGATTATCAAATGCGGTCACATGTGGATCAAAGTACAATTGAATTATTGTATTGTTCTGAGGGTGTGTCATTACTCGCAGCAATGGAAGATTCCTGTTTTGTCGCTTTAAGACTAACGTTAATGCCAACGATTAAAAGAACTACAATTTAAAAAATGTATTTAGCTTAACTTCCAGGCTGTTAAACTACCCTTCAAAAAATAAAAATAGTGAACACAAGCAACCTATTTCAATACAACTGTATGTTATATAATTTAATTTCTTTTTACCATGAGTCCCAGTTGGCACAGTCTCTGTCTTGCCCAGGAAAACGACCGTTTGCTGGATGGATGAGGTGCTCCCTGTACAGATAAATGCATAAACACTCCTTGTACCCAAACAAAGGCATCAAGCAGGCATTTCATTAGACCATTGTGTGATATGGCAGGCTGCTGCTGTGAATGTATTTATTAGTTTGCGATACATGCCTTTTCCTGTTGTTCCCGGGGCAGTGGATAATGCTGGTTTTGTTCACGGCCCAGTGTGAGCGGCGCCTCAGCTGCCAGCTGTCAGGGGCGATACCGTCTCATTTGGATTCCCAGCCTGCTCGCTGAATGGCTAATTAGATTTGCCATTTTCAATCCACTGATTGCTATACATAATAGGACAAAGGAGGTGACAGCATGTAGCATTCAGATTCAACTGTAACAATTAATAACTGCGGTAATTAACATGTGTGTTGGACACCATTGATTGTGACATTACCTGCAGTAAGGATGGCCCCGGCCCCTGCCGATTCATTACAGAGCACAGATATAGATTGTTATTAATAAACTGCTATCTGCAGCTCAGAGAAGGTTATTAATTACACAAATTAGCAAGAGCAGGGGTAATCAAGTTAAAGCGGTTTCATTCCCAATAATTGATCTAATTTTTACTGACCACTCCTGTTCCACGGTGTCACACAGCGCCACGTGAAGAGAAATCACCTCATTAACAAAAGTTTAATCCTAATCATAGTTCTTTGGTCTGCCAGGCTTTAAGGTCATATCTGAATGTCAGAACCATTTGGAATTGATTGCTGCTAAATTGAATCAATGTCATGTTTGGAGAAAACAATAACCCCTAATGGATGAGGCAGGCTTGCGCAAAACAAACAGAGTTGCTTGGAGGTGTGGATACGTGTGCATAGGGAGTTTGGGTCGGTTCTGCCACTTTCATAATTCATTCTGTCCATTGTTAGAGAATTGTCAGGATTGTGGGCAATTAGCAGCAGCTGCAGGGGCCTGTGGGTGTCGATACAGAAAGGGGAGCAGACCGGGATCAAATAAGGAAAATGGTACCGACTCCAGCTGATAAACTTTGCATTCACACTTTTTTGCGTAGTTATTTTTAACATCTATTTCTGTTACCATACTTTTGACATCCATTTTTCTTCTAAAAACAATATTTTAGGAGCATTAAATGCAGTTGGTACTTTGTTCAAACCTAGTGGTTACATAATAGGTAGGTACCATACTTACCAGCACTTACTATGTATTTGTCTGAGAGGAAACTTACCTGTTATTTTCCAGAACTCACAAGGTACTTTTGCATTAAGTGTTATGCACTTTTCCAGATACTTTTCTTGAACTTACTATATACTTTATTAGCACTTTTTGTGATCTTACAGGGAAAGTCTTTGAATTCTAATGGAACTTGTTGGTTACTTTGATTTATAATACTGTGCATTTATGGGTCTAAACAGCTCATTTCATTGATTGTACAATTTATTTTCTAGGACCTAGCACAATGCCAACGCCATGGGTCTGAACTCCTGCTTTAACTTCTCTTTGGTCAAATCACATCTGTATTAACATTTCATTCATACAGCGACACCAATGTTTCTCCATGCTACACCCAATTTAACCAACCAGTTTAAAAGTTAAATTGGGTGTACCATGTTTTATAGATGTTTAAATAAACATCTATAAAACATTAATATCTTTCAAGAAATAAGAAAAAGAAAACAAAGCTGAAATAAATAAAACCAGATCAAGCTCATGAGGTAAAGTTGTGCAAGAAACTGATGCAAATAAAAGACTTAACTCTGCCACAAATGACAGAAAAAAAAACTAAACTTTTCTTTAGAAACTGAGTGTTTACTTTCTTTATCTGCAAAAAGATCCCTACTCCATAGTTTAGTAACCACTTTCTCCTTAATGTTATAAAAACTTCTTTAGATCCATGTTGTAAAAGACAGAATTGGGCCAAACAGAGACCACCCCAACATGTGCAAGTCAAACATGCTGAATGTACTTCTTAGCATGATGCATTGGTACTTTCTGCTTTAGGCTATCTATTAAAATGCTTCTCACCAAAAGGTCAAGCTCCATTCAAACCTCGTACAACTGGTAATTTCCAAACAATTTTGACCAAATGGTGTTGCCGTAAGAGCTAAGCTACGGTTTGGTGAGTTACAATGGTGCCCTCCTGAGTACATACAATATATGCCTGATGCATATTTAAGTGTAATGTTGATTGTATGTAAAGCTTGTGCATATTAACTTAATAAGTCTATTTTAAAATGCCAATCATTCACTTTGCATTGGCCTTTTAGCAATCTATAGCAGTAATTTAAACATGTTAACTATTGCTAAATGATAATCTAATGGAACATTGTTCAGTATTGTTGATTTTTTCTTTATGCTGTCACAGTTTTACTGTGTCATGTCTTGGAGGGAGTAAGCAGGCTTTTTCTTTTCATTGGATGATGTTTACATATCAGAAAACTGTTTAAGTATATTCTGGGAGGGCAGAATAACAGCATAAGTTGTATGTGGTTACTTAATTATACTAATGTATCATGTTAAGAGGTGTATTATGAATGCTGTCATTCATTAAAATTATTATAATTAGACCTTTAAATTCTTATGCTGCATCAAGTGTAATGCTGCTATGAGCTTAAATCAGATATTCTACTAAAACCTGAACATTGAAATCAGTAAACCTGAGCAGGACATTTTTCTTAAATATACATATATAACTTGAAGTGTTTGTGAAAAGCTCTAGATTTGCCAGCCAAAAATAATCCTATTTTAACTTTTCTAAAAAAACAAGACGTAGTTAAATTACTATTTTCAGTTCTTCAGGCTGACTCAAGATATAGATAAAAAAAAAAGTGTAACTCCAGAGCCCTCTTCACATTGCCACTACCTCTTTGTAACAAAACAATCCCCCCACATTAAATTTCTTTCCCCACCACCACCTGGCAAAACAGCAGCCATTTCCATCATCCGAAGCGTGTGAAAATTCACGCTCATTTTTCTCAACACATTCTTTAATATGTGCTGTTCTTCTTTTCCCCTTCCACTTCCTCTCTCCTCCTGCATATGAAATCCTTCCATTCTTTGCTGCCAGCACCCAAAAGATGCATCCAATCATCTCCAAGCGATGGCAGTTACAATTTTCTGTGAACAATTTGCTCCCTTAAGAGGAAAATTGCTTTCAATATAAGCTCCCTTTGAAAGACAACAACAATAAAAAGATACAACTGTAATACCGCTGTCTCTGTCAGCACTTGTCTGGGACAGCTTCAGTGGGAACGTATGACTGGGGGATGAGGTGCTTACAAGTCAGCCTTGTAATATCAGCATCTGTGTGAAGCAGTGTTGGCAAATGAATCCCACTTTGAACATAACAGCTTGGCATCACATGAAAATGACTGCCATGAGCAGTGGCTGTCAGATATGCTCCTGCCACGGTGCTGGGGAATTGTCATTTATTATATGTTGTGCCTGCCTCTGTCAGCTCGCGTTGAGTGCGTGTATTGATTTGCAAGAGCAAAAGGGTGCAGAGGTCACTTTGATCAACACTCTGCAACACACAGGAATCACACAGAGCTGACATTCCATTATCTGAGACAAAAGGGATCCAGAGCAAAGAATATGTTAAGGAACAGTGGACTTCAATACAGCAATATGACTATAATTAACAGAGAAATGGACTGCTTGTGTTGGTGCTGTCTGCTCCTCGACGCAATTGGGGTGTCCCTTTGATATTACACGCTCAACCTTCTGGCTCAGCAAGTCTTCTATTGGCCCTGTTGCTTTGTCAAGTAAAATAAGCTTCTTTTATGCACTTTAAGATCACTTGGGAGACCAAAGGGGAAAATGACTAAAGGCATTTGTTTAAGATGACTAAAATTAATAGTGTACCGTTATATTAACATGTTTTTTTTAGTTATAGAAAGAAAATAGTTAGGCATTCACGTCGATGCTGGGTTGCAACAACTGACAGCACAGAGTTACGCTGGAAGAACTTGGAGACTCCCAAGTTTAAAAAAAGCCTTATCACTTTTAAGTCCTTGAAAGAGTCTACAAGTTCTCTAGTAAAGAACATAAATGTCTTAAGCTAATAAATAAAACTCAGAACACAGAATATACACATTACCTGTCAGAGCAGTGTCACAAATGTAATGAATGGGTTTCATCTCCAATTACATGAGAAATGTTTTGTTTTTTAACTCAAGTTGACAGACATCATGTCTAAGGGTGCATTCACACCAGCACAGTTCAGTCTGTTTTAATGAAACTCTAGTCTGTTTGTCTAGAAAGTCCTGTTTGCTTGGGGAGGTGTGAATGGACAACCAAACTCTGACGCGGATTAAAACAGTGAACTGGTCTGCCTAAAAGCCTAAGTCTCGATTCCATTAAAGTGAACTCTGGTGCGGTTCGAATGCATATGTGAATGCAAGCGGACCGAATGCAAGTGGACCATAGTGTGCAGGGTGTTATGGGTAAATACAACCAAAACAAAACAAACTCACTAGTCTAGCACTAGTGAGAGCAATAGTTGTGGGATTCTAACAAAGACAAAAGAAAAATCCTGCAACCACTAAAATTTGATACACCTCTATTTTTGTTTACATTTTGTGACGAAGGAAGTTGTCTTCCTCAAAGGTTTTGGTGTCGTTACCTTCTGTGGTTTTTGGTGCAGCGCCACCACAGGCGAGAAGGGGAAGAAGTATCTCTAAGGGTTTAGTTTGTTTGACACATTGCAGTGTGAAAGCGAATTGCAGCAGCTGAAAATGTAACAAATGTTGCATTTTTGGTCCCCATTCAAACCTTGTCTTCTGGACTGTCAGGTAGGAAAAGTAAACTCAGTCAACTCTTGGGCTTTTACAACATTTGGGCTACGGTTCCCCACCAGTTGTTGTACTTTTACCCATTTTTGGTTGGAATTCAATCCACAAGCTGGTCTAAAGCTGAGCGGGAAAACTTTAAATTGTAAGTGAAGTGAAAGGTTTGCTATTGATGCCAGTAAAACACTATGACATGGTGGAAAAATCTTTGCTTAAATCATGTTTTCTCCTCAAGGGACTCTTTGAAAGGTAACAGACCTCTCTGAACAGACAGCAACAATATGCTTTTCTTTATTAACAGGTCACTGGCAATAATTAGGGAGATGATTTCAGGCGTAGGTGGTCGCTTTGATTGTCCTCTTACACATGAAAAGTGTCTCATTGCTCTTCTTTGAGCCTGCTTGACTGGCGTTATTGCATGGGCAGGCCTTGCTGCTGTCTTTTCCTGCCTGTCAAAGTCATGAGAGGATCACTTTATCATCGTTTGTCTGCCGTGTCTGACACTATTGAGTAGGAGGGAGCCCTTAGGGAAATGGGCCAGGCTGCTGTATTTGCTGTATGCTCTTTCTCCTTTTTTAACTTAGTTGCTAGCCTGGCTTTATCAGGATTGTTATTTCATTCTGTCAAATTGCTTGGAAAGGCTTGTCACGTGACTCGCAATGACCAGCCAGACTATCCTAATGTGGTACTACTCAATATGATAGCTTGTCAAATCCATAGTGGGACAACTCTGCTTTTTGAGACCTTGCTGTGTTTACAGCCAAATGATTTTCATCACTCTGTCGTGTTTATTTTCTTCTTATTACAAGTTTTTATTTATTTCACTCAAAGTCTAAACTATATTTACTGCTTGAGAAGAAATGTCTGAATGTAGATGTATTATTTATAGGAAGATTATTATAGCAACATTAACATTATTTATAGCAACATTAACATGCACAATTTGTCTTCAAATATGAAATATTAGCATGCTCTTTGCAAACTTTTGTTAACTGTTCTGGCATTGGTCCAAAATGTCTGACTTTACCACAGTGTTTAACATAAACCCTTGACTTCCATTTCCAATCAAATTAGCTTTCTTCAAAGTCATCCTTACTGCCTGCAAATCTGGTTCCATTTAATCTGGCTTCAGTATTTTAATCTAATTTTTAAGCGAGATATGCTGAATGAAGTTAGCATTAGAGCATACTGCTGTTCTCTGGAAAACAAAGCAATTTAAAGAAAAGCTCCAGAGTGAGACCGGACAGCGCACGTGTGACTATGGAGATAAAGCTTAATGATACCATATAATTGTACAGCCAGTTCCCAGTTATCAGAAGTTTGACTGGAGGAGCGTTTGCATGCATCTGTCCTAGTACAGGCGCATCATATATTACACACTGCACTGGACCAATGCACAATGCAAAATTGATTAATATTTGCTTTCAAAATGACACAGCTTGATGCATGGGGGCTCTCCACATGGAAATGAACACTTTAAAGGAGATGAATAGCCTCAACAGAGGATTGTAAAGTTCAAGCAGTGGATTTGCATATTTATATTAGAGGTTACTGATAATAAGCAAGGTAGAAGGAAGTAAATGCAATCCGTTTGTCAATGTACAATTCTTACATTACAAAAATAGGTCTTATTAGCCTCTGGGTGCTGATAAGCTGAATTACTTGCTGCACTGATGATGTATTGGACTTCATTTTGCCTTCATAATGCAATTTAGATAAAGATGAGCACAAGACAATTGATGAATCAGGTACGAAGGTTAAAGGAATTCAGTCACATTATCACAGTTGTCATATAATAGCATATTATATGTTTATGTGACTGCCAGAGTACCAGAGGTGTATTGGTGTCCCTTTTCATCCAAGTGTTATGCCAGTAAGTCCAGTAATTTTTCCCCTTCACAGCAGCAGTGGAGTTTGTGTGTATCAACTCCACAACAACGCTACAAAAGTCATAAAGTTTTATATTTTAGTTTGAGACACTTATACCATGATGTCACATATTAAACACAAAATGACAAGACAAGACTTGATAGTTTCATAAAAGTTGAGATAATACTCCTAATGTCAATAACAAGTTTATTAATATGCCACATTTAAAACCAACAGCAAATGATCCAAATGCTTCACATTCACCCAATAATCAAAATAGATAATAAATAAATAATAACAAAAGTAAATAAAACTGAGTTTAGATTGCTGAAAACTATTTAGCTTCTTATATACAATCAGTCATAGCCAGGAAAAAGAGATGAGGTTTTAGTAGACCATATAATTAATATGGTGCTAAACTATTTACAACTTTCAAAGCGAGCGGTAAATGTGTTACATATGGAATCATGGTGCTGGACCAGAGATGGTTTGTCACTGAATCAAAGCATTCATAAGATTTGTATTTCATTTTCAGTTAGTATTTTGGAAGGGAAAAAAAGTGTTTAATGCATGGCAGCTTTTAAAGATGGTTCATTTTAAACAGCAACATTTCCAATTTTCATGATAACCTCCCAGATGAGGTTCTGAAACAACCAACATGCCAAAGAATTCAGATTTTTTTAATCTACTTGCCTTGCAGTTATTATTCCATTTTTGACAAAATGTGTTTCACATAGTTAGGTTCAGTTAAACTTTTTCATAAACCAGTAAATGCCTTTGAAATAATAAGTTTACATTTTTGTTATTGCCTACCTGAAAAAGAGAGAAGGTGACTGCTATAAAAAAAGTTACAGGTAGAAGCTTAAAAAATTCAGGTGAAATTACAAAAGCAAATAGTGGTGACTCAAGTGGTTGTCTCTGACTGTTGATTTATTTAACTACTAAATAAATGCATATTTGAGTCACCCTTCTTTCTTCTTTATTCCCAGATCAAGTGTTGCATTTTGAAGATAAGAAGCACTGAAAGTATCAGAAACCAGATATTCCTCAATAGCTGGTGCGATATGAGTAATGAGGAAGGACATATGTTGCATGAAGCTTCTGTGTGAGAAAGATGATACCACTCAAACAAAACACAATATATGTGTAATCTAATATGTGCCATATGTTGACCATACATATGAGACCTCCCATCTTTTTGCTAAAGAGAAAAATGAAATCAAATATCACCAATGAGGAGGGCCAATAAAATTAAAATGATTAACAGGAGTGCAACACACACCTTTTGTTTGAATGGGGACATTTTAATGTTTTCCTCAGTCATTTTTTTCCCCCTTAAGCTCCTTAGCAGCTCATTATGGTGTGGTTCATGCTAAAGGACTTGGCCAGGAGTACAGGTGTTAAAATGCTTTTGGCTCTAGCAAACAGCCCAGAAGCAGCAGGAAAGTAAGTCTCCTCCTCTGCTGCACCAATGTTTCAGGAAACTGCAGATATATGTGAGCTGCGTACTTACTTCCAAACGGGTATGCATTTTATGTTGTGCAATACAACTTGGCACCATTTAACACATCCTTTCTGTAAATGCTAACTGTAAACAGTTACTCTCACATATGAAGCAGAAATCAGCCCATGCTGCAAAGAACTGATTTAGACACACAAGAGAAAGCCCCACAAAGTGGACACATCCTTCACGTGTTATCCACCATTCATATCTAATAGGAATGTTATTTTTTCCAATTAAAGTGGCATAAAATCTCCCAGAAGAGTAATGGAGATTTGATTTAATTTTCTACAAGTGCTGTAACAATTGTAGAGTCAAACAGTTTTTGTTGGCGTACTTAGGGATCGGATCCCTGCGAGGACAAGAGAGCGGTTGAGGCCCTGTGCTTCAGTTGAGCCATAAATCTCCATCATTTTAACAAGAAGAGACAGGAACCAATTTGTGAGATTTATGTTTTTTTTTCTTTTTTTCCCTCTTGTTCTCTCAAATATGAATGAAGAACAGACATATCTGTGAGGCAGTGATGAGTGCGCTAAATCCAATCAGAGTGGAAAATGAATTTTAACGGGCTTGTCGTTACAGTTTAAGCCTTGTAAGGAGCTTCTTCTTCTGTCATGTTAATTCAATTCCCCATCACGATGATCTCGGCAGAATGCAGAAACTTCTCAGCCATAAAACGGCTTTAAGGGCAAGCGTTGCATGTTTGAGAAGGAAAGATATGTCCTCTAATTGAATAATAAACAATGTCTAAATTGCATTATAGTTCTTCAGGGTAATTGGATTAGGAGGAGGGGAAAACTGCAAGCAAACCTCATAATAATAGCATATAAAGAAATGGATTGGTAGCGGTATGCTGGTCATTGATGGGACAGGAAGAGTCTGTGCTACGCTGTGGCCTTGTGAATGCGGCACTTTCACCATGCCTTGTCTGGAGTCGAGCTTTCACAGCTCTGCAAATGAGCACAGACAAGCTCACCCACACTTGGATGCAAACACTCGAACTGTGAATCAAAACATGCAAAATTAAGTGTCAGATATTCTATGTGGAAAAACTCCCTGTTTTCTCAGGCTCCTGCTCCAGTTTTTGCTAACATTATTACAACATGATCTTTGAAATATTCATTCCTTCAAGGTTCAGAAAATTATATTAAAGATGAAAGCATTTCTGGCCTAATTATTTAAATCCATCTCTCATGACAGAGGTTGTGTTTTTATTTTTTTCTCTTCCAAAGGAAAAAAGGGAAATCACAAAACCATTAAACAATGTTAACTTATTGAGGTGGAAGAAAATGTGAAGTGCTCAATCCGATCATTACGCTTGGGGAGTCGTATAAATGTGGTGGAAATAAATCAATGAAGGGAATGCACCAACTTTAATTTCAGCAAACCTACTAATTTACTCGAGTCAAACAAAGTCTGCTGTGAGGATATTATCACGCCTTCAGATGGAAAGGTGGTTTTGCAATCATCCTGCCTTCTAACCACTATAATATGCACAAGTGAAAACAAGTCAAGACATCCTGTAGTGAGCACTCACACTCCTTCTAAACACTACTTTTCTTCAAACCCCTTTAAAATCTCATTGACTGACATTGCAGATTTAGCCACAACTACAGCAGATGGCATCCTGAATATTAAGAATATTTCCAGGACCTTGAAGGGAAGCTTAGAAGAGAAGTGTTGCATGAAAAAGTTGACACAGCCACATCACTCCTGTACTTTTCTCCCTCCACCGACGCAGTGCATCCTAGAGTTGATTTTAAACTTTTAATGTTTGTTTTTAAAGTTATTAATGGCATTGCACCTTCCTGTTTATGTGATCTTTTACAATCACCTTACCTAGAGCTCGTTGGTCTGCTGATCAACATCTTCTGGAAGTCCTCAGGTCAAAGTCCAAACAGCGAGATGACCGTTCGTTTGCTGCATGTGGTCCAAAGCTATGAAATTCATAACCATCAATCTACATTTGTTTAAAGCTGAGCTTAAAAACATAAATATAGAACTGCTTTAAACAGATAGTAGCAGATAGTAGTGCTCGGTTTTTATTCTAGCCTGTATTTTTTATTACTGCACTGATGGAAAGCAATTTGGTTTAGTAGTGACTGTTTTGAAGTGCTGTGCAGCTAAAATTTGATCGACTGTTTGATTGAAAATATCTAATTTTTTCAAAATTCAAAAAATAGTAAGCAAGCTCCCCTTTTTAATTAATAGGACATGAATCTAACAAATGTTGAAAGAACAGTAGCATCTATTTATCATAATGTGAGTGTTTAGTGTGACGTTGATGCGAGTTTCAGAAAGTCTGCCTTTGATTGGTTGAACATGCCCTGATGATTACTCCTTCCCTGGGAATCAGCTGATTTATAAGATTTACAGGTTCAGATTGTTTTGCAACAAATGTTTTTGTTTGGTGTGTGCACTTTGCTGTTTTAATGCAGTTTAGTGTAAAACTCCTGCTAAATTTTTGTATTTTCCAGTTTAACCCAGTTCTGAATTCAGAGTGAACCACTGCCTGGACATCCAACAAGCAAAGCCAGAACCAACAGTCCGTGCTGATGGAACCGCTCTTGGAAGCTGACAATCCCACCAGACGACAGAGTCCCAGAACTGAAAGAAACTCAGGTTAGTTCTGAGAAATGATGTGTTTCCACAACCTTGAATTCCTCTATTTTTACATTTCCCAAACATCTGCATCTTAAATTTACAGAAGACAATAGAACTAAAAATTAAAGTCCATTAAACTTCCATTTTTAAACTCTAGAAAGACTAGTAAACTTTTGATAAAAGTCAGACCTTTAATCAGTTTGAGGAATGCTCTGAATGTTAAGCTTCCTATAAATAAAGTTCCCCCTTAGCTGTAGCACTACTTAATTAAATCTTCAGAAAGTAGACCTTGGGTTAATCAATAATAAAACCAAGTCATTGATTACATTAATTATTAGTATTTATCCCAAGTATTCCTTGACTGCAGTGTATTCATCATAGTGATGTTGAAAAGATCTTAATCTAAGAGATATAGGAGTCTCTCTGTATCTGTAAAATTGTGATAAAGATCCTGATTATTACTTTACTGATGTAACTTAACTGCTACAATATCCTTAGACTATAAATCTTCTTGCACTTCAGAATTTATGCTTTGTCTCATACACGTACAAACTCTGATGTTACAATAAAATGCATCTTGACCGCAGAGTTTCCATTTCCCAGCGGAGGAGTTGAGGCAGACGTCCTGACAGAGTGAATGCCTCAGCTCTACAGTACTCAGCTGCCATGCCGTGTCGTGCATGCCGTAATCTGGTAATATCAATCATAATTGTGTTAGATGTAATCCATCAGACTTTCAGTTTGTCAGGGTCAGGGTAGGAAGCAAGGCCCCACTTGCCATCAATTATCAGACATAAGAGAGTAAGAGGATGGAGCTCTCCTCTATAAATAATATGGTGTGGCCCCGGCCCTGCCGATCGATGCCGTACAGTTCCACTGTCATGGCTTTAATGGCAGCTGGCTTTCTTGGCTACGTGGATCAATAGCGTGTCTCCTCGGGGCTCAGTCTGGGTCCAGGTCACGCCTGGTGATGGGGGCGTAAATGACACCTCTGTTGTGATTGGAAAAATGCAAGCCTTTTGGGTTATTTAGTGCTACCACTGGGTGTTTTTGTTTTTGTTTTGTTTTTTCTGGCAGAGCCTGTGGGGGGACACCTGTTGGGATGAGTCAAACATTTCTCTTATGATCCGCTCCACCTCATAGTAAACATCTTTTATTTTTGAGTGCATCATTATAAAGATTTATGCAACTCTTTAGTTTTTAGCTTTTCCATTGGTTCTAGGTTATATAAACAGGGACGACTGGCTGTTTAAATTCTAAACAGGCTGGTTTGAAGTGATGTCTAATTGAAAAACATGAAGAACCACAGCGGCTCAGTTTGAATGTCAATGGATGCAAGAATGACAGGCAGCACAGCAGACAACCAGGCCAGGGTAGCTGGGCCAAAACTTTCGGGACACATAAACAAACACACACACAACCCTTGTTCTCACGGTGACACAGACCAAAACTAAGTGAGATCATGTACAAAACAGCAGCATACACATAAAACTAAAAATGACAGAGGTAGATGGTAAAAATGCTTTGCCCTCAAAGAAACAAAAGCAGGCACATGAAAATCAAGATGTTTGCAATAAGAGCACAGTTCTGGTTGCATGAAAATATCTATAAGTTTGTTAACTTTTAAGAGGCTCTCCTTCAAAACAAACAGAAATAAATCATTAATGGGATGGTTCAAAAGGGGGAGCTGAGAATTAAAAAAAAACAAAAATCTATCATTACAACAACCGGTTCTCAAATGTCATGTGAAAATACTGCAGCAGTTTCTCATGGGTGAACTGATAGCAGCAAGACACGAGTTGTTGGTGTCACAGAGAGGCCACAGAGCTGACACAAATCTGTCCACTTTCCTGGCGGTGGTGGCCTGCCTGAAAGAGCTGGTGTGTGAGAAGTAAGAGAGATATTGATCAGAAGGCAACTGAGAGTCAACCCAGTTCTATGAACTTTCTGACTAAAGCCAGACAACATAGAAAAATGAGAGGGGCCATCTTTTATGTGTAATGTCAGTCTGCATTGTGTCTTTCAGGTGGTGCTGAATGACAATTAATTGAATCTTGAAAGATTTTCTACTGTGTTTTAGCTAGACAAACATTCTGATGTGAGTGAATCAGTTCATAGTGATGACTCACACTCTACTGTGTTGCTGGCAGTTTGGGCAAAGAGGATGGTGGGTCTGGAAACCTTGCAGTGTCAAAACAAATTTGCTCTACAAAATGGGGGAAAGAGCTGAACATTCTGCTTGTTGCGTAGTAAACTTTATTCAGTTAAATAAATGATAAATATCTGCTTCAGGTGTAAAAGTGGACAAGGCCTGAGACATGTAAAGAGTCAAAGATTATGAGGACAGAGAGAAAAGAAACAGGAAAGGGTTAGGGCTAAAACAATGACAATCACAACAAATTAAAAGAAAAAAACAATATGTACTCATCAATTTACCAATTTCTCAGGTACAATAGTTTAGTTGCTTGTTGCCACAACTATCAACTTAGCCATTCCCATAGCCCATCTCAGTGCTATAGGTGGTGAAGACAACTGTCTGCAGTACAAACTAAGCACCAGAATGGTGAAAAAAGTGGATTCCAGGGACTTTCCATGGTGTAGAGGGGTTGGACCGAATATTTTGAAGATGACAGTGAGCTAACTGTGCTCCAAAGCTCTTCCCCAGACTTCAATCCAGTAGATCAACTTTAGGATGTGATGGAAGGGGAGAATCACATCCTAGATGTGAAACTACCTGCTGTCATGCAAATAGGCCTTAGGTTGCAGGACTCTAATATCTTGTTAAATCTCTAACATGAGAACTGAAGGTGGTTCTGGTGATTGGCCTGGTACTAGCAGGTTGTGCTTTATGATATAAACATGTGCTGTGAAAGAATATAAAAGTAGAAACGTTGTACCTGGAAGTCCACGCTAGCCTGACGTAGAATGCAGTGTGGTTTTAAAGTAAGACATCCAGGTCTAAATTCAGTCTAGAAATGGTTACAGTGAATGAGTAAAAAACCTGTGTAAATCAAGTTTAAATCCTTGCTTCAGAAGCTACATTCATTTTCCATTGACCTCTTTCATTTAGAAGCAATTGAGAGGAGGGTCTGCTGCTGTGCTGCTACTATCAGCCTTGGTCTGTCCTGGAACTAATGGAGCTTCCTCTGGACTGCTTTTCCCCTCAGATGGGCACAGCTGGTGGGAGATCCGCCACCTACTGTGGGGTCACCCCTACCCTCCCCACCACCTGCACAGTTTCAACCACATCTTGACTTGCACCTTTGGTGTGCTGTACAGAGCTCAATCCTGACAGAACAACAGCAGTGCAGTGGAGTTCCAGGCACTGTTGGACCTTCAGAGAAATGTTGATGTCACACTCTTTTTTAAATTGTTCTCCCATAAAAGCCATGGCGACAGACTAGTTTGAATAATATGACCATCCAACAAGACAATGAGATTAGCTCCGCAGGCTCCGGGTCTGAGGGTGGTCGGCTCCACCTTGCTAGCATTTTACATGACCTGTGAAACGAGTTCTGGAAAAAAGGACTCAGGTCATAAAAACATTACAAGAGGAACTGTGAAGCAGGCAAAAAGAACTATTTAATGTTTTGTTCAACGCAAAAAAGACCCTCTTTTCTATGGTTTATCTTTTTCACAGTAGTAGCGCTGCTCAATCAAACTTTAAAGTTATTATTGTAAACACAATGTGTGGTGCAAGAACTTTGAACAAATATAAATGTTAAACTAATTTAGAATTACATAATAAATCATTTTTAAAATGTGCAATATTTTGTAAAACTATCACAGAACCAACCGATGTGAGAAGCATCATACCTCTGCAGTAACAACCTTTTGCCAAGAAGACAAAGGAACTAGAAAGGGGCTACTTTCCACTTTATGCACAGCGGAAAGTCTGCGTGTGTGAGAAGGTTATAAAAAAAGTGTACCTTCACACTGTGCAACTTGTAAAAATTGGCAAAGGCTACACCCTTTGCAGCCGCACAGCAGGATCCAATTAGGTCTCTTATCTTGTAATTATGTCCCTTACACATCTGCATTCCAGAGTTTTTCGAAAAAGCCTGCTGTCCTCTTTCTTTCTAACAAGCTCTCAAATTAATTAGATTGCTCTGTAATTGAACCTTTTCATGGGTCCCTTGGCAGGCAAAATATGCTAAGCTAGATCTGTATTAGCAGAGCATCAATCATAGCTGATCAACTGATAAACTGTTGATGACGGTAGGCGCTAAGTGGTTGCACCTTTATGTAAATGCAGTGTCCACCTTGCAGCAGATGCAGTTTAGATTAGAGGGGAGGAAATGTGTCCCAGGGCTGGCCACTGTGGGGCACTGCGCTACAGATCACTGAATGTCACCACACCAGAGTCCACAGGACAACATAAACATGTTCAAAATGGACATGACTGTGTGCTTAAATGAAGCGTACACAGAAAAGTTTCTGTTCTCCCATACAGTGCTAGATATCTATGTTGGTGTGTCTCAACATCTAAATCCAATTCAGATAGTCACTTAAATAATTAAAACATTTATTTAAATCCAACATTTTAAAAGTTTTTTAATATAAATTGCGTCACATCTCTCCTAAACAATTGCTGATGTTAAAGAATGTTTATCTTTACTTGTTCAATGAAAATAAAGGCAGCAGAAAGCTGACATGCAAATACCTGTTTGTGCCTTATAGCATGAAAGTGATCACAGGTTAAACAAAGTCACAAGTTCCAGTATGACAAAAAAAAAAATCATCAGGTTCATTCAATTTCCACAAACATGCTTTCCATGAATGTCAATTAAATCAAACAGACCTTGCATAACCTGACCTCTATGTGCCGATCACAAATGGTTTGAACTTGTACAAAGTTCTAAAGGTTACATACAGCTCGATAGATAAGTTCCTAAAAGGAAAAATAGTGAACATATTTGAATGACAACTTACAGTACTGCTTACCTCTGTTTTAGTTTACTTTGTTGCATTAATTTAATTTAGAAAACAATTTTGTTTTTGAAAAAAAACCCTCTTGTAGTAAAAACAAGCATCAAGTAAAGCATGCCTAGAGGGTTTTTTCTTTGTCTGAGTGCACAGTCGAGGAGTCAAGTGTTCTCACAGTTTAAAATGTTCTTGAGACTTAAGAGGGGGAGACGTCCTTATGCTGTGAAAGTTGTCCCAGTTATGCAGAGTGGAGTTGAGTTGATCAGAACTAGGAAAAGAAAAAAATAAGAGTGCTTAATCAGAGACTCTGCAATGAGGTCTATGGTCACTATGAAGGAGCAACAGAAACTCACAGCCCAGGTGAGACACTATATTGACATGGTAAATGGCCTGTACTTTCATAGTGGTTTATCAAGCCAAGAGGACTCCGAAGCACTTTACACTACATTCACTCATTTCCCCATTCATAGTCTAATGGTGGTAAACGACACAGTCGCCACAGCTGCCCTGTGGGAGACAGACCCAACACTGGGTCCCAACACACCTTTATCAGGTGACACAGGCTGAACAATGTTAATGTCAAGTTAGAGGAGTATAACATAAGACAATCTGGGCAGAAAACTTGATAAAAGTTGCAAAAGATAAGAGACTAGGTTCGAGTTTCATCCTCCTCCTCCAGGACAACAGCTTGACTGAATCTCAGAGACTCATTTGGCCAAAGAAAATGGAGAGATAGCTTAAAAGACATGAAAGTGTGAATGATACACTAGGTATCATAGTCAGGGATATCAGATTTTATTTGTAAATCCATTAAATTCTTTCACAATTATGCACTACCTTCTGGTCACATAAAATCCCAACAAAAGAAATACTCTGAAGTTTGTTGTAATTTGACAAAATTTGAAAAAACTTAACGTACGTTAATATATTTCTTTAGGTTTAACAGGCACTGTACATTTGAAACTTGCCTTGAATTTCAAACTGAATCTTTCTCCTTCTTTTCAGCAGCTAATATCTCTCAGGAAACTGGTGATTAATAATTGTTAATGCATGTGATCTCTAACCTGAAGGTTGTGTCACAGATAGTCACTCATGTTTCACAAAGAGCTGGACAAGCAGGGCAGGGGATCTGAAGGTGAGTGGAAGGGGCAGATGCTTTCTTGTGAGGCTGAGCTCACTTTATTAGCATTGATTCCCTTTTTTATGTATTTTGTCGCAGCTAATGCTATTGATCAGCACTGCCGCTGGTCATTGCCCCATTAAAAATTAAACAAATACTTTTTTGTGTGAAACATTTACCTTTTAAAATTAATCTGACATACTAGCAGAATTGTATTATGTGAATAGATGAATTTCAATCATAAAGTACTGATTTTAGAAATTAGTTTATGTAGCTGTGAGATAAACACAGCTGCTAATTTAACCCTTTAGGAGAAATTATAAAAGAAAAGAAGTTTGCTTTAAAGAGTCATGGTTGGTGTGGATATCACCTCCCCCTTCGCCCAGCCCCACACGGCCCAGCATGCTGACAATACAGCCCAAGGAAGCAGCTATAGAGATCGAGCGGAGTTGGCTTGTCCCCTCCGTCTCAAACAGGACCCCCACTGTGGAGGAGAATAGTAATTAGCATGCTAAAGGTAGCGCAAATGGAAGACCATCTTTGAATCAGCCCTGAACCAATTTTCCCATTACGAGAGCTACTAATAGGCAGAGTAGCTCCGTGTTTATGCAAGATTATCAAGCATATGGGACTTAGAGGGCAGATTCAGGAGGCTAACGTGTGTTAAGCTGTGGGTCAGAGAGTCACAAAGGACCAGAAATGGAACATCACATGTATAACAAAGATTTTTACTATAAAAATAAAACTGTTAATTGTTTTTTAAGCTAAATTTGATAAAAATCAAAACAAAATAGCAGAGAAATTAAAAATTATTTGCATTCAAATATTCTGCTAACCAGTCACTGAGCAATCGCAGCAGGGCTGCTCTTATCACATTTGGTTTGGTGTCCTCTATATTTGTAATACAAGCATCTTCAAAACTTAGATCGGCACAGATCTGTTAATATTTAGTTTTGTAAGTTTTTATTTGAATAATATCTGAGCAGCAAGCATTAATTGAGATACAAATACAATATTATACAGTTTACGAACCACTGCTTTTTGGGAGACATTCACCACACAGTTTTTGATAAACAAATAAACCAAAAAACAGATTTTTACAGATAAAAAATGGAATTACTTTGCACATGCCAAACTATTGCTTCCTGCGTTTAAAACCACAACTCAAGTTGTATTTCTTGTTTTCTGTCTTGCTCTATTCTGGCTCACTTTCTTTTAAATATCAGAAATAAATTACTCAGTGAGCAGAAAAGGGAAAATGAGCCAACAAAAAATGAGAGGAGTAGCCTAGCACTGCTTTAGTTGCGGTGACATTTTGATGCTAAATTATCCTTAAATCTATGCATAACATACAGATCCGGAGGTTTACTGTAGCTGTACAGAATACAGGTAAAGAACAAATGTTAAAATATACACAGCAAAAACACTAGAAACATTAAATATATAGCACAACAAAAAAAAACATTTTTTACTTTGAGGCCATTAGTAAAGCTTAGCAGTACTCCACTGTGTAAGCTAAAGCGTTCTTATGGCGTCTCTGAGTGACATGCAGATGCAACAGTTGGTTTGCTGTAAACATGCATTTTATTGAGTTTAATAATTTGCGAATAAAATAGCAAAACAAATTGAGGATCTAACTGTGGCTTTGATGATTGTTTAATTTATAAAGGGAAAAATTGTTTATGAGCTGAAATTTATTTCAATCTCTGAATTTCCCAGTTATCATACAATGCTGGTTTTAAGTCAAATGGGAACACATGGCTGACTGAAAGAAAAGATGTCTGTTGAGATGCAGGAGCTGTGGCGCAGACACAGTCCGAGTCTCTTGTGTGACATCCCAAGCCTTCCTCATCAGCTTATGGTAATGTTGCGAACAGTGTGACTGCTCCAATAGAGAGCCAGCTGACAGCCACTACCATGGCCTGCCTGTCACCTGACACCTGCCAATAGAAAGGGGGAGGCCCACACACATACACACAGCACATATATTACAGCACCCACACACACACGCACGCACACCCCCGTACACGCACCTGATAATCATTGAATTATACACAGTGCGCCTCTTTCACTAACCTCTCCTCTCCTGGGACCCAGCTGTTCATGAAATACCTCCCAGTAAGGCGTTGGGGATGGAGGAAAGGGGCAGCTGGGGGAGGCAGGAGGGAGGAGATGAGGGAGGAAAGGCACGAAAAAAGAAAAAAAAAAAACATCATGCATCACTGACTCTCAATACCATGCACATTTTTAAGAGAGCCAAAGTGAAAAGATACAATTTCACTCAATGAGGCGGGCTCCAAAGCCAGGCACAAAGGAGACAAGATAGTGCAATCTAGAGGTCACTGACACTGCCTCTGCTGTAATTACTACACTTCCTTTAATACTTCTGCAGCGCGTCCAACCCTGGCTCCCTCCACAGCACCTCCACACACTCGTCTCTTCCAGACAAACATGAATGTATCAGTCAGAACAAGGGTGCACTGTATAGCTTAAGTTCAACACTGGCTTCATTTATTCAGGATTTTTATTAGATAACAGAGGGGTTGATGACCCTGCCCGGAAACATATCCCTTCTCTTAACTTTTCGACTCACTCTGGTGGCTATCAATAGGTGTGAGAGATACAAAGCAATAGCAGCTCTTTGGTTTCTGGTAACATGGCTTTGGCACTTATCTTCAGACTGCAGCGCTAAGGGTCACACCAGCTGAAATTGGTGGAACAAAACTGAACACACACTAACTCAAGTGGACATGAAAGGTATGGCAGACCCACAAGGCTGGTAGGGCCCCCACAGCAACTTTAAATGCTGTTATTTGGCTTTATTCAGTTTGGTCAAAATATAGGTCTGCTGCACCCTTTCTTTAAACTATGGGGTTACTGCAAGATTATCCCAAACAGCTCTCAATTTGTGATTGAAGTTCAAACTTCCAATTTTCAGAGCCTGTAGTAAAATTTCAAAAGGACTGTTTGTACACTGCTTGACATTTTAGCATTTTTCAATTCAAAGTTTGTGCCGCAAGAGATATTAGAGAAGTGAGTGGCAATGAATCACATCAGAAGTGATGCGCCGTATTTGTCTTCGGTTCAGTTTTGATGTGTGTGCTTGTGCTGCCATTTTAAAGGATTGCAAGCAGGGTAAAAAAAGAAAGGGCTGCAGTCAACAAAATGCATTATGCACCGTGCCCGGGCCAACCACTTAAGATATCTTTGAAGATGAATCAATCACTATATTATAGTGGAGGTTCACGAGGTGCCTGGCTCATGATCGAACACTCTGCACTTCATAGCAGTCTACAGGGCATTGATGCTCTGATTGATCGCAGAATGGAAGTGACTGGAAAGAAGAAAAGGATTACGCTTGTCAAATGTAGTCAATACACCAGACCGGTGGTCAAATGTTTGCAGTAAATCTCAAATAGTGTCTGCAAAGCTAAAACGGAAAAACAGGCAAAAAAAGGAAAAAAAAAATTCATTTGCTCGGAGAACCATCCCCAGTCAAACTGACAGGCCTGCAAATATGCAGTGGGATGAGTAGCCTAAAGCTTTTGGAGATTAGCAATGCTTTATACATCAAAACAACTCTTCCTATTATCTCAAGGGGGACCTGCCATCCAAAACTGAACAGATTAAACTTAGACCAAAGAACATAGTGCTTCATACAATCGATGTGCATTATTGTTTCACTGCTGCAAAATTGTTTTTTTGAAACTTTTTTTTCCTTGTTTTTCCCTTGGCAGTGCTGGTATTAGGTGCTGCTTCATTTGAAGAAGTTATGCAGAAACGTCAAAGCATCAAATCCCCGCTTTGGCAAGAGGATTGTGGAAACAGGTAACAATGATATCTGCAGATGAACTAGAGCTCTGCAAGACTGTTACTGAGCTTAGTGTATTCAATAGCTTGAGTGTTATTTACAGAGGGGTTTTCTTTTATGGAAAAATCAAGGCGTGATTGATTCAGGTTAATGTGACTGCAAGCCAGCACCATGCAGCATCTCTGCGCTCAGGTTAACAGAAAACACTAACTTCCATAAAGTGCTATGGAGATAAATCACTGTTATCCTGACAGCCCTGACAGCAGTTTAAGCAGCGGCAATCATCGGAAGCACCTCGGGAGCCCCTGTGCCGCCTTTTGCAAAAATGTCATTCGGGGGGGTTGATGGAAGGGGAGGAGACGGGTGGGCTAGCAGAGCGACTAGAGGGGTAAAGATGAGGGGGGTGTCGCCAGCAGAGATGGTCATATGAACAACCTATCTCACTGCTGGGGCTTTACATAAACATCCCAAAGCTGTAAGCAAATTCTGTTGACGAATAAAGGCAATAAAGACAGAGAGATGTTGGCTGGGCGACCGGTCCCCAGTGGGTTCCCTTCACACCGCGCGCTCACTCACTCTCCAGCTCACAAGAGTGAGATTATGGTGTTTGCTTTTATCTGTCAGAGATCAATATTTCAAACGTCCGATAAAAGAGGAAATTGAACTGGGAATAGACTGAAGTGCTGTAAAAGTACAAAGCACAATTATCAAAAAGCACTTAAACTGCCTAATAGGATACACATATTAAAAATTCTCAAATGGATGTCTCACAGCCATAATGAGAGCGGGCTCTGGTCTCCCCGTCCTTGTGGCCTCGCTGCTGTCTTTTGATCACAACATGCTTCTCTGCTGCATGCAGCCACACTGGTCAATGCTCTCTGGGAAGTAAATGAACCCCTGGAGGTTACACACACTGTGTTTTAACATGGTGCCATTAGGTGTGATTGGGCACTTTCAGCCTTTATGGGAAATGCATTAGGAATTTAAACTTTGCATAACAACACCAGCTCTCTGGACACAAGGACACGTTAGAGGCCCCTGGAAACAAACCAAAAAGTACAGGAGTCCATAACACTCTTTTGTTAGAAGAATCTTGCTGTTTAGTTTGTGTTAGGGTCACTCTGCTGCCAAGAACTCTACTTGATTCAAGCAAAGGTTTAGACTATTGAATCTTTGACAGGAAGTCTAAATATAACTGACTTTCTGTAAGGTTAAAAGTTTATCTTCAATTTTAACTGAAAACTTAAAACTCAAAATTTCCGCATATTTAAATTCATTCCTATAAATTTAAATTCCTTGTGAATTTTCACCAATTCAGTGTTCCCACATACTTTCAAGAAAAATGGGGTCATATTTTGTTAAAGTCAGTGGAGTTCTCAGTTCTGTATGGAATATTTCTTAAAACATAAAATACTGACATCCATGAATTCATGAATAAGTTGATGTCAATGGCCAAGCTTTAAATATGGAAACACGCCAGTTTCTTTAACCTCTGTCTTCTAACAAACTGCAACAACTGACTAGAAAACTTCATATGAATCATTTGAGAGCGTTCTGAGGATATGGTGTGTGTCAGAGAAATGGGCAAGTAAAATAGGATCGCATATGTAAAAACACATCTTCCACTTTCAGTTGTCCGACGAAAGAAGAATAGAAAAAGAACTGTTTACAAAAATAAACAGAGATGTTGATACTGTCAAAAAATAATTTGTGAGTCATTGCCTCTTATAACACCAGTATTATCTCATGTTCATCATAGACATAATACAAGGGTTTTGCCTTACATTCTTTAATGCAAATTTATTGAAAAGAAGAATATCAATGACATTATATAGAAAGAAATTCACCAGGGTTTTATATTTAGAATGTCATTTAAGCAGTAAGCAGAGGATAGCAAACCAACAATGCTAATTTCCACTATGAACATAAGGGAGGCCAGCTTTTACTGATGGCTGGGAATCCTCAGATAAAGCCGTCCTATTACTCCCTGACATGAAATGAAACACCCGCCCGTTCTTCTCCTCCCTATCTCAATGATCCTTCATTAGAAACCTGATCAATAGGCTCTCTTGATTAAGTGGGATGAGAGACACTCATTTCATTTTCGAGCATTTTTACAAATCGATGGCAAGATTATCTCCAGACCAATGACAGAGATGCAAGGAAGGCACTTTAAACGCAGGCCAATAACACAACAGCATCATCTCTTAGCATCTTGTTTTACTCAAACACCCCCCAGCCACTCGCCAACAAATATTTATCAAACAGTAACTATGCTCTTCTATTTTACAGCTTACACAAGCATAGGATTATTCCACATAAACAAATGCACACTCTGACTGCACACTTTTACATTCAGTTATGGGACTTAATATAATTGCAGCAGGAGGCTGCACTGGAGCATCAGCATTAGGCAAATGAGTTTTTAAAGATATTGAAAGATTTAATTTGCAGATACCTCAGATTCATTGTAGGAGGGGTAATTACTGTTGATTGAAACTGATTGATGCTTGAGCAGCTGTAAACGTGTCAACACAAAGGAGCTCACTGCGTCTGCTGATGTTGAATTCCAGGAATCTCATGGCAGCAGCGTACATATACAATGTACTCCTCTGCTCCTAAGCAAGCTTTGCCGATCTGTCAGGATGACTGTTTAAGAGTTCAGTCATATTCAGTAAATTAGAATATGAATCTGTACTGTCAGATTAGAAGTACCTTTTGAAAATACCTTCCTTTATGGAGGTACTAAGCATACTTTTCAGTAAGTCAAACATTTCTACATGAAATGTGTGTTTTTTAAACAACAATGTTGCATTATCATTTTAAAAATCATGGTTTCATTACCTGTAAGAGAAAAATCATCATAATTAACAGAAATATCCATCTGTGTGTAATTAATCTACATGATGTGCTACACTTAGTGAAAAAGTTCCTGAAATAAATAGGCTTGTCAACAATATTCTAAATTATTAAGTGGTTTTACAAAAACTCTCATATCCCTTGAGCCTTTTTCACATTTTGTTCTGTTAAATCCACAGAAAATGTTCAATGTCTTACCATCGGCTTTTATGCTCTAAGCCAACACATAGTATATACCAGTGAAGAGAAGGGAAAAAATATATGATCTGACAATTTAATATTTCACAAACAGAATCTTGAAAATATTAGTAGTGAGTATCAGAAAAATAAATAGCATCACTACGACCAAGTAACACATCAGACACATTGTGAAGAATCTTAAAGCATGAGGAGTTTATAAATTTATATCCATGAATCAATAAAGTGTCAATTAATGGGAATTCAATGACACAACTACAAATCAACAAAGACATGGGGGACCTGGACGCAACTTGTTGGAGAAGCTTTTCTGCTTAGGTAAAGCTAGATGTGGCAAACAATTAGCATAGCACTCCATCTTGAAAGCACTTGTGACATGAGTGATGTAAAAACCTGAAGGGTTGCCCAAGTTATGTGCAACTTTGTGTTTATCTCTAGACTCTAACACAAAGTTATGTTACAAAGTAGGATGAGGTGGGGGTGAATACTTTTGCTAGGTACTCCAAAGCTGACTTGACCCACAAAGTCCAGGAAAGAAGAAAAAGGCCCAATGGAGGATCTATGTCGTTTCATCAGAAATCCAACATTTTATGAGTTGCCCTGTTAATAAGAGGGCACTTGAGTCCCTTCTGGGACTTCAATTAACCTCTGGGGCAGTTTGGTTTGCAGCTCAGTGACTGTGGCTTCAGAAGCTCCTGGTTTCTTGCAGTCCCAGCCAGCTGACAGTCAGCTAAACAGACTCAATCGATGCAGAGAAAAGAGATTTTTAGTGAGGCCGTGTGTTTTCTCCCATCGCATCACTCTTGTCCTCCTTCTGTTGCCTTTCGGCTTTAATTTTTCCCAAGATTCAAATCACATTTTTGATATTTACCTTATATGATAGAAATCTGAAGAGAAAAATCTTCAGGGAAGAATCAGAGTCAGAGTGCTGGCCTCAAGGGCGCTGATCTGGGGCTCAAACTAATTTGGAAAAATAGAAAGGTCTTACTGTGTTATTATCGTTTGTGCTGGTGCATTTGATACTGAGCTGCTGCTAGAAGGTGAGCAAACAGACGCCAAAGGCAAAAGGCGACATTTTAAAGTGATATTTCACTTTTGTGGACTGTCTTCACTTAAACAAAAGTTCAGAAACATATAATATCCTACATTAGCTGCCCAGGGGATCCACCAACTCCAGGTCCTAACACAAGCACACTGTTGATTGGATCAGAAAAAAGCCATTTACAGAGCGGTGGAAAAGCTATTGTGAGCATCACTCTGTTAGGGTAACTTTTTTCTCTGTTTGAGCATAACAGGATTTCTGATACAAAGACTGTCATCTTGAACATGAAGAAAAGGGACTGGGTATAATCCTGAACTGGGTCAGATCAGTGTGGGAAAATTCAGCCCTCAGTTCAATAAATTCAAACCGCTCCATATTATGAGATGTGGGATAATGCAGCTTACACACACTGTCTCGGCCCCTGTGAGGATAATTCATTAACTTTCCTAATCCTCTCATGTGGTGTTCCTGCAGAAAAAAAGATGAAAAAGCTCACTGAATATCAAAAACAACGATTTCTGAGCTCCTCGCCATGGCCCTATTACACTTTCACAAATGTCTCTGCAAAAAGAGGATGCTACATGCTCCAAGCATGCACGTCTCGTGTTAATGAGCTTCCAAATACATTTTCGGCAGCTTATGGCTTCGGCGCACTGCTGTGGGATGAGAACAGCTCAATAAAATATACACAGGAGGTCGAAACGGTAGGGAAATAAAAACCCCTTTTTGACAATGTTAAGCCTCACAGCTGCTTTGAGGCAACTGAAGGGTTTTTATCAGCTCTTCAGATGTTGGATCATAGGGCACAGAAAGCTTTCCAAGGGTAAGCAAAGTCAGAGGAGTCACTACTGTACCAAGACATGCCGGCACACCGCATCATTAAAACCTGTCACTGTGTTTTATCTTTGCTAGTGGTGAGGAAATATTTTGAATGTACGCTACAATATGTTGCATTTGCATAAAATGTCTCATTATAAGTATTGCTTTTCATGCTAAAATCTATATTAAAGTACAATATGTTAATAATAGAGAGAACTCTTTCAAAAAAATATTCAAAACTCTTGTCTTAAGTTTTTCGTACCTCACAGCAAAACAGTGCAGGTAATGACTTATTCTTAACTCGGATAACCAAACCTGCAAAAAAATGTAATCATACACATCTTAGTCACAACTCTGCTCACCAAAATAGACAAGGTTAAAATCCTCAAATTTGGCTCAAATTTGTATGCATCTTTTTTTAGTTTAACAAATGTACCCAGATTTTTTGCAAATTAACACAGGAGCTTCCTGAGTGTAGAAACATACTAACAGTTAACTTTTTATCCACACAATGTGGAGAGTTAAAACAATGTGTTTGTGAACTGATTCTTCCTATCTTGGAAGTTGATCATTCCAGGTTCATGGCTTTTTATAAGTTTTGTAAGTGTTGTTATGAGATATACTGGTGATTATTTTGAGTGTGCATAAACCCAAAGAATGTCATTTTGTTGACATTGTTGATGATAAATAGAGAGGCACTTTAGGTAATTCCTCTGATTAACCAACCTGGCTCCACTGCAGATGATTGAATCAAAAGCACTTGTGCATGCAGGTAATGTCACAATCATCTATCTAGTCAGTCCATTAAGTCTAAACATGGAAACTTCAGCTTCCTGACAGTACATGAAATTCCACTGGTGTAAATACCACCAAGCCTTTTTAGAACAAATAATCCAATATATATTTTTCAGTTTGATATATTACCACCTTTACCCATGAAGTTGGAGCATTGTATTTCTTCCCTGGCTTTTCCTGTCCACATTCATATCGGCTCTCTCTAAAAGGCCCAACGTTTGTTGCTGGTCGATTGTTTTTAACATAAAAAATGATTATATAGCCCCCAGGCAATAAATAAGTGAGTAAATATGTAGACAGGAAGCATGATGACAAATAACAGCACTAGCTGCAGCTCATTAATTGTTGACAGCTTCTGCAGGAATGCTCTGTGGCCTGTATTTCTGTCTCATTACCACGCTGGTCTGCACTTCCTCCCTCAGACCTTTAATTCATCTGTTATAATTTGCCTCTGCCTGCCCTTTGATTTATTGCAAACTAAGTTGTGTGGTAAGATGCCTGATTTATGGCAGCCATTGAGCGCCTACAAATCAGAGAATATTTTCATTGATTACTTCAAATTGTCCAATCTTTGCTATGTTCCTGGGTCCTGATTGGGCGGTGTTTACAGACTGCCTGCTTCTAAATTAAAAATCAATAAGAAGCCAGAATCAGAGTGGTTGGATGAATCCAGGCCAAGGCAAACGGTTCTTCCTCAATAAAGCCTGTCAAATAATGAGCTAGCAACTGAATTCTGGGGTGCTTATATTGAAAGCATTTATTTCTCTAGCAAAAAACTAGAACTATATTGAAGAAATTATATATTTATTATAAATTCAACCATCTTCAAATCAACTCAGTGTACAAAAAGGGAAAGTGATGAAAGAGCCATTTTAATCAAAAACATACCATGAAAGAACGTTTCCTTTCCTCTGTCTGAAACATTATTTTGTGTTTTTATATTATATTTTTCCTGATATTTTTCAGTTAGGTTAGGAGAACTGTTATAGTTTGGATTAAAACTTTAGATGTAGAAAATTATCTTTGTGTCCATAATAATTAAGACACATATCCTTCAGAAAACATTTAGCTCTGGTGTCTGAAATATTTAGATACTAAAACTGTGTTTCTCAAGAGAAGACTGACTTTAGTTCCAGTTTTTATCATTCCAGTTTTATGAGTCATACATGTGAAGAGATGGTGACTTAAAACTTTTCAGCTCATGTGAAAATCTTTTATTCTTCAAAACAAAAAAAAAACCCTACACATCTTTTAGCAACAACAAAACTTTGTTTGTCTTGTCTGGTTACAAACTTCTTACTTTTCTGCAAAATCACTGGTTTTATGTCTGCCTCTGCTTCCTTACATTGATGAGGCATCAAGTGAACTAAATAAGTGAATCACACTGGTTATTTTTTCATCATAGCACCTGTTAGTGTTTGGGATATACTAGGCATCATTGGGTTTTACTTTCTGCGTCAACTGAGAAGGCAGCTTGTTTCACTCCTGAATATCCCCACTGAGGGATAATAAAGGTTATTTCTATTTTATTCTATAACATTTTGTCCTCAAAGTTTAAGTGTGAGAAACAGCTAAAACTAGACATGCCTAAAAATGTAAGGGGGTTTGACCAAACTGTGATGGTCAGAACATGTCCAAAACTGAAGTTTTTGTTGGGTGTTACCAGTCTGGAATGGTTAATATCTATAAAAGCGTGGCCCAAAGACAGAACTGTGGTAAACCAGGGTCATGGTCGAGCAACACTGATGCATGTGAAGGAGTGAAGGCCGGCTTATGTTCTTGAACGAACCTCTAAGGCAATCAAAAACTGCCTGCACTATTTAGGGTAACAAATTGGGCAGAATACATTTCCCTGCCACACTTTCATAGCTTTTTTGTAATAAAAAGCAAACCCAAAAAACCCATGTGTCCCATTCCCTACAATTATACCATATGTTGGTCTAATGTCCCTCTTACAGTCTTCCAGTATCCAAATGGTTTCCTAAGCTAAACAAGGTACCAGAACATACTTGCCCATACCAAATAACAGGCAGGTATGACTGTAGCATAAATGGTTGTAGTAATATGTCAATGGACTGTGAAACTGAAGCCAGTAAGCAGTTACTTCTATGTTGTAGCTTTGGCCCTTTGTCATTGTGAGACTCATTTTCCTGACAGTGACCCCAGCTTTCACTTGCACTTTTGACATGGGTTGACTTCCTGATACAAGGTGCGACGGATAATTATAGAATGCATTCAGGGCAGCAGAGGTGTGCTGCTGTCCGGGCTGAATCTAATGCCGTCACATCTGTTTAACTTCACCATCCGGGAGCACCTACAGGTCTAGGAGGGAGAAAACAAAGACACAGGGAGAGGGAGACAATGCCGGTGAGACTGGACAGGTTTATTGCTCTGGCCACTGGCATCTCAGATGGTATCGAACAACAAGGGCAAATCTGTAGAGGGGGACGTGGGATCAGAGTGTGTGATATGAGTCTGTGATGACAAGTGCTGATTTATATTGAGGTAGACATAGATGTACAGAGCCCTGAGGGAGACTCACCTACTCTCGCATTAGTGTCACTGTCAGAAAGGGACAATGAGAGGGAGAGAAAAAGTGTTTTTTTGTTGTTGTTTTTTTTACCCAAGGTACCCACACTTGCTGTTGAAAGCATTCCTTTTGCATTTTCAACACACCTTTATACCTTAATGCAGAAGATGCTGAATGCTAAACTTAACTGATCACAACCAAATGCAGATGCAATAAGTAGGACGTTTCAAGTTAGGAGGAAGTCAGACTATTACCCAAGACCTACAGAATTATTTGTTTCACACTGTATTATTTCTACTTTCTGTTTAGTTGATGCTCTAAATATACTTAGTGAGATCCATGAAGACAGAGTTCATTCTACATCTGATGAACTCACAGCAATCAACATTAAGTTTAAGACTGACATCTACAAGAATGCACTTTGATCATTTCTACCCTCTCCTTCCACTCCTGATAGGTGAGCTTAGAAAAGGAAAAAAGAGACAGATAGGTATTGTGGAAACTTTTCCTGAAAATTCTTTTTAAATTATTAATTCAATTTTATTTACACACCAACTGGATGGTTCATTGGGATTCAAGAATTTCACTAATCTGAAATCCAAATTTCAGATGAGACTAAGGTTGAGCTTTTTGGCTCCAGAAATTGAAAGGTGGGTTTGATTTAAAACAAATATTTAAAATAACAAAAGCTCACTGTTAAATATGATGGAGGATTTGTGATGCTGATGGTCTGTTTCTCATCCAAAGACTCTGGGATCCTCATTAGAGTGAATGCTAGCAAGACAACTACATACGACATCTTCCAACATTAATCAGTCCCCAGAACCTAATCTATAGAAAGCCTGTGTTGTGGTGACCTTAAGAGAAAAAGAAAACAATAAAGGACTCCAGGACTGGAGAACAGGCAAGGATCTTTCTTTCAATATGCTCCAAAATTTTAAAGGCTTACAGGAAAAGACTATGTCATATCCTTTTTGCAAAAGAGCACACACAATGTATTAACATTAGCAATACCTAATTGCTAATGTTCTTGGGGGCACATATCAAAATTTCATTCTCAGATACTAAATTGTTCCTTGTCTACAAATAAATAACATGAGATGATGTCATAACAAAAGGAGACATATCCTGTACTGACTCAGCAGGATCTGATGAACTCCAAGCCGTTGATCCCAATACACATATAATATTGGTGACTCAAATGTGACACACATCTTTCAAAGAGATGACAGGATTTCATGTTCCACAAAGTCTCCTTCCTTTCATCATGTACAAACCAACATAAAACATGTCTTTCAATACACCGTCATACATGGTGAGCATGTAGGAGAGCTAAAGCAGGTCTGAGAAAATCACACCAACTGGAGGAGACGAAAAAAGGTTGTGTGCATGCGCGAAAAGGGTGTGTGTGTGTGTGTGGGCGCTTGGGGGTGGGTGTGTGTGTGAAGAAGGAACGGAAAAAGACGGACAGACAGACGGACAGTGGCGTGAGAGCAATTACCCGTAGTAACTTCATCTGCTGACATACACATTGCAGGATCATTTTAAAACTGCAGGTCTGAAATGGGAATTTTAGGCTCAGCCATTAAAACCTAAGAATTCAAATAACTTTCTTCATTGAGAAGTTTATAGATTCCACATTACAAATGACCTTGAACATAGAAAAAAAAAAGATACTAATGAAAAAGTGCTGCCTGGGTTGGAGTTACAGAGTAAGACTGAAATGGTTTAAAAAGGCTGATAAAGATTCAACGTGAGAACTGAACGTTACAGGACTCCAGTGTCTTTAAAGGTCTGTGGTGTGCGTTCTGGAACATTATTAGATGAAAGGTGCTTGCCTGGGAATCAGGCTCATCACATGGCAGTGATAACGCTGTGGTTATGCAGGACTGCAATTACAACAATCAGGAGGTCAGTTTTCTGTATCATGTTCCCAACTCAATTACATTATTACATTTTTTGTTCTTTGATGATATCTCAGCCTGTGATCTTTAGGAGGAAAAAGCATTATGAAGCAAAACTGTTCCGTTGCAATCAACCCCTGATGAGAAAGCCATCTTTGACTGATTAAAAACTCTAACTTACATTTTTTTAGGCACTTCCTGTTTGGTCTGTCTCACATCCTTGCCCACAAATAGCACTTTGCCTTTGCGTTTTCCTTTGCTCTCAGATATTTACCGGATGCCTTTTAATAACTGCATTTCCCTCATAGTTCCTTTCCTGAATTTCAGCACATAACCTTCTCTGCAGCTTTGGCCAAATTTTGAGATCAAAGTGATAAGAAAATCTAAACATCCGGCAGATTTATCCTTTATAGAGTGTGTTTTTCATTGAATCCATTGTCTCTGACAATTAGCCCTGAGAAATGGAGTTCTCGGTCGCAGGCTTTGCCTTTATTGTACGCTGACAGACAATTCCCCCAGGGGTCACAGCTCTGCAGCCAAACAGAGACAATAGATTAAACAATAGAAAAGACCACAGAAATGAGCTATGAGGAGCAGTGGCTTTAAACCCATCAACAAGTAAAGGCCTGTAACATCAAACTCATCCTCTTTTGACCTTGCTTGAGTTGCTATCTGCAGTTTTCTTTTCATATCCCCCACACCAGCAAGTCCCTCAACACCCCTCCTCCCCCTCATCTCCGGCTCCACCAGCTCAACCCCTACCGTCAGCCATCCTTGTCAATAAATCCATCCCGAGGATCAATGCCACAGCAAATCACTAAAAGTTATCAGCTGAAGCGCTGCCAAATCAGCAAGCACAATCACTATGTAAATCCATCTCCACTTCTGCTCCTCAAAGAAACTCTTTCTCTAAGAGTGTAAGAGAGAGCAGAGGGTGAGCAAAGCCTTCAGGAGTTGAACCCATGATAAAGCTGTTTGGCTGATGGCTAAATCTTAACATATTGAAGGATATGATCAGATCAGAGAGGACGATCAATCATTAAAAACTACTCATCATGCTCATTTTAATGTATTACTTGTCTAACAAGAACATACAAAGAATTTTTGGTTTGGACTTTGGAGTAAGATCAAATTTGCACAAACAAAAGTTATAGTTTCACTGGTACATTTTGCAACTAAATAAACATGATTATAATACAAAGAACTCCTTGTTGATGTGACTGTAATTATAGGGTATTTCTTATTTAGACATTTTTCACAGTATCTTTCTGTGGGTTTATGAACAGCATGAGCGTACATAGAACATGAAAACTGTGATTTGCATACTATATGTACTTTTGTACATACAATATGGACTAACTGACTAATAGGCTAATTCATATCTTCTAAACGTGCAAACTTAGACTTTTGTGTCTTTTGTTGCCATCTCTTCAGCAAAGGTCTGGTTAAATCAACGTAAATTCATGAAACTGGTATATTAATGAAAGAAAGTCTAATCGTGCAGTAAATACTTCTCAAAATTCTACAGAACTCCCCTGGTTCTTATGAAAGTCATTGTTAACAGAAACTTGAGTTTCCTTCCAAACTTTTAGCTCGTAGTGATACTCATTATGGTTATTTTAATGCATTACACCAGAAAAGCATCATCATACTCAGAAATCAGGACCAGTACAGTCGGACGATGCCTTTCACCTATTAGGTCTTAATTCATAACATTATTTTAACAAAAACATAAACACTAAAATATTACGTGTCTTAGTTTATAACATCAACAAACATCTACATATTTCTTATTGATTTTGTCATTGACACTTCTTATATTTCTTGTTCTTATTGTTATGCCTTATCATGATTGTTATAATAATTTTTGGTGTTATTGCTGAAACTGGGCTGCTTACTTTATCAGTGTCATCCAAGTTTTTATCTCTATTGGAATTTTAATGTTGCTGTCATGTGCCTCCAAGAAAATTATATTGAAAATATTTGAGTATTTTTTTTTATCCTCACTCAACACAGCTGACAAACAGGCATAAAGGTTCGTCCTCAACAGCAAATAATGCATGATTTCAGAGCTAACAACAGCAGTAGCCTTGTATGTTTTAATGTTAACTGGAAAGTTGCCATAGGCTGGTCATTTATATGCCTAGATTGAGCTCTGATGGTGACATCTGTGCTTCTGTCAGTCATGATGATGCAGCAACCCCCACCATCCCCATGGCCGTGGGCTAACCCTCCTCTGTGCTTCCCCTGCCTCCTTCTCGCTCTCCCCTTCAGCCCATGTGCCTTTCTCTACCTTGGTCACCTAGGCCTGTAGGAGGGAGACTCTCTGTGATGAAATAGAGGTAGGCAGATGTTCCTTTACCCCCAGGGTCATTATTTAAAAAGTGACAGAGAGTCCAGTGAGTGAACGCGATGGAGGTTGGGAGGGAGGAGATCACTCAGGAAAGAACGGACCCAGAGAAGAGGGGGGGACTGGGAGTAGGGAGCGGGGTGGGCTCAGTTGTGCAGGTGTATTGTCCAGCGGAGGGAGAGGGTGCTGGGAGACAAATGAATCCAGCAGGCATTTGGTACACACCGGAGATTGCTTATCGATCCAGATCGCAGTATCAGGCGGGCCTGAGAGAGGGCTGAGAATTTTCTGAGGGAGTTAATAACCTGGCAGCTCAGCTGTCTTGTCCAATTCACCAAAGGCAGATGCCTAATCAGGGCAGGATTCCTTTTTCTGTCTGAGGAGGGGGCTCGAGCCTTTCACCCTGTGTTTCAGTGTTGGCCGTGTGCGCCGTCGTCTATCCATTTCTCCTGCCCCCCCGCTACCCTCATCTCTCCCTCCCTTCTTAGCCCCTCACTTCCACTCCATCGGAGCTCAGAAAGTGATTGAAATGACAGCCTATAGAAAGAGGCTAATCAAATTGTTTATTATCAGTCTGAATCAATATGTATGGATTGTTAAAACATCAAAGTCAGCCCTTGGAAAAGTAATAGTCGCCGGCCAGCAGCAGCTGCTCAGCCAAGGCTGAGTCCCTAGGAGCTTCGCTCCATTTAAAGCGACTTTCACTCTTACTTAAGTCTTGATGACCCGACGAGGTCAGCTGGCTGAAGGGGATGTATAACGCTGTTCTACCTCAGCAGAGCTGCTGTGTTAAAGCCCTCCAAACTTCCCCGCAGCTACTCAAATACACAGCAACTCTGCCTGACTGATAAACAATTTATCAAGAAAATAAATGAGCCACCATGCTCCTGAGATAAAGACCACTGCTCACCTACTGTGAAATATTTTTGGACCACTGCTGGTTGGTTCCTGCAAATTCAATGTTTCACACCCATCTTCTTCTTTGTATCCAGCTCTCCTTTTTCCAGAAAGCCAGTCTACATTGCAAATGAGGTCAGGCTGATGAATGAGTCAGCTGAATGGATCAAATTGCTTTGAGATGGACATTGTAGTTGGTTTCAGGCTCTAAGACAAGCTGACATAGAAGATTGATGGATAACCATTGTCCATTCATTGGTGCTGCTGTGTGTGACACCTGATGTTTGGTCCTGGTATTCTTCCATCTCTGACAACCCAAAATACAAGTTACACTTGTAGCAGCATGATAGGCTGATTACAAGCTGAATGACGTCTTCTTCTGCAACCTTCCATCTTTACCGATCTGCTACTGGGAAATATTAAGATGGATCACGGCCACTGGGTCAAATGTGACTGAAGTTTTGTTCCCTCACAACATGTTATGTAATTTACCACTTTTCTCACATACATTTCCATGCATCCTTACTCTTTTCCTCCAAATATTGTCAGATAAAATCCCACCAAGGGTCATCAAAGAATATAATAAAAGATCTTCTAGTTTAATGGAGCTAAGCCACCACATACAGGCAGATCTCTCAATGCTCACTCCCAAGATATGAACTGATTCAAGAAGCTCCATACACATAAGTATCCACAACAAGGGTTAAACCCCATGGATTGCCAGTGTTAAGTCAATCCTGAATCTTAGACATTAGAAGTGTTTTAACATGGTTAAAGAAAAAACTGAGTTAGATGGTCAGACACATTTTCCATAACTGTGCAGCTCAGAGTATTTCTGTGTTAAAAAGTTTTATTTTTAAACTCATGAAGTACTACAACATTATTAAGAAAGAGAAGAATGTTGTAGTCTAGTTATCTGTAAGAGAAAATAAATCTTTGCATCTGGTTTTCACTTTTTAAGCTGAAGTACTTAAAAAAACTTGTGATAAAATTCTAATTTAGTGAAATGTACCTCCATTATAAAATACACCTTACAATCAGCTGTACATGTGTTACATAAGCTATGCATAAGTGCCATCATTCATCATAGACTAAATTTGTTCTGTCATTTTCTTTTTCTGGCTGGGATGGAAGAACAGGGCCAGAGGGGCCTTATTGATTCTTACAAACATGAAGCTAAGACTCCAGGAGTGAAATGTCTGCTGTCAGTAATTGTTCTGATAGCCATGACAGAGAATTTTTTTTTTGTTGTTAAACGCAAACTTGATATATTTGAGTAATTGCACATAAGCTTTACATTTTGTGTTGTCTCAGCTTAATTTATCCTGCTAAATTCATTATAATTCTGCAGAATTCTTCATCCCTTTTTACTCAAGTTACTCTAAGAAAAACCAAAACATTCAGTTGAGTTAATTTTAGTAATCTGTGATTGAAGGCTTTAAAGCAAGAAGAGTGTTGCACATTTGTATTCTAATGTCAAAACAGTTTGCTTGTAGTAAACAGACATGGTGATAGGTAGTATTTTATCTCAAAGAGTAGATCTAGTTTAGATTCAACAAATCTGTTAAACATGAGCAAATTAAGTTTCTGAAAATAGTCATTTAAATTTTAGATTTCCAATTAGTTTTTAAGGATGCCATTATACCACAAAACATTTAAATAAATAAATACATAAATTAATACATAATAATAATAATAATAATAATAATAATAATAATAATAATAATAATAATAATAATAATAATAATAATAATAATTTGCAGTTATGTTTTTTGCATTAAGTTTAACCAAAAACTTTCCTTTTCTCACTTGCTTCCTCATTGAACTCCCTTTCCCCCCACCTGCCCTGTTGTCTCCCACAGGAGAAGCCACAGCACTAGCTGATGGCAGAGTTACAGTAGAGTTCTTGCCAAAATGCATTGGGCAAGTGGCTACATAGTAAACAGTCAGTGCTGCTGCTCTTGACATGACGGGGGTCTCTAATTAAAGAGTGCAACGAGACACCCCTAGCCGAGGCTCTCCCTATCTGCCCTACACCCACAATTAAGTCCTCCATGGGATCCAGGGCGCTGCATTATTGATGGAGCAGAACGTTTGATTAGAAACTCTTAGCACAGCTCCGGAACAGGACAACGAGTCCATTGTCATTAAACACCACTTAAACTGAGTCAAAACATACCAGTTGGACAAGCTTCTTAAACATCCGGGTTATGATGGAGCTGGAGTGGGGTGGAGTGGGGGGCTGGCGGAAGGGCTTGTGGGGAGGTGGCAACTGGATAATATATCAGTGCTTTGCACAGTACCTCCGGCTAGCATATGCTGAGGGGTTTCAGCCATGCAGTGTAAAGAGGTAAACAATATACCTGCAGGCCACTTCACAGAGGCTTTCTTGATGACTTGCAGGGGAAGGCAAATTGTGGATTTCACGTTCAGGAAACACATGTATTAGATAAAAAAAAAGAGCCAGTGAACCGAATCACTGTCAGCATTCCATATGATGAGCCAATGAATGTTTGAAATTATAACAACCCCTTCACCAGGAAATATGTACGTACATCAAAGTAAGCCTACTTTAAGTTGGGGCTAAACAGTATTACCGGCCCACAGTCAATCAGCTATTGCCTTGTGCGCAGATAATGCATCACTTCATATCAAAAGCCCCTGCTAATGAGAACAGGATGATGTACACAACGCTTAAACATGCATGCAGATGTGTAGATGTAACATGTAGATGGGGATGTAATGGGGTGTCAAATTAAAGCATGCAACAGCCTGCCGGAACATGCACATGGAGATGCTTTCCTTAGAACATGTATGTTTTTTCCGTATGAAAATAAACAGCAGCACAGCACACAGGAGCCTTGTGTTTGTGTGCCAGAAACTTAATCCAAGAGATTTTTTACATTTTCCTACACTCTGCATGCGTGTTCATGTGCGCCTGCAGGAGAGTAGAGGGAATACTCCATACTCACAGGCTACAGCTCTACAATAGGCCTAATTAATACACACTCAAGGGTTGATAACATTGTGGCTGAAAGTGGATCTCCTTAAGAGATACTTAATCCAGCTAAAGATTGCCCTGCTCCTCTCTCCTCCATGGCATCACAATCAAAGGTATTGGGCGGGTCTCTTGTGGACTCATTAGCTGACGGCTCAGTGGTGTGTTTCTCTGCTAAGGCGCAGCCCCCGCTCCCCCAAAAGCACCCTCACCACAAACAAACCCCCACGCCGCTCAATGACCCGAGCAATCAGAGACGCTTGTGTTATTATGACGTTCATTAAGCATCACCCAACACACTCTCATCAACAATGTGATTAATCACAACCTTATCAGCCAGCCGCAAACTTCCCACTATCTCTGAGGGGGTGTGTGTGTGGGCGTTTGTGTGTGTGTGCTTGAGTCTCTTCTTACGAGGGCAGAGGTCAGATATCAGGGACAGAAGTGATCAGTAGCTACTCAATGACCATCATGCAGACTAATGAATGCTGAGGCATTATTTGTGTTGTCTTCTACATGTTGCCAACAGAGATCATTTAAGAACACGACCAAAAGAAAAGTTATGTTCAGATTTGTATATAGTTCAGACTATATACAAATAGTCCAGTTCTTTCACAACCCTCTAAGATTTTATCAACTCACACCCATAAATTTTATTAAAATGTTATAGTGAAACACAAATTACCATATTGTTATCCAAGGGATAAGAAAAATGTAAAAACAGGAAAACAAACGGAGCCCAAGAGAAATAAAAACATTTCTTACTGATCAAATTCTGAAAAGTGTGGTGTGTACTTAATGTCCTCCTTTACATTTTCTTTTTTTCAGGACTGCCCTTTGTTTAGTTGCACTCATCTTTCCATCAACTCTGACCAGCTTCTCAATCTGCTAAACAAAACAATCCCCACAGTATGATACTGCCACCACCATGTTTCACTGTGGGGATATTGGCTTCAGGATGATGTGCAGCATTAGTTTTCACATTGCTTTTTGTATGAAGAGTCAAAAATATTTTTATCTTCTCCCATCGGGTTTTGCCATGACCCCAACATGACTTGTGTTCAACTGCAATTGGGATTTCTTGGCTTTCAGCAAAAGCCTTTCTTCTTGCCACTCCCCCCTAAAGGAGGAAACTTTCACCACCTGAGGTCTGGAGCTCCTTCAGAGTTATGAAGGGCCTCTTGACTGCTTTTCTGATTAATGCACACCTTGCTTAGCATGTCAGTTTAAGTGTCTGGTCATGTCTTCTTAGGTTTGCAGCTGTGCCATACTCTGTCCTTTTATATATATAATGGATTAAACAGTGCTCCAAGAGATGTTCAAAGCCTGGGATATTGTTTCATAAGCTAACCTTGCGTTAAACTTCCCCTCAACTTTATCCTAGACTTGTCTGCTGTGTTCCTTGATCTTTTCTGACTGTTTGTTCACTGATGTTCTCTAATAAACCTCTGAGGCCTTCAAAGAATAGAAGATTCTTGGTTTCACTGGCGTTTAATAAAGGATGTTAAACTAAAGGAGACTAAATTGAAGTTAAAGTTGCTCTTAGATTTCTATTTGTAAAGAATATTGAAAACATGTATAATTTTCATTACATTCAACAAATTTGCTCTACTCTCTGATGATCTATCAAGGAAAATCCCACTAAAATACAATGAAGTTTGTGAAAATAACATCACAAAATGTGAGAAAAGGTGTGAATACTTTTCTAAGGTACTGTATTATGGCTTCGTATAAAAAAGCACTTTGGACCTTTTAAGTAGAATAATCTCTATATCTACCCGTGTACCTGATCAGAATTCATAATACTGCCAGTTAGCAAGTGGAATAGGGTTAAAGAGTGGTGAGCCATGTTAAACCACTGCAACACATGAGCATGCATCATGTCTGCGCATTAATAAAAAGCTAAAATGCTATCATTATAAGCACCATACGTGCCCGGGCTTCACTTCCTGGCTGCTCTAATAGCTAACTGGTCAAGGGTGATTTATCTGATAAACTGCTTTTGTGTTCCACCGGCCTGAGAGATGGCTTAGTTTAGCCTAGTGTCCCATAATGCGCTTTATAAATACAAAAACAAATGGTTGCCTAGGGAGGAGGAAAGATGTAGCTTGTATATTTGTGCTAGGCGGGGTGGGTGTAGGTCAAATTGTATCCTCTTGTGCCTTCGGGGGGAGACAGGAAAAGCCTGAGTTATAACTCTTCCATCACCTGCCTCCTGCCTCCAATGCATTACTCAGTATATAGCGCAAATTGCAGCCGGCATCCATTAGTTCTTTTCAGGGTTAATATTGATGTAGATATCATTCCTATCTGCTGTGTCATTTATTTGAAATACTATGTGCGAGGAGTAGCTCCGGCAGTGAATCAAATCAATTGATAGAGCAGTTAGCCTTGCAGTGCGTGCTGCCTGGGAGCTGCCGAGTGAGCATGAAATATTATGGAGATTGTTCTTTAAAGTGATCTCTTCATCATCATTTGTCTGCAGCCTGGGTGATCTTATCCCCCCACCCCACACTCTGCTGAGTTTCTCGTGGGCACCAGCTGTCATAACTAAATCAGCCGGATAATGCAGTGGCGCGCACAGTTACATCGCAGGCCCTTGCCGCGAACACCCAACCTCAGCCCCCTCCCAAATTCGACACCCGCTGCCGCTCTCGTCTGCTCCCTTTGCCCTCTCTCTGCTGAAGCTACACACGTCAAGGAGCATCCGAGGAGTCGCTCATCATTGCTACTGATGGCCCTCCTCTCTGGGGCCTGCTTGTTTGTGTCACTTCCTATGTGCAGGGCTGCTAGTTCATGTCATCCTCTGCAGCAGGGGAGGGCACACCCACTGTTTTACTCCATGACTGGTTGCATGTGACAGACAGAGAGGTACCAAGTTAAGTGACTATCGTCCTGCATGTTATGACAGCCAGTCGAGTTGCCCCTCTGCGCTATATGCTTAAAGTGAATATGACGGAGACTGTTTTTATGGCGCTCTTCACAGTCTGTTAACATGAGGTTGGATGACTGTTTTTACAGCCCATAAATGGAGCAGCATGCATATTTTCTGAGCGATTAGGAGGACTGTCAAGAGACACACTCAGGACGAAATGCATGCCACTTAGGCTAGGTCGTTTGCTGTTGTCAAAACCTCATCAGCAGGCCTCTCAGCGTGACGTAAGCTCATGCTCTGAGAACATGCCCATGTGTCAGTGAGAGGCGAGATGAGAGGGTGGCTTCGGTGACACGGCCTTAGAGGAAAAAGCTGCATTATTCAGCGTCGGAACATGTGAATCCTGGAGTCAGACATGCCATCCTGATCATTGCTTCACAGCTTACTGGTATAACATAATCTGGAGATGGTAACAGTGAAGAAGGTTTGACCATTAAACTCTGCTATAAGAACATAATTTTAATGCACAAGCTACTATTTTTTAGCAATATTCTGAAAAACTAACAGTCTTGACTAGAGTATTTACTATTAGCAATTTTAGCAATTTTGTTTTAAAACAACTGGAATTTAATGTCTTTGGCATTTCCTGAGATTGGGTCACACAAAATCATAAATAATGGACTGATGGAGTACGAGACCCTTCATAAATAAAGATTGTGTAGGTTTTTAGATGGGTAAAAAAAAAGAAGTACGAAGCGGCAATATTGGATTTGGAGGTGAGGATTCCTTTCTTGAAATTCAGACTTCAGGAAGTCCTACAATTTATTTTTTCCAACTCGGAACTGTAATTTTTTTTAAATTTAAACATGTAGTGCAAACGAGTATACATGTATTTTTCTTACCTTTTTTTCCTTGTGTGATGATAGACAACAAATGAGGAAAAAACTCTTAAACTCTAAAACTTCTATTGTAGCACATTTTTAAAATGTCCTGACATCACATTGTTACTTGTTATAAAAAGTCTGCAAAGCACTACAAAAGTCTGATTTGGGGCATAGATATTCACTGTCAAATTGTATCAAGTCATACATTTATACGGATTATCTGCTGACAAAATAGGCATCTATATTATGGAAACAATGATGTAATACACAAGCACGCTTACATTTATATTTGCTAAACAAGTCGCTCTAGGCAGCCTGGCCGAGGCGGTGACATCTGCCTGACTCTCGGTCAGCGGAACAATGAGGCCTCTTAGCGGAGAACAGAACTACTATTTGTCACATTATGCTGATAAAATTCATACAGGGCCATTGTATGGGCCTGAAAATGGATGTTAAATCCATTAATCAAAGCCAGATGGATTATGTGCTCTATGGGTTATGTCTCATTGCTTACTCTTGGAGATACAGAGGTTTAAAAGGCCACGTGTGTGGGTACATACACATGCACTTGTGCGTGTCAGTTCCCAATGAGTGATGATGACCACTGGCTCACCATATTGATCAGGTGAGCTTGTGGAGGGTTTAAGATAGATAGCACCGCACCAAGAAAGACAGCACGGGCTGTGTCTCAGGAGTCGGGGCTGGAAAAGTTCATTTGTACCTTGGTGTGTATTTTTTACACGATAAAACCATTAAAAGCGGCAACTACAGCAGGTTTGTGAGTGAATAAAAAAAGACACATTACATTAAAAGAGAAAAAGGATCAAGCAGCGCAAAGAATGTGAGGCTTAATAAAAAATGATGGTTTTAGACACCGCTGAGACCACCCTTAGAAAAAAATGCAGGCTATGTACTCAAGCCACTGTAAGATATAGTTGGCATGTGCTACGCAGATGGAAAATTAGCTGAGAAACTGCATTTCGCAAAAACCTGTCAAAGAAAGGTAGTTTATTCAAAATAATTAGATTTAGACCAGCACATTTGACATCTTTTTCTATTATTTTTAAAAATCAGTAATGTTTTTAAAAATTTGTAGATGTAGTTTTTGTTGCACATAAAAGAAATTTGGTATGTTCCTGCTAAAAGTGTGGAAAAAAGCCTTAATTTGATCATATCGTGAATGTATAGTACTTAATGTATTTTTTTTAAAGATTTTTAGAAATTAATTTTATTTTGCAAAACAGAGTGCTTTGCTAAAGTATTCATACCCCTGGACTTTTTTGTCATGCTATAACAGCAAACTTCAAACAAGCAGAAAGTCTGGTTTTCAACATTTTACAAATATAATCACAAAATGTTACATGGACATGTGTCTACCCTGCCTGAATAAACTATATTTTGCTACAACTACGGCTGAGTCTTTTGGTGTGTGTTTCTAAGAATTTTGTAGATCTAGAGACAGACATTTTTACCTATCCTTTTGCAAAATAGCTCAAGCTTAGTCAGACTAAATGAAAAACATCTGTGAGCAACAACTTTTCTACCTCACTATAGATTCTCAACTGAATTTAGGGTAATTGTTGCTCACACATATGTTTTGATCCAACCTACTCCACAGTAGTTCTGCCTTTTGTATCATTCTTTTAGCAGAAGGTAAAACATTACACCTATCTTAATGTTTTGCATTTACAAGCACATTTTCCTGTAGGATTGCTCTGTATTTGGCTCCATCGACCCTTCAATCAACTCAGCAGCGAAGTTCCAATCGCTGCTGAAAAAAACCCAAAAACATGGCCACTGCATAATTCTACCGCTCGTTTTTTTTTTTACTGTGGGCAAGGTGGTCTACAAAATGGGGCTATTTTTAGCTGTGCACACCATTATTTTTTTGTCCTCAAAAAGGTACAATTTTTGTGTCACTGGAGCAGAGCACATAGTTCATTGTTTGCTGTGTCTCCTAAATGGCTTGTGCCATCGGGCAAATGGATTCCTTCTTAACACACTTCAAAAAGGCCAGTTTTTTTTAATTGGTCACTTCTGTTTTTATTATTATTATCTATTTAATTAGTTATTTCTTAAATGTATTTTTCTTTTTTAAACAAAAAAAATTAATAGAGTTAAAAAAATTAAAACTCATTAAATAAAACAATAAAAATAATAAAAATATATATATTTATTAAAAAGATAACTTAAAGAAAGGTACTAACTTCTGGATTTTAGTTTCTCATCTCTACAAAGAGGTTTTAAATAAGGCACAACACTGTTTACATTTTTATTTGGAAATACTGTAGATACATGCATCAATGTCCTTCAATTTCACAAATATGCAGTACGTTGTGTTAAAATTCCAATAAAGTGGATTTAGGTTTCTATTTGTATTCTGACAAAATGTGAAAAACCTCAATGAATGTTTTTGTCACTGTTCTTGTGAATGCATGCAACAACACCGAAGAAAGTAGCTTTGCAGCCTCCATGTTGCCACAAAAGAGTTAGGTTTGAGACTTATTTTCCCATAGCAGCTGGATGCCATCCCCGCACTCATTCTCACTGCTGATTGGACAGGTAGATGTGAAGAGAGTGTTGCCTCTCTCCACAATTTTCCACAGATTCAGCAGAAAGTGTTTTATAGTGCTTTTTCTTTGTCTCACCAATCAGTGTGTGCAAGCTCTATGCACACAGCCAAGCACATGGCGCTGCTGTGACTTGGCAAACTGGATTTTTTCTCTTTTTTTTTTTTTACTGTGGTTATTAATTATAGAGATATTGTTCTGGCGCAGAGTGGGAAAGGGCTGCTAGATAGCTTTGGAGCTTCATCTAATGTCACTTTAATTTCAGCTTTGGACTTTAATCTCCGTTTGCATGATCCAAGTAGTGCTCTGTTCTCTCTCTGTCTGTTGTGTGACGGGGGGAGCAGCTCATATAGGACATCTTGTCATAGCTCCCTGGGGGCAGATCTGTAAAAACTACTCTACAAATTACACAGTGGGTTGCTGTGCACCCTGAGCCAGTGTAAACAACAACATTGTTTCCCCTCAACTACCATCAAACTGAACTTATACGACCCATGACTGAGTCCACACCCATACTTTGTACACCCCACCAGACCTTTTTAATGACACACCTACGTAGTAGTGTTTAACCTCCAGCTAGCTTCCTTTCTCCTCCCACTCCCACTGACTTCATTCATGAAAACTCCTCCTCCCCTCGCCCCGCTGCTCTCAGTGTGTCCCGCTCGGCAGCTGTTTCATTTTAGGAAGCGGGGGGACTGCAGAGGTTTGCCTCGCAGCCACCAGACTACTCTGAGAGCCAAGTGGAAACCGCAGCCAAAATGTGTCCGAAGTGCTCTGGCAAAGTTAAATATAGAGCCCCTCAGTTGTTGTAAGAGATTTAATAAATTCCCCCTTCAAAGTTAGTATAATGCTCTCCGGTTTAAAAGACCAAAGTCCCCTTGCTTGTTATTTCCAAGACCTATTTGTTGATCTCTCGTTCCTGGAATATAACATTTCAGTAATGGTCTACTGCAAACCAGCTGATGTGTTTAATAAACTTTACTGTGCCTCAGCCTGGAAGCAGCCTCCCACTTAGCTGCAGACACAGAAGTAGAAAATGTTCATTAACACGGCAGATTCAACAATAAAATTATAGAAGTAATTATATGCAATCTGTAAGCTGTCATGTTTTCATACTTTTTATGACTTTGTTAGATGTAAAATCTCTGGTTTTACATCTAACTAAACCAGATGCTCTGAAAAGAAAAGTCTTCTTTAAAAATTGCAAAACATTGTGAAAAAAATATAGTGTTTAAAACATAACTATAAAAATCTTTCTATACATTCACCATCAAATGAAGGTGACCAATAGTCAAAATAATATGAACAAATGTTCGATTTCAATGTGTGAATCTACTCCAGGCTTTCATCATTTCATTTTATTTTTTTCCACTCGATGAGATATGAGAAAAACTCTCATTTCTAATTCAAATTAAATGTTTAATGTACTGGTTTTATCTTACCGGTTTCTAAGATACAAATGTGTAAAATCACTTAAAAGTGTTTTTTTTTTTTTGAATGGAAGTGACATAATTCTTCATTGAAAAACACACGACAGTCCCCGAATAGTGAGCTTTGGAAATGTTTTGTTCATTTTCCCACACCACCCTTCTCACCGTGGCTTACATGGCTCCTTATCCAGCTGCATTAATCACAACTCCAGTGGTTTTAAACTTGTTCAATTTTTTTCCAACTGTAGGCATGGACAAGTGAAGGCAAATAACTATTTTGTTGGAATCATTTTATGTCTTCAAAATCACACATATACCTACGTTTAATGGAATGTTATTTTGTCTTTCCCATTTTGACGACTGATATTTACCCTCTGAGTGATGAGAAGTGACAGATTACTAATTAAAAGTCAATATGCAGTAATGTGTGAAATAAGCCATGCTTCATTTACATGTATTTTGCAAGAAATGGTAGGTCACTTAATGTCAGTAAGTGCAGCACCAGTGGCTCAGTTAAAAAAAGAAATACTCCTAAACATAAGATATTTTTTTCAAAGCATAAAGAACAATCAAATTAAAGATTGGATTTATCCACATGCTAACTTAAAATTATGCTTTTCACAATAAAATTATGAATTTATTTTAGGGCTATTTGCACATCTTACACTTGGTGTGTTTAAAGGTCAGGGATTACTAAATTAAAGTTCTTTAAATAAAGTTAAATACTTCAGTTACACTTATTTTTTAAAGAAAATATTAGGGTTGCCAGTGATTGTGACTCAGTAAATAAATGCCCTGAGATTCAAAGTTTAATTCTATTAAATTTGTCAGTGTGAGATTGTACTGCTGGAATAATTCAGCACCATTTCAAATACATTGAGGCATGTATTTAGCCCTCAATTTTGATTCAGCGGCTTAAAGTTTCAATTCGCTTTCCTTTTGAGCTTTGTCATTCAGCTACTCTCACTTTTCTGTCGAGGGTTTACAACCTGAAACCTGGGTGACACACGAAGACGAACCGTACCCTCACATATCGCTAACAGGAGACGGGCTGGCAGAGCCCTTCGCCAATATGCGTACCAGCTGCAGGCCCAGCCAGGCAGCGAGGTCTGCTTCAGACAGAGGGGGCTCTGTGGTGGAGGCTGTGTCACGCCATCAGAATGTGTGGCAGCGTGCTGTGGGTCCTGAGAAAAAGAGCTCGGAGCTCAGCATTATCAGCTGAGTTGATAACAGCATGGAAACACTGAGACCAACAGGAAAGACAGGCAGGGATCCGTCCCAGACCTGGACTCTGTTCTCTTTTCAGAGCCTGGGACTCTCGACAGGAACTGTGTTAGAAAGTCTTAGTCCTGTTAGCAAAAAGATTGCTCTGTGAATGCTGAGGATGCTCTGTGGGAAAAATTGAATGGGTGATGTCTTAATGACACATGTAGATTTTTTTTCCTCTCTTTTTTATTTATGCGTCTGATAACAAAAGTATAATGTGATGCTGCTTATAAAGTAAATACACTACACTTGCAAATATTTAGTGTGTTTAGAAGTACACACACTCCTGCTAATTTCTTTTTAACAAAAAAATTACACCACAAAAAATCCTGTGCAAACCTTTTTCTGCCTTTAAAGTGACATATATATAAAACTTGTTGGAGACAAAATACAAAAATTACTAAAGGTGTCATAACCTGATTCCATGAAGAAAGATAGACAGATAGAGGGACAAAGGACTAATTTTTAACAGGAAAAATCCTCCAGTAGAACAAAACTTGACTGGGGGTTTGAGGAAACAGAAAACAGGACTGTGCATTACAAAAAAGAACACCAATTGTAAAACATGGTGGTGGCAGCATCATGTTCTGTGTTTCTTTTTTTTCAGATGGGACCAGTTTATTTCCTCAAAGTATGAAGTTGCCAACAGTTTCAAATGTTTTCTACCAAACACTTTCTGGTGTCTGAGTGAAGCTGAAGATGAAGAGGGATTTTATTTTCCCTCTCTGAGTCCGAAGCTAAATCTAAAAGAAAATCTCTGAGGTTATCAAAAAAGATGCCCTCAGACCTGAGAAATTTTGAGAACTTTTCCAGGAACAAGCTAAATGTACTTATTTTGATCTTTTTACAAAAAGATTTGCTTGTTTTTCAGTTGAATAGTAGAGTATCCACAGTGGTTGAAAAGAAAAAAAAAAAAACTTCTGAAGATTTTTTTTTATCATGACCTAATTTTTTAAGTCTGAAAAACCTTGAATCTTGGTGAATTAACAGTACATGTTCACTCACCACGTGGAAAAACACCTCCAACCTCGCTGACCCTCTTCGTGTTACTCGCACATGATGTTACTTCCAAGCATAAACACATAGTGGGAAGCGGACATGTGAACTCTGGGCTGTAATTAATACCATGTACAATTTCCCCTATCCCCTCCAAACCCCTTCCCTTCCCTTATATGTCCCCCAGCCCCACATTAACCAGGGGAGAGGAGCTGAAAAAAACGCCCCTCTCCCCTCCCATCTCTTCCTCCTCAGAGGGGAAGAGTGCAGATGTGAGGAGGGTCAAATAAATAGCCAGCGATTCAGCTGCAATTCCACTTTGACATCCACTTAGCCTCAGGTTCCCTCTGCCAGCAGCCACCTGTTGCTCTTCTTTAAACACTGCCTGGTGAGAAGGAAGTCCTCTCATGTGGAACTGAGCCCCTTACCTCCCCTAAATGTACTCCCAGGCACTGTAATGGACTAAATATAATTGTGTAGGACCTTGGCAACATGATTTAGGTCATTTACATGCCTCAAGATTACAAAGGGAGGAAAAAGATGGAAACATACAGAAAAAGGTGAAGAGTGGGAGGAGAAGAAAAGATGGTGTCCATGTGTTCATTATCATGTCTATGTACGGATAAAGGAGTACCTACAAAGGGACAATGGGAACAATCAATAAAGAATCAACATTCTCAAAATTATACCAACAAACAAAGTGATCCAGACAGAAAAAAGATTTAAGCAAATAGTCAATATACAATACAATTAAGTAGACAAAAAGAAATAATGGTTGAACCCATAAAGAGCTACAAAAATCCATAGAATAAAAACATCTGTCAATATTTATATGGTAATCTAATTCCTTATCACTGCCAATTGATATTAATTAATTTAGTTCTAACTGAGAGCCTATGAAAAGTTCTCTCATTACTAAGGTTTTGCCCAAGAAGCATCTCAAAATAGGTAAAACTAAAGAGCTCTCTGAAGACATTTCCTATTTTATTATTGAAAAACATAATGATTGTACTGGTTATAGATGTATTTGTTGATTTTTTTTACTTTTGAAATGCAAAGGGGTACTACTTGCACAATGATCCATAATGCCTGGATTTTAAAATTGTTGGTGAATTTTCAAAACCAGAGACACCACACAAGATGGTAAAAATAATCATGGCTTTAACAGGTTAGGTCCAACAGGATGTGGTCTACAATTATACACTGCAAGGAAAACACACCACTCACAACCAGATTTCATCATTAATATTCAAATGTCAGACAGAAAATCTTGAAAATTTTCACAAAACTTCTCAAGATCAAATGTGAGTTCAGAGTAACCAAACATGGACAACGAGAAAAAAGCAATGACGATAGTTTGTGGACTATTTTTAACAGACAAAAAGGTAATGCAAAAGATGTCTCCAACATCCACTCAACTCTCTGGTTCATCGTGACAGTTATTTTGTTTTCTGTGTTTTGGATTCCAATTCATGTTTCTGTCACCTTTATTTCTGATTGTGTATGCATCGCAAAGTTAATTATGCTGAAATATCAGCCCAAGTCTATCCAACATTTTAATAACATTTGAAGTTGGAGGGGTGCCAACGTCCATTTTATCTTATGAGGAATATTTCGTAAGATTATCTTATGCTTAGAGCAAGAGTTTAAGTCTGGTCTTAAACTCCAGACTTCGATGGCCGGTGTCCTGCAACTTTCAGAAATCTCTTTGCTTCGGCACAACAGACTCCAATATTAGCTCATTAGCACAGCTCTATAAAGCTTTACTGCATGCTAGTGAGGCAGTTTAGCCATTTAATTCAAGCGTGTAGGACAAGGGACAGATCTAAAGGTTGCAGGACTCAGGCCCTCGAGGAATGCAATTTGAGACCACTGGTTTAGAGCCATAGAAATAATCATAGTGTTGACTTGTCATAAGGGGAAAATTGGGTCAACATGCTGCATAATTATCTTACCATGTGAGCCCAAACATAATTTCACCAAGTTCAAAAAAAGACCACTTGCAAAAGGCTTAAAAAATGACTAAGACTTTTGCGTAATTATATGTACAGAAAAAAAATGCTTTGCTAATCTACTGTAAAGAAGCATGATTAAAAAGTATGAGAAATGTTATTGTTTTGCTGTAAGAGATGCAGCTGTCTTAATAAAATGATGTTGCAAGAAAATACTCAGACTTTAGCTACCAATGAAATGGAAGTTCAAATTGGTTAAATCTTCCTTTGATCAGTCCGAAATCAACACATTCAATTACCAAATTGGAATCAGCAGCATTTAAATGCATCCATTTACTTGATTAAAGTTAGATGACTTGCGCGAGATAAGTCAAGACCAATACCCAAGGAGATGAAAGCAATAGGTCTGGATATTGGGTGTCAGGTGAAGCGTACACAGGCTCGGAGAGGGACTGTGACGGACAAAAAAGGTAAATAAATGAAGACCGATGACCGTGTCACATCCTACCGGTCGAGCTCGACTGGGTATCGTGTGAAGCTCAGAGCATTTGCTCCAGGAGTGTCGAATGCTCCTGTGCATGTGTACTGGAGCCTCCTGTTACAAAGCTGAGAAATCCAGTCTGCTCAGGTCCAGCTCTGTTACTGAGGCCGGAACAAAGATTGAAGGGTAAGGGCCTACCTAAAGGTAAATGTAGAAGGGTCCAGATTTGTGGAGACTCTCTTATGTACCATGGAAAACTGACAGGGCTAATTATCATGCCATTAGCAGTGCTGTATCTTTGTGAACCTGGCCAACAGGTATCTTATTAAGTGTCTTCACATTAAGCACTGCCTAGACAAAACCAATCCTCAACAGGGAAAAAACAGTCAAGACATGACTATTGTGTGACTGAATTGAATCCAGTCAGCTGTGGGTGCATGTGGGGAAGATGCAGAATAATACAGCATCTGTCACCCATTATAAATCCCAAAGCATAGAGGAGCAGGTTCAGGGTATCATTGGTGGTACTCATACAGCAGATGCCATAAAACAGTCCCTGGACATTCATCCAATCCCAACCATTTAGCAGAGCAGTTCTGTCTTAGCAATAATTAGCTCACGCGGACCTGTTTCTTCCTTTCTCTCCTTGCATCTCTCTTCATTCAAGCACTGATATGAATAATGAGGTGAGGGGTTAACAGCAGGTCACCATACCTCCCTATCTGCCATGTTATTTATTCAGCAGAATGAGAAATTGATCGCATTATTGTGTTAAGGGAGACCTGATTCGTTATAATCAGGCCGGTATTGGCAGGCTGGACCCGCGGGCCCTGCTATTGCATTAGGAATGCTCAGGCAGCCATAGGTCAGCCCTGCTCGGGCCATTTTACAACTTCACATCACCTTCCTGACCTTTTGATGACCACCATCAAAGACAAAAGAAATAGAGCAACATGCTGGTTAAACACCACAAATTTCTACTGCAGGAAGTTCAGAGCATTGGTTATATGGGTGCATCTTAATAAATTAGAATACCACTCAAAAGTTTCAAAGTGTCAATACAAAACATCAGTCTCAAATATATTCCTACATAGACTGATATATTTAAAAGATATATTGCAGTCATAAAATTTCTATATTAAAATTCTGTATTTTTTATTGTCATATATGATACTGAAAATGTTTTGAGAAACTTAAGTTTGAGTTTCCATTAGCTGTTAGCCTCTATCATATAAATAAACGGAATAAAAAGAGTATTGCTTAAATAGGTTCTATTTTAATGGTATTCTAAGTTAGATGCACCTGTATCTCTTGCTGCAGTTTTGCCTTTTTTCAGCAAACTATAAACATAGAGCATGAATGCTTGGTTGAGCGTCGTAAAGAACCCTGACAGGCCATGACCTATAAGTTGTATTTCTGTCAAAAAGATTGACATTTATTGGGAAGGTTGTGCCAACATTAGCAGAAAGTAGGTCATTCAGATACTAAGAAAAAATTTACAATCCTAAGTAGTGGCTGGTTTTTGAAATCGCTTTCTTGACAATTTGCTCCATTTTCCCGATGAATGAAAAACTGTGTAAACGACCAGGTGCACTAACCTATTTCCCCCTGTGGTTACATCATGCCAGCTCATTAATCAAATAAGTCTACTGGGCTGTTTGCATTAGGCCAAAATGCATCGGCCAGTGCTTGTTGATTTAACCATAACACCTCAGCATATAAAAATGGCCAGGGATCCAAAGTTTGATCTTCAGTGAGGCTGCATAATGTTGCATTTCATCTACTGCCAGAAACATTTTTATCATGTTGCACACTCTGACCGAGGAATCAAAGGCAAGTTCTTTATTCAGACATATTATAAATGGCAGATGTTCTGTGTTACACACTAGTTATGAACAATATTTCAAAGTGTTTTGAGTAAAATTCTTAAAGGTGCAGTAAGTAACATTAATTAAAAAAATTCCATATTTCTTAAAATTGTCACCATGCTGTGATAGCATAAGACAGATAATTTGTGAAAAGATCTGTCACCTCCACTTCCTACCTGAGCTGCTACTGCCATCTGAAGAAATGTACCGCTCCAGGCTAAATACAACTAATCAGTCAGGAGGAGAGTGTTAGTGCTGTCAATCATCCTCATGTACTCAATGCTAAATATGCTAAATGTGCTAAATGTGCGATACACCTTACCATTACGTAAAACGTTTATCTGCCTTCATCAGTGACCATGCTCAGCATTCATGACAAGCCACACTAGTTGCAACGAAACAGAAAGCAATGGGGGTAAGAAGGAGAAACATGAGCAGCGCCAAATGGAGAAGTGATTGACAGCGCAAAGACCTGTCTCTTGACTCTGGTTGGTTGTTTCTAGTTAGCACTGGAAGAAGGCAAATGAGCTTGAATTTTCACCCACAATATGCTCTTCTATCCACTGAAAACCTTTTTTGCTCCAACATTACAAAGCAGTTGGAAGCTTGGATTTAAAGGAAGAAACAACATAAATAAAATGGAAGAGGAGACAAAAAACATCATGCTTCCACCATGAGAAATACCTCAATCAGGTAGTTAGCAGCCAGACCAGTCAGTTTACTGTGAGTGATGTTTGTGAGCTTAAAGTTTAGCAAGTAGGGGCATGTCACAATTAAATAAATAAATTATTACACTCTGCATGCCTTCCTCTGACATTTAGACAAAAACAAAAGTAAGTCACAGGTGTAACTTAGTTGTTGGTTAAAACCATGAGTCAAACTAAGTAAATAATATTTTATGGACAAAACAAAGTGATTAAGAGGAGGAAAGGGAAAAGAAGGCAAGCACTATTTAGCTTGCTAATATAAAGTAAAAATGTTTTTGTAACACAATTTATTGGGAGGAACTTGCTAATTCATAATAACAGTTCTGGTCAAAACTGAAGGAGAAATATCTACCTGTATGGTTTCTGAACTGTCTTGTTTTGAGTCATGATTTGTTCACAAGTGGTCATTCACCACAGTAGTGAATTAGAGGCAGAGCGAGATCACTACAGAGTGATCACTCCCTCTGTAGGGTGTTGGTTTGTTGATTCTCCTAGCTACTGCTCTTAGTCAACATTTCTCCTCACTCTTCTCACTGGATAAATTACCATATACATCTTCACTTCATACACTAAAATTTGAGCTGGAGACTTTGCAATCACTATATTTTGTCTTGGCTTGATGCTTGAGTTAAACATCTGAAAAATAATGTCAATCTTCAGTAACTTGTGGCAGCTCTCTAGATTAAAATTCTAAATAATTTAAAACGTGAATTTAGATTAGTTTTACCTACAACTTCATCTAATTATCAGAATATTAATGCTGCCTAATTTGCTTTAAACAAGTAAACAAACATAACACAGCATAAGCTCTGGCATTTTGTAACTCATCCCTTCTACAGTGTAATCATGGTACAGGTTGATTTTGTCAGTTCTTCAGATTTTTTATCATTAGTTGAGAAATAATTGCTTTTTGGTTTTTAGAAAGAAAGTTCTTTATTTATTAAATAGTACAACTTTCCGCCTCTGGAAAACTCTCCTTACCCTTTGTCACATCAGCACCCTCCCCCCCACCAGAACGCGCCGGCTGTTTACAGTGAAAAACATCTGCATTGAAATTATTCCACTTCCTGAGGCTTGAATAAAATCAAGTCTTTACAAAACAACAACAGGAAGAGGGCCATTTTTACAATAGCTGTGCTTAAATATGTGCAAGAATCTGAGGATGCCTGTGAGCAGATAGTCGGCAGAGAATGCTGGGAAAAACTAGCACCCTATTTACACGTTGGGCTGACGCCACGGTAACTACAAAGTCTGCAACCTTTTCGATTTTAGTTTCTCAAGAAAGAGAAGTTTAAAGAGATTTTTTTTCATAGATTTTAATTCTAAACAAACAAATAAAGCAAAACAAATTTTCCTAAATGTTTGCATCATTTAGAAAAAAAATGGTTAAGCTTCCTTACATTTCTCACTGTCTATTTAGTGATACATTTTGTTTGTTTATGTATTTTTTTTTCTCCATGTCTGACTCTTCCTGTGTGAAAATGGAAAACTCACCAGTTGGTCAATGATTAGCCAGGAGCAGCCTCTGTCTTGCCTTGAGTGCTTAAAGACAAACAGGTCCTTTGATTTTATCTGAAAAGTCTTGGTACAGCAAAAACAAAACATGAGGCAAATTTGATATTTTTTCACATATTTAAACATAAATCATGAAAATTTTACTTTTTTTTTCCAATAGGAAATCGAGGACCGCATTACAAATGATAGAGTTCTAAGTGCAAAGAAAATCATATATTTATTTTTTAATCACATGGAAGCAGAAACAAAATATTTAAAATTTGCATTTAAGTTTGGCATATTTATCTTTCACTCTTGCTCTTGCAAGCCCTTCCAATCCACCATGTGGAATAAAACCCCAGAGTGTTTAACACCAAAAAATGAGTATGCCACGCAGAAAAAGCCTTGAGTTCTGTTGTAAACAATCCTTGTCACTCTGCGCGCCGCTCGAAACTTGTTTAAAAATGTCTCAACGTCGCCCTGAAACGTTTACACAAGGAGTTGTGCAAGCAGAATTAATCTTACGGGCTTACGATTAAGACATTGAGGAATTTCCCTCGACATGAGATGAGGCTGGCAGCCTCATTCTCTCCACCTAACAGTAGCCTTGAGAAAGTGTGTGTACACAAACCCCTTGTGGTTACTCAAATGTTGTAAACTGTATAACTGAAGCTTAGGCCTCATTCATAAGCTGTTTACCCTGTCGATAAATCACAGTGTCCCTCAAGCGACAAGTCGTGACAGGAGGCCAAAGAGAAGGAGGGATGGATGTGACTAGTAAAACCTGAGCCAAAGTAAACCTAAATGGATGGAAAAGTGTGAACCCACAAAGTTTTTGTGTTTGGAGTGTGTGGGCCAGAAACAAGAAACGTGGATACTTTAAGTTAAGGGACAACAAACAGAATTTATCTGTTTGAATAACTGTATGAGAAGGTGTGTGTTCAGGCACATGCTGGGGAAAAGCAGGATAAGAGTTCAGAGAAAAAAATGCAGAGAAAGGGGAAAAAAAATATGAGGGGAAAAAATACCATGATCATTACTCACTCTTACAATTCCTGCTTTAGTAAATGGAATAAAAAAAATTAAATTATTTAATACAACTACATGTTGTTAACTGTTTAAATCTTTAATTATTGAACTATGACTTCCTGTTTACGTTCGATACAAATTACATCTGACAGATGGCAAATTTTCTAAGATACTTGTCAAGATGGGAAAGACAAGTGGGCATACAATTTAGGTAAGCCACATGTGATTTTATCGTCATAAGCCATGATGGGGGAAGAGACAAAGGAATTTTTTTTTTCAGTCAGTCATGAATAAAAAACTTAAAACAACTATGTAAGCTCAGTCTTTCTCTAAAACCATTGTTTCTTTGGAGGTTTTTTCACACAATTTAAATTTGTAAAAGAATGTAGAGAACATATTTGTCTGTTAAACAGTGATATGCAGCGTCATTACCTTTAAACATGTTAAAGTTTTACTAAAGCCTTTAGTAATGGTAAATAAAAGTAAAGTATGAATTCTAGGGTTATGTTTAAGCCAGCCCTCTCCAAATTTACACTCTACCATGTGTAAGAAATGCATTTCGAATAATGTAAGATTTTGTTTATTATTATTTCTAAGCAAACTACAAAGGAGCTTCTGATACAGAAACCTCATGGACAACTAAAATGTTTTGAAATTATTTAATTTTAAAGGTATAAAATAATTTTAAGAGGTAAAAACCCTGGGAAAAGTTTGTGACAAACTAAAAAACCACTTCAAAAACCCTAATTACATACAAAATTCATGAAACCCTCTAGTTTAAACCTGTTGTACTTTCTTTTTACAATTGCACTAAAAACAAAATAAGAAAACATGCCACAAAATGAATTCCTGTTTCTTGCACAGCAATATATTATTTTGAATAAAGTCAAAATTACCAAAGCCAGTATGATCAAATGGTATTTTTGTATCTTGCACAAAATTATTGGTGCATTAACACAATACTATTTTATTAATGCAGAAACTGAAAACAGGGCTAACAAATCTTTCAATAGAAACTATATTCTTATAAATAATGACTTGTAAATATTTTAAGCATAAATTAATTAAACAAAGTGTATAGTTTTGGCATGGTTGCATATTAAAAGTAAAGATAAAGTCAAAATAAATTAACCAGAATTGACTGTTTGAATAAGTTCTTTCTATTTTACACCGCTGAATTGTAGATGTGACCTAAATTTCTCAAACACCTTATAAATAGATCAGAGTCTAACCTCAGAAAACCCCATTTTTGTTAGTGTAAATTCCAATTTGGGTTATAAACACATGAACACATGCTCAGTGATTATGTTGAACTTTATTTTTAATTCAGTGCAGTTGGACTTGTTTACTCTGCCTTTCAGATCATTCAGAACTCCCCTGTTGTTATTTCTTGTTTCTCAGCTTGTTGCTTTTGTTTTTGCCAACACAGCATAGCACAGCACAGTGCCAATTGTTGATTTGTTTTTCAGCCATCACTGCCATTTTCAAAGGTGTTATAAAGCAGATAGAATGGAGCTGAAATGACAGCTTACACGCAGACTGAGTTGTGTTTACAAGCTGCCGAAATGGCCTAACAGGTCCGTCTGAGGAGGGAACTCTTCTTGCTAAGTGAGACAACAGATTATGACTCTGGCACGTTTCTCCACACCACGTCTCCCCATTCTCCACAGCTGCAAGTTAGTGTTCACTTGATACCGTGTTCAAAAGGATCACACACAAGACCTGTGCCACACGTCACGCAGTAAGGTGATGGATGGACATCTGAACTGGGTCTCATATCCTCAAACAGACAGCAAAATGTGCTTAAATTCAATCTGAGCATACAGTATATCTTTTTTGTCAGGACAACAGTATGCATTACGGTCTGCTGAATTTGGAGGGTATGAAACTGTCAGCAACACAAATACGCCCATGTCCTACTATTGCCTCACAACAGTATCACATCCCTGTGTATCCTTAATACTGCAGCTCAGTTACACGTCTGAGGAAAGGCACCTGCTGCGACAGAGGCCACAGGGGTCGTGACACTGAACTGGTGAGCTGCAGCCAGGTCAATTCAATGTTCTGAGAGGCAACCACAACCACCTTGGATCAATGATGACTCGAGTCCATAGTCTGTCAGAAATGCCTTGGGACGGAAGAGCAGGAAGAGGTTTTTGCCTCATTATGGCAGACATAGTAATGAATATGGAAATTTAGGGTGTAGGACACAGACAGAGGCAAGAATAAACACTCATCTCTGCATAATCAGTATATTCTTTAATTAAAATGAATGTTTAGTAAAAAAGACGAAAGCAGTTGCTCAGTTTAGTGTCTACCAGAAATGTAAGTCGTCTTAATAAAGTATATTGAAAAATGTAAAACGACTAAATTAAATTATTTTTAACCTGTAAACTGATTAAGACACGGGTGTGTGAGACCAAGCATTTTCATTATACAAAACGCTTGAGTAAAAATGTAAACCAAAGCAATCCAACAAGTTATTACTGTTACTGCTACTAAATAATATTTTGAATATTGTTACAGTCATAATAAAGTTTTGCATAACATTTATTTTCAATATGTATAATTTATGTATAAATTTAAGTAAAGATATCAAATACATGCAAATATTTTCAGTAAGTTTGTTGCACAGAATATTGTTTGCTTTATCTTTTCTACTCTATATATCTTTACACAAGTACAATTAATCGGCTTATGCGCTTGTGTTGCTAACTGCTAACTCTAAAGGGGGATTTTCTTCTATAGGTTCAGAATTTCTACATAATTAAAACTTTAGAAGGATTACATTTTCATTGAAGACAAAAGCTTTTCATCTAAAAAACAATAATGGTTTCCACATCCTTCCCTTGAATAGTTACAACTAGAAATTTCCAATTCTGACTTTGTTTTAACTGTAACAACCAGCTATCATCCAGCTGCTTGGCAGTGCGCAGTAACAGGTAGGGGAGGGTTGTTTGTAATATTCTTTACTGCATCACCGAAAAGTTGGATCACCTACTATTGAAGGAAAGGGATTTTCAACAGTGGTGTATTAAAAAGTTATTGTGTTAAAATTTGAGCGTAACAAAACTCAAACATTTCTAGATTGATAATTGGCCCGTGATAAACTGTGCCACATTTCAGTAATTTATGTCAGTACCTGATGCAAAACTATTTTATGTAATAACATTGACTAAATAATAAAAAATAAATAAAAAAAATTCTGATAATTAATGATGCTACCATGCAGTGAACACCAGCATGGTAAAATGTGTTAATTTAAGCAGAGTGATAAAAAATTATTTTAGGTAAATAAAAAAACAAAAAACTATTAAAGACATTGTCAGATGAAAGTTACAAAAACATTTTGTGTTGAAGCATAATAATATGCCTGCCACTGTTTCGGGCTTTTTGTCATATTTTTCTAACAATCTACAACTATAAGCAGCATACATCAACATTTTTCTGTTTTTTTATGATCAGTATAATTTTGAAACTTGGCCTCCAGACTTCAGAATTAGCAGAGACCTCAGTGCTGCAGACTTGCCGCTGTGTGTGTGATTTTTTTTTTTTTTTAAACAAAAGTAGCTGTATACCTTGTATCCTGTATTCACCTGGTGAGGTCCTGCTGTAGCCCACAGGGAGTCTGGCTGGGCCAAGAAAAAAAGATGCCCTGTCCCATTTACAGGAAGACCCAGTAAATCTGGAGTCTGTCTGCAAGTGAAGGGCGGAATAAAGGAGTTTCTCAGATTCAGAAGGCCCAGCTGAAAGTATCGAGACCCAATGAGAGCTGAACCTCTGTAAACTCCTTTCAGTCTGTTCAATTAGTCCTACAGGCTTGTGCACCACACACACAACAGCCACATTTCTTTCATTATAATAAAAGCAACTTGAGTCTTTGCAGTTGTTAATAACTTAAAAAAAAATACAAACTTGGATGCAAACAATCTACGTAAACATGGATTCCAACAACCCACTAAATACCTGCTATTATCTAGTTCACCGTATGGGATTGTAGGAGTCACTCATGCAAAAGTGCTTACAAACACTCTTTCATTATGTATGATATCACTGAGAAAGTATGTAAGTGGAAACGACTAGTTTTACATTTTTGGTCATGGAACTCAGTGGCGGCACATGGCCCCTTTGTCAGAGCGGGATTATCAGGAGCGAGCGCTCACAAAAGGAAATGCTTGTGGAGCTACAGTAACAGAAGGATAAAATCAGCCGTGTGATGATTGGAGTGACACATTTGTTTGGCTGTAACGAAAATAAGCCCATTGATGGAGCATTCAGTCGCAGGCCGGAGCCCCCTCCCTCCCCGCTCCACATCCTGTCTCTTTATCCTTCATGCGAGTGGCAGACAGATAGAGGCTCGGGGGATATTGCAGCAGCCACTGGGTGACAGGGGCTCAGTGTGTGTGTGTGTGTGTGTCAGCCTGTCTCTTTACATAAACGGCTGATGTGTATGACAGACCTGTTTGTGCTGCTGCACTCAAATTGATCAGATCATAAAAATTTTAAATCTATAAAACAAACAATAATTTTATTACAAATACAAATACAAGGATGTGTTGATGAATGTAGAAATCTGCATTTTCAGGTTTGATTCTTTTTATTTTTTTCTCATAATTATTTGTTTTTGCAACTTAAAGACTAAGAAAAATACAATATTAGCTATTAAAATATATTAGCATTTTTAAGCAGAAATGTATTCATTCTTATTTACAGTAAATCTCAAAAGTGTGCACATCCATGTTGAAATGAGATTAATTATTCATGTAAAACAAAATTATACCTTGATATCTAATTTCAAAACAATTTTTACCTTTAACATCACACATATATTGAACACATACAGATATGTTAGGAAGAAAAATGTAAAGAATAAATAATGTAAAATAACATTTGCACACCCTCAAGTTAATACTTTGTTGCAGAACCTTTAGTCGGCATTCAGTTTTCATCTTCACACCCAACATCAGTTACAGGAAATCTGAAAAAACAGAAATAAAACTTAGCTGTAATACTTTGCTGAGATTTCTACATCGCTTAGCAAACGTTGTAGTGAGCAGAGTTTACAAAATATTAAATCTCATCATGCAAAGATGCCTCTCAGGTGACAGTAGCAGAACATTTTATAAAAAGCTTCTCTGTCTCTCTACATTCTATTATGAACAATTTCAGACAACATTGAGATTTGCCCAAAAAGTCAGCATCTCTCAGAAAAATTAAGTTTAAGGGAGATTTCAATTTTCTCATCACACTGAGCTGAAATCGACAAAAGAATATAGCTTTACCAAAACAATAAAACTTTGAAATGGGACAGCCAGAGTACATATCTAAATCAGACAGAAAACTTGTAGGGTCACCAGAGGAGGGATGTGAAGATTTATCCTCACTACCTGAAGGATTTGGAAACATTTTTCAAGGCACTGTGGGCAGATTTTGCTGAGTCGACTTGTAGTATGATGACAGATTCATAGCAAAGAATACTCAATGCTGAAATTCATAGGAAAATGGGCGTCTACAAAAAGTCAGTTAAAGGATGGGTATTATCACTTTTTCTTCATAGCAACCAGATTAATGCAATGTATAAAATATTCCCTGAGATTAAGTTTGAGATTAACTTGAGCTGATCTCTACAGTGAATATAATAAATTATCCCATCATAGGGCATAGAAAACTTAGAACATATAAAATACACATAAATGTTCTCCATGAGGCAGAAGTGTGAAATATGGGATGTTACAATAAAGTCCACGTTAACATGATTCAGCAAAGTAAGGGTTTTCAGACTTCTCACCCTTCATTTCAGCGTTTCCTTTTCAAAAGGTAGCAGAGAGCTGATAAAAAAAAACAAACATCTGGCCTGATGGTGAACTAGAACCCATGGGAAGTGTTTGATCTCTGGATAGAGACGGTGACTCACCTTTTTCTGTGTTTTACACTCCATGGGCACGTGAACACACATTTCTCTGCTTGTAACCTGCTGTCTGTGGGCTCTGAGAGTAGCCAGATGATTTCAGGATTACTGTATCCACCAGAAATCTACCCTGCCTCACCAGAGCCGGGGGATCAGACGTGCCACACACAGGACTGGCTCACTGTCGGACTTTTAAATCTTCGCACTGCCAAATGTCTCGGTAGCTGCATGCAGCTGTTGTGTTGAGCTTACTGAAGTGGCTCAGAGAAGATGACAAAGAGTCACCCTGGCTGAACGTGAATCTTTACCAAGTCTGCTGGATATTGTATTTTAGAATAATACATTTTAAATTAAATGTTATTTGGTTAACTCAAAATTTCCCTAGTGGTTTAGTTTGATCAACTCTAAATGGGAGAGTATCGCATCTTTTACATTAAAAGTATTTTAATATAAACTTGTAGCAAACAGTGTTTTTGTTCTGTGAAATGGCATTACAAAGATTCAACAGTTTAAAGAAAATTTCAGGTAAAGTACTAGGAATAGTAGACAGATATGTCACAGTGAGTTTGAGAAGAAAACAATGGATCAGAAAGGTGGAATGCAAAAACCTAATCGGGCGGATCCTTTATTGTAGCTGATTTTACCATTTAAAAGACATTTAAATGGTCAAATAAAATTTCAACATAAAATTTACATTTTATGTTGTTTGGCTAAGAAAGCAGAAAAAAACTTAACATTGGATTCTTGTAAAAGTCTAGACAGTTATCACTTTGTATAGATATTGATTCTGACAGTTTATAGCAGCAAAGTGAATGTAAATAAACACACAATTAAAAATTATGGTGATGCAAAGACCATTTGATTGTCTGATTCTCCTCCTCACCTGTTTTGGTGGTGAAAATGTCAAAAATGATGTTTATTTTTCATACCTTTGAAAAAGTTCCTGTTCTTCTGCTAAAAAGCAACTATGTCCAAACATAACATTTCATATACTTTTCTTTCTAAAAGGTCAGAGATTTTTTTTTTTTTTTTAAATCTTTCTCTACTCTTCAGGTTAATCCCAGAATCTTTATTCTGAAGCTAATTGTTTTAAAAATGTAAATGTTCTTGTGAGCACATACCAGCAGCTTTGTCATTTCCTCATCCTCACTCCAAGTCTTGCATCAAGCCATTTCTCCCAGCTATCTTGCTACAAAAACATTTGTTTTGGTTGTGTTTACCCACAATGCCATGCACTGCAGACTACTTCCTGCACTTGGTTCACTTTAAGCTGGCCAAGATTTATGCTTGTAGGTGGATGAGAGTGTATTTCTTTGATCCGCTCCACGTTTTGATTGCACATTTACAACTGCCAGAACAAACCAGACTCTCTAAACAAACGAGCCAGAGTACAAATTAACAGGGCTGGTCTGAGGCACGATTGAGCCTAATTTTCACTCTGCGCTAAATTGTTGTGATTTTATGGATTTTTTATGAAAATTTATTTTCAGTCCGGCTTTACTGTAGACTCCAGTGCTGAGACTGTTTTGCTTAAAATAGCAAACTACATACTTACTCCAATAAGTATGTTCAACATCACCCTGTTGATGCTGTTAGATTTCAACAGCATCAATCTAACTGTGTATAATTTGACACAATTGACTGTAAAATATTACTCCACTGACTTAACAATAAAATCTTTAATTGAGTATATCACTCAGTGCAACTTTGTTGAAATCATTTTCTATTTTATTTATTGAAATGAAGTTAAAATTATAAGGTAACATCTTCGGCTCACTAAAAGACATTCAAAACACTTTAAAAGTGGATTTCATATGCATATTAGAGCATATTAAATCCATTTTTAATATGCTCCATATTGTTTTTCAATATGGAGCTTTATTTTATTGTATTATAAAGGGATTCTTAGTTGAATGTTTCTTTATTTAATAAACCAACAACAAAATATCAATGAAATCGGTTCTCGTGTTTCCAAACATCTAAAAAGGGGGAAAATAAAAAAGAAACTTCAACGAAACATCAAACATTTTTTGTTTGTGTAAAGCCCTTTTGAGTTGGTGGGGGTCAATTATCTCCAGAAAACTACAGAGATTTAATATCAGACTGCGTCTGCTCTGAGCTTGAGCATCTACAAGCCACTGCCCACCCCCATTTCACACAGCCACAAAAACACTCTGACATTGTGTTGGTGGCATTAGGTGTTACACAGGGGTCTATTTCCCTCTCAATTGTCTGAGTGGAACACACCCGCTGCGGCTGGGCTACCCCTTGGTTCCACGTGTGACAGTAATTTTACACAGCCGGGGCCCTCAGTCCCGGAGGTGGGCCATTAAAGTTCAGGTGAGGTTAATTACAGAGAATTGTTCAGGCTGCTGCTGTGCTCCGAGCCGGTGGGAGGGATTTGACGCCTCCAACGCTGATTTCTGTTTGACACGGTTCCACAGGCTCCGCGGGTGTTCAGCAGCAGATTTACACACAACACCTACAGACGCCAATCACTCAGCCAAACACCTCCAAATTAAAGCCCACAACACAGCCACATGAAAATACTACAGCTTGTTATTACATCCGACGTATAAATTACCACACACAACATGCACGTAGCCCACATGAAACACACAAATTGAGTGTAACTAAACAGCCAGATTCAGGAATATTATTTTACTAAGAGAACACTGTATAATTTCTACTAAAAGATCACATTTAAGCAGAGATGAGCAAAAGAGGAAGAAGTTGCAAAACAAGAGCAACTCAAAGACGCAGTCTCTTCTGTTTGAGTAAGGATGAGATTATATTGGATTAAAGGGGATTTTTGCAATGCAAATGAATGCACCTCAAATCAATAAGGCCTGTTCTACTCAATATACAAACTAATTAAGAGGTAATATAATCAAACCTGAATAAAATAGATTGTGCAGCTTCCTCAGAAAGAAATCCAATCAAACCTTTTTATGTGAAAAGATAAAATCTAAAGCGATCTTTCTTTGTACGAATAATGACCTCGGCTTTGTGTCCATTTAATAAGGAAAACTTGTCTTAAGAGGTTACGCTCAATGTGCATATTCTAATCAATATGAATTACATAGGGTTTTATCTATGTTATCTGCTCCAGACTGCTAAGCTAATTAATGTTTTATCGAGTCTTTTAACTCAATTATTTCGCAAAGTCAAAGAGGTTCAACGCAATTTTGTACGAGCAGCCTGAACATTGTCTGTGGAGAGGAAACTCTTGGGTTCTGCAGTATTTAAAGCTACAAGGCTTTTGTCTAACTTAGAAAAGCATTTTGTGCGTAAAGTCATTTAGTTGTATTTTCAAAGATTCCTATATCTCTAACATTTAATGTTGAATATCCTGTAGCCAAAGTTTGGAAACCTTCCCCGCCCCTCTTGAGCTTCATTCCAGCTGATTGCTCATTTTCTAATGTTAATGGTGCTAGGCTGGGGTTAGAGTTTCTCCCCTGTCAGCTGGCCACTGGGGCTGTGGGACGGATCTAATGGGCTCTGACAGGAGGGAACTGATCTCATTCAAAGGGGATTTGATATGTGGCATGAATGTGGTGACCCTCAATGGACATATTAATGACCGTTATCATTCACAGACTCTTGCCATTCATAAAGCTCCTTTTCTGCTGGGCGCACCGCTGCTGAGCCAAATGCCATGACTTATGGATGAGCTGGCCGTATATTGTTTTCCCTGCCTTTTAGGTAGCACGTCAACAAGACTCAGCGCTCTGTTCCGGTGGCTGCTCCGATAGTTTGAGCAGCAGTAAATAATAACAGTGTGGGTGTTGTTTACAATTCAATTACAAGCACAAGCTGGCAGACAGAAAGACAAAGGCGTGCAGCCACAGGAGACATGGGAGCAACTCCTGTCATTATTTAGGTCAATATTTAACCTCAGATGTGACTGTGGTGTCTCTTCATATATTCAAAATGGTGGTTTGCAGCCATTTGTGACCAGTAATGATGGAAAGTTTTGTTTCTGGTTCTTTGGGTATTGAAGTCCAATTAAAATACACAACAAATCATGCAAGTAAGTAAAAGTATTGATGCCTCTTGAATCTGCACAGATTTTCTAACATTACAACTAAGATTGCAGAGGCTTAAAGTAAGGTTAGGTTGTCAAAACAATTTTTTTTATTTAACCACAAAGTTGTCATTGAGATAAAAAAAAAATCTATTTTTTAAGGGAAATCTGGCTATAAATGTTCAATTCATCAGCCAAAGACAAGCAGACATGGCCATCCACCTAAAATGAAAGACCTGGCAGAAACAGCAAAAAATCACTGATATTTACTCTAGAAGAGCAGAAAACATCAACAGCTCAGGTGGAAGATTTTATAGACAGAAAAACATAGTCTTACTAAGCAAAAAGAAAGTTATCATTGAAAGAAATACATTGGAATTTCCTCTTTAGCAGTTTGCTATAAGCAATGGAAAAGATACAAAAAGAAAGAAAGTGCTCTGATCAGATGAGCACTAACATCTGACCTGAACACTAACATTGTGAATCACTCTGAGCACATCGTCATGATGGTTAAACATGGTGGTGGAGGAGTCATGCAAATGGGATGATTTTCTTCAATAGGAACAGGGAGGTTTGTCCACGTTAATGTCAAGACGGAGGGGGATACAGGCAGTGGAATCATGGAAAATATCTGAGGCTACAAAAGAGACTGGGACAAAGGTTCACTTTCCAGTAAGGCAAGTCATATTAATTTAATAAAATGGTTCAGTCAAAATCTAGACCTGAAACTAACTGATAAACTGAGGCAAGCCTGAAAACTGCTGTTCTCAGACATTCTACATCTAATCTGACTATCCCTGAGCTACAATATTATCCAAAGGGGTAAAGTTTAATCTCTCATAGCCTGATAGAAGAAGTCAAAAACATTTTCCATTTACTTCAAAATTATATACTTCTTTGTTAAGGACTCTGGTACACAATCCTGAAAAAATACATTCAATTTTGTGGTTAGAACAGCTCAAAATGTGATCAAATTAAGAGGTATGTATACTTTTAAATGGCACTGTACTTATTGCTGGAATCAATTCTAATAAATCCATTAGAAAACAGCCTATAGGCCCAAACATTTCAACTTCCAAAGAAAGAAGAAAAAAGAAAAAGAAGTTTAAATCAATGTTTAAATGCTTTTACATAAACAAGTCTTAAAAAGGCACAGCTCGTGCACAAAATGGCACAGCCACAATTAAACGTCTTAGGCAGGATGTTCATCAGAGTGTGGTTTTCCAAAAAAATCCCAAACAGTTCCAGTTTTGCTATAAAGGGAAGAAAAATACAGGCAAAGAAAGTCATATTCAGCCATTCAAGCATTCGACTGGAAGAGGAAATGACGACTCTGATATATACAAGGGCAACCACCGACAAACACATGTGGCTCAGTGGCTGCAATTTGAGCTATTTTTCCTGTTACCTGGTTAAAATATCTGTCAGGAGCCAATGAGTCTATCAAAAGAACAACAAACTCACAATGCAAAGTTCAAACACTCATGCATCACAAATCAGTTACTAGTCAGGAAAAAAAATTCCTATTATATGAATTATGCTAGTGCTAGTGTAGTTAAAATAAGATCAAAGAGATATGCGTGCATTCTGATAAGAATAAATTACATGACACAAGTGGTTGTTATTACAAATTTACCATTAACCTCTGATTTTAAGGTTACTATGATTAATTATAAGCATATTCCGAGCATTTTGCACTCCGCCAGATTCCCTGCATGCTCTATTAGCAAAGCTGAGGTGCAGAGCCGAATGCGGCGGCAGCAGCTTGGGAGGTGCCAAGAAGTGTTTCTCAACAGCTGCGCAGGAAGTCACATCCCTCCACACATTGAGGTGTCACAAGCAGTATTTTAACATTTCCAATTTTAATCCCAGATTCCTGCCATGTGTCAGCTTCAAAATAAAATTCTGTTCCAGCTCCTTGTTACCTCACAGCAACATATTACCACCAAGAGAAATCTAGACGGATGTCAATCCTTATCCGGTTTCTCTGTTCTGCTTTATTTGTTTTTATTGGTCTTCTTGTTGCTAATGAAGAATAGATTTGCTGGAAGCACCCTTCCGAGCACACTGGAATGTTTGAAGGAAGTTCAAAAAATGATTTAAAGCACAGGATGTAAAACCACATGGCCTGCTAAATGTAGCGTTGAATCACATGTGTGCTATTGGAAATAAATGGCATATCATAATATCTTAATAAACATCAGGTGGAAAATGGTAGAAAATAACAGAATGTATTTATGTAATTTAAACTCTGATAATTTGTCCAAAAGTTTTAATTAGATTAAAAAATATTTATTTTGTAATTTTAGTACGAAAGTTGCTGCATGCCAAATATATTCTTTGAACTAAATTATTGGAATAGCATATAATATGTAGCAATTCAGATGTTTTTAGTTTCTGCCAACTGCAATACTCAAATATTGCAGGTCACTTTATTTGTAGTTAATAACATTTACGTGTGTAGTGTAAATAACAAGAATAACTGGGATTATCCTGCATACTTATTTTTTTGTCTCTAACTAATGCCCCTTTCATACTATTGTCTATTTTCTTTACTTTTCAGTTTCATTGGCAGATTTGCAGTTTTTAGTTGTGGAAATATTAAGCTACATTAAACTATATTTCTATTCACACCAGTCAATTTCTGTCATGCTGACTGTAAAACAGGAAATCGTATCAATGAGACATCCATCCATTTTCTGTTCACCCTTGTCCCTAATGGGGTCGGGAGGGTTGCTGGTGCCTATCTCCAGCTACGTTCCGGGCGAGAAGCGGGGTACACCCTGGACAGGTCGCCAGTCTGTCGCAGGGCAACAGAGAGACAAAAAACCATGCACACACACACACTCACACCTAGGGAGAATTTAGAGAGACCAATTACCCTGACAGTCATGTTTTTGGACTGTGGGAGGAAGCCGGAGTACCCGGAGAGAACCCACGCATGCACAGGGAGAACATGCAAACTCCATGCAGAAAGACCCCGGGCTGGGAATCGAACCCAGGACCTTCTTGCTGCAAGGCAACAGTGCTACCAACTGCGCCGCTGTGCGGCTCAATGAGATGTTCAAAATATTATCATCGTTGTAATTAATAATTAATTAGTTCACACATCTAAAACTGGTGGGAGACTACGGACCACGTAGGGACGGCTGAATGGCTCAGAGTGTTGGATCACACTGAGTAGGTGACACAAAGAGGATTTTTTACTTTAAGAAAGTTACTAAGTGTTAAGTGAAATAAAACAAAATCTTAATTTCACAATAACTTCACACAAAAAAGAACCAGACATAATATGGCATATAACACAAGCAAAGACATTTAACAGAGTTTATCTATTATCTGTGAAATGGTTCAGAAAAGTTATTTTTATGGTTTTACAGGTTTTTTTTCTGCGATTCTGAACTCAGCTTCCTCCTCAGAGTTGAGGAGGCATCACGAGGGCACTATCAGTCAATCAGATGTAGGCTTGGTGTAAAGTGAGAGTTGTCACAGATAGCCCATATATAAAATGTAATCTGCTGTTACTCTGGGCAGAGTTTCAAAAATGTTAAGACATTAATACCTGATATGTTAAGATAACACTTTAGACATAAAATTAATGACTGTGGCTGTTTTTACAAATCTATTTTTCTAAAAAAAAAAGACGTCAGTCACATTCAGAGTTTAAGACCTCAATAATCAATATTACAGTTGCAATTAATAATATTTCAAAGATTTTTGATTGTCTAATTTAGCTAAATAAGATTGTTAGCGGATGGACTTCAGCTTGTTTATCCAGGCGTTCAGACTGATGGGTTTTGAGCACAATGGATGGTCGTATCCTTCTTACATTTGTTGAATTAATTGAATTCAACAGTTATTTGACTGTTGGGAGCAATTCACAGCGATGAAAGGCTTCTGAACTTTCATCTCCAGATAACCATGAAGAAAATTAAATTTAAACAAGAACATGACATCAGAGCGAAGCTAACATGTAATATACAAAACACTGCTGCATCAACAGTGGCACAGTTATGTTGTCGATGTAACACGGCGTAATGTTCCACAAAACTCCATTCATGTTTTAGAGCCACGTTAGAGATGTTGTAGATATTCCAACATATATATAAGGATAAAAAATACTTTGACAGCAGCCTTATCAAACATTTCTTCACTGTACACCCCGGACAGGTCGCCAGTCTGTCGCAGAGCAACAGAGAGACAACAGAGGTTCGGTATTTAAAAGTGGAGCATTATGTAAAATCAAATTTTGAACTTTATATTATGTCATAATATTATTCCCTCATCAAAAATATACCTGGAGTTTTTCTTTGATTTTTTTAATGCATGTTCATAAAATTCTTGAATCTCTCCTGGCAGCCTTTCTGAGGTGCCTGAACGCCAATTTCCACAAAGCTCCTCGTTGGAGCTGCAATTTATAGCTGAGTTTCTGCCTCCTAAGAATATTGCAAGACATCATAAAGGGAAGGCATTGCTATGATGACATGTTGAAGGCGGAGTGTCTGAAAGAGCAGGAGTTCTTCTGACACTCTGAGGCCAATTTCAAAGTGACAAATTGTAAACTCAAATTTCTTTAAAGTTATGGTTGAAATATACATTTTTACAACAACTAGATGTAACACAGTTACTTGATAATGTAACTTGATAATGCTATAAAATGGCACTCTGTGCCTGGAAAATACTTAATACCTCCCCTTTGAGAGGAGGTATTTGAATTGTTAAAATCTATAAAAACCTTACCCTCAGTAAGGGTATCTAGCCTAAAAAAAGGCTAGATACGTACTTTTGCAAGTCCAAGTCACAGTAAAGTCATAAAGGTGCTTTCATCAGTTTTCATTACAAATGTTTACTGACTAGACATCAACAGATGTAACAGAAAAGCAAAGTAAGAAAGTGTTGTTCTTTACTTTGACGCCAAGGCAGCAGGACCTTTTTTTGCCTGACTTCCTCCACAGCCTGGAAAATCCTTGCCACATTGCTACCATTGTGAGAGCTACTTTGCTTTCACAGTCCAAAGATCAAAACAGCAGCCATGTTTCTAAGGAACAAATGTCTTACCAGCGGGGTTGGTGTGAACACAGATATAATGCTGACAGGAAGCTGGGGCAGTCACTTGTAGAGCCAATTATGGGCAGAGCCATGGGGGCAGGTTTACAAACACTGCTTTTCTTGCATGGCACTGCTCTGAGGTGTATGATTAACTTCCTCGCCAAAAGTACCCAGGCAACCCAGAGACTGCCCTCTTCGTAGGTGGCAAAACTGGTGAGTCGTGGCATATTACTGTCAACAACGTTCTACCAGGAAAAACAAAATACAGACTTGGATCCAAAGGGTTCATTTTTGTTCTTTCATTTGTTCTTATTTCTAACTTTCTTGCACGTTCTTAGGCTTTTAATGGTTCATCTTTAAGAAATGTTTAGCTGTTTGGTTAAGTTTTACAGTGCTGTTGTCACTGGAAGAATGCAGGTTACAAACCTCTCCTGAAGCCACAGAGGCTTGGAGTTGTATATCAGAATCAGGAGGAATTCAAATCCAATGAAAATGCCTTTGCTTTTGGAGAACTAATTACAGGCCTTTCTTATGAATGAAGGACGGAGGAGCAACGTAATTAACCAGCCTCTAGATTACCCGGTATTATTCCACACTGCCCCCTCACAACCAAAGTTATTTTTCAAAAGATTACACAATGTTGGTTAACAGTTGTGCAAAAAGTAGGGAAAAAAGTTAATCCCTAGAGCTCAATCTTGTTTGAATCAAAATAAGGAGCGTCCACAGTAAATGCTTCCTCCCATGTGGCATTGTCATGGCAGCAGAGGAGGGTTACCAGCAAATACCAGATTTTTTTAACTATCCACATCCCAGCAGCCCTCCTTTACTGCAGAATTTAAAACGTTCTTTTCACCACATCTGCCCTATTTGTGTGCCTTTTCTTCACCTGACTTGCTCAAGAGATTCGCTTTATCTTAAAGGTCATTTCATTCAACCGGGCAACAAACAGACATGAATATAACTGTCCCAAATCTTTCCCTGGCAGAATTCATGCTTGACTTCCCTCAAATAAAGGAGGTCCCTTCCAGCTCGAAGAGGGAGAGCACAATCCAAGCAGCTCAATAGAAAAGACTCCCTGTATCATACAGTCCCCCCTTTACAACTCTACATTTCCATTTAATGACAGCCTACATATTAACCCTGGTCACCATCCAATTACACAGAATAAGTAAATTATCTGTGCCAGGGTGCAATTTGAAAATGTTTTTCATGAAACACAGAGACAAGTGTGGAGCTGGAGGCCTCTTTTCTCACCCATCTTGTGTTCATTAAAGAGCAAGCTTGGGGGTTATTTTGAATCCATTAAATCTAAATACAGGTGATTCCGAGCTCCATTTTATGCAAGACCACCAAGATTCCCCGTCATGGAGTGGCAAAGGGGTGTAGGATGTCAGACAGTACCAACTGGTTGAGCTTTTCTTCCCAGGCAAGCGCTCAGCAAACCATGCAACCAACAGCTCTGCATTCATATTTAATTAAAGCTAGCTAACATCACTGCAGGATAACATTACATCCAACACAAAGGGAGAGAAGAACTCCCATCAAATTTAACAAAACTGTCAGAAGTTTACCAAGACAAAAAAAAATCTTATTCTGAAATACAAGGAGAACATTTGACGAGTTTCATCAAAATCATTGAGCATCCAGCTCACATCTCTCATTTAAAGGCATGTAAATAACACCAGGTGGTGAATATTAAGTACCAAACCTAGCACACATCTCAGTGGGTGTAAAGTCACTGCTGGCCTCCCAGGCGACAAGCTTGTGTGGGGGTGTGTGTGGGGGTGCATGTGCTTTGTGTGTGTCAGTAGATGGAGTGGGGAGGGGTTGGGCAGAGATGACCAGATGAGAGGCGGTTAAGTCCAGCCAAGCCATGTCAGTTTGCTCTGCCTAGCCCCTCTGACTCACCACTGAGCTGTAGATACACATCAGCAGCCATGTCTGTGCCTCGAGAGCGGGGCTCGCCTATTACATGACAGCTCTTCCTCTTGATGCATTTTGTCAACAACATTTAGTAATACAGTTTTCTGCACAACTCTCATTTGTAAAGTTAAGTTTAATATGCTTATCTACTATTTTTTCCAGTGAAAATAAAATAACCCCCCAAAAATATGAAGTTATGTAATCCTCATAACTGCACTTTGTATTGATGTTTAGATATTAAACTAATGTCTTCATTTTCATACAAACACCTGTTAAGCTATCCCTCCTTACTTTTCAGTCCATTCAACATGTATGGCTTTACTGGCATGAATATTCTGTTCGTCTACAGTCCTTTTTATTCTCTCAGTAAAGATTTGTGGGAATTACCCTGCAGGGCAATAGTCCATGGTATCCTTTTTCTTTGCTACATTCTTTGCCCAGTTAAGATTTCTTTGCATTTCAGGTGAGTACAGACATCCGGAGTGGCCAATCCTAATCTTCCTGCCTGTAAAGGTTTGGTTTGCACATGACTGACTGTGGAGACACCAAGTAGACCTTTGTGAATGTCTCCATCCATTTATCCTTCTTTTTTGAGATCAGATTGCAGGGGAAACACCAGGCATTGCTTTCTGTAGTGACACTCTCAAGCTCATTCTAGGAGATCCAAAGGCATTTCCAGGCCACAAACTACAGTATGTACAGTCAGTCTTGTCTGGAAAACCTCCAGAGAGAGACACCCAGACTCCTGGTCACATATCTCAATCACCTCCAGCAAATTCGTTCAAAGTGGAGAAACAGCAATTCTACTTTAAGCCTCCATCTTGCATCACTCTGAACAAGAAACCAAGACACTAGAGCTCCTCTGCCCAAGGTAGAACCTGCCTCTTGATCCCCTGGGAATCAATCCACTTTTTCCGGTTGAGAAGCTTGGTTTCAGAGTTGGGGAACTGGGCTCCTCTTTCCACTGTTGCTGTGAATTGCTCCACTGCACATTGAGAGTCATAGTTTATAAACAGTTTAATACAAATTATCACAATAATGAACTCCATCCATCCATCCATCTTCTGTACACCCTTGACCCTAGTGGAATGGGGTGAGGGGGTGCAGGTGCCTATCTCCAGCTAACGTTTCGGGCGAGAGGCGGGGTTCACCCTGGTCAGGTCGCCAGTTTGTTATAGGGCAACAATAATTAACTCTTAAACTAAAAAACACTGATGACTGGGTGATTTTGAAAGAAAGCACTCAGTGTTTCATCTAAATGTTGCCATTTGTAAGTCCTGGTTCTCAGTATTATTGCTTGAAGATGTCAACATTACTTTGCTTTGGCTCCTTTGGTACTTTGGTACGGTTCACATAGCAAATTGGTCTCATAGGATGGGGTCAGATAAAGAGTGATTCAAAAGTCCTGTTGAAGGGAGACCATACTTTTTGTTGCTCTTGTCCCACATAAGGTGACTGGACACCTTTCTACAGCCTAGATTGTGAGGCAGCTCACCACAGACCACCTGGTGGGCGAGTCTTGTCTGCTGGGGCTCAGTCAGGTAAAGCCCCAAATGGCCACAGGAGACCACTTTCAAGTCAAGTTTGTCTTTAGTGTGAGCTGATGTACCGGATGGCAAGAAAGGGCACAAGGGGCCAGCCGGTTCCAATTCCCAGCATCATAAACAGGCTTTTGTTGGCAGGGTCTTAATTACTATTTTCAGTAATACTGCTCTCAAAGTTTTTAAGGTGACTTTTAAATGAAATAAAACTGTTAGTGTCTTACACTTAACTGTTTAATTTTTTGAATTAAAAACTTTTTTATGGTCTAAAATGCCCTAAGCTATATGGTGTACATAAATAGTTTGAAAGTTGTACCAGCATATGATCGTGGAGTAATTCCTGGATTAGAAAGAGACTGATGATGCTTTATAACTGTATAAGCTAAAAATTTGTAAAGATTCCTTTTTTAAGGTGCTGATGGTCCATTGGTTAATTTCTGTAATCATGAAAGGTAATTATAGTTTGTCTTCTTTTTCCTGACTCTTCCATTAAAGTTTTAACACCCTAACCTGTATCCGGAGCACTATAAAGACGTCCACCTCATCACTTAATAGCTTGCAGATGCATCAACACACTTACCCTGGTATTCAAGCTTCTCCATCTGCGGAGGAAAGACAGTCATTAGGAGCTCTCACCATGGAAACAAAACACCGCACACTTTCACACTGATCAGACTTCATGGTATAGACACTGTAGGAGGGGGTTCATTTGTGAGAGAGAACTCACATGGGTGAGCAAAGAAACTCATGAGACGTATAGACACACTCCCAGAGCGTCATGGCCTCTTGGCATGCTGGCGCCTGTCACTCAGCAAGGTCCCGGAATATGCACCAGGGCCATCGACAGGCGTCTGTGTCAGTGCCTGACAAACCTCAAGGCACCAGGCTGTAATTGGAACGACTGGCCTAATCCTCAGATCAAGACAGAGTCATTGACAATTTAAGCGGGGAGCAATCCCAACAGCAACCTATTAGGGAAGCTGGGGTCTTTGCTGGAAGCAGCAGGGTCAGATGCTTTCTTTGCCGTGCAATAAATGTTTCATAAATAATGCTCCGTCATGGAAGCTGCACCTGGACAAACAGAATTGACACCGACCCTTCCCCTCTCCCCAGCCCTTTATCTTTCTGTTGTAATTTTATTAGAGTTAACAGATGCCCAGCACTTTTTGAGATATATGTACAGTAACTAGATAATCTATTTTTTGGACGGGGTGGTGTTTTTGCTACCCAAGCAATTCTATTTCTTCACAATAAACAAATCTGGTGACAAATAAATGAATGTACCCTACATATATTTGTTTTGCTGAAAGTGGGTCTTTTGTAAAGTCTGTTTCTTGAGCTGTTTTGTGAAGAATTACTGATGGAGGGCTTAAATACAGTTACATGACACACTTTTCAGATTTTCCTGGACAAGATAAAAAAATATTTTAAATATTTTGCAAGCTGTGAATTCTTTGCCTCCAACTACACACATTTTGTTAAAGTACATGTTTAACAAAATGTGTTAAACATGTAATGGAATTGTAATGTGTAAAAATCTGGAAAAAGTTCAAGTGGTATAAATACTTTTGCAAGACACAGCAGGGATCTGAAAAACTGTAAATCTTTTGTGACACCCCAATTAAACATTATACATTTCTGCATAGAACTCATGTTGTTGAATTTTTAACCACCATCTCCAAGCAAAATGATCGGAGCAAAAACCCACACGAGGACCATCAGCCACAGCAGACTGAAGCTTACTCAACCAGACAAGCCTCCTGACTGCAGACAAAGCAGTATCTGCAAGAAATAACTCACACTTAACACATTGCATCAGTTGTGCCAGACAGCCAGCAAAAAGGTTTCTGAGCTTCTTCAGTTCAGTCGCAAGAAGGCCAGAACTCCTTTAGAATTGCCCTGTATCCCTCTCTCATACAGGGCAATGTGGCGGAGGTCAACTCTGACAACTTCTTGGCCAAGTCACTGACTCTGGCCTCTAGCTCTCATCTCAGAAGCCCAGGTGCCAAAATCCCTGCTCATTTGTGATGTTGCTTTTAAGTGCCTGGAAACCACTGTCAGTGCTCACATGGGAAGGTTTGACATGAAGAGACACAGTATAAAAACTTTGTGGTTTAGTATCTTGGAGATAAGTGTCACGTATTTTTGAGTTCGGCTCCAACAGACCAGTGGAGGGTAAAGCAAGTGGAATGCACATCTAGGGATTATTTACCTTCATAAAAGTATTCAGTTTCAAATCATAACATGCTTCCAAGCATAAAATGACCATATGATATTGCAATTAGTCACTACAGCTCATTTCAAAGATTGCCTAGTGTACATTTCTTTCAGAGTGTTAAGTAGTACTTGGCAAAACTTAAGAGGCATCAGCCTCATGCAGTACATGACACAAATGTGTGTGTGCATGTGTGTGTATGTGTGTTTATAGTTCCTGGCTTTTGTAACGGCACCGGGATGCTCGAGCCGTCTTCCCAGGCATGCCTGTGCAGTGTAACCAAGGCTGACTGGCTGACCTCAGACTGTGTGGGCCCTTTAGTACAAGATGAAGGAGCTTTTTCATTGACACAGGAACAGGAGGTATCGCCTTCCCTTTGCAGCAGCACTCATTCATGTCAGACACAATGCGTTATTATTGGTTTTGAATTGAAATGTTAATTTTGTGGAGCTGGGCAACTGGGTTTGGGAGTTTGCCCCTTCTCATTTCTCATTTTTCACTTGGCCGAGGTGGTTTGTTTCATCTGGTAAAATTAACCCTCAGCTCTCCTAGTGTTACAGCACTTTAAGGTAAAGACATGCAAGAGTTTTCAGCTTTTCTTCTCAGGCTAGATGTGGAACAGTAGCCTCCATAAATGAGTTAAAAGGTGAGTGTTCAGAGGTGAAACCTGCAAGACATGGCCCATACCCACTGAACAGCTACTATTGATCCCGAAGCCATAGAAGGGGAAAAAGCATCTCTCTTTCAGACCCGATGGTGTGAGGCAGGCAGGTCAGCATTCTGCTGTACAGCCTTCACAGAAATGAGTGCATCAGCAGGCCCGGCAGATCTATATGACAGGAATTAAACAGTATAATCAAATTGTTTGCGCAACCATTTAGCATCTCATTCCCTCGCTGCCCTGGGCCAAACTGACCACTGGAGACCGGCCATCCACAGCAGTAACAAAGTAGGGCAATAACTAACAGCGATTAAAGGAATATTGATGGTCTGTGACACAGAGCATCCTGAAAAAATGCTATTTGGTCAAATAGCTGCAATAATTAAGTATATGAGGGTCAGTCAATTTTATCTGCTGCTTTTATTTGGATCGATTTCTTCGTAAACTAGCCAGGCTTCAGAAAGCATTATTGCTGAGTGGGGTGTTGATTTCATAGCGCAGGTGCTTTGCCCCATAACACAGCAGCAGCTCTCAGGGAAGAGAGCACACAAAATACCCTGAACACAAGCATGGAGGAAAATAAACATCGACTGTTCTGTGATTCTTTTTCCAACACCTAAATAAATATGTAACCTGTACTACAATTCAGAATCATCACATCCCAGATAGCAGTCTTGTTTTTCAACGTTTCCTCAGGATGACAGATAAGCTTGTTAAAAATTCCCACCACGGATTGATAAACGTTAGCTGAAAGCAAAAATAATTAGATTTGACTGCATAAGACCTTGGCGCTGTTAATGCGATGCATGTGATAGTTAAAAATAAACCAGCCCATTTAGAAGCTTCTCTCCCAGTTGATTGATTAAACATTAACCTGCTGGATCTGGGATATTTCTTATTAATCACAGGTGGCACAAACTTAACTGAGCATGAGAAAAGCGTGTACTCAGGAAGAAAGTCCACCCAGGATGCTGTGAATACAAACTTGAACAAAATCACCTAAATGTAACATCTGCCATTCAATGAATACTCGAGCTATACCTTCTTATCATTAGAGGAACAAGTGGGAGTCAATGTCCAACTCTGGTGGTGCAGCTAAGTTATGAACCCACCCACACACACACGCACACATCACCATATCAAGCAGAACATTGTGGGAATTACCATGACCTAATGGATTGCTTATCTTACCTTTGATTGTACAATTCACAGAGGAAAGCACTTTCCTTATGTCTACGTCACTGTGTCAATGAGAAAACTAAGACTAACAAAGTTTTTGAAAGGGCTTCTTTTCCAGAAGATACGCTACACAAACAAACAATCCCAACTGTGGCAATAAAATAAAGGAACTTTATATCAAAGTGGATTAACTTGAATATTCAGTCATTGTTTTTGGCCTTTACTTTGATGAGTGTGGTCAGCACACAAGCTACAGCAACCTTCAGTATGAATCCTTCTTGCAAATTTCTAAGGCTTCAATCTGTGCACAGGAGCACAAATTGTAGCATTGTTTCTTTGCAGTAAGAAAGCATGGAGTTTGTATGTTCTGCCTGTGCATTTGTGAGTTTTCTCTGAGTACTCCGGCTTCCTCCCACAGTCCAAAAATATGCTTTTTTTCAGCACGGACTGAAGAGTTTGTCAGAACCAAAGGAATCACAGTAAAAATAGACCAATACTGAAAGAAAGCATTATACAGTAGATTACCCTACACATACTAGCAGAGTTCAAATTAAATAGTTTAGATAAAAAAAAGCTAATGTCTTAGAAAGGCCAAATCAAAGTCCAGATTTACAGGCCTGTGAAAAAGTATTGTAGTCTTACAAATTTCTTCCAGTTTTTATTTTTGCTACATGTTTCTTACCATTATATTTTAATACCAGGCAAAGATCAACTGAGTAAATACCAAAAAAGCATTAAAAATCAAACAACCTCCATGTGAAAGGATGATTTCCCACCTTTGTAGAATTAATTTAACATTTTAGGAAAACTGAATACAGCTTTACTCTATCAGTGTGGAAAAGGATGCAAAGCTTCATACTGACATATTGACAAAAAACATGCAGGGATAGAGGGATGGTGTGGGACCATGCACTGCTTCAGGACCTGGAAATAATTAAAGGATTTCATACATGCTATTTGTGCTAAAAAGAACTCCATTGTGCAAGAATTAAAAGCAACCTGCTATGAAGAATGGACCAAAATTCCTCCCTGGTAATGTAAAGAGTTATTGGCAATAAATTGCAAATGCTTGATGACAGTTGTAATTGCCAGCAGTTGCCAAACTAGCCATTAGATTTAGGGGGCAATTAAGTTTTACACAGGGTCAGGTTGGTTTGGATAGCTTTTTGCCCTTAATAAATGAAACCAAATGAAAATCTGCAGTGGAGATTGATATCCAAAAAAGAAAACTTTCAAAAAGGGCCCATTTGCAGATGTTTGATCAAAATGTCATCAGTGGCAATAAAATAAAGCAAACTTTTATTGCGGAGGACCTCGGATATTTAGCCACCATTTTAAACTTTAACTTTGATGTGGGTGGTCATTGTCCACAACTCCAACAGTCTTCAATTTGAGCCTGGCAGGTCGATGAACCTACTTTAAAATACCTAAGTTTTTGTTGCCGTAACCAAAGTTGACTGTCACCCCACCACCACCACTTTTTTTTTTCCTGTTGTGCCCAAGGAGCCTTTTATGAGAAATTTGACAAGGTAAATATCCTTTCAGCTGTTTCACCTTATGAATAATGTACTCTGGATGGGCTGCTTTCAAAAGAATAAAAAATCAACTGCTTCAGGCTTGTCCCTGCACATCAGTTGTCAACATTAATGTGGGTGGCGGCTGAATCACGGGCTCTTACGGCAGCGCACAGGTGCCTCTTTCACTCCCAGGCCAAAAATGACAAATTCAATAAAATCAAGCCAGATCTCCAGTTCACCTATGGAATCAAACACACCTGACAACCAGCTGAAGGGCTTCTCTGAGCCACCCTGACATCTCATCTTGACATCCTAATATCAATACCTCATTCTGTAGCCGAGGAATATATCTCTATCTGACTAGAACGCTTTGACACTGTGAGAAAGAATATGTGTCAGAGGTTGTGGGACTCGAGGTAAGATTGTGATTAGGAAACTGAATCTCTGAGATGACATTAACAGAGAGTGTCCCCAACTGTGTGTGTGTTTAAGCCCCAGAGCAGACAGGCCGGTCTAGGGTTACCAGGCGTAATTCTGATGGTGAAAGCGCCACAATCAGCCTACTTAATCTTGAAGCTGTTCTTTAAAACCAGAGAAAGACGATCTGTCTCCATTCTACTGTACAAAACAAGGAAACATGTGATTCATCTTAAAATGGAAATGCACATTAAATTAAATTTGCCTTTAGGGGCAAGCAGGACAACCCGTGACACCAGGTTTGTCTATGGTAACAAAAAAGGTGCTTGTGCTTTGTCAAAAAGGCCCAGTCTCATAAACTTCTCCTGACCTGAAAGGAACAAACTCTGGATTTAAAATTTTAAAGAATTAGCATCACAATGGCCTAAATGTCTGACCGCAGTAAGAACCCAAGAAAACGGCCTTGCAATTTCAGTGGTGATGATAAACTGAGAGATACAGATAGCAGGAGCACTGTGTTTGAGACAACTCTCCAGTGTATGCTCATTAGCATCCCAGAATGTTCCCATCCAATGACGAGCGAAACTGAGAACTGGGGCCGTTCTGCAAGCATGGGTGCCTTATTAAAGAATGACCCAAGGAACCCGGAGTTTGGTGAGTTGGGTCCAGGAAGGGCTCACATTAGGGCTCCCACCTGTTTGTCTGGGTACTCCTTTGACACAATAGGTCATGAAACGCAATATGGGCCTGTTCCACTCTTTCTCACCACACAAAAGCCAAGGAGCAGATGAACTGGAAGATAAATGGGCCTGACTGTTGGATGGTCTCCACATGACTAGCCCATAAAAATAAACCAAGCAAAGAAAAACCCTAAATCTTCAGAACTTTGAAGCAGAACTTGGTTGAACAAAAATTACAAGCTAAGCCAATGCCAGTATAAAAAAGTGAAACATTTGTGATACTCTTACAGTTTGATTCCTCCTCTGATATTTTATGTATATTTGAGTTTTCTACTTTAATGACAGAGAGTTTGGGCTGCGTGGTGCAACGTTGTACCCATGTTGGTCTTGCCCTGAGTTCATATCCTGGTCACATTCAAAGACATTGCTTTGGTCGGTAACAGCTTTTTTTTTCCTTTTTAAAATTTACATCACAACCTTATTTTTAAAATAAAGCAGGAAATCTTAATCTCACATCAAAAAATAAATTTAAAACCATGATTATTGAAAAATATGGAGCTCATATATTTGAGGCCTATGTTCTATATGCTGTTGCTTAGCAGTTAATAAAAACCTAAAATTAATTTTATTTGTGATCAATAAAAAAGAATTTGAAATGCAAACATATCACTATACTATATATTACAACGCTGTTATGTACAGTACAGTTGAAGCTCTGACTACTAATTGTGAATCTTCCTCAAAGTTTTGAATCAGCTTCAGCTCCTAATTCTCTCATGGGCGTGATACTCCCTCTTGATAATGCATCATTTTATTTAAAACTTTTTCCTTTGATTCAATTTTCCATATGCTTGAATACAGCACAGTTTGAATGGCCAGCTTCTTTGGGAATGACTTTTTGAAGCTTACCCGCCTTGCAAAGGGTTACAGTTGCTGTCAGGTGGTAAAGCATCAATAACTGCTATATCATAACATTTCTGGAATTAAAAATGTTTTAGTTTATTATTAATGTTAAAATTTTCTAAGAAATGTTTGGTTTTATTAGTGGTAAGGTATAATAATAAAAAATGCTAAAACACTTGAAAGAGATCACTCTGTGCATTATGAATCTATACAATATACGTATGTGTAAGACAAAAAATTCAATTTCTAAAATTTCAGTTTTTGATTCACTTGTGTTTTGTACTTTGGCATTCACAGATCTAATATAAAATGCTGTAAATTGAAACAGGTGAATTTAAATACAGTTTCAGGCAATACTAATAGAGCTTATTATGAAGAGAGTCAAATGGTTAAAGGTGACACCAAAAACAGATAGAAGGGGCTGACACTGCAGTGGATAAATCCTAGAAATGATCAAATCCCACACAGGTGTGCTCTTAAAGTGGTACACTCCTCCTTTAAAATCCATCACCTGAGTGTGACTGACAGCATGGGCAGGTGTGTGGAAAGTGGCCGGCACTTGGTTCACCATTGTTCCCAGTAGGTCTTTGATCTCCCAGTGTTAGGCCAGAACCCCTCAGTGGGGAACCCCGGTTGGGCCCCAGGCTACGGTTTGTATCGACTCGGGAGGCCTGACAGCACAAGGCGTAGGCTGTGGGAGGGGTTGTGGGGTTTGGGGTACCCTTCCTGCAGCTTCATCTCACCCTGACCTGCACACTGAAGGATGAAACAGATAATGAAACTGATTCAACTAATGCCTGAGTCAAGAAGGAGCTATTTATTTCTTTCATTCCTGCCTTCTTCCCCTGTATTTTGCTTCTGTCAGATTGAATTTAACGCACACACACATCACAAGGTCCATTGGAACTTGCTACCCAGTGCATATGTACTTTCTTTCTTCTTTAATAACTTGCCATAACTAAGCATTTTTTTTAGTTTCTTTTAACATCTGGTCTGTCTATACATTCAAACATGAGCTTAAGTAAAGTTTTAGAGTTCTGAAACTCTTGACAAAGGGATTTCTAGTGCAAGCTGATTTCCACTGGAGACGAATGGTTAGATTTTTGCGATGCGGCAGCTGCACACACAGCTCTTACTAAAGTCCAATCCTTTAATGAACCTTTGAGTGTACAGTAAGTGCACAGGAGTGGCTTACAGCTACAGAGAGTAATGTTTCTGAGCTGATGGTTCCCATCCTCTTCAGTCACTGCAGACCATCGAGCTGTTTGGCTCAAATTAGGAAAAATAAAACTTAAGGCAAGAGTCTGAAAAGAAATCCTGCTTTGTAGATGCATGTTGGTGTGTGTGTGTGTGTGCCTCTGACAGTTTCATAGACTCTCAGCAGCACCAGAATAAACTGTGTGCAGGTCAGACTGGGGCAGCCCCCCCACCTCTTACTGAGCAGCGATTGTGTTTCAGTGTGTTCGCCCAGCTCTTCCTGTGGTGCTGCGTGTTGTAGAGCAAAAAGCCACTGCTGGGGAGCCACAGTGGAAGAGATCAATCGTACACATTCCTGCCACCTGAGATTCAAGTGTTTCTGTAATACTGCACAGCTCAATCGATACGTAAGCAAGGAATTGGGAGGGGAGGGAGTCCAATCCATGCTTGGTGCTGGTAGGGCTCACACAGAGGTAAAGAAGGCAGGTTTTATTGGATGTTTCTGCTCCACTCTGGAACCTGGCATTTGTTGAAGTTCATGTTTTTGATATAATTATTATTTTAAACTAAAATATACTGGATTATTTATTTATGTATTTATGTATTTATTTATTTATTTAATTATTTAATAAGTTTCTTTATACATATTTAATAATAATAACTTTTATTCCGTTGTTGTCCAAATATGAGCTATATAAAAAAAATTAAATAAAGCTCGCAGAGAGGAAGTATTTGTCCTAATTAGGCAGGAATGTGGATCAGTTTTGTTTTTCTTTCTGTCTTTGAAGGAATCTCTCAGGAAGCCGACGCGCTGCGCCAACACAGCTCAGGGGAACACATGTGACTGTTAAAAAGAAAGCGGGCGCTGTGGGCAAGGATCATTTAGCTTCAACGTCTTGAAATCTAAAACGTAAATATTGGGGATTTTTTTTTTTTTTTTTTTTGGCGGGGTGTGGGGGAGAAGATTTCGTGAAGAGGAAAGGAAAAAGAGAGGAGGGAGCGCGCCGAGGATGCTGGACTGGGGAGAAACGAGCAGATCCTGCGCTGCAGGATGTGCAGCGATGTGTTAAATTAAATGCAGCTGGAGGATTCTTTTTTTTTTTTTTTTAGGTAAGACAGAAAATTGAAACAATCGGAAATTTGGCATCGTGATAGCGCTCATTGCGCCGGATTTTTTTGTCGAATTCAGGAAAAAAAAGAAGAAAAAACGCAATTTGTTTCAGCTCCGAAATACAAGCCTTCTTAAAAGTCACAATGTATTAATTAATGCTTAAGCTAAAGAAATCGCTTTGCTCGATTTTCTTTTCCTTTTTGATATTTACGTCACAACCTTATTTTGAAATTAAAGTGGGAAACTTTAATCTCACATCAAAAAATAAATTCAAACCCGTGATTATTTAAAAATATGAAGCTCAAAAGAGATTCCAAGTTTAATAATAAATCGAATTAATGTGGAAAAATGTAAAAACAAAACAAAAACAAAAAAAAAAACATGAGAATGCATTTATTTTTTTCTTTACAAAGAGGGAATAAAAGCACACAAACACACACAAGATGTTTCTTTTGGAAAACTGATGTATTTGATTATTAGAGTAAAGAATTACAGTATCTTAGTTGTTAGTAGGTATTAAAGTGTAGAGAAACTGGACCCATAAAGATCTTCCAACTTTCCAAGAAAGTGCATGTAACAGTCCGAAGGTTGTCATACCCAATATATATTTATATTTATAAAAACGCTCTCAGTTTGTACCCCCCACCCACCCATTTCTGGCCGTGATGGACTTCTCATGTGATCAGTATGTACATTATCCCACAAAGGAAGTTGCATTTCCAAATCTGAATGTATTTACAGAAGCTTCAACACATGACTTTGCACTTGATGACATAGGGAGGATGCTGGGACATAGCAGCAATGTGGGAATCCAGCTGAGAAACAAAAGGAGAGTCCGTCTCGACTGATTGGCTGCCACAGCTCCAAATAAAATAAACCCGACAGAATATTCCCCCTCTGTGTAAACGTCTTGCTCCCCTCAAGACAAGAGCAACAAAAAGAAAAAAAAGAGAAGGAAAAAATGTAAGTAAACAGAAAATGAAAAGTAAAATAGCCAGGGACTGTAACAATAAAACAAGTTAACACTAAAGAAACTCGTGAAATGTAGCAAACTTTAATATTTTGTCTTCTTTAAATAAGATAAAGGTAAATAACAACTAGAAAATAGGAACTACCACATCATTTTGTCCCTTGCTTGAATGTCATTGTTTTGTCTCAAAAAGGGGAAGGGAAACACACAGATGTTAGACCATCTACAGGAGATCAGTGTACATTATTTACAGGACGTTTGTTTTATTACAGGGCTAATGTATCACATGAACACAGACAGCTCAGTTATAGCTACTACAGACAGAAAATAACTTAATGCCGAGGTTAGGTTATCCAACCAGATTTTCTAAGTCTCTGAAGCACATATTTAAAGCACCCATACATACTCATTCTGGTTTTAAAAATAAACAAACCCTAACTGTTAATGTTTCCACTTGTTTCAAGCAAGGTTATAATCACTAATAAATAAGCTCCGTAAAACTATAACATGTACATTGTACAAAAAAAGCAACTTGTCTTCACACGAGTGTTCGTAAAGATTCAATGGTGAGCAAAGCAGTTCAGTTGATTTTTATCCTCGTCTTGTTTTCTTCCGGTCTCTTCTTTTCCGTGTGTACACATATGTTCACGGTGCCTAGAGGCACCTTTGCTTGTCTGTGTCCAACACGGGAGCATGCAGTCTAATTGGTGACAATCTCTTTATTGTCCTCCATGAAGCGTGTGAACCGGAAGTGGGACCCGTTCTCTGTGTTGGCCATTTTCTCGAGGCCGGCGAGAGCGGCGTTAGGCTCTGCACTGTGCAGCTTGTCCAGGCTGCCTGTTAGGCCACCTATCGGAGAGCTGCCCCCATTTCCCACTCCGCCTGACAGAGGTGGGATGCCTCCATTCTGGATGACAGAGATTTCATTTGTCTTCATCGCCAGCCCATTGGAAAAGGCTGCAGCGTACTGGTTCCAGAAGCTAGCCGGATCTCCGTTGCTTGCTGGATGCCTTGACGCCATGTCTTTCTGAAAGATTTCAGGGAACTTGACTGGGTTTGTGCCCAAGAAGGCCATTGGTCCGTCCACAGAGAGCCTGCGGCCACGTCTGGCAGGAGCACTGTTCCACATGTGTGTGCCCATGTGGACCTATGCAGGTGGAGAGAGAGGAGGGAATAAAAGGAACATAAGGAGGGGAGGACAGACACAGAAAGGGATGAAAATTAGTGTTGTTTACAATCTTGGCAACAGGAGCTGCACATGAGATGATGCAATGGAAAAAAATAATCATAATGCTTGACGGTATTTAAATGGCTTCACACCCAGGGAGCTGCAGCCTGGGTAGCTGCCTATGCTGTGTGAGGTACCAACAGGCTGTAAACATCTTATTTTGGCAAGACTGACCCATAGTGTTTAACCTGAACTTTAATTTGCTCATCTCACGGAAACCTACCTGGTTTGTGCCAAATTATGCTGTCTATTTGTATTACTTCAGACAACAATACATGTGGGGTTTTACATCTGTTAATACCGTGTTTGCATAAACACTTATTCCTCTTCATAATCCATAAATGTAACTTTTTAAAATTGTATTTTAAAAATTATTTTATTTACAACTAAAAAATAGCTAAAGAACTAAAGCTGCAGATGAATATATATTTCTGAAAATGAAATCTTAGAAACTAACTTGGAAGTAGATTTTGTTTGAGACAGAATTTGGCACTAAAATATTTTTTTTATGTTCAGTGCACTCTAGTTACAAGTTTCTGTTGATCATTGAGCAGAAGCTTTTCTGACTGACGTAAGCATGTGACTTTCCCTGTGGACAAACACAGTCTGACCTAGATCACTGTTATAACTAACTCTGTGCACTGATCTCATATTTAGTTCATCACATTAAACTTCAACTTATATGACAAGCGGAGTACAACTAACCAGAAGGCCTAGCATTGTATTTCTTATTTTCTTTTTCATTTACCTTGAGGTTTCCTTTGGTGGTGAAAGCCCGACCACAGATGCTGCAAGCAAATGGTTTTTCCCCCGTGTGGGTTCTTTCATGGATTTGTAGGGCACTAGATGAGGAGAAACACTTCCCACAGGTGTTGCAGAAATGTTGTTTTGGAGTCCTGCGTGGCGGAGCTGCAGAGAGTACAGGGGAGGTGGAGGCAGATGACGTGACTAAGCCTGGGGTAATGTCCTTGTTTTCTTGGTGGAGGCCATGGAGGAAGCCATTAACCTCAGGTTTGCTGAGAGACCCAACAGAGAGGAGAGAAGGAGTTGGGCTGGAGGACAGGCTGGTATTTGAGGGCTCAAAGAGCTGGGAGGGCAGGTCTCTCATTTGATGAGTTAACATGTGCTGCTTGAGGTTACCCTTGGTGGAAAAACCTCTGTTACAAGCCGTGCAAATAAATGGTCGCTCTTTGGTATGGCTTCGATAGTGAATGTCCAAGGCACTCTGACAAGCAAAGGTTTTTCCACAGATGTCACAAGATGTGTTTTTGATGGTGCTACGCTCACGGAAGGGAAATATCATGCCCAGAGGGTCTTTTGAAGGATTGACAGATGTCAGATCTAGGGCTCCGATGTTGGAGGGGTGAGAGTGCAGGAGGCTTGCACTGGTGTGGTCCATAGATATGGCCCTATGGTGCCTTTCTTCAAGGCTGGGAGATTTGCGTGCTTGTGGCTGCATGCTAGTGGGGGATGGCGCCTGCATGGAGGAGGTAGATTCTGACACAGCTGGACTCCCGGCACTTTGGCTTTCAACATCCCCTCCGAAAGATGAGGAGTCATTGGTGAGGCAATCCCCCTCAACAAAGCCATTTGCACTAAGCTTCAACTGACTGGTTGGAATCTCTTCCATTTCATTACTCTGAGAATTTTCTTGACCACTTTGCTCCTGCCCCTCTTGGTTTCCCATTTCATGGGGAGTTGGTGAGTTACATAGACTGTCTTGGGAAGCATCAACTGACCTGGGTGTGTCTGGCACACTGCTATCTGGGCCTTCTTCCATACCCTCTAAGTTGTCATCAGAGAAATTGTCAAGATCATCAAAGTTTCTCTCCTCGAATGAGCCAGTATCAGATGCCATGGACTCTGGATAACTCTCTGGCAGAGGGGTGTTGGGGATCTGCCCACCCATATGCATGCGAATATGTTGCTGTAGAACCACAGCATTTGTGAACTTTTTCTGACAAATGGGGCAGGAGTGTTGAACTCTTAGAGGAGGCATAGCCCTGTGAACACTGTAGTGGGTCTTTAGATTTCCCTTGGTGGTGAATGCTCTGCCACAAATTTTACACTTAAACGGCCTCTCCCCTGTGTGAGTGCGATAGTGCATTTTTAGAGCACTCTGGCAGCTCAGCACCCGGTGGCAGATGACACATTCATTTGGATCTGTCACCTTCCTGTCAATGTTTTCCACAAGCTGCTGTAGTTTGGAGGTCTCTGACCCCTGGAGAGGATCCAGGATACCTCCAAAAGGAAACGTAGCTTTGAACTGGTCAGTCAAAAGAGGCATGAGTGGGTTGGTCATCATGGGTGGGCTGTTAGAAGTTGTATATTCTGCAGTACTCTCTGATGCAGAGCTCACATTTGTCATTAAGACTGACGAGTGGCTTCTTTCTTCAGTTTTTCCATTTGAGGTAGGCAAAGTTGCACCTTCACCCTCTTCAGACACATTATTGTTACTTTTATCTAAAAGCTCAGTTGCACCTGAGTCATTCTTTGCAGTAACAGAAGGGCTAGCTATGGCTATAGAATGATCTTCCTTTTTGATGAAATGGGGCAAACTCGGCATAGTTGGTGGAAGAAGCATACCAACTGAGGTGGTCAGAGTGGGTAAAACTGGTTTACTGTCAAGCCAGCTGGTAACAGGTTTCTCAGGTGGCATGGACATACCATATGGTATACCAGTACTTGTTGGTATGTTGTCTAGATGCTCAGGGACAGGATACGGGTTCATCTGGATATGAGGGTATTTTTCTTTATGACGCTGGAAATGCACCTTCAGGTTACCTCGGGTGGAGAAGCGATTACCACAGATATTACACTTGTATGGTCTCTCACCAGTGTGAGAGCGAAGATGGATTTGCAAGGCACTATCACTTCCAAATACCTTGCCACAAAACCTGCACTTATGTTTGAAGAAAGCCTCATCAGAACTAGTTTTGTGTTCAAATGAAGTTACATTTGGTGGCTTGCCTTTTCTCTGTTGGGCTAGAACAGCTAGAGAGTTTAGGTCCTCAACGGTGGTGCCAACACTGGGCAGAGAGCTTGAGAACATGGGGTTTCCAGGTGGGGGCTGAGGTAGAAGGGGATTCACTGCAGAACTTAGCAAGCTACCTATTCCAAATGCTGGCGTTGATGTTTTAGGAAGCGAGGAGTTACTTAGCTGAGAGTGGAGGCTACTCATAACACTAGGCCTCTTGTCAGAGGACTGAGGATTGACTGTAGATGGTCCCAGTGTCGTAACACTCTGAGATGTCTCACTACTGCTTGGGTTGGGCTGAGGTAGCTGCGCTGCTGCAGCCAGCTGTTTTAGGCTACTAATGCTGGCTGACTGACTTGCCAGGTTCTGCGCGAGGCCTGCGGCTGCAGCCAGCTGTTGAGAGAGATGTGAGCTGAGTGTGGTCAGTGGGCTGGCAGCAGGCCCCATTGTGCCTGGAGCAGAAGTTGGGGGTACCTGCATTTCTGGGGACTGAGAAGCTAATAGTAGTATCTGATGACGAATTTGCTCTATGAGCTGCAGCTGGTGGATCTGCTGCTGTTGCAGGGCTAAAAGCTGCTCCATTAGGGCTGGCACAGCCACCCTGGGCCCTCCAGTGGACCTGTTCTCTTGGGAGAATTGAGCCACGGCCACCTTAGTGCTCTGCAGATTTTCAATTATGACATTGCTGTTGATCATAGAGAAGTTTCCCAGTTCAGTGAGGTTACTGACCTGAGGTAGTGAGGCAGAGATTGCTGAAGTACCTACTGCAGGGCCAGCAGTGCCCCTCCCTGCATGGCCACTGACTGTATCAATAGAGCTCCCACTCTCTATTTGACCGCCTTCCTCTTCGTGGCCACTGCTCATTCCAGAAACATCCACATCCATGGATTCGTCTTTTTCAAGGATGTTGGGCTCCAAAAGATCACTGCACTCTGTTTGATCAGTGTTATTAGCTGTGTCATTCATCTGGTCATCGGGATTATGGGAAGGAGACCCGGGTGAGAAACTTCCAGCAGGGGAGGCAGGATTTTCATTCACTATCAAAACTAACTGATTCTTAGTGCAATTTTTCTGGTGTTCCTCGAGATCTGAAAGTTCAAAGAACTCAGCGCAACATCTGCTGCAGACATGGGCGTCTGACTCCTTGCAGGGGGGGTCCTCGGAGCAAAGTTCCGTGTCCCCTGAAAAATAGGAAACAGAGGATTAGTGATTGGAGATATTTTACAGCTGAAAAAGCAGCTTTATCTCATCACCTTCCATTGTTGTTAATCTTAAATTAATCAGTTTTACACTCATCCTTTTGAAGTGCTCATAAAAACAATGATTCTAAGACAACAATAAGCCAACAAAATAAAATAAAAAACGCTTTATTTAACACAGTAACCTCAAGAACATGATAAGTCAAGATATAAAATCCATAGGAGCTATGCAAATATTGTTTAAAAGAGATCTTTAGAGATGTGCGTATGAGTTTCATCAGGCCCGCAGAAGGTAATCATTTTCTTCAGACAATCCATCAAAATATAAAGCAGAGTGAAGCGAGGACATTGGTTCTTAATGAAATTTCATAGAAAAGCATTGATTTCCTATAACTCATGCCCTTCAAAGTCTTCTTGTCCATTCGGTGAAAGAAAAAAGCATTTGAGGACTTATTAGACTTTCAATTTGCTGTCAACTTTGCTCATTTTCAGCCAACTATGGGCAACTTGGACAGGTTATCCATGTCACTAAACTAATTTGTCTCCACCGTCCCCACAGTCACACTGAGGCAAAAACAACACAGCTTGTGACGCCGAGATTTGTTTACAACAACTAGAATATATATAACATATAAAGCCATGACTGAATAAAAAAAGTCTGACAAATTTTCAGTAGAAAAAACTGCAATTTACTGAAAATGGAAAAACAAAAAAATTCTGAAAAAGTTTAAAGAATTTTAAAAAGTGTGTTTTATCACATAGAGGGCTAGCACTGTATATTCTGGTCTGCATCACAAACTTGCCAAAACTGACAAACAGGACAAGCCAACTCAATGAACAAGCATTGCATACAGAAACTTCTGCTTTTACTCGGACAATAATTTAAAAGCTATGACTCTAACTGGCATGCACGCAGAAACAGGTTTTCTAAATATTCCTTTTTATTAAAACATGACAATTCAAATAGTGAAAAGGGAAGACAACACCCTGCCCCCAGAGCAACCGCTGCGCCCCAGACTTTCCTCATTCACTTCCCTCTTTGTCACACTAAAATCTTGCTATTTAACATACAAGTTGATTTACAAATTGCATTTCTCTATGAATCCCTTTCATTGTGGCTCCGGCCCCTCAAAACACTTTCATCAGCGCCAAGAATTCATTTGCAAATGAAACCCAGAGGAGCGCAGCCCTGCCCCACAGAGAGACAGGATGCCTTCCCATTGTTCGCGCAGCATGGGAGCGGCGGGGATCGTCGGCGCAGCCTGGCCCTCTGCTCATCCCAGTCGACTCAAAGCAGATCCTGTTTAATTCAGGGATTATCTCCCTCAATGTTTCTCCGCTCAGAGACACTGGATAACGCAAAGTTGCCATGACAGTAAACCCCGGCCCTCACACCACCAAACCATGCAAACACGGAAGATTCAACTTTAATGATAACTTTTCATGTTAAATCCCCCCTTCCACCCACCCGTCGACCTACAATCAGAGTGTTAAATTTTAAAGAAAAAAAAACTGTGTGTGTGTGCGTGGGCGTGCATACGCGGGTGTAAAGACTACAAAAATTAAAAAAGATATACTGTTTTTTCCCCTCCACTTTACACAAATGGAGAGTGACAAAAATTGAAAAATATACAGGAATTTGGGATACATTCAAAAAGAAAAAAAAAATATTAAGAATGAATTAATTATTAATTTCTTTGGCGAAATGCAAGGTTAGTCTTAAATAAACTATGTCTTTTTGAATTAACTTTTTGAGTGTTAATGTCTAAAAGAAAATACTACAATATAATACTACCAAGATACCTTGTTGAAAAACAGAATATTTGAAACAAACTTTCACTTTAAAATAAAAAGGCATGCAATAAATTTATAGTTATCTTCCTAATTTCAAATATGGCAAAAATATGATAAAAGTTTTAATGCAAATCCAAGAAAACTTTTGCTGTAAGATCAAGTAAAGAAAAAAAAGCAAATTTAAAATTGGCCATTTGTCATGTTACTAATTAAGCCACTATTAAACAGTACTCGTATTTGACTAATACTACAATGGTAGGTCTCATCTTGCCTTATTCAGTGTTAAATAAAAACGACAGCAGAAAACAGTAATGATATTTTTACAAGCCAAAAGAATTTTGTTTACATCAGTAACTTCCCAGAACTGCTCATTTGATCTTCAAACTCTGCCATATTTTACTTGATGACCAAAGACGGATCAAATCTGAGTCAATTCATCACCACAAATCCACTGACCACATAAGACAAGTATAACGAACAACGCAGATGCTAGCATTAGGCTTAAGTCCCAGAATAGCAAGGATTAACTTCAAATTAAAATTAAAATAAAGTCAAGTAGGTATGAAGGATTGTGTAAAATGTCTATAGAGTTTGTGCACAAAGAAAGGGTGCAACACTAAAAGGAGTTAGAAAAGATGAAGAGTCAGAGGACAGATTTTGAAAAGTAAGGATTAGTCAAAAAATTTAAAGGCGAGCTTTGAGAGATCCTACGTTATTTTTTCGCAGGGGGCCTCTGTGAGCTTCCTGACACTTGTAACTTCAGAGGGGTTTCTGTTCACGTCGTCTCCAGCCCACAGAACACTGGATGGGGTTCCATTAAAAGCTGCCGAAGATCCAGGAAGAGACTCACATCTCAGAAGCTCTGCCCCGGTGACACGATTAAAACTTAAGGGGAGGGAAAGACACAAAGCAAGTCCTTCATGCTACACCTAGACTCACACCACATAAACACTGGCAGGTTGACAAGCAACTGCACTCTGTCTTTGAAGGGAACAACAGTGTAAAAAAGGGGGGTGGGGGGCTGTCTACCCAGTCTTCTCTTCCAGGGGGGCCCACTCTGATAGGGCGCAAGGGGATGGACACAACATTGATAAGGCCCCGCAGTCACACACCACACACTTAAATAAAAAGTCGAGGCCTTGCTGGGCCGCCTGCAGCTCCGATCAGCACGCTCAATGACAAGGCTGAGAGGAACACACTGGGCCCTGAACTCTGATCACCTCCACACAGAGGGGCCACTGACAAAGGTTAAAACAGCTCGACATCCCACCCTCCGCGGCTCTCATGCCCGACCTCCCAGGCAACTGCAGCGCCCTCAGCATCACAACTCTCTGTTTCACTTCCGCATCGCCCAGCTCTCACAAAACTCTTTCAATAACACTGGCACTGTCTCAGTGAAAGATTTCTAAACTCACACAGACGTCTATATCATGTGTAATTGTTGGACAATTACACACATATAGGACACTTGTATTTACTTCTGCATGCAAAATAGCAGGGAATATACTTGAGTGAAAAAAGTGACTTTCTAAGTTATTGAAATTGAGGAGAATGTACACAACACTCAGAGATTTACTTTTAAGTATTGCATGAACTAGCATGCCCCCTTCTAGAAAAAAAATACATGAACTGGACTGCAAAAGTGCTTGCACATTTCTTTCTCAAGAAATAATTAACCACTATTTTGTTACATATAGGAAAAATATTTACAATGTGTGTGTTACATTTGAAGGCCTTAAATAGGACCTGAGTAAGATCATATATATTTTTTATTTTTATTTACTGCATCTTATTTTTATTCTCATATAGTGTTGTGAACTACTTAGCAAAACAGAGTAAGGAGTGAAAATATTTTAAGCAGACATTTGATTAATATACATTGCCTTTTCTTTGGAAGAAAAACAAAAGATTTTCTCTTTTCTTAGCAATGAGCGCTCGGTATTACGTGTGACTAAACAAAACACACGTCATGTAAGTTAACTAACGTTCTTATCAAGCATAGTTTCATTCATGTATTTCTTTAGCTCTGAAAACCTTGCAAAAATGTAATCAACTCCAGGTTCTATGCCATTTTCCTAGCTCCAAAAACACTGAGAGAGAGCCTCGGTTCCTATGCAGTCGCACTTTCAATGTCACTTTGTGCAAACTCGTCCCACATTTTAGGAGCAAAAACCAAATATAAAGGATTCACACGCCGCATGCAAATATACAACTTTGAAAGTGAGATGGTGTTTGTAGGCAGAAGAAATAAAATGACTACCTTATCTGTGGCCGGCGCTGATTTACTTCAAGAAATATTAAAAAAAAAAAAAAAAAAAAAAAAGAGGGTTGCACTTTGGAGTGTGCGCGTCTCATCCAGTGTGAGGCTGAACTGATAGTTTTTGCGCAAAAAATTTTAAGGATGAGTCGATCCTTTCAGAATGTGAAAAACAAAGTGAAAAAGTATTTTATTATCTTTTTCTCTTTTGTGACTAGATTTTGGATGTTTTAATCCGTCTGAGCCCCGTAAATAAAGCGCAGACATGTAAAGAGACAAGGAGCAACTTGTTATTGTGACTTTCCTTAAAAGAGCGGAAACGCTCAGAGCGCTTCGTCTTTATAGCGCAGGACTGAAGCCGGGGGAGCGGGGTCCCGGTCGGAGAGACAGGGTGGTCCGTGTCGGCGCACGGAGGGGAGTCCAGCAAACACTGCGCCCGCCGTGAGTTTTTATTTTATTTTTATTTTAATTCAGATACAGATATATTTTAAAACTTAAAGAACGCAAAAGTTCAGAGTCGTGTAAATTCAGTTTACTTTCTAAATTATTCTAAGTTTGTTTAGCACCGATAAGTGATTATGAAAGTGATTAAAATCTTATTTGCCAAAATAAAAAAATAGTGATTTAAGGAAATACACAAGTTCTGTTAGAAGTCAAAGAGAGATTTTTAACTTTGAAGATCAGCTTTCCCGTCAGTTTCTATAAAACACGGTTAAAAAGTGGGCGCACTCGTACAGAAGCAGGGCAGACTCACCATTGTGCTCCGGTAAAGGCAGATGAGGGTCGGACTGGAAGTGTTGCGGCTTCGCTTGTTTCCTCCGCGACATGCTGGCTGGCACATCAGCAGGCAAAGAATAAAAAAATGACTACAAAACCTCCTCAAAAATTACGTAAATCGAGCCCATCCACCGCGCATGTGCCCCGTTATGATTATCAATAATGCTGTGCGATTAATCATACGGAGGTGGTGGAGGGGTGTGGGGGGGGGGTCTTCTTTGAAAGGCGATTGGCACCTCGCCAGCCCCCCTCCTATTCAAATGAAGTCTCTTTAATCAATTAGCTCCTGATTTGCTGGGGACTCTTGTCTCTCTCTCAGCTCCCACCCAATGAGTTGATCCGTACGGGAAAGAAAGGCTGGCTTTTCCAAACTCCCTTTGGATACGGTTTTAACCCCTTCTGTGAGCCAAGCCAGGGGCTTATCTGGACTACTACAGGGGAATGTCAGCTTCTCGAGTCCATTCCTGCGGCCGGATCTTTTGGTCGTTCACGCAGATTCAGCAGCGATCAGTTTGGATAGATGCGCACCGCAGCCTCCGCCGTTCTCTCGGCAAACTTTCTTCTCTCGCTCTCTTTCTCTTTCTCTCACTTTGCAGCGTTCTGGCATAAAGATGGTTTTGATTCGGACTCTTGTTACGCTGAACACCAAACTGCCTGGAGAGTTTCGTGTGCCAAGAAAAAAACAAAACAAAACAAAACAAAAAAAACATTAGAGAAAAAAAAAACCCGGCATAAACGTTCCACGCGAAAAGACGCGTTCCTTTAAAAGTCCACGCTGCTGATTCGGGGCATCCAAAAACAAAACAGCGTTTTAATAGATTATTATTTGCAGAAAGGGAGTTACTTAACTAACACGTTTTCATCATGCACAGCGCTCTGCGAATAAACAAACTTTGAGGGCCCGTGAAGCGGCAGGGGGACGAACTCGGAGCCCGGCCCATCGAGGACGTGATTGGTTACCGGGCTATTCAGTCACTCCGCCACTCACCTCCACCTCCTTCTAACATCCTCTCCTTCTTCCCCTTCTCTCTCTCTCTTTCTCTCTACCTTCCTCTCTCAACCTCCGCCCTCCTCCTCCTCTCTCTCTGATTTCGCGCAGCAGATCCAAAAGTGCAGTGCGCGCCGGGGTGTTGAGAGGAGCGCAGAGAGCGCAGACTTTTCATCCGGATTAAGAGAGATACAGCTTTTTATTTTAGAGCGCAGCAAGATTTTACGAGAATGCACTTAAGAGATATGCATATCCATTCAGTTATGAAAATATTAATAAAAACTTGGTGTTTGCTTTAAATTGTCAATTTATCTGACTACTTTTCCTTATGATTATTGGATATTGGATATTTTCTTATTGCTGAGATAATAAATGTATAACTTACATAAATATAAAATTATTATTAATTATTATTATTATTATTATTATTATTATTATTATTATTATTATTATTATTATTATTATTATTATTATTATTATTATTATTATTATTATTATTATTATTATTATGTTACAAGGGGGCAAGAGGTCCCAGAGGGGCCTTCACGTGAGCGCTGAGTCAAGCAGATTTATTACCTGAAAAAGATAAACGAAGCTCTCAGTTGCGGGCTGATCTTGAGAAATGAAGATAATAACGTTACTATAGGTGATGCCTCGGATGCCATTATTTTTCCCTGAATATTTAAAGAGGAGCTGCAGGCTATAGATGGATCTGGTCCACTCTTGTGTCAGCTATCTTTTAGTTTCGACTAGCCTCACTATTTACTTATTCATGGGAGTAAAAATGGAGAGAGAGGAAGAGGGAAAGATCAGATACTTCTGATGGTCCTGAGAGATCTTCTTCGGTTTTTTTTTTTTGCTTGTTTTTTTTTTTTTTTTTTTTTTTTGCTTGATCGCAAATAATTAAAAATCATTCAAGTCCGAATTTTGACATATTTCCACTGCTGAAGGATGGCAGCTAAATTGAATTTTAAGCTGCGTCCACCTGAATCAGAGATGCGCACATTAATGGGTGCACCGCAATTATAAGCTGCGAAACTTTAAAATGTTGCAGGAGTGAAGGGGGAAAAAAGAGGTGGGGGTGATGCGGGGGGTAGATCTGCAATATTGTAATGTCCCGGGCGGGAAAATCAATGGCCAGTTAATTGATGTGAGTGTTGGTGTGAGATTGTAAACAGGGTGATTTGCAGCCCAGGCGAGCGGCAGACATTTTAAAAGGAGATTCACTCAGGACGCAGAGGATACAGTGTTAACAGGCACAGTGGGGGTGGATGACAGTTTGGAGGGGCAGACAATGAAAAAGTTTCAAAACATTTGCCTATTTGTCTAAATAATAAAAACATACAATATTTGATTGTTTTTGCTGTTTCCTGAAATATTGCAATAAAAATCCACCGCAGAACAAACTCAGAAGAAATCAAAAGAAATGCGTGCTTCTTCAATCGAATAAAAAAATAGTTGTATTTCAAATATCAATACTTATATTATTAATAATAATAATAACCAAATAAATAAATGTCAATTTTTAAAGAATAATTATGTAACTATTAAACTGTTCAATTTATGTTTCATTCCACCAGTTGCCGCTCCTTAAAAAAAAACAAAAAAATCTGACTGACGCCAGAAAGCTTGCGCACTCCCTGTCACGCGCAATCAATAGTGCGCGCTCCGTATCAGATCAGGTCTGGGCCCGCGCGCCATCATTCACCATTATCACTGACACGTCATGATTGATCATATATGGCTCAGGAACAGCGGCGCGTTTGAGCGCATAATGCGGTAGTTAAAGCGGTGGATTCTCCCAAACCGGAGCTGTTAGTGATCCTCACACGGTGTATTTCTAACTGGAAAGAGCCTCCCTCTGTTTTTCTCTCTGTCTGACACCGTATTCAACACGTGGTGGGGTTTCTATTCACCGGCACTGCTCCGCTGCTCCATGCAAGACGCTGAGGGAATTACAACGAGCTGGATCGGGCCTTCATCTGGGTCAGCTGCACGTCAGTGTCCCTGTGTGTGGGCGTGTGTGTGCGTAGGCGTGTGCATGTGTGTGTGTGTGTGTGTGAGAGAGAGAGATCACAGGAGCTAGAGTGGCGAAAAAACTTCATGGTTTCAGTTTCATCAGGATGCAAATTCTCAGAACTGCAGCGTCCATAGGCTGAAAAGTATTACTGCTGCAAATTAATTGTAGGTTTACTAGACAGGAGCTACAAAAAATATATAAGGAAAGAACTGAACAAGTTATGGAACTAAAAACATAATCATCTTAAAATAAAGGTAAAGTTTTTATGATACATTAAAAATCCATCCCCATTATTTTCAATTTAGACCAAACACTGAAGCCCCTGACCATCATTCCTAACACACATATGAAGTAGTGCATGGCCTTATTAATGGCACGCTGACGTCTTTTCAAAAGGATTAGGAGCTTGATTAAAGGGATTGTTTAAAGCTGGCCTCATGCTCAAAGAAATAGAGAAATAAGACCACATTTTCCATCCATCAAGCTGCACATGCTGTCACTGTAAACCCTGTAAAAACACGGCATAGATGTGTTCAAGGTGTCCTGCAGGAAACGTCACAGAGAACACAACCTAAAATGCTGCTTTAAAGGTGTACAAATAGTTTTATTTAAGTGTACTGTTTTAATTGCATAGCTTTGCTGCATCATTTTTAGGCCCATTAAAAACAGAGGGAAAATATAGTTGAAGTATGAGGGAGAATTAGAGCTCCACTTGCACCCGAGGAAGCCTCAATAATTAAAATTCACTACCTGCAGCAGCACGAGCCAACCTCCATTAATTAAGAGATCAAACCCTCTCCATTGTCCTCCAGCAGTCCTGCCACCACTTGTCCGCACAGATTGCTCCCCCCTCCCAACTCCCTTACAACTTCCTGGAGCATCACCCAATATCAGTGGGCTGTGTTTGTTTTTACATTATCTCAGCTGCAGTTTCAGACACCCTTCCCTCCTTCCAGTGCTGTCCTGTTTAGGGGTAAAAAACAAACAAACATTTCGAGGGTGTCAGTGAAGTGCAGAAGGTTGATGGGGCTTTGTGCGTTCCAACAAGACAGTGTGGGTGTGAGGAGAGAGAGGGGAAAAAAAGAGAGAGAGAGAAAGAGTCTGTAAATGTGGGTCAGCTTTGACCAGAGGTGGGGAGGCTAAATCACATAAATTGCACTAAAGTCATACAGTTGATGACTTTAGACTTGACTTGATTAAATCACAAAAGACCTCAGACTCGACTTACACTTTAACACCAGTGACTGGTGATTTTGCTTGGATCAGGCTACTGGAGTTGAAAATATTTGATGTTTCATAAATTGCTTGAATCAAGTAACATTTTCGGCCAGAATCCCTGAATGGGGAAAACAAACCACGGACACACGGGACGCAGCAACCAGCTTCCTCCACCACTTGAAATTACGCAATGAACAATAAATCAAAAAGTTTTTTTTTTTACTTGATGTAAAAAAAAAGCAAGAAAGTCTTTTACTAAAACTAAATGAAATAGTCACATGCTCTCATCATCTATTTCATAAACAAATATAATCCAAGAGTAAAAGTGATACATTCGCTTGTCTTGTTTAACAAGAACCTAAACCTCAATAGTATCTAAAATATTTTAAAAACCTGCATTGACTATTGTTTTTAAATTAAAGTTACTTAAATGTAAATGACAGATCATTTTCTTAGTGAGCAACTGTAGAACTGCAGTCCAGACGGCATCGATTGTTTCTCTCTCCTTTTTTTCTGTTTTTCTTAGACCTCTGTTGCTTTAGCAAAGCTAATACCTTCCTTAGAAAACTTCTTATATCTAAAATATTACAAATGTTTTACAAAATACATGGAAAAATTTACATATTTAGTCAGAATTATGTCCTAATGTATCAGTTTAATAAAGAAAAAAAGAAAGCCAGGCAATGTTTGAAAAGTACTTTTAGTATTTTGGTAAAAGCATAAAATTTTAAAATCTGAACTTATTAAGAATTATTTTTTTGCATCAGACTTTAAAGGGCTTATTCAGACAGTGTCACTTTAAAACAACAATAGTTTGACAGGAAATTCACTTTCACTGTGTGTTACAGTAAAAAAGGGTAAGAGCACAAATCCTAATGTTCTTTGAGATGGAATCATTTGAAGTTCAGCTCAACTTTATATTTATACTGTCAAATATATGCATAGCTGAAGTTGCATTAATACATTTTGCATTTTGAAACTTGTATGATTATGTGATCAACTTGGATAATTGATGAAATATCTTATTGAAGACTTAAAATTCAGTGTTTAGCTCTCAGGACTTGACACGACTTGTAGAATCAGGGTTTGGACTCAAACTGGGATTGACAGATTTAGGATTTAAAACTTAGGTGAGAAAACTTCAGATTTACTTGAGGCTTGTAAAAATAATGACTTGGTCTCACCTCTGGCTGTGGTCGACAGGACGACTGTGGCAGTGTATCAGCTTTAGCTGCTCAAGTACAAGTGTTAAAGAGATATGTGTTGATGGATGGCTGACAAGGAACCTCCAGCTTCCTGTTATCAGTGAGAGAAGAGAGGGCAGTGACAGTCATCCTGACTGGTAGAACAGGAAACCAGATACTGCAAACAGAGAGTAGACAACCAGAAACCCAAATCCACATATTTGTGGAAACAATGGCATTCAGATGTTACACCTGAAATCAGATTTATTTCTTCAGATAATCATTAATATTCATGAATCTCTCTTGTGTACATAATGTGCACCCAGTCCTATTCTTTAATCTTATTAACAAAATGCCTGTTTCTCATTATTGTGCACTTGACTTTTTTCCTCCCCCCCACATAGATTTTCTCAGTCACCAAAATGCAATCATTAAATCCTTCAATTGTTATGAACCAAATTCTCTTGATTGTATCTGATTAAACATGCTCGCTTGAGTTGCAGTAACGAGAAACACCATGGCACTGGACGACCACCAAGAGTCCCAATTTTAGCTCCTTCGGATTCTTGACAAACACATTCCGCTTTCATATGACATTGACGGATGATATTTGGACGAAGTGAGACGCTTAGATGGTTAGACGTTTCGCAGGGTTGGAGGTGGATTGCGCCGACGCACACAAAACCCGCTTAAAGGGCTGGAGGTTGGTGAGGACATGCACCCTTCAAAAACATCTTGAAGAGATTACAGACATAACCCCCCGAATGCTGAGTGTTTATGTATTTTTAAGAACCTGGAAGCAAAACTAAAAATTACACATCGAATTATCCCTGCATTACTTCACACGCTCGTAAACACAGAACGTACAGTATATACACATGTGATGTCTGTGTCACAGCCGCAGAGCAAGCCGGGCGAGCAGTAGAAGCACACAACAAAGCGGCGTGCAGGTAACCACTGAGCCAGCAGACACGCCACGTAAAAAAAAAAAAAAAAAAAAAAAAACACACACACACACACACATTCTTACAGTAAATACACCCACAGAGTTGAAACATATCAAGTGGTTTTATTCGCTGCAACTCTGGGCACAAGATGTTTATCAACTGCTGCCAGACAGCTGTGTTGGTCTGCCAGCAGTTAACTGTGCCTCAGACAGCCCCTTATTGCTATTGATAGTTAGCATCAGTGTCCCGGCTGAGGAATGGCATGGCTTTAGGCAAGCACAAGCTATTGATCTCCAGCTTGTTCCCGACCGGCCTGGAGCTAAGGAGGGAGAGGAATCGGTTTGGAGCCTCCTTGGACCTCCTAGACTCTCTGTCTGGATCCTGGAGGAGCTACGAGTGTTGCTTGTCATTGTGGTTCTAAGTACTGGTTTGCTTTGATTTAAAATTGACAGACTGCATAAAACAGGAGCTCATAAAACTAAAAAGAAAATCATCTTTTATGTTGTAAACATTGATTTTCGAAATATATTTAAAGTTTAATCATTGTTTGTCTCACCTTTCGTTCTTCCTGCTTTTCCCTCTTTTATTTAAGAATGTACTTATAGGCTTGTTTTCACGATGCCAACTAAATCAGTCAGCAGCACATAATTTATCCATATTTTCCAGATGGCCTCTGTGCTACTTGATATGTCCCAATACACGAAAAAGCACTAAATATGACGCCTCACAATCCTTAATTGCTATTTAAAACAAGCATGAGCACATATTATGAAGCACTGAGGTTTCAGTGGGTGAAATCAGCAATGTGTTATTGGGAGGAACAGTGTTACAAACTCTATGTGAGGTCCTCTTATTTCTCCCTGTAACCACACTAGAGCTCTCCATGCAAGTTTGCGTGCGCGCACGTCAGAGAGGAAGTCTGTGTTCACAACCGCATCATAAAACATGAAGGGCAAATTCTTTTTCTTAAAACTCTGCAAAAAAAAAAAATATGTAGCATCTATTAACAAGCAGAGCTGAAGTGAAATGACACATCATCTCCATGTATTGTTGCATTGCTGTATGTTGACATGGATAGAGGTGGAGCTGAGGAGAAAACCTGCCTGGAGGTGAAGGGGGAAGGGCTTGTCGTTCTTTATTTACCCCACTTGTGGAAGTCTAGTCGGATACGGGACATCAGAGAAGTCCCTGATGAGTGGAGAAAACACTACCTTCAGGGGTAAACCGAGGAAAGTTGCAGTGGTGCCACCACTTCCCGAATTTGCTGCTTTTCTGCCACATCTTGTTCCCCCCTCTGTTTCTTGATTGTTGTTTGTTCCTCTTCCTTCACACCTTTTATGTGATTTTCTTTTTTAAGTACTACAGAAACGCTAAGGCAACATGAAATTTACAAAAGAACCAAACAACCTATTTCTGCATGGTGAACATCTGAGCCAGTAGAGGTTGTGAGGACTAACAGTAGATGGTGAAAGTAGTAAACAACTGTAATTGACCAATATGGCTGTGTTCGCATAGCAGGTCTTGATGCTGAAATCTGTTTTTTTTTGTTGTTTTTGCTCGGTCATTCATACTATTAATTAAATGCGACAACAATCAGACTTCTGTCTGAACGGCTTACAACCTCAAAGCGCCCCACATGCACAGAAGAAAAACATAGACGTCATATACAGCAGTGCACGGCTTAGTTTAATAATAATTGATACCGAGCAAGGGGAGGTGACAGTGTTGTCTGAAGATCATAACAAGATGAAAGAAGCTAAGACAAAAGAAAGCACAACTAATAGTAATGGCATTTTGTGGAGCATTGACTGGAACTTCTGTAGAGCAGTATGATATGCAGTAGAATGATGTAAAAGTCAGATGAAATTTAACTGAAGACCCTTTGAAAACTATTGGATACATCTCCAGTTTAGTGCACATGTGGAAGTGGCACAAATTGGATATTTTTGGAATAAAAATATCCGATTTGGAGCTTTCGGACCGCGATAAAAAAGTTGTGTATGGCTTGCATATGAGTGAAAGAAATCTGATGTGCGAATGCAGCTCATGAGTTTCGAGGTGATTTCTTGGCTTTAGAAAACGTTATCCTGGACAATCGATTTGAGCAGACTTCAATCTGGAGTCTTACACATGAACTTTTTCCTGAGGAATACACCTCTAATAAATAATAATGTGACAAAGTTTATAAATTTTCACCTTCATTGGTGTCAAACTTACATGTTTGAGGTAGAATATAGTGGACGATCCACTGGTCACAACAGCAACGAACTGGTGATGGGATGATTGTCTCCAGAACTCAAATTGATAAAAATGTATTTATTTCTTCATTTCCGTATAACAATCATACAAATCTAGTTCAATCCAAATGCATTTAAAACCTGTAGGAATTAACTAAAACCTGCATAACTGAAGTGAGGTTTGAGTTCTAAAGTTGTTCTTATTCAATGCAGTGCATCTCAATCTTTATGTGGTGATTAATAATATACTTTCATGATTCACATCAACTTGAAAATGGCATATTTCTTTAACTTTTTTCCACTAGTGTTTGCTGAAATAATGGTGATTGTATAAGCTTTACTGCAGGTGGAGGCATGATGGGGTGACCGGTTTCGCTGAATGCATCGTAAGTTTGTCTGCTTGCCGATCGTTTGTGGCAATCGATGTGGACGATGCTGTTATTTGGCTGGTCCCGACAAGATATATAGTTGGTACTTGAAAATCCAATCTGGCCTTTCCGGTCTGCCATGGCCCTCTTTATGAGCAGTTTGCTTGATTTTTGTTGTTGTTGTTGCCAAGTTACCTGAAAACCTTAGCGGTGTTCTAAGAAACATCTCAAAAATACTTCATGGGTTGAGTTTCAAATAGACGTACTTCTGCCAAATAATGCCTTCTCTGATGTTTTGGAGAAATACAAACAAAATGCAAGTGTAGGTTTTGCAAGACCACATTTCACCCCAATAAATAATGATTTGCAATAAAATATCAAAGCAAGTTGGAAAACTGACATTATGTCTCATAGAGGACTTTAAAACAAAGTCTGACCTGTAATGTTGAACTAATCCTTTTTCTTCTCTTCTCACTACATTTCTTTTTATGTAAAAGATATCAAAACAGAACTCGCTCTATTTTGTCCACAGAATACAAAATCCTTAAAAGTCTTGTAATTCTAGCTTCCAAACTTATGCTTGCACATGTGTGAGGAAATAAGAGTCAGACACTCTTCATCTTATGGCAATTTGATGCTTTCATCAAACTGCTTTGGTCATTTATTCAAGTGCTGCTTATTTGTCGTTTTGTGCTTTTGCAGTTTTGGTTGTTTCATATCTAAATTGTTCTGAGGTAAACAGCTAGTTGGTGTTACATAACATATCTACTGTTATTTTTACTTGAGTGAGGGATGTTTCACTGTGACAGTCTATAACTTGGGGTAATTGTTTTGGTTATATGTGGATTTATTCAATAATTTTGCAACAACAAAGAGCTCTGAGTTCAGAATTTTGCTTATTTATCTCAATATAATTTTGATTAAATTTTATTAATTAAGATGATTTAATTACAAACCCTGCAATTAATTTGATTAAACTTTTATTGAAGTTCAACTACTAAAAAAACCCCCAAAAAACCCACGATGGTTAACATAAATTGTTTGATTAAAGGAATAAGGAGGAATGATATTGCAGAGTATTGTGTAATGCAGAGTTAAAAACCAAAGAAGAGCAGGATTGGCACAGATCCTTTTTACTCTTTTTTTTTTTTTTACCTTAATGGTTCTCTTGTTTGTTGAGTTTCCTTTTTTTTTTAACACCCCTTCTTTGAAATGTCCACTGAGGGAACGCAGCACTTGAGTTCTTACCTTTTCACATCCGATCTCCACTTGCTTATTTTGATGACATTCTGTCATCATTCTGTCTCTTGTGAATCTATCAGAAAACTTGTGTTTTGTATCATTTCTAAAAATAGCCATACAGGTAAGCTATGAGGTCTCATCACCCAGTGAGTCGAACACAAGCCATTCAAAAACATGCACAAGGAGCTCACTCACACAACACACACACGGAGGACTCTTTTCAAAGAAGTTTGCTTTTTTTATTACTTCCTCTCCCATTCAGCGGCCTCCCCACTTTTCCAGAGTGCCCTGGTTGTGCAGTGAAAGAGCCGTGCTTATTATGTGCTCCGGGTCCTCCAAAACCAGCTTTGTTTTGTCCAGATATCTCTCTCTCCCTCTCTCTTTAATATTCACGGTAAGAGACTTGGCTCTCACAAGATGGCTGTTTTCCCAGTTTTCTTCCCCACTAACAGCCAAGTGCGGGCCCCCATGAGTGTAAACATGGAGAAGGGAGGGACATCTCCTGACAAACATCTCCAAGGATGTGCCACCCTGCCCCGTGTCATTCATTCTCTACCTGGCACCGAAGCTAAACTGTTAACACAGACGTGTGAGCGCCCAGAGCCTACAGGGCTGCCAGCGGCTGCACATGCTCGCTCCTGCCGAAACCCACACCACATTCACATCTGCTTGTCGCAGAAAGTGGCAAAAAATGAGAGCGTGAAATCAAATTGACGACTTTCACTAAATACAATGTTATACAATGTAGTGTTGTTGTTTTTTATATATAATTTGAGCCAATAAATTAGGACTAAATTCCAAACCTTTTTACTGGATACAGTATATCTTAAATATTTTGTATTGACTTCTACGTTGCCTTCTTCTGTCAACATGAAATGTGAAAGCTTTATCATGACAAATGTTTCAACATTAATTGCCTTTGGCACTAATACTAATTCTCACTTATAATGTTTGCTGTAACATTGTCTGTTGGTCCTGTGTTTACCCAGGAGGCTAACACAAGAGTCCAAACATTTAGTAGAAACTCCAGAGAGACTTGCTGCTTTCAGAGAAAGGTGTCATTTCCTTAAAAACCAGTATCCGCCGGAGATGTTGTGTTTTCCAAATCACGTCTCAAGACTCTAATGACTGAAATTAGCAATCTCCTAACAGATTCTTGCCATTTAGTCAGCTTCAATCACAATATTACTGCTAGTTAAGAATTTGGATAATTATCATTTAGCTTAATTTAACTCATGAACATTAAATTTCATTGCCTTTGTTTGTTTTAAAATATTCAAATCCACATTTAAATATGTATTCAAAATTACTTGGTAAAAGTAATTTTATCACTTTTTTCAAATTCTAGTGATTTACCTCACTAGAAATATACAGGATTCCTAGACAGTTTTAAAATGATATGCAAGATTGTTGAATTTAGCATTATCAGCTTCTAGAAAAAGAAAACATTAAAAAATAAAAAGAAAGTCAAAAACATTAACAAAACTTTACTGTAAAAAAGTTAAGTCAGACTGAAGAACAATTGAGACTGTTCTGCAAAAATAAAATATCGCAGCTGTTTTTCTTGTCGTTTTGTGATGGAAACATTAGTTAGTAACAAAGTTTGTGTTTTCTGCAGCAAGACTCACAGTTCAGCATCAGCTGACTTGCATTAAGACACACTGGTTTTAGGGTTAGGTAGCAAGCACCAGATTGACAACGTATGGTTTATGCAACTAGCCACGCAACAATATTGTAAGAGTCTAAAAACCCTGAGGCACCTTGTCATTGTTTTCCTGAAATGCACTTAGGTCAAGCCTAAAGTCTGTGGTTTTGTGATTAAAGTGCACCCGAGTCTCAATCATCAGCACCTACTAATTACAGCACACCAGGAAATACCATGAGCTAGATACAGAGAGAAAATTATTCCAAACATGAATAAGGTTTACTCTGCATGGGAGTCAGACTCCTGGTGATGTTACTAACTGTGATTGGTCACCAGTACAAAACCACATTTACATTTTAATCACAGCCTAATCAATGGGGCTGCACTCGGACTTTGTGACATTCATGAAAACTCATTTAATACATAAAAATTGGCAACTGAGGGCAGAGAAAAATCACTAATTCTAATAAAAAATAATACAAAAGGACAGACTCTTAGAAGCAGAATCACACTACATCCAAAGGTTGACAAAGGATGACTCCCAAAATGACAAAGTAAATTAAAGACATGTGCAACATATGACAGAAAACGGATGGCTTGCCAGACTTGAGCAGGATGATTTAAATAGCAAGTGATTGAACAACAAATTCACATTAAGACCTTATTGATGAGTTCAGTGTTTCGTTTGGGATCAATAAGACAACCGGTAGAGGCTGAAGCTGATGCATCCAGCTGAGAGACACTGCAGGATAGAGAGATGAGAACATTGAATGTCCTGCTTCATCCCAGACAAGGCACTGAAATTTATCAAAACAAGAGCAATGAAACTCCTCCATGTGGGTAACAACTCAGAGTGAATGTTTGCCAAAAGCTAAAACAATTACTAACATAGAAGTGAACATCTGATTTTTACAGCAGTCAGTAAAATAGAATACGTTATTTATCTATTTTTAATATAGGAAAACAATTCTAGATTATTAAAATGTAGCAAAAACCAAATGCAATTCTGACTTTCGCATCCTCACTGGGCAAATCAGCATAAAAGTTTACCTTTTAGGATTATACTGTATTGGAGTTTCAATCATTGCCATCGATATTTTTATTTTTTGTCTCCAATGTTATGAATTGATGTGCTCTGCAATCCAAACTTAACAGAACTTTTTTGTAACATTTGACTGTTTCTAACTGCATAGCTTTTTTGTGCTATCACTCATTTTTTTTATTTTATTTTGGATGAGGACTTTAATATAACTATGATGCACTACAACCCCAAATACAATTAAAAAGAAAATTAAAAATTAAAAAGAAAAAGTCTTTGCAATAAATACACCACTGTAGAATCAATCAAATCTATGCTACAAGGTGCTTTATGAGTGGTGAAGAAAATGCCAAAACCATATTATCAAAATTATTTATCCAAGTGAAGTCCATCTGTATGGGAAAGAGTCGTAGAGTCAGAGAACTCCAGCAAATCACATCTGTGTCATTGCTCTCCTCCCACAGCGTGACAGATGATGCTAACAATGAACATTTCATTTTGAGTCGCAGCACAAGCTCTCATACGACAGAGATGAAGTACATCGGCTGTGATGAATTACAGGACAGTGATTTATCATGACAGGCCAATAGGATAAATACAAATGAACAATTAGCAGACGTAGCCCTAATTAACAGCTCCGAGACAAAAGATGAGCTTGTTCAGTGTGTGTGAACACGTTTCAAAACACTCAAAGCACTAGACTAATCTTCATGCAGTTTATAGAATATTACTGTGTTAATTAGGGTTAATTGAATAATTTGCCTCACTGCATACCTATTATGGATGTCAAACACAGAAGGGCAGTCGTGATTAAATAGGAGGTTGATTCATGGCAAATGAACCGCAATGAGATTCCTGTACACATTTAATTGGAACTGAATTATTTAAAAATCATGAATACGATATATATTTGTTTTAAATTTTACATAACAGGTTTTTTCTTATGTTCGGCAACAGGCTCAGACCAACATATTTGAAGCAGAACCAGGACAATGAGACATTTATGGACTCTTTCTAGATCAACCCTGCTCATGTCTCATGCGTACTGTTTTTTATTCAGCAGGTAACTTGGGAAAACTTTGTTTCCCACACCGTGTCCTCATGAGTCCTAATGTAATTCAGAGAGCAATACAATACTGTGTGAAACCTCAAAGCACGCAACCTTCCTCTGATCGCTTGCTTGCCCGTCACTTAACAAGATCTGTGCTATAACAAACATTACCGACATGCGTGCAGACTCACAGACTCATACTGTATGCAACACAAACAAATTAGGCCATATCTCATAATTAAATGTTACCAAATGCAATTGCAATCAGGAGAACTCAATTTGTCCCAACTCCTAAAAATTTTCAAGTTTAAGCAATTTGGAATAATTTGAGAAGTTCTAAAAATACTAAAGGTACTTAAACAAACCCTTGTGTTAAAAAAAGGGACTAGGACAGTATTAGTATGTTTATCTGAATTAAAGAAGAACATTCTTAATCTACTCAAAAATTGATTGGTGAATTACAGGAATAGGTGGATATTTAGAGTTTAGTAAGGCCAGAAATAGATCAAGAATATATTATAAAGGTAGAATAATTGTTTAAATAGTAAGTATTCCTGAGTGAGTTTCTGATTATTTCCACAATGTGTTTGTGTGTGTTTGCTGTAGAGAAATTGGACGATGCCATCATCCAGGGACTTGGCAGCAAATATCTAGCTAACAAATGATGATGTGAATACATAGGCTCATAAGCCTATAAATCAGACTTCCCCCTTACAAATTAATATAGTTCACAGTTGACAGCGATGGAGGAAAACCATAAATTACGTCTGGCACATGAAAATGGCACAACAATGAGAGGAAAGACCTGTAAAAGAAACCAGAGCTTTCTTTAACTCTTGAGCTCCTAAAAATCATCTTTAAGATCAAAGAAATCATGTAATTAGAAAAACAAAAAAAAAAAAACAGAACAAAGGACTCACAAATTTAAACACATTTGGGTTCCTTCAGATAGTTTGCGTCCTTCTTTCAAACAAAGGCAAAATGTAAATATTTTTGGAAAAAAATAATGCATTTAATCTTTTCTGAATTGAACTGCTTACTTTATGTTAGTGGTTCAATCTTGAGCATATGTGAAAGAAGTAAAAATTATTTGATTAAAGGACAACAGGGTGAAACAGGAAATGAAGGATAAAAAGTTGCTACAAAGAGAGAACGGAACAAGACAATGGAAAAACAAGAGAAAGATAGTGGGAATGATGGGAGGAGGGCTAAGTGCCAGGGAGCGTCAATGCGGGGGCTAATGGTGAAGGTACCATGGTTGCAAGCAATTTCTCTTTGTTATCAAGTGAAATGACTCTGCAAATATGACAATAAATCACAGCGGAAATCAATCTGAGAGGAGGCGACTGTGAGCCACTGATAATGCATCAATCAATATTTAATGTTTAGACTTTAATTAATCCACAGGCGCCAAGCATTCTTTAAGTGACAAAGGGTGGGAGGCTGGGGGGTGAAAATGAGCGAGGAGTGCTTTGCATAGAAAAGCTCTTATATCAAACAGAGACACCGAGCTGAGGACTCTGATCAGTCGATTTCCAACTGCTTTCCGGCTTTAATCTCCTTTCTCTATGTACCAAAGCTAGAGCATGTAACACATGCTATCCCTTACTAATGTATTCACACTCCTTAAACTTTTCAGATTTTTTGAGATTACAAGCATAAACTTCAGTGTATTTTTTACTATTATTTTAATTGATAAATCAACACTAAAAAGAATATACTCGTAAATTAATAGAAAACTATTTTTAGAAATTTCTGGCAGAAAAATATGGAATGCATTTGTATATTTACAGATGTACCCTTAAATAAAATCCAGTGCAGCCAGTTGTTATTAGAAGTCACCTAATATTAAATAAAGTATGCACGTAATTAAATCCAAGTATCGTAAATACAGACCTGATTTAAGAGACCACTACCTGTAAAATGTGAGCTTGGTGATTCTGATATCTTGTGATTGAATGCCTTATTTCTTTAAATCTATTTTTTGTTTGTTTGTTTGATATTTATATAATTGATTGAAATACCAAAGAATTTGCTGCACCATTTAAATTAGCTGTCATAAATTCTCATCTAAATCCTCTGATTATCTTTCATCTTTGCCAAAAAAACCAAATTCTTAGTTTGTGTGGTTGTTCAGTGTGACAAACATACCTAACGTAGATTTAATACTTCCAGAACCTACAATAAATATCAAGCAGTGTCAGAAAAGTTCTTGGAAAATCTCCCAGTGTGACTGCTGTCATGCTGACATCTGATGCTTATTCTTTTTTTGGAACCTCTGAAGGCCAGGCCTAACAAAACGCCACAAAAGTGAAATGAAATTATTATAAACACTTGATCAAGTCTCCTCTTCCCATTCCTTCAACTCACCGCTTGACTCTGTGGTTACTTTAAAACTTACAAAAAGTCATGCTTCTTTGAGTAATTGTGGGAATGCAATTCTTAAAGCTGTGAGAACTTAAAGACTCCCTCCCCGCCAGTGCACCGGTTGGCCAGGCCTCCATACCCAAACCTCTGCGATGTCTGATTCAGGGGCTGTATCGAACAAAAATCCCTCTCTGAAGAAAGCAACCATGGAGCCGTTATGAAGGACCGCTTGAGTGTGGAGCTGTGCTTAGCCCTCGCCCTCTGATCACTCTGACACATCCCACAGGTACTAATTACTGAATCCACTCCTCAGAGGAGTTGCGAATGAAATAACATGGAAGTCGCTTGACATTTGGACACCTGCTGGAAGATTCACAAGGATAATTGGGACACAGCTGAGAGGGAGGTCCAACAAGTCTGCATTAGCTGATAAAATGGATTTAGCTAACTCGGCATAAGGCACATCACCAAAAACATGGCCTTAGGGAAGCCCTAAGAGGGTCAACACAGGAGGGGGGAAAGGGCACAAGTGTTTCAAGTTTAACAACTAGTCTGTGGACAATTATTTGAGAAGTTTCTTGAGATGAAGATAAAAGGCTTACTCGTAACAAGTTCTGATATTCTTGACTGCACATATTGCATTTGATCCATTGTGCCACTGTCTTCAGATTTAAGAGGCTTTCATCTTCAAAGACAACTTACCTGGAGCTAGGAGGAATGCTCTCCTTACAAAGTACACCAAAGTACACCTTGAACCAGCCTCTGTTGAAAACAGATATCAGTTCAGCTATATTAGAGAAGGCATTTTTTAATTGAATGATACACTGCACACTTTCTGCCTAAACTTACTCGAAGTTTCAGGCACACATTTTCAACAGAGTATGCACTGAAGAAAATATGCTTCTTATTACAAAATATACTGTATTGATTGGAAATAGAGGGTTGGAGATGGAGGGAGAATAGCATTTAACTGACTTTTATGACAGTTGTTAAGTCATTTCCTGCAGCAGTGGTTTATGACTTTGCAATAACCTCCATGAATGATGTAATGAGAGATTATGTTACTTCCTCCTGCTTTTATTATCTGCACGTCTTAATACTAACAAGCCAGTGTGCACTCAAGGAGGTTAAACTGGTATCGGTTCTGTCTAAATTTATTAGACAGGGCAGCATGATATTATTTAGTTTGATCTGGTTCAGAGAAAACAAATAAGTGAGCACAGTCTATGAAGTATCAGATTAATGTGAAGACAGATCACATTATATTAACTACAAAATAATAAGGGAACACCATCATGTCTTTCAAGCCAGAAAAGTTAAAAACCTTGGATTTGGGTAAGAATTCAGGCCTCTTATGTGTTGCTAATCTCTGGGAAAACAGAAAATGCAGAAGTGAGCACTCACTGCTATGCAGAAAAAGGGCAGTGAGGTTTGTGAATGTAAATGGCTCAAGAAGGATTTTTCCCTCACCCACAAAAAGATTTCTCTCTCTAAGAAAAACTTTTTGGCCCTGGATTATAAAACAATAGTGGCATCCAGTCTAACCTTAAAGTTTGGAAGGTTGAAGTTTCTAATAAAAGGCTATGTTTTAGTATGTTTTCTAATTTCTATGTCTGTTCAATATATCTGCTGCCGTCCACAAATTGCTATAATATATAAAAGTATATGTGACTTTTGTGGGGCCAACAGGTGGGAGAAAACTATCTGTAGATGAACTTGCAGTTTGTTGACAGGTATCAACAGAATAACATTTTGACATGCAGTAAAACAGACTGATTATGTGTGGAAAAATGAGACTTCCAGCTGCTTCCATTCAATGTTTTACACAACCACTGTAAGGCTCACTAATATAACGTAGGCTACTCATGTGACAGAGTAGTTGAGAGGAAATGAAGTGCTGATGCATACCAGAGCACATCAGAGTGTTAATGCAGTCAGACCTGAAACAAAAATATCAATGTTTCTCTGAATGTTACCAAAATCTTATGCTTTTTAAATAGTTTTTTTCCAGACAGGCTGGGCATGCAATGGAGACTTTTAATTTTCTGGGCAGGGTGCCAGTTTCTGTGGTCTCTATTAGCTACAGAAAACATTTCTCTTGACCATAAAAATAATTTTATGAACTTTAATTGGATCTTAATCCTTTAGTCCCGTGTGGCTATGTTTTAGTCACTGATGCACACGTTTTATACATATTATTTTTTTTTAAATTGTTAGCTACATTCAGCAAACACAATAATAAAGGAAAATTGTTGATAATATTGATTAAAAAAGCTAAATGTTTGGTACTCTTTTTACTTTTGTAAAGAATTATAGTCTTGTAGAACAAGTGGTCTTTATTCATCAGTATATTGACAGCAGAGGAGCAGAGAGAGAAGGGAAATCGGACCAGTGACAGCTGTTCACCATGTACTCTGTACAATATACGACGCACCTGCCCTTCCATTGACCCGCTTGTGGTTTAATTGTTTTAAATATATTTGAAAGCTAAAACATGGAGGAAGATATATGGCCTTCAAAAGCTTATCAAGATACGTATGTAAGAAGCTTTACGTGCATATCTAAAGCTTGCATGTAAAGCTTTAGATTCTTTTTAATAGTGTTTATTAAAAAGAATTGCCACATTTACTGTTAAGGGCAAAAACAGACAAATAATAAGAACTAAAGCTTGAGAAAGACGGAAAAAGGCCGATCAGAAAAACATTCAATATCATCAAATGTGACAGTCTTGTGCCATCAAAATATTTTCTAGTAGATATAGATTAACTAATGAAAGAACAACATTCTTGAATGTTTGTAACCATGTAAAAATACTGCAAACATACATAAAGACAGGCACACATATATTGCTAATCAAGCCTAACGCAAGTTGTAGCAGTAAAAGTTGGTAAAGAATGAGTCACATGAAGCAAATGCTGTGGCCCCAGTCAGTTTCTGTTTTTTCTTCTTCTTTACAATGGACCAGTGTCTCAGACGAGCAAGACAGTTGCCAACAGAACATATCCAATTGGCTATGCCTATTAAAAAGACAAAAAATAAAACAAGCTAACCAGAAACTGAGTTATTTACAAGGGGAAACACAGGAGGAGTCACTGGTTAAAATATTAGGACATATCAGTGTGAAACACAAAGTGAGTAATGTACTAATCCTATGTGTGAAATGCAGCAAACTGTGGACAGACAGTGCTATAAATTTGTTTTTATGACAGCAGCCCAAGAGAGACAGTAAGAGTAAAGTACATCTCAATTTCCTCAGACATATCTGAACATGTGTAACTGCATTATCAAATCCCTAAAACGCCGCTGTCAGATTTGGCTGCAGTCAGAGCTATGTGTGAAACAGGGAAATTACAGTGTGCTGCTGTCATCCCCTGTCACTGTGAAAGGGTTTACTAGTTATAAAACATTTTAAGATTACATCAATCTGTGTTTTGGTAAAGGAAAAAGAAAGAAAGAAATAATAGTGTGTTACTAGATAAAATCAAATATATGTACTTTATTTTGTGTAAATACAGTGAAACTGTGATTTTTTTGTTGTTGTTTTTTTGCTCATGGATATCATACCCTACGGCTCAAATGCCTTGTCAGTATTAAAAAAGAACATTAATTTTCAACAAGTCATGTTATTCACAGGATAATAAAGCTGGATTTTCTGATCTGCCTTCTTTTGTAGCTCTGATTTAGTCTCTTTGTCATGAGGGTTTTAGTTTTCCAGCTCATCCGTGATACTTTAAGAACACTGTGATTTTATTTCATCCATGACTAACAACAAATATGCACCTCAAATCACAGTAATCCACATGTTTGAATAATTTTTAATGTGAACGGTATGTGCATAAAAGATGCAGCATAAACAACCATCAACATGCTGTTTTACCGTCATGATTTTATGCTACAACTCTAAACAATTTGCTTAGTCCTCAGATGCATTTATTTAGGAGAAATAAATAATAAAACTATTCTAAAAGTTATTAAAACACATAAAAAAATTTCAACTTTCATTTTCCTTGAAAAATTAAAAGAGAAATAGGTTAACTTTTAAAAATAGTGCCATTGAAATGTATTAGGTCGTTTATATAAAGAGCCAGTTAATAGAAAAATACAAAGCCTTTAAATTCTAGGGGTGCTTTACTGTTTATATCTAGCATTTTTTTGAGTGTACCTATTTTTCCCTGCTTTCCCATATAGGTTGTAGTTCTCTACACAAATTGCCAGTTCATCACAGATGAAGAAAAAGTCAAGCCGAAGACAAAAAAAGAAAAAAACATGTATACCATACTGTGACCTAAGGGAAATGTTGAATGATCAAAACTCAAAGATGCACAGGGAGAACATCCAAACTTCACGCTAACATTTCCCTGCTTAGTTTCAGCCCATTGTCTTCTTGCTGCCGCGCAATAATGCTAGCAGCTGTGCCACTGTGCAGTCTGCGTTATGTAATTTAATTTCTGAAGGGTAAAGAAAGCCAATCCAAACCAACCTGACCCAGTGTCATAAAGTATTCTTGTCCTGGCATTAGTAATTGGTCGTAGCAACGTGTTTTATTCACAGATACGAGATGAGTGTTCATCTTCTCTTTTAGTCAAAAATGGCTTTGGTTTTGAAAGTCGCTCAACTCAGTGTCTTTCTAAATGCTGCCAGAATTTTTCTTCTGTTTTTTTAAATTACAGTTTTTGTCACAATCAGTGATTTGTCACTGAGCGACTGGGCTTGAAAAAGAGAGCTTTACATTTTTGGAGTAGGGTGCCATTTTGTTATGTCTCCAAGCGGCTCTCAGACATTTATTCAAAACAAAAATCACCCCTCTATGAACTGAAATTATAGCTGGAAACATTCTCACTAGCTTTGTCTTGTGTGGCCGCTGTGTTTGGAAGTCCATCATGGATGTTATTTTTTCTTAAACACTGACCTTAACTGAGGTAATTGAAGCCTGTCATTCTGTAAATTATACTAGTTTATTTTGTGACCTCCTGGACTCATAATTTTTGAGTTCCTGGGGGTAATTTTGTTATGACCACCACTCTGTTGACTGTTTCATGTTTTCTCATAATTGTTAATAATCACAGTAGCTAATTGAAGACCCAAAGTCTCAAAAGTGGGACAGAGAACCTTGAATTTATTTAGATCAAGTCATGACTAGTTGTTTTTCCAGATGTTACAGATAACTTTATGCTGCCAGACAGCTCTTATTTTGAGTGTTTTCTTGATTTTAGATGTCTGGATATAGTCAGATCTAGGTGTGGCTGGTTAAGTAATGATTTAATTGGGGGGTATTTATTTTTCAGATGGAGTTAAAATGGTTTGGACAGTTTTTGCTAAATCCCTTTCACTGCACAGTGTCTTTCAGTTGAAGTAACACTGACTCAATCCCAGTGTTTACCAAAGTTGAGAGGTCTAAGGTGAAGGGTTAAATCAAAACAAGTTGGACTTGAGTCTGGCAAAGAATATTTAGTGCCACAACTTTCTGCAGAACAGTCATTTTTGGAGTTGATTGGGGACGGGGGTGCAGCAAATTTTTATTCCTTATTAAATTCATCATAAAACGAGTGATGAAATGAAAACAGGCTATTGCGTCTTGGGCTTCTAAGGCCAACAAAAAGTTTAATCTCAACCAGAGTTTGAACAATGATCCCACCCGTGATCCTTAGGCTTATCAGAAGTCCAAAATTACAGCTGCAGATGAAGGCTTTCAACCCAAACAGGACCAATGCATGAATCCATGCATTTTTCTTGGATCGAGAGTTTTAAGGAATGCCGTGTTGCCCTGTTCTTTTGTGCAGTCTTGCTCCAGTGCCAAGAAAAGGGTCCTCTCTTTAATCCACACTGATTCAGCAAACACTGAAGTCTTATGGGCTGTGAGACCAGATCTAATTTTGCTATGTTTTCTCCAAAGAAAATGTTTATTCCCTCAGAGATGTCTTCAGGCAGATGGAATTGTGGATGATGGATTTAATCAGACTAAGACTCATGCTTTGATTGGACATCAGATTAGGATTTCAGACTAGCATTTTCAATATTCTCTAGCTGTACTACACATATCCTCTTAAAAAACATACGCCTGTAGAGCATGAGTGGACATCTGTAGGGTTTTAATCCTAAAATATAAATGAAGCAAAAAGCGGAGCTCCAGTGTACTGATTGTTACACCAGGAATAAATTCAGCTAGCAGTGTCTGCAACTTATAACTATGTAAAATGTAATTTTTATATAGTGAAAAATATTTTCATGAATTCTTTCCACTCTTCAGCTAGATGTCATTAAAGCAGTTATATGGTAACAGTCTTACAGTGTTTTTGCAATAATCTGAACTAATCTGAGAACGCAATATTTTCTCCAGTCTATGCTGCAAATTGACAATAGTTTGACTACTTATTTGGCTGGCCTTCATCTCATTTCCTCGATGAAACATGTTTTTTCCTCTTTTTTTTTCTTTCTTGTTTTGTCCCATCATCAAAGGCATAGCTGGGCGTCTTTGCTAATTGATGGCAAATTGGCCAGGTAGTTCATTGTCAGACCCTTGTTGATTGGTTTGCAATCATGAAGCCATATCGTCTGCATATTATGAATTAGATGTACCAACCCAACCTGAATAAGGCCCATTGTTCTTTTTATTACTGACCATTTTAATTAATCTAAGGTGGTAATCTCCCAGTACCACCCACCAGATAGTCTTTGGGTTGCATATAGAAACATTACCAATATAACAACAGTGTTATTGACTGATTTTATCAGTTGAATGTGAACAATAACAGCAGTTAACCCAGTGGGCTGTTCAAGCTAAAACCCACCTCTGTTCTTCAAGATGAGGAAAATAACGTATAGAAAAGTGGGATGAGATGGGCTTGGGGAAATGTCCTCTGAGAGTTTTTGCAAAACTACTTATCTACTCTCTTCTAAAAACTGTTGAAACGACAAAATGCAAATCTCATTGTGTGTCCTTGTGTTTGCATGGTTCAATAAAGGATGAAACGGCACAAAATGTGCTACAATCTACAATTAAACAATGAAAAAATGAAAAAAAAAAGATTAAAAAAAAACATGTTTAAGAAGTCATTAAGAGGAACTGAGCACAGCCTGCTGTGGACTTGATTTACACTTGGCGGTAAGCCATTGGTGGGCGTAAATAATGCATTAATTTTTAAAGAGATTTTTTTTTCTCGTCTTTCAGTGATGAAAAAAAAAATCTCCATCTGGTCAAGTGTGAAGTAGGACAGAGCAAGATTAGAGAATGTTCTGTTATCTTATCCGAGCAAGGGCTTAATGTCTGCACAGTCAACGCTCCTCCAACAAGTGGTTCATTAAAGCAGAATGGCAGAATGTTTAATTCCATGTATTACAGATGTGCTTTGGCACAAAGTCCACCAAGATGAAAAGCTCAAAGTGAAATGTGGATTTACATTACAGTTACGACTCAATCTAATTAGAGATTGAAAATATGTGAAAAGGAACCATGTAGTGGACCGGCGACCTGTCCAGAGTGTAGTTCACCCAGGGGTTCTGGAGGTCAGTGTCAATATTCTACTCTGTCTTAGGTTAACTCATTAATGAAAGCCACCATAGTGTTCAGAAAACTGACCTCACTGCATTGAACACTTTTAGTAGAAGTTATTTTTAACCTTATAACCATCCTTTTTTTCTGTCAGAGCTGTGCTTTTATGTTTCCTGAAATTATGATAAAATTGCGATTGTGAGTTTACTGTAAGGAAATTGTGATGGACTACTTTTGTCATATTGAACATCCCCTATAATGAATTGAAACACCTTTGGAGTGGTTTAAAGCTGCAGTATGTAACTTTTATCAAAAAATATATATTTTTTTTAGATATTTGTTAAAATTATCATTATGCTGTGACAGTGTAATATAAGACAGATAATCTGTGAAAAATCAAGCTCCTCTGCCGTCTCACAGTAGTCCCAGTACTAATATACTACTCAGTCAGAAACAATCAATCAGAGCCAGGAGGAGGGTCTTAGCGCTGTCAATCACCCTCGTTCTCAGCCCTTCTTCCTTGCTCTCTGCTACGCTCCATCTGGTGCACCACAAACATAGCCTGCCACAAATGCTAAGGCTAGTTAGCATGGCCACGGATGCTGGTGAATCAATGGTTTTCTTGGAATGGTAAGTTGTTTCTCCACCATTAGCACTTTGAGCAGCATTGATTGACATCGCTAAGACCTCCTCCTGGCTCCGATTGATTGTTTTTTACTGGGAGCGGTGCATTTCTTCAGACAGCAATAGTAGCTCATGGAGGAGGTGAAGGAGATCGATCTTTTCACAGATTATCAGTCTCACACTACAGTCACTATGTTGTGACAGTTTCAACAAATATGGGGAAAAAAACAAATTTCTGTAAAAGTTGCATACTGTGGCTCTACTGCGGCTTTAGTTACTCTTTTATGAATTCTCTGCTGGACATTTCTTAAATACCCAATGACAGTTTTTCCTGATTCTTCAAACTGAGATCACTCTGATTATAGTCAAAAGCGGTTAAGATGATAATTATCAATTTATTATCTTGATGAAGTACTTTTTCCGCTGTTCCAGTAAAATACTTCATTTCTTCATGTTTCTAACTTTTAAGCTATATGGATTTGAGCACCCAGGACCAAAGGGACAAGAGCGCACCTGCAATCCACTCTCTGTCCACCGTTCATCCTTACTATTCAGCCTTATATCTATAATTCATGAAGGTCCTTTGGCTCTGTCTTTGCCACCTCCCCCTGTAGAGGAGTTCAGGGGTATAAAGCTGCTTTCTGCCAGTATCTTTTCATGCTCAGAATTGCAATTGCTTGGACCAATCTTCATCCATCAACTGGGCCAGACAAGGACTGCCATGATTTTACTTGAATATTATTAAAACTTTGAGCTTCCTAAACACATAAATTAGGAGCTGCAATGCCACTATGTGGGAAGAATGTATGGGAGGTGAAGCCACAGAATAATTACACAGTAAGTAAAGAAGCATGGCTTGGCATTTTGAAGACAAGGACATATGGAGGAAAACCAACTTGTTGGGTTATTACAGTTTGTGTTGCTTATATTTAGGAGGAAGGGCTTGTTGAGTGAAGACACCATTTTGACATCTTGGGTTCTAGTGGAAAAAACCTGGGTGAAGAAAAGTTACTCAATAATGTGTCCGTCCTGTAAGAACTGTTTTGACATGTCCTCAGGCAAGGATCTGCAGCCCCACTGGTGAACGGAAGACAGCGCAGAAGTGGGAGTCAGGCCTGCATGCCAATAAACATCCTTTTTATTGGCTTAAAAGCAAAAGATGCATTTCATTCATTTGCTAGGTCAGACCAACCTGGAAGTGGAAACACTAGCAGAGATAAAGAGACCAAACATCTGTTGTTAAACGCAAGCAGGCTGCACTGTGACATGTTTGCAGTCTTGTCCTCTTTAGAAGTTTAGCCTACAGGGATCCACTTCAAACACTTGGCTTGTGACATCCTTTTTTTTCCAGCTACAACTGTTTCTCACTCTCGCCGTCGTTATCTTCCTCTGGGTCAGTGGGACTAGAAGAAGGACACCTTTCTCCCTTGATTGTTTCTTTATTTTGCTCTGTATTTGTAAGGTGATTTCCTTGATCATGACTTCATATATTGCCTTCCTCATGTCAATCAACTTAATTAAATTATATGATTTGATTACATTTCACATTTTGTCACGCTAAAAACACAAACCTCAATGTATTTGAATAAGATTTTATGCTATGGACTACAAGAAATAAAAACCAAAATTGCTTTGAAGTGAGAAAAATTATGAATATTTTTCAATTTAAAATTAAAATCTGAAAAGTGCAACATGCATTTCACTTTCCTTTAACATGATAACAGTCAAACCAACTGCCTTCAGAAGTTTCCTAATTAGTAAAATAATTTTGGTGGTTCAGTGTAAATTCACTGCACCAATTACAGATGGAAATCTTAAGCTACTTCACAATTTAACTTGATTAGGATGATTTAATGAACACTGCAAACTTGATAAAACTGTAAAGCCCAACATATTTTAGTTAAACAAAAAAGAAGAAAAATAATAAAAGAGGCAATAAATTAACAAAGCCAAATACATAAACAAAGTATAGTCAGGTTGGAACGACACTGTGAAATAATATAATCCGCTAACCTCATTCAAAAATATATATAAAGTCCAAAATCTCTCACCTACTAAGGATATATCTTTCTTATCAGTCTGCCTCTGTTGCAGTTCATTTATATTTTCACCTGTGGACTCTTATATCCTGCTCCTTTAGAGCACATAACTCACTTTTTGTCTGCATCAGGTCAGAAACTGAGCTTTTCTATCTGCTTGTAGCAATTCCCATCACTTTGTTATGAACTCTGGCAGTTTGGGTGTCACTGTCCTGAGCACTGCATAGCGTGAAAGTGCTGGCTCTTCTCAACTGTTAACAATGGTCACAAATCCTTCATGGTAAAGGTTTATTTGAACCTCATAAGTGACTTCATCTTTTTCATATTGGATGGGAGCTTTGAAATTGCTTTTTTAATGTCCCTCCACATTAGCAGGTAAGAGCAGCTGCTTTCCGTCTGCTTCCAGGTGAAAATGTGTCATATGGGTCATCATGTTTGTTGTTTTTTAAAATTCTTACTCAAGTACTGCAGAGAACATGGCAAACATGTAGCTCTAGGTGCTCTGATCCAATGAAACTACAATTAAACTTTGTGAACTGGTATATATGAAACACTTTGTTGAGGAAAACTAATGCTTTCCTCCACAAAAGCAAATAAAGATTATTTCCCATGCAAAGACACACCATTTCTATAATTTTTCTTTAAAGACAGAAAAACCTGTTTTCAAAGGCAACAGTAAGATTGACTTTGAGACTGGGTTGAAGATTCACTTCCCAGCAGGACGATAGACCTAAAGATACTGGCTGTGTGTTTAGCTCTACAACAGAATGTTTTTGTTCAATATATTTTCTAGTCTAAGCCCAATTGGGAATCTGTGGCGGTATTTGAAAATATATACATAAATATCTGTATAAATATATGCAAGCATATACACTTTGTGTTATTCTACAATGTCTTGCTTTTCTTCTGTCATGGTTTCTTACCTCCTTTTGTTGTGCTGCAACTTTACATTAGGCCTCATCAGGCTTGCGTGCCTAGTGATGATGAGATTTGATCCCTCATGCTGGAAGATCCTGACCTGACATCCCACACAGAGCTGATTGTTAAGCAGGTTAACTTCTAAGTCTGAGGAGGAAAGGACACAGTTATATTTTGCCACACTATCGAGTCAAGGCAGAATAAGCTCTTAGAACACTTTGCCCATCAAACCAGCATTGCTTTGCAATTTTCAAGATGTTTTGCAGTGTTAGATGTTAATCTAACACCAAAAGACAAAATACTGACAAAAGGTGTGAAATTACAAAGGACAAAATGATTGAAGCCATGCATTGAAGGGAAAAGCTGTTCTAATTAGAATCGGCCTCCCTCCAGGAATTAGGAGTGTGTTCTTGCTGGGTGTGGAGAGGAGAAGGGAGTGATAACGGATGGGACATCTGCTGAACTGCAGGTGTTTTCTTACTGTCATGAGGGTAAAGTCATGACTTCATCTTCACCAAGTTCTTATATCCAGATTTGTATGTGGTTATAAGACGAAAGTTAACAAAGAAGGCTGAAAATAATCAACGAGGATTCTACTACAGTCTAACAACACAATAATACAAAGCGAAGATTATGTTTTCTCCGGGGCTAAGGAATATTTAAGTGAGTTTGCAAATTAGTATGAATTATGAAAATAATTTTGGAAATATACAGACAGGTAAACTATGTTTTTGCACTGTTATATGTCCAATGAAAAAAACAATATTCGTACTTAAAGGCAACTGAGTGAAAAAAACATTTATAAGACTGTAACTTGACAGTGTTTATTTTCACCTGATGAAGTGTTTTCAAACAATCGTATTATTGGCTGATCAACTAATTGTTTTGGCTCACTAAATGAACGGTTCTGTATCTCAGGAATTCATCCCACATCAAACACTGCTTGGTATCTTATGATGGTTGACAGATCTGACATAACATCATGAGATCTAAGCTTACATCTTGTGCCCAGACAAACAGCTTTAATGCCCTCATCATGACTTCAGAAGAAAGGCAGCGGCAGGCCTTACATGAGAATGAATGTTAATGCAGCTACACTTGCCCACAGATGAAGAAGAAGACATTATTTTTTTGCAAATACAGCTGGCAGGCAACTTAAAAGGGCCATTAGACTGCTCTTGTAATTGTTGAAAGATAAGAGAATTGGGAAAAACGCAACCAGGGGAGAGACTGGAGAGAGGCGAGGGATGGGGGCAGGAGGCATTCTTCAAAGCAATATCAGTTTTGCCATTAGCTCAATTTGAATTGATTTTCTTCGCTCAAACACTAAAAAGCAGATGCTAAGATGCTTTTCTCCAACAATGGCTCAAAAGAGATCTAGTCTTCTTGGGAAAAACAGGGGAGAAGCAGGAAAGAAATGGGGAAGGAGAGAGACCACAGAGCTAAGCATCTCTTTGATTGCTATCTTGGGGCTATGCTGAGCAATTACTAGCTGGAACATTTAAAGAAGCTGATTACAGACAGTCAGGGACTGAAAGCAGTCAGACAGACCTGGTCCCAGGTAAGACACAGTGTCCTCTGGCTATCCCACCACCATGCAATACTTCATAGCAATCTAATACCAAGACATATCTAATACCAAATACTTCAAAAAAGATGTCTGTCAAGTAACTGAAGGAAAATAATAGCTATCTTGATAATGAACTGAATGTTGCACACAAGTTTTTATGGAGTCCAAAAGTGAAAGCTGTCTGTTTTTATTTGAATAAAACACAAAATCATAAATGATGTGCCCAAATTAACCAATTTTGGGCTTAACCTTAGTCAAATTAAAACAAGTAAACAGAACTAAAACCATTCTTAATCATGAATTATCATTGTAGATGTGAAAGGTCCAAGAGGGAAACCCATACAACTGTCCAGTTGATCTGTCAATCCAATCATTGAGTTTCTTTGTCATTCCTTTAGTTTTATCTTGAACTATCCCTGGATCAAAGCAGAGATGGACAATAATAATTCACAAAAGTCAAAATATCAAAGTTCCAAATATTAAAAATGTACTTGAATCCTCACAAAGTCAAAAATTTAACTTTGCAGGTCAAACATTTCTTATCACTCCTAGCTCAAATTCTAACTTGCTAACTTTGTCAACGAATTTTGTGTGTGGTGTGAAAATAGATTCTGTTCAACCTATCACACAAAAACATCTTGCAACATTGTTTGAATTCATAAAATGTAGAGTAAACATGTCAATATCAGCTTGTATGGGTAAAAGTTCAGAGTTAAAAATGACCAATTAACACAAAGTCTGAACAAACAATGGGATATGTAACTAAATTAGCAAAGTTGAGAGTGACATCACTAGTAAATCTGACTTCCGGTCTCTGAGGTAAATGAAACTTATCATGAGGCAAGGTGTGGAGAGCAGAATAAGGGCAGACAGAAGGAGCAGGGGAAGAGGTAGATCATTTGTTTCCAGTTTTCTCACAGCTCCAGGCCTGGCACTCCTACTTCTGTTGATTTACAGCCTTTCTCAACATGACCACATCTGAGAGAAGAATAATTAGAAGGCTCTAAAACTGTGCAGTTTAGGGTTGTAATGAAATTTGTTCGCCGGTGGTTGTATTTTCGGAGTGAAGTTAAGGTAGAGAGGAAGACAAAGAGCCATAGGTGAGCTTATTTTGACATTGTGTTGTTTTTTGCAAGGACATAAGAGTAAAAGTACGCAGATGCATGCCCAGTCACACAGTCTTGTACTTTAATCTCATGCATAAAGAGGAGTTTTGTGCCCCCTTTACAAGATCATTTTTATTCACACCAATTTCTTGTTATGGTGATTAAATATATCCCAAGTGCAAGGGTTCAATTACTGGGCAGTCAAGCACCACAAAGGGGCCTGGCTGGGAGCTAAGGCTGGGGAGTGGGCTTGCTTGGCCGGCTGACAAGTTGGCTTGGTGGCTGGTGCTCTGGCTGAGATCTACAAGACGGAGCAGTTCCAGACCTCATCTGTCCCCAGTTCAGCTCCAGAGTAGCGCGAGGAAGAGAAAAGCTGCGGGGCCTGGCTGAGGGGAGCCCTGGCTGTGTGAGCAAGCAGCTGCCTCCCTGGCTCTAATGAACGATGAAACTTCAGGGGAGAGCCAGAACACACCCACACCGCTGGATAATTCTCCTGGTCTTGCTTAGCTCTAAAGTTGTTGTGTAGACACAAGTGTTCCAAACAACAAATCCCAAGATCTCAGGCTGAATAATCAAAATTTGAAGCCACAAGACAGACATGACAGTCAACAGATCATTTGTATTTTGTACTTGTGCTTTACTAAAGCCATTTGGGTGATAACTGATTAAGGGATTCTTCATAGTTATCAGTAAAACAAATCTTAGCAAAAATTGTGATCGCCAATCAAATGTGACATCCAGCCAGGTGACCCAAACCACCAAACATACCCATCAGCAAGAATGGCAGCTCTGGAGGTGGCCCTTCTTTAATGGCACAATGCCTCTTATACAGATCCTAGGGCATGCATCATTTACTCTGGAGCTACTGGTTTTTGTCCACCTGTCACCTGACCCTTTCTGCCACCGCTGGAGGGGCAATGGGGCTCAGGTGGCATTGAAAAGGGGAGCAGGATTACAGGAGCAATCACTCATCGTCAACAATTGTATGCCACAAACAGATACACTTCCCTTCTTCAAACATGGATAGCATCATGTTGTCATTTATTTAGATCCATATGCTTCAGCATGTTCAGGATCATTGTCCCGGTAGAAGGGACGTCTCAGGTACAGTCTCAAGTCAAGGTCACAGATTATAACAGGTTTTCTTCAAGGACTGCTCTGTTTTACCATCTCTGAATGTTTGCTGTGTTCTAGACTGGATGCACACTCCAAACAGGACTCGTGATTTTCTTTCAACAATGGCTTTCTTTTTGCCACTCTTCCATAAAAGGCAAAACTTTAGAGTGCACAATTGCTTTCCTGTCAACAGATTCTCCCACCTGAGTTGTGGATCTTTGTAGCTCCAGAAATACCATTGGCCTCTTTGCTGCTTTTCTGATTAGTTCACTCAGAACAGTTCAAGTTAATAAACATGTTTTGGTAGGTTCCTATTTGTGTCATACTCTTTCCATTTTAGGATAGAGGATGGACAGAGCATTGTTCTGTAAGACTTCTTTATTAACTTAACCCTCTTTTAAATTTCTCCATACCTTTATCCTTGGTTTCATGATGCTGTTTTTCACTAATGTTCTCTAAGAAACAAAAAAAAAACATTATAAAAGCAAATTGTAGCATCATAACTTGGTCAAGAGATGAAAATAAAAATACTCTTAATTTTCTTTTCTAAGTAGTTCCCACATGGCATCCACTAATACATATGGTCAATGTTTTTAACACTACAATATGACTGTATGTTTGAGAAGTAATAGAGGCATGGAAATGTGCAACCTCCTTGTCTCCATGAAATATTACAATACTGTGCTGTGCATAAATAGGGTTGGCAAGGGAAAGCATAAAGTCATTAATAAGCTTATGGGAATATGAGTGATGCTAAAGTTAAAGACTGTAATGGAGACAAAGTAAGAAAAATAAGTAAACTAAGGTTTAACAATGATTAAACAGTTATAGGTACTAAGTAACAAGTATGTTCTGGAATAAAGATCATAGATTTAAGTGTTAAAATGCGTTTCTCTAAATTAAACTATAATTAAACTAAATGGATTACTTGTCTTAAAGGAATGGTTAATATTTATTGGCGTAGGGTTCTGTTGGGACATTATGTGCTGATAGTATCTTACCTGCAGCTGGAAAGTCCCAAGAACTTCAGTTAACGCTAACAAGCTAATGTCAAGTTCCAAAACAGATCAGACAACTCTTGATGTTTAAAATTTCTTAGTGGTTAATATGAAAACTGCTTTGTAAACATTAACACTACTGTCATGTCTACATTAGGTAGTTATTATGTACCAAAATGTTTTTGTTTTTTTAGTTTTTATGTTGTTTTTTTTATGTCATATGTAGCCAAACTTCTTTAGAATAGTTACCTACAGCTGGTAAGATAGTAACAGCTTTACCCTCTCTATAGAACCCCATTTTAAAGAATCCAAACAATTCCTTTCAGTCTGTTTATGTACTACTAAATCAGTCTTCACAATTACTACACTGGAAGGATTACTGATAAGACATAACCTGCTCCATACAGCAGTGAAACACTTCAATGGACATGTGTGGACCTTTTTTCTGTGTCCAGCCAGCCTTTCCCTGCTCACTTTCTAATCAGGGAAGGGGAGGGTTAAGGGGCGGCTGGCCAAGAGGACTGAAGAATCTTACTAGGATGTAATCCTGTCCAAGTGGCACTGGCTCTTTCTTCTCTGTTGTTAGGACTCTTTGTGGGGCTGCAGAGCTTGGGGCCCGGAAGGGAGCAGAGGATGTGCAGTGGATGTGGCAGCATGGCCTGAGCAGAGCTGGATGTGGGAGATGATGAGGAACCTGCACAGTCCAAAAATCAAAAATAAATTTAAATCTCATTAAAATCTCATTAAAAACTGCTATAAAATCCTTTAAAAAATTTTAATACCCTTCTCTTCATTAGTTTGGTTGTTGATATACAGTATATCATAATATTCATGATTATTTTATTTTCAGTTTTGGTTCAACATAGCGTTCATTTTAATATGATGTTAATAGATAAATAAAAAACAACACTCACAAGGAAACAAAAGAATAGTAGCTAGGCACATAGTGAAAAGTAAAAATGTCATGACAGGAAAATATCATAACAAGGGAGCGAAAACCAGCTATGAAGTCTCTAACGTGAATGGAAGCTCAGATGATGAAGACTGCTGGCAAGGAAAAGATAATCACACAAATGTTTGTGGAAACTATCGTGGATCAGCATCCAGTTATAGTGTAGTCTGGTAAAAACCAGTTCCAAACGACTGGATCTGATTTTCCGTAATCGCTGAAGTTTGGCCATTATGTGCGTAATGTGCCAGATCGATTAAGATTAGTGGAAATAGAAACAACCATTCCGCACTGCGAAGACAGAAGTGCCAAGCAAAAACATCTTTTTCCAGCAATAAAATGACATGTATATCCCTCTTGATCTAACTTTAATTGTTCAATATTTGGAAGGGTGGCTAAGACAGACTGAACGGCTTTATTCACTTCTATTGCCAAACTTCGAGTAGACTATAATTTTAAAACAGTGCAGAAAATCAACATCATTATTCAGGCCTCCTCCTTCTGTTCGCTGATGGAGGTACAAACACCAATATGGTCTGCACATTGATACATGGTTGATATGAAACCTCAAACTGGTGTACATTACCATTTCATAGCTTCAAAAGTCAATTGTAAAACAAAAAAAACAAATGTGTGATAAGGAATGACTGCTTTTAATGAGACTTTTTAATTACAAATCTGGTTTAAGAATGAAAAAAGGACATTAGGAAGTGTTATTGTTTTGTGCTTTAAATACTTATTTACTTAAATACTTAGATAATCTTTTGATGTAAGATTATCTAAGGTATAATCTACATTATACCTTAGATTATCTAAGGTATAATCTTACATCAAAATAATTTCATATTTAATTGCATAGAAAATGAGTGTGTATGTAGTCCAAAATTCATACATATGCATTTTTCTCTTTTTTTTTTTGAAACATCTGTTGTTCAACGCTTGAACAAGCTTATGGATACATGTGCAAATGTCAATGTGGGATATGTATCCATACCTTTATATGCGTATATATCTTTTTTATTGAAGCCTGTTTGTATGACAGCAGTGTCACTGGACCATCTGTGCGCACTCTACTTCCCTTTCTGCTCCTCAAAAAGAGGCTGTCTAGTTAGGCAGGCATTAAGCGGGTGGGGATGGAGCTCGGTAGGAATGCGGCCCTGTGTATTGTTTGTAAAAATAAACCATCTGTGCGGAGATATTTGAAGAGAATTTATATTATACAGCTGAAAAAGCAAGCTTCTGTGTGTGGACTGGTGACGCAACAGGACCACACCACAAGTTGGAATCTGAGCGTATTTCGGGAGAAGGAAATAAAGAAATTAGAGGAGTTTTTATCTGGTTCTAAAATGTCACAAAATAGGAGCAGCCTGCCTCTGTTGAAGTAAAAACAGACAGCTCAGTGTGTAAGTATGTAGAACAAAACTGGGTGCAGAGGAAAACCCTGCTGTGTAAAGCTAAGACACTCTGCTGGCACATCACAAGGAGCAGATGTGGAGACCCAAGAAGCCTCCTGCATGCGACCGGCCATCTGGCCAAGCTAAATATTGCCTCAGTGCACCCCTATTCTATTTGCCTTTGGCACATTTGTATTGTCCATGGTCACACATAGGTACACCCCAATCACTGTCAACAGGGAGGGGGTTTATGGAGGTGCCATGAGGGTGATTAGTTCCACTGGTAAACAATGGCCAAGCCTCGTTGTGTTTGACTCTGAGCGCTCTACAGCAGGCGTGAATGGCACGCAGAAGAACAGCACTGCCTCTGCTCAATGGTGTCTGTCTCTTTCTGCTAAAGTAACATCAAACAAACACAGCAAACAAAGGCGGTGGCTGAACGCAGAGACAGAATCAAAGGCTTGATGTCTGCACAGAGGGGCTGCAACACTTCAGTGCTTCCAAAATGCCTTCTACCCAAGACGGCCAACATTTCTGGACACAAACAACAGAGTGAAGCACAGCTGAGGACTCAGGCCAGCTGTATCATACAAATAAATAATTGCCACTTGTTGCTTGCAGTGTAGAGCATCTTTAATAAAAGACAAAGGCTAACTATGCCGTTTTCTGTATTATTAACAAAATTATACACTAGAGCAGAAACTGTTATCATTACGAAGTCAAAATTCATCTTATAAATAGGCTATGAACTTTGCTGAGAGCTTATCAGTGTCTTATTTCCGTTTTAACTTACAGAAAATTTAAAGAAGATGACTGTAACATTTTGACATACTTGTGAATTTGCTTAGGTCTTCTTGAATCATTAATTTTTTTTGTTTAGTTAGATTCTGAGGAGTTAAAAACATTTTGTCACTACAACTCTAAAAAATGTTCAGGAAGATCTTTTTTTGAACAAATGTTTCCACTGAGCTACTAAGTGCATTTGTGTTGTTAAATCCTTGATCCTAATGTCAACACATTCTCATTTGAATAGAATGGAAGGAGTTAGATAAAAACACAGAGCCATGTGATAAGCTTAACAATAGGGTGTTTCTACCCTGTTGTAACCCTAAAGAAGATAAAATTGAGATAAATAATTAAATAAAGCTTCATGCTTTAAGCAATTTAATCCATCAGCAACATTATAAGCAAGCTAAACATTGCTTAATAGTAGCCACCACAAATAAGTCCCAGCAGTTGGCAACATCAATCTTTTGCCATATTGTACTCCTGTAGCTTTGGCACTTCAGAGTCTACTGTAAGGAAATGTTGATATTTACAAGGGTCTTATATACTAATATTGATCCGGGGTCCTTATCTACTAGTTTTCATGAGTCCATAACAGCACATAACTAGCTTAACACCAAAGTAGCTAGAAGTGGGGTGTTTAGAAAGTTCGCAAAAATGTTAATATTCACAAGTCATGAAAATAGTTGACTACTACGAAGATAGACTGATGTGAGGGGGTTTACGTACATTTGTATGAAATAAAAGTAGGAAGAGTCAAAATGGCAACTCATGGCAACAAAATAGGAAACAAAATTCTGAAGGAATGACCCAAATCTACAACGACTTTAGCAAATCCTAAAATGCTTCTGAAAGATACGACAGTGAAGTCTGGGGTCCATGCAGGGTGGGAGACCAGACCCACTGCCACAATCTGGACCATCTGCAGAGGATTCATGGTACAGGCTGGTAGTCAAGCCCTTAGAGACACTTAGAAACCAGGAGAATGATGTAGTGTTACAAACAAGGGAAGTATTTCTAAGAACTAAAACCAAGGACAAAACACTCCAATTATACAAAAAAGTAGTTGTGAGCTTAGATTGGTGCAACATATTTGAAAACTCAGTAGGGCTTGTGTTTTGTCAGCACTGGGGTTTTAATATCTAGATTGTGTCTACAAAGCAGTTAGAGAATCTAGTTGACTTAAGAAAGCAATTGCAGCATGTTCTTCTAAACTGATTTATAGTAATTTGTAACAACACAGTTTCTGCCACTCGCTCTAAGAATACAAAACCAGTCTGACATTCAAACTGTGTTGTTATCCCAAAGCAATTTTACATCCTATCTCTCCCCAATATACTGACTTCTCATTCCAACCTATTCACATTTGAGTGTGGCTGTGTATTATCCACTAAGACATATTATCTTCCAAGTATTTCTCTACCTTTTAGCTGGACAAACTTTGTGGCAAACATCCACACAATGCAGGCCAACAATAATAAATGTATTATTGTTATTTGTACTTTCAACAACAAAACATACAAATAAATAATTCCATAACCAGGTGCTCCATTATACATGAAATTATTTGTTATTGTAAAGACTAATGTTATAGACAGAAAGTCTCAACATTTTAAAGTACTTAAATTACAATCAGCCTTTCTACTGTTTATCAAAATATTTGGTAAAAAAATGTCCCACAGTGTGTGTGCTTATTTTCAAAGACTAATGACTATGCCAGTTACCTTTTGTAGTGTCCTTATATTTATTCAGGTAGATACTAACTATGAAAGAATTGCACATTAGTTTTTGAGCAATATATTAATTCCTAAAAGAAACGCAGCTGAGATCCTAGTCTGCATGTTAATGCAAATACTTTCAGGTTATAGATAACTATTGTTACAGATCTGAACACAGTAATGTTTTAAACACTTAAAACAGGCTTTGGATGCTTCACGCTGCATGTTGCAGTCCTCTGCTGCAGGACACAACCTTATCTGAGGATCATTTTAAAAAATACATCCGTCATTAGTCTCACCTTGGTCTGCTTGCATCACAGACCAGGCATTCCATGTCTTCCTCTAATCATCCAAGGACCAATATCCTGCAATTAGTTCAGTTTCCACACACTGCCCTCAGGTCCTACTTCAGCCTGGGAAATGGGATCCAGTTCCCTTGCTAAGCCTCTGCTTTGGTGCTACAGAGACACACATTCACAATGAAGCTCTGATGGGGCTGTTATCTGTGACTTGCATAGGAACCACATGTTTTCCATACGTTCCTCTCATACATTATGGCTTGTTAGTTAGCAGAAGGCAAGACAGTTTGGGTAAATGTATCCTGATAATTAGGTACATGCATACTTATAACTATATTTACATACACACTGTATAAAAATGCAGTGTCTGACATTAATCATACTAAATGGTTCCTGTTGTAGGTCAGAAAAGATCACCAAAATTATTTATATTTCCTTTATACCACAATGAGATGATTTATTTATACTTTCTTGCAATTGTGGAGTCTATATACCCTAATATCACTATAACTCTAAAATGTTTGTGAAAGCTCCAATTGTGATGTAATTTTTAACTTTGTAAGTTAATTCAAAACATTTGAGCTAATTGGAACCACATCTGTGAATACATTTTAAGGCTCATCTCAAACACACTGCTTCTTTGTTATGGAAAATAGAAAAGAAATTAGCCAAAATGACAGGAGGATAATTGTGGACCTCCACAAGTTTGAATTAGTCTTGGGTGAAAGTCGCAGAAGCCTCACAGTGCCACATTCATCTGTTCAAACTAACCACGCGTGTAGAAAAAACACTGGGATGTCCAATCACAAGGGATGATGACATTATTTCCAATATTCCAAAATGGAATCTGCAATAATTTTGTAAATGTGATTAAATTTATGACTTACTTGATAAATAAAAACTGGACTAGTCACTGTTGGTCTCTTTCTGCAACAATCTGTATTTATTGAAATAGTTCTTTTGGTTACATCTTCTGTTGTGGCAATAAAACAATTTCTTATATTCCTAATGATGATCATCTTATTGCAATAAACATTTTTGCAGCATTAAATAAGCGTCATATACTGACAGAGATTTTGAATGCATAATATTTTTAAAAATAAGTTAACATTTATTGAAGTCCAAGTATATTGAGTTCCTTGCTGTATTGATAGTTTGTTTATTTACACGCTGATAAAGGATAAGATTTGAAAAATCTTGTGCAGTTCTATCATTATACTATTAAACAAGAAGAAAAGTTCTGTGTCCTAAAGGTGAACTTGTTTTTGTGTGCAGTATCTACAGTATATCAACCTCAGAAAAAAGCAAAAGACTGAATGAAACTGAACCTGTTATTATTATCACTTAAACATTTCTGTACTGACATGCGCTGAAAGGCTACTAAAATGGAAGAAGCTATTAATCCTAGAGCAACATAAAAACAAAGATTACAATTTACAAATAAACTCAGTACAAAGACCTTCATTTCTGGAGACATACTTTATGATTTGATAAATCTAATGTTGAAGTATTTGTCCAAAACGACTAGTGGAGGAAAAAGTGAGAAGATTTTGTGTATAAAATTACCATGACAACTGTGAAGTATGGTAGTAGCAACATGTTACGTGCTCCTGCAGGTTTTGCTGTGGGACAGACTGGTGCAAAAAATGGAGGAAATATCTAAAGGCTTCTGCCAGGAAGTTACAGCTCGAGCATGAATGGTCTTCCATAACAACAGTAAACCTAAGCATACCAAATTAGTTACAAAACTGCCAAGGACATCAAATGCAAAGATATTGAGCTGTCTACACAAAGTCCTAATCTCAATCACAAAATTTCTGGGAAAAACTGAGAGAAAGGCAGCCTACAAAACTAACTCAGGTACACCAACTCTGTCAGGAAGATGGGGATAAAGTGTCATTGCAAACTTGTTGCAAAAACACTTGGATATCTTTCTGAGAAGTCTGCCAAAAGATATCCAAGTCTTTGTCCCATGTTGCACGATATACAAGGCAAATATACAAAAGTTTATCTGAATATCTTGTTTTAACTATTAGTGTAACATCAAGGGTGCTATGAGACATCTCAGTTAGTTTAGATCTTCATAAAACATCAAATATTCTTTACATTTTTTATTAGATAGTCTACAGTGCTTGATAAAATCTGCTTCAGTCTTCACTATCATCGTGTCATTCTGATTCACCTGAAGAACAAGTTCTTGAAAACACAGCGGCTCTCTAGTGAACTGTTGGACTGTGATCAACTTCAAATGACACATGGAAACCATTATATGTATGATACATGCATCAGTTGGCCCCTTCTTATCGCATCACAACGGGCTAATAATTGCTTGAGAATAGCAGTCTTTAAAAAGTGTCTTAATTGGTTTATAAATTCTGCCAATTATGCAGTGGAATTCCCCCTCAGGAGTCACCTTCACTAATCTGCTTCAAGCCTAAGCAGAATCAAACCGGGCCGGTGTCACAGAGTCAGAGACTGTCGTGGGGAAAAGGCCAATGGCAGCGAGTATGTGTGCCTGCGAAGGGAGTGTGTTTTTGCGTGGGTGTGCGTATGTGTGCCTAAACAGAAGATGGCTGTGCTGTTGACCAGCAGATCATGTGAGCACAACACACCAATTGGATTAGCAGATTACCAAAAGATTTGCACTATGCCCTTTGTAGGGCACTGAGGCAGCCATGTATTTGGGTGAGGTTGGTGCAGGATGTTACTGCTTATTTATAAATACAGAAAACACAAAAACACACACACAAGTAGAGCCCAACCTTTCTGTGGAAGGACACGGTTGAAGACACCACAACCTAATGTTCCAACTTGAGGATTACAAGTATGAGGGAGATTAGCCATCCTCTACAACAATAAGCAGGGTTAAACCTAAGACCCTACTTACAATAGATAGATAGATAGATAGATAGATAGATAGATAGATAGATAGATAGATAGATAGATAGATAGATAGATAGATAGATAGATAGATAGATAGATAGATAGATAGATAGATAGATAGATAGATAGATAGATAGATAGATAGATAGATAGATAGATAGATAGATAGATAGATAGATAGCAACAAGCTGAAGTAAAGTGCTTTACATCATAAAAACAAAAAAAATAAAAAATTCACACAAACATCATGCAGTCAACAATTGAGAAACCCGTAAGAAATGTTACATTTTGATGGGTGCAATCATCAAAATCACCAATACACATCAAATATGTTGGTCAACATTCAATTTTCTACGGTTCAAAGGCAACTCTAAACAGAGTTTAGACTATTTTAAATCAATTAGTCCTGATTTAAAGGAACTCAGGATTTCAGCTGTTTTATATTTTTCTGGAAGTTTGTTCCAGATTTGTGGCATAGAAGCTGAATGCTGTTTCTCCATGTTTGATTCTGGGGATGCAGAGCAGACCAGAACCAGAAGACCTGAGTTGTCTGGAGGGTTGATATAACAATAGATCTTTGATGTGTTGTGATGCTAAGTCGTTCAATGATTTACAAACTAACAGAAGTATTTTAAAGTCTATTCTCTGAGATACAGGGAGTCAGTATAAGGACTTCAGGTGATGTGCTCTATCTTCCTGGTTCTAGTGAAAATATTGCCAAATAATACCAATTTCTGGCCTTTCACATCTTTGTGGATGTCATCCCTGCCTATAATGAGCTTTCAGCTGCCCAAATACATGTTCAGCATATGTAGGTTCCTCCGTAGACATTTTTTCTTTCCTCTGTGGTCTTCATTCAGCAAGGCTGAACTCACTGGGTCACGCATGGCTGCTTGTGGTTAGAAGGCAACCTCCCCAGGAGACTGAAGTGGGCTTGTTTGCCCCCGCAACCCTAATGTGTAGACACATTTTCTCCGAGCCCAAAAGTGGTGTGCCAGTGGCCCTTGGTGTATCTGATGACCCCAAGATCACCTCTGCTGCTCCGTGATGTATTTCATTTCCCATGTCTCTTGGCTGTCTGACAAACACAGGTTATTCACACATGTTGCTGCTGTTGTTCCTAATCCATTACACAGCTCACATGTCCAGGTCTGCCAGTAGCTGCTCTCTAAACAAGCAGAAAAGACATAGCTATGCTACTGCTGCCAAAAGCCTTTGAACAAAATTACTTCCTCTCACACGCCACGGCTTTAATTATGTGTTGGAGAACATAAAACAGGTCGGACAATTTGTAGTGGGAAATCATATTTCCATTGAAAGGGGTTCAGGATCTAACCAATGATTTATAAGAGGAATGTCATAATTATTTTTCTACACCAGGCCAAGTATCGGGTTTCAGCTAATGGGTGTTGAGCTGAAAGCACTAATTAGGTTTTGTAGTCGACTGACACCAGCAGAGAAAGAGAAGGTGCCACAATAAATAAGTTCTCACCGTGTAACTCAAAGCCTGTAATTTGAGTCCATGCTTCTGTATTGGGTTGTGGGAATTATAAACATCTCAACAAAATGCAGATAAGTAATTGTGAGGTGTCTCACTATGACAGGGCTTCTAAAAAGTATGATTACTGGAATAAGGCTGGAAGAAACAAAAGAGTGCTGCTTCATACATGTTTATGAAAACAAAACACAATCTGCAGTTCCACACTACTGTAACATTGAAAAAGGAACCGCTGTTATAAACTTAAAAACAAATTTTTAAAAGTGTGAGCTAAATCTGAAAATTAAGCATCTGATTTAAATGCATGCTTGTTTTTCAGAAATAATGGAAAGATTTTTAGGGAAATTAAAACCATCTATAAAGATGGATTGCTCATACTTGTCCAAACATGACATAAATCACCAACTAACTTCCAGGCAAGTGTTGTTTTTCTCCTTGGCGCCTGACATAAAAAGCTATAAAATTATGTAAACATAGACTGTTACGTCTTTGTGTCTTCCATGAGCAAACAAAAAACGGTCTGGTAGCTCAAGTGCATGACCTCCAAGGTTTGGAATTTTCCATCTCTTCCTTTTGAAAAGACCTAAACAAGACAATTAGAGAGCAGATCACATGAACTCCTGATTCACTGCTGCACACCAATGGCTGCATGTAGACAAACCATCGCAAACAATTCCTTTTGGCATTTGACAATGCCAGGAAGTGCCAGTCAGATGCTCTCATCAAGCTGTCATCTTGTGAAACACACTCAACAAGGAGTCGCTCTCTGCAACTCACACAAACACACATCCAAACGGCAACTTCCTGCAAACAAACAACACGTGCCAATTGGACATGGCATGGGTTGCTCTGTTCCTCCTCTGACGCTGATGGTTTGCGTCCCTCATGCATTACTGCTCTCCTCTGGCTGAGCAAACCAGTTGGACAATTCATGGCACCTGATAGTTCCTGAATCTGACAACTTTCAATAGTAGTCGATATATGGGTTATTTGAGGTGAGAAGGTCTTGCCTTAAATTCTTTTATTTATTTATTTTTTAAATCATGCCAAACTAAACTCACAATAAAACACACATACTACACAATCACTGTCCACACATGCCTAAGTTTGTGTTGGTTTATTTAGCCACAAAATTAGTTTCTTTTTTTAACAAAGCAATGTTTAAGAAACAAATATTTGTAAAATAACATCTGCAGAATTCAGTAGTAATATCACAGTTGCATGTTTAAATATCGCCATCTTTTCAGCCAAATGTCTTATTGATTTCCTATAATTACTATGTAAAAAAGAGATTATTTTAAATGGATCAGTATAAATTTACTTTTTTATTTATTTTTACACTTTGGCGCATACAACCAGCCCCCTTTTGGAGGCTTTGCAGGCATGTCACACTGGAAGAAGACCCAAGGGTGACCCAGAGGTCAGTGGAAAGACCAGATATTCCTTCTGACCTGATTATGTGTTGGGATGTCTTGGGACATCTACCTGTGTTTTATGATTTGTGAAAAATGAATCATTCCATGCTGTTTTTCAATACTCTTTTTTTTGGAAAATTAAGAAAATCTGAACAGAATTCAGATTTTCTTATGTGAACTGGAAATTTTAAGAATTTTGCAGTAAAATCCCTTTTGTCAGACAAAGATGAAACTAACAATTAAAAAAAAAAACCTCTAAGGCTTGAAACATGACAAAATCACGACAATGCAGTAGGTGAGACCAACTCACAACTTCTTGTCCACTACACATGCACACATCTATCCACTCAAATCTTTTTTCTGCAAACATGGAAGCGGTCTCAACAACAAGGTTGATGAAATGGGAGTGTTGGAGAAGAAATGAGTTATATATGTGCAAATCCGAACACAAACACACACTCCCACGCACAGCACTGGCCTGTTTCAGTCACAGAGCAGATTCCCTGGCCCCTGTCATTCATTAGTTTACAAAAGCTGTGTGAGGCAGACATTAGGTCAGCACGCAGCTTTGAAGACTGAAACACACATGCAGTGCATTAGAAGGTAGAGAGCATCAGCGCCTCGGACCAAGACAGAATACTTATTAACCTGGTCAATGAGTGGTGGTATTGTGTCTCTCTTGCACCTCCCTGATGAGCAGGAGCAGCAATGGACAAGATGTTGAGTGTGTGTCGAGGCTAGACAGGTCAAAACCCTTCCAGCATCTGCCAGAATAATATCTCCCAATACTGTGAGAACGCATTGCTGTGCTGCAGACTGAGCAAATATGACCCCTGAGCTCAAACATTTCATGTAACAATTCACAGTTATTCTCAGAAAGTGAGGACTGTTTGAAAGCTGTACAACATGCAAGAACTTGTAAGCTTTAGGTGCACACACACACACACACACCGATACACTCGCACTCTGGCTGCGGCTGCTGAGTCAGTGTATGTGTTTGCTGGTGTATGAAATAAGGGGAGTACCTTTCATTTCCTCCCTCTGGTTCCTACCAGAGCAGTATGGACGCCTCCTCTTTGGCTTTTTTTCACCATGTCATGCCTGTGACTCGCAGCTCAGAGAGCAAACAGGAAGGATTTTAATTGCAGTGAAACACACAGACACACATATATTTGGGGTGGGAAAAAAAAGGATTTCAGACTGGTTTAAAAAAGCAATTTATAAAAGGTGTAACTGGTGCAAAAGTGTTCACTAATAATTATCAATACATGCAGTGCTTTGCAAAAAGTGTTACCGTTGGAACCTTCTTTAAAAAGTTGCCTGTTTGCCAAAAGTGATTTTTTTTTATTATTATTATTTAAATCGTCTTTTGGCAAAAATGACTTATGATATTATTTTAGGAAGGTGACAATATTTATGTTACAGCCATAAGCCCACAGCAAAAACACAAAATTTTACCAAATATTTTTGGTTTAATTTCTAGACCAAATATCTTAGTGTACCTGAAATAAAATGAAACTAACTTATAAATAACTTTTAAGCCAGAAATAGGAGCTTGTTTTAATGGACTCTGTACATGCAGTCAGAGCTACCTTGGAATAGTTCAGGTTAAAGCATTCTCATGAACTACAATGGTGCAGTCAAAACCAAAATCCAACTGAGAATGTGTGGCAAGACTTGGACAGTGATGTTCTTAGATACTCTTCACTTAAGCAGACAGAACTTGCAAAACTTGAAAATGTTGGCAGATAAGAGAGCCCAAGATTTTGCAAGGGCTATGATTGTAGTGAAATGTACCAGTAGTTCTAGAAAGTTAAAAGGCTGAACATACCACACTTCCTTCCACTTCTTAATCAATCACTTCTTTGTGTTGATCTATCTGATAAAATCCAAATAAAATGCATTATGTGGTAGGGATCTGACAAGATTTGGAACCATTCAAAGGGTGTGAATGTTTTAGTCAGGGTACTGCACAGAATGTGCGTGTGCAGTAAATGTAAAAGTAATCCCATGTTTGCACACAAGCACAAGCACATTTGGACAAACGTAACAAGTTAGATGTTTGAATGTGTTTTTTTGACTGCAAAAGCAGCCAAACAAAAAGAGTCAACACTCATTCGCTGTTAAAGCCCCGGTGAAAAGAGTGCAAAGGTTTGACGGAGAGGTGCGACCGCTGGTGCGGCTGAGACATGGAAGTTGGACAAGATGGTGGTAGGATGACAGGGAGAAAGACGGACAAAGTAGAAGAGGGAGAAAGTAAGATGCCATCGAGTCGGTCAGTTGCCGTCACTCAGCTCCGTCTTCACCTGGTAACTTTTCTGTCACCTCATGCCATCACCCTGTCACCCCACGTCCGTGCCACCCTGTCACCTATCCCCTTAGAACTGAGACTGTCAACCTGCTGTCATGCAACTGGGTTCACCCCTGACCATTATGTCTCCCGTACATGCTGTAGAAAAATAGAGCCAAGGCAGAGGAGGGAGGGCAGTTGCGTCCGGACATGCCTCTCACCCTAGATCACAAGCCGTAGACGTGAATGCTGCAGGGGCCACGGATTTATGAGGATGTGTAATATTGTGGGTACCGTCCCTTCACCCCAACCCCTTAAGTTCTGCTACTAATACACGCATAGGATGTCCGGTTTGGTCACATGGATACACAAATACGCAGACTCACATGTAAATGCCATTAAAACTGAAATTGCAGAGGCCTCTTTTCTTGGAAAAGAACTGTTGCCTTTGTGTGTTGCGTGTGCCTGTATGTGTGTGTGGGAGCTTTTAAATGTAATCCATGTATGCTTTACAGGAATAGTCATTAAATTACAAAGGTTGACTCACAATTACTTCGTAAAAATGTAAAGAACTCACTTTGTGTGTGGTGCATAAGGAAAATCTGCTAAAAAAAAAAAAAAGCTAAAGGAAATATTTTTGTGTTTGAGACCACAAGCTGATTATGAGCAACAACAACATCATAGCTGGGAGATGCATCTGTTACCAAGGACTTTTAGTTATGTAAACAGCCTGCTCTGTTGACTCTTGATTTTTGTGGTCTGTGTAAATCCTTGTTCTTATATTTAACGCATGGGAGCTCACAGGGGAGCAGAGGTTAGAGAAGAGTGCTGATGACTGGAAATGTGCCTGTTCAAATACTGCTGAGGTGCTACTGAAGAAGGAACTAAACCCCAAACCACTGCAGTGCTGCTCTGTGGTCAAACATAGAGCTCTGTGGTTGTACAGGCAGGTTACAGTTCAGAATGGATGCTGGGACGAAGCCTCCTCCTTCGAAGCACTGTGTTCACTTAGGTGTTATTGGAGAAATAAAGACTCGAAAGTTCTTGCTCTATTTCTAGAAATCACCCATAACAAGACAAAACTGTCATGAAAAATATTGAGTCAGCAATTATTTGCACTTAAGGAATAGTATAAATATTATTTACAAGAATGGATATGCCAGGGAGAAGATTTTAATCCCTCCATATTTACTCTGAAGATGAGAAAGAAACTTTTGGCTAAAAGGATTTTTTTTATTTCACAGAATTAATGCACATAAAATGCCTGCAAAAGCACTATTAAATTTTTAAAAAGCCTACAATTTTGAAAAGACGAATGGCCGATAAGGACATAGAAAACTAAAGTATTTTGTTTGTTTACAGCAGTTCTTTTGAGGACTTATGGGTTTAAATCTAATTGTTGTCCAACACAATCAAAAACCATTTTAACTTTATAGTGATCAAATAACACAAGCCGGAATAAAACAATGTTTCCTAACAATTACCACTTCAGTAAATGCCAGGTTTTCCAAGTCACTTTTGTCCTGGCAGATATTTTAAAACTTTGCATTAAAGATGTCATAAAAACAACAACAAAAAAAAGTCTTATAGAGCAACCTTTTGCGATTGGTTGCAGAGCACAGTTTAAATATGCCTTCTATGTTTTATTCAAAATTGGAGTTTTCTAAGTTTGAACTTAGAAAACTCAACGAAAAAGTCTACAAAGATTTCAGGGAGGAGTCAAAGATTAACCACCAACTCTGATCTCAAAGTTTAAAATGTCCTCTTGGCATAAAAATGCTTCTTTCTGACAACTAGTATCTCATTAAATCTGAAACATATATTGCTATACATTCTCCCAAATGTTGTCAGTGTTTAAAGGTACACAATGTATAGAAATACACTAGTAATATACTTCAATTTCTAAACATAGTTACCTAGAAAATAAGAACAATTGCAAATGAAAGCATGTTTTAATTATGTTTGATGTTATTCCCAGATCCAGGTTGAAACTTTAAATGGTTATAAGTGACAAATTATCATAATTAACACAAAAAACTATTGAACACCTCAGTCTGTGTGTAATTAATGTGTGTCACTTGGTTAGGACGTGCATCCAATTTATTGAGATGCACGTCCTAACTTATGTAAAATAATGTTTCGGATTTTCATGGCAAACTATTCACAGATCTGCTGAGAGAAAAAGAAACTTTCGAGTGACAAATTGTAGAATAGTGTTAATGCACTTTTATAACATAAAAAAATGCATAGAGGTTTTTCACAGAAGCCAACCTTAATAGAATGATTTTTTTTTTTTTACTGAGCATCTAAATGAGAATATAACCGACTACTGAGAGACTTTTTTTTATTGTTTTCCAACCAGGTATGAGACGTTTCCCAGTAAGTATGAATTCAAGCAGTTTTGGTATGAAGCCCACAATCCCCACACACATTTAAGCAGAAATAACCTATAAAACTGTCTATAAATTCATGCATCTAACTTCTTAATATGTATGATCAAAACTTGAGAGAGGAGCGTCTGCGACTCATCCGTGGCAACACAACATAATTACAAAGAGAGCCAGCGCTGACTAAGTTTAGAAGACCCAGTAAGCAACTCTCTTCCTCCTCCCCACTCCCTGCTCCAGCAGCTCCCACACTGATATTTAACTAAACATTAATCTTCTTGCCAGTGGCTCCAAAGAATACCAGTGATGTAGCTTCAGTGCAGAGTCTGGGGCAATAGTAATTCCATTGTTCAGCTCTTTTCTTTTATTTATGCCTTGGCTCTACCAGGCTGATGAGGTAAGTCTCTCTTTTTTTCCATGTTATTATTCAGAAGTGGTGATACATAAAGCCAGATAACACAAATGTCTCTCTGTTTCACAGCACCGCCACCTCACGCCTCCCTCTCCAATACTTAATGTGACCCCCCACCCCCTCCTACCACCACCACCATCAACCACCTCCAATCTGCCCAGCCCTCCTGCCTTCCCCCATCCCTCCACTGGCTTTCAATAGCACATTTCCCCTTTCTCCCCCTCTTTTCTAAATCACTCTCAACATTTGCATGTGAATTGCTTGTATATCTTCTTTTATATGATGCACCGACAACACTGGCCTTCGAAAGAGAGAGGGTAGGAAAACTGCCCAACAATACCCCCGCCCTGCCCCCTTCGACACACACGGCCTCCCCTCCTATCCATACAACACGTACACGCATATCACTAACCTAAACCCCATGGACAACCCCCACACCCCCCCAAAAAAACGAAGATGTTACTCTAACTCCGCTCCCAAGGCTGGCATAGCAGCAGTTTGATTAAAAAAGCAGGGGAACAGAGCAGGTTTTATGATATGGAGACAAGTTCTTTTGTGCTCTCCAGAGACAAGCCCTCTGTCTGTCCATGTTACTGGGGCGATAATCCTGCTGGAATTTCTCCTAAGCACTTTTACTGGCATTTTCAATTATCGCCATGCCAAGTCCCGGTAAATGGCATTTAAGAGGCCCCGTCATCTCCATGTTGAATCATATTTGTGAGTAAGACAGCGCTTGTAGCTCAGGAAAAGGCGAAGAAAGTGGGTGATGTAGCTCACAGAAAGGCCGGGCTGACACATTTACATGTGCAAGCTCAAAGTAGGCAGCAAACAGACACATACGCCCACACACACACGCAAGCTTCACGAAACAAACCTACTTTGTAATTTACGACGTCAGCACGGGCAGTCCCCTTTCTCAAACAGAGAGCATGGTCCTGGCTCAGAAAACCAAACAGACAGGTTGACCTCCCCGGTGCACAGTGCATGAGGTCAGACTTGTTTTCTCTTCACCTCTGACTAGATCCATTTACACACAGACTCCAAAAAGCACTCTACATCTTTAGCTAGGGTTACATGCTCACATGCCTGTAATAATTTAGAGATGTAATACAAGAAGATTTCTTTTCCACCATCGCTCCCCCGCGTTCTGTTCCAGTGAGCTCTGCTTTGCTTAAAAAGTGGATCAACTTCAAAGCAGAGAAATAGACAGAATGATAGCTGAGGACTAATGCAATATGATGAGAAAACGTTTCAGATGTGGAATCATTTGGGAGCTGATTTTTGAATAAGAAGATACAGATGGGACAACCAAATTTCTATCAACCACATAGATCTGGTTGTTTGAAGGTTTGTAGTTAAATAAATATGAGTTAAGGTTCTCTTTGTGAGAGCAGTTAAAGGTAAATCTCCAAACTTTGTGAAATAAATCAGAATTTCTTTAAGAAATTTATTTGAGGAAGTAAAATCCAGTTTATTACAGTGACTCATTGCACACGCGGTGATGTATTTAAAGCATTTATTTCTGTAAAGTTTGATGATAGTTTCTGAGAAAACGTAATATTGCCTACAGTAGCTGTGAAATGTTTACTAAAGTGGCAGAATTTTGTGATAAAAAAATAGGCAATCATAAATAATTTTGTTACTTTATCCAGACTGATTTATTAGAAGGAAACAAAAGAAAATATCAGTCCACTGAAACGCATGTCAGTTTACTGTACATCGCCCTATTCTGGACTGTTTTTGTTTGTTACTGAACATATGCTGAGTGGCATGGAGGTGAAGAGTCAGTAATAAACTTTGTCATATATCATGTAGGCTGTTGTGCTTTAGGAAGTGAGGGCAGGTGCCAAGTCCAGCTGGAAAACAAAATCTTCATCTAAATAAATATTTTCTTCAGAGGGAAGTATGAGCTGCTCCAAAATTTCCTATCAGAGAACGATACTGAATTTAGATATTAACAAATAAAGTTCAGCTGTAAGTCTGGTTCATAAACTCAATCACAATTGACTTCTTTATGAATCACCTCCTAACTTTTGAATGTGATTTACTGTACAAACCTTACAAGTCTGTAGACATTCCTGTTGCTCCTGCATTCTTTACTTCCATTTCTTTCTTCCACTAAACCTTTCATTCATATGCTTGAAGGTAGAACAGTGAGCAGTCAACTTGTTTAGCATTGCACCATCCATTGTGGACTGTCACAGGTTAATTAACGTAACAGTCATGTTTGTAGACTGTTAGAAGAAGCCATGCACCCATGGAGAACAAATGCATATGAACAGGCAGAACTTATGCCTGTTCATATCCTGTTTATATTTTTCTCCCTGCAGAAAAATATCGGAAGGCAACAGAAGCACTATCTGTGCAGACTAGTCATAACTACACTGCTACATTTTTTCAGTTGGTCTTGTGTAATATTTTAATGTTGTGAGAAACAGAAATTGGGTTTTCATTAATTTAAAATCCTTGAAACGTATCACCAACATGGTCTGTACTGAACCCATATCAAAAATTGCTTACCACTTAATTCTTTCATTAATGATTAGAATTAACTTCTAATTATTTTCTCAATCACTGAAATGCGCTAAGGAATTTTCAAGAGCAAATTTTGACTTGAACTCTTAAATATGACAGGCAACAATTAACCAGGATTAAGTTTCTAGAGTACCTAACAACACAAAACCATTGTCTGTGCAAAAAACATCACAAACACACGACACGCTTTGACACCCCAATGAACCACAGACAATCACAGAACAGCTGTTTACATGCCTGCGTGCCTCTTCATTTTATCTGCCGGGCTGACATCACTCCTAACATCTCCTCCTTCCTGTCTGGCTTTTTGGATGGGTTCTGTTATGACAAGTTTAATTGTAGGTTGTCAAGCCATAACATTTTTGTAAATATTAGACATGCCAAGAGCGTCAATAAGAGGAAATGGTACTAAAGTGCATTTGTGTCTCTCAGATGTACAATGTGTGCCTTTGTAAGAGGATTGCCAAAAGGTATTTTTATACTCTGGTTTGGTCTCAGTGGGCTTGCATACAATTTTGTCAAATTGGCATTAAAAAACTGCATTTATTTAGACATATTTTAAGCAGTTACTGATAAATTCATCACAGTTTTCACATTAAATTAACAAGAGCAAATAAGGAGGTAGGGAAAGGAAAAGATAATTGAGCATCATACATGTGAATCCTGCTCTGTTTGTGGTAAATCTGTAACTTATATTTATTTTTTTCTGTCTCTTTACTGGATAGTAGCAAAGCTGACATCATCTCTTCTGAGTACACAAAAGCCCTCTCTCTGATCACAGCGATGACAACTTTGGCTATGAATGTTCATTTGTTATTTTAATCCCATTTTTCTTTCTTTAAAGAGCACCTGGTCTGATGCATGCTGGATATTTTGGGCTTCAGGGGTGGTGATGGTGAGGTATCTGGATGTAGAAAAAGAAAGAAAGAGAAAACCACCCTCTGAGTCATTAGCAAAGTCCAGTATTTTTTTTACATAGATAGATGTGTTTGTGTGTGCGTGTGTGTTTATGGTTCTGTGAGGCATTCATTGTGTTTTTGAGGAGTGTGTTCCAGTAAGTGACACGGAACAGCACTCACCTGGGGGGAGGGGGTTCGAGTGAGTCAGTGTGCATCATCAGTCATGGCTGGCCAAGCAAGGGGCCCTTATACTGATGTGGGATGTATGTGTCAAAATAAGTTGGCACATTTATGGATACAGTATAGCAGTTACTGTGGTGTGGGAGCAAATAAAAGTTATAAAAACGGCTTGTTTTCCCTACATGTGCATAAACCTATAAATTAGCTTAAATTGCCTGCAGTTAGTCATTTTTCAAACTGCTGATGAACAACTTGTGTTATTTTTGTATTTTAGTTAAATCACAATTCACTAGCAGTTACAGGGCCTTACAAAACATTTCATGAACTTTGAATTTTTTGTGATGTAACAGCTGTTCGCTCTTATTGGGATTGTGTATGATTTTGTACTGGAGTGGACTGGAGGTCTGGCATACCAGGTCGACGCACACTTGTGGGAAAAAAAGTAAATTATTTATTAAAAATAATTTGTATCGACTGCCACTGCTCGTTGGTTGATTTTCTTAAAGGATGTTGGTTCAAACCAATGACATCCCTCACCTCTCCTCTTCCTCTTTCCTTCCCTTTAAACAAGATTATAAATTTTGCCATTTAAGCTGACCAGTAAGTGGAAATGAATAAAGCACAAATGTGCAAGGAGAGTCTGCAAGAAAAAAAGTCTAAAAGCCTTGAAGAGGACACTGCAAAATGTGCCAAACTTGCTCATATCTTTTTCACTGTAAGCAGTAGTGGGGGTTGGAGAGCAGGATGGAGTCAGTGTTTTTTTTTTTGTTTTATTGTTTATGAGAGCACAAAACAAAAGAACAGAACAAAGAAAAACAGGGCAATATTTCAGCACATTAAGTCACAGCACAGCACCAAAGAGTCACTTGTGGCTCTAGATTTGGAAGTTGCAAATCTAGATCATGTGGCTCTGATCATATGGCTGAAACTAAAAGTGCAACACTTTAATTTTCAATTCATTGTTAAAGTAGAATTGTGAAGGTAAAAAATTAAATTGGTTCAAGGGCTCAATTAGTTATGGTTTATTTGCCATAAGAAACCTTAAAACCATAAGAAATCGATTCATCATTTCAGTAGAAGGGTCATAACAGGGGCATGGACCAGTTCTACAGGGGCATTGGACCCCGTTGTCTCCTGTCTAGAATGACCCATGACCTCAAGTCTAACTGGTTCATCTGCAGAGCCTGATGAGGAAGTGAGCTTTTCACAGGAAAACGTCAGGTGAGGAGTTGGATGAAGTGAATATTGAGAAGTAGTCAAATTGGTCATGTAAAAACATAATGGTATCTATGCCAACACTTTTCACTCTTGTTGTTCTAAGGTTGAAAATGTTCATGTGAATAATTCACATGTTCTGTAACATGAGTGGTCTGTTGCCCATCAAAAATGCTTAACCCCTTCACTGTTATGAGGATACCAGTGTTGATAATGGGTTTTAACTAATTGAGAACTTTATTTTATTAACTTAATCCTTAGGATTGTTATTTGGAACATGCTTGAAAGACTACCATCACTCTGAATCCAGTATCCGAGACAGAACACTGTTGCTTGCAGAAACATTTTAATCTTCGTCCTAATTAAAAACATCAATTGGATTCCTTTCTTGCTCTCTCCATAAATTGTTTGTCAGCAGTCCTTAACAAGAGTCTGCTGGGGTTATAACTCAGGACTCTGAGCCCAATAACTGGTGAAATATGAAAATTGACAGCACCGTCAGAGCAGTAGGGTAGCATGTTTATGAGCGAGCATCTTAACTGGCTGCCTCTGATCTCCATCAGTCATATGGAGAAGCTCATCATAGAGCAGCGATTTATGAGGCCTGAGTCTGCATGTGACCTACCCCATCAGCAGCCCCACCGCAGCAGAGGAGAAATCATTATCTGCACCCACCTGCATGGAACGAGCTTCATGGACTTACTAAAAGCATGCAGTCTCCACGGTCTGCAGTCTGAAATCTGGGCAGATTTCTTCGTCAAACAATTTGCTGTAAGAAAAATATCATAATCACTTTATTTCCCTCCCAGTTCCAGTAGCAGAGACAATAAGTAAAAATAAATAAATACATAAGAAAAAGGTTTCTCTCATTTAAACTCTACTGCTTATCATGACTTTATTTGAAGTAATTTAAAACATTCTTTCAAAAGCACATTTTGATCCCAGCAGATAACAGACAGGTAAAAACTATGTTGCAATGGTTAAATTTTACTAATATTACATATTAATCAAGTTAAATATTTTTGTGATCATGTAAAACAGTTGGAGAGACAGAGAGCTCAGAAGAGGACTTAATCTGCACCCTATATCACATGTCTGAGTATTTTGGACAGCAGTGTAGTTCTGAGTAAGGATACATGATTCTGTGTCTTTCCTCTATCTCTTTTATCTGCTCGCATGTACACCCCTACACACATACAGTGTGTTAAGCTAAGAAAATAACGTCACAAGAGAATGCACTCTGTAGGGCGTAGCTTATTGAGGGGCTTAAGACAAGTCGCAAGTTGAATCTTATTGTTTGGGGCCGCTCCGTGTTTGTCCCTTAAGGACCCATGGCAGGTTCAGTGCTGAAACAGTAAACTATGTTTCTGTTGCTTCTGTACAATGTTATTACTTATTTGACTTTAATAAATTGTACTAATGATTTTGACTCTGTTTTCTTGGTTATTCAAGACGATGCCTCCTAAAAAAAAAAAAGAGCCAATGATATAGCATTGGCTATAACAACTATAGCCAATGCCTGGACAGAGAGATTATACAACAATCTAACTCTTTAAAATTTAACAATATTAATGATTAGACATTTTTGAAGACTACGCTGATATATGAAAATAAAACCTCTAAACAGGATGAACAGATGTTGAGAAAATCCCCTCTCATCAGTGGTGATGCTCTGATTTGCATCTTATACATCAAAATGATATATTTTTTTAATTCTTCAGTTTGTTTGTTTTGTAGTTATTACTGCATACTTTGTGGAAGGACTTTGCATGTTGAAGTGAGAAAATGCAAAACATCATGAAAATGAGTAGTGAAGTGGTTTTCTAGAGCTCCAAACATGATTGTTTTTTAGATTAAGCAAGACTGGGAAATACTGTAACATTTAAAAAAGATATGAAGAAATGTGGTGCAGTGCATTAACACGCAACAGCTCCTCTGAGACATGTTTCCATTATTGGTAAGTAAGGTTTACACATTTAACAATGTAGAATGTTGGGTTGATGCGCATTTTTATGCCTTTGCAAGTTTTTGAGAGTTTTCCATATCTCACATTTACCTGAATATGAGATTGTAAAATTTGAACAAGGTTCCCTATTTAAAATATCAGGCTGCTTTTACATACCTGATACAACATAACTTCTGATAGCATGGTAATGAGAGAAAGTTTTTATAATATTCCTTTCAATCAGGATTCCATGGTTTGTTTACATTTGTTGCACAGAGAATGTGTGACATTGACAGAGGCTGATGGGGAAGTGCTGAAGGCATCTGGCCAGCAGAGACAACAGCTAGTACAACAGGGAGGCTGGGGATGAATACTGTATGCTGGTCAGTTGCCTCTGGGCTGAGTCCTGAGGCAGCACGACCTTGATCTGAAACTCAACCCTATCTCAAACTTGGCCTTCTCAACAATAATAACATTATTATAGGATATGAAAAACTTACAACATTATTTACTAGGGAGGACTTTATTTAAATATAATGAGAAGAATAAAACTAAATGTTGACTTATTATATACTTCACATTGCCGTTAACTAATTAAAACACCGAATTTATCCCATAGCTAAAGTTCAACTGGGTGTGAAGGGGCACACTGTCAAATAAACAAAGAAAACACCTCCTGCTCAGCTAGAAACTTGTCCAGCTGCCACTGAGACTGACATCCATGCAAATCATAACAGAGATGACTGACCAAGCTAACCCACCACTCACCCAGCCAGCCAGGCACTTCAAGCAAGCATGCCAGCCAGTCCGCCTGCCAGCCCGACAGACAACAACATACCCCACCCGAGGTTCCATCCCTGTGCATGCACAGACTGGGACAAATTGGGACAATCCCCCCTCCATTACCACCCACTCTTCCTCTCCACTGCAGACTGCAGAAGTCTCTGCTCAGGGGGCTAATTCCACGTTCAGATCACCATTTGTACTTATTATGCTGACATAATTAATCCCCTGTTGTGATCAGCAGGGGCATGAGGGGCTCCGCGCTCCATTGGTCTACCCTTACCATGACACAGCCGCTCCCCCCTTTTCTTCCCATACAAATCTCCTCTTCACTCCCTCCCGTGTCCGTCTTGTCTGGTTGGAGAGGTCTTCTTGTCTGACTTGCTATAATCTCCACGCTGTCTGTCTGTTCTATAGTTTACTCTGTTGGAGCTATAGACGTACTGGATAGCTGATGTGCTAATGCATCAAGTTTAGACAGAAATTTATGTTTGCAAGCTGAGAAGAAGTAGGTCACAGTCCTTCCTTTTTGGTTCAAAGTTAGAATATATCTTACAATTTAAAATAAATGCATTAGAATATCTCTGAAAAGTTTTTTTATTTTGTAAATAAGTATATTTAAAAAACATTTTTGTCTAATTAAAAGAAGAGTTCAATACAGGGATGTTACGCCTCTAAAACAGTAAATACAACTCATATATTTACTCATTACAGTGTTTTGGCTCATTTTGTGTGAATTACTGCACCGTGCAGCGTGGCATGGAGGTGATCAACCTGTGGTTCTGCTGAGATGTTCAGGTTAATTATCGGCCTTCAGCTCATCTGCGTTCTGTAATCTGCCGTCTCTCATCTTCCTCTTGACAATCCTCCATAGTTTTTTCCATGATGTTTTTGTTAAGGCTAGTTTGCTGGCTAACCAGCACAGTCATATAATGCCAATTAAAGCAGATATTGGTACTTTCTCAGTTTTGGCAGGTCCAAGTGCTGGGAAATTAAATTTGTATTTTGATACAGCTGGTCAGTGGATGATGTATGTCTGTGCTGACTTTCTACCTGAATAAAACAGTGGTGCAACCAACATAGCATAGTTGATTGTGGAAACGTCATGCTGGAGCTCAACCAACTTGGAGTATGTGTGGCTCAACTCTCCCTCCAGGCTGTGGAATCTTGATTTCCAATTTAAATTATTTTATCTAAACAAAGCTAATCCACAGTCCAGTTCATGCTTTTTTTCTTCCACTAAACTTTTTATTTCAGACATTTTGTAGCTTACCCTCCTTACTAATGTTTTAAATGATTGTGTAAATTATAACATAACAATTTGATAACATTCCTGTATTAAAATATATATTTATTAGTCTTTTTAAATATCTTAATTATCCTGAGATGTTGAATTTTTGCTTACCACAATCATTAAAATAACAGAAATAAAAAATGAAATCTCTGTGTGTAATAATCCTCAATAATATATTCATATAAATGTTAATTTTTAAGTGAAATCCTGAATTAAAAATACCTTTCAATGATTTTGTTGACTTATTATACCCATAAGCTTGACTGGAGATAGAAGGTACCAAACTACTAAGCCTGGAGTCAGTGTTAAGGTCAACATGGCCGATCGAGGGTTGGTAATGAGATGAGAGGGCATTGAGGAAGAAGGAGAGGGATTATAATATAAAAACATAAGCTGCATTAATCCACAGTGAGCATACACTAAACATATTAATCTCCATCTGATTAAAATGGACCCATCTCAAGTTGAGAAACATATGTCACTAAGGTTGAGAAAACACGGTCACAGTAACATCGAAGAAAATGATTGCTGTTGTTAGCCCAAACGCACCGCCCAGCTACAGGCTGGAGCTGGACTCCAACTGCTACTTCCAAGAAATCAGCGACCCAACAGCTGAACTTTGATTCCTCACAGCGGGATGACGTGTGTGTATTTGTGAGGTCAAAGATATGAAAGAAAAAAAATTGTTTTTAGTTGAAAATGAACCAGCCAAACATACAGTTCAGGGAAATGATTTTATTTCAATGTCTTGCAAGCTGAGCAAACATATGGGAAAACCTGACAACATAAATAAATTACAGCTGGGATAGAGCACGAAATATTTAAGTATGATCCCAGAAAACGGGCAGATCTTTGCCTTCATTCTGAAATGAACTTTTTTTGTGTGTGCAGCAGGTTTTGTTTTTGCTAATCTATTCCATGTTTTAAATAAGTGACTTTTATTTTACGTTTTGACGATAGCTTTATTCAGTCCAACTATGTTTAATTTGTATGTCATTCGACATTCAGGAATTCGTTTTGTGTCTGCCTAACTTCACTGGTACTGAGTCGCTTTCCCTTTTTCTGTTTTCTTTTCATTTTTAGTGCCTCTTTTGAACTTCGTTTATTTATTCTGCCTCTGTTGTCTCTGCATCTTGCATTTTTGTCCTCTTTAGAACAACAGGCATATCCTCCACAGTTTCAACACAACATCGTTCAAAACCTTACTAATTCTTGAGACTTCACAACCAGCCCGGATCACAGAGAACCTGGTAGCTCTCAGTTATTCTGAACAGGTAGAAAAAGGCATATGAATTGGCTTTGTTTGTTTACCAAAAAGGGGCAAACTCACTATAACTCCAATAAAAAGATCTACAAACTGTTATCCTGTCATTTACAGTAAAATGATAAATTGTTCATATATATATATATATATATATATATATATATATATATATATATATATATATATATATATATATATATTTGTATCCCTGGATTTACCTTTCACTAATGATTCAGTAAATATTTGCTTAATCCTTGTTTATTCCCTGAAAGCTATGTTTCCTTGAACCGACGAGTAGATGAATGGAGCTGAAAACAGAGAGATCCGGGAATAGAATTTATTAGATAAGGGACAGCAAGTTTGTAAAAAAAAAAAAAAAGGTGGCTTGGACTGACAAGGGCAAAAGTAACTGCCTCACTCAAAACACTGTTTTCAAATGTATATATATATATATATATATATATATATATATATATATATATATATATATAAAGCCTTAAAGGATCCATACATATATACAGCTCTGGAAAAAAGAGGCCACTTAAAATGATCAGTTTATACTTTTTCTAGTTATATGTTTGAATGAAATTAACATTGCTCTTTTTTTCTATGAACTACTGACATGTCTGAAATTTCAAGCAAAAATTTAGTATTTATGTGCAGAAAATGAGAAATGGTCAAAAATAAATAATGATAAAATATTGCGTAATGTATTACTCATTATTTTCACTCTCCTTTAATTATTTATAGAATCAGTGTTGAAACCCTACAACACCCTGGCACTCTTTTGCTATCCTGTCCTATTTCTATACCCCCTTCCAACTCCTCATCTTTACATAAAAAGTTTAGGCTGCATATTAAAGGGAGCTAAAATATTCACACTGTCAAAGGTGGTCAAAGGCTTCTGCGTTCACACAGCAGCTGACAAAGAGGAGGCACCCAGCGCTTGGCCGAAAGAGCACTGTTGAAATAAATCAGCACATACAAAGACACAGAGAGATAATGGGGCTAGAGCTGGGTCTGGTCCAGAAACAGAAACACATCCACACACTCACACACATCCACACACACACAGCGGCTGGGTGGGAACAAAGTCTGCGCATGGATTAATATTTATTTTCGGGGCACACATTGTTCAGGACATACAGTATCAGGAAACCGAAAACATCATAACTCCCCCAGTGTGCAACCTTGCCATGTATCCCATGCCTGGATCAAACAAATAACAAAACAAAGGTTCACAGATGGTTTCACATGGGGGAGGAACCAACTATCTCCAAAACATCAGCTGTAGCTAGGTGCTAGTCAGTGTCTGTGGATTAAAAGTGTGTCAAATGTAAAGCATTCCAATATCTGGACAAGCTGAACGCTTTACTGTCTTACCGAGGTTTATGACCCGAACAGAATTGAATACCGCTGTTTAAATTAGAGACATGAGTGCCATTAATAACAAAGAGGTCGCTTCTGGGACTCGGCTAACTGTCAGAGTATGTTACAAGTTAAATATGTCTGGCTAAATTGTCATTGAGGACAGAAGGTGAGGAAAACTGAATTAAAATCTAGATTCTTCATAGCATGTTAATCCTTCACAGCAGCTTTCCAAGAATATGTGGCTAAGGTATTGACAGAATGGCAAATCTTCCATCATAACTGTGCTTATTCTGAAAATACACTGAGCCTTCAGCTTTATTTCAGTGGCAGGGCCCGGAGGCTCTCACGAAGTGGGACTCCACATTTATGCTGCTTTTTTATTTGCCCCTATATCAACACTGAGAGGAAACAGAGGCCTCCCTGAACTAATTTCGCTCATGAACACTCAGTCATTTGTTGAGCACCACACAGCAGGCCCCGCTGTCTGAGGCCCGAGGATTAGGGCTCAATATTTGTAAACCTCGGGCTGGCTTTAGCGCGGAAATGGGGAGAAGGAGAAAAATGGGAAGCCTTGGCAAACCAAAGTGTGAAAACCTATCAAATTGTCAGCCATGACAGAAACAGTTACACACACTGGCTTCTGGCTGACGCAGAAACAAAACACTGTTAAATCTGTGAAACACTATGGCCTTGTGGGACCGGTTTATAGATTTTGGGGTTTTGTTTGCAACAAAAAGCAAATATACAGTCTTAATAAATGTATTTACCAGTTATGATTTGGCAAAGCTTTCCCAGTCTCATTACCACATAAATTTAATGATCTAGTAAGTCTTCTGTCTGTTTGCAATATTGGTGGAATGATTTGCTTACCACTAAACCTCCTCATCCAAGCTGCTGATCTCCTCCCATAGTCTTTAACCTCTTCTTCCTTAGAATATACTCCCACAATGCACATTATCAGCTTCACAACAGGCTCATAAAGCACTAAAAATCCCAGGGCCTTATTTCCAGCTGTGCCACACAAACCAGACCCACTTAAGTCGTCTACTTTGACCTTTGTTTGAAAAGTCCCATTCAGCCTGAAGCCCCAGCAGTAAATTCATAGAGCTATGAAATTCATGTGGCAAGAAACCAATGAAGTATGTTTGGTGAAAGGCAAATAACTGAAAAAAACACAAACAAAAAAAAACAGCGGTTATCAAAACATGCTTGGTTTTTAATCTTTCTTTAAACTTTTTTTTCTTTTTTTCTTGCACCAGAGGAGATTATTGATTTGTTTGTGGCTGAATGTAGCTGTTCTCTAGAGGCAAGGCTGGAATGTGCGTACATGAGACAGATTCACATATTTAGTGAAGCTTTTAGAGCACTGAACTTTGCAGATTCCCCTGTTAACATATTCAAACGACTTTGTAACAATGTCATAAAGTTATAAGAGGTTAAATAAATGTCTGCAGCTGGGTTTGATTAACACAGAAGAAAGGTTTACATATTGAGACCTAGTCAGATGTACTTTGCACCTGAGAGAGTGACCTGAAGTATACATTTCAGGGTAAATGTAAAGCCAGTGAACCATACCACTGTCAATGAGGCGTCATGTCTGGCCGTGGGTATTAAACATCAGCAGAGCAGCCAGTAGCTCTATGGGAAACTCAGCATGGCGCTTAATTAGAGACGTCATGAGCAACAAGTGCTCAGAGCAAGAAATGAAAGCTGAGTGGCACCAACTTCAAATGCAGAGGCAAAGAAAGGCAAGTTTATTTCCATTTCTGCAGTTCAATGTGCTGTATATGATGAGAGCATAACACAACAAGCAAGCAACAAACATGACATTTTCTCAAATGTCAAACATAGTCATCAAAAATGATCAGAAAATATTTCAACAAAGACTAGGCACTTCTTTGGAAGTTTGGATTTGATTCTGGTTATGTAGAGTAAATAACAACTAGAAGAGTGATCTAGAAGGCTGATACAACAACAACAAGTATTTAGTGTATTTTGGTGCTAAACTATTTAGTAATTTATAAACAAAAGTATTTTAAAGGCAGATTGTGAAGTGACTGTTGCAGTAATCAATGCATGGATGTGCTTCTCACACACTTGCTGGAACCTTAGTCCTATATCCTGGAAATGTTCTTCAGGTAATAAAAGGCCGACTTTGTAACTGTCTTTATGTGTCTCTGAATGTTCAGGTGTGAGTTCTTCACTACACCCAGGTTTCGGGTCTCATCCCTAAACCTGGTAGTTTCTGGAGTTTTTGGCTTTCAGATCCTCGTTTTTCAGGTAAAAACAATAAAATTACTTCCATTTAGTTTCTGTTGAGCTGAAGAAAAATATGGCACATTAATGTATTGATTATGCATCTGTTCAGCAATTATAAGGCTTTTTCACAAAACCAGTGAATACAAAAAGATTTACATATTTTCAAGTTAATATAAAATGTGAGGCTACAGCTGATAAAAAAAAAAAGAAGATCCATTTGGTAGCTGAAAGAGCCAGCTCCCTGAAAAGAACCGAACTTCTCATCAATTTGGTGGTGAGCACGAAAATCGGACTCAAAGACATCATCACAGTGGTTGGTCATTGTTGAAAAGCTATTTAACTGTTGAGACAGGGTTTTCAATAATCTTGCCAATGAATGGAAGGAGACTGGCCTGTAATTTTCCAATAGCATCTTATCCAGATTGTTCTTTGTTGTTGGTGGTTTAATAACTCCTGTTTTTAATGCCTTGGAAAAATATCTGATAAAGAGATGAGTTTACAATTTGTCTAACAGCATTCAGCTAATGCAGGTCTAAGTTCTAGCCAGTTGTAGTGTCCTTTGGTTATTGAGTTTGAGTGGAAGTGGTGCCCTACTGTATGCCCTAATAAGGAAAATTACTCCCAAGACATTTGAGCACAAAAATTTGTGAAACTTGAACTCCGATAAATGATTGACAACTGTCAATGCTTTACTTTTCTACATTATATTTTGCTGTTGTACTGTACAAAGTACTGCACATTAATAAATGATAGACTCAAAAGTCAATTCACACTTGCGTAGTTGAACCTTCTTTTGCCTCCTCACTACATGAATTTCATACCTATGAATGAACAGTGTTGCAGCTGTCTACATCAACTTCCTGTCTTGCACTCTGTAAGAAATACAGAAAAAAACAATAACCAGATTTGAGCGACTCTACTCTCTGAATTGTTTAATGCAAAGTTTTGTTTCTGACCGGTTGGAAACTGTGGCAATCGTATAAATTAAACTATATACAGTACAGACCAAAAGTTTGGACACACCTTTCTAATTCAATGGGTTTTCTTTATTTTCATGACTATTTATAAGACAAGAAATCCCACTTATTAACCTGACAGGGCACACCTATGAAGGGAAAACCATTTCAGGTGGCTACCTCTTGAAGCTCATCAAGAAAATGCAGAGTGTGTGCAAAGCAGTAATCACAGCAAAAGGTTGCTACTTTGAAGAAACTAGAATATAAGGGGTATTTTCAGTTGTTTTACACTTTTTGGTTTAGTGCATATTTCCACATGTGTTATTCATAGTTTTGATGCCTTCAGTGTGAATCTACAATGTCAATAGTCATAAAAATAAAGGAAACTCATTGAATTAAAAGGTGTGTCCAAACTTTTGGTCTGTACTGTATATGTATATACATAAAGCATGGCATTGAGATTAATCATTCAACTGTCAGAATCAGAAAACAGGGTGAGCAACAGAAGTTATTGAGATGAAGATGGCGTGGTTCTGATGTTATTAAACTTTACACCATCACACCAAACATTTTCAGTGATAAACACTCTCAGAACATTTATATGCAATTTTTTTATTTGTTGTGAGTACCGAAACATAAATAGAAAATCCACTTGTTTGACTTTACTAAACAGCAAATGTGAGAGAAAACGGATGCTTTAAAAACAAGTGCATCTTCTGAAGAAGCAGTAACTCTCAATGTCTTCTTGTAGGTGTTTGGTAAACAGCACCAACCCAGATTTGGTTTAATAAGTTAATCATTAGCAGAAGAGTGGATACTCCTAGGTTCCCTTGGTATTGTAAGGTGAATGTCGGGAGCACGGGGGCGGGCAGCCGTAATGTTTAGTTGTATGTGAGTGGACACATGCATCAGAGGCAGGTGTGCAGCCATTGTTCTTTTTGATGTGATTATTTGCACCTCTCAGTGCAGGAAAACAGGTATCATCAAAAGGCAGTATACATTTACAATAGCTGGATTTAGGTTTTCTTCTCTTTCGTGCTCCATCCAGGTTCTGTAATTACAGCTCCTCTGTAATTAGGGGCAGAGCCTTCAGGACCACGGTGACTACTGTCTACTTTAAAAGGATTTGGCAAAGTACAAGATTTCGGATGGGGGTAGGGGGTGAAAGTAAGGGCTTCCAGTTTTGTTCCCATATTCCAATGCAACGTAAAATAATGTCGCTTTCTGTACTTTTAAGCTGAGGTCAGCAACACATTTCAAAATGAATGAGGACAATTGTTATCTTCTTCAAGATGAGCAGACGGTTGCACTGCGGCACAATCCTGATGCTTTGACGGCTGTTCTTTATGGACAAAGCTATTATTAGGAGACCTGAGAGGACAGTGTGCAACTAAACAGAAAGTGGGATTAAGGAGAGATTTGCTGGTTTATATCTGAGCAAACTCAAACACAAGAGTACGTGTCAATGATAAACAGGGTTAAATGTAATGACTACCTCATGCTGTTCCTCCCACTTGTCGAGCCCTGTCTGTCTGAGTGTCCTGTAAGCAGGCACTCATTACTTCGCAACCACGCTTGTGGGTATTAATTGTAGGTTTTAAACTCTATCACGAAATGCTTTACATTAACTTTTGAAATAACACATTTGGCTGAAACTGAAATAACCAAAGGGCTAAACCCAACAAAGAGAAAAGAAACTCAACACAAAGCACAAAAACACAATAACAACAAAAATATGGTCTCAGTGTAAAAAAGAAGGAATCATATACAAACGGAAACAGATCACAACATTGTCCAGTTCCAACCACAAGTCATTTATTTGGATTTCATGTGACTGACCAAAACATGTCTTTCAGGTCACAAATATGTGACGTGAAAGACAAATAATATAGATGCTTTTTTTACAAATGCAAAACTTTTCTGTCCCTTTTATGTTTTAGACCACATAATAAATATGTAAAAGTTCACCCAGGTGTAATTTCATATCTGTTGTATAAAGAGAATGAAGATCAATGAGCAAGAAGATAAAGTTGTGGAGAAATTTAAAGCACAGATTGCATGTAAGAAAATATCCCAAGTGGCACAGGAGTGGAAAGGACAAAGTCATTGTTAAAAAAGTTATGGTAAGAGCTATTTACAGCCATGGACATGGTAAACACATGGGAAAAGATAATCTGGTCAGATGAGGCCAAAATGTATCTTTCTGGCCTCCATGTAAAATGTAATGTCTGGAAGAAATCTGACATTGACCATCATTCTGAACGTGTTGTCCTGAAAGTGAAACATGAAGGTGACAGCATTATGTTGAGGGATTGCTTTGTTAAGCAGGGATGAGGAAACTGAACAGAACTGAAGGAAAGCAGAGCTGCAAAATACAGGGCAATGATGGAAGAAAGTCTGCAAGGAACCTGAGTCTAAAACATGGGTTCACCTTCCAGCAGGACATGGACCTTACTAATTTTTAATATTGAAGTCCAGTGCTATAGTATGAGTTTTAAAGAAACTGTATTTTGGATTTACTTTACTTGTAAGCCTAATTATAAAAAAGAACAGAAAAAATGACATAATTTTGTTGTAATTAATCTATACAGTATATTATTTGAGTTTCATCTTTTGAATTAGATTTCTGAAAAGCAATCTTTTTAATTATCAACCTGCGACTGTAATCTCAAATTTGACCTTAATAGTGCTCAGTTGCAGCATCGCTTCAGAAATGTTCATAGCACAAAAAGGAAACATATGCTTAGTGAGAAGCAGTCACTCCTGACCTTTCTTGCCAGGAGGGTGCTCTGCAGCTAAGCTGAAGGGATTTGCACCAGCTCAACATTTACACCATATGGATGCTTTATTACATCGTAATGATGTCTCTTTCTGCCCCCCTCACTTCTCTAACTAGAAATGATTTGGAAAAACCAAACACCCTAATGTGTAACCAGGTGATTAAGGCGTTTTAAGCAGGATTACCAAACTCTTCTGAGGAATGTAGGAAATATTTCTGCTTGTTCCATGAGATGAGCTGTCAAATGCAGAGCATATTAATGTAGCTCAGTGTAGAGATATTAAATAAAATTGTTAGTTTATAATGATGTTTGACTGAATCAGTAATTGAATTGCATAAAAGTCTGCAAATAAAGTTTGATTCATGACAACTAATTAACTTCTGAGGTCACTGTAAGTTTACACTGGGCACACACCTCCAATAAATAATAATAAAGAATATGTACTCAGTACATGTTGTGATTTTACTGAACAAAGTCTACCTCTGAAGTCATTATATAGGGGGAATGATGAAATAACATGGCAGTCCATTTCCCCTCTAATTTCTTCAGCTTTAGCATAGCAATAATTGGATTTATATTGAAATGAGAGCCGCACTGCCTATTGATTTCTGCTACTGCATATTAGCAGTGAATAATCAATAAAGTGGATTCAATGCTTATTAAAGTGGAATAAGCTGAGACGGTCTTTTTTCATTTGTCAGTCAATGACTGTTAATCTCATAACTCCTCATGCTAATGCAATGCTCCAACTAGGAGCACATCACCATTGACACCGAGTCAGATTACAACAATCCCATTGATTATTATATAGTAATGTATTTGTTTGTGCAACAACATTCAAAGCTAACTGGCTTGGGGTTCTGTGTAGATCCTAACCAATCAATCAGGTAAGCCCTGAGCTCATTGCTAATTCCAAGCAGTAATCCTGGTGTTTAATGCTTGGTCTGTGGCACTTCAGTAACATTTTTGACTTTCAAATGTCACGATTAAGGTGACATTTATAAAAATATAAATGTCCCTATACAAAAGCTTTGTATAAGGCAAAAAACTTTTCCACAAATAATGTCTTAATTCTCCTATAAAGAATGATGCAGAACATTTTTCATATGAATTATTTCTACTTCAGTTTTTAAAGGGCGTATTTTATATTTCAGAAAACTAGAACACCTGAAAGCCTTCAGAGTATAAAACAAATGAATCACAGTTAGTCTTTGGTTTTCAATGATGAAATCTGACAAAGAAATACGAGCCTTTTGAGTCAGGCACACTAAATCAGAAAAGCTCCGTCATATATGAATGATGATGTTCCATCTATAATGAGACCAATGCAAAATCTCGCAGTAATCACAGGACAAATTATTTAAAAAAAAAAAACATTTTAATGGGTATTGTCATGACCACTCATTAGTAACACAGAGAAAATATGGAGTGAGCACTTTTACTACACAGATATGTACAGAGAAAAAGGGTGAGTTCTCTACAAGTAGGCACTTGAAGGGAAAATAAAATGTGTTTGTTTATAAAAAAAAATAATAGATTTTTGTATTTAAGGGATGCAGCAACGAAAAGATGAGTGAACTGATCAAAAATAATTTATGCTGTTGCTTCTGTGCAAGTTCATAAGGCAAGAAACTGATTTCTTTTGCAGATAATTAGCTGTAGCAGCATTGTTTATACTCCATGTTTGAGTTAGTTGAAGGAGGGAATGTCAGAGTATTTCAACCTCTTTTGTAAAAACCAAATGTGCAGCATGTGGCTGAAGTTGCTGTGAGAAAATCAGATAGTTTTATAGACTTGGAGTGGTGGTACAACAGAATAATATGTAACTACTACACTAGTGTTGTGAAGAAAAACCCATCACAATTAAAAGACAAACATCATGAGGAAAAAAAGTGTCCCTTACTCAACTATTGCATGGCTCTCTAACACAAAGTACTCATGTGACACCATTATTAGGGAAGAAAAGAAAGGGTTAGGGTTGTCAGACTTTGGCACTGGGATTATTATGCTGGTCAGAACTGGAGCAGAAATTGCAACATCTTCCTGAATTCTGCCAGAGTTTTAGTGCTTGAATTTATTGCCTTTGCCACAACCAAGCATTCGCCACTACAGTGAATCACACATTGACTGGATTCACTACAAAAGCACTTTTAAGTCTCTTTATAGCTTGCCGGTTTGCCATGTCATCAACTACATCTCGTTGCTTGTACTTGTGACAGTGCAATGACAATAAAGTTGAATTCTATTCTAGTGCACTTGAACTCCAAAGATGTAGAGTTTGCTCTTACTACTTTTTGTGTTATAAACATTTGCAAACATTTCTGCCAAGAAAATACTATAACTGTTGTGAGTTACAAGCCTGAATAGATTTTGGAAAAATTATTGCTGTTTAGCATACAAGCGTGGTTGTTTGGGACATTGTGACAAAGGCAGAAGAATGAGCATGTTAATTTATTAATGACCTGCAACATTTTATATCTAGAAGCCAAGGCGACTGCTCTGTCAAGACCCAAATGAAATTAGATCTCTTCTTGAGCTGGAGAAACAAAAGCATCTCCCAAAACAAGTGAGGTCCCAGTCTGGCACAGTGAGGTCAGCCGACTGGGGCCTATAGACAGCCCTAAGCTGAGCTGCAGCGCTGTGTGCAAATCAGCTGCTTTTCTCCCATTTCATTTCTCATGCACAGCATTTGTGCTCCTCTTTTCATGAATGTAGAACCCTATCTTTGGCCCTCCCCTTTGAATGGGCCTTCCCACTGACGAAGGTGACCTGCCACTGAGAAAAAGGAGGACCTGCCATGAACTGAGTGTCAGCCATTAAATATGATTTCGCCCCTGAATGGGACACAAACACATTCAACCACTGAAACTCATTAAGGCTGCATAATCTCTCTTTTCTTAAGCATAACAATGATTTCAGCTGGGAAATGCAATGGTTTTTGGGGAACTAAGCCATTGATTTGAGTTGCATTCAAAGTAATAAATCAAGTCTAACTTCACATCCTGGGCCCATTTGCCTAATTCAGCGCCTCTCACCGTACTGGTCAATTAGTTTAGAGCGAATATATTCAATACACACAACGATTCACTGACAAGGCATAATAAATCCTGTGGCTTGGAGAGTGTCCAAAATAACCGTTGCTGCTATTCTAACCCCTAACTAACTCCACAACGGTAAGAAAGCAGCAACAAAAAGTAACTAACACAGCAACTGTGGCTGCAGCTTGAGGTTGTAGATGCTGAAAACTACATTTGATGAATCATAAACTGACATTTATGTGGCTAACCTGTTTATGATAGTTTGATAGTTGATCCTGCTTAAGTTCAAATCGGTGGCAGAGAAAGGCAGAAGTGAGTAAGTGCCAACTTTAGTCTCAAGCTGGGCTGCCTGATTCCCTTCAAAGCCTCCAGCTCTTGTCTTCTTCATCTCAACTTGAGACACGTGAGGATAAAGAGCTACATTTTCTTTTATTATCATTTTTATATCTCCACGTCAAAGTTTCTAATTTCCACTGGCTTGGCTTCAAAGCTTCTAAAAAGAAGCTGTCCGGCCAGCCTGCTAAATTACAGCCATGTGGACCGGGAGAGGTGGGAGCAGCTGTTAGGAAGGCTCTCAGTAGTCCAAACCATTGTAATCTGCATTAACCACATTGCAAGAGAGTGCAAAAGGTCAAAGTCTTTAAGTGCCTGCAGGGATGGGCGCTTGTGGATTACATGGTATCGCTCCTAGATGTTGTCATAATAGCATGGTGCTACTAGTTCATTACCTGTTGTTCTTGTTCACCTAGAATGATTCATAATGTCTTTTTATTTAAAGCCTCTAATACTTTGGTCAGAACAGTGGAACAAATTACATCTTTTTAACAGAAAACCTTTCCATCAGCCTTGTTAAGTCTATGAGTATAACGCTGATGCTAATCTTTGGCAATGAATGAGATTTTCCACACCCAAAAGGATTAAGGTAGTAATATTTGTGCTAACTTTTGGTGGCAATTCTCAAAACCTGATTAGATATGTTGGGATACTTATATAACTGTATGCTGCATTTTGTTGTGCGTAAATGCAAGTTAATTTTAAATAATGTATTTTATTTGTTCTTTTTGTGTTTTGCAGTGTTTTACATGGGAGCAAGCAAGATTTTTCAACTATGACTAAAAAAACTCATAATTCATTGTCCAAACTGTGCAGGAACATTCAGGGACGGTAGAATATGAATCTGATTTAAAGTTTACATTTCTTTATTTTATTATGAAATTATGCTACAGAAGGTACAATTTCTAGTAGTTATTTTAATTGGTCATTTTAAACACACCTCTCTCTACTCATAGCAAATCATGTCCCAAATGGACCAATGCATTTGTAAATTCTAGGTAATACTGACCAGATTAAGTGCATTTCCTGGAAGGTCTGCTGGAGCAGCTTAGGCAGAAGCTACACCCCCAAGACGATCTGTGCCTTTAAACAGAGAGATGAGCAGATGTAACACTCTTACTGCATTGCCTTTGTTGCAAAAGAAAGAAAAAACAAGATGACAGCAGCTATTTCTCTCTTTTTCTGCACTTTTCAATATGTTTTTCTTGCGGACATCATTCGTCAAGCTGAAAGTGAGCGAAAATAATTTCAAAGAATTAATGAGCAAAAATCTCCCTTTGCGTTGGGATTATGAATTATTTATGGCTATATTTCAAAGTGATTGAAATTGTGAATTAATCCCATTAACCTCTCCGATAGCCAGAATAAAAGCATATGTCTTGACTAATGTTTGCTGGGCTTAGATTTAGTGCTTTTGAAAGAAGCCCAGCAGATGGATCGTTGTATGGTTCTTATATAGATCCTCACAGTCTCTGTCTAAGTCTGTGGAGGAATGACGGAGAGCTCAGTGGAGGCGTCTGTCTCCTGGCAAGACACCCCCGCAATGTCCTCTCCCCTTATACCACATAGCCTGTGATGAATGCATGCATGGACCTCCCCCCCCCACAGATACATCTGACATTATTAACACAATATAAAATGTGATGGAGCGCTCTGCCACACTGCCGAGGCCCCCCTGATCCGGGACACAGCTACGTCGTGATTTATCCCCACAGCCATGAAAAAGTAAGCGTGCCGTTAAAATGGCAGGTGTTTGCAGGCCACACGACTCACCAGGCACGATCAATAATGTCGCTCTTTTACATGCCTCATTTTGAGGCAGCAGCAGCATCATATGCCATTAGTGAGGCCATGATCTATTGGGGAGCAAACCTCTGTCTGCACTGACACGGGCTAACAAGGTAACTGCATGTGCACACACATTCACTCTCTCAAAACACACATGCATACACACTTGTGTTTGTATTGCCTCTACCTGCACTCCCACATAATTTAAGTGAGCTAATGTAGGGGATAATGTACTGTAAATGGCAAGCGCTTTGATTGATATCTGCACTTAGAACAATTACTGGTGTAAAAACTTTGGGAAAGGACAAAAGTTTTGCTACTTATCGTGAGGTTACCTGCTCGTGTCCCGGGAAAGTGATTTGTTACTGTTTGTTGACCGTTTTCCTGAGGCTATAAAGTGTGACACGACCAACAAATAAGGACTAATGTTCTGGTTCCAAATGAAAACTTAGCACAACCTGCAAAAGAATGTGCTGTCCCTGCCATTCTGCAATTGCACAGATTATCAGCAAATTATCTGCTGTTGTCTTCAAACAGCAAATCTATTTCAGACCAGCACCTTATTTATTGCATAGATATATGTAGACTGAGTGGCATAAACCTGCAGCAAGGTTTTTCTATATTGGAATTTCTGCTTTAAATTCCTAAGTGCAATACAAGTTTTTAATTAGAATTTTCTCAGGAAAGGTATGTAGAACATTTTCAAAAATTAAAACTTTTGTTTATGCAATGTCTCATTTTACTCACAAAGTAAAATGAGATATAATAGGGACGCATCAGCACTCTTTGAAAGCAATCCAAATGATGTTGTCAAAAAGGAAAGGTGATCTATTTGAAGTCAATTTAGCAATTATCTTGCATTAAATTTATTTATAGTTTAATTCTTCTTTTTTTCGTTTGCATATGTATTAAATAAATGTATTTGTGTTTTCTAGCATTCCTTACATCTTCCACTTTGCTTTTCCCCTCAGTAAACTGCCATGAAAATGAACTATTAATCTTTTCCCCAAAGGAATTCCTCATGCCACGCAGGCCTGACAGCCACAGGACGATGGTTGTTATGCGGTCAACAAACAATTTTCCCGGGCTTCACTGCCTCTCAAAGGCACTTTTTCCCTCCAGCCCTGATCATGTGAAAAATGTCATTGTCAAAAGGGTCCTCAGCTTTTCTTCTCACACAAAGATGTCAGACAGAGAGAGTTAGAATTTCCAAACGTGTTAATCCGCATGAGCGTAAGCTAAGCCCCTTCCTCCACACCGCTCTGCTGTTCACGTTGGTGAATTACAAATTTCCTGTGCTTGAGTAACATAAATTGCTTGAGCAACTTATGTTGCTTGTCAAGTGTCTGAGTTAAGATGCAATTTGAATACAGGAATTTTTTTTTTTTTTTCTGTGTGTGTGTGACGCAATCTGGTCGCAGAATTCATGCAGTTCACTTACAGTTGTTTCTTCATCATGCATTGATTTCATAAAGCAAAAATGACACCTGTTGGGTAAAAGTGGACATCCTTAAATGTTGTGAAACGAGCGTCAGTTAAGCTTAGAGCTGGATCATGCAGAAATATTCACTTCAACTGTCTTGCAATAGTATTCGGCATGAATACACATAGAATTTTTGCACGTTGTGTCACGGTGCAACAAAATTTTAAAACATTAAAGGAATGTATGTGCTTAACCAACATAAAGTACATAATTGTGAAGTGAAAGGAAATTTCTAGAATTGAGATGGTTGTCAGTATTACAAAACGTCTTACAAACAAAAATCTGAAAAGTTTCCCATGCCTATGTATTCACCCTTCTTTACTCTAATATCCACAAATAAAATTTTGGGCAGCTAAATTACCTGTCTGGTAAACAATTGTCCATCTGTGTGTAATTTAATAAAAACAGCTGTGACGTAATTGTGGTTTTATGAGTCAGCTAAAGACTTGAATTTGGGATGAAGCATCATCTTCTGGCAAGATGACCCTAAAGAAAGAGTCATAATAGAATGTTAAGATATATTATATTCATGTATTCAAATGATCTGAACAAAGTCCAGGTCTAAACCTAATTAAGAACCTGTGGCCAGACTTGAAAATTAATGTTTAACGATGCGTTCCATCCAGTTTGTCTGAAGTTGAGATGAAGAAAGCTTTCAGTCTCTAGATGTACAAAGTTCAGAGACATACATGTGGCTTCCATAAAGCAAACTGTAGCCAGATGAAGCATCAACTTTTAATTTTTAATTGTGCACCATTGCAGTGGCATTTAACTTAAAATCCAGATACAACACTTTGAAGTTTCTGGGTTTAGGGATGGTTTTCTAGCAAGGAAAATTAAGAAACAGTCTGAAATGCCAGGAAAAAAAGAAAAAAAAAAATCCAAGTATGTTAACTGACACATTTGGACAGTGTTCCCTGAGTCTGCATCATGCCCCCAATAAGAGCATCTCTCAGCAGGTCAGCAGAGGGGTTGATAGGTGGGTCACCTCATTATGACTACACACTCCCCGCCTCTTCCTGCCTTCCACCCCCATCTTGTCCCACCCTTTCTCCTCATCCAACCTCTCATCAGCGATCTTTCCTGTCATCACACACACGCACACGCATCCCTCAGTCACACAGCCGTCTGATTGATGAGGCCACTTTTGATAATGGCATCAGGAACTGGGGTGTCTGCCTTGTCATTAGATACTATCAGTGCTGTCTTATTACAGCTGGGGAAGACCCGAGGCAGGCAGACGGGTTCTTCTGTGCACAGATATGGCCATCTGATAATGAAGCTCTGCATCAGTGTGCTCTAATATACCTGGCTGAGTTAATTCATCCATCACAAATGCCAAAGTTCTGGGAGCTCCTTCACATCCTATAAACTTCCGACTGTCAAGGTAACACCTGCACTTGAGGAACCATTACAGAAATAAAACATAGTGTCATGGTGCCTTGATCGCAAAAATAATGTGTTTTGCAAAAGTTACTGAACCTGATTGGATACAAAACAGGAAATTGCTCACAATCTCTATATTCAAAACTTTCTCCATATGGTTTTACAGATACTATGTGGGGTCATGTAACAGCTTGTCAAATGACAAAACTGAAGCAGAGAGACAACGTGTTTAATTTTTTTAGTATTCTCTAATAAACCTTTGAGATTTTCACAGAACAGCTCGGAGTAAGCTACCCACAGGTGGACTCTTCTAATTTGGGACTTCTTAGAAGAATTGACTGACTAATTATAAAACCTCTGCATTAAAACATGAACTATTTAACGGGCTTTCATGTTTTCTTTTTAATAACAGATTTTCTTTGAATATTCCTTAAAACCAGGAATCAGCTCTAAATACTAAGCAAGTTTAATACAGCACCTATTGCACCATGATTCAAAGGAAGATTGTTGAAACAACTTTCGTTTACCAAGACCGACTGACTGATAAATGTTACACACAACAAGATTTGACAATTGCCTAAGATTAAAGCAACCAAGGAAACACAAATCTGAATCAGAGAACTTGAAATGTCACTTTGTGTTGAGAATCTCGCAATTCACTTTTGTTTTAAGAGTTAGTACAACAACTGACTAAAGACAAAACTCTTGTGAAATATATCCTACTTTAACTCTGGGAGGATTTTCCAAGTAAAAACAATTATTAGTAAAAAAAAAAAAGAAATGTCCATTCTTTACTTGGAAAAATACAGTTTGCATGCCAACTAAATTTAGTACCAGAACCCCCTTTAAATCCTTGAGGCCTCAAATGAACAATGGTAATTTGCGTTATCTGGAAGGTTTCTTTTATTTTAGAACAAAGGTGAAGCAATGATCAAAAGACTGCAAAGGCGAAGGGGGCCCTGCGAGCCAGGATAAGAACAACACTCACAAAGGCCCCGGCTCACCGGTGAAAGAATAACTGCGGTTTGAATTATGGATACATCTGAATGGTGTCTCCTCTCCACAGATGGCTGCACACATGAGAATCCCAAGGCCTGTATAATTGTATTGCTAATAAGGAGCAAAGCCAATTAGGCATTTAAGTGTGCTGTAATCACTTGGAATGGAATAGGTGAAGAGACGACCCATGGAGGAGATGGAAAATCAGGCCGTCAGACAAATGAATGCCTCCACTAATTCCTCAGCACACTGACAAATATAATTAGACATAAACTGTGAGCACTGAAAAGTCCCCACTGGGAGTGAAAACCTTCATGGAGTTTTATAGTTCCTTTCCCCGTTCTTCTGCTTTGTGTTTTTCTAAGAAATCTGCATGAGAAGTAAAAGAAGACAGAAGGTCTTACAGTACTATAAGTGCTTTATCACAACCAGATAAGTATGCGTTCATATTCAGAATAATGATTTATCTTCTTTTGAATTGGATAAATTATGCACATTTTCCAAATCTTTCCAAATCTCATGTTTTCAAAGGACTAACAGAACAAACCAAAGCATAATGTACATAACAAAATTAAATGTTTGCAGCATTAGTTGTTCAGGGGGCTGGTGTACCCGTGTACCAACTGCACAGACGGGCCATAAAATTCTCTAGACAAGCTGTCTGTCACAACATTTGTTTGCCAGACTACATTCTTTTTCTGCCACAGAGAATGGCAGTAAAAAGGGTCAAATTCTCCAAGCCGCATTGCAATGCTCTCTCAAACTGCAATATGTCTGTAGTCAAATATGTTTAGGGGCAGGATTGTCAGCACAAAGCCGGATGCTGAGTGCTTTTTTTTTTTTTTTCCATGTTCTGGAACTTTTTAGAAATCAGCCGGCCGGGAGGACAAAAGGCCGGGACGTCTACGAGGACTATCAATACATTTAAACAGGGGCATGCATTTCTCATAAAGCAGCTCCAAAAGCGGTGCGAGCCAATGGGAGGAGAAAGAGGGGAGTTGGTAGGGGGGTGGGGGGCTGCTGCTTGATCAACCCATAAAGGGAAACTCAGTTATGAACAAGAGAAAGAAAAAGAGGAAGAAAGAGGTGGGTGAAGGGGGAGAGGGAGAAAAAACTGAAAGAAAAGGTCATGAGTGGCAGTTGATTTGAGGAGTTTCTGCGACCCCACAAAAGGGCATGACATCATCAGGTATTGAAGTGAGAGCTGAGGAGAAGGGGTTCTTTAAAAAGCTGCCCGCTTACCAAGGCCGTAATTACATTTGTGCTAAACATGCCCAAGTGCTCCTGCGCTGAGGAAGGGGGGATCATTTTTAGAGGTGGAGGCTGAATTAATCAGCTCTGTTTGCAATGCAGAATAATAATAATAATAATAAAAAATCTTTCTCACCAAAAGCCAATTTTTCCCAACTTGTTCTTGTGTCATTAAAATGCAGTAGTTCTTTAAAATTTCTGACTTTTTTGGTCAATTGTGAGCATAAAACCATTATGTCACAAGTAGAAAAAGAAAATGGTTTACCCACTTTTGCAGCACCTCTACAGACCCCTTCAACTTTGAGCTGGTCTACTGCACTGGGAGCTTATAAAGCCCTTGCAATGCATGCTGGGTAGGCATGGCGTGAAGTGTACAAGGAAGGAATGCCATTAAATAAGTTATGCACATAATGAATCTGAGCAATGCTTGGGAAAACTTCAGCAACATTTATCCCTCTTTCAGTTTATCCTCCTCCTCAGTGAAAAGAGCAGTCCGAGTCGGGAATACAGTAAATCATTCTTTAGTTCTGCCGGCGCAGTTTTCACCCAAGGCCACTGCCCACAAAGTCTTCATCTATTTACAACCACGCTGTGAGTCCAACCTAGTGTCAGCTTCTTAAATAGGCTCCTAATATACAATGCTCCCCCTGTTCATTGTGTTACTTTTTTTCCACTACAGCGATGAACCTAAATAAAGTCGTCATGTAGCTCCATATTGCCAGAATCCTGAAATGTGTTTTAGCCGCCATCTAACATGCAGGGTAATATAAATCAAGCCTGCATAGTTGTGGTGACTGTGCTGTGATGTGAGGGTGACAAATTCATCAGTCTTATGATATTTGCAGGGCCTTGGGCTTTTCCCCCTGCTGCTGACATGCCAGAGTGCAACATGACGTGTCATCACTACCCTGACAGACCCACAGTGGCTGCGCTGCGGCACATTCAGTCAGCAAATTCAATTAGCTTTCCCACGACGATACCGCCCTTCTGTCAGAGTGGCACACTGTAATATAATAAAATTATAGACAAACACTTCCCTTAGGGATACGAGTGCCAAAAAACAGACAGCGACATGCTAATCCCAAGCTGACAGCTCACTCACTGCATAGTTTGATCCATCACCATAAGAGTGAATAAACTGAGAATTCTTCCGCTGACAGGAAGTAGAAGATCCATTTGATTACAAACATTTATGCCAGATCTTTTGGACTGCAGGCTAGTTTTGTACAGCAGGCCTGTTTTCACACGCTGCTTAGGAAGTTTAGTGTCTGGCAAAAGAACCAGACACTAAACATTTTTCACATTTTCTGATATAATCATAAAAATTATAACGATTTACCTGACTTTTATTTGATAGACCAAGAACAAATAAGTGTATAATTGTGAATTGGGAAGAAAAGCTTTTTTTTTTTTTTAACAATTAATGCTTTGAAAACTGTAGAACTAAAATTTCTCCATTTGTCTTAACAAAATAGCTCAAACTCAGTCAGACTGCATGGTGATTTTTTTTCTGAACACAATTTGCTAAGTAGTGTCATTAAATATTTTATTGGACTTTGACTATGGGCAATGTTAACACCAGAAATTTTAAAGAACTACTGCATTTTAATGACACAGCAAGATGCTGCCACAACCATACATCACCGATAAGATGACGATCAGTGTTAGGTTTCTGCCACACAGCCAAAACTACATGGCTTGTGAAAGACAGTACTTCGTAGAACTGTTTTTCAACAATAGTTTTATTCTTGCCATTCTTCTATAAAGTCCAAAATTGTAGTGGGCATGACTATTCCCCACCTGAATTGTGGATTTCTGCAGCTCCCCAAGAGTTACTTCTATGATTAATGCTTTCCTTGAATATATTGATTAATAATATAACTTTAAGATCCTCCACTTGTGAAATCTTTTTACTAATAAATTTAACTAGTTGTGCTGCATTTTATTTGAAACAATGTTGAGTTTTTCTTTCACTTCACACTTTTATGTGCTTTTTTGTCTATTACATGAAATCAGATTAAGATGCACTGAAGTTAGTGGTTGTATTGTGGTAAAATGTGAAAAGGTTCAAGAGGTGTGAAAACTTCTGCAAGCCACTGCAAAGAAAAAGTAGAAAAAATGCAGAAAACTGAGGTAGCATTGCTTTTTCAGAGATTCTCTAAGACTTTGCTTTTTCAGCCAGTAATGATTCTCCATGCGATGAATTGGATCTCTCTAACCTCCAGCTCTGATCCATTTTCTCTTTGCCATGATCTATTTTATGGATGTTCCTCCATGATTGCTGCATGTTGCCATCAATGATTTCTTTTCTTTATTTCTCCGAGGACCAAGAACACCTGTCTGCTTTAATCACTAAGTCCTTCCCAGCAGGAATGCCATCACTGAATGGACACCAGGCCGTTATCTGACATTGATAGAAACAACATCATATGGATTTTGTATTTGACAGCAAGAAAGAAGTGGCAAAAAAAAAAAAAAATCAAGAAGAGAATCAGTCCTCATACAGCCTGCTGCCACATGAGTCATTAAAATAACAGGAAAACTGCTGGAGACTCAGCAGTGACTCATTACATAAACATGAAACATGAAAACATATTTTTTCACGAGTCACCCTTATTAAATGGAGGGTCAGACTGATATTAAAGGTGACACATGTATGATTTTCCTAGAAGTTGGGTTAGTCATCAGAACCATAAACCTGCATAATTTTCAGTAAATTTCCAACATGAATGCATTATTCTTAAGGGTATTCTTATAGTTTTCTTTGTTTGGATTTTTTTCTGTAACATTGTAGAATTTTATGAATCCCTGTCCCCAATGACATCATTTCAGGTTGATGTCATTGGGGACAGGGACATCATCATTTAACCTATTCATAGGTTAAATATTTAACATTTAACCTACATCGTTACTGAATATGTTCCTGACAGGTTAAGATGTCTCTGTTTGCCCTGCTGGACATCAGCCTTGACAGCTATGAAATAATCTACCAGTAAGGCTAACAACAACACGGTTTTTGTGGCTGATAAACTAATCAAATGTGGCTCAGTTTGACTGAAGACAAGCCAAAGTTTGCAGTACCCATCAGCGTGTTGCCAATGGAATTTTTCTCTGAACACAAATAATGACTAAAGTTTACACAGAGATGAACAGATGGTTTTATCAGGTTTTCATGGAAAACAAATTGTCCTTGAATGAACAAAGTTTGTACACATGGACTTTTATGAAAGATCCCATTTACAAATTCACATGAAACCTCCCCACCCACACACATCCCCTAAGTGAGAGATAAGCGTAGGAGATTAATCAATATCTAACTGAAAAAAAACACTAGCACACACATTCAGAGTAGCTTGTCTTCATTCCACTGGCTACACCTTTAGTGCTACTTCAAAACATAATAACAAGTCCTTCTAAATTTTACTAGTACATTTTTTTGATGACAATTTGTTATTACTATTGTATTGTTATAATGATAAACAGGGAGGCTAAAAGAATACTTCAAATTAATTGTGTCAAAGTTCATGTGGGGTAATGTCAGTGGGATATTATCTGCTTTGTATGATAAAACTGATGCCAGACCAAAGGAGAGGACAGGAACAATCAAGTCTAGCAGTTTATTTCTTATTTTAAAATGGCAAAAAAAACAAAAACCTGTCATGCCATATGATATACATGGGGACCATTTTATTTGCTACTGTTCAATTTCTTATAGAATAATCCTTTATGTATCCCACAGTGGGGAAATCCCCTTGTTACAGCAGCACAGTAACAAAATATACCCCACTGAACATAAAAATACCTAAAAATAATATAAACAGCTGTTTATTAATAACAAACCAACAGATAAAGTAAAATTAAAATTAAATACAGACCTGAAAATCTGGGAGATTTTTAAATACACAATATGTACTTTTATACATGGTCTAAATTTGTGTCTATTTGTAGACAAATAGAAAAGCATTCAATCACATAGCAGCAAGCTGATGTGTTTAAGCATATAGACAGGATGAAAACAACTTCATGAAGTTTATATTACTGTCAGAATGGGGACAAAGGGGATTTGTTTAACTTTGATTGTGGTGTATGGCTGTTTGTACAAAATAATTAGGTCTGAATATTTCAGAACCTTCAGAACCCTTTGTGGTACATAATGGTTCGAAGAAGAGATAATAACCAGCAACATTACAAAATGCCTTTTTGGTGACAGAAGAAGTAGCTCAAACAACCAGGTGTTACAGTCAAGGCATTTGAAGGACAACATCTTAAAAGGCAAACTTTGAAGTAGATGTACTTCAGCAGCAGAGAGCCACACCTGGATCCACTACCGCCAGCTGAACACAGGAAGCTGAGTCTAAAATTCACACAGGCTGTACAAAATTGGATAATTACAGATTGCAAAAATGCTGACTGGTCTGGTGAGCCTCAATTCTATCTGCAACATGCAAATGTTATGTCACAATTTGGTGTGAATAATAACAAACCATGACTATATCCTGCCTTGCATCAATGGCTCAGGGAGTTTTTGATGTAATTGTGTGGGCGACACTCTTTGGGCCCCTTGATATTGTTTGAACGTCAGATTTGACCTGTCCACCCCCTTCTGACCACAGTGAAACCATCTCTAGCCGGAAATTCCCACAATGTACCATGTAATAAAACTCAAATTATTACTGAGTGCTTTTTTGAACATGATAATGAGCGTCTTGTCCTCAAATGACTTCCACAGTCCCAAAATCTCAACCCAGCCGAGCATCTTTTGGGCTTGTTAGACCAAGAAACTCACGACATGGATGTGCAGATTGCAAAGTCTGCAGCAAAACTGGTGAGGAATATTACCAACCCCTTGTTGAATCAATGATATGAAGAATAAGATATGAAATCCTGAAAGCAAAAGAGGGTTTGTCATGATTTTTGGTGGATATTTGGGTGCTCATCCTGGTAAAATTGTTGAAGTTATTTAAATCAGTTGCCTTCCTGGGCATTCTAAGCCCCTATAGAGCTGCTGCTGCAAAGATTTTTCATTTAAGTTTATTTATCCCTATGAAACACTAGCTTATCCTTTTTATCTTATAGTTGCTACGTCTCTTTGCCTACCTCCCAAAGTGGGTCAGTGGTGCAATAGCCATTAGTTCACTTTGATACTGTTCAGTTTATTGCGTAGTTTAAGGAAATAAATAAAACATTCAAATGATGATCTAAAAGGGGCTTTGATTGCCATATGGAGATGTAGAGATGTTTCCCGGGTCTACTATGCCTCTTGTGTGCTGGAAATAACCACCAGCACACCTGTAACCCTGCAAGGACTAACTGGGTGTTGGAGTCACTGGAGCAACTGGAGTCACTGACAATTAGTCAACCTGCAGTTTATGCCTTAAGTAATACCCAGATAAAGAAGATAAAAGCTTATTTACAGGACTTATGTGCTAGCAAACAAATACATAACTGTATGTCCTACATGACAGATCACTCAAACTGTGACAAGTTGTGAACAGTTATATTAACAACTGTAATTTTAGTCTTTCACACAAAACTCTCAGGATGGTTAGCTTAATCTGGTGTATTTATTGATGCATGAGAACCTGCATATGGTTCTATGGTAACCTAACCCCATGACGCATCAGATTAATCTCCATTTGCACTAAATTGCTAGTAATCAAACCAAATCAAATTGTAAGACCATTAAAGATTCGCTCATCTAAACAGCCCGTTTTGAGATTACAAGGTGGTTTGACTGCAAACACATAGAGGAAACAGAGCAGCTTCACAGTGGTTGCTGAGGAGCAGGGATAGAACCCCACAGAGTTCAAAGATGACAAGTTTCCCACAGAGAAACACAGAGAGACTCAATTCAAATTGTCTCTTTAGAAGAACATTCAGCCTGTTGTGAAATAAGATTGTGCTTCATTAGCTTTTAGAAAGATTTGCATATTTTACAGCTCGTCTAATTTACATTGTCCAGATATCTAAGAGGTTTCCAATGGGATTATTCTCCAGCTGTGGGGTTGGTGTGCTGCAGCGTGTTTGTCTAGCAAACAGGCTCTAATGCTCACTGACCGGTCAGTTTGGAGACTGGTCACTTCTGGCTCTGAACCTGCTTATAGATTTTCTTTGCTGTGTGGCCTGACAGAGGTCACGAGGTCACACTGTAAGATGGCATTCTGGGAATGATTGTTCTCTGAAGGCCTTGGGTGTGGGATCTATCATCATTAATGTGGTGCTCTTCCCTTATTAAGTGACTATCCAAATATGATGGAGGAAAAAAATCACAGTCCTATTTTGGCTGCCTCTGGGTTTTTCATTTGACTTTACTATAACTGGGCCAAATAAGAAGATGCCAAAGCAGTAAAAACAATTCTAAGTTGACTTTAGATAGCCAAGATTTTAAAAGAAATATGTGATGAGTACGTTTATATTAGTGTTTGATTTGTTAGAGGTGGAATTCCATTGTCTGATGTATAAATATGTGATTTCTAAAACAATATACAAGGACCATCTGCCATATGACTTCCCTTTAGAAAGACCACCAGAGCAGTGTCCATAGGCTGTGTTCAGGTTACACAAAGACAGCTGGGAAGACTCACACTGATGAATATGGTCAAACACATGCATTCATGGAAATGTTTACTTAAAGATTGTGAACCAGGGTTAGATATTGCGACCGAAGGCTAACATGAGCGTCCTCCATCAACCCGGTCACTCGCTTCATCCAGTTCAGTGCTATTAAAGCTGTCCGCATGATATAGGTGAGAGAAGCCAGCTGTTACCGTCGGCGTGCAGCATTCTTCCCCCACATGCCCTCCAAAGCAAACGATTCCCCAATTTTATCATTGTCCCAGTTTAACCTTTGACCCTATATGGGAAACTGAATAATGAATTCCATATTTCCCAAACGGCAGGATTGGCTGTTAGTGACCATCAATCAAACTGAGCAAAGCTGAGAGGTTGCACGCCTGACCACTGCTTCACACATATAGTCCAGGTACTATTGTAGTCTGATTGCTTGCCAAAGGGATTTCTAAAAGATTGTTTTTCTGTCATGAATGTTTTCTGTAGATGGTAAAGATTAAGTCAGCAGAGAACCAAGTGAAGTATCAAACAGCCCATAAAAGATGGAATGGAAATCTAAAGGGGTATGAACGGTCTTACTTCCAAAACCATTCATACACTTTGGACTTTTTGACATTTTATCATAAGCTCTAATGCAATTTTGGTGGATTTTATGTGAAGGAACAGCACAATTGAATACAAAATTATAAAACAGAAATAAAAGGATAGATGATTTTTAAAATGTTTTACACATTGACCTAAGAAAAGGCAAGTATACAAAGCAATATTTAAAAATGTAAATGTCTGCAGAGCACTGCTCATAATCACATGACATAGAAAGGAGAAAATTAGTAAGAGAAACAGCCAAAAAGACGATTGTAATGCTGTAGGAGATGGAAAAATTCACAGTTACAGCTATACTGGAGTAGTTCACACAGAAGTATGTCCATAGGGGCCAATCAAAATGCATATACATCCAATTAAGAATCTGTGTCAAGAGTTGTCCAATTTGACCAGTTTGACCGTTTGTGCAAAGAAGAATTGCCAAAGATGTGCAAAAATGGTATACATACACTATACCCTATATGACTTACATGTGCAATTGTAGCCAAAGGTGGTTTACCAAAGTTTTGCTTCTAGAAGGCTTCATTTGGACAGGAAAATGGGCAGGAAGCTTTGAGTTACAAGACAGCAAGCGAAATAAAGAAGATCCACTTGAAAACTGACTGAATTTTGGAAGATAAGCGCACACAGGCAAAACTGGAATGCAGGATTGGACATTACGTCTGAAATGACACTTATTTCATTAGTTAAAACAAAAAAAGATAGAAAAAACTTTTTAAAGGTATTGGCTCAGATAAGAACCGTGTGAAAAATCGATGCGGAAGCTCAGTTGTCAGTATGACGATGTGCTGACTAACTCTCAGAGGAGCAATGCAGAGTGGGAAGAGGGTTTTAAGGACGCCCACTGGAGATAAGAGACCATTCACATGGGAACATCAGTAGCCCCCCTCTTTATTTCTAAAGTCACCAAATCTTTAGAGGAACAGGGTTGAGTATTTGCCTTCCTCAGACTGAGACTGGGATGACAGCTCGGAGCCCAGTGGCAAGCGCTGTTGACAGTGGGAAAAGGGGAACAGGACGAGCGGAGTAATCTCCCTCTAAGCCGTGCCTATTTATCACAAAGGTAATGATAAGAATCAGATTTAAAGGTGAACCCTGAGATGGGTCAGAGCCTCACACATGCGGTAACGTGATCTGCAGGAGAGCGCTGATAACCCCGGACAATGCGGGGGGACGTCTGTCAGATAAATAAAACAAACGGTGCATGGCTATAAAAAAAAAAAGCAAAAAAACGAGGGCGGGAGATAGAGGGGGTCTATGTATGTGGCGTTTGCTTCACAGAACATTTTCAGACTCACCAATAGTAGGAAGACTGCGCCAGCCACAGGGGATGAAAAGAGGGATACTGAGGAAAAGATAAACAGTGGAAAAGAGAAGGATGTAAAAAGATAGACTGGGATGATGGACTGAATATTAACAACATGCTATGCTTAAAGTTTGTTTTTATCAACATTTAAAATACAGTAAATAGCGTTTCAAATTGATTAATCAAAATTTTGAATCAGTTTCTAAAGCACTTATAGAGGTCAGTGTTCATGACTGAACAATTTAAAAAAAAGTGGCATTAGTGGGAGAGTTTTCACACCAGAGCCGCTGATGAAGGCCTGTGGCACATTTGCTAAAAAAGTATCAGTATGAAGCTCCAAACCTTTCATAAAATAGTTTCCAGAGCATTGAGACAAAACTGGAACTAACATGCAAGCTAGAAAAAAAACAACAACATTCAAAGGTGGTTTGTTACTGCAATGGATTGTTGCTGCACGTGAGTAGACTATTTAAAGCAAACCAGAAAAGGTTTTGCAGGGGCCTAGTCGAAGTAAAGACATAAAACTGTTTGAAATACTGTGGGATGATTTGAAACAGTGTTTTTTATCTGAAAGAAGCCGTCCTTCCCCTTTGTCCCCTCAAGCTTTCCAAAAACATTTGGAATCGGGTTTTTGTGTTTAATATTATTTATGAAGATTGCTTTTGTAACTAAATGCCTTTATGTGCAGCAAAAGGCCAGAACACACTTTAACTGATGTGCTTTTCTAACCAAATAACAGGCATTGTTTGACCTGGATTTTATTATAGGCACTGGTTGATTTTATGACGACTTCAAACAGAATTGAGGATCTAATCGGTGCAGTGCACCACTATGGATTGAACCTTCCTTTCTGGCAGTGTTGCTAGTGGGCGTCTTGAGCAGCTTGCCCTTTGCTCAATATGTCGCCTGCCGAGGTCACTCTGCAGCCTCAGAGACCCCCAGGTCATTTCCCCTCTGAGGAACAACAACGCTCTGACCTCTGGGAATCTTCCCCTACTTTGCAACGCGTGTGAGGTCATGTTTTCCAGGCCCTGCGCTCAGTGTCGTGTTTTCCTGTCCTCTGTGTGCACTGTATCAACACAGCTCTGCAGTTATGAAAATATAGCAAGGCCGACCAAAGCATATCCCATGCCATCTAGTGAACAATGGTGGAAAACATGTCACTGATATTGCGCAGGTCAGTAACTGGTGAGATAAAATGCGTGCAACGTGTGGGCTGTGTTTGTCCCTCTAAAAAAAGTCAATAGGACTGAGAGGTGGACAGTCGCCTCCCACACAGTAAATTAATGGCGGGAGCAACTGAGTGGAGATGACTGATGACTTTTAGAGAGACCTCTGGAGCCGGGTTGCTACTGTCACCTTAGTATCTCTCTCGAATCTGAGTCACTGGATCTTTTCAAGCATCCCCAAGGAACCCCACTTCAACAGATAAAGTTGATGCTGGGCTGTTGTTTCTGAAAAATTGGAAAAATTGGTTTCAAGCAATGCACCTGTAAAGTAAATGATTCACTACAGAAACATAATGTCCAAACCATAACCATGGAGGAGTTAAGGATTCTGTGGTAACTCATGTGGAAAAACTTTAATTAACAATGCTCAAACGTATATTTCTTCACAGTAGTGTTATTCATTGAACTTTTCATGTTTTGTCATATTAAAAATCACAATTCATCATTATTATATGATTTGTTATTTTTACCCTGCACCCCCAGGGATACTCATAGTGGTGGCAGCATGGTGCTGTGGAGGTGCTTTTCTTCAGCAGGGACAGACAAGATGATCAGAGTGAATGGATGTGTCTTTTTTATGCTTAAATAATAAACAAGCCTCCAGTCACTAGGTGGCAGCAGCGCTCAAATTAATGAGCAGGCTACTTATTTAACCCAGTAGAAGAAGTAGCCAACACAGACCTGTTCCGGTACAGTTAGCTCATTTGCACATGCGCTAAAAAAATACTTCTTGATCAGATCATTAAACTGAAGATCTGTACAATGTACATATTTATTTATTATGCGGAAAGAAATGTTGAAAAGGAACAAGCTGGTGAATCTGACAAGTAATCAGTGTTTACAGTTTAAGGGTTTACTGTTACAGTTTATCTTAAAAATGCACATCTCAGTGAAATATTTGTATGTTTTCTGTTTTGAGAATCACAAAGATGGAGCAGTTTTAATTCCATGTTACAAACTGAGTTAATAAACTGATTAATAATTAAATATAATCAGTTTCTCAAAAGTATTTCAAGTCAGGGGGGAATGAAAAATGCATCCACTTGAGGGACTATGAAAATAATTGAGAGCCAGTGTCCTAAACAACTAGCCAGAGCATCTATGAAAAGATTTGGATAAAACCACATCCTAATGCTAAAATTATGGTTTGGCGACAGATGATTTTATAAAGCACAAATGCACACCACATTTTCAAGACTTTAGGGGGTAAAAAATTTTAAAGCCCTGTTCTATTATCTTTACAGTTCACAATATGCGCTACTTTGTGTTGATCCAGTCCATAAAATCACCCTAAAATAAGTTGTAACATAACCAGATATGAGGAAACTCAGGAAGTATGCATACTACCGCACTGTATTTCTGAAGTGACCAAGACGATTTATGCAGCTGCTCTGTGTAGCTTGAATAAGACAGCACAGGTCCTTCAGTAAAAGCAAATCCAAGGAAGTTATAAGTAAACACCACTGTGTGATTCTGATGAGTCACCAGATCACACAGCTATGAGGCTATGCTGTTTATATCTCCCATGAGGTAATGTCTTCCTCATATCATCTAAACACACAATTATAATGCCAGCCGTGCCCAATCAGGATGTCCAAAACCCTGCATCCATATGATTAGCACATGAATCACACACCGTCACACAATGAGTGACTTGTTCTTAAAATCCACGGTAAATTTAGCTCTATCAATTTAATACACATCGTTACATCCAAAACTAAAAATATACACATTTTTCTATTTTTTTTTACAGATTTAGTTGAACTACATGGTGTAAATTCACAGTGGATAATGTCAAATCCCTCAAAGAAAGAAAATGCACAACAAAATGACATGTTTACATGTGAAAAACAATACTTGAGTAACCTTTAAACATTTCAGTGACTGTTTTCTCACATTTTTCATTAGACGGTGAGTAGAAGCTAAACTCAGCCTGCTCCCAACCTGCTGTTTAGAAACGACAACAGTAAACAGATTCACACCAACCCCCTCCTCACATTCCACAAGTTTTCGGCTCCATGTGTGTCGGAAACTTAGTTAGCTCCTGGCCACATAATTGCACATGCATACTCTAAAACGCACATGCCCCTGGTTTCCCAAATGCTCTCCTTCCTAGCCGCCTGAAAGAAGTTATTTCTCCCAATTCAGAGAGAGTTTCTTTTCATATAACATTAGGGTTTCCCCTTTGCTCTCAGCCTCACTTTCTCCTTTCTTCTTATTCCTCTTTCCTTTGACTCTCTCAGCCTCTTGTATGCTAGTGTCTGCAGCTGTATTTTTAATCAAGTGAAGGATCCATAGAGAAATGGGCATTTCTTTCAGGAGCATTACATTCTTCCCCCTCCTGTCTGCGCTCATGGATCACTGGTTAGCTTAGAAATACAGCCGGCACAAAAGCAGCAGCTGACATGTGGAGCTTAATGGCAATAATGGCCATTTTTAAGCCCAATCAATCACATTTAGTGGACATCTCCATTTTTTGCCAGTGAAAAGGTATAAATAATAATAATGATAATAAAAAAGAGGAACGGGAGACAAAAAATGTGGGGTGAACCCCCCCACCACCACCTCCGCCTCGGTAAATATTTTAACTGCTTATTAAGATTTGGAGCGCACCACAAAAGGAGCATCTGTGCTCCACAGAACAGAGTGAAAGGAGAGACCCAGATGGTTCTTAGAACAAAACTGTAAAAACTGATCTATGAACTGGGCAAAGTAAAGCCTGTTTATTTAACTATTTATTCATTGTGTGTGTGTGTGTGTGTGCGCGTGCCAGTTTGAGTGCATGTGCAGTTTCTTTTATACATAATAGGATTGTTTTGGTGCTTTTGATTGTGCAAATGAATCTGCAGCTTTGAAATCTCTGCGTTGGAGTACCAAAGAGTTCTTGAGCAGACAGAAAATGTTGGGACAGCCTATAAACTGCAATGAATACCTGAGTTTGTTTATCTTTGCAAGGTTCAGATATTTCAGTGTGTCTTCTCTTCTCCTTTTATGTGTCTCCATGACTTGTGGCGCAATTCTTAGAAAAGCAAAACAGCGGGCAAAAGAAGGGGGCCAACCTGACTGTCTGCTCAACAATGTACTTAAGTTATGACCAAGTCCATGGGCCTCTTTTTGCCAATAAAAGAAATGCATATCCAAACACAAATGCAAAAAAATTTAAAAAATCATGAAATCTATGAGTGAGAGTAGTGGGGATGACTTACAAAAGGTTCATATTACTTCTACTTTGGTTCTGTCCTTCAGAATAATTAAGGTAAATGTAACAAGAGAGAGCAGAGGACATAGCTTTTCACAAGATAATATGGAAAATTTTACAGCTTTCATCCCTTCCTAATCCTCCCTGCTCTTTTATCTTGTTGCCTTTTTATTGGCCATGCAGCTCCTGGGAACTTTAGTCTAATAAAAAACAATCCCGTGGAATTTTCCACTGAATTTATGCAGTATGCAAAAAAGATGGGTATGCACTTTTTTTTCACTGGACAACACACATTTCTGTTTTGGTTTTTAATCAGAGTATTTAAGCCTGTGGGAGGTCTTCAGCGCTAATCAGAGACAATCTAATGTGTAGACAGCAGCATGGAAGTGATGAGGATCCTGGGTGTAGTTATTGAACAGTGAAAGCCACAGATAAATCTGACTGTTTTATTGAGGAATATAAAAAAGTATATAAAATAACTCTTGATCATTGTCAAATGGCACTATTTTTGGTCAACTTGGAAACTGCTCTTCAAAGAAAAAATAAAAAAATAAAAAAAATGAAAGTAAGTTGTAAAAGACTTTTAATAAAAGCCAGTAACAAGGAGTAAAATGATCAACACTATTTTGTGAATAGTAAAAGTGTAAAAGTGAACGCTAGATAATAGCCCACTGTATTACATTTCATCTGCAATAGACCTCCTTATCCTGAAACTCCAGCTCATAAAAGCATCATAGTAGCAATAACTGAAGAGAGCCCTCATGTGAATTTACATATTAATCCAATGTTAAAAATCCACCTCTATTAAAACTTTTACTGGCCAGAATAAAACTGAAAATGCTTCATGACAAAATGAATCTGTCCCCCACCAAGACTTTCTTTACATCAAGTTGGATTTCAACACACACAAATTTAGTGTCTCCAGCATGCTGAGGTGTGATCAGACACTATTATTAAGAAGCAGCACACATCCTAAATACATTGTCCATCTCTGTGTTGTTGCAGAAGGACTCACTGAGGGTGTTTTCACACCTTATAGTCCGGCAGAGTCGGATCGATTGTTACATTTGTTACATTTCACACTGCACTGTGTCAAAAGATCCAAACCAATTGAAAAACGTCTTCACCCCCTCGCCTGTGGTGGCGCTGCACAACGAACTACTCAAGGAATCAACACAAAAACCTCTGAAGAAGACAACTTCATCCTTTGCAAAATGTAAACAAAAATGGAGGTATGTCAGATTTGAGCTGTTCTAAGATTTCTCTTTTGTAAAAGACAACAAGCCATTTCTCCTTCTAGCACCAGATTTGCACATTTGTTTTGGTTGGATTGATTAAGCCGGACTAAATAGGCCTGGTGTGATTGCACCCTGGAACTTTTAAAGCTGAAGAGTCAGAAGGAGAGTACAAAAAGCTCTATGGCTTTAAAACAGTGAAGACGATTAATAATAAATGAATAAAAACAGCAAAAAACAAAGACATTACAAAAACTGGACATTTCTCCAAAGTTGAATGACTGAGAAACAGAAAGAATTTGGACTGGTTGTGTTCTTCATGTGACAACAATCTGTTTTGTCTCTGTCTAGACTAAGAATTGGGTTGTGGAACAGAAACCTTTTTACCATGTCCTAATTAAACTACACTTGAGGTTTTGTGAAAAGAACACCCACAGGGAAACACTGTGGTGGCAGCATCATGCAATTTGGTTACTTTTCTTCAAATAAAACAGAGGGCTTCATCAAGGTGGGTGAAATCAAGAATACTTCCAAATACCACTCAGTTTTTACCACAAGCTTTTACATGTTAGACAGCTAAATATGACAAAGATTGATTTTGTTTCTCAACTTCCCAGCAAGTCCAAGAATACATCCAAACCCACAAAAAAACTTTGAAAGGAATAATGGTGGAAGCCTTTCATTTTAAAATGATTGTGTATACTTTTTTTAGAACTGTTGTATTTTAAATCTTTTCTAAATTATTTTTAAAAAAAACGTCAGAAACAGGCCTTCTGTTTTTCCAAGTGATGAGGATTCTAGCTAACAATTACCTCCTCTTAGACCTGTGAAATTTGTGAATTTTTCTTACCAGTCTGCTGTGTGCTTCATCTCAAGTTTAGCAGCTAGAACTAGTTAGTTAGGGATAACCAGCAGGGCAGCAGGATATTGACCATAGGTCAGAGTTCATCGCCTGGGAGCAGATGCCCACCTGGGGTTTTGATGGTCAATCCCTGCATGCGTCCATAGTGTGAAAATGATCCAATTACAGACACTCAGCATCAGATTGATGTGAAACCGATTCATTCATCATGCGAAGTGACAGGAGCAATTCAGCTGCTATGTCCTGTTGCCTCATAGCTTGCCCTTTAACTTTTCCTCCTAAATATGTCTACAATGTTTTGTCAAGTCATGGGGAGAACCTGTCAAAAAAAAAAAAAACAGCAGCTGGTGCTGCTGCAGCAGTCTCATGCTGCTGGGTCAATCAAACAGGTCTTCAGGACATTCAGTAAATACCTTGAACTTGTTTGAGCACAACCACAAGCTAATGTATTTTGTTTCAACCTCATGTAAAAGACCAGCACAGGGTTGTGAATACTACTGCAAGGCACTATGAAGCCACTGTTTTATTTTTCATTTATCTACATGATTTAACTTTTCTTCAAATTGATTATTCAGACTGATTTTCCTGAATGCTTAACCCCGATTATGGCATTTCCAATGATATAAATAAAAACATATATATGTTTTTTTTGTTTTTAGATATCTATTGATAGTCTCTAATGAAAAAAATGTAACAAGTTTTTTTTTAACATTAAAAAAATTTAACATAAATGATCTCTAACTGTTAACATGTTTATCATCATGCTGGTTTGGTCCAATCTGATTTCAATATGTCTGTCTGCAGCAGTCAATGAAAACAAGTCCACATTTCTGTGTTTTCAGTTAGCAGTCCGCTGCCCCTCCCTGCCAGATGCCTGAAGCCTCACAAACAGCTGTCTGTCATTGTGGTATTTCACATTAATCTGATTACAGAAGCTTACGACAGTCAATAACAACAAAAGAGGCTCTCTGATACATAAATGGAACCAGATTTGACAACAATGTCAAATAAAAAAGACACCTATATGAGAATTAGGATGGTGCTGGTGTACTGTGGAGAGAATCATTGAACTCTTCAAGGAAAATGCAGAGCTTGGCTAGCAGTACTTTTAGAAGAACGTCTGCATGACGTTTTACACGCATACACTCACCATAGATGCAAGTGCGTAAAGGGTGTGAAAATAAAGAGCCTTTTAAAGCGTGGCCCCAGTGCCCACAAAGACTTCCTCAGTGTGGTGTAAAAAAGGACCTTCAACCCTGCCCTCTCCTCCCCCAGTATGTTTTATTAATGTAACAGTGCCATGCAGAGACTGTGACTTTTGTCATGGGCAAAAGTACTTACAAAAAATAAATCTAATCCAATAAACAATTCATCTTAACATTGTTGTAAAATAACGAGGTTTGCTTTGTTCTAAGCCTAAAGTGCTTTTTCTTTTTTTTTTTTTAAAGATAAAGATGCGGGAGGCATTAACACGTATCTCTGCCAACACATAAGTGGAAGGCCATTGTCCTGCCGCTGATAGAGCGCTATTACGCCTGTTTTACCGTTTGTCATTTTTCTGGAGCTGACATCAACCCCATGGTCCCATAAATTGCATCTCTTAAAGTGCCGATAGAAACACAAGCTGGTGTCACAGCTTGATTTGTGCAATGAAAGGGTGGAGGAAAGAGCCTAGGCAAAGAGACCTGTGGGTTCCCTGAGATATCCACCTCACAGACAGTTAAGCACCTATCAAAGACCAAACAGGTTCCCCTTTCTGACCTGCTGGAAACGTCAAAGAGAATAGGACAAAAATGATAACACTGTAAGTCCTAAATATGATAAAAAGGTGGGTTTGATTTCAAAGCAAGTCAGCCGGTGAATGGTGCCTAGCTTTATAAACTGTTTGCCATTCCCAGGATCAGAACAAAAGCCCCAACAACAGTATGCTGCATTTAATATGATTACCATTTTTATTGGATTTTTATTATCAAAGTGACAAAAGCACCATCTGCCTGAAGTAGCCAGGGCAGCAGGCTTTAGGATCAGCTGAGATGTCTGCTGGTGAACAGATCAATTATGTTAAAATAAACTCCACATGAAGGTGGGTAATCCTGTTTTGTTTAAAACGCTGTTTATGGATGTTACAGTATTCATAAAATATTATGTTGTTGTCCATTTTAATTTGAACTTTGTTTAAAAGATTCAAAACATAAAGGATTGAACTGCTTGTCAAAAACATTTCAGGTTTTTTTCATGTTTCTGTGGCTTTGTATTGTACAAACTAAATTTCCTTTAGTAGCATTTAATAGTATCAGATTGTTGTACTTAAACTGCTCTCTAAAGAGCAAAATTGCAAAAATGTACGTTACATGATAAGCACTTGAACAGTTTATTAAAGTTAGCAAGTGTTTTTTTCTATATTCTTGCTCAAATCTTTCTATATGACTTAGTATACATCATTTATACTACAATAATCAATATGTTGCATCATTTTTGCAACAGTTGTTGTTGTTTTGCAGGGCTGGTCCAAGGTTGTGCTTTAGCAGAATATGATTTAAGAGATCCTCTTCCTGCTAAGAACATCAGCACCAGTAGCAGTATTTTAATACAGATTTGGTGAAATCTGGAAGAGGGTGCAAGTTTAACTGGTCAAGCTTAAAAGCAACCAATGATGTTGGTTATTATTTGCTGAGATGCATTTGTGAACAAACTGAGTTCAAACACAACGATTAAACTCATAGCATTGGACTCCTGGTATGGTGACACAACAGTCAAACTAAGGACACCATTCTTTGAACTTTAGCAAATAATTGCTGATTCCTTTAGATCCTAAATTTAAATGTTGGACAATTTAAAATATTTTAATTTATTAATGCTGAAACCATTAGTTCTGAATTAATAGTATTCTCATTCTGAATGAACATATGTTAAAATTCTAGGTAAATGGTCTGTATAAAAATTCAAGCATTTATGGGGGTGTGTGAAGTTTTGGGGAGCACTTAGCTGCAGCCTAGTTTACTTATGTCGTGGGTCGGTTCTGCTGTTTTGCTTCAAATAAAGGACATTTGATAATGCTACTTGTTATTTTTGTAGCAAACTGAGGTACTTCTCTTTAAAATTTTCGGTAACACTTTATTTAATAGGTTGTGAATAAGACTGTCATGACACCGTCATAAACATGACATAACACCTGTCATGAACATGAGTAAGTCTTCATGAACATTTATGACTGTTGTCATAAAGTGTCATTCGGTAAATCATGACACTTTTAATACAAAGTTGACATTATTCAAAATGTCTTTGTTATGAGAACTTGTCATTAACCTAGACAAAAATGTCTTCGTTATTACAACTTGACATTAACCAAAAAATCATAATCCGACATAAATTTGTTATAAAAGTATTACTGATTAAACTTTAAAGATTATGTAGCTTTATGTTATTAAAGCTAAAGTTTATCAGTTGCATCATTTTTGTGTCACTTCACACAGAAAGGTGTGAAAAGGAAAGTGAAGAGACTGCCTCTCTCTGCCTTTCTCCCTGGGATCGTATTTCTGAGGGTTATCAAGCAGCTCATTTAAATGAGGGCTGGTCACAGCAGGAACCAGCTGAACAAAGTTACTATTACCAACGCCTCTGCCGAGCTGCTCTCACTCTCCTCTAATTGGGTTTGACTGCATTTGTTTAAACCAACAGAAGAAGGAGAAAGGAGGGTGGGGGGGTCACAGTGAAGTGAAGTGTGTCAGTTTGTCCAGACATTGCAGCACTTCGGGAAAAAATGGGGCTACCACTTTGTGAGCTTATTAAACTAGGATTGTAGGGGGTTGGGGGGTGAAACTTGGTGGGTCATAGAGCAGACCCAGTCAGTGACTGGAACAAGTCAATTCTGGTCTCCACTTGCACAAGCACAATCACCTCTGGTGGTCCCAGCTCATTTCCTCAGTCAGCAGGAGCACTGACACGGTGTGTACGGCAGTGCATGGACACCCACATAGGCAAGTAACACATGAACATGTACACAAACACCCCTAATCTATAACCAATCCCACTGTTAGCAAGCCACCAAGTCCTTCAGTGTCGGGATCCAAGGTAAATATGTATACCACGATGTTCTCTGAGCAAAAGGAGCCTTTGATCTGAAGTATAACAACATCCAACATCAGCGAAGGGAAAGTTAAAGGGCACGAACAGCTCAATTTCCCTGAATCAGCAGGGTTTTTTTTACATCACAAGGACAACTCTTGACACTTTTCCCTCTGCTAAAACAGCAATCTCCTCTGACATCCAGCAAAGTCAGATGACGCTGACCATCAACCAGCTGCATTCTGAGGCAGCTGGGGACAAAGCCGATCAAACACTGTTTAAACGTCAGCCATCCGTAGCTCCTGATCCACATAAACAAAGACAAATGATAACTTTAATGGCCTTCTACTTTTTCAGGCATGTTTCTTCCCCTCTTGACCATGCTTTGCCTCGCATCACGCTAAAAAGGGATTCCTTGTAAATTTTATTACAGCAGTGTCAAAAAGACTCCCATCGAAGAAGCAGTAAATATTCTAACAGCGTCTAGATGCAAGGCCATTCCTGCTGGCTCCAGGCACTGAATTAGGCCAGCCTGTTTCTAGTTAGACAGTCATTAAAGAGATCTTACAGCCACAGCAAATGGTTTCCTGTCCTGAGTGCTTAACTCCTGTAGTAGGAAATGTCCTAGGCCGTAAAGGGTGAACCAAACTTCCTGAACATTTTTTAAAGTTACCACAGAGGGTATCCGACGTGCTCCATCCACTCGATGTGGCCAATCAAAGAGGACCCTGGTTGACCCTCACATGGCACTGACCGTTTAAACAGGTGGTGTCCATTTATTGGTGTTTAATATAGAAGGGACAGGCTTACTCGGTCTTCAGGAAAACACTCAATCTACTACGGAAAAAAAACACTCTGAAAAAGGAAAAATAATCAATGAAGGCTTCATTGCTGTGAAAATATCATTCATCAAGTTATTTAAAGTTTTTTTTTCTGTGGGTCAAGCTACTTTGGGTTTAGTGTCCAACTGCTGCAGGTACTGTGTTACCATATTAACACTTTTCGCAGAGCTGACTTCTCTGTGGCTAAATCTCCCTTCCTCTCAGGCAGCTGGTTAGCTCATTCACTCCCCAGACAGCAAAGGTGTTGAGATCTGAGAGGCTGAGCACCTGCTGACTGCACTCTACAAGTTGCTCTGCCTTTCTTTAAAAAAAAAAAAAAGAAAAAACTGGCCCTCCTGTTCCCATCGCACACTGTCTGGACTCTAGTTAAAGTAAAACGTGCACTGGCGGACAGCATGCATCATCTATTAGTCATGTGGAAACTCAGTCAGCTTAGCTGGATGTTATGATGCAGCACAAAGGCTGGGTTTATTGTGCTTTGGTTTGTGAAACCACGCATAGGTCTCTATGCCAGAGGCTCTGAGCTGAGACAAAGCCTGAAAATACGATATTATAACCACAGACATATGGTTGACTAACAACCTTGAAGATCAGAAGTTATGTGACTATCATGAATCATCTCACGCCAGAGTCAAAGTACTGTAAATGTTAGGAAAATAGCAGGCTATTGAGGCCTCGTACAATTTCAAAGTGAAGTGTGAACAATGGTCACATTTTAAAAGGTATGTGGTTGTTCACAAATCAAGTTTCATAAATAGTCTGGAGACATAATATGAAAAGATGAAATATAAAAAACACAAAAGTAAATGTTAATTTAGAGAAAATGTAGCAGTAGGGAATTTTTAGTGACGCAAGTTTATTTCTGTACCATTTAGAAATTTCCCAAACAAACATTCCTCGGAAAAGTAGTCATACCTTTAAGATTTTTATACACTATTTGAACTTGGAATGGCAAAATTAAGGTTTTGCAGAATAGATAGATAGTGTCAGTAGAGATTTTGAGCTTCTTTGGTGTGGTAGGAGTTCGTCTCATAATTGGTGGGTTACTGGTTTCAATCTGTCTGTCTGTCTCAGTCTTTGTGTCCTTGGGGAAGACCTTTCACCTGCTTTGCCTGCTGGTGATGCAGTAGCTTCCCACCATCAGTGTGTCAATGTGTGTGTGAATGACTGAATGCAGTGTGAAACGCTTGGGGTCCTCTGAACTTGATAAAATGATGTACAGGTACAGACCATTTAAAATTCAGTTTTAATCATAGATTTATTTTTTTTCTGATAATTTTCTATCTTAGGCTCTCCATTGCCAAAATCTGGTTTTATACAGAACGGAAACACACCTGAACCTCATCAGTTCTGTACCATTAGAATATAAATCAAACCAAACAATCTAGTACAGCCTAAGCAAAGGGAACAAGACTACTAATCTCATTCACAAGTTCATCCACACAATTAAATGGTTTTCAAAATACAACAGTCCATTTACTGCAGCTCAAAAGGCCACTTTAAAGAGAATAAATAATACAATACAAAAGAAAACCTTTATTTGGTTGTTCCCAGTCAAATAATCAATTACATCATGAACCTATAGAAACACAGATGCTCGTTATTCCCATACACCTGTCCTGGATGTAGGATATGAACAAAGGGACAAACAATGGTGAGTAAATACAAGGAAACATCAACATAAATAATTCACAAGAAAATTACCTTTAGCAGAAGGGAAATTCAAATTGACTTATGATTCGATAGTGTTTACTTTATACACATATGTCTGAATGTACACTGTCGCATAATGCTAACTGCAAACAAACCTGAGATAGCAAAATTACAACAGCAATGTTAAATTCTGAATAACTATAAAGTAAAATGCAAGACGTTATAAATATGTTTAAGGGACACATGGTGAATAAACATAATATGAACCACTTTCTCACATGTGTGCACATGCATCCAGCGTGTGAAATTCCTTTTGCCACAACTACAGCTGCAGGTGCTTGGTTAATAGTGGGGCAGTGCTACATAAGATTGTAATATTGTTTAATAAACTAGCTAAGTGTGAAGTTATCCACTACTTAGTGCATTACAAAATTCCAACAAAATATATTAGAGCCTGTTGTTGCAATGTGATAAACTGAAAAATATTAAAGAAGACTAAATTTGCAAGGGATTATATGCACACAATCATTGTGCGTTGTTCAGATGTGACAATGTCTACAAAAGCAGATATGTAACTCAGAACAAGAGCCTTAGTAATAATTCTGTCCAGTCATTAATCACTGGCTCAGCTCGAGAGAAAACAGAGAGTTCACTCATGGCAAAAACTGCCTGGCCCTGGGACGGAGATTAGAGGCCTAATGAAAGCAAAACAAAGCTAGACATGTGAAATTTATTGGCACATTTAGAAAAGCAGCCCCAGAAGGACACTGCCACCAATAATCATTTCTGAATCCCAGTCAAGTGCCGTTTCCTCAGCCAGACGCAATCTAGAGAGGGGATATTTGTGGAGTGGCTGAACAAACACAGATTTGCTGGTATCTCCATCTTTCCCAGCAGCTGGGAAGGCGGAGGGAAGGCAGATCGCTGCTGTGCTGGCTGACGCCCCTCCTCAATGCATTTGGCTTCTGGGAACAACACTCTCTGTCCTCCTGGCTCCTCCTATGACCTGCTATGCTGTAATGTGTAACACTTCACTATCTCTTTCTATTCACCTCTGCATCCTACTGGGTCCCCGTGTTTAGCCACGATGGGCGGGACTATTCTAATAGCACAGCTCTGCAGTGTTGAACACTAAATAAAAATGTTACATCTCTATAGACTTGCTTATAGAATTATTGTTTATGGCTTCATCATAGTCTAAACTGAGTGCATCACATGATCAAGATTTGGAAACAATGAATTTGCATTTGTATAAACACAGAATAACGACTATTCTTTGTCAGTTTTGTTTTCATCTTAAAATAAAGTTTGTAATAAAAATAGTTGATCTAACTGAAAAGTTGACTAATTTGTACCACATGCAACAAACAGGAAGAGAGGAAACCATGGGTATCTTAGAAAATAACCAGTGTTCAACCTTAAACTTAGATATAATGTCACCAGAGTCAATTTTTGTTATTTTTTGCTGTGCGGTGTCAATGTTAAAGTGAAGGTCCTCTAAAAATATGACATTTAAGAAAAATACTTGAACCCAGTTTAACTAATACAACTTAGATTTTGTCAGATGAGTTTATTAGCTTAAGTACATGTTTCTGTGCTTGCTTAAGCTGGATGTTCAACTACTAAGCTTGCCTTTATTCCAGTTCATCCAGAGAGCCCAGCACCAGGGTAACCACAAATTAGAGGCGATTCCTACTTGTGCCCTTTGCCCTTAGTAATTTGGCCTTTTCTAACCCATTCTCCTTGCATTGTAATGCTACACCACCCCCATGAACACAGTTTAAATTATTCATCTACAAAACAGGCATCTGGATCTATGAAAGCTCAGTGACCTCTAGTCTACAGTACATGACTCTAAAATCTATATTTTTCAATTTGTGAGAATTGTGTGCATTCTAGAGAAAAAGTATGTAAATGAACATGCAATAAAATAAAAAGGCTGGCACAAAAAATCTATTACCAACAGTGACAAATGAGGCCATAATAATTATATTTGAGTTGATTTACATGCACACAGTGAATTAGCAGATACAGCTGGGATCTATTATATAATACGTTTAATTTAGATTTTTTTGTAGTCAGGTCGTCTGCAGTTATTGTCTCCACTAAACAGAACGGTCTATAATGATATTGTAAACTGCTGATATCCATTAAAAACATTAAATTGCACTGATGCGAATATTTTCAATCCATTTCTTTTAAATAGGTAAATTTATGTAGTATGTAATACATGTCTTGTTAGCGTTTACTTCTCAGAAGATTTAATTACAATATTATTTCAACATGCTTAAAGCGATTAGATATCTTTCAATTAGAGGCAAGGGAACTATTATCGATAATAACTTCACAGAAACTCATAAAAAATGGGAACAAATTCTTTATGGTTTTATTGTAAATTTAATAAGCTAACGCCAAGTTAGTGGCAGAGCAGAATAGAGATGTGATAATTGCATCTGTCACATTTTAACAAAAAATCTCTGTTACGGTGTTTAATTAAAGTTTAAGGTTAAGATGCATCAGAACTTGTAAAAGTTCAAGAAATATGAATACAAGGTACTTCTTTACTGTTACATTTTTTAATATGGCATCCTTTACTGACAGTGTTGACTTGACCACGTATTAATTTGTTGTTAAGGGGTTCCAAACAATACTGCACTGATTGTAGACAGTAACCTTGATTTATTTCATATTTGTACACAAGTAGCATTCGTCTTCTGATGTTCCTCTGTTCAAAAACATAGAAATTATATAATCTTTGTCAAGCTAGTATAGCTAAGGAAATGGAAACAATGCTGTAGCAATGGCTGAATAGTAAAAGTGGCTGAAAAAAATATCTATTGGATTTTACTGTAAGTGGTAGTGATTTTGCATGAATGGCATCCATGCAAACTCCTCTAGCTTCCTAATGAGGCTAAATACAAAAATAAAACATATGCAATATGACGATTTGAATGTTAGCGATCAGTAAGAAAACAGGCCTCATTAAGAAGAGAAAACTTCTTTGAGGTGATCAAATTTTGTTTGGAGACCTATTTGAACACCTCAGGATGGTTGACCCTGGGTCACAATAGAGTCATATTGTCCATTTAAAAAAACTCTCGCATCTTTCAGAGGAGAAGACTTAGGGAGAGTAAAGTATGACGAAATATCAAGAGTGCATGAATTTGTCAGTGTGTGAGCTTATGCGTGTGTGACTGGTGCTTGGCAGAGGAGAGGCTTGGAAATTCAGCAGGGTGCCACTGCTGACACGGAGACACTTCGACCCGCAGGCTTTAATCCCTTTTGAACCGGCCCAAGCACTAACATGGGGCCATATGTTAGGAAACGCACAAGAGCTCCCCTGTGCTATTTTAAGTGGGGAAGAAAGACGAAAACATTTTGCCAGCCTCTCTTCCCGCTGCAATCGGATCAGTCATCAAGTCATCCTGCGAGGACGGGTGAGAGATCTCAGAGGACAGGAACAAAAACAAACACTCGCACTCCTAGCACAATGTCTCCTTGAGGAGACAGAAAAGTAAATTACATAAAGTGGACACATGCCATTCTGATTCCACTCAAATTGTGGATTACTCCTTTGATTAATCACACTTTAATCGGAGTGCTGAATTTCTATGTCCACCCCCAATCACAGAGAAATAATCTTATTCCTCCCCAGCACAAGGCTAGATTATTTCTTTCCCCTCGCTGAGCTATTCTTCATTGCCTGAGGATTTTAGCTCAATTATCTTTGTGTCAGACGATTATCTCCGGGTTTAATTTAATCGTCATTACTCTCTTGTCATATTTCAATTAAACAGGCTTTCATGGCTTTAACACATACTGTACTAAAACCTGTTATTTTCTTCAGTTAGTATTGCACTAAGAGCTATCATGGAGGTTATAGATGTCATAATTATGAACTCAATAAGCATATTTCACACTTGTCTGTGTTGGCACCATGTCAAGACTCCAGCAAGCAGTGATATTAATCTAATGACAATATTCTCTTTATGTGATCTATAATGCTGCCATGCTCTGCTTGAGTTCCTACTTAATTGTGACACAGGGAGCGAGTGCAAGTGCGAGAGGTTAAAGAGGTTCAAGCATTACTAGATTACTCAGCATTCTGGTTGTATATCACTGGGGCTGCTGGAGCATGTGTGCGTATGAATCCGCTTCTCAGAAATGTGAATATGGAAAGTATATTTTCAACATCTTAAGCAAACATGCCGTCAGTCTACATGTCGATTATTAACCAGGGGTTTGTGTTGGCTTTTGTCCAGGACGTAGACAGTTTAACTGAACAACAAACATTGTTAATTTGATGTGAATATTATCAATCAGGATTAAAAGAATTTTTCATCAAACCTTTTCACATTTTATCACATAATCACCACAAAATCTAATGTTATAATTGGGGTTCTTTGTCATAGACAAACAAAATAAATGGTATAGCTGGGAAACAGAAGGAAAATAGATGTGTTTTTAATGCTTTTCTCAAATAAGCATAAGTATAGTGTGCATTCATATTTAGCTCATTTTACTCTGATGCACCTAAAAAACTCTAGTGCAACCAGCTGCTTTAAGAATCCATTAGAGTCCCACCTGTGTTTAATTTAATTTTAGTATATTTGCAACGGTTCTGAAAACACCTCAGAGGTTTGTTAGACAAAGTGACTGGCCAGCCAAGAGGTTCATGGTAATGCTGGAGGAGTTACAGAGGTTCTCAGTTCAGCTCAGAATCAGGGCATTTTAAGTTGTGCAGCCCAAAAATGTAAACTTTTGGACAAGTGGGAAAAAAGGGGAAAAAAACAGTTAGAACCTTGTAGGGGACATAGCAAACATGTTCAAAGTCATTTGACTTACATGCAGAGCTGTATGTGTGATGGAAAACTAAGACATGGTCCTAACTGTACCATCTCCACTGTCAGTCATGGGGTTGGCAGTATCATGCTGTGGGGGTTTCATCAGCAAAGACAGTGGAGCTGGAAGATAGGTGGGGATAAATACAGAAATCCTGTAAGAACATGCAAAAACATGGATAATTTCCCTTTTGCTTTACAATCATGCACCACCCTGTTGTCCATCTACAACATGTCTGTGACTGCAATGTGACAAAAGGACAAAGAATACATTTTAGGGGTGTAAATACTTTTGTAAGGCTCAAAGCTTTGCATCTAATGCCTTTATCTTTTGGCAACAGACTTGAGTAAACCAACTTCTATTTTATTTCTGCAAATAGAACAAAAATTGTGTTGACACCAAGGTTACGATTGCTGAGCTTCATGTGTGTGTGCATATTTTCTATATGCTGCCTCCATTCCCTTAAGTGTATTTTTAAAGAAACTGGAAGGACTCATAAACATTTATTATCTTTAAAAGATAAGATACAGGAACTTAAAAGATTGAATGCTTCAGATCTGTTTATGTCACAAATATTATATCATTGCTCCTTGAACTCAGTCCACAACCAAGGACGTATTTTTGTTGGGGTTTTTTTTGTTTTATCTCAGAAAAACAACTATAATCAGGCTTCCTTCATAGTAATGTTTATCATAAACACTGTTATCTGCTCACTTTGATGTGTGAGGCTTTAACGCAGCACTTACACTACCGTTTTGGATGAAATTTCAGTTTTTGCACTAAAGAATGGAAAGCCATAACAATAAAATAAATGACAGACTATCACAATTAGAGCTGTTGACTTGTAGACCTGTTATTTCGAGATGGATTATCAACAAAATCTGCTTTTTGTGAACCTGATCTCCTCAAAGATTATCCATGTATTTTCCTCCTGAGGATAAGAAGTTCTAATCCCTCCATAACATTGCTGCAAATAAATAGAGTATGTCGCATGGCTATGATCAAGAGTGTCTGAGGTTTTTAATTTGCTCAAAATATATTTTTTACATTCCTTATACAGAAATGTAATAAAAGAAACAGTTAGTACAATTTAAGCTATGTAGTCTAGAGTCTGCAATAAGAAAAAGATGGCTACGTTTGTTTCCACATCAAACCCAGCATGGTAATGCTCTAACTGTGTTGACAGCTCAATGAATTCAGACACCGGTTGCCTCTGTTTCTTCCTGCTAAGAGGGGGAGAATAGATTACCAATAGCTCAGGCAGGGAGGCAAGCAAACATACAAATAAGCTGCACTCATTCGGAGAACGTTTTGCAATTAAAGCAAAATGCTTGTGATGCCCACAAGATAGGAAATGTGTGGGACATGAAGCAAGCGTGCAAAGCAGAGTTGCCAGGCCGCCCACATTGAGCGGAAGAGCTCCAGGGCAGTCTGTCAGACACGGAGGAAGCAAAGTTGAAATCTTGAATTAGTTAAACCAGAAACAAAGGTTGCTGTGAAAGTCTTAATGAAATTATGGCGAAAATTAATATTATTGGATACATCTATGCAAAATGGTATGACTGAGCCATTTATTTGTTATAGGAAGTATCAAAGTAAAAAGGGAAACCGCACCACCAGTGATTCTCCTCAGCCAATGTAAAACAGCACCTGATTGATGCCCTGGGACAATCACCAGCTCAGACATGCTTTGTGGTGTTCTGACTGAATCTGGGAAGTATTTGAAGTTGATCTTGATAATCTCTGCAATCTTGCACTCATATCCTGGAAACTAATTTTTCAAAATCTACAGTAATAGAAGTAATATGCAAGTGGGAAGGAGGGGGAGTCCTCATAGCCATTGGCTACTTGTAATATTTTTTGCAGTGAAACAGACAGAGGATCACTCACAGAACTGCACACATGGTTGAAACAGGCACAGGCATGTGCACACATACATTTGCAGGTCTGTGTCTCTGAAAGACAGAGGTGTCTGCAAATGCTAACAGAACAGGAGCGCTAAGAAGGGAAACAACATTCTAATCTCATTGTCACACACTTGAATACCGGTAATGTTCAGATATGCTTGACACGTTTAATAAGCTCTTTAACGCTTTCCACTCAGGATTTCAACAACGCAACTGTTCTTGGTAAAGTTTTTAAAGGTCTTAAATCTTAACACAACATTTAAAACATTTGTCTTACTGGATATCAGTGGTGCATTTAACACAGCTGATATTTTTGTTTAAATATTGCTCAGATCTTCTTCTGCAGACCAGTACTACTTTGTTGAACTTAGAAAAATCAACATGGTCAAAGTACAACAGTATCTCTTGCAAGAAATGTGCTAATAGAACATAACTTTATACCTGTGTGTCATCACATGACCACAGTTCTTTGCCGCTGATTTCCGTCACAGATTTAGTGTGTCCATATTAGCTCATAAGTTATAAGTCGTAAGTTATTGGTATTGGTCCCAAAAATGCAAGATTAGAATAAGGACTCAAATAGGCTCAATGAGGTTAAAAATACCAGTGAGCTAAAGAAACGTTTGTGGCGTCAGGAACTTGGCCTGCGACCATCTCAACAGCATTGCTAGAATAAACAAAACACAGAAACCAGTGCATGCTTTTAATTGAAGTTAGGATTTTCTAAAAGTGTATTTACACTGATCTGTGTAATAAATCAGAAAGTTCATCATAAATCCTAATATAATAATAGTATACTGACTAACACCAGGAAATTGGATATCACAGAAGTGTTTAAATTGCTGCATATGCTAAAATTAATATGTCTATGAGCTACTGAATGAAAAAAAATACAAGTCAAATATGAACTATATAGACCCTCAGATCATCAGTGACCAGTTCACTCTCTGTTCAATCAGAACTGAACACATTGTTGATTACAGATGTTGTTACATTCCAACATCATCATTTTTAATGTATTCTATCAACTTTATTTTACTCTAAATCATTTTGTATAAATGAAAATAAATTTGCGTGTTTATCTTTATGTTTGTGCACGAACAGGCAGAACAAACTCAACAATGAATACGTCTACTCCTGAAGGAGTCGATGAGGAGGTGGACAGGGAGGATGGGAGGGGAGTCAGGGGGGAGTCCAGCAAAGAGAGGCAATCAGGGCTTATTGCCACTGACAGGACTGCACCTTGATAGGCTAGGCGCTGCATTGTTTGTCACCTAACCAACCTCAATCAATCAATCATCTCCCTCAGCTCCTATCACCAATCAATCAGCTGGCGCTGCACCTTCAGAGGGCCCTCTTCTTTGCTTCACCGCCTGGCTCTGGTTACACCGCCCAATCAACTGTCCCAGCGCCGAGCAGAACCCAAATCACAGCAACTGGGAATGAGTTAAATAATAAGGGAACAACTGATGAATTTTCAATTGCTCGGCCAGAGAACTAATTGTATGAAATGCTTTATATTCATGTAATTTTATTTCTTGTCATGACAAATGAATAGTGCAGAGCCAGGTGGAGCAGCTCAGGTAATTAGCCCCAATATAGTAGAGAGTTGGTAGCTGCCCTTACCTAACAGAGCTAGGTTAATGCATTTTTTTATGCTCACAAGCTGCTTTGCAGAGTGTCCTATATTACATCCTACTTTGCATTCTATGTGAAATATTTAGACTTTCCAGACTGCTAGTGGAAAGTATTTACATGGAAAAGTAGGAGTTATAAGGGTTTACCTATTTTTTGTTTAATGAAGTGCAGCTGTCACCATGAACTATCGTCACTTCGCTCTGCCATGTTTTATGACAGATCGTAGGAATTTATCAGTGAGCTTGAAAGTGTCCACTTGGTTTGCCTTGGCTTCAGAAGACTTTGGAAAGACAAAGGATGTGGCAATAATATGTGTTATATTACATCCCAAATGCTCCAAAATGATGAACAATTACATTTCAAAGATTTTAACTTCAACACAGGGACTGATTCCTCACCAAAAGAGCTGTTAAATATGTAATTTACTTTGACAAATCTGTAAGGAGATAAAGCTATTACGCTGCTGTTATGCGACAGTGGAAAAGCTGAAAAAAAGTTAAGTTAGAGTAAACTGTAACATTTGTTTTTTAATTTGTAAAAACACTTTTACATATTTTCTTATTTGACATTAGTCTATAATTGATGCAAATGTATTAAATAACCGTGTCCATCAGCTCTGTATTGATCCCCTCTATGTTGTGTGTAAGGTGTGTTTCATCCGATGAGGATTGTCTCTCTCCCAGAGCCCCAACTGGGGCTGATGTTTCTTTTTTTCAGCACATTAGGTTGCAGCCTTAGGGGTGCTTTGACCAGTGGATCAATGGCTCTCGCGCTCTTGTCACCATTCATTTAGAGTGAGCGAGCCCTGGCTCCAGTCCTTGTCTGCCGCTGGCCCTGCTTTCACCTGGTCTCCTCTGTCCCCTCCTCTGAGCTCCCCCTGACAGCTGGCTGCCACAACCAGCAGCAGACAGACGCATGGCTTGGCGGACACACGCTCGCCCGCCTCAAACACACACATCGGAGTGGACGCAGTGCATGCCGAGGACTTGCGCCCACACATCTTCCCCAGCATTTCTCTGTCCTCTTCCTCCCCCCAATTCTCATCTTTTTACACATCTGGCTCTGCTGCTTTCACTTGCTGTTTCTCTTCCTCCATGTCTCTTGAGTCAGGAAGTAGCCGATCATGTCGTTGGAGGGGAACCAGCTGTGGACCGAGGTTGCACTGACATCAGCGTACTCCCCTAATATGGGATGTACTTACTCCTGTTGCTGCACAGTCTACATTTCAACCATAAGCCAAATATCATCATATGATTATACTGCCATAAATGTGTGCCTTAGTAGTTTAGAATATCATAGAAAAGTTGATTTGATGCATGTGGTGAGGGTGGTGAGACTTGTAAAGTGGCAAGCCACATTCAAAGGTTGAAGTGACTGAAGGATAGTTTAGTGGGTTTTAGAAGTATAAGCAAATGTCAAAATAAAAAAGGATAAAAATGTGAGATAATTTAAGTCTGAAGCATTTGATGCAGATTATAAGTCTCCTAAGACTGCTACACCAACTCTGCCACTGTAGTTGTTTTGAAAACAATGACAGAGAGACTCTGTGTAGAACTGATGTTATCATCTCAATACTTCTTTGAACTGACAGTTGTCCAGAATCAAGTTGAACATGCTTATGATTCATGAATGCCCTCTCCTCTGACAACATTTACAAAAAAGATAATTATATTTTCCAGAAGGATTTGGCTCCTGGTTAGCTGGGAAATATGGCTGAAAAATGTATCATAATATTAGAACTTTGTATCATCTGATATCGATAATTATTCATTTGTTTTTTGTTTTAAGTATCTGAAATACTGCCAAATTGTTGACGTGACCTTTCCTGTTTTATCCTCAAATTCCTCTAGAGTTGTTGTACTTATTTTCTCCTTTCACTTCACTGTTGTTTTTTATTTTTAAGCAGTTATGAGACACATAAGTGGTGAAACTTCAGACTGCTGCTGCGCAAATTACTCAATAGGTTGTTGCTAGGTAACCAAAGCATGAGTGGGTTAATTGATGCCACCAACCTTGATAAGCCGGCCTTGAGAGGTTGAGCAACTAAAAGCCTTTCCTCTGCCTACATACCCCACAATTCTGTGCGTTTCTGTATCTGAGCTCAGTGAAATTACTGTGCATTCTATAAGACGTATTTTCTATTTATATTGGTCAGTTATCTACTGCCATGTATATTGTTATTGATTTATTGTCCTGACCTGGTCAAAAGTGTCAACATCTATTAAACATTGTGTCAAAATAAAATAAAAATTGCACAGTGCATACACATATTTTTCAGTGAATTAACATTTGTGTACTATCACTCACTTCTTTAAGTAGCCCTTTTTATTATTATTAATGTCTAAGAAATTGTTGTTTTAGGAAGAAAGTAATTTACTTCACAATTCTGAAACTTCATTTGGGTTCTCTTTAATTGTCAGCTGTAGTCATCAAAAATAAATAAATGCTTGACATACACAGCTGTATTTGGAAAAAAATAAAATAAAATTTAAAAAACGGTATCACTTTCACCTAATTAAATAATTGAAATAAATTATTTCTTTATTGATATTCAAATTTACTGAGACGTGCCTAAATAAAAATGTTTCACTGGATTGAATATGAACTAGCATACAATTATAAGTTTTTCAAGTTCTGCCATGTGAAATCAAAACAGATCAAATGGCTTTTTAGTGTGACATTAAAACTGTTTACTATTCAGGAACAACAGGCACTTCTAAATATCCCCCACTAGTTATTGTGCCCTTGTGCTATAGAGAACATATTGCACTGTATGTAAAAATGAACAAACATCGGCTGGGCATCAGCCATAGACGAGCAGCCTTGTTTTATCGCCTGTACTTTATTACAGTTTGCCATCTGCACAGAGGAATGTTAATAGCTAGCTGCGACTATTTACACATATGAAAAAGTACATCCATCTGCCATGATCCGCCCGTCTCACATGAATCAGTCCCGCCTTTCCCCGATGAACAACTGCTGTTTATTCACAAGGTGACAAGCAGCACCAAAGCCTAGCGACACCTGCACCTCACATCCTGCCGTCTGACATATGTGAACCTCACAAACACACACACCCCCCTACACACAGAAACACCTCACCTTGCCATGTCACACCCTCATCTCCATCAACACATTTTTCAAGGTTACAATACACAATGTGTTTTGCCCCCCACCCCCACCCCTCTCCTCTGACATTTGCGTTTGCCACTTTGTTTGGAGAGGATTCATAATGACAGGCACGCATGTCAATTGAGAAACAACCCATCAATTCTAATCAGTCAAAAAGGGATTATGAGGGTAATTACTTATATAGTGATTCAGGTTAATTCCTTAGTCAGGACTTGGCTTAGCGCTTTGCCAGGTGACAAACAGTAGAAGGCCACTTATAGGGCAACTGCCAAATCCATTGAAATTACTATCTCTAGAAAGAGGTGTCCAGAGAAGTGTTAAAGCGAAGCTAAGATCCTTTTAACTGCAGCAATAATCAAATAATATAAGATTGTGCAGTCCCAGTTTACATCTACTCCACTTTGCATCAAATTACAGCTTTTCTTTGGCCTGAGCGTGAGCACATTCTATTGGATGAATGATAACGACCGATATGAGCTAAATATCAGCACGGAAACTGAGAAAAATAAATCTTTATTATGCACAGAGAAACCACTCTGGCTGTAGCGCCCGCAAGCCTAAGTGTGGCGTAAATCACGCTCTGTGAAAATGTACGACTCGGCATCAGCCAACAATAGCAATAATCTCACTAATCAGTAATTTATGCAGCAACAGCCAGCAGAAATATGTTTCCAAACAAGCAGCAAAACAGATGAAAGAGGTGATTGTTTTGTTTTTACCAAAAAAAAAAAGTGCATAACAATTACTAGCCATGAATATATATGTTACATATATTTTATTGTTCTTTTATTTCCTCAAGAAAACTCCAGTTTTATAAATTGGCTGACGGGAAATCCATTATGCCAGGTGGAGTGTGCTGCACTACTGTATGTTGGAGGTGAGGAAACATTAAGCATTAATCCCCACCTGACACTAATACTTGATGTATGATTGACCCTGAAGCAGGACACTGCACATTACAATCTGGGCCATATGGCAAGACATTAGCCCTTCAACCCTCCAGCAGGATAATCTCTCCATTCTGGCAATGCTTTTTCTTCTCAGATTTCTTTGCACAATTGTTGCATGACAGTATTAACAGGCTGAGACAGATTTAGCATGTCCTGCGTCACAGGACGGGAGGAGGAGCTTTAGCCAGAGGCAGAAAGAAAAAAGTAATTTGTGATCAAGAAAGCCGTGCACACTGAAGTCATTCAGGTTAACCCTGACTTTTTGTTTTGCTTTATTTGTAATGGAGAAGTGCTCTTATTCAGATTTTTTTCTTCAGCTTTATGCCATTTATACAACTTGAACTTTCTCAGGTTTTGTCATGGTTTAAAGGGACAGTGTTGTGGATTCTCCGGCCACATAATACTATCTTATAGCAAAATGAAGTAACTATGTTACCTTATATTGTAACAAAAATTCTGTCCATCAACTACAATCTAAAAGGAATGTGACTTCACAATTTGATACCTTGAAATTGGCCTCTGTCTCTTTAAGAAGCTCTTATTCTAAGACACTCCACCTTCATCACATTATCACAACATTGCTTCTCATTCGGCCGTTAACAATCAATCTTAGAAGCGTTGGAATGGGAAAAAGTTTATATGATTAGCTCAGCAGATTTGCAGATTTCCACCAGGCATTTACTAATGCTGCTGCTGAGGCTAGTTATATACTTGATATAAAGTTGAAAAGTCAGTTTCACATAATACCCTCTGTTTAAACACAAACTTCAATGTTTATCACCAGAATTTTCTGTAATAGACCAATATAAAGCAATGGATAATTAAAGTAGAAGGAAAATGATACATCTTTTTTTTTTTTTTTCAAATAAAAAATTGCGTGGTGAGATTTTACTCTGGCACTTTAAATAATACTAAAGCCAGTTGCCTTCACAGATCGCTAAATTAGTAAAGCAGATTCTCTGATCAGATGAAACCAAAGTTGAACTTTCTGACCTACATGCAAAACTATCTGTTAAGGGAAACTAATATTGTAAAACATGGTAGTGGCAGTGTTATGCTGTGGGGATGTTTTTTCTCCAGCATAATCAGGGTAGCTATAGTGGATGGGAACCCGGATGGAGCCAATTATACTCTGATGCTTGGAGGCTCTCTAGGAGCCTAGAAAGCTTTCCAGCCTCTAGAGGTGCAAAGCTGAATAAGAGATACCACAGCGGACGTGAAGCGAATGGTGGTTCTAGAAGGTACCTGCTCCAGAGGGCTAAATTCACAAATGCACACCAAACCTTTCAGAAAGTATTTTTTCTATTAACCCAATAAATATGTTCTGCAGTGGCTACACTGTGATGTTTAAGGAAATAGCCAGGAAGTGGGAAAATGAAGAATTATGTGCATAATTCCAAAATTCAACACTGTCTCCAACTCCACCACACACAAAAGACCTGCCTCCAAACTGTCCACATCATACGTCTCATCTACCATTCACACACACCTTAAATACATGCACACACTCAGCACCATGATCAAGCCCTCCCCTACAAGTCTGAAGCAGCAGCCCTTCTCTGCTGGAGTGAGGGTGAAATCTCAGTCTTCTCTTCTCCAACCTCAGCTAGTAATGAACAAATTCACTGCGCATTACTCTGGACTTGATCTCTAGCAAAATAGTGCTGGAACAAACAATTTGGTTTGTCAACACCTTTCTCTGGACTCCTCCATCAATGTCAGGGGTCCAAATTTAAACAGCAAAGTGCATTTGACTGCAGGACCCTGAGCTGATTAGACTTCCCAGCTCAGCGAATTGCTCCAGACAGGACGGCAGCTCTGATTGCTAACCCAGCTTGAAAATAGTCTCCCACTGCCCGGGATTAGCATGAATATTTTGATATAGATCGATAAGCAATCTCCACTCCATAAGAAATGCCAGCAGCCTTCATTTGGCTGATCAAAGGCACATCAGCCGACGGGCGACAGCTAGCTATTGTTTTTCAGGCCAGGTTGAGTTGAGGGAGCGAATCTGCGGGAGGGATCCACGAGCACTCCCGCTCCACTCTGCTCACCTAATTGTGGAAACAATCACTGGTTCACAGGATCCCATCTTCCAGGGATGGACCACTCAAATGAGGGAGGCAGAGGGCCCGACCGCAGGGGGACAGACTTCATTACGGCTATGGTCTCAAACCACTCGGCCACCGGGAGTTGCTGACCCGGAAGGAAAAGCAGGGTCGCCTATCTGTTCATTTTCTTTCTGCAGCTAAAAACACACTGCATTGAATTGGACATTTGACTGGCAAGGGGGTTGCAGTTGATCACTGCTTTCAAGAATCAAGAATATTTCAATTGAAGTTCAAAGATAGGCTGGGGATTTGAGTAAATACAAGTTTCCATTCGGTACATTCAAAAAGCCTTCACTGTTTTGAAAAAAAAAAAAAGACTTAAAATATACGATGTCTGCTGATGTTATTATTTTGTCACACAATAACCACACATTTCTAAGCATTTCTAGGGATTGTTTCTTAATCAATTAATTTTTAGTGAGCCTTCTTTAAGTTGATACTCCTAAAAATTCAGTGAATCTAATCGTCTTCACAAGTCAACTAACTGGTCAGTTGACTACACTTATGTGTAGTTTAGTCCTTGTTTAAGGGGCAGGTATTATGTAAATTTGACTTTTTTCTATATCAATCTGTTAAATTGTGAAGCCAAATTTGTATTATGTTTCATATATACAGCATTTTATAACATTTGAAGGTAATACAGTTACACAGCGATGCTACAAAATGGCACTATGTGCCTGGAAAATACATATTGCCCCTTTAGATATTGTTCTGTGAGAGGCTCTAAGGATTTTTAGAGAAAATTAGTAAACAAACAGAATCACAAAGATCCAGAAACATATTAAACAGGTCAGAGAAAAAGTATCAGGTCCTGAGGTGCTACATAGATGTTGCTCCTCAGGAACTCAGATTTTGACAGGACAGCTAAGTCATGCACTCCATAAACCTGAAAAAAGGTACGAAAAAAAAGCTATGGTTGAAAGAAAGACATAGAAAGACATGATAGAGCACAGGTGTCAAACTCCAGTCCTCAAGGGCTGGTGACTTGCAGTTTTTACATGTACCACAGGTATAAAACACTGAAATAAAATGGTTTAATTACCTCCTCCTTGTGTAGATAAGTTCTCCAGAGCCTTGCTAATGACCTAATTATTCTATTCAGGTGTGGTGCAGCAGAGGCACATCTAAAAGTTGCAGCACACCGGCCCTTGAGGACTGGAGTTTGACACCCCTACTATAGAGCAAAGGGAACTGCTCATGTCAGATTTTTTAGCCTAAGTGCAAAAGGTTGTGGATGCAGGAAAACTAACTACACATTAAATACACCACCTCACTGTGCAGGTGTGCAGCAGTATCATGCTGTGTTTTTTCTTCAGCAGGAACAGTTAAGCTAAAAGAACTGACGAGAAAACTAACCCAAATAAATAACTTGGAGGTTGTTTTTCCAGTAGAACGGCGGCACTTAAGCAGCCAGAGCTACAATGAAAGAGCTATCCATGCATTAAAATGGCCCAGTCAAAGTCCAACCTAAATTCAATTGACTGAGGTAATTTGCTAGAAATGGGCAAAGATATTTGTCTTTTGACATGCAAAGCTGGTGGGAGACACACCACAAAAGAAATGATTTACTCAGTGAGACTGAACCACAGGGTTTACTTGTACTTTTATTTATCAAAGAATCAAAGAAAAGACAATCATGTGTTACTTTATGTTTACTGACTTGAAATCCCAATACAATGCGTAGAATTTTGTGGATTGGACGTTTGTGAACTTTTGCACGAAATGTGCATAAACACTTTTTAAAACGCTGTAAAGTTCTAAATCTTAGATATTTAACAGTGAAGTGACTTGCAGACCTCATAAAGGGCCGCAGGTGTGACCCAGGCATTTAGCAGTTCACTGCTGTAGAGTGAGACCACATGCCACTGCTGAAACTGTGGAAGCCTCCACACGAAACTGACATGGGATGCTAAAAAGAAATCGGTCCGAAAAAAAAGAGCACCAACTGGTAACTGTAGATTTAATTCATTAGGAAGTGTCACTTTATTCCAGGGAAGCTTTAGCAGGCTGATTAAAATGTAGTAATCAGGATTAATTAGGGGAATATATATGTGAGGATTAGCAGGCCTATCCCATTCAGCTGCACTGCCCTCTTTTTATCACTTCTCCCTGAAAAAAGGTTCTGTTTCCACCAGTTTGTTTCAGACATGCAGAAAAGGTCCCAAGGTCGGGAATCGAACCCTTGTTGAGGACCAACAACCTGTATTCTAGGGCGGCCAATCGTTATTTGAAAACTGCATTTTGCATTAACTCAGATTTTCTTATCAGAGTTTAATTAAATGTGAACCTTTTAGGTGTGACAAAAAAGGCAAAAGGTAATAAATCTGTAAAAGGTTAATAATTTTCACAGCACAGCATGTAACCCAACGCATTTTTTTTAGCGCACGCATTTGTAATTTATTTTTAAGCAAAGATAAAACCTGCAAATAATACCTTTAAAGCTGCTGCAATGAACTGTGAAGCTGAACAGCTGCATAATGGGAGACTTTAACAGTTACAACCACTTGATGTTGTCACAAATTTTAGTCAGGCCCCCTCTGGCCAGATTTATTACTGAAATCTACCAAACTGCTGGTTTATCACAGTGTTTATATTATTGCTTCAACATGTTTCAGTTAACATAACCTTGAATCACAGCAGTTCAAGTGCAAGGATGGGTTGTTTTGCTTGCGGTCCAGCCCCATCATTGATGTTAGCAGATGACGCATGCCCTGTTCCTTGGCACAAGCTCAGACCAAATCTTTCATCCAGCTTCGACTCTCAAGTGCAGCTGGGGTGGGCCTGTAACATTTGGGCATTAATATAAATTCCACAGCCAGGCTTTATTTTGATTCGGCTTCGATGAGAAAATAATATGGCTGGCAACAGATTTTAGAGTTTTTGTTAAATGTGTGAACAGGAGATAAGATGCAGACATCTGGGAAGAAGAGTTGGACTCGTTGGAAAGCCGAGCACAGACAAGGTCAAAACACATTAAATGCTTCAAGTGCTGTTAGACTACTATACACTGGTTCATATTCAAGAGCAAAAGCAAACCAAAGACAGCAGACCACACAAGATGACCAAAGAAAATAAAAAGAAAGGCGATAACGGCTGAGTGTATAACAAACCTGTCCGTGTGCCTAACATTTGAATCTAAATGACCCAATGTAAAATGTTTCTGCACAACCAGGTTGAGAAGAAAGACTTGAACAAATAAGGAAGCATATACATGGTGCAATCAACAGGGATACATTAGAAGCAGTTTGAATATTTCCTCCCCGTCCGATACTTACAAACACAGTTTACTTCCCTGTGCAATTTACTGATTTTGTGGATCTGAAAACAGGTTTGGAAGAGCTGAGGACTTAAATAATAGCAGGAGAAGTATTGAACCTCTTTGCAGAAGATCAAATGCAGCTTTCATTAGTTTAGTAAAGCGCCAGGGCTCATTGATGACTTGTCAGACAGTCTTCCCTTCAATACGCAGCAAGAGGCTCTAAAAATCATCCTTTTACTGAGCCCTCTCAGCTGTAAATTCAGCCCAGCTCAATACTTTTCTCCCCCTCCTCTCTCTCCAAGTCTCCATTATTTCTTACCATGGATTAACCCTGTGCTGCTGATCAAAAGGAAGCTTCTCTGAGTGTATGCTTAGACCTAGACCTGCCCATCCATTAGCCAGTCATAATGAAATCTTCAGCTTATTATTATGGAAAAATCCATTGTTTGTCCACAGGTACCATATTTAGTGGGAGAGCATGATCTTCTGGAGGATTAAGGAAATGCTTCAGGGAGTTGTGCTGTGCTTCACAGGCAAAAAGGAGGCGAGAGAGAGGAAGGGTGGTGGGAAAGGGGAGCATTGGGATTGCCTCACCAAACCAGGGGTCTCATGCACCTTTTTGAGGGGTGAGACTGTTTCCAATTAAGACAGCATGAGCCACACAATATCACATTGTCACGCAGTAAACAGAGCTCTAATTCCTGCTGAAATGGGACTGCTGTCCTAGTATCCTGCATAGTTTAGACAACTTAATACAGACAAAACCTGAATGAGCATCAAAGAATGAGACACTGATCATATTTAGCCACCGTGTTCAAGAGTTGACCCTGCAATCCTTACTCATTTGCGTTGCATTAAGCCGCTCTTGTGTTTGAAGTGTACTTACAGTAAATATGATACATACACCAGGGCTAAAAGCTTTACATAAAACTGTCTCCAAAGAGCATATTAAGCTATCTTTGTTTACAAGAGACGAGTCGGAGAAAGAAGACAGTTTGGCACAACGGTCGTAAAACGCAGAGCTCCTCACCCCACTGGCACGCAGAAATACACACAGCAGTACGCACGCTCAGCAGACAGCGCAGACAAGATGCTAAATCACTTGGGATGGGAGCATTTAGGATGGAGTGTCACATTTCTGTGTAATAAATAGCAGAGATTGATTTGACCTCCCTGCCAGGCCCTGCAGTTTCCTTATACACAAGGAAAAAAAAAAAAAAAGGAAAAAAATGGAACCTCTCACTCTCTGGGGATCTCTCAGAAGGAAATCAGATAGCCTGTTATGGCTTTAAGGTTGTGGCGATCCGTCCATGTCAATATGGTCTTACTATCAGGTGGGTCAACCAGCCAGCTGAGAAATAAACATCTCAGCTCAACTTCAGGGTAGGGATAGCACAGCAGGTCAAGCGGATTCTCTTACAGTTTGCCACTTAAATATGCAGAACAACGTACCCAGGCTGACTGGGTACGTCCTCCGGAAACCCTGCTAAGCCTGGTAGTAGGGCGCTAGGGCAGCCATCCAGCGACCTTCTGTTTTAGAGTTGAAAAACATTTAAAGTTGACAGGGAATTTTAAAATATCACAAGGTAATTATGTGTTATTGGAAAACATTACTAATACCTAAACACCAACTATAAAGTCTTAAAAAAGCCAAACATATAAAGAAATAATGCCTGTCCTGGTGGGGGTACAAGTAAAGCCTGGTGGCCAGCTTATAATACACTGGGGGAAACCTTGGTACCATGGTCTTTTGAAACCAATCTAACTATAAGGTTTAAAATAATATTTAATTTTGTCAACATGTTTCTTCTGATTGGAAGTAATATTAATGTTTTGGAGAGTCCCAATTAGAGTCAGCTTCAAACTCTCAAAGTCAAGTTGAACCTCAAAATCTTGGAGCTTATTTGTCAGCAATTGTTATAAGAATTCAATCGCGGTAATGAAAAGATTTTGTCTCTGACTATTGAAAAGGATATTTTCAACAACCCTAAACATGCAGCTAGACAACTGAACAAACTGAACAAAGGTGCCAATATGGTTAAACTATGAGGGTCAAACTCTCTGCCAGCTATAACAGCAAAATCAAAGGAACACATGAGAGGAACAAAAATATCCAGCTATTAAATCTCAGTACTGCTTCAGTATGGAGGGAAGGGTAGGTCAAAAGGTTTCTCTTACAGTTTCTTATTTTTGCATTATTTGCTTTTTCCTCCATCATCCTGCTCCAAATGCTACCACAACCATATGTGCAAGATTCCTCAATTCAAACCCAGGAAAAGATTGAATATTTTCTCCACTGGTGTAACTCAGAAAATAACCTAAGGGTGGGAAGAGGAAGCAGATAACAGGTGTAGGTCCTGATTTAAAGCACATCACCAGAGGCCAAATAACTTCTTCCTCCGATATAGCACATATAAACCCCTAAACAGGAGGCGGTGTTGCTATAGGTATTTACATTGACATAAAGGGAGGAAATTGTTTCAGACAGAGGGCAACAATGTATGTGGATCTGGCAACCACCTGGAGAAAGCAGCTCCTGAAACTCATTGTTTCAAGAAGTATATGCAAGGGCATATATAGTAGGCAACACCCTGGTTAATTTTACATGGCCTCCTCCATTCACTTTTCATGAATGCTGCACAGAAGCTGTTCCTGGCCAACAACATGTGGTGTCCATATACCCCACATCCTATTAAGAGTAATTAAATTGCAACAGCCACATGAATTATCAATGACGCAACATGTAGTGACTATATCCTCAAAATACGTCAGAAGCAACAAACAGTTCGGATGACTAAAAGAGTCCTCACACACTTGCAGATAACCAAAGGTTTTATGGGGAAAAAAAGAGAATAACAACTAAATTATTAGTAGTCTAAAGTGAATCTACACTGCACCATCTCACAAAAGCAGTATTACCTGTTGAACTTTTTCATCTTTTTTAAGGTACTTTACACAATCTGTTTGGGGCATCCAGGAGTCTTTCTTTGATGAAAATGCTCAGGCTATGATCATTTTCAGGGCATACTTAAATTGACTGCTTCTATGCATAGAATACAACATGCGTGGCAGTTAATGTGACATCGTCTCCAAGTTGCCGCCAAGTGCGTGGTTTTTATCCAGCGAGTCGCTCCACTGCGCTGCTGATGATGTTTACAAGATGCTTACCAGACGAACCGGAAAATAAATTTTCTAAATATGGTGCTGATCACAACAAATGGGTGGCAGAGTGCAACGTTCACATAGCTGGCATATGTTGAGCCTTCTCCCTCTTATTTTTATTGTTACATTGACCATTGTTTCACATTTGTTTTGTAATTCTTGCCCAGGTTAAATTAATTTTCTAAGCTGCATATGAGCAATTATTAGGGATGCACCAATGTAAAAGGTTTGACATCCAATATTAATATTGCTGTTGTGGCCGTATTTACAGATATCTTATGTATTATTTATTTATTTCCCTACACTTTTGGCGCTGTGTAAAAGTGAGTACACTGCCTACATTCCTCTTATGTTATTACTGTTACATGACTGAATAAATACCACATGGCCACCCTCTATCCCCTTAGCACCACTTAAAATTTTCAAATAAAAGTTTAACAAATAATGTTTCAAATATACATTAAAGCATACATTAAAATATACATTAAATAAAGTTAGATTTTATTATTAATTTTTTCCTTGTTATTTCTTTAATACAGGTCAATGTTCTCTGCCAACATTAATTAAACATTCATGGTGACAATGGAGGCTCATTTTCTGAACATTGCCAACTGGAAAGCCACTGCACAGAAGACCACTCACATAGACGTTTTCTTTAAGTGAACTAAAATGATAATTATGTATAATTTGCAGTGGAAATCAAGGTTGTAGTGTCACCAAAATTAAGCCATAGCCTCTGTTTATCTCCCTCAGTAAACTGAAGTTCAGGGCTCACAATGCAGGTCTGCTTTGGGGAGAATTCGGCTGAAACTATGAGAGCTATTTCTCAGTAATTGACATGACGCCCGTGCTGAAGTAGAGCAAACCTCCGACAAACATTGTTACAGACAAACATTGTTATAACAGAGGTAGCTGAACTCAATACGTTAGCGAGACATTTTTTGAATCATTTTTTGCCTTATCAGTCAACACTGAGGCAAAGAAGACAGGCAAGAAAATTCTCCAACGAGTCCTTCATGAGGTCTGTAAAGGTATTTGCAGAAAATAACAGAGAAAAATCAACATTTTAGCCCAAGTCTTTCGCAGCCAGAGAAAGAATGAGGGGCACAAAGGCTCATTTGATTGACAGTGAAAGCTGCGTCAGACGCATTTTGGACGTAACAAACGAGTGAGTAATGACTTGAATAATACTAGCCTGTGAAAATCTGCCATCAGGAAAAATGCTTAAAAATACACTTTAGCGTATAAACGTGCTTAAATGTAAATACTGCAGCAACACATATTTTCATTCTGCCATAAAGCTATCATTGGAATATACACACATGAAAACAAGCATAACCACCTTCACTTAATCATTTTTGATTTGACAATCAATAAGTGTTGTTAAACAAAGAAATGGGATGTTTACTACCTGTTAGCTTTGTGCAGACGAACGTGGTAGTTGCGTTGGTCATTCAACCTGAGGTCGGCTGCAGGCCTTGACTCCGTTTGGATTTTGTAAATGTATCAAATTATATTCAGCTCGCTAAACTCTCTGGGTAACGGCTGTCGGAATTATATTTTCCCAACAGACAACATCATAATTTTCCATTATTTTCCTCAAAATCTCTCTGACTGCAGCGTGTTAGCAATGACGAAGTTCAGTTCCTCCACATAGGGGGCGTGTGCTTCCGGACAAATTGCGACCGCTGATTGGTCAGTAGCTGACATTGACAGTTGGTGTCATGTCAATTAGATTTCAAATATTTTAATCTTTTTTTCCTCCAATATGTTTGAGATCATTATAAAGCTTAGAATCCAAATTTTAAAAATCTGTAAAAAAAAAAAAAAAAAAAAACTCAGAATGCCCCCAGACAGACTTGGTCCCAGTTTTCCCATGGCCAGTCACATATCATTTTTATATGCCTGAAGGTAACATGGTTACTTTATTTTGTTATAAAATGGCACTATGTGCCTCAAAATGCATAAAGCCTAGCTTTAGACTTTGCTTGAAAACATGTTCAGAGACCTGTGACTAGACTTGGACTTTTACAAAAATGAGTTGGGACTTGAAATTTGAACCCTTGCACTTTAGTAGACTTGACATTTTACCCAAAATCTAAAGTTTAAAACAAATATTATATTTAAAAAGTGAGATACATTAATAAATGTATTTTATTTTGTTCAGGTACATAAACTGCGCAGAACTCAGCAAAAACAATGTGCAGCATGCAAAACATGCAAGAAAAAAATAATAGACTGAGATGGAACAATTTCACATTTGAAGTTCAATGAAGAATGGTACTAGGTGACACTTTTCTTTTGCTATGATGACAAAGCTAACTTTAGCTAGCTTAATTTTATTTGCAAGTGTTCTTAAGGCTAGGTTGATTACACAGTTTTGTTTTAGCATGTATGCTATTTTTGTCATGCTATTTTTATAGCACAATCAAGAATAACATGTAGCTTGTTAGCCCAAGGTTACTCGTAGACAGTGTGTTGAGATCTGATTCAGAAAGCGAGTTCTGTATCTCAGCTGAGGGAGAAGAGTTTAGCTCTGTCTCCTCCTCATCATAGCCCTGAAACAGGTCCAGTTTCATCAGAGGATGGGTCATATATTTTTTAATACATCTATGTCAGGAAATCATATTGAAAATAAATGGATTGTTTACTGCAGCCTATTCATTAAGTCTGAACATGAAATTCTGCCTTTATATTTTAAAGGAAGACCATTTGTGCAGCTACATTTAACTGACCTATACAACGTAGATGTGGGATTTTATTCTTTGTAAGTTCAGTTGCATATGTTTCATGACAATTTGAGATAAATAATAATTTATAATTGGACTTGAAATTCCATGTTTCAGACACAGTACTAGCAGAGTGAACCCCTGCTAGTTTAAAATGCAAATGAATCAAATGCTGTATCATTATTTTAATACATATGCATCTTCATGACCTGTACAACGTAGATGTGCGATTTTATTGAAGTGTATAAAGTTTTTTGTTTCATAAAAAACAATCAAAAAACTTTATCCTTTCAAATTGTTTCATTTCAGATACAAAATAAATTGATAAACCATTTAGATAGTGATTTGCCACATTAGTGTTCTGCATTTGGTGACATGTATTGCTTTCTTATAATCAGGCTGATTGGGTTTTTTTTTTAAATCTTTCTTTTGTTTCTTTTTTGTTAACCTGATCACCTAATAGCTTATTTGAATAAAAACACTATCATTTCATAAATAATTATGTTTATTTATAATTACATAACACATACCTAACTTTTGCCCCACAATTCATCAGATGGAAACATTTAAGAACAACACATAATAATTAAGTAAGTAGATCAATAAATGAAATGATAAACTTCTAAAAAATACTTCCTCTCATCTACAAATTATAATAAGCATATACTCTCCTCATCAGAATAATAAGTATGTGTCTTTCGCTTTGAGTGCATTTTAAACACTGTTAGCATTTCATGGAGTGCCAGAAAAGCAGAGTACACCTCCACTGCTATTGACTACGCGGCTTGACTTCTTCTCAGCCCTGCAGAACAGAGGGGAACCAGCCAGTGATGAACGATGGCAGCACAGTCAATGAAAAATCAACTGGGAAGCACAAAGCTCTAAATGCTCAGCCATATTGGCTGCTGACGGGAGCAAATAACATCAGCATAGCACTTACTGAGACCAATCATACATTTCCGCCAGCAACGGTGCAGGTTCTGCACTGCAATAAATTTTTTCCCCTGATTAAACAGTAAATTCTGAACGCCTATCAGCGTCCCATTAAGTGGGGGGCTGCTTTCAAAAACACCATTAATCAAACAGGAGATATGGCGCGAAATATCAGTCATCGATCGTAACTGCTTATGACAGTTTACACAGCTTTATATCTGCAGGGAGTGCTCGCTGATGTATCAATTACCAGCAGCCCTTACCGCATGCTAATTGTGCATTTTCCTCTCTAATGCATCTGCACTGTTATCTTATGGGCTAATGAAACCAAACAAATCAATAAATATAAATTATACATGCAAAGATGTACTGCTGTGAACATAAAGCCTTTAATTAATTGCACTTGATTAATTTATATACTTTAATTATCTCTCCTAGCTGCAGATGGCATAAATATCTGGACAATCAGCTTATTGCTATGTCAGTCATAAAACGGCAGACACAGTGAAACTATTAGGTGAGGCTAGCTTTGTCACTGGAAAACACACAGTTGCTGACATAAAAAAGCCTTGCCTCTGAATAATTTAGAGAGAGCAAATTGCCAGACAGTGTAGGATTCAGAACTCATAATTTTGTTGTTGGTTTGATATGTTTGTTGAACAGCATTCCCCTTTGTGTTGTGGAAGTAGAACTCTTTACTATAATTTCAGTAATTTGTCCTTTTTTCTCTACAGCATTCAGCTAATATCTCTGCAGAGATTCCAACAAACTTAGCAGGCATTTAAATTTATTCTGCAATATGTCTGCAGTATGTCAATTAAAGAATAATTAAGCAAATACAGTATTGACATTTTAAATTTTAATTCTGTTTCTTCACAACCAGCAAGTGTGCGTGTGTACTATGAGTTACTGATGTTTATGCATAAACCTTTCAGCCTTTGCAAACATTCTTCATTGAAAGTGGTATGCAGCCTGAAGCCAGGCTGTAGAGAAAATTAGAGCATCCATGAAATTCTGCAGAGTGTAAATACAGCAAGATAAGAAAATATAAGTCACAATAACAAAGAATAACTTGGTTTCTGTGCAGCCATGTTGAAAAGCAGTTATGATACTGCTGCAATGTGATGCAGCAAGCAGAAATTTAACAATAAGAAGGTGTTAGCATGGAAAGAACGATGGTTAAGCTTCTGGGAGTTTTCATCTTGATGTTGCTAATGAGGGTGTTTTTAGTATAATTACCCCAACAGGGTGCCTGGCAGTATAATTACCAGAGAGACATTACAAAGGAGCATTAGTGTGTCCAGGTACGGTAAATATGTCGAGACACGAGGTGACGGGTTCTGCCCATTTTTTGGGGGCACTGAGTTCTTTAGTTTGTGTCAAGTTGCGTCTTAAGAACCTGCGGTTTTAGCGTGTTCTCAAAACAACAGGAGTTAGCAGGATGCACAGAAGTTCAAAATTCTGTAAAGTAAAATGTATGTTTGTAAATATGTAGAGTTTTAGCTTAGTATGCTGTTGGACACATGATTACCATAAAAACTGCATATTTATTTTGTCAAATCACAACATGAAATTTTAACTTATTTTATTGCGATTTTACATGAAATCCCTGCAAAATAGTGCAGAACTCTGCAATGGAAGGAAAATGAGACATTTTTTTTTACTTTTATATTTACAGATAAACACATGAAAACAGTTAAATGCATTAATATTCAGTCCCTATGAGTTGTTTCACCTAAATAAAATCCTGTGCAAGCAACTGCCTGTAACAAAATTGAATCTCAGAACATGTATAACTGTTCACTGGGGGACATTTGTTGGAGAACCTTCAGTGACGGGCTGGTCAGGGGAGGCAGTGCCCCACCTTTAAACTTGACAAGTGAAATATGTACATAAGAATTAAAATAGATGCTAACAATGATGTGAGAAAATTAATTTGTCCACCTAAGTTTTCTATAATTTTGCTGTTTTACTTATAATAATATTTTTATGGTCAAAAGCACAGAATTTACACCTTACTTGTTGAAATACATGGAAGTCCGTGGTGAGGCGGTGCAGTGCTGAGCCTCACCTCTCTGCCACACATTGTGAATGAAGCAGGCGGTTGGCATGTGTCCATTGGAGTCTGTCTTTATATCGCCAATATACTTAATTATGGTGACGTTCCACAGTCTGTCCAATATATATAATGAATGTGAGTGACATATTTAGTTTTTCTGATTGGCCATAAATCTGCAATGAAAATACTCCTTCTTGGCGCTCATCCCCATTAAAGCTGCCAGATTTTTTTTTTAAATTGAAAAGAAAAACGAGATAGAAATAGAGTAATAGAGATATTTGTGGAGAAGGATAGACTTCATATAAAAATAAAGGTAACAGCATGCACATTCTTAAATTTTAATAAGAAACAAAACGTCAGCCAAAGAAAAATTCAAATAAAAATAAAAAATCAAGTTTGACTTTATTCTTCTTTATTCCTTTATTCTCCTTGCTGTCATAATGTTGAATTAATAAAAATGGAAAGATGGATGGAGTTAAATACTATAGAGTCTTGAAAACCTGTAAAGCAGTGGTGTCAAATTCATATTCATTTTGGGCCGTATCAAGATTATGAATGTCCTCAAAGGGCCGGTTGTGGATGAGTGTAGTGAAATCCATTAACAACATGGTGAAATATTAATAAATATCTATCTCCGTATTTGATGAGTGGTTCTTATATTTAAATAATATTGATGTAATTTGGCACTAAACAGATAAAACAGCTTTTTGATTGATAAAATTATAATGAATAGTATTATAATTATTAATTATAATAATTATTATTAATTATAATAATTATAATTAATTATAATTAATGTGGCCCTCTAAAGTCAAGAGGGCCACATTAAAAAGCTAAGGCGGACTGGTTTTGGCCCCCAAGCCTAGAGTTTAACATCTGTGTTGCAGAGGCTAGTAAAAGCTTCACCATCCAGAAGCATGATGACGCTAAAAGATACAACCAGAGTCCCAACTGAATGATTTAAACTAAAACATATTGGCCCAATCACAGTCCAGCCTGAACCCAACTGAGAATGTGTGGGAAGATCAAATTGCTGCTTGCAGAGAATCTCCATCTACATAGTTGAAGGGGACTGGGTCGGGGTTGAATACTTTTGGAACACGCTGTAAGTGGGAGACCAAACACAGACTTTAGCTGCCCACACTCAAATGCAGTTTATTAACAGAAGTTAAACTTGGCATTGACATCTTGTTCTTAAAAGTGGATGACTCCACTCACAAGAACAAAGGAAGGCATCAAGATTGTTTTTCCAAACAGTCTAAGACTCTACTTTTGCAAATTAAAAAACAAACCTGATGCCAACTCAAACAGTTGTTCCACCTGGATTTAATCTTTTATAGTTGTCTTATTTATTTGCATTCAAGATACTCAAATGGAATTTTTAAAAGAGTAAATCTAATACATTTCTTTTAATTTAGTCTATTTTTTTTCCAAGTGTTTGACAGACAATGAATCTGACCAAACATTCCCAACATCAACTTCTACAACTCACCAAAACTACAGTACATAAACTGAAACTTGAAGACAGATGCAATTTCTCAAACTTTGTGTCTTGACTTTATCTCTTCCTCTCTTCACAAAGACATTTAATCATCAAGATATGATTTAGTCACTTTTAAACAATAATGATCACAGGAAGCAGCGTCATTTGGGGACGAGGTAATCAATCAGATGCTCATTCAGCTTTAATTCATGTAGATGCACACCTAATACTCATTACAAAGATGCAATTTCCAGCCAGTCAACATAGATTAATGGGGGACCATCTCTCCTAGTGTTTTTCTGTGCTGTGCCATGCCTGCAGCAGGATAGATGGCTTTCATAGAGACAGAAGTGGTCCGTGGGCTCATTTGTCCAACAGACATGCTTATGACGAACTGGCTGGCTGACAGCATATTCATGAGACAGCAATCAAAATGACACAAAGCAGAGTTTTGCTTTGGTAATTTTATTGTTTAGTGTGACATATGAACAGAATTACACACATGAATGCTTCAATTCAAAGAAAGGATATTAATCTGCAAGTTGAGGCAACTTCTTTCCAATAATTGTTGACTGGATAAAACCTCAAATGATCTGTGCATTTTACATACAAATAAAGATCAGCTGAAGCTTCAAATTAGTTTTTTGGTTCAATCCCACAACACCCTTGAATATTTCTGGGAACTCTGCCACTTTAACAAAGTTAGTTCTTCCCACAGATATCTGCTGTGTCCAGTAAATATATTGCTAATTTGCAAATAAATGCACAACACAACTAACATTAAAATTTTTTATAACATTTCTGCATCAGTTATTATTATGCTTTTCAAAAACCTTGCCAAAATAAAAAAAAAAACATTATTTAAACAAATTCGGTTTCAAAAATCCAAATTCTTATTTATTTCGTCAAACTTTTTGAAGGGTTAAAAAGCTGGGGACGTTTTTTTTGTTTAATGCTTTTTCTTTCTACATAAAAACCACATGACATTTTTCATCTGTACAGATTTGGAAAAACATAAAATGCGGCTGTAAATTATAAAATGTTTCCCATCTCAAATATCAACATCACTTAAGACAAAAAAAGTAAACATTTTCTTGGCGTGTGTGTTTTAATGTATGAACAAATATTCTCCTTGTTTCGGTTCTCTGTACTATATAGTGCATAAAAAGTTCTTTACAAATAGACAACTAACAACATTATTTTATGTTGAAAGCCCAGTGATAAACAGTAATGAACTACTATGAGAAACAGCTTAAAAAATTATTTATAAGTTTAATTAAACAGAAAATGTATAATCATCTGCCAACGTAAAAAAAAAATCAACAACTTAGTGTTTAATTTAATAGTTTTTTTACTCTTATTAGTATTTAAGCTGTGTATTTCTTGAGGTATTTATATTGTTTGCTTTATTACAGTACAAACTAATGCTATCGGAAAATAAGCTAATCAGACTCAAAGTTTGAAACTAATTTCCCAGTGCTATCCCTTCTGTTTGCGTTCCCATGTCTCCCCATCTCGTGGTATAAAATGCAGCTAGCAGTCACCCCTATTATGATCAGAGCCACCTGGATTTATTTTGATTTATTTTATTTTTTTAGCAGCAGAATTGTCAGAAAGAGAAAAATAAAGTGTACGGAGTGATTGCTCCTTGCATTTTCCCCTAGACCATCTGGCAGTTATTTTGTGTTACTGTAAGCTTTAGACTGTGCAAGAACATTTTAAGGGGAAAAGCGGAAAATACCATGCTAAATTATGTCTGCACTGTTAGGATGGAAACAAAAAGGCCTACATTTTTATGCATCTAAAATTATTTAGATTTTTTTTTTACTAATATTTTGATCACATAGTCTAACAACAGCAAACTGTAAAACGTCTTCTAATATTGAAGGATACTGGAAGCATACTAATGATTGGTTTGACTGCAAATACAATTCATCATGTAAAAAGTGTATTTACTTGATGTGTAAAATTAATACGCCATTGTTTTACTGTAACAATATATTGGGATAGTTTTTCTTATTCCTCCTTTTTGAGAACTACAATGATGCAAAATAAAGATGTCTTTTTAAGTGTCAAACTGCACATTCTAGTGGTAGCTGTGTGTAAAATGTTTTAAATTGAGAAATATTTCATGTTTGCAATTTTTGTCTCAATAATTACAAGTGATATCCAACATAACATGTCAGAACACTTCGAAATATACATTACACTGTTTGTTGTACAATTGTTGTACAAATAAGTTGGCAGAGAAAAACATTTACATTCGTGTCTCTGTTTCCAGGTTTTTGTAAAACATCATCACCCGCTGACAGCCATGGAGCGAGAAAGGACAGTGGAGCAAACAGAAAATAAACTCTTCAGTTGGAAACCCAGATGGCAAGTAGAACAATTGACAGTTGTTTAACTTGAATGAAAACCTGTGGGCTGAAATAGTGAATTTTCTGTGCCAATCTGATTTCTCTGAGATCCACTGCTGCTTGGGGCGATGCTGAGGGAGCATTACTGAGGGATGGGCAGCCTTCCTGGGGAGTTCTGGTTGGTTGGAGTTACCTGCGCTGCCCTGGGCTATGCCACCGACTGTGGCTTGGAGCAGAACCAGTGCCCACAGCCGCCCTCCCTTTCCTCTCCCTAATATCCTCCTCGTCCCTCAGCTTGCCCAGCCATCCATCCTGCATTAATTAGGTTTGGTGCTGGAATCCCTCTCTCACGGTGCACGCTCATGTCCAACCACCAGCCGGAAAAAAAACATAAAAGAAAAAAAAAATACAATCATGTTTAACACAACAATTATGATAATTGAAGCAGAGCACTCAGCTGACGAAATAAGCAGATCTGATTAAGGGCCCCCTCTGCATGATCAAATATTAATCTGCTGTGTCTTCTCTCTGACCTGGCTTGGAACATAAGAGGTTCTTATGGTCTTATGCATTAACAGATTTGCACTGGCTCAACTCATAGCATCTAATAATATTAGACGTGCAAGTCAGAGCACTGAAGTCCTCCAGGAGCAGAATCCACTTACAATAAAACTAAATAAAAATAGCAAGGGTAATTATCAGCCTAAGCTTTATGACAAGTCAATTACCCTAAAGTACTATTGACAGTAAATACCTCCAAGTCAAAATTCTCAGCACCACCTGTTGGATTGGACGATATTCACAAGCCGTGGTAAACCCTTCTGGAGGTTTTGTTTCCGAAATCTGTAGTGGAAACTAGTAGAGACACACACACAGATACACGCCCACACACTTAACCCTGTAAAAATTAGAGGTATACTTTATTATTTATATCACCCTTTATTCCTGAGCAACATAAATTTTTAATACTGATAAAGTAACTGGACAAAGGTGAGGCTAAAAAGTTTTTTAAAGGATATTTCTTTTTTTTTTTCAATAAGTATCTGATCCAAAGCTCATCACCACGGAGAAACTGTGCATTTTCTTTTCTACCCCACGATTTGATCATTTGTGTTATGTTACTAAATATATGTTACAAATTCTTGATAATGTTCTAATAATTATATGACCTAAAGTACCAAAATGCCTAAATCAATTAGCATACAATTTCTTTTTCCTCTGAAGTAAGTTCAAATGTTCTGGTTTTGTTATACAACAAAACAATCAAACATGTCTGACAATTATTTCTGATAGCAAATTTCAAAGAGTTGCAGATTTTATGGTTTTCAAGTAAAAAAGAAAAGAAATGAAAATTAAGATTTTCAACATTTTTGGAAAACAGTTGTTTAAAATAATTTTTTATCTTTAATCTAAAACTGAGGTTTTACAAACTTTTAGCGTTGTTTTGGATAATCCCAACACTTTGTTGTAATACATTCAAACATTTATTTTTATTAATAACATATTAAATTGTTTCACATGATGCCACTGGAGATCTCTGGGTTCGTCAGATTTAACTTCTGTCCAGAAAACAGAGCAAGCAATAAACAACATGGCTATGAACCAGACGGCAACTGGCAGTTTAAAGGAGATTACAGAGATATTAAATCAACACAAATACCCAGTAATTAATGCCCCAAAACAGCTTGGAAGAATGATTGGATTATGAATCTGGATTACATCTCGGAGCTTTCAATGTGGAAAGCCACAACGTCTGAGGGCCGGCGGGGTTAGTCCGGTTGACCTAATCTACTTACAGAGCATATTTAACTCCATATGATTTATGCACAACATGCGGCTTACTCTGAAGTCAAGCCTTAATTCGGAACATATTGTTTATTATTTTGGTCCGCTTTATTTCCATTTGAAAGTCAAATGGTTGAACTGGGAGATGCGCAGTGTGTAAGGGGCAAGGAATGTGCAGCCCACTAATGCAAACCACCGGATCCCTTAAATAACATTAATGTATACAGTGCGGCACATATAAGCTTTAAATTGCACAACACTGGACAAGCAGTGTTGGGAGCAGAGTGAGGATTGTTAAACTGAAGCATCTTAAACTAAATTATAGAGGCTTCAAGCCAGGTATACAGTTTACTTTCTATGTGGCGATGGAAAGTCTGTAGCAACAAACCCCACAAAAAAACATAAGGGCATTTATTTTAGTTAAACTGATGTAACAAAAGATACTTTTTGCAGTTCAGAATTTAGGAAGCTCAAGATAAGCGATCGTGTCTATATTTTGCAGATTTTTATCACTACATTTCCTAAATAAAGCACAATAATCCACTGACGCCATGAGTTTTAATTAAGAGCACAGTTCTGTGAAACAAGTCTAAGAGTGTTCGTGAGAATGACCCTTGTTGACTAATATGAGATTAACCCAGATGCTTTCCACTCAAATAAAAACACACTTAAGGCTACTGTAGATTCATAGAAGTACAACTGATAACACACTGAAACTTGTGTAACACATATTATATATACGTATATACAGTAGTTACTTTCCACAGCAAACTGAACACACACACACCTACAAGAGGAGATTGCAGAAACATTGTTGGAAGAAAGTGAAGATCTTGTAAGCGCAGTACCTCTATTTATGTATTTATTTATCATTGAGATACATTACAGTTTATCTACAGTATTTTTCTCATGTGAAGTGCATGTCTGATTTGTTGCGTTCAAAAGTTTGCCATGGAAGCAAATGATCCTAAAAAAGTCATGTAAGGCACAGCTTAATTTACTCAGCTAACTTTAGCCTGACCCATACTTTTGAAGAGCAGCCGATGCAATTCCTAAAAACAAACTTAGTAATCAGAAGCTGCACAGATTATCCAGACCTGATTGGTTTTGGGTTTTTTAAAGCATGTTTAAGAAGAACAACGCTCTGTTCCAATCAGGAATCCAGTATTTTCTATTTTATACATTCTAGCACTGTCTTTTGTTAAGCTGAACATTTCCACACTAAAAAAGTTGGATTCTTTACTTTTCATGAATGACAATAAAATGAACAAAACAACAATCCAATTCTTATTTCAACCAAAAGCAAGTCAGAAAGAGATAATCCTTCTACTACTAATAATAATAACTATGGCATTATAACTATGTTCTCTACTTCTCTGTATTTTGCTCTATGCATCATATTCACTGCTTATAGGTATGATTAAATATAATATTTTAGTAATAAAACACGACAATGCAGATGTGTGTTATATTACAAAGGAAGGGATGTAATACAACACACAGATTTATAAGATTTGTTCTTATAAAAGAACAAATCTTTTATAATCTCATATCTAACTATAACTTAGACATCTGAGGGACTTTTCAGATTTGCATGGTATTAACACTCAGATGTCACAAACTGACCCACACTGCAGTGACCACAGCTTATCTGTGTGCCAAGTTATCAGAAATCCTTCCTCAACACTCCTGGAGAAGTGACAGCTCCAAGGCAGTGATTATTTCCGCAACTATGTGTGAGTCTAAGTGCAGAAAAAGCTGCTTCTCTGCTGTTTAACTGTTGTGTTCTCATTTATACAATTGGATTATAGAAGTATCCTACGTAATTCCTAACAGTTCCCAAAGATTTAATATGCAACCGGAATTTGTACCACGCAGCCGTTTGGAACCTCATGATTTGCAACTTGTGACCTTCGGTTTGAAAACATGGAACATCGTAATGTTTCTGGACAGGGCTGAATAACTGTCTTATGTGTGTGTTATGAAGACTTTTCTAAAAAACAACAACAAAAAAAACCCCCCGCCATAATTTAAGGAAATTTAACAACAATAAATTGCATTAATAAGTGTAAAATCTAGAAGCTGATTTTTTTTTTCAAAATTATTAAACACTTTACAAAACAAAATTAAAGAGCATTGCATCTGATAAGAGATATTTATAAAATTTAGCTTTTATTTCACGTATTTATTTTTGTCTGAGCTTGGGAATTGTCCCTAGGAATTATTTCCATTTTTCTATAATTGTCCTGAAAAAATATTTATAAAAAAGTTTCTGTTAAACGGTGGGTCTGGTTGCTTTACGCTGCTGGCGCCGATTTGGTTAAAAACATGTTTGGAAAAAAAAAAGGATGTTCCATCTGTTTCATTTTTTTTTTTTTACAAACTCAAAGGTGATTTTATTTGATGATTCCAATTTTTAAAAGTGCACACTAACAGCAGTCGTATGCAGAATATCCTGCAACACACTACACAATGTAAACAAGTCATTTTTTAACACACACCATTTTATTATTTATAAAAATAATCCATTATTAAATGGATTATTTTAAACATTACTATTTTTAGGACCTTTACACAAAACAGAAGTATTTTAAAATATAAATTCAATACCAATAATAACAATAATATCCATGTTTCTATGTTACATTTGAAATTCTGCAAACAGTAGAGGTGTGCTGCTACAATTAAGGTTTACTTCCAGCTTGGCGCACACGAAGCCCAGGCAGGTGCACACAGCCCACCGTGTGGTATCAGGTATCCCCCTTGGCCTAGGCCTCTCCCATTTGTCATGGTGAATGAGTGGTCTGCCTGACTGCACTTTCTCATTCCATTTCCTCCCGGGCTGCGCTGAGGCCCTACCACCCACTGTACGCTGCCATTTCTTTAACGCCTTTTCCATTCACATGAAGTGTGGGCAATAACGCTTTTTCACATTCCTCCTTTTCAAAACCTCACATGCTACGGTCTCCCACCTCAGCCCACCAACTAGCAACCCCCCACACCCCAAAGCACACTGTACAAACACAAAAAATACATTGTTGATTGTCACACATGAAAAACGTATTAACTAATAATAATAATAATGATAACAATGATAATGATAATAAGATAACAACTCCCCTAAAAAAAAAACAACATAAAAAGATACAAATATTTAAACATGAATTGTGATAGTGCTACCATCACTTTAATTAGAAACAACAGTCACCAGTTAGATGCCCGTAAGCTTAATTATTAACCTGTCACCTCTCAGGCAGTTTAAAAACAAAGATGTTAACACTCTTACCCACATCTGTCCATTTTAGCTGTGCTATTTGGCTGAGCCATCCAACCCATGCGCTAGAAGCCCGAACACTGAATCCACTGGTTCTTCTGCAGCTGAACGACACAACAGGGAATAAAAAACATTCTCTGATCTCGCTCAACGAATGAGAAAAAAAAGAAAAAAAAAGGAGTCTGAGCACAAGCCATGCTAATTGTTGATTACTCTAAATCTTATCCTTAAAAAAAAAAATCAATTTTCTTCTTTGAAAAACAAAGTCAAAACTTATTCACTTATCATTAAACGTGGTGCAGGAAATAAGTTTTTTTTTCTTCTTATAATAGCGTGTTGCATGTTGGTGGGAGGCCGCCACAGCAGTGTCTAGCTTCAGTGTAGTTCAGCTGCAGTGTGAAGAGATTGTAGCACCATCTGCTGGAAGTAGTATACATAAAGAATCAAATGATGCAGGCTGGAGTTTTAAGTTTTAAGAATCTCATGTGAATAGTTTTCTCTTGGGTTTTAAATGAAGTCGTCATTTATGTTTTTGTAATATGCGGTGGATAAAAACACCAATGTAACTGGAAAAGACAGAAAAGGGTTACCCATCCTGTTACATCACCAAATTGCAAAGGTAAAAGTTCATGAAGCCTCCTTACATCACATTCATAGCTTCAACTATAAGACATATAAACAGCTTTTTCTGCTATTCAGTGAATCCTTTGGACAACTAATAATGGGTTAATCAGGCTGATTGCACATTCATCACTGCGATCTGTTTCTTTCACTTTTTTTTTTTGTCCTGACAAGGGGAAGTGTGTTTTACTTGGGAAATGAAATATTTAGTGACCTGCTCCTTTTGCCCCTTTTGCTGAAGACCGGGGCCTTACAGCTGAGTAAACAGCAGAGCAGAACTGCTTAGTGGACAGGTAATGGCTAGCACCCATCTTCCCCCCGAGCACTGACCAGTAAAATAACCCTCAGTCCAAATGTGAAACGTAAACATTTACTCTAATTTTTCTCTCAAATATAACTGGAAAATAATTGGGATAACATCACTTTTTTTGCATTCTTGATTAACACTTGTAGTAAAGGATGGATAAATCTTTGAAGGAAACAGAAGAGTTAATGAGATGTTTCTTTTTTCTTCTGAATGCTACACTGATATTGTTACTTCTCCCATTCAACTGCAGCTTTTATCAAGTTTTTAAGTTCTTTACATTAAGCACGCTTTATGTTCAGTGTTACTTATTAGTGCTTCACTACCCTGAATGTTGTTTACAGTGTTGTAAAAAAGTCTTTGTCACAAAATAGATTTGTTGTCACACTTAATTGTTTCAAATGAAACTGATTTTCATTTCAGACAAAGATCAGATTTATTAAGTAGAAATAGTTACCCAAATGCACCTGGACATGTGTGTAAAATATTTCTGTGCTCCATAATAAATCACTCAGTAATGTTTTGGTTTTAATTGTTGCTGATTTATTTATTTTTTCTAGCTACACCCAGCAAAAGCATTACTTTCTTGAAGGTGTGAGTCCTGTTACTGCTTGCATAAAATTAAGGTGGTATTTCAAGGGTCTGATTTGCTTCTTCAGGAACTGGGTGACTTGCTGCAAGAGACACGACCATATAGTCTGCTCTCTACTGGAAAGGTTCATAAGAGAATGTCTCACTGGCACTGCATAGTTCATGATCTTCTCTATCTCTGAATAGCAAAAATCAAACGGAAGATTTTTGAATTGCCTTTTCAGAAGTAATGAAATGTGGTTAAACCACAGCACCATGCCCTGAAATATATCGTTCATATGCCAAATCTTTCAGTGGCTGACTCACACAATTCTATAAGCAGAAGTGGCCAAAATTCCTGCACAGTAACGTTAAAAACTCATTACCTGTCATTCCAAACATTTATTTGCAGTTGCTGTGACCAGGAATGGCAAAACTAGCTATTAAGGGGCAAGCCTTTTTTTATATAGCATAAATGATATGTTGTTTGAATATCATTGGAAACTATATTTTGTATTTACTCAGATTATCTTTCTCAGACATCAAAATTTCTGTAAGAATCTGAAACATTCAAATGTGACACAAAAGTGAAGTTCGTCAAAGAAGGCCAAAGAAGAGGAGAAGGCCTGTCACATAATAGGATTTAGGAGATTGTAGACTCCTCGACGAGAGCTAGTTGTGTTGGCCTAATCAACAAGTTTTCTTTTTACATGCAAATTACAGTGATAATTTGCTTACACATCTGTCCATTTTTAGGCTTTCCTGATCTTGAAAGACAATGTTTAAGAAGACATGTTTGTACTGGACCTTTCTTAGAAATTAATTTCTAAAATTGACTTCCTTCTTCCTTCCATGAAAATACTACTGAAAACATTAAGGACAAGCATGTCAGATCTGTAGATGGCGATGTAACACACTGACTGAAATACATGAAAAACAAACAGGGTGAGAAGTCAGATGTGTTTTGGGTAGGCTATCGTTGCAATGTTTTCTGATAAGGTGACCAAACTTGTTCATCTTTGTGAGCAGAGCTCCGCTTAGGTTGGCGAGAGGCTGGACTTGGGTTGCTAGGTAAAGGTAAAGTGCTCACTTATTGCAACTTCATAATCAGGAGGTTTTGGAAACAGCTTGTTTTCTAGACAGCTTGTTAACGCCAAGACAACAGAACATTCACTTATTGCCAAAACCCTGCTGTATTTTGTTTGGACTGTTTCTAGAAGACATAGAGACCCGAATGCAAGTACAAAAATATACAGAAAGAGAGTTTTCCATAACAGGCCCACATAATCATACCACACAAAAGTACTGATTGTCTTTTGCAGACAAAACAACCAAAATGTAAACCACAATCAAAGACAAAATTGCCTTTAATCACCATCGAAACACCTGCGTACTGACAGAAACTAAGGATTGATGGAGATAGATCGTGTGTGCCTGATCAAGGTCTATTGAATTCTGAGTCTCACGCCCCATCTTCAAATGACCAGTCAGCACTAATGCACCCATATCGTGTCTATAAGTGTGAATTGATTTATATTGCCGCAAAGCATCCCCAAGACATTGAAAGAGCACCATTGGAACCCAATACCAATTATATATGTTTGTTTGTGCGGAAATGGCCACTCAGTACAGCGGATCAATGTGGGCCATCAAAGGTCAGTGCAACACATTTCTGCTGAAAAGTTAGTGTGCCATGCAGCGGCTTGCCCTGACTGGAGAGGAGGTGCAGTAAAGAGGAACAGGTAGATGAAATAGGTTTCTAACTTGTGGAAAGCTCCACACCTACTTTTCAATACACTAGCTCAGATGTGCTTAAGTCTCCTAAAGGCATCTCGTTGAATCATTACAGTGAATGGAAGGAAAACTGTCCATATCCAAGGCTAACCGGGGTTTAAAAGTGAGAAAGCCGAGACCCTCTCTGAGGGAACAGAGTCTGTCGATATTCATATGTAAATCTAATTAAAGACCATATTAATTACCTGGGCCAGAATGAATATTGAATCTAACATCTGGCTAACCTGTTGAGAGAGTATACTCTTACGCAAGCATGCTTATAGATTGCTCTCTTTTATTTTTTCTCCCCTTTACTGCACATGTCTCTGAGGACCTCTTGAATCCATATTAATTTCCTCTCTTGCAGTTATGCTGGACAGGGTATGAGCTGTGCTATTTCACTTTTAATCTCTCAGTAATTTAGTAATGTGTAAACAAATTATGCCGCAATATTAATGTAATTGGTTCTTGGAGCTGTTCAGAAAAATCAATGTGTTTGCAGAGGATGCAGTAAATCGCAATGGGTTATTATAATCATGTGTCAAGGGCTGATTATGTTATGAAACTAAGAAGTAGATGGCAGTCACAGGTCAATACGACTCAGCTTCATAAAATCTATGCCTCTCAATTCATTAACGTGAAAGGAGTCAACAAGCTCTGTCTTCATTTCCTTCCTTTTCCCCAGTTGACTGGCGGCTTCCTGCGTATGGCTATGGTTTTCACAAGGCAAATAAAGAAGGAATATAATATCAGACCATAATGTCTGAGATATTTTTGAAAAAAGTGTACTACATTGTTTATAGCTTACTATTAATGTAGTGTTCACAAACACACAGATAACTTTCATCCACAGTGACTACTCTTGTCTTCAGACCTTAAAAATGTCAAGACTTTTAAGGTCCTGTTGTGCTTCACCAGTGATGAGTTTTTACAATTTCAGTGTTACTATGACATCTAAGTTTTACATTTGTCACACATATGGGGACACATGTGTGCCCCTTATGTCTTATTTGAATCATTCCATGGTTGTGATTTAGGACGTTACTAAAACTTAAAAAGAATCGAAATAGCGGTTAATGTGTCAGGCTTTATATTTATTCAGAAGAATGATTTCTTGTTGTTGTGTTGTGTTTCTTGTGAAACACTATATAAAAGCAGCTCCTTTTAGGACAGAGTTTTCTTTCCATGTGTTTGCTTAGATCAGTGGTTCCCAAAGATTTTCTGGGGCCCCCTATGGATTACAATAAAATCATCCCCAAAAAAGAAAAAAAAAAACAACTGGGCACACACATCGTTCAACCAGACATGAAATATACATATTTTGTTTTCAAACTCCACTGAAGTTTATTTCACACTTCAGGTTGAAACAAAACACACTACAGACCATGCCTACAGTGCAACACTTTTGTGTAACTATTTTTCTTTTTTTTTATTCATCCATTCTGCTCCCAGCGACCGCCCGCAATGGCACTGTGCCTCCCCCAGGGGGTGCGCTCCACACTTTGGGAACCACTGGCTTTGACTTCTATATTTGCTCTGATTTTGAAGAACTTCTGGTTGGTTTACCTGCATTATTTGCCATCACCTGGACTGAAAACTCCCAAAAGATGAGCAGCTGACAGTTGATTCAGTCACGAAGGAAACAGTATCACAACAAGCAAGGAGTTGTATTTTTCCAGTTTAGTTGAGCCAAGCCTAATCCACCTATTGGATTTTGTTGCTCCAAGTCCTTTGTGTGAATTTATTGCTTTTTTGTTTTTACTTTTTGTTAAATTTTGTGTAAAATCCTTGCCAAGGTATGTTTTTTCTCCACACTTCAGCATCACCCGACGCCTTTTAGAGCCTTTTTTCTTCATATGTAATTCATCATTCATTGTTTCAAAGCAGAAAAACACAGAAATATTAAACAACTTGAACAAAACAAACCTGACCCATCTGTCGTCCTGCCATATGGAATCACCTTCAGACCAGAACCACTGTTGTGTTGACATACATTCATGTTCACTAAAATAGATTGGATCTGACTGGTCAGAAGTATTTGAGAAAGAAAATTCTGTACTTATAACAAATAAAGCAATGATTTTATCTAATAATTTGATATATGTGGTAAATTCTCAACAAGCAAGTTGAGCAGCCATAATTAACAAATTATGAAGTCTCTATTGATTTGAGTTGTTCCATTTAGGCAAAACCCAAGAAAACAGGGAAATCAAGTCGACTAAACAGATCTTAAAAAAAACAGTCAAATAAATGAGTGTTTCCATTCATGAGAAATAGCACTTTGATGAAACCAGCACAGAATACTGAGACAAAACAATGTGTTAATACAGCTTTGAGTGAACTCGCTCACTCTGGTAGCAATTACAGCTGTCTGGGGGTTATGATGGATAGCCTTTGTTTACACTGTTTAAAGAGGGAGACAGATTTCAAAACACCATTGTGAGTTACACATAAATAATTGGGTTAAACCTGAATGCTAATCCGGAGTAAAGGCTTTTGCAGTCGCCCCCAAAAAAGGTTCAATAATCAAACAGCAATAACAATTCCCATCTTCACCATGAAATTATGTCCGTTTTATATACCCGCTCATACATCTTCGCTTGACAGGTTTCAGCCAACTGTAACGATTACTGGAGGCGTATACAAGAGTGGTTTAGACTACCCTCTTGTGAAAATGATTAAAATAAAACATCTTGGAAGTAGGGCCAGTGCGCTTTTAGCTGCACGCAATATGCAACCTTTGGAAAGAACAAAATCCAAACTCCAAATAATTACAAATATGGCAGAAGAATAACGAATTTCAAAGAATGATGTTACCGTCACAAAAATGTTTTAGCTTTAGAATTTGTTTGACGGGCTAGAAAAATATCTAAAGACAATGTTGTTGTATTTTTACAATAGAAAACCAGCTAAATTTCACACATCTTGCTCAAACTGCACTCAATGACGCTACAGAAGTTTGTCTGACAGTGAAGTTCTCTGGGTGCATTCAGATGAGACCTGTATTGCAAACAAGGAAACATCTTTCTGATATTTTTTGTTGCATAGTTGGCAAACATTCATGAGAAATCTTAATTCACGGCACAGCTGAAAATCACAATCACTGTGCCGTCTTAAGAAATATTGCTTGTTGTACAATTTTAAAAACCTTTTTTGCAGATTTACTTGCTTTCTTAGTCATTTATGCTTACAAAATAACATAAAAAGCTCGTCATTTGGATATCTTACACGCAGAGTGTAATTGTCTTCCCTGGGAAAAAGCAACACCTGTTTTTCTACACCAAGTACCATTAGGGAATTTCTTTCTTTGTGACGTGATCCATGGCACTTCTCACAGGTCCTGAGTGGCTTGGCAATGGGGTTATCCAGGACTACTGAAACATCCTTTTATTCCAAAATCAAACTAAACCTCTCTCCTGTTTAACAAATTGCTTGAACCACAGAATTCCTTGTCTGGGGAAGGCTTGATCAAGCTTTGAAGTCTGCAGGTCAGTGTAAGGCCAGCATTTGAAGTTCCTGATGAGGTTGGACTGAGCTTGGCTCCTCCACTGAATGCACAAGAATAAAGTGTAAGTAAATATACTGTACATGCACACTACACTTTCCAATTTCAGTATATCACCTTTGTAAACATTCTGAAGTAGTTTGGGCCCATAAAGCAGGTCAATATCACTGCTTGATAAATAATACAGAGAATTCAGTGTTATTCCTTCATGGCTCCTTCAGCTTAGACAGGAAGGAAACATAAATAGTGGACAGTCAGACACACACAAAAAATAAAAAAAGAAACTAGCACTGATCATGATAGTTCTAGTAATCAATAGATGAAATAAACCTTCTCCTGTGATCACTATCTGCTCAAAGTGAATGAAAATATTTTGTAAATACTTTGTTAGCATTTGCCTCCGCCACCACGCAGACCCTCCCCCACCACCACCGACACGATTGTGAAATTAAGCTGTTTGTACTCATAGCACATCCTTTACAACAGGAAATTTCACTACGAAGTGGAAAAGAGGAGGGAAGCGAATCATTAACTGACTCATTAATTCTGCATAATCACTTTTTTTGGACACTTTTCTGACACTTCCGCTATGTGTGCTTCATACTGTTAACAAGCCAGTATGACTTCAGCAGAGACTGGAGATGCAGCACCTTCAGACAGCACTACTGGGACTAGTGGGAGATCAACTTAAAGGTGACATAGGCAATGCACAGTAAGTTTATTTTGTATAAGCGGTCATTTCGAAGCACTATTTGATTTTAAAAAGAGTAAGTTAGTTGATAAACCATCTTTCAAGAGTCTTGATATTAAGGATCTAGATCCAGCTTCTTTAAATGATATTTTACCAATTTGGTTTTCAGAAAAAGAGCACATTTACCTTTGCGAGGATGATAATGTGTATGTAATATTTCAAGTGGAGTACAGCCAAAACAGAATTAAAGAGATTGACAGCCACAGAACTAGAAGATAAGAAATGTTGCAGAAGCAGGAGAAGTCAGTCTGAAGACCCCTGGGCTCAACAAGAGCTAGATTTACCATTTTGTGCTAACGGTAGGAGCCACGGTCATTGATCGAGGCTGGAGAGCCATGGAAGCTGCCATTTAGGCTGGAACAATACAGCTGTGATAGTATTGATTGATGGGGTTGGTCCTGTTAATATTATTTATGGTGGCGGTGGGGTCGGGGGGTACACAACTCTGCGGGAGTAAGCAGCTCCTCATAATAAGTGGTAATTGATGGCATGGGAGGCCAAGGCTTCCTCATCCTTCCCTCTCACTACTCACTGACCCCAGTCCTGTGAAACTCAGACAGATTGCCTCTAACACAGTTATGATTGATATTATCAGATTACATAACCCGCTACAGAAGCCTTGTGGGCCTAGTCAAGTGGGCACATTGATTTTTGATTAGGACGCCACTCAACACATCTTTGAGGGAGCAGGGAGAATCTATCCTGCTTTTCCAGACTCTTAAATGAATCCTTACTGTTTTATGAGCATATACCATCTCTTTGCTTAAACTGAATCATGATCTTTCCTTTGACTGATAGACTGTTAAACAATGGTTCAATAAAATGTACTTTAAATTAAATTTTATAATAAACTAAATACTGTTTCCCTTGCTGATTTTTTTACCTGTATGTCAGTTACAGCTGCCGTATGTAGCATTTATTTTTTTTTTTAACATATTTTTTAAACAGTCACCATGTCATGATAGCATAAGACAGATAATCTGTAAAAAGATTGATCTCCTCCACTGCCTCTCCTGAGCTATGATTGCCATCTGAAGAAATGCACCACTTCCGACCCAAACCAATCAGTCAGAGCTAGGAGGAGGGTCTTAGCGCTCTCAATCATCCTTGTGTACTCTCTGCTCAATGTGCTCATGGTGGAAAAACAACTTACTGTTATAGAAAAAATGTTTATCCGGCATCATCGGTGGACATTCTAACTATCCTAGCATCCATGACATGCTCTAACATCAAGAAGTAGCTATGCCATATCAGAGACAGAGAATGAGCAGCGCAACAAGAGATTGTAATTGACAGCACTGAGACCCTCCTCCTGGCTCCGATACCATACTGTCACGACATAGTGACAGTTTCAAGAAATATGTAAAAAAAAAAATTATTAATCTAAAACTGCAACTTCTGAACAATAACAATGTCTTTTTCATCTTTGAAATAAATATTAAAAAAAAAATCAAGCACAAGTTCTCATTAAGTTGACAATATATTATTTTACTGAAAAACAAAGGTGGCTTTTTGAACATACATGTGCAGTAAAAGACCCAACTGTTTCCTACTGTGCTTGGAGTTTTCTCCCTCTAAAAACACTCCATTACTGCCATCGGATGGCCGACGTCCAGGAGATCTCAATGGCTTTCTTTGAGTGAGTTGCAATTTTCATCTGTAGCTCACAGTTAGATGAAATCAAAATTTGGATGAAAAACATACTAGCGTTTCCCTCGGGATTTGTCACAGTTTGTGGTTCCATTTAGTGAAAAGGTGATGATCAAAAGAGGAGCGAATGTGTAACTGAGAACGTGCAATGATGGATGTGATTAATGTTTCTTCATGACTTTTTTGACGCCTCTGGTGTAATGGCTTCTTGTTGTAGAAATCATTAATTATCATTTTGGTTCACTCAAGAATTTGTCATTGCTGGATTTTCCACAGCATAATATTGAGCTTGCATGCTAGCTGCCAGGTGTCTTTAATTTCTAGTTAGATTGCAATTAAATAGTGACAGCATAGAAATATTATGGAGGTAATGGTGTGACACAACCTCAGGCTGACCAGAAAGAGAAGAAGGAACAGAGTTGTCACAGACCAACACAAAATATTAAGAGTGCCTCTAAAAAAGCTCTGCTTATTTGGTCTTGCATCTGAATTCAGAACAGGTAGAGGTTCCTTTCTTCTCTAATGGACCCAACCTATAAATTTAAAGCTGAATTAGACCAGAGTTGTAAATATGATAATAACAAATTGCTCCCTTTGTGCTCTTTCTCATTGTTCTGTTGCATTTATAGGCCATCTTCCAGTTAAAGCGGAATCGATTCGTTCAATGATCTTCAATCCCTCTGTTTTTTTCTCATTCATTCCCTAACAGCCCGCCTCCAACCCCCCCTCTGCATCTAATGCTCTAACCCTCTGCCTCTTTATCCCACCCTCGCCCTCATCAGCACAGAGGAAAGCTGTGAATATGAACATTATAAGCTTTGGGTTCAAAACTTAATGGTTCACAAATCAGCCGCTATGGATTTTCCGCTGCTGCGATCAATAGCAGCTGGACCGGGGGGTTGTGATTTCCAGCTTTCAAATATACTCCCACATCTAATTCATATCTATGAGCTAAAGTGTTGAGCTGAAATAATTGGAAGTCATTAACAAGATTTCAAAATGAGGCATTGTGGAGATTTTTTGTTGTATAAAATGCTTTTCCAATGTACAATCTTATGCATATGCAAATTTTAATTTATTTAATTTCCAAATTGGAGAATTGTATGCCAAAAAGAAACAAAAAACATTTTCTCAGCTTGCAGTCCAAGGGTTAGTGCTGCAACAAGCACATTTATGGTTATCATCTTGCCTCCTAATATTTGGGATCCTAAAATGACAGTAATGGCCAAAACCTTCCTTGAAAATCCACAGATATGTGAAGCCTTTTTTTTACAACTTTGATTAATGATTACTGTAAATAAAATCCTAAATTTTATTTGATTCCTTCACATTAAATAATAATTAAAAAAAACATTTCTATGACTAATGCATTAAAGATTTTTCCACAAGGAGTGAAAGCTAATCACTAAAACTCCATACAGAAATGTTGGTTTAAAAGAAATACCCTAACCAAACGGTTTCCAGCGTGACTCGAGGTCCCGGTCTATGCAGGCAACATCTCTCTGCTGGCCAAACAGCAAAGAGAAACACAGAACTATTCACTGCAGGATGGCCTCACATGATTAATGACCTCCAATTATGGCCGGGATGGCAGGTTTCATGGGTTTCTACTGCCCAAGCCTCCCCCAACCAATGATAAACTTTCTCAGGCATGCCTCAGGAGCTCAACTCTCTTAGATCAACATCATCCCAACACTGGGACAAGAAGCTCATGTCCACAGAAGCCAGGAACTATGGAGTCCCTCTTCCCTCTGAAATACAGGACATTATAATTTTGTTTGACTGAGTTACAAAGTAAAGCAATGTCATGTCAATGGATTTATTTTTATTTTTTGTAGTATTTTTTAGTTGTTTTAGTGGTTTACTCTTGCTTGTGTTAATATCTGAGAAAATATCCTACTTTGTAAAAATTACTTGTGCATTTAAGACTGCATTACTCAAAAAGAAAAGCTTTCATCTTGTTTCCTGGAAGTATTAAAATCAGTTTAGTAGTTCATCAAAAATACAGTATCAGTACTTTTGACTGGTCTGTTTCTGGCTGCTTGTGTTCGTTTTGTTAGACCATCATGTCTCCTGTAAAATTTTAATGTGGCCCTGTGTGATGATGGGACACTCAAAGTTAAAGCCTACCTTAGTTTTATTCAGGCCATATACTGTAATGCAGAAACTCGTAACAGGAAGATTGGGATTTTTTTTAATTGGATGCCTCATAATCAAGTTGTCTAATGTAAAGCTCCGTGGTTATGGCTTACATTAAAGAGGAATTTCAGAATATAGATGTATACCTGTTGGTATTATGACCACCTTTTCTTGATCGATAAACTGGTGACTTCAATGTTTTTCCAATGCGTAAAAATTTAAAGAAAGGTTCTCTTGTAAACTTAACAGTTGTCCTATAGAAATCGCAAGGCAGTAGTTACAGAAAATGATACAATCAGCTGCTGACAGGAAAAATTCAACAGGAAAGACAAACCCCTAGAATGTGATACATTAACACCTGGACAAGGGGCTAGTCAAATATCAAATATTACTTAACATGTGTTAATTAAGAAAAGATATGTACTGAAATACAGAAAAATGATCAACAGCATAAGAGGCTGCCAAGGCAGGCAGAAAATGTGATTAAGTCTGTTTATGGCGTCCTATCACTGCCACACAAGAACAGGACCACCTGCAGTCTGGAAGTCATTATACCGGGGTCACGGGATATCCTACAAGTAAACTCTGAGTCACTTCACCTCAAATTGGGTGTAAAGATCCCATTTCCTCTCATTGACAAACTGAACCACCTGCAGGGCGATAGGACATGATATTGTTGGGATCCGTAGCCTCCTGCTACACTGTTGTTCATCTACAACAGAGGGGGGCATAGAGTGCTTCTTGTCAGCAACCCCAGCAAAGGCATGGTCAGGGAAATGATTGTACAGACATATTCAATAAATTAGAGCATGCGCTTCAATGAAACTAATTTGTCAGATTAAAATGACCTTTTGAAAATAGCAACCATCAAGCTGATATAACATTGCTTTCATTCAGCCCAAATTTTTGTATTAATTTCTTTATTAGTCTGATCAGTCAATGCAGTCTATGATGGTGGAAGCATTTAACTTCATTGTCAGAAATGCAACATTATGTTGTTCTCTATACTATATACTTGCTAGCTGATGGTTCTTGAAAAATACCTTCAATCTATTTAAAAAAACTGGTTCATCATTGGTTTATCTACTGGTGCACACATTGTTGGAGAAATTTACGTGGGAGCAATTTATCAGTTCAGGACAGACTTAAAAAAATCTACGGAAATGAATAAAAATATGATTGACAACTTGTTCAAACATTTAGCATGCTAAGACTTTTAGTTAACATGTAGTTAACAATGAGAACTACATTGTTCTCTAATCTTGTGAAGGTCAAAACAGTTCAACAGAGATTCGTATAATATATTTTGATTAACATGACACAAGCAATTGAAAATACAGGAAACATCTGAGAATTGTACATAACTTGAATGATGTACAAAAGTGCAACTTTCTCAAAGGGACAGGAAACTGCTTTTTTTATTGTGCACAAGTGAGAAATTGATTTGAAGATTGAACGAGTAGTTTTGAGAATTTCAATTCTGTTCCTAGAAACGCACCAAAGCAACTGAGAAAAACTATAAATAAAATTTTTGTTTTGAGCAAAATACTTAACATAAGTATATTTGCTTTAAATTATACTTTAGAGCATGACATGAGCCCTCTGGTTGGTTAAGTGTAACCTCCATAGAAAGCCAGTTAGTGACTTTGGTCTCCCGGACTTTGGGGTGTGGTCGGTTCTAGTGGTCAATTTGTAAAACGCTGAGGCACCTTTAAGAGAAATTTTCTTTTTGCAGTTGTTTCATGATAACGCTTAGTGACCTGTGGTCTCAGTGGGCTTTTCAGCTATCCCGTGGTTTGAAAGCATAAACTAACAGTGTGTTATGCTCTTGCTGACAGTTCTGAATCGTGGCTCTAACCACACACACCAGCGGCACCTCTGGAATGTCTGATAAAATGATATTTATTCCACACATTAATGAGATTAATGAATCGGTGCAACTCAAAGCAGCTTTTCCTTTTTGCCTGGCCCTGAAATAATAACACAAAGGTAATTATAGTGCATCCATCAATCTGCTGCTGGACAGTCTAATTATCTGGGCATTTCTGAAGTGCTCTCACTTCTTTGCACCCATTTGTATTGTTTGATGTGTTATTTTTTCATTAATGGAGAGCTCATCTGCTGCTCTTCCTGCATGTTACAGTGGCCGCCTGTCAGTCGCTGAGGAAGGCGTGATTGAGCACTAAGGGAATGGAGATTGAGAGATCCAAAATTTCCATGATGGATGAAGATGTCATACCGCTAAGAGGTACACATCATCGAGTCATCATGCATCTTGACAAAGAACTCTTATCCTCCAAAGGGAATAATGAGGATGCTGACAACACATTGCCTATAATCAATGGCTCTCAAATGAATAATCAAGTCCTCTAATTGAACATGAAATTTCTTCCTGAAATAAGACTCTTTGTAAAAACTACAGATGAAACCTGAATCTGTCTTTTGCTGTGGTGGAGAGCTATGCAGTTCATATTTACATAAAGCAAATAAAAGCTAATGCAGAACTAATCTCTGAAGAGATGAAATACATAAAATAAACCTTTACAAAGCAAATTTAGATTGAAGAAACATTTCCAAATAAACCTTTTTCACAAAATAAAGCTTTTGAGAGTAATGTATATGTGTAAGAACAGTGAAAAGTACCACTGGTTATAATATCTATTTACTGTATAGCTCAACAGGCTCAGCAGATATTGGACCAACACACTTTTGTTTGAACAAGAGGCCCCATTTTTTGTTTGTTTAAAAACGTTTGTTCTTGTGTGATGCATACGGAAGAGGATTAGGGCCACTGAAAAAAAAAATTTAGACTTTAATCGCAGAATTCTGACTTTTTTCTCAGAAAATCTCAGCAATCTTTTTAAAAATGGAGATACATCACTTCTGCAGTAGAATCTAAGCAACTGTAAATGTTAATTGGATAAAACATTTATAAATAGGCTATCTGCTGCATAAGAATTGCAAATAGGTCAAATATAAATATATTATTTGTTAAATTAAGAAATGTAATTTGTTCCCATGTACAAATGAGGGAGAGTGAGAGAATCATCATGTAATGTCATAATAAGTTTCCAGTTTTTGTTCCAAGCATGTTCCAGTTGAACATGTATGGAACAAAACTTAATTGTCACCAGCAAGGAAATACTCAAAGAGATACAGTAATTACTAATTATTAATTAGAAAACTATTTTGAACATTTCTGTTTATGGTTACAGTTAGCCAATTGCTACATAATGTATCTTTTGATGGTGGAGCAAGTGCATAAACTACTAAAACCTATCTTCTCTCTCACGAACTGCCCACTCCCATCAACTGGACTGTAATGGATATCCAAAGCAATGATAATTACGTGTGCTGACCAGGGCATAACAAGGTTTGGCTCAGCCTGCCTCCCATCCTGACTAATTGTGCAGCATATGGAGAGCCACTTCCTGGAGCTTCCTCCCTAATGGTTCCACACAACTGACGTTTCAGAGAGAGAAAATAAAATGTCCCCAGCTGTCTAAATAACTGGATTTGATTCCCTTCCTCCTCTATTATAAATATCAGCTGCAATAAACCCAGAACTCATTCTACTTTCAGTCTGATGGTAAGACTCCAACAGTTATCCCATGCTTTACATCTGTTTTGATGTGTCCCAATACACCTGAACAAACTGTTTCACCAAGTACAGCTGCTACAGTTCTTTAACCCATTGTTTAGGGAGGATCAGACAGTCTGGGTTTCCACTGGCTCAAAAATGAAACAAGAAATTTATTTAAAAGTCTGTATATGCCCAGCATGCTACAAATCATCTGACTGTCCTGTCTGTGTTCTGAGTTGGACTCGAGGGCAGCGTCACCCCTATCTGATAAACACTCCCTTCCTTCCCTGTAGCAATGGAGTATGGGGAGTGAATGGAAAAATGTAGAGTTTGGGCTTAGGTTACATCTGTAGAGGCAGCCATGGACAGGTTAATAGTAAAACTGTGGCATGGTCTCAAATTTAATTTCAATAAGATCATTAAAAATTTGAGACAAGTCATTCTACTTGAATCAAGTGTCTTGTAAACGGCTCATAAATGTCCAGCTCTCTTTGTAAACACTTGGCTCAGTTACTTGCCAGCTCTGGAGGGAGAACACTTACTCATAAGTGCTTCTCTGCTTTGGTTTTACGTGGATGCAGAACAGACGACAGTTACCCAAACAAACGGGGAGAAGCATGAATGACTAAGGGGCCATCCTGTCCATGTCACGCAGGGTCACACTTGTGTACAGTTAGACTTGATCAGGTCAAACAGGTACGTAGGTTTTCCCCCTTTCTTTCACTATGGTGCCATTTAGTCTTTTAAGTAAAAACAAATCAAACTATAATGGTAAATTGTTTCAAATAGTACATTTGCTTTAAATGTACACCTCTATCTGTCTATCTGCGTTTGATATAGAGAAAGGAGCACAAAGAATTTTAGTGATTTTATTTAAGTGGCTGATGTCTCAGACAGGTACTGAAGTTCAAATTCAAATCACACGTGACCCTTTGCTGTCGCTATAAATAGCATCCAGTTTGAGATAAAACATTATAATCACTTATGTTAACTGCTGAGATTCTATGTAACTGCCAACACAATATTACACAAATAGCAAAAATTATTATAAATTTAAAAAATAGCACATTTGTATTCAGTCTTATTTACTATAATACCTCTTTGGAAAATATAGTGCTTCCAATAGCTTTCTGAAGTCATATAGTTATTTATTACTAATGTTTGACCTAATTGTAATGAAATGTGTTGTAATGATTAGTATAAATCCAGATGTTTTGTGAAGTCCTAGTAGGTTTGTTAGAGAACATCAGAGCATTGATAAAATCAGGAAACTTAGCAGACAGGTCAATGATAAGGTTGTGGAAATGTTGATGAGAAGGTTAGGTTATTAAACAATTTGACAAACTTTGAACATCTAGAGAGTAATGATAGCTACAGGCTTATCAAGACAAATGTTTCCATTTAAACTGATACACCAGACAAGGAGAGCCAATACATTATATTAGAAATGTCATGGCTGTTTGTTAATATTTATATTATATAATATATAACTGTAATGTATGATTAGATGGAAACTGCTTTAATGATTGGGAAAGTGTCTACGGTAGTTCCCGTATGCGTGGTTCAATTTTATTTGAAAGCAGATTCTGGTATGTGAAGAAGAAGAGAGAGAAACCGGAAGTAAAGGAGAACTATGGAGGAGAGGAGTTAGAGGTTGGCTGGAGGAAGAAAAGAGTGAGTTGCCAATGTGTAAAGTGAAACTCATATGGACTCGCAAGAACTTCGTTTGTGTTCGTGAGGTGGAAATGTGCGGACAGGATTCTCCCGTGAACCTGACGGAATTGTGGAGTGGTGTGAGTGACGAACTCGATTGAGAGGGGATTATCTATCTGCTAGCTCAGCGGCTAAAGCTAACTGCCAACAGGACTTGGCTGAAGCATTGGCGGCTTGCCAATGCAAAGAGTAGAGACCTCGGTGGGGGTTATAGGAACTCGAAGGAAGAAGTTCTGATGGAATCGTACTGGTTGTGGTGAGAACGTTTTTCCCCGGACGCTCTCAGGAGTTTGGGGTCATTCCTTACCAGGGACGTTCATCGGGTAAGTGGAAAAACGCTCGCACTTCTCTCGGGCCTTTAGTGAACTGACTGAATCTTTGTTAAATGCCTACTTTAATTTCCCTTTTGTTTTAGATTGGCTAAAAGTACTCTTTGATTTAAGTTGAAACACAACTGCCAAGTGGTATAAGTTTTATTTTTTTAATTATCAACAAGTAAACAGTTGGATACTTTGTTGAAGCTTCTGGTAATTTTGCTGAGTTCAAGACACACTTTATCTTTAACCTAAGCTCTGATCTGACTGCCAAGGGTATCTGTAATTGGGTTGTGCATGAATGAAGGTAAATTTACTTACTTGGTGAAGTAAGAATTTAAATTAGACTTTTGGGTTTCATTCTACAGTTTGTGGTGGGAGAGCTCACTCTACTGAAGGTAGAGATACCATTATATTTAAAGAACTAACTACTTCCTTAATGTCAAGTGCATTAAGTGAGTGCTACAGTTGTCTACATGTGCCAGGGGAGATCTGTGCTACAAAAAAAATATCTTAAGATGGTGTCCTAATTGCGTGATTGAGCTTAATAAATTCAGACTGCATTCAGCATCAAAGTAGGCAGGCAACAATGACGTAACAGCATCCTGTGTTTGTGTGACCTTCAACCATTTGGTCTGTGTGTATGTTAGCATTTAGCACCTTGTTAGGCCAACACATTTTTGCAAGAAATACATATGTTGTGAGGACACACTGCTCCTTGTGGGGCCAAAAGCTCAGGCCACATAAAAGAAGTGCTGTTTTGTGGTTAGGTTTAGAAACAAGGTGTGAATTGGGTTTAGGTTAGCATTAGGTACAGCATGTACTAGCTAGGGTTTGCAGTGGTGTCAAACTCCAGTCCTCAAGGGCCGGTGTCCTGCAACTTTTAGATGTGCCTCTGCTGCACCACACCTGAACAGAATAATTAGGTCATTAAGGCTCTGGAGAACTGATCTATACAAGGAGGAGGTAATTAAGCCATTTCATTCCAGTGTTTTGTACCTGTGGCGCATCTAAAAACTGCAGGACACCGGCCCTTGAGAACTGGAGTTTGACACCTGTGGTTTAGAGCAAGAGTCAGTTAGGCTGTAGAAATAATTAAAAATGAATGGAAATCAATGCAAAGCCCCTGTGAAGATAGATAGACACCATGTGTTGAGCATATGTGTAGAAATAATTGTTTGTGTTGAGAAGATGTATGTAAACCAAGTTTTCAACTGTAGGTGCATAGTTTCTAGAGTGGTGAGAAGGGTAGAAGGCATTTGGTCACATTTAGTTTTAGTAATTATGACTAAAGGATTTCCTAAGATACATTTTTGTTTTTCTTAATTTGTGCAGCGTTGATATTGAATTTCAATCTTTTCCACAACAATAGTTAGCTTCAAAAGACCTATGATACAATTCTTCCTCCTTTCACATAAGGATGTTATGAGGAACAAATAAATACTTTTGATGATAACATTATATCCAGATCAAATAAGTTTACTTGCATAGCTCGTCAAGATGTCAAGCAGCTCTGTAAAATGCAACATCTCTGCTCTAGACCAAAATAAAAATAACTTCTAAGTCTCAGTGTGACAAGGAGCTATGCTTCCTTTACTCTCGAATGGAAAAATCCGGCTCATCCCAGGCACGACATCTTTAAGTTGAGTTATTCGCCTCAGCGACTGATAGATCACCTCTCCTGTCTGACTTGTGTGGTTTGGGGCGATTTCATTTTCCAGGCCCACTCAGAAGTTATCTAAATGGATTGTACAATAATCTGCTATGCCCTGAAACCACACAGAAAATAATTACTCTGTGTTCACATGTTTGACAGGAAAAATTAGTAACGATCACCCAGAGAGCAGGTGTTTTTCTTTTTCTCCTCTTTCTTTTTTTTAGTCCTCTTCGAGTGCCCGCAGCAGAAAAGGTTGTGTACAAGGCTAGTATTGATTTTGAAACCATTTGACAAAGGATAAATAAGACAGGGGAGAAGGGAGGCCTTAGCCATGAGCTTTTTGATCAATCAACATGTCACAGCTGAAACTCAATTCAATTCTTATTTATCAAAATCGCTTGCATGTTTAGTATGCTATGCAACTGTGCTTCCCTTCAATGTTTAGTGGTCCTTTGAGCCATACACATCACTGTCACCTGCAAAGATTTCACAACTGAATTTGTTTGCTGCAAAGACTTTATCACACAAATGCCTCGAATTCGTGAGAGCTGTATAAGATTAGGATTTTCCATTCACCCATCATTATCATGATGCTGCATGATAATAAAGGACATACAAAGTGACCATAACCAAAATAATAGTCTTTATGTATATGCTGTTGTGTAGGTTGAGTGTCCAGAGGTGTTTATGTTAACAGATGAGCAGCTATTACATTTGATTTCTCATGAAATGGCTGAAACCCCTGTAATTTTGGACAGCCTTCATGTACATTTATGAAGCAGAGGTGAAAGGTTTGGACCCAACCAGTCATTTTATAACAATGCAGTCTGATTAGCTCTGAACACTGAGGGCAGCATCACCTGATTGTAAAATCCATTTCCTTCTATGTATACATGAATGCTTTTTAAACCTTATTTTACTTTGTTATTATGGAAGATAAAAAAGAAACGAGGTCACATTTTTACTGCCATTAAGCAATCTAACCCCTCATCCAAGTGGGATCAGCCACTAACCCTTCATACACTTCACTGGAACGCATAGTAATCTCTTAAACAACAGTGCTAGAACATTTTGAGAAGTTATAGGGTTTAGCAAAAAGGTTAGATAGTGAAATGGTAAGAAACCCTGTTTTAAAGGCCAGCCAAGTATTACAAGGTTATGGCAGACAATCTCTGGCCTGTGGGTAATTTAAACCTCACAAAGAAAGTTGAGGAAATTCACTCAGACTTGAATGGGATAATGCACTTTCTTATTGCTGGGAAAATAATGGCCAAAGAGCATTGATCCACACCAGCAATCTGCTAAAACACCTGTTTTTACAGAAGTTGTCACACTTCTTGATGAACATTTACTGAATTGTATTTGAGTTGTAGGACCAGGCTCTTAAATTCTATAGAAACAGGCCTTAAGTTTGTAACCTGCAGCTTCTCCTTTTTGACCTTGTGTTTGTTTGATGAATGATGTATTTTATGTACACTTACACTTAATTATGTTTAGAAAACACTAAAGACCAGGTCATGCTATACTATAAAATCAACATGTGAGTTATTCCTGTGAAATGGTTAAAATTTAACACTAAGATTCAATAAAAGGTGGGTGTTTAGACAGCTTAGATTTGAATTAAACCTGAATTAATGCGATCGTTTTTCACACAAAATGTCCCTTTCAAATCGGGCAATCCCTTATTATGAATTATTAAAGCATTGAATTGAATAGTCTAATGTCGTTTATACATGTCATTAGTTTGCTCCAAGTGCGGTAGATTTTCTTCTGTGTGACTCCTCCGTCAAAGGGAAGAACGGAGACGTTGGTTGGGAGGGAATAACAGTATTTGTATTGAGCAGAGGCGCCATTGTGTCAATGTCAAATGGAGTGTTTGCATGTCTCTCTTTGGCTCGCTGTAGCATGAGCTTTTTTTCATTTCAAATATTTTCAGTGATGCATTAGTGTCACGATGTGTCGGTTCCATTTCTCAGAGACAGGCACAAGTCTGACAAGCTGGGCGGATGTGTAAATACAACAGAAAACACTTAACTATGAGATCATCTTTGCCGGGGTATTAATCTTGCTTTTTAAAGACCTGTGTGTCCCGACTTTGTCCATGATCTTCCTTGCCTGCTGTTGCAATACTCTGAAACATGCTCTTCTGAAAAAAATACCCATTAAGGAGATGGATGCATTTTAGGGATGGTGAGAAAACAAAAGGAGCACATAACTGCTTTTTGGGGTAGGTTAAGGATACCTTTTCAAAGGACTTCTTTGTGCAGAAAACGTCAAGCGTTGCTTAGTGGCTCCTCTAACTCTTGCACTGTAGATACACATAATTCCTTAGCTGATGAATGACTGCAAGAAAACACAGACAGAAATCTGTTTTACAGCAACTGGTGCAAAAAACCCGAAATCTTAGCTATGTGTCTAATTGTTTTAAAAACATCAGCAGCAGATGTACAGCTATATCAATCAACACAAGGGAACTGTTAAGCATCCTACTGCATGATGTTGGTATTCCAGGTCATGTCCCTCACACAGAATGGATCTTCGTTCTATTTACTGAGAGCACATCACAAAACTCAAAATGGGCACGAGGCATGTATTGCAATACATTAAACTCTAGTAACTAAAAAAAACAGCCATGAAATTGTTGGCTTCTCTTACTTTAACCATTATTGTATTCATAAGTCACTCAGCCCATTGTTGGCTCAAGTCACAGCATATTGAATTAACAGCTAATGAACAATGTAATATAGATTTTGCTTGAAAAAAAAACGTATTGCCTTTGTAGTCTGACAAATATATGAAGTCGGTTAACTCTTATCACACTTTTTTTTAACCTACCAAACTACATGTAGAAAGTTAAATAATTGCTAAATTGTATTCACACTTCAATGTTTTTTGGAGTTGCTTCAATCCAACACACCCTTTGCTCCACAGCCTGACTTGCACATAAAATTCTCTTAATTTTAATTTTGTCCAATTAAAATTTTTTGTCAACTATAAACTTGTAAAAAAAATATCTCATAGTCAGGCCATAAGTCCTCTTCTAAGCTGGCATAGCAAACTCATATTAAATTCAGCCAGGTAAACTTCAATTAATTAGAACTAAATAAGTAATGCTCATAGACCTTATTCAGAGGTTTTATGCTTGAGACAAAAGAATCATCAATTATCAGGATCTGCAAAAGGAAAAGTGATTGCAGAGAAAAGGTGAGAATCTAAAGAAGTAGAAGAAAAAAGATTTCAAAGTAACATACATGATCAAATTATAAATCACAACAGAAGTTGAACATTTACAACTATCTTTTTTTCCACCAGAAAAATACCATATGATAGTGAAAGAAAATATAAGGTAGTCTCCATGGAGGCCTGTGAAGTCTGCCCTTATTACCAATGTCAGAGATTCGATTAAGCACAAGGAAAGCAAATGATCCCAATGAACTAATGATTAATCCAGCAAGTCTATTTACTAATGTACCAGAATGCATTAAAGGCATAAGTTAATGGGGACAGGACATCAATTCAAATACAAATGAACCACATTTGCATTGGAAGCTTATTGACTGGTGTAACAAAACGAATTACAAAAGGTAATCTACTTATAAACCTTAGAGATGGATGAAACATGTTTCCCAACATATCTGCTATTTAACCTGAACCGATTCTTGCCTCCAGAAATGACAGCATCAATGCAAACAGATTGACTGGTTTGTCGTCAAACTGAAACATCAGTTCAGATTAAAAGAGACTAGAATTAAATAACCTTATTACCTGGCAGGGCTAGAAGATGGTAGTTAATACTGACTGGACATGACAAATCCAGCTAGTTACTCTGTAATCTGATAAACATATGCAATCATCTTGATATCTAAATGTAAAACGCATTTCTAATGTCAACAGAAATCTTTTTGAACCCTACTGTAATATAGCGATGTGCTGCTATGCCTGGTAGTGATGGAAATCTTCCCTAGTCTTGTCTGCAAGGCAAAGGACAGTGTGAGGGATCATCTGGCATGCCAGAGGCGACACTTCTGTGGCACTTCTCACAAAACACCAACTGAGCACAGGGTTTTCCCAAGGGTTGAGTAAAAAATAAAGAATTAAAACACTCCTCCAACTCTGTGGATCAAAGTCGCAGGCTAAATCCTCGCTTTGTTCTTGTACATAGATGAACATGAAAGCCCACTTCTGTGGATTGCTTCCCTTTGGGCCTTTGGGCACAGAGTTGTGCCCAGAACACAGTCTTATCAATAATGCTGCACTCTTAACTATAGGCTTAAACGAGTGGAGAATATTCCACGATTTGACGGAAATCTATCCATCCCCCCTTCCCAGTGGTAATGACACTTTTACCAGCTTGTCTAATAGCATCTAGTAAGTGATTTTTGTAAGGGGTGGAGAGGAGGTTTAGAAAGAGAAAAGCAGCAGTTCTATTTGATGTTTCGATCTGGGATTGATCTCGGAGGAAAGACTCGCATTCTGAAAGTAGGATTATTGGACTCTCTGGCTCTCCTCAGATGTCAAAGATCTTTGAACAGTCTTGTAAAGTGCACTACTTCCAGGCTGTTGCTGAACTGCTTATGAACTCATCAAACGGGCACCTGTCTACATTTTAATGAGGCGCCATGCGCTTGACAAGGGTCCTCTTCCCACACATACCTGTCCCCTTGAGATGCTACCACTTTTTCCTGGAAAACCACAGAACTTATGTGCTTCTAAGTTGCTTCCTCACATTTCCACTTTGACTGAAATAAATATCAACTAAATAAAGATCCTTCTAATTGTACTAGTTGGTATTTCCCAGTGATCTCAGTATATTTTCTATGCTTTTCATTTCTCAATATTTGTACCTTTGACCAATTGTCCAACCTTGGATCCAGGGGAACCGTGGGTTTGGCCTCGACCATTGAACTGCAGACCAAATGTTGACCCTTGCAGAATTGCTGAGTGGTTTTGATAGTTTGGAATTATTTGAGATATTTTTGAGGAGTGATGCCACGAGAGTATGCTGTACCTTGGTTGCTTTTAGGAATTATCCAGTCATGGTATAGCCAAAACAATTAAGGGATGGGGTGGCATTTTTGGATTTTCAGGAGTAGTTACTGAGTGGAGAAAATCTGGCTTGCGAAACTTCGTCTTATTTTTACTTTTCTCATCTTGTGGGATTTGAGACCAGGTCGGAGGCAATGGTTGGGCTAGTTAATTCAGGTTTGGTGACTGTCTTTTTGTAAAGCAGAGAAGTTTAAGTACCCTGATGTCTTATTAGAGAGCAATAGCAGGATGGTGTGGGAAGTGGATGTGATTGGCTTACTTTTTCTCCTGGACCTAAAGGTAGAAGTTGTTGGTGACTAAAGAGGACTTAAAATCTCTTGCAGCTAATTTTAGTTAGATGGGTGTGAAATCAAATGAAGCAGAAAAGATGTGAGAGGATACAAAAAAGGAAAGTAATATTTCATCCGGTGGTTATGTGTCTATTCTTTCAGGCTGCTATTTTTAAGCAAGGGTTGAGACTTCAGCATATATATTTTACCTTTTACTAGGACTAAAAGAAATGCTGCAAAATTGCTTTCTTTCGATGTACTCTTTCGGTCATGGAAGATGCAGGATTTAGTTCAGTACATTCTGAACATATTTCAGCATCATTTTGTTGACAGAAAACAGAAGCATATACAATCCAAGAATTACACAGTTTTATATAACATTTTGTTTTTGCTTTCATTCTCTTTGGATAGTGATAACTTAATGTATTAATTTGAGTGTATTTTGGGGTGTAGAATAACTATGGGTGACAGGAGGTTAAGGGACATGGCTGAACTGTAATTGATAATGTAAAGGCAGATGGGAGTCTCCAGGGAAACGAAAAGAATCCGAGCAGATGGCCAAATTGCTCCTCCTTTCTATGAAGCGGAGGACTCGGCCCTTTCATCCACATGGTATGATGGATCATTAAAGCTCTCTGTGCATAAACACCAGTGTGTATTTAAATATGGATGGAAAAACTGAAAAAAGCTAACAAGCAAAAGTGCCATATTTCTAAAGTGTTGTCAGGAGCATTGGGTTTGGCTATGAGTTATTAGGCTCACCAAGGAAGCTTTCCAACAATGAATTTAATTAAAGACCATCCTCTGAACCATACACCTCCCTCATAGAAAAGGCTGACCATCTGTAATGAATGCGGTGTGTTTACAGTTTCACCAGTTGAGGGGACTGAGATTAGCAGCTTTCATCGTTTCCTAAAAGGGCTAGCACAAATGTTGTGTGATTTTGTTTTACCAACAAAAACCTAATTAGGAAGAATTTAGGGGGAAAAAAAAAGCAGACATCCAAACTGAAACACTCAAATGCACAGTAGTTTTAGGTTTGTCTTTCCGAAGACACACATTTAACACCTTTTACAGGGTGTTGTGGGAGCTGGACACAGACAGATTGGTTAATATTGCTGAGACTCTTTGATCCCACCCTGGTCCCGAGCTAACTCTATAAATGTCACCCCACACCACCTATTTCATATTTGCTAATGCTTTTATCTCATCTTGCAGTAATTGATCTTCTAATTTGAGAGGTGATGAAGACCAACTACTTGACAGAAAGTGTAGAGTGTATTCTTTCTGTTTCTCATAAAGATGCTTCAATACTAACCAGTTTATCTGTGTTGGAGATTATAGCTTTAAGCAACTTCTCAAAACCATTTGGACAAAATTGTACATCATTGGTCAAAAATACATGAAACGAACAATCTAAGACAAATGATGCTTCTATATTTAGCAGTTGAGCAAAAGATACATCTAAAAACATGTTAGGATCAAACTGAAATTACTATTAAAATTATTAAAAAATAGTTAATACAATTATTACAAAATATTACAAGTATGTAAATAGTTACTACTATCGATAATCTTAATTACTTGAGTTTATGACAGATATTTACACATGGATGGCTCTTCATTATTTTCATGTAGTATGTGACATTAAAAGCAAATAGCCATTCTTTTAGCTTTCCCCAGCTTTGTCAGCATGGCTCATTGGTGTGACAACATTTTACTTAAAGTGATGTTTAAGTAAATAAAGTTTGTTTGGCACCTTTTACGAACAATACTGTCACAAAACTGGGTCCCTCTAAATTTCTAAGTACAGAATCTTGTTGCTAATATTACTACTTCAGTAATAGTAGCATGGATTTTATTTAGTGGTATCAGATTACAGGATGCTAAGCACTTTGTGAGGGTGTGTCACACACAATCGCAAGTACAGCACATTACAGTTTGATATTGAAACATAACAAAATGTGAAAAGGATGAATGAATGTGAGTACTTTTTATGTATAGTTCCAGTGTTACAGGTAAATGACTTTCAAGAGTCTTGGAATATGAAATAAAATGTTTTTGTTTTTTTTGCATGTTTTCAGTTTGCCTTAAGTTATTTGGAAGCTATAGTGGCAAGGAGCCATTTTCACACATTGACATAACGTAAAGCTTTGCTTACTGGTTAGCTAAACTCAGTTGCTATTTTACTGCTAAGCATAAATTTTACGATTTCAACATTTTTCAATGTTAAATAAGATTAGACTGAAAGAAAAGCTGTAATTTGTATGTAATCAAGATCATTCCACATCATGCCGTTATTTGGGAGGAAAAAAGATCCATTGAACTGGAAAGTAAACAAGTCATTAAATATGGAATGTACAACACTTCCCTGGGTCTACATTCCAGAGTAACACCAGCAAATATTAATATTTGCTTTTCATTTCAACCAGCAGTGGTACTCTGTTCAGAAGGAGTAAAAAAAAAGAAACAGAGCTAGAGTGTGGTGAATGTGAACTTCTTACAAGATATTATAAAGTGACTAAGGGTGGAATATTTTGCCTGAAATAGATGGTGACTGTAACTAAGAACTTATTTTCTGAGAAATATGATAAAAATAATTAAATCTGCATGAAAGACTTTGACTGTAGATGAATGTGAATATAAAATGGCTGACGCATATGCAAAAGATATGGCAAAAAAAGCATTCCGTTCACTGTAACTGTCAGTTTGTTTTTCTAAAGTTCACTGAGAACTAGTAAAACTAAAACAATACTGAATTGTCTCCAGTCACAAACAAGTTATTCCTTAATTTTATGCCTTGTTTTGAATTATAAATAAGAAAAATAAGTAAAAACAATCAATCATGGTGATGGGACATGGACATGATTTAACCATATACTAAACATATTTTATCAATTACTAATAAAGCATTTTTAGAATATTAATCTGAGGAACAATGTGAGCTTCATCATTGACAACAATCGGATTTCTTTTTATTTAAAACAGGCAATAATCATCTCACTTCTTAGTACTTTTACAGTTTTCATACAATACTTTTTTTGATGCAAAATACTGCAATTCACTGCAGATATTTTGTGACAGCAGTGCTTCAACAGCTCACTCTTTACAGTAATTTTCTGCTTTCTCTTCATTTTTCTAATTCAAATAAAATGTTTTTCTATGACTCCAGGCGACCAGAAGACGTTATCTTAGTTATTCTGGTTTCAGCTGCAGTTACATTCAATGAACAGAAACAGGGAACAGAACGAAAACAAATAGGGAGAAAGAGTAAAACAAACTCAATTACATGACAGTTGATATTTCAATATTTTATCATCATTTATATCTATAATTCATGAAAAATATTTATTTAAGTAAACACTTAAAAATGCTTTGAATACTTTCAAACTCACCATTATTTAAGAACCTGGGTATAAAATAGCTTGCCTGCAGGCACCAAATATGATTACAAAAGCAGAAAATGTCTATATATGAGTATTAAAAGTAGGGTTAGCAGCTTAAAAGCTGTTCGGTTATCATACAGTCACAGAAGAACAATAAAAAACATATGCCACTTGTTCGAAATATTGGGCAATTATTATTATTATGTTACAGTCATAAGTCGTTCAATAACCTCATGAGCCATAAACGCCAGTAGACGCATGCATTTCAAACACAGATTTGAAATTGTAAAATTTATGCTTAGCAGTAAAATAGCAACTGAGTTTAGCTAACCAGTAAGCAAAGCTTTACATTATGTCAATGTGTGAAAATGGACATTTGACAAGATAGAGAGCCAAGTTTCAGATTTCAGGGTATGGCCTCTCATTCTACACTTCAAAAGAAAAGCCTTTATTTTGCTGAAATGGTGTCAGTGTCTGTACTCAATTTTGGTAATAGCTAAAAGAAAGAAACAATCTGGAAGCAATTTGTGATAATACAGTTGAGATTTCTTTTTCCGCTAACAAAGTTATTCTAACTATTGACCTTTCCAGTGCCTGAATGGCATTGCCATGCGTTCCTGAATGGTTCTGCAGCTCTCAAACAGAACTTCTTAATTCAGTGTGTCACTGTTGTTTTAAGCCTCCTCTCTTGGGTGCACCACTTAGACCATAACTTTGTAGCATAACCAACTTTCTTGAAACATTATCTACACAGGAGACCATGCTTATATTCTCATACAATGTATAAAAAAGCCCTTGCATGAGCAATAAGGTATGTAAAACAACAAACGCACAATAATTTTCTCACAGGATGTTGCGTCAGAAATGTGGTGCCAGAAAATGTCTAAACAGGGACAGAATTCACAGTTGTTCTTCACCAGCATGTGGTGCAGTTTGTCATCTCACCATACTATCTCCTTTCACACTGCTGCTCCCTTGTGGTGTGTTAAGATATGATAGGCTTCTCTGACAAAGTGTAAAGTCTCTGAGGATTAATTAGGGACAGGGAAAGAGATAGATTGTGTTAATTCCTGTGCTAAGAGCTAATAAGCAGGAGATGAAGAAGCTATAAAAATAGAGATAACCAGAAAGCTTTGATTTATTTACGGAAAAAATTCAGCTCCTACAAACTGAACAAATAAGTGGAGTCTTTTTTACAGTTATTTTACAGATCAAATTGACTGAACTCACGCAATATTTATGTCTTTTATTATTACTCGCCCAAACTTGTCTCTCAGTGATCCTCCTCGTCCCACCCCTTCATCCCAGCTGCTGATTCACACCACAGAAATCAGGTAAATCCCACATTAACTCCAAGGAAACAGCCCATTAATATTTCACTTGTTTTCAAGCCTGTTTGTGCCATATATCAATGCCCAACCACCTCCTTCAGAGTCATACATTAGAACTATTTTTAAAATACTTCATTGTCAGCCTGTGGCAGACTCATTACTTATTAAGATAAGAGAAAAGATGTGCAGGAGCAGTTGGTGGCTCAGCTTGCTTTAAAAGCTCCACTGCACTCCTTCCACCTCCTCTGCTTGCCTGCTGTTCCACCTCTGTCTCTTCTGCCTTTTGTCCTCATACTGTTAGTGAATCTTTAGGACATTTCTTCTTCCATGGTGTATTAAAGGTAAAAAATAAAGAGGCCTACTCTGTAAGTCAGAGATGTAATAATACATGACAAGCACACTGTAGGGGTCCAATAAGTTAGTATAAAAAAGATTATGGTTTAAAGCATAATTTTTTACTAGGTGCAATCCCAATATAAAAACCTATATTGCTGTTTAAAATACACAGAAAAATACCAAACACTAAAATATATTCAGTCCAGTATGGGCAGATTACATCCCTATTACTTTAAGTCATCACAAGTGCAGGATTTTTGTGGGCAAATGCACTTAATAATATTACTGTGGATTATTAACACTGTAGCCTTATAGCAACAAGATCATGGGCTGAAATCCTGTACTGGAATGATACTGCATTGAGTTTGCATGTTTTCTCCCACAGTCCAAAACATGGCGATTAATTAGTAGGACAGTCCTTATGGCATGACGGGGTATGTGCGCCTCAAGATAGACTGGCGACATCGAGGATCTAACTTGTCTCCTGTCCATTGACTGCTTGAGATAGGCATCACCTCCTCTGTACGACCAAAATCGGATGGATGGAAAGAGAGAGAATTTTGACAACTGCTCTTTATTGAACAAATGACTGATTAACTGAAAAATGCAAATATTTGGCTAAAAATCACTTACTTTGCATTAGCTGTTGGCAGAAGTGCATTTATGCACTTCTCCATTTAGTGAAGTCATTCTCCCTTTAGGAAAAGGAGAATTAAATTGTTGATCCAACTAATTGCACACTCAACACATGAACATATTTTAACATTGCTATTAATCCTGTATCGCAAACAATAAAGGCAACAAACAGATAATGTTTATTGCCTTTATTTGTTTAATAAAGGCAACAAATATGGTTTCTGTTGGAAATCTGCCAGTTTCACATGATAGAGCGGGCTTAAGAGAAGCAATCACAAGTTGCTTCTACGCAAAGAAGCTTTGCACATAATGTTATTTTTACTCAAGGTGATTATACCATTAGAATTTCCCATAGTGTTGACAACAAAAATTAGGAGGAATAAATTACCATTCAATAGAGGATTGCTGCCATATTGCCTCATCTTCTGACAGAACTCAACAATAAATTGTAATTGCTATGACGGGTCTTAAAAAATCAACTACAAAAGGAAGCAAAGATTAGAGGAGAAGATGTGGGAATTTTGAACCCTTTCTGTCCTGTCACTCCTATGGATGATGGCATACCTTTGCAACTATTGAAAACTTGCTGTGGTTCATGACAGTTCTCTGGAACTCACAAATCAAAACTCATGACAGAAGAAGAAAGAGGTTTCCTTTTTTCATTTAATCACCCAATTACACAGACAAATCAAATTGGAAGAGAAAAGTAGTGTGTCTAAATACAATGAATGCACAACTTGGAGGAGATGCATTTCCAGTACCAGGATGGATGTGGCCTCTGTAGCCTACAAAGGCCACACTGAGATGGTCTCCCTAGGATCTCCACTGGTACAGAACCAGGAGTACAAGATGATACGTTTTTGAGATGGTTGAGTTGTTGAGATAAGTGTATTATTAACTGGTTTGACTTTAACCAACCTTACTGTTTACATTAGCTAGATAAAATATTAACCTTTGGCTGAAGGTATAGTCATATTTTTAATATGTTTTTAATAATGTATCTCCTCGTTAGTATAGTGGTGAGTATCCCCGCCTGTCACGCGGGAGACCGGGGTTCGATTCCATGACGGGGAGTGAAGTTTGTTTCAGGTCCCTCTTGAAAATGAGATCTAGATCTCAACGGGGTTTACCTGATTAAATATAGGAATTATTAATATAATGTTATATTAATTAAATAACTCTTGTTGCATTATAAAACATTTATGTACCTTAAATGACTACAAACTTTGGAAATATGTATATATTTGTATGTAGTTTTAGAAATGGCAGTGGAAGAAGTGAACAAAGCCATTGAGTCCTTGTTGGCCACGCTTCCAAATAAATTCTTTCATGAAGTTGCTTTTGCTGTTTCTTTCAGTTAAGACGTCTTTCATGGTGGCCAACAGAAAAGGCATTTATTGCTAAAATGATTTCTCAGCTATGTTCTTCATTATACACCACCTTTTTCCCATAGAGCGTGGAGACGGGCACCAAAATTTTAATGTCAAACAATAGTAACCAGAAGATATACAAAATACAGTTTTAAGTGATGGTTTAATTCAGTAAGGGGAAAAAAAGCTTTCTTTGATACAAAGAAATTTCTTTTGAGCTGTGCTATTAACTCAAAGTCAAACAAAAATGACCAATACACACTGAGTCATTCCTAAATGATTTTTAATAGTAATATACTTGTATTTCACATTCATACAAGATGTCACTATTCTGTCACATTTGTGATCTTGACGCAACAAAGAAATATTACTTACAGTGATGCACATTCCATTTATACGTGTGTTCACGTATGGATGCTTGTGTGTATGCATTGAGAGATTTCTGTGGGGACATCCCTGCACTTCAAAGTGCAGCTCCCATGACAGCCTGGGGTGCCACATCCATCTATGTCTTTTTGCCAAATTTGATTTTAAATATTTATCACACCATACATCTTAGCTGAAACAAATTGCTGGCAAAGTGCTATTGTCTGTGAAACATGTAGTAAGAAGGATGGAGGCTTTGGAGGGTACATCAATGTTTCATTTGGTAAAATATATGAGTGTGGAGTGCATTTGCAACTACAGCAGTTTTAAAAAGGTAGAACTTTCTCAAAGGCATTCTTTTATAGAATGAATGTAGGAGGATGTATTTTGAGAGGAAACACTTTTCCTCACACATCTTTCACAGGGAGCAAGTGTCTATTTGTCTAATTGGTTTTTGTGAGATAAAACAGAATAGCAAATAAAACATTTGGCAATCTAAAAAAAATTACACTTTTTTAAGGCTGTTTGGTATTGATTTGCTCTGTCCTTTTGGAACTGAGAGTAAAACTTGTAGGAAAAATGAAGTACAAGACATTAAGCTGCTAACAGTTGCGGTAACTCCCAACCAAATACACTGATAGTGGTTTGTCGCAGAACAAAAATGCACATTTAATTTGTGATATGGTTAAAGTCTATTACTACTTTTTCTTCATGACTAGCAATGGCAGAAACACCATCATTAGAATGTGATGTACATTGCTGTCAAAGAGTGTTTGTCTCTTTACAGATTTTTTTTTCTATTTTTGCTGATTTTTCAGACTGAAATTTTTTAATACTTAAGGTGGAGAATGGAATGGAATATTTCCTGTAGAATCTAGAGGGTAAAAAATGAACAATGAGTATAATAGTAAAATTACTAACAGTTTTTACTAAAACATTTGAGCTAAGCATTTAACACAAAACCAACATATTGAGTTTCAGAAATATTTCTTATATCAACTTTGTAGTTTAGCAGTTGCAGTTTTAGTTTTATTTCTAATTTTGAATTATTAAAAGCACTTTTTAACTACAGTTACTACCTTATATATTTTTATATTTTATAAAGAGACTAATTTACAAAACAGCTTGTACATTTTGCCCTCTATAAGTTGTTTGGCCCAAATTTAAAGCAATACTGAAGCCATACTTAAGCTCCAGTACTTGCCTTACTGTGTCTGACTGACCTTTTTAGTTAAAAGGTAGCAATGTTGAGTAAATTTAACAAAACCCCACTATGATTACAATAGGCCTTCACAGTGCTGTCGCTGCTCAGGCATAAAAATTTAAATATCCTGCTTAGATTTTAAAAAAAGTAAATAAAAATCTATGCTGCAATACCAAACTAAGAATATATTTTATTTTGACTTCCATGTTGACTGAATTGAGTAAGAAAGCAGTGAAAATTTTAATATTAGCTAACAAGCTTCGTTCTTCATCAGTGTATTATCATGGGAATAAATAAATAAATCTTTGAGATGGACCTTTTCTTTTGGGACATGTCTCTTCTAACTTTGCATTCCTAGACACTGAAAATTTTGCCCATTCTTTGCAAATTAGTTTAAGCTCATTCAGGCTGCATATTGTATGTGAACTTCAGTTTCTGAGGCTTGTCAGAAATTATTCATTGGATTGAAGCATAGGCCATTGTAATACAGGAATGTTCCTTGATCGAAGAAATAGCTCTTTGGACTTGTCTTGGAGAATGGTGAACTCCTGAATTTATTTCCATATATTCTCATGGCTTATCAGTACACAAAAACATCTACATTTTTTTAATTCCACTCTACCATGGTAAAGTCTTGGTTAGTCAGTTTAACATGGCAAATGTTTAAAAATTTAAAAGTGCTAAGAATACTTGTCATGTTTTGCAAGTCACTGCATATTCAGCCTCCTGGAAATCTTTCTGAACTCACTTCTGCTTTTCTGTTATTCATTTGACCACCACATGATGGTGCTGTTGTCTTTTTTTTATTTTGCAGACTTGAGACATCTGTTGGGAAACAACCTGCAATGGTGTTAAATTTTAGAAACTGAGAACCATGTTGTCTTGCAAATATATTTTGGTCTAATTAACTTACTGCCATTTATTTCACATGTGCCACATTTCCAAAGTGCTTATAAAATGTATCATCTGCTAATTATTTAAACCATTACTTTTGTTTTGGCCTCAGGATTTTCCCCAAAACTATAACAGACATTCAAGTTTTATGGCGAATTCACTCAAACCATGAAACACTGAATTCATGTCTTTCTTAGTATCTACAAGACCCCACAGCACATTGTCCAGTAGATGGCACTAGTGTACCAGCAAATTTGGAGTGCCGTGGCATGAGCCACTGTGCTGATGCCATTGTCTAATTCAATCTCCATCCCCTTTTTGAAAGAGCTGGATAGAAATACAGGAATGATTAATTACCAATTCAGTGTTAGTACATATTATTTTCCAGTGTTCAAAAGAAGGTACACAAACAGTTCAGCTCACAAAAACAAAATGATTCAGTAGCTTTAAGGTCATTTGTAAATGCATCTAGCAAAGCTCCTCGGTGCATAAATATGTATTACTTCTGCAAATCAATTAGGCATGGTGGAAACTAGCCTTTGCAGTAGAAACTTGTAAAACCTCATAGATTTCCCCAAAACATTCCTCTGTGGGTCAGCATTTGTGAAGCTGTTTTGCTTCTACTGATAATCATCCAAGCTAATCTGTACATTGAATTTGTAATCTAACAGTCACTTCAGATTCTTGCATACTACAGGATTATGGTTTCTTGTATACACCTAGCTGATGCTGAGGGAGTAGATAGGGCTTGTGAAACAGCTTCATCACAGTCACCCATGTGGAGCTGGCATACACACGTATCCCTCAAAACCCAAATGGAGAACTGCAGCTTTATTAAATTTGGCAATAAAATATTTGCAATACCTCATTGGCTTCTAATGGGAAGTATGACTGTATCCAATCGGCTTGCATTAGATTTAATTTGTTTGGCATTTCACAGATGGGAATACATTTAGAACTGTGAGCAGACATGAGAAGCTATTACAAACACAGTCTAAAGCTCCCTGCCATGTCTCCATAGCACGACAAGCCTCTTCTTTTTAAATCAGGATGATTTACCAAATGCTCTTAAGGTATGCGATGGTTGGGACCTCAAATACATTCTAGAGATGCCTTTGGTTGATTTTTGCCGGATTGCATTTCAACATATTAGGTTACCAGAACTTAATTAATGCAATTGTATTCTTTATTGCTATCTGCCACTGGCTTTTGTCCAAGCCAAGATAAGATTGGCTGACAGACTAAGCATGCAAGCTAAAATGATAACAGAGGGATATAAACAATAAGTCTGTCAACCAAGAAAACAAGTAAAGGCAAAGAGAGAGAAAGCTGGTGCCATGCTGGTTACATTTGCATTGTGTAAATGAAACATTTCTCTGAAAACTGAAGAATAGCTTGAATTATAAAAAAAAAACAACATGTAGCATGAGCTTCGGCCATACATGCTGCTAATAACCAGAGAATGGGGCCAGGGTGACTAAACATCTCAATTCAACATCACAGTTTATACTCTACAAACAACTGATGCCTGACATCCAAAGAATGAATTTCTTTAATTCAAAAATAGACGTGTCTGAGTAGGATTGTTCTATTCAAGACATGTTTGATGTGGCTTTTATTTCACAAGGCAAACATTTTGCTCCATTTATCTGCGACAAGCTAAACAGAGATCCTGTAGGAGCAATATTCATGTAACTAAATAGAACAGTAAGCTGGGTGATTTGATATATTAAAAATCAGAACCACTAGGAACAGGGAAATAAACAAAGGCAACTTCAGCTGAGAAACAACATGACAAGCAAATAATCATATCCTTTCAGGAAAATACAGATCAATTTGATCATATCCTTTTCTTTGTGGAGCAATACTGCAACCTATTATAAATAGACAAACCAGCTAATCAATTACAATCTGCAGCCAATGTAAAGATGCCTTTCATACACAGCCCCTTGCTGTGACTTGCTAAGATAAATTGTGACCTAAGTTTGACCCCAGATGATGTTCATAAGACCATTACATTTCCTGCAAAGAGGGTGTAGTGGGGTTTTGTGTGTGTGTGTGTGTGTGTAGGGGTGGGGGGGGGTGTGCGTGCGTGTATTTGTGAGTATAAGGAGACAGCATGCAATACAGCAATGGGAGGAGGAACAGGGAAACCAAATGAAACAAAGAGAGTGAGAGACAGTTGCACACACAAGACAAATCAGGCAAATCATTAACATTTTTGTTTTCTTGTTTACAGCAATCTACATTACAGGCATCATATTTCTGGTATTTCCAAATGTTTTAAACATAATAAAGTTATTGACACCATCTACCAAAAGTAACATTTTTTCACATTGTCCTAATTGGTTTACAGTGAATATGTCTACAGGAACGGATCTGACTGATTAATTAAGTTCATTGAGTTGGTTCTGAAGCTAAGGTTTTAAACTAGTGATGCACGATATATCTGCACTAACATCAGTATCGGCTGATAGTAGTCTTTTTTTTTTTTATCATATCAATATAGGTCCAGTAAATAAAACCAGGACGATATTAACATTATATATATATATATATATATATATATATATATATATATATATATATATATATATATATATATATATATATATATGTTATCTGCAATATAACTGATATACACTGCCTGGCCACAAAAAAAGTCGCCACCTGGATTTAACTAAGCAAATAGGTACAAGCCTCCTATTGGATAAGTGCCTACTGTACAAGCCTGTGGGGGCAGTGCTATGATCTGGGGTTGCTGCAGTTGGTCAGGTCTAGGCTCAGCAACATTGTGTGCCCAAAGAATGATGTCAGCTGACTACCTGAATATACTGAATGACCAGGTTATTCCATCAATGGATTTTGTCTTCCCAAATGGAACGGGCATATTCCAAGATGACAATGCCAGGATTCATCGGGCTCACATTATGAAAGAGTGGTTCAGGGAGCATGAGACATCTTTTTCACACATGGATTGGCCACCACAGAGTCCAGACCTTAACCCCATTGAGACTCTTTGGGATGTGCTGGAGAAGGCTTTGCGCAGTGGTCAGACTCTCCCATCATCAATACAAGATCTTGGTGAAAGATTAATGCAACACTGGATGGATGGAAATAAATCTTGTGACACTGCAGAAGCTTATTGAAACAATGCCACAGCGAATGCGGGCTGTAATCAAAGCTAAAGGCGGTCCAACAAAATATTAGAGAGTGTGACCATTTTTTGGTGGTGACTTTTTTTTGGCCAGTCAGTATATCGGTTATCTGCAAAACAGCAGTATTAAAATCAGATATCGATATTGGTCTAAATGTTCAGTGCTTCCCTATTTTAAACCAAGTCTTTGTTTCATGTATGTAGCTCAATCAATTGCTGGAGGTCCAATAAGACACAGAGAGCCATGTGTGCAGCATCGAACATAAAAAAAACAACCCACATGACTAACTTCTGAACTACTACAATGTCATATTTCCAATTATGATTCCAATTTGCCAGTTTAAGTCAGCGGATCTTTGCCCATTCAGACAACCCATTTGTGTTCTGTTATATCAGCAAATAATACAAATGACAGAGTCTGTGTTTCCTTGCAGGTAACAGTTGCTAACAATTTAAACAACCACCCCAGAACCCACTAACACCAAATCACACCCTGCTGCCACTGTGCATGCCACCAATTAGTGTCATGCCACTGGCAGTGCAGAAATCAGCTCTCCAATCGTTAGCTTATATTAGCAAACAGACAGTGAGATGAAAATGCCACAGGGGTTATATGATTTTATACACATGTTGCATGCAAAATATGGACAATTATTTTCAATCCACTGCCCCCAGATGTGTGCAGTTTGCTTTGTACTATCTCCCTGACCTATCTAATGGATTGCTACTGTCCATGGATCCAAGGGTGGGCTTCTCTTATTTTTGGACAGTACATTAGTGTACTACGCTTTAATGACTGTGTTAAAATACTATCATTTTATACCCATTCTCACATGAGCATCAACATTCAAATAGATGCCCCACCCACCAGCAGTTTGTCATGTTCACATAATCCAGATTGATGTCTGCTTAATTTGTTTCCTCATTCTAATAACCTTGCATATAAATAGTCACTATCAGCATGTGTTTTTTGCATTTTCACCTCTTGTGCCTCAGAGGAAATTAGCATTTGAATTTGTAATCACGTCTCTTTTTAAGTTGAATCACATGCACAGGCTGAAACGAGGAGACAATTAACCTGCACTGCTAAGTGGCCAAGAGGATCGGACAAAAATAGCTCAGAGGGAAATAAAGCCAAGCTGCATATTTCACAAGCAGTCATAATCAGGTTCACTGTGGGTAACAGCGCTTGAAATGTGATATGATGATTTCAACACAGGAGCAGAATTCTCTTTAGAATGACAACCAAATGAGGTTGATGTTTATAGGGAGTACATTCATTATGAGATTTGGACTTGCAATGTGAAACATTTTATCTAAAGTTGTTGACAACAAAATAATTTCTTTAATCTAAAATATGTCAGTTTACCAAGAACCACAGTTGATCCAGGATGACAACATATTGTTACAAGTGACTATGTGAGACTGGTTTTGAAAAATGAACTCAGCTCCTGTCAACGCATCAAAGAATGTTGCTTGCTGGTATGCTCTCTTCTCTGCTATTATTGCTAAGAAAAAACAACAATGAAATGCACACATCTGAGGATGTATGACTTAAAATTTGCTTTCGTTAATAGTGAGAAATATTTAAATTAAAAGCACACTTCTAAATGTAAAAAAAAATAATACAGTAAATGCAACAAAATATTATATGTGTAGCTTGTAGCATTAAGAAAATGTCCAAAGCAATTGTGGACTAGAAACGAACATATTGGATGCTGTATCAATTACTTGTGACAGTTTACCTGAGAGTTCAGGAACTGAGTGAATAGATGATTTTCAGCTTATAGTGAATGAAAACATGACATTTAAAATGAGAATATTACATCAGATTAGTAATTAAACATTTTAGTACAGAAATGTGGGCCTAATGAAAAGTATAATTAAAACCTTATTAATGGTTGTTACTCGTAAAAGGGACTTTCAGTCTCAGACACTAAAAGGAACACATAAACATATTTATTTAAGCTATCTATAAAGTATTTATTTTTTTCTAGCTTTTTTGGGAAACAGAAATAAATGTTTGAAAACATAAGCCAGTGTTTATGTGCATGTAAAATTCCAGTGGAACACTTTAGGGCATGTAAGGCAAGCTTTTGCCAGCTATTTTGCTCAGGTCTTGAAAAGAGATTAAAATGCTGCTACTCTCTTAAATGCATGCACTCCTGCACATCAGTGAATTGTGTGGGTCTCTCTATTTATAAGCCAAAACAACCTTTTTACCTTTGATAAACCAAAGCATTCCCTCCTCTTTTATGAGCCTATGGACAAAGAAAAAAAATGCTTCAAAGCGTCCTTGAATACAAAGCAAGTTGTTGAGATTCACCAGCATTGCTTTATTAAAGCAAAAAGACTAAAAAGGTAGGCACCACTAGGGTTTGCAACAGAGATAAGAATGCTTTTTTTCTGAAAAGAAAAAAGCAATTTCAAATGCAAGATCTAACTAATCAACAACTCTCTTTTCCAGCCCATCTGATATACAAATTGTGCCTAATGAACCTTGCAAAATCAATTACCTGGGTAATACTTTGCATGCAAGGAAAACCAAACACTGAATGCATGATGCATACACAAACAGACATTACTCACTGCAGATTATTTTGCTCCATTTACATTGCATTAGAACCTGATACTGCAAACAATTTCTTGATCATGTTCGTTTCATTAAAATGTAACTAGGCCAAATGGGAAGATGTACTTTTGCAACATCTAGATAGAATATCAGTAATGGCAAACCCTTTCATCTGATTAATGATCCAGCACAAAGTGGACAACAAAGATATCAGGCATGCATCTTGGTACAAACAAGTTTGTCCACATAATACAATAGCATAAAGTATTAAGGTGACTCTTCAATGATAAGTGACGATACACTTTAGAGTGCTTTTTGCAAAGCAATGACATTTTCGCAAGCAAGAGTGTAAGGTGCATGTCTAAGATAACGTTCCTGATGTATTGTGTGGCCATAAAGCAGTTCATGCTGACATGATGTGAAGAGTGAGCGTAGTCTTTGTGCTCCTTTGAAGCTTCGATTACATAGAAATTCCCATTTTATTAAACATCTACCGCTGTGCCATTTCCTGAATAAGCAGGCTTTTGTAATAAGTCATACTAATAATAGAGGAAATCATATTCTTGATATAGTTTATCCTTCAGTGGTAGGTGATAAACAATAAATCATTCTCTGCAAAAAAAGTTGTTGAACTTTACATCAGATTAGAAAAAAAGATGATCCTTGCACAGCTTTCTGCAAAGTAACATTGTGGGGAAATTTCATTTTCTGAGCAGTCAGGCACAAATCTAAATCTGGCATCATGAATTATTAAAAACCCTCTTTATGGAGCTTTCTTCAGAGGAGAATATCCAACACGGGATAGTAAAGTTTGAAATCAATTGGAACAGAATAAAAGTGCCAAATGTAGTTCCAAAAGTATTTCTGTCACTGTTGTTTTCTACTTGAACACAATGGCAGCTTCAATCAGATGAAACATGAGAAAGGCTTCTTGGGTGAAAACATGGAGAGTCACTTAAAGGGTTGTAGTCTGTCTTTACTTCTTCACCTCTAACCCAGCCACTATTTTGAATACATGCATAAAGAAAAAGACTTGGCTTGTCCTATGAAGCGATAAGATGTTGACAAAAGAGCAGATTTACCTCATTTTAAAATCAGCAAAAACTAAAAAGCTTTGGTTTTGAGTTGAGTGCCACTTGTAGATAAATCACCTTTTCTCTGTGTCAACCGACTGCATGCTTTTATGAAATGGCTTTTTTTTTTTTTTTAATCAGAGTCCCATTTACAAAATATTTTATCTTTTCCCTTAAAGTATTTTCAAATGTCATTTCAGTGGATTCTCTGCAGGGAAGCTGCATGCAGAAGTCTTTTATGGGGCTTTTCATCTATTCGATTTGGACTTGGAAGTGCTTGGGTCACGTACTTGTTTCAAAGAATGCTCCACATCAAAAAGCATCTTTAGAGCCTCACAGCTTCAAACTAGTATAGACTCGGGACGTGTCACACAAATTCAACTCTAAATAGAAATCCACTAACATTTCATTGTGGAACAGAAATGATTTAGCATCTGCTTTCTTAAAAATCTTTCATATTATCTGTGACCTAACTCAATATATCTTACAATTGTCTTTAATTCAGCTTCTTTCTTTCAGTAATAAAGAAAAAGTATTCATGTGGCTAAAACTATATTTCTGATGCTCCTGGTTTCATAGATTTAAACAGGCTCATTAATGTGTGAGTGTACCTCACACTCATCATTCCTTATCCAATGAAAATGTTTTCCCAGAATGGAGATGGAAAGCTTAGAAAGTTTTCAGGAGATTATGTTATGTTCCCAGTTCTACTTTTGTTTCTGTTTTTCTTTGTGCTGTCGTTTTTGTGCAGTGCTGTCTTTCCTTTATCACAATAAGCCTCATATTGAGTCTGTCAACAAATTACAGTAAAGGCGTAAATCTGAATTTTGTCCAGTCTCTTGCCATTGATCTCTCAGAAATACAAATTACAAAGCTTGTCATCAACGCTTTAGCCATAGTTTACAACAGAACATCTCTCAAAAGTGCACTACTATATTGACAACACAACTGAGCAATTTGACCGTCTTCTACATACACAATGAAACAAGGACTTGTCATTCTGAGGCACTGACATGTTCATTGGTACATTTTAGAGATGAAATATAGAATTAGAGAAAGAGACTGGCATTTGCAGATAATCCATGGTGTTTTGCTGTTTGTACAGACTGTTTTGAGAAATGCATTTACTGCTATGCAAATACTGAGAATGTTTCAAGAAATGCACTAAAGTGACTGAGAAAAACTGGGAGCACTTTCCCTTGATCAAAATTACAGAATATTGTATGCAAATGATGTAAAAACAGAACACGTTTTTTTATTATTATTTTAAACACCACAAAGATCTTGGAATTTTCAGTCATAAAAATGAATCAATTTACGAAATGTTGGAACCTCTTGAAAAGATGCATTTTATTTTATTCTTTTTGCTGTCAGCCATACAGATGTGAGCCACCTCAGCTCATCATATGCTCCTGCCCAGCTCAGAAGAGAAGGATGCCGTCAAAAACCTTTGAAATGGGTACTAATTTACATAACATTTTACATACAATAATTGTATAGTTTCCAGAAAGCTAAAGAAAAACTGAATATATAAAACAGTGGATTGTAACCTGGCAAAAATAAACACCATTGGAAATTTTTTGAGATCTTCAATCAGCATTAGAGAAAAGTGAGGGCCTCTTCAGTTAGATAAAATTAAGGTCATAAATGCCATAAGAGGAGAAAAAATTTTAAACTGTTTAAACATACTCAGAGAAGGGGGAAAAATTAACTTCTGAAATAATTTTGTTTAAGTGGAATGTTCTCACTCGGCTGAATGTGTCTAAAATTCTCAGAGAGAAGTAGGTTGCTAAAATACACTTAATTTGGCATGATAGATTGAGTCCATGCTTCGGTGACTGTAATTGAATCTGTGACCTATTTCTTCAGAGGAAAATTGTCTCTTGGGTTATTTGTCACCATACATTCTAATGGAATTCAATAGCCTGGCTCTGAATATATATATATATATATATTTCCGTCCAATTATAAACATTCCCCTTTCCAATGATTTGCTTGTTTTAAACTTGCAGCACAATCTAAGCCTTAAAACAAAAATTAAATCTGGGTGTTTTGATGATGATTTGTCTTCAAATCTTTGTGGAATTATCCACCAGCTTACAATAAACAACTTTATGACTTTTACTCACAATATCCTGCAGAAGTATTCATAACATTATATTGTGCCTTATTTCTTTCATTTTGGAGGGTTATAACTGCGCTTCATGACATGTCCTCAGAATAAAACAGTGTGTCATAAACTAATTCTTTTTAAAGAACTGGTCTGCTGTGTTTTTGGTCTTCATGTTGTTGAAGACCAAACAGCTTCATCTTCTCTAAAAAACCTCTAAGGTCGTAGAACGGCATTTTTATACTGGGATTAAATTACACGCAGAGGGACTCTGCTTACTTTTTCACTTCAGGATATCAGAGACGAGGTGAATATGCACACCGATTTATTTATTTTTTCCCTAGTTTCTTGTACAAAAAAAAACGGTTCTCATTTTTGTTCCACCTTGCCTACCACAGGCTTGAAATAAAATACGAAGTTTGTGGTTTAAACAAAAAAAAAAAGCAAACAAGTTCATGTGGTATGAAGGCTTTTTCAAAGCACTGTATGTCCACAGTTGAATGATAATAAATTTTTTATTTGATATCTACTTAGATCTTTTATTTATTCTGGCAGAGTTGAGCACAGTGTTCTAGTGCTGCTCATTTTGTTTTATTGTTTTATGTTTACATATAAATATATAAACATTATGTTTTTTTTCCCCCCTCATGTATTGTAGTAAATGCAAGCATCTTGCAAGTTTTCTCTGTTAAATGCTGGTGTATCGAATTAGCACAACCCACTCAAATTTTTAATGCAATTTCTTAATAATGCTGATGATGACAAAAATGTGGGATCAGCTACTGAGAAATCGACAGGGGGGAAAAACCAGCGGAAGAAGAAGAAAAGGACAAAGTCTATTATATTTGGATAATTGTGTGTCCAAAGTTACACAAAACAAATTGCACTAAACATACCCTCTTTTGAAAAGAATTTGAGGACTGTAAAAACTGAGAAATAAAAAAAACCCCAATATAACACATATGAGATTTAATCTCAGAAAAATTCAGAGAATAAAAAAAAAATTAAATTTAGAAATACTTAGATACTGCGTAATCAATATTTCAGCATATATTTTAAATGGCAGACAAACAAAAACATAAACATAAATCAGATTTAATCTTTGTCCTATCACGCTATGCTTACTTTTACCAATGCGTAGAGTGAAATAAGACCTGACAGGGCAACGTCCTCTCTGACATCCTTGCTTGACCTGATATCGTGCAGCTGAAGCTAACAGGAGGTGACAAGTCCTGTCAAACACTCACAAAATTGGATGGAAAAGTCTCACTCGGTAACAACACCTGAGTAGAAAAACTGGACAAGTTGTCTTAGTCCAGTCACCTGCAAAGCACAGTCACAATTCAAGCTAAAAACTATTCCTTTGTCATAAAGATGTGGGTTAAAGCGTTACTTGAATGTTCTTGGAAAAATTGGCTGAAGGGAAAGATAACAAGTAGCGATATTGATGACTAGTAAAGTTTTTATTTGCGGTGTTTCCTGGCTCAGTGATAGAGCAGGAGCTCCATATATGGAGGCTTCAGTCTTTAACGCTGCTGAGTGGACTGCATCAAACATGGAACCATGTGCTCATGGTCTTCCTGCCTTTCCCTCTTTTCTTTTCAAGTTACTCATCAATAACGCCACCTGAGCCTCAAAATATTAAGATTTTTTTTAATATATATAATCTAAAGAAATCTGCCTAAAATCGAACACAAATTTGCAAATAACTATTAGGCCTCTCTTGAACATAATGAAATGATATTTTGAGCATGGTCACAAAGACATTGTGACCATTTCTTTTTTACACTTTCTCATATTATGTTTATTATAAACAATTTGATCTCATGTACAGAAAGATTATGATGACTTTTAATAACTTGGAAAAGCCAAGATGATGATGTTGTAACATTCTTATATAAGTTGTCTCTGAAAGTCTTACATTCAGCTATTATTAATGCAAATATATTCAAGTTTACAAAGGGATTGTCCAGCAATCATTCAGAAAAGAATTGGAGTTTTTGTCCTAGCTTTTTGTTGCAAAATGTGCCAATCAATCTCAGAATATAAACGAGAAATCTGGAAAGTTTGATTATGCTCGGTGAAACATATCCTGTACTGATATGGCCTGAAAAGCCACTCAGCAAGAAAGAAGCTATTACTCTAAAAACAGGAAAAAAAGAGGATTACAATTTGCAAATGCAAGCAGAGGGAAAAAATACCTTAATGTTTGAAGACATGACCTCTGTTATAATGAAATAAAAATTGTAGTGTTTGTCTATAATGCGTTACATTTTTGCCTCTTTTCCACTAAGTGGAACAGCATGGGTCAGAGCAGGTCCATATGTTATTTTGTCTGTTTCTGTAATAAAAGCTTATACATCTGACCTGTAAAGAGCCATTATAGATCCCCATTCAGTAGTAGGTCCTCAGGACAAAAGTACATTACAGATAGGGCAGAGCTAGTGTCATCACACAGCACAGGCCACTGATTGCAAAACAGGTGTCACTGCTTGCGACAAGCACGAGGCATACTAGTTTGTCGTGTTTCAAAAATCCTGATTTTGCAGTCAAGCAAGTAGCAACACAGACATCATGCTTAGAGTGCTACCCTTCATAATTGGGGATTTAATTCCAGAGGGAAACTAATATTGGGACTTACTCATTTAATTTCTTTGCTATAAGGAGTTGATCCTTTACTCCTTTGTTAAAACAGGGAGTGGTATTTTTGGGAGTCTTTTTTTTTTGTTTTTTAGCTCTTATCTAATAGACACTTAAAACCCAAACACCATTTCATGCTGCATTATCCTCCAGCCATCAGAAAATTGTGGATTTTTCAAACAAGTTAGCGATGTGAATGGCAACTTTCAGAATATTGGTAAAACCCAAGCCTGCATCAACTAATGGTGTGCTCCTCATTCTCATCAGATGTTCTCTCATGACCTTGAAGTTGGGTCATGAAGCATGATGACTACATGATGCTGTAGATGTTTTTGAGAAAGTGACAAGTGGACTGGAGGGAATTGCTGAACAGAAGTGTTTTTGCCATCTTGCATTATGTACAAGTGAACAAACTACAAGCACGGAATGACACTATTATTGTCCCACTCCGAAGATGAAGAGCCTCTATTTGGAAACATTAAAAGCATTGTGACAGTAAACTCCAAAGTCAATTTTATTTTAAAATGAGAAATAAGTTTTGAAAGCCATTTATTTGCCATCACCCCCTTCCTGCTGTGAAAGCACCAAAGTACAATAGCAATGTTTTGCATTTGATTGTGATATCTACACGTTTGAATGTTGGAGATTGTCCTGTATTCTCTAAAAGTTCACAAAAGGTTTGATCAGTATCTACCTTTTTCAAATTCAACAATTGAATTCTAAATAATATTTTTTTCTTATTAGATAATCAGTTTTCTCAGTAAAAATATCTGTTTCGGTTCCAGTTAGCTTGTTTGAGTTCAAATAAGAATACTTTCTTCGGGGCGTGCTGTGGTGGCACAGGGGGTTAGCACGCCCCGTGTTTGGAGGCCTTAGTCCTCGACGCGGACGTCGCGGGGTCGACTCCCGGTCCCGATGACCTTTACCACATGTCTTCCACCCTCCTTCCTGTCTGCCAACTGTGGAAAAAATACGAGCCACTAGCGCTGCAAAAACTCTTCGGAGAAAAAAAAAATACTTTTGTCATTTGCAAGACTGTACAACAAATGCCCACTTGATTGATTCTCAGTAAAAATATCATCCATAGTGCAATAATTACTTCCTAGATATTTGTAATTATTGAAACTTTGTTTTTAAATTTATTTTTTTGTTGAGGCAGACATCTGTTAAGTTGAGAGAAATACAATTAGTTTGCCATAAAAAAAATGTTTGGACTGGCAACCTGTCCAGGGTGTACCCCACATCTCGCACATTGACTGCAGGAATTTTAAAACACTAGATAGAACAAAGTGTTACATGCAGCTGAACTTTACAGCTGCACAAGGAAGGCTTTTTAGGAGATGCCTGTCCTCTCAACATGGAGAAGGTACAAAAGGATCCCTCTTCTCCAGCTCCTAATGGCTAATGATCATTCGTAAGCATGTAGTTGAGTGCTTGAACTCTTCGGAGTGATCTGGTTTACATGTTAAACTTCACTGGACTATCTTCACAGTTAAAGCCTCATCCAGATATAAACTGCTCTGAAGTTCAGACTTCAAATGCTAAAAAATTTATTAAAACCATCTACAGTATGTTCTCTCCTCATAAAAGCTCAGCAGTCTAAATGCTGTGTGTATTACAGTATGTGTTTATGCTCTAGGGTGTAATTGTTGTGCAGCTCCTCATAGCTCAATAAAAATAATCCTTTTTTTAACTAAGAGATAAATAGTTTTTTTTTTTTCACATACAGGAAAATTCCAGTACAAGTTGTTATTGACTGATGAAATTTCATTCTGGACCTCAAGCAAGTTGTGCATCACCACTCTTCCTTCAGACCCTTGAAACTTGATTTCCAAACTAAAAGTAAAATTCACATCCTATTGAAAAGAGGACTTTGGACTTCTGAGCAAAATCCAGTCCTCTTCCTCCACAGCTTGACTCTGGAAATATGACAATTATTGCTCATGTCCTTGATATGATGCAGTCCACATCTTGAGAAAGTCCCTCAAGCTCTTGAACTGGCTTTGCTTCTGAATCTTCTCAGGACTGATTATTTCTGCTAGTGCCGTTTTAGCCACCACACTTTTCCGTGCACCCAATATTTCATTCATATGCTTGCAGAACTTTCAACACCAAGTATTTTTTAATAATGTTCTGTGACTTACTCTTATTGTTTTGGAAAAGTATTGTGGATTTTATAACCACAATAAGGTCTTAAATTAAACATTTCTGTATCTAAAAGAAAAATAAATAACGTTTTTATTGGTCCTTTGTTATATTAAATTTTATGAGAAACTGGATTTTAGGTTTTCATTAGCTCTAAGTCATAAACATCAAAGTTGACTGAAACACTTAAAATATGACTTTTCACTTTGTTTAAAACTATATTTTTATATATTTGTTAAGCAACATTTATATCTTTAAAAACATGTTAAGATACAGACTTTTGCAAGTTAAGATAAAAAGTGATCGCAAGAGATTCAAATCTTTTGAATTTTATGTGCGGCTAATATTTTCTGAGCGTGAATAAAGGCAGGCCACTTGAAGTCCTGAAGAAACAAGGAGCTCATTTATCATTTCTCGCTACACATCCACTCACTGCTTCTTTGTGTGTTTGTGTCGTATCACACCACTGTCAAACAAGGTGAGAGATGATCTTTTTTATTCTCTGGTAAGAAAGCGAAGCTGGTCCCTAAAGGTTCACCATGCATTCTTCAAAGCCAGGGCCAGCTGTCAGTGCAGAGTAACTGTAGAAACTGTGAGCATGATGGACAATAATTATTCACCCCCCATGAACTGAGAATAGGAATCAAACACACATGGACATCTGACCTTGCCTCAAAGAGACCTACTGTACAATAGAATCTATTAATATAAATAAATTTTAAAGGTGGGGAAAAAACCCCACACATTTATACATTACAATATAGGCCTACCAAGCTTTATTTTTACTTTTTCAAAATAAATCTAAGTGTTGTGACTTGGCAGTCTATCTAGTGGATTTCTCAGCTGATGCCATGAGTATTTCTTGTTTATAGCTGCAAGAAAACTGCAAATACTCTAGTCACTGCCTTTTGGGCTTTAGTTCAAAGTTAAGCTGTAAAACTGACTTATGATGGAATTGTATAAAATCTCTGCATCCGAGAGATAAATGTATTCCTACACATCACATCAGGTTGGAAAGGCAGAGTGATTTAAATGTCAACACTTTTATTCAAATGTCTGTTTTCGGTATTTCCTCTGAACCTTTAACATCTTTGGATAACACTGGGCATTTTGACAAAGAATCCCTAATACTGTAGATATAATCTTTTAATAAAAGCACCATAAAATAATGTCCCCTTTTTTTTCTGTGATGCATAAAAACCTATTCTGACGTGTTGCTTATATACAAGCTGTGAAAGAGTAATGAGAAAAAGACATGCAGGAAGAAGAAGGTTGTCAGTTTGCTTACAGCCAGCCCCGGGCTCCGTTTTAAAGAGTCACTCAACACCAAGCTGAAAATCTCTTCAGTGCTTCATTCCCTGGGTGAAAATGTGGTAAACCCCAACCGTACAAGGCAGAACCAGACTATTGACTTCACCTGTTTCTTGACATGTTTCACAAATGTTCATAATGTATTATGTCTCTGATTAGGAAGGAAAAGTACTCTGTGTTTATTTAAGCGATTTGGATTTTTTAAGGACTTATTTTTTCTTATTTAGATATTGTATTTGAAATGACAGCAATTCGTTATAAAATATTGGAGAATGAAGTGGAGCATGACTTTAAGAAGCTAATTAGCCAGTAGTTGTCATTGATTCCTAATTCACATCCAGACAATGCATTTATGTTGTAATGGTGCCTAAATTCATGTAAATGTCAATCGATCCATCAATCAAATAAAGTGAATGGAAGAAATATGAACTATAACACACATTTGTTCTCTGTCTACTGCTACTTCTAATTTCAGGAAATGAATCAAAAGTAAGATGCTAATTCAAATTAAATGAAGTTAATGATTAAGTGAATGTGATTGCACGCCAGCACCTGTGAAAGGTAAATGTTTTACATTTGCTGCTCTGGCAGTGTCTGGAAAAACACTGCCAATAATGTCAGAGACGTATTTGTTATTGTCTGTTCATGTCAGTAAAGTTGTTAGGCTATTTCCATGCTTTTCAAAGTCACTAAATGTGGATTATTCACAAGTGGAACCATTTAAGACAGCTGCCAATCTTCATAGATGTTAGAAAAAATCAGCAAAGTCATTCCAAGGTCTGCCGGCGCTCAAAATATTGAGGAAAAAAGCTAAAAGCCTCTAATAGCCCAATCAAGCTATTTGAAAATTTCCAAGCAAGCATAATGGTTTGTTTGGAAAGATCTCTGGGAAAAAGCCTCTCCCTTAGCTCTCCCAGGGTGCATACCAGAACCTACCTCTCTTTACTGCACAGGTATAGATGTACTCTGTGTGTGTATTGGTCCTACAAATTACCACTGGGTCAGGAGGTCATGATTAAGGTTATCTTAGAGTCTACAATTTGTTTGATTCTATATACTACACCAAGTCCAATCAATGCACATCCAGATGGCTTGAATGACTTATATTAATAAAAATATTTATGCTGCAGATAAATAATTCCATTGGCTCCACTGCAATATCTTCAGATTCTTATGCTACTAACTTGCAAGTTTCTATACTGCAATGTTGAAAAGAATCTTTTTGAATGTGATCCTTAACAATATTATAATCTGCATCTCATCCTGTTCAAAACTATTCCTCAGATGACAAGGAAGCTGAAGATGCCGCAGAGCTTGTTAGCTGGACTCATGGTTTATATTTTGCATGCCTCACTTTATCTGCAGCAATATCTTTCTCTTACAGCTCATGGATGTTGTGACTGAGGGGACTACCTCCTGAGATGGATCAAAGACTTAACAGGCTGAGTCAACCCCCATTTCGTACTGAGACCTTTCAGCTGATCACAAAAAGTAAGGAACACACGGTGTTTTCCAGAAACATGCATTGTTTTCGAAAGCATAAATTGTGAGAAACACAGGCTATTGTTGAGGAGTCAAAAACATAAGAGTGATTTGCATTTTAGTTTTCTGTAGTGTTCAGATGTTAAATATTAGATGAAATAATAAACATTAAAATAAAACTACTTTCCCTGGTAAAAGTGGGTGTGAATAGATGATTTTTTTTAACAAGACGACTAAGTTGAGAGTTCAGTCTTCAAGAGCCTCAAATAAATTGCAGTCTGGTATTTAGAAAATAAACAAGATGAAATACCATGTTTGGGGGATGTTTTTGAAATTAAGTTTAAACAAAGTTTATGTTTTAAAATGTTTGGCTCTTAAAAATCTTTTTAAGAGAGTAGACCACATTTTTGCTCTTGATATGAATTGGCCCTTCAAACAATACAAGCAATAAAGATGACTTTTAATTTGCATGGAATAATTAAAAACGGCATCTAATTTTTTTTTCTCCATGTTGATGAGAATATTAATTAACAGTACAACTAATGTACAAGCAACTGATAAGGTTGACAGCATTTGGATGAATGCTTGTGTGCATGTGTCTGTAAATATACACTTGTTTAACAAGGCTGTTTATTGTATTTTTGACATAACTTATGTCAATTGTGGAATCAAGAAAACTGTTCTGTTATGATCTGTTACACAAAGTATTATATGGATACATATTCTGTAAGTTTTATTAACTTTTGACAGGTCAATTGCCCATCCATCCATCCATCCATCCATCCCTGCATTTAACATTGAACACACTCACTATTCAAGGTTACGATTAGTCATGCATAATTTCAAATTCTTTTCGATTTTGAAAATTGCAAGATGTGGTGATAAATACAAATAGGAACAGATTTCATATGTACTGACAGACAACCAGATAATGTATTTATAGCCCAACAAGCAACCAGGTCACAACCTTTCATGTTTTTCTGACTTTAGAACTCATTTGCCAAGTTTTAGATCACAAGGCTATTACTAGGCCTTGTGATCCTGTGATGGACTGGTGACCTGTTCAGAGGGTGCCCTGCCTCTGGCACGTTGACCTCTGGAGATAGACACCAGCACCCCACCAGGATAAGCGTGTTAGATAATGGAAGGATGGATGGAGACCTTGTGGTCCTTTAAGACCATTTAGCATCGGCCTGGAGACAAAACATTTAAAGAGAGTTAAAGTTCACATTCAGAGAAGAAAGGTGTCACTAGTGCATCCTTCCTAAACTGATTATCTTGTACATGACACTGGAGCCAAACACATTTTACTGCACCCAGTGTGTCATGATCCTACTATCTTAATACACTGGATCACTAGTATTCAGGGAGTTGGGGACCACAGCTGCCTGCAAAAAGCTGAACTCTGCAAATACATGTCTCTAAAAACACTTATAACATCCTTTCTTAATAGTTCAATCACTAAATATGCCTTAATACACCTTAATAAGCACCATGGACACAGTTTTGGTGCTTACAGTGCTTCCTTGGGTTTACAGACAATCATTACCAAGGAAAATAAATTGCACTCTGTTTGACTGCTTTTCAAATTACAGCCATTGCTGTGTAAAGTAGCATTTCACCTACTTATTTTAGCTTCATAGGCTGCTTTTTCTTTCAAATTTTTTAGATACATTCTACAAAAGGATCCGTGAATAGTTGTATTTCACAGGAAAATCTGCCAATAGATGAATCTGCCAATACTAAATTGTGAAAAGGCAGGCGTTCACTGCACGGTATTTTCTGGACTGTCGTAATTTTACCAAAAAACGGAGTACCTTATATATAGTTTTGGAATGAAACTGCCTCCTCTAGTGAATTAATGTGGATTAATTCTTGCTGTGCTTCCTGACCTCAAAGCAATTTTGTGTGGTTCACAGCACTCATGGCACTCTGCCAAATGTGTTAGTTACATTATATTGCGATTGCCGTAGTCAGTTTATATTTGCAAATATATAAAATAGTAACCTTTGGTAACTGAGATTAAACAATACAGTTTGTAAGCATTCAGAAGCATTGTGCCACCAACTACTTTCAGTAAAAGTTTTTTTTTCTCTCCTTGTGCTATAATGCATTTTGTGAATTTATGCGGGCTTCCATAAAGATGCATGATAATGACCTGCTAGAAACACTTCTTTTGAGCTAACATTTGTCCCTTAGATAATGTGATGGATTATTTGCAACTGCAAAAATATATGCATGTGCTCCTGCAAGTAACAGACTGTTGTACTTCTGTTTTTCCTTGGCTTTATAGCGATGTCTATAAATCCAATGTCCTTTCCAGCCTTTCATTCAAACTTAAAGAGTTTCGGCTGAAATCTATGTCCTGATGCTGTAGTGCATATCTGATTTAAAATCCAAAGCAGTAATGACAGAATTGGAGACTACCACCGTTCATGGTCAGTAAAACTTCATTATCAGTGAGACTGAACGCTGGCTGGAGAAGAGACATTGCTGGAATCACACTGATTTTCTTATGCAACTCCTGCTGCTGTCAAGAGATGTGGCAGATGCTGCTTCCTTGCAAAATGCTGTTTGATATGTGACTGAAGATTTCATTAGTGTTCTACAGACAAGAAAAATGCAGTTTTGTTTCATTGCACAACACATCCATGAAATAGGAATACATTTTGCGACAGATTCAAAAAGAAAAAGGCAAAAAGATTTCTTTTAGTATTTAAATGACACTTGGAGTCTGATATAAGCTAGTAATGTACAGTACATTTGCTTTCTTTACCTTTACCTTGACATTTTTTTTATTCTCTGTTTGACTGCAAACAGTCAGAATCACTCCTACAAACTGTTGTATTAGGATGACATTTTCTGCTTCAATCACTTCCCAAATATTTTGAACTTACTACTCATTTATCATATTCTAAAAAAGTTGATCCCAAAGATGATGCAAGGTCGTTTTGACTATATTTACTATACAATCATCAGTTTAGCACAGAGGATGTTGAAGCAAGTCAATGTTCAAGCTTTGCAAAAACCACTCTTTAGAACCAGAAGACAGATTAACAGAAGGATTCTACAGCTTTTTTCTGTCTGGTACCATGCTAGAGATTTCTTTGGACATAAATATGGACATGATATATACAATAGATCAGACGCTCCAAAGATGTGGACAATAAAAGCTGTCCCACCTATCCCAGCCCCCTCAAAGTGCATGCATAATGTTTATGTCTGCTCTTTGCTGCTAATTAATTGCAGAAGCAATTACGCGTGTGCAGCTGTGCGGCCAGATGCCAGTGAACTCTGCTCTGAAGTCATGTTGGCAAATTAAAGCTGACAAACCTGAGGCATGTAATCAAGTGTTCGTCTCATGCATCTGGCTACAGACAAATATGCTGTAAAAAAAATACTTCAAAAATTAAGTAAAGTTGCCCTGTTATGGGACAACACCTGGTATACAGGATGATGAGGCAACATATTGGCGAGTGAATGGAACCCGTCTTCATAGCAGAAGACAGCCAGGTTGTGTATGGGGAGTTTTACTTTGACACTGTCTTCCAATAACATCATTCTTTCCCTGCAGAGCAACATATATTATATTTAATGGACACAAAAACAAGTACAAAATCACCAACTATAAAAGGGAAAGAGGAGGGGAAACTTCGATCCTTTGAAGTGAAATTCCAGCTTTTAAAATATAATTTGTCTCTGTAGTAAGCCATGTTAGAAGGTGGAAACAGGGCTGTACTTTTCTGACTTCTGTTTGTCCTTTTTTACAGCAGCGAATTAGAAGAATAGCTAAACCCAAGATTATTCATGCTCATGCAGATTGACATTTTAATTTACATACATTTTATGAATCAGAAGAGGTTTATTTCTGATGAGAAGGGGTTCTCTCCAAAGACAGTAAAAACAATGTCAAAGGAATTACATTATATATAAAAAAAAAAAAAAAAAAATTATATATATATATATATATATATATATATATATATATATATATATATATATATATATATATACATATATATAATCATATTTAGGTCACGATTATGGTTGAGCCGTTGCAAAATGTTACTATAACATGAAGTCAGAAGAAATGTAAGAAAAAAATTTGATTACTCAACCTAAATCTGCCTGGTATAAATAATTTTGGCATTAAGTGTAAGTGCAAGGTGTTTTGTGGTAAAGTTACAATTCATAATCTGTTCCTGAATGATCATTCTGAAATTAGTTATGAAATTGAATTATAGACCTCAACAAGCATAAACGCCACCTTCACTCAGGAAAAGATTAAAGAAATGACATACATCCAACAAATAAAGAGATCGTATCAAAGAGGCACAGGTCTCACTATAAAATGTCACCATAAATGTTTGCCATGACAGCAAGTCATGAAGGACCAACAAAATGCTTATTCTGTCTTTCCGTAATATTACATTCAACTAGGAGGAGCGTTGTGTACAACAATGATTTGAAACAGGAATTGAATTCATGTCTGCTGCCTTAAAGTGGGTCTGCTGTTGTCAAAGATGACAGGTTGAAGCAATGCATTTGATAGGTAGCTTTTGTAAATCCCCCTGAAACACATCATTAATCTCCTCATCTGGATGCTGTGCAAAAAGAAACATAAGAGTGGGAAATGACTTGTCATCCTCACAGCAGTGCAGTGGAGCCTTTTTTAAATGGGGGTGTAATTGGTTTTCTGATTAGTTCAGGCATGGGTATGTGTCTATTTGTTTACATGTTCTGTTAACAAGGCTAGTGTTTGTTGTGACCTACTTCCCCCCCATCCTTACCCAGTTGAGATTGAAAAATTCCTCTGAGCTGTGGAGGCAGCAGCAGAGCAGCTTCAGTTGGAGAATGAGAGTGTGAAAGCAGATGTTCAAAGATACATCTTCACAAAACATTGAAAGGGAAACAAATCAGCCCATTGAAGTGCGTTTAAGGGCCCTTACTGTGACAATTAGCTTAGTGGGACAAGAAAACAAAGCATTGCTGGTTCATTGTGAAATTATTTGTGTAACTTGTTTAAAACAAGGTTTTATTGGAGCTTTGAAGGTTGAAAGAATGTGTTCCTTACATTTTATTATTGCTGTTTTTATCTATTCTTTACACAGGGTTTCTGCACGGTGGTAAAAGGCAGTAAATTAAATTAGCTCAAATTAAGGCCAGTGAAAGGTAGTAAGAAGCAACTAAAGGTAGTAAGAGGTAGGACATTTTTGATAATCCCTTCAAAATATTTTTAATTTTCCATTGATGCTCACTTATTGTTTTAAGTTCATTTTACTAAAATCTTAAAAAATTATAACTACTGTACTGGCAGGACCTGAGCTGTCACTGATAGACTCCAAGCTGCTGTGCACATGCATAGTGTTGGAACCACCTAACATGTTGAGACTAGCTAGTCATTTTGCGCTTCGCCATGGGAAAATATAAGTTTTCACAACTTACGCTCACTGATCCGAGATTCAAAGATTAGGAATGACCGAAAGGCATTTTATAAAGTATGCAGGAAAAAATCTAAATTTGACCTGGAACGTCATGACGGTGATCAAATCACACCTAGCGGAGCATCCACCATTCGTCAGCAGCAGAATCCTGCGCAGGTTGAGGCTCCACCGTGGAGCAGATCCCTGTTTCCGTGTCGGCTAGCTACACGCAGACTCGTTGCCATAGCAACAAACAGCTCCACTATATGTATGAGGATTCAACACCATAAAATCTGCAAACGTTCCCCCCACAAAGGGTGACACATTCAGTACAGTTTCATGTTTTCAGTTTTGATATTTATTTTGGGATTATAAAATGATCATCTGAACACACCGATGGTTGATTATCTAATTTAAACAGCTGCTCTAATTGTAATGATGATTTGACAGAGTTGGTGTGTTGGTCACCGAAACACTAAATTTCGTTGCACATGGACATTTGTTTATTTAAACTTTTCAATGACCTGTGAAATATGATACCCTTGAACCTTGTTATCTAGTTGTCCTAGTGTTGACAATTAGTAGCAAATTAATATTCTGAGAATAAAACATCGGCTTGTGAAATTAGTATGTCATTGCATTTTACTGATATTCTTTAAAAAAACAAATATTCTAAGTCTTATGAATTTAGGATAAGCACTAAAAGTAATGTTTTCTGTTTTTAACATGTGAGGTTTTGGTCAAGATACAGTCACAGTTAGACCTTCAAGTAAGTGGGATAAAGTTTTCTTACATGAGCCGTCATCTTACATGGGTCAGTGAACCGATTGCAGCTTTCTCGCAGATCATAGAGTATCAATTCATAAAAAGTTTGACCTGCCATTTTTGATTTTAGCCAGTGCCATTTTTTGATTGAGATGTTGCTAAATATAGGAAGAAAGTCTCTGAGTTGGTAACAGTGGAGTCACTATTGACAACTACAAGCTTGCAGACATGACCTGGTAGGCCGATCTATCAGTCAAACCTCTCACTGCAGAGCAGAAGAGGAAAGTGGCTGATTTTTAGACCGTTGCTGAAGTAGAAAAGATCAGAGGATGAGATTGGCTTCACGTAAATATCGACCCATCACCGATCTCCCAAAATTGAGGAAATCGACGTGAAATTGGTTCGATTTTGTGTTGGTAGTAAAAATATTGTAGCGGTAGTAAAAAAGGTAGTAAAAAGTAGTAAATTCAACTCTGGGATTCCTGTTACAATACTCTAACTTCTAGGTTGAATAAATAATTGATTCAGACATAAACATGCCATTTTTAAAGTGACAGGATGTTATCAATGTTGGCACCATAAATAAACACCAGGATCTTGCTCATATTATTCTTTTCAAAACAACAAAGACAGACACACGTAGTGTAGCAATCATGTTTTTGTGAATTAAATGATATCTTAATTTCTTACTCTTCTCAGCTGAAATGATTTTTATGTTTGGTTGACACCACAAACCACACATCACTACTACATCACCTGCTTTACCCATGAAGCCGTGTTGTCTCTGTACAAGTGAGGCAATGCAGGTTTGTGAGTACCTTGCTTGATAAGTCATGGTTGAAACAAAGGTGGGCTGATTTCGTTCCCCCTGGCTGAAACCAACAAATCACCTGGAGATGGCAAAGATAGTTTTGTAGTGTATTTTCAATGGTGCTTCTTATGTCTTTTGTTATAAAAGTTTGCTGCACTAGGATCAGGTTAACCACCCATTGTCAGTTGAACCTGCACTCAAAATAAGGCGTGCACTATATCTTAGTGCATTTGGCCTCTTTATTATAAAACTGTTGGTAGTTAAATTGTACAGTATATTTTTTTTTAATTGCATACCATATGCCACTAATGATAAGGAAGCATAGACATGCCTGCATTAAATTGAAGAGTGAATTATAGTCTAATGCATTTCTATAATAAGGACTCAGAAGTCATACACTCATAGAATCAAGTCATACAATCATACACTCAGAAGTAGCTAAGTCTTCTGTTGCACAAAAACACATATATAAATAGGGAGAGGTGGAACGCCTGGCTTTGGTGCAGTATATATTTAGTTCAAATTTTCAAACCTATAATTAACCCACCTGGCCTAGTTTTAAAGGTTCAAAAGTAACTCCCGAATGAGCAGATGTTTTCATTTTAACAGCAGCTGGTGTGGGTGCTGGCAGCTCATTACAAGCATACTTGTCACTGAGAGGTAGTTTTGCTTGTCAAGTTAAGAAAAAAGACATGTAACAAACTGCTGTTGAAACTCTTTAGATGTATTGATCATCACTGTACCTGAGTTAAATGTGACCTGCTTAATCTGGAAATAAGTAAGATTTTGCTGTCCTGATCTTCACAAGTCTGACAGCCAACCCTCCATCATCACACCACATCTAGAATAGTCTGTATAAAATGGAGAACACTGGTACTTCACTAGAACACAGAAATATTCCAGAGGAAAAAGAACACTCTTCCAGTAAAATATGGATCAATATTCTTTTTATTAAAAAGGAGGTGAACGAATGTAATTTGAAAAGATTCAGCGTCTTTTTCCAATGCCTCCTGTCATGATGTGTGCTCATAACGCGTTGGCCTAAAAGATACGAACACCCCGGTCATGATGCAACTAGATCTAAGGGCAGAAAACTGAGCCAGATCACTGAAGTCTCCCGGGAATCTGCTGATGTGCCAAAAAGGCTCAAGTTCACAAGCAACAAAAGCCCAAGGACGCAAGCCACCTGCTGATGCTCCAACAAAACAACAGCCAGTCACCACAGGTTACAAAGCTACTTCTCAGAAGCACCATGGCCCAGCCAAGGCAACATTAGCATTGATCCAGACAAAACCAGCCTCACACGCTATCAATAATTGATAGTGGAACATAATCACAAGGTTTTTATTAAATGACTGTTGGTCATTGGTCTTTTCAGGGGCAACCAGCTGTGTTGCAGGGAAAATCAAGTCAGGGCTTCGTTTGACCTGTCAGTTTTTTGCTTCAGTGACCAGGTTATGATTACTTTAAGTTGAAGGTAAAAGCCAAGGTTTATTAGTACCACATTTTACAAAAGGAACATGCTGACGTTTATGTCTGTTTGAAAATAAATTGCAAATTGTTTTTTCTTCAAATTATGACTTACAAAATATATATATTTTACTTGAATGTCCAGCCCATGTTTATGAAACTGTGCACAAAAAAATGACATATACCATAGAAATGTCATAGAAATTTGATATGACGGCTGGTATATGTGCATGAGTAGGTCCAGATCCTGGATTTTAACATGGTCTTCTCAGAATTTAAAGACCATAACATCTCAATCTTTAATCAGTTCCTGACAGGAACAAAATGTTACACATTTAAAAATTTAAACTGACATATTCCTTTGAATGCAAAAACAGATAACAAAACAAAGTAAAAATTTATCTGAAAAATTATATATAAAATATTAATTACAACATGTCTTTTGGCCAAATACCAATTATATTTACTTTTTTTTTTGGATATCCTTGGTTTTAGCTGGTAATGGAGAAGTGCATTTATTACATTTAATCCCAGCCTGGTCTGTGTTGAAGAGAACAGCTGACCTGTTTCAACCATTGGATAGTGAAGCGGATGCTTCTTATGAGATACCGGTATGCAAAATCTTTTAATAGACAATTAATTTACACTAAGCCAGATGGAATTAATTTGCACTGATAGGGAGTAGGATTGCTACTGACAGGTTTTGATAATTTTCTCTTTTTTTGCTTTTTTGCACATTTTTCTTTGTGTTTAGTGCTTATTTCTCCTGTCATTCCTACATTTGGAATAAAAAACAAAAACATTGATTTTGGTCATTTGTACCAATGTCTGACATGAATTTCTTGTCAGCCAGCCCATTTGGACTATATCTATTGAGGAAATGTTGACATGTTCATTATTGTCACTTCTGTATATTAAATGTTTTATTTTTACAGAAACGCATATTTAGGTAATAAAATGTCTGAACAACTGGGGACATGAAATCAGTAACAGTGGAACCATAAGTATTAAAAATGGCAACACTAAAATATCATATTTAGTAGAAACTAAGTATTCTATTACTCTTAACTTAGAAGACCAGAGTAAAGAATGTTCAATTCACACAGCAGGGAAATAAATAGCTCCTCAACAGCCTGCTGTGCAGTGGTTATGGAAACCAACTAAAAGTGACACAGTGGGAGCTTTCTAAATTTAGCCTTCATTGTGTTACCCATTCAGAGCTCTGCTAACACCTTCACATTGAGTTTTAACTGCTGAGAAGTTTCTTCTGCTTTGAAAATAGCCTCTCCGCTTTGGAGCTTGTCTGTCTCCTAGGAAAACTTGGGTATTAGCATCAGCTGGCATTTGCCGAAAACTTAAATGACTGGAAATCAGGCTGTTGAATAGCGCTGCTGAAGAGTGACTCATAAAACTCAACATGCCATAATAATCTGTTATTGAAATCGTGTCACCTCAAACACTAGTGTTCTTTACTTTGACTTGATGCCTGTTATGACCTTACACAGCTCTGCAGATAACACCCTAAGCACATCCTCAAACTACCCAATAGACAGTTGCAAAATGCAATAAATGGAGCAATACAGCTGTAGCCAGAAGTTTACACACACTAAATAAAAAGCCACTTACACATTGTCACTTTCACATGTTAAATCAGACCAACATGCAGGTAATTCGGTTAGAATTACCTACATTATGCTTATTTGCTAAATGCAACAATAATAAGAAATAGAATGTCATATTTATTTATTGATGTCTTCAAAATCCTCCGGGGATCAAAGTTAGTGCAGGAGTGCTTTGACAACTCATCCAGGAGGTCACAAAAGAACCAAAAAAAAAACAAAAAACATTTCAGGAACTACAGGCCGCATTTGAATCTGTTAAGGTCAGTGGTTGTCATGATTCAACAACAGGACAGAGTCTGGACAACGGTAGCTTAATTTGACACAACATGGGAAACCTCACCCCGCCCGGACACAGAAAGGATCGACAGATTGATAGCATGAGAGTCATGAGGCAAAATGCACAGCTGAAAACAAGCAACGCAAAGACTCTTCTGACATTTACTGGAACACATCAATATGTGTCATGAGCCTGGTGTGTTTGTATCTTTTAGGCATTTTCCTGAACTGAGATTGGAATCCTGCAGTTCATACACCTGACTGCAGTTGCCTTTCTCAGACTGCTGGGGATTTGAGGAGCTATTTGACAACCAGTCTTTGCTTGGTGCTCAGCCTTTGTAGTAGAGTCAAGCTCCCTGTGTTTCTCCTTGAGTTACTTCTTGATTATTAGCCTTTCATTTGTGGAAGTTTAATCCCTGTATAAGGTTTTGCCTACTTGGACTCACTTGCTCCTTGTGTCCTCTATGCACCCGGATCTCAAGTCTCTCCCTACAATTCTCTCTGTAGGCATTAGATACTTCCCCTGAATCCTCAGTCTCACTTCTGTCTCCATTTCACAATATACCACCAGGATCATAATATCTTCCACGGCATTGTCCAACTCTTGAACAGTAAGCTCAGTACATCCTCTTTACTCCAAATTTGTCAACAATATCCATTTCTCCATCTGATCACTTCTCTATTTTTATCAAATGCTACCAGTCCACGGGGTCTTAATCTACTCCCATTTGAACAAGATCAGCTTTTATTTGTAATAAACCTTTTATTGTTTCATTCCTCCATTTTCTTCCATGTGGGTCATGGAATCGTCCTCAAATATGACAAAATTATGTTCAAAGTTTGGGGGAAATGTTCTGTACACTGGTAAGACACGTGTTGAAAACTTAAAGTTGCACACACAAGGAGGTTTTTGAGTGACTTAGTACTCAACACAATTCTGACTGAGTTGATTTGGTGTGAAATTAAATGACAAATCATTCTTAAAAATGCTCCAGTGTGGCTGAATTAAAATGTAAAGAAATGCCCTAAGTCTAAGCAAATCCATTTTGGTTATTGGTCATGTTGAGAAGTTTTTTTCACCACGTTACTATACAGCATTTAATTCTTCATGCCACCACATATTTTTTTAGTGCACCTTTTACACTTTGTGTGATCTTGGTTATACGTAGATGGTACTATTAGTCTTCACTTTAAGAGGTCTGCAATCTAGCTTTCACTTAAGTAAACTGATGTAACACAAGCTGGAACCCCTGCTGCATGCATTACAGCTCATATATTTGTAGCTGGCAGTGTCAGTTTAACATAGAAGTGAATGAGAGAAGGAAGTTGCACCTGCCCTTTTGTTCCCTTCCCTGAGGGGGATCTTTGTCTTTTTCCAAAAGCACGGTGACACATTTCTCTCCAAAGCCTGGACACCCACAGTCAATGACAGAGAAGTTTATACTCCCATTCACTTCTACAGGGGTTTTTACTTTATTCTAACTCAGGAATATTAATCAGGAGGCCATACTGACACATATGCAAAAACTGTGCGTTCATCCAGGTGCATTACAAATTTGAGAAAGCCATTTACTAAATTAGGAAGATGCACAAAAGAAAACAATGGACTTAAACTGTATTTACTCTACAATATGGTGAAGAATTTGGACACATTAAAATTCAAACAGTAACTCCATCAGCTCCCAAAGAAGAGAAGGAAGTAGAAGAAAAAAACAGCTCCTCCCCATCTCTTCAGCTGCTTCTGCCCCGTCCTAAGAGATTGGAGCTGCAGAATAAAGAAGGCATCTGTACTCTTCCAGGTCAGTCATACCACATTTGGGAAGGGTGGAATTTGAGATCCAAGGATAAACATCAATTCCCCAGAGAGGGCGGTTACTTGTGTTTGAATGCTGAGGGGAAAAATGAATCTCAAGCTAAGGGATCATGAAGAACATTTCTATACAGAAGGATTTTGAGGGGGGTGAGAAGTTAATTCTTTACCCTGAACTTTTTTGCTGCTTTTAGTTTTAGCACAAAAAAACTCTATAAAGATATTGGAAAATTAAATAACTTACCTGTTATTTTAAAACTGAAATTGTTGCAGCTAAACAGGCCATTTCCTGTCAAATGTTTAAAATGGCATTTTTATGGACTGTGTGAGCTATTCTCTAACTCTGTGCATTTTCTATTCATTTTGATCACCCATCTCTTTATTCTGGGAAGAGAATAATCTCTCCACAGACAGAAGCAAGAGTAAACAGCTGTGCCTTTGTCTTACGAGTGGCTACAGGTAATCAACAATGCATCCACTTACCCAAGACTCTTCACAGAGGGGATTGTTTTCAGCTGCACTCAGTGATTGAAAGCATTAGTGATGAATGGCAAACTACTTAGACGGTTCATAGACTTTGCCTATGACCATGACCACAGTGTGATCATTTAAAAAAAATATTTTAGTGTTTACTTATCTCAGACCTTGTAGTAACCCAGTTCTGAAATTGCATGCACATAAGAGGATGTTGTTTGTATTAAAATTTTCAGAGGTGCTATCTCACGGGCGACTGTCTCAGGCGGTGCCGACTGAATGAGAAATGTGCTTTTAGTGAGCTCCAGGTGCACAATGCCTGTTAAATTTGGAAAATAGAAACTGTTTCATGATAAGAGACAAGGACGGGGACCTGTGGCTGCCCAGATTAAACAAAATCCAACCTGTAGATCAGGACAGGAGGCAAAATAAGGTGAAAGTACAAAAGACACACCTTAATTTTCCTTTTTTTTAAATAAGTTATCTTATTTCTTCATCTCTCCTCCCCTATATACACAGTCACACCTGTTTTTAAAACAAATGTTATCAGAGCAAGAGCTAGCCAACCAAATCAAACAGACCGAGCTTGGCTGTAGTGACTTGTTGATGTTTCTCCTTCAAACATTTTATTTTGCCTCTTCAACTAAATCCCACTGCTAGCTTTTATAAAGTTAGTACTTTCCTTAAAAACCCTGATGTGTCGAGTAAATAGTGATATTTCACAAACTCTTTTTTAAAATGTAGAATGCATGGAAAGAATTTGCTTGGTATTGATGTTGATGTTACCAGCAATAGCCCAATGCATCACATTTCATTTAATAAATGAAATGTAATTACATTTTTGGTGTTACAAGCTTCTAATAAAACCTATTAACTGGTTGATTCTGCAGTTTATTGTAAGAAACATCTAAAAAATTAGGAAAGGAGGTGTAAGTCAAACCAGTAAACAAAACCAAATAATTTTTTCTAAATAAAGGGTGGGTAGTCTAATAAAAATAAAATAATAAAAAGAATCTCACCAAGCTAAGCTACAAATCAAACAAAGATACACAGATTAGAAGCACTGACATATTTGTCATTCCAGGATTCAAATGGAACAAATACCAAACTTAGCCTGCCAGGTTTAAGACAACCAAAGTTTTGACAGATCACAAAGTTAAACTGAGGCTCAGTAACACACTCTCAGGAGCATCAAGGGGAAATCAACACATCCATCCATCCATTTTCTTCCGCTTTATCCGGGGTCGGGTTGTGGGGGTAGCAGCTTCAGAAGGGAGGAAACCAACACATTCGGTACAAAACTGCCCAATAAAAACATATTCCTCTGAGCATTTTGAAAGTGCAGGTGTCTAATCAGCAGTGTGTTTGGTCCGATTTCTCACAGATGGTCCAATAGCCTTTTTATAGGAGGGAGGCAGGCCGAAGGCTTCAGACTGCCAATTGTCACTGTGTGTTGCCATGTTGAAATCTACATGAAGAAAAACTGCCCCACTTCTTCCAAGGCCAGTACCGTAATATGTTATAAACTGATCCATTAGAAAAAAGAAAAAGAAAACATCCTTTTAGCAGTAATCTCATACGACTTTAAAGGGTTTTTTTCTGCAGGGAAATATTTATGATTTCACTGCCAATGAGCAATTTGGCTCCGAGACAATACTTTATTGTTGCTGTGAGCCTGCTGATATGCAGCACAGAGATATGGTACTGGATTTGTGATCAACCAGGTCAACCAGAAGATCAGCACAAAAATGAGAATTCATGAGCGCTAATGAGAGCATTGTGTACCTCAGAAAGTTAAAGGCCTTTTTCAGAGAGACATTTTTTTCCCTTTGATTAAATTGTCACTTTTGTAAACATGAAAGCAAGAAGGCAAATAATACTTTGGCGATATCACTAAAATATGGTGAGAAAAAAATAGATGAACTAACGTGAAATCCTTACTCTAGAAAGTGGAGTTTCAAGCTTGTCTTCAGCAAATTACATGTTGGCAATTTCCACTGTGTCATAATCATTCACTCAGCTGGTGTATAGTTACATTATGTGTTCAGACATTTTTTTGTTCTCATTTTTGAAGCACTACAATGAGTCACTGAATTTTGTTTTTTGACATTTTTGTGTCACAAATGTTGATGTACTCTTACACAGACAGATTCTCAAGAACCCAGGAAAAAAAAACAGAAAAAGCAGTGGACTCTGAATCATCAATGGTGCTTTGTCTCCAGGGTAGGCAGCTCAATCTTGTAACCAACCTCATCTTGTTTGGCTTCAGTAATAACGGCCGTTGAGACGGCAAGGTAAACAGATTGTGGCAGATAAACGTCTGTCGAATTCTGATTTCTTATCATCTAGCTCATGCAACACACTTGACATCTGTTACGTGAGCGGGGCATGTAAATGTATGAAGACATTTTGTTTTGCAGTGAATAGGTTCAGAACTAATTACAGTCTAATAGAAGCTTTAAGGAAGAGACATGTGCCAAAAGAAGTAATTTAACTGTAAGCAAGCCAATTATAACCTAATTACTCAGCCTACCTTGCCTAAATTAAAGCTCAGTGGGCTTTTCAGTGGGTAAGCTGATCATGCTTGGCTGGGTCGTAGTCAGGCAAGTGTTTCTTAACATAAATCAGCTGAAAGCTTTTTCTTTAAGTTATACATTTACCTTTTGGGCTGATTAGTAGTCCGTCACAAAAGTATTCATACTACTTGAACTTTTTTAAGATTACAGCAACACACTGCAGTGTGTATTATTAGAATTTCATGATGTAATCCCACACAACGTGGCATCTGAATGTCAAGTGGATGGAGATTGGTCACATGGGTTTCAAAAATGTTCACAACTAAAAGCCTCAAATGTGTGACATGCCCAACCACCTACCCCTTTTTACGCTGCTGCACTTACATAAAATTCAGTGCAGGCAATTAACATCTGAAGATTAGAAAACAGGATCCACATATATATCTATATAAAATTCAATACCAATTCTTTACAGAAAAAAAAAATCCTATTTAGAAAATACTGTGTGATGTACTGTTTGGTGTTTTCAACCTGTTCTGACGATTTATGTAACAGACATATGCATGTCTGGCTCATATTGAACTTGAGAGATTAATAATTAAACACAGATGTACAGTCGGTTGCACATTGAAACAGTCAAGCAGTCAAGTGATGTTATAACATGCAACCTTTACTATGAGAATATTCCAAACAAACTTTAGATAGATAACAGATTGAGTTATACTTTGTTGCAAAGCTAACTTGAATTTCTCTGGATTTTTCTTTTTTACTGGTGGTAAGTTGAATATTTACCCACCTGTAAATTTTAGTTCTGTTTTTCTTTCCATCATCTCCTAAGGGGAATCTCTCGAGTCTGCTTCATCAGCTACACATTTTTCCACCGTGTTCATCTGCTACTCAGGCACAGCCTTTCTCTCCACAGAAAAACAACTCCTGGCATTTCTCGACCATGAGAATGAACCGAAAGAGAAATTATGTGGGTTTTTGAACCAAAACAAGCTTAAAGACCAGTTTAAAGGTCTACTGTGTAGGATGTTGTGACTTCTGGCTATATAGCTTACAAGATGCAGCCACTTAAAAAAAAACCTTATCATTTTCATGCACCAAAGATAAATTAAAACTAGGGCTATGTAAAAAAGTGCTCTAATGTAAATGTCTGGGTGGTTTATTGTGGGCTAATGTAGTAACAAAGTAGTGCAAGATACATTTGTAATTTTCTGAAGAAAAAAAAATCCACAATGCATTTAAAAATAAAAATTTGTTAGCATTTTTATTAATACGTTTTCAGCTGACCGTGGGCAAAAAAAAAAGAGAATGTTGGAGAGTTATAACTGCATAGCTGAGAGTTGATCTGCATGAAATAACCACACTTTGTCCCTCTAATGTTCAACTCCTGGATCGCAAGACAGATTATTTATTTCTGCCACTCAGAATTTGCACAATCAACTATAACACTACTCTCTCTTTTCAAATCCCAGTCAGTAGTTTCTGTTTGTTAAAGCGGAATTTTCCTTTCCACTGTTGCCATATGCTTGCTCAGTATGAGGTATTGCTGCTAAACTGACTTTTTGGTCTTATTATCTGTCCATGTTTGATAGAGAGTAGTGATTGTTGCAAAATCAATTACTCAATGGAATAAACAGTTTATGACTCTGCAAATGGTATAACTACAAATTATGTGTTACCTGTTTAACTCAGAGGATAATTCTTCTTGCTTAACCATGTTGGTTGTTTATGTTGGTAAAACTAGTGGGATTTAAGAATTGTTATACGTAGTGACAAGGGTGCTATTACTACTCTCAGCAAAATAGACCACTCCACTGCAATTTAGAACAATCCCATTATTTTGGAGTTTGAACTTATTGTTGGTGAGAAATGTAGACTTCAATGTTCTGACTTCAGGGTGTGTTTCTGTTATTTTTCTGACATTTAATTCAGAAGTTCTGATTTCAAAATAGAGTTGTGTTTCATTTAATCTGCTTTCTGTTGTCAATATAAATAAAGACAATATTGTACAGTCACACTAGCTGACGCAGAACACTTTTAATCTCTCAATGGCTATAATGGACATAACTGCAGGATATCAAGTTAAGAAAACACTTAAATCCACAAAAATTATATGTTCAAAGATAACAGGTGTCTTCTTTTACCTCTTAAATGGTTATCAGAGTATTTCTTACTGGTCATCCGGGGACAGACTGCAGCAGAGTGCCCCAGTTGTGTTGCGTTACACAGGAATAGAATCAGATATGACAGCCGGGACAAGTATGAGACAGATGGTTTCTAACATGGCATCAGTTCCAGGTATTACATGGAAAACCTTTCATCCTTTTGTTTCCCCTGCACTTGACGCTTGCAGTGATTCCGACATTTGAATCCCATTGTTCACAGAGATCATTAGCCAGAAGCATTGTTCAAATGGTTGTCGTTCTCGTTTCTTTTGACCACAAAAAACACAAATGGTAGTTTGGGTTTGGGTTGGCTTAACGGACCTTTCCTTCCAATTAAGCCTAACACATGTTTTCTGTTTGCGAAGCAGTGAATGAATTAAATTATCTTAGTGCATTTTCTGAACACAAACAAGTGCTTCCTTTATTTAATAATCACAAATTGTGTTTCTATTTATCAGGGAGTTTTATATTGACAAATATTTGTTCCTGTATATGAATAGAAATCACATAATTTATTTGAAAAGCAAAGACGTATAGACTGTTTATCGTACTGTTTTGAGGTTCAGGCCCAAATGAAGCTCCTTGAATGTTGTTGACAAAATCCTGAGAATACAGCTGTAGCCTCAAGCTCTGGCAGTTTCTCTTCAGGGTGAGAATGAATGAGCTGTCTCTGTTTACTGCTGAGAAACACATGCAATTTTATATAGTCTTTTGGAAAGATAAACAACATTTTCAGTTTCTAACCACAGAGTGATGATATAGTGTACATCTATAAGATAGTGAGCTTCACTCTATCTTTTCATGCAGACGTATCTTGATAAGCTGGATTACCTTTAAAAACGTACTTTCCCCCATTCAAATGTAAAATCTAAATGTGCATAACTATATAAAGAGTGAATGTTAAGTTTTACTAGGTTTTACAGTTACAGAAAACACAACATTTAGTTTCCCTGAAAACAAGAACATTTCATAGAACTGTTGCTCACCACACACTTATAAACACCCTCCGCAAGAATGTTAGGTCACAAAAGGTTATTGTTAAAGAAGCTGATTGTTTGCAGAGTGCTGTATTTCAGAATGAATACACATATTACTGGAAAGTTGTTTGAAAGGAAAAAGTGTGGTAGGAAAAAAGGGCACAGGAATCAGGGATAGCTACAGCCCTAAGACAAATAACCTCTTGGTTCTAATGTATTGAGATAGATGACATGTAAGTTTATATAAATATTTGGTGGGGTAATGCAGTAGATATGTATATTTGTAAACATTGTGTTAACAAGCATATTAACAGCAAGCTAACGTAAACATTATTGTAAAAAAAATACAGTACTGTATGTTTTAAATGAGTTATGCTAGCAACAACCAGTTTGGTGGGTTGGTAAAGATGTTCCCTTATTTGCTTATGTTTATTTGCATATATCTACTCATGTTGCAGAGTGTTCTGTTCAGTGAGGTCATACTATCCAATCTAATGTCATAATCTCACACAAGTCAATGTGTCTTTTTGACATATGATGTGCAAAGAATCCTAGCTGACACAATTTAGGCCAATGTATTTGTTTTGTGTAATACCTATAGACACTGTTTTGTCTGGAACAATTACAGAAGACAATACAAGATGGTGACTAAATGCAAATCTGTATATATTAAGTTAGCCAAAATAATGTTAATAGTTTAGGTATCAACAATGAAAAGAATGCAAAAGTATTGGGAAATGAATGCTTCTGGAATACCAAACGGCTGGAAGACACCAGAGTGAACTCTGCTCTCCCCTAGAGGATTCATGGTGTCAGGCACAAACAGCTCTATATGGGCAGAAGCACCTCAGGCCCTGGTGTGTCCAGTGCCACTTATTAAACCATCTGCCTTAAAAAAATAAAAAAACACCACTGAGGGTGTGTAGTTATCAAAAGATACAGTAACAAACCACTAATGTCTAATTGTATTCATTCTGACAAGTGCCTCAAAACTAGCACAAACCTTTTTGGAAGATGGATATGAATATTTGTTATGTTTTGTGCTGCCTGGCTCAAAGACCAACACTCTTTGGTTGCACTGGTTTGTGGAGAAAGACCTCTTGAATCAGACATGTTCCAGTTAATCTCAGCTCTTAGATCAGACTAAAATGCAAATCTACATCTTTTGCTCTAGCTAGCATGTCTTTAATACAGACATATTTGATCTGCAGTTGCACTCACTGTTTAAAATCGAGACCAACAATTAATGTGCTCTATAAGTCAGATATGTTATTCACATCCAAATTCTCTTCAGACATGTGGGGCATCAAAAAATACCCAAGCTTTTAGACCGTTTTTACAAGTGTTAATAGCTGTTATTTAACCTATATATCTTCTATTTGAGTATGATCTTTTTACTAGATTAATGTCAGTCGTTCCATATTTCTTCACTCCATCTACTACACATTTTTCAACAGTCCTATTACAGTTTAATGTCAGCTGATCACAGTTGCTATTTAAAACTGGCCTGCTGCTCTAAGCTTAATTTTGTTCAATTGTTTTCATCTTCATTGTTGCTCCAGATCTTGACCATTTGAAGACTTTTTGTAACATGTTACAGGGCCAAGAATGCAACAGTGTACAGTACATGAGGTTAACAATAGTGGTGACCATAATATCTGTATCTCCTGTTCTGTTTACATTTTGGTTAGTGGTTCTGTTGTGATTTGAACAGAATCACAATGCTCTATCTGCAAGTATTGTGGAGAAAGCACAATACTTCACAACAACTAATTCAATGTGTGTATTTATTGGATTTTTTTTATTGCAAAATAGAGCTTCCTTCGCACATACTATACTGCAGTGGTTCCCAAAGTGTGGGGCGCACCCCCTAGGGGGGCACCGTGCCATTGCGGGGGGGGGGGGGGGGGGGGGGCGCTGGAAGCGGTATGGATGAAAAAAAAAGATACACAAAAGTGTATAACTGTAAAGATGGTTTGTAGTGTGTTTTGTTGCAAACTGAAGTGTGAAATAAACTTCAGTGGAGTTTGAAAACAAAATATGTGTATAGGTTTATGTCTGGTTGAACGATGTGTGTGCCCAGTTAATTTTTTATTTTTGGGGGAGAATTTCATTGTAATCCATAGGGTGGCCCAGAAAATCTTTTGGGAACCACTGCTATACTGTATTTGAATGTATTATTGCAACCGTTATATATCACATATAAGAAACACGGTAGACTGTAATTCAGGCTAAATCCTTTTTTTTAATTTGGGGTGGGAATTTGGCTTTCTTTTTGTGCAATAATAGTCTTAAGCTGTCCCTTTCGGCCCACTGGTGACAAACAATAACAGACCATGCAGCCACTCTCAAAATCTTGTTTAAATGGCTTTGGACTAGAAAAGATGTTGTCTGGCAGCACTTTAAACAAGCCACATTGCAATATCATGAATAGAGCCAAGCAGTTATTTCTCTAATTGGCATGCTGTTGTATAAAAAAAATAATTGGCTCATTTTAGTCAATTGAGTGATGACTGGAAAATGTGCTCCTAAAGAGTATCCATTCTCTTCTTCTGGGACTAATCTGGGAAGCACTTATATTTATTGTCTGTGCACAGATAGACATAGATTTCCTTGTCTCACGTGTCATTGGGATGAAAGGAAGGGATGATTAATGATGCAAGTTTTTCTTTTAAGTGCCATTATGGGGCGTCATTCAGCGCTGCTACACACCACTGTATAACCTCAAGCACCGCAAATCTTTATTTAGTCCTGTTCCTGAGAAAAAGACAAAATTCAATCTTGTTACCCTCAATAGTGAAAGGGCCATGCTGGAAACAGCAAGCAGTCAAAGTAAAATGGTTATACTTAAATGTGCTGCTTATGTGAATATATCGGTCATATATTCAGTGTCTGTGAGATCAGGAGTTCCTAATCATGGTATCTTTAGATAGGAAGATTTGTTTTGTTTTGTTTGTTTTTTTTGTTTTTTGTTTTTTTTAGATTTTCTGTTTTGAACGCATTTAAAAATGTGCAAGCTTTAAAAAAAGGTTTTACTTATTAAATATTCTAAATAAATTACTTAAATTCATCTCAGTAATGGCTCTGTTAGTATCACTGCTCAGTAATTATGAATATAAGAATAAGAAATCATTACACTTGTATGTTTCCACATGCATGCCCTCCTACAAATTACAGTACATTCATTTGCAACTACTTTGCATAAGCATCAAGTTTCAGAATGTCTTGTGGTAAGAGAATTACTAATGCAAAACAGTTGCATATGAATGTAATTTCTTGGAAATCAGGTTGCAGCCTGGATAAAATGAGTTTTCTGTGCTCTGATGTGACTGTCGAGGCCTTCCTTTTGTCTTGCTCAGGGTCACAGGTCTACTATTGTTCCACTCTAAAAAAACGCCATGTGGGATTTAGTTTCATGGCTCTGGTCTCAAACAGGTGCACAAATAGGCTGGTGGGTTGCAATAGTGTGACACACACAACACACACACGCACACTGACATATACTCTGAAAATCTTGGTACATGTACACAATTGTAGAAGCTCAGGAGACCAAGAGGTTCAATAGGTGTCTGTGTCTGCTATGCTGGATTTTAGCTACCTGCTGAGAGCTACTGTTTAGTGTTAGCACTTTTGTACACTGTGACTAAAGTTACTTTCAAATCAACTCAGGTTGAGTACAACTATAGGGAGGTCACTGAGTATGGCAGAGTCCTACGTATTTAGCTTTTTAACAGTAAAATGACTTTTAGCAGAAGTAAATTAATGTTGAGGCAATGTATTGTGTGTTACCTTCGACTTTTTTCTTTTCACATTTAAGAGAAAAATCCATTAACATCAAGCTACTGTAAATTTACAACATACAAGTGCAATTATAGCGCTATTGCATATCCGAGTCATTTTTTAATGATATAGAAAGATGTCATGAATATATAGAGATTATAGCATCTCCTTTCTTCACATACTTACACTTGCTACACTTTGCAGGAACTGAATTCACCTCAGCATGTGAGAGGTTAGAAGGTAAGAAATGACCTATTTCTGAATAATTCAGTTAATAACCGACTACTTGGAGCAGTCTGAGCATTGATATTTAATTTTTAGAGTTAGTTGAGGGTAGGTATGAAAAAACAATCAAAATAGGAATGATTACACTAATAAAGTAACTAACTTAGGCCACACACATACAGTTGAACATAGTACATTCCATACTTTTGCTCCAAAAAGACATTGTAAATGTTTTAAAAATTTCTAAATAAATAAACATTGCTTACCAACATAAACCATTCACAATACTTGAAAAAGCAAAAATACAACAATTAGAGTGATGGTAAATAAAGAGCTATTTGGGAGTCAAATATTCTTAGAGGGCTGAGCCAGAGAACCAGACTTCCCATCACTAGAAAACAAGGTGACAGCAGCGTTAGCCATTAAAGTTGAGTTATATTAGTGTGTCCTGTATTTTATTTAACAGTAAATCTGTAAATTACAGGTGTTACGTGTTGCATGTCGTACAGCCCTGGTGCCCCGCTATTTATTGGTTTCAAGTTACTTTTTTTTGTGGGATTAAAACAGAGGAGCAGCTGGATAATTGTTACCAGTGGGTTAGTGTTAACTTTAAACCAAATAATATTGGAGGTATAATTTTCAAAATCACAGTGTTTCGTATTTTAATTTGATCTAAAGAAGAGAAATATTTTGAAACTACAGAGCATTGTTGATATCATGACTCTATAATGCAATAAAACATCTTTTCAATAAACATTCTTCTTTTTGAAACCCTGTCTGGTAAAGCAGAGAAAAAACTGTTCTTACTGCAAACATTACGATAAAATACAACCAAGTATGACTGGTAGATGGAGGAAAATAGTGATCCTGCAATAAAACTTGCAGATGTTAATAATCACTGACGGGTCAAAGGTTCCATTTGTGCATAAGAGCTCTTCAAATTAAATGGGCAGATGCTAAAATAATCACTGACCTTATTCATTCTCCAGTGGACGAAAGCCCTTTTTTTCTGCTTAGCCTCCAGTGTTTTAATGCTCGCAGAAGATATATTCTATTCTGTTTTACAGGCTGAGTTAATGCTGTGACCTCTACAGTAATTATTTTCCAGTTATTGTATTGTTCCTGTGGTATTTAATGGATGGGTTGCTGCAGCTTTAAGCTTTCTAAGCCATTAAGGAGCACCAACCATGGCTTTAAAAGTCCAAACAAACATAGTCTGTGTTGCCAGGCAACAGGCAAACGTATCAATGGATTTAAGCATACCCAGACAGACTGTTATAAATGGTGGGGCATGCTTGGCATGATATCAGCTCTGTCTATGTTTCCCAGTGGTAGATGCTGAAGTTTTCTCCTTAAGCAGAGCAGGCAGAGCAAAATGTAATGCAAATAGGGTGTTATGTACAGCACTCATCTGTTTATACCTCAGGCAACATAACATTTGGTTTTTAGTGCGTGAAAGTAGCAAAAATGTAGAGCCACTCAGTTACAGTCCAGTTCACTTTAATAGATGTGCAGTGTAAGGCAACACTGTTACAAGAACAATGTATAGCAAATGTTTTCAGAGTGGGTCTGATTCTCGATGACCTACCATATGCTGAGAAATGGTCAGATTGGTTTTGTCCTCTGACGTTATGTGTCATGCTTTCATTAAGTGCTCCTTTTCTCTGCTTGTCCAAGTAAATTTAATTTGACCGACTGTGACTTTTTAGAGAGGCTCATGAAAAAGTCAAAGATGGGGTCAGGACCTAATGAAAATGATTTGTACTGGCGTTCCCCACTCCACATCCAATTTAACATCTGAATAACACACGGATCCACTCTGGGCAAAAAGGGGAAAAAGGCAGTTGAGCCAACTGTTAGTTTTTTTTTTTGTTTGTTTTGTTTTTTTACAAGAAAAGCCTCAAGAAGGTGCTTAAAAATATATTATGGTGTTGCAGATTTCAGCTGCTAGCTGCTATTTGATTTTAATGACCTTAAACCCAATAATCCCATTTGTTTATAAAAATCAAATCAGCTTTATAATTTGAAACTTTCTAGAGGATTAATTCTACCTTTCCAGTTAGTAACTATCAGGAATTACTTCAAAGGAATAGGACATGTGCTTCATTTTTTGAATGAATATTTATTAAAATATTAATATGGAAAATAATAATTCATTAAAGTTGCAGATGAAAATGTTGCATGAACAGTAGTGTGTCCTTAATCACTAAGCCATAATAAAAATAATATGAGATCTATGTATTTATTTCACTTTAAAGCATATGCTCTAAACGTTTTGCTCAAAAGCTAGTAACAGAATAACTGGAAGAATTTTCTAGAAAAATCTGCTTTTCTTGTGAAAGCAGTTGTTTATTTAGGATATAACTCAGAAAATGATGCTTCTTAAAAGAGACTGTTGCAGTAGCCATTGCAGATGTGTAGCGTGGAAGTAGTTAACAGAATACACATTTACAACTACTAAAAAATAAATCTGTTACTTTCAGATTTTCCAGTGGTAATCAATATAGTGAATGTAGCAGCAGCCGCTGAACCCCCAGTCATGCTGCTGATATGTAAAGTTACTCCTGAAAACTTTGAAGATTTAGAAAAAATTGCCAAGGATTATGCAGTAACTCTCTGAGAGGTACAATAAGCAGTCCTCTCTCCTAAGTTGCAGCATTTCCCTGCAGCAGATGGTCAGTGAGGCCTCAGAGAGCCAGTGAAGCATGCAGGAGGCACGTCTCAGGGTACAGTACACGGAGCAGAGAGAAAGAGGAGCGCAGACGGCTCAGGTTAAGCACGTGTTCTGCTATTCTCTGCTCCAGATGTGCAGCCTTGCTCTTTCAGCATTTTACCTATACCCTCTGTTAGTATAACAAGATGTTCATTTGTTCTCAACATGCACACACTGGTGTGTAAAAGGAAAATGTCCTTGAGGTTTATAATGGCTGCTTAGCTCTCGTAATAGGTTAGAGGGAATTTTGTTAAAAAGGCTCCCCCTTATTATATTTTTCACAATTAATCAATTGACTGGCAGTCTTTTTAATGATATTTTTTCTTCAACAAATTATGTTAAAGTTATTATTCTTTTGATATATTATAAGACTTATTGCATACCACTAAATAAGACTTGCAGGTGCCACCTTCAGTGTGACAAAATAGAATTAAGTTCTTTTTTGTACACATAAAGGAAAGCCTGAGTGTTCAGACTGTCAAACATGATGGAACTGAACTGAAATGACACAAAAGTAGATTTTAGTTCAGAAAGGGAGTCTCCCTATTGTACACACTTTACTTAAAGTTTTACTTCATTGTATGATGTATGAGTTTGTCTGCTTTCATTTACATTTATTTAATCACACTACAGTCAAGTGTGATTAACATGGGATCTATTTAGTTGTCGGAAAAAAGTCTGCACGTTAATGCACACAGTATCAATCAGTAAAGAAAAGGGTCTAAAAATTTATGACAGAAATTTTGACAGGGTGATAAAAATGATGTGTGAAAGGTTACTGCACTGAATATAAGGAAATTATACTGAGAAAAATCTCATTTTCTTCGGTTTAACAGTAATTCAAAGGTTATATTATTTGAAATATGAAATATTTAGTGTGTAGTATATATATATATAATGGTATATAGTGACGGTGGAAACACATGCGCTTGTAGTATGAGGACTTTCAACCAGAGAGTGGGCCAGCTGCAAACTATTATAATATAATCAGGCCACTTAAAGTACCTCTGGCTTCTGTTGGTAGTAGAAGCATGGGTTTAGTTATAGACATACTTTGATTAAGTGTAACAGAATGGTTCCAACAGATTCTCTAAAAATGTCATGTCCATAGTTAGATTTCTCACTTTACTTATATTCACTTGGTTTAGTGTCTAAAGCGAAAATATCTATTTATGCTGCTAGAGAATGTTTATATCTTATGTTTGCAACACTCTCAGTTCCTATGAAGCTAACAACACACTGACTTTTACCTTAAAGATGCAGTATGCAACTATTATTTTAAAAGAAAAAAAATGTTTTTACATAAAACTATCACTATGTTAAGACAGTATAATATGAGGCAGAAAATCTGCAATATATATATATATATATGATGTATATATATATATACATCATATATATATATGATGTATATATCATATATATATGATATATACATATATATATATATATATATATATATATATATATATATATATATCAAGGTACTCTGCCTTCTCTTTTGGTCTTTCTGTCACCTACAGAAATACACAGCGCTGTCAGAAACAACCATTCAAAGCCAGGAAGAGTATCTTAGTGAAGTCAATCACTCTCATGTACCCTCTGCTCATACCCTCCCTGTTGCTTTTCCCTGTCACCAGAGCCTGCCATCAATCCAGACTCAGTTCATTCCTGGATAATCCTGTCACTCAAGTGACTATTTGGCTGTGATGTTACAGAAATATCAGCAGATCTGTTCACATCTTGCTTGTTGCTCAGCTGATGGCCCTGTCTGGTCTTTAGCGGGCATCTCGTCTTGTTTTCCATGAAAACCTCATTATGCTGCTTACAGCTGTAGGTTTGGGTGGGTCAATTCTCTTACTAAAAAAACATTCAGCCACATCAATTACATCCACAGGAAAAACTGAAAGAAAAATCACTGCATTTACCTCATGCACAAGTATGTGACCTTGGCAGCTCAGGTTTTGCAAACCAAATTGAAATGCAGACTTGATCATCATTGCTTCCTGTTATTTTCACTCACTGAATGAAAACATGGTCCCTAGTTTCTCCTAGAGGAAGCAGAACTGCTTGGAATTCCCTGTCTCTGTTGCATCATGCTTCACCTTCCTGGCCAATTCCTATTTGGGAAAGACTTCAATTTGCCAGATTGCCATCCACAAACAAAATGGAGTTAGCTTATTTGACATTTGTTTAGCACGATAATGGGAGCAGCATGTTGAACATCTTTATCAGAGGTTCATTTCACCTGATGTAGATGCCACCGCTAGACCTTTCAGGATCAATGATCACTATTTTATAAATAAAAATAATTAGGTTAACATCTTATACTATGACACACATTTCTGCCACATTTAATTTATTGCCTTTCCAACTAAATGCAAAACAGCTTTTTAGCAAAACAGCCAGATCAGAACAAAAGAAGACTTGCTGTGGATCTAATGAGTGATGTAACATGACTATACAGGTGGTGCCCGCAATTTTTCTCATGCTGCCCTATTTTTGTCAGATTGTTCTAACAAAGGCTTGATCTACTTTTGCAGTTGCGCAAGCTTCCATCCACACTTAATGAAAGGAGCGGGAAACACTTCAAACGCTCCAGTAACAGCAAAAAGAACATGCTAATGAACATGATGTTCTAATTTAGGCTTCTTGCAACAGGATGGATTAAAAATGATTTAAAGGGAAGTAAAGATAAGATGTCTACATGTGGATACTGAAGTGAGGATGACTCATACTGTGCCTAAGTTGTATTGCTAAGAACACAATTACTGTCGTTATCTGTTCTGGTGAAAAGTTGCAATTTTTTTTATTGCACAGACCTAACTGAATTGTTATTCTTTAGTTCTGTGTGACAGTGTACAGTTTTAAAGAAAAGGTCAGAATGTCAGTTGTGGATGTATAAAAGATTCTTTAAATTATGGAAGAACCATTTTCTTTCTCATGTAATATAATGTGTCAAAGTTCTGTCTATCATTATGGACAACTGAGCTTCTCTCCCTCACACCTTATTTCCTGTTACAGGAGAAACAGATGAAATTGGTCATTTGACCAGCGAATTTTACCTGAGGTGGACTGAAGGCTACAAACGGTGAAGGATGAGCTACAAAACCACGTAGACTAAAACAGACAGCCAGTTCTGCTACAAAAGGTGGAAAAATATCATAAACTGTGTGTTGGTCCTGCAATAACAAGCAGCGGCAAACACAAAACACAAGAATGAATAATGTATTTACATGCACGCACAAACACAGCCAAACTGACTTACACATGTGACACGCACGCAATAACAAATCACATCAAATAAATGCTTGATTATAATGTATGAAATGCTTCTGATCAGTCAGCTGAAAAACTAATTTCATTTTCTCATTAAAAGCCTCTGCCTGAGGCTCCTTCTCATGTCAATGTTTATTACTCCGAAAACAGAAAATTAAAATCATCAGCTCAGTCAGAGCCACAGCCGTGAATCACTGTTTACGACTCGCAAAAAGAAGGAGAGAGAGACAAAAACGGTAAAGACTGAACAACAATTGCAGCTTGTCATCTCATTTTACTGGAGCAGGAGATTTATGGTCAGTGTGACCTTTCCTTCTCTAGAGATTTGTTGCTATGCGGTCATATATTATGTTTCCAATACAGCAGGAGCTACAACCAGTCAGTACAAAGTATCCACTGGATTAGTGAGTAGATGCCAGCAAGTTAATGAATTGGTTAGAGAGGTATAACCACTAAATAGTGGCAGATCAAACCCTAGTGTCGATATAGTTGTAATAAACAAGTAAAAGCAACAACAGTTGAACTTGTATTTGAGCAATATTTTTGCACACAAAGTGAAATGAATTGTAATATACCAAACAAAGTTAATTTAATGGCATGTAATTGTTTTTAAAAAGTGCAAGGGTAGTTAACAGAAACCTTGTAAAGGTGTCAGATAGCAGAGATGGATCAGATTTTTCACTTTGGGTAAAAACAAAAGGGGGGATAAGGAGGAACATAAGTTTGGTTATGGCTGCTCCAGTTGCTCCATTGTTCAGATGCCTTTGCTGGGGATTATAACCCAACTAAAACATTCCTTATAGTCTGACCAGTCAGAGAAGTAAACACACTGGCCCATTTCAAAAATAACATGCAACATTTCAGAGGATATTTACTACAACCACAGCAGGCTAGCTTTGCAAGATGTTTCTAATGAGAACAACAAAAAAGAGGTTTCAAGCAGAGTAATGACATGTCGCAAAACCCAACATTTCCCCTCCCAGTTAAATCTGTCCCACAATGTCCTATTTATATCTATTTTTGAGACTCTGGAGTTAAAAAGGAAGATGTACTTCACTTACCATATTGTGTTGACAGAATTATAACTATATATAACTATGATTTTCATCTTTTGAGATGAGAATCCTCCACTTGATTCTAAACTCCATTGAGTTTTCCATCTGGGATTTCTCCCATTGAGCTTGTTGTTCTTTTACAACGGTAACAATACTAAACTTTATTGGTAAGTTATTTTTTTTAAATAATCCCTACGTTATAAAATGGAAATGGAAAATACAATGTATGAATGTATGTATCACACTTTCTGTGTTGGTAGGCTTTATATTCACATTTCTTAGCATCATTTAGCTCATTGTTTTGATTTTAATACTAAAGGTTTACTTGTCTGGATGCCACAGAGACCCATTTCAGATAAAAATGTGAAAGTTGATATACTATTTGTCATCCACAAGACATCAAACATTTAGTTAACTGCTTCTTAAGCATTAAGAGGCTGAAAAAATCATCAATATTTGGCTCTTTATAGAGCCAGTAGCCTTAGCTACTGTTGTTATTTTTTAAATATTTTTTATTTCCGTATGTCTAGGTTCTAATGGTATCAATTGTAACAGTGTTTAGACATTAAACAATCATAAACTGCTGTTCTCCATATATTTTTCTCTCCAGTTAGTGCATAATTTCTCTGCAGTGCTGTTTTTCTTTAAATAAGAAAAGTTTTATTGAGAAAATACCAGGATTGTCTCTCAGGAATAAATTATACATGTATATGATTTATCTATTTCTCACCATTGCATTACCCTAATAATTTCAGCTACAGTTTTATTAATAAATATTATATGTTAGTTATCTGGACAGTACTTGCATTATGTCATTTAAAACAACCCTTGGTGTGGAAACATTTTCCCTGACTTTCTTGAGCTGGTTGTCAGCAAAATTATTTTAATTTTAGATACAGCATGGTTTCTTTCTCTCTCTCTTTTTTTAAAGAAGCCCCAGTAAGTAGCATGTTGTCTGACCACATCATTTTTTTTCATAGATCAATGTGTTCCTGCCAACACTATTTCTATTATCATGAATTAAATTAAACATCATTTGTCAGGATTAGTCTACATCAGCTTGAAAATAAGAAGTGGCAGAGTTAATAATATAAAAGCTGCAAAGTATAAATTGTTATGCTAATGACTCTAACCTAATGTGTCAGCATTTGAAATGCATTGGGATGTATAAATAAGCACATTTTGTTAAAAAAGCACATTTTCCACTTAATATATTCATATTTTTAAGGTCTTATGTTGATTTTCTGACAGAAATATGAATGTTCGGCCGGTACTGTTTTGTTATATAAGCAATACTGCAGCAAGCTTGCAGCTTATGATATTTATATTCATTTCTAAATCAAGCAACATGTAAAACAAAGCATGAGAGAAGAACAGTGAGTATAAGGCTGCTGAGAAAATAACTGAAAGTTGTGGAGTGACATAAACTTGGTCATCTATTCATAACACAGTAGCCACCCAAGGCAAAAGCACTCCTGATAAAGTGTTCAGCTCTAATTTGAGTTCATATACTGAAGGGTTAAATTGTGGATTATTTTGTGGGGAGGATGAGGAAGTCAGGAGGAGAGCTGTCTCAGAGCAGGAATGGGGACACCTCACTTCCCGGCACCCAACACGTCAAATTTAAAAGCACACATTAATACGTCTAGTCTGCTTGTAATTCATCACAAGAGTTCAAAACACAAAATTTCGGCCAGCATTCAGGCACGGTGGTGTGAAAAAAGTCTTTTCTTCCTTTGTGATTTCCTATTTCTTTTGCCACATTTTCAAACAGGTTGATGCTGGTTGGGAGTTTTTTTCCTTTCTTAGTAATAAAATTGTTAATTTAAAAACTGCATTTTGTGTTTACTTGTGTTGCGTTTGACTACTACAAAGAAGGGGGCAAACACTTTTTCACTCTCCTTCTGACCCTCATATTCTAATTAAGATAAAAGGTTGACTTCAGATTTACCTATTTCTCAGTACATTAAGATTTCTTTTGTTTTCTTGCTGTAAAATCTGAAAATGTAAGTGCTTCAGCTACTTATCTTATCTTACATTTTCCAGTCTATATTGTGTGGAATTATTTTCCCAATAGACTATTTTAGATTTTCTGGAGCACATCTCCGTCTACTTTTGGGAAACATCTGGTTTTCGCTGCTATAGTTTGTCATAGCTGTCTTTAGGGATGATTCTTTTTCTGTCTCCAGTGAAATGTAAACTGTTCTGGGGTAAACACTGCCTTTCTGCCAACTTTGATAAATAAACAACCACTGATTTCATTAAAAGCTGACATGTAAAGGAACTTAGTCACTTTGTAAAAAAATTTGTTTATGAAGGTTGACAGTTAAAGCTTCTCTTTACAAAATGATCAGAATATGCAGCAGTTATTTTTTTCTTACTGATATAAACCTTGGTTTGTTGAGGATTCTTTCTATTGCAGTGCAGCCAGCCAAACCTTTCTATAAACAGACTTTATTTCACATCACAGAAACATGTGTCCTGACCTTTCCACCGAGACCTTTCATTTATTTTCTAATATAGTTCCCCTTCAGAGTTACTCTGTTCTATAGTCATAGTAAAGGTCAAAGCAAACACTCATGTCTGATGTCTGCCTGCTGAATTAGCTGTGTCACCTTTAAATTTAGCAGATTTTCTGACAGGTTTCATTTGATTGTGTATTTTTTATCATAGAATTGTAATAAAAATGAAAAGTGGTGTTGCATAAATTTGTTCAGCTTATTGTAGATCGGATACCTTTCACTGGTATGTTGATAAAAGGTTTTTATGTAAAGCTAAAGAAATACTGCATGGCCATTGCAGCAAGTGGGCAACAAAATGGTCCTTCTTCATCCCTCTCCACCTCTTTCGGAGCTGAAAACAGACACAAAACAAGCGCAGAGTAGAGCATCTTTTATCCCAATCCCATTCATCCAAAATGCAGACCTTCCTTTAATAACCAAAAAAAGACTGAGGGGATGTGATTTTCCATTAATCAACAATGGCAGGGCCAGCTCATTTGTATTGTTCCTGGGTACAAAACTGGATTTAGGACATTGTGAAGAAATGACCCCCTTACACATGTGAACAGCATTTTAAGGAGAGGCGGGGGCGGAGCCTGTCAACCCAAAGTTGATAGATGATGCTGCCTCAGATTATGAACACAGAATTAGCACATTAGGACTCGTATGATAAATAGACCTACCAGCAACCAATCCCCCAGCTCTTCAAGGACTGGTTATACGAAATGATTACACCCAAGTTTAACCAGATTTTATAGTTACTCGGCTTCCTACGGTAACCTAAGATAAAAAAGTATGGGTTTATATTTGACCTTAAAGGTCTGGTCACGTTCAGACATATGCCCCTGTTTGACTAGATCATACCACCAAGACAGTCTTACAAAGCTAGACTTTTTAGGTACATTACTTATAACTGATTTTAGGAGTATGAGACATCCTGATGGGACCTCTAACCTTTGTAGAGCTTGTGTGTTTGGGTTTGTTTTGTTTGTTTTTTTGCGTGTTTGCTCTGTTTTATTTTTTGTCTAAATACTTTCCTGACCAATAATCACAATCCCAGTAGAGAGCTAGAAATGCACAGCAGCACACCCAGCAGACAAATTTTAGGCTAACACAGTCAGTTGTTAAAACATTTCTTTTTACAGTTGTATCTTAAATGTCTTTTTAAGTTTTTCAAATATTTTCTCACATACAGTAAGATTTCTTAAATATCAATAATTCAAGTAGCCAGTGTCACTGCTGAGGTGTTGAAAAAGTATATTTTACCTTCTACTCAACTTTTTCCATATTGAAAATTATTTGAACTTTTTGAACATAATTAGTTAATGATCCCCATTACTCTTGATTTTGTGGTTTCTATCCTCTGTGTTTTAAGATCTTTGGGGCTCAATTTGGAAAATGTGGAAATATTTGTTGGTGTGGAGTAGTGAAATCAAATCTCAAAATACTGATATCGGGTGTGTTGCATAGGACAGCTTTATGTTGTTTTGTTGCTCATTATATATATTGTGTGGAATGTCATATAGCAAATTTGAATATTCTTATGTCAAAGAATGAAAATGAAAAGAAAAACTCAAAATACAACAAAAATAATCTGTGATATAAAACAGAAACATTTTAAATTAAGATTATTGTCCCCTTAGCAAAAAAGCTGAGCCACTGAAAGGAAAGTGTTACTTCAATTCAATATGGCTGTCACACTGTAACATGGTAGCAAAACCTCTCTATCTCTCAAGAATTAATACCAGCAAAAATAATTACAAGTTTCACATTATAAGCATCATTTATCACAATCAACTTTCTTAAAAATGCCATCATATGCACAAATACTTGATCTTCAGTCGTCTGTCTCTGATATGTTTTTTCTTTTGGCATGAATAACTGGTGCACCTAACAACAAAAACAATCCAACATCTTACTTGCAGACCTCTGGGTTAGACATAAACATAATTTTATTTATTTAGCACATTTTCAGCAACAAGGCAGTTCAAAGTGCAGGTACCACAGGTGAAACTTGGGCTGCCTTTAGTGCTACATAGAAGAAAATTTGGTATTTGATACATGCAAATAAACTGAATATTTCTTCCCTTGCTGGATCTAGAGATGACGTCAAACCCAACAAAAAAAAAGTCTATATCCTGTTTTATTACTATTTTAAAATGTCTGTCAGTATGGTGGTACTTTGGACAGCTAGTATTTATCTTGGAGGTAGTTGTTAAAAAATGTTTGAGAACCAGTGATGTAGTGTGATACAAAATCCATAAAATATCACATTTAACACAAGCAGGAATAAAAAAAAAATTACAAGTTCCATAAAAATAATGTAATGTTTTCTTTGGGTAAACAGAGCACTATTCAGACTAAATTACAGCGTTTTAAGTATCAGGCTGGAACCCAAACACATCCACACAACACACATTTGTCAGTTCAGCCATTTAGAACTTCAAGAACTGTAGGAGATAATGTGCTGAGGGTAAGTGCAGACCCCTGGCATACAGCAAGACCCCAGCTCTGCACCTTCCCTCCCCTTCAGTTGGCCCCTTCGCTCTCTGCAGGAGCCAAACAAAGAGAGGACCCAAACAATGGATCACTCTGAAAGCTGAATGGCTTTGCGGGTCAAGCACCAAGCTCCCACCCCCCAACCTCCATCTTTGACAGAAACACAACCCACACTTGTTCTGGTGAAGAGAGGCTGACCCTCACGGCAAAGAAATAATGAACGCTGCCAGGGCATTAAACTGATAAAACTACTGGGGACTGGAATCATTTTGGCAGACAAATCACCTCTAATGGCAAAAGGCTGGAGCCTGTCCTCTGTCCTGTCTCTACTGTACACTGTCCAGGCATCCATGCTGCCACGTTCAGCTGCTCTGCAGAGTTCACCGCACGGGACGTGACCTTACAGAGCAGATGTTCACATTTTCACCCCGCTCGCTTACTTTCTGTGTATTTAACTTTATCTTTGGAGTTGCAAACAAAGAAGCCAGCGTGAGCGGTCATCTGGAAAGAAGTTGAGGAGAGATTTTGTTAAGCAAATCAACTTATCAACTGTCACGCAAGCTTCTGTTTATAAATAAAAGCTCCACCTATGACATGTCTCGCAGCAACAGGCTGCCACCCAAACATTTGCATGTTTCATAGTCAAATTGGAAGAAAAATACGTTTGCAAATCATGTGCTGAATTTATTGTGGCCCTTCTTCCTGTTGGTTCATGGCATCTGACAGGCTGTAAATTACTTTGCAGGAGCATGGGGAGTTTCTGCAACACGCTTTACCTACCTGCACTTTTTCACTTGTTTTGCAGGCAGTAAACACACCCAAACATCTGGCTCTCCTGCATAAAGGAATTATTTTAATGTCCTCAATTAGTGAAAATGCAATTAGACCCAGGTCTGTTCATAGTCAGCACAAAGCCTGATAAGATAAAACTTGGTTATCTGCACAAGCCTGAGCAGATCACGTTGTTTCCTGTGCTCCCATTGTATTTTTGCTCCATCGAAAACTAAAACTGCTACCTAACGGCTCAGTTCCCTCTGGGTTGCGCACTGAGGTCTTGTCAGATTTGTATGTGGCCACTGTGAAACTTCTATGCAGCTCAAACAGTGGTTTTCCAACTCCCCGCCTGTACGGGCAGCTGAGGAGGCATGCAAGCTGTTACGTCTTTCACCTACGACGGCGGCCCCTCCCCTAGGTCAGCAGACAGGCATCAGATCAAGCAGGGGGCCTCTCGGGGGTCGAGGAACCGGTGCCAGTTAGATCACAATGCAGGACTGTACAGAAACTTTAGGCCCCACTCACACATCCACTGTGTATAGTTTGGTTTGTTTTACACAGCCACAGTAAAATGAATGTATATTCACCAATGGTTAGATGTTCAGCTATTTAAATAATAATGTTATAATGTTGTATAATTACTCCTGAATACTTGTTTGACAGGATTAGTCAAGAATTTCCTCCCCTCCCCCCAAAAAATCACTTCCATCTAATAAGAAAATTATCAGTAGGAGGAATTGTATGAAGTAGGGAAATATCATATACTTTATATGTTTATCATAATAATATTAATTTAGAACTAAGTTTAGCCACGCTTAATCAAGAAATAATGAATCAAAAGATTTCTTGACCTCTCTCTTAAATTCTTGTCCTAATTTTGAGTTAAGATATCTCATGATATTTGGAAGAAGAGAAACAAAAAACAAGCATGTAATCAAGGAAGGAATATTTTTGAATTTGTCAGCTTTTCAACCAGAAGACCGCCTTATGAAGAGAATAAGAAGGCCTTACTCTGGTCCAAATCTGAGCTCAGATGAAGAGGAATCTTAACACAAAGCTGTTTCTGACCTGATGTTCATTTTGTGTCTGTGGGGTCAGTAGTTGCTTTCTAATCCATCTCAAGTTATTGGATGTTTTTCCACTTTTTATTACTCTGGAACCAAACTGGACACAGAAAATAAAAACATTACTAAAGATAGACACTCAGGGACGTAGAAGAGTGTGGAAAAAACACGACAAAAATTGTCAAAATTTTGGCAAAATAATACAAAAAAGCATATGATGCACAAAAAAACCACTTGAGATTTAACAAGGTGATTATTAATAATTTTCTTCTGCAATGTCTTGGACTCTTTCTCAGTGTGATTCAGCATTTACACAGCTGCTAGGAAAAAACACATCACCAGGGGTGATCACAAATCAGAAGAGGATTTAGGAAGAATGTGGTTGGGTCCTCCCCACCTTCCATGAATCCCATAGTGACCAGGAATATGCCAGGCTTCAGCCTGGAAGTAGCCTCACACACTCAAGGTCTCACAAATTTAATATTTCTTTGAAGGAGAGACCAGTTTCTATTTCTGAGCTTATCACATTAATCACATTATAACACTCTGGGAAATCGTGAATTGATTATGGACTATTTCATAGATTTTAATTATTTTCTAAATTCCAGGACCATACATATACAGTATATAAAGAAAAACTATTATTGCAAGAGAATAGTACGGTCTTAAAAACATGCATACCTTGAAGATTATGACGTCACTGGCTGGATAAAAGGTTAATTTGAATCATGGCGAAGGCATTTAAATAATTCTTGTCGGAAATAATTGTGTAAAAGGTCAGATCTTAGGTGTTCGTATGCACTACACTAAAGATATGTACTGCTTTGTATTTTGAATGTGAGGAATTATGTGCATTTTTTTCCTTTCTTCTTACACGTACATGATTTTACATAAATCCGTGACTGATTAGAATGTACTACATCACATACTTCTGATAGCCTGAAAATGTGATGTTATTCACAATTGAATCATTTTCAATTTAGAAAGTCACAGAAATCTTCTGACAGATTTCTTAGTGATAGAGGCTTCTTTTGGTTACAGCGCTGATATATAATTTTAATGGCATCATATCCATACAGCATGTGGAGTGTTAGCTTTGTGCCCCTCCTGAGTTCCTCGAGTTTGCCTACATCTGCTTCAGATAGCTCATCCTAGCACTCTTAAGGGGTAGTGCGACGGCTCATTTGCCTCCACTCCTGCACCCCGAGAGTCTGCTGTGCAGAAGAATCATCCTCAGCTTGAATCTTTTATCACCTGATCCTGCATGAACTGCTGCAAGTCTAACTGGTCTGCAGATAAAAACGCCTCACGTTTAACCTCCTTTCCTCACTTCTCTGCTGGACAGCATTCCCCCGCCCCCTCCAGACTCTTAGCTAGAGTAAATGTTTTCCTTCGTCCTCTCCACTGAGTCATTTCTGGTGTTGAACTTGTCTCTAACCTTTTCCTTCTCCCTTTGTTTGGCTTTTGTTTTGCAACAGCTGTTATCATAGATTTCTTTTTTTTTCTCTCTCTTTCTTTCTCTCTTTTTTTTCTGGTCAGCTGTGATTGCTCCGGGCAAAACAGGAGCAGATGGTGTTTTGCTATGCATGAATGGAGCGTTAGAGGAGTTGGACTGAATAGGCTAAGTTTTGAATGGTGTCTACACAGCACCTGCCTCTTGTAGCAGCAGGGACATCCTAGTGGCATGATCTGTCTTGGCTTTGCTGCCGTCGTAAGGGATGAAGAGAAAGAAGCAAAGGCGGGGGGGAACCTTGTTGGGTACCATCCACGTTTATTGATTTTCTTGCAAAGTCGTGGCATAATGTGGTGTACAGTCAGTTTGAGTTAATTGGATGTGACACAGCATGCACATGTAATCTATCACTCCACTCTCCTGGTACACTTTATCAGTTTTGTTGCCATAGAAACATGTCGGCTCAGTAATAACCTGTATTAACAGGCTAAGTAAGTTGCAATAAAAGGCAATTTCAGAGTTGGGAACCTTTGCAGAACAGAAAGCCCATAAAACACTGATGAAATAAATCGCAGAGTGGCAGCGAGGGGAGGGGAGCGGGAGCTTTTGCATTCTTAACCCAAACAAAGTCCAAATAAAAAGAAACTGCAATCATTTCCATGCAACACAGGGACATCTGTCAACCTCTGGGGCATGATGATCTGTCACAATAAAGAAAGCTTTTTCAGATCGCTGACAGCTTGCTAAGTATTTTTTTTAAGTGACTGTATAATGCAACAGAGAATAAAGTGTTCCAAATCCATTCGGTCTGCAAAAACTCAACAATGTGCAATAAAAAAACGACCAACTCAGGAAAAATAAGCTAAAACAAAACAGGTCATTACTCAAATGTTTTTTTACTGCTGTTATTGTTATAGAGACAAGTGAGTATAAACAGTTTTCATTTTCCTATGGATGTTTATTCCATGACCTTTATGACTGACAGCAGCATAATAGAGATTTGTTTATCAGCTCTATGTCTGGCTTATGCTTTTATGACGGCATAAAGCTTCTCAAATATATTTAAAGAGCTGAAAAAAGTCCAGTTTTAGTGTTTATACCCCTCAAACCCTTTTGCATTTTGTCATAGCAACCTCAAACTTTGAGGTGTTTTAAAAGGATTTTATGTGACAGACAAATACAAAGTAGTGCATAACTGTGAAGAGGGGTGAAATGATCACTGGTGTGCCAAAAAACTATGTTCAGTCCCCATTATTGAATTCTCTAAATACAATATATTGCAGCCATAGGCCTTTAAAAGTCTCATACACATATATAGTAAATATAACTGACTGGTGTGTAATTTAATCTCAGCTGTTCTTGGAAAGTCACAACAGTTTGCTAGGGAACATTATTTACCTAACAGAACCATGCAGATCAGTAACGTCTGTAATTGGATTAGGTTATAGAACAATGTCTGAACCACTGCAGTGTTTTTGTCAATTAACTAAAAACAGAAAAAGAGTATAGCACAACTGCATTGCCAAAGTCTGGCCGTCCACCTTTACTGACAGTTCAAGAAAATTACAACATTAATTTGAAAAGCAGTCAATAGACACATGGTGGCTCTGGGGAAACTGCAGGAAAGCACAGCTCTGGAGAACATGTCTTCAGACTCATTATTAGTTGTTCCCTTCACAATCTCATCTTTTTGGAAGAGTAGCAACAATAAAGTAATTGCCATAAAAAGCCTTGTTTATAGATGGTCACAAACTAAATAGGAGACAGAAAACGTGGAAGATAAAACTGGACTACATGCAAAAAACTAGGTGTGAAGATAAAACAACACCGCACATCTCTATAAATATACAGTGCCCACTTTGTAAATGCTGTTCTTAAGCAGCTAAAAGAGCTGGTCAGAGTTGATGCTAAGTGCTGCTAAGAGAAAAGCTTGTAAGAGGCTGCAAAAATTTAAGCCATGTGTAGTTGTATTCAATAAACTGGGATGTTATTGTAAAGAAAACTTATTTTAGTTACCTGGTTCATGAAGTGAAAGATATCATAGATTCCTAACATAGACTGATGTTTTCCAAGTCTTCATTTGTTAATTATGATGATTTTCCACTCTCACAGCTAGTGAATACTTGACATTTAAGATAAAAATATTATATCAGACCAAAAAAAAATTTTTATTGAGAAATGGGGATGTAATAAAAAAAGCATATTTTTACTGCTTAAAAGATGGTATTTTCAAAAGGCACTTTTAATCTGACAATCTCCCTCATCAGAAGGCATGTTCTAATTTATTCAATATGACTGTTGATGTGCTTGAGGAGTTGAATCATTCTAACACATAAATCCAATTGAGAATCTGTGTCAAAACACTCCATCCACTCTGACTGACTTAATTATTTTGAACAGAAGAGTTGGCAAAGCTGGGAGAGACATAAAGCTCATACATAGAATTATGAAAACGTCCAGGTGGCATAAATACTTTTCAGAATGTTCTCTATGTCTTTGCATGAGCTAAACACAAACTAGCATCTGTTTCCATCCCATACTGATAATTACATTCTGTTAAATCATTTACTCCCGTCAGAAGAGAAGATTAGTCATTAACAGTCGACTAGCAGAACACGGACTGTTTCTGTGTGACATATCAGGCTCACCTGATGGCAGTTCAATAAAAAGGTTGAATCAGTCCATCTGCTTTCTGGGCAAATAACCAAGGAAATAAAAATATGAGAGGCATTTTCAAACACAAGTAATACGTAACAATTGGGTGCACTTTAAATCGTTCATCCGAAATTGCAAATTTGCAGCTGTTTGTAATGAACAAATCAAACAAGAACAGTTTAAGTATTTCAATACATCTAATATTACAAATGCAATCAAAAAAACAGCATCTAACTGCAATTGATCATGTTTATTGATGCACCATCAATGGAGAAAAATAGTAAAAATAACAATCCCAACAGTTTGAGGAGTTTTTAAGCGTCATTGTTGCGACAGTGATGAATGAAAATCTTCACAAAACACATGAGCCAATCATGACAAATTTATCACCATAAATGATCAATGATGAGATATTGCCCACCTTTAACTAGAACCCCCAACCCTATTCAACCAACCTCTAAAGTTTTGAGAAAAACTCTATACGTGCCTTTGGGTCAGTAGATGGGAACGTCCTGGGGTTCAGGCATGCGGCATTCAGAGTATCGTAATTGCCTTACTGTGGAAACTGAAACCTATCATGTCAAGTCTGCAGTTTATGACCACAAGGAATCTGGATGTAGTTTTGTTTTATCCTCTACTGTACTATAAAGTTGAGCTGTATTTCCTGATGGGTGAATTTTTTTAGCACCTTGTTTCTACAAGACAACGATCTCTTCTCTGAACTCTTGGAACAATTATTTAGACATTTTATCATACTATGAAGCCTTATAGTCAACAGTTATAAGTTTTGTCATGGCAACAACTAAACCAATCAAGGGCTTTTATTAGATGCATCAGCTGATTCTAATAATATTCATATTTATGCTCATATGAGGAATTCTGTTCTGAATTTGAAAAATAAAGAACTTTAGGATTAGCTCTTTGTTAATTTCAAACACCTGAGCAATTTTCCACTGAACCTAATTTGCAGCAGAAGTTCAATGATTTTAGGTTTGTGGTCATTAGGGTTTAAAAAGTAAATTGGCTAGTTAGTGATTTTTATTTTGCCGGTTATTGTGGGGATGGCTTAATTTTTTAAAAAGAATATCTGCTAAAATGAAGAGAAAACATAGCAGCCTCCAGGAACAATGTATTTATTTATTTATTTTTTACATGTATCTAAACTCAAGTGAATTTGCTGCTAATTTTGCTCTGATGCTGCAGCTGCTGCTTCTTCAGTCTGACGGGTCAAAAGTTCTCTAAACAAACTTCAACACGTCAAGGATGTCAGCAGTTCAGCAGCCTAACAGAGCCCACAACAACACACCCCACCCCCACCTAATAAACAATGTTTACTATTCATCTCAGAGGTCAGGAGCTTTCTCTGTGAAGATCATCCCCACAAGGTCAAGAATTCCTTAAATGTAGTCAAGCATTTGACTGCAGCTTTAATTTCTTCTTGTTAAGTGGGTCTGACATTGGGCTTTCAGGGTCGGATGTCTCAGCACCGAGCTGCAGTAGGAGCATAAAGACACTCGGTTTTGTTGTGCTTCTCTTAAGTTGATGCTGTCGAATCCCAGTGTCCGGCTCTGCATCTGTGGCCAGACACGTGAGAGGGGCTGCAGTGTGGGCGCGATGGTCAGATGGTCAGTGTCAGCCGGGCTTTTGTTCCACTTGCATTGTATCTGTGCAGTGAACGGGAAAACAACAAAGGAACCAAATAAATCATTAAAATACACAATCCCTCAGCTTCCACATCTGACTCCTTAGTCATCCTCGGCACGGTGCCGAACAACTGACCTCAGCGGGAGAGAGGGGGACAATTAGGTCACTTCATGATTGCATTACTCAAATGACACATTAATGTCATGGTGCCCTTCATGCGTTTCATCAGCGTTGGTTAATGATGAGGACAGGAAGAAAGATGAGTGGAGGATATTGATTGCTTCATGTTTCTATGATCACATTGCTTTGGGAAAAGAAAAAAAATAAATAAGTAAAAGTGTATCACATACAACAGGGGGGATTTATTTATTCACCAATTCAAATTACCACAAGCTCCATTACAGGAGGAGCAGTGTATTATTCTTGTAAATGATGTGTGTGGATAACAGAGTTTTGAAAATATATGTAACCTTTTTATTGCACAGTCCCATAACTCCAACCCTGGCTGTGAGATATTTGTACACACAGTGACCGCAGTACTGAGAGGTTATGGAATAACAAGGAGCAGCATGCATTATTAATGGGCTCTGCTGTGAATCTGTTCAGAATAATAACAGCGATTTCCCAGAGCCTCATTACTGTGTGTTTTTAAAGCGTGTGTTTGGTATCCATGGACACCCGCTCTCACATTCTCCTCCTCTTCCCTCTCCCACCCTCCTTTCTCTCTCTCTGTCTCTCTTTCTATTAGGATTCAGGTCATGCAAAGCACTTGCTGTTTTTAATTTTCATTTCATCATAAGCACTTTAAGACTGTTGCCAGTGCTTATTTTCTGCTTTCCTGCAGACCTCTTCACTCGGGCTTCTGACGGGACAGATGCCGCAATTAATCACGGCAGCGAAACGGGCATCATTTCCATCCCGAGTTCGAGAACCCGTCGCTGCAGCAGCGGCGACGGGCCTCGGTTCCAGGTTCCAAACGCTTTCCTGAAAGCTGACTAATTGAAAACAATGGAAAATTTTAATGTTCTTCAAAGCTGCTATCAGGGAAGCTCAGGAGTAAATTCTTGATCTAATTTGAACTACCATTAACCCATGTTTAAAATCTCTCCACTGCTGTGAAGGAGGGGAAAAGAAGGGTCTTCTCTTGGCCAATGGATTCACAGCCTATTGTGCAGATATGATAATTATTGTTTGCCTGCCTTCCCTCCCCCGCACACCATTTTATTCAAGGGAGCTCAGCAAACCCCTGGGGATGTCTTGGAAATGAAGCGATTTTGAAGGGACTAAGAAAGGCAGAATCCAATGCACTGGTGTGTGAGAAGGGGGACTGTTATTGAGACAAGTGCCTGTTTACATGCTGACCTCGTCCAGCGTCAGCTCTGTTCCTACACACAGCTACAACACATGTCCAATTTAAAACACTGAGAAACAGAGAGCAGCACACTGAAGACAGCATGAATGCTTATGCATCACTTTAAATGATTTCCTTTTACAAGCCCTAATACAAAAACATACAGATATTTCTCTCATATACCTCTTGATCCACTGAGAATGTGTAAAATGGCTCACAGACGTACTGCTTCCCATTTAACAAATTTTTCACATTTTGTGACAATGCAACCACAGACTTTATTTTATTTTACACAAATTAGGTAATAATTATGAAGTATAAAGTTTTTACTCCTCAACATCTGAAACAAGTGGGTTGTTGCATTCAGCCCCTCTGTAGAACCACCTTTCAGTGCAATTAGACGCACACTATAGTCTCTACCAGCTTTGCCCATATAGAGGTTGAAATTCTTGCCTGTTCTTGTCTAAATAGACCAAGTTTAATTTTGCCATATGTTCTTGATGGGATTTAGATCTGGACTTTGACTGGGCCATTCTAACACTTAAGGGATCTTCAGTCTAAACCATTCCAATCTGTCTGGCTCAGTCTGAAGTCTTTAGCAGTTTATCTTCTGGTATTGAAACTTTGACCAAATTCCCAAGCTGAAAAAAAAAACAACCCACAGCATTATGCTGCCACCATGACGTTTCAAAAAATTCAAAATTCAAAACTACTTTATTGATCCCAGGGGGAAATTAAATAATCACTGCACTGATTGTTTTTAGGGTAATGAGCAATGTTTCCTCAACACATGATGTTTTTTAACTGCAAATGAGATTTCTAAGGACTTCCTTCTTTACACTGGGCCATAAAGTTATGATTTGTAAAGTAGTTGTCAACACATTTTCGTGTGCAGCGCTGGAAGAGTAAATAAAGAATTATGTTATTGTATTCTATTCTATTCTATATGGCCATAGGTTTGTAGTGGTGTGATACTTTCTTTGTTGCTGAAAGATGTATTGTATATAACTCTTTTAAATGTTATAAAGCTTGGGATATTGTTTTATAACCTAACCTGTCTGTCTGGATTACAATATAACAAAACGTGAAAAAAGTTTAATTATTATTTTTAAAAAAAGCATTTGCCAGGTATTGTAATATGTTTGCATTTAGTAGCTAACAAGGGTATGTAAAAGCATTTTATAGAAATGAAGGCCTAAAAAAAACTGATTCCGCCGAATAAATATTTGATTGATAGTTTAATTTTAAACAGAGACACAAAGAAATATATAATACTTCATACAAAATTATGGCTACGATCATATTAGTGATGGAATGTCTCTGGAATTGTCTTCATGGCTGCGCAAAAAACTCCAACATTAAATTACGTTTCCTACTTTAAGCTGCAAACATCTTTTTTTTTTTTCCAAGAACTCCATACCAATATGCATTTATCCTAGGGACAGTTTTCAACTGTACTTGGTTTGTAAGCAAAATACAAAGAAAATTAATTGCTATTGGAACTCATAAAAAAGTATAAAAGAGCAGAAATGCGCTATGTGATACAGCAATCCACAGGTCATTAAAACAATGTTTTAATTAAAGCCTCACATATTAAAACTTTACAACAGGTGATATGAAAAAATTTACATTTTCTTTTTTTCCCTTGTGAACTTTTGTACAACTGGCAAACAAAAAGAAATCCCACAAAAACAAACTCCAATATCTTTTGAGTTGGCTTTGGCAGTGCAACAAACTGGCTCTGCAGTATTTTTCCATCAATGTCAGTGTTGGTAAGCAGAATAAAAATACAAGGATCCTTAAATTATCTACCTTGATCCAGAAATCTGTGTTTACCATAAAATATCCCCTTTCTTACGCATAATAAAAAAAACATAATTTAACTGTTATACATTTGACATAAAAACAATAAGATTAATTAAAGAAGTTATTTTTTTGGATGGGGAAAGGGTGGGAAAAGCCAGTTACACACTTTTGGGCAAATCGTCTGGAGGGTGAATTGCTGCAAACAGGAGATCTCGTCTCTCCCCTCTCTACAAAACATGTACAGCAGATTACAGCTACAGTTTGATGGTGTGATGACATAAATGATTTATGGCAGTTTCTGTCTCTGTCAGTTCAGTCATTCATCCAGATAACTGCTTCCAAAGACCTTTTATTTCCAGTTCTCTTCATTCTTCAAAGACATTGTCTGCTTTTGTGACATAGCTTGAAAGTGTCTTTAAATATCACCGAGCCACCTCCCGTGTGATGACTTGAACAGTTAGATCTGCAAGAAAGATGGAGGAAAGAAAGTCTTGTACATACTGGCCAGTGTGGGAACAAAGACTTGGTGTGTGGGTTCCTGGTTTCCAGCGAAGATCTAGTGAGTCACTCAGTCCAAGCAAGGAGTGATAAAAATGTTTTCCAAATATCCCCGCGCTGTACTGATCTCACATCTCTGGCCTCATAAATAAAGCTTTATTGTTAAATAAAATAGTGGGAGATAAACGTCTTTCAGCATTTTGTGAAGCCGGTCGGTTCAAACGAACAACTGAAAGACGTCACAAACAACCACTGGGCGAACAGCCTGACAGGCTGCTGTCAGTTCTCAGCCTATTTCATAGACAAAACCCCCAGCTAACATGGTGATCCCCCTGTACATGTATGTGCATATCTGTCTACAACAATAAACAGGTTCTTTATATAACATTCTAAATTTTACACACTTCTTAAGTGCAACTTAGAAAAGCAACATGGAGTGATGCTTTTATTCTATTCCTAGGATTTCCATTTGGCTCAGTAGATGCTGACCTGGGAGAGGACCTGTGCGTGGGCCTGGATTTGGGAGGGGTGGGGATGTTGCTGAGGGGCTGGCTGCGGACTACCAAGAGACGCGGAGCCTCCCACTGAATGTGGCGTACCAGGAGAGTGCTGCGGTGGAGAACACTGCGACTGGTGCTGCTGTTGCTGCTGCTGCTGCTGCTGCTGGAGATGTTGAATCTGCTGCTGATGCAGTTGATGCTGCATTTGCATGTGCTGCATTTGCATGTGCTGCTGCTGCTGCTGTTGCTGTTGTTGCTGCTGCTGCTGTTGCATGTGGTGCTGCTGCAGCTGTTGCTGGAGGTGGTGCTGGAAATGCTGATGCTGCATCTGCTGCTGGATCTGTTGGTGGTGCATCTGCTGCTGCTGCATTTGATGGTGCTGGAGGTGCTGTTGCATCTGTTGCTGCTGCTGCTGCTGGAGCTGCTGCATGGTGTGCTGCTGCACTGATTGCATGGGTGGGCTCATCTGAGACACGGCTGTGGACTGTGCGCCTGCCGCCATAGGCCCACCGGCACCCATCTGGCCCAGCAGCTGCTGAGGCATCCCGGAGGACATGTTCTGGTGGGAAACTGTGACTGAAGTCACGACATGGCTGCCCCCTAGTCTCATCTGCAGAGGCTTTGGGGCGATGGCCCGTGGCAGTGCTTGCTGCAGGGCCTGGGAAGCCGACGGCATGGCAGGGTGCTGGTTGTGGGGCGTGGGCAGCACCAGGCCAGGGGACAGACTGGTGGAGGCCAGGGTCTGCTGAACGGTTCGGATGGTTTGAGCTTCAGCTGATTCTGCTGCAGCCTGGAAAAAGTGAAGAAACATGAAGGGTAGTAACTAGTTACATTTATTTGAGTAACTTTTCTGAAAAAACAATTACTTTTAGGAATATTTTTTACTATGCTGTACTTTTTACTTTTACTTGAGGAACTTTATTATGATGTACACTTCACTCACTATGAGTAACTTCCCTGAATGATGAACAAACTCGGTGGACACCAGCAGTTTTTATTAGTTTCATAAGTCTTTTTTACTTTTACTTGTGTAAAAATAATTTGAAGTAGTGCCATTCTTACTTGAATACAATTTTGGGTACTCTACCCACAAGTAAAATATTTCTTTGTTAAATACATTTCTGAGATAAACAAACAAAGGGTTCTCACCTTGGAGACCAAGCTGGCACGGTAAGCAGCGAGGGCCTTTAAGTATTCCTTCTTGGCAGCTTCTGTTTTACTTTTATAAACCTTTAAAGAGACAGAAGCAGATCTAAATGAGTAAAAATTGCAGATACATTCAGATGACGAAATCAAAATTTTACAATACCTGCTTCTGTTCCTCTCCAAGGCCGTCCCACATGGAGGCTACAATCTTGGACACTTCGCCGAAGGTAGCGTTGGGGTTCTGACCTTTGATTGCAGCCTGGGTGTCTCTGAAGAACAGGGCATAGGCAGAAACCGGCTTTTGTGGCTCATTGGGATCCTTCTTCTTTTTCTTTTTAGGAGTCTTGGGCTTCTTTGTGGGATCGATTGGGGCTGGCCGCTTCTCCCCAATAACCTTAAACGTAAGAAAAGTTTAAAAATAAAACCCAGTTAAAGTTGGTAAAATAGGTTCTCACGCCACTGTGCATTCATTGCCTTACACTTATGTCAAGTTACACTTGTTTTTCAAGAAGCCACTGAACAAGGGAAGATACTCACCCTGTTGCTGTCCTCCTGGTCATCTTCGTTGATGGAACTGGATGGAGACGGCGTGGCTGACTTGCTGGCAGGGGGCGATGGCGATGTGTGGTTGATGTTGGGTCCAGCCATGTTCAAACTCAGCTGTCCGTTGAGCTGCGATTGGTTGATGGTGGACAGCTGATTCCGTGACATCATGCCATTAGGACTGTTCATGCTAATGATGGACTTCATGACCATGGACGGGTTAGATGGGTACTGACGCAGATGACCGGGCCCAACATTCTAGAGGAAAAATAAAGACAAGGTAAGATGAGACGATAATACTGCCTTTAAAGTTGAAACATTTTCATAAAGATAAAAAAAAAATACAAACAGCTGATAACCAAATCAATATGAAACCAATCTGCTTTAATGCAATGAAAGCATTCCTACAAATTTAACATAATGACTTGGAGCAGAACAGTGAATCTTTTTAAGACTTACAAAAGATATGATGTCTGAAAGACAGATTAATAGGGATGAGGGAGGCAGTGGTTTTCTATCTCATTAATATAGCAAAGCTTGCCAAAAGAGACCCGCAAGAACCTAACCCAATATTCTGGGTAGGTAATATGTTTATCTTGCTAACCCACTGGATTAAAGACTCCAAGTAAAGGTTTGATGAACTGTTTTAAGTCAGTGACCTTAGTCAAGGTATGGAAAACCTAGCTCCAAACATTGCATAGGGATTATCAAGTCATGTAGATCAAGTAGACCCTTATGCAGTTGAACTTGGACAGGTGGTCTCTATGAACCAACTTCAATTGTAATAAATATTGGGGAGGACTGAATAATGTTGAATTTACAAAACATGAGAATTAGCACCAATTTTAAATTGATAAAAGAAGATGCAAGTCTTTCTCCACTGCATTTGTTTTTTCAGGAAGGCTTGTTGAGGTTATTATAAATAAGAACATTTTTTGTCTAAATATGTCTTGATTTATAAGACAAAAGGGAACTTTTGAGCACATTTATTTTTATAACCTACAAGAGTGACAAAATTGATTTTAAGTAAAGTAAATGATCTGCATAAAGAGGAACCTGATACAGATTCTGCAGATAGTCATGCATTTTGTGTCATTGCAGTTATTACTAATGTTCCTGATGCGCCTTGATCTGTCTGTATAAGACTCATCTCTGAGCTCAAGCTGTATTCAGTGTAACACCCTCCTGCACAAACTCATCAACCTGTTTCCCTTTTCCAGACCTGAAAATGGGTCATTCGATTCTGTGGATTGCTATGTGGAAGATCTCATGTCAAGATGTCCTGACTCTTAAATGTCTCTTACAAGAAATGATAAATTATCCTGACAAATAAGTATTGGATGGCCACCCAGCTCAGTTCTCGGTTAAATCATAGCTCAGAGCTTAGATTTACCAGTCTTTAACGCCACAAAGGAACTGTTGTCTGCAGTTTTAAAAGGCACACTGAACAGTCTTTGTACATACCACAAAGTTAGTTTAGTAACACATATGTGCCTTATTTTAGGTTGCAACACTGCAGAAGTGTACCTTTCATGCCACATGCTTTACTGGAAAGAATCATAATCTGAAGGTATCAAGCCAAAGACTTTCTACAGGTCAAACTAAAACATTGAGTTCTTCAAAGTCTCTTAATGTTACAAACAACATGTTTACACTGATTGTGACAAGAATGAAATTACAAGTTCTGCTAGCTCTCCAGAGGGAAGACTGATCAGGGAGCCAGCAGAGCTGACATGAAACAGAGAAGGAGACTTGAACAGAAAAGGTGATTTGTTCTCCCTGCGTTCATCCATCTGGTATTCAGCAGCGCAAACTCAATCTCTCCCAACATCAACACATCATAAACCCATGCACCTGGCTTTATTGAAAGAACCTTATGAATGCCCGTCTTCAAAAACAATATTGTAACACTATTGCAGACAGCACATATTGGATCTACAATCCATTTCTTTCTCATATGCTGCGTCTCCTGCTTATCATAAATACAATATGCCAAGTGAGAACAGATTTATATTTACAAGTGCGAGCAGGTTTCTACACAAGGTGGGGCAAAGCTGGGGAAATAAATCAAAGCAATAAGGTTGTGATACTGCCCATTTGGAAATCTTGCAAATAAATGTTGCTGTAAACAGACCTGCAACCAAACAACTATGATTTACATTTCAGCAAGGGCCATTGTCATTACTGAGCAGTAAATGGTTTACAGTTTGTTCTGTCTGCATCTGCAATTATCAAAGGCACACACCATTAGTTGTGGTCATCTGTATACAGTAATAACATTTTTGGACAATTCTTAAGGACCAGTTTTGACTTTAAGATGTTGACAATTCTGATTAGTAATTTGGTGAATTTTTCCCAATTGGCTTCCAGATAGATGCTGCACATTCAGCAAAACAAACACCGCTGTTCACAGTTTAACAATATAGATCATATGGTTTGTTTTGGTTGAGTAAAAATCAGATAAAATTTGGGGACAGAGTTGCACTGGATATTGTATCAAAGCACTCAATACTGCAATGGCATAGAACTGCTTGAATGGTATATTTATGGACCGTTCCTTATTTGCATGCAAATAAAGTATTTGACCAATTGAAGGGACCTTCAGAGTTTTAGGGACAAAAAAATATAGAGACTATAAATAACATAGCAATTTATTTATTTCCAAATTTTGTGTGGGTCTGATTCGGAACACATGCTTTAAGTCATAAATTAAAAGAAAAATGCAGAAAAAAATCCTAATCAGTGCATCTTGAAGAAATTCCAGGATTAGAATTCCTGATTTAAAGGAAAGCTTGACAAATTAGAGATATTAAGTAACAGATGTCTTGATTGTGAATATAAATGTGACAAATTCATGTTTACTTTTGTCCCTGAGCTTGCTCATTTGCATTTTGATTGCAGTATCACCAGCAGTCAGAGCAGTGAGATATTTTGATAATGATCATTTAACTGCAAATAAGTCTTTATCTTGAGAACACAGCGGCCAGATGTGCCCCCCTTATTTAGAATTACATGTTTGTGTGGGTGTGTTTCCGTCTTTGTGTGTGTTGCTATGAAGCTGAAATGTTCTGTCTAATCATTAAAGGGTTTCTGAATGTAAATGCCATTTGTAATATTCCCTACTGTGTTGTTTTCTAAGTCAAAGATGAAACGGCAAACAATAACAACACAATGCTGCCAGTCATATGCTTCATATAAAGCAAACAATGTTTCCAGTCCTGTTTGCTGGAGCCACTTAAACTCCAAACAAGGAGGCAAGGACAAAATAAATAAAATCACAAAGTATTGACAATGTGCTAAACCTTTTCCACAGTAAACACCGCAGCGGGACTGAATGCAACGTTTTGCATTCAGTGGGTGATAAAAATCTCAACACTGATGCCCATGAAAACAGCCTCGAGTCTTTTTTAAGATACTGGAAATCTGAATTTGGGTGGAATTTATGAACAGTAGTGCCAAGCTGTAACAGGCTGAAAAGAATGTTAACAAGTTCAATTTCCATTCAATCAATGCCAGAGCTCTTGGAAATGTTCCATGGCAGGAGAGGGGTAAAATCATCTATATGGTAATTATAAGGATGAATCCCCCAGTAACTTTCGCCAGCATGAAAGGTCAGTCCTATTAAAGATAGTTTATCAGCGCTCTGCACATATTCCTTTACGCTGCTTCTAAACGGGTACATCGGGGTTTTTTTCCCCTCCATTTTCTGCAACCTGCTGAAGCCTGTGCTTAAGCCAAATGAGAAAAATGGAATTTTGAATGCCGGTAAAGGCTAGAACAGCAGAAGATGATTTTTTTTTCCTCCCCTCTGTGCCATCTCAGTCAAACACACTTCACTGTCTTAAAAAAAATCAGTCTATATGTCTCGTACACACCTAACCTGCACTTAAAAACATATCTCCCTCATTCTGCTCGCCTCTGCTCTTGAACTCGCAGGCCGATAGGCTCCCTCTCCTCCCCACAGTCTGCTACAGCCACTGACCCATACCCCTCTCTACCATTTCTCTTTTATAGATTATGTGTATTTAAAACTTGTTCAACATGACATCATTTCTGTTTGAGAACCTTACAAAAAAGTAAATTACAAAATCAATCATGCAGAAGGTCAAGCTGAGACTTCATTACAAGTATTGCATGCCTGCATGAATATTTTTCATTTCTGACTGACCCAATATGTCACAATTGCTGTCAAGAAAGAGAAGGGGGCAAAAAAAAAGAAGAAAAAAAAATCCACTCTCTTAAATTGATGTACAACTCATGTCAGTGCTTCGTGGCTTGAAAGGGAGATAAGAGGGATGTGTAGAAAAACAGGCTTTCTGCAACAGTGCTCACATTTTCCATTTCATTCAGGATATAGTGGGCTTTGACCAGACAGTAGTGAAGGTATTGTACTCACTGGAAATCTGCCAAGGATATCTAAACAACAAACTTGAGATGATACAGTTGAATTAATGAACGCAATCAAATTTTCCACACTTAGTGTTGCTTTTTAAAAAAAAAAAAAGACAAAAAAGAAATTACTATTAAAACCATACACAATAACTGCATTTTTTTGTTCATCTATTTAAAATGTTTTGTTTTCAGTTGTTTTACCAACTAACTGGTTCTAGTGCTAAACTGGTTCCAGTGTTTGTTTAGAACCAGTTCCTTCTCGTTCCACTGCCGTTGTTTTGGATCAGCCTAATTATTACGAAAAAGCTGTTAAGTTTGCATTGAATGAAAGCTTTTTAACATCAAATTAACACTGGATTAACGTCTTTTGTGTTCCCACTATTTATTTTGATAGGACCTGTCTTAGAGGAAAGGTCAGTGGATAAAGTTCCAGGTAAAGTTGATGTTTTTCCCCTCTAAATGTATAACACTGTTTATGACTCACTTATTAAAAACTGTGGCTATTTTAATATTGCCAGATGGTGTTGATAAATCTTGCTCTAAGCAGGGTTAGCTTCAGTTTTACTGAGGATTGTGAAATTTTCTCAAACATCCCTTGTTGTTTAAAATGGCATTAATAAATTAAGATAGAGACATAGGAGCATCTGTTTGCTGGGATAATGAGATGAATTAGGTGATTTATGTGGTTATTAATAGATCTGAAAATAACCAAAGCATGATGTAATCAGCAGCATGGCTCTGTGTTGGCTCTCAGGTTGTAAAAACCCAAACTGGCTGAACCACCAACTTCGGTTAATTCATTCAACTCGTTTTATGTGACATCTGAGCTATAGATATTTAAACAAAAACAAAACTTCCAGTAAAACGGCACAATAAGAGCCAAAACCAAATATTGCTTTGAATACCAAAAAACATATTTTACAACAGCTTACAATCTGTGTGGAAGCACAGCATCACTAAATAAGAGTAGGTCTCCATTAAAAGCATAAAACAAATTTAATATCATCTGTAACACTACTATGACTACTTGTACTACTAAAAACAATAAAATTTATGCTAAAAATATTTTATTCTGGGCGTGCTGTGGTGGCGTAGGGGTTAGCGCGACCCGTATTTGGAGGCCTTGAGTCCTCGACGCGGCCGTCGCGGGTTCGACTCCCAGACCCGACGACATTTGCCGCATGTCTTCCCCCCTCTCCTTCCCAGTTTCCTGTCAGCCTACTATCACATAAGGGACACTAGAGCCCACAAAAGACCCCCTGGAGGGGTAAAAAAATATATATATTTTTTATTCTGCTAACTAACTTTTTTAACCATATTTTTTAAGCATATTTTTGACTGCAAAAGTGATACTGATACTTTGATAAATCTGTACTAAAAAAATCATTAATTGCACTCTTTTCAGTAGCTCTTTAGCTTCTCTGTTTTCTTACATGATGTGCATGACTAAAACTCACTGCTCTTAAATATTAGCGTATCTGCGGCTGTAAAGCTAATGGCATGTGAAACAGCTAGTTATGAATAAAATGAAAAATACATAATGCGTCACCCCATGGTGGTAAATGTGATGAGACAGCGGGGCTCGGATCCCCTGAATATTGATTTTAACATCCAATCCAACCAGTTGACTACTGTAGGCTTCGGATCCAATCACAGAGGACACGCAGCCCATTTCAGAACACGCTTACATGTGTCAAGAAAACCCTAAAATGTGGTGAAGGCACCAGGTGTTTTTTGAAATGGAACCCACAGACCCTCGCTGTGCAGCAGGGAGGAAAAAAAATCGAGACGAAATTGTGAATAAAGCAATACTGGCAGCTCTAACTCCAGTACTATTTGGCACTATTGAGACTCAATCACAAATCAGGAGGACACATGCTGCGAGACAAAAATGAGAGTCAGAAGCTTGTTAAGAGAGCAGATTAAATAAATAATGACTTCAGATTCAGGGCTTGCTAGGCACACTGCAGCTGAGAAAATGCATTTCTTTTTCGTACGAGCCCAGCATCTGTGGCCAATTTACAAGACATACGCTCAACATTAAGGGGAGAGGAATTAGCACAACACTTGGCAATGCACTGGCATGGAAGAAGCTTTTGAAAACAGCCCAGGTATATTCACTGAATGGGTTTCTCATTAAGTTGTGATAAGAAAGAGACTTTCACACCGAAAGTAGTCAGCACCAGTAAGCCAACACAGAGAAAGCAAAATAAGTGTTGGAAAATATGAGCATGGAGGCTTGATGAAAAATGTAATTGCAATAGTGCACAGTTTATTTGTTTGCCCCTGCAGCCACAACAAATAATACAGAATGTAATCATGTATATAAGGTTGTCATTCCTTTATCAGTGTGCTGACAAAATGACAAAACACCTCTCCTAGGGCCTGCGTAAATCATTGTCTCTGTATATGGAAGCCCCTACAAACGACGCTGTTACTTATCTCATTTAGGAGTTGTGCTTTGCTTTCAAAGCAAAAGCAGCGATAAAGCCAAAGATGAAAAGAGTTGCTATAGACACCATCATAAGACTTTTGGGGATCAATCCCATTTGCAGGAAAAATGAAGGGCCACTACAAGCCTTGCTGGGCTACAATGTGCGATGACTGATAACAAGTGAGCAGTGTGCCGGTGACAATGCCGGTAGGCAGGGAGCACAGACCCATATTCTCCCCTCAGATTTTAATAGAGTCTCTGCACAATCAGAGACATGAGCCATGCAAATGGTGTTAAAGAGGAATAATGTTTGAGAATCAAATCTAATCCTCCAGCAAGTCGGCAGAACAGTCAGGAATGTAATTGTGTCGAGGTTCCGTTTCTTCCAGATGCAGAAAGCTTAACTGACCATGAAATGAAAATTCCTTAGGCAAAAACCCTTCTGGGGCTAACTTACTATATGCGGCAGAGATATTTTAAAAGCTGCAATTATTTTATATGCCAGATGAATAGAAGCAAGAAAAAGAGTGGTAAAAATTTTATAGCCTCTTCCCATATGGAATGTAAATAAATATCTGAGAGCAGGGAGTGTGAGAGCAGCACTTCTAACACACATTTCACTTATTCATACAGTTCTAATGATAATGACTGCTTGGTTTGATGCAATGTGATTTGTGGCTCGCAAAGTAAATGCGGCACCGGTATCATTGTGTCCTCATTCACGCTTTTGTTCTTTTATTTCTTCTCTCCTAAATGAATTTTCCATTTCTGTAATAGGTCTGTAAGACAACTAGTCAGCCAGTGACATTTCCATTTTTCCTCCTCAGTGCTTCTACAATTGTGGCATTTGAAAATGCATTTCCACCCTCAAATGACAATCTCACAATATGCAGCACGATATCTACATGAAGAACAAGATTATTTTAATCTGTAGTTCCAAATTTGATCATCAGTATGTTCTAATGAAGAGCAGACAGTGTGGAGGTGAGCTTTAACCTAAAGCATTGTGTCTTAGCAGGTCACTTAGTTTGGTCTCATAGGATCACAGATTTTACAAAAGCAATCAGTATCTTACAGAGCATTTCAAACCATGAGGAGTCTTGAACATTGAAGGTTCCTCATTAATCCATTGAGATTAATAATCTTATTTTGTTGAATTTAGAAATCAAGGAAGCTTTGGAATAAATAATTATTACTAGTAATTTTGGACGATTGTGGAAATGACAGTGATAAACAGTGGTGTGTTCACTTGGTGCTCGGAAATCAAATTTTCCAAGCTCCAGATTGTTGATACAAAAATTCCCATAGAAGTCTGAACTCTGACTGGTACAGTCAGAGCTCTTTAAACAGCCAAGAGTTCAGTTGGCAATATAACCTCCATGCATACAGACTGTAATGAAGGCTGGAGGTTTAAATAATTCATTAGCACTTCTGACGGTTTGTTTCTCATTAAACCAGTGATACATATACTGTAGAGCACTGTAGGATCTCTATTTATAAAAATGTTCAATTTGTGCTTAAAGCATGAAATGGAGAAGAACACATTGCTAAAGTTGTGTATCACTAACAGAAGTTAAAAGTCTCAACAATTACTAAATTCCACTGGTTTTCAGACATGCAGCTACAACACATTGAGTCTAGGTGTGACATTGCAAACAGTCATTATGCCTAAAGTAAAAAAAAAAAAAAGCTGTTATTGTTGGTGTATTTGTGGAGCTCAAGAGTCTCCCTGATGTTCCCAAAATACATTTTTATGAAAAGATGGGATTAATCTTCATTCATAATAGTTACTTGTGGGTTTTTCCAAGTCTGCATCTGATCAAAAATCTAACATCTCCAATTAATTCTTAGGCTACGTTCACACTGCAGGTCTTGATGCTCTGAGTTGTTACTGAAATCTGATTTTATTGAGTGTGATTATTCATGCTACTAATTTAATATGACCCTAATCAAACTTATGTGTGAATGGTTCTCACTTTAGATTTATAGGGAAATTATAATGATTGTCTATGAACATTAACATAATTTAGTGAAGTTGTACTTTTAATACAATGCGAAAAAAGGGATTAGGCTAAACGGCAGGTAAGTTCATTAGTTACAACCTGTAGATTACAGAAACAAAACTAATACTAAATACTTTTGACTAACAGTATGTATTAGCTTTCACTCTGGCAAAAGAAGCTTCTGAAAAAAACATGAATAAGTATGAGAAACGGTGGTAGTTTTGTGTGCCATTTTCACTGTCCTAGCAGAGATGAATGTGTTTTGTACTCCAACACCTGTGATCTCTTCACATCTGTTCATCCTGCAGTGGGAGGGGTCATCTACACTCATGGTAATTTTTCTTGTTTTTTGTTTTGTGTTTTGAATCTTCGCAGTAACATAATATCATGACATTTACTCAGAGTGATTACATAGATCCTGTGTTGTAAACAAGGGCAGATGCTGTGCCAGATGTGCTGACAACAAGATGTGTACAAAAAGCTGTGAAGGTGACATTATATTACCTAAAACAGTGGTTTCCAGAACTATACCCATCTAAATCATAATTTTTCATTTTCCATATCTCATCAAAAATCTCATCTGGAGCAGCTGCTGCAAATACAGGATGCTTCTGTGACAAACTACAGACATTTCAAACTGAGTCTGGGTTTTTGCAGTACACATCTCTTAAACATTTTGTGTTTTGTCACATCACAACTTTACAACAGCAAATATATTTCATTGAGATTTTATGACCGACAAACAAACCGGAGCAGAACTGTGAAATAGAGGGAAAATGATCATTGTCTTTTAAAGATTTTCTGACAGTAAAAGTCTGAAAAGTGTGCTGTGCTTATGTTTTCACTGCCCTCATTCCTCTACAACTAAGGTTGCAAGTTTCTTTGGAGAACATCTTTCAGCTTTGCTGTAAATGTTGGTCATTTTTTGGGTGTAGGTCTGGACTTTCATTGGACCAGTTCGACAAAAACACCTTTACCTAAACCATAATAGCGCTCTTGCTGTACACTTAGATTTGCTGCCCTGCTTTGAGGTCAGTCTCTCTAAACCAGTCACTAACCCTTTAGAACCTTCATGTTTTTTGTTGTTTGTTTTTTTGCGAATTACCCTCTTCCTTCAACATTGCATGTTGGGCATATACTAAAATATTTTATTTTGTTCCCATCATACGGAGCAACAAAACATCTTTAATGTATTTCTACTTGACACTTCTTGACACCACAGCTGTATTTGTAAAGTGCACAAATAATGTTCTTTTAACAAATTTTCCCTCCTTAGCTGTGGATCTCCAAAGTTCCACAAACTCATTCAAAGCTACCATAGGCCTCATGATTATTGCTGAGATTTCCTGGTCATGGATGTCCACCAAACCTGACAGCAATGTTTTAATACGTCTGCAGATGTGCTATGTTCTTTCTATTTTCAGATCAATCTGTTTAGATGCACAAGGCTTGGGTTGTAGTTTTAAAACTCAAGTCTGCTTGTAACTTCTCCACAACTTCATTTCCTACATATTGTGGTTTGATTTCTAATGTTCTCTAGCAAATCCCTGCCTTCATAGACAAGCTGTATACTGAGATTCATTTACATAGAATCTCTGGATTTCATTTAGGGACATTAGAATTTTCTAATTTTATTATTGAAAAAAAAACCAACTAACTTAATTTATAGCAGTGCTCACCACATGCTGGCCGTTGTTGACAGACACCCCTTCTTGGTCCATCATGTTGCGTGAGATGGTAATTGAGGGCAGCTCCAGACTCTGTGGGGGAAACTGAGGAATTATTGGACCTCTGTGTTGAGGTGGGGGCTCTGGCATCGCTGGAAAGGGCGAGTTCACTTCAGGTCCGAGACTGGACTCAGTCTCAGGTGGAGGTGTGATGGGAGGGATCTCAAACTCCTCATCCCCCAAGCTGGGCGTATGAAAAGTCTGCAAAAGAAAAGAAAACACAAGAAAATCATAAAACAGTAAAATGCAGTGAAGCGTTTGCTGTGGTGGGTCTTATCAAATTTGCCGGAAGTACACCTTTAGGGATTAAATGAAACAGCTCTGCTTAAGCGGAGAGTGTTTTAGTAGAGTGGTAACACACTTGCCTCTAAGAGTGGTTAGATTTAACATTTCCTAAACCTACTGAAGTCCACTTTGAGGGGGGAAGAAAAAAATGTGAAAGGCAAATGCGGAGGAGGACGTCAAAAGCAGAAATATCAAGCAGCAATCACTGAGAAAAGAGAGGATACATGATAAAAGCCCTTAATCTTGGGGATGGAAGATGTTGGGTTGAAGTGCAGGAAAAATGCACGTCACAGGGAGATGGGTTTAAAGAACATTTTCAAAGATTATTACGCCTGGCCAGAAGTATTTCTTTTTGTTCCCCCTCGCCTGCACCCTTGAATCTGCTCATCAAACAGCCTAATCCTTCTGCCTTTCGAATTAAAGCTTTTGGTCACGCTTAATTTGCTTATGTGCCTTCTTGGAGATGGGGCTGTTCACCAACTTGGGTCTTGTTTTCATCTGCAATATTGCATTAAGCTACTCTGTGCAAGGCCAAAATATTCATTTTCCCACAATGACCACAGTGTGGGACCACATTATTGCACGGCATGTGACCTGAAGTTCTGTTCATTTCTGCTGCTGAGTCACACATACCGCATCACCTATTAAAACTGACATGGTTTTCAATGCTAATACTTGGAACATTATGCTGCATTGTGCTAAAATCTATTTTAGCTTAAATGTGTTAAAATACTGAACTGTATCTACTGTAGAATATATTTAAAAAGAATAAAAGCTCTGAATCTTCTAATTAGATAGCTTGTAACATCATATTTAGCAGTCACATTATAACCATGGCAGTATGAAACATAAATTCATTTTGAGTGGTTCTTTTGCTCAGGAATTACTGATATATAGTTGTAGCAGATTTCTTTTTTTTTTTTTTACGTTTGAGCTAAATTAAGGAGTGAATGTTTGACTGTAGATGACGGCTAACTTTCAAATAACTACAAGCAGTATTAGCGTGAGGGGGGGTTTATGGACAAACAAAATGTTGTTAGAAAATGACTGTAGACACACATATAAGTTTGAAAAACATCTGCATTGCTTACTATCACAATTTGGTGACAAGGGAGAGTTGATGGCTGTGTACATCAGAATAATGCTAGAAAGAACAGGAGCAGAGAACTACCTCAATCTAAATGGTGCCAGATTTTATTTCTAAGTAAATTTCTTGTCACTATGTCCATTTTCCACTGGTCTGGAGTAAAGGGAGACTTTTAAATCCCTCAACAGGGTGGCTGTTTTTTAAGTCTTTAAACAGCTGCACACAGGCAGCATTTCACTTAACTTCTTTGTGCTCATTGGTTAAATTAACTTGGAAGGCTCTACTATATGAACATAAACTGAACTATAGAGTTTTCTGTTTCCTTTTCCTTGGAGTACCACTGCTTTATGCACTGAGGTCCACTTTCAGTGTTCCAGATAATGTTATCATTTTTGTTCTCAAGTGTGCTGTGTTTGCTAATTTTTATTTTATTTTTTACATATTTCTTGATTTCAGACTTTGAAAGGAAAACTTCAAGAGCTTCTTGACTCTTGGTCACTTTTATCTCCTCGTTGTGAGATAAGCTGTCTTCACTACTCATCATATATTTAAATTTCAGAGGAATTCAGGTGTGAAACCATTTGGCCAACAAAATAATCTTGGATTACAGCTATTTGTACATCCATTTATCTGTTGACTCACCTTTACACACACCTGAATGCAACTCTCAAAAGAATTTATTACATTTTTCTAAGCCTTGATGGCGTTTAAATCCAAGTACTTTGTTATGCATTGCAGGTTTAGCAATTATGTAAATGCAAATAAAGCTCATACCCGTGCATATATAAAGGTTTTTCACTCAAAAACACGAGGTGTATTAAACACTTTAACATTAGTCAGCAGACATAACTTGAACAATCCAGTCCTTTCTTTGTCTGCTAAGGGGTGGAATAACAGAAGGGAAACAAGAAAGGGAATATGCCAACACAGACCTTGATTAGGGAGTATTAATGTTCCCCTGGCTTGCTTTAGCACATTGACACTTGAAACTAATTCATTGTCTACTCAGGGCAGCTGTCTTTACAAAAACTGAAGAAGGCAGAGCTAATAAGAGTGTTATGCTTCCCTTTTCAGTGTCTCCCCCTGTTCCATGACTGTTTGTATGCCACTTTATATTCTTCCCTCTGGGCTAAAGAATTAGTTCTCTTTCCACAGGAAGCCAGATTCAAATTCGTAGTGATTTTTGGTAGCACAGAAAATGTTAGGTCCTTATCAATAATAAACACTTTCAATATGGAGTTAATACTGTCAGTGCTTTGTTCTTGCATAGTTTCCTTTTAGTCGATTACAAGAAAGAGAAAACTGATTGTAGCTTACAGCAGGTGTTCAGCAGAATGCACATTAGCAAATGTTTTAAGTCTAAACCAAACCAAACCAAAATGTCTTGAATCATGGGAAAAATTTCCAGTAGCAAATGGAAAACATCAGAAATCACCCATCTTTAGTCTTTGTTCAACATTTTCAGCTTCCCACATGGAGCAGGGTCAGTCTTTGGATCTGGTTCCAGTCTCATCTGGATCATATCATGCAGCAATATGAAGACAGCTGAACACCACTCCAATAACTCCAGGAGAAAACTGCATGCTTTCTGTCAGTCTCGCTGAGTGCTCAGCAGCCAGATATGAAACTATGACTGTATTTTTATATAAACTTAGAACTAAACCATATTCTTTTGTACTATATCTTTCTAACATACATAGACTGAATTTTTTTAACCATTCATTGCATGAATATCAATTTTCATTCTTTTCCATAAATTCTTATATGGATTTTGGTCTGGATTTTAACCAATTGGAATCAAATCTGCAACCATCCAGCTATTCAATTGTAGCTCTCACTGTGTGATTATACTTTTTGTCCTGCTGGAAGGTGAACCTCTGGCCCAGTCACAAGCAATTTTCAGTTCCTAACAGGTTTTCTTCCCTGTGTTTAGCTCCACCCAGCTTCCCATCAACTCTGAAGGAAAGCATCCCCACAGCATGATGCTGCTACCATTTCGGGGAGGGTGTGTGTGGGGCAGAGATGCATAGAGTATCCAAAAATTGCACTCAATTTTTGTATGAAATGGCAAGAAAGAGAAATACCATTTCAACATATTTTCACTCAAGTAAAAGTAAATAAACTCCTGAAGAAAGAGTACAAAAGTATTTGGTAAAACATTGCTCACATGTGCTATTAATGAACTAGGATTTCCTGCAGAGTTACATTGCATAAGATAAATTAGAATGGATATGATAATGATAGTATATGGAGAGCTGTGCTATAAAGTTATGAACTTAACCATGAGATTTTAAACAAATGTCAAAGATGAAAGTTGGCTGAGGTCGAAGCCACTTTTGAAAGAGAACAACACAAGCATGACAGCGACCTTTAAGTATAACACAGATACTTAGCCAGTGTAGAAGACTGCTAGTGTTTACTGTCTTCTAAAACACAGAGGAAGACGATGGAGAAGGACAGAGGGAAACAAAATATTACAGTGGGGGAGGGTGGACGGAGCAAGATCAGTATCAAAGACCGTGCTTGTGTGCTTCTCCTCTCATTGCTAATGATGATGCAAATTAACATCTACACCAGGGGCACCGATAATAGAGACATGGAGTTTGTGTCTCATATGGGGGTTATGGAAGATGTCAGCTGTCTGTGTTGAGAAAGCCTTCTCCCCAGGGTAGAGGTGCCAGATTTTACTGGAACCCACAGAGTGTTACAGTGTCACATACTGTCTGGTGTCATTTCGCATAAAGCCAGTCTAATTCTGCACCAGGAGCAGCTTAGGGAGCTCTGTTTGGAGATTAAGAGATGCACAATCCACTTTCTTTGCATCACCAGCCTGATTATCCATTTAAATTGTTCTGAAAGGCTCAGCCCAGCTAAGTGCCAAGTCAGATGCTGGCTTTTGGGTGTGCAGGCATGTACATGTTAAGGGGTGGGCAAGAGGGAACACAACAGAGAGAGTAGTAGTGTGCATGTGGATGTGTGTGCGTGCCTCCACCGCCAGCCAGAGTTCGGTTGTATGAGGGCAGAGCAGGGCATGTAACAGAGAGGCCTGATTTACCCCTGTGGGAACATCCTAAACAGTTGTGTGGGAAATACCCACTTGTCCATCCTTGGTGGTAACCGTGTCTGTGTCAGCATAACCAACAAAGATACCATATGACAAAATATGCTAGATTTATCTCTTTAAAGACCTGTTGTAAAAACAGATTTAGTTATAAGTAGTATGTTAGAGTGTTAACTTGAGCTAAATGCTGAAGTTCACTTGTTAACATTTTATATATTTTTTTGTCTGAATTCTTTTTTCAATATTTTTACCTACAGATACATTTGTCTCTGGGATTAAATGGATGTACCTCAGTAAAATGTAAACAAATGAAAAAATATATACATTTCGGTGTCACCCAAATATTTGTATTTCAAACTAAAACACTGTGAATAAATAAGAAATGTAGAGCAAAAGTCCGACCAGCAAATTACTTTTACCTCAACAAAAATGTTCTACAGTTACAAAGACTTTGCTTCACATCATTTTGGCTTAGTAACACTATTTCACTTGAAACATCAATAATTTCAGTTTTAGGTTTCTTTACACAAACACTTTGTTATTTTATTAGTCAGTTTCTGTGATAGCAGTTGTTCAGGGTGTTTCCACGTTATGAATGTCTGCTGTTAGACTGTCACTTCAGATCCAAATAAGCTGCTGCTGGCCCCAACTCAATGTCTACATTTGCACATGAAAATGGCTGCAAACAAATGCGCAAATATGCAATTGTACATCTTTGAAAAGCATTAGTAAAGCCTCATGTACAACCAACAAGAATGCAGGGCGGTTTCTGTACAGTTAATCAACAGCAAAACACTTGTGTTTTCCAGCAGCCACTGCACAGGGCAAAAAGCGATAAAACCAGCTGATCAAATGTTATGGAGCTCAGCTTGGTAGGTGATGGGCTGGTCTTCCCTGGGGTTGCTAGGTAACAGCGCAGTGCCTGTCGGCTGTGACTTAACAGTTGATAGGTTTTTGAAACAACTAATTTTCCAGACATCAAAAAAAGTAACTTTTTTGCTAAAAAACGGCTAGGATATTTTATAAAAGCCGACTCAAATTGAGACTCAAATGAAAGTATAAAAAAAAATTGCAAAATATTAATTTTGCATAAAACATCCCCTTTAATATTACTTGTTATAAACTTAATGAAACATAAAAAACCAGAAGAAAACAGATGGGGGAAACAGTTAATAACGCCTTTCCAGTGTTTTATCATGGTGATGCCATGATACCTTTTTCAATAACAGGACAAAGAGCAAGAAAAGGCTTTTCAGGCAATAGTCCCAGTCCCTCAATAAACGTAGTAATCCAATTCACAGATGCAATAACCAAGACTTGTTAAAGGCAGCAGCATGCAATTACTGCCTATAATAGGCCTCGGAATCAATACAGGCGGGGTTGAAGATCCAGTTTCGAATATCTAGACAGGCAGAGTGGAGCTACTCAAATGACAACATCAGGCATGGCACCCCTAATCAGCATTATTTCAAATTTGGAACATTTGTAGTCCATTTCTACATATTTATAGCTCATTACATGACTCTAATTTGATTGCAAGAGTAAAGTGATGCATCTGAGTGGAATACAATCGCAGTGTACAGTATCCCTTTTCCCTGAGGGAGGCAGTCAACCTCTCCCTGCTACGATGTGAGCTTTACCAGGCACACCAAGGTCATCTTATCTCATCCTCTAAGTGCATAAGGTAAATGATACACCGGCCATCCAAACACAGCAAATAAAGGGCTGCTGTTCTGAAGTAGAAGCTTCTTGTCAGAGCAATATATACAGCATGAGATTTACTATACACACTGTGCAAACAGCAGATGAGAATAAACAGGTTTCTATTTAACTTAGTGTGCAGCATTTGTATCCAGCCCCTCTGAGTCAATACTTGGCAGAACTACCTTCCACTGCAATTATACTGTAGCTGCAAGTCTTTTGGGGTGTGTCTCTATCAGTTTTTACAGTTGAAACCACAAGTTTACATACACCAAATACAAAGACACATAGACGCTGTTTTCTCACTGTCTGAAGTTAAATAAAATTAAACTTCTCATTTTATGTCATTATGTCATTTTATGTCAACTAATTCCATTTGCTAAATGCCACTTTATTGAGAGAAATAATGTGTCAGAGATTTATTCATTAATGCCTTCAAACTCAAGAGTTTACACGAAGAATGATTAAAATTTCTTTAAACAATGAGGGAAAGCACAGATGATGATGTCAGGGATTTGGAAACCAACAATGAGGCTAAACAAGTCTGGTTCATACTTGAGAACAACTTTAAGATGCTTGCCATGTTTACACTATAATTATACTCAAAACTTTTGACCTAACACATGCAATTTAAAAAAACAATAATCCCTGATTCTGAGCAAATATGTAATAAAGTTTGAATTCAAAGTAAGTCACACAAAATGTTTTAAAAAATATCTTGCTATGTTTTCTGGCATTTAGCAAATTCTAACTCACCCAAGAGAATTTTCGGATTTTAATTATTTTTTACAGTGCGAGTAAACTTCGGATATTAGCTAAATACTGAAGACTAAAACTTTACAAAATTGTGTTTATTAATAGCTTAATCATAGCCAGATGGAATATGTAATGTGCAGTCTGAAGATTTTTGCCAAAGATAGCGTTATGTCAATTATGGACATGATATGTTTTTTGTTTTTTTTTTTAATTAAGGGCCTTTTCATTAAAAACATAAATATACATCTCATCATACCATTTGATTCAGTAAAAGTATTTCTATTTATCATAGAGCAATAATAAAGGATCCTTCATTTTTAGTGCACATCCAGTCACATATAAGGCAAAAGCTCACACAGCAGCACACAATAGAAAACTTCAATGTTAGGAATAATGATCTATGTTTATGACTTTGTCTCCCTCTTTCTTTCTTTTAAATGCACAATACCATCTGTGCCCTAACACTGGAAACAGTTGTTCCTTTTGATTAAATGCAAATGAGTTGGATTGTTTGTATCAAGGATCCCCTGAAAGCCCCTCTTCCCCTCACCGCCGCAGTGGGCCCTCACAGCTGGGGGCTGAACGCTCTCCAAGCATACTGTGTCGATGTGTTCCCCACTGCATTGGGCCTACGCGGCCCGTGGATACAGAGGATATGCCCAGTCAGCGTAAATGTGGGGGAAAATTAGACTTCTTCTCTAATGCTCTGTGGCTTTGTGAGAAGGCCACTATGAAGACAAGGTCGCATGCTCTGCACTGGGTGTGTATCTGTGTGTAGCTGCTTGGTCTTGTGTGTCACAGTTGCATTTCTGCTGCCCAGTTGACATGAATGAAAACAATGAGGTTAACAATGACATCTATCTCTGTATTTTGGAGCAGTGCGATACTGCTTTGCTGTGGTTTTTGAAGCCAGATCAATCTCTGAATGAGATTGAACCGTTTGAGCCACAGAGGACGACGGGTATTTTTGGTACTCTTGTCTCTAATGACAGGGCACCAGAGTGGGTGGAGGGGGAATAAAATGGGTAAATTTAGCTCACTGTTAGGTTGACTACAGCTCACAGAGGCAGCAATAGACTTCCATAGGAATCACTGGAAGAATGTTATGGTATTATTCCTGCAACTCTAAAGCAAAATCCTGTTGCTGACATTTCACTTTTTGTAAGTGCCAACAGATAGAGCTACTTAGAGCTCTGTGATATGACTGGGGAATGTCTTTTTGCTCCTTTATTATAGCTCAACAAAGAGGAAAAGAAACAGGTGTTTGGAAGATGCAGCATTATCTCAGAAAGCTGGGGATCCATGGTGTATTTATAGTGAGATCACAAAACAGTTACCTCTGACACCAAAATGTAGGATGAGACTGGCTCATCTTTTCATTGCCTGTATGTATTTAAGAACATGCAGGAGGATGTTCTATCATTTTACAAGGATGTAGTGAACAACTGGTGGTCACGTTTGGAATTCAAATTGCTACATGTGTAATTGTTGGGTAAAATATGCTAATAGCATAGCTAATCAATTATAAAAACAATAGTAATCAGTTATTTTGCTCAAATTTGATATAATTTTTACATTGGTTGCACCTAGAATATGAATATATGTTTATATATATATATATATATATATATATATATATATATATATATATATATATATATATATATATATATATATATATATATATATATATATATATATATATATATATATATATATATATATGCATGAGTCGTCTTTGTTGTATTACATTGCTGTTATTGCTGTTTATACACAGTATATATAGTATTAAAAACCTAGTACTCCTAGTGTTAATAGTCCAGCATATATCAGGATTTATTTTTCTATTTAATATTAAGCTGGACAAAGCATTTTATTTTTTGTGTACATATTGTTTACACTTTACACTTTCAGGGTTGCAAATGAAAAAAAAGCAAGTTAGTGAGGTACAGTCTGTGTGGTGAGGTGTAAATGAGATTTGCTGTTATTCTTCTTAGATTATCTTCATTTACAAAACCATCTTGCAGTAAGTGAATGATTTTACTTAAAAAGTTATAGAAGTTTGCTGATGTAGCGTGACATCTCTGTAACTTTGCGTTGTTTTCGAGAAATCACTGCTCTATTTTACTAAAAATGTTTATCTTTAAAACAGATCAAATTTAAATGTGTCTACAGGGTAGAAATTCTGTTTTTCTTAAAACGAAATTAGAACCAGCTGAAATCTATATTGGTAGGTATAAAATCAATTACAGTAAATTGGCCATAAAATCTCTGACTGGTACAAAATTACATAAAGAAAATCCCCCGTTGATGTAGAAAAGGCAGAATGAGGCCAACTAATATGAGTAATATACATTTTTGGATGATCATGTTGTTTTCTGTGAAATCAAAATACACATTTAATTGCACAGACATATTTTAAAGGACATTTGGACAAAAGTAAAGTAAAGTGTACTCACATCCCCAGCAGCGAGAAGGGCGCCATTCGCTTCCGCCATGTTCATGTAATTGTTATTCTGGAACTATAAATAAGAAGAAAAAGAAAACACAATCAGTCAATGACTTCCAGTGGATTGAGTGGGCAACCCCATTCTCTCAACAGACGTCTGTCACTCACACAAACTGTCACATTTTGAACGTTTGCATTAACCCTTTCCTCCACCTGCACAGTCGCATTCTGCCACTTTGCTGTTATTGTTACTCGATGAGAAGCATGAGAGAGGCATGGCCAATTCAAGCCAGCGTAATGAGAATCTGCTCTGGCTATTCAGCTCTTATGGGATGGCAATTAAGGATATGTTTGCATCACAAAGCCAAGTATCAGGATGCAGTGGCAGGTTATTAACTTCAAATAACCTATGGGAGGAGAGATACTAGAGGGAAATAAAGAGGTGGAGGGTGTGTTTATTGTGGGAGGGGTATACTGTTGGTCAGTGACAGCTGGGTTTCCTTTTTATTTAACTTTCATCATTCTCATGCATAATTTCTGCAATAAAAATTTTAACTCCGGTGCCTACATGGCTCATATAAATGTGTGGGAAACAATAGAGAGTTGGTGCGTCCCACTCTGTAAAGATTGGGTAATATTTAAGGCAACTGATAAGCTATTAAAACCCTGTAGTTTGGAAAGAAATAACATGTTTCCACAACATGTTCCCGCCTCTCCCAGCCCACACATAGCCTGCTGGCAAAATGGTAGCCACTTTGTTTCTTCTGAGACACGACTGCGCTGACAGGTAGAAACAATGGGACATAGAATGAAGAATTATGGGCTAGCAGCTGGGCCCAGGAGCACAATGCACCTCTGCAAGAGTGAGGAGAGCAAACAGTCTGCACAACTCAGGGAGGACAAAATTATGGCGAGGCTACATCTTTATGAGATTCAACTGAGAATGCCATTTTAATAAAAGTTCTGTGCATTTATTACAAACTCACTTAAAAACTGTGGATGACAGCAAGTTCAAAACACTCCTCATCAGAATATTCACCAAACAACAATGGTAACAAACTAAGATCTAAATAAGAGAACATTTTAATGAGCATTGTGGGTTTTATTCTATACGCCCTTTCTTATGAGTGGTTAGTATGAGAATGTAATTACAGAAAGAAGTGCTGCTAATCAGCTGCAAATGTTATCCATTAATTAGTCTATGCCCTGGAGAGAGAGTGGGAAGTCTGCAGAAGTGTTAACTGTGGTACGCAACAACGAGTAGAGGCGCCATGAGCTCTGTTTGTCGTTATTGAAGCAGGTGGTTCGAGCCCGCCCGGGCCTCTGGTGCCATGTTAGCCTGAAGCTGCCCCACTGAACTACATCTGACTTAAAAACCAGGGTTTATATAGTTTCTGTCAAAATGTTCAGACAGAAAAAGTGTATGGCTCCAAAGAGAAACATCTGCTACAACTGCTACAACTCCTTCACTGCCCAGCTGTGTGTAACTTGGAGACATGACATGGCTGGGTTACGTCAGCCACTCGGCTGGTAATTAACCTTACCATGGCCTTATCTTGGAAGTGCTTCTCTGTTCCTCGTCTTCTTTTAGATAATAAATTAAAGTCCCAGAGATATCCCTCTCTCTTCAAGCACACACTAAGAAAATTGTTCTGATTTAGAACAAGATAAGGCTACATTCAGGGCAGACCCTGCTTCTTCTGGTTCCGTGAGTACAGATTCGAAAAGGGAGCTGACAATGTCTCATGTTAAACACTTTTCAGATAAAATAAAGAGAGTCCTAACAATAAAGCAGGAATTAGCTAATTGTAGTCTTCCTATTTGTCGGCTTCACATGCAGTCGGTAAAGTAAATATTGAACGTGATAACAAGTCAAAACCAAAAAAATAAAAAATAAACATATGCTACACTGCACTCTGTTGAATCCATAACTCAGAAGGGGAAAGACCATTATTTCATCATAAACCAGCTATGAGCAGGTGCTCCTTGCAAAATGTCTCACGGAGGAGCAAAATAGCAGAATAACCAGTGAATAGCTACTTACAGAGAGCTTCAGAGGAACCTGGAAGTAACAAAAACTGTTTTTTCATGATAACAATGAGTAATGTTAGTAAATAGTAGCTGTGTTTCCATTGCAAATGTACGCAAAAGCTTTTTCAATTTTCTGCTAATGTTGAAAAAACACAATGTCGCAATTGCATTGTTTCCATTAAATAAGAAATGCAATTAAAATCCCATGTGAATAAGCTTTTTCATGTGATGTGTCATTAAAAATCATGACGGCGACAAATGTAAACACTTAGAACAGATATATTTATATATTTCAGCCATGGCACTAAAGCTCATCAACTACCAGTCATGAGAGGAGACGTCAGCGTCTTATTCCGGCGTTGGAGCAACAAGCCTCTTATGCTTGGAAGGGGTACTTATAAATGTGGCATTTGGGGAAATTGTAATCAGTTATTTTACAGAAGAGCTATGAATTCAATATGCCTGAATCACAAACTCAACTTTTGATGAACTGAGGAATGCTTTGAGACCTCTGGTGGAGACAGCTATGCATTGGCTAAGGAAGCCAGTGCCTGCAATACAGCGCTTTGATGCTGTTTACAAACTGGGATGATGCACAAAATATGTTTTCGTTGCAGTTTTGTGGAAAATACCAAAATAAACTATGTTAAGAACATACTTCAGCATTTACAACTGAGCAACAGAACATGTTTGAGGGAAAAATATACTGAGGCATTCTTGATGAGGGTTAAACATGGTTCATTTCCACCAAGAGAATAATCGCAAATTCCTCCTGAAACTCTTTGTGGGTGGCAGAGGAAGAAAAGAAAATAAAGCTACTGGAGTGGTTCAGTCATTCACCTGATTTGAATACAATTAAATCTTTGGAAATAAATTAAGTTTATAATATAAAAATGTCCCAGAATCTTCAAGATCTGAAGAAAAATCTCCATACTGAAAATGTCGGTACCAGGACAATATTAAAATCACTTCATGAAATGTATTCAATGTATTGAATATGTCACAAATGATGTCTTAATTTGTGTTGATCATTCGGGTTGCTACAGAAATATGGTGTGAATTACATGTCAGTACCCTGATTTCAAAATACATTTACTGAGAAAATCATTGATGTGTTCAGTATTGTCTTCTTTATTTGCTGTAAAACTGTTGCAGGTTTTTATGCTGAAGCTTTACCATCACATGTGATGATCACATTAACTGCCACAGATAATGAACTAAATTACTTATCATGCTACACACCACTGAGTTCTGCAATGACAACCTTACAGATATCCATGTGTCTAAATCAAAAAGTGATGAGTCATTAACAACAAACATCATATTAAGAGATCTGGCTAATTTACACATTGCAAGCATGGACATTGATCCAAATCTCATTAGCTTCATTAGAGAAAACACAATCAAGTTAAGTCCAAGTGCCTATTAGTGATGTGAATCTCCCTGGGCTCTGTCTCTGTGAGTCATATTTTACTGTGTTTAAAAGATTGTTTAAGAGCAGCTCCCAATCTCCTTGGAGAACGTTGACTAACATCCTAGGAAATGTCCCCTGCCACTGTTATCAATCTTAAAGAGCTCACTCCATGTTGGTCTGGCTGCCGCAATGAGAGCAGGCAGCGGAGATTGTTGTTGTTATTCCCAGTTCCTTTCTGGTGAGGGTTGGGGGCGGAGAGAGGGGCACTCAGAGCTCATGTTTGCAGCAATGCCGATTGAGTCAAATGCCAGAAGAAATTAAGTGTGATTGGAGGGTCTGTGCAGCTGACGCTAAAATGGGTCAGCGCAGACAATGAAGGCTCTGTAATTAAAATGATGTGACGAGCTAGATGAGAGTGCCGGCTGCCATGCAAGAGGCCAAACAACGGCATGTACGCCAACTTGGAAGAAGCTTTGCAATTGGACATTTTGAACAAATCCAAGGATTTGCACTGAGAGAAAAAAAACTGCTCCAAAAACAAAACAAAATGTCACATTCTTGCTTTGATTTGCTTGTTCTGGCAGAGGAGAATCCCAGTGAAGCCATAGAAAAGTGGCGCTTTAAGGCTTTTATTAACAGAGTGGATTCGCAGCTAAAGGCTCTCTGTAAAATGAATCGAGCTGAGAGACAGACATGGCTACATGGCAGAGCAAATGCCAGGCAGTCAGTGTTTTTATTTCTCTTTCTGCACCAGCAGCACATTTCTTCTATAACTGTTTAAGACGAGAGAATTAAGAGCTTACATGGACGCTGATCCTGATGTGAAAAGACTCCAGTGTCTGCATGATCTCACACACACACGCACACAGTGAATAAACCAAGCAGCCGCACAGTGAAAGACATGAATATACATTCCTAGGTTTTTCTTCAAATCCACAGAAAATAATTTTTTCCCCTACTCTCAAAATATCATACACAACTGCTGAATCACTGCAAAACCATCAGTCATTCATTATCAGACAGAGCAGGTGCAATCTAAAGTTACAGAATTATTAAGTTTTTTTGTTTCTAACTACAGCTGGAGTGGTTTGAATGCTCTATATTTTTTATTTCAATCCCTGCACAGAAGTATTTGTATGAAAGCACGTCCAGTGGGAAATAAGGTGTTTTACAGCTATTACAGCAAACAAAATTATTTCAACCTCAGGGCGAACACAATATTGCACCAACACGACCCCATCTCACCCTCAATATGATGGAGTAACCACACAGATCCTATCAGTAAACATGAACTGGACAACAAAGAACAGCAGAGTCCATGCCTGAAGAGCCTCTTATAGCTCATTCCATGCATACAAATTCCCATCTATACAGCTAAATGTGAGGGGGTTTTTTACACTGCAGGAGGAAAAATGTCCACTTTATTTAACACAAGCTGACAAAAAATACTCTAAATGCCTTCTTCCAATATAAATTCTTAAATAAGCTTTAACAAAACTCCCCTTGGTTTTACAGTATGACCAACACGTCACAATATCAGTGCTGTCTGTCAGTGAGTAACACAGTTGGACACATTCTTGCTCCCCACTGAAAACCACCAAACTAATTCAATCAAGAGGCCAGGCTTTTTCCAGAAACAAATCAACTGCTGACAAGTGATTTTACAGTTCAGCTTGAGCCCAGTAATCACAGCCTAGCATGTGTTCCCTGGAACATGACACTTGTGCTAATACGTTCTCCAGTGGCCTCAGTAAAAGACTGTGAAAACACTACAGTTAAAACCGGGCCCTCTATCCAGGGAAACCTCCGGCCGTTTGCTTTGTGTTATTTTATGCAATTTCCGTCAAAGCTTGGCCTGCTGTTAGTTTTCAGTTACTCACTTGAGTCCATCACAAAGTTCTAGCCACTGAAAAAGTTTAATTCTCAACTAATATTTACAACCTAATGCAGCACAAACACCCCTCAGTCACCTCTATGATAAACACAAGGCTTTTTGCGCTTAACAGGCCGCTGCACAAGCAGTGCCCAAACTGGGATATAGATATATTTCCTCAAATGTGTGTAGCGGTCAGTTTGTAAAGCGACTCCACGTGTCTACAGCAAGCTGAGTTCTAATCTGCAGGCCGATCGATTGGTAATTCAGTTTAAAGCTAAAATCATTACTCCACCCCAGCCCAGCACTGTCTTCTACCATTAGGACTGCTGGTCGTCAACAACGCAAGGTGCCACTGAGGGGAAGTTCACTGTAAGCATCTCGCTTTTTCTTTGCCTCTAAATGTCAGTACTACTTCAGCAGTGCAGAAAGTCTTATGTGAGATCTGAATTAAACTGATGACAGAGTTGAACAACCTGTGCACTGATTATCTTCCTTCACACCACACAGACCACCATGACCTCAAATAGTGTCATGGCAGCTTGCTTTCCTAGAATAAACCTATCCTGTTGATAGGTTCCCTAAACCTATCCCCAGTGTTGTAGTACTCGAAAACGGTCTTGGTCTCGAGACCGGTCTTAAGACCATTTTTTGATAGTCTCGGTCTTGTCTCGGACTCGACCACATTTGGTCTCGGTCTTGTCTCGGTCTCGGACATTGAGGACTCGGTATTTTATTTCAAGACCGGTCAAGACCACAACTGTGAAAATAACGCTAAATCATCAGTATCAATTTCTTTAAGATCCTTCTTTTTATTGGATGCACTCCTGATTCAAATCCAAGCAATAACCCGTCTCATTGGTAAAAGCATGTTGTTGTTTTTTTAACTGCTGTCGCCCCACCCCCTTTCACCTTGAGCGCGGACTGCAGCACTTCGATTGAAAGTTACAAGTGGTTGTCTGAGAAGGGGATAAGATGTCGGCCAAATCATCGGTTATAAAATTTGGCTATTTAAATCACAAACAATACATTTGTAAAGCAACATTGAGAAAAAAGCATACAGCGCAATGTAAGTTCTGCAGTGCTTCACTATCAGAGACGGTGGGGACTACGTCCAACTTTTATCGACACCTTGAAAGAAAGCACAAAGAAAGGTAAGCTGTGTGTAAAAGTGATATTAGGAAAGCTAGCAAGTTAACGTAAGCAATTTCCTCGGTATCAAAATTATTCTACCCGGCCATCACACAGTTTTTATTTCAATATTAGCTACACATATTAAGTTAGCTAAAGTTATATATGTATGCTTTATCTTTTAGGGTGAATGTTCTCCTTTCTTATCCGCTATTTGCCACCTAGCTTGATGCACAAGTTGTCACCTAGTAGTGTTTGTGAAAACATGTCGGACATTACTGATTTAATTTAAAGAAGTGTTGATTCGTGTTGTGCATGGACAACGCTGTTTCAATTACAGCTTTCCTGAACATGTCTCCGTATTTCTGTCGGCTTCATGAGTGGATTGCAGCACATAGGTGGAAGCAGAGCAAAAATAAAAGTCTGAATAGATAATCGTAATATATTTTGGTTCTTGTTCAATACTTCTCATGAAGGAGAAGACTGATGTGGAAGTCTCTACCTATGTTTATTAATAACCATAATAAGGTGACGTACGTAACCATGACAGAACAATGGTTCGTAATGGTTCTGTCAATAAGTCACCATGACAGAACGTAATGGTTCGTAATGGTTACGTTCTGTAACGTAACCATGACAGAACGTAATGGTTCTGTCAGCATGTGCTGGCTTGTGCTGGTGGGTAACCCCAATGTCTCCAAAGCCATCATATATAATTTATTAATGTGCCAAACCTGATATGCTTAACCTTAAATAAGTTGTATTTTCTTGCATTGGTCCTACAATTAACATTATTAAGGGAAGTAAGCAAATGCAGTTAACCTTGAGAGACTGAGTCGACTGGATATATAATAACATCCTGTTCCTAAGTTAGATTTTTTCTTTCTCATGAAAAACAATTATGAGACAGTGAATGAATTCATTCACTGTCTCATAATTATGAACTAAGGTCAATGTAAGTTACATTGACCTTAGGAGCTGGATATAGCTCCTGACATTGAAGATAAGACGTGGAGGTGATGCTCTGTTGTTTGGCTGTGGGAACTAGTCTATAGATATAAGCAGAGAGTGAAGAGACTAATATGCCTCACCTTATGAAAAATTAATAAATTAGTTGCTTTGTATGGATATAGGCAAATTACTTTTAGAAACCACATTGTTATGTTGCCATTTACAATTTCAGGTCAATAAGTAACTTTTTACCAGTTCACTCTCTATGGTTCATACCATATCAGTCATTTAACTTACTTGTTTATCCATTTCAAAAATGTGATGGCCAAAATACCATTGATTTGCATTTTGTTTATCTACATGCGTTTCTAGTAACATTACATTACACATATTTGACATGTATTTGTAAACAAACCATCTGATCCAGCAAAAGGGTCTTAGAACTGATAAAAGTCAGTCATGTTTTTGTGCACGTATTTCAATGGGGTTTGTATTTCTGCAGATGGCAGTAGTCGCTCAGGGAGGAAGTGAAGGAGATCAATCTTTTTTTCAACAAATTATCTGTCTCATAACATATTGTCACAACTTGGTGATAGATATAGATTTATTTAAGAAAAGTTATATAATGTAGCTATAATCTGTATACGAGAGAGAAACGAGAGAAATGATTGGCATTTTTTCAGTTTTACATATTTGCACATGGTTTTGAAATAGCACATTTAAAAACAACATAAATGTATGTACTGTTCATGAAAGGCAGAGAAAATACTATTTTGATCGACTTTGATTGTTTGAAATTCTGTGATTACAACATAGAAGTACTAAATAAAGATGTTTATGTTTATTCCAGTTCTCTGTGTAAAATATCTAGGTGTTTTTACGTGAATGTGGGTCTTTTAGATCAATTTTAGTGATTTTGATCATGTTTCACATTTTATTGTCACATACTGGCGCTGGTCTTGGTCTTGACTCGGTCTCGACTTCCCTCGGTCTTGGTCTTGACTTGGTATCGGACCCTAAAAGTCTTGGTCTTGTCTCGGTCTCGATACACTCTGGTCTTGGTCTTGTCTTGGTCTCGGGTTAGGTGGTCTTGAACACAACACTGCCTATCCCTTTAACAAACATTAAGGGAAGACGTCTTCCCTTAATGCTTCCTGGTTAGTAAACCTAAAAAAAAATGCTGCCTTCAGAAGTATGCAGTTTCTATTAAGTTGGTTATCTGAAAATCTCAAATGTGAGTTCAGTAAGAGCTGCAACATGCCATCACTGATTTCCCTCAAATATGACATATCATGGAATCACCCTGCACAAAACCCAAAAGTAGAGCCTCAAACTGCTCTACATGGAACAGAAGCATTATATTTCGGTCACGATGCATAAACCTAAGTTTGTATTGCCAACCAAAATTACAAGCCTACCTATCAAAATAAAGAAAAAAAACTTACAAGCTATTTCACAGCTCAGCAAATATGCATTATGTTTTTTCAGGCTCCCCAGTCATTATGGCACTGTTGAAAGACAGTAGAAAGGCAAACTACAGTTTGAGCGTTCATGTTCCATGGGGCTAAAAATATATCCAGCAAAGACATGGTGTAAAAGAGTGATAACATGCAGCCGTAAACAAACCAAAGTGAAAGGCACTGTTGAAATCTGTGTGTCACTTTAAGGATTTCTGAATAAGATTTGCCTGTGAATAAGTTTTCCTGCATGGGCTCCCACATTGGTTTAGGCAGAAAGACTGCCAATCACAGGAGAGTAAACGTTAGCACAAAGTCATATCTTGTAGTCTGTTAAAGAACATTTTTGTTCACTGAGAAACACTTACTCAAGGGCATTTACACTGAAATCTAATAACAGTTCTTAAGAGTCATTATGCTTTCTTTTCATCAGTATCAGCAGAGTAAAGCCTTCCTACTTGTTCTGTAAGGGAACATTTAGGCACAGAGGTGCTAATATTAGTAAATTATGAATCACTCGATGACAACACATGCTGATGTTAATCCGGTAATGGCCTATTGTGTGCTAAGCCGCTTAAATTCAAGCTCAAACAAATGGTACTTGTTTTTTTCAAGCATTTAGTCATCGAGACAACTACTGTAGGGGACAGACATGGACACAATGTCCCATTGCAAAGCACATAGTCCTCACATTCCTAGGAATCTAATGGCTACAACTGTCTGTAAAGAATTTCAAACATGTTGGTAGAGTTTTTAAAAGAGTGTATATGTGTCATTAAAACATTAAAGTTATGCTCTTTTCCTTTTCAACACAGTTGAACACACAGCTTTGATAAACAAACTAAATCATCAACATCTAGTTTTCAAATAACACACAGTACTCATCATATCAGATCAGTCTCTTTTCTATCAGTATCAATAAAAGTTCCTCAGGGCTCCAAATTAGAGCCTATGATCTCTGTTCTATTTAAACTATCTTTGTGGTAGATGATAAGATGCCAAACATCTCAAATACAATTCTTTTTTTTTTCTTCCATTATCCAAAGGAGTTAATTAAGAGATCCATATTAGGATCCCTAATCTTCACCATGTATATTATTAATCTTTGTGATTACTTTTCAAACAGAAAAAGCTGATTATATTTTTAGGAATATATTTTTTTCTTGTTCTATGTAAGAACATATTGGATTCTCTAAACATTTTTGCCTGGATGTTGAAATAATGTATATTATTCTCTATTTGATGCTGTTAAATTCTTATCCTTGCATGTCTACAGATTTTTCTTTTGGTGGTTTTTACACATAAATCTCTTCCTGCACTTTTACATTTTAATGTATGTGTTTAAGTGTATAAATATCACACCTAGTATGGTTTACGCTCTGCGAATAGTTTGAAAATGAATGTTCCCAGAGTCAAAACAGAATTCGGAAAAAAGCTTTTAAATGTGAACTGTGTGTTTAGAGGAATAATGAACAAAAAGAGCTGAGATTGTCAGAACTGGTTATCATGGAAAAATGTTGTCTATTATCATGGAACTAGAGAAGAGTTCACTATTGACCCGGTTGCTCTGATTTATTCCACAATTTGGCAGCTCACTTTCTAATAGAGGATTTTAGTTGCAGTTATTTTGATTCTTTAGATATTGTATTTCATCGGACTCTGGTTTTATCCAGATAACGCCATAAAACAGTATATATTCTTGCAATTCAACATACCAAAAACACTCATCTTTACCAGAATTCTTGCGTTTTATCTGTAAAGCTTAAGCCTTGCAACTGCAGCTCTAACAAAGATGCTCTCAGTATTTTTCATAATGGACTAGTAGAATGGGCCCTGCAGTCTCACTACTATGCAGGTCGGTATCCAACATCCGGCTTTTTTCCCCTCGCAGTTAAAATTGCTCTGTGCTCTTAAGAGCAAATCCTAAAAGAAAGCACGAGCTAAATGGGGTTCCATCTTTGATCTAGCAGGGTGCAAAGCCATTGGCCCACAGCCACAAAGGGGCTCTGGTGATGGAGAGGGCTTCAGAAACATGGTGTAGCTTCCTCACAAAAGCTGCTATTTCATGGACACACAACTCTTGAGGAAGCAGCATCTAAAAGGCTCGGCTTGCCGATGTTGTCTTCCTTTAACTGTTAAGCTATCTCTCAGGGCTGTTTACTCTCAGCAGCCCTAGATGGTGAAGGTGTAGACTTTAAATGAAGCATCCTTTGCTGTATTTCGATTAAAATGTAAGAAGCTGATGTGCAGTTAGGAGACCGAATATGTAAAAGTTGTATGCCCAGATATCAGACAAAAGAAGTCAAGCAGGTTTGTTTTTAGTGGCCATGATGCTATTTCTCTTGATCTGTCAAGTTCTTATGAGCTCTGGGACTTAGATCCACATAAAGCTCAACTGAAAGCTGAAGTCCTCTCTTGCACTACTCTGCCAGCCCTGATGCATTTTCCTATTCCCTGTGTGCCACTACTGGATAATGCACTCATTATAAATGGCTTTGGGAATGTGCACTGTCAAGAGCTTTTAGTGATGAACTCAGAGCAGCCATCTATTTCTTATCTTGTGAAGTCAGTGGAAGACTATATATGATTTTGTGAACAAAAATGTTATGTTGTACGTTTTAGAGCAGACAAAACCACCAAAAAAAATATTTCTGTCTCTTGTATGATAGAGAGTACAGATGGACCAATCAATCAGCCAGATATTGGAATCTGTCATTTTTTTCTTTGCTTCCCTTTGATTGGTGATCAACAAGTATATTGATCAGATTTTTTTATTATTTATTTAACTGCACTAAAATAAGAACTTCCACCATTTTAGGTCTGTATTTTGAGGCACTTTTTCAATTTAGTGATAGTCGGATGAAGGTTCGGAACATTTTCTGTAATGCATGATTGGAAAAAGTAATTCACAATGTGTCCCCATCTATCATCTCAATCTTCTCTTGGATTTATAACTGATATTTCTATCAAAGGACTCTGCTAAATTGTTTTCCCTCTTTACTGGGTTATAGTCCAAAGGGAACAAAATCAAAAAATCATTATGGTCCAGGATTAGCCCAATCGGTCCGACTTTGAAGTTTTTAATAAGCAACTAGGTCTAAATTTCATTTTAAAACCAACATAAGAAAGGATTTAAAATATTACAGACAATTGTAAAAGAAATTTGTAGCTGTGTGCAGCCAGTCTGCTGAACTCTCTTTCCCTTGTAACCCAGATTATTGAATCCTGTACCCAGGGAAAAGTGATGACAATTCTAAGGGCCCTTGACCACAGCCCCCCCCCATAAAAAAAGGGAAAAAATTACAGAAATTGAAAAAAAATCAGGGCCCTGTTAATTACTGTTGTGGTTTTTAAAATTGTTTTTAGCAGTAAAAATTAAATGTTGCCCCTCCCAGACCAAAAAGCACACATCCATATTTGCACTTAACTCCCTGCGTTAAATGGTTTGTTCCTGCTTAGTGCGCTTGACGGTGACATTTTCAGCAGAAGTCAGTTACTATGCTGCCTAGAAAATTGATAAAGTCAAGTTTTTAAAAAAATATAAAGATAAGAGAGAGAAAAAGACAAGAGCGTCTATTTGTAACAGTTTTTCCCCAAGAGAGGTGAGTAGACTGTGTGAGATTATCAATCATTTAGCATAGTTAGCTTAGCTACACACTACTGTTTGCCTCCATAGCATTTAATGAATTAAGGAAAAAAAATACCAAGATATTCATATATTTAACTTGTCCCTGTCTGTACCTTTTACCACACTTGACAACAGGTGAGTCAGTCAGCAGCAGCTCTAATCCCTGATATCAACATAAACCCCTTACCTCTGTCCCAGTAAAAAAGGTGAGCAACACTGTATCCAATGACAACCTAGTTAGCATCATTCCAGAGAATCTCACTACAAAAACACAACAAAAACAATATATTTGTTGCTGACAGAAATTCAAACAATCTTTATAAAATGATTTTTTTTTTTTTTAAACAGCCTCCTGTCTGGACTGCAGCCAGTCCACAGTTTTACCTTGGCTTGCATCTAAATTACAGATACATGTTGCCACGTCCCTGACCTGTCCTCTCCTAAGTGAAATTAAAGCTGCAGTATGTAACTTTTATAAAAAACTTTTTTTTTTTTACATATTTGTTTGAACTGTCATTATGTTGTGACAGTATGGCATGAGAGATAATTTGTGAAAAAATTGTTTCCTCTGCCTTCTCCCTGCTATCTAGAAACAACCAGTCAGAGGCAGGAGAGGCGGATTTTAGCACTGTCAATCACAATCTCGTGTGGCTGCGCATCCTCCCTCCCCGTTGCTCTGTGATATGCATTCACAACAAGATGTTGTGAATGCTCAGTCTAGTTAGCATAGCTACCAATGATGGCAGATAAACAGTTTCCCTATAACAATAAGTTGTTTCTCCACCATTAGCACATTTAGCAGTGAGTGAATGGAGTTGATTAGCAGCACTAAAACCCTCCTCCTGGTTCTGATTGGTTGTTTTTGGTCAGAACCGTGCATTACTTTAGCTAGCAACAGTAGTTCAGGGAGGAGGTGGAGATTGATTTTTTTCACAGATTATCTGTCTCGTAGGAAACTGTCACAACATGGTGACAACTTTAACAAATGTAGAGAAAACATTTTTTTATTAAAGTTATATACTGCAGCTTGAATAAAATGCAACAGCATAGCATTTTTTGAGAAGTCTGGATTGTTCTGTGTATATTTTGCACGATGTTTGTGACTGTTGCAAGTGGGAAGAGACATTTCAATGAGATAAAACTAATAATAAAAAAATTAAGCAACCTATTTGCATGCAGTATGTGGACTGTTGCATGTAAAATTCACTAGCAGTAAATATTGTGCTAGTATCAGTATTGGACCAGAGAAAGCAAGGCAGTTGCAAGCCTTTAAAATTGTGATGCTTTTGATGGGTCAGATAGACTCAAGAAACTGTAACAGTAGTTGCGCAGAGGGTCGGGAGGGCCCAATCTAATTTTTTGTCATGGGACCCAAAATTTCTGGCGCCGCCCCTGCCTGTACCAGACTTCCAGGCCTTCCTTACTTTCCAAGCTGCTGTGCAACTTTCTTTTTCCTGTTATTCCTCACAGAGCACCAAAGTAAGCACAAACTGGCCCGTTGTTCAATCTCTATAAATCTGAAAAGCACAAACTGCTGAGCGGTGACTCATATATCAGTCTATTATATACTACAGGGCTGACTGTATTAAACAAATAGCTGGGCCTGCAGCTGGAAAAGAGAGGCAATATAGAGAGAGCAGAGGTTATTGTCTAATTTAAATCTTGGCTACTTTCCCAGAACTGTACCACATTCCAATTTGTGGCTGTGTTGCTTGGCGCTTCTGACAGAGGTCCGGCTGCAAATACTCTCGGGCTCGTCTCCAGAAATGTGCCTCCAAACTGACAATCAACAAGTTGGCAAAGATTAACAGAATGGCGGGGGAAAATTAGGCTAAATAATGAAGATGCACAAATACAGTTGCTATGCTTAAATGGAATACAGATGCTATCCTTAGATATTTCTTTTCTTCTGTCAGCTGTGGCTGCAGTAATGCACCTATGATCATAAATACTTGATGTTCAGCAACGAAGGATCATAAAAAAATGCATTTAGTCTGTAATGTCTTTAAGGTCCATAATGAAACAGCAGCTGGAAAAGACATCTGTGAACACAGAGTAGTTACAGAATGCTTGAGTGAGCTCTTAGAAGCAATTAGCTGTTTCAAGTATTTTCTCCTTGGCATACTATTGTCCGTTCATCTGCTAGATTGACAGCGCACCAGGACATCATTAGCAAACCTGACAGCTGTTGAGTTACAGTCATTGTTTTTCTCCTGACAGCAGCTATCCGGCTTAGTGCTTCTCTGGTGTTTTTAACAGTATTTAAACCCTAAATGTTACTTTACTCTTCAGATTAAGACACCAGATTTAAATAACAGTGAACACGACGCTTCAGCTTTGATCCCGTATCATTGCAGTGACAGTTATGGAGATTTAGAACAAAGAAACAATAGACATATTTTTGTCATAATTCACAACTATGCCTTTACTCTGTGTAAAACGACAGGCTGGAGATCAAAGTAGAAGAAAATCTGGAGCCCCGGCATGTGGAAATAGGTCTTCCTAAAGCAAAAGAAAGAGGGGAGGTAGCAAAGAGTTCACATGTGGAGAACACAAGTAAGATCCAAAATATTCTCTGTTTTATGACCGCCAGTGTGAGGAGAGTCAAGAACAGCTATTTTAGTCATTAGTTTCCAAATAAAGACACAAGTCTTGTAAAATAATACATGACAAAATGCTGTTTGCACAATCAGTTATACATTTTCTGTGTATATCCCCATTTTCCTAGTGCTATTGATTTGCTCCTTTGACCAAGGCTCCTTTTGAGTACTTTTATCCTATTGTTGAAGAAAGGGGTCAGTCACATTTTCTGTATTTGAGCCTTGACCTCTATTTTAGGACCATGCTGTGAGTTTCTCCACTAAAATAAATGAGAGTTGAGCCTGGTTTGCTGTGCTGCTGCACCTTCCTGTGCACATGTTCTCCCATCACTCTTCATCTGTCTTCATTAGTCTGGTTTGACCTGCTTTACCAATACTCTGTCAGTGCACAGTCTACAGGGAGCATCAGGAACTGCCATATCATGCATAGGTAGAAATATATCCAAATGTATGCAAGATAACGAGATTTTATGGTCAGTTTGTGAAGAAAACCCGTAAGCAGAGATTAGCCATAAAAAAGCATAAATGAACAAAACCAACCATGAGAAACTATTTTAGTTTAATAGGCAGATTCACTGTAACATACTGATTGCTGCCTTAAGTCAGAGTGAGGAACAGAATTCCCACAGTCAACTTGTCATCGGCTAATTTACCTGGAGCCAGAGGGGGAGATTCACTGGACACATAGGGAGAGTTAATCTCTTCATTCATCTCCACTAAAGAGATCGACCCAATTAGCTCCCCACACTGACTGACAGCACTTGTGCTTGCTTTACTCCCTTGCCCGCTTTCCCCCTTTCCTTCTTAGATCAGGAATTTTGTAGTTTATGCAGGTTCCTCAGAAATTTATTCAAGTGTACAATACAATGGTGAAATAATCATGATGTCTTTATTCAAATCGGCAGAGTCTGAAATATTCACCTCTACAATTTGCTGTGACTGATTAGCCCATGGAAGGGTTGCTTGGGGATAGATCTCCGGAGTTTTGTAATTGAGCTGATTTGACTTTGGAGAGGGTTTTTCTTTTCCTCCAGACAACTGCACACATTCTCCTTTTGAAATGTGCTCCTCTTTTTATTAACTTCAGCAATGAGCCAAAGCAGATCAGAATTATGACGCTTGCAGTGACAGATCATTGCAGGACAGTTTATATTCCAACTGTCCTGCTCATCCTTTTTTCATCTGATCATTTCTGAGTGTACCTCTGGCAAAAAACCAGGAAGCAGTCGGCGCAGAAATGTTAGATCTGGCAATTCAAATATCACTTCCACTGGTGACATGCAATAAAATATGGAGATTGGCCGAATAAATCCAAAATAGTCAATAAAACTATATATAGAGTAATTTTCATACAGTCAAGTGTAACAGAAAGTACTTTACCAACGTTAAAAATCAGACATAAACCACTAGAAAGACATATCTTTGAAAGCAATTTCAAAAAAAGTATTCTAAAACACACATCTTTGTAAGTATTTAAAGAGTTTTGAAAGTCAATCCTGCTACATGAAATAATTTCCAGAACATTAAAATTTTTAAATATGTAACCAAAATTAATTTTGGTCCATTTCTTTTTGCTTTGTAAAATAATATGTATTTTTACCAATATATTTACTTGATATTTACATGTTTGGTAGACTTGGTTATACTGGGGACCAAAATTGGACCATTTGTTACACTTTTAGTTTTGTCTGATTCACTTTCATACCACAATCTTTGAAAACCCTGTTCAACCAATCACCTGAGGTGGCGCTGTACCAACAACTGCATATGGAAGCAACATGACAACATCATGCATTTGTTTTGTCAGTGTCAATGTCAGTTTATTTATAATTTCACCAAAGTGCTGTACAGTATTCATAAAACCACCACAACAAGAATGTTGCACAAAAACCAGAAGCTTTTGATCACTTGTTTGGTCGTCATCCGAGTTCATTCACTCCTGCCCAACCAAACCGGACTTCCTAGGCAAATGAACCAGAGTTTGATTAAAGCGGACCAAACAGGGCTGGGGGAATGAATCCTTACACAAACGTGCAATTAATTGCATCATGGCACAATATTACAACAACCTCAAAAGCTACTTGCTTTTGAAACAGCCTTGCTTTGTTTCATAATACCTGCATTGGCTCATGTTTAATAATAGTATGAAGATTTGGATTAAGGATGATGCTGACATATAGCTGGGATTTTATTGTTTACTTTGGTTGTGATTTGCCTAATGTTTTCATCACATCTTTTTCCCATAACTATGAGGCGCCCGTCACTTTCTGTGAGCTTTACCGTCTTTAAAGTTAGTCCGTGTAATATTTCACATACAACATTATTATACATAATGTGCATTTAGATGTATAAAAATCCTACTAATTGTTGCAGGATTGATGCTGGAATTCAGTATACTGGTAACTCTAATTTAGCTCATATTTCTGTTATTCAACTGCTGTTTTAATATCTTTATTCCATGACGATCTTAAGTTGTCAAATTGCATTCAACTTTGAAAGCATGTTAGATAAAAATAAGATTGTGTGAAAAAAAACTATTTGTAATTGTACCATTTTCAAGTTTACTTTGTCTGTAGGTGACTCTTCAGAATCATCGAGGTAAATAATGCAGCTGGTTTCTATGCACGAGGTACTGAAAGGCTTAAAGCGGGCTTGATAAACAGTGAGCTGAAAGGGTAAGCCATCAAATAATGTCTAATAATGAGCTTTTTCATTCTAATCCTGAATGTGTAATTATAAGATTATAATGTCAGTGCTGGTTCTCAGAGTTCATGGAGCCAGTGAAGGCTATGCTCACAAAAATCCTTTTGCCACATTGCTCTGAAAACAGCTTTATTCTTTCACATTAAATCTCATTTATTTTGTACAGGGGAAAGACAAAATAAAACAAAGATACAGCTATTCTCTTGCAAACTAAACAACTAATGCTCTGGGGCATTGTTTGTCATTGTTATTCAGTGCTTGCTCACCTACACTTAAAACATGATCCTTCTGGATTTTAATTAAGCACCAAGGTGCCTCCCAGGGGGTTTTGGCTTGGCAAAGGAAACTACTTTGATTTATGTACGACTTTGTTCTTTTTGCTTGAAGCTTGCCTGTTATGAGAGGCTGTAGTGATGAATGAAAGAAGCTGGCAATTATTTTTATTAGTTAATTAGTTCCTGTTGGGGATGCACTCTTCTGAAAATGTATGCAAACTTCAGCAGCAATGTTTTACACTGGGCTGTCTCTCTGCTTGTCATCTATGTCAATAACTATATTAGCACCATGCAAACTGCCTATCTCACTACAAACTTATGCTCAAGCGTGTTCATCAAAATTAAATGGAAATACATACAGTAGGTAATAAAATTAAGCTTTTAAGACTTTGCTTCTGTGCATTAGGTAATGGCTGAATCGTCCAACCTATTCCATGCATGCACCTCTGCTTAGAGCCAAGCCCACCTACGCAGCACAAAAATGGCACTGATTAGCAAAATCCTTGCAGACCATTATAAAAAGCTATTTCAGTATCAGCAGTTTTCAAATACAACCTCCAGGCACCTGAATTGATAATTAAAAGTAAACACTTTATGTGTTTACCCCTCTCACTCTGCAGTTTGACAAAAATAAACAGCTTACCATTACAATTACTAGGAAACTTTGATTTTTATAACATTAAGGATTGATAACATACTGTGCTGCAAAACAAAAAAAGTAGTTTTACAGTTTTCTAAGATGTCCAACATATTTCAAGCTAGACATGGGCTTGGTAATTGTACACTGGAGGCTTAGGCCAATTTTCAATGCATGCTACAACCTAAAAAAATCTAACCATACAACATACTGCCATTTTCAGAACTGTCCATATGTCCTGCTTTAAAAGTAAAACCACTGACCAAATATCATTCACAGAATTCTAACAGAAACTTAATTTAACGGTCTTTTGCTGAGTTGAGAACATTTTTAGTCATTTTGATTTGAGGTTTAGTACGGAGAAATAGGTGAAATACAAGAATTCTTACGGTTTAAAAACTTTGATGAAAGATACACAGATTTCACTGTAATAAAGTATTAAGATAATTCAATTCAAATCAGTTGAAGTTTATTTATGGAACGCCAATTCACAATCAATGTCGTCTAAAGGCACTACAAAAAAAAATAAAATTCAAATCAGTCCTATATACTTTCCTATTGATCCTAATTATTAAATAGCACAGTAAACTCGGTTAATTATTCAAAGTAGCTTAAAACTTCTATGTAAAGATATCTTTAAAGATAAATATATTAAACACAAATACAATACAAGATGTAAGTGCTTTCATTTAAAACAGATCTGAAATTGGCTGTTACTGTCTATAATATGTGATAATCTAAGCAAAGATTAAAATCAAAAGGATTTAAGAATGATTGGTATCCCCAAAATCAAAGCAAACTTTGATTTGCTTTGATTTTGTCAGCATAAAATGCATAAAATGCTAAAATCATCTCTTATGCCTGTGTCACAATGATTTAGCTTCCAAAAGTATTAAAAATACATATGTATGGTGCATGTTCTATGTGCTTTGATTTAAAACAGCTAGCACCTCGCCAACTGTAGTTTTACACCAGAATGACCTTGATAAGAGTGACTGGGGAGCTTGCTTTAGTTTCCACATCAGGACAGTCAATATTTTTTTAAAAACTAAAATTGTATTTTCTGCAACTTTGAGAAAAATATAGCCACCCTGCTGACCAGCAGTGCACAGCAACAGTCGAGGGAAGACTGTTGTTTTATACAGCCAGAGAAATCTCTGGTAAATCCAGCACTTTCTCTGGCATCTTATTAAAAACATGTTACACTGTGGAGACGGTATGAAACTTCTAGCACTTTTTACAGAACTTTGTGTAAATTGACACTGGCCTGTCTGTGATGTCTACAGATATCAACACACCCGACTGGATATGGCTCTCTTGAATATGGGGTGACACTTCATTGACAAAACCATATTTTAAAACACAGAGTTCCACTCTCTTGGATTCATATCAGAACCTAATGGAGTCTGAACACCATGCGGGTGTAGAAGGATCGCTCTGAGTACCTGGAGGAACTGCTGAAGGTCAGAACTGCTTAGCTGAGCAGCCAAAAGCCTTCATAAAACCATGCATAGTGTCATTACTTTCCAAGTGGTTTATTATAGAGAGTAAACCTTGGTTAACTGAAACTTACCACTTTAATCAGCTGCCTGAAATATCTTTAAAACAAAGTACTTCTTTAGTCTTTTCCCCCTCTTGTTTACCAGCAGGAGTTAGAAAAATGTTGGTGGCACCTATTTAAGATGGTGCAGGTACTACAAAGGTACACCAGCAGCCAGTGGTTTCGATGTTGAGAAGGTAGATCAGTTTTCATGGAAAGAATGTCATTTGAAATAACCATGAGTGGCTGTCCAGGCATGGAAACTATGCCAAAGCTGAGGCTTCACAGACCTTGATCTCGTTTCTACTGCTGCCATCCCACAGTATGACCGCATGTGAGAGTTCATAAGCCAGCAGAAACACACAGCAAACAAGGCCACGCTGTGAATAAGCCCTGACCACAACTCTCGAAAATATTAGTTGGCTCAAGAATCTCATGAACCTCATTCACACTCCCAGCCGAGGTTTCAGGGAATGCACCTTTGTTATCTGGCAAGAGCTTTCACTGTGGCCATGTGCATTGTTGCTTTTGATTGTGCATGTGAATAAAAGCTCGAGAAACTCATGAATACTGCATGATTTTCATCAAATGGAAAATCTCAGAGAAGTGTTATTTCAGTAACACGTTGAGAGCCATGCTCATCTAACCAAGGGCAACTGATGGCCAATTATAACTAAAATAATTATGTAAAAACAATAAGTCACCTGTGTTTTTTATAACTTAGAACATCTTTCATTTGTCTTCCCTAAAGGACACAGTCTTGACAAATCAAGTATGCTTAATATATTTGTGGCTGAGGGACTCGTAAAAAGCTCTTGGTGAGGGGTTAGGGAAAGATTGCCATCTTAGATCAATATTGAAAAAGTTCAGCGTGTTGTGCCTTGTGGTCTGGTTTACACAGTCTCCACAAACACCAGACTTTTCAGGCAGTGAAAAGGGCCAAAAGGTTGTAAAACTGGTGATAAATTCCTAACTAAGCAGGAAAGAAAGGGGGACCGTGAATTACAGAGAAGACACATGAGTTATTAAATTTGTTTGTTCTTGTTCTACACAAACAATACATTTCTGACAAACCATGACATTAAAGCAGGACTTAACTGCAAACACATTCCTGTAGAAACACTTTTTTTTCTTTCACTACTTGACAGGCCAGCTGAACCACACAATATGTGGTCTCTCCTCGCGTTTCTTTGTAACAACTGTACCAAATACTTTTGATAACTAATACACTGACTGTGTGTCAAAAAAGAGTTCGGGTTCAGAGCTTGTTTATGAGGGATCTGATATGATATTCACACAATATGAAAACTTTGAGCACAAATACCACAATTTCTCTGTATCACAGTAATACAGCTTTAAATAAAAATGTAGTAGATCTAATTACTTTGAGTTAAAACAGATTACTAACCAAATTCTCATTTGAGATACATGTCATTAATTCCATGTAAAGCTTTGCATTTATGTAGGTTATTTATACACATAACCTTTAGTCTAGTTTAACACATTATAACCTTTTTTAGATTTTTTAAAACATTTAAATAACACTTAAAAAACTGGTGCTCTTAACTCCAGGTTAATAAGATTTATTTCTGGATTATTCAAACAGGGAGTGCTTTTATTTTGAAGCACCAAAATCAGTCTTCTCTGTGGTCATTGTTTTGTTGCAACAGAAAGAGTGAACAGATATTAGTCAGTAATGATCCACAGTCTGCCAATGTTGCTGATTTATAAATGAAATATATGCACATCTCTATCCAAGCTGTGGTCTGTTGCTTACATTCACCAAATCCTACTCAATGTTAGCATTAAATCAAAACGGACAAACTTGGTAGCTGTTTAATACTTTTCCTCCCACAGTATGACTCATTCACTCAAATGAGCTAAACCTACCAACTTCTTTTCAATTCTTAATAAATGAGATCCAGATTGCTAATTGTCTCATCTCCCAGATCAGGAGGCCAAGTGAATCTTAAGTCTGTAGATTGCAGATTTAAAACAAACCTTGTTTTTGTGATTTAAGTGCGACTCCTATATAAGTCGCAAACTCAAGTCCCCATCTCTGGGGGCAGTGAAACATTAATGTCATAAAACCTAGCTTCCATACACTAACAATGAATTACACATAAAAAAAGAGGAACAAGGTTGCTTATTCCAGCTGCATGTACACCAGTACATGTCATAAACAAGCTCTGTTTGAAGGTAATCTTGCTTGAACCCCGAGGCAAGTTGTTTCAACATGCCTTCTATTTGAGCATTCAAATAAAAGTTTTGTTTACCCGCATTATTTAAGCTCTTTGTCCAATGGGTCTGAGGGATATTTGCACACCTGCTGCTATTGTAGGCCTTTTTAGTGCAACCTGGTAACAAGCTGCATTATGGGAATGTGTGATGCAGGGGGAGGGGGGGTGAGGGAGAAAGAAAGAGAGAGGATTAATCACACTGTGTAACATGTAATACTACACACCTGCAGCCTGCGCTATTCTTATTAGAGGAACAATTACAAGAATAAGGGCTGATGCAGTGAGGGACATTTCTGTATATAAGTTGCTTCATTTTAATCGCAGCTCAGTTTAAATATAGAAAGAAATTATGAGAAATACTTATTTCATAGACAAATTTGATATGAAATATATATTAATACATATATTATAAAATCCCTGTATATAGTGAAGAAACAATAGAGTAAAATAAATAAGTAAAAAGGCAGAACAGCAAAAGGAAAATAACCTAATACAAAAATAGAAGCAATGAATTTAAGTTGTCATGGCTAGAAAGCATTACCCAAACTGTGTGAGAAGGATGGCATCTGTTTGTGGTCTGGGCTGCTTGAAAAGAGCCACAAGCTCAAGTCAAGTTAAAAGGAAAACAGCAAAGTGTTTTGATACAGTTTGTGAGCCCATTAAGAGAATTGGACATTAGATACATGAAACATGGGATGGCTGCCACTCTGAAAAGCTTTAAAAATGAATGGGTCTTAACAGCAAGGCTAACCACTAAAGGGACACAACACTTATTGAATCAGCCAACCCGAAGTGATTGACTGCTCCTTTAGAAAACTGCTTAATTCAGAGAAAAAGCTGTTTTTTCTTTTTCCTGGGGCCCATGGGGAGTTTGTATTATGAGTCAGAAATGTTTAAGCTGTCAAAGACATGGAAAACCATAATAATAGATCATACTGGAAACATAAAACTAGCCCATGTTTTGCTTTGATTTAACTGGACAGAGTATTTAAAAGATGTATGTCTCCTTGAAATTAGTTCTGGAGATTATTTGCTGAACCTTACCAGATAAACAAACCAGAGAAGCAGATTTATTTTTTCATTTGTGTGACATGCAGACTAGAGGGCTTAGCAGGACTCTCATAAACCAAGTGCTTTTGTTATTTGTGTTAAGTAGAATCACAGTCTCATTTAAAGTTGATGAAATCCTAAAACTAAGCCCCTCCTCTCTGACCTGAACAGTGTCATGTGGGTAAGTTTAGCTACTGCCACCTAAATGACAACTTCTCCTCAAAGTGACTTTTTACATCTTGTAAAGGGGAGGAAGCTTTAATACTTTTTGTGAAAATGTGAGAATTTACAGCAGGGAAATTAAATACGGACCATATCAATAGTTTTCTCTATAAGTATATAATTGAGCTAGTGAAAGTCACCATCATGAGAAGCTTCTTATGTCATATCTTGGCACTAAACCAGTCAGTATAAATTTGCACAGATAGGGCTCAGGATTGTCTTATAAATACTGATAAATATTAGCTGGTTTGTTTGTTCACCTTTCCTGCCATTTTGCACCATCAGTTCTTTATGCGTTCTATACATAGTCCATTAATTTGTTTTGATTTACTTAAGTTATAAAACCAACCAGCTCTTCTAAGACCTTATTGTTGCAAAATATTCTGGTTGTACTGGTTGCAAAACTGTCTATTAAGTTATGAATTGATCATTGAGAAATGTTGTGGTCATAATTTAGGCCTGGAATTAGCAGACACATGAAAACAATAAGTAGTGCGTCCAACACTGCAAAAACACAAAATATTACCAAGTATTGTCTGGTTTCTAGTACAAATAAAGATGATGAAAGTGCATTTGAAATAAGACAAAACTAACTTACAAGTTTTCAGAAAGAAATAGGAGCTTGTTATAAGTCAATAATTTCTTAATGTTGATGAAAAAGTTCGCATAGGACATGTGAAGCCAGTGAAAGTGAAATATAAGTGAAATAATCTACCAGTGGAAGTAGTTTTTTAAATCTTTTTAAATCAATATTAAAGAATTATTTACTTTAAACAAACTCCTATATTTTGGAGAAAAATGACTTTTAAGTTAGTTTTATCTCGTTTCAAATGTAATAAGATATTTTCACTAGAAACTAAACCACAACACCTGGTAAGATTTTGTGTTTTTGTAGTGTAATAGAAAAGTCGTTTGTGCCTTCTGACCACACAAGACTCTATTTCTGAAAAAAAAAAGGAATGTTAGAGCAAGTTTAAAGTTTGCTATAGAAATGTTGCACAGGTCAGAGATATGCCTGAAGAATAGAGGACACATGAGACCAAAACTGAACTCTTTGGAAGTCATTGAACACACCCTGTTTGGAGGAGGCACTTGCACAGCACATCACCTGAAAAAGAACAGTGAAAGATGTAAAACTAACTCTTCATAAACCTGAAGGAGTGTGAATGAAGAAATGTGCCACTGTGCGTAAAGACCTAGGAATGAAATGATTGTACATTTGGCAGATTTTCATGAAATTATCAGCTAAGAACATTTAACTAAACCAAAAAATGATTTCTGTTAACTGTAACTCATTCAGCCATGTGGAAGCTCTTTGGTCTCTAGCTTCAGAGTGTGAGGTCTGCTTAAATGAACCACAGTGAGTAATGCATGAGGAAATGTAATGAAGTGGATTTATGAGCAGTGATGGCATGATTACAGGAGGTCTTTATGAGTGCCGATCTGGGTAATGCCCAATGTCTGTCTAAAATTTCACTGCCTTTGTCACACTCACCTAATAAATAAACCAGTCAGTGTGGTTTTATATCCTCTGCAGTTCTCCATACTGTTAAGTAAAATTGAGAGTGTTTCCATATGAGAACTTTAAATGAACTTGAATACTTTATGCATCCGTTTATTTAGAATTTAACAAGTATCAACACAGTGGACTAAAGTACACCTTATGTATACGGAGCTGCAGACCTGCAGGATTTTCATAGCAATCAGAATGTGAACATGTAATGACGGTACACATGGATGTAGTTCAGTCTGCCATACAAAGAAACTCCTTCTTACAGGCAAAAATCTCCTAGTACAGTACGTGTCTATGAACACACCAAGCTAAAAATATCGCTTTTTTGTCTCAGTGGGAAAATTAGGTGCTTAATAAATCTGCTGATGTACACCCCTGACAAATTGCAATTAAAAGACTCAGCAAAACACATCAGCTTTTCTTTTCTGGGACATTTGAACCTTTAACACACCTTGGAGTCATATCCATCAACTGGTAAGTTGGAGAAACTGGATAGCCTCTAAGACAGCGGTGGGCAATCCTGGTCCTCGAGGGCCGGTGTCCTGCAACTCTTAGATGTCTCCCTGGTCCAACACACTTGAATCCAATAGCTGAATCCCCTCCTAAGTGCAGTCAAGTTTTCCAGAGTCCTGCTACTGACCTCATTATTTGACTCAGGTGTGTTGAAGTAGAGATACATCTAAAAGTTGCAGGAGACCAGCCCTCAAGGCCTGGAGTTGCCCACCCCTGCTCTAAGGTTACACCGCTCCACCTCGTCAACACCCCCCCCCACACACACACACACCCCAACATTGTGTTTGGATATGTTTAGAATGTGTGTAATGAAATTTCATCAGCTGTACATGGGAAAGATGAACATGGCCCCTGGTCGAGCAAAGGATTAACCCTTTCCCTGTTCCAGAAGCAGAAAGGACAGCAAAACAAAAAAAGCACTAGAGGTTTTAACCCAGGGCTTTGCTGTTGTGAAGTACAGTAACTCAGCTTCCTACTTAAACCCCTCCCTGCCTCCCGAGGGTAAAATTGTATTCAAGGGTATACAATTTTACCCTTGTATACTTATCTTTCTGTAAAAAATGTCCACTGTTCTAAAGACAGTATATTTTACAAACTAAGTAACTTCCTTTGATAAATGCATCATGTCATTTTAAAGCACAGCTCGTTTTTCATAGCATATGTGAGTGGGCAATAAAATGCAAAGTACATCATAAATAAATTAACCAAAGAACATTATCTACATTTGGTTAAAAGGAAGTTGAACAAGTGTACTAAAAGAGGAACATTTCTGGAAAAAGACTTCTTATTATCAAGTCAAAGTTGACTTTCCTTTATTTGTTTACCTTGGTTAATGGTTGTGGTTACTAATTGCAACAGCTTGTGTGGTTTAGCACTACAGCAAACACAACTTGACCTGCTACTTTGTCAAAAGAGCAAATGCTACATCTGTTTGCAGCAAAATCATTGAATTTAATTTTAAGCAGCAAAGTTGCATAAACAGCCAGTCCACAAGGAATGTGCTAAGTAGTAAGAAAATGTTGATTTTGAAAATAAATCTTCTTTTTATTTTCCATATTAAAATAATAACAAATAAGTAAGATGTAGACAGAAACTCACATTACTGAGGAGCAACATTTTTTACACCTTACTGCAGGTTTGCAGTTTAAATCAATTTGTCAGAAGGTCTTCGTTTTTTTCTTTGTGTTTTCCACAGCTATAACCATCCAGCATGCCTTAAAGAATTTATTTGTAATTAGTGGAAATTACACCTTTTTTCCAACTCATAGTGATTGTACACAAAATGCTTAATCCATATGTACATACTATAGGGGAGTGGTGGATATTAATGACATAGCATCTGCCATTCTAATAAAGACTATGGAATAAAAGGGATCTGCTTAAATGTGAAGTTGCAGAGTGCTATAAATTAAGACTTAGTTTAAATATGGAGTTGGGTAAAAACTTAAGGACGTTAACTGGAGTTACATGTAATTCTAGAGAAAAAAATCCAAGTATTTTTTATTGGCACCAAAAATAATATTACAGAGCTCCAAAGGATGGATACAATGCCTAGCAAAAGTGTGTATTTCTCTTTAACCTTTCCACATTTTGTTACAATCACAAACATATGTATTTTTGGTTTTATGTTTAAGTTAAATTACAATTACATAACATACTTCAAATTGTTTGTAAAAATTATTTTCCATCCAGGTCCCTCTGGTCTACTACCCATTTCCTAAATCAAATCCTGTAAAAGCAGGCCCCCCGACTCAAGATTTATTAGAAACACTTCATCCTACAATTATACTCGTCTGTCGGGATGTGTCTTTTCCAGCTCTGTGTCTTTTCCAGCTTTGCATATTGAGGGACTTTACACTTTCCCCATTCTTCTTTGCAAGATTGTCTATCAACAGCAATTTTTAAGATTTTGTATTAGTTTGAGGTCTGGACTTTGACTGGGACACTCTGACTCATAAATATGCTTTCTGTGCTCCATTGTAGCTCTGACTGTAGCTCTCACATGCTAGCTGAGTCTCCTACATGGCTTGAGGCAAACCACTTTCCTATTCTCTAACACATCTTCACAAAACCTCTGTATTTATACTAGTACTACACATAGGACTATTTGCTAATTATATGACTTCTTGAAGCACTAGATTTTATTTTCAGGTATCGGACTGGTTGGTCAAATGCATACATCTCAGATTTTTCTGTTTATAAAAAGCTTCCCAAACTATCCTATGTCTTCCACATCACATGTATGCACCTATTTTGGTCTTTCACAATACAGTTAAAAAAATTGACAAAATGTAAAAAAGTTCAATGGGTGTGAATAAACTGGCAGCTACATAAAAACTATTAAGTTGTTTGTCAAGCTTTTTGTCTATATTCTTCTGCAATGAAGTTATTAAAACAAACCTAGTCAGTTCAGTGCAAAAAGTAATTATTTTGTCCCTGTAGTGCTTGTACTCATTTTGCAAATAAACCTCAGAAGTGTGGGCCAGTCCAGGTGAAAAGTTTATATAAACATCTGTTGGTAATTTCTTGGCGCCTGGAGCTAATGAAAGCTCAGCAATAAATGGATACTGTATTTGAAACATTATTAAGACCTTGAAAAAACAACCAGATGGCCATAAAATTGAGAATAACACCAAGGCTCTTTCATGAAAGCAGTTAAGTCAGCATCATTTTACTCTAAAGAGAAACCAGCCGAACCCAACCAACTCTTTGTCTTTGAGTGACAGAGAAGTTTGTCGGATAAACCACAAAACCTCAGCAGCCTTGTACAAACAACATCTTTAGGAAAACAACTAAGACAAAGCAGAGCAGAAGGTTTAAAAACACACCCCCACGCACACACACACACACACACACACATATATATATATATATATATATACATTATATAGTAAGACAATGATCATAACACTTTTTGACAAAAACAAGATATGAGCGGAAACCAGGGAGTAATAAAAACAAGACATCATAATCAGGTAAATTGAAAATGACATAACTTCCTGTTTAAAGGTGAGGGCATATGCTCTTTCATGTTTTATATGAATATAAGGTAGTTCAATAGAAATGGACTCTCTTATGAAAACCTTTCCTTCCAACCAAACCCAGTACATTTCTGAAGCTTCAAGGAAAACCCAAAGTTTTGTATTCCAATCCTACATTTAACTCTATAAAATTTTGCCTTCTCAATTTATTATATGAGCATTAATAAGCTGAGTAAAGACGTGACATGTTTCCCTCTAGTACCTCTGTTTCCCCTTCATCTCTGTGCCAAAAAAACAGCAGCTTCATTAGTCATGACTGCAGCACCTAATTAAGTTTGTGCCATTCGGGCTGGATTTTTCTGTAAATTTAAAAGAATCTCTGATGTTTCAAAGTGCCTCTGGGCCCTTCTGTCTCTGCTGCCATTAAAACTGAACATTTCCTGAGCCTGAATTTTAAGAGTTGTGCCTGATTTCAAATCAAAACTGTAAAAACTAGTTTAAAGTTCTCTTGTTTACAAAAGAAAAAGGGGGAAAAAAAGTGCTGTGACAGCTTTTAAGTAGATTAAAGAAGTAATGTTTCAGTTTTGGATGACAAACCGCTTTGCCTTGTGCTATCTTTCAGCAAACTGATTCACATAAATTGAAGGATGAATGCAGAAGGGCCTATTTGTCTGAATGTGGAAAGGCAATGTAATTACCATGAACACATGCTTTGTACTCTCCCTTCTTCTTTCTCCAATGTAACTGTGTAAAGATACTGGATAAGCACCTTCCCACCACTCTCCCTCCTTTTGCATTGTGGCCAATTACAGATACAGATGGAAAATAAAAACTCTATTCCCAAGGAATTTACAAGCAGGGGTTAAAAATGCATACCAATACAAAGAAATGTGGTTAAAAGTTTTACAGGGGTGATGAAGACATGATGAAACTGGGCACATATGACAACTTGGCCACACGACAAAGAGCTGATGAAACTGTGAGACAAACCTGGTAACTGTTTTGAGCAGCAAACAGAGCTGCACGAAATGGGCTGAATAATTTGGGTTGGGGGTAGTGCATAGGGGTGTGTGTGAGTGTGTGTTGTGAAAGGATGTGTTGGAGGATATACGAGGTACTATTGTTCATAAAAAACACATACAGCAGGTGTGTAATTTTTACTTCTCATAATAGAAAAAGTAAAGATTTTAATACTTTTTTTATTCTAACTAGCTACTAATAAGATCTGTCTGTCTATCTATCTATCTATCTATCTATCTATCTATCTATCTATCTATCTATCTATCTATCTATCTATCTATCTATCTATCTATCTATCTATCTATCTATCTATCTGATTCTGCTAGGAAATGAGACAGGCATCTCTCTACACAAGTACAAAACATTGAATTATAAATTTTGAAAGAGAAAACAGACATGTTTCAGTTCAATTTTCCAAGGATGTGGCATGTCAAAAATGATTTATAGCCTCGTAAATAATCAATTACAACAAAATTGTAACTGGCAACACAGCAAAAATACCTTCGTAGAACTGCGGACCAACTTTTTCAGATTTTTCCACTGCTATTTTGGGAGTTTATCTTTGAGGATGAGAGCCAGGTGTTGGGGTTTGGAAGGCCTCCGTATCATCACCCTCATCTCTAGATGCCTCCAAAGTTCGTTATGAGGTCAGGTCAGAAATCTGGCTGGACCACTTCAAATTAAAAATATTAGTTTACACCTATTTCTGTCAGGGGTGTGAATAATTTCTTGCCTAATGTTTTTTTTTCTTCCCTGATAAATATGTAACTTATTGTAGGCAGATAACATGTATTTTGTCTCAAACTGGATTTATCAATTCCACACTTATAACTGAAAATTAAACTGCAACAAAATATGAAAACAGTGTATTTGGAGAGATAAAACTGTTTTCTACAGTATTAACCCTCATACCAAACTACAGCTGAAATTATGTGTTAGATAAAAGCATAAGGCACTGCTCACAATGATTCCATTCAATATAGTTAATTTAAGCCAGTGTTTGCAAAATCCCATTAACAACAACTCTGTTAAACACTTAGCCGAAGGGCAAAAATATATTTCTATACCATGCAATTTAGTTGCATCATGCTGGGGGTCATGAAAGTGAGCAGTTCATTTGACACTTGATACAGAGTGTCTTCTTTTCATCACATTGTAACTGTAATGTAGGTGCTGATGCAATGATCCTTCACTGATGTTGAGGAACATGAAACCGTAAAAGCAACAGCGCCCATGACTGTGGATCATATCCCTGTGGTCAGAGTTTAGTAGTGCAATGAGGCCAAACAAAAAAAAAAAAAGTAACACTGCGTCATTACACTTGTCCTGCAGTTTTCTTCACCGATGCACAAGCAACAAAGTTTCAGAACAGGAAGGGAAGTGATCAATGAGCAACTTCTAAAGAATTAAATTAACTGCACTTTAATCAGGGGGATGCACCGAAGGTTTTAGCACCAACGTGGTCACACAACGCACAAAAAAAAAAACGGGATTTCTCACCTTGTTGAAGTTGTAGTAGCCCAAACAATGGGCGAAATCCAGGTTTGACGGATCTCCGGGGATAGAATTCCCTCCGGCGGTCGGATAAAATCTTACATCCATGTCGTGTGAGGCAGCTGCGCGCAGTTGTAGCCTGCTTGTTTCTGCCGTTTTCACAATCCAAGCGCTCAGATAGATAGAGAGAGCAAGACGGATGGATGGAGAGAAAGCGCGGCAGAGAGACGGAGGATAACCACGGCAGCTGGGGGCGGGGAGGGGGACAGGTAAAGTTTCCGTACTCCTCTTCTACACCTGGTTCAGTCGCTTCATGTCTGAGGAAGCCTGCGTGAAGGTAGGACGGAGCCCGGGAAGCTCACGGAGCAGAGCGGCGGACGCTGTGCACCAACATGCATTTACACACAGCTGCTGCTGCTGCTGCTGTATACAAAGAAGCCACGAGACCGGCGACTGAGCGCGAGTCCACCTCCTTCTCCCTCCCCTTCGGACGCAGGAAAAAATAAATAAATGAATGAAATCAGCAACAAAGTGGCACCAAGACGCGCAAAGTTAAGTCAAAACCGGATGCGAACTCAGATACGGCTCATACTCCTCTCAGAAGTTTATCGCTCCAACAACTTAGAAAATAGTTGGTGAAAAGGAAACAGGAGTCTGTTGTCCGCATGAACTCCGCTGCTGGGCGCTGGGCTCGGGAGAAGAAGAAGAAGGCGAGCAGCTCTCCACAGATGAAGCAATTACTGACATAGTACAGTGGATATCCAAGTTGTGCCCCCGCTCTGCCTGACCTGACTGTCCCGCTGATGAACAAGGCAACTGTGCGAACAAGTCAGCCACTCCCCAAACACAGCAAGCCACTCCCAATGAAAACACCGTGTTTAAGTCCATGCGACATGTTGGCGTGGAAATTAATCACAATTATCGTCTCTTTTTTTTTCTTCCATCTGTTCATAGTAGCCTACTGCTACAGTTTATATCATCCTTGTGCCCCCTCTTAAAGTTGTGTTTGATTACTGTTATTACACATGTGAGAATTTATCACTTAAAAACATTAAAATATTTAGGCTGTATCCCATTTCGTAGGATTATCCACACCATTTGCAACCCCCACTCTCCCAGTCCATTTGCACCAATTAACTAGAAAAATATTCCGCAGAGAAACGGGATGCTCCTTCAACAAGCAGTTATCACTAACTTCCATAGCACACATATTTTTAGCTTATTCTGCAATCTGCACATTTGGACTATGACAAGTAAGTCTGAATCCTACAGTGCACCTTGTTCTTAGATTTAAGGGAGGAAAAACAGAGTGCAAATGTAATATTGGAAAATAATTTAAATATCCCAAACGTTTTACAATGTACTGAAAATATTGTAAAATATTGAGCACACACAGAAACACACACTTGTGTGTTTGAGGAGCCTGAAGGTGGCCGGTGGCCAAGCGATGACATTTCATTTCCAATTTTACTTATGTTTCTTTGAGCAATAACAATAAAATAACTCTGTCTATATTACAAAATATAACATTTTGTACACAGTTGCTCCTACATAACAGTTGAGTAATTATATGATCATAAGCATGCTACCTGCATACAGATGACTAGTCTACTGCAAATAAACTAATGCAATAAGTATATCAAAACCTAGCTAGTATAATATTTCATAAAGATAATGCATCCGAATACTTCTAACTATTTTTGTTTTTGCAGCAATATGTTGTAAAGAAAGAAATACCATGCACTATACTGTACTGGTCTTCAGTCAATGCTCAAGCAAGATTAACATCAAATACATGTTAGAATACAAGTAACAACCCTAAACATGCATGATTCTCAGTAGAAGTGTGATAAATACACAGACGACTTGAAATCTCTCTCAGTGATAGGCGTCATTCCCTTCACAGCGAGAAGCTGCTGTTTGACTCACGTCACCATCACAACCATAAATGAAGTTGACCATGTAGCCTCATTTTTGTTTTGTTTTTACAAAAAACAAAGCTGAAAAAGGCTGCTCGCCTTCTTCTTTTTAAATGTCTGTGGATTTAATGTCCAAGAAAAAAAGCAAGTGAATTTACATCTAAGACAATCATGAACAATGCATTGAAAGAAGTATATTTACAATTTATTCTATATAAAGATCAAAGCTAAGATCTTCAAATTTAGCAACAGCATTAATGCACGCCTCACACTAGTCTCTCTATTAGTATGCACTATTTATGTAACAGAAGTATTGAGATGATCAATTTCTTCAAGAACTTCCTGGGATCAGTGTGTTTTTAATAGAGAAATTGTGAAATGAAGCATGAAACACAAGCGAATGTGAGCATCAAGCACAAAGCTTGAGCTAACAAAACATTATAACCACCTGTTTACACTGAATTGAGGAAAGCTTAACTTTACTAAACTTGCTTTGTGGTATACTTATCAAGGCTTAGTTGTGACAACAAACAAAAAAAAAATCTTGAGTCTTTTTTTTTTATCAGAGTAGTTGAAGTTTATTAGCTGATTTCCTCACCAACATTGCAGTGTATTTTAGTTTCTGACTGTGGCAACAGTACGACCATTGTCATTTCTGTGCATTTAATTACTTTGATCCTTGTGAACAAATGCATAAACATCATCTCTTGTATATTATTTTTGCTACATTTATAACCAAAGAATGTGGATGTTAAACATTACTGAAACATTCATTCACGTGTTTTTGAGCAGTTTAAAAGTCAAACAATCTAAAAAACCTAAAAAATAAAAAATAAAAACATGCTCCATGAGCCCTGAGTACATCTGTGTCTCCTTCTTCACTGTCTTTGTGCAATGCTGTAAGAATCAATATACAGGGTATGCTTGTATTTCAGCAGACAAGCCTGGATATTCTTTCCGTGTGAGATTATGTGTTTTTAGCTGACATATTTGGCTGGATTAATTTTTAACAATCAGGGCTTTTCATTGTAGTAATTACACTGGGAATGAAGTCATCATGGTGAACAAGGTTTCAGGTTTCAGTTTCAATGGTATGACACCATTTTTGCATTCAATGAAAGTATGTAATTTGCTTGATAAATGTGTTTCCAGGAAGCAATTATTATTTTTGCACAGTTTGACCATTTAAGTGCAATTTATAATCTTTTACATATTGTAGTAAATATATTATACTACATAAGACTTTTCTCTATGAAGTCGACACTGTGAACCACTTGCAAATTTCAGCGATGGGTCTAACAAACTGGTTTAGCTCTCACCCTGCAGCTAAAAACCTTGGATGCCATAAATATACAAAAAAATATATGAAAAAGCAAAACTATGCAGCAAGAAATCTACAAATAAAGACAGGAGTTAAAGGACACCAGTTATGCAAAATTTACTTTTTGCATTCTGTCGTGCTTCAGTTTGGGTCTCTTCTGAATCAATGTAATGGCTTCAAAAACAACACAGCATTTTTCTGGCAATGTTAATGGTTTTTGGTGTCTGGAAAAGGAGCCTTTCAAAACCCTTCTGATTATTAAGCCAAAAGAAGTGGGCACTAACCCACTCCTAGTAGTGTGTAGCCTTTTGGAGTTCCAGCACATTTGGTAAGCTGGTTTTACTGTTGTAGTGCTGACCAGTCTTTCGTTGTTGTCTTATCATTCAGAAATCCCTTACTCCATCCTTGATGGTTGTGCAGGAAGCTCCACTTCTTCTTCTGGGTCTGATTCTGACTCTGATATACAAGATATACTGTTGTACAACTGAGCATCTGCAGCCATTTTCACATGTTTCAAGTGCATTTTCATGTATAAAGTGCAGAGTGTAAACATTGAATTGGGGGTGTGGCCAGCAGCAGCTTATTTTGATTTAAAGTGACAAAACGCCCTAAAACAGCTTGTTCTGAAAGGAAGTAAAAATAGGTAAAGAAATGAGCAAAGTGAAATCTCATTATTTAAGAATTATACTGTGCAAAAAAAATCTATATATACTGTATATAATGAGCATATTTCGCATAGCCCACAGGCCTATTCTAACCAGTTCAAGGGAGCATAATACAAAATTTGGATGTTTACTATTCCTCAACTTATCACATAATAGGTTTTTTCTTGTTAACATATTTCATTTTGACCGCGAAGGGAATAGAAGAGGTCAGATTAAACATAAAAATCAATGCTGAAGTCATAAGCGAACACAAGCACGTTTCCCCTAATCACTGTCTGCAAATGACAGATTTTCTTTATTTACTTCTGGCCATCTAAATAAGATGTTTCGTTTTAAACAATCATGTTTAGATCAATATTTACATGATTAAATTATTACACAGCAACCACAATTTGTCGCCTCAGATTTGTACTTGTTTGAGCAATGAGCTATTTTCATTGCTCAGTCTGATTATGTATATTTGAACATAATCAGATAATTCAAATGTTTGTCTGTAAGAGAATGTGTGTAAGTGGTATTTATGAGAAAGTGAAGCCCCTGCACAAGTGGGTAAGGATTTTGGCATGTGGTATATGCAAGCTTAATCAATGACATAGAGTGATAAACTCTGCTGTGCTGCGCTGCAGGAGATAATCCTCGTTTGAATGCTCTCCAGTGCTTGCTTAGAGATGGTCAACAATCCATGAGAGTTGCCAGGATATCTGCTCTGTAATTATGGACATATTGATGCATATGCAAACTATTTTTCATCATGTTCCTGCTTGATAGAGGCACTTGCATGCATAATGAGGCAATGTCTTTACGTACAGCATACTGATCCTCCCACCAATCAAATCTCATTCACTCCAGCATATACAGACATATAAAGACCCCCAAACAGTCTCCCACACATCACATATCAGATAAGTAAGCTTCAACATGTTTCCAAATCAGGCAGCTTGGTTCTTTTATTTATTCCTGTTTTTAATGCATTTTGCTCTGCAGCCAGAGAGCAGAATTAATTTCCTTTCTGATACTTAGCTGTCAGTGTCTCAGCCAGATGAATCATGCTTTTCTGCTATATGTCATTTCCTTTCAGCCCTGCAAACACTGGAGCCATTCGACAACAAGAAAACAAATTATCTCCTCCTGGCTTCTGCTCAGATTCAATTAAAGCGGTACAGAGTAATTATATGGCTATACAAAAGAGTAATAATGCAAAAATAATTAATGAACCTAATAATCTTTATTTACTGTGCACCCCCCTGATTTACATGATATTGTGTGATTCTGGCAGCAAGACACCTTCACAAATTTCTGCCATCTGTGGGGGGTTTTTGTCTTTATGTTACAAAAATGTAATTTACTATCATAGTTGTACTTTTAAAGAATGTTGAAAGCAGCCAAGAGAATTAAATTATGAAGAAAGGAATACTCTTATTGTAGCTCAGTTTTATGGGTTTTGCAGAAAGGAGCCTTAAAGAAGTTGATCTGCTTCTTTCTTTTTTACAGATCTCAACACGAAACTGTAGTTTATATTTGTGATTAACTTCAGTGTCAAACATCCACCAACAGTACATTCAAAAAATCCAAAAAACATTGAAAAAACTATTTAAACATGAAATAATCATAACTTTTTCTTTCATACCACATGTGCTTACAATTCAACATCTTAACTACAGAAAACAAAACATTTAAAAGGTATGTAGGTAGGTATTTAATCTGGAAAATATTGAATATGTATCATATAGCTTGACATGAATATCCCAATGTAATGCTAACATTAATGAAGATAAAATATTTTCCTCCTTTAACATCTGTACCTAAAGAGCATATTATTAAAAAGGTTGATTTTATACGTATTTGTGAGTTTGGGAAGTTGAAAAGACTTATTTAATTGTATGTGCCAGAATATGTGGTCATGTTTTATATGATTATGTAAATTTAAACCATATGTTTTTGGTTTCACTCTAACAATATTCTATATCTACACGGTTGCAAGCAAATATACAAGCTCCTGTATGAAGAGCAGGCTGTGTTGGTTTACCAGACTTGGTTATAAATATTATTGATACAATTGCAACAGTACAGATGATGGATAACAAACATATTTAAACAAACAAAAAATGTGACCGTTATATCCCCATTTGCAGATTTTGATCTATCAAACCATGTATAGAACAAAATTGAATCTTTAAAAATCTTTTGTTTCAAATTTGAAATGCAGTTTTTGTTTTTAGGAAGCAAGTTCAGTCTTTATAGGTTTAACAGACCAGGTTTATTCAGTTTCATACAAAGTAATGTGTTCTGCATACATGAATTATTTCAGGCTGAAAAAAAAGAACATCTGTTTTCGATGGACCCAGTGTTGAATATTTTATTGTCTGTTTTAGGTCTGTGTGGATTTCTAAAGAGCAGTGTACACATACTGAAGAAAAATACAGAACACATGATCACGCTAAACTTTATAATAAACGTCATCAACTGCATTAGTCATTTTAACAGTCGTCATTCAGACCAATTAGTACTTGGCTTCTTAGCCATATACTGGAAGAGGATATTTTTATATCCTATTAAGGGACTGACATTTGCTTTAACCCAGTATTTAATGTGCCTCAGTTTCCATGAACATTTTTAAGGGGTTTTACATTTATTATTTAAACCAAGAAATACAACTCCAACACTACAGGTCCAGTAAGGGGACTTTCTGTGTGAATTTATTCCTGTGGAACAACTGTGAAGAAAAAGCTTCTGCTTTCCAAAAGCAACATACAGTGTTTGCAATGTATGTTTCCGACATTGCAAACATATGTCTGCAATGGACCAAAAGACTTTAGGAACAAGGTCTATCAAACAGATGAGACTAAAGAAGATATTTCCGGCCACAATGCACAGCACCATATTTGGTAAAAACCTTTAACAACTGTTAAGCATGGCAGTGGAGAGATGAACGTTTGGGCATGTTTGACAACTATAGAACCTGAGCACTATGTTATTTTTGTCAACATGATCTGAAATTAATCTACATGACTGGAATCAATAATCAATAATGCAATTGATTTATCTTTTTGGGAGGTATCAGAGTAAAAGTGTATGAATAGGAATACAAATTACACCTTTTAGATTTTTATTTTAAAAAAAAATTATTAATATTATAAATTATTAATAGTAGAATGTTCGAGTATGAATACTTTTGCAAGGTATTTTTTATGTTTAGAGAGTCTGGCATTAAATGTCCATTTTATAAAACTGATGTTCTATGTAAAAAAAAGAAGAAGAATATTTTTATAATATGAACAAAATAAATAAAATTGTTCCCAACAATTTGATCCTTTTGCTGGATAATCATTCGTATGTCTAAATGTACTCAATTCATGTCAGAACTCTACTTATTATAAAACCGAGCCACAGAGAGAGGCATTTTTTAACAAGCCCTTTTTCTGTCTCATCACAGTTATTCCCACTATGTCCCTTAATCACAGTGATAATACTGCTGCTTTCACAGCATCAAAGTCAGGTAATTCTGTTTGATCCAGTGTGACCATTCTGTAATGCCTGTCACTGGCCATATTCTTATGTTTATATCATGAGTCTGGAGAATCATGAATATTTATGCTGCCCATGCAACTGAATGCTCAGCATGAAATGAAATACTACGCTGCTTGAGGGTTGTTTGCCCTGAGACACAAATCTAAATCTACATATTGCCCACTGCATACAAATAACACTGCAGCCGAACCAGCAGCACGCCTTTGGCTGTAAACTGCAAATGTGTTTCATTTTTAAGATACAGAGTGATTTGGTTTCTTTGCCAAATAAACTGCAAAAATGATTTCCCTCCATGTTTTGTCAAGTAACAGTTATAGGTGAGTGACAAATGTGTGGAAGAAATGAGAAAAAACCTTTCTTATTTTCTAATTCTTCAATAAGCTGGCTTTTTACAGAAACATGTCTGTTGCCCAGCAGTGCTCCAAATGCCAAGATGGACACTATGTACACGGCATCATTTTCCAGCAACACAGAAAAAATAACTATTTTCTCTTCCATGGTTCAATAGCTGAAGAAATGATCTTGATTTGTTTTTCCCTATGGCTGGAAATCTCATTTTTTATAGCGAAAAATATTATGTGCAAACCAATTCCAAATCCACTTTTCCAGTCTACTTTTCCATTATCACAATAAAACCACGGCTCATTTTTATGACAGTTGGATGTTGAAATACATTAAAATGGGCTTGAGAATAGACTTGCCCTCTTGGCCATTGTCTTTTGAATTAAATGTCAACACAGGTGTAAAACAAAATGTAACCTCATACTCTGCTGAATATAAATGTGCCATTTACTGATATAGATGAATCTGGAAGAGAAAGAGGCTCATTTCTTCTCTCGTAAATTAACTCAGGCTTGTCTGTGGTTGAGTGACATATCTTTGATTTGTTGCAAGCACTTAATTTCAGTCCAAATCCAGCAGGCTGTAATTTCTCTCAGCACTTTGCTTCCCCAGACAGTCCTGCTGAAGAGGGGGGAAAAACACACCACTATCAGATAAATGAGATCTCATGTGACCTTTAAAGGCAACACTTTTGTTAATGTAGGCCACAGCAAACATTTTACAACTTCACACCTTCATTTAAATAAATGTGACCAGCAAGTTGGTTAACTAGCCTAAATTAATTGCAGATGGGGCTGCCTGACAACCAATTCCACCACTGATATTTCTGCTGTGCAATTGATTTTGACTGTGCAATTATGCAAGGACAAAAAGTGTTTTTGGCCAAGTTCCAGGCTAAGTTTTGAAACATGAGGCTCATGAGGACAGTGAGTTTAGACAGGAGAAGAAACAGTGAAGAGTCTGGATCTGAGCCATAACCCATCCACTGTCTCCCCCCCCTAAAACTTTCATTTCCATTAGTGTGTTCTCTCCTGAGTTCCTGAGAAACTCTCTCTCATCCTTTCCAACTCTATCCACTTGGACACCCATTAAAAGTATGTTGTTAAATTCTTCATAAACGATAATGTTTTCAGTGCTATTAAATAAAAAGCTTCATAAAAATTTCAGAATTTATTCCTTGAATAGTAAATGTCCACAAGAATATTCTTGTTCTGTGAAAGCAAAGTAAGATAACAACAAGAAGAAACATATGGATGTTACTGTTTTCTCCCAAGCATAGCAAATTTGAATCCTGTGAATTTGTCAGCAAGGAACTTTAATGATCCTAAATAATCCCAAAATGGTCATGGTTTTGAAATTCCATGTGTAGTGTGTGTATACACCTGGTATTTACCTTTATTTCTTTTCTTGAGCACTTCAGTTGACTTGTGAAGATTGAGTTGTACTCAAAACAAACTCTCATTTGCACTATAAGAGAGCTGTTTTTTTTATTATTATTGTTATTTTCAACAGTAGCACAACCTTGCTGTAGGACTGGTGTTTCATCTCAGTTAGTAGATAAGTATTGATCAGTTTTTGGTTCTAAAAATCTGTAATACTGACAAACTGGTGACGTGACCTTTGTTGTTTCATCTAGAGTTTCCTGTTGAGCTGTTCTAATTTTTCTCTTCACTCCACTCTGTACTTTTAGTTAGCACGGTGGAAAAACATGAAACTGCTGCTGCTCAAGTTACTCAACAGGTTGTTGCTAGGTAACCAAAGAGTGAGTGAGTGAGTTTGTTGATACTTAGCTGGCAGTGAGAGGTTGGGCAGCAAAAAATGTTCCTCTGCCTACATCCCCAAGAATACTGTTCTGATCTGGACTGGAGTTAAGTGAAACTATTGCTTAATTTAAGGACACCGTAAAATTATGAATACCAGATGGATTATGGTTATTCCACTTTTTAGACTCTTTTTTCTTTTTCTTTTTATTGCAAAGTCTCCACAAGGGTGAGGAGTCAAACCAAAGTTTGGAGTCTTCACCCTTAAGCTTTAGCTTAGTTTTCTTTTGCCTTCAGTGGAAATCACTGAAAGAAAGTCTCAGAACTCCCACAATAACGTTTTCTTATTCAAGCAAAGAGCAAGGTCAATACCACAATTTGTGAAAGTTTTTTCATAATGGTGTGGGTTTCATTAGATGGTGATTCAGAGGAAGAGGTTATAAGCTGCATGGAACTGATCTAGTATGAGTGGCAGAATTTACATTTGCGATAATGATAGTGCTGAGATAATTTTCTGCAAGTGGGATGTGAACTGTAGTATCTGCATATGTAGCTGATTATAAAAGCGCTTTAAATGTGCTTATATAAGTTATGCCTGGAGCTCCCACATGTTCATCACACTCATCTCCCTCCTTTAAATACAAAGGAAAGAAAGACCAAGCTATCTGATACGAGTTGGATTAGAGCCACATACTTGTGGAAATAGCTGCCAGTGTATTTGTTTAAACAGAAAATGTAATCATAGACAAGCAAAATAAATGGCAAGATAAATTACATGCAAGATTGAGAAAAGTAAATATAAACGAAGATAACAGAAAGAAAGGGGAAAACCAAAGAAGAAATGGTGTCTTCAGACAATCCATTTACTCCCAAACGCACCTTGGGTTATTGAGAACGATAACAATCCAGCAAGAGCCTATTGTATTGCAGTGCAGAGACACATGTTTCTCCTGGCTTGACATAATTGCCATTCTTCCTCTGTTTTCTATCTGGGCAACATCAATCTCAGTTGCTGGTCTGTCAGAACTGTCGGCGGCTCAGAGCAAAGTCAGGCTTCCCATATCGGGGTTCTGTGAAGTGCTAGAGCTGAGGATGAGAGATCACAAAACTGCCTCAGCCAAAAGACTTTGTCCTCCTCTTAACATCATATGTCATAGATTCAGTGTGCAACTCCGACTTCAGCACCAAAGGCACATATAGTCTGACAATAACAAATAGATTCTTGTCTTTCCTGCCTTGTCTGGTCTCACATCACTAATGCCCATGACAGCACATCAGAAATGATCATTGTATGTACATTTCATATTGATAAGTGCATTTGGGGGATCATATTCTGAGAAATAAAATTTTGCTCTAGAGAGCATGAGCTTAAGCTGTTTTTATTTGAAAGAAAAAAAATAATACAAAATCCCTGTGCACTATAAGCAGAGACTAATCACTGCTTCAAAATCTTTTTCACAACTTTGGGATGAAAAAGATTGTTTGAGGGGAGAAGCAATATTTCACTGGGTGAAATAGGTGCAGGCAATCTGCCTTTGGAGTGGAGAAGGCAGCAGTGTTTTATAATGGAAGAAATTCAATGTGACATGTCGAGAATGAATTGCTCAGTCAACCAGAAATATCCCTTGTTCTAATGGCTTGGGACATTCAGTGGCGTGTTCTCTCCTCCCCCTCCCAATCCTCACATTTTTCTCCCCACCTCTCTTTCCATTCGATTTCTCCCTCCCTGTCTGTGCAAACACAACTCACATCTGTAACAAATAACATCATAAAGATTCCCTGATAGCTTGAGATGTAACTATATACTTAGTGGCTATACATGGACAGCAAGTAAACAAATTATTCAAAAGCATCAAATAGAAAATCAATACTGACTTAAATAGCAGATTAGTTTTCATACACTTCTTCCAAAGATGACATATATCTATAAAACATCTATCTAAAACATGTCCTGTCCATGCACACTCATGTTAAAATCTAAAACATGCACTAGGTTGATATGGGTGTGAAAGAAAAATGTTGCTTTTGCCTGTTATAAGGCTTCATACATCTGTGGTTGTGGCTAACCAGTACAAGCACCAGCATGTTGATCCTATCTCTGCAATGATTAATATCAAAGGGAAATATTCATTAGCTTGAATTTCCCTGCAGATAAAATCCATGTTGGATTTTTGGAAGAAATATGTGATGCTTAAAATTTGTTAATTAAAACAGAATTATTTCACCTAACAAAAATATTTTGCATCCCAGAGCCAAAGCACACAGATGATGGACCATTTTGCTTGTCAGACTGCCCATCAGAATTTTAACTCAGTTTAATTAAATTTATCTATAAAGTGCAAATTCACAAGAAATGTTCTCTCAAGGCACTTCAAAAAAGAAAATTGCTCATCTCTGAAAACTACAACTGTCAGTAACTATATAAGATTCAATTTGATCTTAGTTGTCAATGTAGCCAGATTCAGTTTGACTGAACTCCAGAGCATCTAATATCCCTGTCACATTGTTGTATATCTGACTTGCACTTATTTGTGTTACGAAGATAAACAACTTTATGTAAAGAACATTCTATCACTTTAACAGTGAAAAACATACAATTTGACCACCAGCTCATCCAAGCACACAACATATAGTTTTGGAAATGTGAAAAGATTTTGCGACATAACTTTCACAACTTAAAGACACACTATACTATCTACCACTGTTGCAAAATGTACATACACATTATGCTAATGTCACAGCAATTCCTTGTCACATATTATGCTATGCAGAAGCTCTGTTTGCGCTGATGAAGATTCACTGATTTGGACGGGACGAATCCCTGGAGTGGCTCCAATCTGACATACTTTCTGAAATATTCCTCTGTGGATTAATATTGGGGGCGACTGTGGGTAACTGTTTAAAGGCATGAGCATTTGTGTGTTTGGCTCTAGTGTAAAGAGCTTTGAGTGGTCAAATTTATTGGGAAAAGGCTATATCATTTCAGTCTATTTACCACTTATTAATGAAAGAAATTATAAATACATTTTTAAAAAGATTATTTCTTACTGTTTTGCTTAGACTTTGTTAAATATGTGTTTATATGAAAACATTTGGGAAGATAGAAAAAAGTTCCAAAAGATCTATCACTGTCTTTATCCACCTATAACTGTATATTAAATATACTTTCCAAATCCAAATCATTTGGGGATCACATTGCGTACATAATTAGCTTTGCTGACAAACATATTTTGACATGAAAATATTTTTAGGACAAATTGTCACTTATCCAGGCTTGTATTTCAAAAACTTTTAAAAATATAAAGACGTTGTTCTAATAGATAAATAGCAGGTGTAACAGTACATTTAAAGCATATAGTATCTTACAGTATGTTGTGTGTTTTGTTGTTTTTCTTTCTTCAAGGTGTTTGCAAGAGATGTGAGTCATCACTCTGCAATCCAGTCAATTTGCCAATTTCATGGCATCAAATTGTATTCTGATGTCATGATTTCTTTCCCCCCAAAAAGTTGTTCATATTTCCAGCTGCTGAGAAAGTTGTTTATATGCTAAGAATTTTCTTGATAGAAAGTGCCAAAAGACATTTAATGAACACAAATATTTAGTTTTTTAAAATACTATTACTATAACATTTCCCTTGACAAAATGGGAACTGACGTTGGAGCCATTTCTACAATTCTTCTGTAAATGTCTTTTTCTAAAAAAAAAAAGAAATGGAAAAAAAAGAAAGAAAGTAGAAAAGGAAACTTCTGCTTTAGAAAATATGTTTGACTATTTAACTTATTAACTTAAAAATTAAAGACAGCTCAGGGTACAAATTGACTGCATGGATCATGATAAGCAGACGTCTTACAATTTTCTTTTTCTAATTAGTAGATTTTCTAGCTCTAGTGGCGTTCAGTTCAGTGAACAGTAGAGAAACAGGAAATATGAAAGAAAGAAAAGACACAGAGGATGGACCAGTTTGCTTGTCAGACTGCTCTTCAGAAATTTAATTAAGTTTGATTAAAGGGCCAGAGACCGAGAATCAAACCCAGGATAAGGACTACAGCCTCTGCACATGGTGCTCACGTTCTACTGAACCACCCAGTTTCTGTATCTCGAGTTATATAAACATGAGCTTTACATCGTCTAAACATAACAAAAATTTAACCGGAACATCAAGTGCAGTCACGTCTATGATGCACACTTGCTTTCTATACTGTGAGTGCATAGTTTAAATATTTAGTTGTTAGATGAATTCATCAAAAACTTGATTGGTCCACCCTGCCTGGCAGCTCCTCCAAGCTTTTAACATGCTGAGGTGAGTGGCTCTTCCATGGTCTTTATTGGTGCACCATGAGTTAAACAGATGTTATTGGTTCATTGTAGCAGTTATGTTAATTCTGCAGCAGTGGCTTAAATTTGTAGTATAAATGCTGTTTCTAAGTTGCGGTATTTCCAAAACAAAGTCTGGTTTAATTGTTACTGAAACCCAGAGTTGACAGTCAAAGGTGGGATAGTGGTATACCTATTTTTGTGTGCAGTAGTAACATTTTTTGTTTAATCATTCAACAACAGTGTAGTGACCACTAAATGTGCAAATCAATGGCGTCCCCGAATCTTTGAAATGCATTACAGTTTTAATGTAACCCAAATTTGCTAAAAAATAAAAAAGAACAAATGCTGCTTGGCTTCTCAGTCCCTTTGGTTAATGATTTGAATCTTTCTGAATAAGAAATTATGAGACTGAGCTCACTATTAGCCTTCATAAAAATCCTCATCAATCCCTGGTGCTGCTACATTTAAGCCAAGAATTGTACCTACTTCTGGCAGATTTAGATTTAAAATGATTTTTATTGAACCAAACAAAGCATCTGTCAAAAGTAATATTGTGGTATAAAAGGAGTTTTAAAAATTAATAATTGATCAGTTTTTATTTTCATTGCATGCAGAAATTATTTATACTCCTTCAGCACCTTTTTACACTTTTCTCCACAAATTCTCTACCAGATTAAAGTTGGGGTTCTGGCTGGACCACTCCAAAGTATTGCTTTCCATCATAAGAAACATATTAGTCAAATCAAAAGATTACTTTAAACATAAATCTGCCAGGGGTATGAATTACATTGGGCTTAAGTATAAATAAATAATCGACTCTCCCGGGGGATTCTGTTGAGTCGGTTCACATACGCTAGCTGACAGTGGACTCAAATGATTTATTTCAGTAACTTCACTCATACTGAGATTGAGCACAGTCTGGATGTGAGACTAATTATTCAGGTACATTAATGTAACCTAAAATAGCATATCAAAATCACTACAGCAAATAAAAATGCAGACCTACATACTTATTAAAAAATGTCAAATTGTAAATTTTTAAAAAGTTGGCAACATCCTGGTTACAAAAACACAAACTCATGGGTCTCTTTGTACTGTTTGAGTTAATGTGGCTATAAGCAAGTTAATGACTATAGTTATAATAAAATGTAGTCCAAAAAAATCTTGTAGATTTATCTGTAAAGTGGTGTGGAGATAATGTGCAGAGATGCATGCTGTTCAAGAGAAGGGCTGTATTTTTCTGAGCAAATTGCAGTGGTATGAGATTCTGATCTAGTTGCTGATAAAGGATATATTTTTTCTTCACTGATGATAGAGGATGCAATACCATGTGTGATTTGACAGTACTGGCTTTTGAGTGTATACACTCTATGATTGGCACTTTAGATATTCATCCTGTCCACAAAACACACCTTACCTTACCTGAAATATGATTTCTTCAGAGGTGTAATCGTGGGTTGGAAGATTGCTTTCTTTTATCCAGGAGTGAAAATAATAAATTGGAACTGGTAGGAAAAATGTTTCAGATGTCAGTTTAATCTCAGGGCTATTTTGCTCACGTGTTCAGTTTCATTGTGTCAGGCATTTGATCGAAGTATTGTTGAAGACTGCAATTCTCTTCACTCATCAGCAGGGCTTTGTGATGGTCGACACAACTCAAAATGTTTTTTTTTTTTTTTTCCATTAGGAGTTAACCTGCAGTCAGTGCAGGGAGGGAATCTCTGCTTTTCTATGAGCTACTTCTTCCTGAACGTTGGTTTCTGTCCTTGTGCTGACATATAAAATGGAAACAAACCACGCTCAGAGGCTAAATATACCACAGGATTCAGATAAGTTATCTGGTCCCTGATAACACGTCAAACAATATGTTACATATTAACCAACATTCCCACTCTGGTTTCAACACTCCTGCTCTACAAAGGTTGAAGTTTTTGACATAATCAAAAAAGATCTTACTGGTATAAAGTGAGAGTTTGGTACAGTCAGTATTCATTTGAAAATGTTTTCTGTGCATTAAATATCATTTTTAAAAAAATGGTAAACAAATAGCGCCAAGAAGGAACTATTACTTAATCACAATTGTTCACATATCAGAAATGAAGTCCCTACAGGCCATTAACAGATAAGTTAGATTATGTATAATGATAATGAAAGCAAATCCTAATACTCCCAAACAAAAACAAACTTTTTCTACAATCTTCCAATTAAATTTCTTGATGTTAACTGAAGATTTTGAATTACACTACTTTAAATGTGAAAAATATACAAAATATTTTTTCCCAAAAAAATATAAATACAGAGCAATCTAACTAAGCATCAATTCTATCTGACCATTTTTACAAAAAAGGCATAGCAAAGATATTTTTGCTCTGCCTATTATTGTGTTGAAAAGATATTTGACAGCCGAAAAGATTAGAGTACAGCACTATTGGTACTTTTAATTTTTACCTGGAAGCTGAAATTCCTGAGATCCAAGTTCGAAAAATGAAAAAGAATGACAACCAAAGTCAAAATTTCAGTTTGGAAAGTTAGAAGCCCAATGGAAATCAGGAGAAATGACTCACTGTTTTTTTACCAAAATCAAAAAAGAAATACTACAACTGCTAACATCCATTTATATTTACATTTTGTGAAAAAAAGAAGTTGTGCTACTTCAGAGGTTTTTGTGCAAAACCTCTGAAGAAGCACTACTGTTCTTGGTGCAGCACCACCCACAGGTGAAGGAGTGAACAGGTTTTTCACTTTGGATCATTTGACAGTGCAGTGTGAAAGTAAACTGCAGCAGCCGAAAATTTAGCAAATGTTGCAATTTTGGTCCCCAATCGAACTAAGTTTACTGGACTATCAGGTGTGGAAAAAAAACTAAAATCTTTGCCTAAACAAAATAAATAGTCATTTCAAGAAAAGTACCATACAAACAAATTATAAAGAAAGAAAAATATATTTATGGAACGTAAGTTGTTTTGGGTTTTTTTCTTAATTTTTCAGATGAAACCAGGTGAGCCATGGGCAGGTGACTGTTGGCTTGTGTTCAAAGGTTACTGCCAGATGCACTGAGAGCTGAATCATGTGTAAACAGACATAAGATGTAGTTAAATCCTAACAGTTCTGTTTATAGTGCATGTGGTTTTTCAGCTGTCTTTCTCTAAAATCCAAAGCAATCTGCAGGGGTTGAAGTCCAGCGAAGTGAACTGGTGAATTAGTTATTAGATCATTATCTGTGGAAACCCCCTTCCTCTTGGAGCTAATGCACTGCTGTCTATTCACACAGAATTGTTCCCTCATGAGCTCTAGCTGTGCCAGGCTGAGACTCTTGGAGGCGTTAACATTAAGCTGGACCACAGTGTCCGATAGAGCTGTGGAAAAATGGGCGCTCCCCGTGCAGCACCCCATCCAGTACACTGTTCAGTCAGCAAACCATTAGTCAAATCTACCCAGTCGTGGAAAAAAAAGAGAAAAAGAAGAGGGTGGGAGTGGGCAAAACAAGATATGCATGCATAAAATTCAACACATTTGTTCCCATGGCAACCATTCAGCATGTCATTCACTTGTCAAGCTACATCAGGGCCGATGGGGTCCATTGTCTGAGTCCTGGTGAGCATGGCTGCCTGGAACAGACTCTGCCCCCTTTTCCTTGTTCTGACCAAACATCCAGGTCATTTACCATGCTGTTATTTGTTTTTAATTCCAGTTCAGCTCTGTCTTTCGCTCGCTAATCACACGACAAGTGACCACTGTGGCTTAAGAAAAAAAAAGAAAAGGGGGGATATGCAGCACAGTTTAGAAGCAAAGCTTTTACTCATGAATAGGTGGTTGGGGCAGGGGGTGGATTAAGGGGAAATTCAGAACAACCACTCCCAGACTAACATCTCAGAGATTTTTGTGCTTCAGTTTATAGATTTGGTGGGGGTGAAGGCAGTGTGGAGTTTCAGCATCTATGACTGGCTGTCAAGATCAGTTTAGCAGCCACAATGGGAGAAAAGGCCATTTGACTTCTGTAATCTTTTCCAACACGTTCTGCTGGATTGACACTGCTCCACCAGTTCCCCTGTGAACCACACTGTGCTGTGTGGATGCTAAGCCAGTAAAAAAGTTGGAGATTGTACCCTGCTTTAAAGTGCTCAGCCAAATCCATTGTGCTCGACTTTAACTATGCACAGGAACAACTTCAGATGTTGAAGGAAAGAGAGCAGCGTTTTAGAACAGTTTCCAGAAATTTGTTCTGCTGGGTGCTCCAAATACTAACTTCCTCCTGTAGTTAATATTTAACCCGACCTTTAGCATGGAAGCATGACTTGCAAATTTGTAGACGTTTGCTGTGAGGTAAAACTACTTCTTGTCTGTGTTTGCATGAAAGCAGATGGACACCTATTTTTGTTCAGTTGTTCCTTTCAGTCTTTTAGATTATTTTCTTAACTTTTATTTAACTTTATTGGATCTTGCAGTTGTGCCACATTCTTTCTATTTTCAGATAATAGATTGAATATGTGTTGAATATGTTCAAAACTAAACTATGTCCTGTCTGCTTTGTTCCTTGGTCTTTGTGAAGTTTGCTCATGCATGTTATCTCACTAACCTCTCAGGCTATCAGTACAGCTGGATTTACAAGTTTTATGAATAATTTATATTTATAAATAATATATTATTTATAAATATAAAGGTGGACTCAATTTACTAATGACAATACCTCTGAATGCATCCAGTGGAACTGACTAATAACCATGTTGTTTATGGTTATCAGAGTGACGGGGCTTGATTACATTACACAGTCAGATCTTTTGTTCGTAAACAAAATTTGAAATCCAGGTTTACTTTTCACTCCACTTTACAATTGTGGTGTAAATGGAAATGTGGAAAAGCTCAAGGGCTTAAATACACTGTGCAAAGCACTGCAATTCAGGAGAAAAATATTTGCAGAAATAATTTTCATTTAAAAAAAAAAAAATAATATCAGTTGTGTTTAAACTGGAGGCCCACCAGCTATTTTTTGGACCCACATTCATATCTAGTTTGTATTCTTGTCTGGTAGTTGTTACACAAAACTACTCTGCATGCTACAGTCAAGAATTATGTTGCAGATTGTCTGTTGATAAATATACTAAATAAGAATGTGTTGCCATCTGCAAACAAAGTTTGTCTGTAATCCACACAATGCAGCAGAAGTGTGTGTTATGCAAAAGGAGTAAATTATTGCACAAAGCCTCCTTCAGGTGAAACCAAACTTTTCACTGTCTGTTTCTGCAGTAGAACATAATGAGTGAACATTTCATCTTTTTAAAGCTCTGCTCTTCCTTTTCCTTTATTATAAATAGTTACAAATCTAATTTAAGCTAATCATAAATTAATGATTTATGTTGTGGTTTTAAAAGTATTATGAACACAAAACAGATGTTAAAATGAAAAGTGTTAAAAAAATAAAAAAACATTTTTTCACATCTCTGGTTTCAAACACTCATATCTGAGTCTGGACAAAAGCAAATTGCTTAAAATAATAACCATCTGGTTGGACCATTATGATTCTACATCTGGAGTAAATTACTGGATCACCTCATCACCCTCAATAATCATCCACGTATGGCACCTCTCTTTTTATACCCGTGAGACTGGATTTTATTTGAGTTATAAAGCCTTCAAAAACTAAGAGACAAAAACACAAGGGCTGATTGTGGCATTGACTATGATTAGTTGAATTATTTTTATTATTTGAGTCAGCAAAAAATATGCAATAAAAAAACAACAACCTAATACTCTAAGTTTTTATGTGAAGGTTCACGATGTTTCTGAAACAAATAGGATGTTTCCTCTTATGCATATTTATACACATATAAATTTTAAATTTATATTGCTAAGAGGTCAAAGCAAACTCATATCCCATAATTAGATATGAGTCAGACATCTATATTTATGGTTTGCTAAACTTAGAAAACATTTGTAATTGTTCACATCAATTCAAGCATTAACATGATTTAATAATAATAAAAACCAATTTAAAAGGCATCACTTGCCGTACATAACCAGTATTTATTTGACTTAGTGGACCATATGTGTGGGATTTTACAATTTGACCGTGTATTTATGGTTCCTAGAAACAGACTGTAAGCATGAAGCCATCCCGACTGACAGGTTCAGCACTTCATCTTGGACCCATGAGGGAAATTCACATCCAGCAGTCTGACAGCAGGTCAGTCTGCACTTAAAAGCCTCTTATGTTTATATTTATGCTCTCTGGTGGCATAAGCAGCTCACAAAGAAAAAAATCATTAAGTGCATTCAGAGTAAGTAGGTTATTATTGCCGGGCTGTCATGAAAAATGACAAACAGGATGAAAGTATGACATTTGTGCTTTATTTGTGCAGCTGTCAGCTAATCAGATGAATTAACCGTCTTTGAACTGAAAGAAAATGTCTTTTTCATAGGTTTTACTACATTTTTGATAAAAATTCACCAGACATTTGGTTTTCAGTAAAAGTATTGTTTTGAACATCAGCACATCAGATGTGAAAATGAATGAATGAACATCTTTGCAAACTTTTTAGATATACCTGAAACTCTCTCTATCCCATGCAGCTGGTGTAACTTATGTTTTTGTGTGTTCATGTTGTAATAACTTTAACCTTTTATGCATTTTTTAAAGTAATCCTTTGTATGAAGTAAACAGGTTGAATGGTGGATCTAGTTGCACCAGAGACAGCTGGAATGAGAACTAAAAATCTTGCTTATTCGAGGCTCACGTTTTAATGCTGACCTCCAAAATTATTTTTGGTCTGAATGCCGGTCAATATTCATGTTAAAGTTTTTGTATGCAAGTGCTCCTCTTTTGGCAATTCAGAAAAGCTTCTAAATAAAATAAAACAAATTGTTATATGTCTAAAACTCCAACATGTCTAATTTGTCATATTTCCTACTTTATACCCAAATCTGCCTCTGAATGGTTGATCAACACCCAAGACGACTCATTATGTAGCCATGTAGCTTCAATGTTAAATGAGTTGCTGGAATTTGTAGAATTAGATACAGCATAGGAACTGAAGAACCTTCAAAGAAGTGAATCTTAGCCATGTCTAATCATCCTCTCAAGATGTGATTGTGATAAATTCTTTTGTTTGCTATGTATATTTTTGCCACGTTCATTTGTTTCTTTCATATAAATGTGCAAGATTCACATTTTTCTTCCCCATGCACCAAGAGCGTGGGCTCAGTGTCATCTTACTACCTTTCTTTATTAGCATTTTTCTTTCATAGCTCTGTTTCCAAAGTGGGAAATAATCAATACATTCAAAAAAGCTGTGCTAAAATCGACAGCTTCAAGTTGCAGAGAAGGTCTTTGGATATCCTTCAGTATCATGTTAAAAACCATTTTCTTTAAACTCCTTGGACAACAATAAAGTTTTGAACAATAATTGAGCATTTATTTTCCATCTGTAACAAGTATTTTGTTACAGATGGAAACAAAATACTTGTTACAGCTAGTGTCTTTCTTTTTTTCTTTGTTTACTTATCTCTTTTTGCTTAATTGAATCAAAAGTAAATAGGCCTTAGTGAAATTTACAGTAAAATTAACTCTTGATTATTTCTCAGTGAGTTTTCTTTCCTGGAGTATAATTAGTCTTTATTGGGGATAAATAAATCTTAATGATTAATAACTGCAAATCCCTTTCCTTCTGTAATTAGTGATAGAGATCATTCAGTATGAAGGAACACATTTCTCCTTAGATTAATTCTTTATTTTCATTTTTGGAATTAATGTTCTATAGTAAAATAGTTTAACAAAGCTCATATTTGCAACAGTAAGGAGAAAAAAAATGTAAATAATGAATCTTCAAACACAGACTCCTAGATAACTTGTGCTGACAAATTGTTACTTAGAATGAGAATTTTGTTTTCAGTAAGTCTGACACTATAGTTCATGGAACATGGGACAATAAGCAAAGTAACCCTTCGATTAACTTGCCACAAGAGAGTGAAATTATTGTTTTCTTGTTGGCTGGCATGATTGAAAGCTGTAAAGAAGCGTTAGACAACAGCGTGAATAGGTCACAAATAAGCCACACTAGAAAAAAAAGACTTGTAGGTGCACTCTGCCCCTGCTACAAAATGAAGGGTGTGAGAAAAAAGGGATTTTAATAGTGCCCAGGTTTGGCCTTCTTAATAATATCTCCCTGCGTGGTTAAAGTTCGGGTGTGGGCGTCGAGCTTAAATAGACATGAGGCATGTTTGCCGCCCTTGTTCACAGTCAGTATCGAGCCTAATGAGGCATTAATCGGAGGAGTGGGATGCTGCTCTTTAGAAAAAGCTCAGGGTCAGCAAAGCACAATGAAGATGACAACAAAGACCGGGGTGGTGTTGTTCCGACTGAGCGGTTCTGTGAACTGTATGCTCAGCAATCACTTCAAAAGCATGGTGGCAGAAAATTCACCAAATTTCAATAGTGAACATTTGAAAGGGCCTTTGAACACTTTTGTTTGTAGGCTCTTTTATGTGGAGAAATGACTAAATCCTTCAATTCTCACCCCATTCCATTTATGATCAGAAAAACACATATGCATGTCAAATATTTTCAATTTTAAAATTAATAATTCTCCTGTTTTTGAGCAAAGTGATAGGTCAAATTTAAAGTACTTAGGCTTTTATTAAAGAGCAGCTGGGGTTCTTTGTTTTCTACCATAATTAATGATTATTGTTTTGTACACTGTTCTAATTATTACCATGAGTGAGAAATAAGGTATTTTCATATTTTACCATTGCAGAAATTCTTGACGCTTGTGTCATTATAGTAAGTAATATAAGTAAGGAAAAGAAAATGTTTTTCTTTTTTGTCAAGACTGAATGCTGTTAAAGCTATTACTCTATTCATTCCCCTCCAGTTTCCTTTCCTTCTTTCTGGCATAGAGAAATAAAACAACAGGGACATTCAATACACTCCAATTACGGCTACCAGCTCAAATATACAAGTCCCATTATATTTTTTGTCCAATTTTCCAGTGTAAAAACAGTTGGGGTTTTTTTTTATCACAGTTTTTACACCAACAAAACCCCTAATTTCTTTATAGACTTTGTGATCACTGACTGGTTTTGTGTATGTGTATGTTTTATTTGTAGCCACAGATGGCTATAAGGCTTGGCCATCTGGATTTAAGTGTCCAGGCCAGAAAGAATCTATCCCAGAGGAAAGCGACTATCTGCTGATGCTGTTAACAATATGAATTCAAATGCTTCACGTCAGATAATATATTTCCATGTCATGGCTGGTTTAAAAAGGGGGGGGGGAAATATGGATTTTAAGAGACTAAATCACTAAATCTACATTTTCACTGCTTTGCTTTGAAATTGCATACATGGGTTTTGATGTATGTCTTCTTTGTAATTAAGGATGTTTTCACCACAACAGAGGCTTGGAAAATAAGCTTGATTCCTTCAAAGGTATGTCCCATGTTTAATAAAATAATAAAATACAAATGGTTCCTTCACAAATTGGTGCACTAATAATTCAATCTGGAGAGACTCAGACGGAGATGAGAAGACAATTAGAAGAGTTTATTGGCAAACAGAATTTAAAGTCTTTGGCGCTCTGGCCCCGGCTGGGGATAACGGTTATCGCAGCGTTAGCGATAGGCTTCAGATGAGCATCCCCGATGCTGTTAGGAACGTCATCCCCCCAAGGCCCGGCACTGGTGGTGGAGGTTGAAGAAGGGTGCGGGCCTCAGGACCGGGCGAATGGAGGAGAAGGGGTGGTGGTGGGTTGAGCTTGGCTGGAGAGCGAAGGACGCCATGAATGAAGGTCCTTATCAGCTGGAACTTGGTCGATGATTGGACGTGACGTGGCTTGGACCGGCGTTGATAGGTCGACGATTGTGGGCAGGTCGCTTCAATTAACGGGTCCCGGTGGGGATAAAAGAGTCTTCCAGTTTGAATTTGCGCCTAGGCTTCATGTTGCTATTACTTCACATATTCCAGTGATTAAAACAAAAGGAAAAACATTATAAAAATCCAATGTATTTATGAAGCCCTTAAAAAAACAACATAATGTACATTGCTAAAATAGATCAGACCAAGTCACAAATGAAGACATTAATAATTGAAGATAAAACAATAAAAACCAATTTTGCCCAAGTAAGAGTAGCACTACTTATTATATTTTTACTCAAATAAAAATTTTTTAGCCATCCAAGGAATTACTTAAGAGTACAAAAATCATTTGCTAATAAGATGACTCAATTACTGAGTAACAGTTAATAATCTTAATATTTTAAAATGATGTCAGACAGACAAAAGTATAAAGTTATGTGCAAATTACAGAAAGTAAATACAAAATAACTCATTCAGCCAAAAGAAACACTTTTCCAAATCTTCCCCCCCAATATTAAACGTTATTTAAAACTAATTCAACTATAGCAAAGAGTGGCGTCGTGTGTTCACTAAATCACCATAGCAACCTTTAGATGCTTCCAACCAGTTGTTCAGAAATTATGCTGGAAATAAGTCTCATCTGTCCTCCCATAAACTCAAAAACACGAGTAGTTTGCTAAACTTTACTGTGAATTTAACTGAAACGATATGCTTTGGTAAGACGACACAAAAACAGAGCTTTTCAAGGCCAGCTTTTTGACACTTCTTTATCGGAGGTGCTGATGAGGCTGCCTAGCACTGTATATATTTTATGTTACATAGTGTTATTACCTTGAAAAAAGGTAGCTCTTCCTATATGTGGCAGACTGCTACTGTTACAGTTTAATTAACAAAACTCTCCTCAGATTTTCAAATCAATGTTGTAAATGTTTTTCACTCACCCCTTTACTCTGTAATTATCTAAGGTCATGTAGGAATTGAATTGTCAATATTTAGTATGTAATAAAGAAATCTGCAACTGTTATATGGCTAGACGGTTAAAAACTATGCTTACCATGTAATGGATGGTGTGCATTGAGCGTCGTGACATATTTTATAAAGGATTGTTTTTGACTTAGATTGCTACCAAGGCACTGTCTCATCATGACAGGAGGCTTTAATTAAAAACGTCTTTAAAGTTAACAACTGGAAAAAAGGTGATTTATAGGGTAATAATGTAACTTATTTCTTCTTTTGCGCCCATTCATTAAATTGATCAAGATCCAAATGATCTTGTATATTATGTATGTCTAGATGGATCAGTGCCTCTAAATCTGAGACCATGGTCTTGAGTCAGAAAAGGGTAGAGTGTCTTCTTCGGGTCGGGGAAGGAGTTCTGGCTCAAGTGGAGAAGCTCAAATATCTCTGTAGCCCGGTAAAAACCAGCCGCTTGTCCTACACTTTGATTGGTACAAAGGTACAGAGAAACAACTACTTCCTGGACTCTAATGTTTTAAAGCTAACATTTGTCTTTGATGTATGTAAGGCGCCAGTTTGACGCTGTGAAACTTAAATGAAATTGAAAGAGGTGAGCTGAATGAGGCAGGTGTTAACGCTAATACAACATTTGGAGGCGTGGCCAACACAGGCTTTGTTCACTTCCTTTGTAGTCATTGCTAAAACTATAGGCAAAATACACATCTAAAGCATTTCAGAAAATCAACAACATTTTTCACAACTTCTTCTGTTCCCTGGTTGGCCTGGTTGAGATTCTATCAGAGGAATCCAAGTCAGTTGGAGAAAACATAGACTGTGCTGGGAAGCAAGATTTGAATCAAATAGAACTGCATAGGCAGGCAATGGCCAGTCTACTATTTTGGGGTTTTTGTTCTCAAATGAGGGAAAACTGGAATTAGAGGTAAAATCGCTGCTCTCTTGTGTTTTGGGCAGTGACCTAAAGAACAAGATCATGGATACAAGCAGATAAAATAAGTTTTCTCCGTAGGGTGTCTGAAGCTTGGTCATATTAGAGCCACTATTTCTCCACATCAACAGGCACCAGTTGAGGTGGCTGGTTAGGATGCCTGCTGGAAGCCTTTCCGGTGAGATGATCCAGGCACAACCCACTGGGAGGAAACCCAGAGGAAGATTCCCCCAGAGGAACTGGACCAAGTGGCTGTGTAGAGGGAAGTCTGGACCTCTTTGCTTAGGCTGCTGCCTCTTGCAACGACCCTGGATAAGCAGAAGATGATGTATGGATGGATGAACGGAATTTATAACAGAAAAAGAAGAAAGCTTCTACAGCACTCCATTAGTTTTCAGGTTGGCTAATTTAAATCCATTAAGATGTTCCAAAATGGAACTGATGCCAAACATGGTTTTATTTTTGTGGAATCAGGGGCAAGCTCTTCAAACAGATGTAATTCTTCATGTGTCACAGTGTGTGTGAGTGCATGAAAGTTATGTGTAACCTGTATATGCTCACATAGGGCTAGAGAGAATGAAAAGTAGAGAAAAAAGGTAAAAGGGGTTGAGGGAGAGAAATAGGGAGTGAAAAACAGAGAGAGGGAGGGAGGGAGGACTGAGTGCAGTAATATCCATTAGATTTATTGTAGTGCAATTCCCAGTCCCTCCAGTTCTGCCTGAGGGGGACTATATTACATTTCATCACAGTTTCATTTTCTCCCACAGATGAGAAATGGGAGTTCTGTTGCAGTAATGTAGCATGTATGTGCTAAATCTCATCTCTAATAAAATCAAACACATCACAACTCTTGGCACTTTTGCTACAGGTCCATAGCAAAATGAAACACAAACTGTGTTTGTATCAAGGTCTTATTATTAGCACATAAAAATCAGACACAAAAAATAAACACTTGTGAACATAATGAATCAAAGAAGTATTTAATGTACCAAAGCACTGGATTTAAAATGCTTTCACTCCACATTTATTTAATGTAAAACAAATATATTAAAGGCTAACTATAACTAAATGTGTTCCTATTTATCTCTCAATATTTTTGATAAGTATTGGACATTAAACAGTGTCATAGTGTATCAGTTTCCAGTTCATGTTATACATGCAATTTATTCAAAAGGTCTGACTCAAATGCAATTTAATGCAATAAACACCATTGGAATGAGAAGCATTGAATAATCATGAAATAATAATAATAATTGATTAATTCATTTAGAAAATAAGATTTTTTCACTGCCAGTAAGAAAGTCACTGCAGGGATGCTCAGGTATGTTTTTTTTTAAAATAATTTAGGCATCTCTGCTCTTTTTGTAAGAAAAGAGCCTGGTATAAAACTCAAATGTTGCCTGAAATGCAGTTTTAAAGGAAGTTTAAAAACAATAAATCTCACGTAAGTTAAATCTTAAATCAGTCTTTAATAAAATGGAGGAAATGCTCAACTCATACTTGAATGTGCTGTAGTCAGTGTTTGCTATGGAATCTGAAATTAGATTACATGCTGAGTACGGCGTGCAGAAAGATGAAAAGTTTTGCTCCAGTGATTTGTTTGATTAGAGCTGTAATGTAGTTTGATAACATATGCAGTTTTCCTTTGAAAACTGGGTTTTAGATTATGTTTGGCACTGCAACCTGCCTTAATTTATACACCAATCAGGTAAATTATTATTGTCGTAGACTGGTGCTGTGCATAGCATTCTTTATCTCTACACCATAATCGTATTGATAGGTAAGATAGATTTGGCTACAAGAGAACATTGTATTCATAAGATTGAAGTGTTAGAAGCATTAAAATTAAAGGTACATCAATGCAAGACTGGACTAAAGACTGTTCTCTTGTCCAAACGATGAGCTATTGTTCAAATTGTTAAACAGGTGAATAGTACTTTCAATAGAAAGTTGTCAGAATACACACTGCACCGCATGTTGTTAATAAAATATATAAAGAGCTCCTGAAGGTAGTGTTCTGGTGGGAAACCGTCTGGATGGGTCCTGCCATCCATGTGAATGTTGACACGTGCTACCACCGTAAAATTGCTGCGGTCGATGTACACCCTGGAAAATAAATCCCCTGATGGCTAGTCTTTTTCAGTGGGATAATGCGCTCTGCCATAAAAAAAAAAAAGAAAAGAAACATTGCTCAGGAATCATTTAAAGAGCACAAGTTACTGAGATATTGGCTTGGCCTCAGAAACCCACAGATAATCCAATTTAGTATCTGTTGGATGTGCTGGACAAACAAGTCCAATCCATGGAGGCCCAACCTCACAATGTACAGAACTTCAAGGATCTGCTGCTAATGTCTAGGTACCACAGTACACTTTTTGGGGTGTTATGGAGTCTTTGCCTCAACAACTCAGGGCTCTTTGGGCAGCAAAAGTCCCAGAAGAAGTCAACTCCCTATAGATGGCTGCCAGAACTATTCACAGAGAGCGAGACATGAGAAACAAAAAAATAACAGAAAAAGTAACGGCAGAAATTTAGCCAACTTCACAAACGTGTAACCTGCAGGCACAGTTATAAAATGGAGTTGTTGGCTGTGCATGACCTTTTACAGCCCAAAATTCAATGAAAACTTGATCTGGAGTTCCCAAATTCAACAGTGAGTTGCTTAACATTCATGTTGTTTGGATCTTTTTGTTGAGGGTTGTTAATTTCACTGCTGTAATCTGTTTTTAGGTCCAGTTTAGTCACTAAAATGTACCTCTTTGATGACAAACATGAAGCTCACCTGGGATAATACCAATTTGCCAGAGAAATTTAAGGATATGTTTGGGGTAATTTCTTATGTTTCCAGCAGTTAGAAAGCCTAGGTTTTGACTATAAATTGCTATGGTCTAAAGAGGTTAGGAAGCCATCATCTACTTATTATCATGTAGATGAAAGTTATTATGGTTTCCTTTTGTTGACTGATTTTTGTTTTTCATTTTGTCATTAAAAACACACACAATAGTTTTGATTGCTGAAAAATGCTCAGCGTGCCTTTGTTTTAAAATGATAGTTCCTCGTTCATCTGCGATGTGTTTGGATAATAGCCCTCTCCAAACCAAGCTGCAGGGCTCAATTTCAATCTCAGTCTGCCCCTGACCAAAACTCATCTTTAATCTCACAACCTTTCAAGGTGAAGTAAGAATACACCATTATGTTTCATTATGTTTAAATCATTTGGAACATAAATAACCTTTAGAAAACAAACAAATTGAAGTGGCTTCAGGTAAAATACATTAGCAGCTTACAGATATAATACATGTAGCCTGCTCATTGAGGAGTTCTAGTGAAAGACGCAGAGGTGGAGCTGTGTGATAAGCTGGGGCTTGTTGCCAGTGGCCTCATAAAACTGTTCATTAACTTGCAGAGTGACAAGGTCAGTTGCTTTAGCTTGATATTGTGTGTCAGTATCACATAACTGACAACAGGTGTGGGATTATGTCTGGCATTGCACAACTAATAATACCAACTGCTTTGTACATTACTTACCCCAAAGACAATGGGCAATCACTGCAAAGAAACCTCTGTGACAGTGACACAATCAACACAGGCTTTACTGTGCTTGTTTAAACTGGAGAAAATCCAGTGGAACGCATCTGATCTACGGGATGCAGCGCTGGGAAACGGGCATAAGAACACAGATCTGTGAATCCACAGAAAATAAAAGACACGAGATGAAGCAAAAATCATTTTCTCTGCTCTGCTTTGTCAATTTCAGAGTGCCATCTCCCGATAGTCGTTAAATAAGTCGTGTTGTTGTTTTAATTATCGATAGTAAAGCAATCTGTTCATAATTACAAACATTTGCTTGTGGCAATTACAAACAGTGGCTGGTAGCAGTTTAATTTGCCCGCTCTAATCTTGTCTGTAATTAGAGCACACACAAGCAGAGCACCAACGTTGTTCAGCTCCAAGGCAAACAAGACAAGACTGAAATTCCCATTATAACAAAGTGCTGAGTGCCTGCGGCATACACACTCGCCTGCCATCAGTGTGAAACATTTTGTACATTCTAATCCATTTGTTTAGCTTTACAACACTGTTGCACTGATGTGGGAGGTTCTCTTTTCAGACGCTTTGTAAATATGAAGTCAGATGATGCAAAAAGATTGTACAAAGATGTAACAAAACCAGAAAAGGAGCTACATGTTGTGTTATATTGAAGAGAAAAACCCCAAAGAAACAAGCAATTCATAATCATAACAGGACTATGAAAGGCACATTAAATAGATGGTCAGTGGCCATGTATTTTATACTTTCTGTGCAGGTGCATCGCAGATTTAATGCATTAAAATTGTTAATGTAATTTTTTTTTTTTTTTTACATACAAGAGTCCTGAGCATGCACCAATCTGATGGCTGAATAACTTCAATAACAGATTAGAAACAATCAATAAATCTATTGTTGACTATTTATTCAATAATTTAGCCACAATTATTGCTAAATCATATTTTGTTGATATATGATTTTCAATTAAAATGTGAGCAATTTTGATTAATTAAAGACTCTACAATTGACTAGATAAAAAATTTAATCAAAAATATACCTATATATGCTTGTGTGTATATGTGTACAGAAGGTACAGTTGGTTGTGTGAGCAACAGTCATGCCTTCATTGAAAATTCACTTTTGCTGCATGGCTGCTGAATGTATCAAATGTTTGTGCTGTGTCCTCACAGGGAAGATAATGCCAGTTCGGGTATGTGCCCACATGCATTCTCTCTCTTTCTCCTTCCTGTGCTGTGACAACAACTCCAGGGGAACATCTTTCACTGTCACTACCACCTCCCTTTCCAGCCTGACTGAGGCTCACTGTTCCTCTCAGATGATAGCTATTAATTCCCTTTAGAGGCTGCTTGATGGAACCCTAACAACATTTTATATTGTTGATACACTTCTGACTTGAGCTGCTTGCTCTCAATTACAGATGAAAGATAGCTAGTAACCTAGTTACAAATAGGCTTCACTGTTTAGATGATGTCAGACACCTTTGTGAAGACGGGATGGAAATAGAAAGGGGGCTGTCTATTCCACCAACTGCAACTATTGTGTAGTGCTGATGTTATCCTGTAAAGAGATTGTTAACTGTGCATCCATTTTGGATCGTTGTCATTCTATCCAGCATGTGATGATTATTCAAGCCTTTTCAGATTGGTTGTCTATTGGTTCTCCACAGCCTGGCAAATATTAGAACCAATCGGTAAATATTATAAAAACAACCTTTAATTGTGTTTAAGTTGCTATCTCACTACTTCCTATCTTGTCATGATTTTTGGAATGTGAAAAATGCTTTAGAAAAAGTTTTGTCAATTCATTGAACAATGTGTTGCATTTAATTTAGTTCCCTTTTGTATAGTGCATGGGAATTATAGAATTCACAAATTGTCAGAACAGAGTAACTTACTTCTGTTTTGACACATTTAACTCACAAATTGCTTTGTTTTGTATAATATAATGGATTCAAGTTCTGTTTTCTTTTGGGTAAATCTATTGAAAGTAAAAGTAAATCCATTTAAATTTAAAGGGGTTGTATGTAAATGTTTAAATTATATACCTTGTTAAAAGTTTTCTCCTCATATTTTTAATAGGAAATATGCACAGAAACAAAAACTTTCACCCCATTCATTCCAGGAAAGCAGTCAGTAGTGAAAAACAAAACAGTAGGAGCAGTAAATGCATACAAAATGGCTTCTTGATAGACTCATACACAGATAACTTGTTAATGATACAGTTTCATATTTACATTTTAAGAAGTTCAGGCATTTCTTCTGACATCTTGCTGATGTGGATGTGCCACCATGATCCTGTGCTGAAGAAAGATAGATAATCAAACCCACATGAAACAAATCTAATTATAACTCAGCAGCAAGCACATCTATGAGTTGAAGAATTGAATAATATGTCAGGAGAGGACTACAGATCTCATTAAATTTGTCATTCTGGTTCTGAATAGAGCTGTGGATCTTTTTAAGATTCAGACAAGACATGATGTTTAAAAAGCAATGAATATTGGTGGGTTGGGCAGCACTCTTCCACCTCAGTGGTATGATTTGCTGACCAGATGAGAACCAAAACACTGAACTGAATTACAGTCAGATGGAGCAGAAAGCTGACGTTATTATTTATATTTACATATTTGGACTTAAAATAAATTGATTAAACAAAGTATTACATTATTCACATTTGTTTAAGACACCATTTTGTGAGTGGTAACTCTCCATGTTTTTTTAATTATATAGCAATCTGGTAATTGATAGATTAAGAATAAATCCTTTAAACATTATTGATTATTATTTATTTCCAACTCAGTAAAAAATTAATAACACATTTAATTCCTGGACATAATGTTTTGTCTTTTGCATGTTGAATTGGTTATTTGGAATACATACTCATACTGGACTCTGAAATTAACATGTCATTCTATGGGTTATATCTTGCTATATTCGTTATATATTTCTTGTGTTGCTGTGTGAAGAATGCACAGGATATTGGTGTAAGAAAATCAGAGCTAGTTGAAACTGATTGACACATTCCAAAATCCCATGAAGTAAATCATATTTCTCAATATTCACAATTCGTACTTGATTGTGACATCAATAAAGTCAGATTGACAAGTTGGAAAAGTTTGGAGAAATACGATTTTGCTGTTATTTTCCTTTAGAAAAGAAAGCCAATTTGTGCTAAACACTGTTGGAATTGTATTTCAGGTTAGTGCTTTCTTCAACCTGAAAAGTTTCTCTGTGCTCTTTGATAGATTTCTGTTTCTCTCGTACTGTTATCATTTAGTTCCCCCAGATCCCTTTGTATTCATTGTGTGCACATTCCTCCCTCATCACCCAGCTGTGCATACTGTCGATTACGCTCACCTGATTCCTTTGTCCTTGATCTCCTTCCCAGTAGTTTTAAGTTGTTTAGTTCCTTCATCTTTCATCAGCTACTTTCTTTGCCTATACACCTTTTGTTCAACCTGTTACTCATGGCTATCCTTCTTGCTTTAAACAGTTACAACAGTAATTGCTGCAATGTAACCTTATATATTTTCCTCTCTGCCTGTGAATCTGACATTAAATTCCACCGTGTTTGACAGGAATTAAAAACAACTTTTTCCACATGATTTTACAAATGTTTTTTCATCCATAGGGACTTTGAATAAAATGTTTGTATGTAACAAAACTCATTTTACTTTTCTGGAGACAAACTGAAAGGATGTAAAGGTTGCATTAAAAACTTGGTAAGTAAATAATTTTAGCTTCAAAGTCTTTGAATTTCTTTTACTTCTGTTTTATGTTTTCTCTTTTTCTTCTCGATCTAAAAACAAGAGAATGCATCTGTTTTTACACACACATGAATTTTAAGGTCAGTATAAAAGCACATCAAAGTGAAAAAAACAGCCTTCATCTTTTTAACACGTTATATTGATTTCAGTGTTCATAGAAGAATCTTTTTACAATATAACCCAGAAATAAAATGTGTCTTGGTTCATTATTAGAGAAAGTATGGGGTGGTAGATGTGACAAGATATCTTTTGGTGTGTTCTCTGTCTGAAGTTTATTTTTTTTAAAGAGGGCGTATTACATAAAATAAAGATTTCAAAAGAAAAAAAAAACATGAGACCATAGCAAATATAGGAAGAATATGTGGGCCTGACGCCTCAGCCGACATCTTCCCTTTCTATTTTCTGCAGCCAGGTCCTTCTAGATGAGAAGCAGTAACTAGCAAAGACCTGGTGGAACTGCTCGTCCGCTGAGCATATCGTACAAACTAGTTATACAAACGGTTGTAAATGGCATAATTGTGGAGCATTGTTATGATGACATTCTAAAGGCAAAGAGTTTGAAATCGTCTGAGCTTCCGGTAACACTTTATTTGATGGGTTGTGAATAAGACTGTCATGACACCGTCATAAACATGACAACACCTGTCATGAACATGAGTAAGTCTTCATGAATATTTATGACTGTTGTCATAAAGTGTAATTCGGTAAATCATGACACTTTTAATACAAAGCTGACATTATTCAAAATGTCTTTGTTATGACAACTTGTCATTAACCAAGAAATCATGATCTAACATAAATTTGTTATAAAAGTAGCTTTAATAACATAAAGCTACATAATTTTTAAAGTTTAATCAGTAATACTTTTATAACAAATTTATGTCATATCATGATTTTTTGGTTAATGTCAAGTTGTAATAACGAAGACATTTTTGTCTAGGTTAATGACAAGTTGTCATAACAAAGACATTTTGAATAATTTCAACTTTGTATTAAAAGTGTCATGATTTTCCGAATGACTCTTTATAACAACAGTCACAAATATTCATGAAGACTTACTCATGTTCATGACAGGTGTTGTCATGTTTATGACGGTGTCATGACAGTCTTATTCACAACCCATCAAATAAAGTGTTACCGAGGTTCCTAAGAAAACAGAGGCCAGTTAAAAGGCATCAAGTTGGGAAGTCAAATTTCTTTTAAGTTTTGATTGATATATTAAACATTTTTATCACAACCTAATGGAACATAGTTACTTCATTGTGTGACAAAGTGGCACCATGTGCCTGGAACATACATAATAGACCCCCTTTAATATCTGTACTTCTTTGTTAACCAATATGTAATAAAGATGTTCTTCCCTCCAGACAAAAGAAGGCATAGAGGAAGTAATACTAAATTGAGGTTTTCTATGGCTTTGAATGTTTTTGGACCATTGCTCTGTAGCCTGAATGCAAATGTAAACTGTTACATAATGAATGAGAGCTTTACTTAGGGAATAAAGATTAGCAGCTGACCCTTTTTACATCATCGTCTTATTTCAGGAACCAGAACCTCTTGGGCATGGTAATTTCTCTGCAGTATTTCTCCTGCAGTCTCCACTTTCAGAAGGCTTGAGTTAGTGGGAATAAAAGCGGTTTTATTGCCTTCATTACCACATGAATGGGGTGCGTACACAATGTAGATCTGTTCAGAATGAGATGGCTAATGTAATGTCACAAACATTATGGCGCTATGATGAACAAAGACAAAAAAACGGAGTGCGGGTTGAACAGTGTCTTTCTAGCTTACTGCTAAGGGTCAACAAACAAACACAGGCTTGAACTTAATGAATAAATCATTGAGTATGACCCCAACTACCCCCCATGTCCATCCCACTTCACCATCCCTACCCCAACACAAACACACACACGCAGAATCAGACAGATCAATCCATATCCCATCACAACAGACGTTCTCCCTGATCCACCCTCCCCACTTTGTTACTCCCTCTAATCTTGGACTCATGCACATCTGCTCCCATTGCATACCCCGGCCCATATACAAGTTACTGTTCATTATGTTATGTCATGGTGAGCTTTGGGTCTCTGCCAGCAGAAATTTAACTCTTCAGAAAAGATAAACATCACATTACTTCATTATTCTTTTAAAGCATGCAAATTAAAGCCATTATCCCCTCCCCCTACTAAAGCAGCACACGCCCGCACACATAAAGATTGTTTGACCATTATTTCAGAACCATGTGGTTTTACTCTCCTTACTTTCCATCCTAAAATAGACATGAATTAAACTTGACAAGAATAAGTTACTTTACTTACAATGGAAACTATGAAATTGGCTTCTGTTTGTGACAACTACTGTGTATTTTAGAAAATCACTTCATTTATATTCATCGCTAAATTTCTAAACCTCAAATTTGATATTTTTGGCTAATTCTTCAAAATCTCAACTAGACTATGCTTCAATGGTAAATGAAGACATAAAAGGTCTGATATGTCACAAAGGTTCTCCTTTATTACGCAGCTCATGCATTTGTAAGAAGAAAGAGTAGAGTGTCTTGCTAAAGCATTAATAAATCTGGAGCTTTTGCAAATTTCCTACACTATCACAAACTAAAAAATCTCATTGCAATTTATTGGGGTTTTTATGTAACAAACCAAGACAAAGTAGCGCATAACTGTGGAAAAGTGGAAGGAAATGGGTGCTGCAATGCACATTTGTTTCAACAAGTGAACAATTTCATGAATGACTGTTTATTAATCCATCATAGATTGAGAGAACGAGTATGGTAAAACTGCAAACCTACCAAGACAAGACACTGTAGTTTCTCTCAGTCAAGTGTTGGTGGTAAGACGTCAGCATAAGATAGTTATCAAATCTTGTGAAGATGAAAAATATCAGACATAATTAGAGCAAGGGTGAAAGAAGATAATTAAATTGTATGTGGGGATTGTTAACAGCATTGGCTTGGTTTAATAAGCACATTCATTAACTGCTGCGCTGCATCAATATTCCATTTGTGGCTGATTAATAATGAGCTAGGCACATTTAATAAGAATAAATCATTCATCATAAACACACATAAATCAACTAATCACATTTCTTTTGGCTGTAGCACAATATGATCTCATTTAGATCCCTTCATTTAGAGGTATCCTGCATGTTAATTGAAATGCTTTGAAAGCTTTCAAAATGTGGTCAAGTTAATCATTTGGTTTGATTCACAATTAGTCTAATCTCTGTCAGCAGGAAATGGAAAGTCCAGTCAAAGAGTGTATCAATTCAGCCTGACAACTGAGTCTGAGCTTCCTTTTATATTTCTGATTGGACACTGAATACTTTTGCAGAGAAGCTATCAAGAAGTCTCACAAAGCACAAGCTCATTAATCTTCCATGAAACCCGAAAAGAAATTGAGTTCAGAATAGTACCAACATTCCTAAAAATGTTCCCAAGCTTGCTTTCCAGTGGCAAGCAAGATTTTATTACAGAAACAAAGAGCCTCTGCAACCTAAAGCCCATAGTTAGTTATGCTTTATCTCAGTGTCATGGAGAGCATTAGTTCTACTACAATCTCTATCCAAGAACCACTTGTGCTCCCTACAGGAAGATACTGTAAATTTGTGGTGCATGTAGATAATAGAAACTCAATAACATACAAGAGTCAATCCTTTAACCTAAAATCAATTCCTTATCAAAAGCAACTTCCCACAAAATAATGCCAGGGACTAAGTCAGTTAAACTGACTCTATTAAACAGTAGATCTGTCAGGAAAACCATTTTTAATTAATGAGTTCATTACTGAGCATAGTCTTGATGTTATTTTCTCAACAGGAACATGGCTGCATGAAGACTATGAAGACACCCATACTGATCGAGTCTGACCTTCTATATTATACTGTATCTATTTAATCATTGTGGGAAATTTCAACATCCATGCTGGCAACCAGTGGCGCAAAAAATGGGTAGGCAACATATAGGGAAGTTGCCCAAGAGAGGGCGCTAGATGTTACAACAAACCATTCTTTTATGGACAAAACAGCTGAAACTTTTATTCAAATTTGCTAGAAAAGCAAAATGTCAATATTGTTGATATAAAACAGGGCAACAAACTTCTGTCCAATCACGCAACACCTCACACATATCTCTGTTGAAATAGTCTGACTTGGAACCGGTGTTGAGAAGTGGAGGTGGATGCCTCTGCAAACAAAATGGTGTGGTTTTGTCATGTGTGTCTGTCAGTGAGAACCGATTTTAACACCTCGGTTGAAGTATGTGGGAGCCTTAAGAAATGGCCCCCTTCTAACCGATGTTAATCACTTTGCTTCTCATCTGTTACACATTTTCTTTAGATCAGGCCATGATGTGATGCCTTAGCCTACTTCATGTTGTCAGTCAGATTCTATTGAAGTGACTTCCAGATTCCACTGATGAGGCCGTATTAAGCCTTGGTGGAGCTAATCTAAACAGTTATCAATTTAAGACATATCTCTCATATAGCTCTTCGTTTTTTTCCTGATGAAAATTGATTTTTGTATTTACTTTGGCTCTATGATGTAAAGAATTGCTTCATACTCTGAAACATGCAAGTGTGAGAACAAAGAAAACCAAAAAAGTCTTTGAGGGATCCAATACTTTTCCACAGCACTGTCGGTTTATGCACCCAGTACGTTGATTTTTGATATTATAATAATGATAATACATATCTGAAACACTTCCAGTAGTGTGTGTATCCTAAACACATAATATCCAGGCTTAAGAGAAAAGCATTGAGAGATTCATGATTAAAAGAAAAATGAAGTGTCAGATCTTGGATACGGCATACATTAAAAGCTTTTATAAGAGGTTTATATCCATTTAAAGCTGCGTGTAATGAATTTGATTATAAATAGCCCTTAGAAAGGGTTATTCAAAGCCCACTCCAAAGTAGTAAACATTTTCTATAACAGGCAGCCTTTTTTTATTTGTATCTCTCACCACACTTCAATGGACTCTTCAAAGCAGCACTTAAACGAATGAAGACGAGTACAAAGATGCCTGTGGCAAGAAGAGAATGTCTTTGACTGCATACAAACTAGCCATACCAGTGGACTGTATCAGACGATTTGTGCCTGCTGCAGATCAGAAAAAAAACTACTTAAAAACATGGCAGGGAACTTCACCCTAATCTTCTCTTCACAATGCAATGTTGATAGTGAGCCAGCTTACTGATGTTTTGCACATCTAGAGTAGATGGAGTCAGTCAAAAATATATCCACTGGTGCTGTGCAGAATTTAATCTGTTTCATTTTTTTATAAAGCAAATTTCATTTAATCGACACTGCAAACGTTTTTTTTTTCCTTTTTTTATTAAGTGTTGATTCCTTTTTGTGTACCTGCAACGTAATTAGTGCCACAAAATTCAGTTAGATATAATATTTTCTCTCTTTGTTTATTCAAAATTATAAATTGTTGACATAATATATAAAGCCTGCTGGATGTCTTTCGCTCAGTGATGAATGTAGACAGTGTATTAATGTTTGTTTATAAAAATTCTAGCAAGCAATTCAATGAAAAATAGATGCTTACAATTTTGACTGTTATGCTCATTTTTAAAACGAAAAATGTAAATAACTCAGTTCAGCGGTGGTATTGTTCTGTGAAAGCAATGACATTCTACATGAAAGATTAAACTGAAACAGGATCTGGCAACAAATACACTAAAGGGTAATTCCACTCTATTTATGTAGTTATTTTCTAGTGCTGTTATCCAGTAGACATGGTGACTAAAGGGTTTTGGCCAAATAAAAACCTTAAATCATTTCTGGAATTTGTATTCAGTTATTCTGAATCAGTACTTTCTAGAACCACCTGTTGCTCTCACTACATCAGCAGGTCTTGGGGTATGGCTCTACCTTCTTTGCATAAAAGCTGATTGGACAGGGAGTAGCTATGAACAGCAATCTAAATCTCAGGCAATTCATTAGAATTGCCAGGATATGGATATGAATTACATGGATATGTATTAGATCCAAATTGTTCCATTGAAGATCTTGATGTATGTTTAGAGATGCTGTCTTGCTGGAAGGCGAACCTTCACTTCAGACTCTACTTTAGCTCTACCAATCTTACCAACAACTCTGACCAGCTTCCATGTCCCAAGACTTGAAGAAGAGCCTCCCCAGCATATTTCACAGTGGGGGTGTTCAGGGAGATGTGCAGAGTTATTTTCGCTCCACACAGTAGTTTGCATATTGGTGAAATAGTTCACTTTTGGTTTTATCGGACCACAGCCCAGTAGAAAGCTAAAAACCTTGTATTGGTAGGTTTTTAGCTGTGCCAAACTCCTTCTAATTTCTTTTTGATGGATTGAACAATGCTCTGTGTTATGTTCAAAAGCTTTGGTATTGGCTGGTGAATGACACTGCTTTAAATGTATCCACAACCTTTCTTCTGACCTGCTGTGTTTCTTTGGCTGTTCATTCTCCAGTGTTCTCTTACAAACCTCTGATGACTTCACAGAACAGCTGTATTTATGCAGAGAATTTAATTACACACACAGCCATTTACAGATTTTTAATCATACGTTTGGAGAACAATCAGTCATTTTGCTCACTTCATAATTACACCAACCACGTGTTTGTCCAACACACAAGACCAAATGTTGCACATTTGTGATTGCAATGTGACAAATGCTGGAGGAATGAAAGGAATGTCAATATTTTTACAAGGCCCTGAACTTGTGGGCTAGCTAGTTTCATTGATTTTTTCATGACAATTTTATTTATTTGTTTTATAATAAACCATTACAAAACTTCAAAAAAATGCTGCATTCTGTTAACAGTATGCCTCTTATGTAGACCTAAAGAAAATGTAAGGAAATATGTTGTGTGAAAAGCAAAACAGGAGCAGAGAAACTCGAGGGGCCCCGCTCTTTTTGTAGGCCTCTGGTGGCGACTGGTTTATTTATGCCTCAGGCTATCTGTTCATGCAGGCTCACATGGACACTCATACTTACACATCCACATACATGGTAACCAACTGTCCAACTGCAGGGGTGAATTGTAATTGCATGAAGTAATAGCCTTGAAATAAGAGGGGAGGCTTGTAAGGAGTCTCGTTTTGACCTCACTCACTGCAGTTGATCAAAAACACTTGTTGGTCAGGCATTTTCAATTTTAATCACATCTGTTTACATGTCACATGATGTTTGGATTATGCTGCAGAGACATCCCCACAGAATATTTGTGGTAAGCTGTTCTCATAAATGTGCTACACAATCCAGTTTCCTGTTAGTTTTCATTTTTAGAAATTAGGAAATTGCTCTTAGGTGCCAAACATTCTAGTCTTAACAAGCTTGCTGTTATTTGGACCAACTCCTGATGGAGAAATAATATCGTCTTTTTCCATGTCCACATTCATTCAAACACAGCAGGGATTTGTTTCATTTATGTAACAAAGAAAACAGCTGGCCCACATGCTGCTAAATAGAAAACTGATGCCAAGTAACAAGGTGTTTTTCCAGATGGAGAGGCACCAGAGAGGGCTTGAGTGAAAAAATAAAACTGGCAAAATAAAAAGCAATCAATTTCTCTTTGTGCTGTGCAAAACTTCAGTCCAATAGCGCCTTTGCTTTAGGAGCGCTTGTGCAGAAAACATGTGAATCAAGTGTTTCCATATTAAAGTAGAGTTCTAGAATGCTGGAGCAGTCAGTGAGAGACAATCGATCTCAAGTAGTTTGCTGGATGCCAAGCCCTGCAGCTGTATGAAACAGTATCTGCCTCAGCCTCTTTAAATACTAAACACCACACCCATGTATGTGAATACTGTCTCGCTTATTTATACTTAACATGCTTCAGCAACAGCTGCACTCATCCAGGTGCTTCAGCATTGTGAGGAACATTTTTCACTCCCGATGGGTAATGATTGCTAATCATGTACTGTTTATTGGTGAGTGTGGGAAAGAACTGGCTTTTACAAAGACGCACCTGTTGTTGGACTACATGACAACATGTCTCCAGATCCCAGGGACTAATTTAAAGCTACATGAAATGTTAAAGTAACTCAAATAGCTAATTGAATTCTCATAAATTGTGCTCAGCTATCGCAAGCCTTGTTTTTCTGTTTTTAATATTTATTCAGTTATTAATTTTAGATGCTTAAAGTATTGCTTTCTTTATTGATAAACAAGAATTGTTGCTTTTGTTTGATACTCAAAATCAATCCTCCCCCCACTCTCCAACCCTCACATGGCAACAAAAGCTGAGGATTAGTCGGCAAGTTGTTCAGAAGCAGCACACCATCACACTACCACCCTCGTGTTTGACAACTATGTTAGTGGGATGTTCTTTTTCTAAAGCGCTGTTAGTTTCACACCATATGTAATGGTAACCACACTCTCCAAAAACTCAAATTTTGACTTTTTGTCCACAGAAAAAGTCTTGCAGATCATCAAGCTTTTTTAGGCTAACAGGTCTTTGTGTTAATTAAGAAAACAAGTAGAAATTTTGGATGATCAGAATGAAGTGGTCAAACACAAAGTTAACAAATGAAATGTAGTCAGTGAGCCTTAACAAGACAAACAAGAACTACATACATGGTCAAGGGCAGGTAAGGTTTATTGATGGCGTATTAGATCTGTGCATAATCTAACATGGTTGGTATCTGTGTAAGCAAAACAAACTGTTCTGGGACATAGATGTCAATACAAACAATCCCTGTTATTAAATAAAATTGAATTTGAAAGCTATTTAAGTTTTGATGTGAGGTTAAGGCTGATAAAAAAAGTATACACACAGGGTTTCAGGCACTGCTGGAATCACTGAAATTCAGCCAGCTGCAGGTATCCTTGATAGCAAGAGGAGAAAAACTTTCAAAACCTCAGTTAACGTTGCATGTCTTACAGAAAAGCATAAGATTTTAGAAATTCAGATTGTTGATGCAATTGGAGGAGGTTCCAAACTAAACTGGTTTTGGAATGGGTAAAACTGTCTAGTATTAATAAAATACCAGCCATATTAAACTTCCTCTCCTATTTCTTCCAAGAATATTGGTGAAATTCAGCCAAATTACACTACTAACTTTCAAAATTACAATAGAGACATCTCTTATTTCAGAATGTTTGTGTAATTATAACCATAAGTGGATCATAGAAATTAAACTTGCACATCAAAATCTTGTTTAGAAAAAAACAAAAAGCTCAAATCTTTGGTGTAAATGTGCTTTCAATATCACTGTAGTGTATTCTGTATGCAATTTATGACAGGTATAGCTCAACAAAGTAATTTTAAAGGTTTATTACAGAACATGCCTTCAAGGATTTCAATGCTGGAAAGTACTTCTCTATGAAAATGTGTTGTGAAAGTTAATTCTAATTTTCAGCGAATGAAAAGCACTGAGTGGAAGACTCCTCAGGGTCTTTTAAATAGGTACGTTCGAAGTTGTAGGTTGTTTTTTTCTAGAAAGATGTGATGTATTTTTACATGAAGAAAATCTACAGAATTGTTTTCAGTCACTGTAAAGCAGAATTATTGCATCCAGCTCATAGGCTTATATAACTATATAAATGTTCCTGAAGTTCATATTTGTCCTAGAGCACTGCAGAGTAATATGTTTTCTTCCATCAAGTAAATAAAGAAGTAGTTATATAATCAATCTTGGGGAGGGGGAGCGAGGGACTGAAATCATAATATTGAACACAGCTGTCAGCCATGCCATTAGCGTGATTCATTTCTGCCGTTTTACGTTTACAATTTTCCTACAAGAACAACATTGATTCTCCGTGCGTTTAGGTATGCGTGAGTGTGAGTGTGAGTGTATGGGTGCCTGTTAATCCATTTGTTTGCCTTTGGGTGTGTGTGAGCATGATCCCGAGAGCATTGTATATGTATGCGTCTGACACAATTTCCTTCCTATTTTCTTCCATAATTTGAATCAGAGAAACTACATTAATTTTGCAAGGTTGAGAGGAGCCTACACAAAGCCAGTAAATAAATCTCTCCTATTATTACCCACAATGCCCTGTCAGGTCCATATATCATCTCAGCACATCATAATTAATTGCATACTAAACTATTCTGTTCAATTAACCATGATGGAATGAATGGAGAGAGATAGAAAGAGGGGCCGGGGAAGGTAGGCACGGTGCTCAAGTTTTCATTTTAAACTAAAACACAGTGATCGTGCATCCATATATCACTAATTTTGATTAATTCAAAATCTTTGTTAACATTTTTAGTCTTGCATGTTGCATGCAGATCACCAGTGCTGTTTTAGTGCCTTACTGAGTGTGGTGGCTGTGGCATTTTCCAGAAGCATTTGCATTGTGCATGGACAGAAGACATGTTCAAATTCCACTTGCCCCTCAGTGCTGTTCTAATGGGAAATGTGCTTATGCAAGGAGATCTCACCCTGGAGGCTTCATATTTTCCACCAAGCCTCTGTCAGGTCAACAGTCTCATAAGAAAACTGGAATAACATTATGAAGACAGTAATAGCGAAGTGAGTCGGTTGCTAACACATTTCCCATGTTGCCTCGGGAGCATCTGAAGCCAAACACAAACTTGAACATTTCAGAGCCACTTTCATTTTGGGTTGCGTCAACTGTCCTTCTGGAGTGACGCTGGTTAAATGTGTGGCGATGCAGGAGAATATGCGCTGTTTGTCCATTGACTTTGGAGCAGCCATCTGTCTTTTAAAAAAGAAAACAATATTTTGATAGCAACATAAACACTGGGAGTCAAATAAACAGTGTTTTCCTCCTCTTCAGAAACAGACGTATTTTTGGATGCTGAGGCCATGCTAAATGTAGCGAGAAACCACTCCCAGTATGATGCAAATCTGATGCAGGGATATAGGTCAGACTTCTTCTGACTCCCTTACCAGAAAGAAAGAAAGAAATAAATGGTTCACTGCAAAGTAAAGCAGAGAGTCTTAGTTTAGACAGGATTTACTTAAGAACACAGATATGCTATGAACACTGCAAATGTGGTTAAGGGAGGAGCAGATTTAAGAGGAAGGATTACATTCATGGTTAAGTGTGGTCAGACTATTTTTTGCTTTACTGGCAACAACAAAACTGGGTCAGAGAGAGATTCTGAGGAGCAATTATTGAAGAATGTTTGATTAAATAAATCTTACAGCTCAAATGGATAAAAATGCTTTGGCTTAGTTTAATTTGAGACAAAAGAAGGTCTTTTAAAGAGTCTTTCTGGTTTTACCTTCACCTTAAAAAGTGGTTGCATGTTATGGGTCACTTGTTTTCACTTGGTTTGTTGGGCTGTATAGCAAACATAGCCACACTGTGCAGTAGTCTGCAATTACAGAACAAAAAAAACAACTTGTGGATCGATGCTCAACCGAGACAAAAGTCCTGATTGCAAAGCGGAAATTTAAAAGACCCATTAGTGACACAAACGACTTAATAAATTTTGAACTAGCCTGTGATTTCCATGCTTCCAAGACAGTCTGTAGCTTGTGTCATAAACCATCATTACAATGCAACCAGCCTTTTCTGTTTTAGTAAACTATTCCATTCATAACCCATGCTGTTTTCATACATACCACTTTTCTTCTAAAACAAAACATTGAAATAAAAGCAAGTTTTATTTTTTTTTTTTTACATCTGCTCAATATATGATGCCTGCCACTCGGAATATACGCTTGTAATGAAGAATTCACCGTGCTCTGTATCTTTCCTCTGCCAGTGTACCTTTTCACTAAGCAGAGTAAATACCAGTTTCATGTAGAAACCATTTCTGGACAAAGTCCCAAAGGAAATTTCCTATCTGATCCACCATTTGTCACTGCAGCATGCAAGTCAGAATTTATGATACCTATTACTGGATCAGTAAATCCAATGTTCTGTAGCCAAAAGGTCTTTTGTTTTCTTGATTTAGTTTATCTGAAAAATACATCTCAGTATGAAGTATGAATACATCCATAGAGGCAATTTATATCAGAAAAGAATCAAAATAAAAACAACTCGCATGGATTTATACTATTTGGGGTTTGGAAAATTACTGAGCGTAACCCTGGGAGATAGTTAAATTATGTGCTGTTTATATAATAACTTCTGTAGATAATACTATTTCACTGCATAAATGAAGTCTGTGAAACACTATTACTGCTGGGAATATAAACAGCACTGCTGGTTCAAAGCACACAAAATGAATTTGAGAGTGGAGATGCAGGTTCAATTTACTGTTCTGTGTGCATGGAAGCTCACTGCAAAATAGAGTGAATGTCCTTTTCTGTCTTTGGCCTGGTATGTATGCATACAAGACTGCAACAAGCAAGGGACTCAGATCAAGGCTAAAGGAAACTTTAAATCACACTAATCAGGCGTCATATCTTTCAAAAGTCACATTCTCATCGTTTTCTAACTTCCACTTCTGTTTACAGAACACAGTTCTTCTTCGGATTATTTTTGACTACTGAAAACTTTTTTTGTCAACAGCAAACCCGTTCATTGCGCTTCGAAGAAACTTTGACTTTGGTGCTGGGTTTTAAAAGAACAGTCTCTAGTGCTGTGTTGTTGTGGTCAGATACTCCTTTGTCACTGAGGCAAATCCTGGTAAAATATCTCCTTTCATTATGGAAAGTCACATCATTACTGTGGAGATCATGGTCACTTTTAGCTTTATGATGAGATTTCATTCTTTGGCAGGAATTTGTCTATTAACGTCAATCTGCATTGGGTTTATTAGGCCAGGGGCTAATAACGGCTGCATTCTGACAGATCTGGCCACATGTGGAGAGAGCTAAATGCAAGTGGCTGTCAATTAATTAGAATCAAAAGCCTTAAAAACTCATATGCTATGTACATCCATTACATAACAAGGTGAATATTTGAGTTATTTATGTCAGTTTGTTTTTATGATTATGGCTTTTATTTTGTTAAATGCAAAATTATATTATCTTGACAATCATTAGACAGTTTATTTGAACAACACAAAGACAATAAGCACCAAAGGTAATTGCTAAGGAATCTGGCCTTTCCTTAGAACTGTATCAAAACAAACCAATGGAAAGTTGAATGGAAGTTTGGTAGACAAAAGGCGAACAACCAGCAGAAAAAAAAAAATGAAGAGTTTCACAAGGTGTGGACTGTGTCTGTGGTCGGTATTTTAAGATCCAACCCTCTGAAATGTCCAGGAAGTTGGACTAAGACAGTCCTGAACCAGAGACATTGTTAGAAGTAGCTTAAAAGAGCAGATGGGAAAAATGACTGGAATGTTACTGAGTTCCAAAGTCACCTTTTCAGATCAAAGTAAATTAGTTAATTTAATATGGAAACCAGCAAGAGATGAAAACCAATGAAATTGAGGTTGCTGCTTGAGCTTTATTTATTCTGCTGATGTTGGTCCAGTTAGATAATGACTAGTTAACTTGTCTGGTGGTCTGCAGACAAGCTAAAGACCACCATAAAAGTATCATGGCTTTCCTGAACACCTTAGCAGAGTCGTAGGTTGATAACGTCAATACTGCGATGCAGGGATGCAGTAATTCATTCAAAAAGGAGCCCCGACCAAGTCTGTATATTGTAGATTGTATAAACATGCTTTCTAGTAGGCTGATATTTCTGTATGAACAACACTTTATTGATTTATATCATGTTTACAATTAAATTACATAAATGCTTCAAATAATCACTATTTGTGCAATGAATAGATGAGTTTCATTCTTTGAATTGAGCACTTTAATAAATGACCTTTTCAGCAATGTTCTAAATTGTTGACATGTTGCAGTATTTTTTAAAGTTAAGGACCGCTTTCTTTGATAAGTAGATTATAAAAGGCTAGGCTTCTTGTATGCTCATTTTTTGTCAACATATCTAGGAGCAAAAATCCACACATGCTGGCTTTACACAATAATATTCTAAACTCGTCTGTTTTAAACAGGAAATTCACAAGAGACTTTGAGTGGTGAAAGAGAATCTCTTTGGGTGATGTGTATGTGTGTGTGTGTGTGTGTGTGTGTGTGTGTGTGTGTGTGTGTGTGTGTGTGTGTGTGTGTGTGTGCTTCTAAAAAGAGATCAAATGTAGCTTTACTTCATTTTAGAGCTTGAAGGGAAAAAGGGCTGAGGGTCGTGCAAATATCTTGTGGAATTCCCAGTCAGTCAAGTTGCAAGTAATATTCAGTGTCAGAAATCTTAATTACAATCATAGTGGAAACAAAATAAACAGAATTTCTCATACTTGATACATCTGCAGTGTAAAGGGTCAATGCTTTGTTGCATTTTACTTTCAAACCGATGCCTTTTTAAAATTCTGCACAGGTCTTAGCACCCTATTTTTGAATTATCTCCCCCGCCTTCCTTTCACAAGCAACATGAGTGACAAGTAATACTCCATCAGATTGCTCTCATGCAAAGCCAGGAGTGGAAATTCCCTTCTTCAACATGAACCACAAAGTCATCATCTCTATGCTTCCACGGTGAGCAGGAGGAGAAAAAGACCTGATTATTACAAGCACAGGATGATGGATCACACATATGCTCCTCCTTATCTTGCCAGCAGCACCGAATGTACTGCACAAATCACCCATCAATGACAGAGATGCTTACAGAAGTCAAATGGCAATTTTAAGTTTAATCATACTGCATTTCAGATTTACACTTGAATCACAACTCTGAATTTCTGTCCCAAAAAATTTAAGAAATAAATAAAAGGGGATCAAGGTCAGAATGTATTCCATCCCAACTCAAGTTCTTCCTCTCAAAGCCTGCTGCGCACTTCAATTTACCGTCTCATTATTCAAAGTGAAAACGAAAATTGGAGCCTGGAGCATTTATATTTGAACAAAGAGAAGAGAGGCAGATTATGAATGTTCAAAATGTAATTTCTATTACACTTCCATTATTCTTCTATTAATCACAGACTCATTCTCTCCGTGCTCTTCAAGTAAAACACGCTCATACAGTATTCATGTGCATACAAGCGGGGGAGATGAAGAAAGGCGGGACAAAATGTTTCATTTATGCAAGATACATTCCCCTGCAGAAAATTAAGAATTTACACAAATCACATGTTTTAATAACAACTGAAATCATTAATTGATCAACTCCTGAATCACATTTTTAAACCGCAGTATTTGTGAATAGAGTCCTGTATTTCGTTTTGTTCTCCTTACCTTTTAGAAAAAGGCTAATATTCAAAAAAAGCGATGCGATTTAATGCATACTGATGACTCTTGAGACCCTCTGTGCAACTCTGGGAGACGCCGTCAATTAAAGAGTTTTAAGCCTCCATAAACTGCACCTTAAATGGCTGATCAGCACTGCGCAGGCATACCTTCTGAATTTAAGCAGAGTTTTGTTTGAATTGAGCAAATTCATCTCTGGAGAGAAACCTTGTAGTCTTTCTTCTAAATCTCCAAGTGGTAGATAAGGATATTCATCCGCGCACAGACACATGCAGCGGCGCAGTGCATACAAATCAAACAATCTCTAGAAATGTTTGAGAATAATTGTATTTGCATTATTTTCTTGTCTTGTTTACAGACAACAAGGTCATGTTGAAAGGTATGCTATCAACTCAAAACAACACAAATACTTTTGGGATACCTGCTCAGTTTCATTTTGGTTTACTACCATCACTGTTCCTAGGAACTCGTGCATGATCGCAATGCAAATACTTTAATTCATGTATAATTAGGATTTAGCATCGACCTTTCTTCCAGAACATAACACAATGCTGCACTGTTCTGGCTAGAATTTCAAGTACACTCATTTTTAAATGATGTTTGAATGGTTCTTCTGAGTGCACTGATAGAAGAACATGCAACTTCTCCCTCCCCTTGTCACAAAATTTGAAGAAAGGTTAATTTCAGCCAGTTACAAATAAACTGCCTTTTTTACCCATGAGGTCACTGTTCTTATCAGTAATCAAAGAGTTCATTTAAATTGGCCGGGTTGGATTTGTCTCTGATGACAGTCGAACTCCGGCAAGGTTGTTCTTTATCACTTTAAGAAATCTTATGTTGATAAAATTAATTTCAAATACACTCATAAAATGTTGATAAAATTTCTGGACAAAATTTCAAGGTGCATCCACAATGGTGAGCGCATCCACGGTGATCTTGAACGCACCGTTTTGGTGCATTCAAGATCAAGTCTCTGCTTTTTGCAGATGTTGTATTGAGCAGAACAGGCACATCACCTTAAAAATGCTATGAAATTTTGCACATTTGGTTTAAGTCTAGGTAATTAAGCAACCAAAAAAAGTTATAAATAACATAACACCATTAATCAAAATGACACTTTAGGGGAATGACAGTTGCTTTTCAGTTTAGAACAAAAACAATAATTTTATTTTAGACCATTTTTCTCTAAACATTTTAAATAAGCCTATATTAATATTGTCCATAAGAATCTATTGGGCTATTGTGTGGCACTTATTTTGGAAGATAAAAAAATAGGCTTTTGGTCTCCAGCAGCAAAATGGCATGGTTAGGATATTTATTCACCTTGAGTTTAGTACCAAAATATCTAATTATAGCTACAGGAATATAGTCCAGCCTTGGTGTTTTGGGATTGGAGACGGACAACATTCAGTTGCATCCATGCTTTGCACTACATGAATCACATTCCCTGTTTGGTTAGGAACATCATTAAAACAGAAAAATGCCCTTTCTCAGTCAGCAGCCACTGTCTTTTATATGTCTGTTGTGCCAGAAAGGCTAAAATTTATTTGATTATCAACAAGCACGCCATGGCAACTCAGCAATTAGATAAAAAAAAATGAAGCAGACTGATACATCCACTGTAAGGATTTGCTTTAAAACCAATAATTCTCATTGCATCTTTATTTCAAGTGGCAATATTGTGATGCAAGTAATCACAGGATGATTAAATAAAGGACACCAAAACTGTAACCTAGTCGTACTTGGAACCCCATGAAAGTGTTCCTTATGCATATATCTGCCCCATCAAAGAAGGGGGGCATGCTGGGGGATTGTGTCTTTGTGAGAGAGAAAGAGAAGGGGGTGGGGGCTGCTCTCTGAAGCACACAACCTCATTATTCAGGCTATAGAGCAGCACATCCACTTCATTGTTCTTCAAATCAGCCCAAACTCACGGGGCTCATCGCAGAGTGAAACAGAGCTGCTTTCTGTTTTAAACAGAGCTGCCCAAAGATCAGCCAAGAGTACCATTACTGTCTTTCTTTTTTATTATGCTCTCCGTTGTCAAGTGTGATAAAATGATTTCTCTTCAAGACATCATGTGTCATTAGCAATTCAAAGCAAGAAATGGCTGATGCAAACACGGGGGTGAGTTGTCTTTCTGACATGTTTTGAGCACCGTGATTTCCCCCAAGGTAAAACTCAGAGATGACACCTGACAAGGAGAAACATGCTGAAAGTGGAGTCCGCAGGGCCGTGCAGTGAGGTGCTGAATCAGTCCCACAAATGTAAACTGATTTTGTAGTTTGTATTGGAATGCTGGTCTACTTTGGCTAATTGCCCATTTTCAGCCTGTGCAGGACAAATAACAACAACACACAAAAAAGCAGCTTGCTATGGTGTTGGAGTCTTCTCGAAAGTGTTTCATGTAAACATGCTAACAATTCTTCTGCGGCTGCATCAATCACAGAGAATATGACAGGGCCTCTTTGTTAAAGAGAGTGTAAACACAGCTGGAGCACACTGGTGGAACCTTTCCATCCTCTATCTTGCTACTACACCTGTCGGACACAATGCATCAAAACCTCATTTAGAGCTCTGATTATCCTAATGGCATTCATGTCTTCTCCCACTCTGGCCTCGATCGGTTAAACTCACCCTTTTGTAATTAAAGACACAGCCAACAAATGGTCCGGCATGGACTGGATTTTCCCCCTACACTCATATGCAGGAGAATCAATCGCTGCCATTTATCATTTCCTGTTATTTTGCTATCATATAATTTTTTTATTATTCAGAACCAGTTTCTTGACTTCATAATTGTGGGAGCAGATTCCTCCTAATTAGACTAATTTGTTTAAGTAGTCTTGAGTGTCCATCAGACTGAAAATGCTCAAATATAACTAATCTGAAGAGTTTCAGATATATTGTGCAGTCCCACATCAAGTGTCAAAAATTTAATACATTACCAATTCATTTAAGGTTACACCCTCCAGTGACGCTGTAAAGCTTGGGTACATCCTCCCTTGCTAAAGGCTAGAAGCTTCTTAATGTGGCAGAGACCCAATTTCAAGGTTTTCAACATTTGATTTAAAAATCAAATGTTTTTTAAGTCATGTTTGGTATACAGTATGCAGCATTTTTATAACTGGATGTAGTATAGTTACTTGATTGTGCTGTAAATGCCACTGTGTAATATCTGGAAAATACATAACACCACCTATTTAAGATTTTATCATATTTCAGTCACTCATCAATAGAAATGTCACTGTAACTCATGCTATGTTTTAAATTCATTTAAGAGAAACGGATCTGCAGCAAAACACTCCACCCAAGCCAAACACTGTCTCCTAATTATCTCTGAAAAACTGCTGCACAGTAACTTCCTCTACTCCTGAAACCAATCTGCCTCTACATTTACTTCAGCAGAACTGTGTGTTCAGCTAAATAGCCAGCAAATGGAATGTAAAAAACGATGGACAAGCAAAGCTCCCATTTACACAGCTTTAATAACATTCAGTGTTAACATTCAGTCATTCACTGCAGTCAGCCAATCAGCAATCACTCTGTCGTAAATCGTTGGAGGCCTTGGCTATATGACCCAGCTGACCTTGTGGGGATAATATATTGTCGCTGATATTGAGAGTATGAGACTGGGGAAAATTTAATTTTGATTCAGGAGAGTAGTTTCAAGTGTTTTTGGTTTAATGGAATAGGAAAGTTGTTGTACAAAGAGGTGACCTTGCATAGTCTTTTTTCCCCAGTGTTGGCAGTAGTCATGATCATCAAATTAGAATTTTCTTCTTGTTTCTGTCTTTCTCAGGACATTAGTGGAGTTGTGGTATAAATCTAATAACTGATGTTTTGCTTTGCAACTCAGGCTATGATAAGCTGAATTTTAATAGCTGTCATTTTAACAATGCTGTAAAATGCATGACCTGTAGTTTGTTTCTAGTACATGGAAATATCAAGGGGCCCTATTATACAAAATTTACTTTTTGCACGTTTTTATAATTCCATTTTGGCCTCAAATGCTTCTTAAACATCCCAATCATGTAAAATAAATGTTGTTGAACAATAAGTCGATGTTTTTTTAGTATCTAGTGTTCGTTTCAAAAACCTCCTGATTACTGTTACACTGTGCTGTTACCTAGCAACACCACCTGAGCCCAGTTGCTCACCTAGCAACCCAAGCAAAGAATCCAGTTTCAGCTAGTTTTAATGCTGTATGTGCTGTACAATGGCTGTTGGAAAAGACAAGTGGTTTGCTGTTGACCTACCATCTGGAAACCACTTGCTGCATTCTTGTTGGTTGTGCAGGAGTCTCTACTTCTTCTTTTCAAAGATGTACAGCTGTATAATTGCACACCTGATCCTAAAACAAATCTTTCTGAGAATCTCTCAAAATTATTTTGTTCAAAGAATGTAATGAATATGAAAATAGTCCTATCTTAACCTGTCCCAAGGAAGCATAACAGATCACCTCTAAATTATTTTTATTAATCTATTAAAAGACAGTGGCACAACAAACCAACAACTTTAAGAACTACATATAGCTGATTTTTTATAAAAGAAAAAAACAAACACTAAAGTGAGAAATGAATCTAATTATTTATTTCTATATCATACTTTCAAAATTGGGCGAAGGTTTCACCAATTGCGTGCCACTTTCACCCAGCAAATGGAAAATTTCTCTCTGCTGTGCTGCCTACATGTTCTTATTCTCTTCAATTTCACCTCAAGGCTCCTGGTCTTACCTCAACAAGACCTCATCAAACACTGCAGCTCTGTTTACAAAGTCTGTTAGGAGACAGAAAGAAATATCCAATTCTCCACTGAGGAATGGTACACTTTATTTTTCTTTTTTCATATATTATTTGAGACATGGCAGGAACAAAACATACAAAGAGAGGCAGCGCGTACAAAATTCCCACCAATGTATACCTGGCTCTTCTTTCTGAATTATTTACCTTCAGCAGCCTTTTTGAAGGAGGCACAGAGTATACTTTATGTGACTCCGCATGACAGCTGAGAAGCAATACTCCAAAGTTTGGTTTTCAGAGCTCTTCAATGCTCTGCTGGTTTGCCCTTTAATTTCACCTCCAGTGCAAGTTTGCCTCAGTACCCATTTGAAAACAACTTGACCTGTGACAAGTTTGTCACAAGAACCAATGACATTTTTTTCAAAGGCAAAGTTGTATAGTCACAGGGTTGCCGTGGATTTATGTAGTTCGAAATGTTACTGTTGTTTGAGACTGTAATGGCACATATCTGTTGCTCTTTGCCAGCAGAGAGACAAATTATCTTTAAAAAATTGAGTGTGTAAGCAAAATTCAAAACAAAAGGTATTTTGAGAAGGGAACAGAAACAGCATTTAGCTATACTGTCTTAAGTAACTTATCCCTAAAACAGTACATAGATAGACAAATAAACCAATGTGCCTACCATGCTGTGTTTTGTCTTTTTATTTAGCTTGTGTCGATCGTATTATGCATTTCCTACCAATGCTACGAGTCGTAAAATGTTTGTTAATCATAAGACCCCTTTACAAGGAACATAATGACTCTCAAAACTTGGACGAATCCCTGAAAAACTAACTTTATTGCCTTTCTACTGTGGGAAAAATGTTTTACCAGAACATTCTGAACAACTTTATGAAGACAGTTTTCCAAACTTTGAATCAAGGATCCTGCATACATTCCCTTTTAATGTTACCATACAAGTGACTCTGCACAGCTAAATAAAAAATAGACACCATTGGCACATCTACCTGTCCTTACTGTAATGAAGTGCAACTTTATAACCTCTGTATAAAATTCTCTCAGTGTCCCTTTGTTGGCTGGGGGACTCAAAAGCTGTCTGGCATTTTGCTGTAAAAAAGAATCTTGTTCTCTGATGGGGAACAGAGATGCTGCTGGTCGCTATCCTTAACCCCAGCTGACAGAGACCGGATAGGAAGGGTGGAGATCAGCTCAGGAGAAATCGGTTCTGCAAGCAATTTTCATCAGTGTTCACTATTCTAATAGAAACTTGTGTTCATTCAGTCAAATAAACACTGTGAAAGCAGAAGCGTGATGCCTTCTTTTGATTTGCTCTCAAGTAGCATATGGTGGATTTCATTTGTTGGAATGAATGAAAAACATTCACACGCAAATAGTCAAAGACATAAACCAGTCAATCAGCCGACACAAGCCACATATGGCTACTTGAAAGACAAGATAAACTAAATAAAACGAAAACAGTCATTGTCAGATGAGTATTCAGTAAGGCCTCATTTGTGAAATCCACAAGGATCCTTAGTTACTTTAATACCAATGAAATGAAGAAGTCTTCAAAGCAACATGAAGCAATTCAGGACTGCTTTTGAATACTTCTATTGCTGTATTTAAATGAAAACTGCAGCCTGCTTGCTCTGATAACATGGGTTGCAATAGACCAACGCTGCCATGTGGTTGCCATTCGAGCAATAATGACAACATAACCACATTTAGTTTTTGCAGTGGGGGGAGGAGAGGATAGAGAGGTCTGTCTCTGAATGTGACAGAAAACAAACAAAAAGCCGTGTCAAAATATTCAGCTTGAGAAATCAAATTTAAATACAAGAGATAGGAAATGAACAGAGAGAAGATGGGTTTCTACAGCCTTTGCTGATATTGCTTGGAGTTGACGACTGTAAACCAGTGCTGGTCACATGAAGGGCCTTTGGGTTTTGAGATGGATGTCAAAAACTTTAACAAGTGCCATGCTTGAAATAAATAAATGTGTGCTCGCTGCAATGTGGGCACAGGAGAATGAAGACACACTCATTTAATCTCGAGCTTTTTCTCTCCCACTTTCTCTCCTCCTCACTTTCTCCTCATTCCAAGATATTTGCAGCACTTCAGGCTGAAAACTCAATTTCTCAGCCATTGAATAGACAGAAATTGCAGTGAGCCAATTCATACGTGACGATAGTGAGAATAAGGTTTCTAAATAGATTGAAGGATTGAACTTTAACATAGCATAACTCATGCTCTAGAATTCTATTGAGTTTCATTCAAAGCACCTAAATTCATGTCGTTTTAAACAAGCCAGTCATAATAGTGAAATTGTGACACTGATTCATTTGTACAGCCATCTTTACCTTGATGAAATGCACAAAGAAGCACATTTAAAGTATATCAAATGAGAATATACTGAAAGTTAATTTCACTTTTTAGTGTTGAGAGTGAAACTTATTTTGTTATTACAGAATAAAGAGTAATTGGGCATTTATGGTTATTTTGATCACCATAGTGCAAAGCACAGTTAAAAAAATGATTCTTCATGCAGAAGTGTCAGTTTAGCCATTTACATTACAGACATCTTCCGTAGAAAAGGTAAGCCACAAATGGTAAATGTAAATGAGGCTTGCTCTTTAAAACCGGCAATCAAATATGGCTTAGAAAGTTCAGTGGAAGGAAAATTGTTTTAAAAATAGTACACATACAACAGGGATAAGCAAAGTCTTGATAGGATTGTGAAGCAAAGAGCTTAAGTTGTTATTTGGATCACAGTTTGCAGTGACATTTTACAGGAATAAGGTTTTAGTTCAAATTTCAACTCATATTCATAATCAACCTGAAAGCATATACCTCCCTATTTCCTAGGAATATTATGACTTTATTCTGGTATTATTTCAACTTTATTGTTGTATGGCTTTATTCTTGTATTATTATGTTTTTGTTAAGGTATTATTATGACCATCATTCAACTTTATTCTTATTCCGACTTTATTTTGGCAAAATTATGACATTTTTTTCATACTACTTTCTTCTTATAACTATCATCTTGTAATTAAAAATATGTTTTTAATGTTACTGTTTAGTCTAAAAGGTGAGAAAATAATTTGCAAACTAGTGAATTGTTTTTCTCCTTATATGAAGTTTGACGACAACAGCTTACATCATCTATAATAAACTAAATGTTCCTTTGTATCATTTAATAAAATAGATACTAATTTATTTTTAATGAAAGAAATAAGTATTAATATAGAATTTCAGAGCAATAACATTGCTTGTTTTAACAGAATGTTTTCCACAGTTCATACTGCTGAATTCAGTTCTCTCTTCAAGTAATTTCCGTTACAGACGGGTTGTTTGTTTTTTTCTCTCTAGTTACTGGAGCCAACCTTATGGCAGAAAGGAAGTTTAATGCTAGATTATATTTCCTCCAAATAGAATTTGTAGGTTAGTCTCTTTGACAGTGAAAAGCATAAAATGCAAAAAAATATAAGATGACAGGCCATAACTTAAACAGAGCTTTTTGCTGCTGGAGCTTGTTACTCTCAAAGCGTGGGCTGAGGAGCATGGGCAACATATCAAACTTAATTACCTTTCAGGTTGCCTCATCAAGTCAGAGCTTCAATGAAGACAGATTGTTCCTGTTCCTGCAGAACCTCTAAAGCTACAAACACTGCATTGGCTCTTTCTCTAATCTTAGCAGTCCTTTTTGAATTATTCCCCTCCTGTTACAGTGTGATGGACCTATAACTGGAAAATGGGCTTTATTGAGTAGCATTTCATCTATAAGTCCCATTCCTCATCTCAATAAACAGATGACCCCCCTATGTCTTAAGGTAAAGCATCTCTACAAGGTTGCAGTTTGGATTACATCTGAGGAATAACAACGTGTTTACCATGTACTTGCATTGTAATTTGTCACTTTTATGTTGTAAGTGCCAGTGGCTTTCTTGTTTTATTGGGTATTACTTTTGTTTTATGGAGCAATTTTCACATCCCGCCCTTGATGATAGTGGCCTCACTCTCTCTTAACACCAGCAGAGCGAGGCCTGGTGATGAACATGCAGCACAAAGGACTGATTATGGAGTGCTAAACTAATGATTGCCAATGAGAAGCTGTTTTCACTACAGAGTGAAATCATTTCTCTGTCACTTGGAGTTAATGACTCCTTTTAAGGAAATGGAAGCCGGTCACTTGGGAAAACCTTCCTGAATGGTTGCAGGTAGTTTATTCCATTTGTCTGAAGTCTAATGGTGAAATGTACCTGAATATAATGCAAACAAAGGCAAGCATTTCAGAACAGGCCTGCTGTTTTGACATCTAATCTATCACTGGCACCTATAGGGAAATTTATTGAACATGTCAAGTTAAAGTGGGAGATCATTGGGAATATTAGGCATGTCACTTGTGAGTGATCATTTCAGGATATGTGCTCACAAACCCAGCACACGACATGCTACCATGTCTAAAAGCCCTTTCAAAGAGCTGAGCAGAAAGAAAGCAATCTGTATGAGGCACTTGGCCACATACTCGGCTCACTGCCCATACATCAAGAAGTCCTTAACCTCATGTTTGAAACTATTCATTATTGATGTACCACTGAAGTTTTGACTCATGCAAAGCTGCGCGCTCTGATCTGCCGCATCTCATCTCGTGTGTCTAAACGCGCTGTCAGAGCATATTTGATATATACAGCACTGAGTAAACATTTATGAATGATTTAGGAGAGCAGGGTGAATGGTTAAAGCTCCGGAGCTGTATCTTGTTGTTCTCAGCTGTTCTCATAAGGTGTATTGAAACTAAAAATATTTAATGCAATAATGTCTGTGCACAGCTGTAATGTAACAAAGACCTCAGTACCTATTGTAACACAGCTTTCTTCCCTGTAGAGACCTCCTGGAAAAGTAGATATGGTAAAAATGGTTACCTTTTTAAAAATTATAGAGCTTGTTTTACATTAAAATCTCAATAATAGACACTTAAAAACTGTAAAATCATGTGAAATATATTATTAAAAGCACAGCACCCACAAGGTTTCGGCAGGCATCTGGCCAGGTAATAGCTTGACTGAGTTGAAGAGTTTGAGTTCACATATGATTAGCCACTGCACCATAAAGCTCACAAAAAAACTAAATTTCCATCTAAACCTCATTTGAAAAGCCAATTACTGTTTTGATTTACAGTGTAAAGAATATTTTTTCTCTTTTTCCCCTTTTAACTGCAGTTCAAAAGGTAGCGTGCCAAACTGAATAAAATACCTTCCACTTGGCTTTAGTTTTACATATTTTCAATGCTTATACTTTCAGTGGTTTATTTGATCATTCTTTTATCTTTTTCTTAGTAGTTTATGGAGTGTTACTAGCTTAGTTATGTTGAATTCTTGTGTTCAATAAATTCTTGTGTATTTGAGAGGGAGTGTTAGCAGGCAAACTCATTTTTTTACCTCCAACTGTTTTATTTAAAAAAATAAAAGCTCCACATGCTGATCACCAAAATATACAGATTTCTTTACAGAAGTAATCCTTTTCAATCTGAAATAAAATGGAGGAATGAAGGAGAGTAATGCAATTTAGTTACGAAATCATACTGTATGTCCCTTTGTTTGCGTATTCTTAACTTAAAAATATCAAAGAACATCCTGTTTGTCTATGTAATTATGAATGAATTCTCATTTTTGATGCATTTATTTGAGCACAATATTTGAGTTGATCAGATGTAGCTTTTCTACACTTGCTACTATTCTTCATTTGTCAGACTGCGGGACTCTCCATCATCCTCACTATGTCATGCTCACTTGGTATCTGCATTGACACTGCAGATAGGCTGTTTATCAAAAAGCAGGGCTTTGATAAATGACTACATCCCTTATCAAATGTATGAAACATGAAAGCAACTGGACTTTCATAAGGGATCCTGGCACAACTCTGCAAAATCTGGTAGCCTTCTGTCTGGATTTTTACTATTTCATGGGTCATTTGAAAAATACATGAGTGCACATGTGCTATGTTTCTTATTTAAATTCCAAACTGTAGTTGTAGTTATCACACTTACCTAAACCATTAAAGATTTATTTTACTGTAGATATTAGAAGGAATAGAAAATGAAAGCACAAAATTCCCAAATTTAGATGAAAATTTCACTCAATATTAGTAAAGAGCAGGTTTTTTTCCATGGTTAATTTTCAGCATTAATATAAATATCTCCATATAACATATTTTATTGCTGTATTTATTTTTGCTGTTACCTTTAGATATAATGCAATTCATGGGATGGACCTTTGTACATTTTGATTTAAAAGTGTACAAATTGGAATATTTTAAAGCAGTTTTAAATTGATATTTAAACATTTAAATGCATGCTGACTTATTTCAGCTAAATAAGACAACTACAACACTAAAGCATTAATAAATTATGCTTTTTGATTACCTCTCTCATTTACTCAGCAGCCTGGTGCAACATACATTGTTGAGACTAATTCTGTGCAAATGTAGCTGGTAAATTCATCACTCAGAGCAGCTACAGTAGATACTCACTGCATTCAAATTACAAGGACATAAACAGAATTCAGGTGCATTTTGTTTGGTTTGTTAATAAACTACACATTACTGATACATGTGGTTAATCAGTTTCATTTCATCAGCAAACAAACGGACTAAAAGTGAATGTTACAGTGCCCACAGAACAGATTGAACTATCTACACATTTAATTAGGATATACAGCTGAGTTTGCGTAGCTTCTCTTTAAAGAAGAATAATAGAATAAGACATATTAAAACCCAGAGCTGACACTGTCCAGTCCTTACTTGGTGTTCCAGGTTTCAGATAAGGGTAAAAAGAGTCAACTTTAACTTGGTCATACCTAAAACAGAAACAGTTCTTATTCAGACACAATGTTTCTCTTATTCTTTGAGCTCACAATCTTGAAGGAATCACGCTGCCACAATGGATATTTTCCCTAGTTGTTCATACAAGTTTTTTCCCCCTCATACTGTCATCTTTTTTCTGAGGTCTTATGAATACCCAGCTGGAATTGCAAGACTACATATAGACAAATCAACAACTGATTTTTATCGACCTGGCCCACACATCTTCAGAACAGCTAGGGGGTAAAATGAGTCACTTTGCTCTACCCAACACTTCTCCATGAAGAATGTCTCTTTTAAAACCTGTGGTTGTTTCATCCAAGCTGCATTCTTTTGTGGTAGTTAAAACTGTTTGCTCACCCCTACAAGCACACTCATTATGGTTATGTGCGGAAGAATTAAAATTCCCAACAAGAAAGAAAATCCAAGAACCAAAAAGTTGGATTTCCTTTAAAAATCTCTGCCATAACTCTTCACTTCCATTTCCAGAAAATGATAAGGAAACATAAAATCTTTCATTTGCTTTCTTTAATATAAGTGTCCTCAGGCAAGACACAAGATTGCCTTCAGTGTGTTACTGTGAGGATGATATGAGAAAGAAGTACCGTACGCATATAAGGGTTTAAAGAGCTTTAGGAAAGAAGCAGGAAATAAAAAATCCTATAAAAAAGTAATTTGTTAAACCTTGCCAAGTTCAAAGCTGAATAAATGCTAGAATCTTACATTTGACTTGACTGAAGTGAGCTAACACTGCAGCATGAACAATGAGGTTCAGACAGTTTGCTTCTAAACACTAATTCAGATCTTGCATGGGATAATACTGTTAATTTTTGTAAGAGATGCCCCCAGTCCTTAGAGAAAAACTATTCAATTGTCTATGATCATACAGAAGCAAATGGTACCAAAACAGAGAATCAAAAAAAGTAAAACTGCATTATTGAAGAATATTGACTACTTTTGTCAAATCAATGGGGTAGCTGAAAAAAGTAGCATTTCATATGAAAGTCACACTCAAATCATGGCCATTTCTGTTTGAAGTCTTTCACCCTTTCAAGAGAACATAAGCAGATCAAAGACTGAGCAGAGCTGCTAAGATAGAGGGGGAGGTATGTGTGGATGAATGGAGGAATTCGTCCTGAAGGGAATGGCCCCAGTCCACATCACAGTGCCAGAAAGGGAGATGATTTCTCAGTGAGCACACATATTTTCTTTCACTCCTCTGTGTGTGTTTAAATATCATTACTTTTGCCACTTTTGCTGTGAAGAGGATTTCAGTGTCAAACTATTGGTAGGTCTTCTCACCAGTCCTTTATCTGACTCTGTTAGATGAGGTTTTAGTGGTAATTTCAGTAAAAGCAGTGAACCATTCCGGGAATATTAGTAATATTTCCATTAACGACTTTGACCCACTACAGAGAACAGGTTTCAGAGAAATCACCATTTCCACCAATGGACGTGAAGTAATAAATTCATAATCAGTTGTGTGTTCTTTTACAAAAAGGAAGTAGGAAATTATCTGAAATCTTGAAAAAGTTGGGCATTGTTAATTTATGATTGTTTGCTTCTGAGAAGTGATATTCTTATTGATCACAATATCAAATTTGAATCCTAATTTGTATAACAAAGTTGCCACATTATGCTTTGACTGACACAACAACCTGTTTGATTTTAAACAAAAAGCTTTATATCCTGTTTGGAGAGCTGTGATTTACACCGTTCTACATCTGCATCTCATTGTGTGTGCAGAGAAGTTCACTCTGTACTTTTGGTTTTCTGCTTAATCATGTTAAAAGAATGAAAGTGAAAATACTTTGAAAAATATGATGTTTCAGTTTCAACATAAAAGATTAGTTTGACAATTTTCTCCAGATGCATGCAAAAATATTTGACTGGTCAAATATTTTGACTAGTAAAAAATGGTCAAACTCAGATGCTTATGGTAATAGTCATGCACACAGTGTAAAATATTTTTTACATACAGATAAAGGTTACACGTGCATCATCTTAGGGTTAGAAAATGTACTGTACTACTGTCATTAATTTCCCCTTTTTTTAACATCAGAGATTCAGTTACACAAAAATCCTCACCTAATTTTCTTTTGCTAACGTAATCAGGCAGCCATTTTTACATGAGACAGTAATAATTTATTTCTGCCTCTAATAGCCTATATATCACTGGCAGGGTGTATATTTCTTTTTCCTGAAGCATGGAGGCGAATAGAAATCTTAATGATTTGCCCTTGCTAACATAATTTTAATTATGGATTTTCCTCTACAAGATCAATTTGGCAAAAAATGCCTTGGTAATACAAGCTGTACATTCTACTATATTAAATATTTGATATCCATTAATTTTTTTTATGATTAATGTTCTGGTAAAGAATCATTTTCTTTAAGTCCCTTGGTTTTATTGCAGACATAATTAGGGGTTTTACGCCTAAGAAAAGGACAAGGACATATATCGCACCAAACCTTTGCCTGTTGAAGAAATAAAGCCATTTAATATTGATTTTTAGGGAATATTAAGCTCGGATAAGAGCAGCCTTTATACTTGTTCAAAGAATAGAACAAGTTTTTTATTTGTACGTCAGTAGGGAAATTAGTATGTATCAGCAACAAACTGACAAGCAAATCAAAGCACACAGATCCACACTGGGAAGCAATAATGATAAAGAATAAAGATGGAAAGAAAAAAAATTTCAGTTGTGATTAAAATAAAATGTGCTTTAAATACTGGAAAATTTGATTTTACAATATTTTATCATTTATAATATTTCAGAAGTTTTGTCTTGTAAGGAGGCTCCCTGCTTTGTAGCAGTTTCCATAATTCAGTTTTATGTAGCTGTTAACATTCGATTTAGGATTTGGTTCATTTATTGCAAATAAAATACTTTATGAATTAAATGCGTTCTAATAAAATAAAATGCTATGTATGATAATGACACTGAAAGAAAAAAATTTAAGCTCGTGCTTAGGCCATTAGAGTATCCCTTATAGAAATTTAGCATGTATGTTTTCCATTGTCTATACCTGCTTATCATGACAGGGTCACTGCTTTTTCAAAGTAAATGAGTAATTTACTTTTTCTGCCACAGAATTAGGTTTTTGAGTCATTCTCTAAAAACTGGACATATGGTTGATGTGGTGTTTGTAACTGCTATCTTGAAGCCTGTTACTCTTTATGGCTCCACGCCAAAATCAGATAATTTTCTTTTCAAAACTCGACCTTTATAATGAGAATATGTCAAACAGATGTGTGCCTTCCCATTAATGACACAGCAAAAGGATATAATAAGCACTTTTGCTACAAAATTCATCTACGCAGGTGGTGCAGCTGGTAGAAAGGGCAACTTTCCCCTTTTTCACTAAAAACAGTCTCTGCTGAAGAAGCTTTTTCCCAAAGGATAATGAAAATAACAGAAGCTTGGAAAAAAACAAAAAAAGGTATGAAAAGGTAATCTTTTACAGGAGCTTTTCCTTTTTATATTTATAATGATGCTGGTCAGAATCAGAGAAGTAATATCTGAATCCAGCCTGAATTTTTGTGTTTTATTAACAGTTTTAATCACAGACTCTTGTTTGATACTGTGGTAAATCGGATACACACAGAGTGCTTTTATGCCTTGGTTCTACAGGTGGCCATTTTGTCCATCACCAATGTAACAGTGGTGAACTATGAAGGCTAAAAGAAAAAAATATATATTGAAAAAAAATTATGCACATGCATTAAAATACCATCATGTAATGGACAATCATAAATTTTAAATCAAGTATTGAAATTTCTCATTCACTGTCCTGTATCTGTACTGTTAACCCAAAATTGATTCCAATCTCCCAATGTTGTACCCATGTTTGACCATGTTTCATGGGAAACAACTTTTATTTAGAACAGAGATGTCCAAGTCCAGTCCTCAAAAGCTACCAAACTGCATCTTTCAGGTGTATCTTTGTTCCTACTTGAATCACTTGAATCAGACAGATGAATTTCCTCATCATTTCTTCAGCTCTGCAGAGGCCTGGTAAGAAGCAATTCATTTGATCCAGGTGTGTTGGCGAAGGGATGCACCTAAAGGTTGTAGGTTGGTAACTCTCAAGGATAGGACTTAGGCACCCCTGATTCAGAGCTAAATGTTCAACCATTTTGCCAACAGTTTTATGCTTTGAGGGTTTTGTTTTTATAGTCAAAGATAAAGTGGCAAAATAATTCAGCAGAAAAGAGTGTTTTTGACATCTTTAAACAAGTCATTGCAGTAGCTAAGTCAAGTTTTAATACTATGTATAAAAGGTTAATTCAAGTTATCTGAATAACTTAATTCTCTTTTTAGCATGTCCATTCTATTTAGCTTCTCTATTATTTGCACCAGATGCTGCGTATTATCAGGTTGTTATATATAAGCTTCTAAAAATAAACATATGATAGATGTTTAAGGGTGACCAACAAGATAATGATCTGATGAAACAAGCTAGAATCGCCCCAACCTGAAACAATAGTTCAGTCCCAAAGAAGCTACAGTAGTGCATGCTGTCCAGTCTTTAACAGAGTATCCTGATGTTATCTGATCAGAATGGACCCCAGTGTCTCCCTATCTCTAAATACTGAAATGTCAGAGGCTTGTACTGCATATGAGGAGATGTGAGAAAAGAGCAATAAGAGAGAATAATAAGCCAAGCAGTAAAGATGGAGGTTTGTACATTGTAATGATTCTTGCAACAGTTCAATGAAGAAATTTCTGCTTGAAAGTAATTTTCATTCCCCACTATATAATAGTGAGAATCTCAACTTGTAAAAAGAAATACATGTAACTTACTCTCCCTCGCACCTTTCTTGTCAATCAAATTCTGCCAGAAAAACCACATTACATCCAATATGTAATATAATGTGTTTCTGCAGGTTCAGAGTTGTAGATTAAATGGGAAAAAATGCTAATAACCAATATTGCAGATAGAATCCAAGTTTTAGCATTTTATATGTACGCATGAATATCAACATTTCCATTTCTTTTTCCAATTTTCACGTTCAGCTGTCCATAGCTTCAGATTGATTCTGCACAGCTTCATATATCAGCCCCTGTCATAAGGATCATATAGTTCTTGAATTCACATTTAAAGTTTGCACATCTTTGTAGTCAGTAGCTGCCTCGCTTATGTAACTGTTCTGCTGGGAACGGCTTTGGCACAATGCACTCATTTTGGGAATGCTGCAACACATTTGACATGGAGGAGTGTTTCTAAATGTTCTCAGGATGCGGAGCAAACGTGCTGTTTTCTTTCCTTTGATGCCCTTTTGTCATTGTTGATCTTGGATCTTGCTGCAAAAAAGCCAAAGTATAATATCCAGTTCTCCTAATTGTACCTGTGTGTTTTGAGCATTTTCTTTTGTGTTCCAAATCGAGAAAAGAAACATCCATTGAAGGCTTTCTCTGGCACAGAGCCTAGAGCATGAATGATGCAAAGGGGTGTTTCTTCAGCAAAGTAATTGTCATTTCATATTTACTCTGCACCATTCTGACAAAATATTTATCTCTTCAATGCACAGGCAGGATAGTAGGTTGGTGTGTAGGCATTAAATTACATTTTATGTTGTTCTATTGAAAGTGGTGCACAGGGACTTAAATACTATTTCAGAAAATCTTACTCTGCTACATTTACTGCTTACTTGGGATTTCTCTCCAGAATATGAATATTGCTCCCACATGCCAACCCCCTACGCAACATTCTTTTGCACGTTCATTATCGTCAATAAGTCAAGTATATTCCATCTTTCATCATCATGTGATGCTTTCCGACCACAGCACCTTTTTTTGCAATGTAAACCAATTTATTTCTCCCCTCTATTGCACATAATATTAAACAATGCCTTAAGAGTGGAGCCCGTCTGAATGGGAATGATTTATTACAAATAGAGAAGTCTGTTTGTTGGTTTGCAGAGCTCTGCAGTGTAAAATAAGCTCATTTATATTCTATATTGCTCAGGCTGCCTCGTTTAATATTCCTGTCAGCATTCTTATGCCATGCCTTCTGTTGGCTTTGCCTGTAATAAAGCCGCTGCCTCTGAAGAAGTGTACAAACAATGTTAAACACATTTCATCAGATTAGCGCAAAGCACTTTGAATACCTTTTATAAAAAATAGCAGGGTCAAATGAGGGCAGAGGGCTCATTTTGTGATGACAGATTTGGTGAACAAAGAATTTGCTGAACTGAAAAAGATAAGCAGCATAAAAAGGTCTTACATCATATGAAAAGCAACCAGAATCAAAACAATATCCCACAACATCTTAACACAAATAAAAAAAAGAATCAAAGCATTGAGGACCAATTATGTTGCTTTTTTATTTTATTGGGATTTTATATGATGACAACACAAACCAGGGCATAATTGAGAAACGGAAAGGGGATTGTACTAGGCTTTCCTGAAATTAAACAAGACATGAATATTTATTAAGCCAATTACTCTGATACCTCTCAATAAAAGTGTTTAACCAAATGCTTTCAGAAGTCACCTAACTGGAAACCAAAAGCATCTGTGTGTAATTTAATATGTAAATACAGCTGTTTTGTAAAGACCTCTAAGATCTGTTAAAAAACAAATGAAATCATGAAGACCAAGCAGGGAAAAGCTTGTGGAGGGTTAGGTTATAAAACATTATGCCAAACTTTTAGCATTTCAAGTTAGAAAAAAGTAATGGCTGTAGGAAAATCTGTCAACAAAAAATAGTGGTTGAAATAATTCCCCAAACTCAAGGGAGGAAATCCCAACTCATTATTCAGGGGACCATAAACATGGAAATTTCTTAAGAGCAATTTTGAAGGGGTCGGCAAAGTTACAGTGAAATGTAACATAAAATGTGGTTTAAATTTTTTTTATTGTGTTCAAGCTGCAGAACCAAAAATGACTAGTAAGTAGCAATTCATATCAAATGCATTTTTCTCAGCAAACAACCTGTTGAGACCCACAGAAGTCAAACTAAGATTCAAATGGCTACAGTATAGTGAAACAAAAATGTATATTGAAACAAGATTAATATTTGCAAGTTGTGAGAAAATGTGACTTAAAACATTCTCTTACTAAAGCTCAAGTTTTTTTTACTACTTTTTTTGAGGACTTGAGGAAAAGGTAATTCCGTCTATTGTTTCCTACATTAGGCAGAGGCAATATAGCTAACAAACAGAAGGAACTTGTTAAGAATCCAAAAGTAATGTAAAAGAGTATAAAAATAATCTTGTGTAGACCAGCTTACCAGGTGATGTTCCCTGAACTCTGAAAGGCAGCTGCGCCAACAGGAGCACAATGCCACACCTTTTGGGAGCACAAGACTTCTATTCATTTGCACACTTTGCAAATGCAAGCAAAAAAGTAGCCATTAAAAACAGGACGATTCTCAGTTCCTACCCTCTTCAGAATGTGTTCAAGGAGGCCAGACAGAGAGCATGATTTTTATTCAGGTCATCTGGTAGAGTCTCTCTATGGATGGAAACAAAGATGCAATACAGTAACTAGTTTGCTTCCATTCTTCCCCACAACACTCTGCAAAGTGGTCTCACAGTTAGCATCATAATAAAGTCCCTTTTAATGGCGCAAATAAGGATATGAGAGGAAGTGAAGTGCCCAAGGGAACGGTTTTGTCTTCTGATGCGGTGAATGTTTTTTTTCTAATGAAATCTGAACACATGGCTGATGAGTAGGGGCCCTGTGCTAATTGGCACCGCTTGTCTGCTGGTGGTTGCGCGCCTTTAAGGACCCAGCAGCATCCTGTTGGTATTCAGGGGACTGCTTTGTGCTCCTGGAAGTGATGCCACATTATTAGTTGGAGGTACCCAGGACCCATCCACTTACTTAACAACGGGGTCTTTCCCTCAGCAGTAAGAGGATTCCAAACCCTCAGCTATGTGATAAACATCCCTTGAGATGATAGCTCTGGAAGGGTTTCAAGCTGAGAGCAACACATAGGAACAAGCCAATCTTTGTGCTCAAAGCTAAATTGACAAAGGGTTTTTTTAGAAGAAAAAAAACTAATTATAGTTATAATTAACCTTCTATATAAAAGTAGAACAGTATTTATTTTAGGAAATTCCTACATTTGGATTTTGACAAGTTGTCCTTATGAACTCAAAATAGCTCCAATTTTGGTGTTTTGCAGTATTACAATAACATGAATCACCAAAGTTGTACAGAAATCATTACAAAAACAAACATTTGTACATGGTCAAAAATGGAAGAGCATAGTTGTTTTCAGGTGAAGATTGTAGTCTGCCTGTAATTTTTTCAATAACAACTAAGGAAGTGAACAAAGACGTTCACTCCTTTCCAAATATTAAATTAACATTGGCCTCGTTCAGTTCGGCACTTCTCTCTTTTCAGTGGAGAATGGTTGTTTACAATGCATAGCATTGAAATATCATGAAATACTCCACAGTGCTTAGCTTTTTAACATGCAAGTAGAGATAACCTCTCCATGTATGTTTAGACATTTATACAGTATCAAATTTCACCTATTATGAAATTAGAACATGCTTTAGATCACAGGTGTCAAACTCCAGTCCTGGAGGGCCACTGCCCTGCAACTTTTAGATGTGCCTCTGCTGCACCACACCTGAATAAAATAATTAGGTCATTAGCAAGGCTCTGGAGAACTTCTCTACACAAGAAGGAGGTAATTAAGCCATTTCATTCCAGTGTTTTGTACCTGTGTCCTGGATCTAAAAACTGCAGGACACCAGCCCTTGAGGAATGGAGTTTGACACTCCTGCTTTAGATTAAATGGTTAAATCTTTATCACATTCATTTTAAACCATTTTAATAACCAATAAACACATTTTACTAGATAACATACTTAAACTCTAAAAGTGTCCAAAAATACTGCGCCTGGTTTAACAATGCGTTTTACTGGTTTTAACTGACTTTTTACTGCCCTAGATGATGCTAATTATTAGTCAATTTGCTAACCAACTGCTGTACACCGATAGCTTTGCTAGCTGTTAGCTTCACTTATCGATATTACTCACCGGAGTTTCCAGAGTAAGCAAACACTTATCCAGCTGTATGATATCCCAACATACAGCACTCGCTTCACACACTTTATCCTCACTTCCCTCCTTTTTTTATCAATAATTTCGTCCGTGCGTTTCTTTCTCTCTACTTCACCCGCTTCTCCAACACACACACACACACAAGCGGAAGAGAAAGACTGCCCCCTACTGGTGCTGCCGAGAATAAAAAAACACCGGCTCTTGCAGCGTTAATCTCTTAGCAATCATGCACTCTTGGTGTATGGGTTACAATAACATGCTGTACAATATTACAACATGAATACTGTGCAATTATCAGAAATAGCGTACTCCGATCCAAAGGATGTGCAACTGAGTAGCATGACTTATTTTAAGACAACAAACTATTTACAATTTATGAAAAATTAAAATGGTGCAGAAAAACAAATGTGTAATACCAGCAGAAATGTTATTTTAAAATAATTAAAACATACCAGCAGGGATGTAAACACTTAATGAGTTTGTTGGGAGCACTGATGGTTATGGAGTCTAACAGCTGCTCAGAGAACCAGCAGGATTGTATAAAATTCTTCAACAACATGATCTGCCATGTTGTTGAAGCAAAAATCACCTGGAAAGTAAAGAGAAGATTTGTCATACCTAGCTGTGATTATTGAGTGGTCCTCTATAAGAGCACTGTTTTATTATACCAGTACAGCTTATAATAATATAGGCCAACGAACAGTGAATTATTCATCACTCTATATACTGACAAAGTCTCTACAATATGTTATCAAATCTTGAATTTTAGAGCTTGTGTGTCACCACTGATACTTAATCAACCCTTTTGTGTGTTTCTTCCTTTTTTCAACATTTAGAAAGAAATAATTCTCTATTGACTGACATATCATCTAAGGCTCTTGCGAGCAGCACTCTGACGTAAAGAATATCACATTCTCTGCTAACAAAAACCACAAAAGTTCAACCCCACCCAGTTAAATATTCAACATTTACATTTAGGAAAGGACAACATCCTCTAACCTTTGACTTCTATTAGCTAAAATATATTCAGAGATCACAAATGCCCCTCAATACTTTTCTTTTAACTTCACTGCAAGTTCTCTGGTCTGGCCTCATCCTTTTTGACCTTAAGAATACTATTAATATGTATATGTCGAAAATGAAGTTTAGCTTGAAACATGTTTCTATAAAGGTCAAGTTTTTATAGAAATGATGAGAGTTAAAGGTTGGTGATGAAAGGATAGAAAACATGCTCCTTTTTTGATTAAAAGAAGGGGATAAATGCTACTACTTTTTGTAAGTTTATTCTTGTTAAAGAGTGTGGTAATATTAACTTTGAATCAAATTTTTGGTGCTATTCCTTTCTTTCAGGAGTAATTTGATGCATCAGTTTGCCTGTTTAATTGAAGGATTGTGTGTGCGTTGATGGAGGTGAAGGAAGATGGGCCGATGAAGATTCATTTCATGTTTCATCTTAGAGGCTCTTGAAATTAATTTGTTTTGATTCTATCTATTCATAAAGGGGCAACAAACAAAAGTTATCTCAGTAGAAATACACATTCATTTCTTACCTCAGATTGATTATGGCTGCATTATTTATATGTTATATGTATTATATGTTTATATGTTGGCTTCTCATATGCTGGAAGCTGTTTGCAGATGGTTTCATTGGCATATTTGGTATATTTTCATATACAAGCATTAACTGGATTCCTACTAGCAGATCTAAATTTCTGTATGACACCTAAGCGGAGCAAACAGAGCATAATTTGTTATATGAATTGTCCTAAGATCATTAGATAGCTATTAGTGTATCAACATCAATTTACTAGTTTTGTATTCATTTCTTATTTATTTTATATGTGCACTATACTTTTAATGTTGCCAAGTGCCAAACAAAGCTTATTTTGTTCACTTATTTTTTTCTTCTCTTGTTACAAAACAAATGAAATAAAACATTTTCATCGACATATAATTCAGTGAAATTCTGTTTTTAGCCGCTGTCACACTGAAAGGTCTGCAACTTTGAAACCATAAACCACGTAGGAAACATGACAAACATGTAGAAGCTACTGTTGTCAGAGAGGAAATAAACTTCTCTTAGTTGCATGCAAAATGTTATGTGTGGCACATGCAGTTGGACTGAACTCAACACATTTTGCTAAGAAGCATGGGAAGACTTTTAAATCTCTGGTTTTACAAAGTTGGCAGAGACAAACCCAGAATGACTTGCAGCTGCAATTGCAGCAAAAGGTTGTTGTGCAAAGTATTGACTCAGGCCAGATGGATAAAAATGTAATTTCCAATCCACATATAAGAACTATGCACAACTTTGTGTTGGCCAATAAAATAAAATCACAATAAAATACTTTGTTTATGGCTATTATTGGACAAAAAGCAAAAAAGGTCAAGGGATATGAATACATTGGAAGGTAATGTAGAAATATAATTGAAATTAGTCTTTTTTTAAATCAAACTAGTCTAGAGATTTTACTGTGACTGACAAGTAATTATTATGATCAAATATCAGTGGAGGTGGGCAAATTTGTTTGGTTTCTCTCATGTTTCTCTAGCAGAATTAATGTATAAACCAGCATCTGCTTTTGTGACTTGATTGAGTAATTTGAAATCAATGTGGGACTGAAGTAATTAGTCATGTGTCGTTTTGGTAAGTAATGTTTAATTTTAGTTTTCAAATGCCTTAATTAGGTGTGCACCAATCCTCAAAGGGCCAAAAAGCTGTTAACTATATAATTTTTAGTGCTAAAATCTGCCAGGCAGAGAAGGGAGAGGGTGGCCATAAGAAAGCTGACAACAGCAGACGAGACAACTGTACCAAGCAATTTGACAGTCTGTTTTGAAGGAAAATGTGTAAGCAGTCATCTAATTTAAACCAAAACTAGGGGAAAAGGTCACAGGTTAGAGCACAGAGGCATTCCCGTACTGAAGATGTCTATAATTTCTCTTTGCTTTGACCACTTAGCCATTCCTCTTGAAGATATAAGAGCATATACCATGCTGCAGTATGTGCCCATGTTTACACACGCCTACACTGAGATAAACAAAAAGATAGACTGAGTATTGTGCAGTTCCATGTATATATCTGACTTCAAAAAAGAGGCAAACCAAAGCAGACAAATATAATAGCAGGATGAGCCTTGTGGTTCCCCAGCCTTGTTGAAAGCCTTTTAATTATATTGTATAAATAGATCCTATTTAGATGAGTTGTTGGCATGTCTTCAACAAACACAGATGAATCGTTTTGATCAGAGTTTCAATGTGTGCTGCACACAGAAAGAAGCTGTATGAATACTTTTTCAGTAATAATTTGGCAGATGTGACATGAATTCTGGAGAGTTCACATGCTCATTGCTGCACATCATCTGTTAATTTCTTCTTTTTTTTTACCCCATAACAGTTCATGTCTGCAAAAAAAACATAATATCATATACTTAAAGTTTATTTTACATAATCCATCTGAACCTTTCATATATACAAAAGTTTCTGGTCCTGTGTAGCAATGTGTTTTCTATATAAAAATAGAAAACACATGTCCTGTCCTCCGACTTTGAACCTCTAGTGAGTGTCAGAATAAAAGCTGTGACATAAAACAGCATAAACAAGGCAAACAAAGAAAGCCAGCTTTAGACCTCTGGAGCAGCAACATGCTTTTTTTGGTTTATGTTTTGCCTTTGCCATTTCCTCTGTGGCTGAGTTCAGAGAAAACTGAGTGTGAGTAGAGAGTCGAATAATAAGAGCACTCACTCATCCTGAGGGTGGATGTGGATTTAAGAAATGAAACAAACGAATAATCCACTGATGAAAATAAATTAACATCAACAGTTTTTTTATATCGAATGAGAGAAAGTCTAAAAGAAAAATACAGTCAGAAGGAGGATTCGAGACATTTAATATGATTACCTCAATAAGTGAGCCCTGGATGTATGTTTTGTTCATTCATGTCAAAGTTTAAGAGGGGCACTGATTCCCTTTTAAATTGGGGAGATCAAAATTTTAGGTTAGTCTAGATTTAAATAATTCTTTTTAATGGAGCACTTGAAACACATGGTTACAAGCTGCAAAAAACATTTTAAACTCTAGTTTAGTTTATTTCAATGTGTTATATGTGGTATTAAATCTTTGCACAGTACAACTTCAGAGCAAAAAGGGGTACCCACAAACTATCAGATGGCAATAATAATGTTATGTTGGTGTCTATGGGTGCATTGAAAATGCTTACTGCATACATGGAATGTTAAACATCAGATGCTGCACAAGGGACTCTGCTTATTTTCTTAGAATAAAGAAGCAACACAACTGTTTTCCCCCTCTGTATTTGCATCACAGAACAAAATGAGCAGCAAGCAAGAAATAAGGAAGCAATTAAACACCATAACAAAAAGATTTTAACTTCATGTGTGCTATGTGGGTTTTGTACACTGCTGACCAAATGTAGTTCAAAGTTATTTTACCTTCAGTTGTTGTTCAGTTGTATTGTTGGATCTGTATTTACTTTCCATGTATTTTAATGCATCGGATCATGATGATGTACCTGCTCATTGTATCTGCTACACAGCAGAACTCTACCTAATCCAGTATTAATTATTTCCAAATGTCACTTTTTACGCTTGTTGAAAACCTGCACATCATGATGGGACCTCAGAGTTCAGACATCATAAAGAGAAATAAACTTCAGATTTCTAATAACACTTGAAGATAATTTTTACTTTTACAATAAATAATGAAGAGAAAAGCTAAATGAAATGTATTTTAAATATCTTGATGCCCTTCTGCATGGCTACACATCCCCAAATTGACATTAATCTTGGTGTGAAGAACAGTAATTTGCAGTGGTTAGTAAAACCATCTCTTCTAGTATCTTTGTAATTTATCACAAGGAGTTAATGAGGAGTAGTTCAACACAAACAAAATATTAACAAATAAATATGTGATGCTCTGTAATAAAGTGTACAGAAACTTCCTTGGTGTTTATGATTGCATAACATGCTTCCTTTGAATTACCTGCTCTGGTGCTTTCCAGCAGGGTGGATATATATTTCTCAGCAGCGACATGTGTTGTTTTGAAGGACACACCAAGTCAAGTGTGCCTCAAGAGAGATTGTAAAGGTTAACACAGCAATAGTTACACAGTTTGTCTCCACCACAAACTTTCTTTGTAATACCACCGTGTTCAAATGTTGGGTTAATTGTTTGATATCAGAAAAGTTGTCTTGTGTCTGCCCTCTTAAAAGGCAAATAATCAATAGAAAACCTCATAGAACTTGGGAAAATACAGTAAAATAAAGATTGGATATGTCATGTTATATGTAATGTGTCAGAACTTAAGCAATGGTCAGCATGGTTTGTTTTATTACAATCTTTCATCTGTACTACAGAAACCAAATTAAATTTAGAAAAATATGTCTCTCCTACATTGACTTAAATCTAATCACTTTTCCGCATTAGATAGTGTAACTTGTTTGCATTTTGAAGATATTGAAGTGATTTTGAAGATTTGAAGTGCACTTCAAATGAGTATCTGTGGTCTGTGCAATAGCTGGGCTCCATTTATTTTTAAGGTGACTTTAAAAGTTGCAGAGGATTTTATTTAGGAGCATCAGAGCAAACAGGGCTGGATAAAAATACACACTATATGGTGTTTATTTGTTTAAAAAAAATCTTTTAAAAGCATTGCTGTGTGTTGTTCTGTGTATTGTTTCCCTTAAAATACATTGTAGATTATGGTTGTAATGCATAAGAATACAAAATAAAAAAATAAAAAAATACAAGTACATTTGGAAGGCACTGGAAAAGATTTTTAAAAATACATTAGGTTGCAGAAACACTACTTACATTAACTGCCACTGTCAAACAGAGCAGGATGAGCTTACAAAACACTTTGTGACTAGAACACTAGATTTTTCACATTCCTACAACAATATGGGTATCACCAGTAATTAAGTCAGCCTAACAAAAGCACTGATGATACAGTAATGAAATAATCCATGTCACGATTTCTTCCTCGGAGTCATTCAGAAAACTACTGTAATTGAGGAGCAGTTGTGCTATTCCCAGTTTCATTAAAATTTCATCACTCTCGCACATTTTCATGAATGCCATTATTCAAATTATGCTAAATCACATCAGCTTCTCTGCTTGGCAATGCAATGTCAACCATTCCAATGACCAAGGCAGCAATCTTTAAGTCTAGAGAAGCTCTGCATGTGATTTGACTGCATGCTTTGACAAATTACAGCGTAACAACCATTGATTTGAATTATTTGCCAACCAAAGGAGAAAAAAAATACTGAAACCTGTATTTTTATAACAGGCATGTGCTTTATTCCTATGACTGATTTATTCAGCACAAACATAAATAATAAATATGTTTTCTCATAACTGAAAATCCTCCTACTCAGCTTTAAGAGACATATTTTTCAGTTCAAGGGTGTGTGTATTCTGCTGCCCCTTTAAGCCACCTGCCAACATCTTAGGAGCTGCCTATCTTAACCTAAGCCACAGGAACATTATTATGACTATTGCAGAGATTTTGTGGTCTGGCTGTTAATATTACATGATAAATAGCTTGATGAATCGAACAAAGCGGTGTGTAATATTAGCTGACCCCATGTTATTAGCTCTGAGAGGAGCCATTAGTGAGTTGACTTAACCTGCCTTAATGAGGTCTCCCTGTTCTGGGAGTGGAGGGACAATTGGTGCATACAATATAGAGGGCTGAAGTCTTGGAACACACACAGCGCCGTTCACAGTTTCTGTGTTTTAGCTTTTTCCTGATAACACCAGGAATGAGAGAGGGAGGAAAAGGAACTGGTAAAGTTTACTTTAATGACAGTAATCGTTCAGTTTGAAGCATCTTGTTCCTGTCCTTAATGCAGGACAACCAACATCATGAAAGCTGGAAATGTACATTTGTTAAATTATTCAATCAGGAATAGAGGTAAAGTAAGTGCAGCTCAATAAATTCAAATATTAATATATTAATTAAACAAGAGAAACTCATATAGGTATTCAACAAAACTTGTCTTTTTGTTAATTTTGGTGATTATGCTTTACAGCTCAAAAAATGAGAATAGTCCATGTGACATTTTACAAAATATTTATATGTTTTAATAGTGAGCAGGGTGAGCTTGAATTACTTAGTTAGGTGTAAAAGTTCAGCCACATATTTCATAGCTCCTGTATCACCACAACATTACATATTTGAAAGCTACACTTTTATAATTTTTTTCATAAGAGTAACTCAAAGAATTGTAACAGAATTACATTATGTTATAGCTACAAAACCAAATGAATTATTTTTAGAACATTTTGGGTTTGATTCAATGTGACATAATAAATTTGAATGAAGAAAGTATGTGAAGAATTGTTAAACAACTCGTTAGGTCTTTTTATAAGAGAGCCTTTTATCAATATGAAAGAGTGAAACTTAGTGCAATATGTTACTTTTACCATTTCCACAGACAGTGATTAATTGGTCTTTTGATGTCTCAAGTCAATAATCTGCCATCTACCAGGAATGTTTAGAGCACTTCATATTAACATTTACTGACAGCTTTTTGGAGATGCCTATTTCATTTTCCAGCAGGAATTGTAACCTACCAGCACTGCGAAAAATACCAACACCTGCTTTAATAACCATAGTATCATCTTGCTTTACTGAACAGCAAATCTACTTGATCCAATCCCACAGAATATCTCTAAAGTATTCTCAAGCAGATGAGATGAGACACACCTTATACCCAACAATGCAGACAAGCTGAATTAAAGACATCAGGACTTCCTCTGCGTCTCATGAGATCCACAGGCTAATCGCTTCCATGCCATGCTGCACTAATGCAGTAATTCATGCAAAATGAGCCCTGGCCAGATTTTGAGTTCATATAACATAGAGTTCATGTTTTTATTTATATTTTAAAAGGTAACAAGTAATTTATTAAAAATAAAAACATAGTTCAAAATACCTTGTAGTAAGGGGGTAAATCCAATTTCGTGAAAATACCCATTTACTCCACAGATTTATTTTTTTTTACTATTTTTTGCTTTTTATACCTTTTGCAGATTTTGTAATAGGCTCACACAGTCACCAGAGTAACTATTCACTTCACATCAGGATTTTAGCATGAGTTAAAATGACAAATAAACTCCTTGAACTTTTTACCTATTAATCATGTGTAGTAATACATTTTTATGAGAAATTCTTGGTTTTGCAATTCATCATAACTAAAACTGAATAAGAAATTAATTATATCATGGCGTGCGTAATGAGCTACACCTTTTAAACTGACTTAATGTTTTCCCTCCTGCATGGTGATCAGGCTGACTGTGAATCAACCGTATTGTAAGCAGGTTTATTTTCACATGGATGTTTTGTCCTTCAAGCAGCCAATGTTCCTTTTCCACTTGCCGTGCTACCCTGGCTACTGCTGTTTTTGCATGACAAGCAATAGCTCCATTCTTATCAGGCTCTGTGGAACAAAATATTCATTTTACTGCACTACTCAGCAAAGCAGTTTTGTCAGCACTTTGTCACTCTCTCAACTCCAGCAAAATAATTAATGTCCTTGTCAATCACACATTAGCGTTATATTTGGAGATCTTTTCACATGTGAAAGGGAAATCGCAAGCTGTCGCACTGAGCAAACAAGAACAGATAAGGAGTCTTAAACTATGGCATTTTTTAAGCTGATATTGTGATGGAAGTGTACATAGAAGTTTAGCAATTATGTTTAATTACATAATATACTAACTTAAAGGTTGTTGTTTTTTTTAGCTTTTATTACTTCAGTGTAACTTCTAATTTGTTACAGAAAACAAATGGACAAAGTAAACCTCAATATTGAGATATAAAATTTCTGTATTTTGTAAAGTTTAACAAATTTGGGAGATTAAAAACAGGAGCATTTAACATGCAATGTAATCCATAGTCACTTTTAAGATCACAGAAAGGTTCATTAAAATCGGCTTTATTATGAAATCTGATGGCGGCTTTTTCCTTCATTAATCATGCTTGTGAAATGTCCTCAAGATAAAGAGTAAAATGTGGAATTGTGATGAAAAAAACATTGATGAGTTTTCATTGCAAATATTTTTTCAGATAACAGTAAGAAAATGATGTTTTGGTAATTTACAACTCAGTGCTATTTATGAACTCTCTATCTCTGCTGGTTTAGAAAAGTAGAAGCATAAATTATTTGGTCTAAATACCAAAAATAAATAGATAAATGTATTTTATTTTTTATTTCAGCCATGTCGGATACAGTTTTATTATAATCCAGTGTTTCCATTCTAGCTATCATTTTTCATGTCAATCACACTGGTTGAATGCCTAAATTACTAAAATGACACAATGTTCAGCAGTTAAACTTTAACTATGGGATAATTTTATGCATCTCATCTGTCAGTCATCAGCTGCATATGAAACTGGCTTGAATCTTCTCCTCATATGTCCTTGTGTGAATAAAGTTAAAGTTTATCTTTCCAAACCTATTTTTGTCCTGTCTATACGTAACTGAAAAATCAACATTTAGAAAAAGCTTAACACATTCGTTTGCACATTTAAAAAATTACAGCTGAATGTTTGCTTTTGTTTTAGTTTGTTTATCTGCATTTTCAACATGAATGATGCTTTCTCTTCGTAAAAAACATCTTCCCCTCTGCTTAAACTGACCTCAGAGTTGCTCAAAACAGAGAAGCATCAAGATCCAGATGACATGCATCCCTTCCATAGTTAGTTTTTGGGAAACCCTCGACAGATACATGGTGAAACATAAATCTCACCTCCGGTTCTGAGCTCAGATCAGTGTTTCTCTGTGAAATTCCCTCAAGTTTATTTCTAATTGTCATAATTTTAGATTCTTCTAAGTAAAATGTGGTATGCATTTGTGTTCTTAGATTTTTTTTTACATTTAAATTTATTCCCATTTTTCTTCTTCTAAGACCATCTTGTGAACAGCAGTTTTCAAGTCTTGCCACTTATTCTTGATTATAGTACATGTCAGTCTGGACTTTGACTGGACCATTCTTACAAATGAAATGCATTGAGCTTAACCATTCCATTGTGACATGGTCTGTCTAACTAAAAGGAAAATTCCAATCTGAATTTTTTGCTTTTTTTTTTTACATGTTTTTTGAGAAACTACAAATAGTGGTCATATTGACAGACATGACCTATGGATGTCTGCAACTCCTCCTGAACTACCATATACCTTTTGATTGTCTCTTTAAGTAATATTTTCCTTGCTAGGCATGTAAGGTGGACTACCACGTCTTAGTAGGTTTTCAGGTGGAACATTCTGTTTTGATTTTCAGATGACAGACTGAACAATGCTTTGTCAGATGATTTGACAACCTAACCCTGTTTCAAACTGCTCCACAACTCTATCCCTGACCTGTCTGCTGTGCTGCTTGGTCTTCATCATACTGTTTGCTGTTTGCTATTTGCACAAGTTCAAAGCAGTCTATGAGAAATTGTGTGATTATATACCACAATAAAACAGTATTTGCATTGTTTAACTCTACACATCCACAAAGAGGATTCCTGGCTTGACATCTGAAGTCTTTTATGCCATCGTCTTCATGCAGGGTTCTATTTCACAAATGCTCTGCACTTGTACTTCGTGTGACATTTGTTGTTGTCAGAAGACAAACATTACTGTGTAAAACTGGAAATTAACCGCTGTCTCCTCTAACAAAAACAGTCGAAGGGAACAAGACGTCAACGTGACAAGTTTGCAAGGTGACATGTTGACATATTATTATTGTGGTTATTGTTTGAGGTATTATTTTGTGGCAGCGACTTGAATTTCTCCCCGTGGGTGTCAGGTGATTGACAGTCAGCACAGCATAAAAGAACACGCCATCTGAGATGAAAACGCAAAAATCCAGCCACAAAAAGAGGAAACAACATAACAGATATGACAAAAAAAAGCATAGACTTCACCCAGATGAGGTAATCTAATTTGTCATAATGAAATAATCTGGCTGTCGCACATTCTCTTGCTAAAAACTAGATATATCGTTTGGAACAAAATCTGTCTTGACATCTTTTAGAAGATAGCAGAAGGAAGGTCGACATATATAACTGACCCACGTGTTTACAAGGTGAAGATGAAGATATATAGAGGGTATCTGGGTAAGAAAGGAAGGTGAGGCAGAAATATTATCTGTCAGTCATGCGATACACCCTCATTACACTCAGACATCACCAAAGCAGAACCACTCTGCAAGTGTTTATTACACTGGGATTCAGGGAGAAATCGATCCAAAATGACAGCTGTTAGGTCTCGTCCTGCAGAGAATGAAGTTAACCTGCACAGACTGGATGCCTCTGCGACTGGTTTACCAGAAGTTACTGTGTTCGACTGTCCAGGGGACAGATTCTATCTAAAGATGCTATCTGGTTTCATTATGGCTTCTGGCAGTTGCATGAAAAAAGGGAGCTGAGGAGAAAGAGAGGTTTAAAAATAAATATTGTATAGATTGTGGTGAGATGTGGTGTTCTTATCTGTATAGAAAGTTGATAGAAAAAAATATATACTTGCTTTATAGTACTGAAGCAGTATCAGATTGTAATGATAAAACATACAGTTGAATTTAAAATTCAAATGTTCAAATGATACCTTCTGATTTCAGTTGCTAGCTACAAAAACACACCTGTTTTAAACAGTCTGTGATCCTTTTCCTTAGGCAGAACGTTGCATTTTGAATATATATTGTAGTTCCCAGACAGATAAAGACACGAACAACTGCAAAAAGGCAGCACTTCCAGAATGTTGTACTGTTGTGGGTCTGTGGGGAGCCCAGAGCATAGCACAGCTGTTAAGTACTTTTAGCAGCGCTATTGTTCAGTGAAACAAAACAGCCCATTCAGCTTGGCTGGTTTCCAGAGCGCTCCTATAGCAGCCAAATGTTTATCATTGTTTTGACACTGCATAGGACAGGACAGCATGGGGTATGCCTATAGATAGTAATGGTGGGTTTATTCGCAAGTGGAGGGAAAGAGGGGTTAAGGCTACAGAGAGCATCAATGCCACGCGAGCAAATTAGAGTTGCATTGTTACAGACTATTGCCTGCGCTCTCTGACATATTCCGGTAATATGCATCATTATTTTTTTTTTCTTTGAGGACAACTCTGTTTAGATGAAGTAGGGCTGACAATGCAAACATCATGTTCATCTCTAACAACAACAAGACATGCCTTTAATAGATCCATTTCCTGCAGAATGATCACGGCTATTTGCAAAGATTGCCGTTTCCTCTGACCTCAGTTCTACCAGAATTGGTCCAGTCTTAGGTGTAACAGCACAGGACTCATATGAAAGGTGCTACATTATCTGTTACAGTGGCAGTCCGATGGCTGATTGTGCTTTCACTCTCTCCTTACTCGTTTAATGTCTTGGTGCATACAGCCAGGACAGTTCTGCTTTATTCTAATTGCATACTTTCGATTTAAAAAGCTTGTTTTCCTTGATTACTTTGATGTTGAAATGGGAGCAGGGGAGCAATTCACATTCATTCGACAGTATGCTCCCCCTCGTACCCCACCCGCCTTCTACCCCCACTCACTCTTTTGTGCTAACAGCAGTATTCCTATTTATATATTGGCAGTGGAACTAAATTACTGCAAACATCTCTGTGGGCCAGCCAGGCATAACAGATTGGCAGGATCTTGCATTATGTCAGTGCCCCCTACTGGCTGCTTTTGGTTGCACACTATTGTTCATTCCAGGCACGTATGGCATTCAGAGTTGGTAGAAACACAGTGGAATGAGTTTTTTTTTTTTTTTTTTCTTCTTCTTCTTCTTTTTTACTGCCCTGCTGGAATATTTACTAAAAGAATCCTTTATGACTGCAGCTTCACTCTCCGTGTACCACTGTTTGCACACACCAGAAATAAGCCTTACCTATATTTTAAGCACTTAGATAGATGTAATCATTGTGTGCAGAATACTGGAAAGCATTCACTTCTCATTTATTTATATATAAAAAAGAAAGAATAGATTGTTAGAATCCATGCAGCCATGTTTAGGTCAAAAGGAAGACCCAGTGATGCATTAGAAGTATCTCAACAAACTGCAGTGAAAAAGCATAATTATAACAAAAATTAATTAAAAAGAAAACCTAACTCAGTTTACTCAAAAGTGTTCATTCAGTTCTTGGTTGGTGTTTCCCTTTGCATTATTTACTGCCTAAAAGGAAGGTGGCATGAAGGTTATCATGGTGAGGGGTTAAGGAAGTTGAGGGTTGCTTTAATAGCTGGCTTCAGGTTGTCTGCAATATTAGGCTAAAGTCTTTTATTTCCCACTTGACACTACCCCACAGTTTATGAGGTTTCAGCCAGGTGAATTAGCCAGTTTAGCAATGTGAAGCCATGCCTGTTTAAACCAGATATTTGGTACATTTGGCAGTGTTGGCAGGTGCCATGTCATGTTGGAAAGTAAAGTCAGTATTCCCATAAAGCTTGCCAGCAAAAGGGGGCATAAGGCGCTCTAAAATGCTCGAAAATGCTCGAAAATTTGTGCTTAACCTCAAGCATCTTGGATTTTTTGCCTTTTATTCCTTAGGGAAGAATTAAACCCTGATATTGTCTCTGCATTGGGAGTGGCTCAACTTGAGTAATGAACTGTTGAATGGACTTTGCTTTACAATTCTCTCAAGACTGCAGTCATCCTCTTTCCCTATGACTTTCTGCTTTTTCCCTCCACTTAATTTTTCATTATTGTGCATACTTTTTAGTTTGTTTGAAATGTAGCAATCTGTATGCAATAAATATATGAGTTTTACTTCCTGAATAGAAGCACAAAAATCAGCTGTTATTGTAGTTTATGTATTTGCAATAAAATCATTTTAATCTCATATTTGAAGCAGTATCTCATCTCTTGAGATATGAATCCTAGAGAAGAGGCTGACAGGGCAATTTGCTGTATAAGGAAACACTGAAATAGGATGACATTGGGGGTTTGAGGAATTCTTAAACTATACAGCTTCAAAATGCTGCATTCTGAACCTATAACAGCCATACATGGAGCAAAGACATGATCATCTGTGTATCATCCATGGTATTCATTGATGCTAACCCACCAGAGTACAGAGGCAGGACTGTGGGTTGACTTTCCTGCTGAGATGTGAGCATCTCTCCCCAGAGTCCCATCACACAGCGCTACAACACAAGCAAACATCAAGGGACTTTTGCTCTTTTATATTTCAATTCCCTCCCCATTTCTTCTCGCCTAACAGTGGAAAGAAAAAGCAAGTTGCACCAAATGTAACAAACAACAAATAAAACTGGTCTATTAGTACTCACATACAAGTTCAATTAGGAGTGTGAACTGCAGAGTGCTCAGCTGGAGCAAAAGCCTGGAGATTAAAGCAAACAGATAAAAAAAAGAGCTGCTTTTGTTGTATCTCTCTAAAGAGAAACAGGCAGCGATGGAAACAGAAGTCATGCAACAGAAAGCTCTGCTCAAGCTGAACTGCACCAGTAATTAATGGCAGACATAAACAGGGTCAAATGCGGCCAGCCTAACAGTCTTATCTGTGCGATATTTGGATGAAGTAATATGGATTGACAATGAATTAAATTTACATGCCATTTAAGGCCTTGACACTTGTTACTACATAGACATTTTTGGAGCAACTCTGACATGACTTAAGTACCATTTTAATGAGTTTTGCCTAAATGTCTTAGCTTATAATACCGAAAAAATCTTTCTTTTTTTTCTTGGCAAGTGACTTCTCGTAGTTTAATGGACTGAGTCTACTGACGAGCTCCTTCCTTGTCCCGTGTCAAAGCCTGCGCCAGCTGCATCTCAAGATGAGGCTGTTTGTCTTCATTAACATCTTGTGTTTCTTCTGTGTTTTCATTATCATGGTCCTCACATGTATTTGTCAACTTCAGTGAAAGGTTTTCGACACAACAGAAACTGGGTCACGCCTTAATCATTTTCATGCTATCTCCACCGCTCTCTGAGGTGTTTGTCTTCCATTAGGCGAAGAGAGACTTTCCCACACTGAAGGGGACGGGGAGGGATTTTTTTTTTTTTTTTTTGAGCAGCTGCTGCAACACAAACCTGACGGTCTTAAGAGCACACTGGAATGAAGCTTTGGGTTTTGTTTCCAAACGTACCTCATCTCTCACCTGCAAGATAGCAGCAATGAAACCCGGATGAGGTGAAGGTTAATTTGTTCATTTTGGAGAAAATCAGCTGCACAAACCCACTTAGGAGCAGCAGCAGAACTGTGATGTTTACTGAGGAAACGTTTTGGTGTCCATTGCACTATTTAGTGAGAATGGAATTGCAATTATGTCTAATGTAAACTTTGAAACAAAATATAAACTCTTGAAGTAATATATCAAAAATAGATACATTAATATATGCTCTCTACTGAATAATTAGGTAAATGAAACAAATATATAGTTAAACCCAAAATTATTTACATCCCTGGCAATAAAGGCTTAAATTGATCTTCATATTTTACCAATATGTTTTGCTTTAGAGCGACTGAGCCAGAATCTAATAGAAAATTTATGTAGGAAGCTACTGATTAAGGTAATGACAGAGAGGCCTTTCAGCTCGTCAACACGTCAAAATACCAGTGGAAGCAAACAAAATCCTGGTTAACTTATACTATAAGTGTATTGATGACTGTGAAGGGTGAAAAATTTATTTTTCTTCAAAATTGATCTTTTACCTTGTTTTACTTTTATGAGAAATGTCTGTTTCATTTTAGAGAAAAACCTCATAATTTAATGAAAACAATTTTAACCCTCTATGGCATGGCGTTGCCCTCAGGCAACAAACCACATAGCTGTACCTCACATTGCTCCTTTATTTTATTTTTTGGGGGGCATGATTTTTGACATATTTTTGTCCAAAAAATAGTTCTTTTATGAATATAGTTTTTGTTTGATTTGTATTTCATTTCTCATAATCAGTGTAGACAATCTTGGTGTTCTAGACCAATGTTACCCTGAGGCAACAAACCCAAATCTGGTTCCAGGAGGTGTCAGAGTCCGATTTTATGATTGACATGTAATTAGGGACCACCAAGCTCCCAAAGAATGCAGGAAAATATTTCTTCCCCACAAAAATAAAAAGTCATGCCATAGAGGGTTAAATCTATTTCTGTCAGGGATATACAAAGATACTTCACTAGTTCTACTTTATAACTGCAGATAAAAGAGAGATTTTATGGACCACATCATTGAATGGTTACTTTGTTCCTTAATTTGGATTCAGAACTTGGTTGAAAGCAGAGGACAATGTGCTTCAAGAAAGGCATTTATTTATTCTTTTATTTCCTATGAAAAGCAATAGCCAGGCTTTTCTGCACTCCAAAAAATGTCAACAGTTAATAAAAGTAGGGTTGAATAGAAGAATTGTGGGTTATTTTAAAGCTTTCTGAATTTCTAAAATAGAAAACCAATTTCATTAATGTAAACCATGGGTTGATGTCTTCCTCATATTTTGAGACCACTTGTGTGTCGAAGAAGCTATTTACATAAACTTATGTCTCCACAAGAGCATTATGAATCAACTTATCTTGTAGATTAAAGTTGAAATTCAAGGATGTCAGACTTAGCAACATTTAGATTTATGTATTGTTTTGGGCATAGAAAAAGACAGTTTTGTTTCGGTGTTTATTTGTCATAATTTTCAGATTATTTTTGACCTCATTAAAAGTCAGACACTACATAAAAATAGTCATAAGTGTTCCTGAACAACACTGAGTCCATTACCTGTGCATGAACTCCCACAATGACAAAACCCATTTCCTGCACTCATATGAATCTGCCTAATTGTGTTCATGTAATGATGTCAACCTCAAACATGCTCACCCACCTCCAAACAACAGTACTAATGCATAATGATTATCTTGACCTCTAATTATGCTGCTTGAGGAGCAATAGTTATTATATTTCCATGTTTTGAGACTATGCTGTGGAGAACAAATTAAGGCACCGTCAGCAGTTTAATGAGCCTTTCAACTATTGTTTTAATCTTTTCTGTGGAAGCACATCCTCATTCCTTGCTCTCAACAAAAATGAACGTACATACTCCTCTTGGTGGGGACGTTTCTGTGATTAGCAGCTGTGACTTAATCTTTTTGTTAATTAACCTTGTTCTTTACTTCCATCCTTCACTAATTTCTATGAGAGACAATGAAGACGCTTCACCAACTGCGGGCAAGAATATTCTGAACACATGTTAACAGAGATATGCCATATCTCGTTGAGGGAACTTTAACAAGGGAGGCATAAAATTGACAGAAAAGATGATCTGAAATCATTAATTTTACTCTAAGTTCATCTTCTGGTCACACATATGCAGGTCCTGGCCTCACACACTCATTTGTTGTTATAATTGAAAATCAAAACTAAAACACCAGTTCCAAACTACCACACTAGTTGAATGGATGGAGAGCTGAACAATATATTTCAATCATCACTGAAAAATCCATGTTGTGCAACTGAGCAACAGTCAACCAAAGTGTAAAAGAGGATACACTATTGATGCACTTAATTGTATTTTCCATGGAAATATTGATGTGGGCTTTAGGTCAGATGGGTCTATTTCTTTCAAGATTTTGGATGTTTTACAAAATCAGCAAGATCCATTAAGTGTATTTATAGATCCTTCTTCCAGCAGTGTTTTGTTGTAGACTACCTGTGTTTGTTTAATATACACATGGCAGTATCATATTCTAAAATCGTATCTCCTTGTTGTAATCTATCACTGAATAAAGTTAAAAGGAAAAGAAAACAGTTTGTGAGTAGTGAGCTTAATAACAAAATCAACTCTCATGAGGGGAGCTCTGTGTCCTCAAGCAGTCTGGGCTGAATAGCTGGAGGCAGAACATAAGAAACAGGTCAGTGTGTTTACTGATCAGGCCTGAGCTGCCACAGAGCTACTGGATAACAGAGCTGTGTAGTGCTCTGGTTTCCACTGTTTTCAGAGCCAGGGTTGGTACTACTGCCCTGGGCCAAACCCTGCAGGATTATTTATACATGTCATGAATATATCTCAGAAATATTTCCCTTTTTGGACAAACCTGTAAAGATTAAGTCCATTATATGCCAACTGCAATCCTTTAATGTATACGTTTTCTCTGTTAATGTGACGAGAAAACCAAGAACTTAATTCATAAAAAGAGTCAAAGATAATTAAATAAAATCCCGGTTCTTGGTGATCAACTGAATTTGTGTTGATTTTTTAAAACAAATGTGATAAAATGTGCAAAATAGCAAAGCTAAATTATGCATATTTGATTGGGATATCTTTGCTATAATGTTTCTGTTTAAGCGGAGAACTTAATTTTCTACTTTGGGAATTTGAGGTCATTGTTTCAGAACGTCTATCCCTCTTAGTATCAATATTACATAAACTGCTGCCATCTGCTGTAGATACAGCATGTGTTGTTTATGTTGATAGTTTTGATATTTTAAAAATGCTAAAAGGTAGGCCTGTTTTGTGATTTTGGTGATGACAGCATTCCACTAAAATAACATACAGGCTGCAAAATCTTTGCAGCCACAAAAGGGAGCATTTTTATTAACAAATTCCTTATAAAATGTTTTACCCACCACCCTAAGAAAGTGAAAATCATAGTATTGTTGCTGGTGTAAATGTGCTGAATTTAAATATCTAAGATATTGAAAAAAGAGAAGAAACTGACCCTAGGTTAGAGGCTTAACAAGCCATTGGAGATAATTTGACTCTAATTTTGATTTATAGATCAATGTTTTCAGCTCCTGTTGAAAAGAGCTAACCCAGTGCTCACATGCTTTCTATGAGCTTTCCTGTTTACCACAATTGGTAGTATTCATATGTGTTGGAAGAGGATCCATCAAGGATAAAGACACTAAATAATTAATTTAATTGTAAAATGGAAAATTGTAACATTATAACCCTTCTTAGTAATCACTTTAAATTATAAGTGTGTGGAGGCGTGTGTGTGTGTGTGTGTGTGTGTTCACTGTGCAAGAAAGTGCTGATTATTCCTATTAGATTTGTATAGTGTTTCAGGCAGAGTAACAGCAGTGTCATCTGCCAGTGTTATTTCATGCTCGGTTGGGTGTGAATCAATTTCATTCCCGGGAACAATTACTGAAGATTGCAGTTTTTTTTTTCTTTTCCTTCCAATCATACCATTTGAATGAAATCATTGTGCTCTGCTCAACATAGTGCCACAATCAAAACACACTGGATGCTCAATGCTGTGATCATGCGATGCCTGCAACAGGTCATTTCTGAGGGAAAAAAAGTTTTTCTTTCTTTTTTTTTTTTTTTTTTTGCTAACTGCAGTGTTTGCTTTGGTTTCCCTGGATTTAAAACCACAGCATAATATACTTGTTTTTTCTCTCCAGTTTTCTTTGGGTCAATAAATACCATTCCTGACCTGGTGACCTCTGGCTCAAAGAGTTTACATTGTTGGGGCAAGCCAGTCAAACAATAGCCGGAATGGGTAGGTGATTAAGCCCAACACACTCTCCCATTACACACATAAAGAATATGGACTTGGTGATGGACAGAGATCCTGGATTTCATCAGCCTAGTTGGGCCAACATTCCCAGCTCATCCAACTCAGATGGTGAATGAGGTGGAAAATGGGAGAAGTCACAAGAATCCTCACTTCAGCAATTTAAAAAGAAGCTAATCTGACTCAGACTGAGCAGCTATCACTAACATAGCAACAGGCATTCAGACCCTCTTAGAACTACCTGGAGGAAAGAGTTAATCCATTATCCAGCCACTATGTTAAAATACTGTAGTTCTTATGTAAGATGTCAACCAGACCCCATCAATCAAACTATCTTTATCTATTAGAATATTCCATACAGAACAAGGGCAGCATAAGGTGCTTTTACATAGGAACAGGAAAACATAAAAAAATATGAACTAAAGAAGACAATGAACAAAATGAACAGAAATGTGTAATTAGAAGGGATGTTGATTTGAAGACATCACAAATATGAAGTGTTACTTCAAAGTATTACTAAAATAAAATGTAAAAAACAATGTGCAGTAAACATCCAAGTAATTATAACTGAGTAAATACCCACCTCTGTGTAAGACCAGCGCTGGCTGTTGACTAAACGACAAATGAATGATCAGGCAGTTAATTTTTGAGATTCATTAATTTAAAGCTGATGTGCATCAAATTATTTTCTGTCTTGATTTGAAGGAGACAGCAGCGCTTTTTAGAGTTTGATGTAGATGCATGGACTCTAAAATCACAATAGGTGTTAAATGTAAGATTACCAATAAAAATAATGAGTATGAATGGACATTGACTCATGTCTAAATGAGGTCTACACAATGCTTTACATCAGTGTTTCACAATAACAATATTGTAAATAGCTTACACGCCACTTGATGACTGTCTTGAAATGAAGTCAAGCTAAGCATAAACATCACATTGGTACAGAAGTAATTAGGCTAAAATCCAAACCCACCTGAATGTAGTTTTCACCCAGCAGCAAATGCTACAAGGTTTTACAAGCAGACATGAAATCATACAGCAGCAATCTACTGTGACATGGGGAAACCGAGTTTGACTATTCTCAACCAATTTATATAATAAAACAAATACAAAGTGGTTAAAAAAAATCTGCATTTGACCGTTTTCAAGCTGTTAAATGTTTTGTAATTATTTGTTAATTTGACAAAATGAAACCAAATCTCCAATTAGTTGTATTCTCTCTATTTTATGAAATACAAAAAGATATTATCTACAGAAGTGTGTAAAATCTATTGTTCAAAGCGGAATAAAATGAGATAATGTGTTTGTAAACATTGACTTTAAAATTGAGGATTTTTTTTTTGCTGTTAAAGTCTTAGTTCACATAACCAAGGTCCTATATTTCATCTATTATATGATGATCATATATTTGTGATCATCATATATTTGTTTCTTTTCTCAAATATTCGATGATGTTAAATTTTATTTTGAAAACAGGTGAAGGATCTGTGGTAAGATGTATTCTTCAATCCAGATAGCATTTCCAGACTCATAGGTAAGGAAGATGTTTTATTTTAACCTACTTCTTTTGTCACAGAGAAACTGTTGGAATACAGTGTGCACACTGCATGCATGAATTACCCATCTTTTTCCTGTCCATATCACACAGATCACCAACTGCTTTCAACTGTGCTCTAATCATCAAGACCTGATTTTTCACTCAAGTTTCCACTATATCAAGTTGACAGGAATAGAAGCTATTTCTGACAGAGCCACGAGAGCATAAAAAAGCAAGTAATGGAAGAGAAATCAACTGAGATCCTCTTCTTTTTTTATTTTTTTATTTTTGCAGCTTTGGGTATTTGTAGCGTGGTGCATTGTTCAGTGCATCAACCTCCCACCCACACTTTGCAGATCTCAACTGACACTGCGTTTGTTGTTTGTTGTGTTGCTCCGGCCATATTTCTATTTATCCTGCAAGACAGCAATACAAATAGATGAAGTGCAACAACATGACATTTTCTGTACTTCAATTACTTTGCAGGGCCGGGCCACGTGGGTTAAAAGCCAACAAACCATAACTTTCCCTGACATTTCCTCCCCTCGCAGTGACCGTTGATGGATTCTCCCTGACAAAGCATTCATTATCGCGGAGAACAGAGAGTGCACTAAAATCTCTTCTCTTTTCTGCCCTCCCTTCCTTCCCCCAACTTTCATTCTGTGCCTCCCTGTCCAAATCGAGATGAACTCAGCTGCAGAAGCAGAATGGGTTCCACACACACCGTCAGAGGAGGAGAGCGTTGAATCGCTGCAGGATATTTACTGGCCATCAAAAAGTATATCCTTATAGCAGGCCAGCGGTTGTGGTGCGCTGGGCAGAGGGGCATATCAAATGGAAACAACTGCTCTGTGCCAGCTCAGATTTGATTCTAGTACAACGGAAAAGCCTGCTATGGAAATGAACTGCGATGGCATGCCATTGAAGATTAACTTCCTTTCATCATTTATCTCAGAGTTCAGTGCACAGAAGCTCAGTGGTCCAAGATACATCAAGTCACCACATGTCTCTAGATGTGTGTAACTCAAAATATAATATTCAGACAGCTCAATTTGTGGAGAAGTTTGAACATGCATGCGTAGCACCAAATCTTTTGGTCGGAAATATTACCTGTACTACTTTCCTTGTTTTTAAAGCAGACACAGTCAAAATTGTGCGAGGCAACCTGTCAGAGTCTCTATATTACATTTCTGCTTTATAGATACAGCCACACATGTACACACACGCACAGGCCTTGTCCACCCAGAGGCAGAAGACTGATTGTCTGATAGCATTAGCATTCCTGTCAAACCCCGATAGAAGCAACACAGGAGCCAGACTCACTTCCAGAGCTTCGCAGACAGAAACATATCCATTCACGGTGGACAGGCTAATAAATAAAAGAGTGACCCTGTGACAGTAACAAGCCTGTAAAGAATAGCTATGTTTTACAAGTGAATCAGACAGACAGACAAGAAAGATGGTTACCTTGCCAGAGTCACATACTTTGTACCTTACAATGCTAGGAGGACGTTGGGACTCAACTCAACTGTAGGTTGACTCTGCTTCCTCGGGATTTTGTTGTTGAATTTTTAGGCTAAGTTTATGTAACTTGAGTATAACCTGAATTCACTACAAACTAAATAACATCAATAAAGAGTTGGTCCTTCAAAAGTAAAGCGCAGAGATACCATTGATATATATGTTTAATATTTTTACTTATCAGAAGTCCTTTTGATTTTCCAACATAACAAGAAAAGCGGGTTCTAGATTATAGCCTGAAGTTTAAAATCTTATTGTTACCTGGCAGCAGTGCAGGACTTATGAACATTCAAGAGAAAAGTAGTGGTAACAAATTCTGTTGCCCAGATTTCTGTTCATAAAGGTGGTAATTTATCATGTGTGGAGGAAGAAATGTCACAGAGCTTTTATGTAGAGACTTAACAAACCAGCACCCTACCCAGAGATTTAAAAGCACCTGTTTGGTAAGCTCGGTCTACCTGTTATGGTACACGGTGATGAATAATTATTAAAAGGCTGTCATTTGAAAGACTGCAATTCTGGCACTATTTAGAAAGATGTTATAATTTTACCTATTGTTCTGAACAACGTTTAACAATACTAGGGGAGAAAAGTATCCATAATAAACAGAACTAATAAAAAAGGAAAGGGAGGTCACTTTGATTAAAACATTATTTAAAGAAGTGTCATGTTATCAAATACTGTTATATTTATTTTATAAAATTTACCAAAATGTCATCAAAACCCTTATAGTACTATTTATTTATCAATTTCTGATCAAACTTAAATTATCTTTTAAAACAGAACTAAGGTATAGGATTATTCCAAAGTTACAAATTAATCTCTTTGTAAATGCTTGAAACAGTTCAGATTTAAACATTTAAATAGCAACACTAAGACCCAGGCTTATACAGAGAACTAAGCCAGAAGTGGATGTTACACAATAGACCTGGTTTCTGGTTTGGCTGTCATGACACATACACAGCTGGAAGATGCAGCAGCACTAAAGAAAATGGCTCCATGCTAGCATAACATATAGATGTCAGATACAGGATCATAACCTCTGATGTTTTCTTTAAGAAAAATTGAAGTTCCATCCAATCAGACCAACCTAATTTTATAATATCATTAACTATGTGGCATAGCGTGCTAGCCCATGCCCTGTTCACTGACATTGTAATCAGCAGCACGCAACAAACATATAAACACATTTGTTTTAATTACACTGAAAGTGCCACTTTGACTCCATCAAATCTAATACATATTAGGAGCGATGTAACACAGCTGTTGCCATGGTATCACTGCTCCTTCAAGAGTGGGGGCTGGGAAACTGAGTCCCCCCAGAAAAAAAACAGATTAGTTTAACTGGAGATCTAGATGCATGCATGTGGGTTTGTCGTCAGAGTAAGAACACGTGTGCATACGGTTTTAGAATATTGGAGGTCATTCATGGTTATGATGGTGGCTGCTGTTTGGTGGATTAGAGAACCTGATTGTGTGTTTATGTTTCTGTGAGTAGGATGGGGGTTGTGGTTTTAAAAAAAAATCGAATGCCACACTCAGGTATGTCAGTGCAACCATGTGTCACATATACCATATGCTTCCAGCAGCTCTGCCGTTGGAGGTACACTGAGCCACAATGTACACCCAGATCTGTGAGCTGATCCAGGGGGACAGTGTGTGCTACCGTTACAGGGAAGCAGCCTGGAGGGCCTTCAGAAGGTCAGGTTTCTACACGAAGCTGGAAGAAATTCAAATCCTTCTTATTATTTATTATGAACACATTTGGTCATGTGGTGTCAGAAAAATATAAAGCTGTGTGTTATCAGCATGGCTATGGTAAGAAATATTGAAATTCATCATAATTTGATCTTGGTAGAGCATGTAGGTATTGAATAAAAGTGGCCTCAGATTAGAGCCTTGAGGAACCCCCACTTGTGATCTTTATTCACTCAGATCAATAAGAGTTAATGAGAAATTTTGGTCTGACTATTTAGATCTGAAACATTTTACCATTGAATGAAACAACCACAGCCACTTTTTCAGGTTATTTATTAATGTATTATAAACACACAGCAGCGCAATTCAGTGTTAATAGGATCAAAGTTCATTACTGTTAGTATGTATGTCTTTCAAAACTTTTAATATTGAAGCATCAATTTTGTGATGTGGTTTTGGAGCACAAACAATATCAGTATTTACAGTTAAAACAGTTACAAAGGAGCAAAATATAATCTCAATTGTTAGAAGATAAATGTATGAAAATGTTTATTTTACTGTTATTCTGCCATTTTATCAATGACATTGGTAAAATTAAGTGTTTTACCAATTGTATTGGTTAAACTAACTAATAAAGCACAATAAATACATTATTTATTGAGTTTATGAACTATTAAAACTGCCTTAATATCAAGTCAAATTGTCAACTAAAAAAATTAACAAAAATGAGAAGCTTAAAAAATCAAATTGTTGTTTATTTTTATAAAAATGTCTTATTCCAGTATAAATGAACAAATAATAAATATATTCACTGCTTGCTTATTAAGTTTTGGAAAATGTTGTTTATAAGTGAGTCTAAATGCCTTTTCTAAAAGAATAGCTTTTAAAAAAAATCTTAAGAGCATAGAAAGCAAAATAAGCTTTGTTGTTTGTTTTATTTTTTATTTTTTGCTGGATTTGAATCAGTCAGTCTTATCTTGGAGGAAAGTTGTAATGTGTCTCCATTTCAGCTCATACTTAATCATGAAATATAATGATTTTTATGCTTGTGTTGAGAATGTTTTCAGGGAAAAAATCTTAACAGAGGCTTTTAAACTTGTCACAGTTGTCATCTTGGCAGATTTCCGGCCAACGGATACAACGTGTGACATCCAAAGCTGTTGCTGCTATAATGTGCAAACATTACTGTTTGAGCTCTTCTGGTCTGATCCAGCACTCTCCCCTCTGCCTCTTGAAGAGCTGCAACCCAAAGCTGTGTGCAGTTACACATCTCTGATCCTGTAATTAAAGTCATTTCAGTGCCTAGTAAAACCATAATTGGAAACAGCTGTTTATTTGTTTTGTCTTTTGCTTTCCCAGTCCACATCATGACCGATCTGACATTTGCAAAAGCATCTCTGAAGCTCAAATAGAAACTATGTTTTCAATGAGCATAAACCTGTTTGGTCCGAATTGCACTTGTCTGTAACTGCGAGCCAACAAAAAGTGGAGCACTAACATGTATGGCATCCTCTTCCATGTTCCAAAGGGCACAGGATTTGGCTAAATCAGTAAAACAAGAGGTCCAGCTGTGCAACGAGCCAAACAACAAAGACAAAAATTAAAATAGATGCAATGATGGGAATAACAAATATATGGATATGCTTAAATGGAGATATAAAGGTAACTAAAAGCATACTGACAGAAAAGAAAACAACTAGATGGTGAGAGATTCGAGTTGCATTTATGCAAACATTTCCCAGAGGCAGCTACATTGTGGGAAAATATAAGCACACTTCCTCTGTTTTAATGGATGGGAATTCAAACGCAGAGGGTTTATTTTATTGTATTTAGAACTTTTTATTTTCAGTTATGTTCAGGCTTGTGGCAAACAGTAATTGAAGGAAAATCATGAGCATGGGCTCTCAAGAATGCTGCTGAAAGAATTATGTCACATTTACAACTCTGAACACCATAATCCATACCACAGTGATCACTTGAGATAAAAGTAGCAATGGCAAAGTCTGTAGTTCAATTGTAAGATTATTATTAGATCTTCTATATGACTATTAATCTGCTGACAAGAAAAAAGTCAGACTGAATGATGTATAGGAACAGCAGCTTAGAGACCTATGGAAACGGCACCCAAACCTAGGATTTATAAGCCATCTGCACCATTTGTTTATAATTTGTGATAGTCAAGATAAATTGCTAGTAACAAAAGTGTAGTAAAAGAAATTATATGAAACAACTTGATCACATTTGTTTCTACTCATGTTTTAACCAGCATTATTTTTTTTAATGGGCATGGGGACCGGCTTTCTTTTCCTTCCAAACAACTGTGTTTCCAAAAAAGTCCACATAATTCTGACAAATGCTGCAAGGATCGTATTAGTTTAACTTTTCTCCAAATGACCTGTCCTTGTTTTACCCATAAGGATTTAACTGCACTGCACCACAGCAATGGAGCAGCTAAAATTATCTGAAATTCGAAGCCTCAAATCTCTGCTCTAAATTGATGCTGCTTCTCTTTTTCCCCCATCTATCTCTGTCCGTAATTACAAGAGGTGAGATCAAGTCATTATTTTGCAAGTCACAAGTAATTCAAGTTTTAATTCCCAAATCCCAAATAAAGGCATGAAAGTCCAAAGTTGAGTCCAAACTCAAGGCATGCAAGGCTCAAGTCATGTTGAAGTCCCAATCTTTCAGTTTGGTTTTGATGGATGAATGGAGAATTTGTAATTCACATCACATTTTAAGGAAAATGTATTTGTTGATCGACCTGCAGATTCAAACGGTGATAAACTTGCCAAATCCTCCCTGCTGATTCTGCTGATTTTATTCTTGTTTGGTGTTGTTTATTAGATTAGATGATAAAATCTGAAGAAACAAAATACTTTGGCAGTTTAACAATTCATTCATGTAGCAAACAGTCTGCTCATGACGGTCAGCAGCATGGTCACACACTGCTGTGGGATGCAACATCATTCTTCAACCAGTATTGTCATGAATGTGGCCATGTTGATATAAGCAAGTTGATGCCATATATAGTTAATAAGGCTTGAGGTAAGAAATGCAGACTTGCCCCTCCACTCACATAGTTTGGAGACAGTGTCTGTTAAACCCTGCCCTGTGGGGTCAAGCAGTGGGGAAAAAATTTGTTCTTGTAGTTGAAAGGTCAAACCCTACGGAGCCCCTAAGGGGACATGGAGAGAAAAAAAAAGGAACAAAATCCCGACTTATTATCTCGAGATCCCGACTTATTATCTCGAGATCCCGACTTATTATCTCGAGATCCCGACTTATTATCTCGAGATCCCGAGATCCCGACTTATTATCTCGAGATCCCGACATCAGTACATAACGACCTAATCACAGTGATGGAGGACACCCACCCATGTGGGTGTCCTCCATCACTGTGGGGGTAGATATATAGATTTTTATTTCGAGCTTGGGCTTGAGTATAAACACATTAAATCAGTGCTTGACAGCAGACATGGATTTAGTATTAGTGAGAGACATCTGAAGAGAGTTTTCAGAGCACGGGGACTCATTCGGCGCAAGTCCTTTTCCGACTTGGCAGTTTTGGTAGAATTCATTAATAACCAGCTACAGTCCTCTGGACAGCTTCACGGTTACCGATGGATGTACGCTAAATTGCATGTGCATGATATCCTCCTCTGGGACATCTCTGGACCACAGAAAATGATATAAGTCGTCCTCCATAATCAATGTAGACACACTCCCCCACGTTTACCGCATAAAAACATGCCTTTCCCCCCAAAAAAAGTAACTCGCGATTTTTCAGAAATGTCGCGGGATCTCGAGATAATAAGTCGGGATCTTGAGATAATAAGTCGGGATAATAAGTCGGGATCTTGAGATAATAAGTCGGGATAATAAGTCGGGATCTCGAGATAATAAGTCGGGATCTCGAGATAATAAGTCGGGATCTCGGGATCTCAAGATAATAAGTCGGGATCTCGAGATAATAAGTCGGGATCTCGAGATAATAAGTCGGGATCTCGAGATAATAAGTCGGGATCTCGAGATAATAAGTCGGGATTTCTTTCCTTTTTTTTTTTTCTCTCCATGTCCCCTTAGGGGCTCCGTAAAACCAAAAGGGTCAGAGTGTATGTACTCCAGTATTACAAACACATTTTAAATGAAGATTGGCTATATCTTGCAATTTCACTCATCATCGAGAATACAAAAACACAATAGAACAGAATTATTATAACCTGTGTTTTGCCCCCCGAGGTCAGATCAGCATTCACTACTCTAAAAAAAACAGTCTTTACATAATAACCCTTCATTTTTATTCTGTTTTCCCTGTGATGGTCATTGTTTGTATTCCTCCTGTCTGTATACATTACATTTCACAGACTATTGCTCCGTTCCCACATAATGACCTGCAGGATCTGCTGTCTGATTTGCTATAAAATGTGAGGAGACATGACAGTGAAAATGACTTCCAATTCAACTGTGGAGAGAAAAGCTCTGAGGAAAAACACACATCAGATAAATAACAAATAGAGAAGCAGACTCTGCTATCAAGATATGCAATCACGATGCAACCAAGCAGCACAGCAACAGAAAACACACAATTAAAGTTATCTGAGCAATCAAAACAGAGGAGGCATTTTAGGTTTGAACTGTGTTTTATAAAATTACATTTTGTCAGCGACTGTAGTTGGATTATAATTGTGCTTGTTGTTTTCATTTAGGAAGATTTACTCTAGTCTTGAATGATACTGTCATTCAAACTCTATTTTACGGTAATATAATATTTTTACAAACTGCAAACTCTAATAGGCTAAGTAAGAAAAATTTGAAATACAGTTTAGATCATTTTGCTGCTGACTACAATATATTACAGTTCTCAAAAACTAATAGACTTTACTATAAATGTGCAATTATTTTGAATACTATTTATGTATTTCTTTGAAACTGGGAAAAATCTGCACTGACATGCTGTAGTGCTGTTTTAGTTTTAACCAAATGACCCAAGAACAACAACAATTAGATTTAAAGGTACAGCTTATCGTGGATTCAGTACTGACGATACGTTATGGCGTGATCAAGTACACTTCTCGATCTTTGATTCCTTTAACCAGGACTAGTCTAGGGCTCATATTCGAAATGCCACAATAGCTGCAACAACGCAAGATATTTAATATGTTTCTGTCTGCAAGTCCCCAGAAGCCAAGAAGAGACAGAGCAAACAGGCAGCTATTCTAATGTGTGCTTGGCTCTCTTCCTTAACTCGGCTGCAACTAGCATGGATAGGGAAAAGATGGTTTTTATATGTATCTATTTCTGAGTGGCGGCAGATGTTCTGATCCTCCAGCAGCTCTCTGTTCCGGGGGGAAATCAGAGAAAACTACGCACTATAAAATTAAACCACTGACACTTCACTGGGCCTGAAACCAAATAGGGCCGGCAGCTCTGGCAAGCTGGAGCCAATCCATCATTTCTCATTTTTAGAAGGTTCCATCTGTGCTGACTTTCATTAACACTGGCTGTTTCTACACAGAGATGTTTTATTACACATAAACATACAAAGTCCAACCGTGTTTGAAATCAGATGAAAATATGCCAGGGCAGTTGGACAATATGTAAAATGCTTAAAGTTACATTGTAATCTGATTTTATCTGAACTGATTTCAGTGTCTTTATGCATGTTGCATGCAGTTATGTCCCTCACAGGCAGAGAAGTAACGTCTCGGTGTCCTCTGGAAATACCAAACCATTCCATGAAATCAGCAAACTTATCTCAATAGGTGTTGCAATCCTCTATAATCTGATCCAGGTGTTGCATATCAATAATAAATAAAAGGAGCACTAGAAAGGAGCCTTGAGAAACACCTCTTGAGCGCAGATTTATAATTGACCAATGACAGAAAGGAGTCCACAAGTGATGCCTCAAGACATAGTGACAGATTTTTTATAGCTGAGATGAAGTGGGTCAGTAACATGAGCCAAAATATGTGGAACCCTTTGTTTTGGGACACAAAGTAACTGACACAGTATATTTTAGTAAAATGATGCAGTTCTGACTTCTCTTTCATAATATTACCTGTAATGCTGACAAAAAATAAGCTGTATAGGCGCTTATGTTGCTTTTGAAACTCATATTGTATATCTGCATGCCTAGCAGATCTTACTTTCATCTTACTTCAGCAGACCTTCATTATGACACAACTGGAGGTAATGTAGCATAATGAGATATATTTGCAAAATTTTGAGACTCTTAATATCTCAAGCTGTAGATGTTGGTGTATGATAGTAAAATTGTAATTGATATCTCCCCTTAACATCATGAAGTGAATAACATTTTAGGATTGTTGGGTTTTGTTTGTCTTTATGTTTATGAGCATTTTGGCATGCAGTAAATTTGTGGCTAATGATAATAAGAAATGGTTTACAGTGTTATAAACCATAGTGGAAAATTAAGTGTTCATAAAATAAGAATGAAAAGGACAAAGGGAAGATTGCTTTCTGCAGTCTGACTGCAGTCTGAAACACCTTGCAGAATTTACCACCTATAAAAAGTTAAGAAAATGTTCATATAAAGATTGAAAGTAATTAGTTTTGTACATAATACTCATCACAGATGATTAACAGTTTTCAAGGAAAATGGCCATTTTTTATGATCTTATAATTTTAGTGACAGTAGTCGATATGTTTCCATGTTTCACACTGCGACCTTTTAGCCTCTAAAACTGCTTCACTGGTAGCCAACAAACACCCAGTTGAACCTGGATAAGGGGGTTAGGCCTCAGGCATTATAAAAAGAGTAAAGATCAAAAGAGACCCAGCAGCGGACAAAGCGTTCAAGCAGGTAGACTGGTGGAACAAAGCTTTTTTAATTACCCTTTTAATTGCCCCTTTAACAGTACGAATTAGCATTTTAATGACGGGGATGTAATTAGGGTGGAAAAGGCTGCGGAGCTGCAGGCTGCTAATAATGCCTCTCAGCTCAGAGATCACAGCAACAGGAGACAAGAGCAGCTGCACCTGAGCGCCAACACACACTGTTCCACTCAACCAAAAATGAACAGATGCTGCATATACACATGCATACACAGCATGCACAGACACTCACCCAGACATATATCTGTGGCTGTCTGTAGACAAAGCATTTCTGAGAGGCACTGCATTCAACCTTATTGCTGTTTAATGTTCCGGTCTCACCACATGCGCATCTATACAATATATTGGGTATTTTTTAGCTATTCAAACAGATAAAAGGATTAATACATTAAAACAAACCTACCTACCCACCTACCTACCTACCTAACTAACTAACTAACTAACTAACTAACTAACTAACTAACTAACTAACTAACTAACTAACTAACTAACTAACTAACCACATAGATACTGTTCTAATTCAAATGATCAAGCAGCTACATAAAGACATTTTCTATGGATTATGTTTTGATTAGTTTTTGTTTTTTGCATTTGCAACATGTCTGATATTTATTTATATCACATACTGAACACACAGTTTGTGATATAAATCCTATGTATTGGTCACTTAAAGACAATACACAGGAGCACAAAACAGCAATACACAGACTGGAACAAAGAAAGAAAGTTTCTTTCCATATGGATCCGCCCAACAATTCAATCATGCGCACAATATTTTAGAATCCAAGTTACAGTTCTCAAAGAGTTTCTCCAATTTCTGCTGAAAATATCTGTCCTTTTTTCATCAGCAGGTTGTAAACTTTCATATTGAGATAGAGGGAGGTTCATTTCAAACCCACTTCAACAGATGTTCTTCCTTGGCACCATTAAAAGTGTTTGAATAACTTCTTCCTGCTGCAATAAAGAGTCAGGAACACTTCCAAGCTAGTTTAGATGTAGATGATCAACTGGTTTACTTATTGCTTTACTGATGGTTACAGAAACTGTCCTTAAGAAAATCTGAGTGACGTGGCATTCCCTCAGACAATGGAACCTTGTTCCAGTTTGGATCTCACATTTAGGACTGTTTAGGGAAACTCCACTGTTATACTTACTGTAAACATATCATCAGGTTGGTTCTTGTCCTGTTTGTTTGCTGAGCCCTGTCTGTTCCTCAGGTACACAAGTGCCCTCTTACTCCAACAACAACTCATGTTGTTGCTATCTCTTCTAGACAGGGGTAGGTCAGTTCTTTTAGAGAAATACATACATTTGTGAGACAACACTAGCAGACAGCAACAAAAATCCCCAGATGCTCTGCATCAGCGCTCTCCTTGTTCCCAAAATCTGTCCTTGGCAATTACAGTCCAGGTTTTGGAAGCTAACTAATGTACATCCTGGTACTTCCACTTAAAAATAAAGGAAAACAGGCCCCTTGGTTTCTTGTTGCAGTCACTGGTGTGGCATAACTTTCCTGTTTGGTAAACTCCTGGATAGAACAGAGTCTTCAGTTCATCAGATCTGCATACATGAACAAGGGTCAGTGGATTTGAATTATATTTACCATGCTTATCAGATTAAAAGTTGAAAATATTAGCACCTCATTTGAAGAAATTACCAAGCACGGTGGTTTTTTAAAGAAGCAATTGTACTCAAACTGTCCTTCACACAAAATAGGCCAACACAGCTAATTGGCGTATTTCTGACAAAAAAGCAAAAATGAATTGAATGGAACCTCTTGACCCAGAAGTTTAGTTACCCCAGAAGAAATTCTGAAACCTTCACTCTTTTTCACTGCAGTTTATCATTGAGATACTAAATATGTTTGTAGTTATTATTATTATTATTATTATTATTATTATTATTATTATTATTATTATTATTATTATTATTATTATTATTATTATTATTATTATATTTTCCTATTAATTAATTTATTTTTGTGGTTAAAAAAACTCTTAAAAGGCTGGTTAAAATAATAAAAGAAAATGCTGAAATCATTAATCAAGCAGCACCACGTAATTGGAAACTAAAACTTGTGATTTTCACTTGTTATGGTAAAAATATATATATATATTATATGTAATGTAAAGCATTTAAAATCTACTTAAATTCAAAAGTACACACACACACTACAGGAAACCCCCATCAGTGTATCAGACACTGGGAAGCTTTGATGACCATCCTGTAGCAGTTCACATGCAGAGACTGAAGAATAGAAAATGAAAGTTGTTTGGCTAAAGGCTTTCCAGCTAATTAAAAGACTAACCTAGTGTAGCTTCCATGTGACCATTTAGATTCATTTGGCACTGATGCAAGTGGAAAGAGCTGTAAATCTCATTACGAAATGATGGTGAGGATCAAATTAGTGATCAACAGTCGAGCTGCTTTTAAATGCTTATCATCATGTCCCTGTTTGTGCATGCTAAGAAAGCTGTTCACCTGTCCAGGCATCATTTTGTAGAACATGTTCTAGTAATAGCTGGTTCCTCAGGGAAATTTGATTTAAATAATCTCCCCTAATGAGACACTGCTCAGGCAGTTGGTATGGCACGGTTAAATAGTAAGCAGTATACATATTTGTGTGCAAATAATCTTTAAAACTGAGTACTAAAAATTCAAATATGTAATTCTGCCATTCTAAAATGCAAAATGAGTTTTAATGTTCTTTTTTTTTTTTTACTAATTTGTGACTTTATTCAACAACCTACTGTCTCCGTCTCTATGCTTGTATTTTCCTCTTTGCTGAAAGCAAATATTAGGTGTCAAATGTCAGTTTTGTTCAAATGCCAAAATGTTAATTTTATTTTTATGAATAAATTTTTAATTGAGTCTTGCACCAAATAATTACCAAAATATCATCAAATGTTTTTGAAAACATAGAAAACTATCCTGAAAATGTCCATATCAGTTATGATATATTTTATGAGTTAAAATATTTTAAAATGTAACTTTTACTTTAACTGCCGACACAACACTGAAATGCATTTATAATTGAATTTAGTCTTTAGCATATTTAAATATATTTTTATTAGAATTTGACATTTTTTGTGATCAACTTAACATCTAGCTCACCAGTCTTACAGTGTGACAATATTTAGATAGATGTTTTGTCAAAAGAATCTAATAAGCAGTTAATCTTTCAAAGTAATACGCAAAGCAATAATTCCTCCTGCAGATTTTTGTATTTTCTCTCTTTCTTTAGCTGGAGTTTTATTATTTTTATCAGTTAGTATTGGCACCAAAAATAGCAACTTCACAATTTCTGCAGCCTTCTGTATCTATTACTAATTTATTGCTCCTGTATATCTCTAACCCTCTTTAGAGATTGCACATGTTGGGATTGCTTGACCAAAGCCTGGGCAATTAGATGAAGGTGGTGCAAACACAGAGAACAGCAACGTCTTTGTGCAGCGTTACTGCTGTGAGAAACAAGAGGGTTTCTCTGTGCGCTCGAGTCGCCCGTCCTAATTATTTTTCCCAGAGCTGAGGTCACATTCCTCATGGCCTAATCATGGAGTGAGAAGAGCTTGTTATTAACAATCTGAAGACAAACAAACATAATAGCGAATAGGGAGGGGTTTTTTTTCCAGCTTTTTCTCCCCTTTTAGCTAATGGCACAATGATCAAACTTAAACAAGCGAATCTAGAAACCCATGGAGAAAATAAATAATAGATCATCTTGATATTTTAACCATGAGAGTTCTTACTTTAGAACAACAGAACTGCTTTTTTCTCTCTCTCTTCCCTTGAGGCATTCAGAACTGTGTCATGATGACACAGCAGGCAATAATGCTATTAGCAGACTATTAGTGTTATTTGATGTGCATACAGAAAGCCTTCAGCAGATGGTTTAGTGATGCTCAGGGTATTAGGCCTGTTGTCATGGTGAACACAAAAGGCTCCAACAAACTGTTGGGGGAAATTATTGTGATAATAAGCCTCTCTTGTCCTAATGGGTTTGTTTCCAGTAATGACACAAACGGAGCATTCAGAAGAAAAAAAAGCAATCAGGAACACATGCATTCAGTTACTTTCCTTTCTACAAATAAAAATGTAAAATGTCTGCTGCGTTTATGTCTTTTGTGTTACTCTAATATCTTAAAAAATAAAAAATGTGCAAGCAATTTCTGCATGAGCAAACCATCCTCAGTGTGCTGTATCGGTAGCTGCTTGTCAGGATCTCAGAGGAAACAGCACCAGGCAGAACAAAGAATACACAAACAGCTTCAGGATAATGTTTAAGAAGACGATTGTTAATTTCAGAAGAAATTCAAATGTGTCAAACATTACAGGTAAAGAGTAGGAGGATGAGTACAATGGTTGTCACCTAGTCAATACACTAGCTTTATAACCAGCTCAACTGCAATAATGTGCTCATTTAATCAAACTCGTAACTAATTAGTGAGGAAGTGTGTTTACTATCGCACAAGGCAAAAAACAGTATCAGTGTGAGTCTCTGAATTACCTTCTAGGCAATAAGACTGAGATTGATGGAGGTGAAGCAGGAGGAGGACAGTGGGATGATTCAACTCGTACGTTTCAGTTTTCTGAAAGCAATCCACTCATGAGTTGCCATCTCCCACAGAGATATAAAAAACATACAAGTTTTCCTCAAAATGAAAGGTGTTTTGTCAGGTTGATTTCTACCCATACATTTGCTGTCTTTCTAAAAGGATATCTTAAAAGTAACATGAGAGCTCCTGTAAACGTGTTACTCTCACCACAACAAGCAGCGAAAGATGATTTCTGGCAACATTTGTCAAATTTTAAAACACGACCTACCCTCTATTTTACTCTATTATTACTGAGATTTGAAAGTACGTGTTTTCTCTTTCACATGTAGCTAAAATATCCAACCCACCTTAAAGAAACAAATTTAATGTGTCCCATGGTTTATCTCGCAACCGCAGAGGTTATCTGAGGACCAAAACAAAGCAACAACACAAACTGCATCACACACAATAGCGTCCAATCTGTCTAGATAACACAGTCGCATCTGACACACTGCTCATAAAGTGGCCTCCATCACACATTTGCTTTCACACAGACATTTTTCGTTTTCTTATCAAATTTGATATTTTACGAGGCACACTCTTCCCCGTTTACAATGGCGGAGCTGATTCTGCTGAAGGTCACCTCGACATCCAAGCTGAATGAATGACATTTAGAGTACAATTTTTTCCCCAGTTCCTTTGAAAGCTGTTACAGTACATGAACAGAACATGCACAAATCCGGACTGAATATTTGTACATGTTGCCTTGCAAACGGATTCCAGGTTTTTCTATTTTTTTAGCTTTAGTGCAGTTGGCTGCAGCTACAGTAGCAACCAGATCACCAGAACCTAAAGACTTTCCGTTAATGTGCATTTGTGATTTAGAAGCAAATTTAAATAAAAACGACAGAACCATGATATAACACACAATAACACCATTGAGAATAGCAATTTAATATTCAAGCAGGGAATGTATCATCAAAAGAGCAGGAATTGAAAGTAAAATGAAACAAAAACTTTACAATGACAGAATTAGCAGAAAAACTGCACTTAGAAAAAAAAAACACAAACCTGAGAAAATTCAAACTTAAAGGGATCCATGAAGACTGCATTATGTATCTTGAAAAAGTAAATCCATAACTGAAGACTGCGTTTTCTTTGTGGTTCACAGAGTGAGCAGAACCAGAAACATGCTGAGAGACATGAAAAAGATGTTTAGAAACTCTTTAGTAAAATTAACTCACAAAAAGGACTCTGTACGTTTATTCACTGAAAATTTAATTTCAAAGATTAGAATCATAGAAAGATTAATCATAAGCCCATATTATTCATAGCTGGATTATAAAATGAGCAATTATAACTTCAGAAAATAACCAAAATTTAAAACATTTAGACATTGATTCATATGGTTTATTGTAACAACATTTAACAATTTGAAAAACAATTCATTGAATGGGTTTGTTAAGATGTAGTTTGTGGAATCTGATTTGGAATAAGGACATAAAAGTTTAGAAATTTCTGTAGATTTACAGATGACACTTGTTTCTGTTATGAAAGAATGGTATTTATTTTCTAACCCTTTTGAAAAGGGACATGTCTCTTTGTGCGCCTATCCAGGTTAATCAAGTCATCCCTGTCCTCATGCCTCTCCCCATCTCTCCTCCGGAGCCCTGACCTTTATCTTCAGTTAAATCTTATTTGCCTTCAGGACTTTGTAGGGTTTTCCACTCCTTCATAATCTGTTTGTAGTGTCCTACAGACTTTTCATTGCTATGACATTAGACCAACCCCCCACCCCCCCAAAAAAACAAAAAAAACATGGTAAGCTATTTTATACCCCACATTCATTTGTGGTTGACTTTTAGTGAAGCACTTTGAAAGCATCTGGATGAGATGGATCGTGAGATCCGTTCTACTCCAGGGAATTTCCTCTGTTGATGAAGATTACCTTACCTTATATGTGTTTCATTAAGCAGCTCCCAAAGGAGGACTCTAAGCTATGAAAAGGGGAAAATTAATAAAAAAGTAAGTTCTCAGAAAAGGTTAACAGTGAACCATTAATAACACACAATAACCTTTATCACTATTGGACATCTTTTTTTATATTTTTTGGTCAGGAATTCACAAACAGAGGAAAACAGATTCAAGATGATTCAACTGCATTTACAATTCATTTGAAATGTGGTCTTCTGTTAGCATCAGATGTATGCTCAGTGTTAGTCATTTAGTCCATTTGGATGAAAAAAGCATTTATTGAGCTGTTTGTTATCATTGACCACAACCCACTGAACACACAGAGGGGGAGAGAAGGGAACGATACGACAGAAAATAAGATAAAGGCTGCTGGAGCATTTTAAGAAAGCTCGAGCTCGTCACATGACCAGTTTAATTTAAAATATTAAAGATGGCTGTTTGTACAAACGTATTTTAGTAACTTTTTTGCAAACAACAGAAGTGCAAGGCTGCTCAGCGGGCCTAAGCGGACACCATGTATTACCAGGCATCATGAACATGTAATACAATATATTCGTTGTTTTTGGGAGGAATGGGGGATTAGGTAGAGTGATATAGATGTTGGAATCCTGTAAGTTGTATAGACAACAACTTACATCATGGCTGCTTAAAGATGCCTGCCTTCAGCATGTTTAACTGACCTTCATATTTTTGCTCCAAGCAAACAAGTTTTCAACATTTCTGGATACTTTTATTAACGGTTGTGCTCAAAATAAGTCTTATCTAAATGCCCTTAAATATCTTTACTATTTAACTACCTTTATTTAGCTATTTTTTTCATTTCTGGATGGTGTTTGAAGCTTAAAAGATGGTGGGACAAAATAAATAAAAAAATATAGGGCATTCAATTTTATTATTGGCTGACTAGCAAAAAGACATTTTCCCTAAGTCTGCATGTTATTGGCTGATCGGCTTCTCATGATGACTCCGTCCCAAGAAGCTGCTGACTGTTGAGGACTGAGGCAGCTAAAATCACACCGAGAACAAAATACAATTGAACCTTTGCACCAAACAAACAAACTAAAAAAAACCTAATAAAACAACAGCCAACAAGTAGATCATAAGACTGAATGTCTGATGAATTAAAATACTATTATTTAGTTAGTAGTATGTTAATATGTTCAACATACCATGCAGCTAAACTAAGACATCATGGTGAAAACTTAACTGAACTTAATACTGAAATGCTTACCATAAAAACACAACATAAAGGAGGAGACTAAATTGGTTTTTTCCATTTTAGGTATTTTACAAAAGCAGGCTTCCAGACACAGCCAGCTTACACACACACAGATGGAGAGATTGAACTGGAAAACTCTGGACTGCAAAGCTCTCAATGCCATCTTCATTTAAGCTGAGATTCAAAAGAAATGGTGTAGCTGGGAAAGCTTGTATTTCTTGAACTTTAATACCAACCTAACAGAGCAAATTTACTTATATATTGAGACAACTCTTTTTTTCTGTCTGCTGCCAAATATACATGATAAATGATGTATTTATGGTGACCAGCCTAAAAAAAAAATCAGTCTTCAGACTCAAAACAAATTTGAAGCAGTTAAGTGATTGATGGAGCTACAGCTGTTTCTTTTTATTTGTTTACGAAATAGAACACTAAATGGTTCAACGTCAATTTGAGATAAGATGGAAGTTTATTTTAGTTGAATCATGACCTCCTGCCTAAACTGCAGCACAAAGTGACTGTTACCCATCATAACATCCAAAGAAATTGATGCACCACAGTGTGAAAAAGACTCTCTCTGCAGGCTCTGTTGTGTGGATGGAGAGGAGGGAGCCGGTCAGTTTTCTGGGATCTGTGACATTCTTCAAGGCCAGTGTTAGATTAAAGACCAGAACTGTCATCCCTCTGATCAAATATTCACAAGATTCTCTATGAAAAATGTGCTTTTAAAGACAGACTGTTAGAAAACAGGGCTGCTATTTGTGAATATTTGTGACAGTCCCATTATATGTATCAAATAATGTTCCATTGCTGAGTGAGACGTTTAAGCCCCAAAGAGATTTTTGACTTTTCTTTCCCTTTCTTTTTTTTGTTGTTGCTATTTTCATGTTTTATTTTGCATCTTGTTTGGTACTGTCATGTCCTCTTTGACACTTCACATAAAGAAGAAATGGGGATCCTTGATTTTAATGTTACTCAGACTTTTTTTTTAAATTACGCTTTTCTGCTTTTTCCCCACATAGACGGAATGTTCTGTCCACATATAAACTTAAAATAGGTTTTTGAACAATGGCAGCATTTTCAGAACAATCCATAAAGTGCTTGTTATTCACCATGCTTCTGCTTGATGTGTGGAGTGTAATTTTAAACCAAGGTAACTGCACTATTAAGTTGAAGAGCAAAATTGAATCTTATAAATATTGTAATTGTATGATTAACCATACATTATTTTCATACAAAACCTTGAACCATCTGCCACGAAGCTCTCTAAAGGGGTTCCACAAGGAGCCGCCCTTGGGTCCTCATGTTAGCACTTCATAATAATGATTGGCCATCTTATTTTCTAACTGCAATATTCAAATGTATGAAGATGATACAGTATTCCTTTTACTTTGTATCAATATAACACATGTTGCTGTCATGAAGTGCGGGGTGTGGTGGTGAGGCAGACGCCATAGACCCAGGTACGGAGTGAAATGGTGGTTTTAATGAACAAAAACTAGACACAAAATAGTCCAAATAGTCCAAAAATCAAGGCAGCACTGCTAAGCAGAATCCAGGGCTCTACGCAGGTAGCAACATGGCACAAGAATGAACTGAGACAACGGACTGAGGAACATCAGACAAGGACCCGACGAGGAACAAAGGACACAGGTGGGGTTAAATACACAGAGGGTAATTAAGGAAACGAGACACACCTGAGAAACAATCAAGGGGAGACAGGACAACACGGAGACTCAGAGACACAGAAACTCGAAATAAACACACAGAAAAACACAGAACATGACAGTTGCAAATAAATAAAAAAATAATCATGATCTAGATTCTAGATTGTGGGGGCATTTCTGGTTTGTTTGTTTTCTGAAGAATATCTCCATAACTGATTGTAGCTTTTTATGTAGGCAATGGTAATTAATCTAAATAACATACATTTTTACTGTATTGTTTCATTATAGCGCTATTGTTTAAATGTTTGATTTTTATAGTTGGATCTTGTATTTATGCAGTGTGTTGTCCGTTTGTTGATTCTTTCTGATATATTTTTATTGTGACTGTAACATCGGAGACATGAAATAGCCTTTTGCTAACTAGGTAATGTGAGTAAGGTCATGGAATTCATGCAAATGTATTTACAAGACGCAAAATGTCATATTACTATGAGCTTGTTAGAAAACTAAATTCATATTTGAGGTGGTAAAAGACTAACAAACTACAATGACACTTTATCAACTAATCGTTTGTCTACTAGGATACTTTTCAAATAACTATGAGATTCTGGAAAGCACATGAACAAACCAACCTGGATAGTGTTCAACATCTGATATCCAAATCTAAAAGTTCTTGATGGGGTTAGAGAGAACTGAAAGTTTAATTTGAAGTGAATTTGATGGACTGAAAAAGTTGATAGGCTCAGTGTAACTTCACATGGAAACATAAATCTTGTTCAGTTGAGGAAAAAAGCGCTAAATGTCACAACAGTCTTTGTGAAATTGTAGACTATTAAAACCCACTAACACAGCTTTGTTCCCACATGAGCTTGGTTAGACTGAGTTGTTTTAAACTGTTAACGTCAGCTAAAACAGATGATCTAACTCTAACTAGTTGTTAACCTCGCACACATTTAGGATTCATTTACTTCTTCAAAAAGCTTATGTTGATATGATTTTTTTATGACAAGACCCAAAACTGTTACTAACAATACCTTCACAGAAAATCTGAACTGAATGTTTTGCATTTATTATTTGGTACACATTTGTAGAGTTTAATAATAGAAAAACAAAGTTTTGGAACATATGGTTTCCAAAACTTATAAATATTGTAATTGTATGATTAACCATAAACTATTTTCATACAAAACCTTGAACCATCTGCCACGAAGCTCTCTTGTATGTTATAGTCTATAGAAAAAGAAACTCCTACTTCAATCATACTTCAAAAAGCCTGATTGGTCAATGTTTGAGGTTTCACAACAAAATCTAGTTCTTTGGAATCAAACCATGAGTAAATAAGGATGACTCAATACTTTTGCACAGCTGTGTATTTATATGTAGCATGTGTGTGTGCGTGTTGTGTGTGTGTGTGTATTATACCAAACAGCCTTGGGCTCAGCGTGCAACCAACCACATTTATGCAGAAATGAAAAATGTCAATAGAGCTTCCTTCCATAATATTGCCTATTTCACTGGCACATAACACTGTCCTTTGACTCATGGACATAAATTCAGTGGACACAGCACGGCGAACTGAATAATGATTAATGTAACTTTCATCCTGGGTTTGCTTCACTTGCTGTGGCCTTGGCTCCTTTAATAGTCATGGAACAGTGGAAAAATGTGATTCTGCTTGTCCTTCAAATAAAATGTTTCTGTAATGGCTTCTCATTAAGGGATATATATTCATATACAGGCACATTCACTCCACCAATTGCTTTGCCCTTTTTATATCTTTCACAAGCGTGTTAATGAAGAACTCTGGTGGATCAGAGCTTTAAAGCACTTGCAAAACAGCATAAAGTACCTCAGCTGCTGAGAAGTATTAATATAATTATCAAGGTTATATCAGGTTGCTTTTAATTCAATTGTCTCTCAACATTTCTCAGCTATGTCAGTCAATGCGCCTGCCTTGTCTTCAAAGCAACAGAAGACTTATCCATTCCAGTACCATTAAAACATCAATGTCTTATTTCTGCTAAATGGCAGAGGAAAGATAATTGGCATGTGTGCATGCATATTAATTAACTGATAATGAGACGATAAGGCCCCTCTCTACCTGCAGGTGTGGAACCACTAATCAATTGGCAGTGAAATGGGGTAAAAACTCTGCTTCTTTTATCCCACCACTGAAATTAAAAACCTATTTAGCAGCACGTTTTCCAACAAAGTGCTTTTCATTTATCTTCTCCAGCACATTATTCAATCACAGTTTCCATTTGTATAATGGTAATATTTTCATGTAATTTCCCGCTGCCTCAGAGATGGGTTTTTTTGATATGGCTTTGTAAAATGGCTATTCCATTCCAGCTCCATTCACTCGCTGGTAATAAACTTACAACCTATATTTCAGATTAAATGTCTTCAGCAAATGGAGCCAGTCTCAGATTTCTCAGTGCTCTGTGGGAAGATCGCTTCTGCTCCCTGGTGGCGACTTTAGAAACCATCCAAGTGGGGCTTCCTGCCCTCTGGTGGCAAGAACAGCAAAGTGTCAGAGAATCGATTTAACCCACATCTTGGCAGACTTTCATTTGCTGTGTAAGGTTTCCACGGCTTCTGACTGTCCAAGCAACAGACACCAGAAGTCTGATATGCAAAGCGAGCTGTATAGTTGAGAGCTGCAAGGATTCCCAGAGCTGAAACATAAGCTGACTATCTTAAAGGGTTACTGCTTTAGCCTGCAGCACATTTGGAAATGTTTGAAAGAATGTTTTGTGTCTATCGGTCCTGACCAGAGGTGTGCATAAGGAGAAGTGTGGGGGAGGAAAGAATGAACTCATGAATTGCTGTGAAAACAGAGACAGAAGATGCAGAGCATGAAAGGGGGCGTGAAAATATCTAAGGCTGAAAAACAGCCAGGCAGGATCAACTGAGCCTTGCAAAACACGCTTCTGCAATTCATTTATGTTACATTCACAAACTTCAATTGATCTTAATTGGTTTACATGTCATAGACCAACAAAACGCAGTACATCACTGGAAAATAAAAGGAATAGAAAGAAATATTTTTCTTTACAAACAAAAAATCTTAAATGTTTGGTATGCAATTGTACTCACCACCTCCCCTTTATATTAATACACATTTGAATACAATTCATTGCAACAAATCATTTTCAAAAACAATACAATATTTGTTCTCCGCCTGAGTACTTTGTAGGCTGCATAGGTTTGAACTCTGGTGAACAAACAGCCTCTGGAGGATCAAGGAACACAGCAGAAAGGATCAGGAAGAAATCTGAACATTGGCTTATTAATGACCTGAAAGGAGTCTGGCACAACTTACCAGGAACTGACATACACCTAACCTGGCAACCCAAACAAGAAGAGCATGTATCTAACTAGAAAATTTCTGGAGAAATTTAAGGGGGCTGCGAAAGTGTTCCCGTCGATTGGAACCTAGAGTTCTGATGCTAAAAATTAGCATCAATTCTAGAGTAAGCTACAATGTACTCAATAGAATGTGGAAAGTCACAAGCATGTTGAGTAACATGGACTTACTCCATTCAGTATGTTAAATTTAGTGCATAAGCTAAAATTTGCCAAAATGCTAATGTTAGCCTAAGTGCTACCAGTAGCATGTGGGGTATCACTGGCATGTTGTTTTAGATTGACTTCCTCCATTCAGTGTGCTAAACATGGCTAATAAATTTTTTAAAAATTGCTAAAGAGCTTATTTTAGGGAAAAGGCTACCGCTAGACTGCTACTGAGGGACAGTGCACTGCTATTGCTAATGATTGTGCTACAAAAAACTTACGATTTCTTCTGCTCTTTTGAAACTTATCTTACATTATTTAACACAAATTGTGCATATGGTGAATTTGGCAGAAAAATAATTTTTTCTTTTTTTTGTCATTGGTGGTAAATATATTTTAAAAGTAAAAATCTGATTTATACTTTGTGACAGTTCGTTATCAGAAAAAAACACTCATCTCTTGACACCAGATTAATAACAAGCAATATTATTGTTTATAAAACAAAAGCTCCTTTGAAATACTTATCTGGTTAGACACTAGAAATTTATAGTATAAACATCTCTTAACACCAAATTAATAACAAGTAATACTAGACAATTTCTGAAGAAATTTAGACAGGCCCGCCAATGTGTGCCAGCCGGTTGGACCCAAAACAGATATTCTAATGCTAAAAATTAGCAACAATGCTAAGCTTAGCTAAGCTGTACTCAATACTATGCTAACTAACATTACTTATTCCATTGAGTTTGCTAAAATTAGTGTATAAGCTAAGATTAGCCAAAATGCTTATGCAAGCCTAAATGCCGTCAGTGGCATATGGGGTATTACTAGGATGTTGTCTTACATTGACTTCCTCCATTCAATAAAAAATGTAAAATAGTTATTATAGGGAAAAGGCTAATGCTAATTCACTAGTGGGGGGCAGTTAAATGCTAATATTTTTGTTAATGTTAATGCACCACCTTGCAGAGGTGATCCTGATGACACAGAGGTTGACGGACAGTAGTGCAGCGTTGCATCCTCTTGCTGACAGGCCTTCTTTCACCCTCAGACAGGCCAATCTGTACACACACCATCTCCGACACCACAGACTCCATCTCAGTCCCCATGCAACCCATTTGTCAAGTCAAACAACCTCAGAGATGTGGCTTTCTAGTTTCAGAGGTGACCCTATCAAAATGACCCCTACGCAATGGCCATAAATCGTTTGCTTTATGTAGCACTATATCCATCTAAAAGGAGAATAAAAAGACATATATCATGCTAGTAAGTATATTGTCCCAAAAGATCTGAGAATCTGAGAGAACTTCAAAATAAGTTTCACTTGGAAAGATGATTAAGACGGGGATATCTAGTTAAAGCTCTGTCTTTTCTTCTGCTTTTTCTCCAGATGTTTGTGTTCGGTTTCTCCTTAAGCATTTCAGAGATCCACCACCGCTGTGTCTTTGCTTGTATTTCAACCCATTTGACTGATACAGAGCGAGCACACAGCTGATGAGATCACTGAAGCTTCAAAATAAAGGCCATCACCTTAAAATCTCGGTGTTGTAGGCTCAGGTGGTTTCGCTCTCCAAAGCATCCTGGAGTGTTGTTGTGTTTGGTAACTTAACCATGTCTTAGCTTTATTTTACAAGCCTTTGTCTGCAGGATTATACAGCCGTTTTAAAATCACCTCCTTAGCAATATTGGTTAAGAATTAACAATAAAGCTTGCCAAACAATGACTACTGATAAAACCTTGCAGTCACAGCCTTTGTTACTGACTTTCTGCCTATAAAACTGAATAAGATGGGTCAAGTTTTTTGAGTATCCTTCCACAAATTCTTAGAATAGTTTGCTGGAACATAATTCTTAAAATTTTTCCATTATGTGTTTGAGGTGTTACCTTAAAATTCCTCCCCAGATGTGCCTCCGATGTTGTGAATTAGCCTTTTAAAAAGCTTAAAGTGTCTTGAGATCATAAAATGGGTTTTATTTGTTAAATCATTGTAGATATAAATTTCTGAACATTAATGAAACAGAAAAAAAATCTCTCACTATTGTGGCAATATTTAGTATTTAAATACTGAAATGTTGAAAATATTTACAACACAAATCAATTTTGTTTAAAGTATCTTTAATTTAATATTTGGTTTGATACACATATTTTTACTAAAATAAAGCATATTTTGCTACACACATCTTCAACATATATGGAAAGTGCACATCTGCTGCTGCACAGAGTTGTGACAAATACTGTTTGCTCTAACTTCAGTTCCCAGATCAAATTAAATTGAAGATAATCAGCAGAAGTTCAGCAGATAAACTTATAAGGAGTTTTTTCTCCAAACAAAAAAAAAAACAAACAGCTGAAATGGGAAATCAACAAGTTGACCACTACTTGTTGACTATTCTGAAAGGCCTTCTTGGCTTGTGTTCCTTCAGCTTAGTTATGATATTTGGACTGTAATGCGTACAGTTCTTTGAGTGGTTAGAATGACTTGAGAGGTGCCATATAAATTCAGTCCATAAACCATCTGATTTTAATGCTTTCATATGGCTCACTATACAATCATTTAAATAAATACTGGAATTTCTGGACATAGAAAAACAAAGCTCTCTTTTTTGCAGCTGTTCATCATGGTAAATGTAAATAATAAACATTGTGCTTTCACTTTTAAAAAACTTTTAAAAATTTTTTACATTCAGCACAGTACAAAGACACAAGTATGAAAGTTAAAAATAGGGTGCTGTACAGCTAACGCTTCAGATTGTTATTGCTACAATAGAGATAAATGGGCAACATTCCTCATACATGAATTAGATGGAGATCTGGGGAGTTCTTCAATAATTTTTGTTTTGTTGTAGGATGTATCATCCTGCTAAAAGAAAACAGCAGAGATATGCCTCCGTAGGTCAGAGTTAAGTCTCCTGATCATGAACGGCAAGACGGAAAAAAATAAAAATAAAAAAATCAAAGCCATCCATGTGATGTAAACGAAAATGTGACTCTTCAGACTACACTATTGTCTTTGATTGCTCCATGATCCTGTTTTACTGCTCAAGTACTCCATGTTGCTTTTTTTATAGTAGATAAGTATCAGGCCAGTAAGAACTGTTCCTTCTTGGAATACTGCAGACTGGAAACATCCCACTAAAGCTCTAACCCCTTTGTCAAACCACCAATCTTTACCCATATCCAACCCCCCCCCGGTGTGAACACATCAGCTTTGAAGAAAAAGTGTTCACTTGATGCATAATATAAAATAAATTAAACACTTAAAAGTTACCAATACCGAAAATAGCATGGAATTTGTAAAAACTTTCAAAAGAAAATATCTGACACTGGCTCACTTCTACAAATTCTAAGTACAAAAGTCCAAATTCCTTTATCAATTGTTACAATTGCACCATACTGCTTAGTGAAATACTTTATCATGCGTTTGGGTTAGAAAGCCTATTTTTTCTGAAAAAGGTTTACAAAAATATGTACGGCTTCAAAGGGAAATATTCTACCAGGACGCTGTTTGTTGGTCTCATCTTTTTTTTTTTTTGTTTCACATGCAAGTTCACTATAATAGAGTTAAAGCAGGTGTAACCTGGTTGTATTTCTCTTTTGTTATAACTACACAAAATGCCGCTTTTTTGGTTATTTGTATTGTTTCTTACCTGACTGAAACACCTCTAAAAAAACTGTCATTCTTTTAACCGTGTTACTTTAAGAGCGGAAGCCCCGCCTTTTAATTTCTTCTTCTGTGGTATTGTCTTTAAATTGTTTGTGCCCCTTAGACCCTCCCCTTGTGTTATGTTGTTCTGCGGGAGAGGTGTGTGCTGTTTATTTTTCATCTAAATACATCCAGTTTATTTATAGATTTATCAAGTTAATTTCTGTAATGTACTTTTGTTTTATGTAGGAGTTGGAGTGGGCAGCCTATAACACGGTTGTTTTCTGTTAATCCTTTTTTAAAGACAAACCGTGTCACAGCCTGATCATTTAATAAAACCAGCACAAAGCAGAAAGGATCCAGTTACACAGGAACCGTTTCAATTAAGTAGTTTTCTTTTAAATGAGGAGTTTCTACATTAAAAAAAATGAAGATTTTAAATAATCACAACATAGATTTACAGTTAACTTAAGTTACGCTCAATAAAATTGCACAAGTTAATGTTAATCAAACAGTTAATTTTGCACATATTTTTAGTAAAAAAAAATGTGCAAAAATAACTTATACGGTTACAGTGAGTTATGTGTACATCCATGTCAATACAACTCACTCAAAATGATCAAATTAGTTTAGTTGTGTAAACTTAAGATGTACAACTTGCACATACTAACATTTTTAAGTTTTGGAAACTTAATATTTTTGAGGCAAGGAATTTGCATAAATATTTAAAGTAAACTTCACTTATTGCGTTTTACAGTGTGTATCATCAGGGTGGTTCTGGTTGTTCTGGTTCTGTGCCGCTGACCGATCTTTTTGCAGATTTATCAGTCGACTCTGCAGAGCTGATGGATTTTCCAAGCAACTTTGCTTGGATGAAGGCCCATCTTCTTCCTCCGTTTTAAACGACAGCGCACGTTTTCTGGTTCCATTGTTGATCTTACACAGGTCCTGTGTAAAGAAATAGGAATTTTATTACAATTTTGAAATGTTACCCAATATAAAGCGGATAAAAAGATGAAAATGTACTGTATGTCTAGTGTAGTAAAGTTCAATAAAAGTGACCTCTCTAGAGCTTTTGCCAAATTTATAGATGTATTTGGGAGTATGTTGAGGGACATCTTGTCTGTTTAACGGTGAGACGGTGAAGTTAACACCCTTCATTGGGTGATAACTTTTTCTCGACGGAGGTGGCGGCAATGGAGATATAGGAGGAGTCTCTCCCTGCAGAAGAAAATAAATATTAGTGGTTAATATAATATTTGTTTGCATTATTGTTTTGATTTGGTTTGTCAAGGTTGATCAAGATGACTTTTGAAAACAACTAACATACCCCATAAGTTTGGGCAAACTTCTCCGCAAACGGCTGCAGTTTTATGCTGTAGAGGTGGTAGAAATTGATGAGGCTGCCTCTCTTATCCTCCACTGAGTTTTCTTCTGGTGTCGGAAAAGCAGCTCTATGGGTTCCAAGATCTGTCAGCAACAGCGTAATAAAAGAAATCAAGTCTCAAACAAACATCTGAAGCTTCCACAAGACTTTAGTTACAGCAAGAGATTAAATTAGTAACTTCTTAGGGTCGCTTGCTCTGGATTGTATTTACTGAGGATACATAAATGAAGAAATTCAAAGCTACACACCCATTTTTATGACATAAAATTCCAACAACATAAATTTTACATTTTTGTTTGAAATGGAAAAAATGGGAATGAATACTTAAAGAATAGACAAACCCATAAATGTGGTAACAGTAAATTATTGTTGTGTTAGTGTCAGATATGTGTGCAAAGAGGAAAACTAAAATCTGAAGTTACACTACTATGATGGTTATGTTATCATTTAAACTGCTACAATATTGTTTTTGTTATTATGCAACAACTTTATAGCAGCCTTGCTAACAGGTAAAACAGAAACAAAATATTATTGGGTGAATTCACAAGTTAATACTTCTATAAAAAATAATATTTAATCTCTGGTGAACACCCGAACAGACAGAAATCATACCCATCATCTCTTTGGGAAGATTTTCCAAAGGTGACTCTGAGTTCAGCATCTCTTTGGAAACCTGAGGGTGAAAACGTTCAGTTGACATTTAGCAACATTTGAGGCTTCAAAACATGGCAAAAATGACATTAGATATACATAAAGAACAGTAATAATGAAGCTGCCATGCCCCCAAAAAGTATTCACATCGCTTCATTTTTTCACATTTCTAGTTATAGCCTTATTCCAAATTGTATTAAATTATTAAATGAAACTCTTTCCCAAAAGTCTATATGCAAATACTATTTGCATATAGTATTTGCAAATAGTACTCACATTTATACTCATATAAACACATTTATGTGAGTATTCACAACCTTTGCAATGAAGCTCAAAATTGAGCCATTTCCACTGACGGTCTTTGAACTTCCCCTCCTCCATACCTTTTTTTTGCTTACATAATTTCCCTGTTTCAATTATACCATGCTCTAAATATAGTCTCCTTATGAAAATATAATAAAATAATGGAAGTCATCTTATTCTTAACCAAGAACATGATCTCAGACCAATCAATACATGTTCAAATCAAATAATGATTAAGGTTACTGAGCCAATGACAGTAAAGATAGTGAAAAACTCCCAACACTTGGATAAGTCAGAAAAACAGCACTTACACTTTCATTGGTATATGGCTCTGTCATAGATCGATAGAGAGATGTCTGAGGAGATAGAGCGGCTACTATCTCCTCAAACGTTAGCTTGTACTTGGTAGCCTGCAAAAGCAAACAAGAAAAGCTAGAAACTGAATTGGTGATTTCATAAACAACATATCACTCAGGATGATTTTTTGTATTCTCATACTTTCTGAATTCGGTATTACAATTGTAAACACACACTCTCTGGATTTTGCTTCACAGTGGTTCAGATCTTTTAAATTTATTACCATTAGCAAACTTTCTTTCATTTTTAACCCAATGATTTTAACAGAGTCCTTGTATCAGAGAGAATAAAAGTAACTTTTTTGTTTGTTTCAGCTACACAACCTTCTGCATAACGGACAATGCAAGAAAGACCATTTAAAAGCCTTCTCCAAAACTTTGTTGCCTTGTCTGGCAGGATTTTTATAGTCATGTTATTTTTCTGGTGTCTATTTTTGCATAAAACAGCGATTCTCGATTATTAGTTTTTGACATCTAGACATATTGTAGCCCAACATACATTTTGTCTTCAAAAACAACCAGATGAAACTGAGCTGAGAGAACAAAACCAGAAGAAAAAGTCTGCAGTAAAAAACAACATATAAAAGTATAAAAACATGGAAACCGATATGGGAGGGCTTAACAAATCAAAGCCCACCTTTGCTATGATGTAGATGGCGCTAATGAGCAGGTGGTCCAGGTGACCGTCTTTCATGAGGGGAGTGTGCTGGGACAGGGAATTCTCCAAACAGGTCCACATCTTTGACATCAATTCATCAGAGACGTGTAGTTTCAAACACATTTCCCTCAGACGCTCTCCCATCTCACTGTAAACCTGATCACAGGACAAAGCACAGCTGCAGAAAACAAATATTTTAACAGTGGAAACTTTAAAATATTTTTTAAAGTTTCCAGTGGAAAGTTCTGGGAGTAAGAACTCACCATCCTAGCAAACTGGTGTAGGAAAGGTTGCCCCTTGGGTCTGCTTACAGCTGAGGAGCAATGCTGGTGGTCTGAGGTCGTGGACGACTCTGCTTCCAATATTACATCTGCTAGCAAGCACACAACTTATTGTATTTTAAGTTTTTTTCAATAAACTTAAGCAAAAGGAAGCTTTATCACTCTTTGTACCTTCTTGTGGGTTAGATTCCGGCTGACCTTCGACATTTGTTGGGGAAGTCAGCTGCGTGTGGCATTAGAAACCAGTTGGGATAAAGCAATACTGAAGTCTTTTCGATAAAAACTAAACACATGTCAGTATTTTACAGGTGAATGTTTTGTTTTGCAATGGCAGACCTGGTGTTTGAAAGGTGGAAATCCTTCATTGTCTTTGATTTTCTCCCACAGGAGAGAGTGGCTGGCCCAAACAGAGCTCTCTAAAACACTTGTTCCAATTAGCTTAAAGCGTTTGATCAAGTCCATAAATTTTCCCTTCCAGAATCTTAATAGGAACTGGTTATGTACCTGTGAAACCACAAGACAAAAAAATCTAAAGCAGGTAACTCAGATTTTACAGCACGTCTTGAGAGTTTTGTGTATCAAACCTTTAAGAAAAGGTAGGAATCCAGTTTGAAAACTTTGAGGAGCAAAGTGACGTCACTGGCTTGAAATTTCAGGGCGATCTGCAAGCAACAGGCCACCAGGCAGCGGTGCCAAAGGTCATCCTCCAAGAAGCACTGGATGTGTGATATCACAACAAAAGAACTATTACGTCACATCAAACCAAAGATGTGAGAGGAGAACAAACAAAATCAAAATTTGGATTCAAAATTAGCAGTACACACTGAAGGTCCTGCATGTTTTATGCGTTTCCCTGCTGCTGCTCACCTGGTTTAAATGAATGGGTAATTAACATCTAAAATATGCAGCACAGTGGGGCCAGAGGACCAGGGTTGGTGACCACTGTTACACACTATCTAGCAAAGGGATCTCCAATTCCAGCACTGTGACTGTCCATAAGGAAACTACAGTACAGACCAAAAGTTTGGACAAACCTTTTAATTCAATGAGTTTCCTTTATTTTCATGACTATTGACATTGTAGATTCACACTGAAGACATCAAAACTATGAATAACACATGTGGAAATATGCACTAAACAAAAAAGTGTAAAACAACTGAAAATACCCCTTATATTCTAGTTTCTTCAAAGTAGCAACCTTTTGCTGTGATTACTGCTTTGCACACACTCTGCTTTTTCTTGATGAGCTTCAAGAGGTAGCCACCTGAAATGGTTTTCACTTCATAGGTGTGCCCTGTCAGGTTAATAAGTGGGATTTATTGCCTTATAAATAGTCATGAAAATAAAGAAAACCCATTGAATTAGAATGTGTGTCCAAACTTTTGGTCTGTACTGTACATGCAAATGCAGTTCTTAGTGTGGCCACACGAGGGCAGCATACTCACAGTGATGACACCGACACCAGACTTTAATCTAACCTGAATGCCAGTAAGACTTTCTAAGATGGTGTAGTAGAGTTCTGTGGCCTTTGAGAAGCACTTTTCCTCCAGCTCTGAAAACACCAGACAGTTTAAATGGAAGCATTTTGTTATTAAAATGTTCTGTAAACAAGTAATGGAGTAAATGGGACTCTTTTAGGGTTACCTCTTTTAGCGTTGTCATGTTGATCATCCTTGCAGTGCTGCAGAAACTCTTGCAGCATGTCTTTCAGTCTAATTTTTATTCCCTGTGTGGGATCTCTGGAGCAGGTCCTGAAGTCAATGTATTTTTCACAAGAAGAGGGAAAAAAATATGTGTCAGAAATCATTTCTAAATGTGAATAAAAACAGTCTGTAAGTAAACATTTTCATATATTTAGTGGCTTTCACAAAAAACTTTATCTTATTTGTTCAAAAACTATTGTTTTAATAAGCAAAGAATGCAAACATTGTAGCTTATAAATACTGATTTGCTAGGGAAACTATAAGTCATTGCCACAGGAGCGAGGAACTGTTCTGTTGCAGCGCTAACCTGAATAGAGTGATCAGACGGTCACTGGGGCCGGGCCCCGGCTTTTCTACGTTAGGTCCAGGAGCGGTTGCCATGGTGAACTCTTCACTGACGGCGGTCAAAGAAGGAGGCCGCGACTAACTGATGAAAAATAAGATCAAGAACTCTCAGAAACAGAGAACAAAATCACATCTATAAATATTTGTGATACATAGACTGGGTTTTACCTGGCCAATGCCGATTTCTGATTTTCTTTGAAGTATGGTCTGTCAATCCAGACTTTGTTTTCTAAGGACTATGACACATAAAACGGAAAAATAGTGCAGTGGTGGGGAATTTAAAATTTCCAATAAACACACATTGGCAAGACTACAAACAAATTAACAGCATGATTAAATATTTTTTACGATTGTCACAAAAAGTTTAGGAGACCACAGAGTCACACCCTGCTTGTATATAAAGTCTGAAGCTTAGAAAAATAGCTGGGTACCTCCTTGGTGAGCACTACGCACTCTTCAGGCGTTCTCTTATATTTTCTACATCATTTATTTATTCAGTGATGCTTGTAGCATGAATTTGTTTTAGGAGCTTTTCCTTCAAAGTGATTCATCTGATGTATTTTTACATCTTTTAAACACATTTGAAGTTAAAAAGGTACAAACAAAATCTTCATCAATCATTACATGTTTTTACTTTTTTATTTAAATCACTTAAACAACTTTCAACCCTTCTAAAACAATAAAATTAAATTATTTTCACGTTTTTATCCTTTAAAATGTTGGTTTCATTGTTTAGATGATTGCTTATTCCAAAAAAAGACAAATTAGCATTTTCTCTCATTCTGAAAAGCCCCACACTTCAAAGAAAACTAAAGTTTTTAAATTTCTCTGCCTTACGGCATAAAACCCCAAATTCTAAAATTAAATTAAATAAATTAGCCATATTTGGATTTTCTACTACATTTGACATGATTTGTTTTTCCTATTGTTAGCCTTTTTCAGTGAATTCTTGTTTTTGCATCAGCTTGTGTGCATTTTTGCTAGTTAAAGTGTTAAAAGGGTTGTAAACTTGAGGAGGGAACATGAATTAATTGTAAAGGTTTTCAATATTTAAATCTGATGGTGTGGGTGAATTTCTGAAGTATCTATGCATTCAAAGTCAGTGATCTCCACTAACACATGACAGTGATGTGTTTGTCAATAATCACACCGTTTTTGTTCCTACAGAGTCTGTAAGTCTATCTGGGCTGGTCACTGGAACGGCCTTAGTCAAATATGCTCAACAAAGTTTACTTTGGCTCTTCGGTCCTAATGGTATGATGTTATCTTTCTCTATCAACACACTGTATGTAGATTAGTCTTTCTATCTGATCTCATCCATTTATGTTTGTTGTTTGTAGATTTGGACTCTTCCAGGCCAGGCCAGTGTGACCAGAGAAAGAAAATGATGCATTTTATCAACGTTATCATTGAAAATTGATTTTAAAAGAAAGGTTCAGTGTATTTTCAATGAAAAGTGAAATGATTCATCTACCGCCAAATTTTTATTTACGTACATTTCACTATATAGAATTGGCAGGAACCAAAATGCGCAATACACTGTATTATTTTATAATTTTCTAAAATTATGACAATGAAAAAAAAGAAAAATATTCATTTCCTCACTAGCTCAACCACTTGTTCAAAAGATGTGAAATGAGATAATGATTGACTATATTGCTTTTAGGTTAAATGTAAACATAATCAGAATATATTAAATCAAATTGAAAAAAAAAAGAGAGAAAATACTCCATTTTCCTCGGGGAGCTACAGCGCCCCCTGGCGCCCTATTGGTGCAGCAACCAATTAAAGGCATTAGTTTTAACTGTAAAACATAAATGACGATATATTGCATTGTCTCTTCTAATTTTCACCTTCCTTCAATGTGTGTGCGCAAAGACTTATGCTACGTAGCTACAGGCCTATCTTTAAATTACAACTGTTAACCTATATATCCGATAAATGCATTAAGTTTTAGTTGAGCTGATTCAAATTTCCTGCCATTCACAGGAGCTTCTCGGCGGAGGTAACAACAGAAAAGAGGGGCTGGTCGTCCACCACCCCGGAGATGACGGCGTTCTAACAGAAAGAGTCACCTCAGGCTTTTTTCTTATTCAACTTTCTAAAAGAAGACACGCGGTTTTGTTTTGTTTTCCCAGTTAAAGTCCTGGACCTTTAACTGGTTAATACCGGCTACACTTCAACTGTGCCTGGATAATAATAACTCTACATGTCATCTTAAGTATGATACACTGTTGTACATATATAGAAATAAGTTTTTACACTTGTTAATAAACAAACATAATCATGCAGCAAACAATTTAGGGTTTTCTTAAAGACTTACCGCATTACTAAGGACGCAACGAGCCTTCCTGTCAGCTGACTGCGGAAATGAACTGTAAGCGCGGGAAATATCAGGGAGGTGCACGTGAAACAAGAACACATCCGGGTACTCAGCGGAAATGTCCTCGCCCCCTTTTAAAAGGACAACATAGAAAACTACGGATTGGATGGGAGTGAAAGCAACTCCTGGGACATTTGGTGCAATAAAATAATAAAATAAGCAAACAGCCGTGTTGAGAGTTTTGTTTGCTTCATCTTGTGTCGTTTCGCTGATTTTCTACATTTTAATAAAACAGGTATGAGAAATGAGACAGAAATTCTGACGTAATGACAGAGGTAAACAACCTCAACTAGAGGGCCAAGACTTAAAGAAATTAACAAGGAGTTTCTTATTACTTTCTTAATGCATCATTTACTTAGAATTACGTTCCTTTGTAACTTTTTTTCACAATTTCTTGCCTTTTTCAAGAGATATAAATAAAAGATACAAATGTTACTAAAATAGGTTGAGATGATTCTAAAGTTATTTTATATGTTCAGATAGATCAAAGTCAGTCAATTAATCTTCCATTACTATAGCACCTGGTAAACTGTTTGGCATGTAGAAACAATTTTTTACAAAAAATATAAAACTATAACAATGGCTGCCATGGGTCAACATAAAACTGCATGGACCTCAATATAAATGCCACTTAATGGAATGGAGTATTTAAATGAACAGCTGTCAGACAAATCATTGCTGCTATTTATTAACTGTGAAGGAAGCTGTTTAAATTGAGGGGATAAGCATCACAAAGTTACCACTATCATTAATGATTATGAAAATGCATTAGAAAAATAAATAGCAAGATATACGACTAATTTTGAATGAATAAATATGCTCATTTATGTTTGCATCAATATAAAGAAAAAATAGAAATATAAAATAAGCCTTGGAATTACTACAAATGACTGATTTAGGCTTTTTTAAAAACTTACTTGAAGAGACTTTGGAAGAAGAAAATAATTTTAGACAACTGGAAATCCATATGTTTCTATAAGAACTGAACACATTAATAAAAAAGCCATCAGGCAAAGTAAAACGCACAGGCACATGGGATGAATAGTCAGAAGAATATGTTTAATAAAAATAATTAAACCTCAATTTCCTCTATAGAACTTCATAGAAAGTAATCCAATAAATTACAAATTACTTTAAGACGCATTTTCCTGCACTACAATAATTATTTTGACTACACAGACCACATCTTGCAAGAATTACAACTTTCCAATGAGAAAAATAAAGACAAACTGACCAAGGTGACATTTTACGGTCTTATCAAGCTTGAACCAAAAATACAAAACCCACGTTTGCTCATCGTGTCCTCCTTTTACAGCAGTAGTGTTTTGTCACTCCCCTTGCATATTGGTCTCTGTTTACTTGCGTCAAGCCACATTATGAACTCAAACATTTCCAATTTGAGTCCTTTTGCGTTCCCACTTCTGTTGTTGCAAGCCCTAGCACACAAATCAATTCACTGAGGCGTCGCTGAGGGGCAGCAAATAATCAATCGATCAGTGGCTTACAGCAGACGGAGCAGTGGCTGGGTGTTTGCATAAGGGCACTACCAGTTAAAACAGAGCAGAGGTGCAGATATACAAAATGACAGTGGTATGTTTTGCTCAGACATAGAAAAATACCATACTGTTAGTAATCATTAAAAAATGCAAGTTGCATTGAAAGCAAATCATGATGAGGTCTATATAGAGCAGGCATACAAGAAAACCACTTTAAAGCAACATTAGAAAACTGACGTGTCTTCAGTCTTTGTGTTCAGACCTCGCAAATTTTTTAAAATTATTATCATTAAGCCCACTGGAGAGAGAGAGAGAGAAGGAGAGGTGCTACAGATACTTAGGAATTCAACAGTTTATCCAGGGGGCCCTTCTCCTTGGAAATATCTAACAGTCAACGGTGTAACAGCAGTCCTAGAGCAAGCACTGTTGTGCCAGAGATTACAAAAAGGTACTTCGGCTCGAGTGTAGTCCAGTGTTTATGTGTAACCCGGTTACAGCTCTAAAATGAATGTGCGCGGGGAAAGCTGAAGGAAACACACAAGCATGGTGAGTGAGCGGCTCTATGGGAGGATGAGGTGCAGGATAAGGGCACTTCTACATCTAGCTGAAGCTCAGTTTGTCAGCAAAACATTTTTGTGAATGATAAAATGAGACAAAGCTGCAGACTCCCAGCAACGCAAATTGAAATGATCAAGCCCTTCCTGAAGCAAACCCACCCAACGCTAACTTTAATACTCAGCTATAATGAACAATCAATACAGTCTTAAACAGGATTGATCCATGTTGTGCTTGTGGCACTTGTACTTTTAACACCACAGGCTGTCATGCAACACATTAAACTTCCTTCCTGAAGTCCCGAAGAGGCATGTTTGAAGAAAAAAGAACACTTGTAATGTGGTGTTCACAAGTCAAAACTAGTGAAGCTCCATAAACACAAAAACATTCAGACTGGAAAAGGTCTGGAAGCAGGAGTTACCGGGGCATGGAGGGAGAAACGGCATAACATAGTCACAGAGGAGATTGGGGAAACTTGGCTTCTGACACACATTCACACACAGTCCAGGAGAAACAGACAGACATGCATATGTACATCTGCACAGTGAAGTCAACTCTTTTAGCAAAGCTGAGGTAAAGATGCAGTCAAATACAATGGGATCTAAGGAATAATATCCACAACACTTTCAGGACATCTGAGGGTAAAAGGGCAGTTTTTTGGCACACAGTAGAAACTGAATATCTGTCAATAGCTGATCATGTCAACTAACAATTACACAAGTGAATATTTGTGTCTTATTTGAGGAACTACAAACTAAAATGTGTCATTCCTAGGGAGTAGGCAAATAAATGTTCTACTGTCAAATTATTTCTGATTGTGAACATTCTACATTTCCCACTCAACGTGTAATCCTGTCTCTAACCTGAATAAGAAAAAAGAAGGGAAGGGATAGGATGAATGAATTGTGAACTGGGGGTGGAAACATGGCAGATGAGAGAATCTACAGCTTCAGTGACATTCATTAGCTGCCCAGGTTATTGCTGACATTATCCAACATCCATCTGCAAAGCCAAAGTGTCAACAAACCTGCAAATGTACTGGCTATTTTACAAGTGAAACCAAAGTGTTTGAAAAGTGTCAATCCCCCCTCCCCAAACAATCAAAATATATTAATAGTACTGCTCAACGAGCAAGTTGATGTAGTTTCATCTTTTTTTTTTTTTAATAAAATTAATCCTGACATAATTACAATAATGCCTTTTCTTCTGTTGCAATTGTACATAATCAGGTGGTACAAGTTCACAGAGTTCAGAAAGTCTACCAAAGTCTGGCATGCAAAATGTCTCAATACAAGACTGTACCTTGTGAATAGACATGGACATTTTTTTTCTGGCTCCTTTAAGTCAGTTTTTTTTAAAAAGGTTTTTACAGTCTTTTTTTACACAACGTAGTTAGTTCTTGTATTTACATGTAAAGAAATCGCAACATAAGTGCTGGAAAATCCATATATATGTGAATAAATGTCTACATTTCTAGGCAATACATAAATAAATTTTTCATTTTCTGTTCGTAGGTTCAGTCCTCGTCACTGGAGTCCGAATCATCAGAGGATGAGGACGAGCTCCCGGACTCCGACGAAGATGACTCGGCTTTTGCTGAACCTTCAGGGCCGCTGTTTTCTCTCGGTTCTGCAGATTCCTCGTCATCCTCTTCCTCGTCGTCCAAAGCCTCCTCAGGCGCCTCATCCTCCTCCTCTTCCTCCTTTCCTGACGGCTGCTCCATTTCAGTCAGGGAGGAATGGGAGGCTGCGGGGGCAGACGGAAGAGGAGCAGCAGCAGCAGATGGAAGGGTTGAAGGGTCACTGTTTGAGCTCTGCAGCTGTGTGGCAGACACAGGAAGGTTAAGGCCTGGAGTGAGAAGCATCCCTGGATAAAGCATACTGGAGAGTAACAAGGGGTTAAGAGAGAGTGGGTGACTGGTGGCTGCAGAGGCAGCTGAAGCACTTGGTGTGACGGTGGCAGAGGAAGCAGAACTGGAAGTGGAGGAAGGAGTCGTGTTTACGTCCTCTGTCCTTTCTCCTTTGGTTTCCGAAGTGTTAGAGGGGGCATTAGACGGCTCGCATGTTCCGCTGCTGTCGGTTCCCTTCGTCTTCTCTTCGGAACCTCCCGCAGCTTCCTGAGTAGGCTTTCCAAGCATGCTGCTCATGCCGAGCAGGTTTGGCAATCCGGCCATACCAGAAAGCATCATGGGAAACATGGCGGCAAGATTGCTCGCGGCCAGGTTGCTGGCATCTGGCGGCAGTCCCATGAGGCCTGCAGTGAGCTGCAGGGACTGTAAACTTTGGAGGTTTTGCTGGAAGGCCTGCAGACTGCCGAGGTCCATGCCAGAGAGGAGACCGTTAGCCAGCAGGGAATTTAAACCCAGGGCGGAAGGTGCAGAGCTGGGTGCCGCTGCAGCCGCCGCAGCCACCGCTGCCTTGGCCAGGGGATTCTTCGGTCGGCGTCCTCGTCGGCTCACCTCCTCGGGAACGATAGGTCCAGTCAGGATCCGGTCAAACATGCTCTCAGGGAGATAACCCTAGTTAAACACAACAGATGCACAGGCTTAGAAGGAAAATTAAACGGGCTCAGTTTCTTACAACCATGAATGTGAATGTAACTTATTGGGGCAATGGCAATGCTTTGCAAGGCATTTCAATGCTCTCCTATCCAATGCATGGAAGTCACCTATTATTCTACACCTCAAGATAACTGGTGCCTCCTTTCGCCGTTAATGCAGCTCATACTGCTGTGTGTCCCCTCACAATATATATTTCAACATGTGAGGCACGATCCCATAAGGGGTGCTATTACTTTTGTTGGCATTTCAAGTAACCATGGTGAAGTAAGCAAAAAAACGAGCCAAATTCAAATCAAAACAAATTTTACTGACACCGTTTTCTGTCAGTTATACTCAAAAAGGAGACAGAATTTTGTCTGCCCCTTTGTGTTTCACTCACACTTGACAGTTTTCAGAGAGGATAAATTACCATGGAAATAGAACACTGAGAAGAGCAGAGATGTAGAGAACTACAGAGATTTTTACCTTTGTAAAATTTGCCAGCTCTAAATTTGTTGTGTCTAAGCAGATAAGCAGTATTTCAAAATAACTTTTGTTTTATAAACAATAATATTACTTGTTATTAATTTGGTATTAAGAGATGACCGTTTTTTTCTGGTAACAAACTGCCACGAAGTAGAAATCAGATTTTTACTTTTGCGTTGAATGTCTATTTTATAACATGTTTACCACCAATGACAAAACAAACCAAACAAAAAAAAAAACTTTTTTGGTGAATTCTGCAAGATTCACCAACTGCAGAATTCCTACAATAAGATAAGTAGTATTTCAAAAGAGCAGAAGAAATTTTATGTTTTTTGAACAATAACAATATTTGTTGTTAATCTGTTGCTAAGAGATGAGCGCGTTTTCTGGTAACCAAGTGCCACGAAGTAAACATCTGATTTTTACTTTAGCAAAGTTAAAATGCATTAACATTAGTACAAACATTAGCAGGCAGTGCCTTTTTGCCTAGCCCTTTCCCTAAAATAAGCTTTTTAGCTATTTTTAACATTTATTAAGCATGTTTAGCACACTGTATGAAGGAAGTCAATGTAAGACAACGTGTTAGTGATACCCCACATGGCATTGGCAGCAATTAGGCTAACATTAGCATTTTGGCTAATTTTAATTTATACATTAATTTTAAAATACTGAACGGAGTAAATCCATGTTACACAACATGCTTATGACTCTCCACATGCTATTGAGTACATTGTAGCTTACAATTAGCATTGATGCTAATTTTTAGCATCAGAACATTGGGTTAGAACCGAGGGGCACACGTTGGCAGGCCCAGTTTAAATTTCGACATACATTTTCTAGTTTTAATTAATGCTTTTTTAAAACAATTGAAAACACTAATGAATGCAGGACTTATTATTGCAAATTGTGACAAAACTACGATGACTCACCGACTGTTTAACCACGTCAGCCCATTCAGGTGGGACCCCATACTCTGGATTTTCCTGAAGGAACCGGCACAGATCCTTCAGAGGAGGAGCAAAAGCTCCACCGATCTACACAAGAGGAAAAAAAAACAACCCATGTGAACAACAGCCAACACAGATATTTACACACAGAAAAACTACTCATATTTAAAGTTTTTGCTATTAAAAATCTGCCAAATGATTGATATGCATTTAGCTTCCCAATACTACACTACACAGTGAAGCATGGTGATGGTAGCATCATGCTATTGGGGTGAGCTTGTTAGCTGGTTGTTTAATTAATGGGGCAATGGATGAAGCTAAATAGAAGACAATAATATAAGTATTAATCTTTTAAAGTTTTATTTGTAAAAAAACTGAAAATTGGGCACACTTTAAATAAAAAATAAAATAAATAACAGACACAAACTCACCTTGCGAGCATTTCTCCTGTTTATGATCTGGACTCTTTCCTCGCCAGTTAAACTGTTGACGTCGATCTTGTTAGGGTTCCTGCAGCGGTGCCGCTTCTGCTTGGGTCGGCCATCTTGGAAGTGGAACTGCATCTGCATCTTACCTACTCCCTGGAAACAAAACAACAACACACTTGTTGGGAATATTTCAGTAAACTGTGCGTTCCAACATGAATCAGTGCCCTAGAACGGGATGAAAATAATAAAAATAATCAGTACTAACCGGGATAAAAGCTCCTGTATCTGCGACAAAGCCTGGGTGTTCCCTAAGCCACTGGTCTAGGTCTTTCCTCATGGGAGCGTCGTCGCCTGCCAGTCGGGTGCCGTCCTTCAGGTTGATGACGGGGATCCTGGTGTCTGTGTCTGCAGGGATCTGACTGGAGTTCATTTGTGCAGCAGCTCCTGTGATGCCCACCTGGCCAATTCCACCCCATCCTGGAGCCACCTTGACAGACATATGAACATGATGCTGATTTTATTTAAAGTTTACCTCATACAGCGTGCTTTGCAGGATTTTTTTTTTGTTCAATTTGCAGAATATTAACAAGAGAGATTAAGAAATTTTACCGGGTCAGGAGTAGCAGATGATTTATTCCTGTTCATGAAGAGCAGCTCCATTCCTTCTACATTCTTCCTTCTCCCCCGTCGCTTCTTAACCACTGGCTGGCCGTCCATTACTCCGTTCAACCTCATCTGACCACTAACACCTGGAGTAACTGAAGGAAAGGCACCATGTTTGTCATCGTGTATATTGAAAGAAAGTAAATTGGCATTTTCAGAAACTTCAAAAGTTTTGCCTCAGTTTTATTATAAATTACAAAACTGCAATTTAAGTTAGGTGTTTTATCCTTCCACCAAACTTTCTATTAACATAATTAAATACAGCAATTTGTTAACAGGAAGAAATGCACAGCAAAAACATGATTTTGGTGCTAAAAACCTTTCATATATGCTGCCATCTAGTGGCAGATGAAGAACACAAACACTGAACATATCCAGCTTATCCTCCAACTTAACCCCCCCCCCCAAAACAAACAAAAAAGATCATACCAGTCTGGAAAGAGCTTTGAGGCTTGGTTATGTCTGCCAGGCCTGTGTCCGAAGCGCTCTGCAACTCATGAAGCCGGGCCAGATACTGTTGCTGGGCCTGGGGGCCCTCCTCAGACTCTAGGGGTCTCTTTATAGGCAAGCCCTGCTTCTGGAAGGTCAGCTTCAGACCTCCTTCCTGCTACACACACAGACAGGATCATGAGAGATGACTCGAGGAAAGGCAAACTCATGAAATAAAAATGAAAATTAAATACCTAGAAGGTTCATCTATGACCTTTAATTCATCAGAGATCACATTAGGATGTTCTCGTTTATACTGCTATTTGATTTATTCAACAAAATACAAATTATATCCTATTTTATTCCTCTTGCCTTAACTTTTAAAAGTTTAAAATCTAATCTGTCAAAATTTAAAGACACATTTATCAAACAATTACAGAAAACACTGTTCAGGTTGTTGTTTGTTAGTAGTGCTGGGACACATGAACACACAGTGGGTAGTGCTGAGCAAGGCAGTGGGTGAAGTCTATTTGTAGTCTGGACTGTGTTGAGAAGCCATGCCAGAGAGATAGCTGTTGTCAGCATGTAATGTCCCAATTTAAAGGTAAAAAGCAGCTATGAAATGAAAAACCACAGCTTTTTTGGAGTCTCTATCAAAAAGCGGCATCAAAAAAAGAAGTACAAGCAAATATGATTCCTCCTTGGGTTATAGCCATGTTGCCAACAAGCATATTAGACAAAACCACCAACGGCAGAAGTTCCCATTCCAGTTAGATTACAGGCAAGACCCCTTCAGCGCAGAGGCTTCAAACAGAAGCTTATCATACGCTCATGACTGAATGATTTGTGTTCGTGTAATCACAGCCTGAGAGCCCAATTCAAATAGAGTGTGTGGGAAAAGAGGGGAAGGCTGTTATTAAATTAATCTCTCCTCCTGCCAGGCAGTGCAAACCGCTAATCATCCTCAAAGGAAAGCAGGCCGACAAAGAGCGAAGAGACATGCTGAACGCGGCAGCTAACAGCGGTCATGGCAGAGAAGAGGAAGGGGTCCTACAGTTAGGGCTGAAGCGTAGGGAGGGGGACGGAGCGAGGAATTGAGAAATCAAACATACATCATTGAGCTTTACTGAGAACTCCTTGTTTTCTGCAACATGCTTGGTCACCTTTGACCCCTGTGGAGAGGCAGAGGGGTCCTCGCACAGGCTGTTGGCGTTGTCCAGCAGTTTGGTGGTATAGAAGGAGGCGACCGTGCTGCCGGGCTCGTAAACCCGACGATGGCCAGGCCACTTGCCCTTGAGCACGGCCTGGCAGATGCTGTCCAGACGGTTGATTATCACACGGTCCTAGTCAAATCAAAATAAAAAGTTAATAATAATTTTTTAAAAACTCACCCCTTGGCACCTCAACCCAAGCAGTTATGTTAGGCAATATGAGAGATTAGTATCAAAATAAAATAACTCTGCAATGGGTGATAGCATTTAGTAAAGTTAGAAACTCTAAAATCTGATAAACTATTCACTCAACAATTACAATCACAATTAGTATTCATTCAACATGGGCAATGTGGCTTAAAAATAAAATCTCAAATTTGAATAAATTTTTCTTTTTACTTGCTTTCTTTTCAAAAAAGTAATTACAAATTAAAGAAAATGTTTTCAAAAAGCATCTATTTCAATCATTGCTTCTATACAAGGTGAAGTTTTGTTTAATTACAAGGATGTAATAATAATATTTTGACAATTTGACTTGAAAAAAACATCTTAAAATTACAAGAAAAAAGTTGTTTTAATGGGGAGAGATGCTTAGTTATCAGGATCTGATGTGAGCAGCTCAGCTTATGTAGATCTTTCTTCAAAATAGACAATTGTTTGAATGATCATTTCAAAGTCCTGATAATTTCATGCTGAAGTTAAAAGATTAAGTATTTCTATTAATTATTATTTGTAAAACTTCATAAGATGCTCTACATTCCTTATTTTAATTCTTTCAAAAACCAAAAATTTTGATTTATCTATCAAATTGATTTATCGCCCAGGAGTTATAAACAGGAGTTATTTACCTTGGGCCAGTATGATGCAGCCAACATGTAACCTCCACCCTGGAAAGGATGGGTGGAGTTGTTTGTGACTCCATTCTCAGACACATGTGAGTCTTGCATTTCGTCCTGTGTGGTGCTCAGGGACGCCACGCTGTCCTCATCAAAACCCTTAACACTTGTTGTTACAGGCACTGTGAAAAAAACACCCAATAAAAATCCAACTCAAACTTTAACACTTTGTAAAGCTGAACAGGTTAGGATAGGTTTATGGGCTATTCAAAACATGTTCATTCAATTTCTTGCACAAAATTATTCTTAGAATTTAGGATTTCCATCTGGTCAGTTCTGCCTATTCTGAGCTCTTTTCAGAATAAACTGTTTTAGGGTCTCTTGTTACTTTAAATCCACTTGCAGGTGACAATGGCTGCAAACAGATGCAAAATTATAGAAATGTACATCTTTGAAAAGCAGAAGTACAGCCTCCAGCACAACCAACAGGAATGTTACGTGGTTTCTGAATGGTAAATCAACAAAACATTTGTGTTTCCAGCAGCCATTGTACAGCATAAACGAGCCGACAAAACACGTTTGAGTAGGTAACGGGGTTTACTGGAGTTAAAGTGCCTGTCAAATTTGACTGAACAATCTGGAGGTTTTTGAAACGGTTTATTTTCCAGACACCAAAAAACCTTAAATTATTCCCAAAAAACAGTGCTTGACTGTTTTTAGAAGGACTAGAAACCCTAATGGAAGTAAAAAAACAAAACAAAAAAAAACTGAATTGAGAACTAGGAAGAATTATTTCCTTAAAATTGGTGTAACTCACCTTTCTTCTTTGCTTCCTCTCCCTCGCTTTCACTGTCATCAGAAGAGGAGGAGGAGGAGGACGATGACGACGAAGAGCCAGAGGAGCAAGATGAGGAGGAAGAGGAAGAGCTGGACCCGGAATGTGAGGAGGATGAAGAAGATGAAGATGAGGATGAAGAAGATCGTGATGAAGAGCTCGAGGAGGAACCGTCTGAGTCTGACTCAGAGCCTCGCCGGGCCTCCCTGCGGCCCCTTTTGCTCGCCTTCTTGGGTTTCCTTTCTGTTGAGTTGGGTGTGAGCGGCTTGGTGCGCGCCGCCACCATCTGCCTCTCGCTGTCCTTCACCACAGAAACGGGTTTCTCCTCCAGGCCTGTCGGAGTCGCTGGAGGCTGCGGGGGGCTCCAGCTCTCCCCCTGTCTTTCTTTAATCTCCTCTTCTTCTGAGGCTGCTTCCACTTTAGGCACAATCCCACAGGGATCTGGGTCTCTCTGGGTGGGCGGGGGCAGTGGGGAGCCCGTCGGTAACGGTCCGGCAGCCTGGTACTGAGGGAGCAGGAGCGGGGTTGTTGTGCGTTGCTGCTGCTGCTGTGCGGCTTTCACCTGGCTGTAGTTGCGTTGGGCTGCCATGAAGCACAGATCGGGGTCTCTCAGAATGTGGTAATCCGTCCGACTGACGCCGTGCTTTGCGGCGCCGATCAGCAGGTCGCGGTCGTGAGTTCCGGCCTCCCACCACACGGGTAAGTCGGAGCTCATCTGGCACAGGGACAGACGTTCAAACAGCAGTGGATGTCTGAGGACTTGTTCCCTGACCTGGCGAAGCAGCTCTACTCTGTACAGGGTACGAGAGGCTCGCTCTTCTGTGATTGGCTGGATGGTCAGGGATGGATCCACCGCAGAATCTGGAACAAAAGGAGGAAATGACGGTTTTGCTCTAAAGGTACAACCCATAGGTTTGCTTGTGGCTACAGCTTAAGCGTCACACTGTTTGCCTTCCGGCTAATGATTAACCACATCACCAGGCTACCTCTGAACTGGCGGCACAACTTGTTTACCACAGACTTCTCTATAAAACAATGTCATACAGATGAGAAACGTGGCACATAGCTCTGCTGGTCTTCTTCAAGTTTGTAAAAAATAATAAACTAAGTACACTGCAAAAACTAAAATCTAAGTAAACTTAAATACAATTAAGAGTATTAATGCTTTGTTTCTTTTCTGACTAGACACTTTTTCTCACTAGAAGGTTATTCAGTTAGAACATTTCCCTTATTAAAAGTGTTTTGTTCCTTAATAATCTTAATAAGAAATTAAAGCTTGACATTATGAATGTATTACTTATTATGAGGCAGTTTATGCTAGAACTCTTAACTGGACTGCACTCAAAAACTGGTCTCCACTTTATACCTTGCACATGTACAGAGCTAAATAACTTATATTTTACTGTCATTCCTGCACTTTATATTTTATATTTAGATTTATATTCATATTTTATACTGTATTTTATTTTATTCTGGAGTAACCTCACAACATTGGAAGCTCAAAACACTGTCCTGAGCCGTATGCAACAAAATTTCGTTCTGTATACACCCTGTGCATGCAAAATGACAATAAAGTCAGTCTAAGTCTAAGTCTAGAAACTAGAATAGTTTTCAAAGAAAAGAAACAATAGAAAAAACAAACTTGTAAAAAATCTAAATCAACATCAGAAACATAAATAGCTTGTCATTATAGATTCAATAATTCCCAGTTTTCATTACTTAATTTGATCATTCACAGTCATCAGAAGGCTAAATCAAAACAAGTCATGCATGTTTTTTATGCAAATAAGATTCTGACCTCCATCTTTGGGTGGCAGGCGACACACTCGTCTACACATAGCAGTGAAGGCGCAGAGGTATTTCTGAAGGCTCTCGTCCGTTTTCTTGTGCAGCCGGGCCATGGCCCTGAACTTGGTCCAGTCAAATCGCCCGAGGTTCGGGTCAAAAACGACACCAAAAGTGGACACAACCCGATAAAAATCGGCCTCTTCTCGCCTTGTCCACCTGCAAGAAGGGCATTTAAATAAATAATCAGATGGGAATCCTCATGCGTAACATGAGTCTTGGATTTCTGTTTTTGTCAATATTTCAGTTTTCATGCATTTCATTTGCTTCCTGACCTCTGTTGGCGTTCAATCTTTGCAGCCATCTTGGGGTTGAGTGTGTCTTTGAGTGCGGGGGGCAGCGGGCAGATGGGGGCAGAGAGCATCATGGCCTGCTGGGGTTGAGACTGGGACTGAGTCTGGTGGATGTGTAGGATCTGCCGGCTCTTGGTGTAGCGCTGAGACGCCGTGATCAGTCGTCTCAGTCTGGCCGTCAACACTGAGGGGGAGGGCCAGTAGGAAGTCTGGCCTTCCGTCACTGGAGGTGCGTCTAATTGTAGGAACAAAAATTATAGAGACAGAATCCTATTTTTAGCCATTAAAATAGAAGTAGGTTGTTTTTCTCCTTCAAACTTTGAGATTTGTCCTGTGTAGGAAGGTTTTGCTTTTAATAAATCGTGATAATTCCACTCAGGATTGAAAAGATTTAATACCCACCTCCAGCATTATCAGAGACGACCAAATCTCCAGGGGAAGAGGCGTCATCCTGCGGGACGACAAACTCATTTTAGACACAACTGACTTTAAAAAAGTAAACATATTATTAAAGCTGCAAGCAGCCTCGGGCGGCCCTCGCAGCAAGCGCCGCTCCGGCCTATTGGCCACCGCGGGGGTTCCGGCCACCGCAGAAGGTCTCGCACAATTTCCAGAGCCGCAGCCAACTCCCCACCGCAGAAGCTCCGCCGCAGTTTTCAGCACCGCCGCCCGCCAGCCACCGCAGAAGCTGTCGCGCATTTTCCCCGCCCGTCCACCAGGCGACACGCGTGAATGCGTTCGGCAGCGCTCCCCGACGACTGTCAAAAAATCTGGCGCAGATCGGTCGATGCGTCGAGGAGATACAGCCCATGTATTAACTTAGGGGGCGCAGTGGAGCCAAATTACATTTCAAACCCGTCGGGCTCTTTAGAGGTGAACAAAGGTCATACATATCCAGTTTGGCGCCAATCGGATGATCTATGCCTGAATAAGAGCCAAACGTATGTATATGGCGAGGGACTGATATTCGCCATTTGGCCACGCCCACACGGTTCAGCCAGCAGCGAGCATTGACAGAGTTTATCATCCGAATCATCTTGATTAGGTCAAGAGAGCCATAAACAGAGCTTTCCAAGTAAAAAAATAGCACTTCCTGTTCCGAGGGGGCGGGGCCTAAGTGATGTCATCATTTGACCATTGGATATTATTGGACACTCGATTATGATCAATCACTGAACGTTTGGTGTCTCTGTGAGTTTTTGTGTTAGAATTACAAATTATTTAATTTTTTCCTCCATTACAACATTGAACTTTCATTCCGTAGGGCAATGCTGCCCTCTGGTGTCGAATTACTGAAATAATGAAACTATTTCAGTGGGCAGCAGAGGGCAGCATTGCCCTACAAACAACGAACATGGACTGTTTATTATGTAATTACACAGAAGATCTCTCTAATTCATTCTGTGGGGGCGGGGCTTAGATGACGTCATAATATGATGACATAGCATTGTCAGGCATCAGACCAGGATGAGTCAGGCCAAGTTTGGTGCAGCTCGGTCGAAACATGTGGAATCTAGAAGCAAACGTATGGCATCGGCGTTACAGGTCACTTCGCCACGCCGCCACACCCAGCTGCTTCATCGCAGCTGGTCAGGGCTTGGATCCACAACACACCAACATGTCTTCTGTCTCTGGACACAGTTTCATGTTGATTAGGTCAAAGGGCTAAGATAGCGACCGTTCACAGTAAAACATGACACTTCCTGTTCTCAGGGGGCGTGGCCTAAGTGATGTCATCATTTGACCATTGGATATTATTGGACACTCGATTATGATCAATCACTGAACGTTTGGTGTCTCTGTGAGTTTTTGTGTTAGAATTACTAATTATTTAGTTTTTTCCTCCATTACAACATTGAACTTTCATTCCGTAGGGCAATGCTGCCCTCTGGTGTCGAATTACTGAAATAATGAAACTATTTCAGTGGGCAGCAGAGGGCAGCATTGCCCTACAAACAACGAACATGGACTGTTTATTATGTAATTACACAGAAGATCTCTCTAATTCATTCTGAGGGGGCGGGGCTTAGATGACGTCATAATATGATGACATAGCATTGTCAGGTATCACACCAGGATGAGTCAGGCCAAGTTTGGTGCAGCTCGGTCGAAACATGTGGAATCTAGAAGCAAACGTATGGCATCGGCCTTACAGGTCACTTCGCCACGCCGCCACAGCCAGCTGCTTCATCGCAGCCAGTCAGGGCTTGAATCCTCAACACACCAACATGTCTTCTGTCTCTGGACACAGTTTAATATTGATTATGTCAAAGGGCTAAGATAGCGACCGTTCACAGTAAAACATGACACTTCCTGTTCTCAGGGGGCGTGGCCTAAGTGATGTCATCATTTGACCACAGGGTATTTTTGGACACCTAATGATGATCAATAATTTAAAGTTTGGCATCTCTGTGAGTTTCTGTGCAGGATATATAAGAGTTTCGTGTTTCATGGCGAGTAGGTGAACTTTGACCCCTGGTAACCCCCCTTCAGCAAGCTCATACAGTCACCAATTTGATAACTTTAAATCAGACATGCCTTATGATCAGACTGACCGAGTTTGAAGCCGATCAATCGAAAACCCTAGGAGGAGTTCGATCAAATGCAAAGGCTGTAAACGTCAAAATCGAGGTCAAATGAACTTCAATCTAAAATGGCCGACTTCCTGTTGGGTTTAGAGCATGGCTCTAAGAGACTTTTTTGTACGTCCCGACAAGATACACATGTGTACCAAGTTTCGTAATTCTAGGTTTAAGCATGGCTTGGGGCTGTTCATTTAAAATACTCTAGGGGTCGCTATAGAAAAATTAGGCCACGCCCACCAAATTTCGTTATGGATTCCTGTTTGGGGATGGATAAGAATCCATCCTAGTGAGTTTGGAGCAGCTCACCCCGAAACTGTGGAATTCAGAGCCAAACGAAATTCGATGGCGTTCGCAACGCCGCCACGCCCACCTGCTTCATCGCAGCCGGTCGGGGTTGGATTCCAGAACACACCAACATGTCTTCTGTCTCTGGACACAGTTTCATGTTGATTAGGTCAAAGGGCTAAGATAGCGACCGTTCACAGTAAAACATTACACTTCCTGCTCTCAGGGGGCGTGGCCTACATAAAAAAAAAATTTCACTGTAGGGTATTTTAGGACACCCGATGACGATCAATCACTGAAAGTTTGGTCCCTCTATGTGTTTTTGTATAGGAAATATAAGAGGTTTTTGTTTCATGGCGTGTAGGTGAACTTTGACCCCTGCTAACCCCCCTTCAACATGCTCCAAAACTCACCAATTTGATAACTTTAAATAAGACATGCCTTATGATCAGACTGACCGAGTTTGAAGCCGATCAATCGAAATCCCTAGGAGGAGTTCGATCAAATACGAAGGCTGTAAACGTCAAACTCGAGGTAAAAAATGGACCTTCAATACAAAATGGCCGACTTCCTGTGATACTTGCACTATGACATTACTTGTAAATTCTGAGCGTCTTAGTGAGCTCTACAACTGTACCGAATTTCAAGTCTCTACGATGAAGTAAGTGAATAGCAATGGGTCTGTTGAAAATTGCTAGTTGCCGCCGTTGAGCAATTTTTTTTGCGATTTTTGCGGCGACCTTAAAATTCAAAATTTTTAAACCGCCTAGTCGCTTCCGCCAAGTTTGGTGAGTTTTTGAATATGATAAAGCCCCCAAAAAGGCGCACGAAGAGGGGGGCAGAATCGTAAGAAGAATTAAAGCTGCAAGCAGCCTCGGGCGGCCCTCGCAGCAAGCGCCGCTCCGGCCTATTGGCCACCGCGGGGGTTCCGGCCACCGCAGAAGCTCTCGCGCGTTTTCCAGAGCCGCGGCCCGCTCCCCACCGCAGAAGGTCTGCCGCAGTTTCCAGCACCGCCGCCCGCCAGCCGCCGCAGGAGCTGTCGCGCATTTTCGCCGCCCGTCCACTGGGCGACACGCGTGATTGCGTTTGGCAGCGCTCCCCGACGACTGTCAAAAAATCTGGTGCAGATCGGTCGATGCGTCGAGGAGATACAGCCCATGTATTAACTTAGGGGGCGCAGTGGAGCCAAATTACATTTCAAACCCGTCGGGCTCTTTAGAGGTGAACAAAGGTCATACATATCCAGTTTGGCGCCAATCGGATGATCTATGCCTGAATAAGAGCCAAACGTATGTATATGGCGAGGGACTGATATTCGCCATTTGGCCACGCCCACACGGTTCAGCCAGCAGCGAGCATTGACAGAGTTTATCATCCGAATCATCTTGATTAGGTCAAGAGAGCCATAAACAGAGCTTTCCAAGTAAAAAAATAGCACTTCCTGTTCCGAGGGGGCGGGGCCTAAGTGATGTCATCATTTGACCATTGGATATTATTGGACACTCGATTATGATCAATCACTGAACGTTTGTTGTCTCTGTGAGTTTTTGTGTTAGAATTACTAATTATTTAATTTTTTCCTCCATTACAACATTGAACTTTCATTCCGTAGGGCAATGCTGCCCTCTGGTGTCGAATTACTGAAATAATGAAACTATTTCAGTGGGCAGCAGAGGGCAGCATTGCCCTACAAACAACGAACATGGACTGTTTATTATGTAATTACACAGAAGATCTCTCTAATTCATTCTGAGGGGGCGGGGCTTAGATGACGTCATAATATGATGACATAGCATTGTCAGGCATCACACCAGGATGAGTCAGGCCAAGTTTGGTGCAGCTCGGTCGAAACATGTGGAATCTAGAAGCAAACGTATGGCATCGGCGTTACAGGTCACTTCGCCTCGCCGCCACGCCCACCTGCTATGTCAAAGCCGGCCGGGGTTGGAATCCACAACACACCAACATGTTTTCTGTCTCTGGACACAGTTTCATGTTGATTAGGTCAAAGGGCTAAGATAGCGACCGTTCACAGTAAAACATGACACTTCCTGTTCTCAGGGGGCGTGGCCTAAGTGATGTCATCATTTCACCACAGGGTATTTTAGGACACCCGATGACGGCCAATCACTGAAAGTTTGGTGTCTCTGTGAGTTTCTGTGCAGGATATATAAGAGTTTGGTGTTTCATGGCGAGTAGGTGAACTTTGACCCCTGGTAACCCCCCTTCAGCAAGCTCATACAGTCACCAATTTGATAACTTTAAATCAAACATGCCTTATGATCAGACTGACCGAGTTTGAAGCCGATCAATCGAAATCCCTAGGAGGAGTTCGATCAAATACGAAGGCTGTAAACGTCAAACTCGAGGTCCAAAATGGACCTTCAATAGAAAATGGCCGACTTCCTGTTGGGTTTCGACCATGGCTCTAATAGACTTTTTTGTACGTCCTGACAAGATACACATATGTACCAAGTTTCGTAATTCTAAGTTAAAGCATGGCTTGGGGCTGTTCATTTAAAATACTCTAGGGGTCGCTATAGAGAAATTAGGCCACGCCCACCAAATATCGCTATGGATTCCTGTTCGGGGATGGATAAGGATCCATCCTAGTGAGTTTGGAGCAGCTCACCCCGAAACTGTGGAATTCAGAGCCAAACGAAATTCGACGGCGTTCGCAACGCCGCCACGCCCACCTGCTTCATCGCAGCCAGTCGGGGTTGGAATCCACAACACACCAACATGTCTTCTGCCTCTGGACACAGTTTCATGTTGATTAGGTCAAAGGGCTAAGATAGCGACCGTTCACAGTAAAACATTACACTTCCTGCTCTCAGGGGGCGTGGCCTATGTAAAAAAAAAATTTCACTGCAGGGTCTTATAGGACACCCGATGCCGATCAATCACTGAAAGTTTGGTCCCTCTATGTGTTTTTGTATAGGAAATATAAGAGGTTTTTGTTTCATGGCGTGTAGGTGAACTTTGACCCCTGGTAACCCCCCTTCAACATGCTCCAAAACTCACCAATTTGATAACTTTAAATCAGACATGCCTTATGATCAGACTGACCGAGTTTGAAGCCGATCAATCGAAATCCCTAGGAGGAGTTCGATCAAATACGAAGGCTGTAAACGTCAAAATCGAGGAAAAAAATGGACGTTCAATACAAAATGGCCGACTTTCTGTGATAGTTGCACTATGACATTACTTGTAAATTCTGAGCGTCTTAGTGAGCTCTACAACTGTACCGAATTTCAAGTCTCTACGATGAAGTAAGTGAATAGCAATGGGTCTGTTGAAAATTGCTAGTTGCTGCCGTTGAGCAATTTTTTTTGCGATTTTTGCGGCGACCTTAAAATTCAAAATTTTTAAACCGCCTAGTCGCTTCCGCCAAGTTTGGTGAGTTTTTGAATATGATAAAGCCCCCAAAAAGGCTCCTCTTTGGGGGGGCAGAATAATAATAATAATAATTAAAGCTGCAAGCAGCCTCGGGCGGCCCTCGCAGCAAGCGCCGCTCCGGCCTATTGGCCACCGCGGGGGTTCCGGCCACCGCAGAAGCTCTTGCGCGTTTTCCAGAGCCGCAGCCAACTCCCCACCGCAGAAGCTCCGCCGCAGTTTCCAGCACCGCCGCCCGCTAGCCGCCGCAGTAGCTGTCGCGCATTTTCTCCGCCCGTCCACCGGGCGACACGCGTGAATGCGTTCGGCGGCGCTCCCCGACGACTGTCAAAAAATCTGGTGCAGATCGGTCCATGCGTCGAGGAGATACGGCCGATGTATTACCTTAGGGGGCGCAGTGGAGTCAAATTACATCTCAAACCCGTCGGGCTCTTTAGAGGTGAACAAAGATCATACATATCCAGTTTGGTGCCAATCGGATGATCCATGCGTGAATTAGAGCCAAACGTATGCATATGGCGAGGGACTGATATTCGCCATTTGGCCACGCCCACACGGTTCAGCCAGCAGCGAGCATTGACAGAGTTTATCATCCGAATCACCTTGATTAGGTCAAGAGAGCCATAAACAGAGCTTTCCAAGGAAAAAAAAGACACTTCCTGTTCTGAGGGGGCGGGGCTTAGATGACGTCATAATATGATGACACAGGGTCGTCAGGGATCCCACCAGGGTCACTCGTGCAAAGTTTGGTGCAGAAGCTATCGACCGTTCACAGTAAAATACAAGACTTCCTGTTGTCAGGGGGCGTGGCCTACGTGATGTCATCATTTGACCATTGGATATTATTCTACACCCGAGGATGATCAATAACTCAAACTTTGGTGTCTCTGTGAGTTTTTGTGTTAGAATTACAAATTATTTAATTTTTTCCTCTTTAATTCAACATTGAACTGTCATTCCGTAGGGCAATGCTGCCCTCTGGTGTCGAATTACTGAAATAATGAAACTATTTCAGTGGGCAGCAGAGGGCAGCATTGCCCTACAAACAACGAACATGGACTGTTTATTATGTAATTACACAGAAGATCTCTCTAATTCATTCTGAGGGGGCGGGGCTTAGATGACGTCATAATATGATGACATAGCATTGTCAGGCATCACACCAGGATGAGTCAGGCCAAGTTTGGTGCAGCTCGGTCGAAATATGTGGAATCTAGAAGCAAACGTATGGCATCGGCGTTACAGGTCACTTCGCCACGCCGCCACAGCCAGCTGCTTCGTCGCAGCCAGTCAGGGCTTGAATCCACAACACACCAACATGTCTTCTGTCTCTGGACACAGTTTAATATTGATTATGTCAAAGGGCTAAGATAGCGACCGTTCACAGTAAAACATGACACTTCCTGTTCTCAGGGGGCGTGGCCTAAGTGATGTCATCATTTGACCACAGGGTATTTTTGGACACCTAATGATGATCAATAATTTAAAGTTTGGTATCTCTGTGAGTTTCTGTGCAGGATATATAAGAGTTTCGTGTTTCATGGCGAGTAGGTGAACTTTGACCCCTGGTAACCCCCCTTCAGCAAGCTCATACAGTCACCAATTTGATAACTTTAAATCAGACATGCCTTATGATCAGACTGACCGAGTTTGAAGCCGATCAATCGAAATCCCTAGGAGGAGTTCGATCAAATGCAAAGGTTGTAAACGTCAAAATCGAGGTCAAATGAACTTCAATCTAAAATGGCCGACTTCCTGTTGGGTTTCGACCATGGCTCCAAGAGACTTTTTTGTATGTCCCGACAAGATACACATGTGTACCAAGTTTCGTAATTCTAGGTTTAAGCATGGCTTGGGGCTGTTCATTTAAAATACTCTAGGGGTCGCTATAGAAAAATTAGGCCACGCCCACCAAATATCGCTATGGATTCCTGTTCGGGGATGGATAAGGATCCATCCTAGTGAGTTTGGAGCAGCTCACCCCGAAACTGTGGAATTCAGAGCCAAACGAAATTCGATGGCGTTCGCAACGCCGCCACGCCCACCTGCTTCATCGCAGCCGGTCGGGGTTGGAATCCACAACACACCAACATGTCTTCTCTCTCTGGACACAGTTTCATGTTGATTAGGTCAAAGGGCTAAGATAGCGACCGTTCACAGTAAAACATTACACTTCCTGCTCTCAGGGGGCGTGGCCTACATAAAAAAAAAATTTCACTGCAGGGTATTTTAGGACACCTGATGTCGATCAATCACTGAAAGTTTGGTCCCTCTATGTGTTTTTGTATAGGAAATATAAGAGGTTTTTGTTTCATGGCGTGTAGGTGAACTTTGACCCCTGGTAACCCCCCTTCAACATGCTCCAAAACTCACCAATTTGATAACTTTAAATCAGACATGCCTTATGATCAGACTGACCGAGTTTGAAGCCGATCAATCGAAATCCCTAGGAGGAGTTCGATCAAATACGAAGGCTGTAAACGTCAAAATCGCGGTCCAAAATGGACCTTCAATACAAAATGGCCGACTTCCTGCGATACTTGCACTATGACATTACTTGTAAATTCTGAGCGTCTTAGTGAGCTCTACAACTGTACCGAATTTCAAGTCTCTACGATGAAGTAAGTGAATAGCAATGGGTCTGTTGAAAATTGCAAGTTGCCGCCGTTGAGCAATTTTTTTTGCGATTTTTGCGGCGACCTTAAAATTCAAAATTTTTCAACCGCCTAGTCGCGACCGCCAAGTTTGGTGAGTTTTTGAATATGATAAAGCCCCCAAAAAGGCGCTCAAAGAGGGGGGCAGAATAATAAAAATAAGAAGAAACAGTACAGATACAATAGGCCTTCGCAGCGCTTTGCTGCTCGGGCCTAATAATAATAAACAGTACAGATACAATAGGCCTTCGCAGCGCTTTGCTGCTCGGGCCTAATAATAAGAAACAGTACAGATACAATAGGCCTTCGCAGCGCTTTGCTGCTCGGGCCTAATTACCACACATCTAAGGTGGTAATACAACAACAGTTGCACTTGTCAGAAACTGCTAACTTTGAATAAAAACAGTAAAAAATAAAAAATAAAATTTCAAACCGGGATTTGATTATCCACATTTAGGCTTCAAAGCAAATGGCCCCAACATGGATCTTTTTTTTTCTCTCTAAAACATATGTTGATGCATTTATGAATGTTGTAAAGTTTCACTGGCTTACAAAACAAACAAGTGCTTAAAATATTTAAAACAACAGCTGGCAATCAACAAACAGGATGTCTACTTGGGATTCAACTGCTGGCTCTACCAGAGCAGATAGCTAAGCTAATTAACCAGCTGATACCAGCTTGTTAAACTCCCAGTGTTACTCAACAGCAGAACATATATTCAGTTGAAAATTACTGCGAAATTTAGTACTGCTTTAGTCCATGTCTAAAAAGATCATAAATACATGCTATAAAAAAATGACGATTTCACACTTTATTAAAATAATTTTGAAAAATTGCATTACCTAATGTTATCTTACTGAGAGTATTTCATTCTGGTCCAAGCTCATCATGTTGTTTACAAGTTGAATTTTAATAATCCCACTTTACCTGAAAACCTAATTAGTTGCCATGCTTTAACAGAGCAAATATGTCAATATTTGAAAAGTGTTGAAAAGATTAAAGATATTAGCTACTTAGAGCAAATAAACTAGGCTGTGCAGTGAAGCCAGAAGGTGGTGGTGCAGGACACACTTGCTTGAGGGTTTAATCTTAGAAGTGGTGGTAATTTCTAAACAGAATCCAACCTCAACCTCTTCTTAAATCCTCCTGTCTTTGTCATGAGATACATGACTATGATATTGAATATTTTCTCAATGTCAGAAAATATTCCTGAATGCTGTTTTCATCAAAAATATTCTATGTGCATCTTAGAATACAGCGAAAGCTCATTTTTAAATCGTTATGGAAGTTTCTTGACACAATTCCTACTTTCAAATTAGAAATTACACACCACAGCGTGAATAGCTGTAGTAATAATGACAACTATTACTTTCAAGTCAAACATAATGGGGTTCTGATACCATAACTTAAATAAAATGCTAAAAGCTCACATTTGAGTGAGAATGCAGGGATGACAAATAATCACAAAATTGTCAAAAAGTAGGATATAAAGTTTTCTTAATCTTTCTAATTAGTAAAAATGTTACAGCTGACATGACCTTTTAATTTGTATATTTTGTAGACTTACCTCCATGTCGTCTTTCAGAAGAGCTGGAGCAGGCTTGTACTCTGGATCATCCACATCCCTGCATTCAGATTATTGTTGCAGATTATGCAGGTTTTAATAAACAGGGTACAAGCAGAGTACATGTTGGTGCGGTGTGTCTACTCACCCATCCATGAAGTCATTGCCTCTCTGCTCTGCAGCGATGGCCTTCTCATCCGGTCGCCCGACGCGGTCTAAGAAGCACAGAGTTGGGTCTGCACGAATAGTGTTGTACTTCTCATACCCTGGAAGCATGCAGAAAGACAAACACACACCAAATTTAGCAAAAGATAATGCATGGAAACATGTGGATAGTGATCAGGAAATACACACAAGCTGTCTAATTTCCCACTGGTATCAAAGAACTCAAGTTCTGGTTATAAAGCAAATTTATTTGACTTATGTAGATGAGTTAGTGTCCTACAATGCTAATTCTTGCAAAATTTTGATAAATAAGTTAGAGGATTTTCATTTTCACAAATAGTATTCCTTGTTCAGTTTCTCACCATGCTTAAAGACACCCAGCAGCAGACATTTATCGGCGACTGCATCCCACCAAAGGGCTGGCAGCTCTGAGTGGTCTGGATCTGGCACCCAGATCTTTACCTCACTGTGTGATATAAGGAGAGGAAGTTGTTGGAAAACTATCCACATAGAGAAACAAACACAAACTAGGCATTTTAATCAATTTTAATATCTTTTACACACAGTAACAAGTGGGGGGAAACAATAGACCGACACAAGCAGATCATCAGTGACTATAAAACGTCACATCTGACCTTAAGTAGATTGGATTCTGTGTCTCGCCGCTCTTCCTCCAGACACTGCTACTTTGATTACCAAACAAAATGTAAAATTTACATTCACCTAAAGAAAATCTTTTCTACGGAAATCACTGTTTATGCAAGTTTTTCAACTCAATTTTTATCTTCCACGTAACTTTCCATTAATATACTTGAACACAACATTCTCTGAACAATCAGCTACCACCCTTTATATGAAAGTTGTCCCTTTTTGTCTGAGAACAACTGTCAGGTCATATTTAATTGACTAATTTTCTGATATAAATTGGAATTAACAAAAATAATTGGTTAAAATTTTTATGTAATGAATCTGTGGTGGTTTAACTTTTTATAAACAATTTTGTTGAGATGCAGATTTTTTTAAGTGCTGTTTTTTTTATTCAGAACATAAAAGTCGTTCTTATCATGTTGCCTCAATTTGTTGCTAATAAAAAGACTAACCCATTGCAGAGAGATTTATTATTAATCCCACAACACAAAATAAGCCTCGACTCCTACTTTTACAGTCAACTATGGTTTCAAAAAGACATAGCAAGGTTGAACACATCCAAACTAATTTCACCAGCAGGGGGTGCTGTGCATCCATTACAAAGAATATTATGAATGTGTTCTACCTTCAACCAGTTGATATTAGATGCAAATGCACACATGTTCAACCCAGAGAGAAAAAACTATTTCAACATTAAGGTTGCTTCAAACTAAAACTGTTGGCTTTAAGCAGCTTTACTGTCATCTTTGTAAATGTATGAAATCTAAACAGTCCATCTGACCTCTTAAACTTCAGCTTTGTGTCTAAAGTTAACTAGCAGCGCTGTGATTTAGGACAGTTTCTGCTTCTTTTGTATATAAATTATTTTTAAAAGTCCCATACAAAGTTCAGTGAGAGATAATTTATTTGAGTGGAGGCATCTGAGCTGGACATCTGAATATGCTGAAGATGAGCTCACCTGGAGTCCCCGCCGTCTAGCACCTTCTGGGCCTGACTTCCTATCACCTCTTGTTTCAGGTAGTAGAGCATTCTGACCCGGAGCAGCACCCTACGGAGAGAAAACCCGGCTGGTCACAACAAAGCCCCGTCCACCCACAAAACGCTGAGAAAGCAGATCCAACACACCCACTCACACACACAGACACCTGCTAAATACAATGCAAATGAGCGAAATGTGTGACAATCGAGCTGTAATCCAAAGCTTGCACTGTACAGTCACAGTCCAACAATTTTACTGCTGTACTCACACATTCAAATCAAAAATACATCTGAATTTTCCCGTTTTTTTATGAAACTTCCATACATTACTCCCCTATCTGGTCAGGCAAAATTTAAACGTCTAAGCAACATTGAATAAGAAAACAGTGTGATCAATTGACTTGGTGAAACAGTTGAGACAACATCGTAAAACAGCAGCATCTCTCTGCAGCTGTCTTGTAGAGAGGAAGGCTGGGAAGTTAAGGCTGACAAGCCAGAGACAGCGTGACTCACAGGGGAGACATTAGCTCTATAATGCATGATCGCACATCACAGACGTCAGCTTGGAGTGGAGACGCGCTGAAGTGGTGGGAACTGTGGAGTGCCAATCTACATTATAAAACTGGCATGATATGAGAGGGTTTTTTTCCAGATGCAGAAAAAAATATGACCACTTAAAATGATTTTAAAGTCTGTCTTGATGCCTTTAAAATCGCTTTTGGAAAAATGTGATATTGGGATTTCATAAATTGTAAAAGCTGTTTTTTTTAGCATGCCAATGAAGTTTAATCCTTCTTATGTGCAACCATTTAAATTTTGTTGGAACGTATATATGTAAAGAAGATTTAAAAAAATAAGTGACACCTTCTATGTAAAGAAAAATTTAGAATATTTTCTGGACAACAGAAAGCAGAAATACAAATCAGTATTCAAAAGAACCTTTTAAACTTTTATTTCTGATCCCGATGCATTTATTAGGGTAAATATTAAGTCTCTACCCACACTTCTTTCAAAAAGACTGTAAGCTTTGCTTTGCCACACAGTAAAGCCATGAAGAAAAACTAGACTCCTTGTTTGGTCGAGGTGGCATGGCAGGGTTGAAGTCAACCCTCTGGTAAACCTCTAAGTCAACAAGAGAGGTAATCACAGAGCTGAATTAGTGAGAACAAGTGACGAGAGGGAAGGCGTAGGCAGTGGTCTGCTTTAGAGAAGAGTATCCCTCCCACTAGCTATTTCTGCCGGACTTCATATATAGTGCAAACATCTGTAAAAATTCAAGACTAAAATTTTGGAACATATCTGTCAGATTAAAGTAATTTCGCAAATAAAAACAGCACAAGCTGAACCATTTTTCAAATCTTGTCACATTTCTTAATTGGATTTGCTTCTCATGTGTGACCTTGGTCTCAACTTTTTTGCTGCGTCTTTAGGTTTCGTCCCAGTATTACCTTTTAATCAGCTCCATCCACCCTACGTCGCCTCAGAACAGCTTCCTTGTCCATGATATAGAAAAGAATCCCCACAGCATGATGATGCCAACACCATGCTTCACCATGTGAATGGTGTGTACAGGGTTAAGTGAAGTGTTATTTCACCTTCACACACAGCATTTTACATGTAGCTCAGAAAATCTTTTTATTTTAGTGTTATTGGGCAAGAGCCCATTCTTGCACATTTTACTCTGTCTCAAACATGGCAGTGATGAAACTGTTTTTATTGACAATAACCATACCCATAAAGGCCAGATTTGTAGGGGAGTACAACAAATAGTTTTCCTGTTGACTGATTCTCCCATCTAAGCTGTGGATATCTGCAGCTCCTCCAGAGTAACTATGGGCCTCTTAGCTGATTTTCTCTTTTAGACTACGATTACCCACTCTGTCTCATTTTCAGGTGACGGAGTTAACACCACGACTATGAAATGTACAAAGCTTGGATACTGTTTTCATAACCCAAGTCTGCTTTTGACGGTCTTGAAATTTTTTTCACATTTTGGGACTTTACCGCCTCCCCAGGTAAAGTCCCGCTGGTGATGGAAAACATGAAACGGCACAGCAAACCTCACCAAAACATTCTGTATCGCTTAGTGGAAACTAGGCATTACAAACTTCTGAGTCCTTCATAGAGCAGCTGTATTTATACTGAAATAAAATTACTCCTTTTCCTACCTACGTGACTTCTAACAGCAATTGAATGTGTAATAATTTATAACGGGGTATCACTGTAAAGAAGGATGAGTACAACTTTTTAAGGCTTTTATTTGTAAATATATATATATATCTTTCCCATAAATAATTTTCTTTCTACTTCAATCAAGTGCTTGTCTGTCACATAAAATCCCAATAAAATACACTCAAGTTTGCCAATGTCCAAGGTCCAACAGTGTTTCTCGGCAAATGTTACTGGCATCCACTATGGAGAGCTATCTCTGTTAGTTCAGAGCTGAACTGAAAGGCACCCTCCCCCTTTCGGTGTTGACTGGAGCCGCCCAGGACCAGCTGCCTCTTCCTCTGCCTGTCAATGTAGCCCTTAATCAAGTCTCTCTCAAGCCTTTGTTAGTGGGTGGCGTCTGGGAGACACAGTTCATCGTGAGAGGCTACATAGGAACTCTACACAGCTGTAAACAGCCTTTCCAAAACAAATAAGACAAGCACGTCTGACAAAAGAGGCATGTATGAAATCCTTCATGCTCAGATGTTGTTTTAACGTCAAACATAAAAATTTTTAAAGAGTTTTCTGCCTTTTTTGGTAAATTTAGGAATTTGATTTTTAAAAAGTGCAGTAAAATATCTGCTTTGTGATTCCAGGTATGATCTTGATGTTAATTTATTTTTAAATTATCAGAAAGAAATACATTAGATATATTTTTTGCTACACAGGAGTCATGTGCTTCTGTAAACCTGCTGAGGATACCAGCGAACCCTTCACCCCCAGACCACCAGTCACATTCCAGGTCCTCCGACTGAGAATGCACAAGTCAGCAAACTCTTCAGAGCGTGTGTCCCCAACTGCCCGGCATGTCACACATCACACAATCACGAGATTCAGCACTACTGGACAAAGACACAATGGAGAACTTTCTATGGAAGCTGCAGAACTCTGCACCCAAAGCTCACTGAGCGAATGAATCCATCCCAAAGAGAAGAGACACTATTTAGCTTTTATATGTCAAACAAACGTTTCAATAATAGCCAACTTCTCACCTCCAGCTTAAAATAAGAAAGATCTATGATAGCCATTAGTTGGTCTGAAGATTAATAAGATTTAATAGGGCCGCTATTTTTGATGCTATCCACGTTTGTTAATCAATCAGTAAGCTGTCAGCTCCAACAGAAGTTGGAGTGCTTCCTAATTACTGTGGCTTGGCAGTGCCACCGTCAAAATCTGAGCCACATGCAAATTGTATTTTTATTCACTTAGCCTCCATTCTATTAGAAATAAATGAAGACAATCGCAGTTGGGCGAGAATAATCACCACCTGCTAGTTACTATAATGGCTTAAAGGCTTAAACATGAAGAACAAACACTTTCTCACCCAGAAGAGAGAAAAATTACCCAGGAATAGACGGTCAAAATGAGTTGTCTGCTACAAAACATTAAAACTCTTATCGATGAAGATAAAGGCTTATCCACTCTACCCTTATTACAAAGAATCAAATGTGTCAGAGTACACTTCGTTGGATAAAGTATTAAAATTTCTACAAAGTTGTGTGTAAAATATTTATAAAAGCTTGCCTGGCAGCGGAACACCTACTTGTTGCAATGATGTTTCAGATGCTTCTTGTAGCCATCATCCTGCAGCATGTGCTCAGGGTTGTGTTTCCGGAGCCACTCAGCTTTGTGGATGTCAAAAGAACTAGTTTGGGTCTTCATCTTTTTGCCTTTTCTGCCCCTAGGTACCGGGGCAGACAGGCCTAGAGGGAGAAAAAGGAGAAATCATTTTGTGCTCCAATGAGGGGTAAAAGGTTTAGTTTTAAGATAAAATCAGTTAATAAAATTAAACGGAAAACACTCACCGAGGTGATTCTGCAGCTCCTTGGTGCGCCCGTCTTCAGTCGGCGCTATGAGGTCCCACATGAAGCTCTTTATTTTGTCATCGCCCCGATAATGGACCAGGCAGTAAGCTAGAAGGGCTCTGCATATGGACTCCACGTCCCACTCAGTCAGCTGCTTCTTAAAGCGACCGTGGTTGAGGATGTCTTTCCATCGACCCCATCTGGAAAAATAAAACGCCAGAAAAACATTTAGAAAATGAAAATGTTTAAGTCAAACTGCTCTGGTGGGAATTTCAATGAATAGAAAATGAATAGAATAGAAAATATCATGTACTGCAATAACTAAATAATAGAAGTGGAACTTGTTATATTTATTACAGACAGAGTAATACAGTTTTTACAGTGTTTATTTCTGTTAATTTTGCTGAATGTGGCTTACAGTCAAAGAAAACCTGTCAGAACTGCTGACTTAAAATAAAAAAAAAAATACTTTGTTCCATTTACAGAGTGATTAATCTGAGCACTTTAATGGAAAATTAAGGTAGAACCATGGTAGAAAAGTAGGCACACACAAAAGGGTAACATCAGCTTTGAGGATATTCTGAAACAAAGTCCATTCAAGAGTTTGATAAAGTTTGATTCAGGTGAAAACCTGGACTAGAGCCGCCAAACATCTTTGTCATTGCGCTTATTTTCAGGTGAAAGAAACTCTTGTTTTTTATTTAGAAATCAAGGTTCCAGAGTTTAGAGAGAAAGTGAGCAAGGTCCTTAATATCCAGTGTGAAATTTCCAATGATGATTTTGTTAGTCATGTTATCTCCTGGCCAAAGACATTAGCTCACCGTGTTTATGTAGCCATCAGATCAACAGAAAAGCCACTGAATATCAAAGAACGTAATCAAACACTTGTGCTGAACTCACCCATATACAAGCAAATTCTTCTCTACTCTGAAGCACTCTGTGCGGCCGTAACTGTTGAGGCGATCGTTTCTTCTGAGCTTAGGCTTGGTCTCATCACTGTCACTTTCACCCTCTGACAGCTCTGCCAACTCATCTTTGGTGGCACTGAAAGGTCTCGTCTGCTTTCTTACACGAGGAGTGTCGATCACTAAGCTGTTCTGTGGTGGAGAGGACGACATGTTTTCAGGAAATCAACCTTCTAGGTTTATTCAACACTGTCCAAGTAAAGGCTCATCTTTTTTAAATCTGCATCCACTGTAGTGCGGCACTTACTCTGCCATTGACCATATCCATATCAATGTCAGCTTTCTTGGCCCACTTGTCCCAGAAATTAGGGTCATCCAGAGAGATGTCTGTGCGGTTTCCAGATGCTACAAAGCTGGCCTGAAAGCACAAGCAAAGTTAACTTGAACACACTTTTCAGATTTCTTGCTGATTCAGGATGAAAATCTGGCAAATTACACAAGAATTGGGAGTGAGTATGATATTTGTTATTAGTACTGAAACACTTTTCTCCTTAATATTGTTTACCTTGGCAAAAGTGGATCCTCGTCCCTCAGACTCAATTGTGATAGTCTTCGTCCTACGCTGGAGGATCTGGTCAATGTCCTCCTCACAGAATTTGGCCCCTTCGTCTTCCTCATCCATGATGGCTCCATAGGCGCCACGTCGCAACAGATCCTCAATCTCTTTCTTGGACAACTGCTGCTGTGCAGCCTAAAGAAAGAATGCTCAGTTATTGTAAATAAATTCACAAATGCATTTCCTTATTTACTACAAGACACTGAAACTAAGCGTCACCAAGAGAATCAAAACATACATACAAGTGCACACATGTTGGATTGTTTAGAAATCTGCAGCCCCTGATGTAACCCCAGCTGCTGTTTGGTATGCAAATATGCTGAGCCGACCAGATGTAGAAAAACAACTCAACCTCCATATAGTTCATTTAATTCTCAAAGGGACTCAAACTGCAGCTCAACATCCACCTACACTCTACACACACTGCTGACACACTTCCTCGTAAACAGATTAAACTAATAGGATCAGTTACACAGTGAGAAAATTTCAGTAGTGACCCTCATGCTTTTTTTTTGTTGCTTTTTTTAAAAAATAACTTGACATATTAATTGTTTTCCATATTTTCTGGTCTATTTAAGTATTAAGAAACATTACATTTATTTTTATTTTAAAATATTGAAAATTTATTTATGTATGAATTACTTAACCTATTTCACTTTAATCCATTAATTATCTGCAGAAAACAACAATAGGAAAGCTGATTATTTTTGGCAAAAACTTTTCTTTCCTTGTGTGATAATCAGATCTGAGCCAAGCAGAATCAAGATACGCCCAATCTAACTAATATTTCCAACAAGAAAATAAAGGTATATTTTTTGATAATGAATAAAATGCAGTGTTTTGCATAAGTATGCACCACTTTAGCTTCTCCACATTTGTCATGTTACAACCACAAACCTCAATGTACTTTAATAGGGTTATAAGTGGTACAACACCATAGTAGCACACAATTGTGAAGTGGGAGGAAAGTTGTAGAAGGTTTTTACATTTTTTACAAATAAAAAAAAAAATCAGAAAATTGTTGAGTGCAAAGGTATTTGTCCACTTTACTTTGATGCCCCAAAATAAATTCCAGTGAAACATATTGCCTTCACAAATAACCTACAGTTTTAAGTAGGTTTAAGTTATACAACAGTATCCCAAACCTTGGACATCTCACAAAGTTCTGTTCAATCCATTCTCCAGAAATAGATTGAGAATGGCACATCTGCAAACCAACCAACACATTGCAACTAAAATGAAATTGATATCAATCAGAGTGGCAGCCAAGAGGTCTGTGGTAACCCTGTAGACACAGCAGGGATCCACAGCTCAAGTGGGAAAATCTGTTGACAGGACAACTAGTAATCATGGATTCAACAAATGTGGCCTTTATGAAAGAGTTCCTTGAAGAGAACCCAGTGTTGGCAGAAAACCTAGCAGAGTTTTCTTGAAAGATTATCACATTCAGGTAGGAGACGTGGCAAACAACTGGAACAGTTTGATTTAGTCAGATGAGAACAAAATTCAAGCTTGGCCTACATGCAAAATCACATGTGGAGAAGGAAAACTAACACTACACAACACCCTGAACACACCACAATCACAGTGAAACAATACGGTGCGGATACTTTTCTTTCACCAGAGCCAGTGTTGGTCAGTGCGGAGCTAAATACAGGAAAATGATGCAAGGAAACACTTAGAGGTAGAAAAAAATTTAAGACTTGGGTAATGGTTCACCTTCCAGCAGGACAATAACCATAAACATACGCCTTGAACTTCAGTAGAACTGTTTAAATACACGCATATCCATGTGGCAAAATGGCCAAGTCAAAGCAGGGCTCCTATTCCAGTTGCAAATCTGTGGCAAGAACTGAAAATTGAAAAATAATTCTCCTTCACAATTGTGCATAGAAAATCCCATAAAACAAATCAAAGCTGGTTTTTATAACAGTAAAAGGTCATGAAAGCTTTTGCAAGGCACTGTATAGTAAGCACCTGCATAGTTTAAGTGTTTTATAATTGAGATAACTCATCGTCTCACCCCTCCTCCCGTGCCTCCTCCAAGACTATTGTCACGGCCACTCATGCTCTGCAGCACTGCTTTGTCCAGTCCCAGCTTCAGGCTGGCGCGGTCGAACATTTCTCGCTCGTATGAGTTTCTGGTGATAAGACGGTACACCTTCACCGCCTTGTTCTGACCGATTCGATGACAGCGAGCCTGAGCCTAGAGGGCAAAACAAACGGGTAAACATGTACTCAAGGCAAAAAAATGCTAAACTGTACTTTTAACTTGTTTGGCATCTGTTCTTAGTATAATATTCATAGGTAGATGACATGATTTTTTTTACCTGCAGGTCGTTTTGAGGGTTCCAGTCAGAGTCAAAGATGATGCAGGTGTCTGCTGCGGTGAGGTTGATGCCTAGGCCTCCAGCTCTCGTACACAGAAGGAAAACAAAGCGGTCCGAGTCGGGCTTACTGAAGCGGTCAATGGCAGCCTGACGCAGGTTTCCACGAACGCGTCCATCGATGCGCTCATACAAGTACCTACAGCCAAGACGAACACAATTAAACCATAATATAAACTTTATAAATGCTTTCCCTACGACCTTTGTCAAAAGACTTTGAATGTACCCAAAACTCTGGTTTTATTTTAAACCGTTTTTAACTGGAGAAACTATCTCAAACAGTGCTTCTTCAAAGAGCGGTTGCGCTCTTTCACAGCGCGGCCATTCTCACCCCCTCCCACATTCGAACCCTCTGCCCTCCCTGGAGAAATCCACTTCCACTCTGGTGAAACCTCACAGACTCTCCAGCTTGTCTGATGTGGTGGAACCCCGAGGGCATCTGTAACCTGCTACTGAACCCTGTCCGAGGTCGGAGCTGCTCAGCTACTCACATGCTTACAACCGTTTCAGGTTTGCTCCACATTCTGGCATGAAGCCAGAGCAAAGAGAGAGAGAAAGGAAGGCGAGGAGCCATAAAAGCAATCAGAAGATGCTGAGAGAAAAAAATAAAAAAATCTGTAAGCAAGAAAGTGGAAAACCAGAAGAGAAGAGGCATACACCCAGACTCTCAGCTATAAATTGTAAATTCTTAAACAGTTTTATATTTTATAGCCATCAACCCATTTCAGGTTTTAAGGAGACTTCAGAGCTATACCAAAGACATCACATAACAGAAACATCACCCACCCACACAGTGTAAGGCAAACAAGATGAGAGCTTATGATGCTTTGATTTAAAAGCTTATACTGAAACTCTACAAATCAGCTTTCAGATAATTGTCAGTCATTATCAACAGCTCCTGGAGTAAAACACTTTTAATACTGAGGCCTATTTGCAGAATGTAAACAATTTTTTTTTTAAAAAAGGTGATTTTATACAAATCAGTGCTATATTGGAAACCTTTTCATGCACAAACGTTTGGTGATGAAAGTAAGAATAATGAATTGTAAAATGTTTATACTATAATTCTAGTTCAGGTGTTCAGTGTTTATCTATCTCTCTGTATTTACATTCTTGTCTCCTGTGACTCGTAGACAACAGTCCAACAATCTAACGTCATCTCTTCCTTTCCACATGCAGCCATTTAAGCTGTGGAAATTTACAGCTATGATAAAGTTGCTCCATAAATAATTTTTTTTCCTCCCAATAAGAATAAGAATGTGGTAAACAGTGTGAAGAATAGCCCTGTTACATTGAACAGACGTTACCTTTTCTGAATGAGGTAGTCTTCCAAGATATCCAGACAGCGCACCATTTGGGAGAAGATGAGCACCTTATGTCCTCCTGCTTTCATCTTGGGCAGCAGTTTGTCAATGAGGACCAACTTTCCAGCAGACTGCACCATCGCCTGCAGGTGAAAGTCAGCGGCAGTGGGATTGTGTACTTCCCTGAAATCCTCTAGGATCTTCTCTTCCGCCCCTAAAGTAACAAAGACACAAATCTGTCAGCAATGCTGTATTTAACATGCTTAAGTTTAATTTCTTCTAATAATTCAACTCAGTTTATCCCTGAAATCCAGGTAAGGCACAGGATGTGTAAATCCTCTTTGGGCAAATAAAAATTACTAAAAAAAATGTGAGCAAAAACACAAGAGGTATTCATGATACTTGAACCTTGGCATATTGTGTCACTTTACAACCCCAACCTTACAGAATTTAAATGGGATGTCATGAAATAAACCAACACAAAGTGGTCTATAATTGTAAAGTGGAAAAAGATCATTGTTAAGGGCTTTCAAGACAAGGTTTGTTGTGAATTAGCACTACATAAATAGCCTAAATTGAATAAAAACACATTCAAACAGTTATTATTTTTACAAATAAAAATGAGAAAAGTTAAGCAGAATTGAGAAAATTTCAGTGTTGAGCCCCCTTGACTGAATCCAACTCAGTGTCAGCAACTGCCTTCAGAAGCCACCTAATTAGTAAACTGAGTCCATCTGTTTGCAATTTAATCTCAGTATACATACAGCTGCTCTGTGAAGGCCTCAGAGGTTTGTTAGAGAACATTAGTGAACAAACAGCATGATGAGCAAAAACACAGCATATAGGTCAGAGCAAACATGGAGAAGTTCAAAGCAGAGTTAGACTATAAAACCATAACTAAAGCTTTAAACATCTCATAAAGCATTGTTTAATTTATCACCCAAAATGGAAAGAGTGTGACACATGGCAGAGCAAGGCATGATTATCTGCATAAACTAGCCAGTGAATAAAAGAAGAACATTAATCTGAGAAGCACCAATGAGGCCAATTGTGACTCTGCAGAGATCTACAGTTCAGGACGGGGAATCTGTCAGGCAGCGATTAGTTGGAAGAGTGATAAGGAGATACCTATTGTTAATAGAGAGTCACTTGCAATCAACCACAAGCCATGTAGTGAAAACAGTAAAAATGCAAAAGAAGATGCTCTGGTGAAGTGAGACAAAAACTGAACTTTTTGGGCTGGAATGGGAGGCTGTTCTTTAGTCAGATGGATGGAGGAAAATAATCCTGGAAGAAAAGTAGACAACGGCTGGAAAAGGAATTGAGACTGAGAAGCCAGAGCTACGAAGGAAAGGTGTAGATCAAGGCATATTGATGTGCTGGAATGGCTCAGTCAAAGTCCAGCCTTAATCCTATTAAGTCTTGCAGGCAAAAAACATGAAAAAGATTCAGACACTGTCCAACTACTCTGATTAAGTTTGGGTAATTTTGAAAACAATGGGGATAAAATGTAGTAGTCAGACATTAAAGGTTCAGGTGGTTCTACAATGTGTTCACTTATAAATGCATGAAAGTTTTTATGAAAAAAAAAAATCTATGCATCTTCTTCATTCAACTTCACAGTTCAGTCATACTTTGCGTCGGTCTTCAAGGAAATATATTAATATTTGTTACTATAATGTGAGAAAACGTTGAAAAGTTCTGGGAGTTTTGACACTTTTGAAACAAACTATAGATATTATACGCTCTGAAATGTTGACAATTTTAGCAACTCTGTACTGACTTACCTTTTATGAGGTAGGGGTGGTTACAACACTTTCTTAATTCCATCATGGTGTTGACCAGGTTGGGCATATTTGACTGGCCAGCTCCTTTAGCCAGGAAGGAGAAATTCTTCTCCAGGATGGCGCGATAGTATTTTTTCTGGATATTGGTGAGCTCCACCTCAATGATGGTTTCCTCTTTGGGAGCAAGCTTCTTCTCCACGTCTTCTTTCAAACGACGCAGCATCATGGGCTTCAGGATGCCCTGAAGCTTTTGCACCTGTGGGCCAAATGGGTCACACAGTGAAGCAGCTGCCTGTGCACTAACAGGTGCACATTTAAAAATGCAGCATCATACGCACCGTTTTATTTATTTTTTTCGTTTATTCATATCTTTTACAAAAGATTATGTAGTGAAACTGTGTCACTTCTAAGTATTAGGGTAAACATTTTCTGTGGCTTTTAGATCTAGTATCACATGCTGAGTTCTTGCTGTTACAAATAATTCTATGGGACTCCATGCTGAGAAACTGTGGGAGGAAAAACTACCTGCACTAAGAAACAACTGATATGTTTTTGGGAACAGGAAGAAAAATATGATTTATGCTGTTCTATATCTGTGAGCTCACCTGCTCCTCTGTCTTGAGGTCACCAAACTCCTGCATGAAGTTGTTCTCAGAGGGGAAGCGTGCCGGCTCCAGGAAGTGGAGGAGACTAAAAAGCTCCTCCACTGTGTTTTGCAGAGGCGTACCCGTCAGTAGGACCTTGTGCTCCTTAAAGAGGAGGAAAGAAACACCACAAATTAAAACTGTGTTCAGCTTAAGCTGCAGAGCACTATTTTATTCTTGAATCATTTCCGCACCAGGTTCATGAGTTTGAAGCCCTCAAGCAGCTTGCAGTTCTTGTTCTTAAGACGATGGGCCTCGTCGATGATCACACAGCGCCACTCGATGGCATTGAGCTCGGGACAGCCGCCCAGGATCATCTCAAACGTGGTGATCACAGCTTGGAACTTGTAGGCACCTCGAATCACCCGACCCTGAAACACATGGATGGAACTTGTGATGCTTCAATCAGACCGACATCAGAAATGGCCAATTTCTGAATTTGTTGTGAATTGGCACCGCGTAAATAAACTGACGTGAACTGAAGCCATTTATTTTCTCCTTTTCTTTTGTGAGGAAATCATCTCTACCAGAAGACGTACATTGGCACCTGCATGTTGAGTCTTACTGCTGTTTATTTGTTGTCTGTCTGGGGAGGCTTTGCATTGCCACGCCTCTCCATTTGTATCCATTGCCTTGACAACAGCCCTCCAGAGATCCTCTGTTATCCTTTAGCTTTCCCCTCCCCTCCTCCAACAGCGAGCCAGCCGGCAGACGACTGGAGGAGCCACTCGTTCAGATATGCTTGAACAGCAATGACAGTGAGCTCCCCTTGGAGAGTGCTATGACATCACAGGCTGCCTTGGAGACAGCAGGGTGGCGGCTCCGTTGTCTTCTCCTCTCCCTTACCTTAATTCCTGTTACGGTTCGTCTGAACACTAAGAGCTCCTAACTGCCTGATGCAAAATATCACATGCCCTGTCAACCACAGACAGCCTCCGTCCAAGGCTCACTAACTACCTCATAGTCTACTTATTGCAGCACAAGCACCCCTCTCTGGTTCTTGTTAAATGCCATCTTGCTAATGCAAAGCTCATTAAAACGATCTCACCACCAACAGAGGAAAAGATTTGCTTTCATGGAAAAAAAAATCTATTGTGCAATTTGAAAGACTGAAGTGAAATCTAACCAGTAAAGCACCCCTTTAATTCAGGGGTGTCCAAAGTGTGGCCTGAGGGCCATTTGCAGCCCTCTGAAGGATATTGGCTGGTCCAAATGGAGCAAATCTGAACTCCAAAAATAGGTGGTTGATACAGATAGACATTTTTTCCACATTTTTACATTTACATAACATTTCTTAAAAATATATTAGGTACAAATAATAGATTACCATTTATTAATGAGGTTTTGGCATTCATCTTTATTTTGGAGCAAATTTTTCCCAAAAGAAAATTTGATTTGCTTTTAGGAAAAGCAAATTTGATTTAAATGTTTTAAATCAAAACATTTAAAAACGATGGGTCTTTTTACATTTATTTTCTACAAAAATCTGACCATTTTGTTCATTCCAGTCAGAAAATGTTCCCCATAATAGTAGCTTCTAGATTATGATTATTCTTTGTTTATCATTCATAATAGTTCATTGCATTTCTTTGTTTCATTATTAATTAAATAGAAATTATCACAAACACAAATTTAATACCTGATTTTGTTAGCAGTTACTTGTGCTATAGGCCATTCACAAATTTTAGATGAAGAGTAATTATTTGACAGCTTATAATGTTTAAGCTTGAGAAGTATACAAACATCTTATTAGATCTGTAACAAATATCCTTGAGATTGTTTTGATGTATTTATCAACAAAAAATATAATATAACTTATGACTACAGTAAAGCCACAGAAATACTAGCCTTTCCTCTAAATTTACCATTCAAAACCATTTCACTCATATATGAAACAAGTTTTTTCAAATAAAAAAGACACTAATATAACCAAGGTCTTGCATTAGTGACAGAGAATGTGAAGTGTTTCTAGCTTTGTGCTAAATATGGTTATCACGTCCTGCCAAGCGTTTCAATGTGACTCGTTGTAGGCAGACCTGATATTCTGATTCATATAATTACATGGCTCACAGAATTTTGCGTTGCTGACAGCGCTGCTGTTTTCTAAAGAACACTTTGATTAATTTAATCGAAGTGAATCACTGCTTTCCACTTTAAAGTTCAGCAGAACAGTGCTGCTTTTTGTTCATCTGTCTTTAAAAGGTACATTCGATGTACCTCAATCTTGGAAAAAGGCTCCTGAATCTTTTAAGATATCTGGTGTTAGATAAGTGAGATAAGCTGGATGACCTGTAGTCTTCCCTAAGTGTTTCTCATGGAGGTTTTTTTGGGGAAGCTGCGACTTCACACAGAGAAAACACTGAACGGGGCACAAACTAATTTAGACTAAAATCTACATTATAGACATGATAGTGACCAGCCTTTACCTGTGCATCTCTGAAATACATCTCATACTGCTGCAGCATCTGCCTGCTGATCATGCTGCCGTGGTAAACGATGACATTAAGGTGAGTCCAGGTATGAAACTCTCGCTCCCAGTTTGCAATAGTAGAGAGGGGGGCGATGATGAGAAAGGGCCCTTTGATGCCGATACGATGGATCTCTTCCAGGAATGTGATTGACTGGATGGTCTTTCCCAGGCCCATCTCGTCAGCCAAGATGCAGTTGCGCCTGATGGATGTTAGGGGGAAAAAAAATGGTTAGTGGGGTAAACTGTGCAATGTGGCTGCTTTAATGATGTGCGTAGGTTGGGCTGCAGGAGAGATTCCCACATCGCTATATCACAGAGAAAGTGTTGTGCATTCATCATGAGACTGTGTACAAAAGGGGAAAAAAACTATTCCCAAGACACAAAAACAATAAACTACAAACAATGAGGGAGAAAACAACATCATCAGCAGTAATAACAGTATTAAAAAAAACCCAAAAAAACATTCGAAATCCAGCATAATCTTTCTGCTGTGTGGTGTGCTCCTGCAATCCATTTATTCAGCTGTCCAGTGGGTGGGGGTATAATGTCTTGATGCTAATTGCAACGTGCAGATATTCCCACTGGCCTCTTAAGCAGCCCTCGAGTTTTGATGAATCTCTCTGCGTAGGCATATGCTAACTCCTGCACGCTCACACATAACTAAGCCAATTCCCAGGGTTAATGCAAGCGCCGACACTTCACTCCAGAGGCATAGCATTGCTTTTGTGATCGTGGGTGAAGAAAAGCAACCGGTTGTGCATTTAGGTGCACCTCAACCAACGGCAAATCTGACTCTCTTCCTGACCCCAAGCAGTCTAAATAGGAATCCTGCATATGAGGGATGTGAGGCATAAGCAGGAAAGCTCATTCATTATTCATAACCTGTAATCTCAAAACCCCCAGATCTTTCTAGAAAAGTACAATCGCAAGCAGAATATATCCGTTTAGTTAGGCATCTTTAATAACTGTGAAATGTTATTTTATTTAAACACTTGTGTAGTGTCATAGTTACACAAAGCAATAGTTAACCATATCAAGGTTTCTGCATTTTTCAGCTAATCAAATTTAAGACCTTTTAATGAATGAATTTAAATCCTACATCTCCACAGAAATGTATGACCTTCGGTCCAGACAGCTGGCAATAAATTTACACTTCCCCATCCATGATAGATGCCAAACAGCTAGCAAGGATATGTTAGCAGTAAATTGCCAGTAGCCTCAACCACCTCAAGTTACAGAACACAAAGAAGATGTCTGCATGTGACTCAAACTTTTGCCTGACAGAAAAGCCCCGTGAGAAAAAAAATACATAAAATATACAAGATTTAATAGTTCTGATGAAATAAAAATCAAGATCTGTGATTAACGTATTTAAGCCCAACTTACTTCCTTTTTAAATGAATTTCAGACATGATAAGACCTTAATGTTGGATACATAAAAAAATACTTTGCAAGTGAATCCATGTGAATAACACCCAGGTCATCCACATGGATTAAAACTGACCTGTTGTACCAGTTGAAAAGAAGCCAGTTGACCCCCTCCAGCTGGTAATCCCTGAGAGTGTTGCCATTCCTGTACTCCCTCGACTGCTCCCTCTTCTTCCAAAGGTTGGCTGGAGGCCGCTCCTAAGAGACAAGACGGATAACATTACATTTAGATTTAGGATCAAAACACAGGGTTTTCTAAAACCATTTCAAACTGACAAAACATTTTCAAAAGCACTCAGAACTTGTTTATCTCCTGGATTTTGTCAGGGGTTTTGGTTTTTTCAAGCAGGAAGAATAAGAGAAAACAAACTTTTTACATGTTTAAAACCTGATAATATCAGAACAGCTGTTGCTGATCAGAGAAGAAATCAGCAGGATGTTGGGAAGCACTGCTTCATCGTACCACTCTGCGCGAGTCTGGCTTGACTGCCTGCAGCCGTTCAAACTCTTCAATCTTGCTCTGATCGACGTCGTCCTTCAGCTCCCACGTGCTGTCCTCATAAGGCAGAGAACACCACTTCACCAGGTAGTACACCACTTCCTGCAGCAGACAGAGGACAATGAGCACTGGAAATGACTAGAGCGAGGCTAAGCTTTGCTTTTGTAGCATTTTCAAAGGCTGTGAGGCAGCCCATTAGGGTGGCCTTGGGCACTTCTATGATTCATAGATATCATTACAGGCCAGAAGATATCAAAAGGAAGAAAACCAACAAAAGTAAGAAGGGATAAAACATTTTCAGCAACAAAAGCTAGGAGCAAACGCGCTACTCTGATATGTGCTTAATAGAGAAGATTTACTCTACCTCTCCTGTGTCTTTGTCCTCGCAGTACGACACTTCGAGCACTCTGTCGACTTCCACATAGTCTGGGTTGAAAGGTTCCTCATCCATCTGAGAGGAACAGAAGATACAAAAACAGAAAGAGCAGATGCTAAGTAAAAGAACAAATCAAATTCCCACGCGCCATCTGGAAACAGAGAAACAACTCTCCTGTATTTGCTCAGTAAGTAAATAAATTCAAATCAATGCACACAGATGTGCCATCCCACAGACATCAAACAGAAAGCTTTTTAATATCCACACACGCCCTTCCAACACATGCATGCTGAAATCAATTGTCATAAATGATGTAATAATATAAAAAGAACAATCCTCTTATTAGAAATATTAGAATGAGGACACAAAGCGGTGTGCAAATAGATGGAAGAGGCTGTTTGCACACATATACACACGCAGCCTTACATCTGTGAAGAAGAGCGCCCTCTGTGCTTGTTTCATCTTGAAGCGTTTGATCTTCTGCTGAATCCTCTTGTCCTTTTCTAGGTGCTGCTCAGTGGCCCATTCACAATGGAGGTAGGAGCTGACAAACACACAGAGAGACAACCATGAAAATCTACTTTTACACACTGCTCACATCACCGGAGGGCGATTGGATTTTCTCCCTGGCCTTATGTTTCACCTCATCTCAGTCATTTTTAAATGAGAAAAATAAACAGTGCCATTAACATTTTCATCATTTTTATTATTTGGCAGAAGGGAACAGAATCTCGCTTATGACAGCTCAGTGATTTCAGAGGCTGCTACAGGCTTTTGGAAAAAAAATACATTTGAATTATGAAAGCTGTCCTAACGATGTTTATACATGTAGTGGAGTTTCCTTAGATTTTACCTTTTTCTTTACTTCACTTTTCTCCAGGTCTCTATTATGTCGAAACAACTCAATTTCCACAGGTGGTGTCCGAAAAGTGTCAAAATATGAAGAATAAATGACGGCTGGTTGTTTTTAGAACGTCTGTTAATATTAAAACTACCAGATGTCAAAAAAGATATAGAAAATGATACCTACAAAATGAACCTCAACCATATTTTATTATGTCTAAAGCAACAGGATGTTGACATTTTTGGTCTCACCGAGTGTAAAAAATGTTTTAGAAAAAGCTAATTTCTTTTACCATTAGCTCTATGACCCAAGCCCTCTTCTGATTCTGATCAGCCCCTTCTTACGCCTCCTTCCCAAGAAGCTTAGGCTCTCTGGTAAGCTGCTGAGTTCCACTCAGAAGAAATTTTAAACTTCATCAAGAAGTTTTTACCTGTTAGATAATTATTCATGCTTTTGAGATCTGATTACCATACAATGTTTTTGTTTGCAGCATACTGTCTCTTTTTAAAGCTTTGTAGGATTCAACTTTTTGTCCATCAACCTGGGATGTGTGTTCAGTATAACTTTATAACTTCCATTTAAAGTGTTTTCTATTCTATCCAACGAGATTTCAGAACCAAAGTGAGAAACCAGCAACACATCAACAACTGAAACCAACAGTCATGCCTGTTTCAGAGTTACCTTTAGGCCGAGAGAGGGAACTAGCAGAATAATGAGAAGTCCTGTTGGTTTCATGAGTGAAATGACCCAATTTCAAACCAGAGAGACGTACTCAACTTTTCCTTTAAACCAGGGGTGGGCACTCCTGGTCCTCGAGGGCCGGTGTCCTGCAACTTTTAGATGCATCTCTACTTCAACACACCTGAGTCAAATAATGAGGTCGTTAACAGGACTCTGGAGAACTTGGCTGCACTTAGGAGGAGATTCAGCTGTTGGATTCAGGTGTGTTGGACCAGGGAGACATCTAAGAGTTGCAGGACACCGGCCCTCGAGGACCGGGAGTGCCCACCCCTGCTTTAAACAGTGGTTCTGATTATGAAAAGCTGACAGGCCCAAGTGGTTCTGCCTTCTTCCTTTTTATGCCATACTTTAACTTAAAATAGAGAGTGAAATCAAAACTAGACCTAAGCTTTTCATCATTTTTACATCTTTAACCAGTTTCTGTATTTTGAATGTTTCATTCCTTGTCATTAAACATAAAAGGCTGTTTTAGACAAGGAGGTGTCTGTGTGACCAATAATATCTGGAAATAAAAATGTTATTTATACTATGCTGTTTTTCCCCATACTTGGAAAGTATTTAATTCAATTAAATAAAATATTTTAACTCAAGAGTTATGTTTCAAAGCCTTGGAAGAATTTCTCATTTAACTTGATTGTTAAAACTTTAGGCAGGACAGCAGATAAATTGAAGAAACAGATAATATTAGTTCCTTCATGTTTTTATGTTCAATTAGAATTTTACAAATAAAGATCAACAATAGAAAATTGAACTTACTAGTTTTTGTATTTTACAAAAAACTCTTCCACTTCTACCATTACCCCTGGAGATACCTAGAAGAGGTTTAAAATAACAAAAATGCCAATAAGTACAACAGAAAAATAAAAATTAAAAACAATAAAATTTTAATAATGACTGATGAGAATAAAGTTTTGTATATTTACCTCCTTCTTCATGATACGAGAAGACATGATTTTGTCAACAATAGCAGCATCCTCCTCTGTCGGATTCTCCTGAGAGACAGTAAAGACTTAGGTCTCATGTTAAATTAGTCTCCAGATCAGACAACTTAAAATGAGGCCATGTTTAGGCAACAGAAAGGTCAAATATTTCCCACAACATACCACAGAGAAATCCCATAAACAAGAGTTAGCAAAAACAGTCTCATTATGTCTCTCAATATGACTTAAGTAAAATTAAATAAAACATTATAAGGAAAATAGTTTTTGCATTACAATGTGAAGTAAACCTAAGTTGTCTAGTTATATTTTGTGTGGAAAGCAGTCATGATTTCCAAAATACTGCAAATATATTTTCATTCATGTGAGAAACTGCAACAAATTGGATTCATTTTGAAGTCTACAAAAGAAAAATCAAGCAGGATTTATGAGAAGGAAAATCAGCCATCTCTGCTTAATCTATCAGAATATTGATTGTTTTTCTTTGAAAAGGAAATGGTTTCAATAAGACTTGTACAATCTGGGAAAAATGTTTTGCATCTGGCTCTACTGGCTCACAATATTAACTGTAATAATGTCGCTCTCGCAAAAGATTTGTAGGTAGTTATATTTCTGATATATTCATCTAGTAATAACTGTATTCTCATTACACATGATTGCATAAGCACCACACTGTTCATTTCTGTCCAACACCCACATCTTTTTTAGTTGCAAGACTACCGAATCACTGAAGAGGCTCAAAGTAATTGTAATTAAGCATTTTTTTTCTTTCAGGTATAATTAGTGGGAAGCATTTGTGGAGCATTTATAGTCATCATGATATCATGCAGCAGCAGCAGCAGGAGTTCTTCCCTTTCCCTGCCTGCAGTGGAGCAGGTGCTATATTTCAAAGCTGCAACGGTTTTCACAAGTTGATTTCATGAAACAAACTTCCTCACAGATCTGAAAACTTGTAAAATAATGCATCCAGGTGGTGAGGGGAGAATAGTGTCTCCCCTCAGTTTTCTGTATGTTATTATGGACAGATCAAATGTATAGCAGAGGTATCTGTGTCACCTCCTCCTGACAGAGGTTTTTGTCTTTTACCCATACCGAAACAGTTTCACCCAGGTCTGTTAGGACCCGGCTTAGAAAGAAAAATAAGCAATAAAACTGTCCTGTGCAAAATTTGTTTAACTTTTTTTCATCCAATTTAAGACAAAAACAATAAAAACAGGGAACCTCACACTTAATAAGTTTAATTAGAGCTAAAATAGGAAAAACCTATAGTCTCAGCCTCCCACCACTGGTTTAGTCACCTACATATCGAATGTGGGTCAGTGCATTGCAATCGCTATTTTAAGCTCCATCTCTAAGCTTTGTTTGCTACCTTCTGAGTCACAATATTGTCAGGTGTTCATAATAAATGTTGCATGAAAAGATGTGTGCAACTCTGCTTTGTAGAGTCAGTCGACACTGTAAAGAAAATTCACGAACATTTGTTCCACTTTTAATATTTGGGGATACTGAGCCAAAAGCAATTTATATTAATAAATGAGTCCAATTTGCTGCGCTGGAAGCTTAGTAAAACTCTCTTGTGTATATTCTTTGGATATTCAAAACTATTGATAGTTCAACCAATCTTTAGTAATGATAACAGAAAATTTACTTTGATATTTAAACTCATCTAACTTGCCAGACTCATAAAAGCAGATGAACTTACAACAAACAGCTGAACAGCAGGGTCCTTGGATGCAGCAGTGTTGCTTTTCTTGGCTTTCACAATAACTTTGACATCCTCATCTGACAATCTGGCCTCCAGCTCTTCAGCATACTTCTTTCTCTTCACCTGACGGTTCGACCGCCTCTTCTAGAGAATCACAACAAAGAAGAGGCAAATTAACATGCAGAAGAATAAATTGATACAAATATAGCAGGTTCATTTGTTGAAAAAATAATGCTTTCATACAGGAGCCCTGTGGTTTCATACGTAAGGCTGCTTAGTAAGGGCTGAAATGGCTTTATTTATCCTCCATGTCTTCTTCTTTATAATTTCATAGTAGTAATTAATCTAATTGATAGTGCCACCTTGTCATTCAGACAAAGGACCATGAGCTGATTTTTCATTTACCCCTCAAACAAAATGATCTTCCAAAACTTGTTCTCCCTTTGTCTAGCAGACAACTCAAATTAGATCAGGGTTAAATTTTGATTCTGTAGCTACTGTTTACAACGTTTTACTTTATACATTCCTTTTTTCTAAAGACCCCATGTTTGTGTGTGGATAAGGTCCAGATGAACTGCCCTTTTGGTACTTTAAAACTGGAATTAGAATTTGAAATAATTTAGTCTTAATTTGCTGAGAATATAACAGAACAGAAATGTATAAATTCAGTTATATTTGATAAACAATGTATGCTCAATGACTCAGCATTAGAACATTACTAACAAATGTTGAGTCCTATATTTATCTAGTAGAAGAAACTATAACTATCAGAACCTTATAGCACAGCAGCTTTTTTAACCGAGCTATACCCAGTGTCAGACTGGGACTCAGTGACAACAATGTCTTAAATAACTTGGATTAGTTTTGGAGACAAACAAATCTTGATTATGACACATCTAACAAAAATATGTCCCACTGATTAATTCATGATATTTTGAAAATCCGTGGTAAAATACAATAAACTAAGCTGAAAAATCAGAAGAAAGATTAATATAGGGGAAAAAACCAGGAGAGATTTGAAGTCCAGCTTTTGTTTCTGCCTTCCTGTCAAGTTTTTATAATTATCTTATGCGTGGGCTGCTGCATCCTGCATCAATACAGCCCCTCCTAAAGATAATATGTAGTTAATTAGGAATAAATGCCACTGAGCCAAAGTTAATTAGGTGTGCATTATAAAATCCCTGAGGAGACGGACCTTTAAATCTGCAAACTCAAGATGACCAGAGGCAGAGAGTCAAACCTGCCATTTTCCAATGCAAAGAGGACGAAGCTCTGAGGAAACCAGGCTTCTGTCGTAGCTGTCAGACATGCTACCTCAACCTCTGTCACTAGATCATCTTAAATGAGTCATCAACAGATGCTTTTAATTAAGACCAGGGGCGCCATCCAATGGGGGTAATTATATCATAGGATAAAGTCTGGAAAGGTCTCAGAAAACGGGGAGAGGGGTGATGAAGCAAAGAGTGTGCAACAGATCATCCTCGTGTCAATTACACGTCAGAAAATTAATATGAGCTGTTTAAATAACCAAAACATTAGAGCAAATATTTCATTTTGAATAATATCCCCATATCAAATTGAGAATGCGTGTTTAATAACTCAAAAAAAGAGATACCTATGAGGAGGGGGTTTCTGATGCTGTATGGTAGACAGTGCAGCCAGACTGTCGGTTTTCTCCATCATCAACAAACAGAGGAATGTGTACTTGAAATAGCCATCCACTATCTGACCTCTGCATGAACCACATTCAATCCTTTCAAGCTCAAACTAAAGCTGTGAGCCTTCCTCATTGCCCCACAGCAGCATGAGCAGCCGTCAGGGTGACAGCACCACTTCCCTCACTCAGTGTTGTCAGAACAGTAACAGAAGAGCCAAGTGTCGTCTTTGTGCTCTGTGAGCCAAGGTGCAACACCACAAGCAGCAACGCCTAAACCACATCAGAACCAGATTAAAACTCACTCAGACGCAACTAAGTTCTCACCTGACATCAAAGTGTTAGGAGGAATATGGCAAAGGTTTTACTATTTGCCATATAGTAAATGCCAATGTCGCACTGAAAGTTTTGATTAGAAATGATCACTGTTTTGTGTTTTCTGAAAAAAATAAATAAATGGAACTCACAGAATCATCATCCTTAGAAGAGTGACGAGGCGGGGGATCATCATCCGACTCCTCCTCTGACGACTCTGGCTTTCGCTTTTTCCTTTTTCCAATCTTGATGACAATTTTCCTAAAAGAGAAGGAGAAAAAAGAAACACACCATGAAAACTGCTCTGAAGATTATAATTCTTAAAACTTTCCATGTAAAGAAAGCTCTCTCACTGATGTCTAACATTTGGTACCGCTTAGCTCCCAAACTGATGATTAAGCAGCGGTTTTGGAACATAAAACCATGTTGAGGTGTTTAACAAACACCAGCAGCATCCAGGACAAATTAATATCATCAACCCAATGGACTGGAGAATTCAATAAGGGAAGATCAACACCTGCAAATACTAGAGATGACCCAATCAATTTGCCAGAAATCAGAACCAGCAACTTCCATCATTTCTGGTCTATTGCCACATAAATCAACAATATGTTAGGGGTTTCTTTTATTATAAGTTATAGATATACTTTTTAATGCATGAGTTACGATAATCTTGCAATTTCTTTTATTTTCTGCTGGATTAAAAACTACAACCACTATCAAATAAACTTTTAGTCAGAAAAAGGCTGATTCTCACCAGACAGAGTGAGAATCAGTTTTATTCCAACTGTTTCAGTATTCTACTAGACTGGGCTCCCAAGCCAAGGTTTATGCAATGGCTCATCACAGTGAAACATTTCTGCCAAGGAGGAAGTGGCATTTCTTAGAGAAAGGCTAATTTTGGAATAAACTTTACTTCCATATGCCTATACTACTTGCTTAGTGAGTTATCTGGGTTACAAGGCTATTTGTGACAAAATTAAGTAAAGGATATGAAGATACTCAAAAAGAGTTATTTTCCTGAAGATAGGCATGTCGCTCTGAGCAGACTGGCAACATCATTTAATGAAGCGAGGCAAAACTGTGTTACAACAGATTTATCACAACAACAGTTAATATGTTATGTGAATTTCACAGATGATATTAAAGCAAAACCATAAGAGCCTGTGTAGAACGCTCACAGGTATTAGCATGCTTATAATGCGAGCTGTTGGTGTTTCTGGAGCTTTGCATAAACCTCCTTGCATTTTCCACACTATTTGTTATCTTATACAATTTTATACAAGAACAGATTGCTGCCTAATAAGCAATTGGACTTCATAGATGGGAAGAGCAGCATAGTGAATAAGGAACAAGCTAGACTTTCTGCAAGTCATTCAAGTGCCTATTCTTTTTTCCATTCCCAACCATATTATTGGGTGTCCTTTTTGAATATATTTTCTCACACATGCAAACACATCCTATCGAGTGCTTCTCTATTTGCGTTCTCACCAGCAAGACAGAGGCACCAAATCTCAGGCTTGGTATATTAACACAAAAAAACATAAAAACATTGTTGTCGTAATATTAAACAGTGTTTTTTCTCCCCTCACACTTTGCATTTGTATGCCAAACCCAACTAGGATAAGGCAATACAGCATTGAACACAACTAGGCATTTTAATGCCTAGTTAAAATGCCAGGTAAAAATGGGAAATACAACATTTATGCTGGTTTATTGTGCATGCAAATACAAAAATCCTGCTTTAAAGCGCGCTCTGCATCAGTAAACAGATACAAATGCAACCTACCCTAAGTAATGTCAGTTCATAAGAAAAAAGACGGATCAGCAACGTATTTTAACAAGACACAGGTCTGAGCATTTCCTTGCAGAGAAGTCAGTGTCAAAAAAACTCATTATCAGGATGTACAACTTAAATGTTTATCATTTTAGACTACATAAGCAGTGAAAAATAAGACCTTTTTATATGAAATATATGATTGTTTCAATGTCTGGTGTTGCCAGAAAAAGGTAAAAATATCTTTACGGTTCATTATTGCGGGTCGCTGACATTGGGACCTACTGGGTTATCAGAAGAATAACAATACCACTTGTATTAGCCACATAACAAAAAAACGTAAATGTTTTGTGTGTATTATGAGCATACTTTCAATAAACTATTTTTCTATGGTTATTAATACAATGTAGTTGTGTTACTTTCTCTCCAGCACCACATTGTGTTTAATTTAAAACTTCTCATGAGTGAAATCACAAGTGTAAACAATCACTCAGCTCATTTCCTCCAATGCCTCACTACTGAAAAGAGGGACGCTAGAAAGCTTTAGGACGCCTCCCCAACTGTAAAGTACAGAGGTGGCTGCATCATGCTCTGGGATCGCTTTGCTGTGGGAGGGACTGGTGGATTTCAAAAATTCCTGTCCCAAAGAGGGGGAAAAAATGGCAATACTGAAGCAACCATAAGCTCAAGAGAATCAGGAAGTTGATGGTTGGAGAAAAATGGCCCTCCAACTGGACAATGAACCCAGTTCTGTATCGGCTATAATTCCACCAGTTATTGTGAAAAGTTATTGGAAGTCTAACAATTCTTATTATTTTGGTAATCTTATCTCAACAAAAACAGGCAATATTTACATTTTCATGTCAGTGAGAAAAAAGCATGTGTCCATAAGTGGTTTCAACTGTTTAATCACGGGAGTGCTCATGCAGACTGCACGAGGAGGTAAGTGAACATCTACAAGAGATTGTTTATATAAGACATCTTGACACAGTGTATATGAACAAAGAACCCTATATTGGTCAATACTCCCTCCTTTTGATAAGCTGCCAGACTCGGTTCTTCAGACAGTGAGGGTATTCAGTAGACAGAGTCAGCCGGCCAAAGAATGTGTAAGAGAGAAAAAGTAAACAACTAGGCAAATAAAGCAAATCCATCTCCTTATTTCCACTTTGTTCATTAATCCCCGGATATAGCACTTAAATGAAAACTGAGATTCCCACGCAGTGTCAAATTAAGATTTGATTTACCCTTTTTCCTCCATTCCCCGTCTCATAATTCTTCAAACAAATGAAACACTGAAAAAAAAACAAAAAAACCCAGCTTTAATCTGTTCAAATGCAATGTTCTAAGCAAGTCAAAAAAATGAATATTCCCCTTTTCAGCACTCCAAATGTGGTGTTAATTGTTTTCCTATTAGGATCTGAGGTGGAAACAGCTTCCTAGCATGTGTGAATGGTGTTAAACATTTTTTAATTACATTGTGGGAAGAGCAGGAGCATAAGTAAATATGCTTGAAAAACCATGTAAATATTACTCTAGACTTTGATCGTTAAACACACTGGTTTTTCCAAAATGGTTGCTAATCAGATTATCAAATCGCTATACAAGCAACAGAATTGCGTTGTTGCCAATTAGAAATAAATTTCAATTGGAGGATAATTGGTTAACTGGATAGGCTATTTTCATTACAAACGGATAATGAAAATATTATCGTATTAAAGCTGCTTTACCTTTGACTTCCCCCTATTTATTGGTCACTTATTGTTTGAAGCATAGAAATGTGGCATGTGTATTTATCCAATCCTTTCTAATTTGATACTCCTAAATAAAATCAAGCATAGTCAATTGCAAATCCCTACATTATAAATGGAGTCTAATTTAATCTCTGCATAATTATAGCTGTTCAGGCTTTGGAGGTTTGCTAAGACAACATCAGCCAACAAACAGCAACATGTAGACAAAGTAACACCAGACAGGTTAGTGATAAAGTTTACAGATACTTAAAGTAGGGCTAGGTTTTTTAACAGTCACAACTGTGAGACAAAATGGTGGCAGTATCATACTGTGGGGATGCTTTTCTTCAGCAGGTACAAGGAAGCTAGCCAGAGACTGTAAACCAAAGCATATTTGTTTGTTAGAATGGACTAGTCAAACTTTACACCTAAATCCAACAGAGAATCTGGGGGCGGAAAAGAAACAGAAAAGTTCAGTTTACAGATGCAATTCATCCAACCTGATCAAGCATGAGCTAAGAATTGGCAATTAAATTTTAATCTCGGGACAGCCAGCTGAATGTCTGCCACAGTTTTCTTAAATAACGAAAACTATGTATCAGTTTCTTTCCACTTTACTATTATTCACCACTCTGTCTTGGGTCGATCAAAAAATAAAATCCATTAAAAACATTACGGTTTGTGGAGATTTCCTCTCAAGCACATCTGTGAAGTTAGAAAACAACAGAAATCCCCAGCAGATTCATGCAGCTGCCCTTTAACAAAGAACCGCCACCTCTAAAGGCATCCCTGCTCCTGTTGTGTGATATTCCATTTCACGGATCCCGGTGATAGTCTCAGATTACCGTTTCTTAGCAACATTCCCTTAGGATTGTATCTGGTGTTGTGCACAGTAACATTCATTTCGACATCACTTCCTGGCAAAGAAGCTCTGCATGTTCCCTAACAACTTCAGGTATATGTTTGACATATCCACTGCAAACCAAAAATAAGCTAACGCGGCTTTTTCATGGGATCTGCCAGCACGCAGCACAACCAAGACATAATTCGGGTTTGATACAGGATGATAAATTTTCTTAAGCAAAATAAAAATCAGAGTCAGACACCCAACATGCAGATGGAAATCTTGATCATAATTAGTAGCTACCTTGGTTAAAAAAAGGCCCTACGCCTATTAAAAAGTATAGATTTAGCATACATCCTGTGTGTATGCATCCCACTCATAAATGCAAACAGAATTACACAAAACCTAAACCACATCTTAGCAGTGGGTATAGTCTGTTACACCCTGCTGTGGAAGATAAATCGGACCACCCAGAGATTTAATAACATTGGTTCAAATGTACAAGCTCTTTTTGACTCAAGAGGCTTCCAGCTAGCCTCGGAGTTTTCATAAAAAGAAAGAAAACAGATTTTCAAACAGAAACAGGACCGTGGAAGCAGCTACATTTACTCCTCAGAATCCTGGTTAAGAGACTGATGTTAAAACATTCCCCACAAAAATGACACTTTTATTATGTTCATGAAGTGTTTATAGGGTAATTCAATGGTGAAAAGTTGAATTATTTCAGCCATTTCTTCAAAAACTAACTCAAATTGCGTAAATTAATGACAGTCATATTTCAAGCTTTTATTTTAGTTACTTCTGATTCTCAGCAAATGAAACCACAACGTTATGGTTCTCAAAGTTAGAATATCACAATGGGAAAATGATTTTTGTTCTTTTTACACAACAGTTTTCCACATAATCATGGAAAACCTGCTTTCTTGATAGTCTTGATCGCTGAGGGAAAGCTACAAAACATCATTAATGAAGAATGACTTTTCACTTAGTCCTGTTTTTTATGTTTATTAGCATAAAATTGAGTGAAAGGAAAACAATGTGATAAACAATGTAGCTGGGTAGGAACTATATTTATCACTACCACTCCAAGCCAAGAGACTACGACAAAAGTGTCCTGCCAAGGCCAAGTGAAGAAACAGGGCCATTCTATTCCTCAGATAAAAGTACAACTACCAACTAATTTTGAAATCAAGGACCCAGTCAGTGATGATTTGGGGATCTGTGTTATCTACTGGTGTTTGTTCACTGTGTTTTGAACTCCAAAGTTATCACAATCTGCCAGATTGTTCTTTCTAAACTTAATGTTTTCCTCTGCTGAGGTTTATGGAGATGTTGATTTAATTTTCCAGCAGGAGTTGACTCCTGAACACTCTGTCAAAATTACCAATACCTGCTCTATTGGTCTCATGCTATATTCTTTTTTTTTTTTTTTTTCAAATCTCAATGTTTTAATTAGCAACAAACCATAATTAATCAACATAACAAAAACCCCATAAAATATATCACTATGTGTAACTTGTCTATAGAGTTTTACTTTTTGAACAGACTTACTGAAATAAATTAACTTAACTTTCAATGCTACTCTACTGTAATTTAGGACAAGTTTCCTCTAGTTTTACCTCTGCACACTGCTCTTACTTTTTCTAAATTAAATGTAATTTCTCTATTTGGCACTCCCTCAGGAATTTCCACCATCTTGCATTTCTAATTAGACTACAGCTGCCCCTGATCCGACATTGCTGAGTGATCCCTGATGATCTGCAACCACAAGCTTTTCCCTCAGAGTAATGGGCTGGTTGCTGTTCAAGGCTTTTTTGGCTCTGGTTCTTCTATTGTGCCAAATAACCCCCCATCCCTTGTCCCCACAGTGTTGTCCTGGCCTACTTGGCATGCAGCCACAAGAAGTGTGCGTTTCAATTTTGATTTTTAATGGAATCAACACAGGTTATGGCTTTAAAAGCTCAGACTGTGATGGCGCTTCAGCACGCCACGGAGACTGCCTGCATCGCATTTTTGTTGATCTACTGCTGAAATTCTTGCTAGATAGGACCAACTCATCCTCAAAACTGCCATTAGGTGTGCTATGAAAGTGTTTGCTTATCCTAGGCATCCTGAGGGGCTTACTGACACAGCCGTGCTCGTTCTTGTTGGGGAAATCCCCCCTCCCCTTCTTATGAATGGAAGGCTATAATCTCAGTGCCACACAGCTAAGAGGAAGCGGTAGTAACGACATCAATATGGCCCCTCCAAAAAACAAATACTGTATCAGCACAGTGCACATGGCCACACAAGAGCTCAGCTTTTTTTCAGCAAATGCATTAAAAAAATAGGCAGTTCTCCTGGTCTCACTTCCTCACACACACACACACACACACACAAAACCAAGAGCCACAAACATGTTCAAATAAACCACACACACCAGTACACGTGAACACATGTGCACCCTGCAGGGGATTAACTAGGGAAAAACAATTAAAAAACAGCTTTAGCCTTTTGTAATAAAAAAAAATTGAGGGGAGAAGAGATTAGACACCTAGGACGAGAGCTCTGAAATATGAACAGCCATACTCTGCCGCATATACACTAGACTTAAACCTCCATTTTCTATCATGTAATTGATCTCACAAGCTCCATTTTGTTTGATATTTTCCTGCTACCCAGCTGCTTTGTAATGTAAGCATATCATGAACATGCTTGCTCACAGGAAACACACTGGGTGCACTGCTTTGAGTGAGCTGGAAGAACTAAATTTATATTATGGGGGGGAAAAAAAGAAAACCTGAAGAGGATAGGGGGGAGGGAGAAACAAAAAGGAGATGAGTGGCATGGTGCTTTCAACGGATGATTATGAGGGTACTTTTCAGCAGGTAGGCTGCCTGGAAAAGCTCATTTCAGCCCACAGAGACCGGTGATCGGTCAAGCCTGACCCATAAAAGAAAAAAAAAATTAATCCCTCAAGGATAGATTATGATGCTTCATATTTTTAGCTCATAAACTTTACCTCAATAAAATGCACAAATCACATGTATAATTTTATAGTATTTCTGTAATACTTGTCAGTTTGTTCTGTTAGAAAAAACAAACTGACAATAATATTCAACATTATTTATGCTCTGGTTTCAGTCATTAAAAACAGGAATTGTTTTTAAAACAAAAGTTGCAATATCACATGTCTAAATAACTAAAGAAAATGTATATCTATACAATCTAAACAATCTCACCTTCCAGTGAAAACAATCCTTGTGAAAAAGACTTATGTGACATGAAAGACCAATTAAGCTTAGCCAGAACTGGAGAAGTCAGTAACAACATCAGATACAGTTTAGCTCCAATTTCAAACTGCTGCCAAAGCTCAACACAAGTCAGATCTGGAAAGTACTTCACACCTGATATAATTTGCTATATGACAGCGACTGCATAAATAACTGGCTTTTCATGCACGACACAGAAATTACACCTACACAGATGCATTACATCTTGAAGGGTTTGTTAAAACGTTTTGAACTGTGGGTCTCTGAAGGTGTTCTTAACATTTTTGATAGGTGTTTCTGTGTCTTTAGTCTTCTGGAGCTGAAGAGTGAAAGCTAGGCGCTACTCAATGTGGGGCTCAAACCCAAGCAGACTACCAGATCAAAAGAACTTAATAGTTGCAATAAAACTTTCACAATGGGGTTACTTTTACATCAGTTCGTTCTTGTCTGTTTATTTAGACTAAAGACAGTGTTGATCTGTTAGCAATAATAGTCAATCTGAATAGTTTATTGCACAACTAGACATGCAGAGTTACCAGCAGTGAAGCTACCAAACAAATGCTGTTTGGTGCCAAAGAAAACATAGCAATTCAAATGAGTGGTTTTTTTTTTTACAATAAAACAAAGAAATTAGAGGTTAACCAGAATCTGGCAATTTCAGCCTCATTGGTGACTATTTAGAAGCTCAAAAATCCAATTGCTTTTTGTTTGTTTTTTTCAATCAGTGAAAGAACTACACATAAACATCAAATTGTGGTGACTCTTCGGTTTGGAAGCTTTTACTGAATGAAGACAATGCTACATTTGCTCTTTTTGGTTTTAGAAAGGTGCTTAAAAATGAAAGCGGAAGCAAAGACATGCAATTTAAAAGTTAAGAGCATTTTGTTTGAAACATCCTTAGACATGTCTATGGCTCATCAAGGCAGTGAGAGGGCAAGAGAGACCAAGACTTTCAGTATAAAACAGTAAAACTGAATGGAAATTGTTGTGTTTTATCTGAGATTTTAGCATCCGCCATTAAAATGCTGAATGTAAAAATGTATACAGCCTTCTGAGAACTCAGAATTAAGATAAGCTCAACATTTCTTTCATAATCACTCAGAATGATCTTAGTAATACTGGTAAGGATAACTGTGTTAATCACATAGACGATAATAATGATGTCATATGGTCTGTTTAAAAATGAGTAAATTCTGATCTACTGATTTTTGCAGGATCACCCACACTGTTCAGAGAAAGATGTTGCAAGATACATTGCAAGATTTGCATTAATTCCAAAAAAGCCCACAAATCTGCATCAGAGTTTGAACATTTAGGTTTCTGCAAAAGTATTCTGATGCAGTTTCTTCCTTGTGACATCTTGGTGAAATCTTTGCACTGATTAGGACTCACAATAAATCAGCATCTCTTATTAAAGCTGATGGCAATATCACTTCAAGCTACAGTAAAATAACATGCCGCTTGATATGTCAAGAACCTCCATGTTAGTGGGCTTTAATAATGCCCAAATACATTTACTTTGTCAGAGTATAAATATAAAAATGACATATTCATAATTTTAACGTAGATGTAACAGTTTGTTAGTGCATTCTTCTAATCTGCTCCTTTTATTTACTTAAGTTATCAGTCAGGCAGATTTTCCATGATGATACCAATTCTTTTTCCCCTTTCTGAAACCTTGGTAGAGCAAACAAGCTAAACAATCAGAAAGCACTTGCGGGAAATTAAAAAGAATTAATTCTAGAGGAAACAAAGCAAACTGTATGGTGGTCTCAGAGAAAAAGACAGTTGAGCACACAGACAATTAGGTTAATAGTCTTATCTCAGGCTCCATTCCCTGCTTAAACAACTGTCAGATGATGCAATGGAAGTCTGAGCACACAGTGAACAAAACACACACATACACCTCAGGTTTTCCATGTCCTGTCTAGCACATTCCCTCAGACAAAGGCTAAAGTGATGACTCTAGAAGAAGGTTAATACCTCTGCTCCCAGGAAAAATATTTTATGGGGAGATCCTACTAGTAAATGGTTATGAACCAGATTTTTCACTGCAATAAATTGTTCACCATGTCTTGCTTTGCCTAAAAGAAAATGCATTAAAACCCTCTTCCGGATTAGGTATTGACATGCGGAATGGTAGTGAATCACACATACAAATGCATTTTGCACCAGTCATCTAAATATGACAAATGTAAATAGTAGGGAACAAAAGTACAACCTTGCTTCATCAACTCTCAATGTCCAAGTGAGAAAGTGACCCATATACATGATGCAGGCCCAGTTGCAAAGAGGCAAAGTCCAAAAGAGGTTTTGAAACATTGTACCATCCCCATGGCAATGAAGTAATTATATCCAATGCATTGTGCATCAGAAAACAGACATTAGAGTTTATAATGCAAAGGCTAACTTTAAAATTTTATTGCAGCGGATGCCATGCTAACACTGTTGCAACAAAAGATACACCCGAGCGGTGTTGTATTACGGCTGGAATGTTCTGCTGGGTAAGAAATTTTCCTCCTGTCATTCTAAAGTCTCCAGGTAGTCACACACCCCTTTTAACAAATATACATCGAGCTGAAACTTCACTGCTTTCTTATGAGTTAATCCTAAAAGCCAGTGTTGAAATTTTAATTATGAAAAGAATAATTATGTGGCAGTAAGACAAATGTGGTGGTGTTTGAATTGATATTTCAATATTTGCTTTGCAGCGTCAAAAACTGACTGTTCTTGTTTTTACCTTTCATGGTTGGAACATGTAGTCCACCTGAATGAAAATGAACCTTTCTTACTGCAAATTAAAAAATGTTTGCTTCTCACTTCAGACATTTTTTTTTCACGTTTCATATTAAATAATATTTTTTTAAAAGTTAAACTTGTGTTCCTCATAAAGAGCTTAAGACTAACATCTTTCCTCCAATATAAGCCATGAAGTATCCTTTTTCTGACTACTAGAAAAGTAAAAGATCTACAAGCATGAAATCTTCCAGGCTATGAATTTTCACACCTCACATGAAGGAGTCACGCACTCCCACAAGCCTCTAGTAATACACAGACAGTTAAAGATCACTGTCATGTTAAGAAATAAAAAAATAAAAACACAAAAGAAGGCAGTAAGAAAATAAACAAATCATGTGCCAAAGAAATGTCAGAAATGTCTCTCCTAGTTGGATGCTCAGCTAATACAGGTACAATCCATGAATATTCCAGCAAGAACTGGTTTAAAACACTCCTGTAGAGTCCGAAATTTTACTAAATTCACAACCAATCTATTAAAACCATTTTTAAGGAATGTACAAGAGTGTGAAGAGCTTAAATCACATATTGCATCTTGTGCTTATATTAAATACCCCAAAGTGAAAGTCTATTTCCTGTGATGTGATTCTAAGCTTTCTTCTACAAAATAAATATGTAAAATAAGTGTTAAGATTACCAAGTGCAGGATTTTAATAAAGATTGTTGATCTGGCTATAATCTTACTAACATGCAGGTATTAATTGGACACATATTGGAACGCCTAAAGAGGATGCACAAAATTAATAAAATGAGAGACGTGACCATGTTGGTGGTTATTACCATAACAATGTGACTAGTGAAAGTAAACAAATACTTAAACTGTGTTTATTTTTTCTGCTTTAGATTCTCAGATAATTGGTAAATATGCAACTACTAGGGGAAAAAATGCATAATTTCCGTTTTGACGAAATTTTGTTATTGAAAGTCTTGCATCCATTTCCGTTTGCTGTTGAAACAACTAAACATTTGAAACAACTGCTACTTAATGACTGCTGAATTAAAGAACAAGCATTACCAAATATATAACTAGCAGACTAATGATTTATTTAGCCAATATCTACTGCTGTCCAAGCAGTTCACTGCAAAGCATTATGCAATAAAAACTTTATGATGTATTGTGCAGCCCAAATCTAAAGTGAAATATCATTAGGCTTCATAATGGTTTATCAAGTTATTTAGGAGATATAAAAACACATCTGCATTCAGTAGCAAGAACAAAGCATTCTGCTCTCTGAATCAAATATAAAAAGGTCCTTAAAATAATTAGAAAAACTTCACTTGCTAAGGGATGATGAACTGTCTTTCTGTTCAAGAGCTGCAACACTGGAGCTGATTTGAACTCTAAACAACTGTAAGATTGCATCAACATGGCTGATGACACAATCTACTCAAAGTTTCAGCTCTCACAGCTCTATTTTATATTTGCTCTGGAGGTGCACCAAGAAGAATGCCAGTGACTGATTTTATTTGAGTGTATTCTGGACAAGAATGGGGATAACCTCAGAAAAATATTGATCTTTCTTTTGATTAGCATATACTCCAGAAGATTGAAATAGACAAACTTGGCAATTTTAGGTAGAAATAATAAAGTGAAAAGTAAATTTAAAGGAAGCAGACAAGGCTTAGGGAGCTTCTACAAAAACCTATTTACGGCGGTGTTTCACATGTTAACTTTAGGCTGCTACTTTTGAAAAGGAATTAGACTTCAACAAACAACCAGAAGCTAAATGTATCCAAGCAAATTGGTTTCATTGATTCTCTTTACAATTTTCTTTAGAAATATTACAGTGAATGGATGAATTATTAACTTAGTAACCAAACTCTAAATCTTAAAAAGAAAAAATTCATAGTAAATTAGACAGTTATCTAAGAAAATGGATCTTCAGAAACAGAAAAGTAAAATCTTGTGATGGAGCTCACTTGAACTATATTTTTAATAATCCACAGAGACACACCGTTATAATCATAATTTCAACTAATTGTGGCAATTTATGTAGATAACCATTTTTCATTTTGTTATTTTTTATTGCTTATAGAAAAATCTGAATTACCTTTACAAAACTCCGTGATCTGAAATCGGTCTCTCTTTATAATCACATGCACACAAACCCACAACAAATGAAATCTATCATGTTCAACACCTCTCCTCCTCTGCCATGCTCATCTAATTATTAACCAACCCAGCTGCTGGGTGAAGTGTTGACCGCTGTCAGTCTGCCACAACAGGTAAAAAAAAATTAAAAATTGCTCGTTTCAGTGCTCTAAAAAATTACTGCTCCCTTTTCCCCAGATTCAGCTCAGTCTGAAATTACTGCATTTAAACATTAGTCTGCTCCTTTGTCTTCATGCCTCTGCATTCACATCTGCACCAACTGATATTTTAATAGCTTGTGTTGGGTGTGGCTTTTAGCTGCACGCTTGCATATAGCAGTTAAGCATTGGGGGATGGTAGATGGATTACGATATCTATACATCAGGACTTCTTCCCTAAACATCTGAAGCAGCAGTATCTCACATGTAAATGCAGCCTTTGTTTGGTCCTGCCATGTCTGTGCTGATTAAGCCTGGTTTATTGTTATGGCATGTAGTAAAAGTTGAACTTTGAGCTCCCATCTTGGTAGCCATAGGAAGAAACTGTACAAAGACGAAATACATTGCTGCTACCTGGCAGAATATTTGTGTTCAATGGATTTAAAAGTAACATTTCTCCTTACCATCATATAACTATCCTTGTCAACTCTGTGCTGTACTGTGTAATAAATAATTCATCAATGGAGCAAATGATGGCTATAAATGATTTATTATTATTACAAACATAGAATGATTGCAGCTCTATGCTGACGTGTTGGAGCACAGCAGCAGCAGGCAACCAACCAGAGGCATGTGTCACATGCTAATTTGAGCTCATGTATTGCTGCGGCGATTCAGGCAGGAATTGAATTAACAGAATAATGATCAAAGGTCTACTTAGTGTGTTATTCTTTAATAAGTTGTGCGTTTTGGCGGTTTAATAAAAGAACGAAGGCCATTTACATACCCGATCTTGGTCTTTTGCTTGGGCTTTGAGGAGGGTACAATGCAGGCCTTCCGGGAGGATTTCTCTTTGGTCCGGGCTTTCCCGTTTCCCTTGTGCTCGCGCTCACGGTGGCTCTTGTACTGAGAAGAAGAGGTGGGGAAGCTCTCCGGGCTCATAACTCGTGGGATGTTCTTCTCTCCTCGCTGTCGGGCCTTGGCGATGGCTTCTGATATTATCCTATTGGCCTTCTCTTGCTTCTCATGCAGATTTGACTCCATCTGATGGTGTGTCCTCCGTGGCACCCTCTTCTCCGATGAGGAGCTGGATGAGGATGAAGACGAAGAAGAAGAGGAAGAGGAGGAGGAAGAGCTGCTCTTCACAGGGGGACTGAGGACCCGCACCTGGCTACTGGGACCATTGGGGTTTTTTCGAGGCTAAGGGGAGAGAAGAACAGTGGTAGAAGTTTATTATTCAAAATTGTCATACCTTCCTCAAACACATTTCACAAATAAGACAGACATGATATAAATAGCACTTTCTTGATTATCCAAACCAATATTAGAGATACCACTGCACCAGGTCCCCTGAATAAAATCAAATTACCTCTAGGTGACTTTCTGCTGACCAAAATCGTTTATTGTAGTTGTAAAACCGTATTTCCTTACAGCAAATTAGTAGCAAATTGTACAAAATTACTTTTAATTGTGTATTTTCAAAGCAGGTACAAATCGACCTTATTGTGGTTTCCAACCTGGCCATGGTTTCATACAAAGTGCAATTCCAGAGATGGCACCAAAGGCCCTAAAACAGACAAAGTTAAAAATGGTAATAGTAGCATAACTGTTTTTAATAATCGAGGAGAAAGGTTTCTTGTAGACCAGTCAGGCCCAACAAAGGTTTTTTCCAGTGAACAGTGTCCAGTTCAGTGTGTTTTTTTTTAATGTTGTCCTGGTTCAACTTAATTATATAACTGGATCGATACAAGGTCTCTTGGGAATTAGAAGACCTGCTGTGAAGGTCATTCTCCAACTTGAATCAGCTGAGTTGGAGCAGAGATGCATCTAAAAACAGGCAGGACACCAGGCCCTCATTGACTGAATTTGGACACCATCAACCTAGTTTGATGTATTTTTTATCTTTTATGCGTACCATTTTCTTTAATAAGTTTAAGAAATTTCATTTAACAACATCATATTGTTACAGACTGTTTTGCAATTCCAGTTTTGAACCAGAGAACAACGTTCAATTTCTAGAACTAAATGGTTGGCAGTGGTGACGTGCCTGAGCCTTGCTAAAAACCTCAGCAAATGTCATTAGATAAGAAACTCAACAGTATTGCAGCGATACAGTCGAGTTGCCACAATCTGCCAAATTTTTCTTGGAGTCAAAAGATGAAAATAAAAGTGAACAGTAATTTCAAAGACACCTGGACAAGAGCAATCAGGAAATGTTTTGTTTTATGCTCATTTGACCTCTTGGCCATTTCGTACGTTTGTATTTTTGGTTCTATTAAACCTGATTCTTTGGATAGTTTTTACCTTTCAAAAATCTAAAGTGTTTTTCTATAATTTAATCATGTTTAATTTAAGGAAGAGTGATCATTTAATATCAAGAAATGCCTCTTAGCAGGAAAGTTTTCATTGCTATTTGATCAGTAGTAATCTCTCAGTTAGCTGGCCCAAACTGGGATATGAACTTCAAAGAGTAAAGGCACATGAAATATTTATCAAATAGTTACTACAGTTTTTTTTTTATATAATTTAATTTTTAAAGTAATTCATCTCTCTAATTTATCTACAAATACTTAGCTACCATGAGAACTGAACCAGTATACAGATATGAAAAGGTTTGAATGAAAGGGAAGATAATTGCCCTTGAGGGTATAAAAAGTTGATTTCAAAGGGAAACTTAACCCAGAGCATTCAGCAGCGCTAATATTCCACCCTTCATATGAGTACATTCACAGTAAACAGTTACATTCCTTTATATATTGCAGTAAGATGTTTTAACAATCACACATCATGACTTAAGGGCCAAGAGGAGACTCAAAATCCCAGGGGTTTATGAGGAAGACAAGGAAATTGGACTCAGTCCTATACACTTAAAGCAAATGAAAGGGTTTGTTTGTGTTTTTTTTTTGTTTTTTTTTTTACAAAAAGTAGGTACATATTGTACAGTTCGTTTGTCACCAAATATGGTATGATAGCATAACTAGGTATGGGAATATGATATATGAAAGTAAGAGTCTTATTAAGAAAGTAGAGACCAATTGTAGGCTGTGTCAGACAGCGGAGCCTCTTTCTCTGATGCTGTAGGTGGGGGGTGGACCAGTCTCACTCTGCCTGTTACTCACTTCAACTCTCACAAACCCCATCTAACTCAAACTAGTGGAAATGTAGCAGGAGGGAAAGATCAGTGTTCTTGTGGAGAATCTTTTCAGATCAGGTGGACACCAGTTGACATGACAAGTCTGAAGATAAATTTTATTCTATGACTTGGTCGTTGACTTAATCACATGCTCGTTGTAGCAGGTTACACTGTGCCTTGCAGACATAAATAATCCAGCCTCCGTGATACATGATAATATGTGAATAATGGATGCAGTTACTGCAGTTATGCCCCATTGTGGGCTGTCAGCCCAGCAAAAAAGAGAACCCATAAATGGATGACCTAATCTAAAAATGTGTTGCGTATGGCTACATGGCCCAGGCGCGCCTAGTTGCTTTTTTTTCTCCCCCTCTCCACACTGCTAGCAAAATAAAAGAGAATTAGCTTAAACCTCAATACCAAAGTGGGGGGAGGGAATGAATGATTAGCAATTCCTCTGGAAGAAAGTAGAGGAGGGGAGAGAAAAAAAACACATACAAGAGCTGCATTATGATTTTCACGTGTGCTTCTCTGCTGAGGTTATTAGGAAGAAATTTCCTGGATCAAGCTGGAATGTTCCCATTCAAGTTAATGGTTAAAAAAAACAGAGGGAGGAGTTGAAAGTAATGCATAAGAAAAGAACATGAACACACATGAAGGAGGAAGGGCAAAAAAAATAATACAAAAACAGGCTTCTATCAGCGAAGCTAAAGAGAGGGAGAGAGAAAAGATAAAATGCACCAAAACTGAGAGCGCTGCAGCTGTGTAATACATCTATAAATAACTGAAATTACAGCCTGCCAGCACTGCAGTGATTTCAATCTCTCTCACAGCACGCAGTCCCGTGAAAAACAGCGGGGTCCGACAGAGCCCACGAAAAGGTAGAGTAAGCTCCATTTAGGTTGGACACCTTTCCCTCCATGCCCACCCCTCATATCCACATGGAGTGGGCTCTCTGGTGACTGACAGGCTCAACTCGTGGAGGGCAAACACACACCACACGGTGCACTGAAACTACAGAGCAGGACAGCTGTAGGCGCAGATCAACAGGAGAATGACAAAGTGATGTGTGACATGAAAGGCCGAGAGGGGCTGGGGGAAATTAGATGAATCCGCCGCGTCTTCATTATGCCACACGCAGTAGAAAGAATGAGAGTAAAGCGGAACACGGGGGGAAAAAAATAAAAAATTAAAAAATTCAGCAATGAGTTCAAGATGGCGGCAGTGCAGCATGAGCCAGTAGCAGAGGAGGTTGTTCAGTTGCTGCCGGGCCCCTCCTCCTCCTCCTCCTCCTCCTCCTCTCACCCCCCCCCACCCTCGTTCCTCCTCCCTCCCAGCTCTGAGAGCAGTTCACTTACCCTTCCTCTTGGCCTCTTCACTGTAGACATGGTGAGTTTTTTTTCTTCCTCTTTGCTCCCCCTCTCCAACCGGCTAACAAAAGCCTTGCCCTTTCACCGTGTTCCTGCTCTCTCTGTTGCTCACTCACTCCTTCTCTTCCAAACACTCTCTTTTTTTTTTTCCACAGTCCGGTTTCTGTCACTCTTCCTTGATCTGGTGTCCCCCCCCCCTCCCCTCCCTCACTTGCTCGTTCCTGGTTTTCCTCCCCTCCTCCCTCCTCCTCCTCCTTTCCCGGTCAGCTTGTCTCCTCGGGCGAGAGTGAGAGCGGTACTGGAACCGTTCCGTCGCCTCCTCCCCCAGCGGGCAGGGCTCAAGAGGAGCGCATGGGGAGCTCTCTCTCTCTCTTTCTCTCTTCCTCCCTCTTTCGTCTCTTCACAGGGTGATGAGGGAGCAGCGCTGTTGGCGGTAGAGGAGGTGCGTGGCAGTCCAGGAAGCTCTCATTCTGCTGCTGCGTGCTGCTTCGCCGTCGTCCGGCTTCAGCCTTACTCTCTCTCTCTGTGCGTGTGTGTCAGAGTTGCCTTACCCTGCCTCCTCTCTCCTCCCCCCCACATTGAGTCCCCTTTTCCTCCTGCCTCTCGTGAGTGTGCTCTCGGTGCCTCTCTGGTCCTCTTAATTCTCCTTCTTTTCGCCGTTTCTGCTCTGTCGTCTCCCTTTTTACGTATCTCCTCGTCTTCTTCAGCAGACAGATAAAGGTAGGTTTCTCCTCTTGTTGCTTAAAGAAAAGGCTTTGTTTGACCTTTCTCGGTTGTTTGGTTTTGTTGGTTTTCCCTTCTATTTCCCCTCCCTATACTTATCCCTTTCCCGGTCCTTGCTTGTTGCCCTTCTATCCGCCTGGCTGGGGTGTGTGGCGAGCTTGCGACTGAGGCAGCCGGAGCAGTGGAAAATGAAAGCACAAAGAAGCAAAATGCATCAGCATGAATATTAGAGATGTCGTTAAAACCCAGACTCGTTTTTCTCTCGCTCACTCACCCTCTCTCTCTCTCTCTCTTTGTGAGGAAGTAGGCCAGCAGATGGTGCTAGCAGTTATTACATTAACTTTCTCAACTTAACCCCCAAAGTACTGGATATCTCCCACGTTGTAGATTTTCAGAATGAGTGCTTCCTTTTTTTGAGTCCTTGCATCGGCTTCTATGTAAGATGTGCCAATTTATTTACAGATTGCCAAAACACGCAGATAAACCAGTTCCCAAATGCTAAAACTGATTTCAAATCAACACCAGCACTTAAACAAGGTCAAAGTTGGGCCATTATGCAACAGTGACGAGGAAGAGCGTTAAGACAGGAAGGTAAGAAAAGTACTAAACAGGCATTTCCTGACCAAAGATGAATGCCAGAATAAAATCTGAGAGAATGAGAACACCTTTAAGGAAGTCCTGACACCACAATCCAGCGGCCATGTGCACCAGCTCGCACATGGTACTGGGAATTTTTCAGACACGAGACTGGCCTGAAGCCAGGTACAGCACTCAGCACTACTGGGTCAGTCCTCAATCACTAATGCATATAACTAGAGGTGCATCCAGTTCATGACACAATGGGCTACAAGAGTGAAACAATGAATGATATGTGTCATATTTGGGAGACAATTCAATCCCCCACATCCCATTTTCTTGCTTTGTAAATTACAAACTATGTTTTCCAACAATGCTAAAATTCTACTAAACATTTCAGAGATGGGAATAAGGTCAGTGTTTTGCAAGTCATAAATATGAGTAAATCCGTTCAACTCAAGACAAGTCCCAAGTCATGTACTGTCAAGAAACTGAAAGTACTAAACTTGAAATTTAAATCTTTTGTGTTTACAAACATAACTTTTTTTAAGTGTAATCATTTTCAAATAAACTTTCCATTTAACAGTAAAATTATCAACAAGTACAACATAATTATTTTAGTTTTTTTCTTCTTTTTTGCTGCACCTCATTTTGTATTGAGTTAAGGTCGAGCAAATACAAATTAATTTGGAATAATGCTATTTAGGCTTGCCCTGCAAATATAAACTACGAACATTGCTCTGTATAATACAGTCTGATTGATAGATACTGTCATCACAAGATCAATGTGTGCTAAATTATTATTATTATTTAATAACACTATTAATAATGCAATACTTGTTGGTCACATATTTGATGTTTTTTGCCTGGCAATATGGTTATCTGCCTATTTAACAGTCCACCTGCAGTAAGTGCAAATGTTATTTGTAACAGAGAAAGTCTAAGACACACAAGAGAAGTGCGAAAAAAATGGAGCAACATTTGTAGCAACTGGTTTATCCATCTCTGCATTAATCAATAATATGGGCCAATGAATAATTTTCTAAGATGATTAAGTTATAACTCTATTGCTACTTTGAAGTCACTGTCAGGAACTGTGTGTAAAAATAATAAAATATATTTAAAAAATACCTTAGGACACAATGGCGCAGCCAGTTTTTTATAAACCGTGGGATGTTTAATTAGTTTCAAGAAAATAAGTAATATTTTGGTTTAAAATACTTAGTAGGTGACATTTCTGAAATGTCAATATTTTCATTTCAATATGCATTGTAACTAACGTTTTTACTAACCAATGTTCTTGGCTGTTAAAGTGACAAAATGAGAAAATATGTCATAAAGGGTAACTGATGTTACTAAGAAAAGGGGAATGTGGGTAGTTGATATAAACTGACTGAAAATGAATAAAATTAACAGTTGCAATGCATAACTGGTACAACTTTCAAAATAAAATACCCTCAAAAATGACATTTGGGATGCACAACACGATTGCAGGCGTAGGGAAATTTACTCAGAGCTGATACATTTTCAGAGAAATAACTTTAAACACTATGTCCCATGTTTGCCACTCTAGGACATGGTTCACTCAGACAACATGTTTGAAAAACCTCTCAGCTGTTGGATGTAATCTAAAAATTAGTGCAAGATAGTTGCAATCATGCATTTATGCATGCAAAATTCAGATTTGATGTGGAATGACTGCTTACAACATATGACTCAAACCATTAGCCCTCTCTTACACACAGCACCTGGTTACTCATCTCTGTGCCAGTCAGACTGACGACAGGCAACTGATTCAAAAAGATTCATTGAAGAGCAAAATAACAGAAGGAAATCAGAGAATTTCGATAAATATGAGCACCCTGACTGCCAGTCACAAACTTTACAGGCTATGCATGCTATGTACTATGCAGTCTTATGCAATCTCCACCAATATGGTTCCATTCCAACCCCCAGTATCGCTCTAATACTTGTGAGTTTGCTCAGATGCAGTGTGAAATATGTGGGTGACCATATGTGGTTAATAACACAATGTGGCTTTAGCTTCTAAACAACCAGGATGGTGTGGACTAGCTCTGAAATTACACAAGTATTCATGTGGGGACGAGGTCATGTATGTAGAAGAATGGTTGTAGAGGCTCTCACAGTACCTCTCTGTGGTTTGTGTTGTTTTACATCTCTCTGCTCTGTGTCTCCAGCAGAGACGGAGACAGCTTCCTGGAGCGCAAAGTAATGGCGGCTCTTTCCAAGTTTCAGCGGCACCGGCAGCAGCAGGCTTGGGATCAACCTGCCAAAGCACAGCCTTGAAGTTTGGACTTTAAAGCGGACCGCCTGCTTGCTGGGATGCTGAGCAGGACAGCCCCTCCCTCCCAGCTAAACAAACTGTTAGATAATGCCCACCAGGGTACAGTACCTGGGGATGAGTTGAAAAAGCACACATGGCCAGTAAAATGCAAACAATAAAAGGTCCCCTCAAAAATCCCTGTGTCCAAATAAATTAGCATGCTCGAAAAACCCACGGTGGTTTCTCCCTCCTGTCACATCTGATGAGCAAAGAAACTGACTGAGCAGAAGGTGAAAAACCTTCTGAACTGAAAAGTTGATTTTATGTCCCTCATGTGTCATTCATTCAGAAAATATCAGTGTATACTTCCTGATTTTACCTAAAGAAGAATAAATCTGGAAAATGGAGTAACAGTTAACATTCACAGGCTTCAACGGTCAAATGGCATGAAGCCACAGCTCCCTGGCAAGTAGACAGTTAATATGCAAACGAGGCAGGCAGCACTTTCTGGAAGGGAGGGGCTTCCTTTTAGGACAGATGACAGAGTGGAGAGGAAGAGGAGGGGAGGAGGAAGAAGGGGAGTGGAGAGGCAATGCTGGTGAAAGGAAGTGGGTTATAAATGAAAAAAAAAAAAATGTCCTTCCCGCCCAGAGAGGTAGAGCTGCTGCAAATATACAGGTGTCCGTCTCTAAACACGATTACCATCAAATAGCCTGTATTAGTGAGGCGGTCCTCTGTCCCAGGGAAGAGGGGTCTATAACTAACTAACCATTATGGAAATGAGAGCAGAAAGCGAGCAGTGTGCTGACTGGAGCCGACAAGATGGCAAGTTCATACCCGCGCTTCGGGGCATACACAGAAATGATCCAGCAGAGGAATATGATGTTACCCAATGTTATCCAGGGCACCATCAACGGTTAGCTGAATGGGAACAAGCTGTTTGATCCATCATGGACGGCAGCCAATGTTGGATGTTTGATCTGGTAAATGGCTCCTTCAGATTACTGCTTTCACAGTAGTAAGGAAAAAAAAAACCCACGTTATTTAGGGCAGATATTGCTGCTCGTGGAGCTGGATCACCCTCCTGAGGGTGACTTTAGCCATTAAATTAACTCAAGACCAAGTCTGACTGCTTTGTGTATGACCTTTACTATTTAAACCCGTTTATGTATATAGAATATGCCGCATTTTTATTAGTTTATTATTTAGTTTAAAGCCAGAACAGACTTATTAAAAGAAGCTTTTCAAAAATGCAACCTGGGATTATTCTTTTTTCTCCCAGAACCTGAGATTGTTATGGGTTACAGAATCAAGTCTTTTACATAAATTACGTCTCAACATTAAATGGGTAATTTAATAACAAAGAGCCTCGCGTCATAAAAACCAATGCTGAGATTTTCCACAGTTTCCATAATAATTATGCTGTACAATTTATGTAGAATGCAGAAAACAAGTAGAAATGTGCAAGTATAACAAACTAATTTAGCCAGCACAGACTTCCAAGATCCCTGTGTTTGTGAGCCGAGCGCAGGACAGAAAAGAAAGAAAGAAATCTGGTCTAGATAACATCATTATTTAATTTAATATTTCACATTAGTTACACTCTAATGGTGTAAAAGCCATCTTAAAATCAGGAAATGTTTGGAACAGCTACGTAAATTTAAAAGTTAGTTTCTTTCAAACCTCAAATCAGTCAGTGATGCCTCATTCTGTGGAGTGAAGGGCTGAAAGTGAAAGACTGAACTGGATTTAACTCGCTCATTATTTCTAATAACTTTAGTTGATTTTATTTACATATTAGAATGTAATCACTGGAAACATTTAATCCCAGCCACTTGTGTCTGTGATATTTAAACAAAAATAAAGACTAACTTTTGTATGAATTAAAGTTAATATAAAATATGAATAATAAAAGAGTTTAAAACTTAATCAAAATGCTTGGAATATGCAAGGTGGAAAACACCTTACATTTCAAAAATATCAAAACACATGGTAAATAAGTATCACCAATTTCTTAATTGATATGTAGAAGTTATTTTGGTTTCATTCTGACTCACCTAATTAATAATTGAATATCTTTTTCTGGTTAGCATCAACCACAGCCTGAACCCTGAGGTTCAGAAGCCATACCGAGTGCTTAGTCATTTTCCTCTTTACAGGAGGTTGTAACACCTTCAGACCCTGCCAACAAGAGCTCAGTGCCAGCCTTCTTACTACACAAGAGTGGGTATGAATATTGTCTCAAAGACATATTGATCACAAGTAATTTATTTACATTTGATAAATTCTAAGTCAGCAGCAGAAGGCTCTTCTACAGCCTTATTATCACTTGCATCAACAGTTCCCTGATAAAGCTGTTCACTTTGACCGCACACTTACATTTAGCATAAGCTTCCTTTTTCACATCTCCCTTTCAGTGCTGTTCACTTGGAGCAAACCTGATCTGTGAAGTTTATCACACAAATAAAATAATTACTCTTCATAAAAAGAATTATCCAAGAACAAAAGTCAGACCTATTTATTAGACAATTAAGGTGCCTAGGTGTAGAAGGAAAAAAAACAAACAAACAAATAACCTTGTTAATTAGTCCAACTGCTAAAAGCCAGCTTGTAAGCCAGAGCAGAGGCTCTGGCAGCAGCTGCAGCGCTGATAAATGAAAGGAGACATGATGCACAGTGGTGCTTCCTCAACCAATTAAAAGCAGTGCCATGCATTAATGATCGTTGGTTCAGGGTCAAGAGTAAAACTAGCTAGGCTGAGCATGCTACCCTGAGGGGAGGATGTTGAAAGTATAACGGAGCATGGTTACTGTAATCCGGCTGTGTGCTGCGACAGGACGATAGCAAGCTCACGACGCAAATTCAATTCACAACAGCCGACTGCTGCTACTGCTGGGTCAGGAGGTTCAAAGAGGGAGAGAAGGTCTCTCATTTACTTTCCACCAGCTGTGCTGTGATTTTCTTTTGCCATGTTGTGACGTTTGCTGGCAGCAACAACAACCAAACTTAATAATTAACTCAAAACAAAGATATGAACGGAAGGAAATAATCTGAGTAATGTAATGTGATAAATAGAGTAACTTCACACCACTTTTTTGTCACATTTACCTGCACAATGCCCATCAATATTAAACAATTTACAATTGGCTTTAAATGTACAGTCTAAAGCCAAAACAATCAGGACCCTGTGTTGTGCAGCTGCATGGTCAAACAGTCAGAGGTGGACAGGAACAGCGTACAAAGTTCAAACCAGACAACTTTTTTGCTTGTTTCAGAAGGTATAATACGACTTAGTTAGAGCTGCTGAAGCGTATCGCCAGGCTGTGAAATTTGCAATAAACAAGAATAAAACTAACACATGAGAACATGTTGCAACATTAAACCTGCCTTAACTTTGAACTAAACAATTGTTTTCTTTTTTTGCTTAAAAAAATTGTTAACTTAACCAACTGGTCTAGCAACAGTAAATATAACACCACTTCATTTAAGTCAACAGGCTTTTACAAATGCAACATTTAACCCTGTTGCCATACAAAAAGAACAAGGTGATTTTCTGATTTATTGGATCAAGCTTAGTACACAGACATAAAGAAATAAATGGCCCAATAAGGTTTCCTGGCTGATTTTTAGATTTAGATTTTTTTTTTTCACCCCCAAGGAATATTCCACATAAACTAGAAAGAGGCTCTGTGATCGAGGCATTAATTTCTGATCAGACAAAAAAAAAAAAGACAATCACAAGAATATCCCCATTTACGCATCAAAGCACACCCCTTTCCTTTATCAGATTTTTACTGATCCCAGAATAGTGCTTTAAAGTGAATACATGTGGTTTATAGAGCAAAGATTGTTAGGAATATTTTAGTTTTGATTATGTTAAGTAATGAGAGAATAGGATTAAAAACTGATTTTCATGATTATTCATATCAATCAGAGCTAATTTAGGGATAACTGATTTCCAGCTCAGTCTGATTTAATTGGCACATAGTGATATCTTTTACCAAAACAAAGGTTTTTGAGTTTAAACAGATCTGTGTAGAGACGCATATTAAACATTTTGATGGGACAGAGAGGACCAGACTTTCTGGTTAAGGAGACATTCTCTGAACATTTATGAAATACTATATTGATCTATTTTTATTATATTTTATGTGGTATGAGAAAGACAAAAAAGAGAGAGTTATACAACTCTAAAGTGCACAGAATACCAATAACAGCCAGTCTTTGAGCTCTTTTATGCTCATTGTTACAACTTGTTCCCATCACAGCATCACTGGTGCTCACCATTTGCAATGGCAGTCTTTAAAAATGCTCCCTGCAAAATAGGTGAATGGATGGACTGAAATCCAGTTTTCTTGAGAAACTAATGCATAAAGACCCCACACAGTGAAACAAAACCATTTAGAGAACAGTCAAGGCCTGACTTGGCATCAATCAAGCTCTATGACTAAGAGGAGAAGGCAGTTATTCTAACTAGGGCATTTGCTCTTCTTCATTCCCTCTTCAAGTGTCAGCTTAGAGGGCAGCTGCTCAGCATGATTTAAGATATTTTAAGGGTGTGTGCACTAATGAGCATAAGTTAGATTTAAGAGAGAATCTACGATGTAAATTCTCTCTTAAATCCCACTGATGTTCAGCCATCAAGCAATAAATTTTGATGTTTTCTGTCAGTTTTACCCAAGAAGAAGCACAAAGTTAAATCTGAAAGAAGGGCTTTTGGTAAATGAAAAACCTGACTTTATCATAAAATGGACTTCATCCTCTCTCACACTGTTTTTACATCTTCTTCCTGTTTAGTAAAGCCAGCGGGAAAGGCAAGTTTCACTATAAATAAACTCCCTTCCCATCATCATCATCATTTAGCATTTTTTGGTTAAGTTAAAACGTGAATTCACTGCCAATATCAAGATGTTTTAAAATACAATATCATCTAAAGTAAATTTATCTCAGTAATTTATTTAAAATAATGGCAATCAAATAGATTCATTACACACAAGGGGATAAATTGCAACTGTATTTTCAATGGCTTGAATATCAAACGTGATCAATAAAATGGATTTCTAAACACAAATATTTTATTATAGGAATGTTGTGGCCCACACAATTATGGGACAAATACAAGCAGGATAAGTCATAAGAAGCTGACTGTAGAGAGTGCTGTGTACAAAATAATTATTGGAAAGCTGGGTGGAAGGAAAAAATGTGGTAGAAAAAGATGCAAAAGCAACAGGGACAACCACATCTTTAACAATGAAGCAGAGTCCATTCAAAAGAAACACAGAGACTCAGTCAGTTCTTTAAAAATCACCAAAGAGTATGGAGGCACTGAATCCAATTTTCTTGAGATCCAGTGTAGATTTCTACAGCTAGTGAGGATTTGGAAAGCCATGTCATCTGTCAGTATGCGTCTGTTTTTTGAAGTCCAAAGTCATCGCAGTCCTCTTTTAGAGCACATTATGCTTCCCCAAGTTGTCCTTGGATGCTAATTTCACTTTGCAGCAGGACTTGGCACCTGCTCTGATTGGCAGTACCTGGTTTAATAACCTGAATTGGCCAGCTTCTAATAGCCTAAAGCTCCCTGCACGCTGCGCAATTATCAGCTGTTGGCAAAAACATTTTGTCATGAAAGAAAATCTCTGATAATGTTTGGTACTCTGTGGTGGTTCAGGAACCAATTCAACTCTCTCTCAACCAAAGACAACCAGAGACAAATTTGTAGCAGTTTCTGATATTTTCAGCTGTGTTACATCTGCATTGACTAGTATTTACATACAAGTCTCCATCCCTAACTTTTTCCTATAAATTTTAAAAGTATTTGCAGCCTTTGAAGAACTAAAGATTTTGCTGGTGTTTTGTGATTCATCTACTGCAAATGTAAGAAACAAACTTGCTCTGCCTTTCAAACCAGCAAATGTTTTTTGTGGACTTCACATGATGGGCTACAAGCACAATTTAACCGCAACCCCCCCTGCCCGCCCAAATCTCCTCCTAAAACTGTGGTTGTTGAGAGTAATGATGTGCTGCTCTCTGAATCAAAGATGGCACAGCAGGTCACACGCCAGGCACTGAAGCAAAACTGAACTGTGCAAAACAGGCAGGCTGGATGATGCTATTCATTAACGGGAAGGTCGGAGCAAACTGAAGAGTGGAGCTGAGAGGAGGTCCCTCAGGATGCACTAGAGAGCGCCAGACGGAGGAGAGAGAGAGGGAAGTAGAGACATGAGTGAGGGATGAAGTGCGAGGGAAGTAAGGGGCTTACTGCCAGACCTTTACAACTCCTTCATTATTGAATCGGTGCAAGGAGAGAAAAGGGCCAATGCCTGCTTGTAAGGGAACAAACACGGTGGCGAAATCATAACAGTGCACAGGCAGGACACGGTGGTTCCCTGCTTAGTCAACCTCCAGCCTTCAGGATGTGATGAAGTGAGGATTTCTTTTGTCTTGTGTTGGTTTCTGCTTCTTGGCAAGGAGTAAAAATTGCTGCTCTTCATAAAGACTCCCCTATATGTATTCATTACTCAGCATTCTGAACTAAGTCCTGTTTAAACCTGATATTTAGCTTGGTGAGCACCTGATTTTTAAAGTCAGGGTGAACATCATGCTAAAATAAAAAGAGTTGTCTGAGGTCTTCAAAAATATGGTTAAAACAAAATCTAAAAACAATTTCAGAAAAATTATAAAATTAATAAAATAATTAAATAAAAAAAAAGACTTTTAAACTCTACAGCTAAGTAAGTTAATGATACTCTGTGTGTTTTACTAATGTAAAAACTGGCCAAACTGTTTTTATTAAAAATATATGAAAAATTCAGATAAATGTCCTCACTTCAAAAAGGACAAGATAATGGAGAAACAACCATTTATATTCCTTTCCAGATGAGCATAATAAAACATTAATTTTGCATAATCCTTAAAACAGCGATGTTGTTTTGAATACAGCCAACTTGCTGTTCAAACAGTACAGTGCCTTGCTTCTGTATTTGTAACCACTGAACATTTTCATATTTTGTCTCATTGCAACCACAACCCTCAAAGTATTTATTTGAGTTTATGTGACAGACCTAACATAAAGCAATGCCTAAATGTGAAGAGGAAGGAGAACATCCATAGTTTCTAAATGTATTATAAATTACATTTGAAAAAAGGTATTGTGTGTTTGCTTTCTAACCCCTGTACTCTGATACTCTAAAAAGACCGAGGGTCTGCTGTGTTAGAAAACATCAGTGAACAAACAGCGTCATGACAAAAAGTGACACAAATCCAAAACCACCAAGACATGGATGTCTACCTAAACCCGGCCTATCGTGTTCTGGAGGAGCTGCAGAAATCGACAGCTCATTCTGAAGTATCAAAACTTTGTAGAAAGAAGCTACGAGTAGTCATATTGTAAACTTCATCTCCACAAAAAACTTATAGAGTTGACAGCATTATGCATTTAAAACAGGATACAGTTTTTAGAAAGATGAAATATGAAAAGACTTCAGACAAAGACTCGGGTTCACCTTTTGGTCCAACAATAATCCCAATTATAAAGCCAGCTTGTCAGAACATGTCAGTTCAACTTATTATGTATGGAGCAGAAAGTTTTCCCAGGCATTTCCTTCTTATAAAAAAGCCTTATTAATTTGGTCTTAAGATAAAAGCTTTTGTTTACGATCACAAGGTTCTGACATCTCCAGGCGTTTCATAGGCAGCACGGATGTAAAAATCCAAAAATATGTCCTTGGAAAAATAATAATTTGACTCAAAGACAAGTTTAAGTCATGAGAGTCTTTCTGCATATTCTGAGCTGTATGTTTGTAACTCCAACACATGGTTCTTCCTCCTCTTCTTCACTGGGACAAACAGGAGACATCACTAATATTTTGGTTCTCTAAGCAAAAGCTACAAGCAGTCTCAATGATCAGAAATAAAACTCTGAGTTATTGCTCTTTTCTGACTGATGCACCTCAACTGAGGAAAATATCTTTACTTTTGTGTTTATGTCATCTTGACTCATTTAAAAAGCAATGGGTGTCTAAAAAAATGACAGATATGATTCAGTTTATGTCTCAACGTTATTAAATTGTAAGTATAATTGTTTGGCATAAAACCTATTTTCAAATAACTAGTTAGATGTAAATTGTGGATTTCTTTAATTTGCAAAATGGAGCTTCTTAACCATTTCTGCATCTACTCTCCTGTCTGTGGTTGAATGGTAGATCAAGTTGACAGATTTCTTGTAACCATGTGATTTGAATCGCTTCAGCCCACTAAAACTGAATTATGAAATTTATGTAAAACAACCAGGTTGGCAATTCTGACAGAGTGTGCAACTTTCTTCAATCAAGTAGACAGAAATTGAGCAATTTATTTGCCATGTCAGCTAAAATTGAATGTTTTACTACAACCACAACTCTCAACAAACAAAGTCTTCACATACAGATGCATCCATGGCAACAAGCTTATGACTTCCTACTGACACAAAACCTGTTTGCTGAACTAACAAATCAGTAACTAGCGAGTTGCCGTACTACTTCTGTGTTTAATGTACTTAACATTTACTTAAACAACAGAAAGACATGAACTGGAACAGAAGTTCACATGGAGAACCACAGTTCATCAAGTTTAACGTCTGCTGAAATTAATCCAAGAGTGTATTTGAAAGGTTTTCACAGGCACTCCCATTAACACTCTTCACCCACTGTGTCGGGTAAAAACACAAGGACAAAGAGGTCATTAAACCTTTGTGTTTCTAGTTTAGTCTACTGCTCGTAACTCAGAGCTAATCTACAAGTTTTTCTCCTCCTGTCTTGTTCAAATCAAGCCGTGGTATAATCAGAGGCGCTGCTGTGGTTCAGCTTTAGCGTCTGCCAGTGAGAGGTTAACTCGAGTTCATGGAGCTTGCTTCATGTCACAAGTATCACATTCCAGTCGCACACAAACTCAGGCAACGCTTCCACGCTTATTTACAGTACAAACAAACCCCGACCACTTAACTCTGAAAAACAAATGATTCAAAGACACTTGATCTCTACATAAGGTGGCAAAAAGAGAGCAGAAAGGGAAGTAAAGCAGCAGAAAGACTCGGTTTAAATTCAGACCTACTGTAAAGTTGGGGCTGGCAGCGTTCCCACATGCTCCCGATACACTCTCTCCAAGTACAACTTCCTCCTCCCCTCACGCTCTGAGCCCTCCCCTTCCGCCCAAAGCAAAACCCTCATGACTTCCTGTTTACCTCTGACCCTTCGTTATCCCCCGCCTCCGCCCTCATCTGGCAGGTTTCCAGACAGACAGGACGATCAGGCCAGATAAAACCGACAGACTGCTTCAGAGAGCGAGAGAGAGAAAGAGAGAGAGACAGACTAAGAGGGAGGGATCTGGGGATGTAGGGGGAGGTGAGCAGAGAGAAAGTGTGTGAATACGTCAGCTCACCACCATGTGGCCACAGAAACAGCAGATTTCCCAGGAGTGTGAGTGTGCAGAATGTTCCTGTGCTGGTGTGCAGCCCATGAGGGTGTTCGGGTGAGAGCCAGGGTTGATGCTTAGTGTCAAGTTTCAGGGCTGATTATGGCATTACCCTCCCAGTCTGGTTTGCTGGTGTGTCAGGACTTGCAGAAGCTTCCAGCATATTAAAAAAGAAAAAAAGCAACCCTGCCACATATCAAAATTAGTTCAAAGAAATAAACTCCCAACCTTCCCAAGCATGGTGTTATTTTTATTTTTAATTTTACTGGTCAACACAAAAAAAGGAGAGGGGAAAGCAACTAATACCCAGTCAAATAAATCTAAGGAAGCGATGCAGACAGGCAGTGATGAGGCACCTGCTCACTGTCACTGCCAGGGGGCCTCTAGTGGCTACAGCAGCCCAGGCCATCAGTATCCATCAGTGTCCACCAGTCGCCACTTCCATCTCTTTTCTATTTTGCTCAGCACAGCAGCCGCTGGCATTCTTACATTTGAAGCCTTTGCTGTGATGAAAAGTACTAACCGTACAACCCAGCAGCAGTGCAAGAAAAAAAAACAATAGAGCTCTTTGTTAAAGCAACAGTGACTGTAACACACATCAATGTGTGAAACAATGGAGATCGGCAGAAGAACAAAAGGTCTTAAGGCTAAAATGACATCAAATGGACGACACCTTACTCAACAAGGAGACAACAGCGACGTTTCAGTAACTAGGTTTCAGTTCAGGAGCTGCTTTTATCCACAATGATCACAGCTGCTCTTAATGCAATACACAGTTAACTGAAATATCACTGAAAAGCTAAAGTCAGTAACTGAATTAAAAAATATGACCGATATTTTTACAGGTTAATAAGACTAAAGAGTGACATGTTTAAAGCATTTATTTTAATTTCCAAATGAAATTCAAAATCTACTTTTACCTGAAAAGACGACTTTGGAACAACGGTCCAGTTTCTAATGTCAGATCTGGTTCAGTACTGGCTTAGCACAAAGAATGTAGCAGTTCTGCATATGTTCTGGATTGCAGTGCTGCTGTTGCTTGTATTCCTTTTTTCCTTCCACTCGACTTTCCATTAACATGCTGAAATACAGCATTCAATGAACAGCCAACTTATTTAGCAATGAGTTTCTGTGTTCACACAGCAATATACTAGATGGGTATAATGTGTGTAATTATACATTTGTATTTCAAATATATGTATGTTACTTAATTATCTTTGGTAATCTAATTTTCTAATCAACTGAATATTGGGCCTTGTTATCTGAAAGTCATTTCAAAATGAACAGAAGTAAATGGATAAAATACATCAATCTGTGTGGCAAATTTGTTTAGTTTAATTACTCTTATTAAAAATAAGGTTTTGATGATATTGTAGTGAATTAAGATGAGCCTCAGGTAGTTTGCATGTTTCCACCAAAGATCTTTACCATCAAGCGTAATCTGTTTGTATAATCAAGTGCAGTTTTTCTGCAAAAAAAGCAGATCCAGTTCATTTATGTAGTTATCTTATTCTGCTGAGATATTTAGGGTAAAGCCAAGTATTCCAACACCTCCACAAACTAAAAATACAAGCATGTAGCATTTTAGCAAGCGTACATGGACAGATGCAGTGATGTACTCAAAGCAACTCCTCCAGCATCAGTTCAAAGGTAGGCGTCTACCAATCTGTCCACACAAAAAAGATGAAGAAAAACTAAATAGTGCGAATGAAGAGCTGCCAGAGTCGCATGGGAATGCGGTTCAAGTGACTGGCGGTGCTGACAGAGCAGGTGTACCGTTTGCTGCTAGTTATGCCTCTGGTCTGTTACAGTTGATGGACAACAATGTTTCAAATATTTAAAGTAAAAATTCTTAACTTTTGATTTTGGGTTTGATTAATTGGTCATAACATGTTAATTTAACTTATTTTTAAAGATAGACTTTTGCTGTGAAGAACCAGTTTAAGATTTAAACTAGATTTACTGACTTGCAGTAATAAAAGATTTTGTTCTTTGAAGGCAGTGTGTCACATTAAGATCTTGTAAAGTAGAGCAGCAATTGGGGGCCAAGCAAGACACAGACAGCAGTGCTCTCAATGTTCAGGATTCTCTCAGAGTTGATTGGACAAGTAACAAGAAAAACTCCCATTTTAATGTTTTAAATGCACAGCTGATGTCCTAAAAATCACTAAAACCAGTTTCTATCTAGCCTTTGGGGCCAAGTTTAATTTGCACCCATATTTAGCTGAGACAATTCAGACACATGTTATACAACACATACATACATACTTTTAAAAATCACATAGCAAATTTGTTACGAACATTGAAAATGAAGATTGGGTTTTATTATCGAAATGGATCTTGTTTCTCCCTCAAAGCTAGAAGTAAATTGGTAGCAGCAACATTCCTGCCACTTCTGGATTATGGAGATGTTTTATGTATGAATGCTTTGACCAAATGCCTTCAATCAATTGAATACTGTGTATCACTGTGCTTTAAGGTTTGTGACCAGTAGCAGACGTCTTACACATCATTGTGAGTTGTAAGCAAAAGTTGAATGGCATCCTTTAAGCGTACGGAGAAACAATCACTTTATGATCCTGATTTATAAATCTCTACTCGGCTTGGCTCCAGTATACTTAAGCTCTCTCTTACAAAGATCTGTTATTTCCCATTCTTTATGCTCTAATAACATTTTTCTTTTGCATTTTCCACATGTTCGCACTGAAAAGGGGAAGCAAGCATTTAGTGTGATGGATCCTACAGCCTGGAATCAGCTCCAGTCTGAACTCAGGATGTCAGAACTGATTTCATTGGATTTATTTCTAGGGGTTCTTAAAAAGAGGCAATGAGATTCTATTAAACGGTGTCACTGCTTTTAAATCGTTTTCTACTGTTTTACACTTGTGCATATGTATCAATTAGTTTTATTTTGTAACCAGGTTGCTGTGTATTGCAGACTTTTGCCCAGGTTCCTCTTGAAAATGAGATCTAGATCTCAATGGCGTTTACCTGATTAAATAAAGGAAATAATAATAAAACATTACTGAACCAAAAAAAGGATCAGTTGTCCGACCATAAACCAAAAGCCTAATAGAGATGTCAGTCATTGTTCTGCAAGGCAACAGAAAAAAATTTAAGGTCTACGTCTTTCTTTCACCTTTTTTTTTGTTTTGCAACAAATTGTCACAGTATGACAAACCTGTGTAAAAATAGCATACATTTGTAATATGGTTTTGCAAAAAAAAAAAAAAATTAAAACAAAGATGCATAACATTATTTTTTTGTAATTTGAACCAATTATTTCTGAAATATTCCACTATATTGATCATAACAGGGATGATTTCCTGAAGCATTTATTCATTGTTAGATTGAATTTGATACATACATTTTTTTAAATCAAGTAATTTACTATTTATACAAAAGTTTTAACAGGTTGTGGTTTTTAGTCAGCTGCAATTTTTCATCATAAGATTCCTGCACTTCAAAATCATTTTAATGAGATACCAGAAAAAGCATAAGAATAAACAGAGTTTCTCTGTCTAGACAAAGCATAGAGTAATGCAGTATTACCTACTCCCTGCGCTCTTGTTGTGCATTTCCAGTTAGTTGGCTGAAAGTAGGATACTCAACTTTTCCTTCACAAGAAGGACAAATTTGCCTCTGTGGAAATATTAGAGAAAAGATGTGGAAAACTAAAGGACCATTTCTATGGTTTTGCTTTTAGTCTATTTTGCACAAATATAAAACAGCAGAACCTCTCAATGCCCACTCTGCTAGGACACTGGAATTAAAGGGACTATTTTAACAATTTTGGCAATTTCCCCAATACTGCAAGCCCCTTGCTGCAGAAATCCCACAGGGCAGCACATTCCTTCTGTGCGAGAGGAGGTGCTGCAGCCTCCTGTGTCCTGCAGTGGTTGCAGGCACACTCCAAGGCCTCCAGTCAGGAGATTTGCAATGTGCTGTCACAGCAGGAGGCATCAGCACCCACACAAGTCTGAACAGCAGCTATTTAATAATACACGCTTGTAACTGGACAGGGCATCCTCTACAGGTGGTCCTGCCTTACAGCTTGGGAACATTTTTTAAGAATCGTGACATAAGTGCGGGAAAACTTCACTTTAGGTGACAAAACATGCACTGTAATGTTTCACTAACACAGCAACACAAGTGTTGCATTAGGATCCGAGTCGACAACCCCCAGGGGTTAATGATGAGCTGACAGTAAAAACAAACTCTGTCACATTTAATTGCGTGTGAGTCAAACTCTCAAACTAATTAACAACACATATGGTTAATAAATACAATTGGTAAGGAATATTTTGTTGCTATATTAAAGTGTCAAATATTAAATTTAAAAAAGGTGTTAAAACAGAATTGCAATCATGACTGAAATTAGTATTTTTACGTCATTAAAAATTCAACTCATGCCAAATATTCTGAACACAATAAATGCATAATGTCATCTGTTTTTGTAATACAGAAAGTGGCACATTATTAGGTCTGTCAGGATACATTTCATTAGTGGATAAATTGTCCTAAAGATTCCTGTGATAAATGATAACGGTTTTGGGACAATTTTCAAGTAATATAGTGATAGTGGTACAATAATGCAAGTTCTCCTAAAAGACTAATAAACCTTAAGTACATAACACTCTGTGTTGTAACTGAAATATATTTTAAATATCCAAAACAAAACCCAGCAAATAAAAACAATATAAATGAAATAAAAACCACATACAACCAAAAGCATTAAAAATAAATTATGAGATATGTAGACCAGATTTCCCTTTCAAAAAATAATGAGAATAGAAATTATCAAGCTCATTTTTAATTTATTATCATGCAATTAACTGATTAATTGCTTATTGCAACAGGCTAACACGTTATCCCTATATTTTGTACTTAAAAGTGCACATCTTAGCATTTTGTTCATGATATTTAAAGAAAGACAAAGTTTATAGGAAAACAGGCTATGATTTTCAGATGAACATTCAGCTATGTATTTCATTCAAAGAATGTTGATACCAGATTGTTTAAAACAAGTAATTAAAACCCTAAAAATAAAAGAAAGTGATTGGTTTTTTTTACACTACATGACAAATCACAAGCAACCCTACAGTATATGAAATTTCAATATCAGCTTGTCTACCTATTTCACATGTGCAGAATTTGCAAAGACACCAGTCTTCCTGTCTGAGTTCCTGAAAAGACACACAACAGTGTCAGATTTGTGACTGACAGGACGTGAACATAAGTACCACAAACCAGGACCCGGCCCAGCAGAGTATCGCTTCACTGCTTCAGGCAAGCTTCAAGGCCCTAGCTGTTATCATGGGAGTCAAACTAATAACCAGCTACTACAGACTAACCTGTTATACTCAAATTAACTGTACAACACAGAAACCTGGGCCACTCAATCAGTGTTGAGCCTTGGTTGCTCATCACATCTGCAGCTGACCATTACAGTCACTGGAAACCCTAATTAGTCACATTCACTGCGGGGGAGAGGAGAGTGGGCCGCTTTCCCCTGATGCCCTGCCTGTTCAGCAAACACGCCATCAGAAGGCTCTTCACACATCAGTGCACTTGAATAGCACAGTCAGCCTGTAAGCATCAACACAGGCCTGGATGTTGACACAGACAGGGAGGAGGCTCTTGCATATGGCTGTGCTTCAAGGCCCTGTTTTAATCAAGGACCTCTGCAGATGAGTCAATGGGCAGTGAGGATGAGCGCCGGTAAAGGAAGACCATAAGTTTTGTTGTCACCTGCTGAGGAAGAGTCAGGGTACTCAAAACACCACTTGTGTTTTGGCTCAGGGCCACAGATCTGGTTTCAGAAGCAGCGGCACATGGCAGGTCTGCTGCCAGGAAACAGACCTTGTTTAGAGATCAAAAATTAGTCACTCAAGCAGGTCCTGCAACCTTGTAGTCACATACGTAATTACTACACAAAGAATGTAAGAGTAGAGAAAGTAAAAACGAACACATCTGTGCTCAAAAGTCTATATTTAAATACATCTAAGAGGGTGTGTTCAATTACAATAACATTGAATTTGTAATAAATTTTCAAAGTCAGTTCAAAAATGAAACTTCTACTGCACAGATTCACTACACATGCATACACACTCAAACATACACTCATAAGTATATTGCAAGTATGGCTGCAACTAACAACTTTTTTGTAATTGTTTGTTCTATTACAACTGGCACATTCTATAGGTTTTTTATTACCGATTTAATCCTTTTTTATACAATATTAGAAATTCATTAAAATATTTGAGTTTTGGGTGAAACATTACAGACAAACATGTTTTTATTGTTAATGTAGAATGTATTTTTTGCAGTTTTAGCATAAATACTCTTTTGAATATGTTGATTTTCAGCAAATTGCCTGTTAATCAGTTTGTATACTTCAGTTAAAAATTAATCAATTGCTAAATTAGTTGGTTATTTCAATAACTTAATGGTTTCCACCCATATTGCAAGTATATATATATCTATATATATATATATATATATATATATAGATATATATATATATATATATATTCCTTTATTTAATCAGGTAAACCTCGTTGAGATCTAGATCTCATTTTCAAAAGGGACCTGAGCAAAAAATTTGCAATACATAGCAAGTACTCATTTCTCGTAATTGTAATGATTATGGCTCACAGCCGATGAAAACCCAAAGTAGCATTTTTCAGAAAGTTTTTATATTACATAAGATTAATAAAATAAGAATTTTTAATGCATAAATGTTATAGCAATGTTATGTCCTACAAAATCATGGGAAAGGCTGCTGACATGATTGTCCAGAAGTACCAAGCATGCTTAATGGAAAGCTAAGTGGTAGAAAAAAAATGCACAAGCAACAGAAATAACAGGGAAAGAGCCTCCAAACACAAATATCCCAATGAAATGGGCAACAACTGTCACATTGTTCTAGCTAAGCCACTCATGAACCAGTAATATCATCAGAAGCACCTTGCCAGAGAAAAAGGACTCAACTGTCACTCAATGGCATGATCTATTGTCCTGCAAGTTTTAGATGCATCCCCACTCTAACACAGCTGAATAAAATGATTGCATTAACTCTTCAGCCATCAAGTTTAGCAAAGGCCTGATAAAGAGCCATTCATTTGATTCTAGTGTGTTGAGTGTACATTGCATCTAAAATCCGCAGGACGGTAGATCTCAAGTGCTAGGGTTGCAGACCCTGGTCTAAGATCGTCTTTAGATGAAGGAAAATGTTTCATAAGTAAATTAAGGTCCTGGAGTCTAAAGAACCAGTGGAGGGGCACAGAATCTAAGTTTCTTGAGGTTTATTGTGAACCTGCTGGTGTTGATTCACAATATTATCAAGTCCAAAGTCAGAGCAGCCAGAGTCTACAATGACATTTTAGAGAGCTTTATTCTTCCCTCTGCTGGCAAGCTTAATGGGGATGCTCACGCTGCTAAACATACTAATACCTGGTTTAAGCCCCATTATGGGAGTGCACAAGATGCGTCATAAATGCATCATACCCTCAAATCCATGAATCCGGCCTGCCTTATACAGGTCACGTGACACGAGGCCACTTGCCAAATCACGGGTGAAACACCTTGAGGTGTTTTGTGAAAGAGGCTATTGATACAGCAAGTCATGCAAAAAAAACACCGACCAAGTACGGAGTGTATACATTATAATGGATACTTTTCAGTATGCCCACATTTCTGTATCAAAGATCCACATTTTCACTGGTCTTAGGAATTATTCTCATTTGCTGAAATACTAAATTTGGGATTTTCATCAGAAGTAAACTATAATGTACAGAAATAAATCTTTAAAATTAGGGATATAATCGACCAATATTTATTTTATTATTGATGTAATTTTTTTTTCTTAAGGGGGAGCAGTATTTGTTTGATCATGTGACAATGACAGTGCTGCAGCACAGGATTGTGGGGAGTTTAACTGAAGCAGAGAAGGCATGCTTAAGTCAGCAATGTGGTCATTTGTTTTAGTATGTTGAAAGCGTCAGGAAATATATATATATACTATTTGCATAATATCGGATTTTTTCGACTTTCTGATTTGAATTAGTGACTCGGCTTAACCTTCCGATGGTTAATTTTTCTTTTTATTGTTTCAATACAAGAACTAAAACAAGTTATTAAAACAGGACCACATGTTGCAGTTTAGGTGTCCTATTGGCATTTGTACAGGAACATGAAATGCCTGCCGCATGTGCTGCTGGTCATGTGTCACTCTGGGGCTGGGAAGCTGCATGGATGCTGCTAAGTTACCAGCCAACTGAGGTCCAAGAACCGCCTGAAGCCTGTTACAGCCGGCTAATGCATTCTCTCCACCTCCCCCTCCACTTGTGTTCTCTCTCTCTCTCTGTCTCTCGCTCTCTCTCATGCTCTTCCTCCCCATCTCTTTCCCATCCGTTCTTTCCTAAGCTCTCTCCTTTTTCCATGAGCTGCTGCCCTCTCCATCTCCAAACCTTCCCCCTCCCCCGCGTCTCTCAAGTGCTAACCACTCTCCTACAGCAAGCTCTTTCCCTACTGCTTGCACTCACATGCACACGCACTCGCAGAAACTGTGACAGCAACCACAACAGCGTGCAACCACCCCCACACTCCAGCAAGGCTGTGTGCAAGTGCCTCTGGCTTGCCCTGACCCACATCTTGATATAGCCCTAAGTATGCTTACAGCTAAGTCCTGAAGACACTCCTGCCACTCTTAGCCTAATCAGGCCTGACCTGCTGTCGGCGCACAGGGCAGATAGACAGGCCAGGCTAGACTGACCATTATCATGTTGAAAGCCTTTCAAACTGCTGTAGGAACCGCCTAATATCCACCTTCCCCCACTGCACCACTGATTGCAGGTTTCCAAGCAGAGAGGCACACGTTCTACCTCAGATAGTTAAACATTACACAAATGACTGGTATCTGTGCCATGAAACACAATATTTAAAAAAAAAATTATCTTAAGCCAATACATCTGCTATGTTAATTAACTGTACATACATGTAAGTTGAGGAAATAGGTTAAAGGGCAGTAAAAATATGTTTGGGCCAGTTGGTGATAATCCAGATGTCAACCTCTGCAGTGTTCGGTCAGCCTAAGGGTTTAATATCCTCTTACAGTCATTGAAAGTACCAGAAAGACAAGAGAACTGCCATGCTCCCCAACCTGTTGCTACAAATTGCTGGTCAGCTGGCTGAAAGAAAGCTTCAATACTTTTCCCTAAGTAAAACCACAAATATGGCTCCTTGAAAATGTAGGATTTCTGCAGTTTACTTTTTTGTTAGCCTGCTTACTACTATCCAAGCAATTCTCTGTTTAACCACTTTTCTTCTCCAGGCAAGTCCACTAATCTTGTTACTTCTTTCTTCCTACAGAAAGTACTAGAGCCGAAATGATTCCTCCAGTGATTTGAGTTCCTCGATTATTAAAATTCCTTGAGGAAAATTTATCTGCCTCGAAGCGTCGTCAAGTTATGTTTTATTATTTAGCGCACCGTGTTCCGGCCGGGTTATTACTTACGTTACCCAGCAATCTCACTTCCGCCTGAGTTGTTGACGAAAGCTAAGTGTTAGCAGCATAACGTCCAGTTTTCAAGTTCGGCTTGGGAAGATTTTATTGATTGATGATAATGTCCAGGTTTTTGTCACAAACCGGAAAATGTATTTTATATCATCCCGGTCTCAACAAATGGGTGGTGGGGCTCATTGTGGCGGCATGTAGCTGGTAGATGTTTCTGTGTGTGACGAATAAAGGTGTCAAATCCCGTCGCTAATGTGGACACAAAAGCTATAAATGTTTGGGCAAGGTCAGAGTTAATCTGTTAAACTCACTGAAGATGAATACATAAACCAAAAGCTGGAGTATAGACATTTTTTATAAGCATATTTGTGAGCCTGCCTGTTTATTATTAAATCGAATATAATTTCAGATTTTTGTATAACTTTTCTTCAGGTTAACCTGGAAAGTGAGTCAGGTTAATTTTCTAACCTACAGAAAAGTTATTGTTAGCTCAAATGTGAAAAATTGGACTGACATTGATATGCGATAGTAATACTGCTGTTATGTTAGATTTACCAATGTTTTATTTTATATTTTTTTATCTGATTACTCAATTAATCACAAGGATAATCAATAGATTACTCGATTACTAAAATATTCGCTTACAACAGCCCTAAAAAGTACTCTTGGGCCATTGTTATGTTTTTTTTTCATCCTTTATGTCTTCTTTTAGCTGCTAACTCTGAGTGGGCTTCTGCTGAAGATTACTTCCTGTCAAAACAGAATTGTTACTTTTGACTTTTGCCACTTGGTTGATTAGGAGGACTGCTGCCTAAACAGTGGCTAAGCGTAAATGAATTGGTTTTGTTACACTGATAACTTTTAATAAATTTGACATGCGTATCGAGCAGCTGCCTGCAGGCCAATTTGCTGAGCAGATCACCTGACAAACTAGTTAATATCTTCTTGCTATGCTATATTTCTCTAAAAGAAAAAAAACTATAACGGACAATACTGTCAACAAAAACCATGAACACAACAACTAAAAATTCCAGAAAATTTTGACTTGTGCTGAAATATGCGTATCAAAATCAAAATAAATGTGTCATGTTCTGTTACATACATTATGTTGGCAGCAATAAGACTAAGTGTTGCTTTGATGTTTAAAATAAAAGATAAGATTGTTACACATTTTTGTTTTAAATTTGTGGAAATACTTTGAACCCATGGTATTTCATTATAGGTTATCAAAACTTTATCTCATACCTGGCCATATCTAGCCAGAGAGAACTACATAACGGCTACGGACAGATCCATAAAAACAAATTTAAAATATTACCTTCTCCTCTTTGCATTCGATAGCTGTTGATTTCCTGTTTTCGTGCCCTTTCTTCTGACTGGAATCAAACCAAGAACAGCTGGATTCGTCCTGCTGCCTGAAAGCGTCCTCCAGCTGGGGGAGCAGATCAGGCAGGAGGTCAGGAGGATCCAGGGCTTCCAAGTCTCCATCCTGTGCCTCTGATGGCATAATATTGTCTCCAAAAGCTTGGTACCCATTAGTGTTAATAACCCCGCAGCTGATCTGCTGCTCAGAGGGTAGGTGGTTTGTCATGCTTGGATAGCAACTCACTGACTCGCCGAACAGCTCTGATGATTTGCAGACTGCCTGGGTTTCTCCAGAACAGTGTAAGGCTCTGAAGGGACACTCGTCTGCCTGGCTAACCGTTGTTCCAGAGTGCAGCTGACTCACGTGTGCTGTGGACTGGAACTGGCATGCTGTCCCAGGCAGCCTAGGCACTGTAGTAGTAATTGGTGTAGTAGTGATGGGCCTACATGAAGACTGCTGACTGAGACTGGGTATTTCTGGCTCTCCAGGGTAGGCAGGGAACTCTGCCGCTTGGTAAGCATGAGCTGAATTGACAGAGCATGCAGGCAAGGAGTGTACTGCAGATGATGGATGTATGGGGAATGAAAGGTGAGAGTCCTCGAGTCCTGATCCGGAGAAGGTCGGACCTCCCCTGACCAACTGGTAGCTCCCCTGCTGCTGACGTGCTTGCAAGCAGGCCCCACTCAAAGAGGCATTCTGACGTTCCAAAAAAGGTTTACCTGGAAGACTCCTGGAATGAAACTGGGATTCTCTTACAGGTAGTTGATGCTGAGAATGGTGTATCTGCTGCTGGCTGCTGGACTGACCTCCCTGGAGAAAGGAGAATGTGGGATGCTGCTGTTGCTGCAGGCAAACACTCGCTGTGGTAATCTGTTGATGCTGGTTTAGCAGCTGTTGCTGATGACTGTGCTGTCGTTGGAGCTGTTGACGCATTCTCTGTTGCTGCTCAGCTTGATGACCAGAACGGTGCTGCTGCTGAGTATGTTGTCTGCCATGAAGTTGCTGGTTGTGCAGTTGCTGATGACAAAGTTGTTGTTGCTGCTGCTGCTGTTGAGATACATGGTGAAACATGTTCCCATTTTGGTCTTGGTTGCCCCACATTGGGCTTCCAGTACTGCAGTACAGCCCGTTGGGTTGAGGTACTTGGCTAATGGTGGCACTGTGGTACTGGCCATGTTGCTCAGGACCCACGTCACAACCTGTGTTTCGAGAACCAGAAAATACCTGCCCCAGGGGATTCTCTGCCTTAACGCCAGTATAATGAACCATCGGCTGGTTGTAACTGGGCACAGCTTGTTGGGAAGAGACTGGTGGCATCATTTCTTGATGCTTCCCTGGGCCAAGTACCTCCACTTGAAGGGGTTCAAAACCAGCACTGAGATTGAGCTCATCCACAAGCGACGGTGCTGAATGGAAACCATCTTCATCTAGCCCATCCAAACCCCCGACAAAGAGGTTGGGATCGTCAAAAAAGTCCATGACTGAAATCAGAGGGCACCTCTGGATCCAAGATGGTCCCAGTGAGTCAGTCTTCACAGTTAGAGCATCTCCATTATGTGGTGTTCCTGTCAAAAAGACAAAAAATAATATTTAAAAGAAGCAATTTCTTTTTGATAAATATTTATTGAAAATGATGGTTCACGTCAATAATCCATCAGCACTTCTTTTCATATGTGGAGCAAAGCAGCTGGTGTAAACCATTCACCAGCAGGTGCCTCTTCCTGTACCCCCACCCCTTTCACAAAAACACACACCAATATGCACACACAAACACACGCACTCACGTCAACCCCCCACCTATGAAAGGCTTGAAGCTGCCTGCTCTGCTACTGCAGAATGTGTGGGAGGTGCAGACAGCTGATAGAATTTCAGCAGCAAAGGGCAGAGGCTGAAGAGGCCCTCTACGCACATGCATGCAAGTGCTCTGCAACCACAGACCAGCGGAAGATGACAGAAGCTTTCCCAGGTCAGTCATTACATGCTGACTTGCACTCTGAAGCCCAAACACAGACATATTCCCTTTAAATGTTTAACATGAAGCTTCAAGAATGGCTTTGTTTAAATATATTAAAAGTTTAAATCACATTAAACATAAACATAAAAAACTTTTAGTCATATTACAACAGCAACACAGAATTTATTTTTTTTAACCAATAAAAACCTAGAAAGTGTGAAATGCATTTGCATTCAGCGTTTTTCACGCAGTTGATCTGTAAAGGCCTCAGAGGTCTGTTAGAGAACAACAACAAACAGCATCATGGAGACCAAGGAACACACAGGAGAGATAGGTGGATGGAGCAAAAACAGGTCAACCACAGAGGATACAAATACACCCAGAGCTGCAGTGAAAACTTATACGTCAAAATATTGATTTGTTAGAATGGACCAGTCAAAGACCAGACCTAAGTCTAATAGAGAACATGTAGAAAACTTGAACATAGGTGTTCATAGGTGTAGATGATCTACTGACAATCAGATTTTGAGCCACTTTGCAAATAAAATAGGGAATAAAAATGTAAGTCTCTAGATGTGTGAAGCAGGTGGAAATATAAACAATACACTACAAAATTAGTGGTAGCTTTCTTGTAAAAATGACAGGCCTTTTTTGTACTTCATTGAAACAAGACATCTATGATGCACAGAAGGCATAAATCGCTAATGAAAGTAATCTTTTTGTTTGTTTTTGTGGAAGAGTAGGTCTGTTTACTAATGGTTTTCTTTGTACTATCAGTTACCAAACAGGTGGTGTGTCACCAGCTCAAAAGATAGATGCAAAAATGTTCAGTTCCAGTTAGAGGTTTACACTAATCCTGAACATGAATGTCAATAATTTTAGCTTTTATTGATTTACTTTAACCGTTCTTTTTACAGGGTTAAACAATGCATTGTTATTTTAAAAAAAAAAACAAACAAAAACAACCCTACATACATATCCACAAATTTTGAGATACATTCCTTAACAGATTTTAAAGAAACCATATGCTTTTCGGGCTGAAAATTTGACCTCTAATAACAGTAATGGTAGACATTATTTAAACTGGGTTGTGGATTAAGCATAGACAACAATTTGTCAACAGAATTAAGGTGTGGAACATTTCAGAAGCTCTTTATCCATTTTAGAAGGAGTGTCAGTGTGTTCGGGATCATCATCCTGTTGGAACTCCTAACTCCAAGAAGAATTTGGAGGTATTCCTTCTAATTTTTTCATTCATGTTTTGCAATGCACGTGTAGCGCCACTGGTTGCAGAACAAAGCCTCACCAAGCTGGTGCCACCGACAAGCTTTACAGTTAGTTCAGTGTGGTTAGGTTTGAAAATCTCACCTCGGGTCCTCCAAGCACACTTCTTGTTATTGTGGCTAAACATCTAAATCTTTGCCTTGTCTTAACTGTAAAACTTAATACAGAACGCATTTAGTACAAACTTGTGAAGTGTTTGTTTTGGAGCAGGCAAGTCGTTCAAGGTCAACACCCTTTCTGTCCACGTTGATGTACAACTCACTTTCATGTAGACACCAACACCAGCGCTTAACCAGTTTATAATGGGCTTCAATCCTTGCTAGTTACTGGCTTAGTCTTCAATATTCTGATCATTATTATTGTTTTATCCAAGAGGGACATTTTGGGTTAGATGGGGCATTTTGGGTTAGATGGATAAATTTGGATATAACGGGTTGTTCAACAAAAAAATTACTTCAACCAAACTTGCATTGTTCACCAATATAGTTTGCAGACTATGCTTCAAAGCTAGGTGTGTGCCAGGAAACCTATCAATTTAGTTGAAAATTTACCATAAGTATTCGGCCAAGATTATGCCAAAAACATAATAATAATGACAAAATGAATGTAAATGGGGTGCAAGGAAGCTTAAAGAAATATTATTGAGTGTCATGTATAAATTCAATTCCATTTGAACCAAAGAGAAAAAAAAAATCCACAAAAAAACGTATGAGCACACTTAAGTAACTTTCTTCTGGAAATCACTAAAGTTATGTGTTTTAGAAAAAGAGCAGTATAAATTCAAAATTAAAGTCCAATATCAATGATAATTAATTTCTATAATGACTATATGTAAAACCTTTGAATGAAACTATACATAAACATTTTAAAATGTATAGTTATCTAGCTGTAAAATCAGATTAAAAAAACATCACAGATATCTCAGGCTGAGTCTTTTTCTTACTATGCTAGACACTGTCAACAGTTTTATCCTTTTTGTATTATGTATTTCTATATTTCAAAGCATGGATGGAAAGAGATTAGGGATCAAAGGATTAAGGAGATGTAGTCTGCTTTCTAAAGAAGATAAAGAACAAACTTAGTCGGATATTGGTTGGATAAATGTCACAGTCCTGTGACGCTGAAGCACTTAAAGATTTCCTCTGAAATATAAGAGCAAAGTACCACATTGCTTTTGTAAATTAACACTTACTAAAAAGCAAATATTTCACTGAAGAAAATATGTTTCTCCTTCAGTATAAATTTGAACTACAGTGTTAAATAGAGAATAGATATAAATCTGGATTGACGTGTCAAAAGGTTGAAATAAAATCAGAATTTTAAAAGAAAACTGCAATCAGTCTTTGAAATATCACAGGATAATTAATCAGAACTCAATTTGACCTACTGCTAGAGAGCATGCCCCTGACTAGATTAATGGAAAGTAGTTCTTGCCTTCTAGGAAGTTTGTTTTCTGTTCAAATAAATAAAAAAAACTGCAAATCTCTAATTTGTTCAGTCAGTAGCTCATCATATACAAAGCATTTTTCATTTATTAAAAAAAATAAACATCCCCAAAATGTAAAAATTTTATTAATTTGCATGGTCAACATTAACCTTAACTTTATCTTTGTTAGAGAAATGTACTTTAGGTCTAGTGGTCCACTCAGATTTTTTTAAAAACATTTTAGATCTGAGTAGAAACCAAATATACATTTAGGGACATGAGTAAGTCTTAAAATAAATATGTTTCCTTTCAAAGCAGAGTGTCACACAAACAGGCTCAACGTCACATTCACCTTCGACTACAGACTGGCAGCAAACATGAAGTCATGTTTGGTTTTGGCAGTACTTCAGATTTTATTTTCACACAACTTTCATCTTGCAAAGCAACAAAGCAACAATCCAAGTATGTTTGTGATCAGAGTAACAATAAGAATGAAATGCTAAGTCCCCCGTAACATTTTGATAAGGTTTTATGATTTGTCTCGAGCTGTTCACTTTCAAAAACAGCAGACACAAGCTAGCCACTGCCTCAGTGTTTTGCCATCTGTGAGTAGCTTAAAGGTTAATTTTCTTTTGCTAATGTACTTAAATAATGATGGGAAAAAAGATTAATGTGCATTGATCATTTGTGATGACACTTCTGGGTTTGTCCCAAAACAACAATCAATAGAGATTCAATATGTGTGCCCTTTTGACCGCAACCCTAAAGAAGTTAATTAGCACTAGCAAAATAGATTATCCCACATTGGAAAGTATTTCCAGATAATTTTTTTAAAATATATTTTGGTCAGTCTTTCAAGCATCATCAATGACATTCTAATAAAAAAGTCCATGAGGGAGAGAAAACAGCTTAAGATGGATTTATCAAACAATATCTAGTATGAAGATTTGCCCAATCTCATACACTTGTTAAGATTCAATTTGATCAAAAAGACACAGATAAAGAGAGAAATAAGGAAAAAATGCAAATATGAAAAAGGCACAGCACCGTGCAAAAGTATTCATACTTCTTGACCTTTTTATCATTTTGGCATGTACTGTGAACCATTACGATTATAGAGTTCTATAATAAAGCAGTCAATAGTGGACAATTGCCATAATAAAGGAACGCTATGCTTTACTCTGAAGACCATCAACTAAATTTAGTGAAACCAGCTGTCTTGAGTAGTTATGTAATTAGTAGAACAGACTCCACCTGTGTGTAATTTACTTTCTGTACAAATGCAGCTGTTCAGTGAAGGCTTCATAAGCTTGTTAGATAACATTAGTGAACAAACAGCATCATGAAGGTCAAGAAACAAAGCAGACATCTCAGGGATAAAGTTTGGGAGGATTTCTAAATTTTTAAGAGCATTTTTTGATGTGGCAGGACTGCCAGGCTGTCAAAAATCCAGCCTGCAGTTTGAAAACATGTGGAAGAAGGTCAGACAGAAATTGACCTTTTTGTTTATATGCCCAATGTCATGACTGGTGGAAAACTAATGCTGCACGTCACCGCAAAACCGTGTCTGCCACAGGAGCTTCAATGATTTCTCAAACATGAATGAAGAATCAAAGCAACAATCCAAGTATGTTTTTCATGAGGTAACAACATTTTAACATGAGATGGAGCTCAAAAATGTGGATTTTATATAATTATCCCATTTTTAACCAGGGATGCACATCAAACCAAATGTTTTGTGAACCAAATTACTGTTCACAGTACATTTACATAAGAACTGCCAAATATTGCCAGGTCTGCAATAAATGTTAGCTAAATCTTTAAAGAGAATGCATTCAAGCTCTTTATTGCTGATGTATGAGGCTTCTCATTTAAAGCAGCATATGTTTTAAAAGGTGAAGTGGTGGTGAGGTTATAAAGTCATTAAAGTACAAGTAGTAAGTTTCAATGTCAAAACAGCAGATTTCAGCCAGAATCAACTTTTCAGTAAAATCTTGTTGAAATGGCAATTATAAGTTGAAATTAGAATTTATTTTACAAGAACTGGAAAAACTGATTATCTGGAGTTCAGCATTCGCTATGAAACCAAATCGGAAAGAAACTTTAGTTAGCACAACATTCACCAATATTATCAAATATGCCATTAGTATCATTGTGCCCTAGTTCGAATCAAACCATATTTATGTGGTAAGGCTCAGTCAGACTGTGGGGCAAGATTCAAATTGTTTCTGTCAATTTATTTTAACTGAGTTTGAGCCATTTTGAGAGAAGATAATGGGCAAAAAAATCTATTTTTATATGTTCAAAGCCAGGAGACAAACCTCAAAAGACCTGCAGTAGTTAAAGTTAGTCCTACAAAGAAGTGGTGTGTGGTTCTAGTCTGACAAAAAAAAGGGGGGAAACCTTCAAATGGCATGAAAACTTTCGTAAGGTATAACTCTGATCAGTTGTCTTTGCTCCAGGAAGATTCTGGGAGGGTATTTTCCTAATTAATAATTACAAACAAAACAGCAAAATGAATAGGACAAACTATCATGGCATGTCACAAACTGTACCTAAAAGTGTTAATGTTTTCACTAAACCCAGCCAAACGAATAAAGGTAAATCTCTAGAATAACAACGTAACACACTAATGTCATGTTGCCCATGTACTCAACAGACTAAAACTAATATGTCCACTCATTACTGAATTAAACGCCTCCCAGCTGGCTTCAGACACAGACTCTGTTCCTCCTTGTGGGTTTCCAGCTGTTTCCTTCATAATCATGACGTCCACGAAAGTGCAGTTCCTGCAGCACATCAACATAAATTTGACCCCTTAAAAGCTGGGCCCTGAAACAGCAAATAAACCTAAAGGACTACAATGGCAACTTCTGCGCAAGTCAATCCGTTTAAACTGCGACTTTGGGAATATAATCCTGGGATTAACGTGTGCAGAGCTGGCCATTTAAAAAAAAATAAATAAATAAACAGAAGAACTGCTGCTCCAGAAAGTAAGGTTTAATATAGAAACTGTTGTACCCCTATGCAAAAGTAGCAACAAGTCCCATTTGGTAACCTCCTTTAAAATTATTTATTTTCAGCTACATCGAAACAAACCAGACCTGCACTCTGGGGTGAGCAGCATCCATTTGAAATTCCTGCAGAAATGGCTCCAGCCCCTGCGAGCTCGCTGTTTGATGAGCCAATGAAGCGGCAATGTGTTGCGCTACTTTTAAAGCACAATCGAGCAAAAAGGACACGCGATGCACGTGGGATATTGGCTTTAAACAATGTAAACTCTCAGCCTCGAGCTGTCCGGAGGGGGGCGTCGCACGTGGTCAAACCTTCACTTTGGATTCAAAAGGTGTCGTGACGTTTTTCCACGGAGGACATGGTGGAGGAGGGGGAGAGAGGAGGTGCTGGTGGAGGCCGAAGATGGATGGAGAGGTCGTCCGTGATGGTGCCCGAGATAATAACTAGTTCGACTTTCGTTTCCATTTAATTGTTAAGAAACTATCGACGTTTTAATCCTGCTTGCATTTACATAACGTTCACATTCTGACTCAACCCGGTTGGTCGCTGTCAGTTCAGGACCACCACCAGAACCACCAAGACAGAAGAACTACTTTAAAGGCGTATTTTTGGTTACCGGACAAACTCTTTAAGTGAGGCTTGTTTATTCGAGTTAGTCTGAAGGGAAACTTTTAAGTTTCGGCTGCTCGACGGTGTCGTGTCTAGCAGAAGGGTACACGCTCAGATAGGCGGTGTGTCATCAGACAGCTGAGCCGACCCTCACCAACTGACTGTCCGATATTTGACAGCTCCGAGCCTGAATGAAACAGAACCGTTCGAGTCCAAATTCGGCCTGCCACAAGAATGAAAAACAGGTGTTATTTCTTACCTGGAAGTAACCCCTAAAGCGCAACTCCAGGCGTCAGTGTTGGCAGAGTGTTATCGGGCGAAGTTGGAGCTGTGTTGTTAGTTGTACTCCTGCTGGCGACCACGGCGCAGCGGCTCTGGTGCTGCTGACGTGACGGCGATAACAGCGCATTTGCATATTAGTGACTCTCTCTGTGATTGGACAGGCTGCAATCTGCTAAAGTAACCCAGTTTAAAGTAAAATATAGCTCCGATTTCCTGCGTATGTGTACCTAGGCGGACTGTGCGCCCTCGGCTGTCCCTCTGAGATCGGCTGATTAAATCATGTTATCAGCTGGATAGTCACTGTGTTGACAGAGTGCATAAGATGGCCGCGTCTACGCCACAGCCAATCCGGAGAGGTTTTACTTTCGCACATGGACCAGAGTGGCTTCTAAATGCGAACGTGACAGAAGTGAAACCCACGATCCTCACTGTGGGTACATGCTGACCTCTAGTGGTGTTCACATGAATGTTGCCAATAAACACACGGCAGAGTATATAAATATGGATGTCAAAAATGCTACATCTTAAATAGCACACTGAAAGTTTTTCACATATTTCAGCTGGATTTTTTTGTGATCTTTGATCAATCACTTATATTAATTTTGAAACAGAAGCAAAATTACACGATAAAAATCCAAAAGGTCTTCTGACCTCCCTCAATAGGGTTTGCAAAGGTGCTTTACATGAAATGATAAAAGAAAAGCCTACCCAGTGCATAATTCTGCTATCATGTTGAGAGAATGTCTCCAGGATTTTGTCCAGTGTTAGCTTTCCTCCACAAATTCCATGTCAGGCTCATCTAATCGGAGCATGTGTTTGCTGTTTTCATGTCATTGTTTAAGGCCCACTTTCTATGGCTTTCTTTTACCAGTCTTCCATGGAGGCCAGATTTGTTTAGTGCCTTGCTAACAGATTTTCCCACCTCAATTGTGAATTATAAATACCTAGATATTTATGGTTTTTAACTGACAAAATGTAAGAAAGTTTGGGGTGTATTAATACTTTTGCATGGCACCACCAAGTACAGTGCCATGGAGAAGTAATTCTGTGTTTTTTGGCATTAGTAAACACTAACAGATTTGTCAGATTTCAACATGGATTCCTAATTATTAAGTTAACATAAGTTCCAATGCGTTCAACCAGATTGTTAGCTCGACTACTTCTCTACCACAGTTACGAGCCACAGTTGCCTGTAATTATGTTTATGCCCCCCTTTGACTTTTTCCATCTGATTTGTTTTGCCGCTCTGCTTGCCTCATCTTAAATGCATTGTTTTGAATTTCCAGGGCATCAGTACTACATCCAATCTAAACTCCCATTACTATAGGTTTGCTAAACAGCTTCTCTCTTTCCAAACAGTGCCTTATCCGCACTGTTTGGTTTAAAAGAATGCCCTGTCCTGTCATGTCTGATCCACATGGCTGTATTTCTCGAAAACTCTGAGCCAGTTAATTTTTTTAATGTATTTCTGTCCTCTTAAGATAGCACAGATAAATATTCACACCATCTATATATGGATGAATATACATTAAATAACACTGAAAAGTCAATTTACTAAGTGAAACACTTAGATATGCTTTCAAGCCTTTATTTCTGCTTAAAGATGTTCTGCTTCCAGCTAATGAAAACATTTAGGATTAGAGTATCTCATCAGGATGATGGCAATAAATTTATTTAAATGCATCACTTACTGTATATATAATGTGGACTAAATAAAAAATGTTTAATACTTTTTCTGGTACATTAGTTTTGATGTCAATTGGGTAGTTATGACACATAACCATAGCACCAAGATATTGTTTTTACAAGGAACAGCTGATCAGCATCTCAAAACCTAAAACAATATCTGGACAAAGACCCCAAATCCAAGAGTAGTTGAAAAAGAGACTTCATGGATGCAGAACAGGAACCAAGAGCAGAGAGAGAGAAACAGGTATTTCAAGCTATGTCCATCAGTCACAATGGGCAAGAATCATATCCCTGACTCCAACATTTTTGTCTGGCCTTCTAACCATGCCGTCAAAAATTTAAAGCGTGGCAGAAGCAAATGAGGTGGATTAGCAGTGCTTTCTAATAACTGATGGATGTAATCCAGAATGTGTTACTGTGAAATATTTTCTCTGCTGCCTGGAAATTGAGCTGTTAGCATGTCATGACAATCAAGAGACTTTCATAAAACAACAGTCTTCAGTCAGAGGCCTCTTCAGATTTGCTGCAAGACTGACAGCTACTGGAGATTCTTCTATCCCACAGCACAACCATCCAGAACAACTCTGAATATAGGAGATGGACTGAGGTACAACATTCAAGTTCTCTTGGGATACATTATATATAGATAAAAGTTCTAATTCTTCTAGATTTGTTTTTAGATAATCGCTCATAGGTTTACCTTCACCAAACCTTTAAAAGTCAGTGCCAAATACTTCCAGTGGACACCATGCATAAGGTTAAATTATTTATTATCCAAGGTAAATTTCTGATGTAACCTTTGATTTAGTGACTAAAATGTAAAGAAAAGGCTAATTCATTTAAAAAAAAAAAAAAAAAAAAGGTGATGAAGATTTACAATTTTTCATTAAAGTTTCTGGTTAATTTTCCAATTTAAACATCAATAACTGAACACAGAATGGCTTTAAAATCATTTTATTGGTTTCAGAATAAAAAATGTACATCATTTATGTTGTGGTAAGGGAACCATTCAAACCACAGCAACGCAAATAAATTTAAAGTCCAGATTGCACAGAGACTTTTCTCTGAATTTTATACAGTGACAAGCAATTACTAATCATACTGGTTTGACCACCATTTAAACTGTTCTAATGTAAATCCTTGGAGACAACTTCAAGCAAACCAGTCAAGAGTTATTTGGAAAGAACTTCAGCATCCACCCACAAAAGTCTTAAGAAAAACAGAAACTGTAATAAAGAAAACGCCAGATTTGCATCAACATCTTGGTAAATTAGTATCAACATATGCTTTAAATAAACTCTGTGCTGCCCAAATGGAAGCAAATGAACCTTATAAAAATAGTTTCCCTCAAATTTTGTGACGAAATCTTGCAGACATGAGTTTATGGGATCTCAAACATTTAAGGAAACCAGACACAGAAATTTAGAATGGAAACTTATCTACATAGACCATTAATAACCAATAGCCAAAAGGTACGTGAAGCATTCAAAAGTCATTAAAGTCCAACAAAATAAAACAAACTTGTTTATGTAGCATCTCATTTAAACTTATACTTGGCTGCTCTGTCTTACACATAATTGAAGTTACGTAAAACAACCAAAATAAAAACTGTCGTCTATTAAAACAAAAAACCCACACAAATCATGTTAAGCTGCAGAGCAGCATTCCCCATCTCTAGTCTTCAGATCACGATGTTCTACATGTGTTAAATTTCAGCACACATGATGTAAAGTTACAGTAACACAGCAGAGTTCTGCAGAATTAAGCCCTTAGAATCAGGTGTGTTTAAGCAGGGATGCTTCTAAAACACGCAGGACAATGCGACCTGAAGACAAATCAAAAACACTACCCTAGTGGGTATTGGAAAAAAAATCTGAATTAGTTTCAGTCACTCTGCTGTATTAAAAAGAAAAAAATGCCTAGCAAATACAGTCCTAAGCCAATTTCATTAGTGGTCTTTAATTAGGCCGTCTACTATACTTTCCATATGTATACAAAGTGCTTTGTTCATACATCTGACCCCCGTTTGGGACTTTATCTCCCTGTCTATCTAAATGTGCATGGAGCAGAAAATGAATGAGGCAGACAATGCACTTTGATTGCATCACAGCCTGAATGACGTAGCTTAGACATCCATTTGTCATTTTCAATTTACACGTGATACAAAACTATTCTTCCTTGTTCTACAGCTGTGTCGAGAGCAGCCTAAAGAGCTTTTAAAGCTGAGCAATAAAGTGGAGATAAAAATTAAGTTCTCCCAACCATTTCAAGAGTCCACTACACAAACAGCTGAGGAAAACCAACGGTGTAGCAGTTAACGTTTGTCTCCATCTAGTGGCCAGGGCACGCAGTGCAGTTTCAGCTTTGAGGAGGACCATCTTCTTTGCTGAAAGGTTGGGTTGAACCAGGCTTTACCCAAGATAACCCTGACACCTGTGTTCCTCTGTGATGTTCCTCAGGTCGTCTCTAAAAGGCAAAAGAGCAGACAAAAAAAAGACATTGCAGTTACACAACAGCTGAACAAATTACATGTAAATATCTTATCCAAACCTTAACTGAGTAAAGTTCAGTAGATTTCAAGATATTCATGTAACTTACCTTGTATGTGAACATCCTCTCCTTTGCCTCTTCATGCACTGCTGGGTTCCATGGAGAGAAACTAAAACCAATGAAGAATGACGTGATTTCAGAGTGCAACTCTATTCGCCGTCAAAGATTCTTCCAAACTAACAGGTATGCAGGGTGTGGTTTTCTGTGGTCAGCAGAGGAATGTCAATAATGGGGACAAACCTTATTGCGTAAGGATCATCTATTTTAGGCTGGTCAAAAAGATGACTGTTGCATAGTTTGACACTGTCCACCACTTTGCTTTTGAACAGCTGCACATCTTTTTCATACCTGGAGAGGACAAAGATGAAAAATGTGGATTTCCATTTGTAAGCAATTGAACCCCCCCCTCCCAAAAAAAAACATTTTCCAGGGATCTTAAAGCCTTGGTGATCACTACTGCAAAAAACACCAGCTTAATTTTTCTTTTCAAATCAGTAATTACAACAGTTATCTAAAGGAATGCATAAAAATTTAGAAAAATGATTGAATCTTAAAAAGATATTTTAAATAAAAAGTTATGTTAAACATTAAAGAGAAGAATAGACTCAAACTCACAGAACTGCTGCTTCTGGGTTTAGTGGCTCTGTTGTGTTGATCTTGTAAAAAACTGTACGCGCATACATCAAGACCTGCCAAATGTGGTTGTGATTCCGTCTAAAGAAAGATTATATTTATGTTTTCAAAGTGTTGACTGTAATTTACAAGTTTGAAACAAGTTGCTCTGAGAGGGATTCCACATAAACACATACACAACCTGATGATGATGAGAATGTAAAATTGTTTGCATTCCAGAGAGGAAGCCAACATACCTCCATTTGGTGAAAGCTCTTCTGACATCCAGCTCTCCAGATACTGGGTCGACAAGAGGGTGGAAGACTGGGATGTCGAATACCAATTTCTGAAATTAAAAATAAGAGACTTTAAAATTTGTCCCAAAGATTACAGGTTTAGGGGAACACACATTTCTCAAGCTAAGTACATCTAACAGGCTCTTTAATTATGAGCAATTTGAAGTAAAATTAAAAAAATACTTACAGGACACTCCCCATCTGGATAGTTGTCTGGAATATACACAGTGAATTTGAAGACACCATCTTGATACAAACCATGCCGGATGAAAATGACCCCAAACCACACTAAACAATGGGAGAGAGAAAACTGCCTTTAAGAAGTGTTACTTTTTGTGTTCATAGTTGAAGTGTATCAATGCAGGGAAATGAAATAGAAAATATTTCACATAAAGCATCAGATCAACATTGAGGTTATTAAAATGTAGCGGTGCATTGATTCTTACTTAGTGCTGACTTGTAGGATGGCTGGACATAAATTCCAGGGAGTTTCTGCTTAATCACGAGTGTGCTGTAGGTCACATTGCAACAGGTTTAATCAGTAGAGATAAACTTGGATTTTCTATGGATGGATGAAAAAAAAATAAATACTCACAACTCTGCCAGTAGAGAGTACTCCAGGTAAAAAGGGCCATAGGATGCGTGTGTGCCATTGGCTGAGTGGGCTGCACTGACCATTGATGGAGGTTTGGTAATGGGGGTTGCATTCTTAGGAATGGGCGGAAGGACCTTTTTGCCAAAGTGAGTCCTGGCTGGGCTGGCTCTCTGGTCTGTGTGCCCACTCTGCTCCTCATCGGCTCTCTGCTGGTTTGTTTTGGGGACAAAGAGGATCACAGCAACAGGTGAAAATTTGTTGTTAATTATAGGGGGGAGGGGGGGGAGAAGGAAAATATTTTATATGCACATTTACATGAGGTAGTTGTCTGACTTAATATTCATCAGAAAATTGGATACAGATATCAGCAATTCTTGAGGAGACAGACCAAACAGGTCCTATGGATAAAGCACAAAATTTGAATAGAATATACAAAAAATATATTTTTTTCAAATATCTGAATAAACTAACCTGGGCCATGTAAGCACAACAATGTATGGTTTCCTGGTGTTTGCTGAATATGTTTTATTTTAAACATTGTAGTAGGTGGATGGAACTCAATGCATTACAATTTTTTTAAAAACATTTTTTTATTTCCTTTATTTAATCAGGTAAACCCCGTTGAGATCTAGATCTCATTTTCAAGAGGGACCTGAGCAAAAAAATTGCAATACATAGCAACCTGGTTACAAGATAAAAACAATTAATACATATGCACAAGTATAAAACAATAAAAACAATGACACTGTGACACAATTTAAAAACAATGACACCGTTTCATAGAATAGTTTAAAACAATTAAAGGAATACCAAAATAATATATTATGACAATTAAGTACAAGTATTCAAATACATGATTATAAAAGTAACAACAAATTGAATTAAAAATCATTTTTATATATTTTCAAACTCCATTGAAATTTGTCCCAAGTTTTTGTCAACACCGTCAGACATAAAAAGAATGTAAAAAAAAAAAATCAGGCATTATTGGGGGCATTAGAACTTCTGAGGACCCCATAGCCTCTTCCTTTCTCTTCCTTTGCTAAGAAGGCCAGGCAGCTCTGGTTATCTTATGTTATTCTTTAGTTTTTTTTCTCCTGTTTTATTTGTAAGTTGCTCATCACAATCATGATGTGTCAACACCATAACTGACAATTTACAAAACTTTGAAATTTTGTGAACTAAATGCCTAATTTTAGTACACTGTGAAGATTTCATGGACCTGATGAGCTATGATATGGCCCCCTTCAGAATAACATTATATAAATTGAGGTAGTTTGGTAGTTTAAAAATATCACTAATAGGGTCATTAAAAAACTATTTTATATTTATTTTTGTCAGATGGTGATGAAAAAGTTCTAGGTCAGGTCCTTTAAAAATTTAATTTTCAAAAAAATGTTGCAGCTGGGAGCCTACACCTTAGCATCTTTACATTTTCAAAACATTTTTTGTCATATTTGTATACATAAGCTTGAGGAATAATAAAAAAAAAATTGGGGAAAATTTAAACCCATTTTGTCCCACTTCTCAAGAATCACTGATATTCAGTTACAGTATCTTTATGAAGTTGTTACACTACATCAGTGTACACAAGAAGCACAAAGCAGAGCAGAGGAGCAGTATAGTAATGAGTCTTTAAAAATACTAAAAACACTGTTGGCATACACAGAGAGTGCTGCAAATAAACATACCAATGAAATTACTCCAAGTTTCATCCATTATGTCGGAATAAAGAAACGCTTGCATGACTAACCAAAAAATTAAGAAACACCCATTCTGAAAATGGTGGCCAAACATTTTCCTATGGCAATGTCTGTCTATTAAATCTACAGAACTGAATTAAACAAAGGACTCCTTTAAAAGAAACAGTAGGTTTATGCGACTATGTTTGGGCCAGTTTTCAGTGTACTAAGATTTTAATCAGCTACAACTTAAAACAAAACATTTAATCAATCACTACTTTGGTTTGAAGTATTTTAATCAAGAGTACGTTTTCAGTCTATTTGAAACAGAATAGCAATATGTCGCTGCCCTTTCACCACTTGATACACAATGCTGTTCTGTTTTGCCCCAAGAAAGACTACTTAATAATGTAAAGTGAAATAAATACTTGCAGGGGGCGGGTCAACAATTTACCTTGCGACTTGTGTTGGCAGACATGCTCCAGAAGGGGTTTAGGTTCATTACTCAGTCATAGGTTCAGATTGGTGTTCTCGCATTAGCAGGTCCCACAGCAGCTACAGAGAGGGCCATCCGCTGCTGCTGTTGTGGAAACATGGCACATTAGAGGATTGCTACTGCAGCTGAGGTCACAAAAACAGCTAACCTGATTACATTTGGACAGACTCACGATATAGCAAGCCCACGAGCATATCGAAAACCGAAATACATTTATAAGCAGGGTGAACAAGGCATAAATGAGAAAATTAATTAGAGAATGATCTAAATGAGCGGCTTGTTTGGGCTAGCTTAGCTTTAGCTAACGTAGGAGTTTACTTGTGTGTTTAACTTGCTGAATTAATGTGTGGGTTCAGAAAACATGATATGACGATTCATCCGGTGGCAAGCGATGAAAACATACAAACAAGGTAAATATATTTTTAAAAGAACAGCGAGTTCTGGTGTAATTTAGCCCAGAGATGCAGCGCTTCGTTAGCGAGCGATATAGACCTGCAATTGGTAACAATAACGAGTTTAATTTTAGCTGACACCCGAATATGAAGATTTATAAAATCACCAGATGTAATGGTACAGTAGATAAAGTACATACACATGCCTTGTCTGCTGTCAAATGTTTGTTTTCGTCGACTTAAGCCCCATCTGTAGCATTAGCTTCAGAGCTTGTTTTGACGTTGCTAACTCGACTGGTCCTTTAATTTCAGCTGCCGTACGTAAACAGCGTAGAGATGTGGCTTACCGTATAAACTTCAAACGTGTAGAAATCCGTTTAAAACCGATTCTCTAAAAAGCTGTTTCCCCACTTTAAAATCTGCCGAGTCTTGCCACTCCTTTAGGTGTCATACCGTCTGGCTAATCAATGTTGATAACTTATAGATACTGGGATACGCCGGAGTTCAATCTAACTTAACGAGGGGCGGTTCTTGTTGTGTGAATTGAATTTTCATTGGTCGAGGAGAACAACGTTTAGCAGCTGATTTGCTGAAGCTTTTGTCACAAAGCGAGACCATTTTTAGTTTTAAAGGGAAAGAATCTCCTTTTATGCTGAGACGTCAGATAAGAAATTAAATGAAAGGAAATCGAACACATTTCTAGATAATTTTTTTTTATAAAGACCCGGGGTTAGTGGAGAACTTTAGAAAACCAACATCATTAGAACCAAGGGACACACCATGTGAGTCAACAATAAAGTTGTAGAGACGTTTAAAGTAGGATTCCTAAACTTTCAACATTTTGTCAAAGAATGGAAAGAATATTGCACAACTTCAAATTTCCTAAGATAAGCATGTCTATGTAAGCTGACATCCAAAGACTGGCGTTTATAAGAGAATCAGCATATCTTCCTAAATACACATAGTCAAGCAGGGTGGTGACAACATTATGCTATGGGCCTTTTTTCAAGAAAGGGAAGTTGGTCAGAGCTGATGAAAAGATTATGGGGAATTTTTATAATTTTTTATTATTTCTACATCATCAATGTTGGGTAGTACAGCAAATCTTGTTTGCCTTGATTAGTGATTCCTCAAAGTGTTACCGAAAACAGACAGAATACAAATCCATTCCATAGTTTTTGAATGGAAAAATCATTTATTATCTTCCTCTCACTTCTCAATTATGGACAAATATATGTTCGTTTATCACAAGTGATCTTAGTACAAATTCAAAGGGTTTTTTTATTTGTAACCTGACAAAATGTACAGGTTCAGAATACTTTTGCAAAAGCAATGATTTAAATTACTGGTTTGTAATTGTTGGTGTGCTGCTGCCGCTCTTGAAAAAGAGATTATTATTCTCAATGAAATATACAGTACCTGATTAGATAATAATAAAATTATGCTGATAAATAATCAGAATGCAATCTAAAGCATCCAATTATTTGAATAAATCCCTGAATCCATATTAATATGTCACCTAAGCCACTTTAGTTACACACTTCTCTGTTGTTGTTTAGATGTACCAAGCCAAGTCCCCAGAGGTCAGGGTGCATCCAAACCATATGTGTCACACATTCCTTTAGTTTTGACCACGCTTCATTGGAAGTTCATTCTGTTGATTGATTGATTTCCTAACAATTACCACTAATTAGTTTTCTGGTGAGCAAGAAAAAAAATCTAATTTAATGCATGGATGATTGCACTAATTGGGAGAAATTACATTGTCCAAGTTTCAGAGTAAATACAAATTATTGACTCGATTATTGTTATCTGATTGTGTATTGTCCCAAGAGCACTTCACTGACAAAGGTAATTAGTATCTGGCTCCTTTATTGGCAGTGCAAGGTCACCATCACTTTTTTGGCATGCACAAATCAAAAATCACCTCAGAACAAATGAGTTCCTGCCTGCTTTGCCTTCAGTGACATTGGGATGAACTATCTGACCTAAACAAGAGTGCAAGTGTCCACAACACTGCTTCTGTAATGAGATTTTTGTTTTTGCCATTGATTCTTTATCTAATCAATTATGGCGACCTTGTTTGGTTAAACAAATACAGTAATGACTGTAATTAAAGTGTGAAGATTAGATTGTCTTATTGAATATGTGACCTCTTTGTACTAGAAAATGTAGATTTAGCTTTTACTTTCAATACTCAGAGTTTTTTTTCTTTAAGAAAATCAAATGCCACCTTGACCTTTTGGAAGTTCAGGAGTGTTACAACACATAAAATAAATAATTACTGAATTGTTTAAAAATAATTGTAATTATTATTTAAAATTTTATAAAAACATACATAAACGCTTAAATAAGTAGTATATATTTTTTTCAAATAACATCTTAAATTGTGTAGCAAATTTTTCAATTATTTTATAATTGTGTGCTGAAGTAATTCGTAAGTTATGTAATCTTATCTGTCCACACTAACCATTACAATTAGTGGGCAGGACTAACCGCTCTTTAATCAGATATAGTTGGTCAACCAATCAGATGTTAGGATCTATTTAACCAGCCACAATGACAGTTTAAATAATTTTATAGAGCAATGCAACATAGGAACCGTTACATAATTTAAGAAATACTCTAATGAATGTTTCATTATAGCACATTTTACTTAAAGTTTTCTTTTTATATATTTTTATTATTTATTTATTATATTGTTGATACTTTTAAATATTAATAATCATGTTTAACTCCCTAATCCTTTATTTGATACTAAATAAAACAACAACATTTCTAAACATACTAGTTTTATTAGAAATAATAAATTATCTGTATTTTTCTCACACTGACAGGGCTTTTCAGGACAAAAATCACCAGGCTTATCATAAATAAACCTTTTTTACTGAGTCATAAGACAAAATACTGTTGTGCAATATAATGTTTAAAGTTGCTAAAATCAGTTTCCTCTCTCAATTTACGGGCAGTATAAAACACTGTGAGAGTTTTAGTTGTTACTTGAGAAAGCATCACGCCAAAAACAAAAGTCAGTTTAGAATTTCTGAGGCATAAATGAGACAGTAATATACAGTTTTTCAAGTGTCAAGTAAAGAAATTCATGGCGCCTGGAAAGAAAACACTTGGACACTTTTTTTTAAAGACCTCAGAACTACAGCCAAGACACTAGTGAACGACTTAGCCAACGAAGAAATTAGCCTCAAAAATTACCCTTAATAGAGCTCTGCACAGCAGTGGACTGAGATTTCAGACCAAGAAAAATACCACTTCACGGTAAGAGATACTTTAAAGCTGGACAAAAATTTATGACAGACAGACAGATAGACAGCATGGAGCTCTTTGGCAAGTTTCTGATGTAGCTTATCTTTGGAGAAAGATGGTAGGAATGTACATCCAACAAAGTAAAATAATGCCTCTAAAATACAGCTAAGATATTTGGATAAAACATACATAATTAACAATCTAATAGTTTATTAATTGACATAGTGTCAATTCTGCCAAAACAAACATAGCCCCTTTTTTTTAATTTTTATTAAACTAAAAAAAAAAAAAAATCTCATTATTTATGGGTGATAAGGCATATTTCAGGAAACTGGTAATATAAAACGCTAATTTAAAAGTAGGCATTGTCATTGAGTCTTTTTTTAAATTGTGTACTTGCTGAAATATAATGGTACATTTTATTATTTGATTGGTCCATAATGAGAGATTTATACACTCTGGATTCAGTACAATTTTCCAGCTACTTCACCTGCAGCTGGTGCCAGAATTCAAATTTAAGATGAAATATGTTCCCTTCTGTCAGGCCATTTCTTCAGAGAATTTTCAGCCTGCTGATTCAGATTTACAATTTGGTTTAAATGACAGTTAAATATTACAATTGGCAATCCTTGCTGAAATCTGTCTTGACAGCACATAGATAAAAATAAGTGAAAACAGATGACTCCACTTCCAAATAATATGTAATAACAACATTAGTTTGGATAAAGGAAGCAAAATCTAGATTCAAATGTAATTTTCATTTTAGAAATATGGACGACTGGGGAGTAAAGGTTAAAAAAAAAAACATCAAGTGAAGCCTTTATATAGCAATAGCCTTTTTTATCCCTGAGGCTAAGACCTGGCTAGGGACTAATGTGAGGCAATTATTTGCTGTAATGACTGCAGTTCAAATAAGCCTGGAGATTTTATTAAACCAAATGAGAGAGTCGCTGATGTATTATCACCTTGTGATTGACAGTGACAAGTGTTGGGCAGGCTCGGATATGAGCATGATGAAGAAGCTCTCGGCAAAGCTCTCGATAATGTTACCCCTGATAAAGTTACCTGGAAAGCCTCAGCCAACATACGGAGAAGGAAAGCTCTTCGCATATTAATTCCAACTGTCAGATCCCACCAGTGGAGGAAGAGAAGGAGGTGGAGGAGGAGCAGAAAGTGGGAGGAGAGGGAGCGGTGGGGGAGACCAAGACTGGCTGGCGGCGACGACTACCCCTCCATTCACTGACTGGGATTTTACACAACTAATGAAAAAGAAATCCATTGTACTGATCATATGCATAGATCTCACTTTATAATAATGATGAAACTGAAAGATTCGCAATAAAAGAAAAGGTCACTCGCTGCTGCTGCTAAGCTTCCTAAGCTGCAACCTTTGCGAGAGTAGTTCTTGGGTTCCAATGATAAAATAGGGGGGAAAAAGGGAAGATGGGAAGTTCTAACCCCACAGAGGTCAAGAAGTCATACATTGCAACCAAGCTATTGTACTTTACCTATTTATGTATTATTCTCTTCACAGCACCAAATGGTGGAGATGATTCTTCAAACAGTCTGCTCTGTGTCCGTTGAGCTAGGGTTAAAGGTTAGCAGCACAAGTGTGATTTACACAGTTCTCTCCTGCGTGTTATACCACAGCTAGTGTATACAGCGGCCAGGGATTTGTCTTGTCTAGTTAATAAAATACCAGAAAATATGAACATCCGTCTGTGTGTAGGTCACCTGCCTTCTCCAGGTATATGAATTGTGGAACACAGGCACGGAGAGCGGCATGTCTCACCTCTGAAGGACACTCACAGCCTTATTATTACCCTCCACCTCTTCCACACTGAGCCCCGTCTTCATATGCATCATACATTGGCATTTATTAGTGCCATGCACTAAGTACAGGCCATGTTATTGAATTTGAATATCAGCTCCAAGCCACATTCGCAGGCCCTGGAAATATATTATATTAAGATGAAGCAATCTCATTTAATAACACCCAAACTAATAAAAGGAGAGCAGATTGGAAATTAAATTTATGGGTATTGCTTGGCAGAAGGAGTGATCCAAAAAAGCCCAGCTTTGTCTGTCATATGCAGATATTTCTCTGTGTATAAGCCCAGGTGTTGGAGTAATTTCTAACTTTCCCCTCATGGAGAACATATTGTGAAAGTGGCAGGTGTGTTTGTCTTTGCTGAAAAGTATAAAACAATTTAGCAGGGTGTCTCTACCAAAATGGACAGGATTGATCTCACTGGCATTTTAACAAACGTTCTGAGGAAAACAATGGTAAATACACTTAAAAACAGAATGGAGGATCAGTAGGTAGTCATTAATTAGAAGTGATGGAAATGGCATAAACGTCCTGACTTTGCTAGCTCTTTCACTTTATTTATTATGAATCAAATAAATCCTTTGCAAAAATATATATTTTTTAATTTATGGAAGGGAAATCATAAATCATTTTTGACTTACCACATTTTCTGACTTAGTCAGAAGCCACATACAGTCTTGAATACTGTCTGTAGTGCAGAATAAAACAATGTCTTAAATATGATCTGTTTGACAAGACAAAGTGGGCTGTAAGAGCTCAAATAGTGATACATAACGCAAGAATATAAAGAAATTGAATAGATGTGAGACAAAGTTGGTGACATTGAGTCATCTGGAACGGGTTACTTAGGGATTCCTGGAGACTTTGGGTCATCACAAAAACACAGCAAGGGTCATTCACAAACAGAGAAGACATGAAAATGGATGTTTAAGGTTCAAAGCCACTGCTGACCTGTCTTTCTTTGCTGTGTCACATTTAATGAAAAATATTTTGGTGAATTTTGGGAAAAATATCCTGTGAAACTACCAATTAAAAGTTAAATACTTTGGTGTATATCTTGATACATCAGGTGGGAAATATAGTAAAACATAGAGCTTATAATATAAATCAAAATATAAAATACCCACAAATGGCTGTTCATGCCCCAAAAGATGCAATGCGGCTGAATTAAAAATATTCTGAAAAGAAAAGAGGGCCTACATTCCACCACAGCTATGCTGCATTGTGAGTTTTTACTTGATAGCAGTTGTTGCTACCAAATTTGGCCCAATAAATTATTAGCTGCAGATACAAATTGCCAAGTTGCCAGCGCAACAAAAGAGCAAAAACGTGCATGCTTGGAAAAAAACAACAATGGGTGTTCATGGGTGTGTTAGTAGTTTTTTTCTTCACACCCAATGTCAGAAATGGCCACTGGGTGATGCTCCATTTTCACACAGTGACTAAAAAAAATGCTGTAATTTTGTTAAGTTGAAAGATCTATTTTTTTTTTCTTGGAAAGTTCTTACTTTCTTTTGTGGCATTCATCCAACATCTGCCATATCAGTGTGTGCCAGAACTCAGTGGCTCAAATAAAGGGAATGTCACTTGTTCCCTTTACAGACTCCGCTTCACGAGAGCTGTAATTTTTACTCCTCGTGTCATTGATGGACAACATTCTGGTGGTCAGTGTTTCCACTCTGTGCACAGGCGTGTGTGTGTGTGTGTAACCATCGCGCTTTTGGCAAGGCATTCGACAGGCTCAGTCCGTCTGCGTGTAAACGTTGATTCCCAACGGAGCTGTGACTGCCACTCACTGGCCCAGTCTGCCTCATGCCAGCCATTGATTGTTGCATATATCTTGCTCTGTACTTCTCCCAACCCTTCATCAACAGATGCGGCTGCAGAATTGATTAGCAGTGAGTCGATGACCAAATCTCTTTGGAAACATTTTTATTTATGTGTGTGTTTATGTGGATAGCTTAGAGGGCCATTAGTAGGATTACCTTTGAGGCTTGGCTGAACAACAGATGTTCAAGAATGACTCAATCAATTTGACTTACAAGAGGCCGCAGTTGCCGGAAACAAGTGATAAGTCTGAGAGGGGGAGGGTTAAATAAAATCAGTGTGGTAATGAGCAGGTACAGAAGAACTACAAACCTACTTAGATTAGGTCCATCATTAAAAATGCAATGGGAGTCAATGAACTAAAATCCATCAGTGCTGCTGTTTCTTATGCATATGTTGTATTTAAATGTAGCTCCAAACAAAGTGTATGTATTCTAACATTAGTAACTGTCTAATGTGGTTTATGGTAAAGGACTTCAGCTGAGGCTCTCTTGCAAACACTCCCAGTTTCACCTTTTTAATGTCGCCGGTTTGTATAGTGCAACACATATTTATCAAATTAATTCCAGGCTAAACAGAATTGAATAAGTGAAATGTTTTCTATAAAATCTATGCCAGGCTCCACTCAGGCTAGTTTTAATTTAGGCAGAGCAACGCATTCAATTACACCAGCATTCATATTGAATTCAAATTAATGTTTCATGTGGATATGAAATATCAATTCAGTGCAAAAACCTGATTATTTCAGGGGAAGATCATGTTCTTTCATTCTTTTCAATTTTCCATTTTCCACTCTTGAATCAAGTGGTGAATAAATGTGTTGCTGGGAGCCACGATCCGCCTTTTGAGTTCATGCTTATGCTCTCTTATCGGCAAACCTATTAAAATGAAGTCAGGACACAGAATGGTATTTAAAAAGTTTAAGTGAAACAATTTGCATCGGGAGTGTGTGAAAAGGCTAATGCGTTCTTTCACTAAGCCCCACAATCGCCGTCATCCGTTCTCCGCTCTGATTGTTTTCCACATGGATGCCCTCATTCATTACTGCAAAATTATAAACATAAAGAATATCTCTGTATTAATATTTCTGCTTTTTGTAAAAGCTCAATCAACCATAATGTCCTAATTTTTTCTCTGTGAACCTCATTTTTTATTATCTCGCTACTCAAGGAGTGGATGTCCCAAAAGGGATTTATTTCATTTATCGGGATTATTGAATTAAATTAAACGAGACACTTCCCACAAGCTGAGCAGAGGTACCTTATCCACTTAAAAGGAAGGCCCTGCTACTCACTGCTATTTAGGCAAACACATTAGGCAGCAAATGCCTTTTGTTGGCTGAGTCGGGGTTACTGCATAATTCATTTGTTCATTAAGGAAAAGCATTCAAAGTGCTTGAGGTAAGTGGAAAAGGTGGCGTATTGAAAGGATCTTTAATTAAGGTACTTTGCAACCATAGTTACATGACAGATGACAGATGCGTAACATTTGTTTACAAGAAGAATTAACAGACATTTAAGACAGTAAGTGACATAATGGTAAGAAATGAAGAAAATATTCTAAAGTTAAAATATAACATGAAATGTTTGTGCAATTTTGTATAATTCAGTTTTTGTGATTTATTTGCCTAAATATTTTTTCTAAAGATGGGTGAGGAATATTGCTGCGTAGAATAGAAGAAACATCTGAAAATCACTTTTAAAAAGCTAGTATGTTATACTTCTATCTAGCAGCAGATGGCAGACTGTTTCCACTGATGAACAGCCTCAGATCAAGCTGAACTTGTGCACCCCTGGCTGCTGTGATGTTGGCTTCTCAGACCTCAATGCTCTTGCCTGTGAAATGCATTCCCATTAAAAAGGCATTTTTAAAGCCAACACTAGTGCTATAACAATCATCTCCCCGAAGCCAAGCCCCAACGCACACACCAGGGAGTGCGGCACTGCCACACAGGCAGGCAGACATGTGGAGACCGCCACAAACAAAAGGCCCGGTGCACTTTTTCCTCCCCTCTCCTCTTCCGTCGCTCCACATGGTTACAGGCCGGTCTGCCATAGCCAATTACACCCACAACCCAGTGTGTGAGGTCTCGCGGAGACCCCAATCACCACTAACAAGATCAAGGCTAACTCTCTATCACATCACAGAGACAACAAACACACATAACACCTGCACGTGTGTGCATGTGCGTGAGCATGTGCAAGCAGCTTGTCCCCTCTCGTCACCCAGCCTCTCCCCCTCTGTCTTTTTCTCTGGCACACTCTGAAATTATAACACTTTTGGAATAGCTTTGGGACATATTTAGCCTTTTTAAGAGCAACAAAAAATAACAGGGTGACAATCATGCTGGCGTTCTGTTCTCAGTGTGTGTCAAAGTTCAAGCTTTATTGGCAACACAAACAGATTGAGTTGTTTCATTGTATTTCAATGTAGCATATGTAGCATGTGCGATCGAGTGGGCCCCAGTTTCAGACACTTGAAGGGCATATTTCATCATTTTTACAACTTTTCTTTTTCAGCTGTGTTCAGGCCTGTAGCTCATGACAGTCATATTTGTTTTTATGTCCAAATTGGAGAAAGATGTAAAAAATAAAAATAAAAAAGAAGAAAGCTGGAAAGAAAAAGCAAGCACAAGGCAGCTGTGAACACAGCGGAAAGTTGCTGAAAAAACATGACGTTACACTTGGAACGCTGAACTTGCATATTGGTGCATCACATAATATTCACTCAAGGAAAAGGTATTTTTTACAAAGTCTCCACCTTAAATTAATTTCATGATGTAAAGATTTATGTAATTTATTCAGTGGGGAACAGGAATTCATCAGCATTGGTGTCTGAATCCAGTAGCTTGGAGATGTAGAAAATCAAAATAAGGATCTAAAACACTATGTGTTGAGCTCACTGTACCTGCATTTCAGTGTAGTGGAGAATGACCAGTTACAAAACTACAACTCAGGTCAGTACAATTCTGGCAGCCTTCACATTAGATGTTGCCATTTCTGCTCTGGTTCTCAATGGCAGTCCAGTTTTGTGGAGGGCGACAGCGCTCCCACTTCTCCAAAAAGGTGGCAACCAAATTAGCCAACATTAAATTCGCTAGCTAAGCAGTGAATGTCCAAATCTCATTTTCTACCACATTATCGCCTTGTGTTTTACTAATGATGGGTTAATTGGACACAGTTTGATACACCATTCAAATACTGTAAATTGCAATAAAATTAGTTTTCTCACAAAATGATCTTTGATGCTAAAATGTCACTTTAAGCATTCCAACTCTTTTTTTGGGCGATTCTGGTGATTCTGACTGATCTTTATCTGTTAATTTAAAATGTTTGTATTGTGTCAATTTGGTGCTCTGACTTTTGTTGTATGTTTTTTTCTTTACTGTAAATCTCTTTCACAGTTCATATATTAAAAGTGCTACATAAATACAGTTACGTATTTGCTCATTGGTCCGACTGTCAACTCCACGTCTGTACTAGCTCTGCCATAAACTGTGAAGTGCCTTCTTCTCTCACTTTTGGTTTGTTTCTTCCCCTAAAATCAATATGCCTATTGTTACATAACTAGGAAGCAAAATGTATTTCAATAGAAAGACTATTTTTGGAGGGTTATGTAAAAGATTAATTTCTTTTTGTGTTAACTGTGATGGGGGTAACCCAACTTTACTGCATGGATCTTGAGGGCAAAGTTGTTAACTTCATTCAGTAAGCCATCACGCAGTTCTTTTGATATAGTCCCATTTGAAATGTATTTTTGTTTTGTCAACAACTTTTACCACCCTTATATGGAATTTCCTTCATGTTTCAATGGTTGTAATTCAGAAGACTTATTTTTGTTTCAGAAAATTTTTATATTACTTTACCATTTTTAAAATTAATGCAATTTATGTTTCAGATTTTATAGGTTTCAGAGTTTTCTACATCTTAAAATTGAACGATATATTTTCTTTAAGGGAGCTTTAAAAAATACAGCAATTTCCCAACTTGTGCTATCTGTTGTACTTCTGGGATCTCTGTCAGCTTCTCTCAAACAGGCCAGCTATCTGATCTTGTGTTGTCCAAATCAGTCACTGTTGATTACAAGGGCGTACATTTCACCCTTCTTATCAAACCTGGCAGATGCAGACAGGCTGGATGGCTGACAGAAAGAGAAACTCTAGCCCTGTACGCTGATACAGCCATCAATACCCATGAGGCCGTGTGTCATGCAGCCTGCATCCTGAACAGAGGTTCACATGCCTCCTGTGATAGGTGACCTCAGTGAGAGCCTGTGCTTCATGTCCTCACACCAAGCTCTGATGTGGCAGCTTGCTAAATAATTTGTGCTTTTTTACCGGGGTCATTGGATAGAAAATCTGGTCTTTGAATAATTAATTAAGACACAATCTAAGCAGCCGACTTCTGTTTCCTCCCCATTTTGAGCAGATTGTCTGCTCCTGTCCCGACTCTCATGCTGACTTGCTGTCTTATTCATCTAGATTGAAGCCTCCAGTGTAATTATGCTGTAGGTGGACTGGTATTAGGAGGACGTCCTGAGCATGACCCACATGATATTGAAAAAGAAATCCATATAACAACCGCGGAACCTATTTTCATTCTCTGCATAAAAATAAAACAGCTTATTTCCACCACGGCTTTGTTTAGCTTCATAATTGTTTTTCATTATTCAGAGAACATTTGATACCCACAGTGTAGGTTGAAAGAGGCATCGCTGTTTGAGAAAGGCTGTATATGAGATCTTTTATTGATACAGGTGTATCTCATATCTGATCCTAGCAATTGCTGACTGATAAAACTGGAGTCTAATTGTCTGTCCGTTTGTGAATATAACAGGACAAGTTAGACTTCTATGTGGCCTCCTAGAAGCTGCATAGGTTGGGTACCTCACAGGCATGGTACTGAGAGGTTATTTTTATTATTATTATGTGCAATGCAATAACTACAAGCAAAGATTTGGACCAAATCTGCTAGGGCACACCAGGAAAATCTGAAACATCTGAAGAAGAAAGGGAACAAAAACTATGTAATTTTATTTATTTTTTTTTTGCAAGCACAATCCTTCATTCAAATTGAACCCATAAAGGGTGCTTTTTAAATCTACCAACTACATAAATTAAATCATTCGCCTCTAAAATTGTTCCTAGTAAAAGTAGGCAAGTTATAGTCACTTGTAAAGTATATTACAATCATCAGCAGTGGGGACTGCTGGGTCACATTTTCTTTAAGCTGCAACAGAAATCGTGTTGGTAATAGCACTGTTATAAAGGAGGGCACAATTACAAAAGAAAGATAACTGTAACAAAGTTCGCAGGAGATGCTTTTCTTTAGGAACGGACTTCTAATAGCACTTCAGCATGGGAAGATGCTGCAAGAAGTTGGAAAAGCAATAGCTCAATCATTCATTTAGCAATTGATTTACAGGTTATGGGGTTGTTCATGATGCTTTCATAGATTTCTGCTGATTCTTGTGGATTTCTATTTAGATAGATAAATACTGTACAGCCATGGCTTTCAAATTTTGATACCAATACCACTGAAGATGCTGACTATAGTTTTATGGGAGTCTATTCCACCTTAGAAACCAGTATGATTTATTTATTTTTTTGCTACATGAGCAGGCTAACAATGTACTTATCTGTATGTTGTACTTTTATGAGTTATTAGGAAGGCTTTCACATGCTAAAAGATAAACTACTGATGTACGCATAGGAAACATTATTAGCTACTCAATAATTTTGTGAGTAAATTCAAGTCAAGTCATACCAATGCCGCCAAAACATTTTTATTTTTTATCTTGTTAAAGAGGGATTAGTATGAGATTACTGGAATATGTTTTTATATTTGGACTTTGTACTCTTTTTAGTGCCAGAAATGAGTCAAATCTGTTCTCCAATGTATCTATCTCCATACAAGTAAAGTTTTACCTTCTGAAATTATTAAACAATGATAGAATAGCTGCTGGAATACTGATAAGAGCCCCTATGTTTACATTCCCTGATGTCTGTAAACATAGGGTCTGTACTCACAGACTCAGTCAGTGACTCTTCTGTGGATTTCACAAATTTATGTAAAAGAACCCACAGAAGTCAAAGTATATATGGATAAAGACAAGTGTGACCCCAGCAGTGGCAACACATTTCTAAATTTGGCAGCTTCACTGACGTGCAAGCAATATCATCATTTTGAAATCAGACACCCATTGCCAGGCCCATGTCAACGAGGCTTAGCTTCATTATTTTGGTCTCCAGAACCAAGTCCCCAATTCGTGTCCAGCCATTCCTTGAATGCTTTCCCTTCACTACAAATCCAACTCACTCTTAACGTCCCTTGTACTCATCATCAAAAGCTTTCCACTAATATTCAAATCCTCTCATTGACTTTTACTCTCATATTTTGTCCTTCTTTGGTTGTTTTGGATGACCAGGCCAGGTAGCTGCGGATAATTCTCCATCATGGTTGTCAGGGTCTGTGTCCTCTCATAGCAGTCATGAGAGTTATAGGGTTATAAGTCTGCGTTGTGTGGTAAAAAGGACAGAGAGACAGAGCTCTTTAAAAAAATACACCAAGACAGGAAGAATGACACTTAGCCCTTAATCATCTCCGTGTCTGCAGGGATCTCCTGTACTTTTGTGTCTATTGCAGATAATGGTCTTTCCTGACTTGACAGCATGTCTTTGCCAAGCCGGAGCTCTGTTTAAGTGTATCAGGGTGACAAAGCGCTGCTAGATTCGGTGGTGTCACAGCTCATCATGTAGTGACATTGCTGACAGCTGTGGTGTTAAGACAGTGAAGCGGCTGAATGAAGTTAGAATAGATTCTAGTGCACTAGAACCAACTTCCATAACAATGCTTTCCCTTGGGGATGTGCTGCAATATGCAATCCAATAACACCAGCTGGAACCATTGGACGACAGGAAGGGGAAGTAATGGAAATCTGGGAGTGCAAACCAAAATGCTGCCTCAGTTATTGGAGCACATGCCTGCTTGGGTTTCAGGAAAGAAACCAGAGGCAAAAAGAGTACAAGAATGACAATGTTGTTTGTGGGTTAGAGCTCTCACGCAGAATAGTGCCTGGCAGGCAGTCCAAGTGTACTGGCTCCTTCCTACAAATAAAAAATAAATAAATAAATTGGAGAGAAATCTTGGCCATCAAATATAACCACACCATCTTGAATCTGTCCAGCCTCATCACTGCTCCTAGGAGAACACTGTCAGAGGAGACATGCCCGTGCCAGATCATCTGCTAGTTTTAAGGGACTTCCTGTTTGTTGAAATAGTACAGACAAATTGTATAATGATGAACTGTGGGCCAAACATCGTGGGAGCACGCCGTCTCTGGACCTCAAACTCAGTTGCAACTAATTTTGCCTCAACCTCAAAACAAGCAGAACAACATGACAATGAGCAGGCTTTGTCTGTTTCCACGAAAAAATGATCTCTGAGGTTTGGCTGGATGTAAAGCGAACTATACTTTTAGCTATCCACTTTCAGCTGGGCTGTGAACAGTTTATAGAATCATTTCATTTAGCTTGAACTCTTGTGCAGTTTTTCTTATTTTAAGCTTTAGCTTGGTGCTATGACATTTTAGAAAGACTATAAAAACCACAGGAATATGTGTTAGTAATGTTGATTAGGGAAATAAGACTAGGTCACTGCCATAGTCATTTAACAACTGAACATGAAAATTATTCTGTACCGGGTTGGGTGAATAATATCAACCCATAATGCTTTAGGGGGTTAAGGTTAGGGCTAGGCAACCTTTCAATCTTGTCTTTCCCTCTTGGCAATAATGCCAAGAGGGAAAGACATCAGCAATTACGATGAAACAGTTGTTGCTTTAAATTTTTAGGTGGGTTATAAAGCCATCTGTAAACAATTTAAAGCAAAAATTGCATAAAAATCCAAGAAGTTCATCTTAGACTCTACAGACTTTGATTAGAAGGTTAAGCTTTTGTTACAGTACAATTAAAAAAAAGACTCTAAAATGGATATGGCAACTTGGATCAAGCCAGCAAAGTTGCATTAGAGCTGTAAATGAACTGAACCTATATAACCCTTTTCTAACTTACTTACCATCACATTCACCCATTCAGTCACCCTCATAAATGCACACATGCATCAACTGGTGGGTAAGTTGGACATAATTGCCTTGCCCAAAGGCACATTAATATGTGGCAGGGCAGGCGGCAAGAAACAAACCCACAATTTCCAATTGCAAGACGACTACTCTTTCCAAAGAGCCCTGACGCCCCATCTGAGGATAAATGACTCTCTATAAAACTCAATGAACTAAACCAGTTATGAAGAGCACATAAGTCAAAATTCCTCCAAAACTTTCATACAAAAAATGTATGTTTCTGGAGCAAAAAGGGATTCTATAAGTTTGTTGAAGTGTTTATAATTAGTCTGGAATAAATTGGCTGTTCTCACTGCAGCCAATTTAAAAGTGAGTTACATGACAAGGAGTGAGTCTTTAGATTGGTTGTGCAGCTCTCCATTACAATTTCTGAGTAAATTTGGATAAATTTGGGTCTCAATAATTCTAAAAATAGAAACATGGACATGCCACAAAGGCAATGTTGGCCAATAGATTTCATTAACTTCCAACTATGGACATTAAAAGAATGACTGGCTTGCTGATGGTATCATAATTCCTCTCTTGTATATTTGCTCCCTAAATGAATTATTTTGAGAATAGCAATAGAAAAGTTTGTACAGCACAGAAAATAAAAATGATATTTACTGCTATTTTTCAAGAATAGCTATTGACATCAGAAACACACTCAAAATGTAATTGTTCTATTTATCCATCATAACCACTTTATATGTCTGCTTTTGTTATGAAAGACAAGACACAATGTTAAAATTGTGATCTGAAAATAACACATTTCATTTCATTTCATTTCACATTTCATCTGAAAATGGAGAAAAGGTTTTAATGTAACCAGCTGATTTTGTCTATGTACACATTTCGTGATTTGAGGTAGTAGAGGTGGTGAGGAAAACGCTGTGGACCCAGCTTGAAATGAAGAAGTAATGATTTTAATGAAGATGTCAGAGAAACAACAGTCCAAAGTCCAGGCAGCACAGATACGAGCAGAAGGCTAAGGCTCAAAAACTGGTAGCAACTGGTAAACTATAAACATCTGACAGCAGACTTGACACAGCAAGACGGTAGGTAAGACGAGGACCCGACAAGGAACACAGGTGGGTTTAAATACACAGGGAGAACAATCCAGGGAAACAAGAGACAGGTGTAACTAGTCAAGGGGTAGACGGGACAAAACAGAAACTCCACAGAACACAGAAATCTAAATAAACACACAGAAACAACCAAATCCTTACAACACGTTTTCTTTTTATAGCATATCAAAAAAAATGTGACAAAATATGTGCTTCCCTTGCATTCATTGATCAATTCCTTGATCGCCTGATTATTTGTCTTCAGATTTTTTTCTTGCAAATGAAATTTTCCTCCATTCAGGTGTCCTTTAGAGCTTTTTATGATTAATTTTTATGGTGAATTGTTTGTTTGGAGTCACACATTTCAAATGGAAAGATCATAAAATACCCCTGAATAGTAGGTTTTCTTAACTCTCTTAATCTCTCTGATTACTGTATCATTTGAAATTGTTACACATTTATCTGACATGGTTTACACCATCTTAGCCCTTTTGTTTTAAGGCGTTTTTATTTCTAATATTTAATAGGATCAAAAAATTTACTTTATACAGTGTGTGGTATTTCAGCTAGCGTTTTTAGGCTATCCAGTGTGACACTTTGCCATTATATTAACAGTCATTGCTCTATGGGGCTCCAAATGTACCTAAAATATTTATATATATCTTCCCTTGTTTTGGTTATTTGAAGTTATCTGTTATTTGTTGAAATTTGTTTTAATGTAACCAAAGCTGCCTTTTTATGTGCTGCACAAAATATTCTTTTATTGGAATATGTATATGGGAATACAAAAAAAAACAAACTTTAATTCTGCAAAAACATCCATCTTTTGCAATCTTGTACATGTTTAAACAGTTCAGTGCAATGCCAGTGCTAACTGTGCCTATATTTGGCTGTTCAAATATGCTGTTGAACTGCAGTAAATGTTGCGGTAATCTGTTTCATCCCTCAGCCATTAGCAGGTTGTGAACATTCTCTGATACCAGTCCAGGCCTCATTTTCCAGGTCTCTGAGCGCACCAAGCAGTGAGCACCTAATTCACTCAATGAAATGGGGCTTGCGCTTACTGAGGCAGAGATTTAATACATCACGGAAAATTAGGTCGATTTTAATAAATTACCCCATCCCTCTGAACACTCCACATATGCTTTACAAGGGAGGAAGGGCTGCTTTTGTTGATGGGAGGGCCTCTTCTGTTAAGAGAAACTAGGAACTCTCCAGCTTTCTATTGAGTCTTCCCACTGGACTGCATGAACTTCCACGTCTTAAATAAAATCTATATTTACACATTATTGGACCTCTCATAACCTTCCATTGGCAAACAGCTGCTTGTAACACAATGGCTGAGTAAATAAAATATGTGTTAGTAAATTTTCACCATGTAGCACAGGGTGTATTTTACTTTTATGGTGACATATTTTGCTCATGATGGAGGGTGAGTGTGAGAGAAGTTGATATTCATCCATAAATCATTCCTTGTGTTCTACCTCAAAAACAGCACTCATATGATAAATGCTAGTTTACTGGAAGCACTTTAACTCTGAACAATGAGCCTGTGCACGTCTGCGTGTGTATCTGTGTGTGTGTGACGAATCTGGAAGCATTTTATGGTCAGCCACAGAGGCCTCTCTGATTGGACAAGCTGTGACACTCCTGGTCTTAAAAGACTTTGCACAACAGCGAGGGCATCCACGAGTCATCCCGACATTTGTGGGATGAAAAATTCCACGGTGTTCACCGCGAAGTTCAGTTCTGTCCAAGCTGCATTTGCTGGCTTCTGCTGACTCATAGTTCAACTCAGTAAATTATAACTGTGGTTCATAATCAATACCTGAGAGTTACTGGAGCTCCTCACCTACTAATCTCATATTTCTCATTGTTATGGGAAGATAGCTGTGAATCATCTCAGTGACTCTCTAGTCTGCGTGTTTTATACTGAATCACACTTAAAAGGGCGATAGCTTCCCAAATCTAAAGTATAGTGTCTTGACAACTTGAACATTTTTCCACATATATTGTCATGTTACAACCTCAAACTTAGACAGACATAGGCAGTCAGTCATTGTGGAGCAGAAAGAAACAACATCTTGTTCTTGATTTTTTTGTCTTAATTGAAAGGTGTAAAATATATTTGTGTGCAGTTCACCTGAGTCAACATTGCCAAGTCTTTTAGAACCAAACTGAGCTGCAAGTCATTCGTGATATGTCTCTACCAGCTTTGCACATCTATAGAAAAAAATCCTTACCCATCCTTCTTTGCAGATACGCTCAAGCTGAAACAGATTGGATATTGTCTGCTTGAAGCAATTATCAAGCTTTGCCACAAATTCTCAATTGAACTTAGGTCTGCATTTTGACTCGACCATTTAACCATATTTTGTGGTAAACCATTTCATTATACATTTGGCTGTATGTTTGGGGCCCAAAGGTCTCATCTGACCAAAGCATGACATTTCACCTGTAGCAAACATGTAACAGAAGGTGCTCTGGTGATTAATTCTTATTTAGGGAAACGGGCATCACTCTTTGAAAATGTAGATGTCAAAAATGTAAATTTAAAAATCTTTATAACTTTTGGTCCACTTCACCATATCACTGTTGAGCTCTCTAGATGTACAGGGAGAAACTCAGGCTTTGGAAGGTGACCATTAATAAAAGTAGAGATTATTTTGAAGATGAATGTCATTGGAGAGGTTAACGGGAGACAAGCTTACTGTTTATCAGTGGAGATGATGCGGAGTGGACAGGAAGATGGGTGTTTGAGGTCAGTATCGTTGCTGTGGATGATTGTGGGAGGACGGTTCCAGAGCTGATTTGACATGAGGAAAAAGGCAGTGAGGACCGAAGGCTGGCTAAGGAGCCAAAGAGGAGGTTAAATCCAGAAAAGGCTGATCGTCAGGCAACAAAGGACCATCCAGCAGCTGATTAACCTCCCTTGCTGATGAAATGTGTGAACCAGTTTTGAACATCCATTAGCTCTGGGCTTCAATGCAGCTTTTGATCACTTCCATTCCCAAATCTTTATTGTGGATTTTAAAAACTGAGTTGATGCAATGCATTGGAAAATGGGAACCCACTCCAAGATTTTAGGCAAAACATTCATGCTTCAAATGCTGGTCCAACAAAGAGACACAGAGACAGACAACAATGGACCCACACACTAACCTCCGAGCAATTCCAAGCCACAAACTGTCCTTATATGCTTGTGTTGGACTGTGTGAGGGATGGATGAAGGGTTTGTACCAACAGAGGAGAAAAACCATTGATCGTAGTTTAGCTAAATCAGTCAGAGAACAAGTTAGTGGTGGCTGATAAACGATCTGTTTTCTCTATTATGAGTCAGTAAGACAAAACAGCATCGTGAAGGTCGAGGAACACACCTGAAAGGTCAGGGAAGAAGTGTGAAGAATATTTAAAAGGATTAGAGCTTTGAATGTGTTATGAAACACTTGAGCCTGTTGAAGATGCTCACTAAACATGCAATGGTTTACATCGAAGCATCTTCCTGTGTTAGAATGGCCCAGTCAAAGTCCTGACCTCTATCAAATTGAGAATTTGAGTCAGAGCAAATAAACTAAAATTTATATTTACAGAAACCATTCAGTCTGATTGGGCTTGAGTTATTTTGCAAAGAAAAAATATATTTTAGTTTAGATTAATGTAAATCATTTGTTAAACCCTATTTTGCAAAGAACGATTCTTCATAAAATGAAGAGCATAATGGACAACCCTGGCTATCCTCTTCATGAGACCTCTATGCAACAACAGTGTCTTCAGTCAGAGGCTTGTTTAGAATTGCTTTAACACAGACCGCTACAGGAGATCCTTCCTGCCCATCATTATGCCACAGCTTCCATTCCTCACTTAGAAAAATAATCTCATACAACTCAAGGTGCTCAAAAATGTTGATACACAAAACTATAGTGGACATATTCTCAAAGAAAACCCCAAAACGTCCTGAACTCATAATTGCAGTAAAAGGTGGTTTCACAAAGTACCTTCTGGTGGAATACAAATGCAAACCACAGTTTTCAAATTATGATTTGAGTGTTTCTTTTTTTTCTTCTACTTCATAGTTATGGATTACTGGGTTTTGGATGATCATATAAATTTTCCAGTCAGTATAACTCTCACCCTCCCTCCCAACTGCAAATTCAAGGAGGTCAAAATAAGTTTATTTTCTGAGATTTAATACTGTGTTTACACATTCCCTCTTTCTGCTATTTAGATGCTTGTTTCAAGCTCTGTGAAAGATGCAGAGGACTCTTAATATCATCACACTCTTTCCATCCTTCACAAACCCACTCCAAACCACTTCACCCCCTTTCCTGCCCATTTGAGATAAATATGTAACCAAAAGGAGAAATTCATGCTTGAAGCAAGGAACTAATCTCTCTCCTGCCTGTTTCACTCTTCTGTGTTTAATTGATAGAAATTGCACGCATCAAAGACAACACACACTGAGATTTAATGGGCATAAAATGGACATTAGCATTTTAAAGAGGCGGATTAACACATTAATCCGGGCAATTTTCATCCAGCACTTCCAATGAGATCGTCACAGCGCGCAGGCTCCTAATGGGGCTTAACTGGCTTTCAGCTTTAGTGCCGCTCTCAGGGATAACACAGAAACTTTTAGTTTTTGGAAAAGGGGGGAAACTGAAGGAGCTTAATTTGTGTGACAGCTTTTTCAGAAGTGAGCTTTTTCTTCCAAGTCTGCATGACGCATTACACAAGTTGCAACAGTGTCATGGGTGCACTCCTGTGTTTTTGCAGTGAAGACGCACCCTGAAGAGATTGGGAAACTTCCAGTGCTTATATATAAAAACCAGCTTTCAAAGGAGCCGTTGTTGGATGAACATCTTGGAGTTGACTTTTTATCCATGCTGAACATATGTGGCTTTGGTCAGAGGTTCAGACTGGATTGCTAAGCACAACAACCATGCATACAATAGAACTAAGTATAACGCACCACAATATGGTCTTACTTTACGATCAAAGGATATCCAATATGCTCACTGTCCGGCCAGATGAAACTCATTTGGTCTCATTTTCTGTGAATCACTTCTACAGATGCGCCTCGGTTGGAGATTTCAACATACAGCCTCGAAGGTAGAAGATGCACCGCTTTGACATACAGCTCATCAAATCCTGAGGAAGGAAGTGGCTGCCATTTGGCCCCAGAGGAGCTTTGAAGCAGCGTTTTGAGTGCGACAGGCGAAGTCGGGAGAACATGTGTCCAGTTTGCATGCAGAAAACATGTAAACACACAAAACACTAAATCAGTGGCACTATCCCTCAGCGGTGGTGTTTAGGCTACACAAAGCCGTCTTGATGCAGTGCGTCCTCTACATCGGTACACACTTTCATTTTCATCCCAGCATGGCCGCCGCTCCCTTTTGTCTGATTCCCTTACACTGTAGTTTATATGCATACAACATCTCAGGCCGCTGTACTTTCATGCAAAGAGAATGTAATGTAGGTCATCAAACAGAGTCAACTGGGAGAGTATTGTTGTTTTTTGAGCAGCGAAGCAGCCTCCAGAGGAATAGACTAATGTGAAGGGAGGGGTGTTAAAAAAAAACAAAAAACAACAACGGAACAAACAAAAGCTCCCTCGACAAACTGTTAAAATGTGGAGCGCGCCTGTTTTGGGTGTTGTCACCGGTGGATGGAGGCTGGGAAATGCAAAAACACTGTTTCCTCTCATTCCCTCTCCACCTGTCTCATACGCTCTGGTGAATACTTTATGCTACAGAGCTCCTATCTACCTCTCCTGTACTTTCCGTCCCATTATCGCTCAGACATGAGATTGCACTCAAGATGATGTTGGAATTTTTGATAACAAGGATTGTGAAAATGAAACACTGTTCTGAATTAATAAACAACACAGTCTGAAGCTTTCAGTCTAGGGCCCACCGCTATTCCTACCTTCTGCTGTATTATTAGTGATATTACTTTTTGATTCTCTGCCGGATGTCCGGCACCGTCTGGGATTTATCAGAGAATGCTCTCAGCTTCCTGGTCAGGAAGGCAGGATGTGTGTCCTAATACATGATATACCAGATGCTGTGATTTTAAAACCCTTCTGAATCTCCAAGATAAATGTCTTCTGAAAAGGAAGGATACACCTAAAGCTAGTCTTAGTATTTTTTTGGATACGACTGTCTAAAAGCCTTTGACTTCTGCAGGCGTAGGTGCTGTACGCACTCCAGTCAAAGTTTGGCCTAGATTGGGAACTTTGTGAATTTGCATCATTTTCATCCAGCTAAGTGAGAATTGTTCACACGTAGATTATACGTTTTTATAATTTTATGAAGCACCACACTTTCATTTTGTCTCCTCGGTTATTATCAATCTTTTGTTCTCAACACATTACCCACACTAAGAAAAAAACAAAGATCTCATTCCTGTGGCTGGTGCTCTGTCATAATCCAATTTTTTTCCAGATGATAAAATACAGATTTTTGCATGCTGAGCCAAAAAGCCTGTCAGTACAAGTTAAAAGTATCTCACTAAGACATACCTTGTTTGATCTTTTTACGCCTAAAGCTGAAATGATTCTGCATTGATGGACTGAGAGGAAGAGACACACTTATTGGCACAGGATTCGAAAAAAAAAATGTAAAGACAATTTTCATAATTTCACACAAAAACAAAATGAAACCCTGAATCTTCTGGCTGTTTTTCGGTGTGGAGAGTAATATTAAAAGAAGAAATAATGTATCTGTTTATTTTATGCAAATGATCTTGCTTAGTTTTAACAAGTCAGAAAATAACAAAAAACAAATCGTTTCATCTGGAAATTTGCTGGTGTCTCCAACTAGAGCAATACTTTTAGGGATGAGAAGAGGAAAAAACAACTTTTTCCCCCAATAGTCTCGTATCAGGAAAATACTAGATTACTTTCCCGATATTACATTTCCAATATAGTAAATATTGTGAAGAATTTCCGATGCTGTTGACTTCTCTTCTCTTCCAAAGGCCAGAAGGACCTTGTTAGAGTGAATAAAAATGTACTGGTATTTTCCAGATTATTACTTTGTATTATTTTTATTCATCAGTGGGATATTTATCCAAGACATAAATGCATATATAATCTTCATAATTTCACACAAAAACAAAATTACAAAAAGATATATTTTAATGGAAAGATCCCGCTTCACCTCAAAGCTACAACCTTGTCAACTGTAGCTTGTGGTGTCCAGTTAGGAAAAAGGGCACCGCCCAGTAAGACTGTCATCAAGTGCAGCAAAACGCTTTTTTCTCTTTATGTGAAATTATTTTCTTTTATTATAAATGTTCTCAGAAGGTCAGGAGGGTTAGAGAAAATGGATGGATGGATGGATATTTTAATTATTTTGTGTTAAATTATGCTGCTGCTACAAAATAGATACATTTTTATGAAGGCTAAATAAAATAAAAGAGTGCCATATCTCAAAATATAATAAAACAATGCCAACAAAGACTTAAAATTTTGGAAGAAAAGTTCTATTTTATCAAAAGTTATTTATATCTTTCCTAATGACCAATAGAAAATCATTCCAGCAAACAAAAACCTGTTTTTATTGCTGATCAACTTATTATTCCCGGTGATGTTTTTGCCACTTTATCATTAGTGACAAGCTCCCATTTTTGAAAATATGATGCCTAAATGCCATCACCATAATCTTTCGCTGTCTCCACAAATCATGAATCAGATTAATGTCAGGAGTTTTCTCTGTGCCACTACAACACATTAACATCATTTCCAGTAAGAATATCTTGGTAAACATCTTTTTTACCTAAATCTGCCATTGGCATTATTAATATTTGCCTTAATGGTCAATGAAAATTATTTACCAAGAAGCTAAGTGTTTGAAACACCATTCCAAATGAATGATCACATGCACCATATCTGCTACCCTGTCTGATTCGTGTTAGCAGCTTGAGAGACAACCAAGAAAGACACTTGGACGAAAAGGACCGAATTTTTAGCACAACGCTTGTCTTTCCATTCCCCTCTGCCAGGCTTTCGACAGCCTCAAAAAGCTGGTAGGCTCAGATATTTCTGAACCTCATGATAAAGATCAGCTCCGCTCAGACAGACGTCAGGCCTTCAAAGACGCACAACATCTGTAATTGAAAATAGAGTGCACAGATAAAGTGATCAAAGCAAAGAGGTTAAAGAGCTAATGAAAATAAATAACGCTTGAAGAGCATTTCTATTCCTTGCCAGAGGGGTCTAAATGTATGCTGCTTAATCCTAGCATTTCGTAATCTGGATCATAATTAGGGGTTTCCCTTTTCCAAAAAATAAAAATAAATATGTAGCAGTAAAAGCCTGGACAGAATTTGATTAGGACAGCCAGCTCTGTTTAATGTGTATGTGTGCACGTGTATGGATGTGCATGGAATAGATCCATCCTTCCCTGATGCGGCTCCCAGCAGTCGACAGCCCTGCCAACCGTTGTCATTTTCTGGCAGCCAGATTACTCTTGGGGTGGCATTTTCACAGTTGTCAAGTGAGGATTTAATGGCCAATTATCCTCAGATAAATATATCTCTGCTGAGGAGAGGGAGACATTGTAGGAGTGGGAGACTATCGCTTCTAATTGAGGGCTAAAGAAGGAGGAAAACGTGTCTGGTCAGAGCCTCCGGAGATGGGCCTACTTCCTGTAACTCCTCGCTGCCACTTTATCACCGCCCGAAGATGCCAGTTGGATCCCTTAAAATAAAATCTGCTGTACTGAGAAATCATGTGTTACGCTTACAGCACAAAGTACGCCGTCGTCGTTAAACAGGGTGTTGCCATGCTCACTTTGACCAAAGCCATGCTGTCGATTGTTTTTTTTTTCCATGCTGATGTTCATGACAGCAAAGGAAATTGCTCTGAGACTGTTTAGGCCAGATGAGTGACTGAAATATGGGAGTGATGGGACTGTGGAAAGAAAACATCCAATCATAGCACCTTGCCACTGCACTACAAAAGAGGCAAAAGAAGTTCTCCTCCAAGATTTCCATGACAATGCTTTAGTGTTAGAATTTTAGAAGCTACCATTTATGAAAACTAGTTTTAGTGGTATATCATTACAGAATAACTTATAATGATGCCTCAATTTCTTATCTAATTGTGGGTTGAACTGGAAGGAAAAAGGTACATGATTTTCTGATACATCTACATCTGAAAAATGTAACTTGCATTTTCAGTGAACCTTCTTGAGTCAATACTATAAAGAATTGTTTTCCACTGCAATTACAGCGCAATTCTTTGCTGTATTTTTCTACCAGCTTTAAGCATCTGAAAATGAAAATTGTTTCAAGTTCTTTGCAAAATAGCGCAAACTGAGTCAAAATGGACCGCAAATATATATTTATATTATTGCTGCAGTATGGCACCAGAATATGCTTGTACTGAGTCAATAAAAATAATCTATATAACTTTACATGGCATTACTTTTGAAAGCCAGTGGGTTGTTTTAGATGCTTTATACCACAATTTGTTATACATAGACCACTTGACGGTGCCTATACGCTGATGCAGTTTGGTATACACACAATAAAACATAGCATAAACCATCAAAAGGGATTTTTGGAATTGGCATTTCAAACTAACAGGTTACCTTATTAACCAGCTAATAATACAAGCACACTCAATGAGTTGTGCTAGACGTGTCACAGTCTGAGCTTGTCAAACCAGGAGTCGGACAAATTTTATGCATATAGCTCATTATTTTCAGATAGTAACATGCAGTTCAGTGGTGTATATTAAAAACTCCTTATTACTAGTAAAATTTAGACACAGTCACAGTGCACATCAGCTTTAGGTACGTTGGCATAATGAGCTACTTTCCCCATCAATAATTGGACACAATCCAGTTTAGGTTACGACCAGTCTCCATTAGGGATGATGGTTTGATCTCTTGATGTCGTTTCCCTAATGATGTTCCTAACTCTTGACTTATTTACAGAATGAGTGAGTGGACAAACTTAAATGAGTTAAACTGTATTTTTTTCACCTTGGCACTGGAACCTATTGTGTGTTGGTGCTTATTCCATAAAGCATGAGATTTTGGCTCTGAAACATAGTAGTTGTGATGGGTGTTCTCTTCCTACCAACAGGTGTAAAGTCACCTCAGTGCAACTGATCAAAATTAAACTGAACACCTTCCCTCCCTATCATTACATTACTCTAAATCACAACACCGACAGTGTAAGTTGAACCATTGCCAGATACACTCCATTTCCTCCTCTTTCCTGCCTCCACTCTTTATATTTGCATTATCTTCATTGACACTGTAATGATCGGTGTGATTATGCATGCAGACGGGGCTGTGAACGGGTGTGTTGACACGGTGTTGACAGGCTGGCGCGGTCACATCTCTCCCACTGTCTCAGGTGGGAGCTCTGGTTATGCACAGTCTTCATTTAGATTCGATTACAGTGATGCATGCCTTATGCGTGTCACTTCTCTTCCGCTTCACAATTTAGGGAGATAGAATGGGCAGTAATTGTGCTACCTGGGTGCAGAAGCCCTGGTGGCGAATCAAGCAAAGGGGGTGCACGGTGGCATACTGTCTGGCTTGCCTCTCCCCGGCTCATTTAGTTGCCTCCAGTTGTCAATGCAGGAATACCAGTGTGTGCAAATTAGCTGGCTGGTCCTTCAAGATCCACACTGCCTCTTCCCGCCCATTCTGCCCGAGTGATGCCTGTTATGTCCAATTACACACCCACTAGCTCTGATTAGCTTGTGTAACTTGCAGCTCCATCATGAGCACCCAAGTGCATGCACACATTGAGCTCAAATCTGCATAAGAAAACCAAAAAGACAAGCAAAAGATACACAACGTCACATGCATCTACATCATTACCCTTGATACTGCTCCCTGCAAATGTGGAGTACGGCCTCCTCTGGGTTTTCTTTTTCTTTCAGCTTCCTGGGGGCCCTGATAAGAGTGCAATAATAAGCTTTCCTAATAAGGAGAGAACTGTGTTTACCACATACAATTGGCATCATATTTAATGTGCGTCACCTCATCTTGAAGGCAATGCAGGTGAGCACAGGCTTCACTCTTACTAAAAGTACTATTATGTGACACATGTGACAGTGACACTTATTCCCAAAGTAAGGGATCGTGCTGGTAAAAGTGAGATCACAGTCTCATCTCTAGTCAACGGAACAAATTTTCATCTTACCAGCTCCAAAGCCTTTGGGTATTGCATATTGCAAATAGCCTACAGCAGTGCAGTTATGTGGAACAGAATGGAAAAGCACGCTGGTTTTGGTTGGTTAAAAATGAAATTTCAGACCTATTGTACGTACCCTAGTACGGTTGTTGTTATTTCAGTTCGTGGATATTTGTGGCAAATCCCTTGACATGGCCCAACCAAAGTAGTGGTGCACTGCTCAGCCTCTGGCCACATGTAAGCCGTGCGTAATGTCAAAATGCGCATGTCTTTGACCACCCGGGCTTGCAAACTGCAGGGAAAACAAAAGCAGGCAGGGAGTTCAAAGTGGCGGCTGTTTTGTGCGTAGTCATGGTGGCCTGCCGTTGGCTTCTTTCATCATATCTGTTAGTGATGCCACAGTGCTCAGAGGGGTGATGTCACAGCAAGGTCAATGTCAAATATAAAAGAGGGAGTCGCAGTTGCCAAGAACTTGTGGGGAGAGACAAATTTAAACCGAAGTGTCCCGAGATTACAGGCAAGAAGGCAGCATGTGGCAAATTTGCCTCAGCGCCTCCACATCAGGCCCTGCATGCAGTCAGCCAACTGCAGGCCCCAAGGTCTGAGGATGTAGATATTCCCAACCACATGCTTCCGTTTATGTCTCTGTCAGTCTTTGTCTCTTCTCTCAGACTTCCTGGAACACAGTCAAATGGACAAAAAGCTCTGCGAACAAAGGGAGCACTGCTATCCTCAGTACAACGCTTACTGCTCAGAGCAGCTGTGGAAATGTCAAACAGGGCTGAGATGAGAGAAGTGTTGCGAGTGGGATGAAACTGCTGACACCTCATTCCCTTTCATTCCCAGTTCTGAAGCTACTTTTGTCGCAGAATGTTTTATACGTGTGTAGGCCCGGTCTCTCGTCACTTGTGCCTTTCACCCGACATCAACCAGGGAAACACAACACATGCCATCACGCAAACGGCTCCTTGTGAGCCATTTGTTCTACCTCGGAAGCGTGCTCTTTGTTTGAACCTGTGCCGTTTGGATCTCTCCGAATTTACTTTTTAGAAGCATAGTGGAGGGAGACTGTTATTCAGATTGGCTGAAGGTTTCTGTATGGGAGTGTTGTGATTGCTGCCTCTGCTATCACTTTTCTTTTCTTTCTGAAACGTAAATCTCATGTTTTAAAGATTCCTTTAATGGGAATCAAAGTCTAAATATTTCAATACTGCTATTTTATTATTCAGTAGACTCACAGGCATTTCCAGCCATCTGACTCTGAGAAATCCATGTGCCTCACGTCTTAGCGATGCAGGTACACGGCTTCAGCTGGCAATATTACAAGGATTAGCATGGTATATGAAATATTTAGTGGATTTCTTCTCTCCACCCTCTAAAACCTAATAAATCAAATGACTGCCAAATGTCATTAAAGTGATGGTCTTTGACTGGGTAAGGGAGTCCCTTTTCATATTCAAATTTGGGCTGGAAGAAATGAAAGAGCAGAAAGGTTACTTGGTTTAACTGACAACCCCCAGAGCCCCCTGCACTGGTGGGTGAGGACTCAGAGAAGGGCAGATGGAAAGAGGAAGAAGGAGTAGCGGGGCGCTGTGACAGCAAAGGTATTGTCTGATGTGCCAGCCGGGCGTCCATGTGGCACTGGTCTCCTGTTGGCACAGGCAGGGAGTCTGGCCTACTGTTCTGATTAGACTACAACGTCTCTTCATTTTTTTGGCCACTGCGTCACCTCATCCTGGATCACAGGCAGGGGCGAGCGGGACAACCAGCTGTCTCCATCACCAACTGTCACCCGCATTGTCTCTCCTTGCTTACTGGCTGAACGCATGATGGACATTTGAATGGCAGCCACCATTGCGCCCCCTGCCTCACATCTCGCCCCAGACCGAGCGCGCAGAGAATCATCGATATTCACCCCCCTCGCCCGTTTCCATCCTCCTCCGCTGTGTTTTCACTCATTCATATGTAAACTCAAGGATAAAACATATGGTGCTAATTTGCAACAAATCAACAACAACCAGAGCTGACTTTCCACTCAGGATATTCATAGTGAGAGTTGCTAGACGCCCAGCACCTGTCTGTGTTTGAAGCCTGGCCTTATTTATTACCAAAGTGTGCTGGCAAAGAGTGTCAACAAAGGCACAGCGGGCCTGTAATTTGCATTCCTCCTACAAGGTGACATAATGATGTAAATTATCAAAGAAAACTGATCTTGTGTAAGACGCTGAGATGGTTGTAATGCCACTGGTTTTGGTCTCCCGAGACGATTTGGAAAGGATCACACAAGGATCTGTTTGTTACTTTAACTCTAAAGGGAAATCTGCCTCCTAATCAGCGTGAACTCGGTGAATGGCAGCTGTCCTCACACCAACGCCTCAACAGAAATGACAACACTGATCTGAAAGGGATACAAGGAGCCAAACAAACTTTGATTTCACTTCACTTACATCACTAGACACCACTCATAAGGTCACAGATTGAGGAACATCATGAAAAACATTGCTGGATTAAGAGGAAACAGAGTTGACAAAGTTAATATCCATTATACATCAAATTGATAACGTTAATTTTGAATAAGTCAGAGGTGTGAAATATTCATGTGGAGCTGTCCAAAGTTTTTTTTAAAGTTCCCTTTCTCTCCTCCTTCTTCTTCTTCTTCTTCATGTTGACTTGACTTTCTTCTCCATTAATTATCATGCCCAGGAGGTTTTCCAGGGAGAAGAGGAGCCATCAGGCTGAATCATCTTGACAAGGCGGCATGGCCCAATTACACTAGTGCTCCGCTGGGCTTTGATGTGGCGGAAAAGAAGAGAGATAGGGGCAAATTGCACAGCCATATTATGGTAATGATCTGATTTAATCCCGCCACTAAACTTTATGTAGCTTGTTTAAAGAAGATGCTAACGCTAACTACAGAGGTGCGCAGAGGTGCTGGGTGGGATCGGACGAAGGGAACTCAGCTGAGGGGCTTGCGGTGGCGCTGCCACAAGTCTACAGAGTGCAAGTTCATGAATGTTGTAAGGGAAAATGAGACAAAGTGGACTTATTTCTGTTTAATTAAGGATCCAGCACAGGTGAAAAGGTCAGGGGTGCAAGGGGTGGGGAGGACATGAGAGCAAGCTCAAAACCTGTTGGGCAACCATTGTTAATTAATACATACGAAGACAGGGGATAGAGGGGCTTTAAGAGAATCAGAGAAAGACTGAGACATGTGGAGAGGGAGACGCAGGGAGGGGGTGCAGGGGAGTGTTACAAGGAACGCACGATAATATCACCCTGTAATTAACTTGTCACTTCAATTACAGCCCCTTAGATTGGAATTGTCTTGGGTTATGGCGCCAGGCCCTGTCTGTTTGGTTAATTAGTCTGACGAGTAGCCACCGTGCTCCTCTACGCTCTCCACGCTGTCACGCCTGCAGCAACTTAGTTTATTGTTCCTGGTGATTGACTAGCATGGATTGCAGCCCACATCAAAGTCAGCTGGGAGAGCACAAGTGATCAGCAGTTAAAGGTAAACCTACTCCTCACTTCACTCCATTATATTTCAATGCTTGTTATACAGAGCTTTGTCAAAAAACAAAAAAACAAAACATGTGTTGTTTCATCAGATTGCAACCATCCTACCACAAAGTAGTACACAGTAGTGAAGTTGAAGAAAATTATATGTAGCTTACGATATTTTTTCAAATTAAAAATTTGAAAAGTGTGGGCTGAAAATATGTTCTTCTTTTCTCTGATACCCCTGATAAAATAAAGTAGAACAAATGACCTCAGTATTATTACAAATATTCTGTGAAGGCTTCAGAGGTTTGTTATTGAATATTAACACTGATAAATATTTAATAAATCAATAAGAAACTCTGTTCAAAGTTTACACATCACCCTAAAAATTAAATATAAAACAGACTGAGCTAAATGTAGAAAAACCACGGAAGAAACTCTGTTTGAGGCTGCAAATAACATCAGAATAGTGAGCGTGTTCACCGTTCACACTGAACGTAAAGCCAGAACAAATTTTAAATTATTTATATCTACACACATTTATGATCTATTGTGAACTGAGGATCTTGAAAATACTTGAAAAGTGTGATCCACAGATGTTTTCCATTCAATCTGACCCAGCCTGAGCTGTTTTGCAGAGAAGAATGGGTAAAACATTCAGCCTGGGTAAAGCTGGTTGTTGAAGTTGAAGTGTGACATTTTGACATGCCAAGATGTGAAAGCTCAAGTTCATTTAAAGGATTTTGCAAAAACTCTTTGCACTTTTATCTTCATCACTTATAAAAATCATAAGTCTCAGAATGTATTTGACATAATCAAAAGGTAAAATTAGGTGAAAAGGTGAAAGGTGAGCTGCAGCTTGCCTGATGGCTGTTTTAAGTAAGTAAAAGGACGCAGGTTTGGTAATGTTGATGTAAACCCACCTCTGAGCTACTTCTGGATTTCAAGCATAAAATTTAAGAGAAAAGGGACAAAGTGAGATACAAAGCAAAACTACTTTTTGAGATCACATATTGTTGGTGCCAGTTGCAATAAGAGAAAGCATATCTAGATATCCCACTGACAAATTGCAGACTAAAGGGCAACACAAAGCTTTCTTGTAGGAAACAGGCTCTTTGATACCAACTACAATATTCATAAGAAAAACAGTGGTGTATATATGAACAGACAGAAAAGCAGGAAGTATAATTATCTCTTTGCATTATATTTAGGTGATCAAAGTCATTTATCCATTCTTAGATGTGTCTTTAAACTTTTTAATGCAACTGAACTATAAATATAGAATAGAGAGACAGATACAGTGTCTGAATTTGGTTTGTCCTCTGCGTTACCTCACTCTTCTCGAACATGAGGACATCTCCTGGGATGTGAAGGGCCTCTTTGTAAAGATTCATCATTTACACAGGCAGTTGTGTCTACGATCACAGCTTGTGGTGTAACTATTTGAAATCTCGCTGTTATGTAGAAGTTGTACTTGCAAAGAACTTCTGAAGATGTGTCAGGCATTTTGACACAGGGATCATCCACACTGGGCCAAGGTGGGTTGGCGTGTCGTCTCAAAGTCTCAGAGGAAACTTTGACAGCTCTTGTTCTACCAGATACTAAATGTATTCATTTATTCCAAAGAAACAAAGCTAGATGTTCAAAGTGGGAGCTGATAAAATATTTAAATTCACTTGCTGAGCTGTGCTTAACATCAGGACAGCTATTCTAACAAAGGAATTATTTCAATGGGTGGCAACAGCTGTTTTACTCAATTCTTGCTCATAATCTCCAAGTATTGTGGGGTGTAAGATGTTATTTGGGTTACCTGTTATGAAGCAGCACAACAGTCTTAGCCTGATTGGAGTGAATTTAATAAAGTTAGCCAGTTATTGTTTTTTAAAACATCTAGCAAGACATAAATTAAATTCCTGCTGCGTACATCAGTTTATTGTATTGGGTTTCTACATCATAGACCAACACAAAGTAGTGCATCCACGTGACTTGGCAGAAAAAGGAAACATGTTTTTAAAGTTTTTCACAAATGAAAATCTGAAAAGCATTGCCTATGTCTTTGTTGAGCCTCCTTTACTCGAATGCCCCTGAATAAAAATCCATCGCAATCTTCAGAAGTTTCCTAATTAATGAATGAACCTCTCTCTCCATCTTGTCTGTGTCAAACCTAACTATCCCTGTTGTAGACATGGCGGCAGCATTATGCTGTGAGGAAATAGGAAAGGTGGTTCAAGTTCATGGAAGGTGGAAGGATGTAAACACAGGGAGAAAAGACTTGATTTGAGGGGCAGACGCTTGACTTTCTGCTTGTTTAACATCTAAAGAAAAGAGCTATCATGGTTTAGATTAAAGCATATGCATGACTTATCACAGAATCGCAGAGTCAAAGTCCAGACTTGGATTCACCTGGGAATCTGAGGCAGAACTTTAAACAAATGTTTACAGGTGCTCTCCATAAAAGTATAATAAAAGCAAGATATGCAGTCTGGATGTGCAACCCAATATCCATAGGGTTTTATATAGTCATATCCACATTCATGCAAAACAGAGAGTCATTTTAGTAGTTCAAGGGATTGGACCTTTAAAAACATGTGTTCACACTGGTGGAAGCCAAAGCTTCAGTGTAAAACACAAGCTAAACTTTAGTTCCTAAAGTAAATATGCTTATTTTGTACAGTATTATGGCTTTTCTGCCATTCTGGTGTTTAAGCACTTTGTATTGCATTGTTGCTGAAAATGTGCTATATAAATAAAATTACCTTACCTTACCTAAACCACAGTAATTATGTGATGCCAATTTTATTGCAGTGTTGAAAACTTTACTTTAGGAAACTTGAAAGTAAAAATGACCTTCATGTCTAGACCAAATAAAGCCAAAAGCATAAAACAGACATTCATAGTTTCATGTGAACTTTATTTTATCAAAGTGCTTTTGTTGTTCCTTTGTGATGCATATGTATTTGTTCCACAGTATTAATAGCTTGACTAAAATTACCATTAAACAGAAAACCATAACTCTTAACTCCAAAGCGCTCCACACATGGTTTTGCATTTCACCATGCTTTATCAATTTAAAGGCACAGCAAAAGATTTGGAGATTGATGGACTGAGGGTCCCTGTAGAGTTACTGGTCATAAAAAATAGAAGTTACACCCTTGTCCAAAATATTGTTATTTCTGTGAGCGTCTGCCATCAGAATATGTCATCTGCTTGAGGTTATGTTACCCCGGTCAGTGCGGAAGTCTTGGCTATGAGTGGCAGGGGTAGTGGTTGCAGAAAGTCATGATGGGGCCTGGTCTCTGCCTTGTTCTTCTGCATGTTTCTGTCAGCTTGTGGCCTTCAGAACACAAGCCCAGAGGGCCCCCTGGGACACATTCCCTCTGACACTGTCATTACTGGACAATATACAAATATCATGGTTTACAAGACACAAAACCCAATAATTTCTTTTTTCCCCTCCTCTCTGGCTAACAAAACCGTTTTTGAGCATATATTTATTCAAAATGAAATGATCTAAATCCACACGGCTGGGAAATCAATCATATCTGACATTACTAGTGAAACTCGTTTTGCTTTTTTTTTTCTTCTTCTTCTTCTGTCTTCCTCAGCCTGTTCTTGTTTTCTTGTTTCTTTTACTAAAAGCCAAAAACAGCCCAGCTAATCAGTGAAAGGGGGATTATTATCCAACTGGTCTGGTTCTGATACAGTGACAGATATCCTTGTGAAATAAAACACACAGAATTACACCAGCAGTGAAGAATGCACACCTCATGAAAGAGCTGTTGTAAAAGAGGACCGAATTCAAATGAGCATTGTTATCAGCCTTCTCCATGGCGACTTGCCAGTAGCTGGACTGTTTCATGGCTGTCTTCCAATCCAACAAACGTTTTGATCATTATTATCCAAATCTGCAGCAGTGTTGTGGGTCTAACTGGGCTCATTCTGTTCTTTTTCCATTTGCAACTTGTTTACAAGATTAGAGGAAGCCTCCTCCCTATTTGTAACTGTTGGTGACTAAGATTTTATACGACAATTGTCCCACAGCTAATGTGACAGGCCTGCAAGATCTGTTGATAACAAGATTTTGAGAGATGAACAAATTAAGAGGAATAGATTAGTTTTTTAACAACATATGTGGGGTATTTGTGAGCAGTTAATATCTTACCCGCAAATGGCAGTGTGGAAAAATTGAGAGCTGTCATATGGCAATTGGGCATTTAGTGTGATGAGAAGCATTTAGCTTCTCATCACAGAAGCTAAATGCTTCTCATCACAGATGAGAAGCATTTTATATATATATATATATATATATATATATATATACACACATAATTTTTTTTGCAGCATGTAGCACAATGTTGCAAAAAATCATCATGTAACATGTTAATTAGTACAGACAATATAATATCTGATCTATGTCATAAATTGTTATGTTTATAAAACAATACCTAAAGCACAAACATGGTATGATGGTGTTTTAATGACTTTTTATTTTTGTGTTATTATGTAAAGCACTTTGGACTACCTTATTGTTAAAATGTGCTATACGAAAAATTGATTGATTGATTGAAAACACATTGCCATGTTCATAAAGCAGAATATAGTATTTTTCTGCACTTCTGCTCTTTATAGGATGAGTGACCCATAGCCCTCTTTGAGTATCCACACCATCCACACCATTGGTTTTCACAACCAGAAATATTTCCAAACAGCTGAAACTCTCTTTCTTGTAAGCAAGGAAACATTTTTAATTTCTTTATTTCATCTAGCTGATCAGTGATGTACAAGAGCAGGTTGTGGAGAGACAGTCCACCATTTTAAGCTGTTCTTTTACAGCAAATGTTGGTCACTTCAGCACTTTATGTGTCATCAAAAGCCTTGAGAACTGATTGACAGAAACACAGACAGGTGAGGTATGCTAAGTAGGATGGAGAAGAGAGACTCAAGGACTCAAGTGAAGTAAGGTGAGTTGTTCAGGTAATTATTGCTTTTGTGTCCTGAATCCAGATGTGTCTTCAGGAACCATGGGAGGCCTGAGTTAAGCCAGGTAGGCATTCTAAGGCCTGGAGAAAAGCAACCAGGTGAACCAGATTATCACAGCCAAGTAAAAGAACCCAGTCCTTCTGGAATTTCACCACTTCACCAATTCATACCTCCATTTTTAATCCACATAGTGTAAATATGTGTCTTCATATTTCTATTTTAAACTTGTAAAGAAAGCATTTCTTACCCGTGAACTAGAACTGTTACTTAGCAGTGCACTTTTCTCAGTAGTTCAGTATGTTCATGAATTATTTACATAAGTAATCAGAAAAATATGAAAATCTCATGTATATTGCAATTTTACTGTACAATATTCATTCCCATTCGTTGGGATTCTTATTCCTATATAGACCAATTGATAGCAAAATCAAAATACCTCTGTGCAGTCTCTTGCTGGTATGAAAAGCCAAATAAACATGTTTGATGATCAGATTATAGAAAATTACTTTAACTCATTAGGTATGGGAGCACATCTTGGACTGGTAATGGCAGGGTACTTTCATAGACGGCACATAAAAGAAGAAAAACAAGAGCTTCATAAAAGTACACCATAAAATAACAGATTTTCTGAGTTGTGACTCATGAAAAGATAACTTTCTGAATTCCCAGAAAATCATGAAACAGGAAGGAATTTAATATTGCACCCTTTTGAGTAAAACATTGTGATACACAAGAACATTCTATTCTATTCAAACTTCATTAGATTCTCTGTTCTTTCTCGTGACTAAGTGTGGTGTGTTGATATAGAAAAGTTTTCCTAAACATAGTAAAATGTAATCATAAGATTGTCAAGGTTCACAAACTGTGCAGAGGTTCTTTATGAGACGACGCCACAAATACCAAATCTTCCTGTTATTGCAAGTGACATTGTCATTATGGACTGACACAGCATCTCTGCTCTAGCGGGGCATAAAAATGTCCTACTAAACCGGCAACATAAACACACTGATAAATTACATTTATATACCATCAAGCTGCGACATTTGCTGACACCAAAAATGTTTCTCCAGATCCACCGAAGCGATGGTTCTCATTATCACGCTGAAGAGTGAGCCGCACTGGGTTGTTAATGAAAAATACACAGACGGTGACCTTTGTAAAGCCTCCCTGCAAATGACAGCCTTAACAAACTCCAGTCACCGAGCTGGGAAAACTGGAAACAGAGGGAACGCACCTTGTTGGAGAGGACAGTCCAAAAGAGCTCTGTCTGAACTCTGAGGTTGTTCTGTTGGATGGACTCTGACGGGGTCAGAAAGGCCACCACGGTCACCGACTTGCATCTGCTTGAGAAATTACAGCTGCACTAGGAGAAAACCTCAGGCCTCCGCTCTGCCCACAGACACTGGAAGAGTCAGAACATGTCTCAAGACAAGCGCCAAACCCCATGAGGAGGAATTTCTTTAATGTAAAATGTCTTAATTAGCCCATAAGAAATAATAGAGCTGAACATTGAAACTCAGCACATCGGATCATGATAAAATAGAAGTAGCGACTGACTTGGACTCATTAAACATGAGGGCAAAAGGCTAATTTCCTATTTTGCAGACGACTTTTGTGGAATAAATTCAAATGCAAAATGTTATTAAACGTAGGTGTGTCCAGCAGACAGCACATAAAAACAACATTTTATTTCCTTTCATGTATTCAGATATCCAAGCTGGTGCTCTTGTGGTCTTACTGTACAACTGTAAAGGCACACTGAAAAACAATTAGGGAATTTACTGCCAAGTGTCAAATTAAACTGGCTATGACCCCTGAGTTCACTCAGTCATTTTCATAAATCCTTTCTTGGACTGATTTATTGAAAGACCTTAAGACGGGTTAACAGACGAACTGTGAATTTGCTGAGTTGATGATGGCACCGTGTTTTTTATACCCGGCCTATTAGGCTCGTTTGGACTTAAGTTGCTCGCTGCTGATGGAAAGGTCAATACAATGACAGTTTCTGTATGAGAAGCAATGACCCATTAATGTTTAGAAATAAAGGCGGCACATTGCAGTACTAGCAGAATGTGTGCAGTCTTATTTTCATGCACTTAATTTAAACAACATGTGGATGCGGTTTACTGCATCCAGGTAATTGAGTGACTGATGAGGCATCAGTCTCACTACACTTCGCTATAAAACTTGCGTTGCTCTGTTGCTTTAATCGCTTTTGTCCATTTGGACAGCTAAGACATTTCAGCTACACACACAAAAAAAACATTACTTAGATCCTGCATGACCAGGCCTGTACAATGATATAGCTTCAGAAGTTTTTTGGGGGAAGGAAAGGTTTCGGCACTTCATGTTTTCCTGCACGGCAGGTGCCCTTTCTCACGCTCCTACTGAGACCATATGGGCCCGTCCAGGTTCAGCCTCGTCCTGCTACAGCCTCCACTTCTGCCAAAACCTGTCACACCTGAGTACAGAAGATCAAAGAACCCCGCAGTGCCTACAACCACACAGCTGCTACACGTGCCAAACTTCCCTTGCTGCTTTGCTTCTTTGCTCTCAGCACATGTGTTTCCAAGGTTGACCACTAATCCTCCATTTATGTGCATTACCAGGTCTCTAAATTTTACAAGGCAGACAGGTCTGGGAATCCTCATTCATGTCACTGTACCTTTAGAAAACCTGAATCCTCTCACTGATTCAGGTTTTGCTCTTTTTGCTGTTTTATTTGTTTATTTCTTCCACCTTTTCTGAGAAAGTTTTTGAGTCTGGGGCCAATGAAGGGAAAGCTCTTGTGATCCCACGTTGCCAAACCATAACCAGAAAGGCCTAAATGTTGTTTGGCTTTCCACTTGTAAAACAATTTATTTGGAGTGTGATAGAAGCAGTTTTCCATACTTGCTAAACAAAAAGCAAGAGTGTTTGTGGTTCAGCAATGAATTAAAACTCCAAATTGGGGGCCGTCATTAGAAAATTCCAGAGAGCAGTGACAAAGCCGAGTTAAACCAAAGAGGAGGGGCGGAGGAAATCTCAGCAGCAAACTAAATTCATGTCTCACAAAAAACCCAAAAAACTATTAATACTGATTATGTTCATATGGTCTCATTCTAAGTCATCTTTCTTCTTGAAAGATGGCGTTTGTGAGCATTAACCAGGGGTTTATTCATTTTGCACTAAGAAGCCCATTTACTTTTACACATAGAGTGAAATATGAATGATTTGGATTTACTAAATTAGGTCAGGGGATGTGGTTTACCAGTTCAAATCTTGCCTGGAGCTTTTCTGTATGGAATTGACATGTTTTACCCGAACATTGTTTCCCCAGGTACTCCAGTTTCCTCCCACAGTCTGAAAACATGAACCCCACTCTATGTTGTTGTAGGTATGAAACTGAATTGTTGTTTGGTTTTGTGGTGGATCTGATGTAATGGCGACATGTTGCTTTAAAGTGCTATCCGGTCCTTGTATGCTCAGAGCAAGAGCTGCATATCCACATTCTTGGAACAAAATCAAGCATGTTCCTCGGGCAGGTTGGACTCCTGTTTCTGTTTGTGGTGCTCTTTCCCAGAATCTCAAGGCATAGCTTCAAAGAAACAGTTGTGGTCCTGTAGTCTGAGGCCATGATTTCAAACAGGAAAAGTGTGTTCTGTTCATGATAATTTTGTTGTGGTAAAGAAAGAGCTGATCCAAAAGTGAAGCTCTCGATTTAGTCCATCAACATTCACCTTTCAGCTACGATTATGATACATTAATAATTGCCAAAAGAACAACATCCTGCATACAAAAAGCCAAAAGGCTGTTTCCTTCATAACAGGGTTATGTTGTCCTAAAATTTTAAGATGTGTCCCTGGTCCACGTGAATCAAATTACTGAATTACCTTTTTAGTACGCAGGCTAGTTCTTCAGACTCCTTATACTTTAAGTCAGGTGTGTTGAAGCAGAGATGCATCTAAAGCATTCTGCTTGGCTGGGCTGGATTAATGAAATTAGTTCTACTTGTCTTTTTGTCACAACTTGACTGGCGAACTTTTTGCCCACTCTCCATGTGAAACTATTGTGTGATTGGTCTGAATGTGTATGTGTATTTATGCAGAAAACAGCGCTACTCAACTCTCAGCTTCCATGAGTTGACAATCTGCGCAAGGTAGGATAGATAGTCGGGTAGCACAGATAGTCAGAACTCTGGTTTTTCAGTCAGAGAGCAGAAATATTAAAGTCATCCTGCTCAGTTCTGGTTCAGTACAGTGGGACCAGCGGCTCACTGACCGCTTCCCTTCTTCGTTTTTTTTTTTTGTTTGTTTGTTTTTTGATAACGTGAAAAATAAAACTAGATTTCCCAGCCCGTCAATCATTATTTTCTTCTCCTCCGAACTCGTAATAATCGTTCCTCTCTTCCATGATCACTGTGTTTTCTATGTTGCTGTAAATCACACAAAAGACCACGACACTGCTGCGGGAGGCAGAGCTCAGCTCGGTGCGTCTTGTGTCCAAAAACCACGTGACGACACATCAACAGGTCGGATAATGTTTTTATTTTTACTTTATCTTTTACAATTTTTCCAAATACTTTTTCCAGCCATTACTGATTTGGAAAATAATTAAACCATACAAAGCATAAAAAGGTTTTCTTAATAACATATTACACTGATGTACCATCATTGTTTTAATCAGTCATGAAGAACATCCTGTCAGTTTCATCTTTAATAACAATTCTCTTAGTCGGAAGGAATTTTGCTGAAGTTTTAGGGGGGGGGAAAAAATTAGGAATGTCATAAAACCCAAACAAAATCATTGCTGATCTAACTACTGGCAATATTGTTTCTGGTACTCAGTATAATAGATATAGAGTAATCATTTTGATAATTTTCCAGTCTTCCTTTCTTGAAATGAGAAAATCATGACATAGTTGTCACAATCTGTGCCCAATATATTGTATCAGATGCAGATGTACTCCTTGAATAAACTGTAATTCAGAGAAAAAAGCAGTTCTTGCTCGCATAACTGACATTCACTGTACCATTACGAAGACGTGAGCAAGGCCACGCTTTTATTTTACGATGCAGATGTTTATCAGAAATGAGTCACAGCTCCTTGGAACTAAAAAGCTGCGCCGTAATGTACCGCCATTCTTCTCAGAAGCCAGATGCAGAGCTCCTTAATTTAATGTTTTCATGACAACTTTTAAATCTCGGCGAAGCCACAGCGTTAGCATATCCGTGAGGTCAGATGTGGACTCCAGAGTTTTCCGTTAGGAGTCGCATTCAAGATGTTGCCGTTTTGTCCTGACATGATAAATCAAGCAGTTGAAATGATGCCTGAAAATGATCTGCTTGAACAAAAGTCTGACAACAGGATGTGCAGATGGACGTCTTGCACATGACAGCAGTGTGGTGCCATTAATTTATTTTGAGCTGAAACAAAATACTGGAATTAAGATTATGATAACAAGAAATGCAAAATAAAGTGCCTTGCAAAATTATTCAGACTTAGTGAACCTTTTTGGATTTTGTTACCTAACAATCATAAATACAAAGATTTTACGATTGACCAAAAGAAAGTAGCACATAATTAGGAAGTAAAAGAAAGACAATTGTTTTTATTACTTTTTCAAATAAAATCTGAAAAGTGTTACTTACATTTGTATTTAGCCCCCTTTTTATTAAAAAAGCCAAATTAAGTAAATAGTAAAGTCAGTTCTGAAGACTCCAGAGGTTGTTTAGAGAACATTTGTGAACAAACAGCATCAGGTCAGGGTTAAAGTTGTGGAGGGTTAAATCAATAATCAGAGAAACAGTCAAGAGTCAAAGAAGGCCAAAATAATTCTCTGTGGTTTTCTTCGAGCCACATGGAAGACACTGCAAACATGAAAGAATAGGATCTGGTCAGATGAGAAGAAAAAAATCTATTCTGTCTTGGCCACACTGAATACTCCATGCCACTCATGAAAAGTTATGGTGGCAGCATCTTCCTGTGCTGGGAATATTTTTTCTTCAAATGGAATCTGGTTTGAGATGTTGGCAAAATGGGCGGAGCTAAATGCAGGACAATCCTGGATTAAAACCTGTCAGAGGTTGCAAAAGTGTAAATGACACTTAAAGTTGTGCAAGAGCTAAAGCGGAACAGTTTTGACCAAAGTGGACTTGTGTGTTAAAATGGCCAAAGTATAAACAACAAAATAACTGACAAACTTAACTTGTGTAAAAACTTCCTATCACCTTCCAGTATCACTATGCATCAGCTATTTCACAAAAATCTTTGCGAAAGCGGAAAAATTGTATTCTCTAGAAGTGCAAAGCTGGTAGATGCACACGTTAATGTTTGCAGCTGTGAAAGGTGCTTTTAAAAAGTATTGACAGAGCTTGATACATTTTTATGGGTAAAAAATGTTTTGTTTTATTTATTTTTACATTTTTCTTCCATTTTACCGCTGTGAATTACTTTCTGCGGGTCGATCCACATAAAATTCCCAAAACACAAATCAAAGTTTGTATTTGTAACATGACTACTTTTGGAAGGCACTGTATTTTTTGCAGAGTTAAAACTAAAAATGAACTAAATAAACCAGAGCCAATTATGGTCAATGAGTGCAAGGATTCGACAGGCCAGATAAGTTCAAACCATAGAGTTCAAAAGTCTGCTCAATGATGGAAAGAACTTACTGCTTGTAAAATGTGGAGTGTTTTTTTTTTATTTGTGTTTAATTAGAAATTCTTGAATCAAATGTAAAGAAAAAAATAAATTATGCATGATTAAGAAATAAAACAATTTTAGAGTATTTGGAATAAACTTTTATTGCATTGTGGTATTTTTACATAAACAGTGCTCACATATCGTAAGTTTCACCTCTGCAAAATACAAGCAGTTAATCAAAAGCTTTTGGTTAGGTTTCAGCGTGTGAAAAAAATTGTAAACTTAAGTTCTTATGGCTCCATTTCACTCCAAAACACTGAGGCATGTGTTGACAATAAACTTGTACTAAAAGTACAAGGAACTGCAGCAAAGCAAAGTCAGAGCTGTTGAGGATTTTAGCAAGCATGAATTGTATCAGTTGTCAAATGGCATTTTGTCTATGTTCCCTGATGATGTGGGTTGTCAGCTGAGCTGTGCAGAAGTCGGGCTGGGATGTAATAAGAACCAGAAGGTTCACAGGTCATTTGGGAAGCAGTGACAACATTTCAGTCAATGAATCAGCTGATGTCTCTGTAATGCAAAAATTAATCATTCTCTTTGAATTTGAAGATGACCGAACTACACTACTTTGCAGCACTTCCTTCGTAATTCAATAAGGGTCGGTTTCCTTACTCTGGTGTCAGGAAAGGAAAATCTTCAGTTCTGCACGACGCAGAGTTCAAATGCTGAGTCTTGCAGAAGGTTTCGGATATTTTACTCATGTGCTCCGTGTTAGACTAAGGTTGAGAGGCATTTGGTCTGTCGCCTAATGTGTTCATGTTGGCACTCGCCCTCTCATACGAATGGGGGCCAGATGTCTTAAGCAAAGCGGTTCACGGAGTGCCTGTGCTCCTCCGACAACCACAGTCAGCGTACACGCAAACTGGCACCACTTAATGAGTCACACAATTGCTTCAAAGCAAAATTACATCCATTTAAACCTGTCTTACACATCAACCGAAGAGGTGCAAAAAAAATGGGTCTACCTTCAGTTCACAGCTGAATGAAAACCGCAAAGACAAAAAGTGGGACATGTGCAAGTTATTATGTGTACACTTCTTTCGCAGAGATGAGAGCAGCATGTATAAAAGAAGAGGTAGGAATAGTCTCTGCCTGGCATATTTGTATGATACCAGACTTTGAAAAGGAAAATCAAAGCAAAGCCTTTTAGAACAAAATGTGAACTTTCTTGCTCTACCTTCATGACCAGGCATGGTAAATAATCATCATTTCAGCTGTTGGTTCAGCCCATCAAAGGCTGCGTTGCTCCATTACGCTTTCACAGGTGATCACAGGAAAGTCAGTAGACACGCTTGGTGAATAAAAGCAGACGAGGAAAAAAGTAGAGCCTGAGCTGCTGACAGGGGAGAAAGAGGGCAGAATGTTTTGGCATGTAAAAACCTGCACTCACATATAAGTGAATATAAGGCTATAAAACCTTAATACAACACTTGGGAACCATAGAAAACGGTGGTGTATGGCCTATAGAAGCAGGCTGAGGGCCACCATGTCCTCTAAGCTGTCTACAGCAATGTGGGTGGCTGAAATTGTGGCAACTAATGGTGTAATGGTACAATCATAGTGGAATTCATGGGAAACAATCAACTTTTACTTTATTTAACAGGGAATAAAGAACAAATGACGCATTTCATCAAATAAAAACGGCCTCAAGTCAATTTTCTCTGCAGTTTTTCTGTATTTTCAATTAAATTTATCTATTTGAAATCATTTCACTTTTCATACTTGTTAATATTTTTTGCTGCGGTGAGCAAATTATATGAGCCTTGTTTATATTAAACGTAGCTGATTTCTTTTTTTACGTTGCACAGCACTTTGTTGCCTTTGTGCGCAGCACTTTGTTGTCACTGAGGTTGGTTTAATGTGCTCCATAAATGAATAAATGAAAGAAAGTTTGTTTTTATCCTTTTTCTACTTATAGTTATACCACATCAGAATCTGTCTTTGTAGTACAGTGTCATTATCATTCCCAAAGTTGCATTTCCTCAGACCTTAAAACCAACATCCCTTTAGAAACCACGCATTTTGGCACATTAACCCTCACTTAATCATCATCATTATTATTATTATTATTTACTTAAATTGTCATTGATGCTTTTGGTCGCCCCTTTCTGTTGCTGTTGGGCCTGAAAAGTGCTACATGCAAAATGACAGATTAATATCAGTAGCAACAGCTAACACTTGAAAGCACTGGAAACAGCCAGAGAACAAAACAAGCAGATATAATGACACAAGTAAAAAAAAAAAAGAAAAAAAAGTGAAAAATCTGTCAGCGTTTAAAGTGACTACGTGGCTCTTTCTAACAAAGGAAACGGCCTAATAAATGCACTTGTGTGCTTTTAATGAATCCTCTGGTTTCCTGAATCTCGCCACGCTCTCATGCCTTGCAGCTGGGTAAAAGAGTTGACTTTAAGGCTGTTACTGGACCTTAATGTCTTCCATGCCTGTGGCAAACAGTGCGTCCTGCATTTCAATGAAAAAGAAGAGAGGAAGATGGAGGAAGTAACACCTGGTTCCTTGGAGACTCATTGAGGCCCAGTGCCACTCTGCGTGGACCGCGCTGCACTCAGCTGCACCTTGAAGGATGTTGATGTGCGTTATCGTAATGACCAGCTGGGCAGATGATCTGAGGCAACAGGCGCTTAGCAGTGACATTTACACAATTATGTGAGACGAGGGCCAGGATGGAGTAATGGGAGCAAGTACGTGGGCATGTGAGTGATAGAATGTGTTTTGATTGTGTGTCGACTCGCGGTGTTAAATCAGGTAACCTGTCACGTATAAATCCTTTTGTCCTTAGCATGTGCTTTACAGACAGGCCATCTTTCTCTGGCAGTTCTTGTAAAAGCGTCAGCCACAAGACGCGAAATGCAGCCAACACATTCTCTGAAACGCACGCACATGACATGCGAGTTGAAATATTTCTCTGCAAAGGTGGTACAGTCAAACACACACATGTGAGCGCACGCCGGACCTGGCGCATCAACTTCGAAAGCCGCCTTCCTCTCCCACTGCGTTAAAAGTGAACCACACATCTGGAGACCCGGCCGCAACAAAGGCCGCAGTCCCCTCCTTCTTCTTCTCCTGCGCTGTCTTCATCATCCTTAGCCCTATTATAAATCCACCTCGCTCTGTTTTGCAATTATTCCACACATGCTTCTGCAACAAAGCAGTAGCCAAGCCAAATGACAAGCAGAACAGAGCAATAAATTAAGACCTGATTCGTATTTAAATGGTTTGCTCTCTCATAATTCTTGCCACTAATTTTGTGCTGGAAAATGTGGCAACAGTGCTCTTTTCCATGTGCATCATTCTCATTAACACCAAGTTCCTAAGCAACAGAGCAAATACAGTGCGTGTTTAGTATAAAAACAAAACATCGGTTTCCTTTTTTGTAATTTAAATTTTCTTTTCAGAAAATGATCCAATGGCTTTTTAAATAATGGTTATTCACGCAGTTGTTCTACACACACGCACACAAAACATCTTTATTTAACTAGAATTGAAAAAAGCACAAAATCCTTTTTGGGAAGAGGGATTTGCTTAATCAGTAATAAGCACAAAGCATTCTAGTTTATGTTGCAGCAATAAGTTACGATAATTTATAGTGATTATCAAATTTTAGTCGTTCTTGTAACAATTTATTGTGTTTCAGTAAAGCAAAGTTATAACTAAAGGAGTAACTATTTGATAGATTGATACTGATGTTTAGAAATTTCTCAGACTTTTTTGTTTAACAAAATAACTACATATAGTCAGCTTATTGCAAACTTAAAACTAGTCTAAACATGTAAATTCTTTGAATTAATACTTTATATAAATATGTTATGTATTAATTGGGTTATTTTTTGGTTGAATGTAAACCTTGTAAAGCAATACGATGCATGTATTTGGACGTTTTGTTTTCCAACAAAAATGCAGATTACCGGTCAAAATAAGAGCTGTAGAAGAGAAGACTGAAAATAAAATGAGTGGGATGTTTGATCAGAAAGAATTATTTGCTAGCCTAAAAAAACTCCATTTATAAAGTCCATAGATTTTTTCTGAGGTAGACTTTCATCCCACTTGCAGTGGAAACACCGAAGCATCCAGGAGGGGCTGTTTTTAAAGGCCGTGGTGTTTCAAAGGTCAGATGTGATGTGTTCAAGTGCACTCAGATCGACTCTAACAGAACAAGTTTTCACCCAAAAAGCCACATGGCAATCTGTGCAACTTTACTTCTTTGTAATCAAAACATGTAACGCCAGCAGGGGTAGCACAAGGACAGCAGAGAGAATTGGAGCCCCGACCCCACCCGTTGCTTGTCACTCAGCTGTACCCTGCACTTGTTTAATCAAGCAGGCATGTGGCATGGTGGGGCAACTGCCTGGCTGCATAAGCAGCTCCGCGTCCTGTGGTTTGTGCTGGGTTAAGACAGGACGGATGTGGCATCGGTGGCAGCCTGTCTCAACTTGTTCCTGGTATGTTTGTTTTGATAGTCAGCAAAGACCCCATGGGCAGGCCCTGCCTGCCCTGGCTGATCCAAAAACATAATACATTTGGTTTTCAGAGACAAAAAAGGAAGCCACAGCATGCTTCAAATATGGAAAGCTGTTTCCCAAGGAATTTTAAAAAGGCTTTCTGTCATCTTAAAAAAAACTCATGCATTTCAGCCCAGTACACTATGTTCATGGGCCTTGCCTTGAGTACCTGATACACAATATAACAAATGTTCCCCCAAGCAACACATCTGTAAAGGATGTCAATAACAGACTTTGAAATGTACACCAACACTTTGTAGACAAGAAAAGGCTTCTTTGAAACTGCTCCCTTTGGAGGCTCTCCCTGAAAGAAGGACCAGCGGGGTTTTGAAAAGCTGCCCATGTTTCCAACTTTTTCCATATGTAAATCCGCGATCCCTCCGGGTTCCATTTCTCACCGAGGTATCTATATATGGAGCCACTTTATTACGAACAAATCCTCTTTAATGTTCTTGTCAGTGGAGGAACAGCTGGAGTGGAGATAAAAACGAGGAAGCAATCTGCACCAGCTGTTGAAGTATTAATACAAAAATTAACTACTGTGTGTTGGTTAATTGCTTTCTGCTTAATGTGCTTTCAAAAGCCTTGATTCCTCTTTTCAGTTACACAATCACAACTGCGGCGGGATATCAAGAGGCCTGTGAAATTAAAGATTCCATTTAAAGGAGCAGCCCTCCTTCCCCCATTCTTCTCACGGCTCAGCGGTCATAATGGACTCATGTGTTGAATAACCAAAATGGTCACATTAGACACCTGCTACTGTGCTCTTCGTAGGCACAGATAGGAAACTCTCCCAGACTGGAGCAGACACAAGCGCTTCTCATCCGTCAAGAGCTCATGCAAACATTTCCATAAGTGGGACCGTAAGTTTATAACGCAGCACTCCGTCCCATTCCAGCAATTGCACGCCCACACAGCCGGCTGAGTGACGACGAGTGATTTCAAACAGCACAGCTGGTACATTCCCTTTAACTGCCATGCGTTTTATTTGCATTATTATCTGTTGCCACCTCACTCCTCAGATCCACACTGACGGAGGCCACATGGAAACAATTTAGAACGGCGTGTCCCTTTACAGAAAACAAAGAGGATGATTCCCCCTCCCGCCCTTTCAGCTCCATTTTCTTAAAGAGTCACAGCTCCCTTCCTCTGGAGCCCGTATACGCGCGGGTCGGCCATCCAGCACATTTAATTCTGCGCCGTAAAAACGGTAATCAGAGCCAGATGAAGTGGGAAGAATTGTTAGCCTTTATGTTTTTATGGGTAATTTGAGGTTAGTTATGCAAGATAAATAAGAAAATAATGAGCCACAGGCAGAAGCAGTGAGGAAGGTGTTTGCCATTTGGACAGTTTGCCACAATTACTAACAGAACACTAATCTTTACGTTTTATAAAAAGAGACAGACAGATTGATTGGACAGTATTTTTTTCACTGTTGTCTATTAGATGGCTTACTTGGACCACAAAGTTAAGGTCCTCACAGATCATTGTCAGGCCTTTTTGTTCAGGCAAACAACTCTAGATGAGGCCAAGTGTCCTATGTGACACAACTGAGAGCTGCCACCTTGTCCTTCCTGAACCCTATCAGGACATTATGTTCAAAACTGTTTGCTGTTGTTCCTTTGCGTAACTATTGATACAACTTGAACTTTTTTACATTTTGTCCTGTCACAGTCACAAACCTCTGTGTATTTTATTGGGATTTTATGAGATAGACCAAGACGGTGACAGAATCAACAGGGATTAACAGTCCAACTCATAAATATGCAAACCATCCCAGGAAAAATATCCAGGGTTGCAGTTCTTCTGCAATCTTCAACAGGTTTTCCTCAAGTAATACACTGTTTTTTTTTTTTGCTCCATTCCTTTTCTGATTGACTCTGAACAGCTTACAGGTTAACAAAAGCAGCCCACAGGATAATAGAGCCACCACGGTGTTTCATCATGGGGACGGCTGGTTCAGGATGTTAGTATTCTACCAAACATAACTTCGTAAAACGTTCAACTCTTTTCTCGTGTGACTAGTTATGATTGCTTCTGGCTTATTTTTTTGTAATAGCTTTCTTCTTGCTTCTCTTCTGAATAGTCCAGATTAATTTTTTTTCTAGTGGTGGAGGATCTCTTCACAGCTATACGCTACTTTGAGTTGGCCTGTCACAAAAAATCCAAATAAAATACACTAAAGCTAGCATGAATACGTCTTCAAGGTATTCAACCATAAAAAAGAGAAACTCCATCTACATTATCTCTGTGGCAATCAGTGAGAAAAACAAAGAGGAGAATAAAAAATGTATTTGATTCAGTATTAGGAACATCAAACTTGGGAGCAGAGTCAGAAAGTGACAAGTCAGCAGATATAGATTTATAAAAAAAAAAAAAAAAAAAAATCAGTCTAAATGTATTCCGGTGTGATGATTAAAAAGATGGTAAGAAAGCAAGGAATCATGACCTTATCATACAGCATGAGTTTTATATAAAAAAAAAAACCCTCCTCCCCTCTGCTTTGATATTGCATGTGTTGGGAACATGGAGTCTGTATCTCTGCTCCAGCAGCACCACCTCGAACTGTCATTAAAGCGCATGTCCTCAGGTGGAAAATGACTTCTGTGGGGGAGCCTCTCCAATCAGAACATGGATTTGCTCTAAAATACTCTGCTTTTTCTCAGAGCGTCATGAATAAGTAAACGTTGACGAAAACCCTTAGCATTTTTTTTCTCTCCATTTCTTTTCTTTGGCTATCATTCCTAATGCTTTTGCTCTTAAGATGCATATTGTGGCATGCATAAAACATTCCCCTTCCTCCCCTCCCTGCCGCCGCCGTGAAAGATGGAAGAAACTTGTGCTCACAAAAGCTCCTTCGCCGTAGAAAGGAAAACAGATGAATAAACACAACAAGTGAGTCTAAAAGTGTCCAACACATAAAGTTGAGGGCTAAAATTAAAACGTCTCCTGGCATCACTGGAGTTTACATTGGTTCAATTGGCCTCATGCAATCTTTTAATTCATCCAATTGTCACTGTTTCCCTGGAACACAGGGGTGTACGTTTAGCCGTGGCATTGATAGGTTTTTCACTTTGCATTGAGAGGATTAAATCAATTATGTTGATTCTGTATTTACTGCTTGCATGCCCACAGTCATTTGTAATTAGCTTATTGCTTTTGATCTGATGTAATGTGATGAAATGCCTGCGGGCCGCTCTGGGAGCCTGCTTGGCTGAAGCGACCGGGGTGGGCGCACCTTCCAGGTCCCCACTGAAGAACATCCCATTGTCCGAGCAAGCAGAGAGGAGGGGCCAGGGGGACCAGGGCGACTCGCGTCACCGGGCGCAGACAGAGGGGCAATGGGATCCCCGTCAGAGCGACGGGAGGGACCACCCCCTGAGATGGCAGCGTCCTCTAAACCTCATTACCCTCAGAAGCTTTTCCCCTCACATGCATGTGTAATTACACCCAGTCCTGCCCCACCCCACCTGCCCCCACGAAAGCTCTCACAACACCTGATACCCACAGGTAGAGCACCGCGCCACAGTCTCAAGGTAGGGTTGTAATGATAGGGCTCCAATGCTCAAGGGTCTGCTTAAAGTGAGTACCATTCTAGTCTGGCCACCCACATCAATCAAAGACCTCATAACACAGAAACTGATCATCTGTTTCAGAGAGAAAGAGCTGTTTATTCATGGAAAGTTAATTGTTGTGCCCAGCCACTGTTGTGCATCCAAGTCCACACAACAAAGCACAAAGGATGCTGGAGGAGTGTGGAGTTGCCTGAAGGAGTGGACAGTGCAGGGACAGGGAATCCTTTTCAAGTTAATTCTGTCAACCTTCTGTTGAACAGACGGATGAAGTATTTGGCTCAACCAATACAAGAATGACATGGACCTTGGTTATGTACAGTTTCAAGTGCTGCCCACTTTTTTTCCTCAAAGAAGAATGGCTCCAATGAGACTTTTATCCAAAGCACCCCAATGGAACCCCACCCAAAGCATCGCTTTAATGAACCCTTCTTTTCCTTCCCCAAACTGGTGGAACAGGCCCTTAGCGCTTTGTAGACTGTTCTGTTTATGAAAGAGGTCAGGGTGCCACATATGGCCAACGCGTTAGAAAACACACAACTCCTGCCGTGGCTGCTAAAAATGTATTGCGGCTGTCTGTACATGCAGGGGGGGAAAAAATAAACTCTGAGCGTTTCAGCGAGCGGTGTTGAGAATTTAATGATTGAGTGTTTGAAACTATGGTCAGATTTGTACATGAACAAGCTGGTAAAAAACACACAGATCTTTAAAGCCTAACGATATTGGGTAGGACGTCAGCAATATACAAAGTTGTTTGACTTGGCAGTGCCGGCTGCGTAGATTTGCCCAGGATAAGTGTGTGTCACACACCATATGAGAGGATATCGGGGCTGCAGTAAGCCGAAGGAAACTGGCGGTAAAACTAAACACATGCAATGACAGCCACAGGCAGCTGATGTGATCCAAGGAGTCTTAACTTCCAAAAGTCTGGCCTGAGGGGAGGGAAAGCAGCGTGACTGATAAGTGGAATAAAGAGTAGGAAATATGGATACCTTCCCCATCAAAGCACACTATTATGCAGCACTAAGGTCTGAATAATTTTAGTGCGACTCTTGTGCTTATTTCTCTTGGCTCCTCGAAGCTTCGCTTTGGCTCTGTGAGAGATTTGCGGCTCTCTGTCTCACCTCGGCAGCAAACAGACTCTGTGTTTAATAAGACAGGGGTTAGAGATTATGCTGTAGATTGTGGTGGCATTAAGAGCAATGCCTCCTGTGGGTTTTATTATCATCACGCCATCAATAACACCTCCTCTGACACCAAAGACAAAATCTTTGCAACACAAAAATGTGAAACCTCAGCAGACTCTGGCAAATGCAAAGTCAAGTTCAGCAAGGAATCATGGGATGTCAAAGGTTGTTGATCTTGGTTTTTAAATTACACTTTAAAAATAGATTTTTTTGAGAATGTTAAATTTAGCTTTTATTAAAACTATAAGCGATGAGGTGAGTGTGTAAATTAAATGTAACACCTGCCCTAGTCAAACATTTAAGAAGAAACAGTGAAGGTTCTGGTGTGTCATGATTCTGACCCCCAAAAGGCATCTATTAAAATAGAATGGATCCTCTGTATTTATAAAATCTGCTTGTATGTGCATATGATTGTGATCCTCAGAGCCGGTTCAACACTGAACAGAACCCTGAGCAGAATTTGATTTGGCTCCCCAATTCCAGCTCCATATTGGAATACATATTGTGATAGTCTTGTTTGCAGTATCGTATTTCTGTCCAGACTCAGTTCAGTTCGTAAGCAGATTCAACTGTCATCTGTTTATCAATTTGTTTGCAGTTCTACTATCTATAAAATGTGACACACAATCAGCAAAACTGATTAAGTTACTGACATTTAAACTATAACTGCTTTTCTTTCTACAGTTACAACTAATGGATTTGTTAGCTCATTTAATTCATTAAAATGATTTTCTTTTCTTTATAGTCATAGTCTTGGAAGCCAATTTAGAAATAGATTCATTAAAATAAGCACAAAATTCTCTGGTCAGATTTAGCTTAGGAGGGATAAAGAGGTCACATTATGATAATGTGAACATAACTAATGGAATTAGTTTGAGTTAAAAGAAATCCTGAAACAGTAACTGTAATTTTTTTTTTTTTATATGTACAATTTGAATATTACTTTGAAATTTACAACTGTAGTTGTATCTTTTGTGGTTAAACTTGTATCATCGCTACATAGAATTAATGACTGAAAAGCATCCATGCAATTTTTGCTCCGGTTTCAGTTGTTAAACTGCAGCAGGTTGATTTATCAGTGTACAGCACCTTAGAACATTGCACAAAGTTTAACACTTCAAGAATGCACGCTTGATTCCGGAGAGACTCTGTTCACTCAACGCTGAAGAGACACATTCAATTACTCCTCTGCCAGCTGGCTGCCACCTCCACCCACTGTGGTGGAAATTCATATTTATTATTACATTCTGAGATTCAGGTTTATTTTAGTTCATGAAAATATTAAATCAATAAAACCTCTTTGAACAGCCAAAAAAACAAAAGCTCTGATAAAATAAGAGGCGCCCGTCAGTGTGAGCTGAAGTTAGAGGGGGCATTGGCGGGTGCAGCACTGGGTGTTGCTCTCCGACGCCCTGTCTTTACGAGATCAGGCCGAGTTTGTCGTAATCGGCTGTGACCTGTGACAGGGAGACTGTGTCCACCTCTCACTGCTGTGATCCTTCCTCACACCTAGCAGTTGCGGGCAATAACCAACCATAATTCCCTCTCCTGCTGGGCAATGAAAAAACCTCCCCCGCTGCTCTTTGTTTTTTTTCCAGTCAGAAGGTCACGGGGCTAGGAAATCTTTGTGGAAAGTGAGGGGCTGACCGTGGAGGAGGAGCAGGAGGAAAAATTTAGGAGTTTGGGGGACTGCTCATTAAAAAAAAAAATGGAATAAAAACATATGAAATGAGAAAACATGTGGTGTGTAACTATTGGAACTCATCAACAACAAAAAAATAATAATTAAAGTGCAGGGTGAAGAAAAAAAAACGAAGCTGTCTTTTTGTGGCTTGGAGACCACTGTCATCATGTCTTAGGAATTAGGCAAACATATGCTGGTCTGCTGCTGTTGAAACCAAGGCGCCTCGTTCAGGCTGCGGTTTAGGAACATGAAAGGCTTTGTGGGATGAGCAGGAGGACTGGCCCTAATTCAGGGCCTCATTGCCAGGGAAGCTGGCAACAAACTGCGATTGTGGGACAGGGAAAGGAATTTGGTTACATATTCCAGCAAGGACCGCAGCTCCAAACAAACCAAAGCAACAGGCTGCTGAGCAAACCATTCTGTCTGCATTCAACCATCTCTCCCTCCCCTTTTGCTGCTGCTTCTGTGTTGACCGGGCAGTCTCTCCCACCTGAGTGAACCCCAGAGGAGGTTGGGGGGGGGCAACAACGGGGTACAGGAATGCAAAGGGTCAGGCCCGAAACTGAAAAATAAAGCTCTGCTATCCTGCCGAGATCCAGCCTCATGCAGGGCTGAGGATGCTGGCAGCACTCTCTCCTATTTGGAGCGAGAGTTTAGCATACAAAGCAGGCTTTGTGTTGTTTTATTGCAGCCACTTAAACTCTTAAAACTCACCATATATCTCTGATAGGATATACAGAGGTCATACCAGTGAAAGGAAAACACAGACAGGGCAGCAATTAACAGGTCTGAATTATCCCCCGGGCTGCAGCTTTCACCGGGTTTAACACAGTTTGCCATCAGTGTAACATGATCAACCCGACATATTGGTTAAAACTCTTCTTTTTCCACAGCCATTGCACAGTGAAAGCCCATATTTGGACCACTTTCTAATAAGGAAACATTTCCTGGCATTTTCAGACAGGCAGGGAATGGATTAATCATGTCTCTGTTGGGGCTACATGTGATTATGGTTGACTGTTTACAAGTTTTCTTAGATGTGCTCTGTGTGCCAGGACATGGTGGTAAAGCCTGAAACTCGTTCCCGCATGCGGCGGTCATGATTTATACCAAGCTGCAGTGCAAATTTAGTTACTTTTTTCTTTGGAAAATACAGATGAGGGGCAGCATTGGATTTATACGTCCTTATCGGCATTTATTAAACTCGCTTTACATTCATTTTCAAGTTAAGCGTGCCAAATGTCTAATAGAATCTGAATTGTAGTTGCACGTTTTACTCCAACCAGCTTGATACAGATCCAAGTTATTATTTCTTTTTGTTAATATCAGCTTAATAGTCACTCCATAAGGCATGTATTGTCAGCTCATTTATCTTCTCAACTGGCTTAGATTCAACAAGATGCCAAAAATATTTGTGAGACATTTTATGAAAAATGTCACAGGTTTATTGTAAATTTTACATACTTATATGTAATGTCACGTTCAATTTCTATAATTTTATGTTGATTTTCTTTCATTGTTTGAGAAAACAATAAAGGAAAATTGTCTTTTGATTTTTCTTTTGATTTCTTTAATTGATTTTATGTTACTTTTTACTTGTATGCTTTTCCACTATTTATTTTAGATGTTGTTATTTTCAGTCAGCTTGTTAAGGTAACATAGAACAGTAGTGTACGCCACAGCAAACAATAACACTGATGAAGCCCAAGCGTGGTGGCAGAACGTTGGTCAGTACTAGTTGTATCATTACTACTATGTAAAATATTTTAAATAGTTTTTCAACTACTCCAAAGTGTGTCTTTGATCAATCTTACCTTTCTTTTTTTTTTTTTTTTTGCTGTTTTCATTTTATTTTTTAAACTGAAAGCAAGAAGCCTGATGCATGACCCTAAGAAACCAACCTGCCATCTGAAAGTTGAAGCTTAAATTGGGACTCAGTGAGTCACCCAGTGTTATTATTGTGTGTTATTGTCCATCTTTGGTGAGCTTGTGCAAAGTGTAGCCTCAGTTTCCTGCTTCAGATGGCGAAATGGCCAAACTGTGCAGCTTTCTGATGTTGCAGTCCATCTGGTTTAAGGTTCAGAAATGGTTTTCTGCATACCTTTATTGGGTTATTGTTGCCTGTTATCTAGAACCTGTCTGCTGCTTTCTGGATGTTTTCCCTTTTTTTGTACAATCTCTGGAAATCCTAGTAGATCCCTCCTGCATTAACAACCATGCCACGTTCAAACTCACCTAAATCTCCTTTCTTCCTATTTCTGATGCCCAGTTTGATCGTCAGCAGATTTCATCCAGATACCTAAATGCTGCCATGTGGTTTACAGGTGTTTCTGAGAAAGCGGCCAGTGAGTTTATATGCCTTATAGCTGGGGATGGAGTTTGAGGTGTCACTGTCGGTATCAAGCCCAACCAGTGGGAGGCAGCACAGACTGGAGGATAATAGGATTAGGAGTTCATGGACATACATGGACACACGCACCCATGCACACACACGCCTGCATGAAACTTTAAGAAAGCGGGTGAGTCATTCAAGTAGTTAAAGATGACCGTATCACACATCTGGGGTGCAGCCCTAAATGGCCGGTGGCAGAGGAGAGCAAGCCAGAACTGGTGGCCTGAGAATCAGTTACATGTGGCATGCCGAGTGTAGTGCAGACCACATTCAGTTTGTGCCTGTAATCCTCTTCCTGGGAGAAACGTTTGGTTATGGTTAAAGACACTGTTATCCCACATTTTCATCCACTTCTAATTACAACATAGCTGAGGCTCGGCTGCAGCCAGCATAACTGTTGTTGTTGTTGTTGTTCCTGTTAGTTGACATTGCGTACCCCTCCCACACTGCATTCACATTCAGAGTGGTTCACACACTAACAATCAAGTCATTTTGCACCACTGCACATGCCCGCACACTGGAGTGTGCATGGTGTATTTAGGGGACCCTTAAAGTCAAACACAACCAACAACTACTGGCAGGTTCAACACTCAAACACATACACAAAAAGAAAAAAAACAACACATCTGTCCACAAAGTAATCAACATAGTTGAGTGGTAATCATCTCTAAGCCTGATATAGACACACAAATTTGTTTGGTGCCAGTAGGAGATTAACGGGACCACTTCGGAAACCAAAGAAAACCCTCCAAAACCCTATGTAGACATTTTGGTGGACCAAATATCACAGGTTGTACAAATGTGAGACACATTCACAGTGGTGAAAGGGTGGGGGAGTCAGTTATATATCACTTCAGAAATAGCTTAGTGTGATAATTTGTGAAAAGTAAATAGCTAAGAGTGAAGAAAAAATACATTGTTTTAAAGAAAAACCCTGCCTCGTCACCTCTGTAAGCCTTTTAGCTGAAGAGCTTTAGCCTACCAGATGTTTAAAACCAAAAATATAAACATTAAAACACTCTGTTGCTTTGACAGTGTAGTGTGGGATATTTCCAAGAGTTCTGTATTAGACATACACATAAAGAGAACAACACATGGATATCCTGATGATGCAGACACATAATAGAAGGACCAAAGCAGTTTTGAGTTCGACTCAGTGTATGCTGTATTGTACACGCCATAACTCCTTAGCCTGTAATTTAATGATTGTAATTAAAAACGCCTGTGCTGTCTCACACAACGAGCAATTTGACTGAATCAACGCCTTTAAATCAAGAGCTCCTTTCTGTGACAGACTTGTGTCTCCCGAAGGAATCTGCCTTTCCAAACCACAGTCTGCAATCCCCACGTTGTTTTCACTCCTAATCACACGCTTTATCTCCAATTGCTGACTAATTACCAAGAGCTGGGGCTTATGGGATGGGGCCCAAAAAACGGCAATGTGATGTTTTTGTGGCTCAGCCTTTTTGGATTAGACTTATCCAACATTTTTGTTTTATTGTCTGTCAAACGTGTGAAACTGGGGTTAGATGTGAGATAGGTCAACACAGGGTCAACCGTTTGTGTCTTCTTCTTGGCAAATATTACAGAAAATTTACAGCCATTTAGAGATTGCGTGTATACTGTACACGCATATGGAAATGGCAAATGTTTAAATTTGGCTGTTTGGGGGGTTTATTATTTACATTTACCTAAGCTAACATTCCAGAAAAGGATAGCATTAACAGCTCAGGTGGGGAAATTTCTTGACTTGATAACTATTAATTGGGTACTCCAAATATCTGGTGTTGGAAGGTGCATGGCATGAAACAAAAAACATTGTTGAAAGGAAACCATAATGAGTCCTGCATGCAGTTTCCCAGAAGTCATAAAGAGCACATAGCAAACATATGAAAAAATGTGACCAAAATGAAACACTGCACATAAACCTAAACAGATGGTCCACAAGGTGACACATGGTGGTGGCGGCATCATAATTTGGGACTTCCTTTTTTCAGCAGAGGCAGCAGAGATGGACAGTGTCAATGGGATTTGATGAGCTAAATACAGGGACTCATCAGAAGAAAACCTGAAGGGATTGTATAAGATCATTGTTGTCCTCAGTGTTTTGCAGCAAATCTGCAGATGTGCAAAGCTGATAGAGACATACTTCAGAAGGCAACTGCAAAAGCTGTGAAAGGCGATTCTACAAAGTGTTTGCTCAGATGGCCAGAATGCCTGCCATACAGAAATACATTGAGGTTTTGAGCAGTTTTGTGACAATTTCTAAAAAAGTTTAAAAGGTATAAAATATTTTAAGGCACTCTACATGCTGACCAGATGGGCTTATGTGAGTTTAACCCAAAGATATGTCAACTAAGCAGAAACTTCAAAATAATAAAGAATCAGCATAAATAAATAAATGAATATTAAACCAGTATCTGTGAGTGTGTGAAACATCAGTAGAGTGCTTTCCCCTTGCTCTTCATGCTAATAGTATGGAAAAAACTGTTTCACAGCAATAAGGAACATAAACTTCAATGAAAGAATGAAATGATTCATCTAAAACGTTGTAGCAAAGCGACGAATCTTCAATTGAAATCATTAATCACACTTTTTCTTTTGTGATCTCCAGTGCTATGAAAGAAGTAATCTGATGGCACGCCATGCCTGCGTCGAAACGAGTGCGGAACACCTGAGGTGACTGACTCATATAGAGACACTGTGCAGTGTGACATGTACGATTCACCAGAGAGAGGGAGGGAAAAAAGAGACTGCCTCTTAATGCCTCTGTTCACGATAAAGCACCGAATTAAGGAGACAGGGTGTGTCATCTCATTCTCTGCCTCTCTCATCATAATCTCCCCTACTATGTTCAGAGAAAAGCTCACTGGAGGCCATCAGAGCAGAACCACCGCCTGGGACATCACACAGAGATCTACCTATGGCCTATTTTAACAATTCACAATGCATTCGGCTTATGGATTAACAGCCACCGTCTTGAAGCTGGAGAAGTGCAAATGAAATCGGTGGTAGAAATAGATGGACGCCTGGAGAAATATTCCTTAACTTATTTGGAATATATTTTCCTCATAATCATGACCTAAAAGTCAAAAGGGTTGAGTCAAGCTATGATTAGCTCTGCTGCAGATACAAATATACTGACTGACAGATGAAAAAAGTACCACTAAAATGCTATAAGGATAAAGAACATAAAAAATAAATTATGAAATATAATATGGTCGGAATTCTCTCTGTAAAGCCACATAACATGGTAAGTTTGACTCCTAATTTCAGTGGCACATTTACATATACTTGTCTACAGTAAACAATCACAGGAAGAAACCCAGGCAAGTATGAACTAGCTATGATGTCAGAATTAAAACAAAAATGTATTCATGGTAGAATAGTTTTGTATTTTCTTTTTTAAATAATTTGAACAGCTGCATATGCAGCTATTAACGTGATAAGATTAAATCTAAATATTAACTGATAGATAAATATACTGACAAAACACTGCTAGGTTCCTTCTTTCCGCACCGTTACGACAGAGGTTGAGCAATTTAATAATTTAATAAAACATTCCAGACAGGAAATGTTTGATTTCTCATCTAAGTTTTCCAGGGTTCTTTTTTGTAACTATATAAATGTAATTATTTATTTAATTTTGCCATTTAATCAAAGCCCCAAAGAGGACAGCCAATTATAAACTGAATAATAATTTTGTTATTCAAATCAATCTGTTCACTAATAAAGCCTTATTAGACCATGTGATGTGTGACCTCTCCTTTTCATTCATTCACTCTCTCTCTTTCTTTCAACTAAAAATAAAAAAAATAAAGTATGACTTGCTTATTAGTCAAGACTGGATGGGTTTAGTCTTTGCAACTGGTTCTTTGGTAGCCTTAACTTTAAACAGTAGTCACTTTGATCCATTTTTTGGTTGAACACATAACCAGTATGTTGGGTCAAACCAATAATCCATCCCCTCTGTGTTAAATCAACTGGGCCTGGGTTGCTTCAAATTTAACCTCAGGCTGTTTTAGCCAAGAGACGTAAATTAGGTTGGTTTTAACACAGTTGTTTTTTAAGTGTAGCTGTGTCTTATGGATATTGTTATAAATGGGTTTGCTGCATACAATAAAATCCAGTGTTTTTGATTATAGGTGACATAATTGATACAGTCAGAAAGTGGGTCCTATAGTGCACCACATACATCCAAGGTGCCGTTTTTCCCATTTGTTTTTTGTTCTTGGTGAGTGGCCTTATCAGTGCGTAGAGTTTGAAACTTGGCCACCGTCCATCACGACAAAATTGTTGCCTGCTTTTAAGATAATTATATTTCTGCTGCTTTGATTCCAGTCCGAAGTAATAAAACACTTCTAACCCAAACCCCAAAATCCATCCACAACTACAATTAAAGTTAAAAGTGCAGTTGTTTTACGATAAGAGCTGCAGGGATTGCAGCCACCAAGCCCTGCGCCACCTGCTTCTGATTGGCTAGCGGCATGTTATTTTCCCTCACACATAACCCGGCATGCACTGGGGTTTATTTATTAGGAATTTAAAAAAAAAAAAAAAAAGGAATCACTAATCTGTGTTCGGTTCAGACAGCGGGCTCCCCTATACACTTGCACACACACGCATACACATCTGTGCACCAGCTGAGCAGGGAGCAGTCCCTCTGTTAGATTTTCACAAATCAAAGAGCTTGGAGTACTTTGGCACTGGTAGGGTAGTTGTCCTTTTTTACAAAAGACAAACAAGCTAAGAGCTCGGGATGTGGTCCAAAGCCGCCTTTGACACAGTGTTGAAATGAAAATTTGGCTCCGTGACACACAGAATGATCAGCATGTGTGAAAAAGCTGTGGCACACTGCTGGTTTTTTTTTAGACATCGTCAGTTGTCCATGGCCTATAGGGCGACACCCCACATTCTTCACTTTACGGGATAATTTTTAGAGTTGGTCATCGACTTCAGACTACTTTTTGATGGACACTGTGGGTCAGAGACCCATGGAAAATATTACCTCCTCTGGGTAGAAAGCAATTGGTACTTCTGTTTTGTATGTTAAACAGATTTCAGAAGTCAGGATGTCCCCCACTGACATCCCCCAAACATCAGTAACTACACAAATAGAGTGCAGTGGGAGTTGATGACTTGACAGGCACTTTGAATGATTCCCCATTTGTCAGAAGAAGAAAGCTCCAAAACATGTAATCATTAACTTATTGTGCTGAATCACTGATGGTGGTAAAGGCAAATGTTAGGGTGTAAACAAAAGGATGATGAAGATGAAGGCCGTCCTGTGCTTCTTAAAATGATATTGAAAGCCAGTATAAACAGCATGGAGAAACAAATCACAGAACTTCAATCTTTGCACCGCAACACAAATACAAAGTTTCAGCAAATGGAAACAAGACTCATTTGAGATCAAAGCTGTAATGGCTGCTAAATAACCAGAAGCTGTTTTCAGTTTCAGGCCAAACCAAACAGACATGCAAACACATGTGGCATACAAAAAAAAAAAAGAAATCCAATACTCACATCAAGAATTATTGCAACATTTCATATGATCTGAGCATGCCCCCTTTGCAACCCTGGTGTACTACTAGCAAGCATCCCACTCTGTACAGTAATGGCTTAGCGCCTTGAAAAATGATTTTTCCATGTGTTGTTGAAATATTTGTCTTGGCTACTGCATTCAGTTAATTTATTTTTGCGGTGATGGTGACTATTTTTCAGGAAAATTATTTTGGATTCTGATGCATTTCACCCTTCCATGAGCTGACCTGTCATTAGAAAAGAAGGGTAACTTCTCAAGCTGTGTGGAATGTGCAAAATACCAAATACGTTTTCTACTAAACGCAACCTAAAAAAAACCCCAAAACCTTGGGCTTCACAGCCTGTCTTTCAACTGAATGTGCAGTAATTAAAAATGAAGGCTGCCTCAGAGAGAACACTGTATATACAGGAAGGTGGGTGTGATTTAAACCTGTCAGTGGGCGTTAAATGTACCCGTCACCATCAGCATGCTCCTTAACGTCAACTAATTTAGAAATGAGGAAAAATGTGCACGGATAAATAAACACCCTTCAGTGTTCATGTCATTGGTCAGACTGGTGGGTTTGGGTGCGCTTTGAGCTGTCAAATAAATACTTGATCTCTTGTCAAACTTAAATCAACCTCACATTCATCTGTATCACATGTATTACTAACAAATTGGTAAAATAATGCAATGAATGGCTATGCAGCAATTGAAAATAAAGTACACGAACCCAGCCATGACTTCAAAGAACCTAGCAGCTTTTTTCCCCCTCCTAGTACCAGCAGCATATTGCATGTCCTCCCAACAGCAATTGCTGTCGTATGCAGACCGCATGTGCCTCTTCTTCAGAGAGTGGTCAAACACGGAGACCAAAACCTGGAAACACTGACTCAAGGGGAAAACATGCACATTAAAGACCAGAAAAGCCCTAATAAAAAGCCTCTAATATAAAACAGTCCCCATCAAAGAGATCTTTCTCAGTTCTCATTGAACTCTTACATATCATACTAATGCCATATCAGTTATTGTTAGCTCTGACTGTGTTTGATGTGCAGGCCTCCTTTAACTAGAGGGTAATAGGAGTGCTAATGAGAGGAATTGGCACTTTGTAAACACTGTCAAAGGCACGTGGGAGGAGGGGTCACCCTGCACCACTGAGTCCACCTCAGCTGGACCTATAGAAACTTACTCCCTCAGACCAGGGGGTGTTTTGACAGATCAGCATATTTCAGACAGACGTCTTTGTGAAAAGTTAAGTCCGCTGTGAGTGATCGTGTCATGCTGAACAAATGTGTGATTAATCTGCAGCACAACGGCGAGGCCCAGGCCGCAGGCTTCTCCAAAGAAACAGGTCACGTCTTTCTCTACAAAAGAGTTTCCCTCCCGATGGAGTCAAGGACGCACACGGAGACTATGCTTCCGTAAAGAGTTTTATGATGTCTTTCAACCTTACAATGAGCATGAGATTTAAACAGGGGCTCTTTTGTATGTCAAAACCTCACTTTTAATGGGCTTCTTATAAAAGTGCTCAGTGATCATGGTTTTTAAATCACAGCAACAGCAAAGCGCTTCCTCATATTCGTGTCTGGAAGTGATCCCAGGCAAAGAGGTGTACCACATCTAATGCTAAGGCTACACGCGTTTCTGTTCGCGAACCAAAGGGCTCCTTCCTTTGGGGCTTTATGATCATTTATTGAGGCTTAATCAGCGTTCATAGAAGGGTGGATGTTCTTGTGTACTGTTTCACAAACCCAGCCATGCACTTTGAGCCACAGCTATGGAGCTGAAAGTTTTCTCTCTCTCAGGACTGGTCTCACTAAAATGATCTTATTTTTTTTTGTTGAAGAAGTGATGCAGATTTTGTTTCCCAAAAAACAGGAACTACTCAGTTTTTACAACTCTCATATGAAAAGACTCAAACACAGGATGTTGGACATAGCATTTGTGTTGGCTTATGCATAGGAAACTCAGGAGAGTTTCTGAGAGTAAAAGAAAAAGCTCAAAAATTTGAAGCAAAATACAAATCAGCAGGACGTAGGGAAGGAATAAGGAACAATGTGTAATGGAAAAAAATCTGGATATTCAAAGTAAAACAAGTGATAAATAATAGGATACAATATAAAAGCAGGTGTGTAGCTTTAAGCATCTAATGCATATCTGAGGTTTCAGTAATGAACTGGAAAAGCAGGAAATATTTAGATATGGGGAAAAAATGAGAATCACAGAAGAGCAAGCAGGGACACTTGGAAAGTGTTAAAATTACAATGCCTTGCAATACGAGTTTTTCTAAACATCTTTATCCATCTTCCCGTTCTACTGAAGAAACAGACCCCCACAGTTTGATGCTGCCACTGCCATGTTTTGTTGTAGAGACACAGATGACCACTTAATCCAAGTGTCTGCCCTTCATTTTATGTACCTATAATACAAATGCATCCAACTAGCTTTTCTCCTCCAAGGTTACTTGCTACTTTGCATTAGCCTCTCTCATAAAAAACAAATAAAGTAGATTAAAGTTAGTAGTCTAGAAAATTTGATAAAGTTCAAGGTCTACTGACATTTTTGCAGAGCACTAAGCGGTTTAAAACTGAACTCGGAGCACCTTTTCTGACACACACTGTTCTGGTTTATTTCCTCTATTGTTCGACAGTCTTTTTGGTCAGGTTATCATCGTTTAATAGGTTTAAGCTTTTGTTTATACAGTATAAGCACAAAATAAAGATTAGAAAGTCTTCTATGGCACAGATGGAAAAGTGGTTTAATCTTCCTACAATTTTAGTCAGGCTTTTATTCTTGTGGCATAAATAGGCCACAAGGTTTGAGCCCATCAGGTGCCCTGGTGCTATAAAGGGACTGTGCAGGAGTGGTGAGGGATTTTTATAAAACAACAAAAGACAAAAGAGTGGCAGGAACGGAAAAAAATCTTCCAGACATAATCGTTTGGAAGGCTTTAGCACACAAGCTAAATAATAAATTTTGGCTTTTGATACAGCTATTACTGCCTGCAAAAAAGTCTTTGATGTTAATTGAAACCACTGGGCAGCAATCTGCTTTATAGTACTGACAAATAACAGCTTCCTAGGGCTAAGCATTAGAGGTTAGTGAGCAGAGGAGGCACATACTTGCTCCATATGGTGACTCAATAGAAATAAAAATCAAAAACAAGCGTGTCTCCACAAAGGCAAAACATTGCTGAGGACGTTCCTCAGTCTTGACTGTGGTGACTGAAAAATGCTGTTTAAAATTCCTTGCAGCACCTTCGCCGGAGATCCTGCCGGACAATGCTTTCAGCACATTTAGAGAGTTATTTGCATTCCCTCTTTCATAGTGTATCTATAATTTGATAAAACTGTGGTTTCAATAAGGCAGTCCAATTCAAATGCTTGCATCAGAAAAATATAATTCACAAAGAGGAATGTCGGTTGCGTTTCCGAGATTTCAGAAAATTCAATAGTTTAAAACACAAAGGAGAGGTGGACCCCGGTTGTAATACACACAAAAAGGGGTCTCTGTCCTCCTGGGACAAAATACTTTCCAAATCTGAGTTTTTTCATTGTCCTTTTTTCTTCCAGCGACTTTTTATACGCTCATTATATCACAAAAGGGAAGCCTTGTCATAGGGTCATCCAGAGCTGATGCAATGCACATTAACAGAAAACATGAGCACCAACACATTGGCCAGATCCTTCCTTAGAACTTTTTGATAATAGAAGTTCAAAGCGGTTCCTCCTCCCCTCTTTTGTTCCAGATGGAACCACATCAGAGTATGTACAGGGTGACCTCGTCTGATGCCAGACCCAGCAGGTCACACTTAAGAAGAGAAGTGCCTACTTTAGACTCTGATTCACTGTTCGACAAATGACAGACGCTGTTGAAGAAGGTAATTGCCTCGTCTTACTGTAAAGAGTCTGCACTACATGATTTCTCACAGAGACTCCAATGTGAGCATCAAATAAAAAAAACATGGGAAGAAGTTTCTCCTCCTCAGCATGCTCCACATCATGATGACTGACAGTGAGAACATGTGAATATGAGTTTGACTCATTGCCTGTGGGAACAAACTGTACTGGTGGACAGTGTGTGAACAAAAGAGAGTGAAAAGTTTTTCTTTTAACACCACCAGCACAAACAATAGGGATTGTAAATATGCAGATGAGGCTAAATGATGTGACAAATGAAAACACACAAACGTAATTGAACCCCTTGAACATTTGCAATTGTAACATTAAAAATACAAACATATATGAATTGCAATTGCAATGCTAAAGAAAACTGTCAGAGTTTCCATAAAAACTGCAATAAAAGTGTGATCCATTCATGTTCATAATTTGTTTGATCGACTGATCTAAATAACTTACGACTTTTTGCAACAAGTATGTACATTTCAATGTCAGATCTTACTTTTTCTCTCATTCTTAGAGTTTCAGAAGTTCATCATAGAAAGTGTGTTGTGCTCATTATAAAAATGTAATATACTAAGATAAAAAATAAGATTTATATCCTTATTCTCTTTCTTGTGCTTTTTGTGAAAGGAGTTAGCCTCTAAAGGAGTCTTGTGATTTTTTAATAAAAGACAATTTTTTGTGTGTGTGGGGGGTCATGGATTATTAATATCCAAAAATCAAATTGTGAATGATCAAGTTGTAAATTTGATGGGATTCTTGGGATTGTCAGTTAACACATGACCCTCACATTTCATTTTCTGTATTTATCAAAGTTTGTCCCACTGAATGTGATCGCCTGACAAACCTGGTTAAATTTTTTTTTTTTTTTTTTGCAAAAGAGATATGACAAATAGAGCAACAGCAATGTTCACTCAAAAAGACCACAAAACAGAGTAGTATATTACCTTAAACATTAAACAAAATAAACATTTCGTCAGTTGGCCTTGAGTATTTATGTCTGATAAATTTGCTATTTCAAAGACAAGCTGCCATCTGGTAAAATGCAATAATTTTAAAAGTAAACTTTGAATCTTATTGCTAAAATTTCATGCGAAAAATTCCTCTATGCTGCTGATCATACTTTCATTTCAAGTTTTCAAGTTTCAGATGACAAAACCTATGTAAGACACTCATAAGCCTTTGTACAACTAGGTGTGAAGCAATACTTTAGAAGTGAATGGCTGAGTTCATAAAAACTCGGTCCAGGTGGCTAAGAATTTAACCATGTGGAACCCCTTTACAAACCTGCAACCATCTTCATGAATTGCCTAGACTCTATTGCAAAGAATCCAAGTGCTTCTTTAAAAAAATATATCATTAATAAAACTAATTTAGAATCAAGTGATCATAGGTTTTGGAGAAATTGAAATACATGGAAAGACAATTCATCAAGAGCTTGAGTTATGTTTATGAACTTCACTGTAACCGTGTACTGGCCCAGTTGTGACTTTAATTTTAGAAATTTTTTAAAGTATCTCAAATATTTTGAGAATACTTTTCTCTCCAATAAGAACAGTGTAACAAAAACAACAGAAATCCAAGTTTCAGCAAGAGTCACAACATATGTGCACTGTCTGTTGGTTAAAATCTGCCACATTATACTCACGCAAAGAGCAGATATTTCAAAGTAAGCCAAAATTGTTAATGTTAACCATGATATGACTGACAATAACAATATGTGAATCACAGTTAGACACATGAATGAAACATATGCTGTGTAATGACAAATGAAGATTGGACGAAGGCAGAATCTGACATAATAAAGAAGATTATAAAAAAATTTACAACTGTAACTTTTCCTCTGTTTTTTCATGCATATGGGTCTAGTTTTCATTAAAAAAAACTAGTCAAAGGATATTTTTCAAACCTATACTTCCCTTGGAGGACAAGGACAGATGGGAGGAAATGTAGGTTATTAAAAGAAATCAAAATAACCATCATCTTTTAATAACTAAGAATGCCAGACACACACATCTTTCATAGTGGGTGAGCTTTTAAGCACTTTGCAAGACAGGTAAATGAAACATGTGTGTTAAACCACTTTGGTGTGCTCACTAGGGTCAGCTCTACCATAAAAGAGAAGATATTACAAAGGGAACTAATGAAGACACTGATCAAAGTATGTAATAGTAATATGTAACAGGTGTTTCAGTCCCCTGCAATCCACCCCTGCACCGCCCTCCCACAGCCAACACCAGGCCATCCGTGAAACCTGAATGCATTTCACATGTGCTTTGATAGGAACAATGGACAAAACATATTTCAGTACTGTTCGACCTATGTTACGAGCAGTCTGGTTCAGCTCTTGGGAGGGCATTCGCAGGTGATAGACAAAGGCAGCCACACTGCTGCTGCGTTTACGGTGCACTTTCATGATCTGTGGTAAGTTGTAAAGGACTGACATAGCTGAAGCCCACACTGGCAGAAAAGCAGGCACCTGGATTTGAGATGCATGCAACGGCTGAAAGAAGGCTGGCAAGACTTTAGCTGGAGCCCGTTCAAAGCACGATTGCTATTTTTACACATGGCTTAAGATGAAAGTAGAACTGCTTTTGATTTCAAAAAGTGTCGAACATATGGAGTTCATATTTAAAATTTATTTTAGAATTCTTATGGTATAATAATAACAATAATAATAATAATAATAATAATAATAATAATAATAATAATAATAATAACAATAATAATAACAATAAGATTATTATTATAAGTAAAATAATTATTACTGAAATAAATAATAACGATTATTATTATTTCACTTTTTGTTGAAGCCAAGACAAACATAAATAATCCAACGTAAACTTATAATAAACTAAAAAGCAGCTAAGCATGTAGACAGTAAAAACTACAATATCTGTGCTTTCAAAAATAGATAAAGATGTGTGGCTCAGCTCAGTCATTGATAGAAAAGACAATAAATAAACAAATTAATTAATTAATTGTAAATAAATACATAAGTAATGTTTAAATACCCCTCTTCCCCCGTCGCTCATTTACCTTGACTCTCTCTTGACATTTTTCACCGAAAAACAATTCTCTTTAATAAATGCATATATAAAATAGTACGCATGGATCCCACAGCAACACAATGACATGAAAATTGAAATTATTCTACAGTAATGTTCTTTTGTTTTTTATTTTAGAAGCGTATATAACCGTATTTAATATTTAACCGTTTCTGTACCTGCGCCGCACCTGCGCAGAGCGGTCTGATTCTACTTCCGCTGCAAGCACGCTGTCACTTATGGGATTTGTAGTTCTCAGGGCTGCGCTTTTAGAACCCCTGTTAAGAAATTTTGACCAGAACGCGTTTTACGCCGCGGGTCGGGACTAGATGACTTGCAAATATACAAAATCGACTTCTTTCTTATGTCAACAGTGTGTGAGACCGAAAAAATGTTGAAACGGGTTTTTTTCGTGCACTACAACAACCAACATCGCCCCTAATGAAAGCGAGGCAGTGTAAACACAACTCCAGGAACATGAAAAGATCGGGTGACAGTGAGGGGGAGAAGAGAAGAAAGGTATTGATAGCGTTTTTCTCCGTTCGGTCTGGCATATTTTTAAGCCCTGTCGCTGGTTGAATATCTAACGCTCCGTATGCGGTGCTGCTGGCTGCATTCTGGAGGCTAGAAAGCTGCGGATGTCAGCGCATACCTCACCTTGCCTGTTTCCTTTATTGTGTTTTTCCATTTTCCCCCTCTCAGTCTGCCACAATGAAGAATTACAGTCACATTGAAACGGCGGTTTTATCAAGCAGATGAACTGCTGATGTGTAGCTTTAGGTTGCAGGAGCAGGTCTAGACTACACTCCATATTTATTAGAAAGACGACACGATGCGAATTAAAACAACACGCAATTATTTGAATATAGATTCACCTCAATTGCAATAAAGTTATATATATAAATACATAACTACAACAAAATCTGAAAACATTTGCATGTTATATTTGGATGTTACTCTCGTATGAATGGAATAGAGGGGGGAAAAAGATGCTAATTGCACTACAATTAGCATCTTCAGCGCAAGAGCTAAAGCAAATAGTGAAGTTAGTCATCGGAGTATTTGGGATTTTGGTCAGCTGCCAGGTCAGCAGCTTTAGGCTTTACTGCTGATGCGTTGGCTTCAGTATCAGTTTGATAATGCAGGAGAAACTTGTTCATTCTCAAATAACAAATTACGACCTTTCCTGTTATATACTTAGAGATATTCACTCAATATGCCTTGTTATTCTGTCACTTTGCTGAAGTTACACCTGAATTTCCCCACTGTGGAAGAATAAAGGATATTTCTTTTCTATTAAATTTTCAAAGTTAGCTGTATGCCAACACAAAAAATTCCATCTAAAAGACTGTTAAAATAAACTTTGCTTTTAAACATAAAGTGTTTAGGTTCAAAAGTAAGACAGGTAAAGCAATTTAAATGCTGAAATTGTGGGCTAATTTATGTTCTTCAGTTTATATTGTCAATGGATGAATGAATGATCTTTTGGAACAGTTTGCATACATGTCAGTTGAAGAAGTTTTTTCAGCCATTATTTTTGCATATGTTAACCCTAGCTGTAGCTAACGAAATACAAAAAGATAGCTACTGATGTTCTGGGTTTGTTTACATTTATATGATCAATTCTCAAAGGTGCAGCTCTATATAAAATAAAAAGCTGTTGGTGAAGGGACAGTCGGTTTTGAGGCATTTTGGAAGGCACAGACTTACCCACAGGGATATAACTAGTATTTGTATCAAGGTATTTTAGTTTTAGTTTTTGGGAATTCAGAACATTTTCCTTCATATTGTTTCTAGGATTTAAAGTCCTTTCCATGAGGAGAAAATGTCACTGTGACTGAATTTTTCTGTGGCTGCATATGCCATTTAGTCTGCTTAGGCTTGGCAAAACATACATATCAGGAACCAGTGGTGTGTTTAGTCAAAGTTATCTTACTGTGGAAATGCCTTTTCTGGTCCATACCTTCCTAGTGGAACTTCTGTGGGGAGACATTGTTGTTGTTTGATGATTATTAAACAAACAATACCTAAAGAGTATTAGGATGAGACATGGGCCTTTATGAGATTGTTTGATAAAAGTGAGTGGAAATACTAAAGTTTTACTGCATCATGGAATTTACACTAAAAGTTTACTTAGAAACATAAAACATTATCTAACTGCTTTGACATAAAACAGAAAAGCCACAATGTAACTATATATGTTACAGATCCACTATTGTTTTCCATGCCATAAATGTATTCTTATTTTGATCCTGCTTGGTAGACCAAATCAAAATATAGAATAAAAAGACGCTTTGCTTATTGCATAGATTATCATAGAGTAAGCAGAAGGCAAGAGAATGCTGTTGTAGGTTTTTTCGGCCTGCTGAACTGTAGTGTGGCTTTACTCTCTATAGCAGGCTCAGAAAACTCTGGGTCGGTTATTTGGTACTTTCTCTGCCATCCCATTATAAGGACTTCAAATTGTTAATCTGCAATGCCCTACAATTCTGGACTGTTGTACTTATAGTCTTGCTTTTTACTGTTTGTCTGTCTGTTCTCCTCCTGTCCTCCAACTTGGTGACTCTCTGCTGAGGCACATGTGTTTGGATCATGTTAGACAGCAGTGAAACTATGTAAGACGTGGTTCCTCCTGTTTATGAAAGCAGCCATGGCGGCCAGATGAGCGGCTCAGAGAAGGAACTCATTCCAGCTGGCCCTCCAGGCAGTCGGGCGGCACAGACCTAATGGCTTAGCTTCCTTTCTCTTTAGATAAATAAAAGATTGAGCAAGAGCCAATGTAATTGCAAAATGACTTTATTGTAGTAAAGCAGCCAAAGAAAGAACTGCATGCAGTTTTAACCAGGTTTCATCGTATCTGTTGTTTCGTAATGACACAGTTAAGAGCAACTTTAGATATTATCTGTTTTTTTTTTCATTAAATCTGTCTGCTGTTCCATTCTGAAAAGGATTAGAGATTATTTTAATGGGTCCTTGTTTATTTAAAGAAACCAACCCTCAGCAAGGTAGTTATGGTTACTTAATTCTTCACATTTAAAAAAAAATTTTTGGCAGCTTGTTTTCTTGATAATTTATGAAAAAAGTCAAAACAGAATGTGATATGACAGGTTTTGTTGGTCGACTGAGTAAACATGTAGACTATTTGATATAATTCAGAAGTTTTTTGTTTTTTTTCCTAGAGCTCTTCAAAGTATCAATTTGCAATAATCATCACAACGACGAAGGGCTGCTTGAATGCAATATTGGGTGGGTTATGATATTTATATCAGGGCTGAAACGATTAAATGCATCAATCGTAATGAATTGATTATTAAAATAATTGTCAACTAATTTAGCTATTGATTATTTAACAGGCGTACACAGATTTTTTTAAAAAAATACCATTTGCTGAAAGAACAATGTCAGATCTGTAATTAAAACAAAACAGCTAAAAAGTATACATGTAGCAGCATTTAAGATAAAAAAGTTTGCATCAGTGAATATGTTCTACCAAGAACTCCTCAAGAGGCAGGTTTCATATTTTAATGTATTTAAAATATTGTACAGAAAGGTTTAAGTGGTTAAATGGAAAATCTTCTGAATTGCAACATTTCTTTTTATTTGATCAATTGATTAATTTTTTAAAATAATCAATTAAGAAAATAATTTCTAGTTGCAGCCCCAATTTATATTGTATTTAGCTATAGTATTTCAGGTTGCAGTTATTGCTGTGTTTTGTCATAGAAGCCTAATGTAGAGTTCAGTCAACAAGATGCTAAAGGGACAGAGTAGAGTGTGGTAAATGTGAGGTGATTGCAATTGATATTGTCATTGCTGTATTTAAAGATATCACAATTTCATGTTTTCCAAATGATATGCAGCCCTGGTTTTGACCTGAAAGGGGTAATATTTCTTTTACATTATCGCTGCAGCCCCCTACTCCCCTCCCACCACCGTAACGATTACATTTGCCTTGTAAAGGGCTTTAAAACATTTCATTATGTTCTATCAGTTTCGTCATCACAGGATGAGTTTCCACTTATGCCTCGGCAAGTGAGAAAACAGCTCTGACCTCGTCCCTTAACCCAATGTTCTTTGATGCAAACTCACCGTATCAGTGTTCTTTGATGTAAGCTCCCCATTTGTACAGTGATGACAAGTATGAAGTGTTGGGTCGAAACAGGAAGCTTGTGCGTGTGTATGTGTGTGAGAGCAGCCGGCTAAGTAATGATCACACGGGGTCACCAGATGTTGTGAGGTCCTGGGCTCAGCCCCAGCCATTGCTTAGATCAGCCTCATTGGTTTGCTCTAGTTGTGGCACCTTGTGCAAGCTGTTTAGGGTATTTAATTTCTAAACACTCATTAAAATGGTTTGTGTTTCCCTTGGTGGCCCTGTTAAATTAACAGCTACTGAGGTAAAAGCTGATTATGTAGCCACACATCCGGACATGGTTAATCAATTCTCTCCTACAAAATGTTAGCTGATGAATTAGTGTAAAGGAAACGATTTATGGCAACTAATGCCAATGTCCTGTCGTGTCAAGGCTGATGTTTTAGCAAGAGAGGGTGTCAGATTTAGCACATTCAGCAGCTTCACGCTCTGGCAGCCATCTTTTCTCCCTCAAAACCTAAACTGCATGCTGCTTCCTCTATTAATGAGCCAGTAATGGAGAAATAGTGTAAGGTACTGACATAAAACATGGGTATGTGTACCTGAGGCTGGGTAGCACATAAGCTCCTATGGAGCCAGATTTACACCTAGGCTCTGTGTAGAATGGTGATGGTGGAACACTTGGCATGGGGGCTCTCAGAGCTTCATCAGACCCCCGCTGGTTGGACTGTATTAAAGCCGGTGCTTAGAAAAATACGGCTGTGGCAGATAATGATACTATTACACTAATGGAGTTGGCAAATGAAGGAGAACCCAGATGCCCTGCTTTATTACCAGAGGGGGTCATTTCCTCGCTGCATTCCTAATGGCCTGAGCACACAGTATTGATCAGGCTATCATGCTGCTAATCCTCTACAGAATTACTTATCGCTGCCTAGGTGTCGATCCGCCACATGCCCTGTGCTGGCCTAGTCACTGGGCGGCTGCTATTCGTCCAGTGGGGACCCACCCGGCCACTCACCCAAACATGATTTAGGGCCGAGCAGGGATGGCGCCTGGGAGGTCTTCAACTCTAGGCAGGTACGTTTTGTAAAAAAGAAGGGAGGTAAATGAAAGTAACAGCTTTCATTTAATTAAGGAGCAGTCAGTGATGCAGTTCCCTTCTCTTTATGGCCTTGCTGGCCGCTGCAGAGCAGAAGAAGCTCTGTAGTTGGGTGTTGTTTTCCTGTGTTGTACTGTAAATTAGAAACAGGCAGCTCTCTTGCTATTATCAGCAGCAGAAAGTAATGATCACTGAGGTTAATTTGATATCCAGCTGCTCCTCTGTGCTTTGTTTCTATGTTCATTATTTGCTTACACCATAAAGCCAAAGAAAATATTTTTTAAATTATTCATGGTATGCATCATTTCAACATGACAAGAAATGATATTCTCTGAGATGGTCATTAGTATAAATGAATTGGGGGTCAGGGCTCTTTGCCCAGGGCTTGTGACTTGCTATATTATTGGTCCCTTTACTGGGCCTCTGCGTGCATTATCATCCCCAGGACACTGGAAGTGTGGCATCCCTACACATACACACCCTTTTATTCACCTCTGGCCTTGACTAATCAAAGAGTTTACCTTAAGGGGTGCATTTGCACTGTTAGTTAGCATTAGTCCCGTAGCCATAAAGAAGTATTTATACATTTCCATCTGAAACAACCTGTCCTAGCAAGGGAAACGAGCTATTGATCCAGATATTTAGTCATTTCTTTCTGTGTGTGCCATCAATATTGTACAAACATCCATCCATGTGTCCATGTGAGAGTTGACCCTGGCCCTTGCCTCCATTTTTGCTCCCATTGGAGCTCAATGATATACTATTATGAAAAGTAAAATCAATGAATGCATATGAAATTTTGGTGTGTAATATAGTGCTGGCCCAGGGCCCCAGGTCTTTCTATTGATCGGCCGTGTGAGTGTTAGAGGGGGCTGATTAGTCTGCTGGTGAGCTTTTCATCTGCATGTCTTTACCTTGTCTTGGTTGTTTGATCTGTGCTCATATATCTGGATTGACATTTTTACACATCAGTTTGGGTAGTCAAACCATTCTTGAAATGAAATCAGTCATTCAGACATTAAAAGCACCACAAAACTTCTGATTCCATTAAGCTAATGGAACAAGAAATTAATTTATACTAACAGTATGGATACTCGTAAGGGCTTTAAATGTTGTGAATTTGTAACATTCACAACATGTTCATCAGTCTAGTAATCAGCCTAGCTGATTACTAGACTGATTATCCTAGTAATCAGCCTCCCTTTTGGAATGACTCAACCAAATGTTGAATTCAATATGGAAAGAGTCTTAATTTTTCTGCTCTATATTTTTTCAATTTCTGGAAATAGGATGTGATAGGTAGACATCTTACTATCAAAAGTACTTTGAATACTTACATATAATAACTATAATAACTGGATTGTTATGTTTTACAACATAAACATTTCATATTCTAAATTTAAAATGCAACACGCATTTTAAATTGCGTGTTGTAATTCTGTTTTTTATTAGGAACAGAAAAACACGAGACTTGTATTGAGTTGTTTGGTTGCCGTTTCTCTTTGTAGTTCTTATACTCGTTTTACTTTGCTAGTCTGTTTCCTTTTGTGCACAGTGCTCCTCTCACTTCTTGTTACTATTTTTCTGAGGTTCTTTGTCATCTTTAGGGTTTGTATTTGGTTTTCTGGTTCTCTGGGTTAATTTCCAGAGAGCCATTTAGTGCTGTTACATTTCCTAGATACCTCTGTCTTCAGCTCTTTTCACTCAGTAATTATTCTCATTTGGTCTTTATCCTCGTAATCAGCCTCCCCTGTATAGAGTTAAGGTTTTGGAATGACTCAACCAAAGTTCCAACTTGAATCTGTTGTAGAATGTGTGGGTGGGGCTAAAGGGTGATAGTAGGGAGGCCTGTGAACCTCAATGACTTTGAGGTCATTACAAAATATAAACACGCAGAATTGGGTTACCCACTTTGAGGTGGACGTTGTTGCTATGATGCCAAAATTAATAAGTAATTATACATTAATAAATTAACAATTATAAAAATGTTTATAATGACATGTCAGTTTCAAAACTGATAGTAATGTTTTTGTTTTGTTTTTTTCGAGAGGTGCCCATCTATTTACACAAACCTCTTGGTTAAAGTAAAATCGTTTCAAATTTATATCTGCCAGATGTTTGGCTAATTATTGGCTTAGCTGTTACACTTGCTGTTTCCTTTTATTCTTTGCAATTTCCTCCTGTAACAAACCTTTCATGCCTCTGGCCCTTGAACTTGTTCAGTTTAGCTTCCTTTCTTTGCTGAAGACTTTAAGAAAGTTTTTTGCATCCATCCAGGTGGATAGCTGAGTTTGTGGGCATCACGTACCTCAAAATGTATTGTTTCCTACTGTGGATTTTATCCCACAAGTTGTTATCCTAAACATTTTAGCACCACCATTTCCTAAAGACTTGGGCTTTACTGAACAGAATTATGTACCTGGCTATATTGTAGAAATGGTGTTTAAAGGAACACAACAACAAGCTTTAGGTGTTTACCTAGCAAAAAGTTTACCAACCTAACTAAATTTAGTTAAAGTAAATTTTTGTTTACAGATACTATGATGCATAAATTAGGATAATCTTTTAAATCCTCAATTTCAAAACTCCAAGATATATCAAGGAATCTGTAGTTTGTTGTCCTCTCTTATGTGTCATAGTCTTAGGGAAGAAATCTTAATTAGTCATGACTTTGCTGCATCTCTAGTAAAATCTCAGAATAACACAGATCTTTTTTTCTTACTATGAGTCAGCCTGGTGCTAGCCTATCCCTCAACCAGACCAGGCTGCTTTTTTCCAACTAAAGGTGCATGTAACCAATAAAATGTGGTTAATCATAATGCAACAACTGGTCTTTTTTTTGCTGTGACATCTTAGAATTGATTAGCCTGGAAAAAAAACATCCCCTTATTCTATGCTTTGCTTTGTACAGTTTCTGGACCCTCGACTGTTGAGAAACAATTGCGTAGAGTCTGTTGAAGTTTTCAATTTTACTCAATTGCTAACATTTGGCTATGAGTGGGGAAATATCTTCACCAAACCCTTCTTTCCAATTGTACTTGTTAGTATTGCCAGGTAGTTGTTTTACAAGGTTGTAGAAGCTTTAACATGGCTAGTTCAAATCGCCTCTAAAGGCTTATGTGTCTGACTGCTCCTAACAAGCACTGAGACATTACCCACAGATGGCAACGTATTTGCAAACAAGGCAGGAGTATTTATCATGCAAACCGACTGTCCAGTTCAGCTGTTCAGTTCCATGAGGTGACTTCCAATGTGACCTGTTCAAGTAGGGTTCATTTGTCATGCATGTGTCCTTTCACGAGAGAGACATATAATAATCAGTTCAATCAATACATTGTGGTTGCTTATTGGACATGTACTGAATAAACATGGAAATGACCTGTTCACCTCACACACAGAGGCTAAATTCTCTGAGGGGCCTATTAGCCACTCAAAGCTATGATTCAAGGAAGTTTTTTCTCCATTCAAAATATGCCATATTTGCTCATGAAAGGATTCCTCTGGAAGAGCTCTCATTGCTGTTTATTTGTGTAGTGTATTTCCCTTTGTAATGACTCACCTTTCTAATAAAGTAAGAATGCCTGCTGTTATCATCTGGTTTCAATGGAGAGTTTGCAAGCCTTCATTCACAAAACCTGTGGGGGGCAGGTTCACAAGGTGCTGTAAATACAACCTGTTAATTTGTACATCATAAGTTTTTTTTCCATAAATGTGAGCTGTGAAAGTGAGTTCAAATTTCTGCCACACACCTCTGTTAGCCAAAAGACAGGGTTTGGCATTGCTCTCACAGTGCCTTGCAAATATATTCATTCCCCTGGAACCTTTTTTATATTGTACCAGATTATAAAACGACTTAATTGTATTTTATTGAGGATTTATGTGATAAATCAAATGAATGTTGTGTATAATGGTGAAATGGGGGATGGTTTTCAAAATGCTTTCATGTAGAAAGTGAAACACTTGACAGGGAAAGTGGGCATTTATATTTGTTCGGCACAGTTTACTCAGGTACCCCTAAATTAAGTCCAGTGTAACCATTTGCATCAAAAAAAACTGTAAATCATGTTCATCTCTGTGTGTTTTAGTCTCTGTAAAGGAACAGCATTTACTCTGTGAAGGCCTCCCAAGTTTTTTTTAGAGAACATTAGTTACCTAGAAGCATCATAAAGGTCAAGGGACAGCCAATGCAGATTAGGACATAACTACTTCACAGATCAATACCATTAAACCATCCATCCTTTTCCACTATTCACTATTTTATCTTGGTCTATACTTACAATCCTTGTAAAATGTATTGAAATTTGTGCCTGTAATCTGACAAAATGCAAAAATTTTTAAGGGTGTGAGTAGTTGCTCATAGCACTTTTTGTCTGCCTTCTGGTACAGACTTTCACATATAAAATGTTAACTACTTTCTAATTTTTAAAGTAATTATTATAGTGAAAAAAACAAGCTTCCAAGAAACTTCCAGTGTTGTTTATTTTTTCTGGATTTTTTTGGACCTTTGTGTATTGCTAATATCAGAATCTACTCTGAAGCAAGTCTTTGAGAGGTGTCTGCTCACTTCAGGTGGTCTGTTCATGTCTCAGTGATTTCTTCTCGGAGCCCCCCGTGTGTTTTTTTCTTCATCAGTCTAACTTTTTCTTGCATATGCGAAAGAGCCAACGACAGTTTGACTGGCATGCTGTCAGACAGGTGATGCCTTTCCAGTGGTGGAGCATCAGCCCTTTCCTGAGAGCTTGTATGCGCAAGAGTGTGTAGAAAAAGTGGGGGTATTGTCAGGACGGGACCGGCACACTTTGCATGTTCTCCTCGAGACAGGTGCTTCTGGGCGAGCACTGGTGCATGACAGTTGCCTTTCATCGCTGTCTTCTCTACACTTAACCCCTGACCAGCTCTCCCTTCTTCCACTTGCTCGTCGTCTTCTGTGCCTTCTTCTTCCCTGCCATTTTTCTCCATGTCTGACCTCTTATCCCGACGCTTCCCTCTGCCATCCTAAGTGATGGACTGGGAGGCAGCTCGCATTTTGTATATGTTGGTGAGGAGGTACAGCAGGCTTGTCACAAGCCTAATGCTGTCAGGCCTCGGAAAATTCAGCTGTCCAGACCAAGCTGCACAAACACACTCTCATTTCCACCCGCCTTTACACCCTCACTTTTTGTTCAGTAGTCCGTAATTCCATCCACAGGCGCTGTCAAGCACTTGATCAAACGTGCATAAAGAAAGGAGCCCCTTGGCTGATTCCCATCCCCTCTCTTCCTATCATAATGTAGGCAGATTTTCCCTCCTCTGCCTGTTTCTTCAGCACTGTTTATTCAGATGAGCCTGTCTGGGGGGCAGCAGGTCACATCCACTTGCCTGGCTAAAAAGATCCTGAATTGAGGGCTGTCTCCTGTGAGATGAAGAGAGAAAAAACACAAGCAGGGGTTAGGCAGGGCTGCGGAGCGGTCATGTCAGGTCTGTTTTTGGACTGCTTGGTTGTGTGTGTGTGTTTCATTGCGTGTGTGTGTATGAATGCCATAGCGGCGTAAGGGTTATGGAGTTTGAGGGTTCACTTGTCAACCCTTGTGTCATGCTTGCCCTGGCCTTGCTGTGTAGAGGGCATCCACTGTCATTTGTTTCAAGACTGTTTGAAGTGGAGTGAGCCACAGAAGCATAAAAACTAGTCAGGAGTTTGTGAGCTCTCAGGTGCCCCGATGTACCACGTAGTCATTTAAAAGTGCAAATATCTGCTGGAAAAAGTGACACCAAAGTTTGACTTTTATCGTGGATGCACACTTACCACCTTCTTTATATGACACACCTGTTCAGCTGCTGCTTAACACTAACTGGAGCCAATCACCTGGTAGCAGCTCAATGCATTTAGAGATCTGTAGAAGATGACTTGATGAAGTTCAAACAAAGCATGAAAATGGGGAAGAAACTTGGCATGGCAAGTGACTGAACATGGCATGATTGCTAGTACCAGACGGGCTGGTTGGAATATTTTAAAAACTGCTGATCTATTTGGATTTTCAAAAATAACAATCTCTTGGATTCTCACCGGAAAGGGAGAAAATAGCTAGTCAGAGACAATTAACACTTGTTACAACCAAAATCTAAAAAAACATCCTTGAATGCACAAAAAAAAAAAGAAATCTAAAAAAGATACCTAATCAAATGAGGGTCATTCAGACAGTAAATCATAATTTGGGGTTTCACTGGAGATGGGCTTCATCCCTCCATAAATAACCCATCAAGATTAAGCGGGCATGAACAGTGAACTGATGAAAGGATGTTTGTTTTATACTACAATTTTATCTGTAGTCAATATCTTTGAGGAATGTTTCGGAAAGCTTGTTGAATATTTCCTATTAGTTTTAACAGTTCAGGCAGTTTTGACAAGAAATGGATCAGATTTACAGCTGACAGGGGGCACCTAATAACTGGTCTGTATACACCCCATCTTAACTGTGTTTATTGAAGCAAAATATTTTTCATTGTTTTCTGTTATGAAAAGTTAATGTGTTGATTTCTGTTGTAGTTCTTGTGCTTCATCGTGTGGATTAAAGTCATTCTCGAGGCCAGTTATAGAGAAATACACCCTAAGCTTCTGGCTTTCTTATACCTATTCTAAACTTCCAAGCTTTTTGAAGTTTTTTTTCCCCCAGTGTGTGTGATCTGCATTTGTGTTTGCCATTGCAGGTTTGTATGCGTCTTTCATGTGACATACTTCTCCTACATTCTTCCCACCATAGGGGAAAAAAACAAAACCAAAAAACCCCCAAATGGTTAAGACCCCTTAACTTGTTGTTTGAGTGTCAGTGAAGACAGGAGTGCCAGGCATGCTGTGAGCTTAATCCAACAACAGCCTGTCTGCCACACTGTTGAGGTGCTATCGGCGAGCGAGTGGACCCCTTCGTCGCAGCTATTGTCATATACACGGGGCATTGTCACTTATGAGATGGACTCATGTAAATGTGATGACAGGCTAGTGTCTCAGCTGACTGACAGCGCAGAGGGATTGGGGTAATCTGAGTGACTGATTTGAGGCGTGCGCCGACTCGCCTGTCCCCGTAACTCCTAAGAAATAGACAGCTTGAGCAGAGTTATCTGTGTTTGTAAGTCCTTCTGCTGCACTGGGATGACAATGGGGATTAGTGCCAAGGTTCTTTAAACTGTTTTATTTTTTTATTTTACTTTTGGGAGGAGGGTAGGGGGGGCCTTATCGGTGTCTTGGCAGGATGCTGCCGCAGCCAGCTTTTCTTGACTGTCAATTAAAGAGGGGATCATTAACTTCAAGGGTATAAATGTTCTAACACTGGTATTACGTTGGGAAGCTAAGTCGCTGACAGATGTTCTAACTTTAATTCTCCACTTGTTTTTTTGTCCTTTAATTAATTTATGTATCACTATTTGGGTTTTAAATATTTTTTCCTCCTGTCTGCTCTTTGTTAGACTGTAATCTCAGTTACCACGCTAGTCGCAAAGACGATTGGGCTTTGTCACTCGCCTGTGTTTCTCATAGGGTTCAATCAGCTAATGCATTCAATATCATCCAAACTGAAAGGTAAACAGTATAAAATGTGTTCCTCCACCGCCTCAGTGCAGCCTGAAGGCATTGGGCGGATGGAGCACAGCATGCACGCCTCTACTTCCCCAGGCTTTTCAGGGGGACCCATTCACCTGGAATGGTGCTTGATGAAAACAAAACGAGCTCAGCTTGTATCTCTGTACACTCATGGTTGTTCGGAAGGTAAACAATAGTAGCGTGCTACTTTGGGGTTTTGCCTTTGCAAGCTTTAGTTGGCGGTTGTGAAGTATCTGTGTGACAGCTGCGGTTTAGGTTCTCAGGCACAGAGCTGCGGCGGGACACTATAAGGAAGGTGTATGCTGATGGTAGCTACATGGAGAACGAAGGGAAACCAGAGGCGGAGAGACGTTAAGGGGAGTAGGAGAGAGACAGCCGACAGACTGCTAATGGGCAAAGTCTCTTCATCCACCGCCACTGCCATCACCGCTGCCACCCCGCTCTTTTATGACAGCTCTTTTTCTTTGTTCTACCCGTCGGCCCACTCTCTGCTGGGGATTCGTGACAAGTTTTCGCCGGCTGATCAAACGTTACGGTGACACCTGATTAGGATATAGCGCATGTTTACAGTTGTGCATGGCGAGGACACCCCCTCCATCTTTTTCCAGACAACAAGGGAGACTTCACCTTGACTAATTAAATTTGCACCTGCAACACCAGCTGTGACAGGCACTATAGGGCTGCATTTATTTATGTCGCTCTATACTTACTTCCTGTGACGTTTACGGAGGCAGAGTTTTCACAAGTTCGTCTGTTTGCTGTCAGCGTGGGTTTCTCCGACGATCGTCTTCATTGTGTCTATGTCTTTTGGGATGTTGGAGATGTGGGGGTGGATTAGTCCTCTGCCATCCTGGCAGGTGATTGCACCGGAAGTTGTGGTACCAGGAAATCCTGAAGTGTAATGTGATGGCTTTACTTCACAGTTACTTGTGTATTGAGCCAAAATGATCTAATTGTTGTCAGACTTTGTGATGTTTCGGTTTGAATTTTACCTAGCTTTGAAACTATAATATATGGTGACAAATTTACTTGGACCTTTTAAAGAGAAAATTGAAAATTACTTTTTTTCAAAGTTGAATGCAATGTTGTAAAGATCTCGGTGTTTAAATTATACAAATTTCATGTTCCTGGTTCAGTCTGTGTATATTCAGTCATGCATTAATGCGCATACACACTGCGTTTGTGCTCGTACATGATCTGCCTTTCAGAACGTGCATGTATCTATCTAAATCAGTGTTAAGAATGTAAAAGGCCACAGCAGAAGCGAGCAGGACATCAGTCACCCGGCAGCAGAAGACAGGACCCTGATAATTTGTGACTCTACCCCCTATCTCAGCCTCCACTCTGCCTCCCCAGCCTCAAATTGACCAAGCTCGACTGCTGGTCATGCTGTATTACATGGGTTAGATGAAGTAATTATTTCTAGGCCACTGACTACAAGCAAGATTAATAGTTTTTGAAACGGCCATAATGGAGGGCTGACCTGCCGTGACATAAGCATTATTTCAAGCTCACCTCCACTCCCATCCCTCTCACCTCTGGGTACCAGCAGAGTGTGATTTATACCTGGGCTAATGAGGGAAGGGGACCTAGGAGCTTGGGGCCGCTGGCCTACCATTGCAGTGTTACCGGCTCACTTAGACAACTTCACTGCTCATACAACATGGTCACCTCAACGTAGGTGACTGATTGCTTGCTTGATTGACTCTTTGGATTGGATATAATTAAGCTAACCATTTTAATTATAAATAAATCTATACATTATGTTGACTGTTTAATTGAGACTTGAGTGACATATGCTTTTCTTTGGAGTGGATAGTTTTCTTGTATATAGGCATCTCATTAAATAACAAATTACTGAAAAATGTTTTTTTCAAAAAGCAATGATATATTTGATGATCACACCATATAGCTTTAAAAAGACAAATGTAGGTTTTCAAAATGTAGAGTAATACATAACATCAGTGAAAGCAGGAATTTTAAAACCAGTGTCAACCTACTAAACAAATTTCCATGTACTGTACAGTAAATGCACTCAATACCTTATGTTAGCTCTCAGCTTTTCAGTGTGTCATTGTACGGAGGTAGTGTGGTACTGCTGAGAGTCTAAGGAACCCTTTGGGCCTTCAGTTAATCTGCAATGTTCAGTCTAGTGTCTTTCTCCATAGCAGATTTTGGGCCATTCAACCACAGTAATATCATGGTAATTAAACCAGGTTGCCATATCTTTGTCAGAATGGGTGACAGACAAATCCTGGTGAGAGAATGAACTCAGCATATATCCACAAAGCTTGTCGGTATGTCCTGGTAGATCGCTATATTGACTTTAACCACAGTGGAGCAACATCAGCAGACATGGCTCGGAACCTCCCCCCCCACACCGGAAAAAAAAAAAGACTTTGAAAACTTTATGCTGAACACAAAAACCTTGGATTTTGTTGCCTCTCCGATCTTCCCTCAGACTCTGTTACCTTGATTTCCGAATGAGATGCAAAAACTTACTTTCATCTGAAAGAGAACTTTGGACCACTTAGCAGTAGACAAATTGATTTTCTTTTTAGTTCATCTGTAGTTCAGGAGTTTAAGCTCATTTCCTGTATGTATATGAAGGATTTTCAAGTACTGAGTTCAGCTACAGTCCGCGCCTTGTGAACCTCTAACAAACTTAAAAGGCTTTTGCTTCACAATACTGAAACGGTACCTGTTGCTTGTGCAACTTATGGTCAACCTTTATATTAGTCTGCATTTATACAGCACTTTTTGCCATTAAGTTTTACTATTGTTTTTTTTTATTGGGTTAAATTTATACTACAAATTTAATACAACTGATAATTTATTTACATGCATTTGTAATACTGAATCGTTTAGCCTCACCCTTTACTCTGTTCTGCCTGATAGATCAGAAAAGCCAGAGAGTTGTCACTAGGTGGCACTTGGACATCACTTTATCAGGTGTGCCCCCCTCCAAACACCCCCTTTTCATTTCAACTTCCTCTTCTTTTTGCCTCTTTGTTGCCATCTTCACTTCCTCCCTCTCCTCTATGCTAAGTACACCTTAGATGTCAGGATGTTTTATTTTTATTGGATGAGGGGCAGCGTGTAATGCATTCACCTCCATTCCAGCCAGCTGTTAAATGCCGCGTAACATGGTCTGGCCAGGCTCCGCCCCGTTAACCCCTCGGATTGGCTGTAATAATTAGCAGAAGTGAACAGTAACTATGGTGCCCAGCAAGTAGTAGCAACATCTTGCAACTCCTTCACACAGTGCAAACGTGAGCTTTAGTGACTTGGCTCTGGCCCAGCTTGCCCACGTCCCTCCTGACTTGTGACATGTTTCTGAGCTTTAATATTAACTCCCAAACTAAATGCATGCATGCAGTGTGACATCTGCAATTACATTTTCAAATGACTGGGTTCTAGACCTCCAGAATGTTAATCAGTCACCATTCTGGCTACTGTGAAGAGTGAAAAGGATTAAGGTGTTCAGTTCCTAGTAGAATATTTGCCTTTGTACAGAATGAGTGAAAGAAAAATAAATATGGAGAAGAGGCAGCTCTTCAAGCAAGACAAGTACCATCTGCTACAGTTCTGGATTTTACTAATGCCATTACAATAAACTTATCTATTGCTGGATTCCAAGAAGATAATCTGGGTGTTGCGTAAACAGACACATATGATATTCAACCCTTAATTTGATATTAATCTGCAGTCGCATCATAATGCCAGTTTATCTGGGTCAAAGACTACATGAGATGGGATTAGACCTGTCCTAGATGTGCAGTCCACATCTGTTTTGAGCCATATGTTTTTCTAGTGGTTTAGGATTAAAACTTGGACCATTGCACTTGCTTTGTAATAAGACCCAATGCAAAATGTGATTCCATAAATAGGGCAGCAGATAATTCAAGAGATGATCCAACTTGTTTTGGAAAAAACATAGCAGTAAATTTTCAAAAAGGTTAATGGTATATGTAGGCCTGTTCTTGGAAAACTGAAACAGATTGTCGGCTTTCTTTGGTATTTGTGAGCTTCACTGATATTGTTTCGTTCTAAAATGACTCATTTTTATCTTTAAATTGTTTCATCAAACAACACACTGTAACAAATCTAAAGGTTAGCATAAATTGATAATAAACGACATGATAATGGTCACAGCTGCTAGCCAATTATGCATAGCTCCCATGTCTTAGCCCCTTGTTTACCCTTGACTCCCAACCATTTTGGGTTGGATTGAGCATCATTCTTTATCCCAGCTGAAATGCCAGACTCGGTAGTGTCAGAAGATGATCTAATACGGAGCAGAAAGGACACAGAGCTGAGAAATCACCGTCATCTGAAATGGTTGCTTGTCACAAGATGGGTTTGATCAGCGCATGCGGCGGTACGCAGAGCCGGGTCTTTGCTCTGTCTAACAGTGGTACCGGATTAGAGGCACAAGCCACTTTTACTGTGATCAGTCACTCATTCTTGGAGACATGCGGCAGGACTGAAATCCTCCTTGCGCATTTCATCCACATTATGTACAAGCTCCTTCGTCGTCAAGCCTACTGTATGGAAATGAGAAGCACTGCTGTTGACAATGATAGCACATGTTTTCAGACGTTTCTGTTCTGTTACCGGCAGCGTGCAGCTGTAGTAACACCTTCAGAGCTGCCTTGGAGTAAGATACAATACTGAGATGTTTCAGCCTATATAGCTGCTTGACCTGCCTGAATCCCAGTGATCTGTGACATGTTGAGACAATGGCAGTGAGTGTGAAGAGTCTGGCCTTACACCCCTCAGACACTGTGTATCGCTAAGTGCTATTGAATTGTTTACTGTCACAAATCACAAACCTTACAATGACCAAGTCTGACTGCTGCACACCCAGTCACCACCCTGAGTGATGTGCAGGTCTGATGGACTCTGAGGAGTGTAGCGCCAGCCTCTCGAGCAGAGGATTTTAAACGCTCCACCTGGTTATTGATCACTTCTGCCTCGCTGAGCCATGCCTAGCAAAGGTAACAGAGAAACACTGAGTTTAAAAGTAGGCAAGACGCAGAGAGGAAGGGTAGTCTGGTGGCCTTGGTCCTGTGGACCTCTGGTCTGTCCTTGACACTGCCTGTGGGACTGGCCTCGAGGACGCTTCTTGTCCTCGTTGTAAGCCCAACATCTAGCCCCTACAGTTAGCTCACCCTCCCCATGGGCCAGGCTGCACTTTGCACAGCCATATTGATTTTTTTTTGGAGGGGCAAGGAAAGTGTGGCTGGATGGCGAGAGTGAAAGAGAGAGGGGGAAATGGAGAAATCAAGGGAGCTCTCTAAAGCACTGACTTCTCCTTGACTGCACCTCGAGACGCGACAACCTTGTTAGAACAACTCAGTGGCCCTGGTGCTCCGCTGAAAACTGCTAATCACAGTCTTTCAATCAAACGGTCTTCTGCCTCTCCTCTCTTTTCTCCCTCCATCCTCTCACTCCTCACCCTCACTGAACTGGACCCAGCCGGAATATCAAGGGACTGTATCTGCATTAAAACGGGCCTTTCCAGGTGGAAAACAGCTGACCTCAAGCAAGTTGTAATTTGAGTTGTAATTTGAAGGTGAAAACTAAAAAGCTTTTCTCGATCGACATAATCTTAATGGAAACATTATGTCCTGGCCGCAAACTAACAATTAGGGCAAAATGGGTATTAGCAGTCCTAGCCAAACGGTTCATTCACATTTTGTCTCTTTGAATAGGAATGCTACTGGATTGAATCCTGGAGAGGCTAGAAAACTAAATAAGCCCTTCAAAAAATGTTTTCTCCCAGCATGAGTCATATGGAAGGATAAGGGTTGTTTTATTGTTCACAGGAACTCTTTAGATGTAGTGCAGCTTTCTTCGTGTGAAATACTTTGAGGAAGTGCGTATGTTTCTGATAAAGTACATGCTCAGTCAATCTTTCCCGGATAAATAAAAAAAAGTTGGGTATGCCGTACATCAACAGATCTTTTAAATCCCTTTATTTTCTTCCTCTTCTTTCCTTCTATTCTTCTCTCCAGATTTGACACTTGCTAAAGGTCAGAGAAGCATCTTTTTCCCCCCTTTGAGGTGTAGATAAGTGTGAAATAGATGTTGACACCGCAGACACATTGAAAAGCACTTAAAGCGAGTGGCCATGTGCCAACCTGTCTGAGTCTGGCTTTGTGCATTTGTAAATACTTTTGAATGATTGATCTGGAAACCTGGGTCTTTCTGTAAGTCTGGCAGGTGCATCGAAAACAATGGGAAGTCCAAAAAGACAGATGAGGCCTGACGCTTCCTTCCTTCTCACCACGCTCTCTCCAGCTGTCAGAATTAGTAGTAGCCCAAGTAAAAAAATGGAAAGCAAACATAAAGATGAATAGGACAAGACGTATGGTAGCACACAAAGAGCAGACACAGTAGGTACTTAGTATAAACAGTATTTCAGCTTTTCTACAATAGTCATTTGGACGATTTTCCAGTTAAGTATACCAGGAAACTTGATTTTCTGTATAAAAAAAACAATGCAAATTAGATTAAACACATTTTTATTGCATTTAATATATATTCATTGGGCATGACTGAGACAAAAAATAATCTGCAAATCAAAATAAGAAGTGAACCAGCAATATGAAACCCAGTTGGTTTAAAATGTGCTTAAATTAATGTTATTTATCTCTAAAAATACATTAAATTATATAATTTATTTCTGTTTTAGTTGTAAAAATTAAACAGTGTTTAGTTCAACTGTTTTGTTTTGTCAAATAAATAATTTTTATTTCCTCAAAATAAATGATATCACATATAATTTGTTGTTTACACTTTTCCATTTCTTAATTTACCATCTCAAGAATAACAGAGGAGGGGCCTTCTGGATCAGAACTGTCTGGTGCAGCTTTTTGCAGGTGTTTCAATAGAAGTTCCCTTCACATTTTGATGTATGACCCATAAGCTCGTAAGGCGTCCATATTTCTACTTGTGTGTGGTAGAATACGTTGTCCTGCAGGTGTGACTGGTAGACGGATGTGAAGTGTGGTCACATTGTGTGGGCATGTGTGCACACCTAATTAATGGCCGGCAGTGGCCCCCCACCACTCTGGTAATGTGTTCAGATCAGTGTTATAAACAGGACGTGAAAGGTCTGCCCAGCGTCGCCTTTTAAAACTACCGGCCTCTTGTTCCGGTAGATGGATGGAAGTGGTCTGATATTAATGATCACGTCTCCTGCCGCCCTGTCGCGAGGCGAAATCAACGACGCAGCGTTCAGCCTCCAACAACAATTAGCAGACTGGAGCCCGCCTGTCTACCATTTGTCATCACTCGATCACTCGGGCCACCTGGGCACCCTCCTCTGAACACATGCTGAACATGTCTGTCAATATATACAGAATGATGTCTGATTTGAAAAAGTATGCAGTGCTTAATGGCAGACCTACTCTTATTTCTTGGGATATTAATCTTTTTCCCTTGCTTGTTGCTAATCAGAAATTGGCATCAGATATACAAAACGGTCACTGAATCTCATGAGTTCAGCATAACCTGAAGTCTTGTATACATTACCTGTTGTGTTTCTGAGAAAAGTTGAATGATAAGCTGTGCATAACATTTGACATATTTTGCTTGTGCAAGTTTGAATGGGGTGACTTGCATAAAACATTCCCTGCAGATGTAAACTAGGCCTACACGCTGAATAGAATCTGTAAATGTATTGCAAGACAAAACACATTGTCTCCCAAAATTTACATTTTAACAAGGAAGTTGCTGAAAACAAACTTTTTAAAGACATTTCCAGCAACATCCTGCTGACTGACCTTTGGCTGTCACAGTTCCAATTTAAATTCAGTTTCTGCTCTGTGAACAGAGGTATAAAGTCAAGGGGTTACACATTACCAACACCCCCATGCTGAGGTCAGCTCCCACACATTCCAGTTATCCATTTACCACTCTGCCCTGTTAGCCATCAAACTGGGTCGCCATTTTCATTCTGTTAGTCCTTCCTGGTTGGTTTTAATGGCACACATTAAAAGAATACATTTTAAAAGTTTGGTCAAGTCTTGCAAATGTTTTTGTACTGCTTAAACACTTTATAACGTATTTAAACTACAAAAAATATTGTCTAAATGTTAGTTGGGTGGAAAATTATGTATTATTTTTCTAACAGTGTTCTTTGCATTTGCATTCAGCCTTCCTTTCAGAATACTTTGTAGAATCACCTTTCGTTGCAATTATAGCTGCAGATATTTTGGACTATGTCTCTACCAGCTTTGTATATCTATTTAGAAATGTCAACATAATATTTTTACAAACTACCTCAGTCAGATTGGATGGAGACTATCTGTAGGTGTTTGTTTTTAAGTCCTGTCAAAGACTATTTTGATTGGGTCAATTTTCTACAAGAATATGTCTTGATAAAAGTCATTTGATTATATCTATAACTGCACGTTTAGGTCAGACTCCACCACAATCGACTGCACCATTACTAGTTCTGTTAAAATATTCTCTGATTAATCCGCACTTTGCCTAATACAGTATGTCAGTTTACGGCAGTGGTGTCCAAAGTCGGTCCTTGAGGGTCGGCATCCTGCATGTTTTAGTTCTCTCCCAGGTTTATTGCACCTGGATCAAATGATGGCTCATTAGAAGGTCTAAGAAGAACATTGACATGCTGAAAAGGTTGTTACTGCCACCAGGGAGAGAACTAAAACATGCAGGATGCCGGCCCTTGAGGACCGACTTTGGTCACCCCTGGTTTAAGGTGTACAGTGATATCTTGGTAGATTTGCTGTTGTGGCATTCTCTTTTTGTTTGCAAACAATTTATTGACTAGTGCTACTCCTGAAGCACTTTGTTTGCTTGTGTTGTATTTATTCTGTATGCATTACATACAGGTTATTTCTATTTACTAATTAAGTGACTTAAGACGGCAGTTAGTATTACTGGATTTGTTCATTGATGTATAGAGAGCTAAATGGAAATTCACTTTACCCCCTTCATATTTTTATGTTTATAAAAAGGTATAAATATATGTGTTGTTTGAATGGGATGACTTGTATAAAACATTCCCTGCAGATGTAAACTATGCCTACACCTATAATGGGGTTCACAATGAACCCCACATGTTTTACAGCGCCTCCCCTAAAATACATTTAATTGAATGGACAAAATGTGAAAAAGGTCAAGGCTTTTTTCAGTTTGCAGACGAATTGAGACGGCAGATCTTTGTGGAGATGAAATGACTTCCATTACCTGAAGAGCATTTGGCATTTGATCGAACTGCATTCTGTTTTTTTGCGTGCATGTTTTCTTCAGGTTTTTTGTTATTTTAAAGTTTAATACAAGTCTTCTATAGACGTTGTGTCTATCACGCATACAAACACAAAACATCTGACAGACGAGGCACACCCTGCTCATCTGCGCTCCGTGTTGCTTCACATGAGTGTCCTACATTCTTCGACCTGTTGCCAAATAGAGCGAGGAGGAAGCTACTTTGATGCTCACAGGCAGCCTGTCTTTCTGAATTTGACATTTTACAGCCAACTAGTCAAACTCGATGATCCACCATTACTTTTGAACTAAGTGAGCACTTCTGAAACTGGTGTCTGACAAATATCAGTAACTTGCAGTTTAAACACAGCAGGCCATTGCAAAGCCATCTCTAAAGATGTCATACCTGTAAATGGGGGACAGAAAGAAGACACTTGGGAAGATGGTGAAAAAAGTGCAAGAGTGCCAGTAAATTTGACCAACACAGAATTAACAGCAGATCATCAAAGTAAACATTAAAATGGTTGTGTTTACCATACAAAAATTTTTAAGGCAAATATAATTTGTTTGATTCTTTACTAGCCCAATTTGCAACCTGTTGCCAAACACAGAAATTAAAGAGGCAGGCCACTGAGAAGTAGGAAAGGGTAAAACACTATTGCTTTATCCATGCTTCACGAGGCATTAGCCAAGTCATGGTAAGTCCACCAGGAAGTGGGTGTCCTCTGTCAGTATTTGTACCAAACACAGTTTTTCTTATCCCAGTACCCTTTCCGAGGCAGACAAAAGTCACACTGAAGGTGTTTTTATCCCTGCAGCTGTGGAGTTATCTGGCTATTCCGAGCTATTGATGCTAAGCGCCGGACATTAATCTACTTTGTGAGGATCACTTTGAAGAAAGTGTCCACTGGGGTGTCACAGATGCTAAATAAATGAAATTATTAAATATATGGTACACAGTATGATATCTTTTATAGGCCAAGATCAAAGCAAACCAATTGAGTTCTATTCTACCTAATATGTTTTTCTGTGATAAACAGTCCGGCTGAGGGAATAATCCTATCAAGGAAGGGAGAGATTAAAAAAAAAAAGCATCAGATATATCACTTAGCACAGACGGTTTGCACTGCTCCCATGAAGCACCCGCGTTACAGTATTATAGAAATCGGTAATCTTGTTTCTTGGATCTGAGTTGAAACTCAGACCTTTTTTCGCACCTTGTGACTTCTTTTTCCCCCCCTTTTGGAATCAGTAGCAGACATGCAGACAGGAAGACAGACACAGCAGCTCTCTAATGCTGTGAGAGTCCATCTGCCTCAGAGGGCTCCGGTAACTTCCTGTCTTTGGCTTTTTTCTGTGGAATTTCGTAGCAGGCCGATGTATTTGACATGTTTGTGACAGCTTTGGTTGTGCGCGTTTCAGGCTGAGGCATCACGCTCGCAACCCCACCAGTGCATTATTCAGAGAACTCATGAATGTGTGTGTGTGCATCTATAGGAGTCTCTTTGCTCGACAAAAGATGAAGCCGACTAGAAGTATATAACCTATAAATACATTAAAAAGTATGCGAATGGGAAAATATGGATTTGACCAAACACATGGCTGTAATCGTAGACAAACACACACATATACAAGAGTAGACCAGAGTTTCACCTTGATATCTTCAGCATCTGTCATGGGTTATACTTTGACACCAATGAATGCGTGTCAGGCTGTCAATTTCTTCCAAAAGCCTTTGAATGCAGCCTGGTCATGAATAGTGCATGTTGTTTTGTTTTTTTTAGGTTCCAACTGTCTGCAGGTCTGTTTTTGTTTGTTCCAGAATAAGTTGGAAGGCCTGTATGCTCTCATGCATCCTTTAAGAAAACTTCCAGCAGGTGTTGTGTTGTTTAGCCTAAGGTGAGGATTCAGCCCTGAAGGTAAATTCATCCAGCCGCCTTAAACCAGATGCCCTTCCGTTTCCTTGGCCTCCATTATTGGGATCTTTTTTTTTCACCCTCTTCTGTCTTTAATGTTCAATCCTTCCTTGTTTGCCCTGGTTCTGATCCCTCTCTCCCTTAAATCGGGACACACAGCTTTTTATAACCGCACTGTAATGTTTACGAGCAAGACATTTTATTTCACTCTTAAAAGTCAGGAAATATTTTGGCAGCTGTCTCCCGTATTCCCTGCAGCGTGCCACATAAGGTCTTTGGCATTATTAGTGAAGGCAAAATGTTGGATGCATGCTGTAAATGTCGCTAAAATATACACACTGCCTTTTTTCCCCTAACCTGTTACAAATGTTTGGTTGTTGAAGAGCACGCCATTCATCTTTAAAGATGTAAAAAGTCAGTGGTGTGCCGGTGACATTTCACCTCACTGCTGCAGGAACACCACACAGATTGTGTGTGCACCTGTGGAGAATGATTGTCTACATATGCACACAGATGCAGCGCTGCTGTGCACACGTATCCTCCTCCTTCTCCTGTGAGAGAAGAAGAAAGGCAGAGAATTATTATTTGGGTCAGCAGTATTTTGTGCCGGTTGCCGTTTGATTTTTGGGTCAGAATGGAATGTAGACCCCTTGAACACGTTTTACTCCAAAGGTTTATGTCCGGTATGGCGGTGGGCATAGACCAAAGAAAAAAACCCTTTTCAGTTATTAACCCCACTGGTAAAATGTGTAAAAACAAATATGTTTTTATGGACTTAATCTAAAATACATTAGACTTTTAATCTGTGTGTGGGGGGGGGGCGTTCAGTGGGAAAACGAACAAGACATTTGATTTCACTCTTAAAAGTGAAATAAGTTGCAAAACTTTATAAAATCTTGCTTTACTGACAGCATTTCACAGGGTTAGAGAAGAATTTTGGTACATTCTTCTTTTTTACACACTTTTTCAAGATCATCCAAAACCCTGGGTGCTCTTTAATTTCATCTTCTCCACTCTCTGCAGGGTTTTGTAGTATTCAGATGTGGGGATAACACTGGAAGAAGGTTTTTTTTTTTCTTCTTGCCTGTTGAACCGTTTCTGTCTTGATGTGGTCACATGCGTTGGATCATTATTCTGCAGATAGACCTAAGGCCATCTCCAGTTCTCTAAAAGAGAACACCAGACATTTTATTTAAGAAGCTCTCCTAAGAGTTCATGATTCGGTGCTCTCTCACCATTTTATTAGGGTCTTAGAAGTAATAATAATAATAGTATTTCCAAATAGTCGTCCTTTGTTTTGCGCCAGACCCAAATGGAGTAGTTGGTTCCAAAAGCTCAATCTTAGCATCATCTGACAGAACACATAGTTCTCGTTAAAGTACCGGTGGTGTTTACTGACCTACATTACTCTGTTTGTGATTGCATCTGGATAGCTTTTAATGGTTGGCATAGTGACCTGGTGACCCCAAGACGTTACTATGTTCTGCTTTTCTCTTAAAGTTATCTAGTCCATCCAAGTTCATTGCATTGAACTGACTTGCTGCTGAAATATGCTGTACAAAAAAAACTTGATGATGATTATGGTAGCGTGTTGCTGAGTTATGAAGATAAACTCACATCTGCCGTACTTTAATGGCCTGTTTTCTTGTTTTTCCCTTCTGTGTCTTGTCATGTCATAGGAATTAATTACTCATTACAAATCTTGAGAAAATATGACATAGTAAGCATTATTTAAGAAAATGCTAATTTTTTCATATTTGGTAGGAATTGGCGGGGGTGCCATTAACTGATTTTGTTCTATTTTTTCTTACAACAAACTAAGAAAAAAAAATAATTTCTTAATATTGGATTTTTCTTCCCCTCACTGCCAAAATTTCTTAGTATGATATGTTTCTGCTGTATATTTCGCAGCTTACCAGAGATGACACCAATACGTGTGCAGCATAGTTTTCTGGTATCTCATCTGTATTGGATAATTGTTTTACTGTTTCTTTCAGTTTACTGATGCAAAACTGATTTGTACTGTGCTTCCAAACAAGTTAAGAACCATCATCATGTGGGGAAACAAACCTGTCAGTTTCTTTCACTGATCTATTTTCCACAGAGGCGTAGGCTACTGCAGGAGTTGGGAGAAAAGAAGATCCCTTTTCTGGGACCTTCAGATCGAGGTTTTCAGCAACTGGTGAGTTGGTCTTACTTCTTTAACTATGACAAAATAGTTATAAATACTTATACAGATAGAGATATTGATTATGTAAGGCCTTTGTTTCATTGTATTTTCAGTGGGATTCCAGCTACTCTGGCTTGGTGTTGAGGAAATCGTGTTCGCTTCCTGCTGAGCTCCACAGCCGGGTCCAGGCGGCTCTGCTCACCCTCAGAAAGAAGGGCTGTCTGCTGAAGGATTTGGTCCGTGTCCGCGACCGAGACGTGTTCACCGCTGTGTCGCGTGCGCTGCTGGGTGAACCCGGCCACACCTACCGATATCTGGACACACGGCTCTTTGCCATCCCCTGGCACAGCGAGGACGCCGAGGTCAAAGGACAAAACTGCTGTGATCCCGATTTGAGGGACGCTTGCAAAGCATTGTGGGAGCTTAACACATTCCTCTGTTCTGATGTGTCTCAACTGAAGGAGGGAGACCAGTTCTCACAATGTATGAAGGCCGAAGGGGAAGCAAAGCTAGTTGAAGAGGGTGAGACAGAGTCTAAACACAGTGACGACTCCAAGAATAGTGAAGGAGGGGACTCGGAGTCCAGACAGAGCGAGGAGGGGGACACCGAGTCCAAGCACAGCGAGGAGTGGGACATTGAGTCCAAGCACAGCGAAGAAGGATGCTCTGGGTCAAAACAAGAAGCGGGGTGGGAGACTGAGGAGGGTGAGTCTTCCCAAGTCAAACCAAGTGAAAGTAGTTTTGCAGGAGTTTCAGAGCACAGCGAAGGAAAATGTCCCGGCTGGACAACGGAGGCCTTCACTGGGACAAAGCCTGAACCTGTGGGACTAGAGGCTCAGGAGAAGCCTGTGGCTCAGCTAAAGCACAGCCTGTCAGATTACCACATTCAGGATAAAGATGAACTTGCAGGAGGGCTGGGCTGTTCGCAGCCTAGTCCCCCACAGGTGTGCACCGGTCCAGTCAAGTTCAATGTCACCTTACTGAACTACATGGACCCCGCACAAATGAGCCACCTCAAAGAGGAACCGTACTACGGCATGGGGAAAATGGCGGTAGGGTGGCACCACGATGAGAACCTGATCACTCATTCACCAGTGGCTGTTTACAACTATAGTTGTCATGACGACAAAGGTAAGTTTAAAGTAAAATATAGGAATTAATCTCTGTAAAATCGAAGGTAATTGTTAATGATTTTTTTCTATGGATTCAATTCAAAAAGTTAAATTTATATAGATTAATTGCATAGAGAGTGATGTATTACTTTGATGGTTAATAAAATGCATAAATTTAGTTTCTCTTGACATTCAAAATAATATAAAATCAAAGAAAAATGACTTTTAGTGCAGAAAAGTTTGACCTTTATATGTCTGTAAGTTACTGTATCCATGTGCTGTGGCAGAACGACTATCGGGCTCTGCTGTGAACTTCTCAGTGGGCCTCAAGCAGCTTGAATTCTGTGCCTTTCTGCTTTTAGTTTAGACCATTGAAGCCTTGACTTTGGGGGAAAAAAATACAAAAGTTACTTAGCAACAGGGTAGTTCTTTTTCTTTTTAGCTACAGTAAGATGCTTCTTGTGTGGTCTCAGTTCCAGAAGTGGCTTAACGGAAAGAATTTAATACTTTTAGGTCTTGCTAGAGCACCCTTTTCTACAACACTTTTTCCTTCCACTAAGCTTTACATTAACATGCTTTGCTAAAGCACCCTGTGAACAGCCTTCTTCAGCATTGGACTTTATAGCTTACCTGCTGGATAAATGCCAAGCCAGCAGTCTCCCTCATGATTGTGTAGACAATTACACAGCCATTAGGGTATTAAAAATATCACTTTTGATCTGTTGTCTGTTGTGTTGTAATAATTTCTTAGAAAATTGACTTGAATAACTCAAATAAATCACATTTATAATACTATTATAATTTATTGAAATACATCTGTATTGTATTTGAAGTGCATGTAATGCTACTAAAATTGATAAAGGACATAAAAGGCTAGATTTAATTCTAAATCTAGCTTCTGAATAAATTTTACTTTAATACTTAACATTAAGAATGATATTTATCTTCCAGTTTAACAATCTTCTAGGTCACTTATCTCTGTTGCTGTGTGGTGGATCGGATGCAGGTAACCTTGTGTATAAAGGCCCTGCAGCCGCGCTGCAGCAGCTGTAGACATGGCCTCTGGTGAGGCAACCATCAGATCCATCTCTGTGATAGTGTCAGGGCATTATCAAATGTCATCACCAGTTCACCGCTGACAGTCTTATCACTGCCTGTGTGTTGGGAGATCACAGACATTTGAATCTGAGCCCTTAACATCGGCTCAATGGCGCAGTCTAACAAACAGGCCTTATCGCAGGCGCTACATCTCATCTAAATCATTTCCCCGAGAAATGATCGATGTGCAATTATCTGATATGGAATAATGAGCCCTGCTTTGATAAGTGTTCCTAGACTGTATCATTCGGATAATACGATGTCTCCTAATTACCGAATGCATATTCTCTCAAGAGCTAATAGTGTTTGCTGATTGACTTGATAAGGGGATACAGAGAACTTTGCTTTTTAGAACAGATACAAAACAAACTGTTGGACACCACACAGCTAAAAACGCATTTTATTGAAGATATTGTCAAGTCCTAGAAAGAGCTGCGTAATTTTTGTGCTTTTAAAACATCAGAATAAATTTGATTATTACTTTTTACAACCACCTTTCATTGCATTTACAGATTTAACTTTTCTGAAATATTTCTTTCTGATTTGCATACCTATACATTGAAATGTTTGCACATTTTTCTTTGCAAAATATCCTGAGCTCAGTCACATTAGCAATTTTCAGGTCACAGATTCTCTAAGGGACTTCATATTCATGTGTCATTCTAACACGTGAATATGCCTTGATTGTTGCTCAGGCTGGATGTTAAGAGATGGTGAGACTCCTAATCTCAAGTCTTTTGCTGCCAGATGTTTTAACCCCATCCGTCAAACCATCAACTCTGACTAGCTTGTTAGTCGTGTAAATCCCACAGGACTATGCTGCTGACACCGCGTTTCACAGTGGGGACTAGCGTGGAGTCATCTATTGTTCTCTGTGAGATGTTCAAATCTCCCCTAAGGGATGTTGTTTTAAAACATTCTCCTTGACCTCTTCTGTGTGTCCCTTAATCTTTATGATGCTTTTTGTTCACTAATTTTCTTTTACGAACCTCAGAATCTGGTAACAGAGCAAATGTATCTATACTGATATTTAAATGACATACATTCAGACTGAATTTGCTCCTTACATTTGAAGGATGATCCACTGGATTTTAATTTGAGGTATCAGAGTAAAAGTGGATAAGTCAAAATCCATACCGCACTTTCAGATTTTTATTTGTAAAAAAAATGTGAAACATTTAATTTTCACTTCATGTTTTATAATTATGCTTTAGTTTGCTTTGGCCTATCACCTAAAATTCCTATGTAATACAATGAGGTTTTTTTTGGTAAAATGTAAAAAAGTTTAAGGGTTATGAGTACTTTTGCACAGCATCGATTTTAGCTGATGGCACAGTATTTGTAAACTTTAGAGCTGGGATGTTCCTGCTGCTGCATTCTTTGTCTCCACAGACACCAAATGCGCATTGCAGTATCACACAGGTGCGGTTCTGATTGATTCCTGACACATTTCTGAGCTGGGCTGCATTGACCTTTCATATAGAGCAACACCTGCTCTAAAGGTCTGTTTTCCTAATTTGTTAAGGACCATTTCAACTCTGACACTGTGAACACTGGCTTCAAACATGACACCTTCCAAGTTCCAACTCTGGATGACCCCACAGCTCCAAACTTTAGTGGGGATATTCTGATGAGAATGAAACACAACTGTGTTCCAGTTGAGATGAGATTTACCAGAGCCAGGCTGTGCTTTTAGAGGCCTCATCCTAAGAGGACACAATGCAGTTTGCTGTAATTGTTAGGAACGCAGATGCACTCTTTCTGTTACACCTTTTGAGATTAGGGTGGGAAATTTTCTTGTTTGTCTCGGCTGCCTCACCTTGTTTTTCCCCTTGACCAGAAGAACTGCAGAGATGTGTTTTTTTTCCTGGCCACTCCGATCCAAAGGAATCTGCCACGACTGAGTGTTTTCCGGCATAGAGGATGGGCTTGCACCATTCCCAAGGCCTTCTGGGAGTGCTGTCATTAGCTGGCTCTCAGAGCACAATGGCTGGAAATTAAGTTACTATTTATCCGTGCTGAGCAAAGGAAAAGGCAGCCACGAGGCAGAGAGGCCCAGAAAGACTTTAGTATTGATTTTGCTGAAGGGTGTCGGCCGGCCAAGCCAAATCTTGTTTTCCTAGGACGCTGTGTAAGAACTGAGGGAGTGAGGGAAAAACGGGGGAGGTGGTATCAGTGAACGGGTTCGGCAACAGGAATATCACATACCCTCGCACACTCACTAAACAACATCAGGGGCTTTTATCCAACTATTTCCTCTTGCACAGCATAATGATAGCATAAAGATCCTGTGCTAACAGCCAGTTATAACCACAGAAACACGTATCATCTTTGCTTGGTTGTTAAGTGATTCTTACGTTCTGGAGACAAGACCTTACATCTTATATCCATTGTTTGGGTGGTATTGATTTAATCGCTACAGTCCAGACTTTTATCATGTTAATTCTCAATATAGTTTTTAATGTTATTTTATGGCCATGCTGATGCGTGTTCATGGAGTAGTACTGTTTTCCACTGCATCCTTTGAGAAAAAACAGTTGTAGTTCAAAACTACTGCAGACTAAACTTATTATTTTTCTTCACAATCACAATAACATAATGTATTTCATCAGGATTTCAGGTGGTTAACCAGTAAGCCTGTTACAATAAGCAGTTAATTAGAATAAAACGAGTTTGATCATTTCCATCCTGATAATTAATATGTTTGGTGTACAGAGACTTTATAATCCATTTTATTTATGGTTTCGGTTGTATATGTTTTTTTTATTTCTGTTTTATGTATTCTTTTTGGTTTGTGTATTTTATATTGAATATTTAAAATATCTTCCAGTTTCTGTGTTAAGTATTCTTTAGAAAATAAAATTTTATTGGTGTTTGAGGAGGAAAACTTACGTTATTATACCTTTATCTATATATTACCTGTGAATGGTAACAAAAACAACAGTATCATCATTGGTTGCACTGATTACTGGGATAATTATTGTCCAGAAAAAATTGTTACCATGACAGGCCTATTGACCAGCACAGAGGAGATGTGAAGTAGAAGGGAAATGATACATGGTTTCTAATATTTGTTAAAAATAAAAATCCAAAAGTTGTGCATTTGTATTCAGCCACTTTTAATATTAAATAAAATCAAGCACAAGCCATTGCTTTTAAAAGTTATCTTGAGTTAAACTCAGTCTAAATAAAATCACGACCAAGCAAGACATCAAGACAAGTCATGGATAAAGTTGTGGAGAAATCTGAAGCAGGTTTAGATAATAAATCTCAAGCCTTGAAAATCTCACAGAATACTGTTTCACCAAAAGAGTATGGCATGACTGAAAACCGACCAATTAATCCGAAATGTCCGTTATAAATCTGAATGAGATAGAGAGTTACAGCTCAGGTGGGAGAATCTGTTGACCCACCAATTATTCATTATGCTCCCTACAAATCCATTCTCAACATAAAAGTGAAAAGAGAAAGGCAGGCCTATGTATTATGGGTATTAGGATTGATTAAGCTAAATACTGTACAGGACAAAACTAAAAAAAAAAAAAAAAACATGCTAGAGACTGTAAAAGACTTGAGACTGGGGGGTGGGGGGGGGGTTACCTTCCAGCAGCATAACGACTGGAACGGCAATAAAATATGGTTCCACAAAGTATTAACCAAGAGACTTTGAATCCATATGGTTGGCACACTTCAGATTTTTATGTGAAAATATTAATTTCCTTCCACTTCACAGTGATGTTCTGCTTTTTGCTGGGCTATCATATAAAATTGCAATAAAACCCATTAAAGTTTGTAGTTGGAGCAGGATCATATGTGCAAAGGTTTCCTTTAGTGAGGCGCTGTATTTAAATACTGCAGTGAAGTGGGATGTGTGTGACCGGCAGGTGAGTGCAGCGAAGGCAGCAGCGTTGAGAAGTCATGTTGGAGGATCGGCCTGAAGGTGGCCTGGGACATCCACACACCTGGCCTGATGCTGCCGCTGGAGTCCGGAGACTGCTACTACATGAGAGGTACCGAGGCTTTTCCGAAAACACGGAAACACACATGCACATGTTAACATGTATTCACCACCATGTCTGAATACGAGAAGAGGAGACTTTCATTACTCTGGGTTTTAGTGTTTTCTTGTACCTTGTCCCAAATGACCCAAAGCAGCGGGATGTACTTCACTCGCACTTTTTCTCTGCTGCCCTCATATTTCTAATTCTCTCTGCAAGAGAAATGGAACTGAGGGGGTGTGTGTGTGCGTGTGTGTGTGCTTGTAAAGAAGGCAGAGTGAGTAAAAGAGAGGTTTCCTGGCCCTGAACACAGGACTTTAAGGTTCCATGAAATTGTGTGCATTAGAGAGGTTAGGAAAACCAAATGTTATTTTTTGAAGTCCTGTGACCCATTGCTGACTACGTCTCTATGGGGAGAACAGACAGCAAGCCACAGGGGTGTAAATCATGGCTTAATGCTTTTGGCTGCGGCAGACACCTCCACCCTCCTTTTTTTGGTCCCCTGGGCCCATCCAGGCTCGCTCATATTTTCTGAGTGCAAGGACATTTATCCACATCACAGCAGAGGCCTGTATGTGTTCAGATGTACAAGAAGTGAGGAGTCCTGCTTGGATGGATGATGCCTTTATAAAGGCACCCTTCTTTTGTAAAGATTATATTTCTATGCTTGATAATTTCTCATATTTTAGTATAGAATTACTCTTTATTTTACTAACATTGACAAGACATACATTTTATTTGGCGCTTTATTATATCTAAAACCTTACAGGCCTACTTCTAAGGGTCTTACTTAGAAACAAACAGTCCATCACAACAAGCTGGATCATCGTTGCTTGTAAAACAATGAAATTATGTTCTAATTTTTGAAATTTCTGTGTCATTCAGAAATTTCTGTCACAATGTTACTAAGTGCAACCATGCATGGTACTGTGGTGACTGGCAGTGATCTAGCTTTTCTGATGATTCTCTTGTTTTCAAAATGTTATGTTCAATTCACCTTCATATGTGAGAAACAGATTTTTGACACTTTATTGGAGACTTTCTTGCTTTACCGTAATGCCAAAATTACAGATACAGGCTCAAATATATGCATACATCCCCTACCAAGCTTGTATTAAATGTTCCTTAGCAAATTTAACAGGAAGCACATGCATTTTAAATCCACTGGCAAAGTTGTTGCATCATTTTGACTGAATGTTAGAGTGCTCTTCTTACTAAAAATGTGAAGTCCATTTAAATTTGTTGGTTTCCTGACAATAACTTGGAAAAATGTTTCATTAAAGGCTAAACTATTTGGATTTAACAACTGCCATGCATGGTAGTAGTAAGATTACGTTGAGTTTTTTTTTTCTGCTACCAGAGTTTTTGTCTATCTGTAATCTGTCTCTAAAACTATCTATAGATCTATGATAGTTGATTGTTTTTTTAAGGGAGATCTTTAAAAGATATTAGGTAGTATAGTAGCCACACCAGCATTTACTTTGGTTATTGAGTTGCTACCACTTTAAGCCATATTTTTCATTTGTATAATGGACCTTTTAATAAGTGCAGAGGGACACGGGTAGTAAATTGCTTCATGCTGGGAGGAATCTGCTTTCCAGAGCCATCTGCATCATCATAAAATATTTAGACAATAGACATATTTATAAAGCATAAAACCAAATTAGGTGGTTAACCTCCTATAAAGTGAACTTTTTAATTCACCTCAAACAAATAAGCAGAAATAGGATGAATTTGATGATCATTTGATTGTTTTTATCATGGAGCGCCACTGTCTGCCAATATTTAGCTCGACAGGGCTCCAAACCGACCTTCTTCAGCAGGGGATTTACAATAAAACTGTCAGTTTAACGCCAGCCATGATAATAGAGAGATGGGCTGCTGTGCAGACCATTCTAATGGGAGTTGACTGTCGCGGATCAGTGGGGATTTATGCTCCACTTGGTGAGTACGCCCCTGAGAGGCCAACTGCTCCACAATGATAGCAGCTCGCGCCATTCTCGGCCGTCTGTTGCTTTGTCGGTCTACCTGAATGAAACACTTGGCATGGCGCTCCAACACATGCACTCAGCTATAAATTTTCAGAACTCGCATTGCTCAAAAATGCATCACGCATGCAGTTCTTTGGCGCAGCACCCCTCCCTCATCCGAAATCCTCACATTCGAGGCAGACACAACCAAAAGCAGGTGTTAAAATATATTGAACTTGTGTTTTTTTTGTGACATACACCCCTTGATAAGTAGTTTTGCTGTATTAAAAGGAAACTACAAAGGTGTATAACCACATACGCCATTATATAATTTCAGCACCATTTGTCGGCGGCTGGCCCTTTTGAACTGCTAATGTCTAAGCTGCTGGAGGCAAATTGAATCACCATCATTTCCGCCCAAATGGAATTTCAGTGGTTAAAAAAGAACAATGCAAGTCTTGACACCGGGTCTGTTCAATAATCTGATTTCCAGCTCCCAATGCACAGGGGGGAACTGCAGAAAAGAGTTGACCCAATATATTTAAAAGCCTGCTTCCTGGAAAAGGAGGACAAGTGGCAGCAGGCACAGGGGTTGAAAGAAAGATAAATATTTATTACAGTTATCGAGTTTGCCTCGACTCCCTCCTGATCCCACTGGCTGCATTAGAGGCGCCAAGAAAAGAGCAGATTGATGGAGATAATTTGTTATTGGATATAAACAGTTTTAAAGACGCAGAGTAATTCTGCCCAGAGACCTAATCCTTCACAATCTCATCAGGGTGAAGAAAACACCGGCAAGTTGTTTTGTTTGTCACCGTCTTCTTCTTCTTTTTGTTTTTCCCCCCCATCCTTCCACCAAACAATAATATCTTCTTCCTAAAGCATTTGGCTGTTTGACTTTCAAATCACAGGCATTAGCTGGTGTACTCTTGCTCAAGGCGGGTGTAAATATGCACATGTGCTGTGAATGACAGCTCTGTCATGGCTAAATTAATTATTGGTAGGAGGCAAATAATGGCAGAGCTGAGAAACATCTATACACACAAAGAAACACATGGCAGGATACACAGGAAACAGCGCTAAGGCCTCACTGTAAAGCTTGTGTGATATTGGACAAATGTTTGCTGGTATGGCGCTTCCATCTTGACAGATTGAGTGAGATCTGGTTCTGTTTGGTAATTAAAAATTATATTACAGTGCTCTTCCCTCTATCTGAGTCGATGCCGGGCCGATGGGAATCTGTCCGAGTGTACAAGTTGATTTAGTCTAATTCACTGTTCGCTTTTCATCTGTTTTTCTGTTGTAATATCTCCCTTTTATTCCCATTAACAATCAATTCCACATCAATATGCTCCTTTCAGCATCGAGGATTGGCACCTTGTTTTCTGGTTTGGTCGTTTGCAGCGATGATGTCGGTTGTTGTGCTGATGTTTTTTTTTCTGCTTGTTGTTTTTGCCAGATGACCTGAACAGCACCCACCAGCACTGTGTCCTTGCTGGAGAAACGGCACGTTTCAGCTCAACTCACAGAGTGGCCGAGGTGAGACATCAGATTAAGGAGCTTTTAATTTGCTCTGAAAATAGTATGTAACCTGCTGCTAGTTTTACTAAGGAACACAATTATTATCAAATAACGATTAATCTTTTTTTCCCTGAAGATTTGCAATTTTTTACATTTATTCATACCTTATTTTAATTTTATAAAAGAAATAGTCTCTATTTTTTAATTATTTATTTATTACCCTGTCTGATTTTCCTTTTTATAATTATTTGTACACAATTTAATATATTTTATTTCAAATACAATTTGAGATTTATTTTTTGTTTTCTATGGAAAAAAAAGGCAAACTTTTGTTAAATTATAATTTATTAAAAAAAGAAAATATTAATTGTTTTAATTTGTTTTGACATACATTATCAGCTGTTACAAAGCCACATTTGATTAATAACATTGTGTAGCTCCTTCGTGTCGTGGTGTTGTTTGTGACACTGGTCTCGTTCCTATCAGTGTTCTAAGGGGACCCTGACCTACATCCAGTCACGGTGCCAGGAGGCCCTGTCCAACCTGCACACTGACCCTGAGACGGGCTCCCACAGCCTGATGACCCTTCAGCCGACAGCATTACAGCACTGTGAGGAGATTCACAATGAGGTGGGGCCACTGCGGTTGTGTGTTAACCTTCAAGTTCACATGAATACATACATTTACTTGTTTTTCGTTTCCTGTGTGTACATCTTGGGTGGTTAGTAGCTGTTTCTACATACTTTGAGCGGAATTGAAAGTTTTAGAAAGGTATTTGAATTTATTCAAAATTTTATTATTCAAATTAGCAGATTTTGTGCCAGACGAATGTGCAGAATGGCATTGTCTTCGAGAGTTCACATTTATTAATTTATGATTGTGAACCTCTCTGATTCTGTCTGAGTGGCCCCAAAGCTTTAATCCCCACCCATCTGGTAGCGCAAGCAGGTTCAAAACAATGAAGATCCATCTGCAAATAAGATGATGATGATTTAATCCGGACAGCAGAAATTGTTGTTGAATACACTGAAAGCATTCTCTGAAAATTACAGGGATAAGCGTCTAATTAAGGAAGCAAATGTATTTGTGCAAACATATATTTGTGCTTTTTCTGTCGTATGGATATAAACACTTGTGACGTATGTAAATCCAGTGCACTTACGTACATTATAATCTTTTTTGTTGACTTAATATTCTGCATGGGAAAGAAGTTGAGACAAGAATCTTACAAAGGCAGTTTAGATTACCTATATAAAATGCCATTAGTCTGTGAAACTGATGGCTTTGATTAATTATTTTTTCTGCAATTTTGGGGTCCATTCATACCTAAAACACTTAATCCTATTGGACATTTACAGTTTCACATTCTGTTAAATTGCAACAACAAACTTCAATGTATTTTCTTGTGATTTTATGTAATAGACTAACATTTTGAATAAATGTGTGGCATTTGTTTGGGTTCAATCACTTAAATGATCATTTGTAGACCCACCTTGTGTTGGCAGCTGCAGTGCTGACCTTTCTGACCGTTCTTCCTTGTAAAATAACTCAAACTCAGTCACATGAGATGAAGAGCCTCCGTTAAAATTTCCTGGTTGATTTGTAGGATTGTCCTGCATTTAGCTCCTTCCATCTTTGATCACTTTCTTCTTTCTAAGATATTCAAGGCTTATGATATTTTTTTAGCCCAACTCTGACGTCTGTTTCATAAACTCCTGATAAAGCACATTGTTTTAAACGGCTATGATAGCTTTAATACAGTTTCTCATTAACTGATCTTAGTGTTTTTTTCTGCATCATGAGAGTTTTAACTCATTCTGGGATTTGTTTAATGGCAGGTTAAAGCTCTTTGAATGGCAGAACAGGAGCTTGCCAGCTGCCCACCCTCTGCTTACCGTACTTTGTTGTTATACTTAGGGAAATGCCCACAATATGAAATTCAGGTTGCTCTCGTTTGTCTTGCCTTGTGATGGATCACAAGCCAATAGGCTCTCCATATGCTTCCTAAAGATGGAGCCGTGCCCCTGTCCTGCTTCTAACCTCTTTTCATATAAAACAATGAGTGATGCTGGCTCGGGGTTTCAAGGGATAAAGTGAGGTCAACAAAGAGAAGGCCTCAGCCTCCTGCCATATCTTGCTGCAGGCCAGCAGTTAATATACCATCTCACCTCTCACCCTTTTTACACGCCTGCGCCCGAATTGCACATCCGAGCAGACGCCAGCATCCAGGACTCTCAGCAGGATGCCATGACAGATGAGTCTGACATAAGGTTGTTTAAAGGTTGAAGACGATATTAAGTATTCAACGCTGCCAAACAACAGGGCTGCCTGTGTCTGGAGAACTGCTGCGTTGGTTCAGCTAGCAACACCTGCTAGTTAGCCACAGAGCGCCACAGGATTACCAGGCGTTGGCTTTCACCAGGAGGGTATGGCAGGTTGATTCACGAAAACAAGGAGCTTTTTATACAAGCATTAGTGTATGTGCGTGTTTGCGTGTGTGGGGGTGTGTGTTTAAGTGCTTAAGTAAGAAGGGGGTGTTCTCAGGGGCTCGGGCCTACCCTTCCCGGCTCTCGCAATGATCGATGTGGCCATTTGTTTGGAGTTGCCCATGAGAGCAGAACACCCAGCTAAATGATGTATTGTTGGTGGAGTTATTTATGATGGCGGCCCTCTTTGGTGCTTGGTGGGTGCACATTGCACAGGTCGTGTTTGACATGGACGACCGAGGAGTGAACAAGCCTGAGACACGCGGGCAACCTGACCTGAGCAGCGCCTTTGTGGGTCTTTGCTCAAAAAGTGCTAAACCACGCACCAGCTGACAGTCTACTGATGCCGTGCAGTTGAAGGAGGGTCAGGGGGGCTGGCGTTTGTCAGAGGTAATAGGTGGGGCCTGATTGTGAGGGAGTAGAGCATCTGCCATCCGTCTGTCTTCGTTTGGGAATGGAGCAAGGTGCCTAATTGAAGCAGATATTGAAGGGAGACAGAAACTGAAATAAAGAAAAGTTCCCACCTGTTTAGCCCTTTTCTCTCTGTCTCCTTTTAATCTTACCTGCTGTCCTAGTCAGTCAAATAAGTCTAACATAATACCACCACATGGCCCCTGTGTGCATGTTAGGCTTTGAAATGCTAATTCCAGACACAAATGTCTTGTCTCATTTAAAGCCACTATGTCTCTTCCCAGGTGGGCGTGTGACAGAGAGCCCTGAGGGACCCCCACCCCACATATGAGCTATAGTAAATATTGAAGGAAGGGAATAGACTTTTTTCACATCTGACAGAAAGTAAACTGAATAAAGTGTGTTTAGCCTTCCAGTGTTCGTTTTAGGGTCATGATGCCTCCTGAGGTTCTCTACACATTTTCTTGTGTTTTTTTTTTTTTTATACCACCATAAAGATTATACAATTACTGTATTCTCCCGCTCCTTATTTGTACTTTGTATTTATTTTTTAAGATGTTCTTGGGCTATAGTGGCCTCTGTTTCACCTTATTTGTTGCTAAATTCAAGGATTGTGCAGTAGTGTTACTGACGTTCTTCATAATAATATTGGGAAATAAAACAAGAACCGTTTATTGCTACAGATATAAATGAAAAAGGTTCACGTTATTTTGTGCAGTCATACCCTTGCAGATATACACCCACTCTGGCAAGTGTGTGGTAAGTAGTGGGGAGACTCACAGAGAGTTTTGGGAAAGCAGTTATTCTGGCTCTTGTGTGAGGAGGCTGGGATTGGTAAACAGAGAAGGGCAGAGAGGGATCGATCACACTCTCATCAACCCTCACCTCAGGGCCCCGGCCCCGGAAATTGATTGGACCCGCTCTGGGAATACTGTGAAGGTGTGAAGAAAAAATATAATAATTGTGCCTCATTAAATGGGGGGGGAAAAACGAGGTTTTCAGAGTTTACCAGCAGAGATGCCATAGTGGGTGGTCGCTGGACTAATTTGAAGCTAATGTGTAGTTAGTGTGTCCATCACCTGGAGAGATGACAGCGACTGCCGCAGGGGAGTCACCCTCCCTTACCATCTCAGACGAAAAACTCAGCCTAACAGCCTCTCCTCTTTTTTTTTCGCACAGACTTTCGATCTGTCTGCACGGAAAGGTGGCATTTAGTCCGAGTTTCCTGCCTGGCAGCTCTCAGCTGGGTGGCCACACTCCAAATACCAAATAGCCGGCGCTCCTCAGTTGCTTTTAGATGGCCTGCTTTGTGGTTGCCTCTGGCCTGCGCTGTGGGGGACAGGCAGCCGTGTCAGCTCAAAGTGGAGACACAGGTTGGTTTCTTCCCACCAAAGGACAGGCACACAATCAGAGAGATAGAAGGAGGGACAGCCTGGGAGAAAAGGACGTCCGATATTGGCCCTTGCGGCTTTGTTGTGTGTTTGAGCTGTAGTGATCGAAGGGGAGTGGATTTGGAGTGTGTTGAAGGGACCATAAAGGATGACATTTCTTTGAAGGGTGTGTTGTATGGAGCGACTGGGAGGCTGCTGAGCAGTGCCACTGGCTGTGTATTCTCCCTGACATGCACCAGTCCTTGCATGTCATCCCCACTGAGATCAGAGCCTTTTGGGAGTAAATGGCAGGATGACTCTGTGCACAGCTTCTACCTCAGACAGCCCTCACTCGGGTTGTTTGTGTAAATAGTTCTTGTCCTTTGTTGTTTTGGGGGTGATGGAGGGGAAGTTGACACTCATCTGACACAACAGTGACCACATAAAAATATCAACATTTTGAAAGAAGAGTTTTGGAAAAGATGTTAAAAACTTTTCAATGATATTTTATCTTAAGCCTGAAACAACTACTTGCATTTTCCGTTAAACAAAATTAGTTAAGATTATTACAAAGATACATTCCATTCAGACAATTTAAGTTTGCACAATTTATAGGGTACTTAAGCAGTCACTATGTTTTTGTAACAGCATGAAATTTCTACAGGAACTGGAAAATAGAGCCTTTTAAAACTAATTTATGTTATCAATCTTTCCCTTTCTTTGTATTACTAAATGTGAATCAAAGCAACAATAAATAAGACAAGAAGCTGAGTACTTTGTACATTTACTCTATTTAGTATTGAATGTAAAATATGGGTATAATCACGGCTGGGCTTTTTCTTTGTAAATTACATTGCATTGATGAACCAATAATGATTGATTGACAACATGACAATGATAGATTTGTATTAAGGAGTGTGTTTTGGTGATTCATAAAAATGCTTAATTCTAATTTAGACATAACTATTGTATGTCATCATTGTTTGTGCAAGGGCTAGGCAGAGAGGTAATGAACACACACCAACACAAAGTTGCACATAAATGTAGAATGAAAAGAACTCATTTTTGACAAATAGAAATCTGAAAATAGTGGCATTCGTTTGAATTGCAGCCCTCCTGAGTCAAGAAAACATAGAACCACCTTCGACTTTTAAAGTTGCACTAAATTTTATTTGCGGATGTAAGAGTAAATTTTTTAGAAAACCCTGTTTCCCTCCACTTCCCAGACTGTTACTTTGTGTGTGTCTCTCACATAAAATCTGTAGTGAAGTACATTAAAATTTACATTTGTAACATGACAGCATATAAAAAAGTTCAAGAGGTATAAAAACTTTTGCAAGGCACTGCATTTTGGGACTTGAAAAGTTGTGTTAAACACAGAATACTTTGTATGAGACATCAGATAAAATGACAAAAAGAATCCTTAAGAAGGATTTAAGTTAATTTTTTAATTCCATAGGACATTTTCGTCTGTATTATTCCCCTTAAACTCGTTGAGATTATTTGGACGTTTACAGCTGAAAAGGCTCATCTTCATCCGTTTGCTAATGCTCTGTTAGAAGAACAATAAACAAAAATAGTTGTCAGTGGGGAAACAATAGTGCTTTGAGTTCCATGTGATATACGGTCCTATTGTATGCCAGTAGACTTTGTGCTGTGCAGTTGTCTACAACAGGCTTTAATAGGGTTTGTATTGTTTTGGGTGAATGCTGCTTCCTGGGACGTTTTGGGGGAGGAGGGCAACTCAGCACCTTCAGTTGATGCTGGCAACATTCGGAGCAATCTCTGACACACACACTCACATGGCCATGTTCCGCAGAAACATTACCAAAGCCACTCACACACTTAAGCAGACAGGTACAAGCAGAGGCGCAAACACACCGAAGCTCGCTTAGCACAGGCCCAAACTGACAAACATGCAAGCTGAACAACATACGCAGAAGTAGCAGGGCTACACCTGGCTACGCGTAGCATCCTTTCCGAGGATTAATTCAGCACTTCAAAAGAGCAGGAAACAAAAACACTCCAAGCAGAGGAGAGAGGAAGGGGGGTGGCTCAGCAGCAGACACTGTCAGCTCCAGACGGTGCAGCAGAGGAGGGGAAGATGGGTGGGGTTTTCAGGTGTGCTTGCTCCAAGGTGCACAGATCCGTTCATATACATTATTTGGTGCAACTGTGTTTTTTTGTTTCCGACTTTGTGTCTTTAAAAGAAGTGAATGTTTGTTATCTATGGCTGGAGCATTTATGATTATTAATTATAGTCTATGCCATCAGTGCTTTACTGCAACATGGAGGTTTTTATTTTTTAGCCATTTGTGTGCAAATTTGTTGCTGTGCTTAATGTCATTGTCCTTTTATTCCAGCCTTCAGCTGTTGGACTGATGTTCACATGTTTTTTTCTTGAATACTTTGGTAAATAGACTCGTGATAATAATAATATTTTTTCTATTGTCAACCTTGCTGTCATTCTGATGGGCCTTTCACCTCATGGATCATTACTATCCATCTTAACCTGATTGTCTAATGTGTCCTTTAAAAAAATATTCTCTGTGTTGGAGGACGGTCTCCAAATGGTATGGAAATGTCCTTAGAAACATTCCCATATCAATATTTAGCAACAATGCTTTCTCGGATGTCAGTGAAGATGTCTTTCATTGCTGTTGTGTAAATACACATCTTATCGCTCCAGATAAGCAAACTACTAAAACCGCTTTTCTAGAGATATTCAAACCTATACTAAGTTTTTGCTTCTTTCAATAAACAACATAACCTGGTGGCTATCAATTAGAAGCACTTAACTACTGGATTCTGCAATGTGGAATACAAATGAACACACATCTGCTGCTGTTATTTCCCATAGATGCTGTATGACACTAGTGTCCAAAAATATTCATACTTTTTTCCCCACATTTTTTCACATTCCAACCATAATCAATATACTTAATTCTGATTTTATATAATGGATGCACAAAGAGGTGCAAATATTGTACAATATACAGTTTTCAAAACATTCTATAAAAAATCTGAAATGTGTTGGGTGCATTTAAACCTAAATTTACCCTCACTTTTAGAATCACCTTTGGTTGCAATTTCAACTACAAGTCTTCTAAGATCTGTAGCTACCAGTTTTGCACATCTACTGCAATCTATGTTCAGAGTTGTTGCGCTGTAAGGACTAACCCAGCTTTAAGTCTTTTTCAGAATCTAACATCCATCTATTATCTAACTTGCTTATCCTTGCAGGGTTGCAATGGAGACTCAACATCCAACATTTTTTATGCATTATAGCCATTTTCCATTCCTTTAATTCTGACAGCTTCCTCAGCATTATACTGCCATGATTATACTGTATGTCATAGTAAAGACAGTGTCTTCAGAGTGACCTAAACGTTGCATTTCAGTTTCATCTGGCCAAAGGATTTTCTGTGTTGCCTACATGATTTGTGCCAAACAACTAATGGGGATTCTTACAGAGGTATAATGGGTCTCAGGACTTCTTTGGATTTATTATCTAATTTCCTGTTGATGGTCATCTCTTGGTAGATTTACACTTGTGGTATATTCCTTCCATCTTCAGATGATATTGAACAATGTTCCATGAGTTCTTTAATGTTGTGGAAAAATATTTTATAAGCAAATTCAGCTTTACATGTCTCCACAGCTTTACCCATGACCTTTCTGCTGTGTCTTCAAGATGCTGCATGTTCACAAATGTTTTCTAACACAACTCTGAGACCTTCACAGAACTGCTTAATTTATACTGGTGGACCATTCACCATTAAGGTTACATTATTTGAGGGTATCAGACTAATGGGGACTGAACAGAAACATAAGCCACATCTTTATTCAGGTTAGCCTATTTGTAATCATTGTGCCATTTTTATCCACTTCATTTTTGTTTAAATGTCAACCTGTAAAATTATATAAAATACCAATCTAGACTAAAGTTTATTATTGGAACATGACAAAATGTGACTAAACTAAAAGGGTGTGAAACTATTTGTATTCTTAAAGCATTCCTCCCTACTCCTATATTTTGGCTTAATTTTTGCTTAAAAATGTTTTAAAGGAATATGTAACATGTTCATCTCCATAATTAGTTATAACAATAAACTTTATTTGAGAAATATTTATTTCAGATGTAAATACAATACAGAAAAAATACAGTAGGCTGTTTTTTTATTTTATAAATTTAAATAAAATATTGTCATCGCTCCATTCCAGTAGATGGGGGCATTGCACATCTAAACAATGCTTGCCAACAGTCATAAAAAAGACGCAGAAGACGTCGGCATGTTGTTACACGGCCACGTCAGAGCGTAGGGCGGCTATCAGGGGAAAGTGGAGGTTATCACTTAATTATTATATCACGAGAAATTTTAGGGAAGTAACAGCGGGAAACAAGAACAAAATACGGTAGCTTCGTGGCCAAAGCGGGAGACTTGACCCTGTCCGTGGTTTTATATGCAGCGGCAGTATAGCTCCGTAATGTTTCGTCTGCCGCTCGCTAGGCACTGGCGGGGTTTAGGCACTCTGTGAGTAAAAACTGTTGGCACGGGCTTTAGGTTTAGCTTGTCAAGGTAAGGACCACCTGTTAGAGCCTTCATCAGTTTTTCTTGCTTGTTGAGGGCACAAATGGGTCTTTCGGAAGTTGTATTCAGCTCCTTCCCATTGCGCTCTTCCTTTTTTTTGTCATATGGGAAGCGATGCAGACTCGCACCACTGTTTAATTTTATTAAATTGAAGCCGACAGTGGCTGATGCCCATTCTACGTGGTCACGTGCGTGGCCGTCTCACAAACACACTTAGCTTCCCGTTAGCTAAGTACAGCATAATGGCAGAACTGATACAACTTCTACACCTTGACGCCTGTCTGCTACACAGTCTTACGTTAGCTAAACAGATCAATATGCAATGTGTACTGTAATTGACATACACTAAAGATTTTATTTTAGCAGAAAAGGCTTTGGACTAAAATGTTACTCGTGTTAGCCACTCTAGCTAGTACAGCCAGTTGTACTAGCTAGAGCTAGCTGTACTAGCTGACTAGTACAGCTAGTCAATCAACCATCGCTGTCTTCAGGGAAGCGCTGATTAATAATCGAGAAATAAATATCAAGCCTGGAAACTTGATATCGTAACGGACTGAATGTTATGTTTTTAACATAATCTTTGCTCGTCTTGCGGGGCGCCGGCGGTTGCCACGGTAACAGGTGTGCTTAAACTACAAAGAGAGAGTAAAAAGGTACACGAGTGGTTTTGAGTTGATCACCTGTTCGGGTTATTTTACCTTTGTTTACCTTTGCTGTGGCGCATTACAGCCGCTGTAGTTTCTAAACGTTGGACTAATGACCTCATTCACAACAAAGATCAAATAGAACAAATATATTTCATAAAATTTTAACAAACAAATGGCTTCTACCACGGCAATTATGTGAAATTAAATTAATTATATCCCAACTTCAGAAGATTTGCCTTTACCTTTACAGAGCTCTTTGGTTCCTCCTATCAGTCTGTAGCTTCTCATATTGAAGTCACCAAACCAAATTTCAGATCTACCATAAGTGACTGACACCTGCTGGCCTCAGGTTTGCAACCAGCTTGTGACTGAGAAACCAGTAACCTCCTCCCAGATGATGACATGAACTTGTTAGTTCCTCTGTCCATTGTAGTAGCTGATATATTGTGAAAATCCGGTAGAAATGATGCACTAATCTAGTCATGTTTGCATAGAAACAACGCGCCGCGAGGCTTTGTGAGACTTGCGGTCACTTGGGTCGGTTGTGGGCGGAGCTTGGTAAAGTCCATATCATAGAACAGACCCAATTGAGTCAACAACCCAGCATGCATTGCGCATTTGAAAAAAATGACGACCTCCAAGGGTGTAAAATATACCAAAAGATATTATTTTTTTGAAGTAATTATGAGAGTTGACATATCAAAAACATAATATTTTTAAGTTAATATCAAAATGACAACATATTTATTTATTCCAACCATGGATTCGTTTAATTGTAATATCCTACAATTAAATGCTTTTGTCCTTACATGCAACACCAAAAGAAGATAATTATTCTTTAATTTTTTTTCCAGCATGAGTTTATTTAGAATCATAGCAAATTTCAGCCTGTCTGAGTCCATATGTGTTTAAGGTAGTAAAAATTTTAGTGTTTGCATGCCGTTGGTATTTCTCATTGCTTGTTTGTGTTTCCATAGGTGGAGTTCGAATGGCTGCGGCAGTATTGGTTTCAGGGCCAGCGTTACGCCCGCTTCTGCAGCTGGTGGACCCGACCGATGGAGCAACTGGAGAAGGACTGGAAGCTCATGGAGACCATGGTAAATCGGTTTCAAGACACACTGCCTGTCATGTCACTGCTTAAGAAAAAATAGAACAGAAACACGCTGTACAACAAACTACAACTCCTTCAAATTCAGTAAATTTTAAACGAGTACCACCAAAACTATTAAATACACTATGTTTACATGTTTTTAAACATTAATTAATCTTAAGTCAATTAATTAAGATTTGTTAATTGATAAGAAGTACTGTATTTATTTATGGTAGTCCTAATTATGAGGATCCATTTATAATAGGTAATTTAAAAATGGTAACATATGGTATACTTTGAATAAATAACTTCTATTCAGTAGTAATAATCAGATTAATATTATTTCTATTATTAGACTACATACAGTTCAGCCCAAAACTATTCATATCCCTAGCAAATTTTAATGTAAAACTCTCCTCATTAAACCAATAAATTATAATTTTTGGTAAGAAATGAGACACTTCCAAAATATAATAATATAACATACAGAAATATATTTTAAAAATATTGTTTTTATTTACATCTTTACAAAAATGGCATGTGAAACATTTTAAGCCATTGTCAATATTTATTGGGAAAATGTTTATCGGCTCTTTTTGTTGCTTACCAGCATTTTGCAGGATTCCATTGGTATTTAAATGATTTGGTTTTTGGTGATGAGCTTCAACTGTAAGCGATCTACTGTCCAGTGATGCTCTTTGGGAGGGAATAAATGGTTTTTAGCTGCTCACCATGCAAGCTCACGTTGGAGGCATTGAGCTTAAGACGATTTTTAAATAAAAAATATGCTACAGCTATTTCTTAAAGAAAAATAAAAATAAAAACAGTAGGATTGGAACATCAATTTACAGTTAAGTCAGTACATAGCAATTATGCTGTTGGTTTATGCCTCCATTCCGTTTTGATTTGAAAAGTTTATCTACTGTACTTTCCATATGTACTCTATTTGATTATGTTTTCCATACCCAGACACGGGAAGCAGCAGGGGGCACTCTTGCATCACTGTAGCAGCTGCTTCTTCAGCGGAGAGTGGAGCTCTTCTTTTCCTCCCTGCAGTCAGTCTCTCTCCCGCTCCTGCTGTCTCTGGGAGCTCTCGGTCTCTGTCAGTGTCGAGCGCTGAGCAGTAATCACATCTAATGCTCAGGCGGGGATAAAGACAGGGGCTGGAGGGGAGAGCGGTGCCTGTGCCGCTGCTGCTGCTTGGCTCTAGCAGCAGGCCCGCTCTGTCTCAGCCAGCCGGAGAGCCTGACAGAGAGTGGGTAAGGGGGCTTCAGAGCTCCACCTCTGGGTCCAGAAGAAGTGTGTGATTCGGACCGGTGTTCGGGACCGGGCATTGCTAAAGTGGAAAGTTTCTTGTGTCGGTATTCTTTAGTAATTTTGTGCTTTTCATTGGAAAACTTTATATGATACTGTAAATAAAGTTGAAATTCTTTTAAGTAGAAACATAACACACGTGGCAATATAATTTCTCTGCTATTTTTCTTTTTTTAAAACTTGAAATTACACTGTCGTGTTTATTAGAATAAATTAACGTAATTTATGTTTTTGCCTAAATAATTTATTTTTGTTACAATGTCAAAAAAAAGGCAGCATCTCCTCTGGAGAAAGAAATAGATGTAAAAGAAACACACCAAAAAAAGGGGAAAAAACACTGGCACAGCACACAAAGGTAACGATTCTCTATTGTGATGAAAGACAACATTATTGCTTTTGCTAGCAGTATTTACATACATGCATCGACCTCAGACACGCTGATGAAACAGCACTTCATAAATATGGCTTATAGATTTCTCTTTTGGAGCTTTTGATAGCTAAGGCTTTTCTGCCGTTGGATTAAAACACATTTCCCTAAATTACTTTGAGTTATTTAAATAATGGCGGTCTCTCCTGCAGTCCCCTATATTGGCATATATTTTACATTTTGAAGCTGGCAATTGACAGCGCCGTCTAATTTGGTGAAATACGAGTGACCTAGTGTGAGCAGATGCTGTTTACCATTTATTTATTTACATATTTTGGTTGCCTGCGGAGTAGATTTTAATGCGACGCTATTTTTTTTTTTTTAGTCAAATCTGATATTGGTGTGGGTATTTTAAAAAACCAAATACGTGTCTATTTAAATAGGCTTTATAAAATGACACCGTATTGTTTTATACACTGTGCTGTAGCAATAAAAGGGCCTATTGTTTCATCCTGCTAAAATAGTAATACAAACCGCCAGACTTCCTTGCTTTATTGTCATATTTAGCAGCAGCGTTGTGGGATGCGCTGGGCTGCGTATGCGTTTGTTAGTCTGTATGAAGAATATTGCAATATGGAGAGACTGGCTCCTGTATGTGGATACTGTCTCTCCCTGGGGCTCCCTCTCTGCTCCTCAGCCTGTTGTCATGCAAATGCTCATCCTTCTATTTGAATGACATTCTGATAAAATACATAAATAAATGTATAAAGAAGCAAAACAAAACGAGTCCACCGGCTTGCTAGGCACCTCTGTTTTTTTCTTTTTTCTTTTTAAGACTCCTGAATAATCTTCAAATGTACTTCACGTGAGAGCGCAGCATAGTGATAATGTGTGTAAAGGTAAAGGCAGGTAAAGGTTGTTTCGGGCAGGTGAAAGAAGGGCAGGAACTGAAAGGCTTCTATGTTCCCCTGTGATCCAGGGTGCTGGATTCTGTTTAGACCCGCCTGGCTCCGAGCCTTGCGTTCCCTCAGGACTCTGCTATCGTTGGAGTCGTACAATAGTGACATTTCCTTAAACTAGCAACAATGAATGGCTTCTTTGTGAGTCACAATAGGCAAAAGATCTTGGCTCTATGCAGAATATTTTAAATACCGGCGTGGTATTTTTTTTATCTTTCTTCTTTTCACTGTAGGGAGAGAAGCGATGGCGAGCTCATAAGCACATTTCTCTCTCTCTCTTTCTGTTGTCCTTTTTGCTTGTGTGTGTGTGTGTGTGTGTTTGCGTGTGTTTGAGCAAGCCATTGATGTTAATGTATGCACTCGGCATGACTTTAATTGATTTAGCAGCTCTGCTTGCACAGTACAGCTTTTTCCCTAATTTGTCACTTTTCTGACTTCTGTGGCTGCTCATCTCCCAACTTCAAAAGCCAGCACTTGCAAAGAGATTTCAATGCACTCCGTCTCCTTCTTCTTCTTCTCCTTCTTACTCTCGCTCTTTATTTCTCTAGTTCGCCCTCTTTCTTTTCCTCCATCTCACCATATCTCTGCCCACCCCCCAACCCCTTTTCATTTGACAGGAGAGCGAGTCTTGTAGATGGAAATCTTTTCAACGCATATCAAGGAAATTAATCCACTTTCATTATAAACGGGATCCACACTGTTGAATACATTTGTATACTTCAAGACGTACAAAACAGGAAGTGGTGTCGGGGCCGCGTCTCCCTCCGCTCCGTTCACCCAACCTGTCAGTCCCTGTTTTCTGACGGTTTGGTCACAAACAAACACACTCGTGAGCTACATTATCGCAAAGCTCTCTCTGATTTATAATGGAGGCTAGCTTTTATACATTTGTGTGTTTGCGCAGGGATAATGTTTGGTGACCATTTCAACCCCCCCGCCAAACTCCTCACTGTAATAACAGTTCTCGGAAACAATTCGGGCTGCTGAGGTGGGTAGCGCTTGCAATCATACGCGGCCTGGCCCGGCCGCCATCAAGAACTGATTAGGTTATTGAGCAAACGTGCAGACGAGGGGGTGGGTGGAGAGGGTGTAGAAAGAGGGATGGAGAGTCTGTAGAATCAGAGGAGGAGGTGGAGAGAGGTGAGAGAACGTTTGTGTGCGGGGGCGTGTGTGTGTTGGGGAGGTTTTGGAGAGGGTGGGGGTGGGGGGGTCAATGTAAATGTTATTGCTGTGTGAGCTCATTTGATCAAAGTCCTGGAAAGGTTAAGCGAATCCAATCTGGTTTTGTATGGCAGAGTGGAGACACAGGCGCTGGGGAAGAAACCCCCAGGACGGAGAATGGATTATCATATTGGCGCTGGAGAAGCAAGGGCCTCCGACGGACAGTTTACTCTGCCCGTAATGCGTTTAGACAGCAATTGGCCTTAATAACCTTTATTGACTTCAGCGGGTCAGTGCCAAGAATCTAATTATCAAAGTGTATCAATTTCGTTGGGGTTTAGAGTTGCACCGCTCAAAATAATTATTTTAAGGTCGGACTGGGGCAATTAATCCCCTCTCTCTTTATTTGATGGCTTTGTAAAACATTATAAATGTTATGGTTTCCTGTTGTGCTAAATAATTTTACAAAACATTTTTTTGTGTGCATGCGTGTGGTATAAATTTTTCTAGATAGCTTCCTGGTCCAGGTGAGGTGGAAAAAAGGCAGTATTCTTTGTTTTTCTCTATTTTTTTCCTTTACAGCTGCATGACGCAGCAGATGTTTCCCAGCACTCATTTTACTTTTTTACTTGCACAGAGTTTTATACCCACTTTAAATGCACACATGCAACCCAGATTAATTATAAGTGTGAACTAAGCAGTAAACTGTTTAAGGACCGTTTTTATTGCTCATTATGAAGCCATTTATTATCTCTAACATTAAATCACACCGTGTGTATGCGCCGTATTGTTTTGCGTTTAGAGCTCTGTCCTCAGTAAATAGGCTTATACGTTTATTTTATTCCGATTCTTTGTGGTTCTTATGCGCTGACGGTGTGTGTGAAGGGGTGTGCGGGTGTTGATTTATTTGTAACCATCAGTGTTTCTGTTTGTGTGTCCACAATGTGAGTGTAGGAAGTAAATAGTGCAGCTGCAGAGTAGTTTATCCTTCCCTGACAGCCAGTAAGTGCTCTTACCTGGATAGGAGTCGCTGTTTTTCCCCTTATCGCCGAACATAGACTGGAGGCCCTAATCCACACGTTCATTACTGTGCGGCCTTGTTTATCCACAGCTCTTTATTAGCTTGCTTGCTTTGCCCTATTTAGACAGAGCTGTGTAAGAAAGAAATTACTCCGAGATTATTGTTATTATTCATTTAAAGAGGAAATATATGGCTGATAATACATTTTACATCACACAGCGGCTCATGTTTGGAAGCATGAAAAAAGAAAATGAAAAGAACCAGGAAGAGATGCGGAGAGGCAGAGCAAGAAAAAGAGGGGAGAAAATGTAGCGGTGCGAAGGTATTTGCAATTCTCTTTGAAGTCCCTATTCAACAGGGTAAGCTGAATTTTTCGGCAGTGCCTGATAGTGTTTCTTCGTAAACGCTTAAACCCCTTTAGAGAATTTCCATGGGCAGATATACGCGGTGGCTTGAAGGGAGCGTTTATGTTACCTGGAGCCAATGCAGCCCGCAGCTTTGTACCTAAAGATGTACACTAGTGTTGAATGGAATCCCGCAGAGGTTTGTCTACGACAGAATCTCACTGCAACATCGCTGTAAGCCGGAGTGGGGAGGGAAAAAAAGGGAAAATGAAAGCCCTGAACAGCTTTAACCCTGTCACAGTATTATGGCTGTGCTCGCATAATGGAACAAAAACACCAGTGTCCATTTTGAGAAGTTTAAAACAGGCATGAGGCGGTATTAGAATCTCATGGTGTGATGGCCTTTTGTGAAAGATGAACAAAGACACTTTTTCATAGTGTCTTTGATATTTATACAGAACAAACAAAAATTATCATCATGTTATATGTGTGTTTAAAGCTCAAATGCAGCTAATATTAATACTGCTGCTAAAATAACATTATTTATAAGTTGTACTCTAAGACAGATTTCAGCAAAGCTATAGGATAAAAATAACACAATTGTTAGTTTAGTTTTTTGACGTCTATTTTATAAAAAAATTTCAGACACTGATTTTCCACCAGAATTCATTTTATATTTATTGTTTTACTAAAGCCAATGTTGTGAAATCTAAAATTTGGAATTCAGAAAAAATAAGCAGAAAAACAACTTGAGTGAAATGTGGCATCTTATAAAAAACCCCAATGGATTTTATACATTCGTATTCAGTTTTGTTATTCTGTTCTTTATATAGTAACAAGCTAATATGTTCATTTTACCAAGTTGTGCTGCTGGTAGCTTGCCAAATGTAGTTAGAGACTACATTATCTTTATAAGTTTGACAGGTTGTGGCACATTTTGTGTTTCAACACAGTGATGTGTTGAGTCCTGACATATTTTCACAATTTGTCATCCTAGCAAATGGTGGTAAGAGAATAGAGGAGAGTAAATCCTTCTTGTCAATTTGAGTAAATAATTGCCTTTGGCTCATTATCATACTAATGAAAAAAGAAAAAGTGATTTGGTCTTCCTTCAGCCTACTGCCTAGCAGTGTGCAGCAATAGGTGGGAGAGGGGTAACCCTGTGCCTTGTGTTCATAACTGGTTACTTTGTTTGGCACAAATAGTAAGAACAGTTTGAAGGTAAATTAGTTTTAAAATGGGCTTATACCTTGATAGCAGTAACCGGCCTATGTCTAGTTTCTGTTGTATGTAAGTTTTTGTTTTCCTGTTTACTATTTTGTTTGATGTACTTAAGTTATCTGTAATTTTGTGTGATTTCTGTAAAAATTATTTGAGTTTTTAGAAACTGTTCAGGTTAGGTCAAGTAAAGAACATGTGAAGAAGTTACTGCAACTGTTGATGCACCTTTTATTTTGTTAGTATTTCCAGTAAAATTAAGGTTATTATTCTGTTGTCAGAATTTGTACTATTTTATTAAAATTAGATTGTTCCAATAACTTCATGTCTTAAACTCTGTGTGGGATGAAATTAATATTTTCTGTCACATGATTAACTCAAATCTGACCAAGCTTGTTGCCCTGCTGCACCTGAGGGAAATATCATCATTATTGACTTCTTGTTTGAATGTAGAAACTGCACAGAAAGTAATGCCATTTATTTGTTTACTTTATTTACTGCCTTTGAATGGCGGCTGCGTACTGTCTTCACCTTATCTTTTCAGTGTTATTGTGAGAAGATTTATTCAAAGTTTTGTCCTCGGAATTGTAACGTCGACAGGATTTTTTTCTTTAATTCCGTCTGTGGGCTTCGAAGGCAGCTTGTCTCGTCTTCTTAGAAAACAAATGAGCACTTTACAGAGACTGATCTGCCTTATCCGCTTAGCAGCACCCTCAATCCCTGCTTTTATTTATTTACTCACTTTATTTACTTGCTTATTCATTTACTTACCTCGGTATGGATTTGGTTTGATTTCTTCCCCCCTACCCGTAGCCACTCTCCCTCCCCTCCTTTTCCTCTCCTCATCCTTGGCCCCGATCAGCAAGATAAGCCTTCAGAGGAGGGGGAGATAACATCCATTAAAGTGGTAAAGAGGACTTATGGGGCAGCCCAGATTAATCACTGCTCACTTTAATCGCATTCAGTGTGGACGGCGGCGTTGGCTGCAGGGCTCAGCTTCTTCCTGTGTCATACCATCAAAAAAAAGAGAGCCAAGAAAGATGAAGGATGAAGTGTGTGTTTGTTAAAACATGCCTTGATGGGGGAGAAAGTATAAAAAGATGAAAGAGATATTTCCGAACATCTCACAGCAATGCCCGCCCCTCTTCTACCTGACGAGAGACACTAATGCTAACCAGCATTTGACATATAATTATGGCTCTACTTTGATCCAGGTGTAATTGTTTACTCCTCTCACAGGCAATCATGTCACAGAAGTTTAGCGAAAGACATTGCCATTGACAAAAAAAAACATCATTATTTGTCATTAAGACAAGAAATTTGATTTTATGTATATATTTATGTAATCATTTTATGTATTGAAAATATAGCGTCTAGCTCACGGATATTTGCAGTGTCTTGCAATAATATTTTCCCATTTTGTCTCGTCACAAACATAGCCTTCAATCGACGTGACAGGCTAACACAAAGTGGTACATAATTGTGATCTTGGCCCAAAAGGGGCACTTGGTTTCTAAAATATTTTGACACGTAAAAATATTTTATTCTGATACCCTTTAATGAAATCTGGGCAACCAAATGTCTTTAGAACTGACCTAATAAATATGCCCATCATCTGTGCAAAATGTTACCATCAATATCTTTGAGTGACACACTTAGATGTTTGTTCGACATTAGGGAACCACCTGCTTCATGAAGACCAAAGCGCAAACCAGATATGCTAACGTTCTGAACAGGTAGTGCTAGGTTTTTTTAAGCACTGCGACCTATGCTAACAGGCCTAACAAATAAAGAATCAAATGACAAAACAGCCACTACGATAACTCTGGACGAACAGCAGAGAGTCACAGTTTAGGTGAGATAATCTGTTTAAAAGACAAGTATTAGTTGTTCTTGCATGCACGGAGGAGTAGTAAGATTGTATAATTGGTGTTAGAGAGCCATAAGACGCTTCACAAGTCATTAAGGGGAGACAGAAGACATTTGAAGGTGCTTAGTTAGATGAGACCAAAATTCTTTCTTTGTCTACGTGCTACGTTGGGTGAATAATTATACACTCTTAACTCACTGTCACCAGGGTGAAGCAAGGTGGTGGCAACACCATATTATGATGATGGAGCTAAACACAGGGTGATCCTGGAAGAAAACATGTTTTAGTCTGGAAAATACTTGACACAGAGGCAGTAGTTCACCTTTTGCCTCTGTGAACTACTGCCAGGAAAAAAACAAAACAAAAACAAATCAAGGCTCTAAACACGCAACCAGAGCAACAGTGTAATGATTCAGATTAAACACATTCATGTGGTGAACAGGCCCTATCAAATACCAAACTGAAATCCAAATAAAAATATGTTAAGAATTGAAAATATATTTTCACAGCCAGTAAGACTTGAAGTATTGGGCAATGAAGATTTCAGTCTCTACAAAGTTGGTGAGACACAAACTTTAAGACTTGGAACTAATGGCTGCAATGGGTATTTTTGCACATTGAAATTTAAGCTCTTCATTAGAAGAAAACCCAAGAAGGAAAATGATTTCTTATTGTCATTACTCTTCACAGCTAAGCACTACTTTGCAAAGTAGTGCTTCAATATATATAAAGTTTTTGGTTGCAACCTCCAAATGAGCTCTGCAAGCCAAACTGAACACAAATACAGGTCTGCTATCCAGAGCTCTGTATATTCTCTTAAACAAATCTTTTAAATCCAAATCTGAATTTTAATCAGCTCCCGTGGTTGCCATTTTTATTACTGTTTATCTCCATCTCAGATTCATCTCACATTTATTTACAGAGCCCCTAATCACAGCTGCTGTCTCTGAGGGCTTTATTTTACCCACACAGATGAAACATTAAATGAAACCAATTAATGAAAATCAAAACAGCCCACCCCAATTGCAGATTCCCCTAAAAGTGGAAGAAAAACAGTTAAAGCCTAATTAGGGACAAAAATAGAAGATAGGTGTTAGCAAGGTAATCCGTTTTTTGGTATTATGCACCAGTGAGATCAAGATCCAAAGATAAAATTAATACACTTTTGTGCGCCAGTCATAAAAACAAAAAAGGGTTGGCCATTAATAAGATGACCACTAATCAAATTGGTCAACTGATTTCTTCTAGTTTATCTTACTGTTTCTGAGCTTAAAATGTCCCAAATGCTTTTGAGTTTATTATTGCGAGTAGCTTAAGCAGAAAACATTTATAGAACCATCTGAGACCCAGTATAATGTATTCATTATTACACAAATCTTTTACCTTACTAATGTTTGCGTCAGATTTGTATGTAGTAAAAATGCATTTCCAGCTACATTTTATTGGCATCCGGGATAAAGATAAGTAAAAAGGCTAAAGGTGAATAAATTGGGCTCCCAGTTTGTAATTTACAACTTTCTGTTTTAGTGGGCTAGCTGCTTGGCTGGATTATGACCCATGTTTATCTTGGACAGTGGGCAGAGTTGCAAAGGAGGTAAAAAAAAAAAAAAAGAAGACAGAGACATCCAAAACCTGCTGTTAGTGCCATCTTTCCATGTCAAGTCATCATGACAACCATTATCCATCCGTCCTACCATCACAAAGGTAAACGTGGAATTTGTTGATCTCGACTAAGACTTTACCTGGAACTAGGAGCTTTGTGAGTGTGTGCGGAATTATGAACTATTTGAAATATCAAGACAATTTAAGTAACAATTTAACAGAATTACTAAGTGATACTTGATATTGGCAAATCATATCATTATGGTGAGTCTGATCTCTTTTACTGTGTTTGGGCAGATTTGTTCTGCTTGACAGGAAATGATGGAAAATTTAATCTGGTACAAAACTGACTTTATTCGGTTAAAGAAATAAAGCACATTATCTTAAGATAACCAGGAGGAGAGGTCAGGACAGTCATAAAGAGACAATTATAACAGAAGGGAAGAAGTTTGTTGATATTTGTGTAGTTCCAAAAGAAGCAGGCCTTATCCTATGTTTCCATATTTACAGCGTCTGGCAGTTGTACAACTAGAGTGCACCACCAAAATCAGTGTCTCTGTCTGTTGTCATAAAAAAATAATGCAGTCTTCTCATATTGGCCAATAATCACACTTCTAATTGCCTGAAAGGTCAAATGTTTGGAAGCAGTAGCAGTATCCTTGGCAAGCATCATCACAAATAAAAGTTCTCAGTAAATATGAAACAACAGTAAAGCTGATGCTGTAAACAAGATGATGGTGTACAATAAAGAGGAAGTCCAAGGAGCATTGAGTGAAGTTCTTGTCAGCGCCTTTCAAAAGAAGGCTTGTACAGTACAAGAAGCACAGCACACTTGAGATCAAACTGAAGATCTTTGTTCTCTAGTAAAAATCTGAAAAAAAATTTACAACTGTTTTGTTTTTCAACTGACAGTTCTCTGTTTTTACATTAACGGTTACATTTCTGGAGTTCAGAGTGTCCATCCTTATGCAGTGAAAGGCCATTGCTATTCCATCTCTGCAAAAAGCGATCTGATGTGTGGTGTTAAATGGGTGAGATGTAGGACAGTGTAATTAACGCTAGTCCTTTAGCGAGCCCCGCCTCACTCAGCTGGGAGCGCCCGATATAGCACTCATTAATTCCTATTTGTGTGTAATGAGAGGGTCATGTTGGAAGTAATGAATGACTCTTTTATTTGGGTGAAAGCTGCAGGGCAGCATCCTCTCCTGGCTAACGGTCTCATAAACACCTTTTAGCCACTCTCATCAGCCTCCCTGGCTGAGAACCATTCACACATGCACAAACACCCCAAACATAATGAGAGTGAAAAAGCACCTGGGTGAATGTTTCAAGAAATCTGGTATTTGGAGATGTGAGTATTCTGAATCTAATTTTTTTTCCTTTAGATTACAATCTATAAGTGAAGTATGTTTGCCAGCTTTCAGGTTTGTTTAGGGGCAACTATTCAAGAAGCATTCTGTGATTAAAAATCACTTACATTAATTCGTTTTTTTGTTTTTCTGCCTTTCCAGAACTGTCAATTGATAAGGTGCTTGATCTTTGAAAACACTGTGTTTTCAAAGAACAGATTGTTTGAAAAATCCTTTGGGATTTGTTTCCAAATGCTGATTAGATAAAGCACACTTGCAATAAAAGTTGGCCACCAAACATCATTCTTATTAGCGACTCTTTTGAGTAAAGATGAAACTAAAAATACAACCACAGAGAGCCAACACAGACACACACAAACAAAAAAGTTTTATCTGTTTGAGCTCTTGGACGTGACTACACTGTATGGCAGATTTTTAATTTATTTCGATAATAACATCCATGAAGTAACTCAGTCCAAGGAGTACCATATTCAGTCTTAATTCCTTTTACTTAATTAGATTATATCAGCGTTCTCCCAGATCTTTGAGGAATGTATACGGCTTTGTTGAACAGGCATTATTAAATGTAAAAGCTATTAGTGTGTGCGAGTTTCATGCCAGACTGTAGTAGACAGTAAGCATAAGTGAGTTCATAATCCAGTTATATTTAACTGATTACTAATGTGTGCCATTGTCTGCAACTCAACAACCAAAGCTGTGGAGGGGTTTAAATAATGCAATAAAGCACTGGATTTATTTTTACACAGGAAAACTGCAGATGACAGATTTTGATCGAAAAATAAGATTCAGAATTCATGAATTTCTTGTGTTCACAATATCTATAGATCAGCAATGCTTGATTGCTTCTGTGCTGCAATTGACTTCTTAAAAATCCCACCAAAGATGTTGACTTTTAAGGCTTCTATTAGAACCTCTAGGATCTTTTTCTCATCCAGACCTTACTTGACTTGACCGAGATTTAATTTGTCAACAGAAGGCATCTAGATCCTCTTAAAAAAAGCCTGTTTTATCTAGGAATCAATGTAGCCAGGTACACCATCAATAGACTAACTCTTTGCACAGATATAATGCTGGTCCACGTTTGCAAGCAAATGCATTTTGTTTCTATCAATCAGTCGTTATCGTTCCATAAAGTTGTCTCTGGACCTCAGTCTAATATATTTTATTCAAGTTATGGAGTCCAGCAATGAAGTCATTGCTTATTTAGTTGATGTTTTCTAGTTGCTGATGCAGGACTTGTACTAGCGTTCATCAGATCATCCTATAGATCTGGCATTGAGATGGTAGTGGCATTTTGTTGTATAACTTGCTCAACATCCCTTTGTTCCGGGAGGTTTGCAAACATACCCTATGTTTTAAACAAGGCCCTTCTCTGATGTGACAAAATGGTCTCTCTTTCTCAGCTTTTGTGAAATTTTTTTTTGTTTTTACTATAATTGCAAATTACTTTGAATGCTACCATGGGAAGGTCTATATTTGCATTTTTACTGACACAAATTTAATTGATAAATCCTTAGAACATTGGGTAAGTTGAATATTTCTGACTGCAATCCTAGCTTTGGTTAAACCAGGTTTCCCTTATAAAATGTTGCTCAGGCCTCGTAGTTTTAAGTGACTGCACAGTATGCCATGGCACGGAACCTATAATTTTAGAGATCCCAATCTGCTGCACTTAAGATACAGTCACTCTTTTTTACTGTACTGCTATAGCTAATTCACATTTGATGTAAGACATGACATTGAAGAAGGCCTGTAAAATCTCACTACTGCAGCCAGATGCTAAAACTGAAGAATCGCTACTTCCCAGAACCCACGCAGTCAATCAAAACTTTGTTAGCTGTGCATTTCTGCCCCGGCGGGCATTTCCCCTTCTTCTAAAACCAAATTCTTCTGTGTGAGCATGTCAAGATGGATGGAAACTCATTTTATTGGTTTAGCATTTTTGAAGACCTGATGTATGGTGCAATGTGAGTAACACTGTAACTCTTGGGCTTAAAAAGACTGGCTTTGGCTCCAGTCAGCAAAAAGCTTTCTACTGGCAGGAGAATGAGGCACTGATCGCAATCTGCTATCTAGCTGGAATCTAGACTCAGCTTTCATAAACTGAAAGAGAGAAAGGGGGGTTTTAAGAGAGCAGAAGGTGCTTGAGTGTCGCGCTCATCGCAAACATCTCTGTCCAGCTCTGTCTTTATTGTCCTGAATTAGTCAAAGGGCCTCTCAAAGCTTCACTGTGATGGATGGATTGCACATTCAAGCCAGTTTGCTCAGGAGGTTTTGCACTATCCTTTTTTTGCCCTCCTGGAAAACTCGTTCACACTAGGACCTATGTGATTGAGCCATTAAATACATTTGAATCCACACCCGCTCATGATAAGTCAGAGACAAAAACTTGTCCAAAAAATTAAGTACAAAAAAACAGCATGGCAAACTTCTTATATGATTTTTGTGGGTGTGTTGGATTGCAACCTGATGGCAGATTTGCCTTTTCTTCTCACACCAAAAGAAAGCGGCACAAAAGCCTGTAAGTTCTGCTTCATTTGACCCTGTGCAAAGCATATGTCCGTCCATCCTGCTCGTATTCTGCCCAAAAGATGGACTGCCGTAAGGGTCAAAGAAAGCGTCCCTGCCCACTTGAGTGTGTTACAAAGCCTTCAAACAAAATCACATGTCAGGGGTCTCTCCTTTTCGGGTCTGTCTCTATTTCTCCCCAACCTTTTGTCACTTCAAACAAGTTGCTCTGATGTTTTAGACACATTTTTCTAATGTTTTACACTCCATATAATCTGCTGTGTTTTGCAAAGCCCATTTTACTAGCTGACGTAATTGATGGCGCCCGAGACCCTGCAGAGGTCAACCCGGTAGAAAGGCCTTGGTTTCTGTCACCATGGAGATGGCAAGAACACATCAGCACACTCACTGTTACCCTCTCACAAATGCACATACACACACGCTCACACAATAATAATAACTACAATGTCCTATCGTCCATGTCAGGTTCTGAAGGTAACTTTTTTAAAATGAACAAATAAATGAAAATGCCAATAGTCTTTGAATATAATATTTTGTATGATCAGTGTGGGTGGTAGAAAAAATGTAGAAAAAACCCCAACAAACAACAAAAATCTTATGGTAGTTTCTTTGCGTCTTGGCAGATAGTTTTATTCAAGATTTTACAAACTCTCCATCATATTGCCCCTGTGGTGTAAAGCCTTTCTAATGAGATGCCAGAGAAAGTGCTTTCTGTTGCTATATGGGGCCTGTAGCAACCAACCACTGCCTCTCCCAAATAACATTCTGTGTATATATTGAGAAATTCTGAAACTGATGTCTTATTTTTACTGACGTTTATCAAAATTCTTGTTTTTATGAGTATAGGATAACAAGATTTTAAAGACCATCCCCTGGTGGTTTGATAAAAAAACAAATGTGTAGCATCAAAGAGGAAATAAAAATATCTAAATGAATAATACTTTGTGGTATCAAATTCTGATAAATCATCATTTGTGCTACTTCACAATCTAAAAATCCTTACCCTATATCTAACCATTACCAGTACGTGCCTAAATCTAATCCTGACCTAAATTCAATTCAATTCAGACCTTGGTCCTAACCCTAACCCCCCTAAACAGCACTCCTTTCTATAGGGTTTGGGATTTTTGCTTCAAGGAGCAGTGGGTTCTCACACTGTAGAATTTGTTGGAAAAATTAGCCGTACAGTGTGAGAAATAGTAAAGCACAAACACACATTCACACACATACAGAGCACATGCACTCGTACATTATCAACCAATTTTTGGGAAGTAGAGTAAATTTAATTTCAGATATTCCCCAAATTTTGAACGAGCTATGATCTTGTGACAGCAGGCAGATGGCAGAAATAATGTACATACACACATACACACACCTTTTTTTTATAATTGTGGTATAGTGTTACAGAACAGGGTACGTGGTGTAAGCGCATTTCTTTCCCAGATACTATAGTTGTTCTACCGATAAATAGCACAAAGTAACTCTGCGGTGGAAGGAAGCAAACACACACAGATCCCTTGTTCAGACTGGAAATGGCCTTGACAGGATCACAGCTCCCCTGTTGTTTATATCAGTGAGCAGAAGCTATCCATTACCCAGAGCAAGGTGCCTGATGCTTTTTTTCCCACTGGTGGTCAAAGTGATATTGGTTTCCTGTATTAAAGGGGAGAGGAAGATGCAGGCAGCTGTGAATCTGCTACACTCCCACTCCCAAGGCCAATAAAATCAGGTGTTAGAGCAGCTGGTCGGAAATCGTGGCAAAAGCCCACATTGGTGAAGTGGTGACCTCTTAAATGGGCAAGAAGAGATTGAGTTATGGAAGAATGTTGCTTGATAAAGTAAAACAAGAACGCTAAATCAGCATTTTACTGTAGATAAAATATTAAATGGTCTGAGGGAGTCCAATCAAAAATAATAAAAATACTTATTCATTGCAGTAGGTGGTGCAACAGCCATGTATTTTATAAAGAGGGTCCCAAACATGGGTAAAACTGTGCTAACCTAAAGACACTTGATAAACAGTTGTAGCTTGCATTTGTTTTAACACTGTTTACCTTTTAGTCCCATCCAGCATCTTCTGTCCAGCCTCTGGAGTTTGATGAAAGCAGAGTCAAAGCAAAGCAAAGCCAAACAGATGAGAGAAAAGCTCAGAAATTAGGAGTAGCTATGCATAAAGTGGGCTCTACATCATTATTTCTAATACGTGTGTCACACTATTGTGTTTCTGCATTGTGAATAAATATTTGCCCTATTGCAGAATTCACACTTATGGGGCCAAAAAAGACCAAAGTACAAAACTGTTTTCAAATGATGATTTCAATTAACAGAAGTAAACTTTCAATATCACTCTGGCCCAGTGTGTGGAAAAGGTAATTTACCCTATTGTTAAATTCTGAATTATTTGTGATTATCCAGACAAATAGGTTCAGTTTGGTGATCCACACTTAGGCCTGACTGCTGTCATACCAAGAAGTTGCTTAAGCAAAACCAGTCTGACAACAAAAGATAGGCTGAATTCTTTCATTAAAAATATTAAAAACAAAGTTGGGGATATCCATCAGCTTGGAAAGGGTTTCAAAACAATTTTTTTTACGATTGGGACTTCACTGAACCAACTGAGAACCATTAAACACAAATGGAGAAAACATGGAACTGAGGTGAAACTCTCCAGGAGTGATTGGTTCACCAAAATTACAATGTAGCCTGGAAGTCACAAAAACCCAACATTTAAGCAGCATTTCATAAGAAGAGCATCATACCAGTAGTCAAATATAGTGTCATATAAATAATAGAGTTGTGATTCTGGCTTTTGTCTGGGCATCAATTTCTTACTTCATGCCGAAGCAAAGTTGGGTAATGCAACATTGCAAAAACCTGAAGCATATCAATAGGCTCACTGTTGAACAGCTCAAAAAACAACACAAATGTTTTGGAATGGTCTATTCAAAGTTCAAACCTAAATCTGGTTGAGATGCCAAAACATTACCTTAAACAGTCTGTTCATGCTTGAGGTAGTAATATTGCACAAAGCAAAGGTGGCAGCAAAATCAGTTTTCTGACATGTTCTTTAGCTTTGTCTTCATGAAGTGTCATGGAGATACAGATGAATTACAGTCTGAGACACAGAGATGCTCTTTCGATATGGAACATGTGAGAAGTCCAAATTCTGACTGTTTATTGATCAACTTTCGTCTAGAAAACTCTTTTATTAAACGAGTTATTACATAGTCAGTTTTGAGGTTTGTGAGCATTTGTGGCCTGCAAATGCAGAAGATTTCAGAGAGATTAGGAGTACTTTGGGTCTCTTGACAGTCTTGTATAAAAATCATCTTATGCATTCAATGGAGGTGTTACTACTCTGCTAATCAGCAAGTAGCTAAGTTTTATGAAGTTCAAACTTTCAGTGCCTGCATATATCTTTTCTTTTAAACAATACTGCCTTCAAAACTAGTTGGCCATTATGTAATCAGAGATAGCCATTCTGTGAAGCTTTACATCATGTTGCACTCTGTGTGCAGCAACAGTCCTCCCATTGTGTTATTCTGTGTTGAATGAGTGACACGTTGTTATACGATAGAAATGTGATGGAATAGACAGATGCTTGTTGGTGTTAAGATACAGTCCTGACTCGAGGTGTTAGTGAGCTGCCCCAGGCTACCCTCCAGCCAGCCTCCGCTTGGAACACTATCATCACTCCAGCTCTCTCCACAAGCAAAAACACCACCTTTGCTTGCCTGCATGTTTGTTTACCTACCCTGCCTCTGCACAGGAACGGAAATGTTTATGCCGACGTTGTAGCAAAATAGACAGAGCTCAGTTTGGGGGTCTGGGAAACAGGGATGGAGGTACCGAGGTTCCCCTTGTCCTCTGATTCACCTCGGGACATGGCCAGGGTCAGCGGGACATCTGTGGTCAGCGCTGGGCTGATAGAGGTGGACTGTGAGGACAGCTACTGTCATCGAGGAGTAAATAGAAGTAAAGAAGGGGCTGATTTGTGCTAACATAAGCCCAAAGATAAAGGACTGAGGTCTGGCTTTGGCTGGGCTTGACCAGTAAACAAGCAGTGGGGTGCCTAAATGGCCTGGGGATCAGCCTGGGGCTAAACCTGAAGGCCTCTCTCAGCACTGAGTCCTTTAAACAGAAGATCATACGTGCACGCGTTCTGACACGCAATCACACATGCACACGAGAGGGCCCTCTACTTCAGACACCCACACAAAATTAAATGCAAATCCATGCTCACAAAAATTGAGCATTGAGAAGGAAGAAAAAAGCTTTTGCATGTAGTACTTTCCAGAAGTCTAAAGTCATTAATGATGTCCTTATATTTTATATTCAAGGATGTTTTTTCTGTAATTTTCTGTGCACATAACCACATTAACCACATAAACACATAACGGATATTAAAAGTCTCCTAAACTCTTGGAATAAAACAGGGTTGTATCCTCGTGTGACAGACAACTTAACACAAAACTATTTTAAATTATATATTTTTTCTTTAACACACTAATAAGCAGCATGTGGAAAGAACACCATTTACTCATATTCTTTTTGAGGAACTTTAAAAGCTCTAAAAAAATACCTCAAGTTGACTCAGATTGTTTTAATTGAATTAAACTTTTTTCATTCTTGGGTCTTTTTCTCTCATCATTTTCTCAGAAATACTCCATTTATGGACTGTCGGTCAAGCAATTTAAGGAGGAATTAACCACTTTGATGCATTCATCTTTAGCCAAAGTATTGGCAGTTTTTGTCAGTGTGGTGAGTTACCAAGTCCTGCTGGGAAATGGAATCACCACCTCCATAAATATTGTGAGCAATCTCTGTTTCCACAGTGGCTGCCTATGTGCTCAATTTATTTATGGCTTCACAATCTTTTCAAGCGTGCATTTTTGTTGTTGTTGCTTCAACCTCAGTCAACTTAGTTTTTATGTTTCTCTTTTGGTGCTTTCTAGATTGATTAAAAAATTGTATTTTAGTCAATATTTCAGTCTTTAACTAAACCCAGGTTTGGCTTTTCCAATGTTGCTTTTTAGTCCATGACTAACTACACAACTGTGAGTGTTGTAGACCATGTCCTCAATCTGATCTGACTCTTGTGACTCTTCACTAAATTCTAGAAGGGACTTTGCTTTATTGTTCTCTCAAGGTTGCTTGTGTACCTTTTTTGCCAGATGTTTTCCTTCCGCTCAATTTCCCATATATGCAATACTCTTGTCTAGAAGGGTAAACTGGACTAGAATTAACTCGGCAATATACCAGGTGATTGTCCTCAAATTAATATTTATTTAAAAATAACTTTTTTGGTTTGTTCCAACCTTCTGTGAAACTTAGTTTTGAGTTTTCATTATGTGTGAAAAACAAAAATCAAACCAATCCAAAGTAAACTGTAAAAAAATGTTCTATGCTAAATCCAGTTTATGATTTTTCTCACCTCGAAATTCCAAAAAACAAAATGTATTTTCAAAAACTTAAAAACATGACCAGAATTAAAAGTTAAAATAAATACATGTTTGTAAAACATGATGGTAGGCATTGGGCGGGCTGCAATCCCTCTGAACTCTGGAAGCTCAAGGAGTGCATTGACGAAGAAAAAAAAAATATATAAAATTTTACAAAAATGAAATTTTCACTATAAAGGAAATTTGATTAATCATTTAAATCAATTTATATCCCACTCCTAACAGTTATGGGTGTGGACTGATGTCTTGTCAACACTTTGTATTAATCATATACCTCAGCTTTTTATCCAGCGTGTTTTGTTAATCCTTCCTATTTCCGTTCATCCTGTTTGTAAGTTTAACTTTGAAATGAGTTGGAACAAGATTGGAATCACACTGGAGCAGGTTTCAGATCAACTGCGAATCACTTTCTCTGCAGCGTTTCAAGAGAAACGCTGATGGGGCATCACAAAGGCAGCATGGCAATGTGATGTCTACCAGCTGGGGTTGTGATACAGTCTGAATGCACTTTGTGGTACTTTCTCAGCCCGTCACTCATCCCAGGAGGACAGAGTTTGATCCAAACTGAAAGACACAGTTTGCAGAAGGAGTACAGCCGGCCCTTTCTCCTCCTGGTCACTGTAATCTTTGGTGTCTTTTCCGAGTTGGGTGTAATCATTCACACACCGCTACGTGTTTTGACACCTGTCCTGCGTGGTGCAGAGGGAAGTAAGCATATTACTCGTCTCCTTTGGAAACACGCACGCAGACAATCAAAGCCATCGTCACATGAATTAAGACAGACAGGTGGATTGTCAGAAAGGGATTAAAAAAAGGTGGAGAGGAAGAAATGAAGGTTCTCTCATATTGTGGAGTATTTCTGAAAGGAAGGTTGGATGACTGGGTTGGGGAGTCACTGTTAATGGGAAGAAATGAACATGCCTGACTGGTGGATGTGACAGGAAGAGACTGTTCTTAACAAGGCGTCAGAGTCAGTCACAGTTACAGATCCATCACTTCTCAGGCTCGGCTAAGGGGGGAGGCATTTAAGGATATTCAGAGCGGGAGAAAATGTGTGACGGGTAAAGAGGAAGAGGGATTTGAGTGCGGCTGACAGTGCTGCATTTAATTTGGGCTGCCAGATCCTTTTTCGTTTGACTCCCTCTCTACCAGCTTAGAGGCTGCGGAAGACTCGGAGGCGAAGGTTTGCCAGGATGTCTCTGATTAGCAGTGATGTGCCACGTCACACTTTAAGCTGGCCTGTAATTCATGTTCAACAGGGGGATACTCACACATTACACTGCACTGTGCAGGACGCGATTAATTGACTCACACTCTAATATTGGGTGTAATTTGCCCATCCTCTGATGTGAAACTGACTTTATACTAGACTTACTGTATGCTGCCGTCCCGAGGATGTTATAATTGAGTCTCAGCTCAGAGCTGTGTAATTTCCACACTGAGAATGGAAGCTCAAGGGTTGTATGAATCACTTCAGGTTGTCTTTCCACCTAATTCCATGGTCTTAAACATTTAGGCTAATATTAATTAAAGCCAGATAGTTTGGATGCTTTAGTAGGATGTAGAGGTGTCATTTCTCTGTTTGCTGTTTTTAAGATCACGATTGCTGCTTTTACACATATTTCTCTTAAAATTTGTATTACATCTTTTCAGACCATGCTTTTCCTGGCTACTGTGGAGGAGGAAGGCCAAGCCGAGGAGGGACGAAGGGAAATGGCTGAAACCCTTTTGTCTGCACTGACAGACAGGCACCAGCAGAGGCAGACATGGAGAGACAGGTAACATCATGTATCTTGAATTTGGTCCCTGATACTTCACTCTTTAGGCCGATAAAGAGCTCTATGTCAAATCTGAAGTAGACAATGATATACAAGTTTAAAAGTACAGGGGGTGCTGTGGTGGCGCAGGTGTTAAGCACAACCCACATATGAAGACCTTAGTCCTTGACTTGGCCGTCGCCGGTTCGATTCCCGGCCTGGCGACCTTTGCCACATGTCTTCCCCCTCTCATTACCCACTTTCCTGTCAATTCACTAGAGCCACTAGAGCCAATAAAAGTAATCCAGGGAACTGAAAAAGTTTGGATAAATTGTTATTTTTTTCTCCAAAGTCGAAACGTGTTCTTTAGGTTCAAATTAAGCTAAATACACATTGTATGTTTGTGGTTGTTTGTTTTCTATATTATGTTTTATGCACTAATACAGAAAAATTACAAGAATTTGTCTTCATAATATAAAACCCATGAAATAATTTAGCTCATTAACTTTTTAGAGTGAATATTTTGTCAATCAATGAGTAAAAAGAGGAACTTAGTTGATTACAAAGGAGTCTAAAAAGCATAATTTTCAGTTACTTGAAAACTTTTTTTTTTATTGTATACTATATTTTGAGGTTATATCAACATGTGACAATATTGCTGACAAAATGGAGTAAGGCTGAAACGATTTCTCGAGTGATTTGAGTACCTCGATTATTAAAATTCCTCGAGGAAAATTTATCTGCCTCAAAGCTTTGTTAAATTATATTTTATTATTTAGCGCACCCTGTTCCGGCCTGGTTATTACTTGCGTTGCGTGGAGCTAATTATTAGCAGTATCAAGTATTCGGGTTCAACCTGGGAGGATTTTATTGATTGATGATAATGTCTGGGTCTTTGTTTTTCGGGGGACCAATAAGCATTCTTAAAATCACTGGCGTGATGCCTGGAGTACGGTAGTCTTTTCTCCTCCCGGACCTGCTGTTTGGTGACCAGTTCAGAGCGAACAGTGGGAAAGAGCGCTGCAGGTGTATCTATACAGGTGAGCGGATAGATTGTATACTGCGGGCGGCTGCGGATTAGATAATGCTTTACGGATAAGTGTAGCTTTACGGACGAACTGGAAAATTAATTTCATATCATCCCGGTCTCAACAAATGGGTGGCGGAGCTCATTGTGGCGGCACGTAGCTGGTAGATGTTTTTTGTATGTGATGAACAAAGGTGTCAAATCCCGTCACTGACATAAAGCTATAAATGTCTGGGCAAGGTGAGAGTTCATCTATTAAATTGACTGAAGATGAATACAGAAACGAAAAGCTGGAGTATAGACATTTTTTATAAGCGTATTTGTGAGTCTGCCTCTTTATCATTAAATTGAATATAATTTCAGATTTTTGTATAACTTTTCTTCAGGTTAACTTGGAAAATTAGCTATTATTGTTACGAGTTAATTTTCTAAACTACAGAAAAGTTATTGTTAGGGAAGCTCAAATGTGAAAAATTGGACTGATGTTGATATGCGATAGTAATACTGCTGTTATGTTAGATTTACCAGTGTTTTACTTTAACTTTTATTTTATTTGATTACTCGATTAATCGTAAGAATAATGGATAGATTACTCGATTACTAAAATATTAGTTTACAACAGCTCTAAAATGGAACCTGTCTTAGGAAGCACTATTTAGTTGATGTCAGCATGTTACTTGATCTGAAATAAGTTCACCTTCCTTTGAAGTAAGAAAGGAAGAAGTTCCTCAGTTGACCTGTTGTATTGACTGAGTCAACTTGTCAGGTTATTTGAAAAAAAAAAAACTCAATTACACAGGGGTTTAGAATATGCCGTTACCATTTTTAAGTAATTTTGTTGTAGTATTTAGTTTTTTGACGAAATAAAAAAAACTAACAGACAAGACTCAAACCATTTGATAACTCGAAAAATGATCCACGCAGTGTCTTGCTTGCAGTAGAATTGGAAACAGAGTGACGAATTGTTGTTGATAGGAAAGGGTTCTTTCATTGTTTTTCAAGTTATCCTTTGCTGTAATTTTCTCCTTCTGCAGCAGCGTCATGATGTGAAGTGCACATAATGTCAGAATGTGTAGGTTTGCAGGACCCAAATGTAGTCAGGCAGAGTCATGACAACAGTGTAGATTAATGATATTAGATCTCAAGTCTTACACAAAGAAGAAAGGCAGATCCCCTGCCATTCCTCCCCCCACACTCCCCAAAAATGGCCAATAGTGTGAAAGAGAAGTTGAATGAATAGGAACATAACTGGAATAACAGGAATTACAGAAGTGGTTGAGAACAGGGAATCTGAATATGGAATGAATTCAATTTGGAACTGGGAAATTCCAACTTACCAGTAGGAAAAATTATCTGAATCACCTAAACAAGTTGTATTTTCCACTAGGAAAGTGGGAGCACCTCTGACTACTCCCAGTCACAACATGGAAGCCCAACTTTGGGTTTCATCATGGCAAGATGAGGCGAAAACATGTTTATTTTAAAAGACGAACATGTAAGAGTGTGTCTACAATCAATGTTACATGTGGCACCTGCAACTCTAAACTGAACAAATTAAAAGTAATGTTTGCTTACGAAAAGTAAAGCTTAAAACCATCTTTGTAAGAGCTACTGCAAACAATGGCTATGGGCGTTGTCATGTTGAAATACCAACTTCTTAACTGGAACGCTTTTATCTTGGGTCTGACGTCAAACCCAGCTCCGAGTCCCAACTTACTTAGTAACTGGAACACAGCATAAGAATAATGGAATGAGGAACAGGTGAGTGTGATTACTTGAATGAGCTGCAGTTGTGGGGTATAATGGGCCTTGAAGTGAAGTAAGGGAGAGAAGCTACAAATGGCAAAATAAATACCACTGGAAAACAGAGAGAGCTGGGAAACTATAATGAAATAGATTGCAAAATAATCAACTAAAGGTACTCAATACTCAAAGTGTTAAGCATCAATCATAACCAGCAAATAACAATCAAAGTAGTATTTTCCACTGGGAAAGTGGAACACTACTTTAGTGTTTACTTAAATTTTGCTGTGGTTTGCCTCAAGTTAAGTAATTTCCATAACTAATTAGATTTCTTTGGCATCCAGAGTCAAAACCCAGAATGCAAATATTTCTTTAGGCATTCAGTAACCAATAGCCAACATAATCAGATATTTAATTAACACCCTTTAGCCCTAAAGAAAAGAAAATACGTAACCAAATTCATCCTGTAGTGAGTAACACCAGTTTTTTCCCACAAACTCTAACTGCAATCAGCTCATGACAACATCACCAGAAAAAGTCACATCAGTTCCAAATTGATTCATCGACGACTCCTTCCAAAGAGCTGAAGTGAATTCCTTGGAGTTGCTTTGCCGTGGCTGGTGTGTGTTTTGTCCTGTTCGGGCCTGGCAGCTATCACCCCGACACGTGTGTCTCGGATAAGCCCGCTCACTTCCTTCCCTCCTGATAAAACCAGAGAGCACAGGGATTAGAACCCTGGCCATTCATTCAGATAAGGAAAGGCCCCCATGCATGCCCCACAGTATTATTTTAGCTGTTCATTTTCTCAGTCACCATCTACCTCAATGCTAGCAAATGTTTTACTGCTTATTGTCCTTTTGAAATGATCTAATATCAGTGCCTCACTAACAAATGCTTCTATGTGTTTGTTGTGTCCCTTACATGAGTTGTGACAAACTTTTTGCCACTTTTTTTCAAAAGAGGCTTTCCTCTTAACACTTCTGTAAAGGGAAGACATGTCAGGTGCACAACCAATAGCTGTTGTGAACCATTGACCTTTTGGCCCTCTTTCTTTCCTTCTGTCTTCACTGTTACAAGGTAGTTTATGTTCGTCCTTTTCAACAAAATACATCAAAGCTTTGAGTTTTAATATGAAAACATCTGAATATTTGTTCAAGATGTATGAATACCTTTTGAAGGCACAGTATTTGTTCACATCCCTCTAATTAGATTCTCTCATCTTTCCATGGTGCCCATTTTTGCGTTAATCTGTCCCCTTTACATGACCCTTTGCTCCGTCCCATCCAGATGAGCATTGTAAACAGCCTGTTTCCACACACCTTACTCTGCTGTGTCGACTCCCAGAACCTCACAGCTCTGATGTGGGTCCTCCACTGATAGTGCATTCCAGCTGCATGTGCTGAAAGCTAGAAACCATCCTACCATCAGCACCATGACCCCTGCCACCCACAATGCGGAGTTACCACCTACTAACTATGTCTAACCCTAGACTTTGCTCTGCAATCCTTAAGATCCTGACAACGAGCATCACAGACCGGGACAGGAAATGCTCAGTCCTTGTCGGCTGGACAGACAGACGTTTACTCTATCAGTGGTGGAAGACTGATGAGATTAGTTTTGGTGGGGGGCAAGACTCACGCGCAATGTGTTTGAACTCCGGCTGCTCCTGATACCCTTCTCTTCCCTTTAAACGCACTCAGTGTTTGTTCTCTGTCTCCACTATCCTCTTATATAAAAAAACCAAGGGTCGTCCTGTCAAGTGGTTGTCAACAGAAAGCATTTGTGCAAACCTAAACACACGGCTATGTGGAATGTTAAGTGAGACGCACTGTCAATGGGTAAAGGTATGCTTTACTTTTTGGGGGCCAAAAGAGCAGCACAAAAGCTTTATTATCAAATAGAAAGAAATGTATACATTGTTAAACTAAATTGTCAAAATATCGTGCGCAATGTGTATTCATTCTACAACTGTCTTCAGAAGTCACCTATTCAGACTGGTATTTGTCAGTCAGATAAGATATCATTCAAATATACTAAAGTTTGTAGTTGTGTGTTCTTGAGATGTTAATACTTTAGCAAGGCATGAAATACAAATTGAGATTTGTCAATTTTATTCAGTCAAATCTTTTCAAAGCGTCTTGCAATCTTCTTTCAATTAGGATTTCTAATGTTATTCTAATTGTAAGATTATATTAAACAGATGATTTTGTTTTTCTTGTGGCATTTTGTTGTTTCCAGGCTTGCTTGTTGCAAGGGTTTTTGTTGTTATCTTTGTCTTTCTACTGCATCTTTTTTTACAGGAAGCAAGAAAAAAAAGAGGAATTGGCTGTGTTGACCAGTAGTTCTTCACAAGTGACTTATAGGCCCTCAGAGTGAGTGATACCTGTGCGTGCCGTGCGAGCAGAAGCAGTCCATTCATTCACTCTGAGCCAACAAAGTTATGAGAGCTTTTTTATTCTTATGAGCTTTTCTGGTAACTGGGTTTTCCCAATGCATACGGCAAATTCTTTGATAGATGCTGGCCTCCCTGTCCCTTCGGTAAATGCCCCTTGAGTGCCTTGGAAATAGATGGATTATTATGTGGGTGGGTGACTGTGCTGCAGCCGAGCAGTTTAGCGTACCACACAGGAAGCAAGATACCACCTCCAGGGAAGGGGTCCTATTAGGATAGGAAGTGGCACATCCGTTTGGCATCAGGGACGTTTCAGGTTTGAAAAATTCATAGATCTTGTTTCATATTTATGTGGTCACTGTTCAGTTTTATTCTTAGTTGTATTTTTTTTTTAGCTTTTGAAGAGTAGTTACTACTTCTGAGGTTGTGTTTTCACTCATTATGCTCATATATTTAGTACTTTTGAACAGTTCTGGATAAAATAATTGTTGCTGACCCTACAGAACCTCGAACTTGGTGCTCGAACCAGCAGAAAAAACAGCACTGGAAAAAGGTTTGTCACAGTGGCCAAGCAAACACTGAAGTGAACAGCTGCGGGTTTTGTACTGACCACGCAAACTGCTGTAGGCTTTGTAAGGTCATTATATGATAATGAAAATCATTACAGAATTACATGGGGGTTTAGGACATGAGAGCAGCAGGGAGGGGAGAGGAGGGCCACATTGGGTTTGATAAATGGACTGTGAAGGTGCCCATCTGGCCCTCTCTATGGCTTTTTCTTCCTGCTCTTTTATCCACTCTTGTCGTTTACTACCCTTCTTTCATTCTCCTCCTCTGTTCTCCCGTGGCCCAATGTAAAAGCGAGCTGACCCGAAGTGAAAGATTAACAGAGTGCAAACCCTACTCACCTCGGTGGGAGAGAAAGAAAAAGAAAGGGAGACAGGCCGAGGTGTTTATGACCTAAAACAGGGTTTGTGCTTGACTTGGCAAACCCCAGCCTCCCATCTCTTGGTACTGGATGGTAGGAGTGAGTCCAGTGATTGACCTTTGCCATCGGAAGCAGTTGAACAGCTAAGGATGTGTGGATCAGTTTACTTTAGGAGAAGTGGGTTGCTAATGCATTACAACATTTAAGAAAAAAGGACCTTTTCATTTGTGCTATAGTTCCCTTTGCTTCTTCGATTGGACAGCGTGGGGTTGTGTACACTTGGGGGCTAAAAAACATGTTGGTGTGAAAACTGCAGCAAATTAGGGTAATTTACCATTACTTAAACCCAAGTTAGAACATTCCTATTTGTGAAAGTGTTATTATTACTACTTCTGGTATTTACTCATTGTTAATATTGAAGTAGGTGAGCAAAACTTAAAAAAAACCCGTCATTCTTATTTTTTGACTTTAGTTTCTTAGGACACATGATGAGCTTAAATCTTTTTATTAGATTAGGAGTCATTAGAAATGTTGTGGTAGCTCTTTATTTATGTTTTTTTTACAAAATCATTTTTAGTTATCAGTGTTCACCTTATATTTCAAGGCTTGATTTCATGTGTGAGATTGCTAAATTGTTTAACCTGACTTTCTATCATTGCCTTTCTACACATTTTTCACTTCCTTCACTTCCTATTTTTGACCTCTTCAGTGATACTAAATTTATCCTTGGGTCATTACAAAGCATAATCTTTGTGTTAGTTTGTAATAATAGTCTAAATCAATCTATTTGCTTGTGATTTGGATAAGTCAAGTTGATTAGTATAGCACTATTTATGCACAGTCAAAGTTAAAGTGCTTTACATGAAAACAAATAGAAACATCAAATATATGACAAGAACAACAGAAAAATTCTGATATAATTCTGGAATCCGTATTCCCCCTCCACAGTATGTTACCACTGTGCAAGGTTTTAGATCACAAAGAAGTCAGTGGTACCTACTGATAGACTCTCACTGCCTTTGAAGTCCATATCTAACCTAAATTTTAGTCACAAAGATGCTAAGGCCCGCCCAGATGTCGTGACCATTGGGATAATATAAAACAAAAAGAAGAGTAAGGTAAATGTTAGGTAATTACAACAATTATTCTATAATTGCATGTTTTACTAATATTGTACAGCCCTACACCCAAGTAAAACGACATGATATTGGCTTAATACTGACTTGGGCAGGTAATGCAGCTGGCTGCTTGACAGACATACAATAATAGCTTTAGTGATAAATTACCCTTCTTTAGCGTATTAAAAACTCAGCACTCCGACTGAATTTTTATAAGTATATCATTTGTCTTGCAGGTTAGGAAGAGGCTATGCAGCACTTACAGTGTAACTATGATTTTTGTTAACATTTGTGAAATCAATTACCTTTAAAGAAATCAAATACACTTTTGTAATTTTGTCTGTCTTATAAATTGGAAACAAAAGATTAAATCTACACAGAAGAAGCTATAGGGTCAAAATGTCAGAAGCACATCCAATTTGTGATGTACTACATCTGTTGCCTGTGTTTATTTCTTTTCTCTAAATCTTGGAGGGTTAGTGAGGTATTTATCCAAGCACAAAGGAAATATCAGCTGACATGGTCAGCAAAGCCAAAGGATAGACAAGGCAGCCCACGTGTCCACAGCTGCACTCATCACTCAACTGTCCAGCTTGACCCGTGACACTTGGGCCCGTCTCCAAGCCTCTGTCGGCTTTATCTTCTCTTCTATTGTCATCCTTTCTTGTCCTCACCTGGGCTTGTTGCTGGTACACAAAAAGTCCAGTCTGTCATCAAAACCAAAGGTCACCAGGGGCCAGAAGGGGCTGGAGAGGTTAAAGCTGTGCCCAGTCGGGGATGACCCCACCAGAGTTGTCAACTAACGGTTGCACCCCTGTGGTGATGCATGCACAAAAAGGAGAGAAACCTTCATCGGCTGGCACTTCATTCCTGGAGTGGCGACAGTCCTTTTGTCCTGCTGCCCCTGACAAACTTTGTCCTGATTTCTGTGTGGGTGGGACAGAAAGTTGCTACACAATTGAAGGCCCTCCATCCAAGATGGGAGCTTCTAAGATTGCCGGCGTCATGTTGACAATAAAGATAGACAGATCCAAGCCTTTTCTAATAGAGCCAATTCTTAAATACATGGAATTAAGGTCATGGCAGTAAAATCAACTCATTTTGTAAAATCAAGAGCTTGGAGGCCATGTGTTCCCTTTGCAACAATAGCAAACTATAATTTGTCATCGGCACAGTAAACAATAAATACATCTTTAAAATCCACCTTTTGACAAATTAATTTTTTTTACTAGTTGTGATGCTAAACTCAGTTCAAAAATGCAAAGGGTAGCTTGCATCCCATCATTTGAAAGGAGAGGATGCTTTATTTGAATTTACCTATGAGGCATTTTCCATAAAACAGAAGGAAGTTTGCACTGCATATAGTTCAATATTTAATTAAGTACTTATGAGCAGGACTTCAGATTAATTCAGAATGGTAACACCAAAACATTTTGCCAGACCTCAATTCAACTTAAACTGAAATGGCTAAAAGTGACTTAAATGGCCGACTGAAACTGGATGCAGGGTAAATTAACTTTAGAGTGATGTCCCAAGTCCTGATGCTATTTGTAGCTTATGGCTCATCAACAAAGACAGCATTGTCTTTAAGAGTGTGTGTGTGTGTTGCTAACGTACCCTGTTTAATAGGTAAATCTTATTAGTTATTCAGCATTTGTTTGCTTAATCAGAGCCCACAGACAGTAGCCTCGCATGAACACCTTTATTATTGTATCAATAGCAGCTCAGATGGGGTTTGCAGAGTCTGTTTTCTTTGGCAGAAGTCACAAGCCAAAACTTTTGCTGGCTGCACCCTTGTTTCCCTTTACCTCAAGTGTTTGTTCTCCCCAGCGGTGGCCAAACACCTGTGTGTGGTGGGTGGAACTCTCGCAGCACAACTGTATTTTCTCTGTCTCTGTTTTGTGTGTTTTTTTTATCTTGTGCCACGTACTTTTGCTGTCAACTGCATATCTGTGTTTACTTGGTTTGGGGCACTGAAAGGAAAAAAAAAAAACAAATAAGGACATTTCATCTGCCTCTTTCATCGCCAGGCAGCCTGTAATTAGCGCAGGCACAGTGGTTAGCTTGAGATGCTGTCATCTAATTTGTCTGTCTTTATCTTAAACATGTCTGTGTGGTCCCTGAGACTGCGTACTTTTCATGCAGCCTTGATCGCCCGTGGCCTGGGTGTTTGTGAGGTGTGTGTTTGATTGTAAATTATGATTTCTTTTCTCATGCACCCACCCTTGTTAAGCAATCAGACTGTTGAGCATGACACAACCTGACCTCGGCAGAACCTCATGGCTGCTGTTGCTGTAGCAAATCGTCCCCCATCAATAGTTTGCTCCCAGGCTGAGGAGTGCATCAGAGAGTGTCCTATGTAGGAATGTGTTGCGGATGAGATGACTGATGGTTTTATTTCTTTACCTTCTACTTACTGTGCAGACAAGTTCTCTACATAAATATTCCCTCACCTCTATCATGCCTGGTTTCCAAACATGCCAGTAATCAGCTAGTGAGAGGCATGCTTTCTCTCCCTCTCTCTCTATCTTTGTGGTTTAACTGTGGGATTGGAACGTTGGTAAAACGAACACTCCCTCTTTGTTTTATAGCTCTACTTGCCTTGAGACACAAGTGCACACAATTATTTACAGGTTTTAATTGAAACACTCGTTTCATAATTACACATTTCACAAGAAGACATTGTCAGTGGAATGTGGCACAGAAATTGGAGAAAGGAGGATTTTATATGTCATTAAAAGTCCCACAGATATTTAAACACGCTTGTTAGAGACATTGTTGCATATTAAAGGCTGACTTTTAATATAAAAGCAGAATTTCTTTTTGGAGAAGAAGGGTATGTGGAGTGACAAGGGGTAGAGAAATGGCATAGGCCTGTTTCACGAGTACTTGGGAAAACCAGGACATTCCTTGTGGTGAACCCCAACATCCCAGAGAGCTGATAATGCATGATTGGGTGAGGTTGTGTGGGAGGGATGTGAAACAAACAGCAAAAACATGCCATTATAGGATAATTTAGGTTGTTCTCCCCAAAACCCTGGTTTTTAGAATTACATTTTACCAGGGTGTAACGATATATCCAGCTCATGAGACAAGTTGATGCACATTACAGGGTTTTTGTGAAGATTTTACCATTATTTTGGGGAAAACTAAGAATTTACTTTCCCCAATAATGTGAATGAAGTAATGAAACCTGCTGTTAATGTTTGATTAATGTTGTAGCATGGTTAGACAGTGTTGCTTGAAACATAATGTGTCTATAATCATAATCTTGGTCTGAAAAGTTAAACTGGTCTACTCTGGAGTCCACTTTTCATATCAGGTGAGAGAATTCAAGATATTACTCTTGTATTTCAAAGTTATTTTTAGATTTTTTTAAAAATTACATTTATATTTCAAGTGACAAAAATAATCTGATGTAAATAGAAGCTTCTGTGATGTATACACTGTATAAAGTGTATAAACTGTTTAACCATTTCATCAGAAGCCATGTTACTACTTCTTATAAGCAAAAACAGAAATTTTAATTACTAATCAGTACATAAACCATCATTTTCCTTTTTGCACCATTGTGTGGTGGACTTGCCGGTGTGCTTTGGGTCATTGTTCACTTGCATTACCTAGATTTTAAACTGTTGTTGAGCTTAAAGTGACAAACTAATACCTGAATATTCTCCTTTAGGATTTTTTTGGAATAGAGCAGAATTTATGGTTCCATTAATTTTCACAAATCACTTATGCTGAAGCAGCACAATTGACCCAGACGATCATACTGCTACCATAAAATTTGACTGGCTGTTCTTTTTTTTTTTTTTTTTGATTCTGTGCTAATTTTACACCAGATTTAGAAGTTACCACAACCTGCAAAACTTTTCACAGTTTTCTCTTTAGTCCATGTATTGTTTGTTTTAAATTTTGGTTCAAGATGTGTTTGGCTGATGTGAGAGAGGCCTTTTCATTTTTTATTTTTTTGGCAGCATGTTTTTAGATGACGTCAAACATTCTGCAGAGCAGACCACTCAAAGGTCATTGATGCTCTGTTCACCAATCTAAAAGTTTTAGATTTTTTTCCATGTGTGTTCTAGTTTTTGCTGTTATTTGTGTCTAGGGTGATGCAGCAAAAGCTTTCCAGGAATAACAAGTTTAAAAAGCAGCAGTTTGGGCTAACTCTGGCACATTTAAATATTTATTAATGTCCACTGCCCTAGTAAATTAAACTTATAAACTGAACTTTAGCTGCCTTTGTGACTAACAATTAGCCAATTATTGTATTCTCACAATGCTAGAAAAATCATTCTTTTTTGTGTCAACCAGTGACAATTTCTTTTTTCTATCAAGTGCCAAAATGATTGAAAACTAAAACCAAAGGTTGTCAATCCTGACAAGCATACACAATTAATAAGCTCCATCAACACAGCAGAGCAAATTAAGAACTACTTCCTTTATTTTTTCACACTTAGCGTAACAAACAAACAAAACTGGGTGTCAAAGTGTACACCTTCATATTCGTGGCGTTATACTTCACCAGACGAAGCCAAATCCTGATGACAACTACATACAATTTCACTTTGACAACAACTAAATTTCACTTAACTAAACCTCCACATTTTATTTTCTCTGAATTCATAAAGAATCTATAAACTACCAAGAATGAAAAATCCTTATCAAAATATGCTAAGAAAACTTTTACGTTGATGAACTTGAGCTAATTTGCAAACATCCAAATCAGGGGCGAATAATGTTTTATTTTAGCTAAAAAAATTTTTTTAGCTAACTACATCTAGCATTTAAATACACAATTATTTACAATATAAGTGGTTGCACAATACATGCGCCCACTAATATAAGGAGGACACACGCACCTTCCCACTGTAACCCAATATAAACACATCTTTCTCCCCTTCTCTGTTAATTATAACCTACACTGCAGGAACACTTCATTTCATTGCAAGCATATTGTCTCTTCAAGGCTGGCAGGCAGGTCATAAATTATCCTGAAGGTGAAGATGGAAGTTGGAGGAGATAGTTATGAAAATTTCATCTGTCTGCCGTAGCGGCTGCAGCTGCTCCTGTCGCTGGAGGGATTACACCGGGTCACCGTGCACGTGGGTGTGCACACGCCTAGGTACATGAACACATGCGTGCAGCAGCAGCGTGGACAAATGTACATCAAGCAGATGCATCTTTGTGCATCCCTGCATTCGTCCCTGTTCTCGTGCGTGTCGCCAGGGCAATGTGTACAGCAGGTTGGCCAGGTAAGACCTGCCTGTCAGTGTGTGGAACATCTCTGGCATCGTTGTCACCCCTGGACCCCTGGCGCTGCCCCGAAGCAGGAAGACTGGGCGGGGGGACAAGCTCGCAGGGCCGTCCCCAAGCTGTCTCTGTTCATTACAGCTACAGAGACGGGATGCGGCCGGCAGGTGGCTGGACCTTTACTCCTTTCCTACTGTGATCATCTGCTCCTCTATTCTTTGCATATATCGGTGGGTGCGTATATAAGTTTGCTTGAGAAGAAGAACAAAAAAAAAGGTCAGAGGAAAGCCTTGACTTAAGCAGCGGAGTGCATATTTGACCTACCAATTTGTGACAGATTCATTGAGGCACCTTTAAATACATGTTCTTACATATTTATACACTTACATAAGTTCTGCATTTGGAAGAAGCTGAAGTGCTGCTGTAGCATTTTCTTGACGCAGACTAGAAGACTTCTCCTCGACAGACAGCCTCACGGTACAGCAATTAGTGGGGAAAGACAAACACAGTAAAAATCCCTCCTCATCACCTTCTAAGTCGATCTGTAGTTTCCTGCAAAAATTCTATTAGGGGCAAAGTCCATGGTTGTTAATTACACTTCTAACTAGCTTGCCTCCTGACGAATGGATTGCTTCAACAGTGATGTAGGATAAAAGGGATATCAGCGATTTCACTTCCCCGTACAAAGGCTGCTTCTGAAATGGGTCATCAATCCCATAGTGATAAATGTCTGGTGGAGTAATGACTCTCTTATCGGCGCCGGATTACTACAGATATTTGTAATTAGTGTAGCCACACAAGTCCCCGATAGATGTTGTTTTTTTTCAACCAGCACAATATTGAAGCCTTGGTTTAGTGCTAAATGAGAACTTTCTGGGAATAATAGGGATGGTTATTGAAGGTTATTGTATTGAAGGAAAAATTTTAATATCCAAACTATCTAAATCTGTAGGATTAGATGCATATACACACACACACACCCGCACACGCACACACGGACTTGGAGTTGTGGGTGTTGAATGTGGGTACTGGGACTCTTCTTCTCCTCCTCTCCCAGCCCTAGAGGTAGCCAAGTATATGCCAGGGGGAGTGAAGGGTACACTTTTAACTTCCAATTTTCCTGTTTTGGGTTGAGATTCAACTTGCGGCCCTGAATTTTCTTTGCTTCTTCTTCCTTTTTCTAGCTCTCATGAAATCACAATGAGATGTATTCAGCCTGAGGTGCAGCTCTATTCACAGTGCAGTTTGACATCATGAAGGCCCGCTCCCCTCTGTATTCACAATAGGCTGTACAGATGGGCTGCTGACAAGTCGGCATCACTGATAAAATTGTCGTCGCTGTGGTCGACGTATGAAGCTGTTGATATTGATGTAAAAATAAAGGTAGCAGTGTTTAATTTGTTTCTTGTTAACTCCATTGATAAAAGTGATGCCAGTGAACCCTTTGTGGCCAATCTGCAGATGATGTTTTGTTGCCAGAATATACACCCACTGACCTATAAACCTATGCACACATGCACAGCGTGCCCACTGCTGACAGACGTATAAGCAGATGTAGCCAGAACTGGTAATGGCAGGTGATTATAAGTGGCACATGTGCCAAACTAATTAAACCCCTGGGTTGACAGCAGCATTTGGTAGCACCGGCATGCTGGCATTAGAATAATTGTAGCAACGGCACATTTCACCTGCGAGACCACAGTTAACAGCATCATTTATTTTGCAGCAGACGGATGTTATAACAGAGGCTCAAGTTAGTTTGCTTTTGATTTGACGTGTACAGACGTGCTCTGTGAAAACATATTTTGCTTGAGGGTAATGTTTTAACATTGTAAACACCAATAAAGAGCAAAGCTGTGTCATGAAATTCAAGTTTTTTACTACAACAGAGAAACAGAACATGGAAAATGAGGGAGGAATATGTTCATCACTCATCTCTGTGTCAGCTGATGTAATTAGTAACAACTGGAAGATAGAGGAGTAGTGTAAGTAATCTTCAAACATACAAATAAATACTGTTTTTATCCAGTATGTTGGAGTTTATGGATAAATCATGAAGGCATCTTTACTTAAACACATAAGACTTATGCAGAAATACATACTTTAATTTAAAAAGCTAGGACGTTTTGGAGATCTCTGTGTTTTTCTCACGAAATTTTAAATGGTGCAGTTGACATGAAATTTACAGTCGATATCCGTTACTATCCAAGTAATTGAGATATACAACAGAATCAAAGCAATTTAGTTCATATGTTATGTGCAATACAGTGGAATGTACAGTATATTGTCTACAAGATTTAGTAGAAGATACTAAACAGTAAATTTTGATGATTGAGAGAAACTAGGTACTTGCAAGGATTTTGACTCATACTTCCATACTATCCTCTATACATTGGATTTTCAATAAATTTTAATTTGGATTGAAATTATGTGATATGAAACACGGTGGTGCAGTGACATTTAAAACACACAGTATCCCTGTTTAAAGAGTTACATGGTTGTATTTTTATGACCCAGCCATATTATCAATCAATTAGTCAATCAATCAGTCAATCAACCAATCACTATATTTTGGTAAATTGTCCACATTAAACACAGGAAACGACCAAAGAAAACAAAAAACAGCAACAATAAACAAACCCATAATTTACCAAAAAAGGAATAGGCTGAAGCCAAGTTTATTCTTGATTACCCTATTTTTATACCTAACAACCTACCAAGATATCTTCACAATACACATGTAGATCAACATAACAGTGTAAGATTTTATCATTTTACATTTTAAAGCTCTATTAAAGCTCACCAAGAAAGGACATAACTTAAATCATCATTCATTCCACAGTTTCACGCCAATAACTGAAACACACCTAGACTTTACCTGGCGCTTCTTTTGCACATTCAAATATAAACAAACCTCGCAAATTATATTTATTCTCTCTTAGCTAAAATAATTTCTGAATACCAGAAGGAAGACTTTTGTTCAATGCTTTATACATTATTTCTAGTATTTTTATATAAACAATATCTTGAAATTTTTATGTATTACTTTGAATAAAGAGTTTTTCAGTTGGTTCACGGTATCCCACCTTATTAATAAGTTTCATAGCATTTTTTGCAACTTAACTAATATATCAATGGTTGTTTTACTTGCATTTCCCCAGATTTCTGAGCAGTAAGACATATGAGGCATAACCAAAGAGGAATATATAATATTCAAGCCTTTAACATTTATTAAATCGTTTATTTTAAACAGTATTCAAATAGTTTTTGCAACTTTATTTCTAATATATTTTATGTAAAGCTTCCAACTAAGTTTATTGTCTATAATAATCCCTAAAACATTTGTCTCATAAACTCTTTCGATTTCAACTCCATTTATGCATAACTTTACATTTTTATACATCTGATTACCGGAGAATACCATGAATTTAGTTTTTCTTTCATTTAACGATAACTTATTGTAATCAAGCCATGTTTTCAGCTCAGTGCTTCATAGATTGTTATTCTCTCCAGAAAACCTTGACCAAATTTCAGCATGCTGAGTTTACATAGAGATAATTTTGATCTACTGGAATACTTTTTGCTTTCATCAGAAACTTATATCTACATATTCAAATAGGTAGATATTTGAATATCTCTATGTATTTAAATATACATAGAGATATTCTATGTATATTTAGAATGACTAACATATTAGTCATCCTAACAGCATAGCATAACTTGTTAGAATAGGACTTTCTGATTTAAGGTGACATGATACTTTTTACACTTTCAGATTATGGCTCGAAAATGTCTGCAACCAATACCAACAGTGTATTTGAGAACAAAAAGTATAAGAAGGTGTTGAGACAGCTCTTTGGTGTTACCTGTCATGACTTACTTTTGATGTCAGACCAGGGTAAAGGGAGACGTTTAATAAGCCAATAATTAGGACAAAAGCAATTGATGTTAATTTGCAGTAATAGGGTGCAGAATTGCTTTCTAAATTATCTTTTTTATTTTCTTTATCTTTTTACTTCTTTTTCTTTTGTTATATGTTCAATACTTGACCTTCCATGATTGTTAGTACTTATTATACACAACTTTATTTATAGGTTCATTTATTGTGAATTGCTTGTATGTGTGGATTATTTAGGTTGTTACCAGAATATTATGGGAATTCCACTTCAATTGCTCCATTTGAAACGCGTTTTTGGTGGAAAAAACACATCTTAAATACTTACCTTACTTGTAGATTTAACCACATTGTCAAGAATGTTGAACCAACGCTGAAGTATAATAAGTCATTTAAGGCTGACAGCCTAATGATGTTCCTAGGCAGGTTGACCCGGTTCTGCAACTGAAAGAAGACAAGGACACAAGGACGAATGTTTTTCTTTTGTTCTGTTCTCAGGTCATCACTTCTCCAGCTGGAGACCTGAGAGTCTTCATCACAGAGGTTAGGGCTGGGGCAGGAGGCCACAAACTGCAACCAGAGTCCCACCTGCACACATTCTGTGCATACCCTTGCATACACACGCCAGCACACGCACACACACGCACATGCATGCATTGCTGGTAAGTTGAGTAAGAATTCAAGTGTGCTTGCAGTTCTACAGAAACTGGTGTGTCTGTACCCGGCTTGACTGATTCATGTGAACGCCTTGTGTAATGCAGCAGGTGTGGCTAGCCCAGGTGCATAATGCGCGGCATCAGAAGATGTGTGTGTGTATGTGATGAGGGTGAGGGAAAAATCTGATACAGTGCGTTAGTGTTTTTACCTGTACTGTCAGGTTTATGAAGTGTGACGTGGCATGAGATACCCTTTCATCTGAACTCCAAAAAGAGCAAGACAGATACGCTTTAGCATTCCCATGCTGTAAATCACAGTCATGACAAATGACTTACATATTTTCCCAAGAGATTACACCATTCTGTCCACTTTAACTTAACTTCCTTATTGCTTTAACTGTAGAGTGTACATCACTTACTGAAGCTTCTTTGCCTTTTTCCTGTTTTTTTTTATTTTTTTATACCACATACTCAGACTGTGTTCCCTCTTGATAGCTACTGTGTTAAGCTTGTTGTAGAAGAAGTGAAAAATCAGCTCTTTGAAGGCGCAACTAAGTGGCCGATGGCAGCTGATAGCTAGGGCTTAGAGGATCCTCATTATGTGCTGTAGCAAGCTGATTAAAACATTTGATTCCTTCCAAGCATGTGTGTGATGGTACCATCAGGGGCCTGTGTGTGTCCCGTGCACGTGGAGGCTTATGTGTGCACGAGCAAGTGTGAAACCGCGGGCCTTTGGGCTGTTGCCGTGTGTTATCTCTTCTTTCAACCTTGTCATACTAATTACGGTCCGTATTTACTTACATTCTCTTTTTGTTTTCTGTCCTCGATAGGCATCTGTAAGCGCCTCTGTCTAGGCTGTTCTCATTAACAAACTGATGATGTGTGATAGGTCTATCTTGTGGTGATAAGGGGAGCTTTTCCAGAAAAAGAGGTTACGATAGAAATGTTTTCAGCTTTTCCCTGCCACAAAGTATTATGCTCTTGTTATCACAGATGCTGTGATTGCATTCTGTCATTCAGTCAAACAGAGAAATATTTTAAAATTCAAGCAGAAAAATTTGTTTCAATCGCTTTAGTCAGACCTTTTTTAATGTTGTTTCATAATTGTATCATTGTCTGTGATTTCTAATGTCATGTTAGGGATGTTAGAAGATTGAAAAACAAGAAATCTGAGCCACAATTACATAAAAAATAAAAATCTATCTAAAAATCTTTGATATTTTCTTGCTTTATGTGAACACATTGATAATGATGCCTGATTAACAGTCTTCCAATGAAGTTGAGTATAACAGGATTAAATCATCTGACACAGGAAAGTGTGTTTAGAGGAACAGGATTAAAAAAAGCAAAGGTAAACATTCATCAAAACTCTCTTTAATTATACATGGTCACAACTTACAAGCAACAGCTGCTGGCCCAGCGCTGGTTCTGCATATTACTCAGACTGGGTTTCAGTAATCCACATCACGCAAATCAGCGCTGTATTAGGCTTACAGCAGAATTAAAAGGTCCAGAGTAAAAGAAATATGAAATATATTTAGGCTGTCTTTTGGTCCAATGATTTACATTTTATCATGTTACAACCACTTACTTCAATGTTTTTCTGTCACTACTGAAGAAAAGCATCCCCACAGCACAATACTGCGGTCAGTTTGTTTCAGCTAAGGAGTTTCATCTAGGCAAAAATGTTCATATGGTTTTTGACAAACTCCAAACATGACTTCACATGAGTTTAATTTAATATTTGTGACTAATAGTTGTCCTATCAACCAAGTTTCCCACCTGATATGTTCATCTCCCCTCAACTTACACTATGCAATAATTAGGAAATGTCTTCTTTTTTATGTAGGGGTATCAGAGTAAGAATTGTTTTCTACAAATGCATGTCAAACCTTTCAGATTGTTATTTGTCAGACAAATTGAAAACCTTCCACTTCCAATGAGTCACTACTTTGCATTGGTCTGTCACAAACAGGGCTGTGATTGATTATGTTACTGTTTACGTCAGTTGTGGCACACCCTGGAATGAAGCTGTCTTTTTCAAAGCGCTGTTTGCTATTAACAGGGCTCTTTTATTGAGCTGACATGGTTAAAGCATAGTCGCCGAATCACTGTCCAACTCCGTCACCTAGACTCTGATAATGGAATTTGTTAAAAGTTAAACTACACAGGAAGCTGTGTGGGTACACATGTTGGGATAAGCAGGATGATAGGACTAGTATAGTAGGACTTTTTTTTTTTTTGGGTGGGTGAATGGTTTTACGAGAGTGTGAGTGACTGATTCCCGGACACAGAGTACTGCGCATCCTGGATGGTTAAATGGCATTTATTCAGCCGGTTAGTCTGGGAAAACATATGGTGCCATTTGGAGGCCCAGACTGGTGCACGCTGTTCTCCTGTAATTAGACTGGCCCAGCAGAGCAGCTACATAACTGCTTCATGATAAGCAGCCTACTGTAGCCTACCGTGCTGCTGCCACCCAGTCCTGGCTGCGGCACAGCACCAGCACACCACATTACACATCCTGTTAACACACTGTTCGACACCAGTGAACAGCAGTGACACCGCAGCTTTGGCAGCTGCACCTTTGTGCTGAGAGGGCTGGTTTTACTGTACGTATGTGATGGGACATACCAAAAAATGTGAGCTGTACCTTTTAATTTCTTTGTGCATGTTGTACTGATTAGTTAAGGTTATGATTGAGATTATGCTGCTCAAATACATTGTTCATTGTACAAGGAATTCAGAAAGTAAATTAAATTTACCTATGCATTTAAAAAAACATTTCATAAAATGAAAACAAATTTGTTAGGTACGAATCTAAACGTTATTGGTTACTATTTTGCATATTTGAGCATAGAACAGATACACTCTGTTTTTTGCTGATGTGGAGCTTGCAAACTCTAACCAATGTTGGGTATCCTCATGATCATTTAGTTCAGTAGAATGAATTTTTCATTTCATTTCCTTAAGGAATGTTTTCTTAAATTCACCTGTATTTCTATCCTTTTCAACAGTACATCTGATTATATGGTACTCTCTTTTATTTTAACTTTTTTTATGCTTAATTGTGTTTACTCTCTTCCTCTCCTCACCGTCCCTCCACCAGGTTCAGGGAAGCAGATTGTGGGTTGAAGGCATAGGGTTTTTGGCAAAGCCACTGGGGTGTCAGCTGGTTTGTTGTCCCATCAGGGGTAGAAGTGGGAGGGTGGGGGGTCTGGACAGCCTGGCAGCCCTGCAGGAAGGCCCTGTTAAGGATTCACTGCTGGGACTCGGACTGAGACTTGCCCAAACTATGAACATGTGCACAAACACACATACAATGTTTGAGGATTGTTAGAGAGAGCAGGGGGGTGGGAGGTGTCCAACTGTGGGATGAAGATGTTTCCTCCCTCATTTATAAAATGTGACACCAGCGATCTGCCTTCTCCTCCTCTCCAATCAACATCCCTTCACAAAGACACAGACGGTGGTCCTCTACGCTGCAGTTCTTCTCAGACCAATAAATGTTTTCTGAGAAAATAGAGCATCACTGTTGACATACACCTATCAATTTGAACTGTTCAGGTTTCTGCTTTTTATTTATTTTAATGCTACTAGGCACAGAACACAAGAATTTAATTTATTTTAAAATAGCTTACCCGTCAGTTCATAGTTTTTAAACAGTAGATTTTAAAAAGTGAAGTAACACTGTACGTTAGTGGATGTGGCTCTTTCCACACAGTCAATGTCCCATTTCTTTTTCCTTTCTTTTTTTTTTGCAAATGGAATTATTTTCAGACTGCTGGATTTGTTTGTATCTGTGAGCTGTTTTAGCCAGTTGACCTTCAGTGCTCAGAAACAACCTGAAACAGTTGTCTATCTGGATTTAGATGCCTAAATCCAACAAGCCCACATCTAAAATGTAGCTCCTTGTATTTTCCCACAATAGGACCTTCACTCATATAGCAATCGTAGTTAAAACTTACTTTTCATCAGGAGCCGCAGTAATATTTACAGCTTACAACCCCCAACATACACACATTGCAATTGCATAATGACTGTGGCCAAAAGGTGCTGTCTACACGCCATGCTGCTCTCTTGTTGTCTGTTTAGCAAGTACAGCATGCAGAAGCGCTACTAAATTTGCATACACAACCATGTATATTTCAGTAACATTTAAAACATCACTGGCAGTGAATTATGCATGGGGCTTGGTACAGTCAAGGTGCTCGTTTAATGCTCATGCGAGAGGAAATTGAACTGTGTTTTCCTTTGCTCATGACACTCGAGGCCCAGGGCCCCTTAAAAGTACACGGAGCATGCAGCCTGTAAATGGACCGGTGGTGTACACTGTATTCCCTTCTTACAGGCATCTGACAGGTTCTGACGGCTCCGTAATAGGATTCCCACCTCTCCAAAGGGACTGACTGAGGTGTTGCCGTAGTATCCTTCTAGACCCCTCTGTCTTCTTCTATGCAAACGCACACTTGTGTTTGTTAAATGCGGTGCTGTGGCAAAGACGAGCGGCTGAATAATTCACAACTGGCATGTCTCACAAAATGATGCAAACCCGTGCATGGATTGTCAGTGGGAGGAATAGAGTGTTGCAGTAAACACCGCCTAAAAGGCTCTTATGCATTATAGACAAGTCTTTTCAAAGCTGTTTTCTCATATGCAAATTGAACAGACTCGAATGCAAAAACTTTATTAAGAATCCCACGCATTCCTCTAAATGAGGCGCACACTTGTGGATGTTTACATTGTGCACGTGACTAATGGAAGAGGATGGAGGGTGTTGATTGAAGTGCACAAAAGGTACAGTAATTGACACAGTTCTGCTGATATCAGTGTTTACTTACCAGCAGTTGGAGCTGAGGCTTTCCCATCGCACCACTGCTGTGTTCTCATAACCCTTTTCTGCTCAGTGAAAATAGACTGCAGAGGATGAGCATCATTAGATATGTCATTTAAGACACCTATGCTGTCCTGCTGCTTTATATTTATCCGCTTGCAAGTCTGTAACAGGCCCTCAGGTCAACACATTGTGTCCCTGGCTGTCAACTCTGCAGTGGACCAGACATATGTGGTGGATAGAGGTAATTTGAAGCCACCTGCTTGTCACCCTGCCCTCTTTTTTTTATACCACTTTCTTCTCAGCTCCCTTCTCTCTTCTACTATACTCACCTTGCCACTCGATGCTTGTATTTTCTTCATAATATAGAGGTTAATATATCTGTTGTAGTTGGACCAATAGAGCAGCTATTTATGGAGTTTGTTTTAGCCAACTATTTTTGCACTAAATAAAGATAAGCTAAGCCTGTAATAAACAATCTCGTAAACAACTCTGCAGCTTTGCCCTAGTGGCCTAAGGGGCTTGTAAGAGCTTTATAACACATTTATTACCCTTTTAATGGCTTGGGAGCTTTGAGTCATAAAATAAGCCATCACTAATTTAATTTCCTGACATATATTGAGTTTATGTTATCTGTAGGTCTTGGTCATTTTGCCATTCTGATGGATTTTATGCTTACCTACGGCCGTTCTTAACGCAATGTGACATCAAAAACAACTACAGTATATTCAACATGTGCCACAATTATATTGCGACTTAGTATTCTGAGCCTAGGAGGAAAAGAAGAGAATCTATTACTATGTTATCCAAAAGCACACTTCCACTGAGAACAGACGAAAGGGCCAACGTGGGGAATAGAAATATTTGATGTTGAATCTACCCCCTATTTACTGTAGGATGCCTGGATAAACGTGTTCAGAAGATGGAAAGTGCATTATGACCCATAACCCCAAGGTATTTGAAATGGAACAGTAGGACTTACTTTGAAAAAGAATGGGAGATGTGCTCTGGGCTCGCTGTTTATACCTTGATGTGATTTGGACTGAAATATCTTAAAAAAGAGGGCTGTTTATCTGTTCTTTCCATTTTGTGGCTGAAAATTGCAGGGTTTCAAAGAGAGGAGGGGAGGCTGTGCAGAAACACTTTTTTCGGAACAAAAAAGGAGACCCCGCCTTTTTTTTTTTTTTTTACAATTTTAAATCAAGTAGAAAAGCAGTCAATGAGCAGAACTGTTTGAAAAATTCTTACAGAAGTCATTGTAACCCACACTGTGGCGTTATAGTATTCAAAGAATGTAATAGATTCAGGTTTTGGTCCAAATTTTCCAAATACAATTGGCCTCCGTGTTGCTGTTATCCATTATAGTTTATTAAACTTACTCTAGAATCTGGATATTTAGTTCTGGTTTCTGTTCTTGTCTCCAAATACCCTCTTCAGCATTTCCTCCATTTTCCTTTAGTAGAAAAAGAAGCAAAGTATCAATTTTTCATGCTTTGGAAAAATCTGGTGAGTGCTATTTTCCCAGTCTTCCTGCTCAACAGAAACTGTAAAGCTTGCGTGGGGAGAGAGAAACACAAAATTGCAGAGTAAATCAATACTGGGCCTGCAATGTAAGGGGGGGCATGGGTGATCCCTTTTCAAAGGGCAGTTGAATTTGTACGCCTTATGTTTTTGATCTCTTACTGTACTCATTCCATTCCAGACAGAGTTGTTATCATAGTTGCTCTTGTTTGTATGTTATTTTAGCTTCTTTTCCAAGTAGCTATTTTGCAATTTGATCAAAAATACAATTGAAGGTCCATCTGTTTCCAATAGCCCTAACGTCGGACAGATGGGACTGTATATCGAAGCCATACCAGGATCCTGGCAGGTCAGAGGATTCGGTAATGAACACGGCGAATATGCGTCCAGACTGATTTCATCCTAACAAGGTCCGCATGAGCTAAAATGTCTAAAAAATATTTCATGTTAAGTGATAGTTGGGCTAAGCAGTTGCACTTAAATCTTTGTAATACCTTTAAAAGAAATTGGATGCATGTTTATAGATGTTTGTCCGAGTGGTGCAAGACTTTAGAGACTGGTTTTACTGACCTAATGCAATCTGAACCTGAATAAATGAAAATGACGTGCAGAAATTTGAGGTTCTACATGCATTCATGTGCAGCGTCAGAATTTTTGGCACTAGGTTTCTTTAAAACAGTCAAAGCAAATTTCTTCTTTTCCTTTTGTTTTCATCTGTTTTGTTTTTAGACTACTTACTGTAGCATGACGGCACGTGTCATCAGCATGAGAGGCCCCAACCCTAATTGAGCCCCTAACTTCTAAACCCGTTCAGTACTTTGCGGCGCATGCCATCCTCATTCTGGTTGAGCTTCATTGGGCTTCTGGAAAGCACCACAGCATTTTGCAGAAACCACTGCGACTTTTTGAGGAGTCATGGGATTTGTCACATGCCTTCACTTTCAAACTCTTCAAATTAGACTTCAAACCAAAAGCCTTATACTTGTCTAATTATACATGTCAAAGGAAATCTTCATACTTACCACTTAAGCATTGCATATGTGTGTAGATAGCTTGGCCACTATCCTGGATGTTGTAATAGAATAGCTTTCCATTTTGTTTTGTGCTGCTACTATCCTGCTGTCCTACAGTTAACATGAGGAACAGATTGCTCTTTGCTGTCCTGATGTCTTGAAGTAATTGTAACAAAAACTTGCCACCCCATCTTGGGTGACAGTTGTTTGTCGGATCAAGTCTTTTGAGGACAAAGTTTGTTTCTGATTATGACCAATGGACCCGTGTTGAGTTGCATGAGCTGAGACACTTGAAGCTGCCAACTTTTTCAGCCTCACAAGCATGCAGACGGCAACATTTTTAACTGGATTCTTTAAACTAGAGACAAGCCTCGGGGCTCTGACCAAAACACTTCTAGTATAGGAAAATTGAGTTGCTTTGAACTCCTGTGTTTTTGATAACTACTTGGTATGCTTCCTGGAGGATAACCTGTGAGTTTTGCTTCCCAGTTCTTAATCCCTTTGATTAAGTGCCAGGGAAAGATAGCTTGGCACTCAATAGGCCTCTTTACCTTCCTAATATCCTGACTGTCCTGGGCTTGAAAGTACCAGTGCTTTGAAATTTTAGTATGAGATTATTTTCTTCCTCTTTAGTCCAAAAACTCCTCTGCTGATAGTTTCTATCAAAGTTTGAGCCAATAAACCTCTTCCTGTTTGTTTGCAGTATCTTGTCCTGTTTCAGGTCAAGATGTCCTCTGTTTTTCTTGCTCGGTTTGCACATTATGATTTATATCAGTAAGAGTGTATGTGATACTGAACTGCTCTTCCTTCTTAATCTTCCCTCCCTTTATCCTTTGGAGCTGACAGCAAGGCCACTGATAGCAAATCTCATAGAGCCAACTAGTTGCTTCTGCTATTATGCCTAATGTTAGTGGTCTTCCAGGTCTTTAGCTCAATGCTACAGAATTAACAGAGTTCACACAGTTCATTGGAAAAGTATTCACACTGCTTGACATTTTTCACATTTCTTGATATTGTAAGCACAAACTTTAATGTATTGTATTGGGATTTTATGTAATTGAGCACCCTTTCATATAAACTTTAAATAGGATCCACTGGTGTGTAATTGGATCTCAGTATGAATCCCGTTTCTGTTGTAAAAGGCCTCAGAGGATTGTTGGAGAACATTAGTGGTAAAACAGTGTCATGAAGACTCTGTTGAAACACAACAGAGAGGTCAGGGATAAAGATGTTGAGAACTTCAAAGCAGATTCAGGTTGGAGGATATTTAATTCACCATCAAGACATTTAAAGAATAGGGCACAATTGCAAATCCACAAAGAAATGTTAATTCACGCAAATTGACTGGCCAGGCAAAAAGAACGTTAATCAGAGAAGTCAACAATAGTTGTTGTGATGGCCAAATCCATGGCCACACTCTGTCGGTAACTCTTTTTATGCACAGTTTATTTTTCATACAAACACAACACTTTAGTTTCAATAAAAACATTTATTAGTTGATTTGAATGCATTTGTTCTATTTGTTAGCGCGCACATTTAGTTAACATATGTATTTATATCAACTTAAAATTAATTTTGTTTGCTTAAGATTAATTCTGTTTGTTTTTCCCTCCGGTACTTACCTGCCTTGGAGTTACCAGACAGAGGATGGGGGCCAGGGCTCAGCAGGCTTAAATGCTGATTGGACTGAACCACTAGTTCCTGCTGGCAGGGGGATTTGTAGTTTCTTTCTTTAGATAAGTTTTGTATTTAAGTAAATATTAGTATTTAAAGTTTAATATTTTTGATTTTCAGTTTTGGGTCTTTAGTTTAGCCAAACTTAGCTGTACTGTTATTTGTTTTGTGTTATTTGTAGTTGTATTCTGTTTAGTTACCCCTATTGTGTCTTAATTGGTCTGATCAGCCAGTATATAAACCCCTGTGTGTCATTTCTTTGTTAGGTCAGTTATGTTTGTTTGTGCAGCCAGTTTGTTTACATTTTTTGCCTGAGTTCAGTTTTGTTGCTTTGACCTCTTTTATGAGCTCAGTTTATCTTTTGTTATTTATAATCTTTGGGTTAAAATAAAAAACCCTATTTTTCTAATATGTCCTGTGACTCCTCCTGTTTTTAACTCGGTCCATCACAGTTGTATAGTAAACCCAAAAGAATGCTATAGCCATTCAAAATTCAGATAAATATAGTTCTTAGTTGTTCACTGCAGAAATGAGTTTTTTGTTTCATGGAAAACTGCCAAGATATTTGAATTGCTAACTATTTGAATTGCAGACTGATGAGATGACCTCTAATTGGTATTAGAGGTCATCTCATCATTTTGTAGCAAACAATGTATGGGACACAGAAAATATGTGATAGAAGGTGCTTTTGTCAGATGACACCAGAATTCTACTTTTTTCAGTGCATGTGAAATGCTGTGTGGCTAACTCCATAAATTCATAATTGCCATCATGAAACATAGAGGCAGCAGAATCATGGGAGGATGATTTTGTTCAGTAGGACTGGGAAGCAAGTGAAAGTTTATAAAAAGATGAATGGAGCTAAATCCAGAGCCATACTTTAAAAGAACCTGTTAAATGCTTCAGAAGATGTGAGACTTAAATGCATATCCTTTTTCTATGATAAGTTGACTATTTTATTTTTTAGCTACATGCTTATAGTAATTTACTGTAGAGCAGTTAAACAAATCACAAATATAGTTTTTGCAAAGACAGCATTTTTCTGACCTATGATACTTTTGATCTGATGATGTTAATCAATCTGACTTAGCAACAAGCTCAGTTCATTTGCATCGGTTTATTTTTTCGACAAGTTTTGCTTCTCAGTTATTTGAAATGCATGTCTGAAAAATCAAAACAATCATTTGTGCAGCAATGGTTTGCCTTAGCTGCAAATCATGACAAATGTCTGCGCTTGAAAACAATGAATGCATTTACTTTATGGCAGAAAACCTCAGCTTAGAATAAACAACTCATTTACTGTATTTCTATCCCAATTGTTGCTGTGATTAGCTCAGCCTTTCCAAAGGAGAGCTTTGTTATGTATTTCAGCCGCAGCAATTCAAAGGGAACTACTGGATTTAGATGAAGATGGAAAACAAGACACTGAAGATTTGGCTGACCCTCCTCAGTACGCTGTAACCTCTCTGCCCACACCGCAAAGATATGAGGGCACCTTGACACACTTCTGATGCATTTTTGGTTGTTGTGTAGATAAACTCCACCGCCCACTGAACTAACTAACTAAAACAAAAGCAAGATCTTTAACAATCTGAAAAAGTGGATCATATTTCTAAAATTATAAAACAAGCTAGTTTATAGTCTTTTGTCTTAGTTACAATTTTTAGGTTGTCATGATAAGGACATTTACAGTCCATTACACAATTAACTGCAACTTTGTACCTGCTGTCAGTTAAAAGTTGCTTTATCAATGGCTTAGCTATGAAAGTAATTAGCACAACTTGAGAAGGCCCTCCTACTTTTTCTTTTGTGTCAACAAGCTTATCAACTGCTGATTAATTCCCAGCTTTGCTGCTGACAATCAGCTTTTCTTTAGTTTCTCCACCACAACAAATCAATGTCTTATGGTAGATAAATCATGATTTAAAGGGTTAAGTTCTTCACCGTTGTGGATAACGGTCTTTAGTGCATTTGTGTATGAAAGCTTGTTTGCGTACTTTGACTGTGAACATAAGTATGTGCAAAACTCAAGACGGGCTCTATTACTTCTGTTGGAGGGTATCGCCTCACCCCTATCTTTTTAAATTATTTATTTCATATATGTATTTTGTTGGCGGGCTACTGGGGCATGAATAAGCGTGTGTCACGGCCTTTTTCACAATCCCTTCTGAGCAAATCCCACCTCCCGTCCCTGCCTTGCCCCCAGCAGGCCCAGCTCAGAGTTCTTCTGATAGCCATGAAGGGATTTGAGCTGGATGGGCAGACCCTGACTGGGTTGATTGCTTTGAATGGCACTGGCTAAAGCTGCCTTTGAAAGCAGGGGCGTTGATGAGCGCCTCCTCGGAAGAGTCTTCGTAGTCACTGCCTCTGGGAGGGACCCTCGCTAATACCCCAACATACAGTACAGAGCAGGAGGCAGGGATCACTGTTTACCCACAGCCATACGCCCACAAACACACACGCACACACACATATATATATATATATATATATATATATATATAAATGCACAGAATCGCTTACTTAGGCAACAACAGAAAGTACTTTGGGTAAACTTTTGGTTATGTTCCTTCCCTGTTGATGTGTCTGTCATTCAAACTATGCAGTGATAAATGCAGCCTTTTGGAAAGCTGTGAAGTTCTTCACAATCCCATAAGTCATCATTCAGTGGAAGAACAACATGCCAGACATCTTTATTTTTCTGCTGAAGGTTAGTAGATAATAAGCTCTGTGCCGCTTGCAAAGGCAGGGAAGGTTTATGTGGGCTCACTTGTTTGCTCGCTGTTTCACCTTGTCCCTTTGCTCCCATAAAACACCTTGAACATGAGAGTAAGACAAATTACAGCTCCAGACACAGGTGTCTGTATGCATTTTTGTCCCCCAGCGGGCCCCCGGGGTGCATTGCCTGTGTTCTACAAGGCTGGTTGTGACATGGGAGCTGTCACTATTGGGAACCCTGAGGTCCATTGATGCTTCTTTGAGCTGGGTGGCCTTCTAGCTTTGATGGCCTGTCCCCCTGAGCAAGAAGGACTCAGCTTGGGACAGGTCTGCACCCAGCACTCTTGACCTCTGGCCCAAAACCCAGTTCCCCCTTGACTTTGCTATTACCTCAGTCTTGGGCAAACACACCATCAGCATCCTTGGTGATTAACATGAAAGAAGAGCCTGTACAGTTTCAAGCTCATTATGGTGATTTGTGCAAGTTAAAACATGAAGACATTAGTGTTTTTGACTACCTGTCTTTACTGTGTTCATACATTTAGAAGGATTCCCTTGGTGACTGTTACTGAAGTCAGTAAACGTTGTGGCAGCATCAGAGACTTTTGGAAATGTTCTTGACTTTCACACCAGATTGAACAGCTGCAGGCAAAAGAAACACAATTTGTGAGAAAGAGAGAAAGAAAGAAGAGGAAAAGGAGTAGCAGTAAATTACAGACAAGTGACAGATAGAGAGCAGCTTATCTTGTGGCACCATCAGTGTGGAATGAGGGCCTGTTGTGTATAAGGTAACTCTTTGACAGATCTCATGATGAGGCTGAAGGTGAGTGAAATCCAGAATGTCAGATGAACCAACATGCATGAAAAGGGGTTTAGTACCAAAAAGATTCTAAGCAATGAGTAGCGTCAGTGTGAAGTCTGCTACATTTTCTTTTCAACTGCAGTTTATGATTTTTCATGGTCATGTCTCCAATGCCCCCTTTTCAAAATAAATCCACCGTTGGTTTTTGCAAATCTGGCCTTCTTTCATTTCAGAAGTTTGTTTTTGAAAAGGCCGCTATTACAGCCAAATGGTTTCTGTGCTTTTTTAAACACGGCAAGGCATTAGGCGGAGCTCGGGTTTCAGGGCCTGGCTCCTAATGAGAGACCCAATCAAACTGAAGGAAAACACAGATCAGCCCCGCTACACCAGACCCAACCTGTGGTTTACCTCTTGAAACATAACCACACTCCTAAAGTGCATTCTCCCTCTTTCTCCTTCTTTTCTTATTCCCTTTCCCTTCCCTCGACCTCCTGCCACGACTTTATTTTCGTTTACAACTAAACTTGATCAAAGTTGACTGTGCAGCTGGTCCGTTCCACCCTGATCTGACAGTAAATAGATTAACACTGGGGTCAAAATTTGGGCTGATGGTTTGTGCAGTTTACACACATAGTGCTAGAGTACTTAATTTTTCTTTGTATTAGTACAGATTTTTCTACGTAGTCCTAAAATCTGAATTAACAGTATTAAACCTAAAATGTTATGTATGTCAAGTAGGGATTAGTATATGTGATGAATAATTACAATATATTGTTACACCTGGAAATTTTAGCATTGCATCTTTTCTTGCTTTGTCATTAGGGGATTAATATTTTCGTCTTAACCTGTCACATACTGCAATATAATCTGACCTATGTGGCGTTAAGAAGAAAGTGTGGCCCATGTGATTTCCATTTTACAAAAATGGAGACCAAATGTTTTTATCTGCTGCAAAATGTACATGTGAAAAAAACCTTAAAATAAATAAATCTGTCTATTCCAGTTGCAAAATCTTACACATATTTTTTGGAAATTCCCTACTGTTAATTATAGCACATTTCTAAAATTGTGGGACAATTTAGAAATACACTAATTTCAGTATAAGAAAACGTATAAATATTAAGTGAAACAGAGTTTGTGTTCCCCTAAACTCTGGGAACTAGATTGGAAGAGTACTCATGTTTATTTTTAAAAAAAACATGGCCTTCAAAAAAACTATCAGATACTATAGCCATGCCGACTGATTTCTATGGAGATAAGCCAAATAAAGACTTTTCTGTTCTACCATCACAAACACCAACAAACACTCTGTGGTTTTGGTGTGAAGCAAAAGATGGATATGTGGAAAAGCATCTCATGTAAACTCTTATGGATGGTGGAGGATTTCTAAAATTGGAGACTGGCTTCTCTTAAAGAAAGGCCTTAGTAGCCTTGACACATTGTTTGGTTCTATTTGATATAGCAAGAGATTTATTTTGTAAAAAAAAAAATGAAGATATTCCTTATTGTTCAAAACATATGGATAAATCGACACAGAAGAGTGAATCAAGAGGACCCATGACTGAGCAATCTAAAGAGATTGTATAAGGAGTAATGAGAAATGATACGTCTGTGCATGCTTAAGTATTTTGAAGTGTTATAAAAGAAGATCAAGTGCTTTCCTTTAGGCAACAGAAAGTTATACAAGTAACAGTAAGGTGCCAAAAGTGTAGCACTGGTAATTTTGGAGAAAAAAAAGGTGCTTAAAATAATAATTCTGCATTGAATAGATGTACTTAATTTAAAGGTTGGATTCCTGAACCAAGTCCATGTGACTGCAATAAAACCAGATTTAAAAAAAAAAGCTGTATATGCATATTTACCATGGCCTTCATGTTGACTGAGTGAATAATGTCAAACCATAACTTATGCTTGTTTAACAAAGGCAGCTATATCTCTATATGGTGTGGAAGCGTATGGCCCCATTTTAAAATGACTGGTCTGAATTTCATTACATGAGCCACATTCATAGAGCATGGATAGAATCAACCATGGTGCCTCTGCAAAATATTCTTGGAGTTGAACTTATTTTAGTGGAACTAGTTGGCATGCAAGATGTCAGGCTTTAGAAAGCCTTTACTTTAAAGTTCTTTACAGTGGTATACCATGAAAAAAGACTGGCCTGCCTTTAAATCTCCCTCAAAGCTGTCATCTTTGGATTGTATGCTGCCAGGTGGTTGTTTTTTCCCATAGTAAAGGAAAACTCTAAAGAGTTTAACAATGAGCAGAAAATCTGCAGAATAAGTAGTCAACATTCAGCGAGCCAAGACTAAACTTCAGCTGACCCCTTGGCTCTCTGCAACTCTTTCTCCAGTGTACACAGACTACTATTGTATTTGTTGTGGTGCTCGCCTGCTCTGCATTACCGAGCCAGAACGCCTATCAATAAGACAGTGGATGGACTCCTGCAAAGCTGTAGTGGAAGAAGGAGAGGAGGCAGAAAGCAGTATGCACAGTGTCATCTGTCACTCTGACACTCGTCAGTCTTCTTGCGGTGGGGACTATGATTTATGGAGGAGGCTCCATGTTGAACCTTGAGAAAGGGAGGTGGGGAAGCGCAGCCTACTCTGTCCCTCGTGTTTCTCCTGCATACCTATCTGAGCTCTTCTTATTTCAATTTCTGTTTATAGTTTTGATGGATTATAAAAAGGCAATGCCGGATGGATACCTAAGTCGCCCCCCTCCCTCTGTTCTGTTCCCTTTTTTTTCAAAGTGAGTGATTGTTAAACAGTTTATGTATTCTCTTTCTGCTTGTGTGTTTATTGGAGGTAGTGAATTAGGTTTGAAACCATCACCGGAGGTTGTGTTTGAAACTTGAAAGGAAGCCCCCACAGCACAGCCCCCCCCCTACCTCTCTCTCATCTCCCCCATCCTCTCACTTTGCTTTTCTCTTTCTTTCTCTCCGTCCCTGCCGCTCAGTCACTCCCTCAGTCACACACAACCTCTTGCAGCACAGTTGTCACACAGTGGCGCTGCTATCTGCACATTATTAGTTATTACTTTATCGGCTCCCAAAGCTGTCAGAAGACACCCTCCTGGAATATACAGCAGGCATAAGCCATCAGTCCTCATTACGCTAGACCCGTTTGCAATTTATACCCAGCTGCCGCTCACACAACCATGACAACATGCTAATATGAATGTGCTTTTGGTGTGTGTGCATGCGCGTCTATGCAGATGACAGGGCTGCACACATATGATACGAGTGCACCTTTGAGGGAACCCAGTCACATGTATGAACGGAGCATGGCTAATGTGCAGCATGATAAAAGCATCCGCAGAGGCCTTTATGTATGTGTTTGAAGATGGCTCAGGCTTACGTCTTTTCATGATCTGTGCTTCCGCTCTCAAGCCACCAGGAGGCAAGGACACTGCTGGAAAAAAAAAGAAAAAAAGCTCAGGACAGCTCGAGTCCTGTTTGACACACAGGTGTGCTGTAAAACCCCCTCCAGGCACCTTGGACAGGAACAGGGCCCAGCAAGTTAAGCTGAGAGAGTTACTGCATATCCCAAAGATATATGGTGAGATCTAGATAAACATCATAGCACCTGAAGAGAGAGCTGCCCGTGTCTGTCTGTGTGTGCAGGATGAAGGTGGTGAGTTTGTAAAAAAAGAAAGCGTTACATCAACATAATGAATTATGTTTGATTCAGCCCTTTCACACTTTGCCTGAGGTGGCTGTCATAAACAGATGTACAAGTCAGGTTTTCATCATTACTGTTAGTGTTTGACTAAGGAAGAATTTTGCAAATTAGACCTCCTGCTCCGACATGTTTTTATGCTTATTATACAGTCCTTCTGCCAGTGACTAACCCTTCTAGTGTTTGATCTTGCAAAGTGGCCACATTAGCGCTGACTAATTCCCTAACTGGTGATCTCGAAGTGGCACACGTTCCTGAGGCCTACTGTCACATTGTCATTGTATGAACTGAGTTTTGCAATAATTTTCTTTCTCCCCAGTCGGTATTTTGTTGAGAAACAGGAGTTGAACACATACATTAACAGTCCTGTCATTCAAGTTTGGAATGAGGAGGATTGGTAGTATCACTATATCTATGCTGTTAACATTTGGACTTTGGGAATACTTCTGATTGTTGGTATAAATACCAAGTAGAAACATTTCTACTTCAACAGTTCAGAGTATGTGATAACCCTGAGTTATGGCTAATTTTTGAAGTGATACCCATTTAAGTTTCTTTTTCCAGGTCACCTAGTTTTGAGTGATTTTGCTTGTTCTGTAAAACCTCACCAATTACAAAGGAATGTTCTTATTTCTTTGTCTTTGTAAACCATTTAACTTTGACCCAGTAGTCATTCAAACATGAAAGGCACTAAACTTAGTTGTTGAACCAGTGTTGAGTCTACACCTCATAGAGAACTTGGCAGTGATCCAGGTTCCAAAAAATGTCAAGACACTTTGTAACCAGCCGCCTGTCACACCGACACAATTTGTTTCTATGTTTTTGATTGACTTTGTGAAAAATACCAAAGTGGCTTAACAGACCTAAATCTACATTTTATCACTTGGCAATTTCCCAAGTCTTTTCAGCTGAAAATGTATACGGTAGCTCAGACACGTCAAATTCAAGGCCTGCGGGCCACATCTGGATTTCTTGAACATTTGGCTCCTTTAAAAGAACGCATAAAGTAATTAGAAAATATTTCCACAGAACACTTCTTTAATATCCATGTTTAGTGAATAATCTTTTTTTTTTAGTACTCAATAGATGCAAAATACTATCTTGTGAATTTAAAGCCAACTTTACCTAATCTCAACTGGGATTCTGCTTTTTCCAGCCCAACATCAAAATATGGTCAGTTAGGGAGTCTGAAGAGCTGCACAGCTAATTGATAAAGTGTGTAAAAATATTGAATTCATTTCAGTTAAAATTTCCAACAAATTTAATCTCAGGGTACTTAAAAATAAAAATAAAAAACATATACATACAAACTTATATCCAATAATATATATTATTTCATCAGTTTAATGCAATTCAATCATATAAGGAGATGCAAATTCAATCATAATTCAATACAGTCAAGTTTCTTCTTGCCAACTGGTGTAAAATGTACAAAGAAGCTCAATGGACAGATTCAAGTGTATTATCTACAAAGAGATCACAGACAAAAACTGGGAACAGGTTTCTGCAGTGAAAGGGAAATACCCTTTAGGGAATTATCAAATCAAATCAATGGAGAACCATAAATTATATCCTGAATTTAACAGAAAAACTATGATGAGCAAAAATTGGTGAATTATCATCTCTCTTGTTTCACCACACAATTGCTGCAGCAAAAGAGATCAGCTGAAGCAAAATTTGTTTTTTTTTTTCTATGATAAGAAGTTATCATAGAATAATAATTCCAGCTTAACGTATCAACTACTTTTTCTGTATCCTTTTAGGACAGAAAATTTCTATTTTTCGGCAATGTTTCTCTACTTAGTATGTCACTATTATACAATAAAAATGTGAATTTAACTTTATCTCAAGTTATTATTTTTATTTCCATCCCCAATCATCAATACATGTTCTCTTTCCAGAGAGCAGTTCATGAGTTGGTAAAGCTTTATGTTTAGCTGCTGTAGTAATATTGTGGAGGACATTGTTTGAGGAAGGTCATGAATACTTATATTGCAGCATGTGAGCCTTTGAAGCAATAGTGTCTCTATATTGGTTATTGAAAGAGAGAAAAAGCCAAGTCCCTATTTGTCTACTAACAGCATTATCAAGAGAACACAGGACTGTAGATGGCCAGCAGCAACAGGAAGGATTTGAAGTTGCTCTTGGATAGTGAGTCTCCGTCCCACGTAATGCTAAACACAATTATGCAAACTTTTTGCTGTGAGAACAACACAAAATAATGGCTTTAATATATGCCCTTACCTCCAGCTAGTGTTTTGTATGCAAATTAGGTTTGATTCCAGGGACGAAGAGGCGGAGTGTCTCTTGCATCCATCCATCTTTTGTTGCCGGGCGGATTAAGGGAGATCTGTTATGGTTTGTTAACATGAGAGCTTTTGATTCGAATTGAAACGAAACCATGTGTAGAATTAGATTAAAGACAATGTGTGATGAGTGGAGGCCCAGGCATGTTGCTGGACTTCACCCGCCCGTACGGCAGCACTCACCACTGTGGTCCCATTGTTTGGTCGGTTTCTGTTGTGAAGTGGGGTTTTTGTCCTGATTTTTTTGTTCTGTAATGGGCTATAATAACTTATATAAATCACAGCGACTGAGCCGACGCTCCTCTGTTTGGGCTTGGCATTGATGGAAGGCACAGCTCTCGGGAGGACCTGTGAGCAGAAAGTCTTGTGTATGGCAAAGGAAAGTTTGAAAGTCAGCGGGCTTTAGGTTTGACAGTGTTGTTTTGTTGTGAAGGGAATCAACCTGGGGTTTACTTCTGGGGAGGAAGGTCAAATAAAGAGAGAGGAAAGCTTTGATAGTGATCTACAAACAGTGTGTTAAACCAGTGCAGGTGCAGATGTGAAAAAATAAAAGATTTAAAAAAGGATTTGTGTTGGTGTGAATTCCTTTTCTCTCTTCTACCTTGCCTGGAGGCTTTTTTCTTGGACATCAAAAAGAAATTGAGAAAAGTGATGATTATAATATCGGGCTGCTCTTATTAAAAGAAGTACGCTAACATCAACAGAAAAAAAGAACATAAATAATGTGCTGTTGGAAAGTGTGCTGTGTTTTTCTAATCTTAACTGACCTAAGTTGAAGGTATGTGGTTGTGATAGTGTGCAGGGAAGATAAATGAAGGAATCAGGAATTAGTCTCAGCCCTCACTGTGTTCATTACTAGTTAGTGATGTTTTGTCAATAGCGGCACCCACATCATCTTGTAAGCTTTGGGCGGTGTGTTTAGTCTGCACTGCTGGGAATTGTCCATAACCCTGTTTTACATTGAAAATAGCCCAGAGGAAAAGCGGTGGAGGGAGGGTGCAAAGAGTAACCACTGATTAATTATGCACATCCTTGATTGTGACATGCTATCTGCTGCTATTAATGGGCAAGGATAATCACTCCGGATTGTAATTGCAGCCTCTGACTTCGGAAGTGCGCTGTGTCCAACATCAATCTTCATACGAAGCCCCACAACGGTGGCGGAGAACTTCATTCACGACTGTCGTTGAGTCTCCAACTCATTTTCGGGAGAGAACAGAATAGCTAAGGAGACGTGGGGGCAGGAAGGGTGGAGGTTGCTCGATATTGTGTCAGCCATAGAAAAAGCAAGTCAGAACTGGGAACTGGAATATTACCGTTCACTGCTTGAGGTGATGAAAAATAATTAGAGATGTGTGTGGAAGAAAAAAAAAAGATATGTGTTTTGAGGTGTATGAAATTTTTTGCAGCTTTCATTGTTTGGAATTTTAATTCAACTCTAAATGAGCATCATTACTCTCACTCATACATGGTAATATTGTGGGAGGAAGCATACATGAACTTGGGATAGAAATATTGCATTAAAATGTTAAAAGATGAGCTAATAAGAAAATAGCACCATTTTAAAGAATCTTTAGAACTGCCAAAGAGCTGTTTGAGGAGCTGAATTTGCTATGAAATGTGTTCTTGGAAATATAGATGTCTGTCTTATTCCATAGCTGTAATAACTCTGCCTAATAAAGGAAAATATAAAGATGATGAATGGACACTTTATTCCCCATATAATCCAATTTCAGCTCATTTTTTTCATTAAAAGCTCAAACCTTATAAACAGTAACAGTGAAGCTGAGCCCAGATCTCAATTATCTTTTCACAACTTAAAAAAAAAAGTCTGGCTGCTTAAAAGCTTAAATGAAACGAAGAATATAATTAGAGGGCAGGAAAACTTTTTAGGGAAAATTTCAGAAAGCAGAGCAATCAAAGCTTAAAAGTAGCATTTGGTTCCCTGTCAATGTCTCCTGACCAGCCATATGGTGTCAGTGTAATGGGGGCCCTTTCTGCTGAGACTCTCAACACATTTCTCTTTATTCTGCCTTCTGTATGCCTTGCTGCTGTCACACTTTGTAGCTATATGTGGCTTGAATAACTGGGGGAAAAGCACAGGATAGGTATATATGTGTCAACTGGTGTGAGAGTAGAGGCAGTTCGGAGGTATGGCGTTTGCATGATAGGTGATGGGACGAAAATAAGAGAGCAGAGGAGCGAAAAACAGGTGTGAGAATTGAAGAGAAATCATTTCTTTTTGGTTCTTCCAGGCCCTCTGGTGAGGCAGAACAAACTGCGAATGCTTCGGCAAGACACATTAACTGTAACTGCCCTTGATCTGGCAGCGCTTAGAATGCTGTCGGCATGGCTAATAAACACTTCATTTAGTTTTAATGGTGCCGGCGCCTCTCGGCAGCCTTCAAAAGTACCCTTTATTTGGGTCATTTACGGCTCTTCCTCGAGGAGCACCCAAGGGACGGCAGATCCAGTCCACATCACTGTCTGCCGGAGCACTCCCGGCCTGGGGAAGATTAATAGGGCTATCTGGGAAAAATAAATAAGTGATGGGCTTTACCCCTGCCAAACAGCCCTGAGAGCTTATTAAGGAAAAGTGAGGGAAGACAGAGTGTAAGAGAAAGAGGTTTTAATATGAATTTTTCACCTTTTAATGTGGAGCCAAGCCGGTCCTTTACTCACTTTCATTCATTTTTTCCAGTCTTTCACTCCGCTCTTCCGTCTGCCTTCTCTTGTGTCTCCGTGCTCTTCTTCTACAGTAATTGTAAACACCACAATTATGGATTGTGTGAGATTTAATTATAGTTTGTGGAGAGCCCTGGGGGAGCTCTGGCGGAATGCAGTGGCTGATAAAAATGCCAGCTCATCAGCATCCCTCCAATGATGGTGAGCCCCAGCGAGGGTTGACCAAAGGGAACCATTCCCCCAGGGTCCCATTGGCTGACGGACCAATTAGTATTAGTCGGGAATTAATCTTAACAGGACGCAGTCACTCAAACAGGTCCTCCCAAGGTGAGGAGAAATTAATGGGGTTGCCTTATTGGTTATTGCTGCTGTTGTCTTCTAGGTCGTTCCCCGCTCTGCGAGTGGGCTTAGGAGTCTCGATAGACTAGATTGCTCTGTAGCATACATTTGTTCCTCTGCACGCGCCTGATCAAGATGTTACTTGGAGGAAGCACAGAAATTTTAACTCAAACTAAAGGAGAATGTTTCCTTTCTTACTGTCTTGTTGAAGTGCATTCCAGATCTGTTTAGGGATTTTTTGGAATTTGAATGCACTAACGTCTAAATTGTAGCAGTCACTTATTGCATTCAGACATTCAAAGAGCAATTGTCAGACCCCATCAGCAGTGGCTCATATTGTGATCCATGTCCAGTTTGAGTATTGATTTTTAAGGAGCATGGCTCCATTAAGGCCCTGCCTGGGGGTGTGGAGGGGTCAGCAGGGGAAGTTGTGGGCTGCCGTGACCTCAGCTGCAGTTTACAATCGATTACCTCTGACTGGGAAGCGAGAAAGTCCGAGGGAAGTAAGCACAGGGCCCCACATGCGATTAAGCTACATTAGCCCTCTGGTCAGAGCTGTTCCAGAGGTTGAAGTAAGTTAATTAGCACTTTCTTATGATATCAGTGATGACAGGGGTAGAGCAGCAAGCATTGATTTGGCTTTACTCCATTTCAGCCTTGGAGACCAACAAGAAAAGAACCTTGTATTGCAAACCAGCTCCTTTCTAATCGAGCACAAAGGGCACCTCATTACCTAGAAGTGATAAGTAAACACTAATCTCTTAAGACTACTAATATTTAAACCAGATGTAAAGATAGAGTGTTATATACAAGTCCTTTGAAATTATCTTCAGGGAGTATGATATTACATTATTGAAAATATACCAGATATCTTGTTATAATACAACCACAAACTTATATGTAACTCTTTTATTTGAATTTGTGTCTACTCTTTGAGGGGCCATTTTAACACATGAATATGCTTGAATCTAAACTTATCCATTATAGATATGGCTGTATGTTTAGGATTGTTTGCTTGATGGAAGGAAAACCTCCTTCCCAGTATCTAGTTTTCTGCACCCTTAACAGATTGTCCATTCCAGATTTCATCTTTAACTTAATCTGTTTTCCTAACAATTCTGAGCAGTTTCCATGTACTGCTGAATAACATTTTGATATTTTTGGAAAAACTGGAAACATGTCTTCTTATAGTTTTCTTTAAAAAATGTCCGTCTTCTTGCCAACTTTCTACAAAGGAGAATTGTGGAGTGCATAACTTTGTGTCAGCAGATTCTTTCAACTGAGTTGTCTATCTTTACAGCTCCTCCAGAGTTAGAGGGTCTCTCGACTGCTGCTCTAGTTTTTCTTCATTCCCTTGACTTTACCTTAAGGTGGATGGCCATCATGGTAGGTTTGACTCAGTCAACTTTTGGATGACAGATTGGAACACTGCTCTTTGAGCTGTTCAGTGTTTTCAACTTCTCAACCCTTCCACCTCTGACCTCTCATATGTCCATTGGTGTTTCTGACACTGCTTGTTTACAAATATTCTCTAATGTTCTGCCTTGACAGAACAGCTGAATTTATAGATTAAGCAGAAGTAAAACATATGTTCCACTTGGGTAACTTCTCAAGGCAGTTAATTAGACTGCATTTTATTTATTGGTATCAGAGCAAAGTCGGATCCGTGCAAATGGCACATGAATTTCATGATGGTTTTACTATGCATGTCGTCTTGTGCTTGAATATAACATGTGATCTTTGGCCTTTTGTTTGTCCTGAGCTTTCTTCTCCAGAGAGAAATAAAAGGTTTAAAGATGCCAAAACATATTGGTGTTCGTCTCCTATAGTTACCACATTTTAAACACCACCCTGTTTTATCACTTCTCAGCAGTAATCTCTTTGTTGTTTGGCAGCCATTTTCTTCATTTGGCGTCCCACTTTTGTTTTGTCATTATTTTTAAAGACTTCATCATTGCTTATTTTGATACGCTGTCTTTTTACCTCTGCTGGTCTCACAGTGCGCTCTTTGTTAAATAAAAAGCTTTGCCAGCGGATCAGTCACACGCTTTGTTCTTCCTCCTTTACAGTACACTGCTCTCAATATTGTTTGTTTTACCAGCAGCTAAACTGCGTTACACCTTCTTCTTCTCTCTGTAATGCTCCATCTCCGCCTGTCTGTTTTTTGCTCGGGGCCTAGCCAGGCAAAGTGAACAGCGACAGATGAAGCACCTTCTCTGTCAGCAGTGTTGGAGGGAATTAATCACGATTCAGTAAGTGCTCTGATGAGGATTCCAAGATCCTTGTTAGAGATAGAGCCATCAGGTGTGTCTGATTCATCATTCATTGACAGCAGCCTCGGGCAGGACACCGAGCCAGATATTAAGGCCTGTTTAGGACCAAGTCCTGCCCTCCAGTGTTGGTGATCATGAGAGCTCAGAACTTGGAGTTATTATCCATCCAACCTACCTCATTAGAGTGAAAACTTTGGCATGCTGTGTTGTCAGATTCCTGGACAACCAGAACAAGTGCGCAAAGATCTGTTCAACTGTCCTTTTAATAACTGAAGTTTACACTAAATATGTTGTATTTATGGCTTCAAAGTCAAACTCTGAAGTGTTTCATGCAACTTCACAAACACACCCACATAAAAGTATGTAAACTCTATTAAAAATGTTATTGTTCAGCTTCACTGAGAGACAGGCAGACATTGAACAGACAGATTCCTTTTACATATTAGTGACTATATGTAGCCATGTCCTTACTTGTCAAAGAAGAGGTTCATCTCCTCTGCAAAGACAGGCGTTGTGTTATGGTCTTATAACAAATGTCTGACACAGCATCAGATAAGAACGTGTGCCCGAGGCCACAGAGGTCCAATAGGACAGGCGAACAGGTTGAAAAACAATAAATATCCCCAAAATGGGACAAATTATAAGTGTTCTGTTATTGAAGGAGTCTAAGTAATGTGTGCGTTGTGTCTGAACCGAGTTGCACATTCCTCAGGGTAATTTACAACACAGCTTCAAGCAGCTTGTTTAATTCTAGAGCCCAAATTAAAGCGTTTGTGGCATATTGGCATATTTTTCTTGTTAAGCAATGTTTAAGGTAGAGAGAGACATGGCAGTAATTGCAGGTTTGACTGAGGGTTGGAGTTTAGTTAGCAGACGTCAACATTCGCCCCCCACCACCCTCCAACCCTTCTCTTCTCCCTGGCCTGGGAAGAAAAAGAGGATGAAAAGATAATGTTGCAGATGAAGCATGAGAGAGATATGTCATCCTCTTAACTGTTTTACAGCTGGGGATTCACATGGATACTGCAAAGAAGTTCCAGAGTACAGCAGGAAACATTTGAGAAGAAGATAAACAAGAAAGCAATAAAAAATAACTGGGACAGAAATTAAGAATGAGGACACATCAGCCTGTAATAGCGGTAGCATAACAAACACAAGCCAAAATTAGGCTCTCACAATAAACTGACAAGGGTATAAAAACAAGCCTGCATGCATGTTGTGAGATTATAATGAGGCATTGATTGTTTGTCCTCAATTTCCATTTTAGTTTCCTCTCAAACTGAAGGCAGACACTTGTAAACATCCATACCTTTGTCTTTGCTCCACTCATTAGCCGTTCTTTTGATTTTCTCCACGTGCTACACAGATGGATGTAGCACATCTAGATCCGAGGACCCATGTCACTTCCTGTTTGCAGGAGGGCTTCCTGTTTACCTGACCGGGTTTTAGCTGACCTTCTGTTCCAGGGGCTGCTGTTTATTGCCTGGTTTGCAACAATCTGAGTGTTGCAGTCTTCGTGGATGTTTGTTTGCGCTACCTTTTACTGTGCCATTTCTTAACTGCCAGTGTGGCAAGACAGGAATGTGCTATCGCTTGTTTTTGGTTTGTGGAGTGAGAAAGCCCAATTATCAGAGGTCCCTGCGCCTGCTTGCCATAGCAGTTGAGCTGCACGTGTGTGTTGAGGTTGTTCTGGTGAGCAGCTGTCCCAGGCCCGACTGGCAGTGATGGCAGCGAATGGCTAAGGCTACGGCGCTGACAGCAAGGAGGGAGGAAAAAAGCAGACAGGCTCATAAGGGACACCTCGTGCTGTGCGCTGCCACCCTGGTACCGCTCAGCAGCCAGCACCCACTGTCTGTCTTCTCACCACTTTTAACTGCTGTCTAATGTTGTAAAATCCTGTATGTGACGCTGCAGTTGAAATTCTCCCAGTTTACACAATATGTGTGGCCAATTAGAGCTGGGGTTATTACACTGATGTATAAATTATAGTCTATTATTCCCTTTTCCCTCATGTTGACTGTTAAATGCTGTGCCATTAGCTACTTTACCAGCTGTGATGGTGGCCCATGAGGGCACACAGTCTGTCAGAGTGTTGGTTACCAGCATTGGGACACATGAAAGTGCCTGCAAAATGTTGACAGTTTTCTTGGATATTTTAGAGACCCACATGTTGTGCATTTTAAAAGTAAAAGAAAAACAGCATATAGAGGAGTGTTTGTCCTGAACGGACTACATATGCTGTTGATGAGTTTGAAAGCATTCCAAAATCTGAGTGAAACAAAAGAAATACAGTTTCTTAGTAAAATGTTCATAAATGTTAACTTTTTCACATTCCGGCATGTTGCAAATAAAAACCTGGGGGTTTATGGGGTACGTTACCACAAAGTAGTGAATAACCATAACGTTGAAGGAACAAGTTAAAAAAAAAAAAAGTTTTCCCCTTCAAAATCTGAAAACTGCAGCAAAGATTTATATTCAGTCCTCTTTATTCTGGTGGCCCAAAATAAAATCCAATGCAACTAACTGCAAGGAGTGGTTTTCATGTTGCTGTTTATTGTCTGGTCTTATCTTGCAAACCTTTGTGGTCGTCACAAAGGCACTGCATATATTTACAAATTGAAATTAAATTACACACACTTGGAATTTATTTGAAAATTGGGTTACATTTAACAGCAGTTAGTTTCACCTTGACATGGAGCACTTCCATTTATTTTCCAGAAAGGAAGGAGGATGACACTCCTACAAAGAAAAGGCTAAGCAAAACAGTGATGTCCAGACTTTTGCAATGCAGGCCAGATTATTATTATTTTTTTTACAAACCTAAAAATATAAATGAATACATTTTTAAAAGTACTTTTTGTAATACTAATCTAATTTTTGTAGGAAATGTATCAGGAACTTGTTGATCAAAAACTTAATTTGATTTAAATTTTGAGGTGTTGGCTGGGGATCTCTTTGTACTCTGTGATCAGATGCAAGAATGGGATATGGGTCACTGTTTGTGAGGTTTAATGAATGGGTGCACTAACTCTGAGTGAAAACCACTGGATGTTTGTGGTCCTGTTTAACGTGAAATTAAAATGAAAGCGCAATGTGACTGATAAAAGATAAATACTTTGTGTGCACCCAGTGCTGTAAAACATCATTTAAAGAGTTGCAAATGGCTCCCAGGCAGCTCTTTAGACACCCCTGATATAAACTGACAAGCCAGGCGAAGGAACCATTAAATCAGAAAAGCGGCACTGGGACTCATTTTACCTTTGGAAGAGTTGGAGAAATCCATGGCTGAAATGGGGAAATTGTTGACAAGAAAATTATTAATCTTACATTTTACAAATCTGATGTTACAAATCTGAAGAAAGCAATTGTTGAAAGAACGTTAGACATGTATAGCATTCTTGTTAAATCTAACCAAAATTCAAGTTCTATGCTTTCAGCAAAAAGACTTTATTAGAAAACTTAATACATTCCCAGACTGGCAGAGGGTGGTGGTGTCATGCTGTGGAAATGTTTTTCCTCAGGTTCAACAGGGAAGCTATTGAAAGTAGCCAGAAAGATGGATGGAGCAAAGTACACTGTATCATAAGAAGGAAACCTGTCAGAGGTTATAAGCCCTAAGACTGTTGCAAAGTTTCACATTCCAACAGGACAGGGCAGCAGCCCTAAACATACAGAACTGCAACTGGTTTACATCAAATCAGATTAATATGTCAAAATGGCCCAGTCAAATCCCAGACTTCAATCTAATTGAGAAACTGAAATAGACTGACTAACAATGAGCTGGTTCACAAATAAGACTGAGCAAAAAAGCCACTCTATAGGTGCAAAGGTGCTTGAGTCAGGGTTGCTAAATACAAATACATACAGCAGTTTTGGGATCTTTGTTTTGAACCTTGACAATAATACATTTATTTCCTTCCACTTTAGATTTGTGCACTAAAAAAACATTGAATAAAATGTATTTATGTTTTTGCGTCTAATGTGACGAAACCTGGAGAAGTTGAAGAGGGATGAATGCTTTTGCGAATTACTCTGAATCTGTTCATTTTAACATATTTTCTTTAACGGTCAAAGATAAAAAGTAAGCATGCATTTGCCTCCAGATTAACAAGCCTCAAATTAAAACAGTAAAACTGAAGAAACATATTTCTATCCAAGACGGCGTGTATGATTTGTCTTCGGTGCTCCTGCGCTGTGGGCAGTGTTGTGTGTGACGCAGCATTGACTCCCCGCCTCATATCCAGTGTGGCAGCGTAGTGAGCGGTGTCTAATGGAGCCTCTGATGAATAATGAGTCCATACACTGGTAATGTTCTGTGCCGAGTAACGGCTGCATTGGTTTCTGTCCTGTTAACTCCGCTGCTGTAAGATTGATTGTAGTGTGCACCCCAGTCATACAAAGACACTTCATTGCTTGGCAATGAAAATAAAGCTTCTCCCGCGGAAATGAAGAGCAATGCCACCGTGGTGCGGCAGACCCGCGGCGGGCCTGGAAACAACCACATCCCTCAGTGTCGCTGTGAGTGAGTGACACACCATGAAATATGCACTGCTTCTGTAAGACTTGTTTGTTTACACTCTGCTGTGTGCTAATTGAGGTGTGGCACAGTTTATTTTTGCTGCAGTTGAAACGAACTTAAGTCCCCCCCGATTAGGGCCCTCACCTTACTTCAGAGATCCTCCACCAAGACTCTCCTTCAAATTACACATGACACTGTGAAGAAACATCTAATAGAAGTGTGTAATGGGCTCTGATGACAAACTACACGGTTGGAAGACCATGTAATCTCCCCGCAATTAATTAAAGTGTGTCCTGTGGATGTGTGTGCGTGTGTTTGCCGTTTTCTTTTTTTTCCTCCTCTCATTCCTTTTCTCTCTCGACCAGCCTAACCAGATGCCACCAAATAACTGAAATAACATTGCCTGTCAACAGTAAAAAATGAAGACCCATACCCTGACAAAGAGGGGTACTTAGAGCTGGCAGAGAGAGGCAGATGCAGGGTTGTTTGTGCTCCAGTGCTTCTCAGTGTCCCGGTTAGGGTCCTCCACAGCTCAACATCTGTACCTCCACCCGCCTAATTACCCACAGCCCCCCACTCCCCCACCCTGCCAAATGAGTATGTCACTAACTCAAAGCTTGCTGAGGAGACTTAGAAGGCAAAGATGATTATGAGGAGAGCTTGTCCTGCTGTTCGTTTTGATGGATTTTCCCTGTTTAGTATTTTGTTTTTGCCACGTCAAATTGTTCCCGCGTCTGAGGCAGAATCCTTGACCAGCCTGCGAATTACATACCTATTGCATGCACAGTGCATTGCATATGTATTCATACCCTACCCTAAGCATTTTGCATTACAGTTGCAAATGTTTACATATTTTATGCAGCTTTACTAATAGCTTTACTTGTAATAGACCAACACAAAGATTATGGTTCATAAATATGAAATGGCCAGATATAAACATTTTTAAAAAAAAATACATTTATATTTAGGCACCCTGAGTCAATAGTTTGACTCAGGGTGCCTAACTTAAGAATTTACTGGAATTCTTAAGTCTGTAAAGCTTAAGATTTTAAGATTGTTTTAAGGTTTATCTTAAAAAAAAAACAAACACAGAAATTGAATCTTATACACACTGTGGAAGCACCTTCAACTGCTGTGGTGACAAAGATTCAATCTCCTTTAGATTTAAGTCTGGTATGCATTGACAACAGGTAAACAGTGATTAGCTGACTTCAGGAAAGTAGCAGGAGCTGAAGCACTTTGGATATCTTGGTTAGCTTCCTACCGGGTCCTTGAATTAACTTTAAGGTATCAAGAAACTGAACTTTCTCTCCTCTGCAATATAAATTTAGACAGATCTCCTGTCCACAATATGATTCTATGACCATCTTGCTTCATAGTATTGTTGGGGTTTTATCTTCAGTTAAATTTCCTCACATTGCATTTTACACATTGACAAAGAAGTTCAGTTTTGTCTCTTTCCAAAAGTTTGCTTTGCCTGTCATAAAGATTATGTTTGTGGACTTCATGATTTATAGTTGTCATCTCAACAGTACCTGTGTTGTGGATCCTTATTTACTTATCAAGTAATTGGTTAAATTTAATTTTATTTAGGAGCTTCAGAATGCATAAGCAGGCCTCATTATTACCATTCTCACTTGTAAAGAAATATTAAAAACTCCAGTGATGAAAAAATTCCAATAACATACATTGTAGTTTGTGCTTTTGATTTTGCAATGTGTGAAAAAGTTTATTTTAATAGCTCCCATTATCTTCGAGGTCAGATTTAGCATCTTACAAACATAAAATCTTTCATTTTAAAGAAGGCAACCTTTCTGTCCTCTTTGTTGCAGTTCTCACTCTTAACTTTTCTCATTTATCGTTTTTCTTATTTATTTCCCTCCGTAGTATTGATCTGAAGACACAGAACAATTAGGTCCATTTTGAGGATAATTCGTAAGCCATCACTTATTTTTATCATTGAATGAGAAATTTGCCATGCTTTATGTAAGTTTTGATGGGAGCTATCAGTTTAGAGTTGCTTGTGCCATTGATTTGATTAAATGCATTACGCATTTTCTAATGAGTTTTACACATGGCTGAGTGGTGAATAATCACCCAGCGATTTCTGACCCAGAACTCCTCTTTGCACTGCCTCCTCCCTACTTTTTCCCTTTCTTGCACGCTCCAAGCTGAGGACCAGACACTTAGTAGTTTAGGGAAGAGGTAAAGGAAATCGATTGAGACTGTGATTTGAAGAGGGGATTTTTTTCTCTTTCCGTTTTCCTACTTTTTCTCAAGTTAAATTGATTCCCAAGCTTGTTCTGCTTTAATATTCACTTTAGCTAAGTGTTCAGTAAATGCGGAGAGAATGTGAATATTAGATGTCGAGCGTCTTTGCATTAGATCAGTTTGGAGAACTATAAATTTTATCCAGCCGAAAACTGCCTTGCAATTAAAGCGTATTGTGTGAAATAAGCACCGTTTCTGTTGGGTGTTCAGTTTTATCGAGCCTGTCTGAAAATAGAACTCATACCTGCTGCTCTGTGAATTGCAGCACATAAAAGATGGACTGAATATGTTCCCGGGGAATATTGCCCTCTCCAAAAGACCAATCCGTCTTGCTTAGGGAGGCAATCTTAGGTGCGGTAGATAAACTAATATTTGTGTATAACCTCAGTCAGACAATACAAATGATCGGATGATTTTTCATCTCCTTATGCATACAGGGAAATATGAAAAATTGAGGTTTAGGAATATTTGCAGGGTCTGCGAGGCGGCTGGCTGGGCCGCTGAGTGCCCTGGGCCACGCTCCTCACCAGCGACTGCGGAGTGAAGAGTGATGAGAATATTATACCCGTCTGTTTCCCGTCACTCCCCTTCCTCCCCTCCCACCTCCTTTATTCTCTTCTCACACCACACTAATTCATATGGCCACAAGATGGAGAAAAAGCCAGCGAGCAAGGTAAAATGAGAGACCAATCAATTTGCGGGCTGCCTTTCTGATTTGCCGGCTTTGACTTTCGCCTTCAGTGATTGACAGTCAGGCTGGCATAAATCTCCTAGTCTCCATGCACCTTCTTCCCATTTCATTGTCCCCATCACCCCAAACCAATGCTCTTCTTGCTGTTGCCAACTTCCGTCAATGAGACAAGCCCCCTTCTCATCCTCTAGCCATGCCTGGGTTCATCTACTGGTAGCGGGCCAACCAGTTCCCCATATTTGGGAGCGGGTGGGCAGATGGGGGCACAGATTCGTTCATAGCACCGAAGTTTTGTCCTCTTGTTTGCGGAAGCTGAGAGAGGATACTGAAAAGGCTGTGAATTCTAATACTCCATCTGTTCAATTGATTGCCTAACATGGTGTCAATCACCCCTAATCTCAAACACCACAGCTGAACTTTGCTTCCTGCAGTACGTGCAGTAGATTCAATGTTTATTAAAAACTTTCATAAGAATCTTCACTTTATTTTGTTTTGGACAATAAGCAGCCCATTAGATAACAGTACGGAGTATGTTTTACCAGCGTCAGCTCTAAGAAGGGCATGTTTTGCTATAGGAAAAAGCGTGTTTGGTCCCGTTAGAATATTATTGCCCAGTCTTACTTTCTGTTTTCTTTCTATCTTTAAAAATTTGCTGAATCCCAAAGAATCTAGCCGTCAAGTGCAATTCCCCTCACCACAGCTCTCTGACACGGAGATTGTGACATTTACCCCCAAGCTTCCTCTTCTCCCCCTCAGGTTAGGCGGTTTTTATTTTTAGATTATTGCGTTGCCTCACGCCAAAGCCTCCATGTTTTTCCTTGAAAACCTTTCTGTTTGCTCTCTATATTTCTGCATTATTTGCCTGTGCCCTCTGCTTTTCAATATGTCTTTTTTTCCTTCCCCTTTTTATTTCATTTTCTCCCACCCTTCCTTCCTCTTCCCCTCTATTTTAGCTTTGCTGTGGTGAGGAACTTCTCCCCTCTCGTGTTCGTGATAAATCAGGGGTGTGAGCGGCGGCACTCGGTCGGAGGCATCAGTCGCGGGGCTGATGAGATAAGCGGTGCTCATCTTGCGGCCCTGTATGGAGATTTATTGGGCTGGGATAAGCAACAAGCTAGCCATCACTCTCAGCCAAATAGACTCCCCGCCTGCATGTGTTTATTCTTATTGCACTGCCACGACCACTGGCTCTGTCAGGGGTGGAGTAGCCCCCGGAGGCCTGCTCTACGGTGGTGGAAGCCTAGCCCTGCTCTCTGGATCATTACCTTCTATTAGATCAAGAAAACAAGGCTCCACAGTGGGGCTTTGAGTGACACTGATGGCACAATTTTTCTCTATCTCTGAGGACCACATAGGCATATATCTAAAATAAGGTTATAGGATATATTGGCTCATCACATCTGATGGTGTTGTCTTGCTGTTTTTGAATTTCCAGGTTCTTCTTTTGGCACATAAAGAAGCTGTCTCAGATAAATACAACCTATATTTCATTGGTAGGGTTAGACGTCAAAGAGCATTCAAGGGAAAGGTTAGACTAAGTGCACATGTTGACTCTTATCATAAATACCTGTCCCTACTCTGGTGTTGGTACCTGTGGTAAAGATGTTTGCAAAAACATTTAAATAGGATTCTTATAATGAAGACATAAAATGCCCTGATATCTCACATCTTGCTTAGAGAAGAAAGTTCTGCTGGACTTTGAAAGAAAATCAGTCCCACGGCATCACTGATCCCCCATCTTACTTAACAGTAATCATGAGGTGTTTTTCCAGCTTTTTCCCACTTTCTAATATCATATTATTCAAGTTACAGTGCAAGAAGAGTTTACTAAACTTTTGACTCACATGCTTGGAAAAAGAGAGACATATTGATGTATTAAAAGGACTCAACCTGCTTCTGTCTAACCTTGGAAAACCAATGATTTAATATATTGCCTGTGTAGTTTATTTTTTATTGTAGGATATCCTATGGTAGCTTGCATGTTGGAGAAATTTGAAAGGAAAAAAAGCATCATGTCAAGTTGTGATGCTTTTAGAGCAATAACCATTTGACACCTGAATGCCATTATTCTCTAATGGCATCATAAGGCCACAGCAGCTATTCTCTAGCTAAAGTTACACCATCTCACTTTAGCTTCAGCTGCTGATGGCAGCATTAATTTTAAGGAGCACAGAAGTCTAACACATTGAGCGGTGCCCGGATGGTGTCACGGAGCCATAGGGCACGATGAGCACATCAAGCGTCCGCTCCTTCCTCTGCTCACCCTTCTATGGCACAAAGACATACACTCCACTCACCCAACAAGATCTCCTCAAATTGCTTTTACCCTCCTCACCCCGAGTGTGTACACAAGAACATGCACGTCCTCACACAAACTTAGGCCTGGGCAGGGTATGGGGGTTAGTTTTCTAGCACTCAGGTTATATTTAATCATCGCTGTCGGATAAGGAGGCTTTTCTCTTTATGAAAGGTATTAGAGCAGCAATGTGTTTTCCCTCTGCTTTACACTCTCCTCTCCCCCCGCATGGTTCTCTTCACCTGACCTCTGTTACCGTGTGCCAGGGAAGAATTTGATAAAGTGACACCGTGCTCCCAGCATTTCTTCCTCCTTCTCTCTACAGGTCCTTTCTCTGTCTCAGATTCTAATAGCATGTCTGGCAGATCTGGACTGCCTCTCATCTCATCAGTGGGGTCACACCGTTGGGCTGCCCTCGCGCTCCTTTCACCAGCACTCGCCTTGTCATTTATTTTGCTGCTGAGAAGGCCTGCGAGTCAGCAGGTCTGATTCAATCTCCTCCATCTTAAGGAAAGGGTTGCACACAGAGCATAATAGTGCTTGGAGCGATGAAAAGGGGACAAGTTTTTCCAGGACAAGATCACAACTTCTCATCCAATAACTTCCTACTTTCAGCTTTTCTTATACTTTTTTTTGTCCCATTCGTCGTTAAAGCTATCCTTTCTACCCAATTTAATGCTCGCATTCAGAATATTCTAGACTTCCTTTCCTTTTGCGGTCTGTGATTCACCCCGACCCTAGTTGCTCTGTATTTCTTCTATTTAGGAGCTCCATTCTCTTTGATTGAACTAAAGTTTCAGAGGAAAGTGTGAAGCATTGAGGAAGCTCCAGCAGGGGAGGGTTTACACAGCCTTTCAACAGTTTCAACAGTTTGAGAAATAAGGGGATACTCTTTATTCTGCTTCATGTTGCACCCAGGGACCCACCCCACTTCAGTAGCATGCATCAGCAGACACTTGGTCATTAGGTAGATTGACAGTGATTGTCTTGGCTGCAGAGCTGAGGCAGCCTGTACTCAGCCTCAGATGCCTGCTTTGAAATGCACACATATAGATTTTGTGTGGGTGAACAGAATTAACAGAAAATGTTACAAGCGAAGAGAATCAATAATGTGTGAAAGATGCGGCGGACAGTGTGGAAATCACATTTTGGACAGGTTGCTACGCCATCATTGATTGTGGGTAGGTTTAAGCAGCTGCTCTTGATTTTCTGACTTAAAGGCTCACGGTCCGAGCATCACTGGTGCTCAAAGCCTAAGCTCTGCAAAAGTGTTAAAGAGAACAGGTGTGGCTCTAACTTCAAAGTGAGGAGCCCTCATATTTGAGAATATTCATTGTCAAAAATGTTTTGCAGCATGTTAGGTGCATCTGGAACGTTTTGGTAGTTTCTTCCCCTTTGAAAAAGTTATTTTTTTTTATCAATCTATTAAAATGTATATTGATATATTTCAAAGTAGAGCTGCTCGATATCAGGAAACTATTGTAATACAGTTGCTGACAATTGCAATATCAATTACAATTAATATTGCAATTAATCAATTACAATTAATTAATTTTGCAAGGTCTTTTCTTACCATTAAGCAATGCTTCTGTCACTTTCTATGAGTTTTGCAGCTCTGCTTCCAAAGATGTACATCAGGTGAGGGTAGCAATGGCACCTGGAGTCAATTCAACTGCTGCAATATACTATTAATATGCATAGCCTGTTTGTCTGGCACATTAAGCACAATATACTACACAGTACAACCAGTCCTTTGCAATTGTGGTGATTGTACTTTGATATATTTTTAGTTCTTTTATAAAGAGATATCCTTCACATTTAAATAATTCAAGTCTTTATCAAGGGTATTATATGAGCCTAAAAGTATTTTTATTATCTTTGAAATACATCATTCAGTGTTTGAGAAATTTATTTCCTATATGAATTTAGCTTTTTTCATTTAACTTTTTGATTTATGCATTTGGAACCTCTCACATTATTTAACGGTTTTCTTCTGTTCTTTTTTTAATGAAGATCTCGTTGTGGACATTATGTGACAACAGGAATCTTAAGGAGCTTGAGGCTGCCCTCTATTATTCATCAGAGTTAATGATGGAGAGGAGTTTGCAGGATATGTGGAGTTATTGATCCCCTCTTCTGGTTTCATTTCTCACCCCTGTGGGGAAAGGAAAAGGAGAGTTTGGCTTATCCCAGATGCACACCTCCTCTCCTGGGTGATTCTTCCAGCCTCACCTTCACTATCCGTGACTCCAAATTACTGGCTATCGATCTGTGTTATTTTGTGTTTAGGGGGCGACTAAAATATTTGTCACGAGGTTTTGGAGCATTTACTTTCTTTTGATATTGTTAATGAGAGAAAGTTGTCCAAGTTTATTTTGCTGTTCCTGATTATTTTCTTTAAAAAATTGTACCATACATAGAACCTTTTAAAGTGAATACACATTTTGATGCTGAAAGTTAATTTCTTTTCTTTATCATGTGCATATTTGATTTTCACACAAACTTAAAGTTTGGGGACTGTTACTTTGTGTCTCTTTGAAAGGATGTATTAAAACTTCTGGGTAATAGCCCTCATCTGGCCTGTTGACCGTTCTGTATATCAGTGTTTGTAGAGGCTTCCCTTTCACATTCTGTGCCTACGTAATCCCTCACTCCACCCTTTTTACTGCCTTGGTGCACAAATGCAAGCAGGTCAAATTAGGCCTGCCCCTCTTTAATACCACAGAGAGGGGAGAAGCAGCCATTATGAATTATCCTTAATTACAGCCATTTCCTAAACTAATAAAGCTGCAAAATCTTTACTGCAAAGGTTAGTTTACCCGGGATGCATAAAAACCGCTGCACATGTGCCATTCAACGTCTGTGTGTACGCTCGCACATGCTTGCGCTGGGTGTGCGTGCCCGCTCATTCAAGCGTACACGCCGGTGATTGCTGTGTGTGTGGGCACAGGAGAGCTGCCTGGCTGGCTGGCAGCACCCATGGTCCCATTAATTTCACGTGGGCTCCCTATCACCAGCCACAGATGCCTATAGACACGTAAATGAGTCTCCTGTGAGCAGTGGGCCGCCTCAGCCAGCCAGCTCGGGCCTAATGGTCTGGAAAGCCAGCGTATGTGACGGCAGGAGATGTGGGCCTTATTTACACTGGCAGACATTAGTGGATGGACGCTGATTCCCTGATTAACACGTCAGCCTCGCTCACATCCTCCCCCAGCCCCATGCCTCCACCAGCTTTCTTCATCTTTCTGTACATGCAAGGCTCTACATTCACACAAACACACACGCACATATGAAGGAAATATTGTTCACTCAAATTATTCTCTTCCTTCTCTGAATTTTATTTTACCACTCACGTGGCCGTACCAAAGAAGTATGTGGAGTGAAAGAGAAAGATACAAACAGACACACATACTGTGTTGGAAGTGCGTGGTGGCGGACTGCTGAGGAGGGGAAGCCATCTGTGAATGATAGCTCCTGCGGAAAGATAATGTTTCTCACGCAGAGCTGCACGAGGCGCTGATGGAAGAAGATGACTCTTTGAATGGTTAAGTGGGTAAACGTTAGATCATGGCCGCAGCGCTCCCATTCGCCTCGCCTGCCATCAATCCCTCCCTCTCTTTCTCGCCATGCTTTTTCTCTCCTCTTCTTTCCCCTCTACCAGATTGTTTATTGAAAGGCACGAGGAGGCCGCCGATAAGAGAGGCAAAGCTAATGCCGTGATTTGTGTCAGTCACGCCGTACAATTTGTAACAATCGCAACACTTATCACAATATAATATGTTTATTCTGGTCAATTAAGTGGCGCAGGAAGGCTCCTGCTTTTGAAGTGTCACATGCAAGATGGGACAGGGCGAGTGCTATCAAAGGAAATGGAACTAATCTAATTGTACAGCATCTCACACTGCTGCCACCTCCATCGCTATCACCAGCAAGCCTCTGAAGTGATTGCATTTTAAAGAAAAAGAAGAAACATCTGCACAGGTTTATCGCCACCAGAGGAAGCCAGGAGCTGTTTTCAATGACAGACTTGTCTGATACAGTGTACATGTTTTTTTGTTTTGTTTTGTTTTTATAATCAACTCAATCTCATTTTGTTTTAGGACATTGGGTTTCACACAGAAACAAGCATTTCTCTTCAACATATGAAAACAGAAAGACAACACTTGCAAAACCTAATGCAGTTTAGACCTAGTTTTGTGCACAAACTTATAAAATTCTTGTATACAAGTGCTTCATAACTTTCTAAAAGTCCCTCCTACAAAGATAGAGAAACTCATAGTCATTACCATACAAGTATGACAAAAATGCATCCAAAGAATGTTGAGGAAGCATTCAAATAAGCGTGCTGTTGCAAAGGTCTTATTGCTACAGAGTTCCAGTACGCCCATCTGTACACAAATACATGTATATCGACTTGTGTATTAGAGTTGACGTGTTTGCGTTTCAAAAATGCTCACACATGCAGGCAGTATTAATAGGCCCATCAGCACTCTTTGTTAGGTCTGTGCTGCACAGCTGAATGCGCACATGAAGACACACACCTGGACGCGCTGTAGCTGGATCCAGCTTTTAGTCAGAGGAAGAATAAAAACAAGCCATGCAGTGAGGGCAGACTGTGTAGCAGAGCGGTGCCTCCATCGATCTGAAAAGGTTCATTAGATAAGTGCTGACATCACAGATTGATGTCTCTTTAAACCAGTGCCTGCCGAGGAGCTGACGAGGAAAATCAGCATTATTGACCTCTCTTGGTCATACTTGTGCACGTGTCTGTCTTTGCAACATGTAAGCACTGTTGGACATGCTCATATGTATCATTGGATGAACATGTATGTACCAGAATTTGCCACTCATGCGTATTTCTTCGTGTGTGTACATGTGTGTTTCCCTAAATGCCACATTGAATACTCATCTTAGATGGGTGTAGGTGCTCACTAATGCTGCTAGTTATACACTCAGCGATGCGGCTAAGGAGCCTGTCAGCCTGTTTGGGCTTTTACACCACCACCCATCTGCCATCGCAGAGTGGGGAAGAGATGGAGTGGAAAATGGATATTAAGAGTAAAGAACTTAGGGTGGAACAGTCAGGGAGGGACCAGATAGAATCTCTCCCCATCCATATTTCATCAGCACATCTTGGAACTCTGTTTGGTAATTATGTTGTGTGAGCTGCTGACTAATTTGCAATCCAGGGAGAACCTCGGCGGGAGCCGCCTCGGAGCTGTTTAGTTCAAATTAAGGATGCAGATTTTCCAACTCATTTGTGAAGGAATTGACAGTAAGTTGCCTCTCTCTTTGACCCCAGTCTCCTCACAATGTAGCTGTCGATCGAGTTGAGATGTCGTTTGTATCTGATGTGTTTCTCTAATTAAGATCAAGGGAGAATCATTGGCATTGAGCTGCTCCACTCAGACATTGATTGCATTGGGAGTTGGTGTTGGGGAGGATAGCATTGATGCAGTGACAGAATGGGATTTGTGTTCTGTTTTGGTTTTCTTATGCTTGTCATTTGCTGCCTTGTCCATTATTTGTATTAGTAATAGATTGTAGGCATTTGTAGACATCATCAACTTTAGTTCCATGTAATAAATGGATTTAAAACGGCAAATTATGAATACTTTACAATAATCTTCAAAAGAGGTTATTGACAAGTTGATAAGAATTGTGCTTTTGTCTTTAATGCTGATGATGATCTAAATATTTCCTACTTATAAAAACACAGGAAGACAACCAGTTCCTTTGGAACATAAACAGGGATCCCTGTGTCAAATTGAAATACCTTTAAGCAATCTATTGTCTGGGGAAAGTGAAGGGGAATTGACTGATCTGTTAGTATCAATGTTCAAGATGGTGGAAGTTCACAAATAAAAGAAAATAAAGCACTTTAGAAAGTTTTCCAGGACTTAATTTTATCCTGAGCAGAGCATAATGCAAAGTAAATGTTAGAATGGAGCAATGTGCAGAACTGAAGAAGTGTATCCCTTCTAGGCCACCATCACTTTAGGCATATTGCTATTGGCTGCCTTCGGGAGATTAAAGAGAATAATTGCCATCTGATTGGATGTTTAATTTTTCATAGACCTTTGATGCACAGGGTGTTTGTATTACCTTTATCAACAGGCCTACATTGCCTTGCAAAAGTATTAATGACCCTCAAACTTTTCCAGATTTTTTTCACACTATAATCCCAAACTTCAGTGTATTATACTGAGATTTAGTTGTCATAGAAATAATACAAAATCTCAAAAGTGTGGCATACTTTTGGTATTCAGATCCCTGAGCTGATACATTGCACAGCCACTTTTATTGCAGTTGCAGTTGTGAAATTTATGCACACCTAGAAATTGAAATGTTAGCTTAGGTAGAGTGCTCTTATAATTGCTGTCCAGTGATTTTTCCACCTGAGCTGTGGATCTGTGGAACTTCTCCTAAACTACCATGGTTTTCTTGGTTTTTCTGACTAAAGCTCTCTTTGCCCATTCTTTCAGTTTAGGTACAGTGCCATCATTTGGTTTGATTGGTCTTCATTTATGCAGGACCCTGGTTTCACAAACCAGGGTCCTGGGTTTAAAAACCTGTGAACATTCTAAATGTAAAGACCCAACAATTGCAAACTAAGTGCTAAATTTGTTCTTTTAATAAATTTTGCCCACTTCTTTATGTGAGGATTATCCATTCTCAATTCCAACCTAAAAGCTTCTCACCTGATTTTCTGAAAGCAGTATGAGTACAGGAGAACTAGATGTGCAAGCTCCTCCCAGACCACAACATTAGCTGACAGTCCCATGTTCATACCTCTACCTGGTGACACTAATCTCTTCTAGTAGGTGACCTACCTCCCGTTCCAAATCTGTCTGTGGAGGTGTGTGTGTTTTTGTTTTGTGTGATGCTTGCAGCAGATGTCTCCTCCGCGGTTCCGCTTCGGAGGTCCAGGAAAGGTGAGCTTCTCATGGTTGTCATTTTGAGGTGGGAGAGCAATCATTTCCTTGAACAACAGTTCCATCCTTATCCCTGCTTCCCGCCTGTACGGATTAGTTTCTCTCTATGAGAAAATTTGCATCCAAAATATTTACCCCTGATGTTTTTCCGTCTATATTTCAAACTTTCTTTACATTATCTGGCACCTGCCTCTAACCTTATCTGTGTCTTTCGTCTGTGTCCCCCACCGATTGCTGTACAACATTTTATTACAATTGTCAGAAAGAGAAACACTTCTATTGTTGGCTGATTACATCAGGGTGTTTTACCCGCAGATCACCACAGCAATTAAAATCTGTAAACAAGGCAACCCATGATGCCTCAGTCCAAACAATGAGGTCCTGTAGGATAGGGAATGTGTTTGAAGGAGAAGTGTGGAAGAGAGTTTCTCTCCCTTTGGCTCTCTCTGTTTTTCTTCCTCATTAATTAGGAGAAGCTCCTTGAACCAGACACAGCTGTGTCGATGGGCAGCCTTGTACAATCAAAGTGACACATATTTCAGACACAAGATGAAGTTGTTTACTTTTGTGTAAGACCTCGTGTTACGCTGATGTACTTTGTTTTGCATCACAGCAAAGATAATGTTGGCCCTATTGTGCCAGTCGCAGCTGTTAGGAAGAGAAAAAAGAGCAGCCTGCATCAGTTGCTGTGAAGAGAAGAACCTCTCTGCAGATATTCTTGATCCAAATGAACCCAACAAAATTCAAAGAGAAATATGGAAACTGAATTTCCCTGGATGCCCCTGTTTAAGAGCAATTAAGTTATTGAGAAGATCTGAGCCATATGCAATAATGTAAGTATTTATGAGTGTAATTATTCAACTTTATTTTCTGTGATTCCATAGTTCTCTAATAGTTTATTGATCTGTAATTCACTCAACTTTTGAATGAATTACAGACTAGTACTCTGGACTAAGTTGACAGTACTGTCATTATTTAAATAAGCAGCTTATTTACAGATATCAGTTATCTGTAATTCATTGTGGTTAACTGTGTGGTTAAAAATAGTTCTGAAGGTGTTGAAAACACCACAAGCTCCGTTTTAGTATTTTAATTTCATTAGACTAAAGGCCTCTTTGTAGTTTTGTGTGAAGACATGTGGAACATGTCATGTATTTGGTGTCAGGATGTGCGCGTATTGCTTCCGCAGTCACCTCCGCCCAGATTTATAAATTACTCAGGAGCTGAGTTTGGGCAGGTTGGAGCAGAACAAGTAGATGGAAGGAGGGACCATGGGAGTGTTGCAGTACAGCATGGTACTGTAATGATGCCAGTCTCTGTGGGCCTCACCAGAGGCTATATGCCTTACCAAGATCCTGTTTACCGTCAGCCAAAGAAGCTGCCAGCAACCCATTTCCATAATGCCGCCCGCGGTCTTCTACGGAAACGAATTTCTCTGCGCCGGAGATGCACCATAATGCTCCCTGCTTTGTACCACTCACTTTGCATTCTCTATCTTGTGTTTCCCCCTTTTGTTTCAGTCTGCTTTCCTGCCATTTCATCTCTCCAGCACTACTAATTCTGTCCTCAGTCTTTTCCACCACAAATAGTATTGAATGTAGACAAGAAAATTACCTTTTCATCTCATTTGGCCTGATCACCGTCTTCCATATACAGTATGTCATCTTACTACTCTTCCACAATGCACAGTGGGAGTGCTCCCACTGTGCATCTCCTCCAGAGTTATCATGTAAGGCACATTAGTTAAACAAAGGGCAGTATTTCCTACCAAATCATCCTTTCTTAGTGTTTTTCTCAGTTTATTTAAAGGGATCATTATTTTTCATGGTGGGCCAATTTATGTTTTTGTCTTTTATACACGTGGAAGGTAATTTTTTTTTATATTTGTGTTTTGCTGAAAATAATGTGCAAATGATGTATGATCTTGTGAGTATAACCCAATGCATCACAATGTTTGTATCATTGTCTTTCCCATATAAGTCAACTACTGTATGTCTGCCCCACTGAGTATTTGAACCTACGTCTCTGCACAGACACATCTCTGTGTGAGCCTGCCATCCTCAGCTTTTTTCCCTTGTTCTTTTCTGTCATATGTTTGTGCAGATTTTTTTCAGCTTCAGCCACTTGTGTAGTTGCCATGTTCCTGCGTCTGTACATCAGTGAGCATCTGCTCTTTCAACAAGGTCCCTATGGCCTCAAATGTCAGACCAAGCAGCTGCCAGACAAGTGCATTGTGCAGTAGGCTTGTGTTTCACCTCCTCCCTTCCCTCCACTTCTTGTTCTGTGATGTTAACTGTGATTGAAAGTAAGTAGGCAGCAGCAAGCGGAGAAGGGATGAGGAGAAAGGTCGGATTATTTTTTTTTAGGGAGTTTTACTTTTCTTTAGTGCCGGCTTGCTCTCTAGGGCTTTTTGGTTAGGTAGGAGAGGGAGTGTCCTGTTGTGCATAACATGCTGCTCCCTTTGCCCTCTGGTGTAAAAGTCTACCGCAAAGAGACGCCATTTGTATTTTGTCCATATTTGGTCCATGTACTACTGGATGTCAAGGGAAAATACAACGTGTGCACAAGTATCTCATATGTCTTACTGGCCTTGTCTGAATTTGCTTGTATTTACCTTATGCAAGTCTCTACTTGCATAAGGTGAAATACCACCTTATGTATGAAAAAAACAATTCCTTGTTTCATTCTTTTACATAGATGGTATGAAGTGGCACCCCATGATGGTTTTAGGTACTTCTAGACTTGTTTCATGCATGTGGTTTTTATGTGAGCAAGTCAGTACAGGATGGGAGCAGTGAAGCAGAAGGTTGAGGAGGCAGACAGGTACTCCCCATAAGGGGTTTAGGGGTCAGCAGGCCATGAGACCTGCTCAATGGTGAACTTCCTCCATAGTTTTAGGTCTTTTGTTGCTAACAAAGTTTTTTTTCAAATATTACACTTTATTTACCTTCATTCATCTCTCTATAGACTCTGTGCAGTGCTAGTGTTTGACGCCACATAGCAGTTTGCAAATTGGCCAAAAAATGTATTTTTGTTTTATCTGACCAGAACATCTTCTCCCACATGTTGCCCTGCATGACTTATGGCAAAGTACAAACAAGACTTCATTTGGCTTTGCCAAAGTTGCCCTTTCAGCAGATTGCTCTACTTGAGCTGTGGATCTCTACAGCTCCTCCACAAAGCCCTGGAAAACAATCTTTGCACCTGTCTTACTGCATGTGCATAAGCAGCTGTCAAAACTTGCTGGAATATACTCTTATTCAGCTCATACAGGCTTGCACTTGCACTGTAATATTTAAGACAGCATTGATTCCTTGTTGCACTTCATTGTAAAGATGGCACAAGATGTCCCTGGATGCAGGTTTCAAAGCACATCTAGGCTTGTTGGATATATTTCTTATTGTGTGAGCAAGTAGCTGCAGGATGGGAGCAGTGAAGCAGAATTAATCGAGGTTGAAGAGACAGACAGGTACCCCCCCAGGAGGGGCCTGGGGGGCAGCAGGCCAGGGGTAGCCCCTCTAGCTCCCTTCCAGCACACTCTGCTCTGCTTTTAGGCGCTGCTATTGATTTGTCCAGTAGATAAAACCCACAAGTTAGCTTTTCTGCTAAGTACTGCTCTTTTCACCTCTTCTTGCCTATAAACACACACTGGACATTGGTTTACTTTGATGTCAGGTGACATTCCTTTGGCATGCCATACTGTCATTAACACAAAGTAGGGATGAACCATTAGGGGGCACTGTTAGACGTTCCTTTCCACCCTATAACCCAATCTGGCATACTTTTTTATTTGATTCAATTAATGCTGTTGAAAGCTCTGAATGAATAGAAATGGAGGCTCCAGTGGATGAGAAAAGGCACTTTGTTTGTCCATCATTCTCTTTCATGCACAGGTACAGAAAGTAGAATTCCTTGGTAATTCCAGCCTAAGTTCTGTTATTCTAAATATCAGTTGAAATTGTTTCTGTATTTTTTGTATAAAATCAACATTTGCAGTGAAATATAAAGTTTGAACTTGTCAGATGCAGATGGAAGCCGAGGCAACTCTTGATCAGCTTAAGACAGTTCATTTGACTGCCATGCCTTCGTGTGATCGGAAGTCAGTCAGCACTACCTCAGTGCTAGCTGACAGACGGATGATCCGTGTCTTCAAAAGGCTTCGTTGGTGACACATTAACATGAGCCGAGCTTCCTGGAGGACTCTGAATTCGGAGCTGTCACAGGTGGCAGATGAGATAACGCTACTATGCTGCTCTGCTTGTTTCGTAACATAACCTAACTCATGTTGAGAAGAAAATTGGCACCTGCTTGACATCAATTAAAAAGCTGTTTCTGAGATGAGAGGGAGCGTTGTTGTAACCCGTCTTGTATTTTTAATTAAAACAACCTCCTCTGAGTCATCCTTGGCTTTTTCATGTGTCCGAAGTCAGAACAGGTGTGAAGGTAAAAACAAACAAAAGCAAGACGGGAACGCCACGAGGGTTTTGGGTGTAATATAACTTCCCACGCATAGAGTTGCAGACTGGTTTATCCTTACAAGACATTGTGACATGATTTATCATTTTAATCTGTTCTTAGTTATTCCCCTTGTTTCAAGTTCTGTGTCGTTTTTCATGGCAGTGAGCCAAACCTGTTAGTGTTTGTCAAAATGGTTCTGTTTTTAAGTGAGAAAATAGAGGCTGTTACCAAAAGTGTCAGACATAAAGGTGATTCCTTGTCAAAGACTTATGCTGTGTGATTCTGAGGATGTCATTATATTTACCTGTGTCACTGTTGTGCAATAACTTCACATTAGATAGATTAAGATTTAGTAATTGCTAACTGATTTGCGTCTTAGTTAGTAACCTAGAAAACCAATGACATTTAAATATTATTTTCAACTATTTTATTTGCCCTCTGTAGTGAAGGCAGTTTTATTCTTCACATTTTGTTCAATTCAGAGCTACATAATAAGAGAAAAACTTGCAACATGCGCTAATGTTGTCGAAGATTGAGATATTGATATGACTATCACTCCATAAACAAATTAATTTGTATAGGAATTGGATGATTTTTTGTAAAGTACATTGAGAAGACATTTGTTGGGATATAGTGCTATACATAAATTGAATTGAATTTAAAAGTGTTATCATCTTGTTTCAAATTCATAAGTCCCACATAATGAGTAATCTGTCCTGCTATACCAAAAGAATTCTTCCATCTAAACATAGTTTTTTATTATAGAAGGGTTGAGTCTGAACAGTTTACTCTTTGGAATAACTGACAGCTACAAAACTAACAATACAAGATACCCCTAACTTGCACACAAAGTAGTTTTGGTAACTACCAGTACCATTTACCTCCAACATGAACAAAGAGGACAGAGACTAATTGCAGGGACAAATGTTCCAGACTGTGGGGTTTGTAGTTGTCTGGGCCTGGTCCAGGCCCTGTTCATCTCAACCTCTGTTGGCAGTCATATGCACACTACACACACTATGCTCTGATTTAACCAGAGGCAGAGTCCCTGCCAGCCCCCACTCACTCTCATCAAAGATTCATAAAGGCAAGGTTCTCAATGATTTTCTGTCTCTTCCCGTATTCACAGCTTGTTGTCCTCACCCTCCCCGTCTCCTGCCAGTCAGGCAGCGGAAGTCAAGCGGAATTATGGCTGAATTGGCCGCTGGCTCCCACTGTGCAAGTGTGTTTTCATGAAGTGTGTGTATGGGAGTACGCTTTAGGTGAAGATGCACAGGTAGGAGCACATGCACAGCAGGGCAAAGGGACAAATGGGCAGTGACATGTTGATGTTGTACTAAAAATGTTGAATCCCTTGTGAGGATAGCGAAGTCAGACTCCACCTCCTCTTCTCATTGCCTCATGCTCTCCTTCCGCTGTTCTTTGTCTTCCCCCTGAACGCCTGAGCCTCGTGTGTTGTGGCAGCTTCCACTCTGGATCTAAAACTAGCTCAATCAGAGCCCCTGTTACCAGGCCCAGGGCATGCCATCTGTAGCCCTCGGAGTCCTTCCGTTAGTATGGGTGTGTCAATGTGTGTTTGCTGCTATATATCTATTTGTGCGTGTGTCCGTTTGCACCCAAGTTTCAACGCATGGGTGTGTGTTTGTGCATGAACCCAAACCACCGTGCTTCAGCCTGTTAGTCTTGCTGCTTACTGGGCTTAGCCAGATGAGGGCCACTCAGCCCGGATCTAATTCCTTCGGCTCTGGCAGCACTTCACTCCTGGCTCTTTTCGCCTCTCGAGCGTGCATCTGTGACCTTGACTGACATCAGAGGGGGTTAAACTGTGGACTTGGAGATGCAACCAGAGTGATTGAGTTGTAAGCTAGTTTTTGGATCAGAGCTTCCACACAGCCATCTGGGTTTTATGTGGGGCTCAGAAAGAGGTTATCCCTCTGTTACTCCCCACAGCTGACCCGGGATCAGTTGCAACGCCAGAGAATTTAGCAAGAACCATCCTCGCTGGGATAGGTAGGGCAGAGTGGGGATGTTTATGGAGAGGGAAAATCGTTGAGACAGGAAACTAATAAAGAGTTGATCTGTTACCACTTGACTTGTAATCCTCTGTTTTCATTACGCTGAGCACTCCTTTTGGCTTTTGTCGTCTTGTTGTCTTTGTGGCAAACAGACTAAGCCTCTGCAACCAACTTTGACTTTTTTTTTTGACACAGCAAGAAGTGTCAGCTTTCTCACATCAGTATTTTCATAATAAAAGGCAATGAAACATGATTCTCAGGTATAGGGAGTTGAATTTGTTTGATGTTTTGTTTGGCATCAAATCTTGTTAATATCCATAGCTGATAGATTGCACTCAAAACCTAGTCACTAGAAAGAGCTTATATTTTTGCCCCACAAATACATTTCACATATTAAATGAGAATTCATAGTAATTTTTATTTTCTTTTAGTGTACTTTTAATTGTTGTGCTACCTATGCTGCAATGTTTTTTTTATGTTGCTGTTGACTCTTAACCATCTAGCTTTATTTTATTTTTACATCATATTTTTCGCAGGTAATTTATTTCATTCCACACTTTTATGTAAACTGATTTTATTTCCCAGAATGCAGGGGTGCAACAAGATCTCATTGCATGAGACCTTGGGATAGAAAATCACACTTTGAAAGTCCTGACAACCAGAATGTTGTTGCTGTCAGCACATGATATTGTTTGTTAATGTAAAGTATTAGTCAGAGTTCTGGGAAATAGACGTGAATATTTTATTTATGTTTGACTCTTTTGAAACAATAGAGGAATTTGTTCTTGTGTTGACAGAGTTGACTAAAAGCAGGCTTCTCAAGCTGGCCTGTTGATTGCATTCTTTTGGATCCTTGGCATTAAATAAATATTGTGCTAGAGGTAGATTTTTTCAGAATGTTTAAATGTCATAATTTTCTCAAGGATCTAAAGAGTTTGTTACTGTTTTTACTATGTTGATTTAAATGTTAAAAGATTTCTTTAAAAATGATAAACTGGTTCTAAGAACAAGATAAAGAGAACTTGATGTTAGTTTTATAGGCAGACTAGATTTGGCAGTTGGTGAAAAAATATTAATGTCAGCCATTATAAACTTGAGATGTGACAAAGACTTGGGGAGAAAGACTTGAGTATTCACTATACTGAAAAAAAGGAATGGAGCTCTCAGTTAGTTAGCTTGTTACATGTAATTGAATTTAGTTTGTCATACTTACTTTATTTATGTTTTTACATTAGGCTTAAATACTTACTTTGATGTATTGTATCTATAATATTTAAAATAATTACAAATCTTGTCTTGTTCTCATAAGCTTAACATCATGTATTGCCTTGTCTCAGAAAGCTCATTGTATTGCATAATGCCTTACAGCATTGGCATAGGGAGTTGTGCTGTATTCTGCATGACGTGTTGTGTGGTTTGTTTCTGCTTCATTTGACTCAGTAATCTACTTTCTTGGCTGTTTACTCTTGTTCTGTTTTCAGGTTGTTGTTTTTTTAGCTCGACTAAAGTTATTTTTGTTTCTCCACTTCCCTACCTGGTAGGTCTACTGTTTGGATCCGCCATCTACTGTGAATTATTACAATTAAAGTAGCCTTAAAACCACACACCAAGTCAACTGAATAGCCAGGTATTCATTCCATGACTCACTTCATTAGCCTTGTGAATGGTGTTTGGTGCAGTGCCTTAGGGCCTAACCTGACTGCTCTTCCAAACAAATTGCTGGGTGTTCACAACATTTTTTTTTCTTTAGTTTTTTAATGCAGAGGCCCCTTTGATTACACTATTTACTTAATAGGGTGAAAAAAACTTGTGTTCTCGCAGCAGGAGTACCTGGTGATGCAGAAGTTCAAACACCTGGCAGAAAGCCCTACTCTGGCACGAACGCACAGTTCATGCATGAATGCACACACATTCTGTGCTATGCTTGAGTGAATTTGGGACTTTGTCTATTGTTGCTTTTCTGAGGAAGTAAAGCATCAGTAGGATTTTGTCTTGCAGATTAAAGAGAGAAAGTAAAGGTAGTGTTGTTGTTGACTTCTTGCAGATGCAAGCATGTGAACATTTTCTCAAACAGCACCACTCCTTTGTTTGTTGGAAAGATGAAGACCAAAAGAGCTTTAACTGAATCACCAATGCTGCACCTAAAATAATTACAGCTGTGCCTGCTAGGATGGCAATATTTACCTGATTATTTAACAATAACTTTTAAATGGCTATGTTCGTTTTTCTTTATTACCAAGAGGTTTTTGGATGCTCATATTAGACCTTCCGCCTACACCCATCCAATTAATGAGCTCCATAATTTACGACCGCCTCATCGAGAAGGAAGTCATATATTGACAAAGCCTATGATATGATCTCAAGGAGTGTCAGCAATGTATGCTTGTATGCTGTTTAAATAAAATGTCATGTTGATTCAAAGTAGTTTCCTGCTATTGAAGACTGTGCTGTTTGTTCCCCTTCTTTGTTTAAAGGAAAACAGAACCTTTGCTGTATGTCACTCTGTCTTTCTTGTAAAGCAGTTTAATACACACATTTCTGAAACCTGATATATGTTTTGCAACAGTTTAAAGCTTCTGTCTCACAGTTTGCTTTACATAAAGGCTTAAGAACTTAACACCACATTCCCCGCAGCTACAAGGATGACTTGTATCTTGTCCATTTAAGATACAATACACTATAATTAGTTAAGTTAGCTCGACCCCTCTATTGTTGCTTGAAGACAGGTGGGAATTGTGCCGTTGTTAGATCGACCTTATCGTGTGACTGCGGTCAGGTATTGTCCAGTAGCTGGAGTGGGTTGCTATAGCAGCACACCACATCCATCACCAGCGTTATTGCACTGTTCAGATGATGCCCACAAGGCCCAGAGGATCTGAACAACAAGGGAAAGAGAAGGATAAAATATATAAAATATATATTGTTTTACAATATCACTCCCACAATAACTTTTCACAGCAAAGTCATTAAATCAGCATAAAAAAAATAAGAGTTAGTGCTCCCATTGCCACATTAACCATGTTCTTGATGAAGCTTTTTCGCTAACGTAAGATTTGCAGCCTGTGTAATTCTAAGCTGGGAAAAGCTTAATCACTCTCAGGATTGTCACCCTTTTTACCCTTACCATCAAGTCTTCCTATTGCTCCACTTTCTCCCCAGGGTTTTATAAATGAACGTCATTCGGAGAAACCTCAGTGTCTGGTCGGAACAGAGTTTAATTAGTTTTGTCTGTTTACATACAAATGTTTCATTGTGGTATTTTGTCACGTTCGCATGCTGAGTAGAGCCAGGCGCCCCATCGCTGTACAGATATACTATATGAAACTTTCTTTTAAATTGTCTTTCATTTCTTTTTCCTTCTTTTTTAAGCTATGTGTTCTACTTGAATAAATCTTCAGCCAGATTCAGGTAGCTAGAAGGCCTAAAGTCACAATCATTCTCATTCTTACCTAGTCAACCTTGAGCACACACACTCAAACTGTCTCTCTTTCAGCCTTAGGGGTTGATCTGTCTCTCCTCCCCTTGCTGAAAAAGTAAACTGCCAGGAGGACCCTATCTATTTGTCCTTTTCCTACCTTCGTTTTTTATTAGAGCCTGATTGCATTTGAACAATAGTTGTCCTGTCATAAATTTTGCGCCTGTGTTGACATTAGGCCACATTCCATCCAGTACCCTCAGGAGCAGAAAGAGCAGGCCAGGGTGTTTGGTAATTTGTTACGCTGTTAAGCACCTAATAGACGTCCACCTGGTTTTTGAGAGCAGTAGCAGCAGTTTAGGAGCTCCCCTCCTTTGCACTTCCAGGCTGCAAGTGTTTTATTGCCTTCAATTATGAAGGCTGACTTTAGCGTCTACCTGGCCTTTGTGTGTGTGTTTTTTTTCTGTTACATCTGGTTCATCCAGCTCCAGACAGGGCAGAGAGCCAGGCCACATCAAACACTCTCGGTGTAAAACAGGCGAGGACTGGGAAGGTATAACAAAACTTGTATGATTTTGCCGTAGACTCCCTTGTTACCCACAGTCCTGGGTTTGAAGCTAGCTTCACATGCCAATAACGAACCTTATTTGTTTCATGTGGTTTAATGAGCAATATAGACTGCAGCTGGCAAAGGGGAGACCTCACAGAGTCTTAGGAAGAGGCTACCCCACCCACAGGTACCCATACACTCCGACAGAATCATTGTTCCCAGCAGCAGCGCAGTCGTAAGTAGCACGTGGGTGGAGTGGTGGGGGTTTTAAACAAGCCCTCTTACTAATGCCCCTTTTTGCGGTTACCGCAACCATTAATTAAAGGGGAAAAAAAGAGTGCATCAGATGTTGGTTTTATTAGCCAAGGCTCCTTAGAGGGACTCAAAAAGAAAGGAACATATGTCACACATTTGATCATGCCCCCTCCCTTTCTGGTTCCCTCACCATACTTGCCCACCTCACACACAAAATGTACAGTCAGCAGCCGTCTGCAGACACAATAGCATTTGCTTGATCTTAAGGAAACTGTTCAAAGCTGGCCCTGCTCACACTTTAGTTTCTGCTGGCTGGTTCATATTTTCCACTACTTCACATTGAAGCTATATATATGGTAATAAATGATCAAATTTAAATTTAAAGGTTTGTGTGTCAATCTAATGCCTCCAATAATGACAAAAACCGGGGTTCAACATGACTTTTAGAGTTCTGGGTGGCATAAACTGAGATTCAAACCTTAAAAGTACATGGGTTCTGCTCTCTGGATGTTTGTCTTGTATCTTGCACAATACCAAGATTAGTACCTGGATTAGAAGCAATCAACCTGTCTGTCTTTCACCCATTAAAACTGTAACTGCCTAAAATAAAAGGCAGATGTGCTAAATCACTAATTTTGTACACAGCGTTGCATGCATACTAAAAGTACATAGATAATATACTTCTTTCATTCTCATTTTTCCTTGGAGCGTGATTGCATGCCCTAGCTTCAGGGACACGCTGATTTATGAGACACATGCCTGTTTTTTCATGACTTGTTTGATTGCATTCTCAGCTCTCAGGCACTCAGGCTGCCAAAACCATAAAAGTTCACACCTGCGCAAAATTTCTTGCGAGTTAGATGAAACAGGCTGAGCATGAGGAAGCAGGTGATCTAAGGTATTTCACTTCCCTTGATCAGCACAGGCATGTAATACAGATGAAAAAGTGGCAAGGCTGATTGATTGATGTTCAGTATACTTTTGTACAAGTTTTATCTTTTGGGGTGGTTAAGTTCATAGACAGGGAAGGACACATACTTTTGAAATGGTTCTTTGTTCAGTGTTGATATTTCTCTCTGCTGGTGTCCTTTAATGTACTGTGTACAAAATACACCACTCATGTAGCTATAGTTACATATTTAAAGTCTAATATTTCTTTTTTTTAATCTGTTCTGATCTTCATAAAACATACTTTCATTAAAGTTAGGCAAGGGTATAAGTGAGATTCTCACAGTAACATAACCCTGAAAATGTTTCTTGATAGACACACAAAACTCTTAAACAAGCTGTGTAACAATAATTTTTATTCAAACCACAAAAAGTAATGCTTATTTGTTGTTGTTACAAAAGTTAATATATATATTTTTTTATTATTTACAGTTAAAGTTTTCAACACATTTTACCATCATTTTCCATACGCACTGAATCATTGCAGAGTTATATAGGGGCTGGTGCCTAACTACAGTGGTCAATGGATAAGAGTCAGGGCTCCATAACATTAATTTATAGTCAGGAATAGAGAGTTGGACAACACAGGCGAATGTGTCAAGAATCATAAAATCACTCCCTTATATAATTTTTTTTCAGTGAAGTATGTTTAAAAGGAAGAATTTGATTTTACTTAAATATAAGTTGATAAATTGTCAAAGTTGGTGTAAGCCCAAGCTTTTCTTCATTATTTTTTTTCATTTTTTTTACAGATAAACACTTGTGGAAAATTTAATGAACATGAAGAGTGAATGGCTCCTGAGTTTAGTAGACGTTTAATTAAATTCAAATGCATACCAGCTGTACTTTCAAACAAAAAGACACTCCTGTAGTTTCCACCCCATGACTTTCCAATCAGTCAGCTTTCTTTCTTGCAGACAATAGCAATGTTTAGTTGTTACCAGCACTGAGACAAATAAGGGAGTGCTATGGTAAATTTGTAAATCAAACAATGTCGGAACTTAAGTAGCAATGTGACAGAGGAATTAATGGAGGCCATAACACAGATACTGAAAAATATTTCTAAATTATGTATGTTTAAATGCTTTATGTGTAATTTATCACATAAAGCAGGACCATGTATTGCCTGGTTGTTTAGTATACCCCACACTGCAGCCAGGTGCATTTCCACATCCTCCTCCTGGGACAACAAGCGCTGCTCTAACTTTTTTGCCTCAACTTACCTTTTTCTTTCTTTGACTTTTGTAAAAAGCACCACATCATTTTGGCATTTTGTATGATGATGTTCTGAGTCAGGAAGCCCACGCACTGTAGTCCCTTGTGATTACAAAAAACCTTCTGTAGCAATAATGCAATAAGTGTCGTCTCCTATCTACATTCTCTTGGTTGTTTTTCACTTTGCCTGACACAATTGTGCATTTATCAGTGTAATTGCTTGAGTCGGAAGCACTGATGTTGTCTATTAGGCGGATTTCTACCCTGTTAAGAGCGTAGAGCCTTTTAATGTATGACCCTGCTTGAGCGTACTCCTACACAATTACACACCACCCAGAGATTGAAAGTACTGATGATGCTGATGATTGGGCTGGTCAGGACTGTTGTGATCTGATGGCAGGGATGATATTGGACCACCCTTCACTCTTCTGACAAGCCTTTCAGATGGACTCAGAGAGCGAAACAACAAAGTGAAACTGAGGTTAATCATTTTATTTACTCAGTTTTCTCTCCCCCCTTTTCTCCTCTCCTTCCTTTATTCAACCAAGTGATGGAGCTCGGACCATGGAGTGCAGGGGGAGGAAATCGATAGGGAGCGCATTACAGTAAAACGTATTGATTAGGAGACCTGTGAGCAGTGTGTTGGTCGCAGAGATGGTGGAATGATGCAATGCTTAAAGGAATTTATCCTTTGACTTTTACATTAACCTTTTATTGACTGCTTTGCCTGTCCATAATTAACACTCACTTTAGCTAAAGTGGTTAGTTTGAGCGCAAAGGGGCTCGGGCCCTTATTACAGTGAGGGCCGTGGAGCTACTGCCCCAGCCGCAGTTCAAGTGCACTGTGCTGCACGGAGGTACAGGCCTCTGTGGAATAGAGGCGATGGAGTCCTAGATACCTTTCGCATTAGCATACCATTTGAGCAGGGGCCTGCCAGGCTATAAGGTTTCAGGGCAAATTGAAATGAGTGATTGTATTGCCAATCTCTCTTGACCGAGCGCCAGATGGGATAGTTAGGCCCATATCTGTCTGGGGTTAATCCATTGGAACAGCCTGGACTCGCAAACACATTCTCTACCTCCTTTAAAGCCCTCCCTTTCCAACACCACTGAACACACACATGCACGCCTCTTTGTCTTTGACCTTAACTTTAAGGTGGACTGCTCTGCCAGGGGAAAGTCTTTCAGAGGGCCTTGTTTGTACTCTACTATGGCTTACACAGAATATCTTGTGAGAGCCCTGGAGAGCTTAAGGCACCTCGCCCGATATTGACTTTTTGTTTGGTTCCATTTTAGCAGTCAGGGGACGGTACTCGGGAAACAGTGGTAGATTGTGTAAAAGTGTGTGCTGAATTACCTTCACTATATTATCTTTGATAGTCCTCCAGCCGCTATATCTTTTATATCTCTGGTAAACCAGGAGCCTTCTGTTTGCGTACAAATGTTGCAAGATCCCTTGTCAAATAAATGCAGCAGCTCTGTTGAAGGTGGCCAGTCGGGGTTTCACGCTATGTAGCCTTTCATTATGACTCAGGGCAGCAGAAAAAGGCTGTTCTTTCATAGCTCTGCTGCATGAATACTTAATCAGACCAAATCAAAAGCATGGCTTTCTCTGGGCTGTGGTATCCATAAGCTGATGTCAGCAGAATCGCACCGTGTGTATGTGTGTTTGCTGTCTGGGTCAGTTTGCACTAACACACTGCAGAGATCAGTATGCCATCCATGTCTTCATCTTCCCTCTCTGAAGTGGTGCTTCCTTTAATTTGCACCCTAAATAAATGATGAGAACATTTAAACACACGGCTCGTCGCAAAGCCCCAAGGTCGCTTAATCGTATTATTTATGAAGTGATGTGCTACATAATGGTACTTAGTGCATGTTAACAGATGCTATTATCAGGCCCTGATCCAGAACGCCAAAAGATATATTGGACAGTGGATGTTAATGCTGCTCCTCACCACCGTAATGCAGCAGCCGTTTAAAGGGCTAACCGCACCAAAAATGCAGCACTTAGGCTGAGAGCCAGTTGAACATTAAGTGGCTCTGGAGAAAATATATTACAACAAATTGTGGCAGCCCCCGGCTGTCCCCTAACAACTTTAACATCCCCTCATCCCATCCATAACCGACCCCCATATCTTTCTCTTGGTCTCCTTCATGCCCTCCGCTCAGTCAGTGGCCACAAGGTGGTGTTGGTGGTTGGGCGTCTGTGGATTGGGTAAAGAGATATGACAGACGGTGGCATAATGACTGAGTGGGGAATATAGTTGGCCTTGTGGCTCAGGAAGCACACACTACACAGGGAACATACAAAATGCCATATCCAGCCTCTCCCTGTTGCACCTCCAGGTCAGGGGTCACTCTCGTCTGTCAGGAGGAAGAGGGAGGGCAGATTTACAGTGACAGCAGAGAGCACAACAGAGTCACAGCAGTAAATATTTACACAGGTCTGACAAAAGATGTGGCCGAGGTCTGCGGGGGTTCAACATACTGTGGAAATTACAGATGACCTCCAATTATTAATCACACAACAATCATGCTGTTACACGAAGAGGCTGGGTTTCTCACTGCAGCAACAGAGAGTGATGTTCTTATGAAAGCATCCTGCTGTGTGGGGCTCTTTGTGAGTGTGAAATGAACAGGGCATTAATCATGATGCATGATATCATGTCTTATCATCACTTTTATGCTGTCACAGGCATTCATCGCTTGAGAAAATATGTTCTGACATCACTTCTCCTATTTGTCTCAGCTATGTTTGGTTCTGGGAGCTTTCCTGGCTTGAAAGTATGTCAGTATTGCCAAAAACAGTTCAAGACAAGTGCAGAAAATTAAGATGCTTACAGTCTCTTTTATACAAGAGAGACAAAGACAAACTCCTAAGCTGCAAGTCAGATAGAACATTCTCCATTACTGTTGTTGAACGCAGCAGCAGAAAGTCTTCCAAGTCTGTTGCCCTGATGTTTGTTTCTTCCAATTAGTTCTGATGGTAGGGAGGAGTTAATGGCTTTGTGTGTTTGCTGTGTCCTCTCGCCTCAGGTGCCACTCGAGTCTGGCGCAGACGTTACCCCCTGAGGAGGCCCCAGTGGACCGACCCTTCTGGGGTGTGGATGACCCCGGCATGCCTCTGCCCTTTGATCTGGCTGATATCATCAGCAGAGTGGAGTCACTGCTGTGGAGGTGGGCCCAAAATAAATGTACACACTCACCGAATAAGTACATTTTTAATGATGGGCAAAATTGCTTGAGTCATTTTTTATTGCAGTAGCATAGTCTCACACAAAAATTAAGAAACCCAACATTTGAGTGCATTTATTCAGTAGGGAAAAAAATCTCATCTTAAAAAACTATTTTAGTGGCAAGGGATCCATGTAGAAAAAAATCTAAAACATTTGTTTGACTGTAACTGGAGTCGGGTCGGGTCAGTTCTTCTCACACACCTGCAGCCTCCAGTCTTCACCTCCTCCAACACTAACAGATCTTTGTGCTTACTCTGTCTGCCAACTGACCACAACTAGAAAATAAAATAAGTGTATGTGTTGGTGAGTATCCCATTGAGATTTTGAGGGTGTTTTTTAACCTCCCTTACTCTCTTCAAATGTTGGTGATTTAAATATTGGTTCTTATAAAGTCTAGTGGAACCTGAAAGAACCTGATGTCTGTTTAATAAATATACATATCTAAAGTGAAACATAGAGCCATGAAATATTATATAAATGTTTCTAAAAAATCTCAACTTAAAGTTAAATACAAATTGAAATAATTCTGCAGTTACATTCATTTTAGCTGATAATTCTGGACGTCACTAATTGTAACAATCAATAATTTTTTAACATGGTATTTGTCCTAAATTAAGAACTTAAGTTAAAGGTTGTATTTTCTTTTTTTTTTTCATTTTACTAATATGCAACAGCAATAACAGACACACTTATTTCATGGATTTTCACATCAAAACTAGGTTTGCATTACATGTGGCTGCTACCGTACGATTGTAATAATACACCAATTCAGCGTCCATTCACTCAACTGCTTGGCCTGTTTATTTAACACTTTTCTATAAGTTAATAGACCAGCTATTATTCAGTGTTTTACATAAATACATGCACACAGACACGCAATAACTGATGCGATTATTTTTAGAGCAGTTTGTGAACCGTCAATCGTGAACTCGAGACTGAAATGTACATGTGGAGCACACTGTGGGAACAGCTGAAAGGCTTGCTCAAGGCACAAGCAACACAAATGGCTATTTATGGTCATTATTAAGACCCAAAAGGACAATTTAAATAAAAAACAAAAATCAAGTACTAGTCTTAGCAGCACTATTTCACTCTGTGCAGAGATTCCTACAGCCCTAGAAGTTTACACACCTGCTTCAAAATGTGAACAAAAATATGTTTTGTAAGATTCAAAAGTTGGTTGAGTTCATTTTGTGTAAATGGAGCCAGTTCAAAAGTCCTCTACTGTCCTGTTGTCTATTTCATGTTTATCTATTTCTCTTTGTTTTCAAATTACATTACAACCACAAAACAAAAAAAATGCACTCCATTATAGAGGAAAATGATGCATGGCTTTGAAAACATGTTTTTCAAATGAAATCAGAAAAAGTGCAGCATATTTGCATTTGTACCCGACCCCAACTTTAAGACAAACATTTTTAGAACTACCTTTCACTCAACTTACAGTTTTTCTTTGTATCGCTTTGTATCAACTTTGCACAACCTAGTGATTCAATATTTGCAAACTCTTCTTAGATCAAACAAGCTTGAGCTCATTCTACGGTTTTGCAAGAAAATGTGCATCCACTGTTGTTTTAAACTATAACTGAGAGCTTAATAAATTCAATGACTCCATGTTCCCTTTGACATGAATAAATACCAGACAAAATAAGAATATTTTTTATGTTTTCATATTTATTGTTTTGTTTCTGTTCTATTAGGATGTGAAGGACAGATAAAGGAACTAAGGATGAAAGAAATCAACCCACCAGCGTCTCTGAATGGTCCCCACTTCAGTTTGAGGAGACTGACCACTGATGCTACATTTATTGTGATTCCATCATGGTTGGATTCCTTGTGATTGGGGCATCTAGATCCTTCCCTTCTCTTTCACCCACCGCTATCCCTGCCGATATTGGCATTCCGGTCACTCCAACTTGGATTTGTCTGGGAGCAAAAACCAGACCACCACCATATATACAGAGTAGTGCTTCAGTAACATGCTAACAACGCAGAGCTTAGCATTGAGCTACTAGTATCACAACGGTCTAACAAAACATATGTGGAACCTACATTTCAGTGTTGGCATACATTGTGTAACTATTTATTATTTCTGTGTACTCTGTTGCTTAATCTCATGTAATCCAAACATGCTTTTATCAATGGATTGACTCCTCGGTAGTCACAGTACATCCATATATGCTTTCTGCTTGTCTCACAATGTTATGATACAGTATAGATTGGTAAGAAAACTCACTTTGGTCACATGGTATTGCATTCTTCACTTGTGTATAGTGTTATCCCGTTTAATTGTGTTCAGAAGTGGAATGAGCCTGAAGAGACCAAAGAAAGACTACGATAAGAAAGTTCTGAATGTCATCCGGTGGAAAACATGAAGAACGTGTCGTGTTTGTGGTGCAGTGGCGTGCTTGTGCCATTTTGCTTTGCGAATGTAATTTGCGTGCGTGTGTGTGTGTACATTTACCAATGCGACTATCCATGTGATCGGTTGTTGACTTGTGTGTGTGTCTTTTTTTTTTTGTGCACGCTCTCTCCCCCACATGCCCACAAAAAGGGGTGAATGTGTGAATGTGATAGTGTGTGTGAGCCCTGCAGGACGCCTGCTAGTTGTTTGCTCTTGAAGACGAAGAAACGGGGAGCTGCAGAAGAGCCCCTTCTTCCTCTGCTCTGATGAAAGGCAGCTCTGATAGAATGACCCGGAACACAACCGCCGTTTCTCATAATTACAGCTGTTCAGTCGCTTTTAATTACTCTTAAAGCGTGTAGAGCACCACGTTCCCCTGTAATGCTGCGGGCCATCCGAGAGAGCGAGGGAAAGATCCGGAGCTTCTGACAAAATCCACTTTCAGAAAAGCTGCAAAAACGGGTTGAGGAAGAGGGCCGACCTCAAAGTGATTTATCGGCTCAGCTAGTTTTATTTCTCTCTCTATCTAATTCATGACGAAGTAGAGATGCTGTTTGCTATTAAAAATGCAAAATGCACTCCTTTTTTTACTTCTAAGGTTTTTTCCAAGATGTTAATGGTTGCCAAACACTGTTCTTCTTACTTCTTCTCTTTCAGCGCTTTTTGTTGTTTGTTATTGTCGGGGAGATTGTTTTGTAGATCAGCCGCGGTGTTGACTTGTTTGAATCACTCTGTGCTCCCAGCGCCTCAGCTTGTATGTCTGAAGCAGTAGGAATGGCAGTAAATAAAAAAGAAATGTGTTTTATCCAATCGCCTGAGTCCTTCTCATTTTTGAAAGTTGTATTCCTACTCAATACAGCACACAGGTACAAACTGTTCATTACAAAATAAGTGCAGACATAAAAAAAATCATGTTTCCAATCATATTTCCTAACCTAAATCTTTTGAAACCAATACTTGGAGTAGTTAACAAAGGTATGTATTTTTGGTTTTGGTTTTTCTTTGTAGTAAGGAACTAGAGTTGATTAGGGAAAGTAGAAATTGTAGAGATGTGCTGAATCAAAATAATAAGTAAAAAGAATGTGGAAACTAAGCCTGGACGAACATGTCTCAAAAATTTACTCAAGTAAATATGAATACAATATTGTATTTTTATGGAGTTTATATGGTTTTGATTTGTCAGTTTGTTGCTAGTTTTGATTCGTCCGTGTGCTGCTAACATTCTTGTGCAGCACACTGAAAAATAGATTTTTAATCTCAATGAGACATACCTGGTTAAGTAAAGGTTACAGTCACTGTACTTTGTGTTGGTCTATTGTAACAGGAAAAAATCTGTAAAAGTTAAAGGGATGTGAAAACTTAAAAAAAAGTCAATGTTCATCCTTGACTGGAGAATATGCTCTGCTGATTTAATGCGCTACAACTTAAAAAGTGCCAGTATCTTTAATATTGCATCCCTTAACATTTTGCCATACTATATTTTGTTTTTTTGGAGGAACTTCCTGATACCCTGAGTGAGTACTAGAACTTATTTTTCCTTTTTTCCCCTCAACTTAGAGCTTTATTTTTATCAGATAATCTGCTGATTCTTTTCTCTTTGAGAAAAGCTCCTGTGTCAGCAAAAACTTTCCTCCAACTGACTCATGGACAGATGGATTGAACAATGTCTCTCCCAGTAAAAGAAATGACGGCTAATATTCTCAATTGCACTTTAAGACCTCACCGCCCCGCCCTTTACCAGCTGCTGTCCCAGAGGTTGCTTGTGTTAACTATTTCCTGTAGTGGCTGAGTGACTGAGTGATGGATGAGTGTGGAGCATTCTCCCCCCTTAGGGGGCAACTAAAAAAAGGGGCCCCACTTGAAGAGACAATTACACGGCGCTGGTGAGAGCCACAGGTATGCATTGTTCTGACCGGGGTCAGCCGCCATCCAGCCAGCCGAGCCATTCTCAATTAGGCCGACAATAGGGGCAGAGAGAGATAAAATAACCAGGTGTGTGGTGAGGAAAAGGTATCGGTTTAGGGTCAAATCCCAGTCAAATGTTCCAGTGTGTGGCTGTGGCGGTAAGGCTGAATGCAGTTTAGATAAATAAAATCAAGAAATGTGTTTTAACTTACCTGTGATAAATATTTAGACACCACCTGCAGAACTTAGATTTATTATGAAACTTTGGTGAATAAAAATTAGTTTGGGTTAAATAAGGAGCTATTCCAGATCTATAATGTATCAAGAAGCCCTGGTCACATTTTTGGTTCTGGCTCTGTGCAGCAATCAGTGCATGAGCTACACACTCAAAAAAGTATTTTGTATATTCCAAAAATGAAGACACTTGTTAAAAATGTGCATGCTTGAGTTTTTGTAAACTGATCCACATGTGTAATGTATTTGTGTGTGCGATCATTGTGTGTCCAAGCAGTCCTGGCTGGTGTCAGAGGCCCCGGGGCCACAGAAGCAGCAGTAATTGTAGAAGCAGGGAGAAGAGCTGAAGATAGCATCGCAGCTCTGGGGCGGCTGTCAGCAGTGGGACGGGCTGCTCTCATTTGTCACCAACACAGACACACACCACTCAGCACCAACAAAACATTGACTTGATTGAGTACATGTGAAGCAACACAAGCCCTAATGTTTTGCAACTGTTAATTACACTGAAGGTCATAAAAGAGGCAGAGCGAAGAAGTTTCACATCAGCATAAAGGCTGTGCGGCACATAAAGTAACTGCTGTAAATCCAGCTAAAGGTTAAAGATCTGAATCACTTTCTGGGACTGGTGCAATCTTTTCCTATTCATGTGCAATTTAGATTGACTCATAAAAGGTTTGGGTTGTTTATGCAAGGCATTTTGATTCTTTGCTAGATTTCTATTTATTAACTGCCATAAAATTTTAACTACTAAAAACAGAAGACGAAAATACTTTTATAAACCATAATTATGTGCCTTTTTTCCCAAAGTGTTCCATGTGTTCAGTTTTTTTTTTTTACTGCTTTGAGGAAACATGAGCCTGTAAGGTACTTGTTTTATTTACTTGACTTGGTCATTCTGTTGTGTCTGTGTCAAGCGGCTGAATGTCTGTCTTTGTGTTACTGAATTCTGTAAAGCACTTTATGTTGCACATTACTGTACGAAAAGTGCTCTACAAATAAAGTTGGATTAATTAATTGATTTTATCACACAGGAACCCATTTCTTAAAGAAATTTGGATTATTATTTTTGACTCGACTCTTAACAGAGACCTTGGCACTTTTTAAAAAAATTATCATTGTCAAAGGAAGTTTGAAATAAGAAGTATTCACTAAGAATGCATATGGTACTATATACAATTTAAGGACTTTCCCAGTCCACCTGATAACCAGATGTTAGATTTTTTGGGTATTGTGCAAAAGACTCAAGTTGACCATGCTTTCCTTTGATGCCATGCAATGACAGTAAAACATAAAACTATTTGCTTTGTTAGGGCCAAGCATAATTGAATCCTCTGCATCTCATCTAAAATGGAGGGTGTGATCTGGCAAACATTAACAGTATTTAAGTCATGAATGATAGTCTGAAAGTGGATTTTCCTGAAGTGATTGTTTGCTTTGGATCCATATGCAACAATACCTCTAAAAACCAATACATAAACATTCAAATACTCACTGTTGAAACATACCTATTTCTGCTTTTACAGTATTGAAGTTGCAGGATGTATGAACCGCAGCCTATAGACTGATAGAAAACTGATCACCACTGACATGCTTCCTTGCCCCCCATTCATTTAGTATTAGAGTGAGAGGGAATTGACGGTGAAGTCATGTTGGTGATGTTTATGTAGTCAGAAGCCTTGCAGTTAAGCAGCTCTGATGAACACAAGCTATGGCGTGATGAGTGTGTGCACTTATTGCAAAGTGGAGAGGAGGTCTTCAGGGAGAAAGCCCTTTCAGATCAAACAGTAATCTGATCAAATGTAGAGCATGTTTGTGGGTCTTTGCTGTGGCCCTGGCTCTGGTAACCAGCCGCCGCAATATCATCTGTCCTGCAGGACCTCAGTCTCTTTATCTCACCCTCTTTCATTACCAGTCTGGAACGGCTGACCCATTTCTCCCATTCAATCCCCATATTCATTCCACACTCATTGATCTCTGCTGGTTGAATTTTCTACCACTGGAGTTTGTCTGAAAAGATGATCTTTGTAGCAGTTGCAACACTGTGGCTAGTGTAGAAACAGATCCCAGGAGCATGAAAGTTGGGATTCTTTGTATGCTGAACGGTCTGCTCCGCTGTGTTATTTGATCTGATAGCAAAAATCACCTGGGTTGCCTTAGGGAACCAAACCAAAGTCAATGTTACATGTCAGCTAATGTTCAGCTTTTGTTCTTTATTTCAGAATGAAATTAGTTGTACTTTAGCCAACTATAAAGCACAAAAGCAACAAAAAGATAGTTTCTGATTGTGAATTTTCACTTTTACACCATTTCAGTCCACTGAGCGCTGTTTCTCCAAACCGTCGATGAAGCATCCTCACTCACACCTGTCTCTCTCTCTTAACATTGCGAGACCCCTTATTGCTCCGCCATTCATATCAGTGGGATTAAATGGATCGTTTTCCAACGTTAGCAGCTCCTCCGCCGAGTGGTCTTGATGTCAGGGCCAAGCATAATTGAGTCATCTGCATCTCATCTAAAATGGATGAAAGGACTTTCTGATATCGCCAGTCCTCTCCCCATGCAGCAACCCACTAACACACACATACACACCCCTGCAATCCACACTTAGGACGAAAGAGAGAGAGCTTTTTATTCATTTTAGGAAGATAGAACAAAGGCAGCCGGAGGTAAAGGAGCTATAACAACATAACTAGTGGAATTAGAAATCAGAAAATTCATTGATCAAAACTGGTATATTTACTTACATACAGTCCTTGCAAAAGTATTAATAATTTTCCACATTTTGTCACTTTATCTTATTTACTTTTGAGTTGAAGACTCAGGCCAAAGTAGTGCATATGAGGTAGACAGAGAAAGATTGAAAAATGTACAAATATTTCATTAAAAAAACTTTTTGATTTTGTTTTTTAGAGAAAAAAACAAAAAGAAAAATCCTGTATAATTTTCCTACTGCTTGGTAACTTTGCTCTAGTTTGTATGGGCTGATTACATAAAATCCCAATAATATACACAGGCTTATCAGTTGTACAAGCGTAGGAAGAATGTGCAGAAGTTCAAGCAGTATTTATTCTTCTGCAAGGCAATGTACGATGTGTGACTGTACACTGCAATGAATTGGCACTATTTATAAAGCTTTGAGCATTTACACAAGATTTGGGAAGATGCTGTCATTTTTCTCCTGAAAGGACTTTTTTTCTTTTCCAAAGCAGCACAGGATAAAGAGCAGGAGAACAAAGTGACAGCTAATACTTTACAGGTGAAGCATTCCACCTGAAGGCAGCTGGGGACAAAAGTATCAAATTGTCTCCTTTCAACGTTGATGGCAATTAGAGTCATTTATTGTACGAGAATCATCACAGTGATGTATTTTACTTACCGGGAGTTTTTTCTCTTTTTCCCTTTTCAAAATCTCTCTGAGATCCTCCACATAAAACAACAAAAGGATGAGTACAAAGACACAGATGGATCTGTTGATCTGCCTCATTTCAAAAGATGAAGACAAAGCTGAAAATGAAAGAGAGATGTTGTTCAACAAGAAACAGAGAATATAACCAGAAATGAGAGAGAGAAAAAATTGTGTAATAACTACTGTTCCTCATCTTCTATCAGCATTTGAAGTCTTTCTCAGTTGCACCGGACTGCAAAGGCAATCGACCTCATCATTCTCTTCCTACGCTGCCATCATGTTTAATATATCTCCAGGAGACTGTCAGAACAAAATTGTGAATATTAGGTCATTCTTAAGGATTATTTATATATGCAGAATCCAAGAGGCAATGGACAGATATAAGAGGGGAGGAGGGATTGCTTTGAAAATGGGGGTATGGGTGGCAGAAAGGTGTGGTGTGTTCGTCAGGAGTGATGCTCACCTTATCTGCTCCAACCTTGAGGATGAATTGGCAGCCACCACTTTAACACGCACACACACACACACATGCCCGCCCACAAACACGCACCATCTCAGTAGCACACACAATCATATCCCTAACGCTACTGCCCCTTGATTGACAGCTCTTCGAATGAGTGTCTGAGTAGAGTCGGGCTCTGGCCCTCCAAGTAAGTGGGCCGTCAAATTACATCCTGGGGACCGTCTGGCCCTCCACTCCCCTGGCAGAGGAGATCTATTTATTTGTCTGTTTATTTGCTTGGTTTAAATATTTGGTGGGGGAAAATATTGAATTTTTGTCCCCCGGTCAAAGTCCCCCTCATATTTAGTTAATAAAGAGCAGAGGAGGTTGTTTGCCCAGAAAAGTGCAGGATAGGGGACTTTATTTAAGGGAGTCCTCGGAGAGAGCTGGTGACCTTCTTCTGGAGGAGGAGAGGTTTGTGTACACTGAGATGAGATTCTCCCTCCCTCCCTTCACTAGCCTCTATTTTCCAGTCTAGATGTGTGCTTCCTCCCTTCTTCCTCCTTGCTTGCTGTCACTTTCTGTCCATTCTCGTCTTCTTTTTCTTGCTCATCTCTCGGCTGACTTTCCTCCCCATCTCTCTTGCCCACCTCTCTTTCTTTGCAGAGCCTTGCTGTATTTGACTGGAGCCTCTCTGTGGACTCCCAGGGCTGCATCCAGGTTAAACTCTTAATTGCTTCGGCAGTGGGTGGTTTAAGGCATCGGCTCACTGCAGCTCAGCCGGTCCCTCTGCACGGGGACTGCGGGGGTTACAGGGGAGGGGAGGGTTGCTCTGAGTTTGGCTGTGAGTGTTGAGCACAGGGAGGAAGCGCTGCAAGATGATAAAGATTTATTAATAGATGCTGGAGACGACCTCTGACTGCTGCTCTCCAGCACGCTAATGCTGTGTGTTGGAGATGAGAAATGATCTCTACATGCCCCATCTATCTATCCATCTGTCTTTCTTTGTTCTCCATTCTTCATAATGTACTTAAATTAACTGCTCATACAATGGCCTAATCCATACATCAGCCACTGTTGTCGTCATGCAGCTATAGTGATGATTTCTGGATTATAGCAGTCAGAGGAGCATTTTCTTCAACAACTGTACATTTATATTAAAATCTTAGCAAGATTTCTCTAACAACTTTCAATGTTTAAAAACATGTAAAAGAAAACAAAAACCTTTCTTGTTGCATAGTCAACAATATAGGGTCATTAATATCACAGGAGCTAGTCTGAAGAAGCTAGTCTGTTACAAATGGTGAAGAGGATAATGACTGAAGAACTTAAACTACAATTATTTATTTATCTTTTGAAAGATTTATGTGCATGTTTACCACTTGTAAATACCAAATTTTGCTGTTTTCACTTCAACAGGCCACGGGACACGGCAGTGCAGCAGTCATAGTAAAGGCATACACATACAATATATTTCACTCTCACTTCTCACTACATTAGATACACATCTTCAGCCACTTGATAACAAAGTCAACAAAACAGCCAATTGACTAGCAGAAATTGACTAGTGGATTTAGGTGAAGATGACTTACTGAAGTTCAAACCACAGAATCAAAATGGGGAAGAAAGAGGATTTAAATTACTTTGAATGTGGTATGGTTGCTGGTGCAACTGTTTGGTATGAATGATTTAATCTCACTATTAAAGAAAACTGTCTGAAAAAGAGAAAACATCCAGAATAAAGTGCTTAGTTGATGTCAGAGGTAAGAATAGATGGATTTCTATCAGAGAACAACTCAAACTATGATTTTTACAAACCAGTTATGTAGAAAATCAGCTCTGGCCACTTATGACTTATAAGAACAGGATGTGATGAGTAACTGGTGAAAAAATTATGAAAATATTTTGCTTTTCATCATGGGTCTTAATTTGTGGGCAGATCATAAATTGGCATTAACAACATGAATCTAGTGAGTATTGTACAGTGAGTAATGTTGCCAACCATATTCCTCCCTCTTATGACTTCACAGCAGAATAATGCAGCATATTGTAACCCAGGTTATTTGGGGTAATCCAAATATTTTTAATAAGTAAGGTTATGTCTCCCTTTGTCTATTTTATCCTGCCATCCACCATTTGTGAACTAAGTATGAAATCTTGCAAGATGTAGCAGGATTTGAGTTTTTAAAAGTGGGGCGGAGCCCAGTGTTTGGTCTGGGAGAGCATGTTGTGGACAGGGAAGTTCAGGCCTGGCTGCTGCAGGTGGGCTAACTTTATATGTTGTTTTTCATTTTTCATTATGATATTCTTACTGATATGCCTTTCAGTTTCTGGATGCCTCTAATCTTTGAAAGATTAGGTTTGATGGGCTTACAAACAGGAAGAAAAAAACTGGTGAGTGTTTATTTCATTGTTTGGTGCATGCTAATGCTAACATTAGCATGCTATGTTAAGACTGCTAATGTGTTCAACACTGTTTGATGAAAGATATGTTTTTGTATTGTCTGATGGTGCAATATTAACATTCAGTTATTCTAGAATATTAATGAAGATGAAGAGTACTCTATATGAATTATTGTCATTATACTGGGTTAAGATAACTAGTGAAGGAATCCTGTACATATATATACTGTATATATTTTTTATCTATTAATTATATTAATTTAAAAGAAGAACATGTTTATGGTATTAATGATGACTTCATATTGACTAATATTAAGAGGAAATTGACTTAATCTTGGTCCTGCTTACAGAGACCAGGCCCCTTTTTAATAGTGAGCTACTACTAGGCCTCTGGCCCAAAGAACCTTGTAGTTGATCTGTTGGATCTCCTTTTATGTGGCAGGAGGAATTGTAGTCTGTTCCACCACATCCAAAGGAATGCTCAACATCTAATCCTGACTGACTCAGTCTTTTGATTCCTGGACTGGTTACTGGTGAAACAGAACTGGACTTTTACTGCTTGTTATAGTCAGGATCTTTATTAGCATATGGACATTTTTTAAAGAATTTGATCGTCAACTTATTGGAAATGTGTGTGGTTAATGTAAAATTAAACCAGTTATCTAGTGATGAAAGCTTATCCTGTATATATTGTAAATCATTTTCCCAACTATAATATAAACCACCCTCTGCACTACTTTTCTGTGTCTGGTGTTTTAATACAACTCTGGCCCTCCCGGAATCGTATCTTTAGGTTTTCAGATATATTGCCCCTTACTTTAAACAGTTATAGTCTCATTTTAGCGTGACTGCAGCTTCATAAATGTTACAATATCACAACGCTTTGACCATCTGCAATATATAACAAAGAATTTACTGTATTTCTTTGGCCTCTCAGAGTCACCAGCTCTCAATCTATCAGAGCACCTTTGGTAAGTGGCGGAGAAGATGATTCATATTATGGACATAAGTTAAGGATCTTTGAACTTCTCTGAACTCATGGTGGTTGTACAGAAATTGCTGCACCTGTAGGCATAGTAAAGCTATCTGGTTCAACTGGAACTCTCTTAATTCAAATCTGCTTTGTTGTCGCACCCATTCAGTTATGGTGGATTATGGGTCAGTTTTGGAGATTTCGCCCAGATACGTAGCCGGTGCTTAAAAATCACACATGATCACTCCAGTCCATCCTGGTCGTCTTCACAAATACTTTCTATGTGTTTTTTGGAGACAAAGGACTTGTTCTCAGATGCAGTACAACCTGCACTGCTTCTGTAAACCAAGTCCTCTGTGACATCCCTCAGTGACTTACACAGATGCTTTTTTTAAATTATTATTATTTTAAGGGTACATTTTAACTAGGTGACTAACACTTTACACCAGTAAAACAAATCTGCTATGCTGTCTTTTCTCCTCCCCCTCTTACAGATAAACTGTGCTGGTGTGTACATCAGTCAGGCTCAGCTTGTCACATACAGCCTCAACACATCTCCACATTGATCCAAGCTGCAGTTTAGTTGAGGCCCCTGCTACTTCTAATGGTGTTCTGCCACCAAAATAAAACCGGCGACATGCCTGCTCAGCTAATCAATGGGATCAATAGTGCATTGCATCCTCTTATAAATATGTTGACACCCGTCAGGTCCTGTAAGTCAACTGTGAATTACATTTTTGTGCTGCCGTGACAGTTAATAGAGTCAGTATACTGCTCGGTGTGACAAAATCCGGCAGTCGTGGCTCATTTGAGTTAATGCCCCCCCGTCTCAGTGCTCCACCCCTGCTATTGATTACTGTTTAAAAGGCTATGGGTAGTCAATACGACCCCTCATCACCATCTGTCTCTATTTACTAATAAATAAAGTGGAGTGCATTGACTGCTTCGGCCAGGCCTGTAAAAGCATGCATGCTAATAAGCGTCAGGCCCCTGCAGACACAGGAACAAGAAGGTGTGGACTTTCTTCCTCCTCACAATCTCTGCCTTGTGCTTTGCACGAGGCACAGAACTCCAATCATTGTAATTGCCTGCTGGTCTTCCTGGTGTTCAATATCCCTCATCAAACGAAATGCGTCTTCGCTCCGCCTGCATGGATTTTTCTCCACTCGTGTCCTCACTGTTGTGTTGTTGTTTTTTCCTCTCAAGTAGGGCGCAGGTCAGCTTTTAGGGTCATGTCTAGTCATTTGTCAAGACGTGGGCCATAAGCTTTGCCTCACCACACTCTGTTTTAGTGATCAATTACAGTTCATATAGAGGGGCTCATTTAAAAAAAAGCACCCATAAAGCAAGTATCATAAATGACACAATTCTTTCCATCCAGGTTTTCGATCAGACTTTCTGCTGTATATGTTGGGGAATAAATTAGTCTTTGTTTCAATAAAGATGTTGTAGAGCTGTTAAGTTATGTTAAACTTTGTGTTTTTGTTGTTGTTTTTTTTTTGCTGAATGGTTAATCCTTTTTTTTTCCAATGAATGATTTTTTTTCACAGAAAATAATCAGATTTCAGTATATTTGCAAGATTAAGATTTGTAAAGTATTAAGTCAAAATAATTACACTTCATTTAAGGATCTTAAAACAAAAACTGATCCTATTGATGAATGTAGTTATGTTTTATTCACATAAAAATATGTTTACTTTAAAGAAACATAATTGATATAACAAATGTATCTATAAATTCCACTTCTTGCTAAAGTTGTTTTTACATTTTAAACACATAATTATTCTATTGAATACAAGTTAAGACTTAAAGTTTAACATTTATTAACATTCAATCATCAATTAATTATTACAGATACAGATCTATAATTTAAAACATGTATCTTCAAGTGACTGAAGGGAAAAGCAGTTGAGGAAGTAAAAAGCGAAACAATGTGTCCACTGCAATGGGTGAAGGAGCAAAAAAAATGGCAATATTCACAAAGCAGATGCACACAAACACATTCCTGCGTACAGACAGAGCATCCATTTGGTCTGACACTGATTTCCTGAGTGAAGGCGTGCTGCTGATGTGAGGAGGCTCTCCAAGCTCAGCATAACACAGTACTGCTGTGTCAACTGTGACCCGAGCGACCCTGCAGGAGCTGGAGAATGGGCTCTGGGGTCACTCGGTGGCTCAGGTGAAATGAAGGGTCAGAGGTCAGCTGTCCAGTGTGTCAGGCTTGCTGATCAGGAAGTGTAGCCTCTCGCTTCAGGGAGTACAAAGGGAGTGTCATGTTTTGGGTATATACTCACACTCTGACATAAATCTTCCATTCTTACATGCAGCAGAGCTCCCTGCTAGCACACTGCCACAAGACAGTGATGCAAATTATCATAATGTGGGAGATGCAATCATTATTTTTTAAGTGCAGCTCTGAATATTTTCTGGAATTTAATTAAATTTATAGACTTCTTGCCCATATTTAAAACTCTACGTCTTCCAGGATTGTAGCAATATTACACACAGTTAAAACAGAGCAAGGGTTCATGTCTGTTTGTCCCAACCCCTGCTCTCCATCTGCACCTCTCTCCCATTGCAGACACATCCAAACGGACCCCCTACCTCTGCAGTGCTGAGGCAGCCCTTCCTTCCATCCTCAATCCTGAGTCTCAGGTTAGAGAACTCACTGTTGTTCTGAGCCACCCCAACATCCTGGTACCGCTATGAAGGGAAAACACTGGTGTTTCAGTAGGGTTTCCTTCCCCCTGACTTTTTCTAAAGCAGCCTCTGCTGGCTGTCCGGATCAAACCGGCCCACAGTGTGGTGCCGAGTCCTCTCTGCAAACAAGAGGAGGCCCTCTGCTTTAAAGACTCGCAGCAGGAGTGCCCGTCCTAGAAATTTAACTTTTCAACAGCCTTGGAGAGGTAGTATTACAAGGATAGATTATTGTACGCTTTTCCTCCCGAGTTTGTACTTGCAAATGATTCAAGGTCTTTTAGTTGTGTCTCTGTATAAATTTTTTATGAGTCAATATGCTGTGTGTTTAATCAATCTGCTTTTTGCATACCAACAGACACAGAAACACTGCCTATAGCAAAAATACTGACACACATGAGATGTTTACACATCTGCAAAGTGTGGCACGTTTCCTTATTTCTCCGACTACTGACTCAGGAGAACAGCTCATTTCATGGCAATTCCAAGACTTGTTGTTGTTGACTATGTGTCTGAAGGCTTTGTACATCAGGAAGCTGACATCTTTGCCAGCACTGCTTTTTAAAATTGTTAAAGCAAAGTCAAGTTGGATGCAAAGCATCTGTTTACAAATATTTTCAGGTATTGCTGAAAATTCTTGTTTAGATCTAAGTTTGAACTAAGACAAGGTCAACAAAAGTGATCATGTCCCATAGTTTCACATCCTTTATTTGGCTGCATTCATCTTTCTGTCAACTGTGGCAGGTCTTTTTCTGCCCACTGAGGAAATGCACCCCCACAGTTTGATGCTGCTGTGACACAGATTCTTTCACTTGAGCTCTGGATCTCTCCAGCTCCTCCAGAGTTACCATGTCCCTGTCTGTTAGCTGCTTCTCTGATTAGTGCTCTCATTTCTGTACCTATCATCACAAGTGGATGGCCAGGTTTGCAGTTATGCTAAACCCTATTAGGATAACGGATAGAACAGCTTTGGATATTGTTTTAATCACCAAACCTGTTGCAACACACACAACAATCTCCTAGAATTACTTGCGCTTCACCTTTGTCCTTATGATGAGGTTCGTCCGCATATATTCTCCAACAAATGTCTGAGGTCTTCACAGAACTGCATTTACACACACAGGTGGAAGACAATTAGCTTAAGATTAGTTCAAGTTCAACTGAATTGAACTTGAACCTATTTGTATCATAGGGGGCAAAATACATACATCCTACATTATATTTGTCCTTTGTTCAATTTGCAGTTATGTACGACTGTGCACAACACAAAGGTGGATCCATACCTAGAATTTGAACGTAAATTCTAGGTAAAGTAGTTTGAAGCTTGTTGCAAAACGTAAAAAAGTAACTTTGAAAGGCACTATGTTCCTGTTTAAAAATTTTAAAGTTCATTTAATGTCTTCAAATTTTTTCATCCCAAATTTTGAATAGTAGTGCATCTGATGTTTATGCCAAAACCAGGTAATATTCTCAAATTAAAATGTTTCCTTTGTCATTTTGCTGTTTAAATAAAAAAAGGAGGTAGCCCCTCTTCTCTTTCCATCTCTTGCTTTGCTCCCACCCACCCGCCCGCCTCCCTCTCCTCCTCTTGCCTTCTTCTCCTGCTCACTCTGTCCAGGGAGTCATTATTGCTTTGGTAAATATTTCATAGACCTCAATACCTTTGCACACAGCCACCTGCCAGCAGCTTCTCTTCTCGTGGAAAGAGAGATCAAAATGAAAGAGAGCAAAGTGGAGACTGTGCAGGAAGGAAGAAGGACTTTGTGTTTGTTAGATTTTTTTTTGCTGCCTTGTGTCCATTAGCATTTACAGTGAGGATGCCAGGTTTTTAATCGAGGCTTCTCAATAGACTGTGTCCCTCCACATGTTCTGGAGGACGTCAGGGTGTTGTCATATTTATGCAAAACAACGTTCCGTTTTCTGTGGTCCTATTTTTCACTTTACCATATTTTTTTCTCAGTTTGTTTTCAGAGATGGCAGTGATGGGAGTGAGTGTGAGTCAGTCCTCGCTCAAGACGAGACACATAAAGAGAATACTAAGCCTCTCCTTCTTCTAACCTTGAGGAGCCCTGTAAGTGGCACCCTCTCTCCCTCCCTTTATTTTTTCCTTTCGTTTCTACAGCCCCACCTGTTTTTGACCGGGTCAGAGAGGGGTCTTGCATCACCTGCAGTGGCCCCTCTCTTTCTTCACCTGCCCTGCATCACTACCTTCCATTCTTACCTTGAACAGGACTCAAAAAGAGCTGCGATTCAGAGATGAAATATTCAGCCTGGATGTAACCGCTTTAAGTTGTTTCAGAGTGGATAGCGTGTTGCCACAGAGCTTTGACTTCATAAATAAATGGTCAACAGCAGCTTCTTGGACGGCGCTGCCTCCTGTATATATATGTGGCCAAGATGTTCGTGTGCCTGGGGCTAAGCCCTTCCAGTGAGTTCCAGGCCTTAAATATGGATAAGCTTTAGCTGCCCCTGGACAAACTCCTGTGTAGTCGGAATAAAATTGAAGCTTAGCTGTAGATTCTGGCAACAGACCTAGGAGAGAAAAGAGAAAATCTTTTGAAAAGCAAGGCTGTTAATGGTAGTACAATGAGAAAAATTAGTTTAGATGTGCTACAAACTTCATGGATGTTTGTATATTCAGCTGACAGAGATCCTGTATTCTGTTTACACAGCATGAGAGCTTTCAGACTGAAGTACTGCCTTACAATATTGCTACCTGCCCATCTACACTCACCAGCTACTTTATAAGGTAGATGTCTGAAGCGATTGGCATGATGAACATCATAACTACTTTACATCCATGATGCAGAGTTCCCCAAGCTGCCCTGTTGGGTTGAGATGTTGTGATTGTGGAGACTAGTGGAACACGATGAACTTTCATGTTCATGAATCTAGTTAGAAATTGTTTGAATGCTTGCTGGATGTAGCGTTCTTAAAACACCCAAACCAGCCTGACTCAAACAACCAGGCCAAGTTCAAAGTCTCTCTAATCCCTTTTCTTCCACATTCTAATGCTTGAACTTCCCCGACAAAGTTGTCTTCACTAACTCTAGTACTTAAACACAGGGAGACACTGCTATGTGATTGGTTGATTTACTGATTGTGTTAAACAATTTAGCAGCTGCACCTAATAAAGTGGCTGCTGAGTGTAGCTACACTCTAATCCTTTCTAAACTGTCCCCCTCCTATTTTCCACCAAAGGTCCAAAGCAGCTCCTCTTTCTGTTGAGGGAAAAGCTTGATGCTTGGTTTCCTTTGAGCCTTTCCATGTAAACTCATGTTCACGCTTTTGCCTCACAGTCCTGGACGTTTTAACCAGGAAATGAAATGAGTCTGTAACAAATGTTTTGGCTTCTGTTGAACTCTTTAGTGAACAGGAGCTTGCCAAATTTACTGTTCCCAGTAACCTCTGGGGACGGCAAATTCTCAAACTTCAATATGTGGGGGGAGGTTGCAATAGTTTCTCTTCTTTATTGGAAATGCTTTAAAAGAAATGTTTTACAGAATTGCTCGGGTATTAGGATAAGGAGGATTGAAATAAAGGATTTCTTTTGTGAAGTCCATTTGTATTTCATTTCTGCGAACGGAGATACAGTCTTGGTTTAGCCAGGCCATTTAAGGCATGAGCATTAATCTGCGGGTGAAAAGGCGTCTTTAAATGTGATAAAGACGCCCTTGAATACAGGTTTGGCCTCTATTGCTGCAAGTTGAGCTCAGGTCATGAACAATTTGTGCCTCATTGATTTTGTGTGCACTGCCATTTGTGTGTGTTACTGTGAGGATACGTGGCATGTTAAACCCTATGAACTCATAGGCATAAATCAGCAATGGGAAGTGGCGTGACACAGGCTGTGGGGCCTTGCCGGTTCAGACTGGAGCTATTTCGGGTCTAGTTTCAGGTGGAGGACATCAGCTGCACTGATCTATACTTCCCTGCAGGGCTTTGGAGATTATTGCTGTAAAGGGAGGAAAACTACAGAAGAAAACCTATTCAGGTCACCTAAATAGTAAAAAGTTTTTCTTCCCAATGCCTGTACGACACATGCTAGCTCTTGTGTAGCCTTTGCAGTGATAGCTTCGACAGTAGCGTACATGAATCATGAGCTGCATTCATGGATAACTCAGTGTGCACACACAGACAACATTGTTTGCTATTCTGTCTGTTTGTTGCAGATAGAGCCTGGGTCTTGTTAGCTGTCAGGCCAGGAATCCACAAAGCGTTTCTTTCACTTATTGATGGGGATCCACTAAATTACAGGCTCGAACAAGAGAGGCGGCTGCAGAAAACAAGCCATGCAAAAGTTTCCTCGGAGCCCCTTATGTTTCAGCATTGTGAACATGTACACAAAGAAAAAAGAGAGTGAACGTCAAGAGGATTCCAGATGCATTTTCCTTTATTTCACTTTCTCTTTTCTTTCGGCTGTCATTCTTTGGTCAGGCCCTGTCTGGTCTTGCTATTATCCTGGGGTGTTATCAGCGTGTAGCTGCTTCTTCAGATCGCTGCTGCGATAAGGGCTAAATAAATGGAATGCTTGGTTAGTGGACATAGGTCAAACCTTGTTTCGTCCCTGTTTTTTCGTGTGTTGCTGTGTATGTCTGCAGGGGAAGGCTGCAGCACGAACAGCCTGTGCAGTCTAATGAACTTATTGATTTCAATTTCAGGTCTGTTCTCTCGCTGCCTGACGTTCCTGAAGCTTTCATCCATAGCTGGACATGAATTAGTAACTCTGTCTCTTGATCGGAGCTTTTCTTTTTTCTTTTCGGGCCTGCTTGTCTCGTCTTCTTGAGATAGGTTGCCATCTTGAAAATTTGTGTTTTTGTGTTAAAAACTAATGTGGTTAAAAAGTTTCTGCCTCTGTGCGAGTGTTTTCTGTGTGGCTTACACCTGTTTCTGATTGAGATGGAGCTAGCAAAATGACGAGCTGTGTATGCGAGTATATGAATGCTATCAGTTATTAGAGGTCTTCGGAGATGCTGAGTGATATTTCCCCAAGGGGCTCAGGGAGCAGCTGACAACTGCTTGGAGATGTCCAAGTTGGTGTGTGTATGTGTGTGTGTGTGTGTGAACATGCATTCATGCGCGTCTTATACTAATCTGTATCTTGTGTCACTTCAAATCTATGCATATATCTAAAAAAGGGGTGAGCATAGCACATTCCCAAAAGAAGTACAGTTCATGGAAAATGAGAAGCCGCTGGTGTTTGGGACAGGAAGCCTTTCTAGGCCCGGCCCTAACGAGCACTGTGGGAGCCTCTAATGTGGACCGAGTACATCTGATATCCCTGATGATGTCCAAAACTTTAAACAGTTAGAAGGTCCGGTTGCCATATGTAGATGTGCAGCAGCCCCTTGTTTTGAATCTGATACTCTGGGAATCACAATGTTGGGGGTGTGAGCTCTGGTCAGCTTTCCAGAGTTTTCACTGAGAGTCCCTTCAACAACCATTGACTGCAGAAACCCAGAGAGAGAGATAGATAGACGTAAAGTGTGAAAGAGAATTGATGCTGAGTAGCACAGGTTTTAATAGGGCTGTCAGAGTCATATTGTTTATGTCGTGTTCCGGATTAATCCATTCTTCCTTTATGAGCCTCTGCAGCCACTGTAAATTGCAAGCACGAGGCCGGTCGACTGCTGAGTTACGCCTCGAGGATCAGTGCCACACATGGGCGGAAAATAAATCATTTCCCCTGGATTTAACGCTGGGCAATACCTGGGCCCTTTGTAAATAAAGCCATAGATGTTTTTACACCCACCCGCCCCCTGTTTTTTCTCTCTCCTGCCTCCAGGGCTCTTATTGAATCTCAAAAGGAGTAGGAGACATGAGAGAATAAAAGAAAGCAGAGTTGAAGTGAAAGCAGGCGGAAAAGATGGAAGGAGATTCCAAGCCGTGAAGGATGAAGAGACATGAACGAAGATAGCTTCACCTAACAGACAAAAAGAGAAAGAGAGGGAGAGAGAGAGAATGTAGATTGTGGCTGGGGGTGATGTATGATTGGAGCACAGATTCCCCGAGTTCTCAGGGTGTGCAGGAGATCTGTCAGACTGTCTAAACACAGGCCCGACTGTGATCCACTGCTCTTTGGCAGTGTGCACAGCTTCACCAGCAAAACCAGCAGGGTGACCAACCTCTTTTCCAGTGCTGACCATTGCCCATGCTGCTTGCCCACTTACATCTTCCCAGGGATGATATTGCCCAGGGAGAGCAGTGGCCGAGTCTGGAGAGGCAGAAAAACAGAGAGACAGCAGGAAACAGAGGAGGGCAGAAAGAAAGGCAGGAACTAGTTGTTCATCCTGACTTTTGCAGTCTGTCACTGCTAGACAACCAATGGCTGTGTCTGAAGTACTCTGTGAGGGCTTCATGAGAAATATATGATGGGCTATGTGAAAATGACTCTTATGTAGTGTGTATCAGGCCTGTCTTTCTGCTTTTCTTTGCCTTTTTAAAATCCCCTCCCTTCCCTTTTTCAAACTCTCTTTATTTCTACTTTTGCTTTCAAGAGCTCAAAGTTTGCTTTGCTTTCCTGTGACAAAGTATTCCCTAGTTGTTAAATGTTAATCAATGGCAAGCAGTCGGATGACACCAGAGGTTTCAGCTTTCGGTAGAAGAGAGAAATTCAGCTGGAGCTTACCATAGATGTACATGGTCCACAATGAGATCAGAGGTTCTCTGCCTCCCAATTTACCATCGTCTTTGTTCTCTTTGTAGAGTCCAAAGCCAATATTTTCATAAATACAGCCATGAAACAAAGCACATCCTAATTCATTCTTAGCACAAGCATTTAACATATCCATTATTCATATCTCCAACAATGCCAGGGGGCAGAAATCAGTGCTCCCCTCACCCATATATCTGCCCAGCTACAGAGGGAGTGATGCATTATTCAGGCCATGCCAGGCTAAAGAGCGCTGTGTCTTGCTTGCGTCTGCTGGAAGCAACAATCATCTCACTTGGAGGCTGTTTCTAATTCTGCCCTTTTCCCTCTTCCAACACATGTTGCATCATGACCAGTTTTCATCTGTTGTCTATTGTCTGATGCTCTCCTAAGTGGACCTCATCTTCTTTATTTTGTCAGTGAACATACATAGTCAATTGTTGTTTTTAATGGAGAGAATGTTTTGTTTATAAGGAGGGCTCCTTGTTACCTGTCTACCACTGCGGAGCTCCTCCACTTTCTCATACAGATGATCTTTGCACAAAAGTGCTCTCTCTATCCACATCCAATAAGCATGTCCCCATTAGAAAGGTATAATTTCTTAAAAAGTAACTGTCCATTTTGTTAACACTGTGAGATAGTTCTAGAAGGTGCTGGGACAGACGCTACATCCTCATCCATATTTAGCAGCTCCTTCCATTTTTAGCTAGCATTTCCACCAGCCTTATAAAATCAATGTCTAGCTTGTTTGCTTGGACATCCGGTCAGTTTTGTCTAGTCTGAATTTGCAAACTCCACCTAAAACCATAGACCTCTGCCCACAATAAGTAAACCGGATGCAGAAACCACTGATCAGGACTGCTCCGCTGTATGGATGAATCCCCCAACTTCCATTTTCCTGCCAAAGGTGAAACAAAATCCTACAACATATGAAAAATACTTTTTGGTATGAAGAAGGGAAAAACTGTTCTTGGGACTTTGAGCCCAATCTCAGCTAAAAGGAATATGTGAAGCAAAAAGTCTGTTTTTATTTTTATTTTTGACAAACTGCGTGGTGAAAGCCTTTAACTTTCATGATTCAAAATGGTTGCTTTTGTTTGAAAAATCTTGTTCTAAAATTACTTATCCAATTTGAAAAATTATGGAAAACCAAATGAAGATGTATTCATGTTTCATACTCGTCCGGTTATGCTGTACCTTTTGTCCAAACACAGTTGATCACCGCATAATGTGGTATTGTAGACATAGCTGCACATTTACACTTTATTTTACATTTAAATAAAGTGTAATGAAGTGACATGCAATGCAAAAAAACATCAGATATTTTACTGATATGGATAAGTAGTACATGCATGCTCCAGTTGGCTCTATCAACATTAGGACCTAAAATAAACTTGACAGTGTTTAGGTCACTTCAGAAACCCATTAAAAACCTAAATAAAAGAAAATTTCTCTCTGAGAAAGGGCACCTGGATGGTCTTATTTCTTATTTAAAATCAGCTTCATAATTTGATCTCTGTAAAACTTAAGTTGCTTCAGGTGTTCGGCAGGAGGAATGATAGCCTCAGGGCTCGAAGCTACCGTGAGGCCCCGCAGAGATTTCCCATCATCCCTACAGTCTGGCAGCAGCTTTTCAAACAGCGCCCCTTCTGAAGTTGCCCTTGGTTCTACATGTGTAGCAGTAATTATGGATGAGGGGGACTAAGATCTGTACAAAACCATCAAACATTTTACAGCTTGCTGCTATTGTAATAAAGATCAATAGACACAATATCAGTCCTGGTTTTGAAGGAGAGGTGGTGCTGAACATTTTCCCTCTTATAATTCCTCTCATTCTTTTTTCCTCTCTTTATTTCTGACTCATGTCCCCTCTTGTTCCTATATTCTTTCTCGTTACTCTCTCTCCTCATGAGGAGACATTGTTGCACATCCGTTTTAATTGCCAAGGTTCTGTGATGTGAGTTGCTAATAGATGCCGGTCCTGCAAAAGAGCAATAGATGGAGATAAAGAGTGAAGAGCGAAACATCTTCAGGCAGAGCAAGATGGTTGTATAGAAAGGGCAAAGGTCAAACTTCAGACCTGGCATATGTTGTCTGGATATTATATGTGTGTGTATGTATACTTAGAAAAGTCTTAGATGTATGTGAACATGACGCATCAAAGCAAAGGCAAATAAATTGTGCCTGTGTGATAAAAGTCCTACTCATTCGTGTGTGTATGCATGATGGAAAATGCTTGAAACACTCTTCAGCCTAGAGACAACCGCATGGCCTTGTGAACACTCACACTTTTCCTCATACTTTCCAAAACCTAGGAGTGATGGGGCTGTTAGTCTCCATCTTAGTTTGCCCACCTCTTGATTTACCATTGCATCACTGGCTGTCAGGAAGCTGCTGTGGGCCAGAGAGGTGAGGCGCTGCTTTGTTCTGAGGTGAACCTGGCACTCTGTTTATCTCCTCTTGTCAGAGAAAATATTGTTTGATCTGCAGCTCTTCCATGTCTCTAGTTTCAGGTTGAATGACCTCAAACCAGTATAGGAATCTGCTTTAAAAGACCATGTTTTAAAAAACACCATGGTTTCCCTAACTAATTTGTTTCTGTAGATATTTGTGCTCATATATAGGTTGGAAAATCAGATGTTGAAGTAGTCTTCCTTCAGAAGCAAAGAGATGAAGCAGTACTTTGTGGGTGGGCAGCATCTGACCTACGTCTTGATGCTAAACCAGTGAAATCAGAAGTAATGTGTGTACAGTGGATCTCCAGTGTTTGTGCTGGTTAGAGACCACAGCTGCCTGAGAGTAGCTCAAACCTTCAAATACTTCAAATGCCTCTAGAAATGCTTGTAACTGCCTAGTGTAACAGTTCAAACACCAAATATACCTTATTGTTGGTGGGATAAAGCAGTTTATCCTGCATGTGACCTGCAGGTCATATGTATGGAATACTCAGCTAAAAGTTTTGCTGCCTAAACTCTCCAAGCCTGCTGTATTCTGTGCCACTTCACTCTGCCACCTCAGGCAGCCTGGCTACCCCACTCTACTGACAACCAGAAATGTTCTTCAGCTGCAGTGCGTAGAGCCAAGATTAAACCTGGTCCTTCTAAAGCAAGAGAGGGAGATGTGAACATCATTTTCAAAAATGTTTTAGATGGTAAATGCTTTAGTGGACAGTTGTCTTAACTATGTAACTTTCAGTAAAAACATTAATAGCTTTATCCCTCTTACCACCTGCTTCTTTGTTCCCACTAAGAACAATCACACTTTACTGAAGGGATGGTGTTTTCAGGGTCATGTGCAGTTTTATTTTTCTGTTACAAATATTACTTTGCATTTAGGGCAAAAAGTTCAGCTTTGATATTATCTCGTCAGGGTACCTTACTTCACAGGTATGCTGTCATTTATTAGTGAGTGATCAGTGTGAGTTTAAGCTCTTGTTAAAGCTGAATGTAAAGGAAAACAATCCAGGGAGACTTCTTACACTTTCTCACCAAAAGGAAAGCGAGGTATTCCATGTTGATCACAACACAACATCGCAGGGCCTTTGTGTCCGTGAAGACATTGTGATGCTTTTCAGCTGTGATCGGCTATCTAGCAGCAAAAGCCTAACTGATGAGACTTTATCTGTTTTATGGGGCAGTTACATTCACTGCGTTGTCAGTAAGTGATTAATGGATTCAAAATGACATGATGGCTGGGATATCAAACTGTGTACTGTAGAGAGAATATAGATTTTCTGCTGAGCTCCAGTGTGTCTGTTTGTGTTGATAAAGACTAAAGCATAATCTGCCTCTCATTATATGGATATTTCATTTCCTTGAAGGGAACTATGTATGATTGAGGTTCTCATTCAAATAATCCTCAGCAGTTGTCCTTGGTGAGCACATTGCGAGCACTGGAGAGAACAAATAAAATATACACACAAATGTGTGTTAGAAAAAACTACTACTTGGGTGAATATAAGCTCTGTTTGTGGCAATCAATGAAGTTTGGCATTTAAATGTTAACTTTAAAAGGCACCCATAATCTCTCGGCATTGTTTTTAATGGCCACATCAACGTCTTCAAGGATAATCATTTTATCTGATCAGCAAGGATTTCTAACGCTCTTATCAGCTGTGCACTTGCTGCTGTTTTTTAATCCTTCCATTCTGTTTCATTTTTTAAATTGATTCTGCAACACAGAGGCTTTCTTCAAGAGATAATGCACTCACGAGAGCAGGTCATGATCCGTAAATAAGGGAATTTCGCTCCAGCTGGCCGCATCGTATTCACCATCCTTCCGAAGCATTTCCAAGGAGCAGGAGAATTCAGACTGACTTTTTAAGGCTCCCTCCCTGAATGCGTTTCCAGGGATGTCATACATCTTCCACAGCAAATAACAGTGTGAACTAAAAGCCGATGGTACTCTTTATGTTTTACCTAAACGTTTCAAACAAATCTTGTGTGTTGGGATGAAAATGGTCTCCCCTTCATTTCCTATGTCTTTACATAATTTTAGAATGCGAGCATAGCTGGAACGTGAGCAACATTTATTATCCAATAGCATGACCTGGGAAGACACAGAATTATAGATAAATAAAAATAGGAAGTTTTCTTGCATGTGTACTGTGTTGGAGTCTGATAACGGCTTATCCACTGAAGGCCTCAGTTCACCTCACTAAAGTACACCACCCGTTCAGCTCACAGGCCCTTGGGAGGAAAGCTGTTAAATCCAAAGCACTCCCTGAGCAGAAATCTTGGGGTTGATGTGGCTGTGTAACGCATGGTGAAGACAAACCCGGGCCTGTTTAGTCTTGTGGGGAAAACATGGTAAACACCACAGAATGGAAGCAGATGAGGATTTTCTTTTAGTTCAAATGACCTTGTTTTTACACTGCTGGTTTTGATACACAATATAATAGACTTCTGTAATGACCAAGTTTTACACTGACCAGAATCATTTTAGTCTGGTGAAACACGTTTCTATATACACTGTTTTATGTTTGCCACAATGTACAATGACTGAAATGCAGCTTGATCTCCTGTTTTGCCACATGTAAACTTGAGCGCAAGAATGTTGACTGTTAGTTTGCAAGAAATATGACTGATATATTGAGGATTAATGCTACTTTATCCAATTAAAGAGGACTTTTTATGTTTGCAAATGTACCCTTAGTCATATTAGAAAATTGTTTGACTAACATGCAGAACACCATGTTTAGAGACAAAGCCCTTAACATTGGGGTAGAGGTTTACCGTCCTGCAGGGAAACCACACTAAACATGCACTCAGACCTAATTAAATAGTTTAGAACAATAGCATATTTTTATGTAATAAGCTCCAATCACAGTCCAGGCAAAAAAAAAAAAAAATATATAGTTCTTGTAGTACTAGGAAACTGATGTTCACATGGTATCAATATAGGCTGGCAGAGACATGTTACTGCAGTTAAAATTAAAGATTTGCAAGCTTTTTATGTTTCATTTGGAATAATGGCATTTTCCTCTCAAAGGCCTTTCTGCCCATGTCTGGTACAGGACACATTTCACTTTGGGTAACCGCTAGCATCTTCACAAGGGTTACCTTTTTTCTTGGGATAATTTGAACATTTCAGACTGAAACATGTTAACCTCTTGGACACAGAAAACATCTCCTTCCTGAGCTGTATGATGATTGGATGTTGCCGTCGTGTCACTATTTGCACATATGTGTTTAAAAAGACAAATGTATCACCTTCAAAAGACCTGGAAATTGTTACCAAGGTGGAACCAGACTTCAGCTCCACAATTCTCTTCCTGTTACTTTGGCTGATTTCTTTTAATTTTCAAACAAGAAAGGAGTGTGTTTGAGGTTTGATCTTAACATTTTTGTGGAAGTTAGCAAATGGAAATAGTCTTGATAATTCCAGCTGACCTTAAGCAAGAGATTTAACTTCAGACTGAAAATAGTGGCATATGTACAGTATATTTATGTAGTTGTATGTAATTTTCTGGGTTCAACTGTGAAAAGAATTTTGTTTCTTTCTTTCTCTTAATTTACAACGATACATCACTTTATCTGCTACACAAAATCCTAGTAAAACATATTGTTCTTTAATGGGAAAAATTTACATTTCAAAGAGTATCGACACTTTTGTAAGACACAATTTAAAAAAAGCTAAACTTCCAAGCTGATTGCTGTGATCTTAGCACATGCAGTCCATTACGGTAAAGAATTTGAAGTATGTGCACACTTGGATATGTGATTTCAAAGTACGAATGTTTGCTGGAATGGCATGATGAACTGCTTTCAGCCATTAGGCTGCTGAATCCCACTTGGTATGGTGACATGAAGATACTTCCATCCTCTCCACAGGCACCTGTCTGGAGGTCAGAGGTCATCCTGTTAGGGGTAATCCCCACAGTAACCTGACCAGACCGAGGGATAGTGCCAACCAAATGTGCTGTGGAGCGCCAGTCTGTCCCCCTAATTCTTCCACTAATCGCATTTTAATTGAATTCCAACAAACATGTAAAAACCTGTTTGAGTTTTTTTATTTAATTTTCCTAACAGATGTCCCTGTGATCCCTGTAAAGCGATCCGCCATGCTGACGTTTTGTGTTTGGAAACACATGAAGTGGCTGAGCTGATTGGTGGAAACAAAACCGTGAGCAGGTTCTTGGGATGGATTGGAACATGACTGATTGAAAAATGGAAGAAAAAAAAATAAGTTAGAACAAAAATGCACCAGTTCTTACTGAAGTGCTTAATGAGAAAGGTCAGAATGGAAGCGATAAACAGAAGAGAGTTGGGTCACCTGCTGACATACCACTAAAAATGACATTAAGATCTTGAGCCCGATACTATTACTCTTCCATGCCACAGTGTTAAAAATAAATGTAATATAAGAATGTGAAAATAAAACCACAATCTAACTGCTTTTATTGAAAAATGCAAATGTTCACAAAAAAGCTCAGACTCAATAGTGTCAGGTTGCACAAAATTTTATTTAGGGGTACTATGTGTCTTTCCCTTCTACTCCTCTGTTATGCACTGTTGTTTTGTGATGTATAACATGTATAAAATCCCCATCGGATATGTAGAAATCTGTTGTTGAAACAGTGAAAACATCTAACTGTTCAAGCGGTATAAATACGTAATCACAACATTTAATATCAAGAATTTTTCTTGACTTGTTTTTTTCTCTTCCGCTGCCAATTGGCTGTAAATACTAGAACTACACACAATCTTTCTTTAACAATATGTGAGAAAATATTTCATAGTATCATTTTGGTAATCCATTATTTATATCTACCACTGTCGAAAGAGGAGATTTTACCTTTACAGAAGATGTACAAACAATAATTTTTAAGATTGAAAGTTGCATGTCAAGAAGAGGATCCACCAAAACATCTCAAACTTTTACAACCAGACAAATTGAAATGTGGTGCCTGCAGCTTGTTACCAAGGCCTAAATCAAAAGCCTTTCTGTTAACAGAGCCAGTGATCTGTAGAGAAAAACTGAAAGCTGACTGTGAGCTTAAGAAGCTTTTGTCAAATTTGATCATTTTTTGTACATTTTAGTGATTTTTTGGAAATAACTGAGGCCTGCATGATTTGCGTCCCTAATTGGTGCTCTTTTTCTCCCATTAGTATGGCCAGACTTGTGATCCAACTAAAAACAGGCAGAAGAAGAAAAAAAATCTCTTCCTCAAACAAAGCGTTTGTCATCAGTTTGCAGTTGCTCTGTTTGCAAGCATGGTTCGGATTTGCTTCAATGCGCAGCTGTCACTGAGCCTGTTGGACGTCCTGGACCCCAAACACACAAACCAAAAGAGATTAGTGTGCCATGTCAACCCACTGCTACCACAGATGGCACGGATGCTTTTAGCCTGCTCCCTGTAGACAGCCACTCATTGATCTTTCATACTAAACTCCCCACAGCATGAGTCTTGATACTGTTTTATTTATCATTCTGGCATTTACTATTAAGGCCAATAAAGTTTGACATGTGTGGATTTTAACTATAGGGGGCACTGTGGTTTCTGTGCAACATGCTGGAGGTGGTGTTAGGGGGTAGGAGGGGGGAGTCAGATTTATATCCTGGCAGCCAGAACTGTCACCCGCAGTAATGCCTCCCCTGTCTCTCTTTCCTTCAGCCTTCGTTTAGTTCCAATTCCCAAAATCCAAATCCAGTCTATAATTCACAAGTGTTGTCTCTCACCTTGACATACACCTAGTAAACGTGTAAAACATTCTGGTGGGATCTGCTCCAATTTTAATAACCAAATGCTTGAGGTGGTTATGTGTGTGTGTGAGGAAAAAAGTGAGATATCAGTTACTAGCTTTTAAGGATCCTGGCAAATGCTGAAGGAGCCCCTCAGCTCTGACTTGGAATCCTTGTCCAAAACCAACACAAGGGACAAGTAGGCAATTTTGTAAATGTAGTTTTCAGTTCCTGCGCATATTTTCCAAGGGTGTTGCACTTAAGCTGACCATGATGATGTTTGGTTCTGGCTCTCATCCAGGATACTACCTGGGCGAGTGTCAGGTGATAGCCTCCCTAATTCCATTGGAAGGCAAACACAGATTCACTTTTTTTTTGTGGAGATTTCACAGAACCCCCTTCCCCTGTAAACGTGTTGCTCCTGCGGTAAAATGTGATCTTTCAGTTAATGAAGGACACGCTTCGTTTCCTTAACTCAATCACTCTCTAGTTTTGGCCTCTAGGGGGAGCTTAACCCACTTTACTCCTGTTTTTACTGCACCAGGGCCTGGCAAGAGTTTAGGCAAACCTTTGTGTGTGAGTATTGATTTATGGCCTCGGCTTGAGGTGTGCATCTCTCCAGGGGTAACCAGCCTGACTGGACAGAAGCTTGTGTGAACAGTGGCTCTCAGACATCACTGACACTCTGTCCAACCGCTGCGCCGGGAACCGCTGATTGGAGTCTGCGGTCTGTGGCGTGTGAGTCTCATGCACACACCACAGCAAAGCAAAGCCCTCAATCACTAGGTCTTGGTCCAGTTCATGCCCTGTGTTGCAGAGCTGAGTGACGTGCAGCATGCAGAACGCTCATTAGAATCTATGTTTCACAAGCAGAGCAGGGATAGTAAATCGCCAAGGCCTCAGAGTTGTTACAGCCAGGGCTAACAAGCTGCATTCTGTCTGCTTTTTTGGACCTAAAAGGTAGATACTGTGTAGTTTTTGGCAACTTTGGGGAAAAAAGAGCAAACAATGAAAACTCCTGGAGTAAGGGTCCAAACCTCAATGTAATGAAAACTTGTTTAGTCTTTCAAAGAAGCCCTTTAGATTTCCGGCCCCTCTTCTGGTTAAATACTGACAGAAACATCATTAGACAACAAAAACATTTCAATGACATCAGTTAAAAGGTTTTGCTGTGGGAATATTGTGGAGTTTTTGGAGGACGCTTTGCAATCTCTCAACACGTGGTCAAGGGCCCCTGCACCAGAGCTGTGCAAACAGATTTTCCCCCTATGGCCCCACTCTTAAATCAGATCAGCCTTTTTTTACATGCTACATCTAAGGGCTTGCTATCCCATGTCTAACTACCTAGTCTTTTGTTTGCTCGTGTTTTCTTTTTCCTCTGTGGACCGGCTGGCTTTGACCGTGTAATAGAGTGCATATTGGCCAAGCGGGGCAGCCCGCTGTGACCAGATCAGATGTGTGCTCCTGATTATGAAACTCCCTTTTAGTCACTGACAGACATGGTAATAAATGTGTCCATAAATTGAATTTGGGGCTTTTGAAAAGGGAGCAGGAATATCTGAGGAACATTTCAGCTGATTGTCTCCAGCCGACATGGCAGCGCTTCAGTGGGATTCTGGGGGAGAAACTGATCCTGCTGTGGTGCGGTTGGAGAGTTTTGGAGTCGAGGGTGAGGGGCATACGGGGGTGTGTATGGATGGATGCCCAGCCAAGTAAAATAAAGACTCCTTTATTGCAGTTCAGAAAAATTATTTGATTGAGTTTGCACAAACGTAAAAGAAAAAAAGTGTGCAGAAGTAAACATGAACGTTTTTGACATTGTAAGCTTCACTGTTATTTTTATGTGTGTGTGTGTTTTTGTTGAGGTGCATGTCTCTTTCTGTGTGTATGCTCTACAGAAATTTAACTTTTTCCTTGAGCACTGCTGAACAGCAACAAGTTTCTGAGTCATTCCACCAAATTTGAAGGGAAAGGATGTATAATGTGCTTATACTAACTTAAGCACCCCCATTTGCAGCAGCATTACAGAAATGTTGGCAAAGTGGTTCTGACAGCCAAGGCAGGCCAAAACCTTTCTTTTTCATTCCCTGTTGGATCAGGTGTTGGATGCATTTAATACAAAGCTTATATGAGATTTTTGCATCAAGGTTTTTATTTTTAGTAAGATGTTGCTGGACTAACTTTAATTTTAAATTGACCTCAGCTGAAACTTGCTTCACAAGTACTGGAAAGGAAACGTACAGTAGCTCACTGTACAAAAGTCTTGAGTCATTTCTTGTTTCTCAATATTTTGCCTTTAAGGAGCCAAACTTTTTTTTGCAACATTTCTTTATCCTTCTGAACAGATTTATAACATTTCTGTCTTTGACAAGGCAGCATTTTACCCTTTTTCAGTCCAGTACCTGGCAGCTTTTAGAAGAAGTTTTCTGTACCCCTACCTAACCCTGACCTGTGAATCATTCAAGCACGCCAACATTTCTGACAGCTAAGGGATTCAAGTAGTAATGACTGATTTAGGGTGCTGATGAATGCCACTATTAGTATCATCCTCAGAAGCAGATTTTAACAAAATAAAGAGATGAAATTACAAAATAATGTAATCATGAACAACTAAGGTGGATGACCTGTTCTTGAATATCCTTACACAGTTCGGCTGACAAATAAATGATAATTCAATGAAAGGAAAAAAACCTACTTATTCTTCATGGAAAGTAATTTGAAACTGTACAAAGCAACTAAATTTGCCCTGAATTTTCTGTACTTACTTTTTTTTTCTTTTGTTAATGTTACATTTATCAATTCAATAATTTATCAATTATTTATTGTTTAACTGCTTGTTAGTGCTTAATATAGTACAGTGTGAAGGAATTTTTAGACTTTTTAAACATTTTATCTTTTATTGCTTCAAAGAATAGTAGAAAAAACAGAAACTTTTGTTCTTATTAAACAGGAACGTTGTATTTATTGTCTTGAAATACAACACTTTTTTGGGGGGGCGGGGTGTCTGGCCTAGTGTGTATACTGGGTTCAACTCCGGGCCATTCTAGCAATAAATTATTTCTTAAATTTTAAATGCAGAGTCCAAGGCAGTTATTTTAATTCACAGTATCAATAAATAATTGTTTTCATCTATTTTCCAAAGTCAATGCAACATTTTAGAACCTCTGGTAAAGGTTTGTGAAAGCTCTTCAAATATATTTTTTTCTTCTCACACATTTTTTTTTTTTTAAATTTAAACTTTATTCTGAGTACATTTACTGAGAAAACCCCTGCTTTTTAACAAAATTGCCTGTGGCACAATTATTGACAACTGCAGTAAATATTTAGTGCAACAACCCTTTACCATTAGAACAACACTTCTCTTAGAAGATGGGCGCATACAGACAAATTGATCTTTGACCATTCCTCTGAAAGGCATCTCTTTAGATCGTCCAGAGTTCTGGGTTCTGTCCTATGCTCTCTTCAGCTTTGCACTCTGGTTGTCTGTAGGATTTAGGTTTGGGGGTTTGCAGGGAGAACTGTTTTGAAGTGATCTGACCATTACATTTGGATCATTATTTTTGTTAGAAGACCATGTGAGAAGAACTGACCTTCGGTTTACTGGTAGAGTCCATCAGATTTTTATTCAAAATCTCCTGGTGTTTCAAAGATTTCAGATTAATTGTTTTGCTTGACATGACTTTTGTAGGAATACAGTCCCAGAGCTTCTCAGATCCACCACTGTACTGAACAGTGAGTCTGAGTCTATTCTTTACTTATTTATCGTTTTGTTTTACACTGAACGTATCTGTAGTGTTTGCTGTTCTTTAATATTACGTAGACTTATCTGACCAAAGCTCATTATTCAAAGTAAAGTTTCTTTAGGGTTTAATTAAATCCACATGTTTAGATTTGTGATTGTAAAACTACTTTTTTTCTGATATTACTCCAAAACTACAAGTTGCCATATAGATGGTCTCTAGTGGTTGTAACATAGACTCATACAGTATTTGTATCCAGTGACATAGAAAGTTATGAATTGTAAGTTAACCTCTGTTTAACATAAAAAAGCTGTCTTATTTTTTTGTTTTAAATACTCAAATGATATTTATTTTGCATATCTTTTTAAGGTCAGTTATTGTGACAATGCTGACTTTGTTGAAAACAATTATTTTATCTAAACTAGATTTTCCCTTCTGAGCCAATCTGCTATTACTGAAGATTTAATTCTTCGAAATTTTAAAAGATGACTTTATTTCAAGGCGTTTTACAAAATCCACCAGGAGAGCCAATGCTTGTGTTCAGCACAGTAAATGCTTGGTTAAGCAACTATTTTTATCCAGGGTAGTCATGGCGGAGGGACGTAACTTCTCAGAGCTGTGTGACACATGTAACTCTGCTACCAAGAGTCGCACATCCACAAGTGTTTGTCAGGCCTGTCTTCTGGGCTTTATTTTCATGAAGCTGTGAAGTTGCAGGTCTAAAAGGTTCCCCTGGGGCAGAGGGGAGTCTGAGTCACAGCCAGAGACACAGACGCAGACAAGAGCCGTCACAGTCCTGTTTTAGAACTGACAATCTAACATGATGCTGTGAAACTGTTTTACTTTATTATTTATTCACTATAGACCTGTGCCTTGGCTAAGGGAAGAGGATTGACTGTGTAATTTTTTTGAAAACCCAGCTTTCTCAACTTCCCATTTCTTCTCATTTTTCTTATCATTATATCTAAGTTTCTTTTCTTTATCTGCCATTCACTGTTTGTCCCATTCTGACTCTTTTCCATCTACTGCTTTCCTCGCTCCATCTGTCTATCCTGCCTTTCTTTGAAATGTTATGATTCACAGGCTGTGATCTCTTAGAGCTGTCTCCTTTAAGTCTATGTGTCTCCTGAGTATGACCACAGAATGGTACATCACTTCTATCCTATGTAATTTCCTGGGCTTTATAAGGTGCATTTACTCACCCTACAATGGTGAAAACTGTTCTTTTCTACCGAGCTTAGAGACTCTGTCATGGAAACTATTATCTGGTCTGGGAGCGGGCCAACATTAGCCGTCAGAGTTTCTCCCCTGATAAGACAAAAGCAAAATAAAAACTTTCCAAAATTGTTTGAATTTTAAGACCATTATAAAACAAAAGTTTGTAAGAGATGTAAAGCATTACCACAATGTGGTAGAAGCATGAAGTTATGGTGCGATCCATCATGAAGTGATTTTCCATTGTAATGAATAATAAATGTTTTAAAGGTGGTTTCTAACCAACCAAATAAATCTAGGAAATGAATTAAGACACATTGTAAGAAAGCATAGGAAACCCTGTCAGACAACAAAAGTTCTTTGGTATAATTCTCTATAAAGTCCAAACCTATTTAAATAGCACCACCTGTATTACTTTTTCACTATGCTACATAGTAGACAAGCTCAATTACTCTCCTATTCTTACTTATGCTTCTCCTTCATATTCACTCTTGTGCTGTCAATAAAAGGGGGCCAATAAATCACTTAGCTGTCCCTGCGGGTTTTGGGGTATTGGTGTTGGAATGAGTTGTCCTACCAACGCAGCTGAGTAGACATTACTCCCAAAGCCCCCTAAAAAAATCCTTTTCCTACCACCCTCACTTTAAAAAACCAACATGGTGAAAATTACATTTCGGTTAAGGAGGCTAATAAATCTCAGCCAAACGTTGCAGCAGAAGTGGAATAAGGGGGCCCTCCATGGTGGCTGCAGCCTCAGTGATGTGGATTTTATGTATGCTGAAGGAAAGAGGGAAGCCATATAAGAGGACGGTGGTGTTTTGCGGTGATGTGTGAGACGGGTCAGATAGATAATACAAAGTCTAAAATATGCAATGAAGTCTATTAGATTTTATTCAGATAAGCAATGTCTGTTGTAATCCATGATTACTGTAAGATTTTGTTGGCTCAATTTAGGGAAGGAGACAGCTTTGACTCACCTCTTGTGAAGAAACACAGTCACAGCTCTAATTTTTACTCATGGGAAATGCCTCAATAACAACAGTCTGGGTGTAAGCATTACCTTTTAGCTTATTATGAGTTACTGCAGTGTGTCCACATGGTCGTTCCTTGTTAGTTTTCCAGTTCTGGTGCCTGTTTGACAGGAACAACCTCTGTACTGCCATCAGAGACTCATTAAAACACACATCCACAAATCTGTCAGCAATCACTGCACCAAGAAACATTCGGTGCCACTCACAAATTAGCGGCAAAAACGGCTGTGTTTACCATGTTAGCTTTTCATTTCTCAGTGCATACCCACAAAAACAAATAGTGGTTGGAACCTTGTTTGATACAGCAGCGTTCATATTTATTTTGCCATTTAAATGTTACAAAAATGTAGGCATTGGGAGACATGATAATGGAATCCAGATTTTAGCTTTATTTAATTTGTAGCTCTGCAGAGAGTCATTTTATTTTAGATTACAGCCCTGCATAAGCCGTGCTGTTTGTGTCTCTCGGGGTTACATTGAGTAACAGTGTTGTGTCTCAGTCATCTGGATGTGCTTTCCTGTCCTCAACAGAGCACACTTCTTATCTTCATCTTTTCCAACCCACAACCTCATGATCATGTGGTTTATCCACTTTACCCAATCACAAAAGCAGTGAAGTGAACCATTTACATGCAAATGTGGGGAAGTCATTCAAAGTTCCCCATATTTTTTGCATAAAACTGATGACACAGTGAGACATGTATCCATGCAAACCTATAGATGACTCAAATTCACTATCAAAATTTGCAATTAGTGGTTCTATTGATATTGGTAATCTTGGATTACTTGATACAATAGGGAGGATATACATTACTACAGTACTATGTGTATGAAAGATTTATTCAACACAAACTATTGTAAGTTGCTTATTTCTGCAGATAGTACTATGTTTTTAAAAACCAGCAGTCGTTTTTATGTTGTCAGGTTTGATGAGAAGCCTTTGACTGTCTCACTTTGAATTTTTATTTAACACCTGCTCTTCTCACCTCACCTCTTACCTCCTCAACACCTACCCAGCTTGCAAGCTGAGACAAAGTGACTTTGTCTTTGCTAAAAAGGACAAATAATATATTAAATACCTATTCAACCATCTTTGAGAAAGTGTCAGATGGTTCTGTTTGTGCTTCTGTTTTCTGAGAAGCTTTCACTGTTTAGATTATGTTACAGTCACCTTAAAGGTTTTATTTTTAAGTATTCAACTTAGTAATTCCCAGTAACAGTTTCAGCCTGTCTTTTAGTAATAAGATTGATTGCCATAGTAAAATGCAAATTCCAGTCATTGTAAGCGTACTTCGGTCTTGTTAGTCATCATGGGCGATACTTTGTAATAAGGTACTGCTGCTTATTCTGTGGAAACATTGTTTCTTTCATACCAAAGAACTTTCCCATGCAAGAAAGCCCCACCCAACACCAGGTGTTAGTAGGTCTAAATGTTCTGTGACTCATAAACTAATTATAGTGATTGCTCCGAGTGTAGTGAAGTAACAACACAGGGAAAGAAAGATGCACATGTCTCATAAATCAAACAATTGACAATAACCGATACAAGATGGTATGTCATTTCAAGATGTACCCAATTATCTGATAGGATCTGGGAGAGTCACCTGTGAATGGATGATTTAATGTTATGACAGATACTGGGTTTGGATTCTTACACATAATTTCTGTATATAAAAAAATAAAGTTGCTTTACGTAACCTGAAGATATAATTAAGTGAATATTCATACCGACATCTTTTTCAAGATCAAACAAGACATCCAAAGTCTAAACATCTTTCTGGAGTTGGTATTGCTCAACATTAAATTGCAGGTTGTTGTACAGACAATTAAACGCTTTTAAGTGGCACTGTGTGGTTATTACAGCTGGCTCTGAATTATCTGAGAACAAGCAAAGAAAAAAAAAACTAACAAAAAAAAAGCACTAACAACATAAATGGTCCACTCATGGTAGATATTCAGTTGCAAGAAACACTTCAAAAGAAGCAAAACTCTCTGCTCCAATAATGCCTTTGTGACAGTTTAATTTAATTTCCAGATGCTCCATTGATGCAATGAGATAGTGGTGGTAATGTGAAAGTAATGTACTCCATCTTGACATGCTGAAAGGTTGTAATTTTCACATCCTTGATCCTAAAGACACACACTATTCAGACGTGGAGCTCATTAAAAGTGAAAAATGAACTTTAATTAGGTGCAACACTTGCTATTCCACAAAATCCCCCTAATTTCCTCATTCTTAGATATTTGTAACATCCAATGGTGCTACAAACATCTGCATACCAATGGTGCATACCAATGCACCAACACATCTGACAAGAAAACCGACTGACAGCAGTTTATTAGGTTTCAGGATTCCCTGAATATAACTGCATGTAGTTGATGCATAAATACAGTTTGATGCTGGTTATGTATTTGTTAAAATATTACATAGTATGTTTTTGTGGACTTATAAGATTAACAATTTTAAATGTCAAAATCATAAATATGATGATACCACAAAATACTCTAATATTTTCTACTATATTTTTGTAATTTTGTGCTATAAAGATTCCTTCCAATGACACATAAGCGTTTGTTGAAACTGCATTAGTGATATCATGGGAATCCAGAGCTGTACACAATCTGAGAGTGAATTGTTTTCAGCTACTATCCTGAAAATAGTTAGAAGGGTCAAAGCTTCAGTGTGTAACTTTTATAAATACTAAAAAAAGCCAATAAAAGAACACATTTATTAAAATTGTCACCATGTTGTGACAGTGTAACATGACACAGATAGTCTCAGTGCTGGTATTGCTATCTGCAGAAAAATGAGAAAAACATGAGAAACAACATATTAGAGCCAGGAGGAAGGTTTTAGCACTGTTAATCATGGTGAATCTGATAGTGGTGGAGAAAACAAGTTACTTGTTATCATCGGTGGCTATGCTAACTAGAATGAACATTCATTATAGGCTCTGGAGAACTAGCTGTAGCATAGCAGAGTGTGAGAAGCCGTACACGAGCATGATTGGTAATTCTAAGACCCTCCTCCTGCCTTTGACAGATCTGGATACAGTTTATTCAGGTGTTTTGAGATCCTTCCAAACATACAACTGCTGTAATTTGCAAAACTTGGAATCAAAAATATATACTAATATCTTTTAGAGCATTTTCATTATTATTATTTTTAAAGTTCAGATTGAAATTATTTCACTTTTTCATTATTCTACCCACTCAGAAGTACCTTGAAGGCTCTGATAATTCAGTTGTGGAATATGGATCAGATTACTTATATTCAGTGTGTTCTCCTCTGTTGATGCATTTTTAGTACATTAAGATGGTTTACTTGAAATGGGGACAAATGAAAAGTTGTATTGGAGGAAAATTGCAGACACAAAAATGATCCCAGAGGATTTCAAAGCAGAGGCCCAGGAATTAGATTAAAGAGCCTACTGAGAAACACCTGTCTGTCATTGACTGATCCCCCTCCTACCAGGTCCCAGATGGATTTTGGGTGTAGTGGGGCCTATTATAACTTCCTCCTTCATCCTCCCCATTAACACAAATGTTTTTCTTTCTGTCGTTCTGTGTTGACCTCCTTCCGCAGTATTCCCTTTCCGTGCATATCAGGAATTCTGTTAGGGGACTGGATGGTGCTGAAAATTGAAAAACAGTTTAGTTGGATGGCCAGCTGTGTGCCAACAGAGCTCAGAGCACCGTGGAGAATGGCCCATTATCTTCCACACACTCTCTCCTTCATTCACACCCCAAACCCAGGCCCTGCGAAATTAGGCAGACAGACTCTGCTAAAACCATCACTCATCCTCATAGATGCATGTGGGCCACTCCAGCACACCCCCACTCATATCCACACACACATGATTGCTTATTTTGAATGCTGTGTGAGAAGTTATTTTCCCTTCACTCCCCTTGTCTTTGCGCACACCAACAGGGGGGCCAAGAGCCTTCATGCCATGTGTCACTGCTTCTGACACACAGGACTAAGCAATTCATTAGAGCATGGGTCGAATCATCCCTACACATAGTCTTATCTGTCTGCTCTCAGTCAGCCAGCCTATTGAACAGCGGCTGGACGCCTCTCACTGCTGGTAGGATATGAGCAATTAGCAAGTAAGACCTTTTAGCACTGCCAGCTGATTTGCGGCCAGTTTTCTGCATACGCCTGTAATTCACTCTGACATTTCATCTCCTCACTTGTCACAGTCTTTATTGTGTATTACCACAACATAAACAATAATGATGAAGTAATAATCAAATTGGAGGCAATATAATCATTTTGTTTTCCCCAGTTCCAATGTCCACTGGTTGAACCTGTGGGAGACAGCTGAGAAGTGAAGGTTCTTATGCGAAGCGGAGGTCTCAGGAGAGGTAGCTCAGGCAGCCGGGGGGAGTCTTCCCAAGTCAACCCAAGGGAAATGGATGACAGTTACACTACCCTCCGGCCAATTAACTGTCATTCTAGCTGTTGGTTTAACTTGCTGACCTTACCTCTACTCTGTTGTTTGTCTTATCATTTCCGGAATAGAGGGCCTCATCTGTGTATGTAAAGTAGAGTGGTGACCTTCAGGGAATGAGAGCAAAGGTCACAGTTCATCCACTGTATTTCTTTCGCGTCACAGCAAATATGCCAAGAACTCTTCTGGGAATTTCAGGGTGCAGAGAAAATGGAGTCCTGTGGGACGAAAGAGAGCTTTCTGTTATTACTTCCAATTACTTCCCAATCTCCCGCTCTATCTACCTGTAAAATGACATTAGATATGCCTGTTCTCATGGTCCTTTACACATGAAGGCTGTGCTTCTCGGTGATGAGGCCCGTGGGAATTCAAGGTCCATTTTGCTTGCCCTTACAGTCATCAAGTAGCTGAATGCATCCACAATATAGGGGAGCAAAGTTAATTTCTTTAAAAATGACAAGGGTTTTTGTCATGTGGAGGACGTGTTGACATTGGTGGGAGGAAGCTATGTTCAGCTCCCACATTTGTCTGCGGCCAGGCGTGGGCTTGAGGCTGATGTGTGAATAAGGGTACAGTCCTAGTGAGTGCTGCTGTCTTAGCATGACAACAGAAGGGGTGGGTGGCACTTGTCCCTCTGTAAAGGGAGACAGTGATACAGCGCCCACCCTTCTCTGCCTGCCACAGTGCCACTTCATTGTGACCAGTCGCTACTAAAGGACAAAAACCTTGAGAGCCGACACAGCTGGAGATGGAGGGGAGCATTCATACTTGATGCTTGACTTGTTCGGACACTTTTCTGTGCTGTGTCTCACAAAAGCCCACTTCCTGATTCCCATCCTGTCCGTGACAGGAGATGGATAGACAGCTTTACTTTATATTGGCTTGAGTTTTTTTTTTTTTTTCTGGAACACATGAGGATCCATTATTGGTGATTCTCACCTAAAGTTGTCAGACTTTCTTGTTTGAATTTACATGTTTAGTTTCTTATCATTTTAAAGGAAATGAAAACCTTCAGTTATGCCATATGTCGTCATATCCTAACCAGAATTTCCGTGTTGATTTCTGGCTCAACTCTGTTTTTGTATCTCACTATTGACCAATAATTTTAATGCTATGGAATGACTTACCGAACTAAACAATTACTATCTGTCTATTAAATTTCTTAAAACTACTGAACACAGTTTAAAAATAGTTTATTAAATAATTCATGCTTTATCAGTGTACTATGTAGTTCTATTTTTTTACAAGTTCCTGGTATGCAGTTTGATTTTTTTTTCTTGTACATTAACCTATTCATAATTATTAGCTGTGCTTTTAAACAAGTTTATTTTGTGTTTTAAATTGACTACCAAATACTAATTGGCACCATAACTCAAGCAGAAAACCTTGGGACATAACAACACGTAGCAATATTTTGTTCTAAGCTAACTTACTTTTTACATTTTCTATTCAAGCACTAAATTATCACTGTTTAAAAAATTGAGTCACGTTATTTGTTTGTTAGTAAATATTACAAATTTCATACTGTCATTTTCTGTTGATTTATTTACACAAAAATAGTTCTTAAAAACTTTCACTTACCTTTTGATTGTTCCAAACTTTAACAATTTAATATAATTTCTTTACCAAATAATGTAACTTGTCGACTATGTGAGACAATGTCATTAATGTGCAGGATAAAAAGCTTAGAATTCAGGACAGAACCACCATGTGGTACTGCACCAGTAGCTTTCAGTAAATCAGAATTAAATTATTTGCACATTTTGATATCCATTATTAAGTTGTTTTTTTTTTACTAGAGGATGTGATATTCCTCTAATATATTGTTTCCTAAGCATTTTCATCAACAATCAATAGTGTATTGTGTCAGAGGTTTTGTAAAGTTAATAAAATGTCAGTAATATCTCTAGTATTCCACTACATTTTTTATCTTCATCGTGCTCCATTACTGATATTGAGTTTGGTTGGTTTGCTTAAATGTGTCATTGTCTCTAAGCAGCTTGTCTCAAGATGAGTAAGATATGGGGAAAGAGGTGATTGGGAATTAACTTCAGCCCAGAAGTTTTTCTCCAGAGTACATTTAGATCCTTAATGCAGAAATGGCAACAATCTTTCCTGCCACTGCTGAATTACTGTGTCACATTGCCTTTCTTTCTCTGGGAAACACCAACAAAACAGCCTCATGCATGAGAGCCCACACATGCACGTGTACACACACATACACACTGTTGGTATATGTTTCCTCATCTCTCATTTGCATGGCAATACCATTATCTGGGTGTGAGGTGTCATGCCGGAGTGGCTGACAATGTTTCTTACAACAAGTTTATCTAGGCACAAAGAAAGTTGAGAAGAATAGAGCTCTTTCTCTACCTCCTCCTTTCCTGGCTTTAGCGTATATTCTCTTAAACTCCCCATGGAGTACGAGGAAGCAAGTCACTCATCCTCATCCTGCATGATAGAGTGGTAAATCTATTATTTATACCCCTAGTAAAGCCTGTGGTAAACACTTTGTCTAAACATATAGTTACTGTTTTAGCACTGTGCCTTTCTTAGACCCTCTTCAATATATTTCCCAGCCTCTGTCTTTTTCCTTCACCTTTTTTTTTTTTATTTTTAATATAAAATCTGTTTATTTTTACTGAATTTGTTATAAATTACCATAACCAAATATACTCATGCAGTCTTGGCGAGGCCTTCCTTGGAAACAGGATCCCTGCTCTCAGTGGGACTAACTACATTAAATAAAAAAATACAAAGGTTGAGCTGCTTGTCAGTATTCATTAATAGTAGCGGATATTGGATTCTGAGCAGACACATTACTGTGGACCTTCAAGCGTGGTAGTTTGAGGACTATTGGGTAAACCTAAAGACAATCAATAACAGGGTTTACAACTTAGACACTGGTAAGCATCATCATTACATTGAAAAGCCCTCTCACCTGCTGTTATCGACCTTCCTTTCAGGTTTACAAGTCTTGTCTGGTGATGTCATACACTATAGAACTGTACGTGTGTGTCTGACTTGGAGAAGCAAAGCAAACAGAACCCGTCTGGGTCACGTACTAATGTGCAGGGATTCTGAAAGGCCCTATGTGTGGTATCCATGTTTGAATAAATCTCTCGGTGTTGCCGGTGGTGAGGTTGCAAAATGCAGCAAGGTGATAAGTTGGAGCTGCTGTGTCCGGCGCTGGGAAAGTCTCTGGTGCTTCTGTGTTGTGCTGATAAGCGGACACAGTGCCGAGGTGGATAAACAATTTCCTGAACAAGGTTTACTCCTTACCAAACAGCACATAAGTTCTCTGGTACACTGATAAGCCAGCAAGCTGCTAGAACACACATACCGACCACGTGAAAGAATAACAAGAATTTGTTGTAAAGTACATAAAGTACGTTTTATTTATTTACAACAAATTCTTCTTCTTATTATTATTATTATTTGAATTACTGTTATTATTTCAGGTGTAACTATCTTTCGTAGGTCATGAATAGAAAAATATAAGCAGTAAGAGAATGTGGGAGATTCAGAAAGCAATTTTTGCTTGCGTTTTCTCTGACATTTAATTTGTGGTAAAATAATGGAATATTTGAATTTTTATTAAAAAAGATACCACAAAGAAAATTTATATTGAAACAGCTGGGTATGTAGTGAGGTGCTGCGTCTCATACAGTTTGGGTTGATATCAGAATAAATTAATTATATATATATTCATTATATATATTCATTCGAAATACTTCGGATGACGTATTTCCTCTTCATTCGAGGTTTATGTTTTAAGAGCTTAGTGTCTCTTGCTCGTGTTATGTAATAAGTTAAAGATAAGTTAAACACTGAAAATATGCATTCTTATTTTTCCTATCAGAGGCACTGAAAGTGTAACAAAATAAAATAAAAATGTTAAATGATTATTTAAAGTACTGATTAACCAAAAGTACAATGTTTAGTTTCTTTTTATTATGTACATCAGCCAATCTCATCTGAGCCACTGGATCCAGAGAAATGTCAACATAATTTTATTTCCAAAAACGCATTTGTTAAAGGTGTTTAGTGGTTCCTGAGCCATTTTCATTTAGCTGTAAACTGCTAACAGGAAGCATATTCAATAAGGCCCTCATATTACCCCTGAGAGATGTTTTAAAGAGTTTCATATTGGCACAAAAGAGAAAAAGAGGTAATAAAACACCCTGTATTATTTGACTCTCATAGAGAAGTGATGGATAACGCCTATTGGGAGAAGTGAAAATGAACTCACTGAAGAGGATGTGAATGAGAGCGAGGGACAGCTCCGGCCATCATCGTTAGACTTCCTGTTTCCCTCCCCTTCACCCCCTCCATCATGCCTTCATTCACATTACCATTATTAAAAAGGAGAGGACTCTTTTAATAAAGTCTATTAATCACACCAGGGGAGTCGGTCCATCGCTTCACCCTCTTGCGGGGGGTTCTAATCAATCAAGCCTGTTGGTAATGTATTCATGGGAGATGTAAGAAAGGACTTGTTTGACAGTGTTCCAAGGAGGAAGAATTTATTAAGTCCCCTTCAGGAGTCAGGCAATCCAGAGGAGCCATGAATGCACCTCGTCTCTCACCCCACCCTTGTCCTCTCTGCCTGCGAATGGGAAGAAAAAGGCCTTCATCATGTACAAAGTCTGTACAAATATTGGAAACGTTCAAAATATGTCCTCTCATTAACAGCGATGAGTGAAAGCTAGACTACTGGCATTTGTCAGATGTGCTCGGAGTGTAAAAACACTGTTGTACAAGGCCTCTGCTGTGTCGGGCGATGTCGGGACATCACTCTCCTGCTATCCTCTCAAAAGCTGGAGAAAATGTGTCTTATTAGTTCACACGAGGTGGTGAAATTCTGTGCTACACCGCTGACTAATGTACAAAGCTGAGAAAGCACGGCGCTCATGGTTTTTGCTGGGCCTCTGTCAGTGGCGTGTGAGAGGAGAGGGTGAGGAGCAGAGACACAAGGCGGGTAAAATCATGCAGCTGTTGGCGGCCTTCACGAAGTCCAGACTTTATTTATTTATTTGCTTATTGCTCATCTCCACATCCAAACTTTTATTTGCAAATTAACTAGATGTAAAGGAGACCCTTTACCCAAAAAATATCTTACAAAACAATTTTTGTTTGCAGCATATAGATGCTCAGAACATACACATATGAGACTGAAACATGTTTTATAGAGGAGGGGGCTGCCTTTGCTTTGTCCTGAGGAGGGACTCAAATAAGGCTCTACTTGGCTTCAAAGCTGCATTTCCATAATTGCCCTGTAACTTGGGTCTGTATGAGAGATCTGAAAGGGGCTGAAAAAAAGCACAATCTTTCAGCTGAGTGAACGGCAAAAGCCCACCCTCCCAAAACCCTCTCTCCCTCTGGCCTGTGGCCCCCTTCTCCACTTGTTGCCTTTCGGATGCAGTGAAAGAATTCCTCTCCCTAACCTTCGTCAACAAAAGGCATGAAATCAGTGCCCTCCCTCTCTCTCGCTTCACCCTGGAGAATGTCACTCCTTCTGAGTTCTTTTGTCCTTTCTTCAACCTAAGGAAGCACAACAACCCTGCTGTCTATGCTCCCTGGCAGTTCTTTAGCATGTTACTCGTGCACTTTCACTTGGTTTCTCAATAATGCATGTCGTATAAAACATGCAGGAGACACGGAATGTTTGGAAGGGGTAAAACTGAGCTCCTCTCTTCCCTAACAAGTTGCCGTGGAGTGCACCGACCCACAGGCCTTTGCACCAACATGCGTACTGTTTGGAACATGTGCTCTCCCTGTCAGGTAACACACAGGCCCGGTGTGCTCCCAAAGGGGGCAGCGACTCTCCTGGTCTGGGCAAGCACTCGGGTGGGGGCGGGTTTGACAGTGGCTCATAAAAGGATTAGCCCCGTGCACAAAGACAGCAGGCCACTTCTAACCCCAGCAAGGTCCACAAAGGGGATGACATTTGTCTGTTTCGGTGGAAGGAGGGGGTGTGGCCAGACCATCCAGGGTCTTGAAGAGAAACATTGACAGAAGGAGTGGATGAGGTGAAAACTCAAGAGTGACCCTTTTTATGTGCAGCAGCCTCCTTTTTCACAGGACTCCTCTGGTCCCCTCCAAAGATCTGCTCTAGTGTTTATTTACTTCATGGTTTCTCCTCATTCACATAAGGTCCTCTGATGGCTCCATTGACCGGAGTCTTCCAGTTGTCTGGTACTTCTGTCCACTTCTCTCCAGATACATGGCAGACATATTAAATTTCATGTTCAAAAATCTGCTTTGTTAATTTTTTCCTTCCTAAATAACTATTTAATTTCAATAATTGGAGTACTGTCTCAGTGTGTTGAGGGCAAAAGCGAGCGGAGGTCAACAGCACTCAAGACAACATATGAAATGTGATTAAATAGGAAATGAAGCACAATTTGTTTTTGCTGTCAAATGGGGCAGTGTTTCCCACAGTCTTAATACCACTAAACTGTTAATTAATTAGTTTTTAATTACAGGACAGGAAGCATAATTTGGATTTGATTGCCTTTGAAAGTGCTAAATCTGAAACTGTATTGAAATCTTGAAGTGCAGTTTCACAAGCTTTGTCAGTCAAGCAAAACCAAACACAATGCACAGGCCTCGGCTACTGACTTTTTTACTTTGGGTAGTATGGCTCTCTGCTCAGGGTTCCCGTGGCTGGGGGTGCCAGAAGACAATTAAATCAACAAATCAATCAATCAATAGATAAATAAATAGGATGCAATTTTGATTGATGTGTACATGCAATGGATTGGAAGTAAACAAACAAAAATTAAGCAAATAAATAAAATAATGGTAAAATAAAATAATTTATCTATTTTATTTTTGTTTAGTTACCCATATTTATTGCTAATACCCAAGTAATGGCAATAAGAGCACAACATAAGGTCAGCAAGATTATGTTACTGTAACACCCTGAATAGGTAAGTATTCTCATAATGGAATCAGATTTGCACAGTGAACTTAATTTGAAGACTATTTTTTAGGGAGCTTTTCATAATGTTAATAACTACTCAGAACTAGGAATTGTTACAAAGTCAATGACTGAGTAATTGGCTGGTCTTCCTTAGACAGAACACTTTTTAACATTTTGCATTACAAACTGAATTTGACTAAATTATATCTTAACTAGTTTCAAACTGAAATGGATGCGACTGAATTCAGACTAGACTGGATTTCACAGTTCCGTATTCCTGGGTTTGAAATGAATGTTTATCTCAAGTGCCATGAGATGACATTTCTTATGAATTGATTAAACAATATTGGAGACAACTGAATCTGTGTTTTAAATGCTTTATATTTAAACTGTTCAGAATGCAACTGAATTTGTCTTGAATGAACACAAATTCTTTAGAACACAATCTCAGATTTAAGAGACATTGCTCTAATTTGGAAAATATAACAAAGTAGAATTGTTAATGTTATGAAAGGTGACCGCTATAAAAACACAATATATTGACCGACTGGAACTAAAGTATCATGTTGTTTGTCCATGCCTTAAAACCTATTTTGTGATGTATAAAACCGTTGAATATGGAGGATCGTGTCCATAAATATTTTTTAAAAAATCAGATTTATTTTTATTTTTTAGTTTTTTAGTTTTCTCAGGGTAATGGGGACATTAGAAGAAGGGTCTCGCCCAGGGCACCATTTATGCAGGAACCGGCACTGGCCCCCGAGATCTTGATTTAGAAAAAAAAAAAAAAATTACAATGTAATTTTTCTCCGGCTGACTTTTTTGTGATCAGATTATTGTTAGGCTGTTGAGTGCTGCGTTACACCCCTGCAAACTCTGTAGTCTTAACGCTGCGTGGACCTCAGAAACAAGCAGAGGAGTCAGTGTTGATTATAACTCATTAGCGGAGAGAACATCCACTTAACGTGCGGGGAAATGAGTTACACACCCGTCCGCGCCTCCCCCTGGAAATGGTCCCTGCGTAAAGGCTCGGAACAAAATGTAAGCTAATGCATTCCATTTGCTCTTTGTAGCCGGGAGCAGGTTGGACACGTATGGCGACATACGCAGCCGTGATTACTTTTGTTTCTGCGGAGGCATTTTTAATCCCTAATTTCATGCACTGATCAGAGGAGAGGCCCTGAGCCCCAGACATGATCACTGGCCCTTCAGTAGCGTTTAGTTTCAGCGAAATCCTGGTGATCAGGAACGGTCCTTGTTGTGGGGCCCCCTCAGGAGCAAACATCCTCTGAGCTGTACAGGGAATATCAACTCCTCTGTTGCTGTGCGCTTGAAAACACAACCCAACATGTACTTATTGTTTTTATTATTATTATTATTATTTTTTTTTTTTATTTTAATCTAAGCGAGAAAAAAACCTCTAAATTTATAGATTACGTGCTGCATTAGTTCAAATGAAAGCGTCTCGTATCAAAATATTAGATGTAAGAAAAATTAAAAAATTCAGTTAAAAACAATTCCTGGCTGATGCCTCATTAATATGTATCACACGATTGGTTGGGGCTCTCAGGGAAGATAATTGATTAGACAGGAAGGTAACATATATTTTTTCTTCTCCAATAAATAAATGAATACATCATAATAATAATAATCATAATAATAATATAATAATAATAACAACAACAACAAAACGCTGTTTCCCTTGGCCGAGTTGCGTTTTTCATGCAGATGCTCTGAGTGGTAGACATGCAGAGTTTGTCCCTTTGACTACTTGAATTGGGCCTCTGTGAGTTTTCTATACGAACTTTAAAAAACAAGCGAGAGGAAATAAATCGAGTTTAATATAAACAACTTGTTTTTTCTGTTTAAAAAATAAACAGTCCGACATAAAAATGCATTTATTTCATACCCTCCACACTTTCACATGCTTTCAGTTTTAGATTGATTTTCACAACCTTTTTATTTCCCCCTCTCCTCTCTAACCTTTTTATTTTCAGATATTTTTATTGAACTCATCTGTCGTTGTTGATGATCTTTTTTTTTTTTTGTAATAACGTGATTTGCAAAGGCTGAACTGAGAAGTCATCCAAGCCTAATGTTAAATAACCAAAGATGGGAAAACTCAATAAACACAATAAAAGTGTAAAAGAAAAGATCCAAAAATAATTTATTATTATTATTATTATTGTTGTTATTATTATTATTTATTATTATTATTGTATTGCTAAATTGAAGTCATGAAACGCTCTGTACTTTTTCTGAAGCGTTTGAGTAAAAACGCTTTTTTCTTGAGGATATATCAACGTGCGCATATTTATAAATGCAAGACATTACTATCAAAATCACTTCACATCTGGTTCGATAAATTAAGAAAGGGCGGGGGGAGGGGTAGATGTCTGGACAAAATACGTGTGTGCGCGCCTGTGTGTGTGTGTGCAGCAGACCATAGCCGACTGCATGCGACTGTAGAGGGAGCTCCAACACTAAGTTTACATAAACTTCCTCTGATAAGCTCTCACACATGCAAATGCTCACATCGCGGCCGAATAAAACAAATGGCGTTATTATTGGTTATACGGCCACGATATATTACAATTACACCACAAAGCGGCCTTGGTTGAATGAAAAAATAATGGTAATAAAATGCATGATTTATGCGGGAGAGAAAATGAATTACAAACGGAGCAAGATGAGATGTTCGAAAGGCAAAAAACTCCCATCTTCAGGATCGACTGAACCAGTGATGCTCAAACAGCCATTCATTACCTTTAGTCTATTTCAAAAAGCACAATTTTCAGCGAAAATTAATGAAAGAATTAGGCTTTTTAATATGAGCGCTGCGCCTGTATGTGAGGATAATCCCACAACATTAATATCCAAATGTATGCCGCAGTGCTGGCTAATTAGCCTTAAGTCCCTCCGCTATAAAAGTGTGATAAATCCCTCTCGAATATTTACTTATCACTGCCACGGAGGATGAAGTCTGTGCCCCAGGCTGTCCACTAACACACACTCTCACACACACACCCTCACAAACCCAACACGGTGTACTTCAAGCTGCTCTGCAGCACCTGCATCATCAAAATCAGCTGTCAAAATACCTTCAACTGAAACAGAAAAAAATGAAGAAAAACATTTTTTTTCTTCTTTAAGTTGCAGCAGTTCATTTATTAGCCAAAAATATAGACTTTCTTGTACAATTTGGTTCACAAGTATGTACATATTCTTAACTTTATATACAAAAAATTATAACATCAAATCCTCACAGAACTTGCAAAAAGAAAAGGGGGGGCGGGGGGGGAAGCTCACAGACTACAGGTTCATACATTATTACATTAGCAGTTTTACACGGGACATGCTTACAATGTAAGTAGGCTATACAGAGATCTTTTATTCTTATTTTACATTCCATACTCGATTTCAAATTAAGAGATGAGAAGAAGAGGGAAGGGGGGGAAAGGAGCCGGGAACCATCGCTGTTTTAAGTCGGTCCTGAAGCTTTAAAAATGAAATACACAGGGGTAAAAGCTAAATAAAAAATGCAGTGCAGGGGAGGAGAAAATAAACAATAAGGGCTTGTGAAGAGTTAAAACATAAAGTGATAAAAAAGACAATTGTCTTTCAAAAAAAAAATGTAAGAAAAAAAAACGGAGCTTGAAATGAATTTGCATTGAGCTCATTTGCATGACCAAAACAAGTGAGTGTAAAGAGAGGCCTTCACGGAATAACACAAGCGGTGCACACACACACACACACACACTCTCTCTCTCTCTCTCACACACACACACACTTACACACGGGGATGAATGAAATTTTAAGAATCAAAGCTCATTTGGATAAATATGGCATTAGAAACAAAAGAAGCAGTACAAAAGAAAAGAATGAGATGGCATCAAAATTAAAAAAAAAAACTGTCAAAACCAGACAGCCTTCCGTCTGTTTGATCTGCCGTTTTCTTTGCATCCAAAGGCACTAGATCTTCAACTGCGGGACAGAAAATTAACATGAAATTGCGCTAATTTTACTGCCTGTTATCACAACCCACTTTGACTTTTGTTAGAAAATTAGTCGCCTTGAAAGAACAACAACAAAAAAACCTCTCTTGAACATGTGAATCGATGTAATGACGAATTTTGGAAATGTTTTTTGTTGTTGTTTTTTAAACAAATTTAATATTTATTACTTTTTCTTAAATGCTTTCGTTTCCTTTTTTTTTATAAAAGGGTAAAGGGCTTTTTCACAACAATTTATCTTTCATACACACACATACAAACACTGTCTGCTCCTAGCTGTAACACTTTAACACTGATCATCTGTGTGGCCTGGACAGAGAGAGAAAAAGGCAAAGGGAGATCTAAAATTAAAGAAATGCATGACAGGAAATGGCCAATAGTGTCTCTGGAGTTTAGTTTTTTTTTCTCTACATGCGGGTCTCAGTGCCGGGGACATGTACCTGTGACTGGAGTCTCTGAACTATGACTCTTGTCCTCCGTTTGCCTGCTGCTGTACAGTGCCAGGCTGGTGGCGGTGGCCTGGTTCGCCAGTCCCAGATAATGATTGGAGTTCAGTAAAGCCAGCTGGTGCGCCGAGAACGCTCGGTTCGTCCAGTTCTGGATTTTCCCAACGGGACAGGAAGAGATTAGTCTGTGCGGGCCGAGGATGGTCTGGGTGGCCGTCCCTCCTCCCGTCGCTGCTGAGCCGCTGCCGTTCACCTGCGGCGACTTGCGCGGATTGTCGGGGGCCGTAGCCGTCTCTGCCAGGGACCAGATCTTTGGTTTCTGGGCCGGGGCCGGGTTGTTCTCTGAAGGTGGAGAGCTGACGGACACCTGGTTGAGTTTGAGCTGTTCTGCGTTTGGTTGGGACGCCTTGATGTCCAAAGATGGGTGGTGGTGATGGTGGCCGTGGAAGAGCTCTCCGCCTCTCTGCGCCTCCTTGGCCTCCTTCCCCACAGCCTTCAGAAACCTTTGATCCGGCCCTTGTAAATCCTCATAACCGTCCGAAATCTCAGAGTCACTCCTTCCGTCTAGTTTTATGTCCGAGTGAAGGTCGTCCTGGTCGTCCAAGTCGTCCTTGCTCTCAATATTTTCCGTGTCGATGTTCTCCAGGTCAATCTCCTCCTCATCCTCCCTCTTGTCCCCCTCCTCCCCCTCATGGTCGCTGGTGTAAACATTCCCTTCTTCATCGGTGCGGTTCCGGGGGGTCCAGGTCATCTTGTTCTCCTTCTTTAGCCGCCTCCTGGCGTTGGCGAACCAGGTGGACACCTGGGTGAGGGTCATCTTGGTGATAATGGCCAGCATGATCTTCTCGCCCTTGGTTGGGTAAGGGTTCTTGCGGTGCTCGCTGAGCCAGGCCTTCAGAGTGCTGGTGCTCTCCCTGGTGGCGTTTTTGGGTCTGGACGGGTCACCGAACTGATACTGGCCATATGGGTAAAAAGCAGGGTGAGGGGGAGCGAACCCTGGGTGCTGGACACCGTGGCCGTCTTTCAGATCATACTGGGCGCCCTAAAGAGACAAAGAGGGATTCATGAGCTGAATCGCCATGTGAAGTGTTTATTTACAGCAATAGGCTAAAACTGCAGGTTCTTATTAAAGGTAGAAACAAAGTAGGTTTTTATATGTTTTCAGTTTTAGTTTGTTTATTCATTTATTTATTTATTTATTTACATTTTTCAAATTGCTCCATATGCATGTACGACAATAAATGCAAGTGTAATTATTTAAAATATTTCTCATTAATTAATTAGCTGTGCACTTCCACCACATTTTTCACTTTTCTAACGCGCTTTAATCAACTTCAGAAAAGTGGAGCTAAGAATAATCTCAAACAAGATTTTGTTAATGTTTCACTTTGTAAAAAAAAAAAAACAAAACAAACAAACAAAAAAAAACTTTTTAACTAAATTTCCAAGCCACAAAGTTCAACCCGGCGCTGCAAAAGTTCTGCCTCTAAATACGGCCAAGAAGTTTCTCCGCGTCAAAGTTGAGAGACAACTCAATACATAGAGTTAGACACTCACCAATTGATTGAAAATTGATATATCGTTGGAGTAAGGTAGAAAGGCTCCGTAGCCCTGCGCGGCTGCGGCGAAAGGAGATCCGTACATGCTGGAGAGGACGTTGGAAAGTGCGCCGGACGGACTCAGCTCCGTCCCGGCCCGGGCGCTGCCGGCGATCCCTTGGCGCTCCGGCGGGTATATCGGTCGGATGTACTGATATCCCAGCTGAGGGAAAGACATGTTGATAGGAAGCGGGGAGGAAGAGTCTTCTGCAGCCTCGCAAAGCAACGGACTTGCCTCGGTATCCACTTTTACAGTGTGAACATGTGAGCAACAAAAGGTGCCAGGCTTTGGAAGTCTATATTTCCTCGGGAACAGCCACTGTAAACGATCCCGGTTGCGCCCCTTGTTTCTTCCTCCTCTTCGTCTTCTTTCCACCCTCACTTCCCTATTGATCTGGATGGACTAAGGTCAGGTCCTTACAGATTGTTTCAGATTATTGGGACTCCCTTGCTCAGATTGACATTTCTAGTCGTTTAGAAGCCCCTCCTATTTCTCAAATCTCACCCCTCTGGTACAAACCACACGCCAAACAGCGCTCTTTCGCTCTCTCTCTCTTTCTCTCTCTCTCTCTCTTCTTCACCCTCTCTCTCCTCCCTCTCCTCCCTCCCTCTTTCTCTCCTTCGGATAAATGCACTAATGTCGGGAGCTGTTTTTTGAATGGGGCTTCAAATCTCATTTTATGGCTCGCCAATCTATTTCATTTAGTGTTTGTCAAACTACAGACTTTTAAAAAAGTTATTCAGATATTTTGACCACATGAACAAAGGTCCTGAGCACTATGATTAACTTGGCTGGTGATCTTTATTGTTTATTTGTTTGCTTTGTGTTTCTAACATATATGCAAACTTTTCTTTCGATAAAACTGAAAGCTGCTCGTCGAAACTAAAAATTCCTCCCGCTTTGAATTCAGTCTGTTTTTAAATTTGAATTTAAAACGCGCTTTTTCCTCTTTTTATGAAAGTTCACAAACATCCTAACGTGTATGCTATGTTCCAAAGTAAATCACAGGCAGAAACTTTTGTCTTTAATAATGAATTCATGTGCAAAATGATGTTTGTTGCACTTTAAAATAAATGTATTTATTTAAGGCTTGATCGTTGGGTAAGAGCCGCGCTCTTCTGCACCGGTTTGGGGCTGCTGTTTGGACTCATGGAGAGGGAGCAGAGTCGGAGTCCTTCTTTTAATTCAAGACATCAAAAGGGGTCGCGTGTAACCCCTTGGTATCAAAGGGGGAAGACGCCACTGATGGGGCGCATTAAGCCGCTAATGAAGGCAAAGTGCAAAGTAAAAGAAAATTGAAAACCAGATGGATGCACAATTTAGTGAATTGGGCTGGAGAGATGTTTATTCTGAGAATAAACATAAACAGAATTAAATATAAGAAAACTGTAATAATAATAATAATAATAATAATAATGATGATGATAAATAATTTGCAAGAAAAAAATCACGCACGAAATATTTACTAATTTTAAATTGCACACCTGTTTATTCTTTTTGAAAAAAGAAAAAGAAAAAAAGCCCTTCATCCTTAAACATCCATTAAGTAATTTTGATGCAACCTGTTTCTTTCGTGTAAATAATGCGGATTAAAACTAAACAAGGGAGTCAAAATTGGAATTCCGTGAATCAATATAGAAAAGTGTGTATTCGGGACAAGCATAATCGCATTTCGAGCCGACTTTGGTAGCTACCAGCATCTGTTTCGTTAATCATTCGCCATTCAAACCCAGAAGTTCAGTTGTTTTTATTATTGTTATTATGCTACTAGTAATATTATCCCCCAGGCACCTCATTTAAATATGCTTTAAGTCTTAATGCCTTATTGACGGCGTGATGAAATCCCATCAATCTCAGTTCTGGTCTGATAATGCGATCCGTTTTTTTTCCAAGAACTCTGAACTTGTATAAACCTTTAATCTTCTTTTGAAGCAGATAGTTATCATTGTCTGGGAGGGATAATGGCAGCTATAATTTCTACTGTGGGGCTACCCATAAGGATACGCCTTGTTTCTGTAAAACTCTGCCCTGAATGTGTGTGTATGTTTAAATGCGTGTGTGTGTGTGTTCCTTGCCGACATAGGCTATACCCAACCAGGATTATGGGGTTATTAATTACAGCGGCTTGCTGGTGCCATGCGACCGGAATAGTAATCACTACGTAGCAGTCAATAGCAGGGGCACACGCAGGCGCGCGCGCGCGCGCGCTCACGCCCGTGTTGCATCGACCCGCAAAACTGAAGGGGTCAGTGGGGGGAGAAGAGGGGCTGCGCGGGAGATGTGACTTTTAGATGCAGAGGAAGTTTAAGAAGGTAAAAAAAACAACACACAAAAAAAATGTGTGTGTGCGTATGTGTGTGTATGTATTTCAGAAAGAGAGAGAGAGAGACAGAAAGAGAAGAGAGAGCGAGAGCCCACGTGGCTGCTCGAAGTGAGAGTGTGGGAGTCCAGCGAGGTGTCTGCCTGTTTTATGTCCGCTCAGCAGCGCCTCTAGTCCGGATGGGCACGTGTCTCATCTCCGGGACCGGCGTAGCTCAGAACTTCCACCTTCACCACCCGGCTATCCCCCCTCCTAACCCACCGCCCCACCCATCCAGACTAGAGACTTCTGTCTGATTTATTGCCCCCAATCAAACACATCACGCAGTAAGTTAACACTTTCACACTGTCCCGGGAAACTGGCGCAGCCATAAAAGCATTAAGATGTTGCAACCCTTGGTAAACAGTAAGCATGTGCTGGGCTGCCCCGAAAGCCACTGCCTAATAATAATAATAATAATAATAATAATAATTAATAATAATAATAATACATTTTATTTATTTACTTTTTCAAAATGTTAGTGTGCAGGAGCCAATTTAATTTGCAGCTGTAAAAAAAAAAAAAAGAAAAGAAAAAGAGGGCAATCACACGCGAGTGACTTGAGGGCTGTTTTGTCGAGAGCTCTTCGACGGTAATTATGCAGATGACACAATTTCACATTCTCATAAGCAAACATACACGGCCTATCGCTCAACAGTAGTTCCTTATGCAATACTCAGGGCACCAGCGACACGTCGCAAATGATGAGCCGAGGCGCTCTGCAAAAACAGGCGAGATCAAAGGCTTCAAACAGAGACACTTCAAATTACACATTTGGATCTTTTCCATAATGCCTCGGTGACACACTGGGAGGGAGAGGGGAACAGAACATAACTCTTATCCCAAAATCGATTTTAAAAGAGCCCTTGCCGATCATCTTTACAGTTAAATATTAAAAGGAAAGAAAAAATTTAAAATGAATTGTAATTAATTACACTTAATGGATACACATGGAAATAATAGCTTTAAATTACACAAATAACTTCCAGTATAAACAAAAGCTAATGGTCGGCTGATGCCAAATATGCAAGCTTTTCTGGAAACATAAAACAGCAACTAAAAAGTTTGGGAATAATTCACAAAAGTGCCCAACCCTCCTGATTTCAAACTCATTATTGTGAGCTGCTGTTGTTCTATGAGGAATGTTCCTCAGTGGGTTCAAACCTAAATCTGTTGGTAACCTAAAAAACTAACTGTGCAACACATTCAATCTCCAAATATGCTCTTTTGAAACTCATGTCCCATTAGGGTTAAATAAAGGGCCCATAAATCTGGCGGTGTTTAAAGAACAGAGGCTTAATCCAATAAATGAATTAGTTTCTGGAAATTAATTGTTCTTAGCAGCAGAAGCAAGTGTACTTTGAAAATACATTTAAAGTTTAATTTTTTTCACTGTTGGCATAATTTAAAGAGCAGGATTTTTAATTACATTACACCAACCAATCATGCATGTTAAATAGATAGCCCAAGTTTGATTTGCATTAGTGGAAAAGTAGAACATTTTGGAACCCTTTCCTTGTGCTCGCACCATTTGGAAACAAATTAATAGTCAATGGACTGCAACTTATTAAGTTGGGTTATGACGGCAGATCAAAGTGTGAATTAATGCATTACCTTGCAAGTGTTTCACATTAACTTGTTAACTTTGGGGTGCAGGCAACTACTAAATTCAGGCGTACAAGCTGCACGGATCCCATTTTAGATTCAGATCTTGCAGAGCTCTCGCCAGGCATATACATTTTGTAAAATGTGCATTTTAATTGAAATACTGCATGTACAGATACATAAAATACACTAAGAAGAATTTTTAAAAATCTAAGAAAAACTGACTTAAAACTTATAATATTTATACCTGTTGTGGATTTGTTTTTCTTTCCATTAGCCCACTAAATAATTGCCCTTAATGTCTGTTTTAATTTGGCAGTTTTTTTAATGATTCAACCAAAAATGCTTATATGATTTTATTGTGTGATGTGAAGCATGCCCTCTGTATTTGTTGTAAAAACATCTCTCCTGGCAGGTATTTATGCAGAATCAAAATATTTAACTAGGATAACTCAGGGTTATTTTAGTATAAATAAGCCTTCAGCACAGACAAAGTCTGCTGTCCTATCAATATAAAAGCAGTTAAACTGAAATTTCATCACATTATGTAATGCGTTAGGCATTAAAAACACTTGCACTGCACTTTGGTGATGAATCCCAGGCTTAAGGGAACATAATGTCCACACTAACTAGGAATGCATGCTTTGAAGGTGAGTTGTACCTTTTCTCCAATTTGCTTCCTCGCTGTCCATTCCCTTTCACTCCATTTGCTTCAGTTTCCCCCTGTATCAGTAACACAAGGCATTGATTTTACGGTAAAGTCACTTTGTAAAGGGAATGAGTAACTCTGGGCCCCCACTATCACTGTATTACACGGGTATGGCCCACGTAACAAGATGAACATTGATTCAGCATTACGGATGATCGATAATGAAATAAGTAACTTCAGGGCCAAATTAAAATGCAAGCTGGCTTGATGCTGCCAAGCTCTTTGTGAGGTGACGGCAGGAGAATGGAAAGAAGAGGGAGGGAGGAGAGGGAAAGGCAAACAGAGGGAGACAGAAACTACGAGGTGGTGGCACTAGAGAACTTTCTGGATATAGCAAGAGTGATGCAATTCCTAAAATACTTCTTTATTATCCCAAAATATTCAGATGTTCCAATTTCATTTAAATTATAAGTATTTGCTACTGAGGTTTAGATTGACAATGTTTCCTCAGATAAATCTTGAATGCAGTAATTGCCTCGGATGTTTGTACTTGTGGTCAATGATTTATTCTCCGTGTAACATTCTAAACATGATGGAAATTAACTTTGCTGGCCTGTTTATTTGAAAGGAATTAACATTTCACATCAAGTGGAAACGTGGCTTAACATTGCCCCTGGCATGATAGGAAGCTGATGACATGGGCAGATGATCTTTTGCCTCTGGCAATTCAAATGATGTTTATAAAAATATAATACTACAGGATATGTCTGCAGAATTTGTTTCATTATGTCTTCTATGATGGTTAATGACCAACGACGAGCTAAGAAAAAGCCTGTGAGAGAATTTATTTCAGCGGATAATGCCTTTCTTATTGTCTGTTTTAATTCTCTATATTTTATTAGACAAACTTCAGAAACCATGTTTTATCTCTATAGTTTACCATTAATCTTCTTCTTTCTGTTTTCCCCAGATTGGCACTTTTGCTTCACAAAACCATTATTCTTTTATTTGCACAATAGCAAAACCTCATAGTAACAGACAAATGACTGCAGTTCACACAAACACCTCAAATTTGACCTTTTACTGACACAATCTTTCCAGGTCCCTTCAAAAAAAAAAAGCACTGCTGGAATTTAACCTTGTTTGATCATTTAAAAATTGAGAAATCTTTGAAGCAATCTATTATTAACTATACCTTTAAATGTTGATCATTGAGGCAGTTAAACCCTGAATGTGAAGCTGTCTTTTATACAATTAAATTATAATATTTTAAAATGGTTAAAATAGGAAAACAGCCTTTGTCATGAGTCAGCTATTTTGGCTGCAGTACTCCATCTTTGCCACTTTTGGTACTTACAGAGTTCTTTTTGATGGTTTTCCAAAAACATAATTCATTCTATTTTTCATTAGATGACCAGTGAGATGTTTCTCTCATAATACGACAGGTTATCTCACTTTCTGATTGGTTAATCAGTCCCCATGATGTCACCCAGGTAAGCTCAGTCCTGCATTTTGAACTAACACTGAAATATTTTTTGAGGCTTTTCCAGACTGACTCAGAGAACAGACTAATCACCCTGTCAGAAGATTTGGTTACCACGCATATTTCCATTTTCATTGTACACTGTTTTGAATGTATGTCTTTTGAGTAACTTTCCTGTGAGATTTTGTTTTGCTTTGCTCCACATCATTGACGTATGATGTGTTTTTGTGACTCAGTACCTCTCTTTAAATGTTTCCCTTCCCTTTCTTCTAACCGAACTGGTACCAAATCAAAAGTGAGGAACCATTCAGCTGTTGGATAGTCTGGGCCAGAACAGCCAGCCTGCCTTTAGCAACTTTCCCATTTATTTAAACAGCTGTTTGTGCTGATATTTCCCCATCAGTCAAGTCAAGATAAAGTTTCGGAACAGCACTCCTGCAGCCTCCTGGATCATTAAGTAGTGAAGCAGCTGAATTCTGAACCAGTAAAACACCTTTTCTTGTTTTAATGTGCCGGTTCTGGTTATGAACTCTGTTTGGTCAAGACTTAACACTGATCTTATAAATCTTCCTTTGTACTTACCACTCTTAGACTGAAGTAGGTGACAGTAAAGTAGTAACTATAAATTAAGCAGTAAAAATCCCTTTCTTTTGACTTCTAAAAAATTACAAATTCTAAAATAAAAGAATAAAATACATATACAGATATGATTTTTTTTCTTTAAATGTGCAATAAAGGTCAATCATTGCAAAGGTGAAGAATTAATCCTTTTGATATTTTTTATAGATCGAGACAAATTAGTTCAACAACCTTACGTTAGTATAGCTGGATAGTGAATGAAAGCATTCTTATAGATTTCATCCAGTCAGTTTTCAGCCCTTTTCCCTGGCTGAAATCTCAAGTGTAGACACTCTAATATCAGTTTTCCAGCATTTTTTATTTTTATTTTTTTGCTTTCATGAAGCACGACAAAACCTTCGTCCGTTCAGCTGTTGCTTCTGCTGGTTTGAGACTGGAGGCCAGGCAGCTGCACCAACATGGGATATGAGTTTTCTCATGTGTGTAGAGGCCTGGACTTTGCAGGGGGAATACTAGGCAAGTAGATGCTAATGACAACAATGCCAAAGATAGCTTAAAAATCTGGACATTAGCAGCCATGTAACTGAATATTTTCATGAGCTTACAGTCACCATGTCTAATCAAAGATGGATAGCTTGAGAAGAGCCTGTACTGACTCTTTGGCCTGGAAACACTGGCTAGCCCGTATTAAGTCACACTAATGTTGAGCTGATGTCATCATTTACATCAGATGAAAAAAACAAATGTGTCCTGACTTCAGAAAGTAAAACATTTGCTTTAAATGTTTTTTCATCTACTTCTAAAACATTAATTTTAAATTTTTCAATTGGTTTTCACATGGTCAGTTTCTATATCCAGAGTTTGTAATTATCAATATTTTCTGAATATCTAATCAGAGTAAAAGAGGTTAATGAAAGTATTAAATTACACAAATAATAAATAAAAAATATAGACAGATTTTCACTGTGCCTTTGGATTCAGGTGCTTACCGCTTTGGTTTGTTTGTGTTGGAAATCAACAGATTCTGGAATCTAATCGCTATGATACATGAAGATATAGTGATTTCAGAAATACATAGATGTGATCTCTTAGGTTGAGCCATAAAAATAACAACATTGTTTACATTACGAAACAATGTTACATGTTGCTTGTATCTGTCAATAAACCCTGCAATGTCATAATATTACAACAGCAGCAACCTAATATTACCCCAGTGAAAAAAAAATCTCATCTCATTTGTCTGTGAGTCATAATTAGCATTTTCTTATTAATTATTTACTAAGCGTAGCAGAACTTTCCTCTTTGTTCTCGTCAGGATTTAAATATGATTTAGTCACCATGGAATAACTACAAGGTTATGACAGATTTTGCTTCCTATTTAGAGAAAAAATGAATCTCTGTGGTGAAGTTAGGTTTAAATGTCTTTAAAAAATCTATTACAATAATTTGACTCAATCTGAAGATGTTTTTACAAGACATGTTGTTGTGCTCAAGAAGACTTAAAGCCTGTGGTTTAAATCCTAAATTCAATAGAAAAGCAGCTATTGATTTTTCCTTTCTTAAGAAGTGCTCTCGTTTCTTATGTACAGTAGTTTTTCTTGAATTTGGAACAAACTGATAAAAGCCAGACTACTACATAAATTTTGTATGCAAAATATATATATATATATATATATATATATATATATATATATATATATATATATATATATATATATATATATATTTGATACATAAAAACATGGTATGTGGGGAATACCTCTGGAGTGTTGTTTCCAATGCAAATGCTAGATATAAAGCTGCATTGGGGAATGAGCTCACATCTTAACTAAAAAACAATTTTGTGAGATTAAATAAGATTGTAATAAAAAATGTCATAAATACGTATACTTTACCGTATTGGGTTCAATTTGAGCATAGATGCATACAAGCCCCTGCACAAGGTCAATAGCCGGCATAAGTGTCTGTGCCTGCACTGTGTGTGTGTGTGTGTGTGTGAATGCATGTATGCGTGTGTCTGAGTCTGATCTGTTGTACAACAAGTACTGGAGCAAGACTGGACCCAGCTGTCAGGTCACTGCTGTCACAGCCAATAACGATTACCCTCTCCCTGCACCTCTATTGCTGCTTCATAACCACCAACGCAGGGGAGATCCGCCCCTTTTAGGAGAACAATGCACCCATGAGTGGGCCTCATCATCGCCCACGCCCACTCTTATCAGCTCTCTGAGGGCCCTCTGCTCCACATCTCAGTAGCTCTGTGTTTAGATCTGCTAATCTTTGTGTTTCTGTCATTTTCTTTGATACTCCGACTTTTAGTTTTCTCCTAAACTCTGAATATGATTCCAGTTCTTATGGCACCAGCAGGTTTGATTTTAGTCAATACAAGTGGATCACAGATTTTTATTGTCTTTTATAAAGCCTTAATCATTAACTTTAAAATTTTTTTAAATACTTTTTTTTTCACAGTCAATTTCACAAACAGATTCTGAGTTTAGCGCATATGTGAAACTCCTGCTCCTCCATTAGCCACATTAACAGACTAAAACAAAATGCACATCGCTCATCAGCATCATATGCTGGGATTGGACAGCCATTATAGCATATATTAAAGAGGCCTCACAGTCTGTCAACCTTGCCAGGCCAAGTCTAATGAAATGAGTGCCCCAGAGCGGCAGTGGATTAAGAACACAGGCAAGAGAGTATATTTTCATGTATATATACGCATGATTATATATTGGAAAAGTGTCCGCATGCTATTCCCCTGGTTCCTTTAAGCTTACTGACCAGCAAAGCATTTGGGCCCAGTGTGACAAGGCGGAAGAAGAAAATCGCTAATGCTCTTAGCATCAAATAATAAATCCTTGAGTTGTTTGCCACCAGGTTTAATTAAATATTAAAAAAAAAAATAATCCTATGATTGATTCGCCTGCTGGATTGATCCAGCATCGATTGTGAGCCGTTTTGTTGCCCCACTTGGGTTAATGCTAAGTGGTATCTGAGTTGCTAGGATAAATTGCTAGCATGCACTGGAAGCAGAAAAAAATTAAGTAGAATTTTTAGCTTGTTGGCCAAAAGATTTTGGACAAATGCAATAAATATATAAAACATGGTCATAATAATAATTACTCATCTAATATCTGCAGAAATCAGCAGCCATATTGATAATGGAAGGACAAAGTAAAAACTATAATTAAAAAAGTATTATCTTACTCTGTTGTGCAACAATAGGTTTGGTTTGGCTATTCATAGTAAATATCAAAGGGAATTACTAACAAAGATGGTCATTTTGATCAAAATGGCAAAGTCTGGGCATCATCCAATTATCAGGAATTAATAGCCAAACACCTCTCAGTCTCTGTCAATCATCGCTGTATGAATACCAACATGGTAAAGTGTGGCATTATAAAAATATACATGGAGTGAATTTACACACTGGTGTACTCAAGCAGCAGGAACTACACCTATTTACTGCATAAAATCACTAATTATTTTCATAAATACTAAAACTTCAATTTGAATACTTTTGTAAGAAAATTCTTTAATTACACAAGCAATATTCAAATAAAAATTAATGAATAAAAAACTCCCCGAATGAATAAACTATGGGAAACAAAGGGAACAAATCAGAATCAAAACTGAAACCGATGCAGAAATATCACAGCTGAATGTTTGAGAGTCAAATTTTGTTCTGAGGAACTGGATGTGGGGCCAATCTGGCTTTAAAAGCTAATGAAGAAACAAATTGCTAAATGTTCAAACAACCAGTTCATAATGGAAAAGCAGAGAGGAAAGAGAAAATATTATTTTAATAAAATATGTTTTTTAAGATAATTTGCAGTTAGAAATCAATAATATTGACAATTGGTTCGTAATGTTGCATTATCTAGCCATTAAAGTGACTGATTCAATAGAATGAAGGATTACCAAGGTGGTGGTGAAAATGGATATAGACTCACAATTTCAGACAGTGGGCATGATGATGTCACATCCAGAATCAGTGATTCAGCTGAACAAAGACAGTAGCGTCTGGGACACTATTTACCAGACATAACTTCTTGCTGTGAAATTCTCAGTAGCAATCTGAGAATATGACGCCTGGGAAGTCCAAAGGCTGGATCGGGCTGTTTGACACATAATAGTTGCACTCAGTAAGCAGCTGATTGGCTTGAGGAGTTTTAGTCTGCGGTACTATATTCTCTTTGAAAAGAAGAGGAAATTGTTTCGTCAATATCATTAGACATACAGTATCTTCTTTGGGAATCTATATTTATTTTGCTCTGACAGCCAGGTTAAGGCAACTAGTCTTTAGAATACACTGGTATTCTCAGGCGTGGTAGAGATTACTAGTGTACACTAAATAGCAAACTTTATTTTGGATTTAGACGAAGACCTACACATGTATGACCACACATCATTAGCTTGGAGCTCAATGTTATCATGGGAATTCCAGCTGTGAAAATCATCATTAATAGGAGCTGTTGTGAAAATGTACATTATGGAATTCAGATTTTTTTCAACTCTTGTTCTCCGCCCATAGTTAGAGCTAACAGGTGATAAACTTTATACTAAAAAAAAAGAGACCATTGTCATCTCAGCTGTTTTGCTGCTGACTCCCTGTTTGAGCTATAAGTCTTTGGCATGGTATAAACTGATGCTGTCGTCTCTTAGCTTTAGGTTGTTGCAGAAGTTGTCAATCCAAATTTGGAAGTGCCTCGTCTTTTAATATCAATAAATGTAATTTGAAATTAAATAAAGCATTTGGAATGTAAAATGCAATTTCATAAATCCAACATTTTCAGAATTTATGGGTGTAAGATTTGGTGATTTTTACCCTTTAAAAATTGTGAGATAAGAATGAAATGACTTGGTTCCAATATTTAAAAAAAAGAGATAAAAGGGGAGGAGGAGTTGTGTCCAGACACCCCCACTAACCACCTCCTCAGTATTTGAGCCCAGCATGCTTCATTCCATGGCTTCAGGGATTCAGATTGCTATCAAGGGTTTATCAGTCTCATCTTAGCACAGCATTGATCTTCAGCGAGAATCTAATCCAGACTATGAAGTTCAATAACAACTCCATTACCTGAGCGCTTCTGATTGGAGAGTTGTAATGCCAAGATTAGTAGCAGGCAGCCTGACCTGCCAGCATTGATTTGCACTGCAAAATCACTTGGTTGAAAAAAAGAGAAAAAAACGTGTTTACCCTGTAATTGAACAATTTTTATTTTCTTCCCCCATCTCCCCCCTTTTTTTTCTTTTTTTCTGGCCATCTCAGCAAGCTTGGCCTCCCCATTGATTACTTGCCTGTTTATGTTAGGGGTTACTTAGGAGCTAAGTAGGCTTCTCCTCCTTCTCATTTGTGTCTGTATTTGTTTTTGTGTGTGAGGTTTACCTCCCTCTATTTTGTTTTAGTGCTGCAACAAAGCCCCTGTACTCTTGCAGGTAAGCGGCAGAGGCTCTGGGATCGATGGCCCCCTTCTCTCAGTGAGGCAGGCGAAATAGCCCCCTCGCAGCCTCCAGAATGGATGGCTTCACAGCCTGTTAGCCTTAAGTAATAGAAACATTGAGCCCATCCTGGCAGAAGAGACAGCTCATTTATAGCCTTTTTCTTCTCCCTCTCCCTCTCTCTGTGCGTGTGTTTTCTACCCACACAGATTACCCAGGTTAAATAAATGAAACAGACTGTTTTGCTCAGCCATCACAGGCGGGGCACTGAAATGGATGAACCTATTTCCCTTAATGCAGACACGAGCGTTACACCACTTCTCCCCCCACGCTGGGGTTACAGGTTAATGACATGCTCATTTCGCTCAGCCATTTGTTTTGTTTTCCTGCAAAGTTCTGATAAGTAGCTAACCAACGAAGCTTGTAATTACAATCTTACAGAAACCGGCCCGATCTGTATATAAATCTCACCATCCAATTACAAGATGTAATAATTCTGCACTCAGGCTGGTAATGAGGTCTAATACTGGCGCATGTGATAATCCCCTCTGGATGCGGGCTTGATCAGATGTTGGCTTTGTAATTAGACTGGCAGAAAATCATTATTTCATGTTCAAATAGAAAATGAGGTTGGTGGGAAGTTAATTTCTCTACGCTCTGTGAAGCGTAGACAAGAATTTAATGATTTAATTACAGTTGTAAGCTCTTTGGATGAGACTTAAATTGAGCTGAGATTTTTTTTTCCTCACTGTCGCATTGAGAGCTGGGCACATCAGAGGTTTTGACAAGAGTTCAGAATGATAGGACTGCCCGATGCTTTAGATATTGTAAAATTCCTGTTCTTGTCATCCAGTGCATTGTGCTTAAGTGAATTTCTGATTACTGAATAAAGCAATCAAGAAGGTTTGTGGGATTAAAATTAGTGATTATAATTCTTAATTTAATTTTTATTGAAAAATGAAACAAAGGTGTGTCTTCAATTTGTGTTTATGAAGTTTTCACTTTAACTTTCTTGAACATAACATAACAGTGTTCTTGTATCCATTATTTCATCCATTATTATCCTCTTGTGTTTTTTGTCTAGACTTGTTTGGCACAAAGCAGTTAAGCCCAAGTTGTTTTTGGTCTGCCTGTTTTTCCTGCTTACTTGTACCATTTCCTCCCATAATTTATTGCATTGTGTAATGATGGACAGCTGATATAAATAGTAACAAAGTTAATGTTCAAAGCGATCCTTAACTACATTGTTTCTTTTACTTTTAGCAATACAACTGGTCCTGAAACAAAGAAGCGGTATTTTCCCCTGGTAAAGCCAACAAAGGACATTTTTACTTTGCCTGTGTGATCACACTGCCTCCCTTTTCCTTTTACACTTGGCATTAAACAGGAAGGAGGTGCGGCGTGTGTTGTCTGTTAAGCGCTGTGCAATCACTCCCTCATTCACAGACTTAGGGTTTGTTGTGTCACATCCTATGACAGTCAGATAGGAATATCTCACCCTGGATAAGATGCGCAGATTTGAGAAATGTCACTCAACATGACTGATTCTTGGCTTCCCCTCCCTCCTTGTCTCACTTCCTTACTTAGCATTTCAAAATTCCCTTTCTTTGCAGTGCTCCAGGGAAAAGCGGTAAGAGGACCTCCTTTATGAGGCCTATCAGTCCCGGAGATGGATATGTTTGCTTATTGGACAGTAAAAGGCCAGTCTTCAGGTGACAACTGGCCATGGTTATTCAGGCTTTTATTCATGCATATTTAGAAGATGGTAATGAGCTTTTTTTTGCATTGTTGCATGAGAATGGCGGGTCCCTGGTGGCGCTGACGGGAGAGTCTGACTGGTCGAATGTCCTGTGCCTGTGTGTGTGTGGGCGTGTGTGCACGTGTGTTGGCGCCTAGCATCCCCATCTATCCATTGACTAGACTGCATCATCTTTTCCTTCACTGTAATCCTCTATCCTCTCGTACACAAACCCACCCAGTGGAAACAATGGCACGCCGCCTCTTCGTCCACCTGCCAGTCAGCAAGTGCCTAACAGCTTTTTCCTGTTGCCCAGGGATTGGCTTTGTGTACCTTAGTTGTTTACAGTTAAATAGCTTCTTGTATTATTGATGGCTTTATATCCGGCTTTAATATTTTCAGAGCGAAATGGACAAAAAGTCATTATGATTTGATATTCAAGAAGATTAACCCAATGCATTTATTTAGATTATTTATTTGAGACAGACCTTGAGGAGAATTTGAAAAATGTTTTTTTAAAGCTTATATAAAATTGCGAGGGTGACAGATTTAAACTCATTTGCATATCACATATCAGAAAATATTATGATGTATGATAATATTGGAGACTTATATTAAATAGATTGATTAGGGACAGAGTGGCACATTTTCAGTATTTATTTGTAATAATCCTACTTGTTGTATTAAAGCAAATGGAAAATCACAAATTTAGTTTTCTGAAAGGTTCCAAGATTTTTAATACATAAATTCTGTTGTATGGCACAGTCAATTGGAAGATTGCTTTTATGACAGTTTTCCTGTTGATAGTCAATGACTCTCTCCAAATTGAGAGCAAGGGACAAAAGGTCATTGATAAATAAAGTGATCAGGATCCTGTATCAAAGTAAATTATGTAAAGTTGATTTGAAGAAAAAAGTATGTTATGAAAAGATCAATTCACTTAATTAATATTGCATTTTTTGGAGGAGATTCTGATCCAGTCAACTTTATCAGGTAACAAGAAAAAAGACTGAAATAGTGCTCAACAGTTCAACGTAGAAGTGATCACAGAGTTCTCTGTCTTTGCACCATAACTGAAGTCTAAGAGGAAGAAAAAGGTACAGTTGAACAAGCTGCACAAGCAAAAGTAATACCCATACTTTTGAGAAGATGTATAGCAACGGGTTTGGGGCCAGTATGTAAGGATTGGATTTTGGCTGCAGTAGGTTCTTCTGAATACCTTTTGTTATGCCATTACTGAACTACAGTCAGTCTGAAGCATCATATTTGGGCTAAGGAGAAAAAACTCTGGACTGTCGTTGAGCAGTTCAGGGTTTTTTCAGATGGAAATGAATTTTAGATTTCATTTGGACATCAGGGTTTAAAGGTTGGAGGAAGAGATTAGAGACACAAAATCCAAGTTGCTTCAAGTTTCCAGAGTCAGATGTGATTTAGAGAACCATGTCATCTCCTGGCGTTAGTCCACTGTGTTGTGTGATGTCCAAAGGCCATGCAGCTGTTTACCTGGGAAATTTAACGCATTTCATACTTCCCTCCGCTGACAAGCTTCATGGAATGCAGATATCATTTTCCAGCAGGATTTGGCATATATCCACTCTGTTGAAAGAACCAGCACATTGTTTAACTGCCTTAGTATCAGTAAGCTTAATTAGTCAGTAAACTCACTTAACATAAACTGTGAAAAGAATCTGTGGGGTTTTATCAAGAGGAAAATAAAAAACACCAGACTCAACAATGTAGATGATCTAAAGGCCACTATGAAAGCAACCTACATTTCCTTAACACGAGAGCCAGAGTAAATATAGCTAATAGAACCTTGATCAACTACTACAAGATATAGCATATTAAGATATTTTTATAGCAGGGCAACATTTCTGTATTTGAATCCTTTCTTAGGTCTTATGCAATATTACAATTTTCCCAGAAGCAAAACTTTATTTATTTCCATTAGTAAGGCATTTTAAAATGAACAGAACCAAACACTTGAAACAATCAAAATAATTTTTGGAAAGATCTACTGAAAAGAAACAACAACTTTTGAATGATAATCTAATTTACCATTGCGTACCTCTACATTTTTAAATACGAAAGATGCTTTTTTGCAATGTTTGGGGGGCCATCAGGAGAGATTACATATGTAGAAAGACAGGAGAGGTCAAAGATCATTGTCAATTAGCATTTACCCAGATGAGCAATTACCAGGCAACACTAGCGCTATGAAGATTTCACCATTTCTCATCAGCGTGGCTTTCAAGCAACACCGTTCATATGCTTGTTGGAATCAGCAGAGGGATACTGAGGAGGATGTTGTTGCTGATTAAGGCCGTGTTCTTTGCTTGGATATTAAAAACCCACCACCTGCGCACTTCCCTGTCACAATACCCTCTTATTTAGCAACACAGATTTCCATTGAGGACCCTTCTCACTGAGGTTCTGCTCAGCTGTTGTGTAGCTTGTGTGTCATCGTACAGTTGCAAGTGTGCTTGCACAATGGTAGAGGTTAGTGGGGCCAGCCAAGATGGAGAACCATTCTCCTCTTCGTAACAATGGCCACATGTACCAGAACTGAATACGGCTTTTGAGTATGTCCTGACTAAAAAAAAAAAAAAAAACCCTCTGGTACAGGCATGTCCAGTGGGACACCTCAAGTCCAGACTATATGTCACTCTGATTTGTATCTCAGTGCTTATTATTAACAAGGTGGCTAACACCAGTGCACCATTACCTAGGTTTATGAACACTATATCATACACCTGTGCTCAGTCCAGACAGGGTGTAACTGTGATGTCTGTGTTTCTTTGGCAGACGCGTCCCCAGCTAGACCCCAGTTTGACAAACATTTGGCCAGGCATACTGGACGTCTTGGGGAGTGTGCGGTGGCCTGGACAGGCCTGAGACAGGAAAGAGGACTTCTAAATCAGCCAGCAATCCAAAGGCCCTCCATAAATCCTCCAAATGGGCTCGGGTGTGGGACGTAAAGCACACCTGCAAGACTTATGTAAGACTTATTAAACCATAAATTGCAAACACCAGACCCTTGCTAGAGCTGCTCTTTGCTAGAATAAATCTCTGAGTGTGTCCGGCTGGGGAGAAAGAGAGAGTGAACACAAGAGATAAAGCAACTGAGAGGGAAAAAGATATATTGTAAGTTAGAGGTAGTGAGAGTGAAGTGGAGGATACTGAAGGTCTGATAGCAGATTCATCATTTGATGATAGGATAGACAGTACTGGGTTTTGATTGGACTTAACACAATACTTTACTGTCTTACAAACTGAGTCAGAATGAATGATGTCAATCACTTTTTATGATATTAGCCTCTGTCGTCATAGTGGAACTGCAAACAATTCTTTAGCACAACTTTTGGCCTTGAGAGGAGTAACTGCTCGATATCCACACAGGCAGAGACCAATGAGAGCAACACAGGGAATATTTATAGGAAATCAGAGTTCCTGAGCTCCGGAGCCCCCGTGAGTTCCCAACACACCCACGCTCTCCTCCCTGCCTGGTTGTGGGTCCTTGAATTAAACATCAAAGCACACAGGAGTGGAGGGCCCAACTGCCATAAATAACAGCGCGCTTGGGGAGGGAAGGGGAGGATGTTCAGACGGGAAGAGAGCAGGTCACCATATCGCTCATACACATACTGTCAAAGCAAATTCATTTGTTCACAAAATGGGTGATGTTGTGTGAGGTTATTGATTTCCGCGTGCCATCTGTCTTCTGTGAAGCTTTGGCAAGCAGACTCTGGCACTACCAGCCTCAGGTTCCCCCATTTTAGTCTCCGCAGAACAAGTGAAAAGAAGGGATGTGGAAATCAGAAATTGGGTGCAAGGTTTTAAGACTTAATAACAAGATTACTTCTGCCATGAGAACAAAGAATATAATGGATTTTTATTTGGGTTTCTATGGAAAAAATGAAATGTATATGAATCAGGCTTACAGTATTTAACCACAATTATGAAACATTTATTGAATTCTTTTTATGTTTCAAGACAATGCGCAGAAAACGTCAAATCTAATTCTTCCACCTCCACCAAGTCCTGTCAATATGTCCTTGCAGAACTTTTAGATCCAGTCCTAATCCTCCTTCACCTCCCTCACTCCATGCAGATGGTGTTCCAATATCCTTAATACACATGAATGCTTATGTGACCTTGTTAAGTGCCATTCTTAATAGAAGTTTGCCTTAAACTAGAAATAAAAATCTAATCCTTTGTTTTATCTGTTGTGTCACCAAAAGTTCTCTTCTGATTGGATAATTAACCCTTGTGGTGATTTCTGATTCTGTTCAGACAAATGTTTGTGTTTGCATTGTATTTTTGATACTTTTATAATTTTTTAATGAAATACCAACAAAGGCTTTTGTTTTGATATTTTCTCAGTTACTCAACATTTTTCAGTTTCTTTAAGTACATCACCCAGTTCTGAAACTACAGCTAGGGATTTTTGAAAATCCGAAATCCAGAACCAGATGAGATCAGTACTTCTCCTTGCAGAGTGACCTCCAGGCAAACAAAACCACTAAGCAGAGAAGCTGACTTTCTTCCAGCCATGCAAGAGATTGAGATGATCAAACCTCAAGAACTGAAACACAAAAGCTTCTGGTACAACTGACCCACAGTTTTTGCCTTTCCCTTAAATTAAAATGAAGTACTGCAGCTCATGACCATAAATCACGTTGGTTTGAAACAGCAAAACTTTTGAAATTGTTGAACTTTCCTAAGCTGATAAAATAATTTAACCATTCATATTTAAATCTTCTTCTCCTGTCATTAAAAGGCAAATTGCACAGAAATTAGCTTGTTTGACTGTCTGTGTTGCCTTTGATCTAAGAAAATATAAAGCCTAACTACTAATAATGTGTTCTATCCAATGTTTTTTTTTATTTTAATCATTAAATCAGTTGCAATTATATTTGACTGGTAAACAATAGGGACAGAAAATGTTAACATATTTTGGATAAAAAATCATTTAAAATGCCACTGTAAGATGACACAACCCCCCAAAAAACCACAAACCACAAGATCATGACAAATTTGGGTAAAAAATTCACACTGAAGGTGCTGATTAACATCTTATTTGTCACCACCAACTGCATACACGAGTTCAAGCCCACCCTCTGTCTCCTCCTCTCACTAACAAGACTTGAAGTCACACCGTACCTCCATGTTGAGCTACCAAGTGTGGAGGGCTGGCCTTCAAACATGGAGCCCAGCTGCTGCTGTGTATTTTTGTCAGCCAACTCACACGCGCAGCGGAATCCCTTGGTGTTTGCTCTCGTGGAGGGCACATGTTGCTGGGTAAATTATCACAGCAATGGTAAACAGTGTTTTTATGAGGAAATGTAGCTTGGTTGTTATATTTGAAGTCTGTGCTTTGTATACTGCTGCGTTATTAGGACAGATTGAGGATGTTTGCGCCTGGTGTCTGCACTCCGCCCATGTGGGGTACGCACTCATATACACACATGCAAATACACACATGCATGCAGAATGACAGGCTTAGTTCTAGCTACGAGTCTTAAATGGCTCTTTTGTTGTTTCTGTACAAAGAAAAAATAATAAAAAAAGCAAACATCACAGCCTAAGGAGTGTGTCAGTGTCACATTCGTGTCAGTCTCTGGGTAAATGCAGATGAATGGCAACAGCAGGGGAGGACTGACTGAATTTTGAAGTAAGGAAGAAGAATGCCATGAACTGTGAAAATACACTGCCGACCTTTTTATGATTGAAATCTACTGCAATCCAACACAACAACACAGACAAAAATAACTTTAAAAAAGTTTCAACATTGAGTTGACTGTCTCAAAAAGGTGTATTAGTGAGAAAATACACAAAGAACTGCACCGATCTGAAAGTTCAGCTAATATTTAAATACCAAAGTATGAAAATAGGATGTTCAATTAACAAATGTGAAATCAGTGTGACAAAACTTGATTTGTCTTAAATAAAAGATAAAAAGGAAGTTCTTTTATTAAATTGCAAAAATGTAATGCTTCTATGCTTTAAGCTTTTCAGTGTACATATTATGTATTTGATTAAAAAAAGAGTTCCATGCTAAAGCATTGACTTCATGTTTCTAAAATTACTTTAGACTTTCTGCAACTCAGTCCTGACATTTATTTTATTTACACATCACTGATACATCAAAAACAAGGTAGTCGCATAATGGTAGTATAAATTCCTGGTACTTTGAAGTCTTCAGCATTAAACCATGGACACAAGCCCTACTAGTTAAGACCCAACCAGCTTTAATCACAAGTATTTTAAGGAGTGTTCGTTTGTTCATGTTGCATCTCTTAAGTTTTTAAAGGAATTTGAGAAAAACTTGATAAAAAAGTGCTTCACAAAAGTACTTAAACCAGTTATTTTTTATCATTTTTTCATGCTAGAACTTCTCATGTCAAGAATATTTTTTGGGGATTTTATGTGATAGATCAATGTATGTGTTAGATGTTTTTTTCTAACGATTTATACCTTTAGATTGTTGCTCTGGCTGTTGTCCTGCTCCAGTTTCCAGACTTTTCTTGACTTTTTTCCCCCCTGATTGCTCTGTATTTACTTCTGTCCATCATCTTTTTAAGCCTGAGCAGATTACTTGTCTGTGCATAGCAGAGGCATCCCACAGCATGATGCTGCCATCTCTAGAGAGAACAAGGTGTTTTGCACTGTTTCCTTCCTGCCATAAAAAAGTTCTTAAATGTTGGACGAAAAGTTGAACTGAACTGAACTCAAGTTCTTTTAGCAATATCATTTTTGTTGTCAGTGTTCTATAAAGGTCAGATTTGTGGAGGGCATGACTAATAATTGTCATCTCTGCTTCTTTGCCAAGTTTGCCACAGCTGCTAACTTGGCTAACCACCAAAAAGGTGCTCCAAGTTTGCAGCTGCGCCATGATCATTACATTTTTCATTGATAGATTGCACAGTGTTCAGTGAGATGATGGAAGCTTCGGATATATTTTTCATAACCTAACCCTGCCTCCGACTTCTCCTTTATCCCTGACTCTGTGTCAGGGATAAAGGTCTTCATGATGCTGTTTGTTCACTAATGTTTTTTGGGAAACCTCTGAGTCCTTCACAAAATACCTATATTTTTACTGAGTTAAATTTGGCACACTATTCACTAATGAGGCCAATTTTTTTTTTTTTTTTTTAGAAAAGAGAGTGTGGAAGAGTATCAGAGTAAACAGGGCGGAATACAAATAAGAAATAAACATATTCGATTTTTTTTTACCTGTTAGAGATGCTGAAAGCCATGCATCATGGTCCTTTCACTTGACAATTACGTATGTTTGCTAGTCTGTCAAATAAAATTCTAATACAATACATGAATTTTTATGCAAAAAAAATCAAGGAGTGTGAAAGCTCATGAAAGCCACAGTGTTTTTTTACTGTGACAGTACTAACTGACACAGTAAAATTGTGCATGTAGTCCAAAAAGGTAAGCTGTCTAAGATATGACATAAAATCTTCGAATTTCATTTAAGATGTTTCAAGTGGTTAAATGACTGGTACACTAAGACACTGTAGTTATCTTAGTGTTTCAGATTTTCTATATAAATATAAATTGATAGAGTGATTCACCCATGAATGGATGAAACTGAGGAAAGGAGGGGGCATAATGACGATGACATTCTTCTTACTTTTTTTTCCCGGAGCCCCAATTACCCACTAATGCGTGATAAAACCAGAAAAATGAACAGTCGCCATTTCTGGAGCTTTGTTCAAAGACAAAATCATTCTTTCCTCTCCTCCCATTCTTTGGATAGAAATAATCATGTTTCGTCCCAAACACCTGCGCTTCAGTTGCCCTGACCAGCAACTCAAATGAGAGCAATTAATGACAATTACCCTCCAGGTGTCACAACATAGACATATACTGATATGGACCTATCTGGATGGAGCGCATGCTTGTCCTCCAAGTAAATATGTAATGATAACAGCTGTAACACAGTGGAGTGGAGAGGGAGATGGTTGTCACCTTTGCAATCTATTTGTGTTTGCCTCAGCTCAGCACCACATTAACCGGTTCAGACAAACCAGAATGAATAGATGTGGATTTCCCTGTGGAACAGAGTGGAGTTGACTGGAGGTGTTGGAATGGAGATGGGGACAGATGGGGTCTGGAAATAGTCTCCGCATTTAACCTTAATGCTTTTCTGTGTCAGTGATCGAAAATAGTTTGTTAACTTGGAAGCATGAAGCTTAAAAGTTTACCATTTGTTCTTGTTAATAATCATTTAGAATTGTTGATGTAATTTTCAACTTTAGCAATGTAAAAGAACACCTGAAAGTAGACCACAGGTCATTTATTACAGCAGTGACCCCTAAGCATCTAGGCCCACTGTCCTACATGTTCTTAAGTGTCCCTACTCCAGTGCACTAGATTCAGAGGAGTGGATCATCTTCTCAGCATTACATTAAGTCTACTGATGATCAATTTATTTGAATTAGTTTTGTGGGAGAAGTTCAACAGCTCAATCATGCAGGAAATGGCTCCTGACCAGCAGAATTGGGGACCACTGTCATTGTGTAGTTAAATCATTTGATAAAAACCTTTACTTTATTAGCTTATTTGATTTCTTTTTGTTACATATACACCCAGATTAACTGGTCAAGTCTTGCTAAGACCCCTCCTTTTATATCATCTCATATGATAATTCTGAGAATCTACGGATTAAAAGTAAATAAAAATAACTTTTGTAGACAAAAAATCAGGTCCTTGTCAATGACAAATAAAACAATTCAGGTTAATGGTGAGGTTAAAAGAGTGTTTCCCAAAAAATCTCAAAATCATGATGTGAAATACTAATTTTAGATTTATCTTTTGAATTTTTTCACGACAAATTTTTGCATTATCTTGTGATATTATATTGTATTAGACCGGAAATCTATCACTGTATTTAGGCAATCACTTTAACTAAGACAATTTTCAACATTGTTCTTTTATCTAAAGTATTACTTTGCAGCTGTCCCCGCATGTTTTAGTGTTATTGTCCTGCTGGTGAATCTCTGTGGAGATTTCAAGTCTTTTAAAGGGTCAAACAAATATGATTTATGGTTATCTATGTATCATCATCACAGTAGGGATGGAATGTTCAGGATGATTTACAATGTAAGTTTTTCATGATGCAAGGTGTTTGGCATGGATGCAACAAAACATTAATGTTGCCTCTATCCTCTTGCCTGCTGTGTCCATTGCATGGCTTTCGGCAAAACTCCAAATCAGACTTCAGACTACGTCAAATAAACTCCCAACAAACTTTATTGAACTTAAAAATGTTCAGTAGGTATGAATACTTTTGCAAGGCATTGTAAATATGTTAGCTTTTTAGATTTTGAATATCTAAATAAAGATAGTGAAGCACATATGACTTCAAAAAAAGTTATTAGTTTTGAAAATGTTGCAATCATGGGCTTGGTTTTGTGTGATTTTATGAAAGTGGCTGGTGCAATGTGATCGTGGGCCAATTTCCCTACTTGAAGAGAGATTGCTCAGGTGCTAAAGTCAACTTTAACCCTCCTCCTATGGGTTCCCAACCCTTTCCATCTGAACAAGCATTAGCATAAATGCATTAAAATGTGAATAGGAATTAATTTGGACTTTCCCCTCCATAGAAATTAATGGGAGTTTGTTCTGCCCATACCCCTCAAATGGCTCCTGCTCCTCCACAGTCCATAAATATTAATATTAATACAGCATCGCATTTAAAGGTAGCGCTTGACTGAAGCCGTATACAGAATATTATTAGAGATCACGATACGTTTCTCATGAGAAGTACAGCTGAGTGAATGCATTGCCTTGCCGTTGTGATCTGTAAAATCCAATCTTCATAGAGCACAAAAAAAGTTATTTTTAGAGAAACGGAAGATTAGCAGGGCCCAATGGCTGCAGTCTGAAGCTATTAGGCAAGTGAGGATTTTTTTCAGCCTACTGTTGAGAGAGAAGGGCCCACATCGTCTGTTCTATCAAGGTACTGATTCACAGTCACACCGCTGTAGCACTATTATCATGCCTCAGTAGATCATCTTTGCAGATAACGATTATCACTATCTCACTGCATCCCTTCAGTCTACTCACCCAGATAATACAAATCACAGAAGTTTCTAAATCACTGCTTTCACCTTCTTTCTTTTGCTTCTTCGTCTTTGTCATTTTTCTGTGTGTGGTTGTATTAAACATCTTCATAATAGTGAAGTTACTGAAAAGCTTTGGACCAAACCTGGGCTCATGTAAAGCACTACTGCATCATCTACGAAAAGCGCGACCAATAAATATCCTTTTTTCTGCAATATGAAGCTTTTTAAAGGCGTATTTCAGACATATTTGCTTATTTATTTATTTATTTATTTATTTTTTGTATTTGCTTTGTCTGACTGATTTTTGCATTAGTATTTGAATGCTAAACTTTTAGTGTTTTGGTCCAAACTCTGTTGAGTTGTCAGAAGCAAAGGGATAATGGCAGTAGGTAGAGGTCTTGCATCAAACTATTGAGCAGGCCCTTTCTTTTCCTGTGTCTCCCTGCTTTAGCGTAGCTAATGCTGACAGGTTACAGTGGGCAAGGTGAGACATGTTAGCGCTGAGCTGTGTGAAGGTGTGAAGATGGAGCTGGCTTCAAAGTCCCAGTGAGTGGGTGAAAGCTGCATGCTGCCACCAGAGTAAGCTTGGTAAACAATATTCACCTTTAATCTTTCTCCACAGTCTTTACTCTTCTCAAATCCAGTCAATACAATCTCACTCTGCTTCCAGGGAAGACGGAGTGTGAGGCTGGAAGGTGTGTTAAAAAAAAGAAAAACATAAGAAAAAATAGAGCTGATCAGCTGAATTGTAGAAGTCTGATTTAAGGCTATGTTGTCATTACCACACTTTGTCTTTTTATTCTATATTTTTAAACAAAGTAATATGGCTTTCTTCAAAGTAGGGTTCCATGGAGAGATTTTAGTAGTCATACTTGCAGTTGATACAGTGACCTGCAAATGTATCTTCAACAAACTGCATTGAGGTTTGTTGAACCAAATTAGAATATGATAAAACATAAAAATGTTCAAGGAGCATGAAGACTTTTTGTGCAGTTGTCTGGCAGGGGCAGTCCGAACTCCAGACACTTTTTTCTTTAGTTTTTCTTGCAATAAATGACCAATGGACAAAGAATCAAGCCTAATATGTTGTGATAGAGAGACAGCCCTTTCCTCTTTACTTAACAATTAGACAGCCCAGATTTTTGTTGCTCCTGATAATGAAAAGCACATAGCTCCGTTCAACTAGTCTGCCTTCATCCGTAAGCCTGTAGGGTTCAGGTATACATGCAAGATTTGTACATTGGGGTTACATTTGTGCATCAGGTCATTCCTGTAGTGGGCTGGTTCCAGGTCGGCCCACTCCCCTCTGATAGCCCCCTCATCAAGCCTGCCTCTCCTCTGCCGCCCTCTTCCCCACAATCCCCATAAACTCTCATAATTGCCACATTAAACTTGAGTTTATTATTTTTCTCCAGGTGCAGGTGTGGAGATGATATGAGCCCCAGGTTGCATTTACATACAAATTGAAGGTTTTTATTAATCAGGCAGGCAGCAGGAATCAAACGGCAACACTCCATCAGGCCTTTAAATACATTTGGTGACATTTTTACCCGGCATTAGCATGATAGGGCAAGCGGAGTATAATGTACCAATGATTGCTTTTCCATTGAAAGCACAAACGGTTTCATTTTTCCTGTCATCTCAAATAAGTGTTAAAGAGGGTTTGGAGGCTATTGTGCGAGTGCCGTATGCTGGGGACCTGGGACCGCTGATGGCCATATTAAATAACCATTAGTGCCTGAGCTTAGATCATTGTGGCATCCGCCTCCTCTGAATTTATCCTGTGATTTCAAATGAAGGCAAGCTGTGCCAGCTTTCATAAAATGCTCAAGCCCTCTCCATTTTTCCTCAAACTAAATGCATTACAACGGTAATTTTGTGACTGTTAAGATAACTAGCGTTAACAAGCACTTAATTAAAATGTACAATAAATAGCCGTCTGCAGCCTTATCTCCCCTCCAGAGCGACGCTGGTAGGAGGCTCCAATGCTCAGGCCGGCTGTTCCCCAGCTCGTTTGCAGATTAATTGCTTTTCTGTCTGGCGAAGCCTGCCTCTTCTGCAGCCAGATCGTAAATAGCCTGATAGGGAGTTTATCAATCAGGGCTTTCTACCTCACTGATCTCCCCCACACAGTCTTGTCAGTCTGACTGGCTGTCTGTTTGTACATCTTCCACTATCAAACAGACTCCATAAATAAACTTCCAAAAGCTTCTGTTGTGCTAAATCCGTATTTGGCAAATGGCGTTCGTTTTCTGTATTTCTGCAGTGTTTTAATATGTTTCACTTTTTCCTTTCTTTCATTCAAGCGGATAAGTAATTAAGTGTGTATACTTTACGTTGTTGGCTCGGTGTATTTACTTAACATAAAGATCAGGCATGGCAACAGGAAGAGGGCAGACACAGGAGAAGGTACATAACTTGTGCTTTCACATATGCCATTTATGTCTGCCTACATATGAATATTTTACAGCTGTACATTTTCTGCCCATTTATGTGTGTATTAGGTGCATACAAATGTGGCTTAAGTATACTGCATAGGTTAATCAAACACTAGATTCACATAAAAGCTGCCAGGGGTTGTGTGAGATGAGGTGAAAGCAAAACAGAGTCTTTTCAGTAATAAAAATTAACAGCGGTCAGCCCCTTTGGATTGGATTACTCTTCAGAAATGTGACTGCAGCTGTCTCCTCTTGGCGTAATGGACCTTTTCCTTGCAAGAAAAGCTTGCAAAACATTTTGTTAAAAACCAGATTGAAACAGAAAAAGAAAAGCAGTTTTCTGCTATACACTTCTAGCCCCCCTCTCCAACCAAAGCTCCCCCTGTTAGGTTCATGGGCCACCCTTAACCTATGAATGATAAATCTGCCTACAGAAGCTGCGAGCAGGATGACCCCCATACTGGAAGACCCCCCAGGTGTCCTCTATGACACATCCTGTTTGTGTAGTCAGTCCTCCAACCACTGATCCTTACACTCATAATTTATGATGTAACACTTGAAACCTGCTATTTATATATTGTTTGATTTTCTTTTTAATTTTCTTTTATTGTCATGTTTATAAGACCCATTATTACAGTTTTTACATTAAAAATAACTAGACATCATTTAATTATTTGCTTTCTGCATATTTTGTCAATCTAATCTGATAATGAGCTACTTTGCAAAAAGGAAGTGGCAAAAAAAAAATCAGTCTAGATGTGCGAAGCTGGTGGACATATACTAATTTTATAAAGCTTTAATTTTAGTGAAAGGTGGTTCCACATCAGGACTCAAGAGGGCTAAATACAAATTCAAGCAAAACTTTTCAAATTTTGTTTCTACAAATGTTTAAAAGCAAATGTCTCATCAACAGAAAAAGAACATTAAGTGATTGGCAGCAGGAGCTCATATGATCCCTCCTCTCCAAGAAGGTGTCACAACTAAACAGAAACGGCGGGTCAGATGAAGTTTCGATAAAAAAAAAAAAGTGTAATCTGAGATATAACCTAAAGTTAAAAGTTAAATAAACATCCAATAATGCAAAATTGAAGAGAAGTGGGAGAATGTAGGAGTCAAGAAAAGCTGTCATTTTGTCCTCTGGCAGCATGAGTCTACATTATAGACTATGTTTGCCTATCACATAAAATCCCAATAAAATGCATTGACATTTGTGGTTGTGACGTGACAAAATGTGAGAAGTGTTTTCCTTGTGGCCATTTTTGAATCCTCCTCACATTAGCTTAGTATAAAAGTGGAAAGTTGGAGGCTATTTGATGGTGATGATAGTGATCAGACCCACGTTAGTCAGAGTGATTGACGATACAGGCAGATGATAAATGTAGTCCACACTTACAAGGGCGATGAGAGGGGGCTGGAGAGATGGACGCATCTTGATCAGTCAGTTTAGATTTGTTTAATGAAAATAGTGAAACTGAAAAACTAAAAAAAAATACTAAAAATACACAAAAAATGGAAGTTGACAAGAGGAGTTGTATCTTACAGGCTTAAATTTCAACTCTGAATATTCAATTCACTGCTCAAAAGTTTGATATTAAAGTCTGGCAAACTGATTACATCTAAAACCACAAAATCCCTTCCTGGTTCTTTTGATTTTCTTTTTTGTTTTCATTTTCTTTTTTTGTGGTGAGGATGTTTTTAAATCATAAAGCCTTTTATTCAGGCTTTTATAGAATAGATCCAGCATTGTGGTTTTAATCATGTAGTTAACTGTTTTGTAAGATTAATGTTTCTGTCATTTCAGTTAGAAAACACTGCATTATTTTTAAAATGCAAGTGAAATATCTGTTTTTTTTAAAGAGCTAAAGTAAGGTGTTTTTATTAGTATTTTATTGTTATTGACAGACTTTCATGTCAGACTTAATATGGACTTCACAAGCAAGGACTTTTCTATGACAAAGGTGTTTGAACTTATTCATATAAAGCAGCTTCATCTCCTGCTTGCTGCCTTGATTGGTCTATTCCACCCTGGGTGATTGAAACTGTGTTATGACAGCCACAGTTGATATAATCAATACACACATCAACACTGGCTCTAAATGGGTCAGCAGACAGAGACAGCACATTTTTCAGGGACTTGTACTGTTTCCCTATGACAGTTTATGGAAAACAAAGGATAATTTTTATAGATCTTTGTGTAGTTTTTCTTGATATATTTTAAACTTTGGAGAGGCAATTAAGCCTCAAATAGGAGTTGTTTTTCTTTTCATACTGACAAACTTGCATCCAGACTCAAACAAATATTCTGTGTGGCTCAAAGTGAATCACTTTTCACTTTGCATGATTTATGTGGCCAAGTTCCAGGATAAATCCCAAATACCATCCAACACAGGTAATTTAACACACTGTGCATTTTCTATAAATAATTTCCCAGCCATTCATTTTCTATGCAAGAAGAAAAATGGGATAGATTCACCTCAAGGGGCAAAGTAATCACTTTTGTGGTCAAAGTTGGGACAAGCCATATGTGATCACATGGTCCAAATTTGTTGTCCTGTCAGGATTTAAATGCAGTCCACTGTAATATTTCTTGCTCTTGCTTTTGTGTTGTCTTGAATGAAATTTAACCACATATACAATAAATAGACAGCTAATAATTTTTTAGATTTACTTAGCAAAGTTTAGAAATGTATATTTTTTGAGATCATACAGATGTTTGACTGGTTTTAGTTATACATAAACATCACACTATTTATTTTACAATCAGTAGGGCTAAATAAAGTTAAACATTTTCAATAGTTCTATTATATTTTGTTTGTAGTGCAGGCTGAATTACATTGAATGAGGAAGTGTTATTTTGAGGGGACAAAAAAATGATTCAGGAAATCAAATTTCTGTTTCTGTGCTGGTATTGGAAGGGATTTGTGACCTGTCCATTGATTGCCCATTGACAGCAAAAGATTCACACCGGCCTCCCCAGTGGGTGGAAGCCCTTTGTAGAGTAATCTAAAACTTTTTTTGGTTTTACAGTTCAAATTGTTGGATTTACACCTACTGCATCAACGAGTTACAGGTTTCATTAACTGTAGATACAGATGAAAGCACAGAGAATTTCTAAGTCTGCCACCTTAAGGTTATTTGCTGTGGTCATTTTGCTGAAGTGTCACCCTCTGACTGATCAAGTTGCTCATCGGGGTGTTTGCTGGCCCCTCGGAGATAGAAGGTAAAAATTGATGAGGTCTAATTGGTCTGTGTCTTGTCAGCACTCATTAGTCCCTCATTTACCACTATCTGATGGTGTGGTTGTATTGGACCTACAGGAGTGATTACTGTGTTTGTGTGTGTGTGTGTGTGCCTGCGTGTGTGTCGGAAAGAAAGATTGCAAACTGGAGACACCTATCTTCTGACTGCTAAAGATAATACAGTGCTACTTGAGACTGGTCTTGAGATTGGTCTTACTTGGCCTTGAGATCACATTTTCAAAAGTTTAATTAATATTTAAAGTTATCCGTAACTGGATTGTTCCAAAAATATTTTGGAGTCCTTAAAAACATTCTTGTAAAAAGTTTATTCATAATTTTGTTTTGTCTCGACTTAAAAGTCTGACAAGGACAAAATGAAGAGACCTGTAGAGAATGTGATTTTATAGATGAAAGGTCAGATATTTGTGTGCCCTACATTTGTAAAATCTTACTTTAAATTATAAAGAAGTGGTGCTGACTTGAAAAAACCCTACAAACTGACAAAATAGATAAATACTTGAATACAAAATGACTTCATTAACTTCGAAAAAACTCTAAATAAATAGATAAGAAATCAAGATATTATTTCTTGCTTTATTATATTTTCGTTTTTTAAAGATCAGATAAAAATAGTGTCATAATTAGTTGCTAATGGTGAAGCCTCACCATGTAGGAAGAAGCATGCATGTCTATCCGCTCCATCCATCTTATGTTGCAGTGTGAGTGACAGCTGTTAATATGGCTTCAGCGTGTTAGTGTGAATTGGTAGAGATGCGGTGGCGAGCTGTGGAATTTGCTGCTGCTTCTTGGTGAGAGCTCTCCACAAGCTTGGGTGTCACTCCAGTGATGACCTGAGAGCCATTAATTTTAACTTCTTGAGTGGTTGTTGTAACAGGATCTGACATCCCCCTTCCTCACTGGAAGCCTCCTAAATATACATTTATTTTCAGAGGGAGACCCCTCATCAGAATATGATAGATGTTGACTGATCGAATAGTGTGCAAGCGAAGTCCACAGTCGGGCTCCACAATGTCATTTGCGTGGCTGTACTGTCACATGAGGGGGGCGCATGGGGCTTGGTGGAGGTCTTGTCTTTGGTCAAGATCTTAGAGATCTGATACCCTGTGCTGTTGCTGCCTGACAGGGTCTATCTTAAGACTCCACATGGAGGTTTGGCATTCACCAAATCTCTGAGGGTTTCAGGGCAGGAAGGAGGAGGGTTGCTTGTGCTCCAGTAACTCCAGAAAACGCCAACCATGTGCATCTTTTCTATTCTTGCCTCTGGATGAAACAGACTCGTGTTCATTCTCAGATAAGCAGTCCCCTTGCTTGGCTTCTACAGCAGTCCTAAAATCCTTCTTGTAATTTGCTGGATGTGGATACGGAACATAGCCATCATTACAAATACAGACATCTATTCTTGGATGTTCATCTTTTAACTAAACTATTTGAGATTGGTGAAAATGTCTTGTCTGTCCACCTGTCTAACTTCTACCCCCGATTAAATCTTGCAAGATTATGGGAGGGGCTCAATAAGTGGGAAGCACTCTGGACAGGTTGTCGTGCCATCACAGGACAGACCCAAGTCACAGTAAGAAGGAAGAACTTGCAACCTGCACATAGAAACACCCTGGGCGGTTGCTTCCTGCTACAAGACAACAGTGCCATCCAATGTGGCATTGTCCAGATTTTAGAAACAAGTGCATCTCACTCAAACATAATTTGAACACAACTTGATACTTGTTTGTAAATTAACTGAAAATAAAACGAGTTGCAGTAAGAATAGTATATGTACAGTAATTACACGGTGTTTTATTACATTTTGTTAGGATTATTACTGGCAAGATATTTCACTCTCCGGTAAAGTACAAGTATCGTTATAGTGATGAAACTCTTCTAAAATGAAATGCTAGGGGTACAAATAGCATTAATGAATGTGTCTATAATCACAAACATGACATGAATGCAGTTTAAACAAGTATATAACTGTAGAATCTAAGCTCTACAGCTGAAGTTGCTTGAACCTCATTAATGAGTTAAATCCTGAGAGGGGATCAAATAAGGAGAAGGCAACTTTTAGAAAGCAGCTGGCAATCAGAGGAAAAAGTTATTTTCCTTAATAAAATTATAAGACTAGAGAGTGTGAAAAGTATGGAAAAGAAATATTCCTCAAAGCAGAAATCATTGGATGTCTGAAACCCTTAATTTATTTGCACAGTTCTCTTTATTAATGTCTGAGTGTTTCTGGGCGGCCTTTCTCTCTGCCAACCAGGAGTCAAACATTGCTCATACTAGCTCTGTTCCTGCCTCTGATGTGATGAGAAATTAAGCTTAATGTATTTTTATGATACAGTATATCTTTTTAATTCCATCACATTGTAGCAGAAGAGGAAAATGTTGAAACTATTAAAACTGTTTAAATGTGGTTATGTGTGTAGTGTACTGACGGGGTGAAAACTGGCAGCTCCTGTGCCACAACAGATGGTTATGATGTTCACTTATAGTCAAAGGAAAACAAACCCAGAAGCTTTGGATTAAAAACCAAAAGAATGTAACTGACAGTTTGAAACTAATACAAAGAAAAACATAAAGTTAAACTGCTTACAATGCACTTAATGCATACAACCAAGGAGAGGGGCCATGCAATAACTTTGTTTCATCTTGGGTGTAATTTTAAAATTGAGATTCAATAACCTAGATGTGCAAATCTGCAACAATGCGCGTTGATGTGACACAGACCTTTTTCTTTACATCTGCAAATGTGCTGTAGTTCATTAGTGGATTACATAGCACTGAATTGATGAAGAATAGAGAGACAGGGAGTCAGTACAGTTTTAACTAAGCCCTCACTTTGATCTCTCCTGACTGCAAATGAACAACTTTCCTTTCCTCTAAGTGCTGCACAGAGACCCAGTGTGGGGAAAAATGGAGGAGGGGGATAGGTGGTGTTGTTTAATTGAAGAGCATGGCATGTCCTGGAGGATCTAATAAGCAGGTTGAATACCGATAAGGATAAGCTGTCCCTCTGGCTCAAGGGAGCCTTGTTTCAACCCCTCCATCACCAACTCCTTCAACCCTACCCCTGCTTTCTTTTTGTCATATCTTTGGTTTTCAGGATATACTGTACTTCCTCAAAAACTGGAGAAGGAATACGTTGTTGAATTAGATAAGAATAATGGCTAAAAACACAGAAACAAGAAATTAGACTTTAAAAACGACAGAAAGATGACCTGAGATTTTAACCAAAGGGAGGATAAATTTAGAAGAAGCAGACCCAATAAGTACAAGTGGCCAAAAAGTTGGAGTACAAGGGAAAAAAGTCAGTTTCAAGCTAGAAAAAAGAAAGAAGGAATATTGGCAATAGATGATAGGAGGTTGAGAGGGCCCAGACCTAAAAAATGGTCTGTAAAGGACCTGCTGGTGTGTCAGGCTGTTAGATCCAACTAACTCCCCTGGGGAACAAGAGAGAAAGCATAGGAGAAACATTGACCTTGCATTATTTATGCTTGGCACTATTGGTCCAGGCTGACGCTGCCTCCCATTGTGTCTTCATGATGAGGAACCACAATAAAGCGAAGGAAGAGGAAACACAAACAGGAGACAAGTCTGTGTGTTCACATGTGTGTGTACTTTTAGAGGTTGGAGGTCATTACAGTGTGGCATGCAGACAGTTTAGTGAACAAGGTTCAGGGACATAAGAAAATTCTGCATATAATGCAGAGGTACACACACGCACACACACATACACCCCGACTTGTGTGGGACACAGCCCTGTATCTGCAAGGTGTTTGCTGTGTTAATGCATAGAAGGAGAAGGAAAGAGCAAAGGAGGTCAGTTGTCATTTCCTGAGCTCATTTTCACCTTCATTTTCGTATAACAGCTGCAGGCAAGTCAACTTACAGGGAGGACAGTGGGATTCTTAACAGATGCTCTTTCCACTGCTCTCAAAAGTAGAAAGCTGAAATTTGGAACAAGTCTGACCTGAAGACAAATTTAAAATAATTGTATCGAATCCAGCTTTTTGACACAGCTCCTCAGCAGCAATCTGATTATAATATGGCAGCCTTCAATTTTCTGTTCTAATCCATCTAAAGTTTTCTTTATCAAGGCTGACTCTAAGACAAATCTTTAATAAGTATGAGGTTTCATTTTCTTAGTTTCTGGTGGACATTCAAATGTTTATCTTTATGAAAATAGAAACAAAATATGATAATACTACTTTGCAAACCTGTCTCACCATCTCAAGGACTGTGAAAAATGAACAAGCTTTAATAAATATAACAATGAGATTATTACCTAAAGCTGATCTTCCAGTTGGAGTTTGCAGTGTTTTTTGTTTCGTTTTTGTAAGAGACCTCTGAGGTATTCTTTACAGTTCTTATAAACTTGAATAACAGATAATGTCAGTTGTTAGAATAACTACAGCTGGAACCAAACTTGACAAGCCATGTTGCCTTCTGTGTTGAGCCAAGCTTAAGTCAGAGTCATAACAGTCTTACTTGAACAAAGGAGAAAAAAATCCACATTTCTGATGCTTTTCAGTTTCCACTTTCTCTGAGATCCGCTAAAACCCTGATAAAAATGTTCTGGTGTGAACTTGCTCAGACCCCCATCATGCCACAGTTTCCTCTTTGTTATACAAAGCTGCTACAATTGTGTTGTAATAAACTCCATAAGCAGCATCGGAACATCTCAGAAAGCTGTTACAATTAGGAAGCTCAAGACCGACCCCATCAGCTCCACCCACTCACCTTTCACCCTACTGCACTTCTCTGTGACAGCGCTGTCAGTTTTGAATTTAATTACACCCAACCTGACATACATAGTCCTTACCCTGTCATTACCCTGTCTGGATCCACCCACTCATCACGGCGCTACATCCACACGCCCCTAAGAGACAAGAGGAACCTGCCTCCTGTCGACTGGGTATGATAGTGGATGTGGTCTGTGACTGTGAGTGGGGTTGTGTTGGGGTGCATGTGCCAGTGTGTTCCCTTCTCTCTGTTTCTCTATGTGCCTGGGATGTGGAGATTTGTATGGTGTGTTAGTCACACCCTGTGTTATCAGCATCTCTGTGATGAGCATAAGCATAGCCTGAGGGGACTGGAGGGTGGCGTCACAGATGGTACAGTGTCAGGGTCCCCGAGTGTGTTTAGAGGATGGTGAATATCTGCCCTGTAGTTGCCCAAATTCTGTCACCATGCAACCTGCCCCTACCAGGGTACCAAGGCAAAGGTTGATTTTATTGGGCTTTGATGGTGCACCCTGTTTTTCTTTTTAGTCTGTTTTATTTTTGTACATCAGCAGTCAACTGTATGAGAATCAATGCTTCCCTGAAACCCCAACCTAATCCTGTTATCCCTTTCCTTCAACAACCTGCAAGGGACGAGGGGCGGGATCCCAAAAGTCGGCAGCCAAGAGAGCTGTGCGAAGCCTGCCCCTGCCGTTGTCAATGCGGGCTTAGCTGAAACACAATAGGTGTGTAATTCCAGGTTTTTGTTAAGCCAAAATCCAATCACATACATGACTGCAAGATCACAGAGAAACACAACAGGAGGGTGAGCCTCTGAGGTGGAGGTGAGTCTACCTCACACAAACAGCTTCCAAACATCTGCGCTGCCATTTACGACAGCCTGCAAACTAGTTAACCATCATCACAGAGATTAGGTTGGCCTCCGTTGCAGATTTCTAGGGATAGTCTAGTTCTACACTTCTCTCAACACTGGAAGAGGTCGGAAAAGCAAAATATACCCCTTGTCTCTCATCTATTATCCCTCTACTTTGCATGAACAACAACAGAAAAATGAGGGAAATGTGTGGCAAAACGACAGCAAGCATGATTGCTTTTAAATTTTCCATATAACTCTGTCTTTCATTTCTCTTATTTACAGCTATTATGCTCAATTAATTCCAAATGAAAGAGAGGGGTTTTCATTTAAAAAAATCCTCATCCCATAAATTCCTGCATAACAACTTCAAATGGAAACCATAGCATCTATTGTCTTCTCCTGAGACCGTCTTGAGCACAACATTTGGGTTAGTTTGCAGTTTTGTTTTTGCCTCTTGTTTTTGCAGATGATAAATGAAATTAATACACGCGTTTAATATTTGAAATGCTCTGATGAATAATTTATGACGATAAGATTAAAAGTAAAAAAAGAAAGTCAGTAATCACCAGTATACAAATTCAGGACAAGCCAAAATGAATTTTTAACCGCTTGAGTCTGCTGGTCTGTGTGTTTTAGTTTGTGTGTTGGGAGTAATAGGAGCTGTTGAATTAATGGTTTGCATCTTGACCTCATTCCACCAAATGCAGCTTGAGACTTTTTCTTTGAAGCTGATTTATGGCAAAAAACATAAGGCCTAATGCATCTATTCAGGAAGCCTAATGAACGCAATACCTTAATCCCAAGTAATGCTAATCCATGCTCACTCACAACAGACTAACACGATCATTACCATATACATGATTATTATTCATGTAAGGCAATTAATGATGCTAGTATCTCTAGTCAGACAACTTCATTTGCATGGTGTTCGGACAGCAGTGGGAAGATTAAAAAAAGCAGATGGGAAACTTTTAAATGATTTGGTTTGGGAGGAAACAGATGTTTGTGGCAGCATTATGACACTAATATAATGTTAAGTTGAACATTCAGATATGACAAATATGTCTTCAATATACATATCAAAGCAATTATCTTCACATGTGAAATGAAGTGGAAGAAAACAAAACATTTTGCAAGTACAATTTGCGTCCATTGGCCTTGTAATGTTTTTTATATTATTGTTCTTATTGAACGCTTGGATATTTTGTCTCAAAGACTCCCATTTTTTTTAGATTTTAGGTAAGATTAAACAAAAGCAACACAAGAATGTGAAGTGGATGGAAACAAGTGACCAATATTTATGGAACACGGCTACTGTTACTCTGTGTCCTCAGATGTATGTTAGAAAACATTAGTTAACATGAAGACTAAGGAAAGCATCTTAATGATGATTTTTTTTTTTACTAAACATTATTTCCACACATATATCATATATCAACAGTGTTTAACCATAGAACTAAAATAATTACAGCCAGCAGGCTTAATCCTTGATATGTCTAGATAGTCCTGACACTCATTGAGGTCTTCTAGTCAAAATAAAATACTAAGCAAAGCCGATATAAAGAATCCAGCCGGTCTGTTTCAGCTTACAATACATCTTTAAAGTGATTTATTATGACATCCAGCAACTTGAAAAGTCCCTAAACTTAACACATCTAAAGGGAAAAGCTCCACAATTTGGCTTAGAAATAATAAAAACAGATTTTCTTCCAGATTTTGTAATATGGAAGAAAATCTGACCACATATTTAGATCTGCCTGGTTAAAATACATATGCAAAACATAATGCCATTCCGATCCATGCTGTAAGATGAAATGCAGGGATGGTTCCTCCTATAGGCTTCACATATTATATGTGGCATGTCTAATATGAGAAATGTGGTGATAATGTACTGTATTTCCAGGCTAAACATCTGCCAACAACATTGAAAGTAAAACTACAAGACCTAGACTCATGCTTTAAGAGCAATTTGGAGTTTTTTCTTTTTAAATGACTTGGTGATTACTGTGCAATATCTTTGCATTTTCCAAAAATCAAAATGAAGGGGGAAGTCTTTTACACCGAAGCCAACACTCACATGCGCTCCTGATCTGCTATAGCTAAGATTGTGGGATGGCTCATGAAGAAGGGATTGTGTGTTGTGTAATTGTAAATGATTACTGTCTTTATATGGCCAGGCATTCCATTTTTCTTGTCCTGTCTTTCAGCCCCAGCAGCTGGTTGAATTTCTTTAATGTTTTCCCAGTCCAAATAAGAGCCTAATTCCACCAAATGGTGAGCAAAATAAAAAGGGATACCCAGTATAGACATTTCCATCCAGAGAAATGAAATATTAAACGTGTTCATTATACCCTCAATTTGCAGTTATTTCTCATTGCACACAGCCATTTTTCCATTTTCCCTGCTCTCTTATTGGCACGGGGCTGAGGGCCTTGAGAGAAATCTCTCTTTTATTATTTAAATCCATGCACGTTGGCTGAGCCAGGCGAATCGTCTCATGTCTGCTGGCCTACTCCCTAATTCTGATTGGCAGTTTGATACATACTCAGCGAATGGAAAGGGTGATAATGTCTATGACAAAGAAAAAAAAAATACCCTCCCTGTTATGTTTTTATTGGTAATGGAGAATATAGAGTTCACACACAATAAAAGTAGCCTTAGTAATTGGAAGTGGCAATGGTCTGTGTCCATGAGTGTGTAGGGCTGTCAGCACAGCGATGTAAATTTCTTTGACATGTTTTTGTCTGGCTAAAACTTTAATGTCGTGGGTGTGACCAATCGGATGCAAATGTTGTTTTCATCCCTAGCCGATGAGATGACCTCTGTCATTTCCCTGGGGAAATCAAGCTTTTGGAAGTATTTGAAGGGTTCAACTCCACATACACACAAACAAACTCACATTTTTGCTTAGGCTACAACATTAAAGGACATGCAGTATGCACATACAAACATGACACATAATGGGGTCAGACACTAAGAGTAGCACTGATTTGGTATGAAAAGTATTCACCTACTGAATGTTTCCATATTTTGCCATGCTACAACCATAAACCTCAGTGTTTTCAATTTTGTCTGAAAGAATATCAAAATGTAGTACAATTGTAAAGTGGAAAAAAAGGCTAAATTGTTTACATTTTTAACACATAAAATAGTGTGGCCGGCAGTTAGTATTCAGCCCCTGCTAAGTCTCTAAATATAATTTTTTAAATCTTGTAGCTTTGTGGATAAAATGTGAAAACGTGAAAAATTTCAGGATGTATGGAAACGTTTGAAATGATCGGTAAATATACACACCGGGGTATGAAATCATATGTGCAGATTTACATGCAGCTTAGATACAAGCATCAGCGCCCTCATATCCTCGCCAAATCCATCAGCTGGTCATTGATGCTTTGCTAACACATTCAGTGTGCAACTTCACTGTGAGCTGTGGTCAGACACTTATTCATGGGAACTTTAAAAGTTTTAAACACTGGTGGATGTAGCAGCTTCTCTGTCAGCCTGTCATAACCTTTGACAGGATAAAGAGACTGCATCTCTCACTGTAACCAGACCATGCTCTGCTACCAATAACCCACTCGCCAAAAACACTCATCTTTCTGTGAACAGTTTGCGTGTGTGTGCTGTGTGTATGCTTGTCTTGTGGATAATGCTGCATGTGAAGGCCAGCTTTAATACCGGTGTGGAATAACAGGCTCTTTTGTACATTGTGAGGCAGCCAGCATCTGAGACCAATAAAATAGTGGCCCTTGGGTCACTGCTCGAAGGATGAAGGAAGAAGATATAATCATACACAGAGGACACAACACCTTTTTTTGTGCTTTCTCCGCATATTTGGGTTTGATGAGAGTGTGGGTCCTTCATAAGTTTAATATTTTCGCAGTGTGACCTTTTGTCACTAATAGAGTGGCTTGCCAATAAGCTTATATTGTATCTTTAGGGGGTGCAGCCATATTAGTGCAGCAATTGGCTGTAGGAGGACTTGCTGCACGGAAGACACATGGCGTCGAGGCAGATGCAGACAGGAAACATGTGTGTGCTCATGAGCGAAGATGTGTGCCTGTGTGTGCATGGTTATGTACGTCGGTGTGTGAGACGACACATGTGTTGAGGAGGTGGTATGTATGACTTTTCTTTTTTGGCTTTCTCCTTCATAATGACACTTGGAATGTCTCCCCAGAAAATGGAGCCTAAGCCAAGGGAGTTCACAGTCAGAAACCACAAGCCAGAGTTAAGCCTCAGCATTGCAATGAACCATATGCTAAACCCATGTCATGCTAAACTCTGAAAACCCAGCAGCCACGATTGACTAAAGCCATTAGATAAACACTGCAGTGAAGCAATTTAAGACTATTCTTTAGTATTTATTTCTCCTTAAAACCAAAGGTTTGTGAGGAAAAGTTCTTTTTTAAGAAGTGATATGTTGTTTTAGTGAAAATTATGTCTCATTATGTTATTTTAGGCCTATGTGCAGCTGTCCCTTTGATTTTCTTAGAAGGCATTTTTACTTTTCTATTTTACACTTATTTTTACAGCATAATCTTATGAATTCTCAGGAGAGACCTGACATAAACACACATGGCAAGAAGAAGGAAATAACTAAAAACAGAAGCCATTTTTCCAAAGTTTTTTACATACCTGAAGAAACACTAATGATAATAAAAGTCTATGACCAGAGGGGCTATTTATTTTGACTTAGTATATCAAGGACTAGATAGTGTAGCTATTAACCAATTATTAATTTGTAAAGGAAATGTATAAAACTGCAAAAGTCTACATGTGCCATTAGTCTACATGTGGATAACGAAGCCCATGCAACTAAAGAGGTTTATACTGTAAAAGTGAGTGAGACGTTTTCATCATGTCATGGATGTCATTAAGAAAAACGGTGTCAATCATCTAGAAAAGTTTAACAGGAGTGTGCATACACAGAAAATATTGTTAATGTGAGGTAAGAAGGTGGCTACAACAAAAATATCAGGATGTCTATAACTTTTCAGTGTTACGTGAGGAGGAAGAAATGTGATTTGATATTGGCATATGTAGCTAAAAGATGATCAAGTACATATAGAGTTTGGATGACAATAAACAACACAGAGCCTAAAAGAAACATCATTAACATTCTGACCCATATTATTAGTATAAAAAGTGTGACACTAATACAAATCCTTGAGTGATACCTTCTGTGACATTCTCTCAACAAGAAGAAAGAACACTTACAGCTTACATCTAGAAAGATAATTTATCATGCAGCAAGTGACTCTTAACTGACCTTGCCACGCCAGTGTAGCAGCATTGGTATCGACCAATGGGGACTGCAGCTCGTGTTACTAACACCTGTTCTGTGTGACTCTGGCAGCCCAAGAAAAGCACTTTATCTCCCGTCTCCCCAACAATCATAACAGCCAGCTTACCAAGTTATTATAGCCCAACCTTAGCACATTTACACTGACTGCCAGATATCATCGTGGGTGTATTCTTCATCTTCTTCTTGATGTTATTTTCTTCAACCTATTTCATCCCCCAGGTTGCAAAGACAACTTCTCTTTATTTAGGGCAGGCAATAATTAGAGCAGACGGGCTGTTTGATTTCCACCTTGATAACACCCTCAGAATGTTGTCAGAGAGTGTAAACACGTCCCAACTCTTAGTTTGGCTCCTTTCATTTGACTCATTTGTTCTTGTTGCTTTTTGAAAAAACAGGTTGTTGTAGTGTTTGTATGTGCTTGTGCCTCTATGTGTGTAAGTGAGAGAGCCTGCTTCTATTACTGTGAATTGTCTTTGTTGGCTGTGCGCATACCAACATCTTTCCTTTTCTTTAACCCACAGGTGTGTGCGTCTGTGCATGTGTGCAGGTTAAGATTTTTGATCTGAGTGGGGCGACGTGAGTTGCCCTGGGCTGCGAGGCTCATTAGGTATGTGCTCCTCTGAATGTGAAAGTATTTGTTAAACCACATGACAAGAATACCTTTCTGCTGCAACAGATGTGCAGTAATTATAGAGGGCTTAAGTTGTCTTAGAGCTGTGTGGAAAGTCATCACCAACTGATAAGTTTACAGCCGTGCCCTACCTCTTTCTCATGCACATATACATCCACGCACTATCAAATAATCAAACCTTAATTATACTTTCTTACACTGTAGTAAAACAATTAAAACACATTTAGGTAGCATGAGCAAGCATTTTCTCCCACATAAACTTGTAAAAAGGTGATGGAAAAGATAAAAAAAAGGAAAAAGAAATCCTCATTAAGGTAATGAAAAAAGTAAATGATTTAAAAAAATAAATTAGTTAGCTTCACTTGTGTATTGTTGATTGTAAACTGCTTTATAGCAAAGAAGATATGTTAAGCCAGCATTTATATCTTTAATCTGAGATATAAAGAGGGCAACTGATCTGGCCTGTTATCCATTCTGCAGCGAGTCAGGAAGATAATGGCCTATCTGTCAGCATGGGGCCTCCATAAAGCCATTAACACCTTTCGTTGTACCCCTCCTGTTATCCAAACGTTCTGGGCAGTTCAAAAAGGCAAACGACACAATCTGTTAGCCTCGCTTTAACTCTGCACTGCCCCTGATTTCAACATGCGCACCCACACGCACTCTCACACACGCCGTCAAAGCAAACACACTGCTAGGTAGTAACATATGTGATTTGCTCAGACCTACTGTCTTACATCTAGATCCAGCTGAAAAGCATTTACGATGGAATGCAGTTAATGCTGTACACCTGACAGCATCTGATGTACCACTTGGACCATCTACAATCAAGTGTACTGTAATTCCCTGAGACGTTTGCCATCACTGTGCAGCAGACCAGGAACACATTTTATCATGGAAACCAGTGAGAAAAGTGGTGTTTGAAATAACAAAGTTAGGTGTGCTCAACAGGGTGGCAGCTAACATCCCGATGTCCAGAAAACTATGCAAAATCTACCACTGTATTAACAGTGTGGTGATTGTTTGATGTAAATCTGACACAGAAATGAAAGTAATGGAAACTACCACCACCCTTTTAATGTTATAGATGAATGTAGACTGATGGAAGGACCTCATGGCTGATCAGGGAATTGCCCAAATTAACTCATCTCCAGTATCATTTTTGGTGAATGTCATTATGCCAACATTTGTTATCTGAATATGTAATTGTCACAGAAAGAAGGATGTACACTTGGGACATTTTTAAAAGTAATGGGACAGGGATAAACCCATTTTCATTTTTTGATTTCACCAATTGATATCTGTGTTTGAGGGTAGAGTTGCCAACCCCACATGTATGTGGACCTCAAATGGATTTAGTTTAGGTCTGATGGGTTCTCTATGTCCCTGAGCTCACAATGGATTTCTTGTACTGCATCCACATTGGTTAACTACTGTAAATACAAGTGACTAGTTGGGCACATGAAGGGCTCAAATGGATGCAAAGAAAATCTGTTTAAATTGTACTACACATATAGGACCCATATATGTCCAACTTTTTCCTAGAAGTGTCCAGCATCAAGCTTACATAGAGCTTTATCATGGAACATAATGCTACTTTACTTAATGCAACATTCCCTTTAGAGCTTGTTTTTCTCCCCATTTTCCAAATCTGACTCATATAAAAGTTAGCTGGGTTGCAACAATTGAATATCTCATAGGTCCATCTTTTAATGATTTTTCATAATGTAAATATTGCCAAAAGGTTTATTTGAGGGATGTCACATTTGTAATATTATGTCTTTGTAGGGCATTTAAGTTTTAAAACAATGAAACTGGCAACCATGAATCTGTAATGAGCATCTCTGAGACACAGGCAAAAAGAAAATAGAGCAATGGACAGGCTTTCTTCATCTTTTTAGTTTGCCTCCTCATCCCACCCCTTTGTGCCAATGTTCTTCCTTCTCCTGTAGCAGAAGCTCCCAGTGGCTCTCTGCTGTGCCTCTTTCTCTCCCTCTCTCTGTCTGTGTTGCCTTTGGCAAATTGGCAAATAGTGTTTTACTAACGTGGGTACATGTGTTAAGTGGGGATCAATTGTTTGTTTAACAGGATGCCTCTATTAGACTGGGAGGGTGTAATTAGTGTTGAGGCCTTTTCTTAATACAAGCAGCATCAGTCAGGGGAAGGGAGGAGCAAAGTCTATCCAATCAATGCCAAATCGCAAGGAGGGATTGGCTGCAGCTTGGTTTTGGGAAATTAAATTTATGATAAATCTCATCAGTAGGGTGGAGCCTCTGCATTCAGGGTAGTTTTTCTCAGCAACCTACTGTGCATCCTTGGTTACCAGCCTAAAGCCAACATCAAGTATCCATAATGAACTTGCACAGGGTATGTATAAAAGCCCCATAATGTTTGATTATTCCCATTGCTGTCTTACTGCTTTGCTTTATTCACATCAAATGGGCTCTTTGAAACACCTCATAGCGTCTGTGAGCTGAGGTCTCTAAGCTTGCCAGCTAAACAGATCAGCAAGTCAAGCCAAGGAGCTGCAGAACAGAGAAACAAAGCAAATTCTCTCCATAGTCCCTCTTTCAATTTTCTTTTTTTTTCCACACTCACACTCAAAACTCCTATACACTAGGAATTTTTTGAAAATAAAGCAATTTCGATAAATCCTTCTACAAACAATTTAGCCACTGTTTATTTCTTTAGTCTCAATTTGGAACAACATATACATCATCTATAACAAAAAAGTTAAATTGATTAATGTATAAGGTAGACTGTTGGAAATGAATTCATGATTAGTTTTCATTTCGTACACTTTTAAGCTACAAGTTTATGCAAAGTAACTTGTGCATGTTTGATTGCACGTTTGGAATTTTTTTTTACTTGTAAAGCACTACAAACTTATGAACACATGAACATCAAACAAAGCAAAACAGTTTCTTATAGAAGTTTAAAAAACAAACAAAAAACATCAATATTTATTATGAATTTTATGGCACTGTGCCTGCGTATGCATAAATTATAAGAAAATACCAGACTAAGTTCTACTTTCTTTACTACTAGTGTAGTCTTTTGTGAATTTGCAACAGCTTGGTTAGGCCAAGATAAATCACAGAACTCAGGCTAGTTCTGTACTCCTAACAAAAATTGCATCTGGCACGTTCTCTTAGTTCTGTCAAACATGATGCTGCAGGCAAATACAAGTAAACTCACTGCAATTCAAGATATACTCATTAAATGGCATCTGTGTCAGATCAAAGACTCTGTGTGTCACGGCAAATGCAGATACAACTCGCAACTTCCCTTAAAGACAAGAAGTAAACACCAATATGAAAATAAAACCAGCCACGAATACAAAAAAAGTCCTATGATACAAAAATACAAAACAAATCCTATGATACCGTCGGCTTGTTGCAGGCAATAGTGAATTCGGGGCAGCAAATGAGTCAAAAACTTGATAGGAAGCCCAAGGCATAACAACTGAACAAACTTATGGGCTTGTTGTTGCTCACATATCCACCTTTCACACATGTCATATTAAATTCATCTTTTTTAGAAGTATTTCCAGCTCTGCAGTGAAGTGCACAGGTGTGTGGATGTGTGCTTAATCTTTGCTATGTAAAGCTAGGAATTTGTTAAACTCAGGAATTTGTTCCTTCTCTAAGCACTACATCAAATGATAAAAATTTGGTTCATTATAAATAGTAGTTTAAAGTTTAATCTAGTGGGAACTCTAAACTTGATATCATCACACAGAATTTTGAGGTATGTACGATTATACATATTTCACTGACATGTAAGTGTTCACCAATATCGGCAAATACTGTAATATCTACTGAGTTTGTGTTTAACTCTTTAACTGTTAATGGATCCATAGGGACACCGGTGTACTTATAACCGTTAAAGAGGCCACTTTTACAAAAGAAGTTTTGCTCCCAAGATGATGCATAATACGCCTTTACAGTATTTATAGCCCATTCAAATCTTTTAGTGGGAAATGCAACCACATTCTTTGATATATTTTAGGACTCTGTGTGATAAACACAAAGTTGCAGAATTAATTTCTACATACTTGAAAAATATTACAAATCAAATCTGACAATTGCAGCTTGCGTTTTTATTTAACCTCTTTTATTTTAATTTTATACCTCTGAATTTAATCCTGTGTGACCAAGTGCCTTCAGATGGTTTGTTACAAACATCATTATGAAGACCATTGAACTCCAGGTCAGGCATAAGGTTGTGGAGACCTTATCAATATTAATTGTCAATAGATGCAGGTACAAAAATAAATTATTCTAATAACACAAGAGAGAAATGTAAAGTTTTCAGATAGATATGAGTGTTTCTAGATGTTCACAGAACTACAAACTGGAAGGAAAATCTCAGTCAATATTGTAGAATGGCTATTTCCAGAGAAAACACCAGGCTAGTTTTTACTTTCATCGCATTTCTAATCTAAACAACCCACCCATTCTCCAACTAAGCAATAAGTGGCAGAGTGACATTTGAGTGGGGCCACCCCTTCGCATCCATTGTTGTGGCTTTTGAAGTCCCTTTTCAGGTCATTAAGCTCCATTTCCCATTCACAGAGAGCTTGTGTGGCAGCCGTTTGAGCACAACAATGGACCCTAATGACTTAACGCTTCTGTTTTCATTCTCCACCTCTCACCCATCCCACCTCCCCCACTTCAATTCTTTACCCACTTCTCCATTCGCCCCAAACAATCATCCTCTTCACCTCTTTAATAGTGGCTTACACCCCTCATTTGGCTGCCGATGTTTTTTTTTATGGGGCATTGTAACGATGTGCAGCTGTGGGGTAAAATCGGGGTGTAATGTTAACCCAGGCAGAGAAGGATGACCCAATGTGCAGAGGTCAACATATTGTGTTAGTGCTAGGCCTATGGGGTCTATTAGAGGCCATAAAGGTTATTTTCTGACTCCATGGTGAGCCTTTTGAACTAGATCATCTATATTTTGTCACAAAGTGCTACTTAATTAGTCAAGAATTTACTATCATTGTGCTGGTAAGATGACTAATAAACTGTGATGGAGTGGAGTGGCTCAGGCATCAAAGACTTTTGGGAAAATCAGATGCATTTCAGCGGGTGTTCTTACATAGTTGAAAGCAGCAAACACATGTCTTGGAAGATATGGTATCTAACAGGAGAAAGGAGCCAGACATACACGTTTGCTATCACACACATTATGCTAACTTACAGGAATAATAAATATGAGCATTCCCTGTTGGTAAGATAAACCAGTTCAAAGAGGAACACAGAACTCACAGACAAAGTAGAAAATAATCATACAAGCAATATATTTACTCATAGCTTCAAATAGGTACACCTCAAATGTCTGTTCCTTGCACACAGCTGCTCAGGGCGTCAACAGTTTACCTAGATTTTCTGTACAAGTGGCAGATGAAGCCATAACCTGAACTGCAAAAACAAAGGGCAAAAAGGCAATCAGTAAAATCAAACTGACCCCTGTCTCTCTCTCCTCAACTGGCGTAATCTTAATTGAATCTGCCTTACAGAAAGATGTTGACACTGAGAGATTGCACAAACCTGGGAGGGCTTTGTAAATGACTGGTGGAACTGGGCAAAAAATTGAAAACGAAAAGCCCCCCGTTATTCATTAATGTGTCGTAGGACGTTCCACTCCCCCATTTCTCACTGTCTCCAGGAGATAATTTGCCCCCTCACACAATCCATCCACCAGCTCACCACTGACAACCAGTTTGATCGCCCTCTGTCCAGTGAGGATGTCTCAAATATTTAACATGTCAACATACATTGGTTGCATATGCCTATCATCATAGCTGCACTGCACATTGGGGCAGGCAAACTCAAGACATCTTAGATTTTGTCCCAAGCTTTTTACGAGTTTTGGTTTGGTTAATATCATCAAGATCAACAAATGGTGGCTTCAGATAAGAAGCAAACACAGGAATACATGATCATATATACAATTTAGGTTCACTGACATGTTGGCTTTCACAAACACTGATTGGCTAACTCATCCCGATGGGAGAGGTCAATCATTATGCTCTCCATTGTGTCTTTGTTTACACTGTAGCAGCATTTAAAACCTGTCACAGTCACAACATTTTTTTCCAGGGACTGAGAGAAAGCTGGTGAAATATTTGTCACACTGGTAATCTAAAAAACATAAAATCGTTTTTGAGTTCCTTGGATGATAAAATAGTGATGCATGAAATACTGTACTGCACTTCATATTCAGATCTACATCAACATATTACTTCCTGTCAGTGTTTTGGATGATGGTTGCGTTCTATTTTCTTTACTATTTTTTACTATAACTAATTCATTTTTTAATAGTAATTTCCTGTGCTTATTTAACATCCAACTACCGATAATCTGAATAAAATAATTCCAGATGATTTATCAGTTCAGCTATGCTTTACTGCTGAGTTTCAAGAAATGAGACATGATGGTAAACATCTTATAAAAGAACAACAACAGTGTTATCTTTTCCAGTGGAAGTCTACTGTGCAATTGGAAGTGACAGAGTTAGGAAAAGCCAAAGTCTTGCTTTGGTCAAATCTGCATATGAATGGCAGGTTGCTCCATGCAGGTGGCATGTGATAAGAGCCCTAATCTAGATGAAAGACCCCAGTGCAGGCCTCCCTTATTAGCTCTGATAAAGACAGGGTGCGGGTAGAATGCTAATACCCAGATTCCTCTCTGTGCAGCTAGCCTGGTTTTCATGGCTCACTCGCAGTTCTGTTTTACAGACCATTGTAAGAGATGCCAAGAAACATTACCTGGTCGATCACTTGAAAAAGTGAAATTGTGTGCTTTAACATGGGTGTAAAAATAAGGGTTAACCAATGTATATCTATTGTAGTATTGTGAACATTTCATAAGTCAGTATTTAATGTCCACAGATTCAGTGAAAGCAGTAATGCCAGATTCTGCCGCAGGGCAACTATCATGCATAATTCATGTCTATTATTCATATAATTATTGATAATGCTTTTCACATCTGTGCTTATTTATTCATTAATTATTAGGGTTCATAATGTGTTCACATTAAACATACTGTTATGAATTTTAAGCCGTTTGAAGAGTTCCGGTGGTCTTGTCTTTGGCCTGCTTCTACTTTTTGTTACTAAGTCATAATAGAGAGATAGGGGAGTAAAGAGATTTTGTGCAATTGAGTGAATACGGATAGAGTTTTGCAAAATCAAGGGAATGGGAACTGAAACTCCTTTAACTCATCAAAAGAGTAGTTTCTAATGTTTACTAAAACTGTTTTGGGGGGAATTTCAGGCCCAGTGCTTGAAACATATATCTGAGTGGGAGTTCATCCTTATAGTTGTGTTACAGAGTGGGATGCTAACAGGGCAGAGGCTGAGGCATGCCCTGAAGCACCTCTGATGTCAGCAGGCGGGGTGTCTGATACCAAGAGTGTTTCCTGCCTACAACCTATTCAAATTTCTAGCGTTCAGTTTACATACACACGAGCAGAGTCTGTTGTTTCACCCTTTTCAGAATCTTATATTGTTTCAATGCAATGCTTTGTGAAAATATTCCCACCAATTAAACATATTCATAAATTGTCATTTTGCATCTCTAGACCTCAGTTTTGCTGAGAATCACCCCAGTTCTCTAGTTTTTACATTGCCCTCCTGTATCTCAAAGAATAGACTTTCAAAGAATGGTGAAAAACAGAGAAGAAGCCATGGCATACAGTGTCTAGACGAGGTATAGTGCAGCACCCACAGGTCAGTTTGGAGAATCTGTTGACAGCCCAACTCTGCATTCCACATATCTGCACTTAATAGAAGACTGGCAAAAAGAAAGGCATTAGGAGTTGGAAAAGGTCCTGTTTGCATATTGCCACAAATCATGTAGTGGGCAAAGCATACATGTGGAAAAAAAAGGTTCTGGTCAGCAAAGATCAAAACTGAACTTCAAAACTGAACTTCTACATAAAATAAGTGTCACTTATTTTAAATCTAGAGTAGGGTAAATTATAAGAGAACTCTTCCAGCTGAAAAGGTGCACCTGACATTGGACTACTTGGGAGTTTTATGATCTTATCAGTTTATGAGAGTATATTAGCTCCTCCTTAACCTTAGCAAATACAAGCCCCTTCAATTTTTTTTGTTATGGCAGTGACAGAAAACCTTGCTAATATAATTTCAATGTGAGAATGCTCTATGCAGATTGCTAGTCCAAAAAATTACTTTTTGTCATTATAAATAGAAAATCTGTATTTCCAGTCAAGTCTGTGAGCCGCATAAAAACTGCTGACCTCTAAGTCAACTATTTAGTGATCAAACAGTATTATTCTGAGTTCTTCTGCCCCAGCTGAAACATTAGCTCTTCTCAAGGCAGAGGCTTTCTGGGATGTTTCCAGTCTAGCTGCCAGCAAAGCTCGTCCTGGGACTGCTGGAGCCAACACGGCGATCCAGTTACCATTCTGTGTGTTGCATTACAAAAAGAGCACATTTGGTTCTGCTAATCAGCCGTAATGCTATTGTCATCGATAAACTGTGTGAAACATCATTCTTGCAAGTTATTCTTCAAGTCATTTAGCCTGGTAATTGACTTTTAAAGCAGTCTGGACTGAGGAGTGATACCACAGACCCGGTGGGCTGGATACACATATATCTATCATTTCTTTGTGCATGTTGATATCATGGGTTTTGGAGGCAGACATCCCACAGTTCCCCCCAAAATAGCTGCATCTTGGCCCGTTCATCCTCTGTACTCCCCATGTGTTACTCAAAGCAGATAATGCAGAAACCTTCTCTGCAGAGCAGAGGAGGCAGCATATTGATTTTGTCTTAGATGAGGTCTCTGAAACCTCATTTACTGCTGTTGTCATCATGGTGGAACATCAGTGTCTGACAAGCTGCACTTCCCCCCCACGTCTATCCTGGCGGCCATCTTGGAAGCTGTTGAGGGATGCTAATGTGCCTGAGCATTAGTGTTGTCCTCTTCCAGTAACACTGTTGACAGAGCGCTTGCATGATAAGATGTATTAGGCCAGATAATGTTGCTGCTGACTAACCATTGTGCTGTCTAAATAAAGCCCTGTGTTAAAGCACTGATCTGCTCTTACTAGGTTACAGTGCAAACACTGTGAAATGTCCCAGGTGGAGCTGCCATCTTGGCATGTGGGTCACAGTGAAACATGGCACTCCTTTGCCCAGAGGCCTTTGGGTGTTCAATGAGCTGTTGCCAGAGACTCCTTTAATGATGGATTAATGAACACAATATTCAGGAACTGACTAAAGGAGTAAATGTTATCTATTAAATTAAATTGTAAAGGTCCATGGACAAATCAAGACAAGACAAGTCATCAATCTGGAGATGAGACAAAAGCGTTCTTTTTAGGTTTTTGTCTAAGACTGACCCAATGAAATTAAACATGATACATTGTGTGTAAGCTCCTACTTTGCTCACACCACCACCCTGTTTTCATCAACAAACAAAGACTGATTGGCAACAAAAAGCAAACAAAGGAAACCTGCTCTCTGACTATGACTCATTCATACAGCTACTCATACATTCTTACAATCTGCTTTTGTTATGTGGAACAGTTTAATGCTGTTGTTGTATAGCTATACCTCTACTTTGGCCATGTCTTCTTTGAAAAATAGGGATCCATTTAATTAGTTATTTCTGTTAAAATGAAATACTTTAGAGGAGATTTCTGATTCTTTTCTTTATGAAGTAGAGTGAAAATATGCACAGAGAAGTGATTCCACTTAATTAAACTAATTAAAGAAGATCATTAATAAAATATCAGTGAGGCCAGCTGTTTACAGTGTGGAAGGGGGGCCCTGGGATGTGTGGAGAAGGGAGGCATACAGACAGTGTGTTTTTAATATGTGCTTTTAAGGGTTCCCTCTGGTGAAAGTCTACTCAAGGGACAAGGGTCCCTTTGTAACAGTTCCTGTGGAGACAACAAACAGCATCGGCAAACACACAACAGAAAAAACCCTGGCTCCTCTGCTTATTCATTCTGTGGAGAAGTTTGTCGCCTGGAAGCAGATAAGTGGGAAAAGAGTTGAAACAGGATTATGGCATTTAAAACAGTCCCTAGTATATTTGGTCAAAAGTTAGTTTCTTTTAGTTTTATACATATATAAATTACTAACTATTTTTCTTGCACTTTGTCTATATTTGCCACTTAAAAAAAATAACTACTCTCTCATTCAGTCTCCACTCACAGACTTGGAATACATTCAGCGTTTCTTCAGTATGCACAGAACATGAGAAATAGCTGATTTCCTATGACCACCATATTGATTGTTCTAATAATCTTATTTAAAAACAATATGCATTGCAAATTGATAGCTTTATTGAAGCTCACATGACACAGAATACATTTTTAATTGAGGTCACTCCAAACTGATAGACATGATGTGATTATTTAACAGGTGTTTTATCACGTCACTGGACCACAATGAGTTTAAGCATTTTTTGAAACTATACATGACGAATTACATAATAAATTGCTGACAGGCTGATAAAGATACAATGGACACAGCCAAACAGGGTGCAATTAATAATGCATTTGTGTTTGACTGCCTGGCCAAAGGGACTGGTGATAAATGGAGGCCATACGTCCGAAAGTGGTTTGAGATCTTGTGCCACCCACCTGGTTTAGATTAAAGCTTTACCTGAGAAAAATGTCCACTTTTTCATATTGGATGAACATTACATGTATTTAAATGAGGGAATAATCATACTTTATCTAGGTATGTTTGCATTTTGTTTTTAATTTATTCAAACATTGCACACAAATGTGTGCATTTGCACTCAAATGAGATTTGTAATGTTTTGTCCCAGTGACGGATGGTCATGGGGGTGACCTCTCTTAAGAGCAGTCACTGGTGAGGACCTGCTTGTGACCCCCAGCCACTCAGGAACATTAATCACAGAACTCTCCTTCATGCTTTTATCACCCCTGCTGAAAGCTACTGTCCAGCCTCCACCCCCGGACTTCTTCATCACCTCGCCACTTCAGCCATTCACAAGGCTTTCTTCAACTTCGAACCACAGGTATCACTCCATCAGTACACATTTATCAGGGACTGCTCTTATCAACTATCTAGGCCTGAATATGGAAATGGGATCCCTGCCACCGATAAGCACAGCCGGGATTATTCCTAGCTCTCCTTCATCAGATAGCCACTCAGGAATGGTAACAGGCTGGAACATTCCACCATTGTTTTGCAGCAGTGTTGACTGAGGAATGAGAGAGAAATGTATGTATTTTTACATGCATTTACGCATGTTCTTTAGTGGCACATTAATATATACATATGGTATCATGATTCCATGTTATCTTGAATCTTGCAAAGTGGGCCAAACTTAGAGCGAGTTCAAATTAAAAACTGCATCCACAAACACACTGACTTGACAAAAATTATATAACATGCACCCTATTGTCCATGCATGATTAGCATTCACACTGATCTGCACATACGATGCTGCTGTCTTAGGATCACCGAATAATGAAACAGGCCAGTCCTAATTAGAACCCCATAACCTGAGCTGTTTCTTCAAAGGCAGCAACTCCTGCACTAATCTGTGGCATCGCTTCATTATGAATTCTTCAAAGTCCCACCCAGCTGTCAAGCAAGCTTGTTGAGAAGGCCATTATTAGTGCGTCAAGTATAGCAGATACAAAGCCGGGTCTGTTGTTCAGTGATGCTCCCTTCCTCACTCAAACACAGACACACACAGAGGCTAAGGCATACACCGTGACCTCGAAATGAGTGTGTTTGCTTCTGAAGGGCTCAGGTGTGTTGACTTGAACAGACTTCTTACAAAGACGTATTGATACGACTAGGAGGGCTTCTGCAAAATCAGAAACTTCAAGAGAGCGAAAGAGAGAGAGGAAAAAGAGAGAGAGAGTCCATCACAGCTTATCTTATCAGATGTGTTATTAGCTGCAATTGGTAAACTATTGAAATAACATTAGTTCACAAATGAGGGTGAGTCCATTGATGGGGAATAAAGCACACCTCCATTTTCCATAAAGTGATTTATACGAGCAACTTAAAGAGCTTATTGTTGGGTTTGATAACACAGAAACATCGGCCTCTCTGTTGAGGAGAGAAAGAACTTGCCATCGCAGCCAGTGTCAGAATCAAAAAGGCCTATAACATGTTATGGACTCAAATAACTCATGTTGATAAACTTCTCAATTCACAGTGAGCCACATGGGTTTCTCTGGTAGTAAAGCTATTTCCTAATTTAATGCGCAATGACTTGTTCTTTAAGATTTGATAAACTTTGTGAACATTATAAAGTTTATTATTTTTTTTACAACTTGTCCTTTGCACTTGTGTTCAGCCTGGTAGCACACAACATAGATTTTCATTAATGGAATTGAAATATGAATAAAAGAATAAAGTGATAACAAGGCAGTCAAAGAAGCAGCCGAATGAAGGTAGAATAATGACACAATGTTAGATATCAAATTAGGGTATCAGTGCATAACGTGATGTCCACTGAAGACAAAAACAATGAATAGATGTAAAGCTCATAATTGATCTTTTAAACTGCACTGTAGTAGTATAGCTATTGGAACTTTATAATTTCCAACACAATGTGTTGTGTAAAACTCCACAGATCTGCCTAAAGTTAGTTTTTACATGCCATGTCATTTGTGCCTAAACTGTCACTTCAAACTACATATGTTGTCATTGAAAGGAAAGTTATTACTCAAACGTTCTCCCCTTTATTTGACTAATTTGTCTCAGACACAGAAAAAGAAGCTCCTACAGCAAGTTATATCAGTTAAAGATGCAAAAGGAGTTTCCATCTTTAATTGATTTGGAAGAGTTCATTATTGATTTAAATAAAATTATCTATGGGCATTCTAACAGAAAACATTTTTACCTAAGAATCCTTTTTTCACATAAACAACCTCAGTGACATCTATGACTGAGGTTGATTTTGATAGTTTACCAAGTGCACTTCCTGTTACACCAATCTGTTGTAGCTATGGCACATACTCTATTCTTTCAGGCTTCAGGTTTGAGATGCTTCTGTATTTTAAGACATGATTCCAATCATTCCAAAAAGTGATTTAATCAGAAAGACTAATTTAGTAGAAAAATAATGTCCTTTACCTTGTATTGAATGTATATTTATTTTAACATAATGAAATAAGGCAAAGTTCTTGTGCTTAAGTCCTGCGATGACTTAAAGTAAGCTAAATTTTTGCTAAATTTTTGCCTTGAATAGAAAATTAGAACAGATTGTGAACATTTACCAATGTCTTTTGAGTGAGTACCCCCCGCCCAAACTTGAATTGCACATTTCTACTTTTGAAAACACACATAGGCATGAAATGAAATTGAAGACTGCCTTGATCATGACAACATTTTCTCAGTTATAAAATCATTAGCCTGTATCTTTAATCCAAAATCTGGCACTTACCAATGTAACATTTACCACCAAGACTGCTGTGCAATGATACTATCTGACTTCCCCGACTCCTTAGACTGCCTGGAAAGGATGAGTGCGTTCATGCACATAGGCAGCTAAACAGATTTTAATTGCCTCTCTGAATAGCTTTGGTAGTGATATCTGAGCATGTGGCAGTGGTTCTCAAGTACACTCCAACAGGGGTGGTCTGGAGATCGCTTTCTGTACACAGACAGATACTGATACACATCAAGTGACATGAGCAAAACCATAACACAATGACACATCAGGCTAGGCACACAGAAAGGTTAGGGACTAATGTGGTATGAGGTAGCTCTCAGTAGGATCACAGAAACCACAGAGGACTAGATTCAAGCATCTGAAACAAGACTCTGTGAGTTTTTAAGTGAACATCTTGTTTCCCTAGCCCCAAATTCAAAACCCAGTACTTTTGAATGACATGAGCTGGTGCTGGCTACTCCCTGAGCTCTTGCTTCTTGTGTTTCTTTTTCCTACTGAAAAGATATGATGAAGACTTACACTTTCTTCAAAGACACCTCAATATTGGGGACACAAAATCCTTGTTAAACAGCTCAGTGTCACAGGCTGGGCTCCTGATTGGCATGCTTGACGGTCCACACACTACCCACAGTCTTTCACACATTTAGCAAGGCCCGCATGCTGCACCAAGACAGGCTGCAATGTCATGAGAATGTGCATATGGAGTGGCTGTGTCACACTTAAATCTCCATTAAATTGCCATTCTCACATTACCCCACAGTTAATAAACAGCAGATTAGTGCATTCTTTATAGTACCCAGCACACATTTCCGCTTCTGAAGGTCTCACGGGGGCCTGGTCTCTTGCAGTTGGCATAACCAGCCATGTTAAATAGTCTGGATAAGGCATGTGACCTGCTCTGCCTCCATTCCTCAACATCCACACCTCACTCAACAGCCTTTACAGCAGAGGCCCATGCCCTCATGCCAACATGGGGCCCTCCTCATTGGAAAAATGATCTCCATAACCTTTTGTCTGAGTGCCCCTGAAGCACATTTGGCAAGAAATGAATTGTTCATATACAGAAGGAGAAAACCATGAGAGAAATTGAGACGAAGATGAAAACATAAATGTAGACTGCATGGCTGAAATTAGTGGACCAAAGCAATGACAATAGGAAAAGATGTCATGCTGAAAGGTTACTTGGGTTACTCCGCTGAGTCTGTCTGTCACCTCCATACCTTCCGGGGGCTTTAATCACTTTACCCTATAATTACCACCCTACAAAAGGCTCTGTTAAAGTTCCTGTAAAATAAACCTGATGCTATTGAGAAAAAGAGGGGCTCTCTCTTTTAATTAGGGCAATCCATCTTAACCTTGTCTACCTGAGGTGAAGTGAAGGTAGGCCAGGTCAAACTCCCAAAGCGTCCTCTTGTATTGTTTTCTTCTGCAACTGACTGAAGCACAATGTGAGTCTACCCTGCTCTCCGTGGCAAATCTTTTGTTGCCTATCTGCTGGCTCCTGGTGGGATTTACCACTGAATGGTCTTTTTTTACAGTGACACAATACTTAAAGTTGACAATAGGAACCCAACACTGCACTGTTGCATGTGAGACATATGCAAAAGAGACAATCACAAATTAAATGTTGGCTCATATCATTTCCCAACTGTTTTTTCCTATTTTTGTGAATGAACAATGAGTTTTGTGAGAACAATGAGTCCAATATAAGGAATTGCATATTTTTATATGCAGCCTTCTCCTCTGAAGAATACAGTTACAGAATAGATAATGTGTCTACATTTGTCAATATTCAGTTTTTTTGAATCAGTATGTCTTGGATGACGCTTGTTGTCACCCACGTGTGTTTAGTCAAACACCAGACAAGGCATTGTTGTGTTTCAAATCTTTATTTCGTCCCCAAAATGCTTTCTGGGTGAGGAGCATGGCTTGATGATCAAAAGTAGTGTTTGTTTCTCCTTCCCGACCCCAGAAGGGAGAAACGCCAAGTCCCAGCAGAGCACAGACGGGCAAACTGCCTCCCACAGATCAGCTCTCCAGAGGAGAACGTTCTCCCCATTGAGAGTGTGTGTTGCGTTTCGAAGTGTTTTATTGTTCTCTTTCCCACCTCATTCCCTCATTCTTCCCCCTTCTTGGCTCACTTTAGGTGCCGCTGGCGGTTACCTTGAGCTGACACTGATGTGTGTTGTCATCCCTGCTCCAGCTGGTGGTTGGAATAAAACACACATACACACAAAAACCTCTGTATACACACAGAGGACTGCAGAAATCACAGGCCTTTGCATGGTATCTCTACATACTGTCTTCCTTCTCCTCATCCTCTGTCTTCTGAACACTTTCTTCACATATAATCCCAGTGAATCCGACCCACAGTGCACCGCACACGCTTTCATCTGTGCTGAGATGGTGTGGTCGTATATTATTCATGGGTCGTGCGATCTGGGGCTCGTGTCATATGGCAGAAGTAATAAGATGGAGTAGTGGTGAGGAGGTGATGAACACAGCACAGGAGAGAGGGACACAAACCTTCCTCTCCTGTTGCCTTCCACATCTCTCTGTGCTCTGTAAGCTGACACATAGCACGACTTTGATTTGTGATGGAAGGGATGCCCCAAAATGCAACAAAAACTAAAAGTGAAACTTTTATATTTTTGTAAATTTTATATTTTAAACTTTTTAGAGATGGATATAACATGCAGTACAATCCCAAGCTTCAGTATTTTAAAAGGTGTACAGTACGGAAAATAAATACTGCTCATTTTTTTAATGAATATATTTCTGAAGAGGCTAGTGACATACACACAAAAGAATTATGTTGGTAATGACTTCAGTAATCCCATAAAAAAAAAAAAAACAAGTCAATGAATTAATTTATGAAATAAGGGCACGGGACGTCTTGTCTACTGAGTGAAATAAAATACTTACTTGTTGGTGGGAAAAGAACTGTTAGTAGAGACTTCAAATGATCTTTTACATGGAGAAAGTAGTTAAAGCCACTGCTCACATGTTAATTGAATTTATTCTTCCATGCATTCGTCCAACCATCCATTGTTAATACCTGCTTATCCTCACAGGGTGGCGGTACACCCTGTACAGGTTGTCAGTCCATCACAGAGCCCTGATCTTCCACACAAACTCATTTCATCTTAAAGTTTCTGGGTTCTTTTTTTTTTAGATGCATTTACATATTCAGTTCTTTCCTTGTATTTTCAGTTGGATTAAAGGGGGATGATTGACAGTCAATTGAGCAGCGTTTTGTTTTGTTTTTGTCTGTAGGTATTGTAATCTCCTCGGTTGTCTGTTTGAGATCATAACCTTTCTAAGAAATCCACCAGTATGTCATCTTTCTACACTTATGAATTTTATCATCATCCATTTCTCCATTTCTCATTCTTATAATATATGATATATGATATATATATATGGTCTGTCTACATCATATTCTGCAAAAATACCCTCACACCATATTTCCACCTCCATATTTCATTATTAGCATGGAGGATTTGAGGTAATGTGCACAAAATGTTTTTTTTTCAAACATTTTTGTTGCAAATTCTAAATGGGCTTCTCATGCTAAATGTTTTCTTGGAAAAACTGAACCTGCTAATTAATTTCTAATCTCGCTGAGCTCTCTCTTAGACAACTCTTCTGATTATTCATTTGACTCCAACCAAGGACCATGTTGGCAAAATAGCCTGTGGCTAGAAAACCTTTGTGCAAAAATATGATTGCATTGTTTTATCATGTAAAATTGTAGTCCTTGATTAAAGAAACTTAAATAATAATGATAAAATGTATTTCCTTTGGCATCCCACTTCAATACAAATAACTTGATTTATTGAGTGGTTTGTTTTTATTTCTGTTTATGACTTTCATGTCAATAGCCCCATTGGAAATGTATTTACTTGGAAAAGTGACTTGTTCAATAATTATTTTCCATGTTATGTATTTTAGCTCATCTGTATGCAATCTAATTGCAGTATTATTTAATATTTCCTAGCAGCAACTAACAAAACCTTTCAATTTTTATCATAGAGATATGAATTTAATATTACAGTCTGTCAGAAAAACTGTAACTGTTCTGTTACATGCAGGAGCAGGACTTCTGACCTCCCACTATGTCTTTGAGCTCTGCCCAAAGAACAGGGAGGTGGGATTTGAGGGTGGAGGGCAGGGCAGAGAGCAAACCAGCTGACCATTATTGGCGAATCAGAGACTAAGTCCTAGTGTTTGGTGTCTGGAGGCGACATGTGGTTCACCACCTGGCCCTGCTGTCTGACCCACTGGAGTGCGAGAGAGGAGCAAGGACAGCCTGTATAGCCATTTGCTCATCAATGGAGGGCATCACCGCCACTTAACACAGCTTATCGATCTGCACAGCCTGCAGTGCCTCAGTTGTGTGTCCATTTCCTATTGATTATTTCAAGTCTATTCTTATCGACTGCGTCCTCTGCCTTCTAACCACTGCTTCCCTCAGTCTGATCCACCAGGGGATTTTTTTTTAAACAGTCATTTGAAATTATAATCTCTGTGAGTAAATGTCATAATCGCCCTTAAGGCCTGGTGCAGATTGGCTGGAGAGCAGAGGTCTCTGAGGTCAATGACACTGGTCAATACAGATCCATTTGTGTTATGGCTAGAGTGGTGACTTGAACCAAAATGTTTAACCTTAGTTTCATTTCCTATGCGTGTCCATTTTGTATGGATCCAGTAATTTCTTCTTCATTCTACTATTCTCAAAGATGATGCAAGACAAAATAATATTGGTGTTCATGTCTGTGAGTAAATGAAGAGTGAAGTACTTGCAGAGTGCTCATCAATGCTTCATAGGTTAGATCATTAGATTTAAAGTGACAGGGCTACACAAGGATGGGGTGTGGGGGTTGCTTAGATAAAGATTGGCATATTGATATTGATTTGCCACCCCTGGGGCTTCTTCTGTTACCATGGTTTTAGCCAGAGGGGAGGGCTGGGTAGAAGTATGAATCTGATACAAGGCAAATGATGTAACCATTATGAGTCTGAGTTAAACTTTTACGACCATGTTTGAATAATCTCCTAATTCTTTATTGCTTGGTATGAGTCCGATTAGTCTGACGAGTCATCACCCACCTCAAATTTATTGCACCGAAATGTGGAGAATTTAAGCTGCTATGCTTCTGAAGTGTATGTTACCGCAGATAACCATCTGTGATCCTATAACCATTATTCTAACCCATGACAACGGCTGCTCCGGCAGTATGAGTCAGGGTTTTCTTTGTGAGCTGATAGGGGTATGAAAATCTCATGCTGGACTGACAAACTCCTCAGCTGTCCCTCTAAAGCAGGCTGAAATAAGAGCAGGCCTCAAAAAGCCCTTTGATCTTTTACTGCCTGGGTCAGAGTTGAAATGATGCATAAATGAGGGAGGAAGGAGTTTTCATTTCGTCAACCTGTTCTGTTATTGTAAAGCAAAGGAGCCTTTGGTGTAACATGACATGAGATTGTTTTTTAAGTGCCTATACCAGCGAAATGGCTGAACATGTTTGTACGTTTAGTTCACTCACATTGTGTTTCGTCCAGTTAACAGCTGTGGGAGCTTATCTTGACAGAATTAGTATGTGCCAGTGAATGTAAAAGAGTCGGCATTCGCATGCAAGCATGTGTGCAGAAAGGCTGAATGTGAGCGTGTGTATTGTTCAGTTTCGTCTGCTCTGTGAGTGCACCTGCTGGCTGTGGAGCTCTGCAGAGAGATGAAGAGAATCCTCCATCAGCACGATCGGAGAGCAAAGACAGCGCGGTAAATACCTGGCTAAAAGGGAGCAACCTCTTTAGCTGTTTACGGAATGCAGTCGGAGCTGCAGGAACGTAAAGGCGGCAAAACATGATCATTATGGGATGCATTTGTACTAAATCGCTGTACAGAACATCTCCTTCCTAGTGCCGACATCACCACGCGTTGTTGTGACTACAGAGAGAAACCCCCGGAGCTGACAAAGGCAAAGGAAAAAGGGGAGAGGAGGAAAAATCGGGTGCCATACCCATCGCTCAAGTCTCGGTTTGTGTTCAGTAGTTCGATATTACACCCACCCCACCCATTTTTGATTTGAACCTGACAGCTGTTTCAGAAGTGCCTTACTCCATATCACAGAGAGAAAATGAGAGCGCTGAAATCCACAAGATGTGAAAGGTGAATATCGGGGGGGGAAACACTCACCCCCCTTCAGTAAAATAAAAAGGAAAACCCCCAAACAGAGTGAAAACAAATACATAAATAAATAAATCAACAATAGGAGTTGCAGTTGAGCAGAAAAACACTGGAAAAAAACAAAAAAAAACCAGCAGAAGTAGATTTTGTATTGCGGTCATGTCAATAATTTAGCTACCAGAGACTTAGTATTTCTGTTCACAATATGATGAGGAAAGAGTTGAGAATAGGGAGACATTTTATTACTATTAGTACTACTTTGCAGAGCTTACATCTGTTGTTCCTCTGCAACACTGTAAATTGTCTGCACAAATGATCCAGGTTACACAACTTTGTGAAAACAGTTCATCCTTAGAGCAAATACTCTAAGTTTACATCTACACACCTTTGATAGAGAAATGTGTTTTATCTCCTTATGAAATTACCATTGTTCATTTTCTGCCGAGCCCCTGAACACTAGCATGAACATTATGCAGCACTAAGTTATCTAACTTCTACTATTTCATCTAACTCATAATCTATCTTTGATGGGTCTCACTTTAAAATTTGCTTGAGGCATGGTAGTGTAGTTGAAGACATAAATATACGTAGATATCTTGTGAACTCAGCTGAACCTTGCATCACACATCATGATTCAGAGTGTTTTTTGGCCTCACTAATGCCATGTCAGTACCAATGCTCACGGTTAGCATCACTCTACCCTAGGATCATCAGTGACTTGGCCAAGCCTAAATGACCCTTGCCAGTGTACTGAGGGCTGCTGTGAACTTAATCACTTCAGCAAATTGAAACCACTCGCTCTGCAGTATTTTTACAGGGGTATAGCATATGACCTCAGTCTATGTGGACTGACCTCCTCGTTTCAAAGGACTCAGGGACTAAAGAAAAAACACACTAATGCTGTTTTGCGTGTTCCATATTAGGTTGGAATTTCGAGCTTGCTTATTCTGCTTGCTGGGTGATTTATAACAACAAAGTTGTAATCTTCTCTGAGTTGACATTTAGAGGATGTGGTAAAAGTTGTGTCTTCGGCATGAATGCATTTTTATAATCGGTTGGATTTGCCACCTTTTGAAGGCCTTTTGGCCCTGTAGTAAAATTTCTGACCCTGATTACTGGTTTTCAACTCTGGCTCCTGTCAGACAGGGGAGAAGGGTCAACAGCCTTCAGCACAATAAGCTCGCAAGACCACAAATGATCTGACATGGTGTTGGAATGCTATGGTATTGATTCTTGGTTTCAATGGGGGGTGAGGGGGGTGAAGTCAACTATGCTTATTCTAGAAGTTTTCTGAGAAAATCTTATGCAGCTATAGGTGTGAAACACACAGGAACACAGAAAAGCAAACAAACCCCTCTGTCAGATGCACAACTAACAGGTTACCAGCTAGCACATGTTTACCTGTTTCTGTTCTTTTGTTCTTTATCCGAGAGCTCAGAGCTGGGATGTCAGAGATATTGAAGGACTTACACAACAGCTCACTATGATCTGCCTTCACTCAGACCTTGTCATGTCATAATGTTTTTGCACAAAAAAGACATACATGTACATTCAACATGCTACTCCTCAAGTGCTGGAATCTCAGGACACATAAGGGGCTCCCCTGTAAAATACACAATGAAATCCCCAACTGTCTTTTCCGCCCCCTTCCTAATCATAAACAGGCATTCACGTAGCACGGGCACTGCACCCTTAATACCTCTTTAAATAATAAGTATTTAGCCTTGATTTACAGGAGCAGTAAAACTCTTCAAAGTGCAGCATAATCTTTCATTAGGGATCCCGTGGACGATGTCAGCCATATCTGTTCTTCATTATCTTTAATCACACAGTGTTTTACCTGCTCATTTTATTGCAACAGAGATCATAAAATCAGTCTTGTTAAAAGAGAAAAAAAATGAACTTTTTATATTATCTTGTTAACACAACCAAACAAAAAATCTGTGAATATTATATATTTAGCTTATCTTGGACTTAGCTCGGACGGGTGGATCATTTTCATTATAGCTTCAATTTATTTTGCTCATTCTTCCTCTTCATTGATCTCATTTCTCCCTTCTACTGAATGAGAGTTGAAGTAAACCATGACAGAAGGTTCCTTCACACATCCATAAGACATTATAATTCAGGTATATTAAAATAGGTGAGGAAGAGTGATGATAAGCAAAGTAAAACTTTTTAACACAGCCCAATAACTGACATATCACTCAGGCTCTCTTTGCATTAGCTTTTCAATATCCTCACCAATGAACCATGGTATTAATGTAACAATGTGAGCCCACTGACTGGGTTCTGTCCAGGAACTGGATTGGCTGCATTCACAGTCCGACCAATAACACTGACCACTGCCTGATATGGGGGTTGGAGATCTCCACCAAGGTATTTGACCCACATGAACTTTGACCCTTAGATGATTGAAGTGGTGGCTTTTCCTGCTCCAGTGCTCCAGCCTAGAGACAAGGTGACGATTCCTGTAGGAGCTCTCTGGTTGCAAAACCTTAGAGAGAAGGTAGAAACACAGGGTGGAGCAGGCGCCAGGCTTTGTTGCAGGCGTTGTTGTAATCTGTCTGCTGGGTTTAGGCCTAAAGACATGTTGAGCAGTCATGAGAGGAGACTGCGACCTTGAGTGGTCTCAGTTTGTGTTACTTTGGCTTTGTTGCTCCGGGGCAACGTCTTAGTCATGTAAGCTGGATACGTCACTTAGATGATTTTGAGAAACATCTAAGTGATGTTGCTCAAAACGGTACATATAATGAATTACTTCATTATATGTATCGTACCTGTGCAAATTTTTGTCTTAGTAATACTATTAGGCAAAATACACCAATAAAATTTCTACTATATAGTCCATTCATGTGGATATTTTTTCAAATAAACACTTACAACCAGATCATGTCCATTTTTAGCACAAATCCAGCCAGGTGTTATGTTGCACTTCTGCTAATCTAATAATCTCTCTTAGTTTTCACCTTGTCCATGCCTGAAGGTCAAACAAATTTTCTCTCTTTAGTGGTCTCAAATGTTGCCGTGCTGCTCTCAGGGTCATCCCTACTAATCCCCAGTTACTCAAGTCCTGGTGGATTTCCCCCATGGGCAGGTGAAATTGGATCCCCAAACCCTGAAGCTGGGCCAAGATGTTCGCAGAGATAAACATCCCAAGCCGACTCCCAGTCAAGGGTCTTAGGCAAGAATTCAGAAATACATCATCACAAATCCATTAAGAGCAGCCCACTGCTTTAACCGGAAAGCCTAGCAGGAGCCACTAGACCCAGCAGCTCCAACCTCAGGAGCCACGCTCATATGTTGAGTCCTGACCCAGTGCAAATATATTCTTCATGACCGTCCCTCACATCAAACCAACTCTCTTTTCAGTAACAGCCTTGGGTTTATGAGATTGCTCTTGTTCTCGCATGGTGCCTGTGGCCTGGCCAACTGCACAACGCCTGTACGGGAGGCAGGCGGTGACTGTAAGGATCCAGGCGCTTGCTTTAACAGCCTCTGCTGAATGCCTGCAGACTCCTCTATTGTTTGTGGTGCAGCATTGTTTGTGCAGCTCAAAAACAACACTTGTGTACACTAACCATAAGTGGGAGATTTATCTCATCATCCGTCTATATCTCTCCCACATATAAGCCACAGGACTGCCTTCTTTTCACCAGAGGTATTGTGTTTGTAACTGCAAGTGTCGCCCCACATGTATTTGGCTAGGCCTTGTGTCTACTGAGCGTCAAGGCCACTGTACCCTTCAATTAAGACAGCTTTTAGTGGGAGTCTGTAAAACCATGAATGTGAAACAAATAGCACAAGCCAGAAACGTTTCTAAAAAAAAACTTACGACCGGGTTATAGTGTACATTTATGAACATTACTAAGAATTTCTTTAAATTATCTGTAGTGTGTGTAGTTTAGCCTTTTCAACAACAAAAAAAACTTTAGCCTTTTATTAATAAATTGTTTAGATTTTATGTGTAATGTGTTTTGTTCACATAAAATGATATGCAGGTTTACTGTATTTTCCTTTTATTCAGACTTCAATCAATAAAACTTTCTTTGAAGGGCCTTTTCCTTACAAGTGAGTGTAACAGAAAGTGCCTTGCTCAAGTTAAAAAAGACAGGCATTGCTACTACTTATAATAATACTATTAGAAAAAATTTGAACAGAGGAACTTGGTTAATATTGTAAATTCCAATTAATACCATGCGGATTAAGTCTAACCAAGCAACTTTAAAGTAATTTCGTACCAATATACGATTACCTTTAGACAACTGATGTACAGTACATAATTAATTCAGCATTTGCATGTGTATCCATTATTGATCGCTTTCAAAATAAGTGAAACATGAGTCAACCTGAATATTATAAGCTGGTCTGCAGGTTCTTTCATTCTCCAGTGCACAGACATATAAATTCAGGATAATCAGGACAGAAGAGATACCATTCTCAATACAAACTACACCCCAACCCCTTGTGCGATCAATCAGTGCATGCCTGATGCTGGGAGAGGCGTGCATGGGGCATAAATCCATATATATATATATATATATATATATATATATATATATATATATATATATTCTCCTATCTTTCTGTTGTTCATATCATCTTTGAAAAACTTTCCCCCCCTCATCTTTATTGTATCCATGACCACATGAGCCCAATGCAAACTGGCTGATTAAACTTGCAAGACACAACAGTACTTCGAGATTATACAAACTGCTAAAAATAAATCCTAGCAAAGATAGATTAGCTAATTACATTACCTCATCGCTTCATAAGAACACATAAATGGTTTCTGTTTTGATGCAATTCAAGACAAGCAAACATCTCACAAAGAGACACTTCCACGACATATTTCATTTGCAGCCTGTTTTCGTTTACCAAATGAGGAAAAATCAATGGCACAGATAAGCTGCCCCTGTGCCCTCAATGTGTGACAGTGAGCCCATATGGACACAGCAAGGTGCTGTGCTAAAAAAAAAATGGTGTTCAGGAAAAGATTCAGTGTCAATCAAAAGACTCCACAGAGAGAAGTGATGTTTGGCAACTAGTTATAATTCCTCCCACAAGATTCTCAATTATTTGGACTTTAGATTTTACATTTGTGCTTCAGATTGGGAACAGAGATCTGGCCTAAGAGAGTAGAATAAGAATTTCCTGATAGCAGCTGTAAGTAAGTGAGCATAAAGATTTCCAACTTTAGGTCAAACATCTCAAAAACAACTGACAAAGATAAAGTGTATGGAATGATGTAGAATTTCTACATCCATTACATACATTCTGATCCATGATAGTCCACACTTAGGGGGCTGTGTGCAATATGTTCTCTATTACATATACCAGGTGATTTCAGGCTGTCTCCCTCAGAACATGATCTCCTCCAGGCCAGGGCCCTCGTCTTGTTAAAGCACTACGGACCCGGCGTGGATTGAGTTTAAAAGTAATAAAAGAAGTGGACCTGGCCGCTAGGCGAAAAAAAACACTATCAGATTCCGAAGAGCAACTTTCTTTTCATGTACAGGCTGCATTCAATGAAGCGTTAAATTCAACAAATCCATGGTTGTGATCCACCAGAATCTGAGTGAGGGTTACTTCAATTTGTACCAAACGATCTCCACATGATCAAAGTGCGGCAGGCTCTCCCCAGCATACTGCTTAAATTAGACTAACACCAAAGTCTTTGGCTCTGGGACGGTTTTTGGAATGTCTTACCAGCAAAGAAATTCCTTCACACATATGGTTTCAATAGGCCCAAGATGCCAGTTTCACATCTCTAATGGGCTGACAGGGAACTTTGGTGCTAAGACTCCGACTCTCAAAAGTTCTGGGGCTGTCACCCAAGCTCAATTTTGTCCTTGTTTTCTACACTCCTCCTTCATCTCATATTTTTAGGTTCTGAAGAGAGGTGATTGTGCACTTGAGGGAAAGTGGTGCTGCCTCACCCTCCCTGCTGCAAACAGTATTTCACAGTGTGAGAGTTTTAAGTCCGAGAGTCTGTATCAATCACAGTCTAGATGTTACTGAACTGCAGGGCCTTACAAAACTGGTTTTACTTCTTGAACTTTTGCACATTTTTGACATTACATCTGGAAACTTTATGTGATTTACCAACACACAGTAGTGCATAAATGTGGAGTGGGAGGAAAATAATACATGTTTTCCAAAAGCTTTGAAAGATAAAAATCTTTAAAAAAGTGTGATGTACATTTGTATTCAGCCCATGAGTCTGCACAGTGTAGAACCATTTTTGTCTACTTTGACAACTGCAAGTCTTTTTTGGTATGTCTCTTCCAGCTTTGCACATTTGGAGAGTAAAATATTTGCCATGTTGTCCTTACAAGATAACTAAGTTCATTTGGATTGAATGGAGAGTATGAGTATAAACATAATATTTTTAGTTGCACAGGTTCTCAGTGATAACTATTCCCATAATTTGATGAGGATATTCTAACATGAATATTCATTGATCTAAACCAGGGGTATCAAACTCATCAGAAGCTATGTTTGACACATGTGAACTAAACTATTGAACAGAGATTTTAGTTTCAAATCTCTTAAAGTCTAACTGCCTTTATTTCAGAATTCGGTGGATCCATTTTTTCCTTCAACACAGGTTAGCTTCCCTGTCCCTGATCCCCATAGCATGATGCTGCCACTGTAGTGTTTCACATTGGGGATAGTGTGTTCAGGTTGAGGTGCAGTGTTAGTTTTCTCTGCTTCCTGTTGTACCATGAGCCTTTTGGCTGTTTCTTTCTTTAATCTTCTTTCTAAAAAGAAAAAAAAAACTTACAATATTCCATAGAAAACTTACTGGTAGCACAGACTTTTTTTTTTAATTATTTTTTTGTGTTTACCAGTACATGAATATGCATATAATTTCTATAAGCATATGACCAGCGTTTATATTAGCCACAGTGGACAGAAGGCCTTCTTTTCTCCAGTTCTTTATGTACATCTGTGGGGCATGTGGAGCACAGAAAACATGCAAACACACCAGCTGGAGAAAACAAGGGTGCAGTTCTCGTGTGCCTGTTGGAAGTCACGCACTCTCTCGGCATGTTGTAAAATTCTCTCTGATAGCAGTGTTACAACCCGACAGGCCGTGCATAGCAGGTTGCTGTTTTATTGTCACTAAAGTTGGAGATATCACACCTTACTCATGATGGTGACTTGTTTGGATGAATGGATGTCACAGGAATTATAGATATAAAAGGAATTACACATACACACACATGCAGCCCCAGATATTTCAGATTTCACAGCTGAATTGACTTAGGACTCTCTGGAGAGTTCAAAATGTGACATTTTCACTCTGCTTCTGTACTTTTGTTCCAACAGGCAGAAAAAAAAAATCTGAAAAGTAGAAGCAGCAGGGGGTTGGTAGGTGGGTTATGGGTTGGGGGCGCTTCTCCAGGAGCAAAGTCAGATTTCTCAGCTCTATTTCTGTTCCAGTGCAATTAGTCTGTTCCCAGAAGACAAGCCTAAGCAAAGGCAATACATGAATATATACTTGGTTGCACGTCATTTCATGAGTTATATAGTTTGGTGGGAGCTCTAAATGTGTATATCTTTTGTCTTTGTTAGAAAATCTGCTTCATGTTCAACTTTCATTTATTTATTTTATTTAGCCATGTCTGTCATCAAAATTTGTAATGTTACTCTTTGGATTTGTAAATGTGCCAACTGAAATGGCAAAACACACAAAGTAGTTAATACAGACTGTATTAACTACAATTCCATCTTTTATATGACCTTTGTTTAGTTAAAATTTTCCTATAGGCTACATCAGAATTTGCTCACACTTGGAACATAATGTATGCTTATGAGGCAGACCAGCTGTGTGTGCAGCACATGAACAGTGGGAAGAAAACATCTGTACACTACTGTTAAGATGCCAGGTTTTTGTGGTGTGAGACATGTGATCAAGATAAATCATTTCAAGCTTTTTACATCTTTTGTATGACCTATAAGTGTGCATTCTCCTAAACTTGAACTTGAAGCACCTATTTTTTGTTGCAGCTCTAAGACTTTGTAGGTAGAAGTCCAACACCACGACCCATCATGACTAGACAATATTTGCCCAGTGTTGCAAAAGAATCTCCAAATCTTTCTGACTGCAACAGCAACTCCTGTCCGCTGCCCTCTTCAGATCACTCCACACATTTTGAATCAGATTTTGGCCTGAGTTCTGGGTGGACCATTCCAAAACTTTTATCTTCTTCTAGTGAAGTCAGTCTCCTGACAATTTGAACATTTGCTTTTTGGGTTGTTTTGGCGCTGAAAAATCCTTTTCATCTTCAGCTGGAGCCTAACAGGTTTTGCTCTAGAATTAACTCGTTCATAATTTTCCTACACATTAACCCATGATACTCCCTGCACAATGCTTCACCGTGAGTATTGTGCTCTTTTTGGTGATCTAAAGTTCTGTTTTTGCACCACACATACCTTTAGGAGACATAGCCAAACGGCTAAATCTTGATTTTATCAAAACTTCAAGTATTTTTCCAGAGACATTTTAAGTGGACTTTTGAAGAAAACCTACAGAAATCATTTTAAAAAGTCCCAAAGTGTTCAACTAGAACATAAAAATTTTTATTTCGATAAAGGACACCTTAAATAATTAAAATCTGAAGTAGCTATGAAATGAGCTCTAACATTTTTACATCAAAAACTATAGACTGATTATACCTGCTGTATGCTGCTTATTTTCCTGCAATGTCTTTCTCTAAAACCTAAATTCATCTTTGTTTTATTGTCTGTCAAGCTCATGTCATAACTCAACCTTAACTGTACAATAATTTCTGTAAAATATTAGTTCTAAAAGATGTTTCAGGATTTACCTTTATTCTTCAAAGTGTTCTTCAAATTTGATGTCGGAAATGCAGAAGAATAACAAAGCACATTACTTGTTTATTTAATGACCCTAAACATCAACATCAACTCAATGTTTAAAATGTAAATTTAAACAGCAAGTCATTAAGACATATTTCTATTCATCACTCTCACAATGTAAATCCTTGTCTCCATCTTCAAATGGCATGTGTTCCAGCTGAAAGTAATTGTTAGCTGCAGTAATTTATGCATAAAGTGGCTCTTGTCAGGTGGCAACAAAGAAACTTTGATAAATGTCCCTTAATTTATTGTAACGTGTGTTAAAATCAAAGTGAAACATTTACAGGCTGTGCACTGAGTCAGGCCAGAGGAAGGGCCTCTCCGTGTTAAAAATAAGGTTTTCTCCAAAGTTAGGTCCTTGTCTTTGGAAACTTTGGCTCCCACCTCCTCTCAGGCCCTCGGGGTTAATCAGAGGCATAAAGGTTACGATGTAAGGCTGGTGACTAACGACAATATGATGTGCACGGAAATGGCGTGACAGTTTGCAGCCATTAACCTGGGAGTACGACTTTTTTTTCTTTTTTTTAAGGAAGACAGGTCAGATTTAACACAACACAGGATGAGGTATATTTTTGTCCAAGTACACACTGTTTTCAGTTCTGACACGCTTGTCCACTAAAAGAAACATCCTTCAATTTATGTTCCATGCGAAGTCTCAAACAGGACCTCATAAATTCAAAACATGAAACATTCAGCAAGCTTTCAGCCATGTGTTAAAGCCTTACCTATTTATTTGCGAGGTTTGAATTGGAGAAGTAAATTTCAGACAGGTTGCAACTGTGTTGTCACAGGCACAATCAATTTCACTCCCTCTTTTCATGTGTTGACTCTGCATGACTTGTTCATGGGCAACTTCTTGAGAAATGCACACCCACTTGAAAAGAGAGAAAAACTGGCTAACACGCCGATTCACTGGCTGACCTGTGACGCGACCTCTTGCCTGTTTGCTGACATTTTCGCAATGGAGGCACTTGAACAAAAAAAAAGAAAATGGGGGAGGAGAAGGAAGAAGACAGGAGTAAGAAGCGAAGAGGGGAGAGAAAGGGAGAATGCCTCTTTCTGATGGATGAGGTCTTCTCCTGTTACATTTGGAGAGAACACAGCTGTGAAGAACTGTTAAGTACACGCAAACAAGCCGTCTGCTTCAGACAAGCCTGCCGGGCACCCGGCCCCACATCCCACTTGTACAGCTCTGACACATGATCACAGCCAGACAATACATGTGGGAGCTGAGCGCGCTCCACTAAAAAGTGAGAAATATTTTCAACTAGAACAAAAAAACAATCCACCCTCAATACCACTGGGACCCCTCTTGGTATTAATTCATCTTGTTTCTCTTTGTGTTGTGCTGGTTTGTGTGCTGCCGGGGAGAGGGAAGACTGAAAGGAGAGAAAGAGGTTTTGGTGGTTTAGAGACTAGGAAATGGGTAAGGAATGGGGAGAAATGTAAAGAACATCTGCTACCGTGACATTGTCACACTTTGCTTAATGTGTTTTGAATAGGCACGGCTGTCCCGACTTGTGTGGAGGGAAATCTTTCTGATCCATATGCTGATTAGGGGGATTAATGTTGAATTCTTTTCTTAAGTGATCCACAGTATCACTGTGTATGTTGCTCTTTTATTAGACCGGACTAATGGTGAAACATAGAACCTTGCAACAGAATCCAAACTCCCTATGCTTGATATAAATCGCTTCATTACAATCACAAACAAGAATGTATTTTATAGGGATTCTATTTTATTAATCGGAGTAGTGTTGTAAAGTTGAAGGAAAACGAGACATACACTTTTTTTTTCTTTTGCAGGGAACCCCAAAATGTTTCTTGCATTTGTATTAAGTGCTTTTTGTTCTGACATACCCAAATCATTTCCACTGCAACTAATATAATTAAGAAGTAAATCAGTTTGGAAACATAGTCTGCCTGTGTGCCAATTTAAATCAGTATAAATGCAGCTGTTCTGTGAAGTCAGAGCTCTGCTAAAGTACCTGAATGGACAAACAGCATCCTGAAGATCTACAAATGCACCAGGCAGGTGAGAGATAAAGTTTTGGAAAGGTTTAAAGTGGGCTTTGACTCATGATATAATCTTCCAAGCTTAGAATATTCTGAATTCTTAATTCTAAATGTAGGTCTCTGTTTTATCACATGCTGTCCAGATGAGATACTGCTTTGTTACTATGCTCTACCAAAGTTTGGGCCCAATAAGCTGCAACTCTATTGGATACATGTGACTATCATTCCTGCTGTGACCAAACAAGGGGCCACATTAGTCAATCTGATCCTCTCTGAGGAACTTGAAGTGATGTGATCTTGATAACTGTGGCAAACCACTAATAAGCTGACAAAGTTTCTTAAACTTTTGCACACTTCAGCCAACAGATACTGTAAAGTGGTTTGGGTCAGTGGCCTATTGTACTACTGCAAACATGTGGAGCTGTGCTCGGCTGAGTCATGCTTGTGATTCAAAGGATAATGGAGGTGGTTTGCTGACAGATGGATGTTGTGGTGAAATCTAAATCCCTAGGACAAACCCTGTGCTCTGTCAGATTCTTTGGTAATAATCTCTAAGTGTTTGTGAGAGAAACTCAAAACAGTTTGGATAATGGGATTGTGGCTTCTGTGCCTGGGCATTATAAGTACTGCCTGGGCAGTGTTCAGCAGTGACACAGCTGGTTTTGTTTTGGGCCATTCTTTCAGTCATTCTGTGGTGTGAAATTTTAAGGATTTCTGTCACATAAGCTACCACTGTTAACAACACAGCTACAGTTACAAATGAATAACAAAACAGTTGTGCAAACGGGTAGATGTAACAGAAGGGAGGTGCGGCGATCTTTAAAAGTGCAAGTTCTGCATACTAACAAAAAGTGGTCATGTGACGAATAAGTTGAAAATCAGGAGTCATCGTGTTGATTATTGGGAAAATAATATTTCTTATTTCACACAAAAAATAAACCTACAAATATGAATGTTGAGCTCTCATATAACAAGCTTAATTCAGTCAAAAAATAACTTCAGACAAATCAGCTGACTGTACAAATTAAACATTGGTGACTTAAAGAAAATTATGCAGAAGGGTGTATATACTGGCTGATTGGACCATTTACCCAAACAAGGGGTAACTAAACACAATATAACCACAAACTTCAAAAGAAACCAGACAGTTCAGTTTGTCAATCAATCAATCAATCAAATTTTATTTGTATAGCACATTTCAGCAACAAGACATTTCAAAGTGCTTTACATCATTACAAACACAGAAACACAATGCAACATAGAATCAATAATCAAAACAAAGCATTAAGTCAAGTTCCATCAATAAATTTGTAATTAATTACATTTCAAATACAATTCTAAACAGGTGGGTTTTTAGTTGAGATATAAAAGAAGTCAGTGTTTCAGCTGTTTTACAGTTTTCTGGAAGTTTGCTCCAGATTTGTGGTGCATAGATGCTGAAAGCTGCTTCTCCTCGTTTGGTTCTGGTTCTGGGGATGCAGAGCAGACCAGAACCGGAAGACCTGAGAGGTCTGGAAGGTTAATACAACAACAGCAGATCTTTAATGTATTGTGGTGCTAAGCCGTTCAGTGATTTATAAACTAACAACAGTATTTTAAAGTCTATTCTTTGAGCTACAGGGAGCCAATGTAGGGACTTTAAAACTGGTGTTATGTGCTCTATCTTCCTGGTTTTAGTGAGAACGCGAGCAGCAGCATTCTGGATCAGCTGCAGCTGTTTGATTGATTTGTTGGACAGACCTGTGAAGACGCTGTTGCAATAATCAATACGACTGAAGATGAATGCATGGATGAGTTTCTCTAGATCTGGCTGAGACATTAGTCCTTTAATCCTGTAAATGTTCTTCAGGTGATAGAAGGGCGACTTTTGCCAATGGACTAATCCTATAAATGAAAACTCAAAAATACAAAAAAAAAAAAATCTATCCACTTTCCCCTCTTAAGCAACAACAGGTGATGCAATCCAATTAATTCTCCCTACATTTAGTTACTGTCGGCCTTGGTCGCCATATTTTGTTTGGCCAAGCTCATGGAGAACTAAAGAGGCTAAAGAACAGTCAGCTGTGGTCAAAATGAAATGTGCTTGCTTACAAATAGAAACAATGCATTCCAAACTCACAATAGGTTTATATTTCAAAATAATCAGTCATTAATCTGTACATTTATTCTTGTAACCAGCATTTATTCTTGCTGGTTACTGCTGTTAATGTGGCCATGAATGTGGCCAACACAGGAAATATTTTGAACACACCAATATTATTTACTGATATACCTTTGGAGCAAATTGTGGTTTCCATGTGAGTGGCTTTATGGAAAAAAAGTTACATTTAAGCTGAAAAGAGCAGGTTTTGAAAGAAAAAACATCAATAAAAATGTTTACACCTTAGACAGTTTAGACTTCAGGGGCAAAGGCGACCCTCCTTTGCCCCTGTGTCTCTGCTGTGAACACTTGTGGTATCTTCTGGACCTGGATTTTTGCAGGTCTATGCAAACAAACAAAGCAACGTTAGCTGCACACATCACGATAGAGCTGGATGGAGCTACAGGCCTCTCTAATAGATGAGGGCATGGACAGTAAGGACAAGCCACTGTCAACAGCTCCATGTCCAGGTCGCAGGATACACTATTGTTGAGTATCTCCATTTATCACAAGACCTGGGTTAAAGAGCAACCCCACTTCCTGTATCCCAGCACTTCATACTCAGCTGAGCTGTTCTGCAGGACCATCACAAACAAAGGCAACCTTTGCACAGAATAGACTGGGTCTGCAAAAAGAAAATAAACACACAGATGAATAACTTGTAAGGGTGAGAAGGTTTGGGGTGTACGTGGGGGTAGGGGGGCGCAAATACTGCAGGAAATATATTTATATCAATAGGCCCTGCTGTTATTTTCCACTCTGCTGAGTGCTAACAGTAGCTACGTGCGGCTGTAGCTGCCGCCTGAGGGGATAGGGTGTTGAAGGAAATCCAGGTGAAGCATCACCCCGGCTCTCATGGCGTCACACTGCTCGTTGCCTGCTGATATGACACAAAGTACAGCCCACTTGGCACTACTTATGTAGCTACACAGACTATTGAGAAGTTTTGTTTTTTAGTTTTTCCATGGAAACCAAAAAAGGTGGCTTTAAAGAGTTGGCACACAAATTACAGCATTTTATGCAATTTTATTTTATATGGAGAGTCAAATCTTCCCACTAGAAAGCCACATTTCACATGAGAACAACTGTTACTAAGCAAAAAATAAACATTTCATCACAGTCTCACATATGTAAAGTCTCACACAAACTCCAGCTCACAGTACATGTGATTTCAGTTTCTAAGGGACCTTTTGGGTATTTTGACCACAGCAAGGTGTTCAAATCTTATTTTAACTGAGCACTCCAAATCTGACTAACAATTTTATTAAATTTCTTTATCAGACTATGCTGTAACAACTTTGAAAGAATCTGTTCCACTTTTAGACTTCCGTACGGCTTCGAGGCGATTCTGGTCCACCATCCGGCGTCTCGGGGGGGGGAAGCGGTGCAGCACCAACACTGTGTATAGTGGGGATGGTGTGCTGCTGACTTCTACTCGGGACGTTGTGGGCCGGTGGGCAGAGTACTTCGAAGACCTCCTCAATCCCACCAACATGCCTTCCACTGAGGAAGCGGAGCCTGGGGACTCTGAGTTGGGCTCTCCAATCTCTGGGGACGAGGTCACCGAGGTGGTTAAAAAGCTCCTCGGTGGCAGGGCCCCGGGGGTGGATGAGATCCGCCCGGAGTTCCTTAAGGCTCTGGATGTTGTGGGGTTGTGTTGGTTGACGCGACTCTGCAATGTCGCATGGACATCGGGGGCAGTTCCCCTGGATTGGCAGACTGGGGTGGTGGTCCCCCTGTTCAAAAAGGGGGACCGGAGGGTGTGCTCCAATTATAGAGGGGTCACACTCTTAAGCCTCCCTGGCAAGGTCTATTCAGGGGTCCTGGAGAGGAGGGTCCGTCGGATTGTCGAACCTCGGATTCAGGAAGAGCAGTGTGGTTTTCATCCTGGTCGTGGAACACTGGACCAGCTCTACACCCTCGGCAGGGTCCTGGAGGGTGCATGGGAGTTCGCCCAACCAGTCTACATGTGTTTTGTGGACTTGGAGAAGGCGTTCGACCGTGTCCCTCAGGGAGCCCTGTGGGGGGTTCTCCGGGAGTATGGGGTACCGGGCCCTTTGATACGGGCTGTCAGGTCCCTGTATGACCGGTGTCAGAGTCTGGTCCGCATTGCCGGCAGTAAGTCGGGCTCGTTTCCGGTGAGAGTTGGACTCCGCCAGGGCTGCCCTTTGTCACCGATTCTGTTCATCACTTTCATGGACAGAATTTCTAGGCGCAGCCAAGGTGTTGAGGGGATCCGATTTGGTGGCCTTAGGATCTCATCTCTGCTTTTCGCAGACGATGTGGTCCTTTTGGCTTCATCAGATCGTGATCTGCAGCTCTCGCTGGAGCGGTTCGCAGCCGAGTGTGAAGCGGCCGGGATGGGGATCAGTGCCTCCAAATCCGAGGCCATGGTCTTGAGCCGGAAAAGGGTAGAGTGCCTTCTCCGGGTCAGGGGGGGTGTCCTGCCCCAAGTGGAGGAGTTTAAGTATCTCGGGATCTTGTTCACGAATGGGGGAAGAAGGGAGCGGGAGATCGACAGGCGGATTGGCGCAGCGTCTGCTGTCAAGCGGGCGCTGTACCGGTCCGTCGTGGTGAAGAGAGAGCTGAGCCAAAAAGCGAAGCTCTCGATTTACCGGTCGATCTACGTTCCCACCCTCATCTATGGTCATGAGCTTTGGGTCATGACCGAAAGAACGAGATCGCGGATACAAGCGGCCGAAATGGGTTTTCTCCGTAGGGTGGCTGGGCTCTCCCTTAGAGATAGGGTGAGAAGCTCAGTCATCCGGGAGGGACTCAGAGTAGAGCCGCTGCTCCTTCACATCGAGAGGAGCCAGTTGAGGTGGCTCGGGCATCTGGTCAGGATGCCTCCTGGACGCCTCCCTGGTGAGGTGTTCCGGGCACGTCCCACCGGGAGGAGGCCTCGGGGAAGACCCAGGACACGCTGGAGGGACTATGTCTCTCGGCTGGCCTGGGAACGCCTCGGGATTCCCCCGGAGGAGCTAGAAGAAGTGGCTGGGGAGAGGGAAGTCTGGGCCTCCCTTCTGAAGCTGCTACCCCCGCGACCCGACCTCGGATAAGCGGAAGAAGATGGATGGATGGATGGATGGATGGATGTTCCACTTTTAATTTCTTTGGTACCTTAAAGAAACACAGCAGAGGGCAATAATTTAATCTGCAGCGCTTTACAAGTTGATGTTCTTGTTTGTTACTTCCTCATTGCATGTGGCATTAGACCAGTGATTCTTAACCTTTTTTGAGGTACCGAACCCATCAGTTTCATATGCGCATTCACCGAACCCTTCTTTAGTGATAAATAAAAATTTTTTTTTTTCCAAATTCAAGACATAGGTATATGTTTTTTTGCTGGTGCACAAAATGAGCCGTGCATGAACGTCACCTTGCTCAAAGAACAAAACCATGAACTCACAGCAATTTACAGTATTACTTTATTCTGGCCCCCAAAAAATATTTCGGCCCCATAAAAGAATTTCAGCCCCCAAAATATTTTTTTACTATTTTACTAATTAAAAATAAATTTGGATTTTTTTCAAAGATTTAAAATTGTTTTAATAACTTAATTTCTTTTATTTTAAATTTAATTTGTTTTTTGTCGTTTTGAATCCACAAAATACTTTTTTGGGGCCAGAATAAAGTATTGCACAAATTACATACCTGCAAGACAGTGTGACCTCTGCTGTTGTTTTTGGGAGACCAGTTCAGAGAGGCGTGGCTTCACCTTGGCAAGTACATCTTCAGAGCAAAGTCTGTTCATTTTCTTCTTTTTGTGCTCGACATATTTAGTATGGATTAAAATATTAAGAAAGAATCCACGCGATGTACAACTACGACAGCCGCTGATACCGCGCGCACTAAATTCCCCGCACCACTGATTGGCCAAGCAATGCAACATGATCCTCTGCAGCAAGTGATGGCCAAGCGGGGCGTGTCATCACAACTTTACACAAGTGTGTCTTTACCTCCGCGGCAGAGGCTCCGCCGAACCCCTGAGACCGACTCATCGAACCCCTGGGGTTCGATCGAACCCAGGTTAAGAACCACTGCATTAGACAATGTAGCCCCTTTAAAAAAAAGTAGGTAATTATCCATAGGAACTTGGCTCCCTGGCTTCATTTAGAGCTGTGTACTTTAAAGCAGAACACTAGGAAATTGGAGAAAAAATGTAACTCTATCCCCTAGAGGAGTCCTACTCAACCTGGAAAAATAGTATGCTGCTGCATAAAAAGGCCCGTCACCAAGCTAGAGCAGCAAATGTTTCATCATTAATAGAGAACATGAATAATCCTAGGAAGATTTTTAGTACAGTTGCCAAACCTTACACAGAGTTATACATTAGCTCTGTTGAGCCATCCATTCTCCTACCTCTCAGCAGTAATGACTTTATGGGATTCTAAATAAATAAAATTGTTGGCATTCTCCTGAACATTATTACTTCATCCTCAGTAAGTGAGGCAGCACTGAATGTAACTGTAGAACCCTGATCGGTATTTCGACTGTTTTTATTCAATTGAACTATCTGAGCTATAAAACAGATTAGTTTAATCTAAAACTTCCACATACATGTTTGACCAAGTCAAAATAAAATTATTTAAAGAAGTGTTCCCTTTGTGTATTGACCCCATTTTATATGTGATTAATATATGCTTAGTAAAAAGACATGTACCACAGACCTTTAAGGTAGTTTTAGTTAAACCTTTACTTAAGAAAATGTATCTTTATCAATAAGACTTAATAAATTGCATACCTATGTCTAATCTTCCTTATCTAAAATCCTTGTGAAAATAGTTGCTAATCAAGTGTGCACCTTAACACTGATGACCTTGTTGAAGAGTTTTAGTCAGATTTAAGAGCTCATCGTGGAAATGAAACACCATTGGTATAAGTTACAAGTTATATTTTCATGGCTTCAGATAATAGACTTGTGTCTGTTCTTGTCTTATTAGATCTTACTGCAATGGAAACACTTTTTTTCATGTCATGAAAGTCTCGTGACAAACAGCCGAATGTAACTACTGGCAAAAATGATGACGAGACGACAGGAAGTAGGATAGTGATGTTTTGTTGTTGTTTTTATTGAACAATGTGCAACTGGCTCCACCATAGGTCTCACAGCATTGCACAGTTCATTAAAAGTTGTGTGTTATTTGAATGTGTTAAATCCATAGCCCTTCTGTAAAATCGGGGACTAAAATTTTCCAACATGCCGCATATGTAGCCGATCCCAAGTAAACACCTGAATAAGACACCGATGTCTCCTTTGATGATTGACACAGGATGAGCGCTAGCGGTGTGGCTGAATTATGAATATATTTCTTGAAACAGTTTACATCCACCGCTACCATGATTTTTAATAACTTATCATGTGAATCACTTTATTCACGTGTGATTTTAATTTAATTTAATTTTATTGTGACTTCAGATGACATGTTGCAAATTGGTGCTATTTAAATAAACTGAAGTGAATGGAATAAAATCTTTCTTTAGGAGAGATTCTGGAGCTAAAACCTAAAACATCCCTCAATAGAAAGTTATAGAAGTCATTCTGTAAATATGGGACTGGACGTATGTGAGGCTGATTCATTTATGAACATTAATAGAACATAGCTTAATAAAGGAACAACTGATTATATGTTCATAGTTCTCAAAATATTTTTTGCATCCCAAATATGTGTTTTTAGGCAATAAACACAATAAAGTTTGATTTCCTTTCACATCTCATTAGCTATCTTGTTTTCCTCTGTCACACAGCTCCAACTGACTTTTACTCCCTTCCGTTTGCTGTTTCTGCATCCAGGCATGATGATGTGTTTAGATGAGGCTGGTGTGGTGACATACTTCTATTTAGTATCATTATGGTTTTGATTTCATGTGACAACATTTTTTCCCTTCTCCCTTTAGTCACTTGAAAGAAAACAACAGTGCCCTCTCACTTGTTCTCCAGATATTAATTTGCCGTAATTTAATTTGGAAAACATCTCCAGCAAGTTTTCCTGGCACAACCTTTGAAGTGACAATATGAAATAATAAACCGTATTAAATATAAATCACAAGACGATGTCAGCGTAGCTGTGATTCTGATTTGATTTTAGGGGGAGAACACATGTGATTGCTCTCTTTTCCATTTCTCCCCCACCCTCCATCCCACTATTTCACCTTTAATTGAATGCGCTTCTGTTGTTGTTGCCAGCCACCCCCTCCACCCCCCACCTACTTCCTCAAGCACGTAATGCATGCAGTAAATAATTCAAATGAAATTAATTTTACAGCACCTTGTTTCCACTAAGCATGCCAACATCTGTTGTCAAGTCACAAGTTTACATTGTTGGTCATTACTTTCCACAATGAGCAAAATGTTTTATTAAAGCCCCGTGGGAGTTCCTTTTGGATCAGGCAGAGACGACAGGGCTACTGACTGAACCCTCCCTGAACTCTGACAATCAAAAATTGGTAGAAGCACTTTTGGGCCTTGATTACTGTCTCAGCTCCCCAAACAGCCTAGGACTTAATGTGATTAAGGTACAGGACGACCTCAGTCCTTCAGGAAAATCGCTGATCACAATGAAACAGCTATGCTGACTTTTGAAGTGACGTAGTGCTTTTGTTCAGCTCAACTGAGTAAATCTCACCTTACTGTTTTAGAAGATTTGATTGTTACATTGTGATAGTACACCATGGCTTCTAAGTCTGTTAATTTTAATTACCACAAAGGCCAACAAAAAAAAATGATGTGATAATGAAGACATTGAAGTGTTAACAGGTTTTGTGTTCTGCAGATGTAGACACATATCTTGTTGTCCCCAAAAGTTTTGGGCCTTCTTTCTTACCACCATTTTACAGGGACATGTTCAGTTATCATATCGAGTCTTAAAGTATTTCCTCCCTGTCTTTAAAAAAAAACAAAAAAACTTGGTTTGCTAGGTTGAACCTTTCGGGAGATTAAATACACCTGGCAAACACAATTATTTTTGATTTTATATTTTTAATGGAAAGTCGAGTTCAACAAGAGACACAAAGACAGATATTATGGAAATCTTTGGAAACAAATGCTACTTCAAGTCAGTGTCACTGAAAGCTAAACTGCTGGCAATAATATTTTTTGTAAGATTTTCTGGCAGTTCACACTCAGAGGAAATTAGATTTTTACTCCTGCATTTGTTATTTTAAGCAGCCCTTGGTGATGGTGGAGCCTAATTTGCAATAAAAGTTTCAAAATTACAACCTTAACTTGATCATTGTCTTTTACTTCCTTTGATTTGACTCAATAATTAATCATTCCTTTTGTTATATTCAGAAATTAACGAAAAAAATAAGTTCAATTGCATTGAAATGATATAGGAGCAACCAAACTGAGGTAAAAGTTATCCAGAGACAGATTTAATATATAGTAATTGTTAAAAAAAACAACAACAAAAAAACACTGTCTGCTTTCAGTGAGCTGCCTCAAACACCTTTCAAAGTAGGTGATTTGTTGGGATGTTTAAATTGCTAAAGACTAGTCCTATAAAGCTGCTGGTTGATCTTTGTCTGAGCAGGCCATGTCACAAACACTGACAGGGAGCACCACTAATCAATACAACACCTGATTTAATGTTCTTCTGCTGAAGGAAATCACAGAAAGTGGTACTCTGACACCTAGAACACCAGAAGCCCTAGAGTCGTCTGAGTATGGGTTGGGACTGAATTGGGAGTCTGGACATTGAGAATTAAAATCCTAGAATTGACAGAGGGTCCGTTTTTATTTTTATTATGACTGTAGCCATAAAACCAGACTTCTTTCTATTGTCAACATCACCAATAAATCATTAGTTCTAGTATTGAGCAAAATAAGAAAACACCATTTCATTCCCAATTGAGAAAATAACAGTCAAAGATGTGTGTCTTTGCTTGGCAAAGAATCTGTTGGTCCACTTTTTTTATGTATTTGTGTTGTACTGGTTATCGTGTTTAATATTTAACATCTGGCATGACACATATAAGATTACATTTCTGATATTTTTCAGAGAAAATCGTGTGCATTCACATGCATGTGTTCACATTCCAGTGTGAACAGGGTTAAACCACACATCTCTTTTATTTGTGGTAGACACAGTTCAGGAAGTAGGCTGTTTGTTTGGACTGGTCTACATTTAAACAGCTTGCACTCACAGCCCTTCAAAGAACGGCACATTGTGTATTCATCAATTTTGGTACTCATGGGGAGAGAAAAAATAAGCAGACGGCTATACATAAATCATTAAGGCACAATGAAAAGCAAATAGAAACTATACAGAGATGCGTACACAGGCAGTCATCAGCTGTGGGATGAGTTGCAAATGTGGTCTGAAAACCTCAAAACCAACGCTTCAGTCGTGGTTGGATGAGTACGCCTGGAAAAAAGAGGATTTAAACACTAAATTCTCTAAAGGCAGCGGCTTTAACAGAGCAGAAGACCGAGGAGAGACAGGTTGTGGGTGTTTTGGAAGCAACTTTTCACTGAAGACTTGGCTGTAAAATGTGAAGGGACCGAAGACACACCCCTGAGGAGCACTGAAGTGATTCTCACCACCAAGGGGCCTTGGCAGTCCTGCTGTTTCTGTGCTCTTTCAGCCCCCAAGCAGGTGACAGTGAATTGTCCACGCTCTGGGCTTATGCCAGTAACAGATGTGCTTAGTCAAATGACTAATTGAAAACCTAAAACAAAATCAGCAGCTTGGCTATTTGGCCTGCATAATAACAGGCCTGTGCTGATAAAGAGAGCAGCAGAAAACACACACACCCCTCTCATCAGTAGCCCCATTAACAATCATGAGCAAAGATGAAAACAGCGTTTGGTTTATTCGGCAAATGAAAGCACATAACTAGATGAAGTCCCTAGAGTCCATTTCCAATTTTAATAATACATCAAGCCTAGCTGCAGCAAAAGCTGCTATGTCGGAAGCCAAAGCACACCACACTACTTACAGCTCAAGCATCGGAAGACAACTCCCAGAGCTAAGAATTTAGCAAATGCATAAAGGTACACAACATGATAGCTATTAGCTAAATTAAAAGAGCCATTACGAGAGTTGTGTGTGCAATCACTTGTCAGTTAAAGACTACAACCCGAAATTTTCCATTTCAGAAAGAAAATCTGCATGTTTGTTTCTTCCCTACCTCATCTCTTTTCTAATCTTCATCATAAATAGCATGCTGCCTGAGCTTGCCCTAAATTATGTGCATGAATAATGAAATAACGTCTAATTAAAAACTGTTGTTAAATATGCAAAAATTTAATGATAATGAGATTGTGCAATACCTTAGAGTAAAGCATGATATAAATTACTTAGAAATGCAACTTGGCTTGACCCAAACATTGCCTTCAGAAGGCTACGTCAAATATTTGGTCAGTGGCAGCAGTGGAGTGTGTTGACAGATGCAGTAACTCTGTCTGCCTCCTATTGTGTGCCTACATATGCATACATATGTCGGTGCAGTATGTGCAATCCATATATGTGTGTGTTTGTTTACATTAACATATGTGATGGGTATTAGAGGGAAGTTAAATATGTATGCAAATGCATCGATTGCCTGGATCAGTGATTCTGCCAAGGGAATACCAGTGAAAGCAACTTCTTGAAAAAAGAAAGAGCACAATAAGTAATCTAAAGAATAATTATGTTTGTGGTCATGATGAAATGTTGCAAAAATAAGAACAATAATGTAATTGCTATAATCAATACAAAGTAAACAATCAGAGACTCTAGACAGTGGACTTTAGACATTGTAAACTGGACCACTATTACTTATTATAGTAAAACAATGTCAAGCCACTTTGTAGTGTATTCTGAAATACTGATTGCAAATATTTGCAAGTGTTTATATATGTGTATATATGTTTATTCAATACGACAGCCAAGAAAATAGATCATCACACCACTCAAAAAGAAAAATCTTTTTTTCTGTCTTATTGTGTTTGCTTCACATCATCAGTCACAGCATTTCAGTTGTCCCCTGAATACGTTGTCTTCACAGCTATGTGGGATAATTCCTTTATGTTGCTTAAGCCAGTCAAATAAAAATAGAATTCCTCAACACATATTTACATCAAGTTTTGTAAAGGTGTGTCAGGTGTGTCTTGCTTGCTTGTGTCAGAAAGCAAGCAAATGACAGTTGGCAGATTCCAACAGACAAGAGCGAATCTATGAAGAAGGAATTAGCATGCGAAAAGAGAAAGTTTTAAGTTGGATCAATGTTGTTTAGGAAATGCAGTCGTGTCCAATCTGTCGTTTCCTTAGATGAAACTTTAATTTGCCTTTCAAGCAAAACATAAGCAAATAAATACCATCTGACATACTTGTAGACAAGTGTGGGTCTTATAGACTCTGATTTACAGAATTGATTAACACACACCTCTTTCATTATAGCTACCGTTATCTCATTCTTTTTCTATACTTTCTTAACTATCGCTAATTCGCATGACGAATGGTGCTTATCTCCATTGGTCAATGAGTAAAAGGCAGGTTACATCTTAGACAGGCACACAGTCCAACACAGGGCATGCATACACTTAGTCACACTAGAGGGGAAGCTAAAATCCTAAATTAACTTTACATGCATGTTTTAGTCTGTGGGAGGAAGCTCGTGTTACCCTAAAAAAGCCTCCGTATGAACGAGGTGAACATACAAACTTCACAAATAAAAGGCCTTGGACAAGATTCAAACCCTGGACCTTGTTACTGCAAGGCAAGATTGCAAACAGCAGCCCCACCATGCAGCCTTTCATAGTCAAAAGTTTATTGTATTAAGATGCATCACTGAATCATGTTTATGGAGATGAGAGTTGCAAGTCAATTGGCAGCAATAATATTCCTTAGCTTTATAAATTTACTTGACACATGCAGAATAGAGCTGTGTTTAATATTCAGCTAAATAAGACTTCACTCTGATTGAAAGGTTTTCACTGCACATTGTCAAACATGATTGCCCCATTCCGGGCCGGCCAGCACCGGGAACGATGTGCATATTTCACTTCCAGTCAATAGGCCTCCGCCGTGTTTATTAAAATTTTAACAGGACTCTGGGCTTCACAGATTCATCAGCTATTCAAAGCTACTGAACAAATCAGCTGTCAGCCCTCCTTGCATGTTTCTGCCACCCTCCGTGTCCCTGACCTTCCTGGCATGTGGAGTAAACCGCTGCTTCAAATGACTCTCCTTCAAGTCTTTATGGCCAAATAAATAGCAGCATGTGAGTCTAACTGTCATACATTATGATAAGGATTGCTTTTATGTTTAAACCATAAACAAATACTTCATTAAGAGGATGGAAATAAATCAAGTGACATTATGAGCGAAGCCAGCACACAATATATTGTGTAAGCCTGTACTTACAAATTTATTTTAAGAAGAAATGCCAGTAATATTATTTCTGTGAGGAGGAACCTGGTTCATAGGATGTAAAATTATAGGGTTCTAAATAAAATAAAATCTGGGAAACTGGGAACAGTCAACATGGCTGCTTGAATTACAAAAATAAAATTTATCCCTCTGTGTCCTACAGGACATATGCTGCATCATCACTTTAAAAATGTAAACTTTAACTGAGTTTTGGGTTGTTTTTCACAGTTACTACATTAATCTTCATGTTTCTCCACAAAACGTAAAAAAAAAAAAAAGCTTTAACAACAAAAACATTGAGCTCAAAATAAGTAAAACACCAAGAAGGTATTAAAGAGTGATGACGTTACGTTTGGAATGCCAAACTTGGCCGAAGTTTATACTTTGGATTGAAAATTCCTTACATCCACAAAGGAGTCCATATCATCCATAAATACCAGGCAGCTTGACCTAAAACCTAACAGCTTCAAATTAATTTGTTTGAATTAATTCAGTCCTTTATTGCAGAGATGAGTGTGTAAAAAAACTAAGCACATTATATTTTAAAATATGACTCAACATAATTTTACTAAACCAGCAGATGGAAACAATGTCCATTAAATCTAAAGTATTGCTAGACATCTGCAAAATGTACTTTTTACAAAGTGTATTATTAATATCATCAAAAATGACAGTTTATTTTAAGAAAAGAAAAAAAAAACTGCAGTTATTCATCATGAATTGTATTTCAAACCACCGGCTGTGTAACAAAGTAGCTAAAATCAAGTGTTGGTAGTAATCTTTATTAGTGGTAATCACAGAAAGAGCTACTAAGCTTGAGAAGCTCTTTCTATTCTTTTATTTTCATTTTCAAATGGTTCTCAGTTTTCCAAAAAAGGTGAAACAAGTAAAAGAATCTCTTTCTTTATCTGAAAATCTTTATGTTCAGAAATAACTTGGTCACTTTAATGGCCTGGCTGCTAATTACCTCATCGATTAATAGTAGCTGTATGTGTGTTTTCTCTTCTCTCAGCTATGGCTCATTTCTTACTTTGACGCTGAACTTAATTAGTTGTATCAAATTTGGTTTCATAGCTCTTCGTTTACAATAGGTGCATATGCAATATCCAGCTTCCATGTTTTTATCAGAGGACAGCCTTTTTTAGTTATCTTTTATTGTCTTCTCATGGTTGTTCTGGTGTCTTGGTTTTCCTTATCAAACGAGATAAACACACCACTGATGTGTGATAACTTGACACAACAATGTAGTGACGTCAAACAGGCAGATACAGAGTCAACTCTGAGTCTAGAGGCCCCTTTGATGCCAGAAATGCAAGGCTAGGTGGAAAACAAAGGGCTCTCTGTAAAGTAGAATGAAATGCTTGCATGTGTATTCATATATGCTTGGTGCAGAGGTAGACTTTGTGAGGTGAAGACAAAGCGAAAAAAAAGGGGGTATCTGTGTGTGACTGAGAGAAAGCGAGTGAAATTGGATGTGTGTGCGCACGCACAAAACTCATTTTACTCCAGTCTCAACTTACATCTTTCATTCTGCGGATGAAGTGAGTGAGAAAGTGGCAGTTCTTTTGCAAATAAAATCGGGTTCATGCAAAGCCAGTATTAATTTGGCTTTTCCGTTGGAATGAAATGTTTTTGTTTTGGGAGGAAATTGCCCTGAGCAGTAATGAATTTCCCCCCTCAGTGCTATGTGGCACCACAATTTAGCAGACCGATAGATCACATAGGCGGACAATTTGAGCATGCATATATTCTAATAGAAAGCTGATAAATATTAAATATGCACCATTTAAAAGAGGCTTATTTTCCCAGCTTTTAGTGCAGAGAGAGCACTTTTTTATAATGGCTGCTGGCAAAAGAAGACAGCCAGAGGAAAAAAAAAACACAACTAGTATTATTGAGGCCAATATTTTTTCACACTGATTTATCCAAATGAGCCTGTTAGCAAATAACATATCAGAGAGGCACTGATCATTTAGCTTTGCAAAGCTCACAGCTCTCTGGCATATGACAATACCCGCTGCTGTGTTTCAAAGCATCGATCACCCATCATCACAAACCCGTGGTGATTTTGCCGTCTCTCTTTGGTGATGAAATGTTTACATGGCCATTCTCTTGTCATTGTGATCAGCTACAGACAAAATGTGCTGCTGCTTCTCTGCTGAAACAGATCTCACTTGTCTGAGTGAGGGGAAAAAAAATTCAAAACGTGTCAGACTTTTTTTGTTGTTGTTTTTTGTAGCTGGTTTTGTTGTTGGAGATTAGTTTCGGACCCAAAGATGTATTGCAATGTTTTCCCATATTTATTTTCATGTGATCTTCACAGATAAAGGCATTTACAGATCAACCTTCTGGGGGAACAGCCTGAGTGACAGAAAAGTATTCAAAGTGGCTGCAATTGTTTTGTTTTTGATTGTTGTTTTGTCATTTGGTTTAATTTCACAGATGTATTGGAAGCACTTGCACATAAAGTTGTGCTGAAACACTGATTTACAACAAAGGAATGAACTTGAATTTATCATGTAATTCATTTTCATAATCCAATTAGAGTACTACAAAAAAGCATTAATACCCACACATTATATAGGAATTCTAGGTGACAGACCAACACGAAACAGCACTTATGGGTGTGTATCTTGCAGTTTTACATATCTAGAAACTGGTATTATTGCTACTGAATCTTTGCAAAATAGCTCAGACTGAGTCAGATGGAACGGAGAAAATATGTGTACATTTGGACTTTGAGTAGGCCTTTCTAACATATGGAAATACTCATTTGTGTTGTTCTAAAATGTATTTCATTGCACTCCACCCCATCCATCCTCCAGTTATCCAACCAACCAGAGGTTTACTACTCACCTCTGGTTGGTGATGGGTTCCTGGAATAACTTTGCTTGGTCATTTTTATAAAGTTTTCATAAAAATGAACACCAGAAGAAATCTGTCAGAGCTTAACAACTTCTTTTATATCATTACATGTGACTTCAGGAAATGTTGGTTCACCTGACTTACCACTTAAAATAATCAAGGGAAAATTTGATAAAGTACTTGATCACTTAAATATTTGATAACCGTATTCCATAATTTTATAATCTTTTCTCTGTTTTCTCTGTAATTTTGATTTCTGTATCTCCGTTTTCAACAATCGTAGCCCTTCCGCACACAAATCCCACTATCTGTGTCCCTCTAAATGGTCACGACTGCAGAAAGTTAAGAGTTAAATGGCACTTCAATCGTCTGGCCCATGAATAGCGGTCTGAGAGCTTCCGCAAGCGTCATTTAGCTTGGTTAAATTACCATGACAAGGAGATGAGCAAACGGACATTTTCTTGGCTTATCTGAGAGGAGGTTGCACTTTAAAAGAGCTTTAATGAAACCAATTATTAAAGGGATCTTCTCGTCGTCTGCTCCAAGTGCCACTTGATTGTTCTTGTTATAAACGTCCCTTTTTCTCATACCCACATTGGTAGCCTTACCCACAGCTAGACCATATCTCCCTTGTATGGTGATGAGAAGGTCAATAGACTACTCTTCACAGTTCCTAGACCTTTTCCATACTTCTTAATTAGGCCAGTCGGGATGTAACAACGAAGCTGATAGTCTGGCACCTTATTCTGCTTCTGTTCATTCATACAGACACACATGAATGTGTGAACACAAACTCACCCCATAGTAAGCTGAACTAGTTCAGTCTGACTGGATACCTGATGTTTCTCACAGATGAAGACAGACTGTGGAATACATAGATGATGTCTAGCTGCTTTTTACATATACGTTACACTTGACCAAAGCTGTCAGTTTGCAGTCCTTCAGTTGGCAATCCGCAAACTTGACATATGACATAGTTATACTTCCCAGGTGCCAGAAGACACATCCTCAGCTTTGGGAGGAGGACGGGAGGCACTTTTCTATAGTGTCAGACGAAGCAAAGATGGAAAGAAACAGGCAGCAGTGGTTATCAGGGTATAAAAAGGCCATTAGAGCCGCTGACATTTTGTTCATGCTTGAAATCCTCAAGTTGTTCTACTGAGAACTAGTCGATTCAAGTACTAATTAGATATCAGAGGAGTGTCATTGCTCCAGCAGTAAGCAAGCATGTGTGTAAGGTCTTTGGCAATGTGGGTAATGTTCCTCCACAGCCTGCTTATTTCAAGATTTTTTTCTAGCCACTGCTACACTACAAGTCATAAACCTAACAAAATGGACACTGGGAGAAAAAAAAGTTTGGGAATAAATATATCACCAGACTCTATGAATAATCTCAGTTTCCACTTTGCTGAACCACTTTCCTTCTTGCATAATTCCACGTTTTTCCTCCCCTTTCCAAGCTATTGTGTTCTGAGAAGCAGTTTGAAGAGAAAATTGTTTACACTCAGGACACCGTCTCCAATCATTTGTTCAAGACGCATTAAGTGGTTAGTGTAAGACAATGCACTGCATTTTTGACAATGCGCTGTAATTTCAGCTGTCTCAAAAATTAAACTTAAATGGTGGCTGAGTGGTGGAGTGGTTGAAGGTGAAAATTCTTGCCTTTTATATTTTCTTTTCCATCTTTTCACCAATTTCCCTTCACCTAGTTGTTTTTGTAGTGTCCTTCCATTGAGAACTCAGGAATAAAATGATAATAATAAAAAATCCTAGCAATGTAGCATTCATTTCAGAATATTTCAGCATTTAGATAGCAGTGCAATGACACTTTTATCTACCTAAGAGAAGCAGAAAAACACATTAAGTTGAAATGAAACCTTTAAATGTTGTTTTACAAATTTTTTGTTGTTATTTAGCATCTTAATAATTAGACAATATTGTGATAATTATGACTTCACTGAGAAGACACATAAAACTCAAATGGCTTTACAGGAGGAAGAAGACTAATCTGACTGAGGTAGCAGCATTTTCTATTAACCAATTAAAGGGGGATGAGAATGTCTATGGATGCAAACTACACAATCTGCATTCAGGTTTCCTGGTCATTGCCTTCTTGCACAGCTCAGTTCAGTTCTTATCTCTCTTTAGTGCTTCATCTAGGAATTCTCCCGTTAAGCTTGATTTCTCCAGTTGAATTTTAACTGGGCCAGTCAGCAAATAGAAGGAGGAGTTGTGAATGATGAATCAGCCGTGTTGGCCATGCTTCCTAATATTGAGCAATTAACGTTGGAGCAAGAGGAATGCATTAGACATATTATTGCTGTCAGATATGTCATAGCCCTTCTCCCAACAGGGTTGTTTACAGTGCACGCACTTTCACATAAGCTTCATCAAACAAGGGACTGGTGTTTCACCAGGCTAGCATTCACACAGTTTTAGTTGTCACACAGAATACAATGAGACACTTACAGAAAAAAATTGGCCAAAAATTACACCAAATGAATGTGACATCTTTACTTCTATGACAATCTGAAGACTTTTGACTATGCATAAATGTTCATACCAGTTAATGAACAATAAAACATATTGTTCTAGCAATATCTACTGTATGTCTATACATTAAGTCCCCCGTTTCATAGAATGAAAATATTTATATTGTAATACCATGGTATTTTATTTTTCAAACTTGAAAAGTATAATGTAATAATACGATACTTTATTGTACAATAAGGAAAAAAGTATATAATGAAGTTTTAATGTTATAACTCAGTTTTTTGTTTGCCTGGGTGGTAGCTCTACAAATCCACGGTTTCAGGCCTTTGTGTCTTTTACTTAATTTATGTACCTGCTATTTTAGGCCTTTTAGAATAGCTGGAATTCTGGGATATCTCATTCCATGTCTCACAATGTGACATTCATTAAAGCTGTGTAAAAGCTGCCACTGCCTCCACCTCATTGACTTGAAGTGTAATAACTGACAATCAAGTGATTTTGAGCCATTTCGCATTGCATGCAGGTACGTTAAACTGGCTTTCCTTCAACTCAACATAAAGAGCGTGTTTGGCAATATGGCATGGTAATATGATTCATCTTTGATGGCTTTCAGAAAACACCATAAAATAAATTCAGGTAATGACTCAGATGTCATTAAGAGAGTGAGCTGATGGTGCAGTTAAATGGATGAATGCATGCTTGTATTATTTGCACTATGTGTTAGATCTATGATAGCAATTATGCTTTTATTTCCACTGTGCTGCACCAAGTGTGGTTCTCAGCTTCCATCAAGTCATTAAGTCGGAGTTTAGACAAGGAAGTAACTGATTTCTATGTGTGTGGTTGCCACTTTCCCTCCAAGTTTACTTTTTGTATTAAATAGGCTGTTGGTTTTGCTCATTTTATGTAGTGCCTAGAAAAATTGTTTCTGTTCCTAATCATTTTCACTTTTTGAGATCTGAAAACATTAAACATCATTATTATAATGGAATTATAATAATGATGGACATTGTGATGGACCAACAGTGGTGCAAAATTATAAAGTAGAAGGAAAGTGATGCATAGTTTTTAAAAAGTTCTACAAATTTTTCAATAAAGATCATTTTTCAGATTTACAAAATTTGAAAAGTGGCATGCATATGAACTTCAGAAGTTCATTTCTGGTCTCATCTGACTCATATCTTTTCATCTGTGTCCCTTATTTGACAAACTTCTCCACTTGTACAGTGGATCTTTGCAGAGCATTTAGAAAAGCTATGGGCATCCCGCTGCTTCTTTGATTAATGCTTCCCTTGTTTAGATACGTAGCTGTGTGTTAGTAGATTTGAAGTTTTTGCTAAACTCTTTAAATTTTTATGAGAGGTTGAATTGGACTGAGTCAGATGTTCAAATCTCAGGATATTGTTTTGACCTAACCCTGCTCTTTTCTTTTTCCTATTCCTGACTCTTTTGTCATGCTCCTTGGTCTTTGTAATGTTTTGTTTACTAGTGTTCTCTACCAAACCTCAAGGTTAGAACACAATGTTTACACAGATTAAATTTACAGTATTTTTTAGGTAACTATGACAGCAGATGGTTTCACTAGCTTTTATTTAGCTTTAAACAAGTAAAAGGAGTTGAATGTATATTCACAATACACTTTTTAGAATATTTGCATTTTTTATTATTGAAAATCATATGTATTTTCCCTTCCAGTAGTAAAATTATTTTCATTATAAAACTATCTAAATATATATTGAAATATTTGGCTTATATCTGATTAATCAAATTGCACTGTATACTTTGATTTGTTTGCTCTAGTTCAGACTTTCTTTCCGTTCCATATATTTAAGGTTATGGTAAGCAGTAAGCATTAGGTAAAGCAAGCATAAGGATTTATCCTCAGAGACTGTACAATATTTCAACATCGTTCTTTAATGCTGTAATTTACAGTTCAATGTGAGCTAATGTCAATATTTAAGGTGACTGTAATATGAATACATGCCAAATTGTGAAGCAGTAAACGTGCATGTACGTATTTCCATATCATATACGTGTACATCCATGAATGTCTGTTGCGCTTGCATGTTTGTGTATGCATATCTCTTTCTTTGCATGCCTCTCTCTATGTGTGCTCTGTATTGTGTTCATTCAGTTCCTTGGAGGACGTGACCTGTGTGGGTAAGGACAGTGTTAACGGAGGCAAATTGGGAGGAGGCCAGCATTCTCATTAGCAGGGCAGATGTGAGGTCGCTCTGACCAGATTGCTAGCCACTTCCTTAAAAAAACATCTCACCAATGGCCTGGCGTGAGATTTACAGAGGGGGAGCTGGGGCATGGAAATGTCCTGTGTTCCTGACATATTGTGAGTAGCCACCAGACAGGGGGGAAGCCAGCAGTGTCAACCCACCTCAGAGGCCAATGAACACTCCTGCCCCACTCCCCCATCCCTCCCCTTCTCCGCAACAACATCCTTGAACAAGAATGATTCAAAAATAACACAAGTGGAAAACAGCAACGTGGTGCTACTTTATCCCTCCTGGACCCCTCCTGGGATGATTAGCAATCCAAACCAAAAGAGAAAAAGACAGAAAGGAGAAGGGGGAGAAGAGGTGAGCAAAGGAGAGAATAAAGGACAGGCATGGAACCAATTTCACCACAATTTTCATCCCTTTAGAGATGCTTGTTCATGAAAGACCATTAGAACAACAGATTAGATAATTACAGACCGAAGGCCAAATCATGATCTCTGTTTTTTTTCTCTCTCTCTCTTTTCATTTTCTCCGATGGGAATTCAAGATGGCTGCTAGTTTCATAAGCATGTGAGGTGATATTTCGATGAGGGCCCGAAATTGGCTTTTAGTGAAATGTGAAACATGCTCTGCACTTTTGAGAGCAATTAATTAATCATGTTGAGCTCCATCTGCTGTTTAATATTACATTTATAAAATAGAGAATGTTTAGCCTGTATGTTAGAACTTCACGTGCCAGATTTAAGGTGATGTAGTGACCGATAATTAAACAAAACACCAATGAGTCACTCTGAAGTGGCTAAGGGCATAAAGATAAATGCCTTCTTCTCTGTGGGTTATAAGCACTCACTCAAGCAGCGGGGGGAAAGGGGAATTGCTTAGCAGTGTAACAGCGCTAATGGCTGTGCATGCGTGTTGGGGTGTGTCTGTAAGCCACCAGCTAGAATTAGGTAGATGGGTCACACTCTCAAGCATAGAGCAAGTGCATGGAAAAGAGGGGTCAAGGGCGAATAATACACTCAGCCCCTCTTTTTGAGATGACAAACACGCGCTCCTGCCAGAAGGGAACCATTAAAAATAATTTACACAAGCTTTATGTTGGCTGAGCTCTTTTTGATGCAGTGTTTCCCCTGGTAATTACGGCAATGGCGCAGCTCCAGCCATATGGCCAACCGGGCAGTGGGCCGTGAGGCTCAGGAATACCTGGGTGGTTAATTAAGAGCTGTTGCCAGGGCCATAGGAGGCCAGTCTCAGATCTTCCATTGCCCCCTTCAACAACACCACCACCAGCCACTGCTAACACTTTCACTTCCTCCTAAAGCAGACCCTCCACTGTGACCCACTGTTGTCTCAACTCACACAAAAGCAGCCGCCACCAGGGACAGGGAGAGGCCACCGGTAATTATTTGAAATAACATCCCCCGAGCTGAGGTGGGAGAAAAACTGTGTACTCTGTTGTGTTTATGTCTTCAAGTGCTGGGATGTGTTCACATTCGCATTAGGTGTGCACACAGAGAGCTGAGCTTAAAAAGGTCAGCGTTCCCACCGTCCTGCTTAAGTACGGATAATGCTTCTTTCAAATGGAGGACAGCATAGCCCGTATTTTTCATAAATACCTCATTTTGCATTCAGACGTTTGCTCTACTTCACTCGCCGCCACCGGACCAATTCGAATAAACTATTCTTTGTTGTCACAGAGTACTTGTCTTATTTTGATTGATGTGTGCATATTTTAGTGACTCTAAACAGAAAGTGTAAATTTAAAGCTCCAGGAATAATAAAAAATCTAAATGAATTCTGATTGCAAAGGTGTCATAATAAATAATAAATCTTTGTGGCATATCTTTTTGCATAGTCAGAGTGTACATTGGAAATTTATTGTAGGCTAAAACCATGTTTAAATTTTGATGTTGGTTCTAATATCTACAAATACCTAAGTCTCTAAAAAAAAGAGATCTAAATGACTACACTTCGTTTATCTATTGACCCCAATGTGTTGTCATGGTCTATGTTGTCATAACATACAGCTCTGACCTTGGCTGAGGCCTCCAGTCTAAACATATTGATATTCATAAAAGCACTATCACTTTATCAATCTGCTAAACAGAGCTCTTATACAGTATAATGAAGCAATAATGAGGAATTTTCTCTTGTTAAAATGTCATTTATGTAATGAATAAAAGATGATGGGTTCAGCTGTCTCTGCTTTGTTCTCAATCAAGACTTTTCTCTTTTTTTTCTCATTCTGGCCTGTACACTGACAATGGCGTCACTGGCAGACATTGTCCCGATAATCAGTCGAAATTGCTTCATGTTTCCACTGTATAAACAATCATTAGGATGTTGTTTTGTTCATTCGTTTCGCCTCAGCCTTTCATTTGTGAACAGTGGCTGCAACAAAAACATTGACAGCTTCTAATCTAAATCTGTGATAGTTCAAAATGTCCTGATTGTGACAGCATAGCAAGGCAAATACATTTGCAACTGTGTCTTTGCGTGCGTGTGTTTATCCCCCGGTGTATTTATATGTGTGTGTGTGTGTGAGCGAGAGTAACCCCCTGCTGACTCGCCTTCCTCATCTCCATATTCCTTTATGGGAAATGTAAATGGATACATGATTATCTTTACACGACCCAAGCAAGAAATGGGAGCCTACCCTTCACTGTGACTAAAGAAGAGAGGAAAATGTTATGGTACACATTATAAATGATTTATGGGTGTCGAGTATGGCATCTTTTCCTTGATAACCTCTCCTGTGTGTTTTACGTGCTCACTTTTCAACTAAGATCCAGCGAGGTCCCAGCGGTGCAGAGTTCTCTCCCTGTACCATTCCGCACAATAAACAGCATTATCTGTCTGCCTGTCCGCGTTCTGTTTACAGCCGTTTACTCTCACCCGGGTATCTTATGGTAATAAATCCCAGTGAGTGAAAGAGGGGTGATATACTTGATGCTGAATAATTGGTCATTTTGGTTGCAGACTCCCCTGCTTCACATTAAACTGATAATGAAGGCCTGCTGAATATGGTGATCAGCATGGAGTGTGTGTTGGTTGCAGGCCTTCGCGTGCATCTGTCATCTGCATGCGCGCGTCAGATCAAGTATGTGTAGTGCCGAGGTGTCTCCTGAGTCAGGGATTATTGCTGATAGATTATTTCTTCAGCCCCCTCGTTATCACTGGATCAAACAGACATGTGACCTGCACTTCATCACTCTATTCATCCTCCTCTTAAACTGAGCTCTGGAGACCTGCAGGGAGAGCTGCTGGAACTGAATATATGAGACCAGGCAGTGTAATACTGCTGCACTGGGACCGTTATGCATAATTACAAACCCTTGCTAGGACTCTGTGTAGTATATTTCAGAAGAATGGTAAGTTTTGTTACTCTAGAAAATATTTTTGAATACTAGACTGAGGGGAAAAGTGTTGAATATGTTTTTTTTATACATTTAAGTAGCTGAAATCAGCATCATTAATCCATGTCAGTGCGAGACTGATTTAGCCTAATTCATTGTCTTGTCATGACTTTTGGCTTTGTACTAATTTTTTTGTATCTGTTTTTTAAATGTTATGCCCTTGATGTATTGTTTAAACGTTTAGTCTTAATTATTTGTTTTTCTTAGTTTTTAATTCATGTTGATTATCTTTTTTCCCTTCCATTTACTTCATATTTTTATCATCACAGCTATCCCTGATGGCATTTTTTTGTCTTTTAATCCTACCTACCTTAATACTCTGTGCAGGTTTTATTTCTCTGTTTCCTATTTGTGTTTTTCAGTCACTTCATACAGAGCACTTCTCTCGGTTTTCTCTGGTTCCCTGTTTTCACACAGAAGCAGCATGCTGTTCCACATGATTTCTGATTCTTCCCATGGTCTCCTTCGTGTGTATTTATAAGTCTTAAGTCATTCTTAATAGATTGCCACAAAATAATTCTCTCTCCCTCCTCTCTGTTGAAATTCATCCAATTTAAAAAATATGACCAGCCTATAAAAAGATTTTTCAGAACCAAGTCCTTACACAGGAAGCCTAAAACTGTTATTGTTGCAAAACATACTGATGACATTGGTTACAGGTTTACTTCTAGACTTCTAAGTGTTTAGGAAATCTCTTTTGGGGCTTCAGTCCATAAAACATAATATGTTCCAAAAACCTGCTCTGGCCATCGGTTCCTCAAAGGAGTTCTGACAGAAAAGACAATAAGAAGACTTTTCTAAGAGTCATTAGGCAGAGAACTTGAGAAAGACTTGTCTATTCAGCAGGGAGATATAGTTTTTACATTAAAACATTGAATAATGCCAACAACCAAAATGGCTACTACTCCCACTCAATAATGGAGACTGATGCTGAAGAGAAAACGTGCTGAAAATGTAGTTTCAGATAATTTGGCCAAGTCAATAAACCCTTTGGGGAAAATAGTCTGATCAAATGTCACTAAAATACAGCTATTTTTGATGTTTGATTAAACAAACAAAAAAAAATACCCGTTTTTAATGTTTGGATGAGAAATTTCACTGTACATCACCCCAAAAAATATTGTTCCAGGAGTGAGAAAGAATGCAACCATAATTTTCTTTTAGATGAGACAAAGCTGCTGCAATCTCCCAGTCAATCTTGTGACTTAAATGCAATTGAAAAACTACAGAAAGAAGCTCCAGAAACCTTCTGAATTTGAAGACAGTTTTTATGTTTTTGTGTTGATGTTTTTACAAACAAAAAAGGTTTTCCTACTCAGAATTTAACCCATTTCAGCAAAAATGTGTTCAGTACATTTTCCTTTTGTAGATATACTGTACGTTACTTCACACAACTTAAATTATGTTTGCTTATCACAAATATCTATTGTGAATTTTATCTGAAGAAAAATATTGATGTTTTCAATACCTATTTTATCTACTCTATGACAATGATTGCACCAACGCTGAATGTTTGAAGAGGCCTGTCCTTTTAAAATGTTATTTTCATCTGTCTCATCCTGCTCTGGCCTCTGCTGTCCAGACTCATGTTCCAGCCGCTGTTATTATGTGATATTGTCGTCACCTGTCCTCATTACTAGTTGAAGGACAGGCCCTTTGATGCTCATTAGTGAGCGCCCCAGTGTCAGCAGTACAGACTAGTCATAGTGAGGCGGTGGGAGCTGCGGCAATAGGAGCTACTGTGTCAGCCAACCTGTGTATACGGTGACAGCGGTGACACCCAGCCAGTGCCGCTTTTGTCAAGGGTCCCTAACGAGGTCATCACTGTCCCCGAGACAGAGGTCAACCTTACATTTGACCCCCGTCCCTCCCCACACTGTAATGTCAACAGCTCCTTCCGTCACCTGGCCCGCGGTGCAGTGGCGCCACTCTCCCTCTCTGGCTGCTGGCATGCCGAGCTGTCACACAAGTGGGCAGCGTGTGTGGAAATCAAGGTGGGCTGATGTCTTTTAATGAGACAGACGTAGAGCCTCGCTAATGTCCCCGCCTTCGTTAGGCAGGACCCAGCTGCAGCCTGTCAGCCCCCTTGTTATGCTCGGCCCTGGTGGGACGGCTCGGCACGGCAACCCGGCTGTCGTTCTGTCTGTCTGTCTATCAGTTGGTCAGCTTCTCTCTTCACCTCCCTTGGTGGACCTCAGTCTCCAGGGTGGGAAATGAGCTCTGCCTGCCTGATGGCGCTGCACTGCGTGTCAGGGGCTGTTCTCTCTTCTGCTGTTTTCCCTTGTTCCTGGAAGGTGGTTTGCTAATGATTCTCCAGCAGGGCTTTGGGGCGCTCCACGGCATTTTGTTTCCTGATTAGAATGCAGCGACGGCCTTTGTCAACAGTGGTGTCAGCCGCTGTAAGGACAAAGCATTGTTACCAGGAGCATAATTAAATCTGTTTCCTGTGAATCTGCCACCTGTGTTGACCAGGTACTCAGGGATACAGAAAGCTGTTTTGCCTCCCAGTCCGTGTTTTTTATTTGTTCTCCCACCTCCTGCTAACGCTATTTTTGTTGCTATTAATGCATGACTTTAAGGGACTTTTTTTCTATGAATCTGCAATAAATAAAAAACATAAAAGAATTTATATTAGTTTTATGAGTCAAAATTAAGTTTTCTTTAATATTAGCTGGATTTATTTTTTATTAAATTGCTAAGTTGTATTCCAGTAAAATCATAAATGTGTAAATTATAATGCACACATTTAAGTATACTTTTACTGATACATTTTCTGTTTTTGCACAAAAGCATTGATGTTGCATTTGCTATAATGCTTTTAAACACAGTGCAGTTATCTGTCTCATCAGATACACAGTGACATGTGAGGGCTTGCAAACCACACCATTAAAGCAACAACAGTCCCTGGGATATGGACTGGTCAAAAATTAATTGGCCCCATGGCTGTTTGAAAGTGTATAAAATAATAAGAAAAAAAAACAACTCCATGGAGTGTATCCAGATCTCCCACATAAAATATGTCAATTTTGTGCGCTCATGCCAGTTGAGCAATAATGACCCCATGGTGCTGTAGTATAGTGTGACAACACAAATGACACTACACTGTGTGCTAATGACACGGGATGTAGTCACTGGGTAAACATGGCAATTAAACAACAGTCTCAGACTGAGTAGGGCACACATAGAACCTTCACAGACCCCATTGTGTCTTTGTCTTTTGCTCTCTCTTTCTCTTTCTGTCTCTCTCCCTCTCTCTGCAAGACATTTGCATGCTGGAGGCATAATTGGCTGTTCTCATGGCGGCAGTGGCAGTATTCCTAGAATGAGGACATCTCAATGCACCTCACACGTCCTCACTGTCACAACGCTCGCTGCTGAAAGCCTTCCTGACACAAACACAGCAACACAGAACGCTCCCACAATGGCAGCCATGTCTGCTCCCACTCAAACTACACCCTGTGACAAGAAGGAGCTGAACTAAGCACATTTCTCTTCCTCTCTTGCAGTTTCCAAAGTTCAGGATTACCGTCAGCATGCAGGAGCTGTGCTGAAGAAGTTTTTTTTTTTGTGCTCTCTGAGAAGCCTATGTGAGAGAGTTTGGAGGGTGACAGCCTCGCTGTAGCAGTTTGCAAGAGGAAACTCATGTTAAGTTTAGGCATGTAGGCACATTTGAACATAGAGTCAAACATAAATGCCATGACTTACATGCAATTTTGTTGTATGTTGGATGGAACCTTGAGTTTTATCAACTAGAATGAAACAAAAATGTATTGCGTGGCTTAGTACAGAAAGCATGAATAATTTTTAATGTCCAGTTTGTAATAATGTTATCCTTGATTACATTTTCACTCCACATTTGATAAGAAAGTGGGCTATGTTGAGTTGACAATTTGCAGGGAAAATAAATATTGAACATATCAATGTTTTTCTGAGTTAACTTTTCTAAAATGACATTCCTAAGGCACCCACACAGAAAGAGAAAGTACACTTGACATAACAAATAAAAAAGCAGAGAGAAAAAGATACTAAATGCATACATTAAAGAAGTGGCAAAAAGCACTAAATGCCAAGAAATGCTAGAATATGCCATTATGTAGAAAGCAGTCTTACTCTCAATCAATTGAAAAAAAACAAATGCTGGCTTAGTCCTAACTGATAGGCTTTGAAAATGTTATTCATCACCAAAGTATCACACAAAAAGCATCACAAAACAAAGGGCTCTCCCAAGAACGTCTTAATCTTATGGCAACAAAACGTTGGTGGCACTGTTCCAGATGGCTTCGAAATTTTTGGATGTCACAGTGAGCACAGTTAGGGGTTATTATTATAAAGATACATTATTGCATTATAAATCAGCCATGACCAGGTGCTCCTTACAAGGTTTTAGACAGAAGTGTAAAAATGACCAATCAGAACATTTGTCAAAGAGCCAAGGACTACTTACGAAGAGCATCAGGAAGGTGTGGAATTAGCTGAAACTAAACTTTCCATGAAAACCATAAGTAATACAGGCAACGATGACATCCCAAATGCCCATTCACCACACAAGATTAAGCTATTAAAAAAAATGTTTGCCACAAAGCATTTTAACCCAATACTGGAAGTGTCCAATCTGATCAAAAGAGACTTCAGATCTTATTGGTATCTCTACAGCTTTCAATGTACGTCACTACACACACAATCCTGTGATGGATTGGCGACCACCTCTCGCCCAGTGAGGTCTGGAGAAAGGCACCAGCTCCTGCATAACTTTGCAAAAATAAGTGGGCATAGACAGTGGTAACAACATCAACACCATACAAACTTTAGAAGAGAAAACATCAGGTGTGGGGTGATTTATTCTGCATATACAGTATTGTTATTGAACAATGAGTTATTTATATTATTGCAATACTTGGATTGCTATAGAGATCTAGTGGAATTTCATATCAGTTGCTTCAGTTACAGACAGAATCATTTTTGATTTCTGTATTAGCAAATATGCTAGTTACCTACATTTGACTTAGTGGAGAGGCACAGATGCTCGCAATACTTGCAGAGATACTGAATTAACATGCATTCAGTATCCCTAACCTGGTTTTGTTGTCCCTGCCAAACCCTTGCTTCATTCACCTGCCAATCAATTAGCATTTATGCAGCAAACAGCCCCATAACTGTCAAATGCCCCAATTTTAAATCAACAGGATCGAGAGGTATTAGGTCAAAGTTTAAGTCTAATTACATAGAAAAGCATTTTATTTTCAGTGATTGTTTCTTTGAAGTGACATTATTATTTCTGTTTTCATTTTTAAAGTGCTACAACTTCAACTGTCATGTCATCTCCTTCCAGAAAGATTTTTTTTTTTAGCAAGGTTTGTGTGTTTCTTTCCCACAAACATCTGATAATACATTCTGTGTTTAGCTTTACCCCTGGGTGTTGATAGAGAAATAAAGTTTTTTGGCAACTGGATGAATGACTGTTGATGACAGTGGGATATCATTCATGTTAGGTTTGACATTCTCCATCAAACCACAGCATACTCTTGTGAACAAACAGTCTTTTTAAAACTGTAAATGGACTCAGTCAAAATGGATGCTGGAGCCCAGTGAAGGCTTAAATCATCTCTCTCTTGAGCTCAAAAGAGAAGCGTTGAAGCCAGAAAATAGAAGAGTCAGGCTGATGGATTCTGGCACAAACACTGTCAAGTTTTTAGTCTCTACAAAACACCTTAGCTTCTGCCCAAACTTGACAAGGCTTGCTCCCATCAAAGACAACCCGGACCAACTCTTCTCAGTGTCATCTTTTTATTTTATTTCTCTTTCTTTTCTTTAAATCACTGTTCTTTCATGACACCTGAGCAGGTTGAAAACCTACAAACACACAAAGTACAAATTACTTTTTGAGTCATCAAAAGAAAATAAACAAAATGAACTACTTTCATAAATCCATTTTGTAAAGCCAGCAAGGTCCTCTGAATACAGATTTAAAGTTCAGTTCCTACCAGTGGTGTTCTGCAGGAGCTTGAAGATGAGGTCTTTGTTTGTAGAGATTATCTCAAACACAGGTGTGCTGAGTTGCTTTATAGGCTCCTGAAGGCCTGAGTGGGAGAGACGGGTGTGCTTGATTTTCTGTGAGCCACGTGCCAGCTGGGTGGAGATGGTATTGCACTCACACAACTACACCATTTGCTGTTTTAACTTGACACCTCCCACTTGAGCTCCTGGTTTTTTGAACCCAAGGAGATCACACCTCTCTCTCTTCACCAGATCTTGTCCCAGCAGGGTTTTCTTGCTCTTCTATTGGCAATAACACAATGCGTCTTACATCCCTGTGAAGTATTGTTGAGGGTATCTTCATTTGAAGTTTCTTCCTCATCTTCCTCGTTTGTCCTCCAGCTCTCACAAGTGGTACAGGGTAACTTGGATAAGTTCGTATATATACATCTCTTACAATCCCCTTCCCGTCACTGTTTACACTGATCACTCTGCCAAGTTTGTACTGACTTCTTAAAGCATTTTGGTCTGCAAGCCAAATAATGTCTCCGACAGCAACATTTCGCTTCTTTGAATGCCATTTACTTCTGACAAACAAATTTGGTCCAGCTAGTTGACTCCATTTTCTCCAAAATCTGTCCACTTCTGTTTGAATGAACTTTAATCTCTTAAGTGGATAACTTTTAAAGTCAAATCCACAGTTATCACTTTTTAGATCAGTTCTTCCAAGCAGCAGAGAGTTTGGTGTGATGTAGCTTATGCAATCTTCTCGACTTTGAGTTCTTGCATCTATTGGTCTTTCATTAGCCAGATTAGCGGCCATATACAGGAATGTTTGAAATTCACTCCATGTAAAAACTCCATCTGATCCTAGATTGTGCAATGCTTGCTTGACCATCTTTACAGCTGCTTCTGCTGCCCCATTCCTATGGGGGGAGTCTGCAGGGTGTATTTTCCAGCTCCATTCAGTTCCATGTTCCAAAGCTTCATGTTGAATTTTCTCTTTGTTTAGTCGGTCCAAAAACAGATAAAGATCAACCAGGACAGGTTTAGCTCCAATAAAGTTTTTTCCGCCATCTGACCATAACTTCCTTGGATGTCCTCTTAAGGCTGTAAATCTTTGGTATGCTAACAAAAAGCCTTCACTTGACTGATCGCTTACAAGATCTGTGTGAATAGCTCTAGATGACATGCAACAGAAGATGATGCCCCACACTTTCAGTTTAACTCTTTTCCGGACCTCATCCCTCACTTCATAAGGTCCAAATAGATCAATAGTAGTAAACTCAAATGGTCTGGCAGGCAGTGTTCGTTCTGGTGGAAGGTCACCCATTATCTGTTCACATCTTTTTGCCCTGATTTTCCGGCACGTCACACAGTTATCCACAACTTTTTTAGCCAATCTTCTGCCTCTCACCACCCATGCTTTTTTCCTCATCTGCAGTAATGTTCCAGCAATGCCTTCATGATTTACTTCATGAGCTTCAAGAGCAACCAACATGGATACCCATGAGTCATAAGGTAAAATGGGAACAGCTCTTTTGTCTTCATTAAAGGATTGAATACGACCCCCACATACCTGAAGTCCAGAATCTTGTTCTTTAAACACAACTAGTCTGTTTAAAGTTGTGTCATGGAATGAGGTATTCTCTTGTGCAGCCAGAAAAACCTCTCTCAGTGCATTCTCACACTCTTTAACACTAAGCCCGGGATGGATGGTTGATTGTTTGATGTCTGTTGAAATTTTTTCTTTCACTTTTCTGCCACTATGGTGACTTTCTAAAGTGAGTTTCCAGTTTTCAACAGCTCTTCTCACCCATGCAATAACTCTGACTAGTTTAGAAAGACTGCTGTATCTCCTCTCTTGAATTAACTGCTTGGCAATGAATGTAAGAGGTGAGATTTTGAGCTCCCTGTCCCTTTCTTTACACTTTGTAGCTTTTAGAGCATTCTTTGTCACCTCCTCATCACACAATTTTTCTTCAGTTTGCTTAGACTGTGCTCTAGTTATTACTGCTGAGAAAGCTTTTCTTTGGAGTTTTTCAACCCCTTCCTTTGCACTTATAGCAATGTCTTTGGCAGATCTTTTCGGCCACTGGTCAATAGGTTGCAACAAAAATTTTGGTCCATTTTGCCACTGTGAGTCCTCTTGGAGGTGCTCAGGACATGCTCCTCTTGATGTAATGTCTGCAACATTTAGCTCACCTGGAATCCACCACCAATCTGCGACAGGCCCAGTTTTCTGTATTTCACCAATTCTGTTAGCAAAGAAAGTTTGGTACCCATAGCTGTCACACTGAATGGCTCCTAGCACAGTTTGGCTGTCTAGAAGATGGTACCAGCCTCCAATTTCCATCCTACTGTGCTTTTCAACATACTTCCTCAGACGAGCTGCAAACACAGCACCACAAATTTCTGCTTTTACAGGTTCTCCTTTCTGATCGAGCGGAGTAAGTTTTGCTTTGGATTCTACAAGTCTCACTTGGATCCCTTGCTCTGTCTCCCATCTGAAGTATAGAACTGCCCCATAACTTTTGTCACTCCCATCAGAGAAAGTTATTCCAATGGGCTTTCTAATCCAACTGATTGGTGTTAAACTCCTGTGAAATTTAATTTGGCCCAGGCGAACATACTCCTGGAACAATTCAATGGCTTCATTTCTTAGCCCGTCAGAAAGTGGTTGATCCCAAGTATCACCTGCTTTGCCTGCAGTTCTGGTTTCTTGAAAAGCCTTTCTCACTAGAATGGCTCCTTTTTGTTTGGTGGGTGTGACTAGCCCAATGGGATCAAAAAGACTAGCTACTTGGCTAAGGAGTTCTCTCCTAGTGAGAGGATTTGGAGTATTTACTCTCACTTCTCCTTCTTCTAGGTTTTGTCCCATCTTCATTTTTTTCCTCCTTTTTGAGAAGTTAATTGATGTCATCACATATAATTTATCCTCCTCCACCAAATATCCCACTCCCAAAGCCTTATTATCATCCTCTTTCAACTGATTAGGGAGTGTAAGGATTTTGTCTCTGCTAGGTAAGGACATGTTTTGCCTCCCACTTTGACCTGATAGGACCCATGGTTTCAAACAGAATCCCCCAGCTTGTAAGATCTCTTCCACCTTCTTAATGTGTTTATGCAAAAGTTCTGGGTCATTGTCAGATGTTAAAATATCATCGACATAACAGTCTTCTTCCAGGATCCTACGCTCCTCTTTACAGCTTTCAAACATGGGCAGTTTTGCCGTCTCTCGCATTGCTACTTGGGCAATACATCCAGCAGGTCGATCCCCAATGTTAACTCTGGTAATGGCAAACTCACCGATCTCCTCTTCTGAGCCGTCTCTCCAGAGGAACCTGTGAAGATGTCTCTCCAGGTCCTCTAGCCAAACAGAGTTATACATTTTTTTAATGTCTCCCAGGGCAGCATGCAGTCCCCTTCTGAACCTGAGTAGAACAGCACGAATGGGATTTAAAACATCAGGACCTTTCAGCAGAATATCATTCATACTTAGACCTTCAAATCTTTGACTGCTGTTCCATACTAAACGCACAGGAGTGGTCACAGAATGAGGATTTGGCGCCACCTGATGGTTTACATACCATACTGGTCCTTTCCAGTTGTTTAGAGTGTCTTCTGTTAGTTTTATTGCTGCTTTTCTCTCCACCATTTCATGCACCTGGTTTGCATAGACAGTTTTCCATTCAGGCTCTTTATTTAAACGTCTTTCTGTTCTTAAGAAAGTTGATTCAACACTTTTCCTGTTATTGGGAAGACAAGCGGGTTCTACAATCCAAGGATACTTTGCATCCCAGTGGGGAGCATCACTGTGGTTATCTGCTTGCACATAGGTAAGACCTTGTTTAATTATTTCAAGTTCTTTCTCCTCCATTAATGTCATATCTTTCCCACCTGGTTGACATGTTCCGCAGCGACATCCACCACACTTTGGTTCACAAGCTGCTCCTATGCTCTCCCACTTCCACCAATCAATAAACTCTTTATTGGTAGTTGTGTTTTTGCTTTCTGCTTTAACTTCTTCGAAACTGCAGACTTCTTTATACTTTACAGCAGCAATGCGCATAGAACGAGCAAAGTGCGTTTCTGACCTGTGTGCTGCCACGTCGACGTCTTCACAAAGATCCGGATGAGCTCCTCCCACGGTCATGCCGAGTGGACTGTTCCACAGGACCAGGTCTCCAACAACCTTGACTCTTTGAGGGGCCAGTCTGCCTTCTCTGTGGCTTATTAGCAGCTCAATGGTATCTGGTCTTTTAAGGTCTTCCAGGCCAACATCTGGGAAAAACTTTTGCAGCTGCAGTGGTTGAATGACTTTATGCACTTTAGCAATTTCACTAAGTCCATAACAAATGAGTTGGTGAGCTTTCACTGTGCCTTTGGGGGTCTTAACTCTCACTCTTAACAGGTATCTCTTTGTTCTAACTTTGACTGACATTCCCCCAACACCATGAACAACTAATGTTATGTTTTCACCTTCTAGGCTCAACCTTTTAGCTGCTTGATGAGTAATGTAATTAGTATCAGAAGCCAAGTCAATCAAAGTGCCTATTTTCTGGCCTGCGTTCGTAGTGACTTCCAATAGCATTAGAATGACAGGTTGCTCTTTTAGTCCATATGACTCCATAAGCCCAGAGGCTTCACACTTTGTGTTTTTTGTTGAAGCAGTCACATTTGAAAAGGCTTTTCTGCATTCTTCTGCTAGTTCTGGTGAAAGTCCAGCTATGAATTTTTCCTGCTCTTCTGTCAGTCTATTTTCCCTTCTTGGTTTAACAGTCTCAACCTTTGTAAGCTCACCCTTTGGGCAAAGGAGGAAATGGTGATCTGAAAAGCTTCTTTTCTTACAATCTTTATTTCTACAAAGGTAAGTATTGATGCAATCAGCATCTCCATGCTTTCTCAAACACCTTTTGCATGTGTCCAACGTCTTTACAATGTTGAGCTTTTCAGGTAAATTCATTGCTTTGAACTGTTTGCAGAAGAATATTTTATCTCCATGTCTTGCGTCTCCACACACAATACAGACATGATTCTTTCTTGTGGATCGAGTAAAAGCATGTCGTTTCTCAAACTTCTTCTCAACCTTTTCACTCACTCCAAGTTGCTCCAATTTCTCTAGAACTTCCTCCTGTGTCTTTAAAAATTTGAGAAGACTATCAAAATGGTTATCTGGTGTAACTGCATTGGCAGGATTAACCATAAAAACTAGCCAGTCTCTCTTTATAACATCAGGTAGTTTACTCTCTAGAGATTTAATAACCAAAGGATTTTTCATTGCTCCAATGTTACCTAACTCTGTTAAGTCAGCTAGAGCCTTTTCAATTGCTTGAATAAGATCTATCACTTTCCTTGGCTGGTTTGCTTTCAGGGGTGGAGTCTTCTCAAGCTCTTCAATAATTTCTAAAGCAATGCTTAACTTGTCGCCATACCTATTTTCCATCACTCGGAACATATCTGCGGCAGTATCATAAGCAGACAGATGTAATTCATTACAGATTCTTTCATCCACACTATCCAACAACTGAAACTTTTTCACTTCCACTGAGCCACTTGGTTCTCCCTGCTTCTGCAGGCTTTCCCAGTCTTTTCTCCATCTGTGAAAGTTTCTTTTACAGCCATGAAATTTTGGTAGACAAATGGGTCTAATCTTTACACTGGGTGCAGGTTGAGCTAGTATAGGAAAAGACGTAAGGTCTGATTGCGCATCATCTGATTTCTTCTTCTCCTCTGCAATTGTTTGTGCTATGGCAAACTGTGATTTTCTTGTTTGAAGTTTATTTTTCATCAATTTCATTTGTTTTACTCTGTCTTCTAAATTGTCCCTTTCTTCTACTGGAATCCACATTTCCCAGGTCAAAAAACTTTTAATAGATTCCTGGATCACATTCTCCACGAAGGACAGCTGCACTTCATATGCGTTTTTGTACACAGTTAAAACTTTTATGTCAGAAGCATCATTACATGCCTTCTCAGCCTCTTGAATTGCAGTATAGAGTTCATCCTGACCATATTTTTTCCACAAATTAGACTGAACTATTTGTTTGACTTCTTCTAATTTTAATTCACAGTCAATAATAGTCTTTTCCAAATCAGCTTTTTGCTGTTCATCAAGTTCATCAGCTTCATCTCCCACCTCTGCCAATAGTCCAGCTTTGTAATCATCATTTGAGTCACTTACATGTCTGGCATCAGAAGTTAGCTTTTTAAACTCCTCTCGCAGTTCCACCTCTGTCATGTTGGAAGCTTTTCTGCTCAGGAAGTTTGCTTGCTTGGTGAAGGAAGACTTAGCCATGGTGCGATCCAGCTTCAATTGTTTCACTGACTTTCCAAACATTTCTTCAGCCATTGTGGACTGTATAGATGAAATGACCTGATGTTCCTCCTTGAGTTGATTCGTCAAAGCTCTTTCCTCAGGACTTCTCTTTCATCTGATCTTCACAGTGGTTTCCAACTGGTTCCCAATTGGTTCGAACTGGTTTCCAGCTGGTTTCCATTGGTTTTCAACTGGTTTCCATTGGTTTTCAACTGTCAAGTTTTTAGTCTCTACAAAACACCTTAGCTTCTGCCCAAACTTGACAAGGCTTGCTCCCATCAAAGACAACCCGGACCAACTCTTCTCAGTGTCATCTTTTTATTTTATTTCTCTTTCTTTTCTTTAAATCACTGTTCTTTCATGACACCTGAGCAGGTTGAAAACCTACAAACACACAAAGTACAAATTACTTTTTGAGTCATCAAAAGAAAATAAACAAAATGAACTACTTTCATAAATCCATTTTGTAAAGCCAGCAAGGTCCTCTGAATACAGATTTAAAGTTCAGTTCCTACCAGTGGTGTTCTGCAGGAGCTTGAAGATGAGGTCTTTGTTTGTAGAGATTATCTCAAACACAGGTGTGCTGAGTTGCTTTATAGGCTCCTGAAGGCCTGAGTGGGAGAGACGGGTGTGCTTGATTTTCTGTGAGCCACGTGCCAGCTGGGTGGAGATGGTATTGCACTCACACAACTACACCATTTGCTGTTTTAACTTGACAAACACATTCCCACCTTTCCAATCTTATTTTCGTCTCCTGCCCTCTGACTGGTTCCCTTGCAGGAGCTTAGTGTACTTTTTGTGTCCCAGTGCGTACAAAGTCTATCAGAATGCATTTGTTTCAGGGAGCCCCCTTTCACTTTCAAAGGGTTAAACAGACCATTCACGGGCCTGTCAACATTCCCTGGCCCTCCTCACGGAAAAGTCTGCTCGAGTTTTGTTCCTGATCAACACTTGTCTCTTCAGTCCGTTGTTGCTCGCGTCGTGTAATATCCATGACAATCGTGTTGGGCTTTTCAGGGGGCTCTGTATCACCCATTCTGTGGGGCCACTTTCAGGCCATAAAGGGCTTTATTTGTGTGGATTTGAAAGAGTCATGTGAAGTGCCCTCAGGCTGGAATCCTCTTCAGTAGGTCACTACTGTCTCAGTAGGCTTCCCACTCACAAGTGGTCATCGGTACTGGCTCCATGTTCTTATGAAACATCATTGCTAGTACAGCAAACGTCCTAATGGTCCTTTGAAAAGGTGCACTGCATGTAGTACTAGATAGAAACTTCAGAGGATATCCAATACAGGTGCAATAATTAAGCTACACCATAATAATGTTCAAGAACACATCAGTCTCATTATTATCCAAAATTAATCTCAAATTCTCAACATTAATCTGGAGAATGAATTATTTCATTAAGTGATTGTTAATGGATGTATGTTTTGAATCCACACAAAATTTACCACTTTCCTTAATAGTAGTAAGAAGAATCAACAATAGCTAGTCAGTTAATAATATAAATGGACTCTTCATTAAATGTTTAATTACTTACCTTAATACATGCTTACCAAAGTATAATTAACTTAAAGATAACAGTCCTATTTCTTTTAGAAGTTTGCAACATCAGCAATTCGGTCTACCACAGTTCAGCCTAAGAATGGTAGGCTAGATGTTCTGGCCAAAGTTTTGGATTTTGTTTTTAGGGCACATAGGGAAAACAATTCTTCTAGGGAAAAAGCTCAAATCTACGGTGTTCATATGCTCTACACAAGAAGGAGAAAACAAGTGACCAGAACTTACATCTCTTTTACTGTCCTGTCTTGCTATATTTCTAAGGAAATGAAAACCACAGCCCATTCAGACCCAAAAGCCTTTCAACAAGCCGACATGAATGCACACAAAATGCACAGTAGCAAAAGACACTGAAGTCTGGGGCGTGGGAAGAAAGAGAAGTCCAACGGCATATCTATTTTCATGGACCATATGGAAATTCTGTTGTGTGTGCAGTGGCCACGTTAGGTAGTGGTTGACCCCAACGACAGAGTGTGTACGCTGAATGGTAAACACAGTGGAGAGGGGCGTCACCCTGACCCCCAGCATATGGGTTTCCATTCGGAAGGATAGTTTTGCACAAACACAGCCATACTGCCTGCATACCCCTGGGACTTTGATTTGTTAATGAATTGCTCTATTGACTTGCATCCTTGCTTGCATCATTAGAGGACACCAAAAAACACACCCTGGTTTCTTTTTTAATCCACCCTGATCTGCACAGAGAGGAAGAAGTGGGCATGAAGGGGTGTGTATGTGTGTGTGGATTTCGAGGGGGGTTGGGGGGTATACCAAATGCTATTGTGTGTTTGACTTAAATGCTCATGCTTGTCATCTGCCTTTCCCCCTCTTCTGGGGGCTTCCATTCTCTCGTCCAGCTAATTTGTATTGTGGCGATTTAAGACAACTCTCCAGTGCTCAGTGATGCGAGAGAACAAATCTAATGTCCCTCTCCCCCGCCTTTCTGCCCTACACCCCCTACCCACCCACCCAACGTACACCCTGTTTCAGGCGAGCCATGGCCCTGGACCAGCCTCCTCTAAATCTATTTCCCAGTCCCTCCCCAGTGCTCATTACCATGTGAAAACAATAATGGTTTTGTCAGGACGATACCTGCTTTACAAGTAGCAGATTATTGTGTCCCGCCAGTGTTAACACAACAAGTACAAGCCCTCTGTCTGTGGCCATTCCACCGGCTGTCAGCACTCATCCATAATGGCAGTGTCACACCATAACACACTGCACACAAAGACGTGTGACCCTCCAGCTACAGGCACAAAGACATGCAGGCTGTATAGGAGTTACACAACATATGGCTGCATCATTATGGACCACAGTTTTCTTCACAGCCCACCACTGAGCCAAAACACACTGCCCTTTGTCCAGAAAATGTGGTACCCCTGGCTGGTAGGCCACACAGTGCCATGGTTTTGCACCAATTACACCACACTTTAGCAGAAGTGCCATCTGTATGCCAAATGGCCAATTCTGTCTGGGCATTCTGGACCGAAAGGTGTGAATTGCACAGCCCTTTGAGTCTATTAAAGATATCAGGAGCCTTGGATGTGTGAACGTGTCTGCATGTTTGTTTTTCTTTGTGTTTTTCTTTTCACACTATATACTATGTAGAAAGCATGTAATATTAAAGATTAGAAAACAACTTTTACAGCCTTGCTGTTTTCATTCACAATCTCCTTCAGCAAGGAAAAGGCAACGGAAGCTATCCCGTATCTAATCTTGTTGAACTTGCAGTGACATTGAGAGACATGGAACATTTAAAGGAGGGCTTTTCATTCCTAAACCAACACAATGGAGATTGTGTGTTTTACTAAGGCTTTGTCTTTTTTTATCAATTTCCAGTCTAGATACTTGATGTTTCTTCTGCTTACACTGTTTCACAATAACAAATGAGGAAATGTAGCAGAGTTGGATAACATTTGAACATTGCTTTAGACATTAGGGGTTATGAAATGACAGCGGATTCATTGTTTTCTTTAACTGTAAAGTAGATGCTGATAATTTTAGAAAACAAACTGTTTTCACGTATGGAACTGTTTGGTACCTTTCTTTACATGCACCTGGCATAAATGAACAGAGAACCATGAAATAATTTCTGAATGATTTGAGTCTCTGAAGCAGTTTGGGTCAGCAACATTAGGAGGAAGATTTTTTTTAGTTTTCGGACTCCCGCTGTTTAAGGGAATTTCCTCTGACTGTATGTTTGAGGAGGCAGTGGGTCAGCTGGAGCAGCTTCCTGCCCTCTGCAGAGTGGTGGATGCCTGCTGTGTGGGCATAGCATGGTTGGAGATCTCTATTGTGTGGAAAGAGGATGTGCTTTGGTGTTGTCTCAGCCTCTCCCTGGGACATAGCTTGTTTGACGTAAAAAAGAAAAAGAAAGAAAAAAATATCTCTCACTGACTGGACTAACAGTCAGGGTGGAGCATGCAGAGCTGAAGCAGAATTAGCACATAGATAAGAAATCCAAATTAACAGGAAAAGAGCAATTGTGAAATATATTTGAACTTAATTTTGATACCTACATTATATTTTATGTATTTCATAGCTCTTCATTCTTTGTGAGATTATAGCTTTGAACAGAAAAAAAGGAGTTGCTGAATGTGCAAAGCTGGCAGAGACATGCTTGTCTAAATATTGACTCAGAGAGTTGTATACAAATGATATACCTGTGGTGGATTGGCAACTTGTCCAGGAGAGAGACCCTAATACTGATTTGCTTGACTTAACCAGAAGACAGGTTGAAAATAAAATTCATATGGCATGAGTTGCATACTAAGGCAATATTTAGCGTCCAAGAAAATACAATACAAGCAAAGATAAAAATCATAACTATTTGTAACTGACTGCATTAGGAAAAGCATTTACTCCTGCAGAAATACATATTCATTTCTTAAATACAATGCATTTTTAAAAATTTTTTATGGTACAGTATATGTTCAGAAATATTGGCAGCACAGACATTGTCCATTCAAACAATGAGCACACTGTGGACAGAGCTGTGTGTGTTTGAATGTGCAGACCTTTACCAAACTTTCAGAGCAATTGATCATGCAGAGTTATCTGGATAGACAGAGCTGAGGTACCCAGCAGAGCCATGTCACTTTTAGAGCTGTATAAGAAGCAGTTGGGTTTCATTTCGTGTGCTGCTGCGCTCAGTTGAATCTCAATATTTATCCAGTTTGTCTGGCCCTGGCACCTGCTGAGGGAGACATTAGTCATTTGTAAGTATTAACTTGGGCATCCCCTCTTTTCCTCATCTTCCCTGTCTCCAGCTCTCCTCGTCTTCTTCCCCCTTCTGCACTCTCACTCCCTCCCTCTGTGAGTACACTGTCAGTCATGTTGTAGCCTTTTAAATGTCATCCACTTACTGTGGAGAGCAGTTGCCCCGCTTGACAGTTTTATTGGGAGACGTTGTGATGACGATGATGAGAGGGAGGATGAGAAAAAGAGACGAAGGAAAAAATTGAGAAGAGGCATCGCTGAGTCAAATCAAATTAGAATAATCAGAGTGATGTGATTAATAGGAGTGCCATTGTGGGGTAATCATGCACAGCGATCATCACTGCGGTGGACTTCAAATTAGCGTGCCCTGCAGTGAGGCTTTGATCTGGCAAGCATCAAATAAAGCTGGGCGTCAGGCTGTCACTTACTTAAAACACACCTTCGCCTTGACGTCTTTTCGCCACGCTAAAAATAGAGACAGAAGACAAAACGTGACAAAAGGCTGAGATACAGTCGGCAAATGATCATGACTGCTCTGGTTGGCATCTGCTACTGAGCCACTCAGCAAGATCTTTATTTCAATTCCTCAAGGTGGACTCAGAATCCCATGCATAGATGCAGGAAAAGAAAAGCTGTAGAGGAAGACATCAAAGTCACATTAGCCCCAGTGACTTTTTCTCAGGTGTACATCTGTCAAGCCCAGTTGTGGCTGAACCAGCGCTCTGGAAATCACAGAGGAATCATTAATCCTTTTCTTTCCCGCATCTCCTGACTTTTAATGTAAAGTATTTGAAGGATAGTTGGAATCTCTGTAAGATGTATTTTTCAAAGTGCCCTCTAAGAATATTTAATTGATGAGAATTAGTCATTAATACAACAATCATTTTTAAAGGAATTGGTTAAAGAAAGTATTTTTGATTGGCTACAGATCTTAAAAGAGACACAAGTGCTTAAGGAAGATCTCACCCCGATTTCATGAAAAAAGCATAGACTTTGATAGAGACAAGAAACCGACATTTAATGTCTCAATAAGGATGTAGTTGGGTTTGTGAAAGCTCAGGTGTCACCGAAACCTCGCCTACGTTCTGGGCTTTTGCCTCTTTTTCCACTACAGGAATACTGACATTTTCATTAAAAGGTCACCAACCTTTTCAGATATTCTCCTCAGCTTTTAATGCAAGGAGAAAGGTGAGCTGGAGAATGAAGGGAGCAAGAGGCAGAGAGAAACGGGATTTAGACATGGGCAGAGGTGAAGTAGGAGATACACGATCAAAAAGGGAAAAAGACCAAAGCGATCAGCTCTCATACCAAGGTCAAAGCGATGAGCTACATGTCCTCTTATTTTATACAGATGCAGCATTTTTATCGGCCATGAGGGGGATTCTGCAAAACTGACTGCTCTTTTTGACTGACTGTAGCTAATTGATGTTTTTTACAAATGTTCTACTGTCCTTGTCATGTTTTGATATTCACATTCAGTTTAAAAACCCTAGCAGTGTCATGCATCTTTACTTTGAACACATCAATTTAATTTAATTTGGACCATGGGTAAAAATAAAACAATTCTCTACATCATATTCATTCTGTTTACTTCAAGATTGCTTCTAATGCTCTTTAGAAAAGAGCCCTGCCTTAAACAAGCTACTTAGATTAAAGCCAATGAGTCACGAGGAAGTGTATTTAAATCAGAATTTATATGTAAAATAATTCTGCATTTGTTTGTGGGGATCTCCATTACTGTGCTAATCATTTGAAATGAATGCCAAAATAAAAGAGAGGCTTTTAACTCTCTAATTTGATATGTAGACCACATGAAGTGAATAGATGCCCCTGGTTAGCTCTTTAAATGAGGATGTAGAATATTTTTCTCCTCTGAAAGTGGATTAAAATAATTTGGTGAGAATAATCATTTTAATAGCAATAAGGACTCAGAGTGTATCTATTTAGCCTTAAATAATTTCAAGTAAAAATTAAATAGCTTATTACTGCCTTTCATTTCCTTGAGGGAATTGGCTGCAGTCTTTTTTCTCAGCCCCCTTGGTAAATGGGGTAATTTTCTTTGGAGGCTGGCAGAGTAAGTGCCATGCAGCTGCATGTTCAGCAGGGAAAGTACATGAAAGTCTGCTGTTTTACACTGTGGATCTCATTCTCCATGCTGTCCATATTTCTGTCTGTCTATCTTGAGACTAGTGCTAAAGCTCCTTAGTCTTACAGTGTTAGACGAGTAAAAGAGGCCTCGTAAGTGCAGCTCAATGTGATTCTCTGGAATAAATCCAAGTCTAATCTTTAATGCTTTACCTGTCAGAATCCTTCACTCTGTGCACTCCAGCATTCTTTTGCACATTGTCAATATGTCAGAATTGCTGGCATAGGTTAATTTCAGCACCTGTCAGCTGATACACTACACCCAAAATGAAGTTGTGCTACAGACTGGCCTGGGAATGTTTCAGTGATGGAATGCAGAGTTCTATGACCAGAGGGATCAAAAAAACAGGGTAGACGGGGTCCAGTCTGTGTGACGTCAACATGGTGGCATGGTAGAAAGCTGATGGCCCGCTTGGCCCTGACAGCTGCATTTGCCCGCAGTAATGCACCCTGGCGACCGGGGCCAAGGCCTCTCTCCTGCTGTCAGCACACCGATCGGCTTTCATGGATCATCCCTTATCAGCCGAATCTGTCATTGCAGAGGAGTGTTCCTTTTGGAGGGCTTTAACCCATGCTGCCATGGTTCACAGGCTCCAAGCCGCCCCTCATGGATACTTTGCTCTCTCTCTTTCTCTCTCCATGTCTTTCCCAATTCATTTCCCGCTCTCTGTCCTGCTTTAACAGTCAGCTTTGCCCTCAGATTCATGGCCTTTCTGTCATTTTGCTTTTGTCTCTCTACCGTTTGTGTATGAGTGAGAGTCAACCTGAGCGGCAGGGTAATGAAGGTGGGGACTGGTTGTATTGTTGCAGAGCAAGTGAGGCATTTGAGAGGGAAGAGGCTTTTGTTTGTTTGGACAGATGCACAGGCCCATCTCTGAACTTCTGTCAGTGATCAAAGGAGCCGATGATGTAGAACAGATTCATGGGCCATGTCTTATCAGCCCACGCTCCAGTCCTCATCAATCATCTTGAGCCCTTGTATGTCTCATTCAGATGACGAGACCCTAAACAAGGTGCATTTATCACTGCCGCTCCCCTCTTTGACCAGGTGGCCTCAAACCCTTAGAACTTCCACCCCAAGTTGAGGATTTGGGATGTACTAGACATACACTCCAGTCCCCTGTGGGCAGCTTTGCTAGTTTTTCTAAAAATCCTCTGGTTCTCCTTCAACAGGTTCTAAAAACGTTTTCAGCAATATAATCTATTTCTCTTTTTAATTCTCTTAGGGTGAATCACTTGCAGTATCCTATATATATATATATATATATATATATATATATATATATATATATATATATATATATATATATATATAAAATATATATAAATTAATACCATATATATATATATATAAATTAATACCTTTTTTGTGAGCTCTAGTGTCCCTTTTTCAAAGTAGGCTGACAGGAAAGGGGGGAAGACATGCAGTAAACGTCATCGGGTCCAGGAGTCGAACCCGCGACAGCCGCGTCGAGGCTACGTTTGCCTGAATGTGGTTTGCGCTAACCCCTCCGCCACCACGGCAAGCCCAATTAATACCATTTTAAGAAATACAAACAAGACTGAATCAGTGACTGACTGAACATTAAGCATAAGATTGTTCTATAAGATTCTTGGGTCAAGATGCACACATGACGCTCATGCACACATTTTAGACTGTGGGTTGTTTGAAGATGCTTCAGACCATTGCACCTGCAATTCCTACTTCTATGATTACATCCTTTTATGTTTAACTTACTAAAAGGCTGGGTTGTTCTGTTTTCAGAAATTCTACACAGTTCTCTTTGAAAGTTGTCTCTGTATTTGAAACCTCAGCTTGACTGCAAGCATACCTGCACAGCTCCTTTCAAATTCATTTACACTTGAACTTCATTTTCACTAGGATAATCTAGTGCATGGACATGCCTTATTCTTAATCATCATTCTTAATCAGAGACCATATATTGAGTATTGTTATCCTTCTGGACAGTAAGCCTTTGACCCAGCTGAAGTATTTTGTAAACTTTATAAAAGTTTCCTTACAGGATTGCACTGCATTTACCTCATCCTTGTCGCATGATGCTACCAATACTGGATTTCATGTTGGGACAGTGTTTCAATAGCACGGTCCAGCTCACATGTTCAAAGAGTCCTCTACATGACTTGTTGCAAACTATGCTTCTTGTGGCTTTCTTATCAGCCTTTTCAATCACATCTGTGGAGGCCTTGGGTAATCTGTCCTGTCAACAGATCATTGGTCTTCATGATGCTGTATCTTGACAAATGTTATTTGACAAACCTCTGAGGCTTCAAAAACAGCTGTATTTATACTGAGAATAAATTAAACGCAGGAGGTCTGTAGTTATTCACCAAGTAACATTTGAATAAAATTGATTGCACTGGATTGTGGTATGTGTTAAGTGGTTTTTGTGATTCCAAGGTCTGAATACACATTGCTTTTTAGATTTTTGTATTTGTAGAAGTTTTATAAAACATGTATCACTTGATTTCCACTGCTAAAACACTCTTCACTGCATCAAAGTGTGTTATTGAAACACGAGAAAAGCTATCACTGGTATGCATTTACAGGGCACTGCAGTTTCCTGAAAACAATAATTTCATTATTTTTAGTTACAGATTCCTACTTATAGCTTAATCATGATATATAAAACTGTAAAATGTTTAACCCTCCACATATATTGTCATATTTATCCATCTATCCATCCATCCATTTTCTGTACACCCTTGTCCCTACTGGGGTCAGGAGGTGCTGGTGCCTATCTCCAGCTAATGTTCCGGGCTAGAGGTGGGGTACACCCTGGACAGGTTGCCAGTCTGTCGCAGGGCAACACAGAGACAGGCAGGACAAACAACCATGCACACACACACTCACACCTAGGGAGAATTTAGAAAGACCAATTAACCTGACCGTCATGTTTTTGGACTGTGGGAGGAAGCCGGAGTACCCAGAGAGAACCCACACATGCACAGTGAGGGCATGCAAACTCCGTGCAGAAAGACCCCGGGCCGGGAATCGAACCCAGGACCTTCTTGCTGCAAGGCAACAGTGCTACCAACTGTGCTACTGTGCAGCCCCTGTCATATTTATATGATGTAATATTTTAAGTATTAGGGAATTCCCAGTCCTTTCTTTTTTTTTTTCTTTTTTTTCATAATATTACAGGAATATATATTCCTTTATTTAATCAGGTAAACCCCGTTGAGATCTAGATCTCATTTTCAAGAGGGACCTGAGCAAAACATTTGCAATACATAGCAACCTGGTTACAAGATAAAAACAATTAATACATATGCACAAGTATAAAACAATAAAAACAATTTAAAAACAATGACACTGTTTCATAGAATCTTGTTGCCTATCTTTAAGAACTGCTCGAAATAAGTCCAGTTTACTTCCATTTGCTTCTAAAATGGAAAATAAGTAATAATAATTTGACAACATTGCTCTTGATTTACAGTGCTAGGAAGAAAGTCACATTTTTACCTTTACACTGTCAGAATAAAGATTTTTTTCCTCTCCTTAATTAATGGTTTATGGCAACAAAGTTCTTTGTACCTTTTGCATGCCCCAATATTGATTTGAAATGGAAAGTGAATCATTGCGCTAACAGACGGTGAAGGAGAAAACGGCTTATGTAGTTCCCTTGTGTCAGCAGGTTAAGCAAGGCATTTCACACAGACTTTTATAGCTCAAGAAAGTGCTTTGTGCCTGAAAAGACTAAACTTAAAACAAATGTCAAATGTGACACCAAAGGGTAATGGCAAGACACAAAATGAGGTGTTTTTTGGGTAAGCCTTGTTTGTCACTTGAGACTTTACTCCTCTTTAAATGTGACTTAGGAGAAAAGAGGACTAGTTAAAGTGTTTATTGGTTAAACATAAGGAATTCTTACTTTACTTGATAACCACAATCATCTGACAAAGCTCATTTGACAGAGTAAATTGAATCTATAAAATTATGATGAGTTAATTCTGACTGTTCTTAAAGTATTGTTCAATGAATTTATTCTCTGAAAACTGACATATAGCAATGGAAGTAGACATTTTAAGAAATAACAATAACAACATAAGTTCTTGGAATGTGAGCGATAGTGACTTCAGCAAATTTCCATTATACTGCTAGTCATTCTGGATTTTGAGGGGTGGTTATAGCTGTCTGAGAATGAGGTCAGGAGGTCAAGTGCCAAAGCATGGTGTCATGGAATACAAAGTCAAGTGATGGAGCATATGTGGCTGAAGAGTCTAACAGATGAAGAGGGAAAAGAAAGGGGAAAAAAACAGAGAAATACACACTAAGGTGGAGTTTTTTTCTAGGGTAAAAACTTAAGCAAACAGATGTTGACAGACAGAAGTACAAGTTCATCCCAGGTTGAGGAGACATAATTTCTTAAGGAAGTCGTCTCTTTCACTGGACATGGAAGACATTCAGCCAAGGCTGTGTAGTCATAAAACTGGAGCACACACAATCAGCACCTATCAGCCAACTCCATATTTCTCTCATACTCTCCCATTTGTGTCAGAAGAGTTGCTTAACCTTGCTGTTGTCCTTGGCCTCTGAACTGTTAATAAGCCTATTTGTTAAAATGACACTGGCAGGCAGCATAAGCTTGGTCCCTCTATTCCTGAATACGGGGATCTGTTATACCCCCCCCCCCCAGCTCGTCTGGCAGAGGTGAGGGGATATCACTCTGACTGCTGTGACAGCTCTACTTTAGCATATTCATGACGAGCAGAGTCTCATTTCACAGGTGTATTAAAATATCCCTAACCCCTTTCTCATAGGGAACCTCGTCTCACACCACAATGGCTGGATGCCATGCATGAAAATCGATGGGGAAAATATGTAGAAATATAAGCATGCATCAGAGGCTGGGTCAAGAACCTAATTTCACAGTGACACCAGAGGTAATTTGGCTCCAGAAATGTTTGTCAATTCGCCATTCATTTGAACAGCCATGGCATTGTGAGGCCCCTCGACGTGAGTGCAAGGTGGCCAACCTGAACGTCTGTATTTATGGTGCACTTTTGTGAATACATTACGCCTGTCACAATGAAATAAGTGACATACTTACATGCCGCGAGGAGTAAGTCCAAAAGGGGTGTGCGCCGGGCGAGGGAGAGATAAGAAGAGAGGTAATTAGTACATTCATCTTTTTTATGATATCATTTTTCAGACATATATGATCACAATGTAAATTAGAAATAAGGAGGGACCTGCAGAAAATGGAATTCATTTGGAGCGGGTCAATTGCCCTACAATAGCAGTGCTGGGAGGCCAGGTGTAATTTACGGTGCCTCTTGGCCCTCTCTCTCTTCTGCCATCCACCTGGCAGAGCCTGATACCCTGCTGCTCCACACAGCTGCTGGGCTTTCTTTCCCACAGATAACACTCTTGTCTTCAAATGAGATTCATTTACTGCTCTGGAAAAGAAGGAAAGGGATGGAAAAGGCAGAAGTGATGAGGCAAACCTGCTCTCTTTTTTTCCAGCTTCTTTCTGTCTTTCTTCTGTGATTCCAGCCCAAGCACTTACTGTAATGGCATTCTATGGATTATTGATTTTTGATTTGGTTTTTCTGCCTGGCAGATGCCTCCCATTTTAGCGGAGCCATTACCTCTGTAACGATTAGAAACAAAAAGTTAATTATGTAATTATAAAGCCAATAACAGCCTGCGCTGGTTTACCCTGCTTTAGTCGGTTTAAACATTATCTCTTGTGTGCACATCATAACAGGCGGAATGTGAGGAGAAGAGATTAACGCCTTGGAAAGCAGATGCGGAATTTAATTCTCCAGTCCATGGCTGCCTGGGAAACCATTAAGTAATCACAACATTCTCCCTCGATTAAATTCACGGCTGCCACTTTGCACACAAAGGGAAGGGGAAGAAGAGGTGCCTGCGACGCGCTCCCATTTTTATTGACTGTAACGTCAGTCCCTGCCTGCAGGCAAAGATGAATAAAACTGCTAAATAGGGTGCCTCAATCTGTCAGGAAATGAAAAGTTTGAGTGGGCAAAATAAAATCTAAGTAAAATAAAAATAGAGGGGGTATGTTGTGATGTGTTAGGGATGATAAAGCTCAGTTGGACCAGACAGAATAAATGGGGTAGAAAAAAAGATCTGCTTGATATTTCCCCATTATTTTCTGTTATTTTACCCTACCTCAAATGATTTTTGTCCCCAGAAGCTACAGATAAGGTTGATGGTGAGAGGAAGTGACTGCATTGGTTTAAACAGATTAGAAATGTCTGGTTTCTGCAGACATGCACACATATATACATTATTGTGGTGCACATGTATTGACAACTTGTGACGCTTGCAGTAAGTGAGACTAATTACTTATAGACGGTTATGTGCGCAATTAATAAGGTCTTGAAGTAATATTTACTTGATGTTACGCAATAAACCTGCATGAAACAGCCCTGCAGAGACAGAGGTCAGGGGGGCAGTTTCCTTCTATAAATGAGGGCCCTGCTCTGATTAACAGGGTAATTCATTAGTTTGGTTAAGTCATTTAGTAAGATGGGTGAGACTAGGGCGTATAACTGGAGATTTTCAACAGCTAAAAGCAAGGAGTGCTATGGAAGGTCATATGCCACAATATCTAAGATAACAACCCACAGCAAAACAAATAGCTTTGTAAAGAAAAAAAAGAGAGAAAGTATTTACTCCTTCTAAATTTCTGATTTTGTGTTTTTGTCAAACACAGCCAAATGTTTCAGAACATGAAACAGTTGTGACAGTCGACTGATGGCTGCTTGTACTGAGCCCAGTTCTGCTGGACATTTCTTCCTGTTAAAAGAGCGTGTTTCTGCTCCACTGTCGCTACATGCATGCTCTGTATGAGGGGCTGCTTTAAAGTTAGTGACACAACAGACGCGATTTTCTGCTGTTGCTACTAATGGTCGAATAAGTGTGACTGCAGCTGTGAGGAAAGTTGGCCCCTCAACCAAGTAAATTAATGTGCCACCATGGCAACACTATAACTACATCACTTTGGACAAAAATTGTATGTATGTATTTGATGTATTTGTCCAGGTTATCTTTGTCTGATATTATTTTTTTGAAGAATTGCAATCTTTACATGTGACAACACCAAATGTGTAAAAGTCTACAAAGGGGAAATGCTTTTTTGAAGCACTGTATGCATTTCATTTGATACATTTGAAAAAGTTGGGAACTACAGTGTGGCAAACTAAGAAAAGTATAACTGCAGATATATAGACACCAACTAAACTTAGATATAAGTTCACATTCTGTGTTAAAGGCTGTGCTGTTCAATAAGTAACATGTTTGCTAAATGGAAGCGTTCTGAAAATCCTTAGATAAGCTTTACTTTAAAGAGTCTGCCACTATCTATCAAGCTCAGGCTATAAGGTTTCTTGCATTGATGTTTGTGTCTGATTGTTGAACACCCCGGATGTGTGTACTTGTGAGTAAATATGACACTGTTTTTCCAAGGCTATATTTACACGTGCTTCTTTAAAAGCATTTCTTTGAATGTCTGGAAGCTCTATTTAGAAGTCTGACACACATTTACAGGCCGATGCATGGAGGCGCCTGCAGGCACACCCCTACACACATACATACACACGCCTCCAGCTCCCTTTCAGATGCATGCAGGCCCCAGTGTGAGTGCCTGCCTGTTGCTTTACTCTTCCATTCCTGTCCATCATATCCCTCCCAGGAGCTTCCAGTTGTCCCCCAAGGGTTTGAGGCCTGCACTTCCACAGCTCCTCTTCACTCGGTGCAAATGCCAGGATCGGGTTTGGGAAAGGCAGCAGTTTTTGTGTACAGTGGACAGCTGGTACATTCCAGATAACAGCTGAAATTAGAATGAGTACAAAAGCAGAAGGCATGGGCAGCCTCTTTTTTTGTCTATTCCTGCCTATTGATGAGCTTTCAATCAAGCCCAACGGGTTTGTGTCTACAAGCATTCACACAATATCATAACAGCACTGGCAGACCTGTTCAGCCTTTTCAAATATTCTGATTTACACCAAACATTGAAAGGACAACAGAAGACGAGTAATAACAGCAACAAGAAAATAAAATCCAAAAACACCTGTAAAATGTATTATGGTTTTAAATAGTTGTTCTTGGTCTTCATTTCATTAGTGTAAAGAACAAGTAGACTTCTACTTATTGTGTACTGTTTGTTTTTTGGTCATATACAGAATATACAATTCATCCATCCGACTACTGTTAATACCCACTTATTCTTGCAGGGTCACTGAGAGGCTGGTGCCTATCTCAAGCACTCATTGGGCATGATGCCATAAACCCTGGATTGGTGACAACTCCATCACAGGTAAATATAGAGACACACAGGACAACCAAGCATGCACACACTCAGAGATCAACCACTCACATCTAGGAATAATTTACAAATGAGAACATGCACACTATGCAAAGAAAGCCCAGGCTGGGATTCAAACTTAAGACCTTCTTTCTGCAAGGCAGGACACTTGCAAGAGTCATTCATTCTTTACTGCAAATCACAGATTTTTGAGCTCACCCATTCAAATCTTGAGGGAAAAAACAAAGCCGACCACTCCTCCATCATGCAACCTGGATATGCAGTGCATTATAATAAATAGTATTTTAATTCAAAATCTGTACAAACTCAGTCGTTCCACAAAGGCCTAATAGATTTAGTAGAGGACGTTATTGAACATACATCATCATGAAGACCAAACAATATACCAGGCAGGTTACAGATAATGTAAAAAAAAGTTCATAGAAAGCAGGGTCAGGTTATAAAACAATATACCTAACATTGAACTGAACATATTCCATAACTGAGCATTATTTAATCCTTTAAAAAAATTGATAGAGTCTGAAGTAGTGTGGTAGAAAGGGTCAAAAAGGCAAACAAAAAAAACAGCATCAGCCACCAGTTTCAGATTCTTCTGATTATTTATTTATTTATTTATGTATTTATTTATTTATTTATTTATTTAGTTAGCTAGCTAGCTAGCTAGCTAGCTAGTTAGTTAGTTAGTTAGTTAGTTAGTTAGTTAGTTAGTTAGTTAGTTAGTTAGTTAGTTAGTTAGTTAGTTAGTTAGTTAGTTAGTTAGTTATTGGGCTCTGAGCCTCCAAGAACTCACTGTTCTTATAGTCAATTAGCATGCACTTGAACACACCTGCACTTGATTGGACCAAACCACAATGCAAAGTAATTTAAACATTATTTTGCAACGTTTAAATTTAAGCATTTTGACCAGCTACAGAAAGAGTCAATGAATAAAAAATAACAATAAGGGACAAGAGTTAAACACACTGAACCACTTTGTCACACAGAGTATGACACAACAGCTAATTTAAAAAACATTAAACAGAAGTAGCCAAGAGTCCCAATTCATGTGGGAGAATCTGTTGACAGGAAACTATTGGTTGCACAATTCACATGTACAACTTTTGTGGAAAAGCAGCAAGAAGCAAGTCATTCAAGAAAGAAAGCCTTAAGAGTTCCTGTTTGCCATGTAGAAGCACAGTAAACCTGTGGAACAAGGTGCTCTGGTCAGAAAAGATTAAAGTGGAACTTTTGGTCTATGTGGAAAACTCTATGCATGGCAGAACATATTGCTGCACATCACACTGAGCACAACATCTCTACAATAAAAAGTGGTGCTGGCAGCTATGGGAACCTTGTTGGAATATGAATGAAACTAAAAATAGAAGACCATCCACGACAGTAACCCTGAGCATTCAGCCAGATCTACATTAAAATTGTTTCAATGCATATTCAAATTCAAAAAGTCCAGATCAAATCCTAAATTAAAATACCTCCTTTCACTTCACAGCTATTACTCCAGTTTGGGAAAATGACAAAATCTGAAAATTTTTAGTTTGTTACATTTTAAATAATTTGTTGTGTCAAAAAGACACTACTGACATCTAATGAACAAATTACCAAACAAAACATTCAAATGCATTTCAATCTGAGACAAGCTTTGTTGGACTTGTTAGCCAGACAAGTGATTGATAAGCAAAGATGGGTTTTTATATTTAAAACAGAAACCTGCACTCAACAGCATATTAATAGTAGCATGCAAGACCAAGCATATTCATGATGTATAATGCACACACACTAGGCATGTGACACCAAGAATTCACTTTCTCTAAAAAGCCGAATTCCTTGCTGTGTCGCTTTTGAACCAGGTCAAAGCCCCCACCCACAGGCCCAGGCAGAAAGGATGGGAAAACTAATGACTACAATAGAGTGTTTGCATTTTTCTTGGGTCTTGAAAAACACAAAGAACAAGGCCAGTGACAAGCTCCATTATTTGGTTGCTCTGCCAGTGAGGAGACAGCTCCTGCTGAAGAGATGAAAGTGGGGGGTTTGGGATAGGGAGGACAGAAGAATGGAGTGTGTGTGAGTGTGGATAGGTGGGGGTGCAGGGGTGGGGTGTCAAGAGGGCCAGGGAGATGGCAGGTGATGAGGACAGTCCCGCCCTCCCTGCCATAACCCATGTCGCGTGGAGCTACGGGCCCATCAGCACAAAGACAAATTATCGCAGGGGGAATTTCACGGACAGGAAGAATCTGTCACCTAGTGGAGCCCTCCCTTTAAGGGACTTCACACAGCTATTATGAGCTTCTTTAAGGAGAGAAAATTCACTAAGGGGGTGGCGTCCAACAACCCCAGAGCCAAGATGGATGGAGAGAAGAAGGTGGGGGCCATAAGTTAGACAGAAATGGTTTTGCTTTCACTTTTTTTTTCTTACTGGCAACTCTTGAATATTTTTCCCCATTCTAGATGGTGCCGTTAGCTGAAGTAATAAAACAGAGACCAGTGTTTTTTTTTGTTTTTGTATTTTACTTTATAGTCAAAATATTGAAATGCCTTTTATTTATTTTTTTAACAGAAATCACTTGTTGTGAAATGTTCAAGATCTTCTGATAGCTAAAAGCTATATATTGACAGAGATTACCTTTCAATAGAGTGAAAAAGCTGTGACTATTTTTTATCACTTTTTGTTTACATTATATTCTTGTGAAAAAGTAAGCAATTTGGGTATCAGCCTTTTTAATTCTGAAATATGGCTCCTGTCAAAACTTAGATACATTATCATGATCTGACCAACTGCAAATGAAGTACTTTGTTTCTGGCTTTAGAATTGTGCATTTTTGTATTAAGCAGGAAGAGATTCTGTCCCATGTACTCATTAGAACTGTGGATGCACTAAGTTATTATGAGAAACATTGGTCATGTGATGAGACAGAAATATAAAGGTGTCAAGTGTTCTGTCAACAGCTGTCAACAGCACACTTGTAGGAAAAATAGTTGTAATACATCATAATTTGAGAGCAATAGATGTTGTATAAAAGTGGTCCAAGAATGGAACTTGAGAAGCACAACCTACTGTTTTTGATAGGTCTAATTAATAGTTATCAAATATTTTTAGGAATAAAGTTACCCAACTCTCCCTTGTCAACAAATGCAGGCATTTTAACAGACGTTATTTGGAAATGGTATTTATTTGTTGTATTCATTTATAGTAAATGTAATAAATAAAATAAAAGTATTAGTAATTTAAGGAAAGGATTTTTTGACATGATTATTTTGTATTTTAATCTTTTTTCATGTATTATACAACATCCAGTTATATCATTTCCCCCTTTTTTACCATACCATACCATACCAACTTTATTTATAAAGCACTTTAAAACAACCACAGCTGATACAAAGTGCTGTACATCAAAACACAACATAACAATAAAAAAAACATAAAATAAAAACTTACAGTTTAAAAACAAAAACATACAATTTAAAACTAGATCCCGCTAGAGTTGAAAGCCAAATAAAATAGATGGGTTTTAAGACGAGCTTTAAAAGTTTTTTTTGTTCAGAGTGTATCATTCATGAGACCCCAACATGTGTAATCATGCTCAATATTTTATAACAGGTTGTATTACAACAACTTATTCTTATTCAGAGTGTTCGCATGTTTCCAAACATCTCAGCCTATAATAGGAACAATGGGGCTTTAAGTTGTACGTGGAAAGAAGCCACATCTATTGTGTTCAAAGATATCATTCCAGTCGAACCATTATGACATCGCCTTTTAAATTTGTCTTGGCCAACACAAAAGAGCAGTGGCCCTTTAACAAATGTGAAGGGGATTATTCTATCCCTTCAACTTCGAACCCCACAGCCTTTCTCCTCTCTTTCACACAGGGGCATGAACTTGGATAGGTTCTGCTTCTCCCCCCTGCTGAACACCACATTTTAAACACACAGTCACAATTGGTTGGATTAACCCACTCCTTGCCCCCCTCTTCTGTGGAGCAATCCTACGGACACAGCAACCCCTACCTTGCTTACAACCAGCAGAGGTGAATGCTAACTACATTATGCTTTGTCCAAAGTAAAAAATTAAATAAAAATAAAAGAAAGACAAGTGTCTCTAACTTTTCTCATGTCACTTTCTCTCTCTCGGCCCCCTGTGTAGATGGGGATCGGCAGCACTTAAAAGGGGTTCCTTTGAACTGGATTCATGAACAATTTGCATAAGCAGATTTGGCTGAGGAGAATGGAGGGGTATTGCGGCTGGTCATTAATATGCTAGCTAATTCAGTACATTGTAAGCCCATTGATGCTTTACTAAAGGGCAGTTATCCCATTGCCTTTGTTTAGGCCTGAACCAGTCTCAGCAGTTGTTACAAATTACAGATTTAATTGATTTAAAATCGGCCATAAAAGTGCACAATGAGCAGAGATATGGCAATATTTGATGACAGAGCACTGCTAAGTGACTTTGTTTTAAAAGCAGTGTTAACGTCTGTCTAATAAATGAATGGGATTGCAAACAGCTGTGTCTGTGTGATAAACATCATATGCAGATAATGTGCCATTCAGAGCTGCTTATTTTAGAGCATCACCAACATAAACACATAATTGCAAAGCTCATTTTCATCACATTCCTGAAACGATGCCCAATCAATCGCATCCCTGACTATGTGTCTGATTTAGATTCAAGATGCCTTCCAAAGATAACACGGTGCAAGTGATTAACTGGGGGTCCATTAGTGTTGTCATGACTCAGCCATGGTAATATGCACCCCACATTTTTACACTCAGCACCAATTAGTGGCTGCAACAAAGCCTGACCAAACATAAACACTGCGGCGTTGTGCACTTGTTGCTACAATAAAGAGTAATCCCTGGATATGCCGAACAATATTAGCTTTTCAATTACTCCTCAGAGCCATTGAACGACAGTCTATTGAAGAGAGAGCCACTCCCAACTAACACTCACATGGCATTCACCACAGGCGTCTCCAGTACGGCACTTGACATGAGAATCTTAAACATTTTTCATCTCAGGATACAGTGGCTCCTCACATTTCATCCCTTTTTCTACACATCCAAGAATCTGTTTGCACTACTCAATTTCTAACCAAGGCAGTTGAAAATTGGGGTAGTTAAACAGAGCACAAAAAATGCAGATTTTTTTCTCCAAACTGTGTAAATATTAGAAGAAATTACCATGTTTTAGAAATGATAAGAATGGAGGAAAGAAATGTGGACATGGAAAGAAAAGGTTGTTGAGCACCTCTGATCTTGAGTTATTTTACTATTTACAAGTCCCAAAACTGCACTCCAGTTGTTGCTATTGTCAATGAGGGTTTGACGAGTGGGTATTCTGTTGGTGCCTCTGTGTGTTCGACACCCATTCTCTCCAATCTCCTGCCCCTGATAGGGCCACATCAAAGCGAAGGGAGCTGTTCTTTGTGGGAGCTAGGTCTCTTGACTCTCAACATGTGGTTTTCTGGCTCTGGACATCGGCACCTTTTAACCCATTCTGTCGAGATTAGGCATTGCCTTCAATTGGGCATTAGTGAAACTATAGTAACCAATAAGAAGCTTGTTGCTGAATGGAAACTATGTATCTTGTCGCAGCGGAGCTGTCGGAATATCACAATCCCAGACAAGTTCCTCTGTAGGATTTTGGCTGCCTGGATGGGGGCCCCTTCTTTTCATGCTAACACCCTCACGCACACACGCCTACACACATTTGTTGCAAACCAGGCACTGTAATGGTAATCTAAGAAAGGGGAGGCATTGTTTTCCACAGGGCACAAGCATTTAATTATCTCTCTTTTTTCATCTCTTGCCCAAAACAGCAAGAAAGAAAATTGGATCAAAATGAATATCAACAATTCAAGAAAAGGGAGGGATAAAATGTTGCACACAGTGAGTAAAGCTAGTAATGCTTGCAAGCTTTGGAAATAAACAGGAACTAATAGAGTGGGTCCCTGCTGCAGTCTTGGCTGACACATGACTGGTCCTGTGGAGGGTGGAAGAAGAGGCAGTGGGCCAGGCAGTGTCGTCAGCTCCCAGCTTCATTAAGAGGTGCAAACACAACTCCACAGTACTGAGGCCTAGGGCTCCATCAGTCAGATCCTGGCCTTAGCCTGGGCTTAACATGAGCTAAAGACGCCAGACAGCACACACTCATTAAAGCCAGGCTCCTGGAGCAACTGTCACTGGCTAGAAGCATTTCTTCCAGATTCCTGTTGAGGGGAATCTTCACAAATCCCCAGGTCAGCTCACTTCGTTCCAGAGCCAGTAAGAGTTTGGATTAGAGAGGTTACTACAGTCAAAACATTTGTTCACCCAACTAAGCGATCTGATGTCGTTACATATTGACTTATTTCAGTAATATATATGAAGCCTTAATTTTAGGCAACTGTGTGTCATTTCTGACATCTCAATACATCACTGAGTGCATGATGTGATTAATAGTTTCAAACAGTGACAGAGAAAAGCCACGCTAATGCCATCAAATATACTCATCATAGCGCTGACACTTGGCTGGTGCTTTTTGTCTCACCGTTTTGTTATAAAGCCCCAGTTACAGTGTTCACTTGGTGCTGCTCAGTCAACACAAGCCTCACACTGGCTCAGATAGAGCAGAGAGAATCACCATGAGGGTGGATTGATTTTTGGCTGGCTGTGGACAGTGAGCAAGAGACAGCGGGCCTCCAGACAGAAGATTGGCTGAATTCTGTAAAGACTGGAGCCTTCTGTGAGGTTGCCTGCCCCACCACATGGAGTGCTCCAACAGTGACCCTGCGCAAACTGGCAAGTGCCAACCGTCTGCTTCCGTCTGCTTGGCATATTTGGCCATTTAGTGTGTGCTTGTGAAGATCAAATGGGTTAAGATCGCCCCTCTTAGTGAGCAGAGAAAAAAGAACATCAAAAAGGTGTAAATTTCACTTCCCCACTTTTGATTAAGTCAAGCATGAAAAGAAATGTAATACTCTCAAGTGGCAAGGGTTTACACTATTGATGCTGTTACTTCTGCTTCAGGAGGCCCAATCAGCCAACAGGGAGCTGAGTAAACTCGCCCTGAGTTTTAGGGGAGGCCAGATGGAGGGCTTTTGCTGTGCCTGAAAAGACAGCTTAAGAGCTCGCCTCCTCAATCCCACTCAATACTGACTGTGTGAAATCCTGGCCCTGGCTAACCCAACCCCCCCAACCCACCCGTCTTCTCCAAAGCTGGTGGCTACCACCATATGGGCTTGTTTAAAAACTCCCACAGGCTGGTACAAAGCACAACAACACAGTTTTCATATCAAGTGCTCTCTGAAAGAGGCCCCCCCTCTGACTCCTTCCCTTCCGATTCCAAAGCCTGTCACGGGTTCTGCTCTGATTAATAGTTGGTGTTGGCCGTCTGTTTGGCAGATCATTTTGTGTGATGATTAATATGAACTTGTAGGCTCAATTTAGATTTCATATGTTTATAAGAGAGCCGCCGACTGACTGGGTGTTTGCCTCTTAACTTACAAAATAAACTCTTAAAACGCTACAAATACCAATGGGCTGACCCTACAGTGCAACACGGCACCTTTTTACTCTGCTTTCTGACAAAAGTCTCTCACAAAGCAAAACTGAAGTAGAGCAATGCCCCTGGTAATATGTGGTGGACAGCAGAATGAAATGGCTTTTGTAAAGACTTAATAGAATCTTTAACCGTTCCAACAATCCACTCCCATGGAGTTGCATTAAGTAGATATTGTTAAGGGACAATGACCTAAATAGCTCAACATCAACCTCATTAGGCATGCAGGCAGGGCCTAGGCCATTTCATGGTGGAGGCTATTGTCAAGGCTCACCCCAGGTAAGCATTAAATTGCAAATGATACCCTGAAAGGCGAAGAGGAGAGGACAGAGAGGGAGAGAGTGAATATTGCAAACACAGAGAAAATGGTTCTCAGGACAACAGAGAATGAAAAGGCGCTTGGTGGAGCTGCTCTGACCGTAAAAAATCCAATACATCACAGCTTTTGGGGAGCAAATTCCACTCGTCTCCTAAGTGTCTTATTTGTAAGCAATGCTGAGCACAGGCCTGTGCAGGGAGACAGAAAAAAATAGTGGGGAGACCAAGAAAGAAAACCTAATGACAGACTGATAGCAATTACTTGTGCCCGTCAACGGGTTGTCTTCCACACAGCATTGTTGGAGAAAATTAGACAAGTGGGAAAAATAAGGTAGGGAAAGGGGATAAAGAGGTAGAAAATAGTGTGGATTGAGTCTGAAGAAGTAGTCTCTGTGGTCTCTTTACAGTGTCACAAACTTTCCAGCAAAGTCTATCTCTCAGCAAATCAATAGCTGCACCTTCTGCACCAAACAATCTTCACCTAATGACCCCTCAGATCAACATGTTAATAAAGGGGCCTCTAAAGAATAGTTTGCTTCTACAAAGTGCTCTTGTGAGTGACATTAAAAGATACTCAAAAGCGGGAGGTGTGCTCCCCAGCGGAACTGCTCTCTGTCACCCTTCCTGGTGAGAAATTGTGGCTTTGCATATTCCTTGTCACTGGTAGCATAAGTTAAAGGACCCCTGAGGACAGTGTTAGTCACTGCTTGCCTTGTGGAGTGGAGTAAATTAAAGCAGGGATTAGGGCAGGCAAAATTGTAGATGACAAGCAAGGCGATGGCAGCCACATCAAGTGCTCTTTAGGCCCATATGTCTTCATGAGGCACCACAGTGGGGGCCACTGATGAGGCCACTGCACAGCAGTTCAGCTCATTCAAGCTGAAACTAAAGACAGCTCCTCATTTTCCGTTCTGTACTTATGTTGCTGCTCTTTGGTAAAATTTAACACAATGTATTTGGAGAAATATCAGTCATTAGAGCCAAAGAATTTTGAAAGGATCAGTGGATCAATCAATCAATCAATCAATCAATCAATCAATCAATCAATCAATCAATCAATCAATCAATCAATCAATCAATGACTGGTGAGGAATACAGTATTCCCCATGAACTGAATACAATTTCCCAATTATCAAAAAGAGCTTTAGATAACTATACCTATAAAAACTGTTTATAAATTGCCAAAAAATAACAATATAATTTTTCTTTCCAGTTTGCCTCATGAGTCTCAAATTTGGCAAAGAACCAGTGTCCTTTGTTTTTCTCTCAACATGTCAGAATAAAAATCATAATAAATTTTGATTGATTATGAAATGTATTGCTTTACTAATTGTTGATGCCATTTTGGTATGTCATTAGTCCTGAAGTTTAATTTTCAGAAGCTAGAGTCTCTTAGGCTGCTGGGTTTTCCAGCAAAACATTGAACTTATCTGTTGGTCACACTGATTGCTTTATATACTCAACAAACCTTTCTGCCTCTTTTTGCTTCTTTGTTGAATGTACTGATCATCAGATTTTAACTTAGGGAATAATTTGGTTTTTTTTGTGTGTTTTTTTTTTCCAGTTAACAAATTGCATTGTTAAATTGTTTTTAACTCAAGTTTATCCAACATTTTGTGAATTTTTAAAGGATCCATTTTTTGCACAATACTCTCCAGATTTTTGAGAGCAATGTGCAAAATAGAATCAGCCTTTTTTATCGAGTTGTTTAGCCTTTTTACGATCCTGGCTCTCATGCTGCTACCCTAACATTCTTCACAACAGAATTATGGAAGATGAAGTTAGCATATTGCTACTAATGTTGAATGACCTACTCCTCTGTCTCTTCCTGCACTTCTCCCATGATGAAAGTAGTGTTTGACCTATCATTGTTTGTTTTGAAATCTACAATCAATGACCACCACAAAATAATATAGAATTTATTGTACTTGAGTTGTTAAATTTTCCCTTCTTTTCTCATTATTCCTGTATATTCCTTTTCCTATTTTTATCATATGTCCTCTTTCACTATATTGATTTTGCAACTACAAAGAGGTTTCTTTTTTTCTAAAACAGTGCTAGAGTTGAATTGGTACTGTTTTTATTTTGTATGACTTAATAAAACTAGTACTTTATTATAATAATCTAAAGATGTGATTATATGGCAATAAACAATTGCCAGCGAGTTAAATAACCCATCATTTCATCCTAAATGCAACCTTTTTGTTAGATCTATGTGTGAGCTCAGTGGAAACCAGGCAGTGGGTGTGCTAATGAAAGTCACTCTGCTGTCCTACAGAGAGGTCAAGCTTTTACACCTGGCTACAACCATATGAGGCCACACTGCTTGCACTGCATTGGGAATGACTGTCAGATAAAGAACTGAATAATTTAGATGTTGGGATCACACAAGCAGCTGAGCAAAATAGCAGAATACCATCATATTTTGTGGAGTACAAATTTTGCACATATACAGTACGTATATGTGCACATATATATTATATTTTTTTAAATAAAAAAAATATTTATTTTATTGAACTTGTAAAGTTATTCCTTTTTGAATTTTGTCACATTTTGTGAACTTAGAATCACAAACTTAATGTATTTTGTTAAGATTTAATGAAATTGACACACTGATAACAGATTAATTTTTAATTTAAAGAAGAATTATACGTGGAGCTCAATAACTTTAATAATAAAAAAATTAAAAGGTGTGCTTTGTACATGTATTCAGGCCCATTTACTAAATGAAGCGGGCCTGAATGCATGTACTGTTTCATGTTGAACAATGGGAGTTCAACAAATCCCATTGTGAAATATAGAGGTGGTAACTTTATGGTGTGAGGATATATACTTGCAAAATATACTAATATTCTCAATGGAGTTCTTTCCTGTAAAATAATTTTTTTTCTTTAAGTGGCAGAAGAAATCTGGTCAGACAAATGGGATGATGCATGGAGCTAAGAATGGGTAAAGATGTATGAAGAAGTGTAAAGCTGGTAGACGTATCCCAAAATACACGCTGCTCATTTTCTTGAAGTTTACAATAATGCACCGCTTTGTGTTGGCCTCACACATAAAATCTCCATATTGAAATTTGTGGTTGCAATTTGCAACATTTTAAAGTCAAAGGAATGTGAATATTTTTACAAGACAGTGAAGCATTTTAACTAAAACTAAAATTTTCCTGATGCAAGTTTTAATGCCAGCCATATACCAGAGGATGGCAGAGTGGTTGATGAAACCCAGCTTCATGCAGCTTGGCTTCTGACTGTGACTGCTTTGGATGCAGGGGAGGGCTTAAACAGTGAGATTTGGGGCCCATTAAGCACTACAAAGCCTGCTTATTTTCTCAATTCCACACCTCTCTTTGAATCATTCTGCAGTCTATGAATTGTGAGAAAGGAAAAAGCTGAGAAATCTAAGTCCGAAGACATCTTGCAATATATTTCAAAGATACCTCAGAACATTTTCAAAAGATGTAACTGACAGTTTTGACACTAATTCTCAAAAGTTAATAAATACGATTTTAAATACATATAAGGAGAATCCATTTCCTCCTTTCTGATGATCAAATTTGACAACCATGTTAGCAAAGAACAAGTATCCTGACAATCCCTGAATATTTTTAGTGATCCACTGAAGCACTACAGATAAGGATAAATCAAGTCTTTAAAATGTGCTATGCCAAAAGTTCATCAAAAAAAGAAACACCTACGTATGGGCTGCTCGCTTGTGTTTCCAGCAGTATGCATCTCTCTATCTGGCTGTGGTGGCCAGATCTTTTGAGCAGTCTGTGCAGCTAGACCCTGTGCATGGTATGATCCTCTTGGCAGCTAAACATGCTGCACGCTAATGAAGAGGTAATGAGCCAGCAGATCCCTGCTATCTGAACGGGGGCCACAGTGCAAAAGTTTACGTTCCCAGGACATGGAGGGAGAGCATGCCGAACAAGCTGCAGGATGAAAGCTAGGCCTGAGTTGGCCGCATAGATCTACAGCCACAGAGGGGATTACAGACACCTACTTCCAGCTTAGGCTGGAGTTTTTGAAGTTTGGGTATAGGAGGGGAGGGATCCCTTTGGCAGAGTCCTGTTTGATTCTGGTGGGAGTCCATTCCTAATCCCCCCTTCCCGTTTCTCACCTTCTGCCTGATCCACTGCAGCCTCTCATCCCCGTGGTCCAGGATCATTATCCACCTTGGCCAAGGGGCTCCTCCTCATTAATTTCCCTAAGCAGATTACAGAGTGTGTGTTTGTTGTTGTTGTTTGAGCCATCTGATTTGCCTAAGCCCTTTGTTTTTTCATCTGGTTTACACTTTAATGCCCCCCGAATGAGTTTCAATGATGGGGAGGATCAACCTGGCCCACTGGCAATGCAGCAGAGAATTTAAGAGAAGTGAGACTAACCCGAGGGGGTGGATGAACCAAGGAGTGTATCTCACTTCTCTCCACTGCAGATTTAGTTGTTAAGAAGAAAAAGACAAGTCTTGATTTACCCTTAAGTTATCTCCTCAGAGTGGGGCTAAATACTAGATGGAGTACTGGATAAAAGGCTGCAATTGCCCAACCAATAAAGACATAGCTTCTAAGCCAAATCGGACATAACTAGCGCCCCACGTCTAAATACCTCTGAAAAATTAACCTTCAGATTACTGTATGCAGTTGGCAGTCCTCACAAACTGAATTTAGGACTGTTTTCATAATTCAAAGCAGGGATGGTATGGGCGGCGGGATTAGTCCGCGATGACTGCTTGGTCACTCTGGTTGCTTCATCTTCTCTGTGTGACATCTCATTAGTAAGATGAACGCAGTCTGACCTGGGTCCAACAGCACTTGGCAATCCAGTATGCCTTCCCGTCTGACACACCTCTCACACATCATTATCAGCTATTTGCCACATTGAGTTGAATATCACATCATTCATTTATCTCTGCGTAAGCACAGATGTCACATGGGGGCATTTGTTGGCAAACGATAGATTTGTCAGACAAAAAAATATGAACCATTAAAAGTGTTTTATGTCCGTTTTTATATCAGTCAAGTTAGTGTTCCCCAATTCTCTGGTATGCTTTTCTTTTTGCTCTGGATAAATAGCATCTTTAAAGTGGAGGCATTATTATACATTAACAAGGGTAAAGAAAGGCAATATACTGTATGTATTTTCAGCCATCACATAAGAGTCATGTCACATTTACCATCTGAAAATGTTTCTACACAACCAAACAGACAAAGCCAAATTTAACTGACCAATAACAGACAATAGCCTTTCTGAGTTGCATTTAAATCCACCCATCCATTATCTTACACGTTTATCCATAGTGTGGTTATGAGGAGTGCTGGTGCCTATTTCCAGAGGTCAAAGGGCGAGAGGTGGGGCACACCCTGGACAAGTCGCCAGACCACGCCTATATACAGCTCTGAAAAATATTAAGAGACCACTGCATTGAACCCCATTGAAAAACTTCATTGTTATTACACCAAATATTGATTTCTGAACTCTTCCTGAGTATTGTTATTTCTAAATGAATATTTTCTTTGCATTATTTGAGGTGTGAAAGCACTGGATCTTTAAGATATCAATTTTCTCCTGAACACCATAAAACTGACTGCATGATGGTAACTAAAAGACCTGTAATGCACAGTCCCACCAAACAACAAACATCATCTAGGAGACCTTTTGTGTTTCTGGAGGAAGAGGAATTGGAGGTAGTTATCCATTTAAAACACTTTTGTGTTATTTTTGCACTCCTACCCCATGCTTTAGAAGCATTAAAAAAAGTATTTTAAATGAGTAACTTTAACCAGTTTTAAGCAGATTACATTATTTATCTTAACAAAGGCTGCCAAATATTACCTCCGCTGCATAATCTTATCACGCATTGAATACCTTCTTCACAACATGGTCATTTATTATTACATCCAAACCTGTTAAACTTCTTTAAAAAAACAAACAAACATGAAAGTGTTTGATAATTTGCCAAATTTTAGATAAATATTTTATCTATTTTGAGGATTTCAAATGATTTAAAATCAACTTTCTCATTTATAAGGCAATAATATATGAAGCTGCACCAAGACTTTTATTAAAAAGCAAAATGGCATAAATAAGAACCAGGTTGACCTCCAGGGGGACTGTGAGATTCAATTCAGTAAATCCTCCTTTTTGGAGAATATTTTATCTAATAAAGATATAGGAGCCTGCCTGTCACCTTTAGAGATTACTCCAACTATCTGTCTTTTAAGAAGCAGCTTATACCATGGTAAGTCAGTAACCTGCACTGTGATTCTTGATCTTTTGGAACCTTAATTTTATTAGTTAGTATTTTATGACAGATATTGTCTTGTCAACACTTATCTCAAAAGTGAGTAAGTATCTCAAAACAGGTTTCATCAGCTTTATATTGTTTTTATTTGTTGTTCGTAATACATTGTTATATTTTTTATTTCATTTCTTGGTGTTGTAATGTTATTTTTTATTCTTTGTTTTATGGTAGTATGGATGAAAACTAGCATTCTGCATCTCCTCTATAATGATGGCAATATGTTCATGAATTATCATGGTTCCATTCAAATAAAATCAATTACATTTAATTTAATGACACAAAATGTGACAAAATGTTAGAAAGATCAAGCCATATGAATAGTTTTCTAAATTGTATCTAATGTCAAACATTGGTGTTTTTATTTTTCACAAAGATCACCTGGTCGTGTGAATAACAAACTCATACAGTTTATTTACTCGAATATGGGCAAATCTTTGTCAAAATAAAGGAATTACATAGTGAGGCTTGTGGAAGTAAACACGATTTTGCTAAACCTATAATGTACACAGTTCAGCAGAGAGCTGCACCTGGAAAACGTTGTGGTCTGTTGTGTCCTGACCAGCAATCACAAAATTATGTCTGTGTATATCTTCTCATTGTAGCGTCAAAGTGGCACGTTTGAATCGCAAAAGCCTTTACTGCATGTGGCAACGGAACCTAGGAATTTTGTCTCAGTTTAGACTAGTACATAAAAGACACAACAACACAAGCATAAACTGTGATTTATGCGTGTGTAAGCAAAGTATTTGTAAATGGCTCCCGCTTGTCTTAACTGTAAGTCTGGAGCACTGACCACATCTGTGTTCCATAACCTGTTTATTTACTCGCATGAGCAATATGCTTTGTTTATCTCAGTCTAGATCTAGACAAAACATTTTTCTTTCACATTTATTTACCAGAAAGAGTATTTAAAGCATGTCAGCTAAGCTTTGGAAAAAGACCATGTTATAATTTAATCAGTACTTAAGTGGTTGTGTTGATATCCATATAACAAATGTATTGCAAAGCTGCATGCTTTCACAAATGTCTGTAATCATCATACCTCACATAAATACAAAGTGATTTCTGTGTCGCTTGATCATTAAATCATTTAACGTAAGAAAAATATCAACGATCTAGCATAGCAATCCTTAGGGTAGAATAGAATATAATTGAATAGAAAAAACATCATTACGTGTCTCAACTGGTGACAGAAATAGACAAATATACAAAATAATGGAATATCTATCTAGATATATATCATATGTTCGAAGTCTTTTAAGGCATGCCAATTCTACATGCAGCTCTTTATTTCTGATTTTTCTTTTAGTTTCGTTTTCAACTAAGATCTGAAAGACTTTCTCAATTTTGACCTGACAACTTTTAGTCTTCAAATCTGCGTTTGTACTTTGAAAACTGTTAAAGCTGTTGCTTTAAAAGGTAGTAGGTTTTGCGTTTTACAGAACTCAGTTTGCGAAAGCCTTTCATTTTTAAGGAAAACAAAAGTGACAGAAGAGGTAGTGGAATGAGGCTGACCAGTAACCACACTGGGTTTAGTGGTGAAGAGAAGCTACAGGTGTTGCCATGTGCTCCCTTACGGCCTCACACCGCCGATCCCACAAATTCGGTAAGCTTCATGGAAATTTAATAAGTGCCACTGCTTTGTGTTTACCCACAGAACCCAGGCCTGTTGCTGGGAGGCACATGTGTAATGATTTACCCGCAGACACTCATCGGCCTTTTACTGAGGCAGACAGAGGGAAGTCCCTCTTAATGCGGCCTTTCTCTGTGCCAGAGAGGGAGCTGTGACCCCAGGGGCTGTGCCGCTCTAGCCAATATAGACTCTGTACGTCCTGAGGGGGAATAATATGTAGGGCCAGTCCAATCCCGTTTCATTTCCCCTCCCTCCCTTTCCTCTCTTTACCTCTCTTCAAAGGCTGTGCTCAGCTGCTCCTGCCAGGCTACAGAGCTCTTTGAGTTAAAAGGACAGCAATACTCATTTGAAATCGCAGCCTTTGCTCCCTTGTCTCCCATTTTTCAGGGACTGGCTTCTTCTGGCCACACCACACTGAGCAGTGCTCTGCCATGACAACTAAATAGGCCCCCTAATACCACTTCATAAAGCCAAGGAGTATCCTCCAGGCAAGGAGCTGTAAATTAAAGGCATAAATGTTGCCTTCGTGGTAAGTGCAAAGAGTGAACCTTCCGCTAAAATGACAGGAATGGCTTAACAGAGCCGGCTAAATGATACGTTAAGCAAGCATAATTTATGGGGGCATCCTGTGGTGAGAAATAAATGTATCTTCTAGTTATAAAGAACATGTTGCTTTGTGTGTGTGTTTACATTTGCGTGGGTGTGTGTGAGGGGAAGCAATGGTTTTATCAACAAGTATAAAGGAAAATGTCAGCTACTGGGTGAAAATAGAGATAAATGATGTTTTTTTGTTGTTAAGTGAGAACTGACAATGGTAGAAAATTTTAACCTGAAGTATGTGTTGACAACACTACAAAGTACGCCCACTCACCCAGCAGGTGAGATATATTTATGTCTCTCACTTGCTGTGGGATATATATAAAAATATATATACATCACTTATTTCTAGCAAGTAGAAAAGATGAGTGTATTTCAATTTTAACTGTCATCACACATCACTGTCCATCACGGCCACATAAAATGTTTTTGTCAGTCTCATAAACATTTCAGCTGTCCTCCCCACCAGTTTCCTTGTCATCATTCATTTTTTAAAAGGAAGATCCCATAAGAATGACAGTAGAGGAGAAGAATAAAACATATTTCTTCTAGAGTCCCCAACAAATCGAAGTAAAAAAAAATAAAAATAAAAAAAGATCTGGTTTATTTAGACGTAAGCACTTATTTGTGTACAGACAAGGCTTTACTGTGAAACTCTGATAGCAAATGATGAACAAGAATGTAGTCTAGAGAAGCTTTATGTTTTTTCTGGTCTTAGTTCTTTTTACTGCTTTGTATTTTACCTCACCTATGTACTCTCTATACTAGGGTAGGACTTCTAAGCTTGTATATACTGTATTGCTGTTTTAACCTATTTATGACTTCTTCTGTTTTTGCTCTTTTCTTTTACATTTTAGCTCATCAAACTTATTTAATATTAGAAGAAAGAAACCTAAGTGGCTTGATCAGGCAATTAAAATGCAATGTCATTTACCAAGAGAAATACAACACATTGCCCTCAGTGAAAAGCTCATTTTAAAGCCATTCTATACATGAATAGAGAAAACATGGAACAGAGTAAACTTCCCCATTGATGGTGGCCTACAAAAATTACTCAAAGGTTCATCAATGACTCGTCCATGAGGTGACAAAAAAGTTAAATCAACTTCAAAAGCACTACAGGCCTCTCTTCCCTCAATTAAGGGTTAGTGTTCATGATTTAATAATAACTACGGGAATGAGCATAAATGAGAGTTCCAAAAAAAACCAAACAACTTTTCTGTTCTGTGGACTGATGTGACTAAGATGGAAAATGTAGTGCATGGTCTGGGGCGAGTTTGCTGCTTTGGGATCTGAATAACTTTCCGTAAATTGATAGAACCATAAATTCTGCTCTGCACCCAAAAATGATCAAGACATTTGTCTTCTGGCTTTGAATGTAAGGCCAAATGCACTTGAGTGAGCATCAGGACAATGATAAGTAAGGTCACCTCTGAAGGGCTCAAAAGAAGACAAATGAAAAGCTTTGGAATAGTACAGTAAACGTTTATACTTACATCCAGTAGGGATTAACTTAAAAAAGACATTCATGGTTGAAGACTTTCTGCTGTGGCTGAATGAAAACACTTTTGAAAAGAACATTGGGAAAAAATTCCTCCCCGGCACAGTTCAATACTCACTGCCAGGTTTGGCAAATGTCTGACGGCAGTTGTTGCATCCAAGGCTGGCACAACAACTTGCTGTGTTTTGAGGTATTCACTTTTTCCCCCCAATATATAAATTCAACATTTAAAAGTGTGTGAGGGTGGGGTTGTAAGAAAATTGACTTTTCTTTAGCTTTATATCATGTTATAATGTATTTCCTCATCAAAAACATACCAGGAGTGTTGCTAATTGATACTGCTAGCAGCATCAATTAGCAAACACCTAGTGGAGCTGCATGTCTGCTGAGCTCATCATATGAACTATTTCTCAGTTCAACACTCCTAAGAATGATTTTGTAAGGGTTTAATAGAAAGTTATTGTTGTGATGCAGTACTGGAGGCGGAGTGTCAGAAGGACCAGGAGCTTCTTGAAGAGAAACAAGAACATTTCAAGGCATCAAATTGCAATGTCAACTTTGTTTTACATTATGTTTGATATATGCAGAATTAACAACTGAAGGTAACATAGTTACTTGATTGTGCTTTAAAATGGCAGTACATGTCTGAAAAATACACAATACCACCTCTGTAAGTGTGACAAAAGAAAGTAAAAGTTGAAGAAGTCTACACAGGGGAAAATACTATTTTTACAGAACTTGTAGCTTGTATTTTATTTCATTTTTGAAATGTGTCCAGTTAGAGAGCAATTGCTCAATTAATTTTTCACCATGTTGTTTTCCCTCTTTAACATGTCGCAGAGGTCTGAGTGCTGTGTTTGCTGTGACAGAGCAGGTGAAATAGGAGGGCAAGCAGGCACACCATGGAAGGATGCTGGGTATCTCTGAGGGGATGTTTGGCTTTGTAATTTCACCCTTGGAATTTGTGATTACAAACGGGACAACTTTTTTTAATTTTCTCTTTTGTCTGGATTCAGCTGGCTGACAGTCTGCCCCAGCAGTCAGGCCTTTTAATCAATCACCTAGATAATCAAATGTCACTGGGTATCTGCTCCATGTAATTACTTTTGCAATTAAAAATCAATCTCCAGTCACCCCGTCTAATTAGAGGGATGGGCAGATCTTCATCTAGATTGATTTTATAATACATATTGACTTCAAATGCCACAACATTGCCATATTCCCTCATTTTCATGCTGTGGCGCATCAAAACAAAATGCCAGAGATTATAGGGACGTGCAGCACGGGGTTGTTCCAATTCTGCGTACCAGGAAAAGGTCTGCTGTTTAGGAAAGGTTCACCTTGCTTGCATGTCTGTGCTGACAACTCCCATTCTCTCAATTCAAATTGAAAAGGGAAGAGAGATTAGTGGAGGTCCAACAATCTGCATGATAGGCAACAACTAGTAAGGAAAGTAGTAGTCAGATCTTATGCCACACTGTACTTTCTATAAAACCTACTGTCATCACAGTACGTAATTACGGTTACAATGTTTTTTGTCAAAACTCTTCATTAATTTTACATGTCTTCACATTGCAAGCAGAAACTGCAAAGTGTTTCATTTGGATTGTATGTGACTCACCAATGTTTCCCACACTTTTGATTTTGACTGTGTTTTAAAAGGGACATTGTAAAACTTTGACATACAGTTAACCAGAGGTTTACATACACCAAATAATAAAGATAGTTTTTTTTCTCACTGTATGAAGTTATATCAGTCCAAATTTCTCTTGTTTTAGATGAATTAGAATAACTAAATTTATGTATCTTTAATAGATGCCACAATAATGAGAGAAAAATATATCAGACATTTATTCTTTAATATATTCAAAGGTTCATCAGAAGTTTCCTTAAAGAATTAATACCATCTACTTAAACAAAGAGAGAAAACCCAAGGAATGATGTAATAAATTTAAATGAAATCATGAGGAAAGAACATTTTGTGGAAATATTGAAGCAACATCTAAAGACATCAGCTAGGAAGTTAAAACATGGGTGAAAATCTGTCTTCCAAATGGACAATGACTGTAAGCATAACACCAAAGTGGTCATACATTGATTTCAGTATGTGCAGATCTGAAAAGGTGTGTATGAGCAAGGCAGCATGCAAAGCTTAGTTACACCAGTTCTGTGAGAAGGAAGGGCCAGAAGCTTGTGGACAGACATCTGAAGTGTTTCACCCAGGTCAAGAAATGTATATAAGCTTTTTATATTGTTAGAATAATTATCTAAGTTCATTTACTTGTGAGTTTATTTGAAAGGTTATGTTTTCATATTATTATACCTGTGCATATATTTATGTATATAAACTACATTTTTAAAATAAATTTCTCACCTATTTCCTATTGCTCTCATTATTGTGGCATCTAACAAATAGAAATAATTTTGATGATTCTGATCTAAAAGAGATGAAGAACAATATTTAAAAAAGCCAAAGCCCAGATCAAAAAGAAATGTGAAGTCTGTAGCAAGACCTCAAAATTTCTGGTAATAGAAACCTTGGCAAACATTTTGGTTGATACCTCAGAAATGTTCTGTTGATTTTGCAGTGAAATGTGGAAATCCCAATAATAGCACAAAAGTTTGAGGTTGTAATGTTACAAAATCTGACAATATTACAGTGGCATGGATACTTTTGGACCAATGGCTCCAAATCCTTGAAATGCAACAGTGGTGTCTACAAAAAGTTAACAATGAAGAGGAGGCTTCCAGTGACATACGTCATGAAACTAAGTTACTGTCCTTGGACTACATGATTAACTTTACATGTTTAAGGTTTTCATTTTTCTTTGTTGCCAGGAATCAGACAGATGTGTCCATCTGGAAGGCATTGTAATGGCCACTGACAGGGACAGGCGTGTGGCAGCCCTGCGTGCACGCAGCCCCACCATGTGTTTTTCTGCCTCTCATCTACACCTTGTTGCCTTCAGGGAGACTTACAGCACTGACAGGTCCAATAATGAAGCTTTCCGATGTAGGCTTATTTAGACACATGTGCAGGAACCTTTATGCACACGGAGCCACGTACGGTGAAACATACAGGAAAAAAAAATACACATGCAGGCACACGCTAACAGTAACAGCCTCAGGGAAAGTGCCACTCAATCGCACAAGTAAAACAGTGGAGCCTACAGGGAGACATGAACCTCAAGGACCAGCTGTGTGCAGAACCTTGAGCACAGCAGAATGCAAAATAACACTGAAAAAGGCTGCCACAGGCTTGTAATACAAATATGTACACAGCTAAGTACTTTACTAATGTGTACTGAGGCCTCTCATTTGATTGCAGCTACTTTTCTTGTGTGATTACACTGGGTGTAATGGATGGTTTCTCCTCTATTATGTCCATAAGTGATTAATTTTGTCCATAAGAGAGGTGATGAGGAGTCTCCTTCCTCTCCTTGGCTGATGATAATGAAGAGCTCTGAAGTCTGTAATTTTTGACTGGCAAAGTGATTGGGAAAGGAAAGAAAAAGTTTACAATCATGGAGGATGCCATAACAAATTAACAAGTAAATGAAAAGCCCATATTATGCTTTATTGTCCCCATGCAGTGCAGGGAGTGTGAGCTAAGCTGTTTTAGTCCAGTGTTGTCTTCTCCCAGAGAGACCAGTAATAAGGGGAGCACTTATCATGTGTTGCCTCCAGCCACCAGCACCTCCACTGGAGCAGCTCACTCAGAAGGAGAGGGGAGAGGAGAGCCCACCACTGTTGAGAAGTAATTAATCACCATGGAGTGGGAGCTGTCAAATCCCCAGGTCTTTTGAACTGATAACGCTGCCCACCACAATTTAGCCTGATGGAGATGAGATTTTCTTTTCACCTCTGGCAAGAAAGAGACATAAAGTGGGGCAGAAAAATAGAAAAGCGCAAAGGAGGGAGAGCAGCAAATATATTTTTTGAACAACAGCGGCCAGTTGTGTACTTAATGATTGCCTTGCTCCTCTTAAACCTGACGTTCTTATCAAGTCTAAGTGTCCCGATCAATACGTTTCCTCTCCGGCATTCCTGAAATAGCTCACACATCAGCTCTCTCCAGTAACCCCCTGCTGCCCCGCCATGCTCCCTCTCTCTGTTACAGCACCATCTGTTATTATAGCCTGGTCGCTTTCTCTGCCAGTCAGACGGAAGAAATAGTCAATATTTGTTCTGATATAAAAGTTATGCCTATTGCTATGCACTTTCAACCTCGATGTTACTGCATCAGAACAGATTTTGTCAGCTTACTGTTGTATTTACCAGCCAGGGATGTCAATAACAGCTGTCACGCTTTGTTGTAAATCAAAACAAAATTTGAAATCACATTTTTTTATTGTTACTTATTTTCCTAAATGTTCAATTTGACACAGCTTCTGGTGGAACATGAACAATGTCTTTGAGGAAACAAAAAAAAGGTTTGAATATAAAAACAGGGATTAAAAGCAAACAAGCAATTTTTGAAGGATTTATTCTGTAGTGATTTACTTGTGTTAAAAATTTACATTTTATCAGGTAGTAAACTAACACATGAGACAGAAACCTAAAAATGACAACTCACAAACAACAAATTGTAGTGTTTGATTTGCCACTCGTGTTACTTTGTTTTGTGACACTTATCTCCATGGTCAATGTGCTCTCCAAGATGCCAGAGTTCATGACCTCTGCTGGCATGTTTGCAACATTAGATAAAGGTACTAAGTGCCGGTTTTAACAAAAGGCTAGGTGGGAAGTAAAAGCTGCTCTACAGCCAGACTTTGGAATGTTTTCTTACACTTTTAAAAGCACATTTCCGTCCAGATTTATTAGGGTGTTAGGTGTCAGGAGCAAGTAACCATACTGGCTTTCCAGAATCCGGAAGCTGATTGATAAGATCAATGAAGAAAGTACAAATAGAGAAAAGGCCTTACGATAGAGATGAAAGGTAGACTCTGTCCTGGACAGTTCTCAACCTTTATCAGACTCATTGGCTAAGATGTTATAAATATGCCAGACTATATGGAAAGTTTTTCAAACTACATGGTTTCATGTATTCTAGTTTTATGTGCATTCCGATGCCATTATAAGTTACAATGGTATAAACTTCTTTTTTTATCGACAAAGGAGGTATCTATGAATATTTCATCAACCAATCACATGGCAGTAATACAATGTATTTTGGGTTCCAAAAGTAAAGTTCAAAGCAAGCATCAGCCTGATTGTTTATGCAAGATAGGCTGATGTGAGTGTTTCAGAAATTGCTAATCTACTGGGATCTATATCAACTATCGCTCAGGTTTAAAAACGACAGCATATCTCAATGATGCATAAGATGATAGAAAGGCTCAAAATGTAACTCAAACATTACTACTCGTTACAAGCAATGCCTCCTTTCAATGCACAAGACATGTAAACAGGCATTGCAGCTGGTACTTGTCAGTTGTTTTTAGGGATATTCTGTTCAAATATAAAGGACCCTTTAGTAACAACTGAGCAAAATTTTACCAATTTTGTGATGGCTATATACAGTATTATATATATGAAGCACTGCATCAAAAAGCTCAATTTACCTTTACTGGTTTGGGGTGCAGGACAGTGATTTCTTTATACTCCAGTGGTCTCTACAGTCAGCAGATCAGTAGGTCACACATAGGATGTGGAACAACAGATTCAAATCATGGAGGTGCAGTGAAGAAGTTAGATGCTGTCTTGTCAGTATGGACCAGAGTTCCAGATGAATTCCTGAAGCTTGTTAAATATATGACACCAAGAGTTAAATCACTTCTGAAACCAAAATGAAACCCAACCTGGTACTCACAAAGGATACCTAATAAAGCAGGCATTGAGTATAATTTCTTTTGATGAGAAGTTCCTGTTTTTGCTCACTTTTACAGCATAATTTTTTCTATTCTTACTTTGGTGTTAAATTACCATGTCAACATGACAGCCTTATTGACATTGAAGATCTTTTTTTACCTTTTGTCCTGACTTCACGGTTTAGAGGTAGAACTTTCACCAATGAAGAACAGGTTCCCTTTTTATTGCTATGACATATAATCAATACTCAATATAGTTCTTGACACCCTGAGGCCCAGTAGCAGTCACTTGTGTATAAAGAGTGTCAGCGAGTTATTTTGACCCCCTACTGTAATCATGACCTTTCCAATAACACAACTCCCCCACAGAGTCTCATTCCCCAAAGGGTTCTCCAACTCGGGGGCCAAACTGCATTAGCGCCAGTCGGCATTCACAGCTCAGCAGCTTCTAAACAAGCTACTGTTGACACACACTGAAGCACACATCCACATGCTGCATGTACAGGATGCATTGCAAGGACAATAAATAACTCAACAACGATTGCACGCGCTCAAACACGCACGTGCATTTCCACACGTGCACCCGCACAGACTTAAAACAGACATTCATCTGTGGACGAGCAAGACTTGCAAATTTAGCTGAAGGGAACATAACGTGTAACCAGTGATATCATGCATAAATGAAAGGGAAAATGATATGGCATGCATTTCATTCTTTTGTAAGATTGCGTCCTCAGGTCATTGACTAAATAATTAGGCGATTGAAGTGACAGATTAAAGGCAGATTGGAAGTGACTGTGAAAGCAGGATAATGTTTCCCTAATCAGCTTGGTCGGAGAAATGCAGATTGTGAAATTTTCCAGCTACTTCCTTAGAAAAATGCATTTCACTTCTGATTAGAGATGATTAGTGCACTGGTAGAGGAGGAGGGGTCAGGGCCCTGTGATCTTGGGTTCCTGAGGACAGAGGGAGAGATTTGAGGAAGGGAGAAAGGCTGGGGCCATAGGTAGAGTGCCAGCAAACATATGAAGAGAGCAATGCCTGGAAATGATGGAGCTGGAAAGAGTTAGAGCAAATACAAAAAAGGAAAAAAAAACTCCATCCTTCCTTGCTAAAAGAGGATGATTTAGGAGTAGATAAGCTTTTGAAAGAAAAGAAGATCACGTAAGAGGAAGCACAGGATTGCTCTCAGTCCTGTCTCATAAGGCAGGAAATAGCAAGGAGAGCTCTGCTTATCACAGCATTTCAACTGGTGGATCATTTATTTGCTGGGTCATGACAAATATGCCAGATTTATAATGGCCACAAAGTCCCAATGTGAAGTCCACTTTAGTTATACCCGGATAATAGTTCCTGAGCTACAACACTGCAGAAGGTTAAATGCAGAACAGATGTAAAGTGTAAAATACAACATGATCAAAGCTAAGGCACTCAAGACAGATACGCAAGAAAATGATGATGAATGACTCTCTGCAGATTTGTAAGCTCAACACAAATGTAGCGAACTGCAAAGGTGGGAGCTGGGGTGGGGGGGTGTGGGGGGGGCTACAGAAGAGGGGGGTGCAGACACCAAGGAGGAGCAAAAACATTGTCCAAACTCATTCAGATGATCTGTTGCAGAAGGGCCCCACGATTAAGTTCCTACAGCAGGAATCACAGGTTGGAAAATGTGTAATTGATTTCCCCAAAGGCACAGAGAGCACCCTCAGTGATCCCTGGGATAGCCCTGCCTGTGAAAGTTTGCTTTTCTCCCAGGCTTGCAGCCACGACTGAATGACATCATCAACTTGTGCACATTTTTACTTTTATCTCTGAAAGATATATTATCCATGTGCAGCGCTCCTGTGAGTGGAGATCAAAGACAGCACGCTGTCAGGCGGCATATTAAAGTAGAACACAGTTTTGCAACAGAAAAATATGTTTATTTCAAGTTAGATTTTGTTACCCACCTTGATTGCACAATAATACACAATTCAGTCTGACTTTGGTGCCTTTAGACAAAGGCAACCGTGGTCCTCTGCTGGTTGTGATGAAACAAGAAACGATAGAAAACATCTTTGAAATAATCAGTATGCATCCTTAAAATATACCTTGTTTGTAAACATTTGTAAAGATACCCCTGCAGATCCTTTGTCTGTAGTCGCAGTCATTTCATGCGACAGCTTATGTATATGAGCCAGACTCTTGCTAAGATGCACTTTGAATACCCTTACTAGCACACACACATACACCCCAACACACATCCTGCTTAAAGTGTTGAAGCCTTGTCCGGGATGATCTTTGGCTTGCGTGAAGCTGGTGGTCACGCTCAGAGGGAAACCAGACATAGGGACACATGTTTGTCCGCTCCTAAATTAAGTGTGACCACGGTGCACCTCTGAAGCAGCAACTTGGTTGGGGGCTATTATGGGGTTCGACAGCAGGGGGGCGCTGTGATAATTTGATGTGAACTAGCTTGATAAATCACTGTGTTGTTACCTTGGCTTTAGTATCTGTTTATGTCTCTACAAATTGAAACCCCACTGGCACAAGGCTGAGGTAGAGACGTGCCCTGGCCCCCAGCGATTAGTTCAAGGTGGGGAGAGTTGAGATGGCTGGCCCCCATTGGCCATCTCCGTCTTGCTGTTTTGTCTCTCCCTGCTGAGGGAGAAAGCCGTGGACATGTGTAAGCAATAAAGCCAAAGGTCTGCCTTTCACCACAGCCTGAGAGAAAGGAATGCAGAACCAAACTATAAAATAATAATGGGCACTAGGGTAGAGAAGGGGCAGAGACGGGGATGTAGTATGAGACGAAGGGGGGGGGGTATAAAAGACAGACACATCTGCAAAGGAGTTGGGAGGGGGAGGGTGTTAAGGTGGGGTTGAGTCCTAAAGTAGAGCCCTCCTCTGACCTCTGGACGTGCTGTTAAAGGCAGAGCGTAGCAAGCAGCCCAGACTGGCACCACATCAAAAGGCTGACAGATGAAGGGCAAAGGCCACTTTGACCTGGGCGCTAAGCTGCTGTTAAGCTCCTTAAAGCCAGAGGAGAGGTGCAGCAACAAGGAGAAAGTAATAGAGGGAAGGGAGTAACTGAGACTGAGAGCAAGAAATATCATTCACAACTCCCTCCTCCTCTGTAATAATCAAAGGAAGGATGAAAAAAAGGCAGTCGTGTAGACTGTAAATACAGACGCACAGAAGTCAGAAGAGATAACATTAAATACCTTGTGTGAAACCACTGCACGGGGGGCACGCTTTATCTAAAGCTAATAAACCAACATCCCCAAAGCCTGTTTAAAGCAGGTTTTCATAATCACGAAAATAAACTACAATCAGGACAATAAGACAGACAGATGGAGTCCTGAGGCATTTATCTCCTTTAAACATTTTCCCTTAGAAGCCACCAACTTATCATGAGCTTGTCAACACGGTGACACCATTCTTTCAAATGAAACGCTAATGCGGTGATCTGAGCGCACAGCGCGAGTATCTGCTCATAAAATCTGAGGGTTGATCAAAAGGTTTGCAACATCCAGTTCAGTGTATACCTTGGCAAATAAGTGGAAATCATCACAAGTATTCACGTAACAAGGATACAAACACAGTGGAGCTGCTTCCAACGTGAAGCACTGTGACAAAGCTAAGCAAATAACACCAAGAAGGGGGGAAACGACAGACAGGAATGAAGGCAAGATTAAAAAGAGGGAGGAAAAAAAACCATCATAAGAAGTAAAACTTTGAAAAACCAATCTCCTAAAAGGAAGTGGACATATCCCAAGATGCAACAGGACAGGAAATGCCTACTGTGAGGATAGGATGCCCCTCTGGACCCCATTAAGGGAATGCATGAAATTAATCGTGACACCATGTTGCTTAGTCAACAAACGCAGGTTGATTGATGAAGACAAACGGTCAGGGTGATAGCCAGTTGTTGGCTTTCCCTGGGATGTGTCATTTTCAGGCAGTCTACTTCCAACTCAAGAAAGGGATACAGGCTGTCGAGCCAGCCCGGTTCCAAAGCCAGACCTGTCACTCAAACTCACTCTGGGGTTGTTTTCAACACTTGTGTAAGGTGGCTGAAAAAAAATGTGGCTGAAGTGCTGAAAAAATAATACATTTCAGGTGTAACAGTAGAAATTCGAACATTAGTCATTCTTCTGGAAAAGACAGAGAAAGAGAGAGGATTTAGTTGCAGCTCAACTTTTATTAAAAATGACAGATTTAACATTTGTAAAACACTTTTTTAGTTTTTGACTATTAAGGCAAATGTGGATCATATCCCCAACTGATATTGTTCATATACAGCATGACTAAACTAGTTTCACAAATAAAATAAAGTTCCTTTCCTTTCCTGGCACGCTACTTCATAAGAGTAGCATGCCAATTGGAATTTTTTTTAAATGAACTACTTGTGTTAATGTGTGAATCATGTAAATGAATCACAAATCAATATCTGGCTTTCATTTTTTTTAATAATGCTGATAAAGGGAAATTTAAATCTGTGATACAAATTAAATCATTGACATTTTTCACGAATGTTTTCTTTGGATTTAGTTTGTATTTGGGGAGTTCCACATAGTTCTTCAGCAGTCTAGATGTAACTCGTTCTTTTTATTTTATGATTCGGTCCTGTTGTTAGCTGTGTCGCTTTGCAGCAGAAACTGATTCCCTGCCTTAGATTTTCTGAAGTTTGAGTCCTGTTGCAGGCAAGCAGGAAGTCTATACATCAGTTAACCCAGGATTAATTGATGTTGGATTTTTTAATCCATCTGTTATTTATCCAAAAAAAAAAAATTCCTAGTAAAAAGAAGCAGTATTCACACTTTGAAATAACATCTAAACACACGTAGTATAAAAATTTACACTACATGTCATTATTATTAAAAGTTCTACTACTGTGCTTACAAATAATAAAGTTTGGGATGATAATATTGTTTCCATTGGAGTTTCTGGATTATCTTCCTTGCTCCAACATGGGTCTCAGTGGGCTTTTAGAAATCTGCTTTTATTTACCACAGCACTGTGGAAATCGCATGCAACATTGTCATTCCTTGTTTCTTACTTAAAAGCCATCTAAAAACGTTTGTCTTTCTCCTTTGAGGATGTTTGCACATTAATATGTTTGCTGAGGTCCAGATCTAACATTGATATCTGCTGTTGGTGATTCAGTTTGTAACATAGTTTCTTAGTAGACCCTAATAATCCATGTGTGGAAAGATTTAAAGAAACAGTTGTCCTGTTTTAGTAAGGTAAGTGCTTTTCTTTGACAATTATAATTAATACTTTCTACTGTTATGTGCCATGATAACTTATTGTGCTGTACACAGGCCTTCTATTCGAACCTCACCTACTCATCCATCCATCCATCCATTATCTTTTGCTTATGGAGGTGGGTCATGTGGGCAGCAACCTAAGCAGGGAGACCCAGACTTCCCTTTCTCCAGCCTCTTGGGCCTACTCCTCCAGGGGAATCCCAAGGCATTTCCAGCCCAGCTGAGAAACATTGGCCCTCTAGCAGGACCTGGGTCTTCCTCTGAGTCTCCTCTCAGTGGGACATGCCTAGGACCCCTCACTGGGAGGCATTCACGAGGCATCCTAACCAGATGCCTGAGCCACCTCAACTGGCTCCTCTCTCTGTGGACCCACTACAGCCACTCTACTCTGAGTCCGTCCCATTAGGGATACGCTGTGGAGAATACTCATTTTGGTCGCTTGTTTCTGCGATCTGGTTCTTTGAGTCGTGACCCAAAGCTTGTGATCATAGAACATAGATTGATGCGTAAATTGACTCAGCTCTCTCTTTAGGGAACCTCACTCCTTCTGTTGCTCTTGGAAACCTTCCCTGTGATACAGCAGCCATTAAAGTATGAAGAGAACCAACAAAAAAGAAGTCTCAATAAAAAGCTGTTTTCACAGAGTGGAAGTCTAACGCGCTTTGGAAAAACAATCAAAAGGAGAGTTGGCAAGTTGTCGTGCCTGTGTATCATGAAGATGATGAGAAGCTGCTCAGACTTTATAAAAGACAATATGCTGACAGGTAGACAGACTTCTAGCATAATCTTTGGCTCTGATTTAAGGATATTTTCAAAATTTGTAAAATGCCTTAAATTACATGCTATGCTAAGACAAAGTTTAGAACTTTCCCAGGTGAAAGATAACACTGTTTGCCACAGAATAATTTGACACTGGCACGATGAGTCACCATCAAAATATAGAACAAACTGCAAACTTCTATGTTAAAAATATATAAAGAAATTGTTTTACAAGTAAATTTCCATATGATATTTTTTTCTCACTGACCACATTCTCTCATTTGATTTATCTTTCCCTTGACACCAAAACATAACTTTCCCTTCAAAGTGCTATTATTGTTGAGTTTCAGGAATATATAACAGTTTCCATTCATCTCAAATTCTATGCAGCTGTTGAAAGAAGAGTTACTTTGATTTAGTAAATATCTCTGCACATCTCGCGTTGTGAACATCAAAGACACATACACAGATATCAAAGCATGCTGCTGGATTGTCTATCCTTGGCAGCCATAATGTACTTTCTATCTCAAGCATGAGGTACTGCAGCAGTACAAAGTAGAAAGAAGTGAGAAAGCAAATATTTCACTTGGGATGGAAATTTTTATTTTATTTTATTGCCAGTCTGGGTTTCATTTGCAAGATGTGCTGGAATCTGTCATTTTGCCCATACCTACCTGATCTATGTATGTTATGCATTTTCTGTTTTTTATGTTGAATGTGTGGACCACAGGATGGGTAGATGCATGAAACTGCAGCTAATGGGGATCAAAATAAAAAAAGAAAGAATATCTTATTTGACCTATAGCTAAGAAGTACGTAGTCACAAAAAGGTACATGTAAGAAGAATAGAGATGGTTTGCTGCTTTTGATTTTCTATCACTCATTGATCATACGTAAAGTATATAGTTAAAGCCCTTATGTGGCCCAGAGATAAAAAGCCAAAATAATTCAATGTCTCCATCAATCAATCCTTCCATCCACCCCGCTGTTTATACCGTCTTTTTCTTTCAGGGAAGTGAGACAGCTGGTGTCTATCTCGAACAGTAGGCAATCTTTTCAATATTTCCTACTTTCTAAAAATATTAAAATATACAGATGTTTTATGTAGCTAAGCAAAGTAAAATGAACTTAATTCTGTTTGTTGTCAAACTGCTGCACTTAACTAATTTTGTATTAGACTAACAAAAGGGGCAACCAGAAATTCTTCTTTGCAGTTGCTTCTCGGGGGTATTGTGCTTCTTTGTCTGAATATGTTTTGACTTAAACTAGATATAAGAGGGTATTTCGGCAGATATTTTAATCAGCCAGTAATATTTTTATTTTTTTTCTGTGGTCTTTAAAATGTTTCTTTATTGATCATGGGTATTCCAACTGAATTTTTGTAAGAAATAGAGCTGGTGGGCACTAAAAATACCATCAAGAGCATTCAAAATCCCATTTATTTTTAAGTGACTAAAATAGAGAAATATATGCTTTGCTAGAAAAACTTAATGCATACATGTTTTTGATCCTGAACTTTTATTTAGTCAACCGAAAAGAAAACTTCAGACCATTGGACCAATCTCAGTTTGGGTTTAGGCGTTCTGATATTGGAAGAAATATCTGGACTAAGAATGTTCTGTGGGTTTGAAATGGGTTTAAGGCTTCCAGGAGCTTGACAACAGCAAGTAGGTAAGGTGTGGATTGATTATTAAGAGATTCATCCAAATAGACACAGAGAATTTGGTTTTAGCCAAACACCTATGATTAGTAAAATATGCTTACCTAAACTAATTTTCTTGTGAGGGTGTAGTATGTCTTGTTGAATCAGGTTATTATGTTGCTCCCAAATACATTTATTGGTATTGCATTTATGTCGAATGGTTGTCTTCAGATTGTTCTTTATGTTGACCCTACTCTTCAGAACTTCTGACTTGGTCTTAAGTGCAGTGATTACGGATCAGTGTGTTTATGACATTTTATGCAACAACTTAAAGTTTTTGTAAGTGTTCCCTGGGAGAAGGAATAATTTGTGGGGATATTGGATTGTTAAAGTAAAAAAGGCCCAATTGAAGCATATATTACCACTCCTCAAATGGTTATCACAGCAAAAAGGATTGGTGTGAAATGTAAAACCTATTAATTATGTCCAGCAACAAAGGCACTAATGTGAAAACATGACTTGAGAAATTAGAAATTTCTTATGACATTAATATTAGTATCACTAGAGTCTTAGAAGTTAAAATGTGTCACCATCTGCTTTGAGATTTGACATACCCAGATCACAAGAAAGCCGCTTAACCACCCAAATCATCATGGCAGCTGTGCTCCTCAAACCCAGACCAAGAAGCTACAGTGAGTTTCAAAGATGTAGGTCTGAAGTATGTAAGAAATTTAGATGTATCAGAGTGAAAGGAACATTTCAGCTTTTTGGTTGATGCCAGAAAGCCTGAGGCTGAGCAGGATATTGCCCGTATGGCCATCGTACTATGACTTTGTGTGCAACTGTATTGATATATCAAAGCCTGCTGGAAAGAAGAAGCTGGCGGCAACCTAATGACAATACAGGGTAGCAGAGACGCAAACTGTTCCATTTATGTTGTTGTCCACATGCTGGTTTGGAGGAGATCACTCAGCCAGTCCCACAGGTATAGGATGTTCTCAGTTGTAGTTTCATGGACAAATAACAAAGATCCAACATCAGATAAAGGAATTTGGCTCTTTGGGAACAGAGTGGGAAGCCCAGTGCAGCAAAGAGGCTGTCCTTCACTTGCGGAACCATTCTCCATACTTGGCACTGACATAAAAGCTGCTTCTGCTCCACTTGAAGTACTCACACATCCAGCACCAAGACACATACATAGAAACAAAGACAGACATGTGCACATATACATGCATGCTCACGCACGCACACACACACACACACCCCCACATGCGCAACACACACAGACACACTTACCAACTCACGCAGAATTCAGGAAGTATGCCTGTCACGGACATGCAGGGAAGGGAGGCAGCAAAAACAACTTTCTGTCGACAGGAATAAGAAAAACAACGGTTGAAAGGGGGTCTGCATGAGAGAAAACGCAAGTCAAAGGCATTTTCTTCGTCAGAACTCATCAGTCTGCAGAGGGAAATATGTAAGGAGATGCAACCGTATGAGTGCTGTCACTGTCCTGCTGAACACTAGAAGGAATGGACAGGCTGGTGGAGAGCTACCTGAGAGTCGAGGAAGCCTTCAGTAAAACCCGTCCACATCAACAGAGACATTGGCAGGTTTGCATTTGGGATACACAAGACTGCAGGCTAGACAGACACTGTAAACACACAACTAAAACAAACTTTATTCAAGCAGCCAATATAAAACAGACGTGTTTAAAGCTTTGTAATTAGTTCCCTTGCCCAAAGGCAAAGACACTGGTTAAAAAGAAAAAGAAAAAGACAGAAAAGGAACATGTTGGAGAGCTCATCAGTGAGGACCAGATTACCCCAGGCCTTCCAGGGCCACTCTCCAGAAGAGAAGATAAAAGGGCTTATTAATAGCCCTTAGATTTACATGCTCCAAGTGGATGTTTATACTGGAACTTGCTGCTTATGTGTGAACATTCAACAACTGTAAACAGTGCCATTCAGGTCCCATTTCCTTTACATCACTGATATTGTTTCAGCTAGCAACATCAGCAGCCAGAGTTTAAAAAACATCATTCGGGGCATTATCTTTTAAGTGGTTCCACAGTTGAGTCTCCCCAGGGCGGTAATCAAGAAGGTTCATTGTGAACTTCCTCTTCTGTGTGCTCACATTTTGCTGACCTTGGTTGAAAAGAGCAGAGAATGGGCTAACCATAAGAAGTCCTGATATGACAGAAAGATTTTTACCACATATGGTTTGCTTGGTTAAGCTCAATTTTTTCAGTTCTGTTAAAACAAAGACATTTTTGCCAATTCTGCTTAATGTTAAAACCATTACACCATTGTATAAAGAACTGGGAAGCCCCTCATTACCTCATAAACCACAAGAAAGAACAGTAGTCAAGGGATGTGAGGCTCATGAGGCAGCATAGAGAGTACATCTGTAACCCCCAGTTCTTTTATTGGACAAATATAAAATTAACAACAGTCAGGAGCTATAATTGTGCTCCAAGTGGCTTCCAACACAAATTTCCATTTTGAGGTCGGCTGTACGGTTCTATAAAACTTTACAAGGCTGCTAAAAGAAGAACTGTCAATTTACAAGAAACAAACTTTTCTAATTATTCATTGAGCAAATAACCCTCAAGCTTTTAATTTGCTTTAGGTCTAATCTATGCCACCATTAAAGGTGAGGCGAGGGTGAAACCCAACCTAATGACTACCTATACAAATCAGTAAAAAGTGACTGTAAATTTTTCCATTCTAGGGTAACTAATAACAGGACTGTAAAAGCACAATGGACACCAAAGAGAAGTGACCCAGCTATTAACTGTAAATTTAATACCGCTAGTCCGCTCATGTTTTACAATGTAACTTATCAAAATGTACTGTAGGAGCAAGGCATGCTGAGTGTTAATGGCATAGTTGGTTGCAGTGTAAACACGGACTTAAGCATGATAGAACAAAACTGTAAAATGTATTAAAAATAAACATCTGCAATTTAGATCATAATTAAGGTAAATTAATAGAAATTCATCACCAAAGCAAAACAGATTGATATCCTACTCCTCACTACATTTTCAAAAGAAATACCTGAAATGATCTGTGTAGCATATACTACTAACTGATAGATCTCATGACCAGCAGTGGGTGTGTTAATGGACTGGTTTACAAACACATCATGTTCAGGATTCCATGCTTGAGTTTTCTCTCAGACTGTGAGGACATGTCAACGTTGTACTGCCAGGACATCAAAGAGATGAGGGAAGCTATTTGAACAATGATTCATGTTTATATATAGAACAAGTGATGGATGAAAAGAGTTGGATCTATGAGGTCATCCTCAGAATACATGGAACATCCCTGCCACCATCTACTGGGTGATGAAAGAGGAGCAAATACTTATGTCTCACCAGTGCAGGGTCATTGACTGACTTCTTAATATGGCCGCTGTCATACCACTAAGCAGGATAAGTCACCTTTAAACACCAACTCTGAGTCATATTTCACCCCCTGAATTGCAAAAGAACAAGGTAGTCTTTGCCTGCTTAAGTAAAATCCAAACCAGTGGTGTAAGGCCCAGTAACATATGAGGCCTCTCCCAGATAAGATCAGAGAAAGATTAGGCTCCTGTATCAGAGATTAGGCAAAGTTTGTTTTCTTTCCGTTTGAACCTGGGTGGGGATAGTCCCAAGGCCTGCACCCCAGGGCCTGGGCATAATGCCATTAGTGGTGTTTTGTTGACAGCAGGCATCGGTAAATGAGGCCCGACTTTAATCAGCTGCATGCCGTGCTGGTGTCAGAGTTCCCCCTATGTCTCCCAGGTGAAAGATGAGCTGGGAGAGAGGTGTTGTCTCCACCTTAATTAAAACTGCTCCCCTTAACAGAGGACTCGGTGTGGCTACCACCAACCCATCCTTCTGAAAGCATGGCTACAATCTCAGTAAAATACTGACTATTAGCCACAAAAGTGCAAAGGGAGGGGACCGAACGGCAAGAGGTGTAATTACTGAGCCTGAGACCATATTATTACAGCAGAGAGGGGGTATTTATCTGTTTCATGGCGGTGCCTTGCAAAAGTATTCATACCCCAAAAAGTCAATCATTTTTCACAATTACAGTCACAATCTTCAATGTGTTTTATATGGATTATATATATGACACACCGACACAAAACATGTTTTTTTACACAAATAAAAATCTGAAAAGTGTGGGGTTCATTTCTATTAGTTCTATAACAGTCCATTATAGCACTACACATTACTGGGAGTAGAACCTCTGTTTTAGTCTTCAGGCTTTTGCAGAGTGTGATAGGATTTCTGCATGTAGTTCTATCCATAATACTATTAACTCCAAGCAGCTTCCCCGTCTCTAGAAAATAGATAGAAAATATTATCTATACAGCGCGGTGCTGCCTCCACCGTGTTTCACTGTGGGAACGGTGTTGTGTATTGCTGATTTTCAACAATTGTTTTTTTTTCTCTCAGCTCTTGTATATATGCCAGATTAATGGAGTGCATCTCTGCAGCTTCTCCCCAGAGTTATCCTGAGTCTCTTGGCTGCTTCTCTGATGAATGCTTGGATAAGTGCCCATCCAGTGTGTTTAGGTGGCTAGCTATTTCCTGGCAGTTTTGTGGTTATGCCAGACTTACCCACTAAACTCTGCATTATACTTCACCACTTTATCCTTGACCTATCTTTAATGTTCTTTACTTTTCACAGTTGTTTGATCTCTAATGTTTTCTAACTTTGACATCTTTAAAGAATAGCTCTATTAATTCTAAGTTTACAATGCAAACAGCTGGACTATTTATACTATTTAGCCAAATTTGGAAGGTGCTTTGTGATTTTTATTTAGAGGTGTCTATACTTTCAAAAATTTTATCCAAAACTGAAAAACATTTATTTTGGTTTTACCTAAGTAAAACATATCGAAGTTGGTAGCTATGCAGAAGAATCTTGTAGAAATGGTCACAGGAAGGGGGATATAAGTACTTTTGGCCTTCTCACAACAAAAGCAGTATAAGGATATCTGTCCTCTCTGTCTTTCTCAAAACACTACAACACAGTCCTGTATCTCCTGGGAGATACAGGAGACACTGTCCGAGTCCGGCTATTTACCCAGAAATCCCATACTTCACTCCAACTTCCTGCTCCCTTGAAGTGAGACATCCTTTCGAAGGGGATAAGCTGGATGAACCAGACACAGATACTGAATGTGGATGCTGCTTTAGCCTTGCCATGCCCAGTTACAATAACACAATCATGCTGTTCATCCCTGCTGCCTGCCCTGACACACCAACCCCATCCCAGCCAGAGGCACTAGGTAGGGGGCATGCTGTTGCCTCAAACTGGCCTGGGTGTGTGAGACAAAGAGTGTTTGATAGAGGGTGGGTAGACGGGACGGAGAGGGTCTGTTGAGGAGTCCCCCCTCTTCCCTCCCATACACTATGAAACCTCCTGCCCTCTGATGCAAATGAGGTGGTGGGCGCAAAGAGAAGAAAACAACATGATAGAAAAATAGACACAAAGAAGGGATGGGCGGGGAGAAGACCAGCTAAGGCAGCCCAGATCGGTGGGCCTTTTCAAATCACAGCAGCAGTGAGTGTCACTCAAGCGTCAGCCTTAACAATGTTAGACCAGTGCAGGCAGGGCTAATGTCCGCTGTGCTCTACCCTACCCCCTTTACCAACTTCCACAAGCCCCCTTGTGACCACATGAATCTGACTAGTGACAGCTCGGCATCCTGTAATTTGCCAATTTGCATGCATGTCAAAAAGCCAGACCATAGTGAATTATAGCCACAAAGTGGGAATATTCCAAAAGAAGAGCATGAGGTCTGTAACATGGGAGAGGATAATGGGGATGACGGGGAGAAACAGCAGGACGAAATAGATTTGAGTGAAGACTGCGATATCAGAGTGTATGCCTCAGTCATAGGGGACAGCTAGCGCTCTACATTTGGACACAACACAGCCTGGTGTGGCTCATTCACACTCTGTGTATTTGTGTGTGTGACCCCGTGTGTGGGGGCGATTATCATGTATGCATTAGTTTATGTGTGTGGGGCTGCCTGTCATTTTAGTCAAGTCTCCATGTGCAATTTGTATCATGAGCACCAATAAGAGTAAGTGAACAAATTCATATGGGACAAACAAGAAGGGATAAATATGATTTTCCACTGCTGAGCCATTAATCAAGAGAATTATCATCACATTGGTAGTGAACTCTGTTAAGATCCATGGGTATGTCCTCATCAATGTCTCTAGTAATGTGATGATTAAAATGATGTACATAAACAGTTACATAAATTAAAAGAGACTTCCCCACATTGAGTCTTTCCAATATTTGAAAATGATTATATCTAAGAATTAAAACGTAAAAGTACTGAGCAACAACTGGACCTCATTTTTCTCCCTGTAAAAAGGCTTTAATGCTTATATATGTGTTTCTTGAAACATGCTTCCTGCACACAGACCTATAGTTTAACACAAAAAAGAACCATGAAGCCAGTATAAATCTCTATCAGGAAGCCAGCCAACCTCTCCACCCCTCTCTGGTGAAAACCATATAATCGCCTAAGGAACCAGAAACACATTTTCTGGATAGTTGGCAGTAAATGTACCATAATCATTTGGGCTGGGTACCTTTCTAAATGTTATTTTTATTGTTGGGTCTTAAAGGCTGGTCAGAAAGAACTCACTGATAAATACACATTTTGAAAAAAAGATTCACTAGCGTACATGACAATAATGTCATGTATGCTTAAAAAGGAACAAAGGCCTGGTATGAAGTTATATGCAAACTGTTTATGCAAAATGTCTGTAATTGTACAAATATTGGACCCAGAAATCCACTGTGCCTTTCAAATGTGCTGTTTGGAAATTCAGCAGCCGACTCTGCCCTTTACAATTGTTTAATAATGTTTTACATACCATGTACAAAACCAAACACTGATTAACACCTGAGAAAGGAGCGGTGATTACAGCAGGATATCTTCTAACCATCCATGAAAGTGAAAATGAGAAGCAATTCTGTTAAACACCACACATTATGATGGCTATTTACCACACCACTGTAACTCTAAAAGGTGGACCTTTAAGTCTCTCACAAAGTAATCTCGCCTTTGGTACAGTTCGCTGCATTCTCAGCCTTACAATCTGTCTTGCGTTATTTGCTTTCCCACGTGTGAGATGTTAGAGGGCTAAAAGAAGGACAAAGCTGACATTGCTTTAGACTTTTGCCTCCCGAGGTACGAACATCTTGAAGGCATGAAGAGTAAAAAGGAAGCAGTTTATGCCCAGTGACATGCTTGTCTAGGACATTTGGATTGCTTTGTCATAAAAAATTTGTATTACAATCGACATTTTATTAGAGTACTGTGTGTATTATCTATAGCATGGATCCAGGATGAAAAAAGTGTATATTATAAAACTTTTATGTCAAAGTGATATATTTTCAGCCTTTACCATCAGACACTTATGACTCGAATGTTTCAATAGGACAGTGTAAGACAAACTTTTCTTACAGAAATGTTGGTCACCATGAGGTTAACAACTGGAAATGTCTTTGGTACTTTTGAGATGCATATCATATGCATGGTTTTAGTTTTAACAAATTTATTGAACGTGTAACATGTGTGTCTGTGCTGTATGGAAGGCAGTTGTTGAATTGAGACACAATTAGTAACCTTTTAATTTTAAAGGAGACATCTTTCAAATTAAAGATTTTAATTTCAAAATCTTCAATTAACAAAACTAAATATTTCAAATATAATATAACAAAACTAAATATTACAAATAATATTTTTCCAAAAATCTTTTGATTTCATCTAAATGTATTGTTATACAAAAGTGCAGTTCAGGTTGAGCACAATGCTCACATTAATGAGAATAAAACTTCATTGTTGAGAACTTTTCTGTTTTCTGTCTTTGAAATGCATTGTAAGTAGATACCTTTAAAAAGATATGTTGTCTTGATGTTAAAGTGCAGAGGAAATGTGCACATAAATATACAAAGGAAAAATCATATCAAGGCCAAACAGAACTGCCATCTGTTGTCTATACAATACCACTTAACAGCAAAGTCCATTTACCCAAAAATGCCAAACTCTAGCTTTTTAAAAGCAATTTTTGTGAAGGTTCTGCTGAAACAAACAGTAAACGTTTGCAAGGCAAAGAGGAAGTTACCTTGGAAGAGTAGAAATTATCTCGTCAAAACCTAAGGTACAAATTATTCCCCTTCTCTGCAACTGCACCATCATCATTACAGAGACACCACTTTACTGATAGTGAAAGGTGCGGTCGAGCAGACTCTGTTCCTGCTGATGGAGCCCAACTACAGTTTTGGGTTGTAAAGACAGCTTAACACCATTGCATGGGAGGGCAGAACAGCAGCGTCATGGGATATTACCCGGGGAGGCAGGGTGGAGAATCAGTTTCCATTTCACCATGACCTTTCTCTGGTCCCATGGTGGCCAGTGCACCACTACCTCCTTCCTTTCACATCCCCACCAAGCAGCCTCTGCTGCACTGCTGTCTCTTTTTCTTCTTCATTTGTCAACCTGTCCATCTCCACATTTTTACATGCATAGCACAGAGCAGTTCACCCCCCACCAACAACAAGATCAAATTCCCATACCTCATTTATCTTCTCATCAGCTGTTTGCCCCGATTTAAATGTTAGCATTGCACAAAGTGCACATGCCTGACTAATACAGGTCTGATGATTACTTGGAAACTTACGTCTGGACAACTTTCTATCAAATAAAAGAGCACCAATTCTTTCTAAATGCGGCATTAATTATGGTGAATTTTCCTCTCAGGATGGGAGTCATCACTTTCCAACACCAAAGCTATTCTTAGTTTAGGTTAGTATTGTTTTCAGCTGCTAAATGCTACCTACATATTAAAACGCTTGTGATGAGGTCTACCGCTGACAAAGACGGGAAGTTGTTTGTCACCCAGCTGACCACACAGACTCAGACAAATTCTGGACACGCCCGCAGTTCTGGCTGGAATCTTCAATACTCATATTTTCTTTTCGTTTACTTTTAAAATAGCTTTCCATTCCAACACATTATAGGTGTGCAGTATAAGAAAGAAACGTCAAAGGGGAAAAATTGTGATGTATTTTCAGATTCACTGTTACCAACTTAGCTCAAATATTCAGAACATCAGCAGAGTATGGTGAATTAAGGAAAACTAATTCAACTACCTACCACTTGTTAAGATAAAAAGAAACATTTATTTAAAAAATCAAAGTTAAGCCGGATAAAACAAAACAAAAAACTAAAAACTCTTTTTAAGTTAATGAAAACAAATTTGGACATGAGCAACAAGAACACATTGGTAACAACCCTCAAACCACTGACAAGGGATTTGAATAATCTCCATCATCTCGTTCTGTTTTCCTGGGAGTCGTTAGACACATTGACTGTAGTATTCATAGAGATGTTGCTTTGACATCTACCATAAAATTAAAATAGATCGGGAAACCTGACCCAAGCCCAGTCTGAGGATGTATCATCCCTCAAGTTGCATCACCTGAACAACTTACTGTAATGTTATTCTGCCAGGAAAGGACCCCCCTACAAGACCCATATCATTTCTGTAAGAAGTCAGCATAGCCAAAGAGGGATTTACACCCTCTCTGATCCAAATGATCTGATTGTCTGATTTTAAAAAAAGAAAAGCTTAGTATACTGCATTATAAAACTACTTTTTAATGGTGCTTATTTATTAAATGCATTATTAATAACATGACAAATAATTACATCTTTTTCTTTTTGTTATTTGTGTGTTCAACAACTGTGTCATTTTACATATGTAGATATATTTGGAATGGTGCATGGAAATAGGGGGTGGGCATAACAACTGTGATTAATTGAAAATTCCATGAGATTTACTAGGGTTCACCCAATTTCCAAGGGTCACTTCTGCGTGAAGAAGTACAAATTTACACGCCGGTATTAGGGAGATGATGTGGCGGGGGGAACATTTGTCTGCTCTTTTCAATTGAAAGCTTGTTAACAACTGCGAATGGGTGATTTTTTTTTAGGAAATGTGTTAAAGAAACAACATTGGCTCATGATGAACTGGAAAATAACCTGGGCCTTCTAGCATCAATCAAAGAGGTTTTGAATATTTGTATTTTTATCTCAAATTTCAGTTAATGTGAAGTTGTACATACAATACAATGTAATCTCCTGTACTTCACATTCCTTAACACTTTCTGCAGTGTTTTTTTTTGTTTTCATAATTAAAAACAATAAGTATTGTTTATAAGTAAATTCAACAAACATGCTGGGCCTTAAGTCAAATGTGACATAAAAAGCCGTAAGAGTCCACACAGACAAATGAATAACGAGTGTCCTATAAAAGCGTTCTGTAGAGACGTCTGTCTTTTCAACTCTTTAGCAAAAACAAACCTGCACAACAGAAAACACAAAGGCAGGGTAATCATCCCACCACTTGTGCTCCTCATACATTGATAAATGAACCCATTGTGAAGTGATTATCACAGTTATTCATAGCCGCTTTGCTATGGGGATGGTACATTTGTTGCATTGCATGGGAGCAGACACTGCTGAGCCCTGCGCATGTTTTCCTGTCAATGTGCATTACAGACCAGCCTGTGACATTTATAAATACTTGGTAATCTGCACTGCTATAAACACAGCATTATTAAATTGTCATTATTTTGGCTCCAACTGGGCTTACCCAATGATTAATTGAATGCAATTAAGTTGAGGTGGGCTGTTTATAAATGTTGTTTTACCTTATATATTAATCACAGACAAATTAAAACGCATCAGTATATGATGGGCTTTTGCGATATTAGGACTCCTTAAATTGAAAAACAGACAGTAATTATGCTAGCATATTATAAGTTCATTCTTTCAGTTGACATTGTAATAAAAAATGATTTACGGAGATGGCCAGTGTTAGACTGGACATAACATGATGCATTGTGCTTCTTTGCCCAGTGTTTACATATACTGACAAATGATAGCAAGAATAAAGAATGAGCTTAAGCATAATCTTTTCTCATAAGTAAATGAGGAAAACTTTGAAAATTAGAAATTGGGTATTATTTGTAAAAATGAGCCTAAGTGTACAGGCTACAAACGTGAGTAAACAAAGGACCAAGATGGAAACAAATGTTAATTTTTGTGTTGTTCAAAGCTTAGAAGTAGTCTCATACTGCCTAGTAACTATTGTTCCCAGAGTAAATACAAATCTTGGCCTAATCAGAGAGCAAGGACAGTTTAGAAAAAGAAGAAGTGAAGTGAAGGTAAACAAAGAAGTGATGAACAAACATATTTCTTTAAGGAGACATAGGAGAAATTCCTGCAAACTTTCAGTCTGTCTTTCAGTCTCTCTTGTGTTTTTGTTTAGTCCAGTCAGTGGCAATAGATGACCTGGCCCTTGACTACAACTCCCTGTTTATCACAAGTATGCCATCCTCCCCCTGTAACAGGCTGGCATTCTGCACTGACCTCAAGGTCTTTTCACATAATTTCATGAGAACACGTCATTTTGTTTTCATTACATTTCCCCTTAATAAATCCCACATCCACACTCCCAACACTGGCACTTTCACAATCCTCATTCCATCTCCACGGTTGCTGCCCATATTTAATTCTTTTCATCGGCTGCAATTAACGTCCGTTGATCCTATGATACTAAAACCAGCATGGTTTAGACATAAGCTACAGCATGCAAGCATGCCGAAGGAGTGGTAGACAGACAGACTTTGTTGGGATTTCCTTTTGGGACATCCCAAAAAAGCCAAATCAACTTGGTCTGACTTTGTTCAAACCAACTCTTCACCTTTAACAAGAGGTGACATACATTGGAAAGGAAGGCCTGCCCATGACTGAAACCCAAGGAAATGGGCACCTGGTAGCCTAAGCACCGCTTACGCATATCATCCCCTCCCTCCTGCCATCTTTTCATTCTACCCACCATCGATCCTCTGGCTTTGACAGAAGGTATGTATTTTAGACTAGACCCCTGTTGGTGTGATGGACATGGGGACCCTGTTTGAAATGGAAACCTACGCATTCTGCCCTGCCAGGGGGAGATACAGAAATACCCCAGAAGAGCTTGTGTAAGGAAATGGAACAAGTGAAAAAATAGCCATCTTTATTGAGGTTTTCCTTTCAACAACATGAGGAAAATATAGAAACGACACTTCCTATTCAGGATATGATGCTGTGAAATGCAGTAACATCAACAGAGTACTCAGTGGGCACCATGGGCACTGATAGTTTCCTTTTACTCACATCAGCGCTCTCTCTTGCATACACTGACAACACATGCTGACTCAGATAAGCGAGAAAATCAAAACATGATAACAAAAATGAATGTACTTCATGAGAAGAGATAAACGGAGCAGACAGACAAGCTTATCCTCCCTTGAGCATTGCTGCCTTGCATTACCGTTTGATCTTTTTTGTTCATTCATGTTGCAAGAAAAAACTTTTTTGTGATTGCATATAATAGTGTACATAAGTGTAAACTTACTTCCTGGCTTTTTTTTTCAGTTTTTGTATGTGTGTATATGCATGTGGATGTTGGAATGTGAAAGAAAAATAATGTGATGCACCCCATCCTGCTTAAAACTCACCTGGACTGATAAAGAGATCCAAGGAATCGTTTCCTATGCCTGCTACTCATTCAAATAGCTGGCGTCTGTAAACAAGAGCTGCGGTTATCCATGTAGCAGTCAGATAAGAGAGGAAGGAGACCTCCGGAGTGATGGATCACGAAGGGGCTCCCAGTTCTCCTCTCTTCCCAGCACTGCCCTGCCACCTTGGGATAATAAACAGCCACGGAGCAGGGGGCCAGATAAGAACCATCACTCACATTGTCCGGACTGATAAGACACAGACGCTCTCTGTCACCCTCCATGACATTTGTTTTTCATTCCACTTCAGGCTGAGGGAGAAGTCAACCTGTTTCATCTCATCAATGGGCTCGGCTCAGGATCCCCCGCTGAGTGGGTGCCACCCTTTGACACTGATGGTAGTCAGGTGAGTGACTGTGTTTTGCTGCAAAAACCAAAACAAACAAAAAAAAAACATAATAGACTGTGGCCTGATTGTGTCTTCTACCAAAAAAATTATTCATACATGTTAAATAAAGCAAAAGAGTTCAACTCTTCTAGTCTGTTAAATTGTCCACAGTTTAAGAAATTCTATGTCTTGAAAAAGTACATAAATTAGTTCACATTTTGTTACACTGCAGCCTAAAAGTATGTCCTTGGGATTTATATTTTACAAATAAATCTGACAAAGTGAGGTGTACATACATATCCAGGCTCTTTTGAATGCTAACCCTAAAATAAGTGCAACCAACTCCCTTCTGAAGTCACCTATTTATATCAGAATCAACTTGTCTGTTTCCTCAACGCTTTGTTAGAGAACATTAACACCATGAAGACCAACAATGGAAGAGATTAGGTTTCACAACAATGTTTTAGTTTAAAACAACAACTCAAGCTTTAATTGCCTAAGAACTGCAACCCAAAACAGACGTGGCTTTCCACCTGAACTTACAGGCTGAAATAGAAAACATGAACGGAGGAGCTGCAGAGATCTACCACTCAGGTGGTCAAATCTGTTGACATTAGTAATGCTCTTTATAAATCTGGTGGTTTAGATCAAAGCTTATCCATTCGTTACACTGGCCCAGTCAAAAACCAGACCTAATTTCACCTGAGAATCTAGGATAAGACTAACATTTGCGGTCACAGCAATCTGTTTAATCTCTCTGAGCTTGAGTCTTTGCAAAACAGAATAAGCACAAATTTTAGACTCTGAAGTTGAAATGATGGTAAAAACTGATCCCAAAAGACTTGCAGCTCTAACTACAGAAAAAGGCAGTTCTACAAATGATAGACTAAGGCATGTGAAAACATTTACAAGACATATTTTAAAGATTTTTTTTTAATCATAACATTTTCCTGCCTTCATAATACTTTACATTTATATGCAACTTTGGATTGTAGTGTCACATAAAATGTTAAAAGCATACACTGATCCTTGTAAGGATTAAATGACAACATATTCTAAATGTCTAGGTAAAAAAAACATTTTTCAAGGCATTGTAACAAATAAAATGGTAGTGTTATAATAGAGGCGTTGTACAAAGGGCGTGTATATGATGTGCTGCCTTGATGAATCATGACTTTATTTCTAAAGATGCGGATGCATTGTTCAAAAAACATACCATGCACACCCACCATATTTCTTCAGCAGTATTGTATCATCTTCATCTGTTGACCTGGGCTATTTTTACACACCATATGTCATGTTGATAGACCAATCCACAGAGACTTCAGAGTAGGAAAAAAAGAGGTGGGTCTCCAGTCTTCCCTAACGGGCTGTAAAGCTAAAGCTAGGCACAAATCAATGTGATTTTTTTTTCATTAGGAAAAACAAGGCTGGAGCAACAAGTTGTAAATTGTGCATTGGAGACTTATATTTCTGACTGGCTGCATAAAAGCATTATTTAAGTCGTTTTACATTTTGGCACATTTAATTCTCTAAAAACGCAGAGGGCTATCAGAGGGCATATGCAGCCATTGTAAATCTGCCTGCCCTAACATTGCTTCCACCAGGGTCACCAACAAGTCACAGATTTAAGATGGTATAAAATGGTTACTTTATAGCCATCCCAATTGTTATACATTGGACTTATGTGCATTGTACTAGCCCTAATGAAGGGTGTAAATTCTCAGTTTACGACTGCACCTTAACATTCAAGGGTGGGGGAGCTGTAAAGCATACACTTTTTGTGTTGCTTGTGTCGCTCATCAGACTTCTGCAGTTGAGACTGTGCACACACTGTTTCTATTAGTCAGGGAGGGCTCGTCCGAGAGGCCTCCGTTTGCTTTAATATGGCCAGGCTGTGAGAGGACAGCATGTCGTCAGCTGGTCACAGATGAGATTTAACAGACGTAGCCCAACTTCCTGTCATCAGTAGAATAGACGTCCCACAGCCCCTCATCTTCATTTTACTGAAGATGGACAACCCATGATAGCTGTGGGACAAAAGTCACCTGGAGGTCTAAGCCCATCTGGGTGTATTTAATATATATCTTTGCCAAAACAGAAGTAAATTTGCCAATTGTTTCATTCCGATTAAAATGCCTTAGTAAAAGCAAGTTAATTATGTGAAATTAAGTAAAACATACAATGTGAATTCCACAGGAGGTGTGTTGAAAGAAACAACATTTTCTAGGAATTTAGAATCTAAGTCTTCTCTCATCACCTAATTTGAAATCCCGAATGGTTATGGACAAAATATTCCAGTGGAAAAATAGACACACTTTCAAGAAGCTGTTTTGCCATCAGCTGTTGCAGATTAGTTTTATATAAACTTTGGAAAGCTTGTCAGGTGGAGGGAAAATTGTATTTGAGTTTCAACTTTTGTACCAGTAATATTATAAAAAATCTTTTTATAAAGTCTCCTTGAGTCTTTTAGTACTGTAACGTTTTGGGTAGGTGTTGACTAAAAACTTACTTCTTGGGTAGGTTTTAAGATTTTCACATCTCAAAACTGAAGGTTTTGATCATCCTTATTTGAAAAATAGCTCAAGCTCAGTCAAAGTGAATGTAAAGCATCTGTAAACAGCACTTACCTCATATTAATGCGAAATGTATATTTTGTAAAATGTATTAGGTAAGATCATTCTTTAAATGGGAATGATGTCAAGAACCTATTTTAGAGGAACAGCTGGGATATAAAATATGGTCTTTTTTTGCTAAAATTATATAGCAAGAGAACAACTTCGCCAGTCTTTTTCTGGTGAGGTTAAGGGTTTTCTTCAAGGATTGCACTGTATTTAGACTGGACCGTCTTCCCATCAAGTCTGACGAGCTTCCCTTCTCCTGCTGAGGAAATACATTTACACAGCGTCATGCTCCCACCACTGACCTTTTTTGTTCTGCTACACATAGCTCTGTCTGTAGGCCAAAACGTTCTATTTTGTTCTCTTCTGACCAAAGCATCTTTTTTCCCACATGCTTGTTTTGTTTCATACATTACTTGTTGCAAACTATAAACTTTTATGGCTTTCTTTCCACAACAACAACTTTCTTCTTGTAACTTCAGATTAGTCGTTTTCTTTGTCAACATATTCTTCTACTTGTGAGGTTTTTCCATAGATACGATGGACCTGTTGGTGGCTGCTTTTTTGATTAATACCCTTTCTATTTGTAAAAAGAAATACATTAAGCAAAACTTAATGATATATCCAAAACTTAAGGTATTGTCTTATAACCAAACACTGCTCCGATTATACAGTAGTGTTTCTTGAATACAGGTCAAGAAACTGTATTCTTGACCTGTCTGGTATGTTTTTTTTTTGTCGTTTTTTTTTGGGGGAGGGTGGATTTTAATTTTCTGCTGCTGAATATGTTGCCCAGCAAACCCTTGACTGTTTCAACAAAAAAAAAAAACCAAACAAACAACAGCAACAACAAACCAGCTGTCTCTATATTGAAGTTAAATGACTCACATGTGGACTTTATGTTCACTAATAAGAAAGATGGCTGCAATGGATTTATTTAGGGGGATCAGATTAAGTGTGACCAAATATTAATATATGGCATGTTTTTCAAATTCTTGTTTGTAAAAGACAATATAAAGGAAAGACAAACTATATAGAATTTTCTTCCATTTGTTCCTTCCAAAACGGTCTCATACATTATCTTATTATGAATTTTCAGGAATGTCTAAGGTTCAAGGGGTGTGAAAACTTTTGCATAACTGTAATTACCAAGTGAGATAGTGCTCCTTCACCAGCATTCAACACATGAAGAGATTGTTTCTGTCTGAACCTGATTATGTTCATGTCATGAAATACTGACATTTGTATTTATTGCTCACTGCGACACGCACATATTTATTTCACTATGCAAATTTCAGGCTTTACTCTGTTACGGGTGATATTTGACAGCTAAAGTATTCTGGACAGAATACTTGAAGGAGAACAGTGCTGGACTGCAAGGGACTGACAAATCAAGCAGTTAAATGGGAGGTGATTATGTCATCATTTTCTTGGGCTGGCAGAAAAAAAAATGGTCTTGCTGCATTTCATATTCACGCTGAAGGAATGAATAAGCTAATGTTCGGAGGGATGAAGATTGAAATATCTCACAGGGACATTCTGCTCACTTCTTTTTCAGACAGGCCTTATCTCCACACGTTCAGCCCTGTTAATATGATGATGAACAATATTTCATGAAGTGCAGCTGAATATGTCTCTCATGGAGAAAGCCCGGGCAGGTTCTGACTCCTCCTTGTGTTTTCATCTTTCCTTTATACCACTATTTCTCTGAGAGGGAGGGTGAAGTGGGGGGGTGGGCAGGTGAGTGAAGGCAAAGCGAGGGAGATAATAACCACACATATCCCTCAGAAACACACCACTTTGTGAACCTCCTCTTCCCCGTGATCCCCCTCTCCCCCTTTAAAACATTTTCATATCAATAATCAAGCAATTTTTCTATGTGCTAATCCATCAAAGCGCACTGGCGCTAATCTGCAGGCAAGGGGCTGGCTGGTGTGTGTAGGATCCCCTTTTCAGGTGAGCCCCGCTCCCTGGCAGACATTTGTCCCGCCATGTGGCACACAAAGACCCCCGCCTAGTCAGCGCTGATTGATCAGAGGCCCGCTGCAAAAGAGTAAAGCAGCACACCCTATCAATGATGCTCTACATCCGCACCTAAAAAAGAGCCTTCATCTCTTTCCGCAACATGCTCAATGCAGCAGATAATGAGGGCCATGCTGTTAACAGCTCCTTCAGCTCTGGTTTTTGTCATGTGTAAATAGACAAAGTGCTTACCTCTAAGATGGAGGGAAGAGACAGATAAAGAAATAAAAAAGGGCCTTGGTATGAAGATTATCTTAATGTCGACAAATGCTGACAGGGTTGAATTTCAGTAACTCTTTTTACAGATTAGCAGGGCTTTCAAAGAGAGTGCATTTAAAGAACAATGCGATTGCGTGTTTGATTTTAATTTTCTGACAATCTCTCACAGCATGTATGAAATATGTGTGGATGTTTTTTTCTGCACTCTGAATTGTTGGGATTTACTGAGGGTAAGGGTGCTTTTTAGAAGCTTGGCAGCAGCTCCAGGAGTCAGGGCAATCCTGCAGGAGGCAGAGTGAGAGATAAAATGCAGAGGCCTCATTAGTAGCACATTTATCATCTCCTGTCTGTGATTTAAAAGAATGACTGGGTCAAATCACTTTAAATACCTCGAGGGAAATCAACATTTGTCATTGCAAAGCAAACCTGCCTCTCCCCTCTTTTTGGGCGTTAATTTATTCCGGTAAAGCAACCCCATTCGCAGCTGCACAGATTTTAATTTCATTCTTGCAAAACCTCCTCTGACTGTCTATCTCAATTCTTTGCTTTAGTGCAGAATTGTCCTCTTCAATTCATTGAAGTAATACTCACCACTAGCAAGGCTAAGCCCTCATTCACAGACACTGGGCAGGTGATGCAAATGATCTGTAATGCATGTGAGACACAGCAAATTATTCCTGTGATGTCCACAATTAAAAACGATTACCACCCGTGCTGGAGAGAAAAAAAGAGTGGACATGGGAAGAACAAGGAAGAGATTATGTATTATAAATGTGTTATTAATGTGTAACTTGGCAAGGTCGGGGAAGTCAAGATAGGTGTTGAAATATGGATGTCACCCTCAAAGAGCCTTCCAACATCGCTGCAAGTGGACCCTCTGGACACACCGCCTAACAAAATATTTATGTGCATGCCTACACACTGGCTCACATTTCTGTGAGCATCATCTGAGGTTACTGCAGCCTGGAGATTTTTTTATGGCAGTGGCCACAACCCATTTACAAACCTTTTCATACATTTAACATAGCTTAGACTTTTTAAAGTGAGGTTTTGCTATGTTACTTCCTCTAATTGACCCTTTACTGTGGCAGAAAGGTGTCATAGTTTGTAGAAAGGTAAAGAAACCCTAACAACTTTGGGAAGCTGAAAGCCAGTCTGATGGATACATCCATTTTGGTTTATGTTAGCTGTTTTAAGCAGCACAAGCTGAAAATGTTTCTTTAATGCCCTGAAAAAGTATTAATATCCATTTGCCTTTTCATGTTTGATGAGGAGGTCATTTAGCCTTTTGATTCAGGTGTTTTGGTCCGGGGTTGTATTTACAAATTTCAGGACTCCGGCCCTCGAGGACTACAATTTGATGCCAGATATACAATGCCATTAGAGACATACCAACAAACACTTGTAGCTTAAATTGTAATGAAATGTGGCTATTCTGTTGGCCTAATTATTTCTTGTGCATGAGTGATTGGCACAAATTAATAAATCATGTAATAAGTTGTGTCCTGCTGTCACATGCTCCTTAAGAAGGAGGGATTGCTGTCAGAGACTTGAAACAGTTGCCTGAGTTTCTTTGAGTAACCTGTGGATTTAAAAAGCTGAACTTGACTGAATTGTGTTACAGCTTGGCTTGAATTGGTCATTTATTTAATTATCAGTGTGTATTTGTTTGTTTGTTTTTTGTATGTCCAATTACTATGTATTTTTAAAGCAGCCTGCTTTTAACATAATTTTTAACATGAATTTATATTTTTAATTGTGGAAAAAAAAAATTGTTTTCTTTTTCTGATAGTTACATATTTATGTAGATTACTATTACTTGCATACTACTGTGGTATATTTTGTACAGTGCTTTGTGACTATGAAAGGCGTTTTAATGATAAACCTTACTTGTTTACTTATTTGCTCATTGTGTGATGGTTTATCCAATTAAATTCCAATGAAATACATTAAAAATGAAATTGTATTTTTATAAATGTGTAGATTTTTCATTCCTGCCAATACTGTACTGAATTCCAAAAGTATTAACATTTTCAGTTTTATTTCAGTAGTTTTCCCTATTGGTCATAAGGTAAAAGATTTGAAAGTCAGCAAATTTTAGACATCTCAACATTTTTATTTATTAATTATATTCTTATTGGCTTGTTTTGTTTTGTTTTGGGTTTTTTGCATGGTTGTAATTTGCAACAGTCTACCATACTGCAACTTTTTGTCAATGGGATTCTTGACATAGATGCCAGTCATGAGATTTAAGGCCATAGGAAAAAAAAGTATTTAAACACAAAAAGAGGTAAATGCTGAGCAAGTCCTAGAAGAAGTGTGGAATGGGGTGAAAGCAACAGCAGAGTAAATGCATGTCTATTTCATGCCAGTTCAGACAGAATAGTTTGCCATATGTAAATAGGGGTTCAATAATGAATGCACTTCCCCTGATTTTATTTGCTTTAAGCCATCACAGTCATACACACATTGGCACCGTGTGAGACACAAATTAGTGAGCGTTTTAAAGAAAATATTCAAAGAGCAGCCTGCCGCCGGAATATCAGTTATTATTTTTGATGTTGCAATTTTTGACACTTTGATGCAATCAGTGAGTAGCCCCGGTATTCAGCCCTCTCCAGGGAGGGAGCTGTCAAGAGTGAGGAGCCGGTGGGTAGATAATTATGGGAGATCAAACCTTGCTAGTTAGTAGGCAGGAACGGGAGGCAAATGCCAAAAACCAGCCAATGTTTCGCAAACGCTTGTTCAAGGATATCCTAATTGCTATAAGTGGTTCCTTCAGGACTGGCACTTCAAACACTGTGTGCTGCATGATGTCATCTTGCTGGCTCCCCCTCACACACTCACAATAGGCAAATTAGGGAAGAGGGCACAAAAAAACATAGCAGAGAACTGTATCTTTTCAATGTACTCAACTCCTGTGTATGTACACGCATGCTCTAAATTCATATGGAAAAACAAAGATAAAATCATCCAGATTTTGTCAAGGTGGCACCATCCACTGTTAGTCTTGTATGTGAAATGCAAAGATGCTAATGTGCATTGTTTTATGCTAATGTTATTGTAAATACATCACAATTAATGCAGAATGCAAGCTAATTTATATGCAGGGCATAACAAGTACACCCACACCGTGTGTACATATTAGTGTTGCATGATTTCAAAAGCTACACATTCTGACATCTAACTTTGTGCTTTCTAATTCAAAGTGAGAACACAGTCCAATCTGTCAGTACTGCTTCAAGCATACTTCTCAGTTTTCCTTCTTACCTTTACAGTTCAAAGGGAAGGAGAGGGGAAGGTGAGCACAATTAGTCGAAATCAGTCAGAACAAATTGTCCGACAAGCAGCGTACATTGCTAAGGCATCATAGTCCATTTGCTGATTGTGAAATAACCCTTTCACTGTGACCCAGGTGTTTCAACAATGTGCATAACAAAACAGTTATCCAATCTACTCCTCATATTTCTCATTGATGGATATCTGTTTTAATGCACAAACTTACTTGAAGAAGAATTCTAGACCTGTTTCTGTCTCCCTGGGCTACATCAAAGGAAATCCAGCCCTCTGCAATCAAAAAGAAGGATTTCATGTTTCAAAAACAATTCACATTTTCAAAGGGGGACCACAGCTGACATACAATCGCAGTAAAAACCCATTGAGTCTCCGGCTCCCTCATTCCTTTTCTCTCCCTGTTGTGAATGCGAATCTTGAGGGTCATTGATCATCTCATTAAATCCAGCCCCAAAGAAAGCGATCCCTTTTCACACGCAGCTCAGGAATTCAGACGCAAACCCTCCCCGCCACCTTTCTTCAGACGCACCACAAACACACCCGCGCCATCAAACATTGCCAAATGACTGCCATTCGCAGACAAGAAAGCCGGCAATAAAATGATAAAATAATGTCTATTTTGTTCAAAAAGGGTAAAAAGGGGTCATTTTCTGCATAGAGTGCTGAACTGTTAGCATAACAAAGCAGTGGCTGGCCAGCTAATGGCTCTTCATTTGTGACAAGGAGCTCTCTAGCTTTTCACTGTTGCGCTCCTCATAAAGTAGCCCGAAACAACTCCTTACTTCTAATCCTGACCTCTATATATTCAAACACAGGAAATCCTATTGTCATACTCAGTCTATACACACATACATAACCAGCATACCGACAAGTAAAACGTAAAAAAATATATGCAAGGGGGAGTGTAAGTTTATCTGGAAAAAGCCACAGCTACTCAAACACACCCCAGACTTAGCAGGCGGCACATCCAGATGACTGCTCAGTAGCCCTGGAGTGGCTTGGTTCAGTCTAATTGTCTCTCTAATTGGTAGTGTCTAAAGGGGGTCTTCTCTTCATTTTTGGATGGAGCAGCATGCCATCACGGAAGGTAAATTACGACGACAGGCTGAAACACAACAGAGAACTCGTAAATGACAGTAAGAGAGAAAAAAACGAGCACAGGGAGCAAAGACGGGGTGGGGGTGATTATCATTATTATCATTTTATTCACCACTGGGAAGCGACATGTTAAGAAAACAGAGTTTCAGGTGACTAAACATCCAAATTGCCCCCCTTCCCAACAGGCCCTTCGCTCTCCTCCATCATCCAAACTCCAAGCTGCATATGTTAAGGGTGAGGTCATGCTGCACTCAGCAAGACAGGCCTCCTTCTCTGGTCCTCAACCCTGACGCTTTATCTGGGAGGCCTGGCCTTGATGTGCTCTTAATATGAAGGACGGTGGGCTATCAGCTAGCTGTCAGCTCTGTAACTACCCCACATCGCTCCCAGGGGCAACAGAGCCAGTCAAGCCAGCATGGCTGCCCAGCGCCCAGAAGCTCTGCTGCTGATGGACCTGATTAATTCCCCGGAACGCAGGTTTGTCTTTCTGCAGTTCAGTCAATGACTTCATTCAGCGGGGTGAGGTCACCAGAGGCCTAGTAATAAAGGGGCTGCGCTTCACAGTAAAGACAGCAGCACGCCTGTGTGGAGCTCTCAAAAAAAGTCCTTAAAGTATGAAGAGGGTAAAAAAAAATAGGAAGACATCCAAAAGTCTTTGGCTCCAGCAGTCTTTAAGCAAGTGGCGTGCAAACAGTACTTCCTCTGACTCCTGCCTTCTTTCCTTTTCCTTTCTCTTTCATATGTCAAAGGAATAATTGGCAGGCCAATGAATTATTAGCACATGCAGCAGCAACAGGACCAACAATGTCCCATACAAGTGGAGGCTCCATTAAATGTGACTTTCCTTTAAAAGAACAAAGGTTCACATAAGTAAGTGGATTTTTTTTAAATAAGAAATAAAGTGGGTGTTGCTTTTCTTCTCTTTGACTCTGGCCACCTTCAATTCTAGTTGAAATTTTCCAGCATTTTTTATTGAGAATAATGTCAGTGCGATGAATGAAGGTTCAATAAAACCAGTGATGATGATAGAAGTTGTCCTCTCCTCTCCTTGGGTCGTAACTGATGTGGCACAGCGGTTTAGAACAGTAGTTTCATATAACAATGCTTATTATGAGGCTAAGGCCTTTAAACAAGTCAAATAAAATTGATGTCATTCACTTTTGGAAACTTAATGACAATCCAGGGAGTTTGACTCCAACAAACGACATGGGGAAATGACACAACTTACGAGTGCAAGTAACTCACTCTTGCGCTTATAGGATTGTAAAAAAATGACAATTTTTTGAAATGTGCCATAAATTTGCTGAATTGCTCTTGCCATCCCCATGATGGTGGTTGCTCCTACCCCATACACCACGCAGGTCTAGTCACTTCATATAATCTAAAGCTGCAAATCACCAAAGAGCCCAAGACACAGAGGTGTGATAAGGGAATCGGGAGGGTTTTGGTGACTCAGGTAAGCCAAGCAGACAGGGGACAAATAGAGTGCGGTCTTGAGGCCCGCCTATCCATCCGTTGTGAACGAGAAGGGGGCGTGAGTTAGACAAGAGGCCGGCAGTGATGCACGGCAAGCTCATAAAGTAGGCCATCAGCTGACCTCTGAGGTGCAGGGAGGTGGGCAGGCAGGGCCTTTACGACCATCACCAGATTTAATAGCCAATAATGACTGGAATAAGCGCTTAAACCTTTAAGGGTCTGCACAGCCGCATGGAGGCAGTGACAGAAGATTCATGGCAGGAAAAAAGAAAGGGAGAGTGATGGGTTCAGCCGGTGCACTGACAGGGGCCATGTTTCAGTCGAAAGGCAAAATGACAGATGGAAAGAGAGAGGGTCGTGATATGTGTGTCTCTTTTAGTGGAGCCAACTGGCTTGTCCGTCTGTATCCTGATGAATGCACAACACTGAACAGTGAGGTAGAGGAGGAAGAAGACAGGAGTAATACACAGGGTTAGAGACGCAGCAAAAATGGACAAACAATAAAGTTTGTCCATTTTCCATTTGTTTGACTTTTTTTTAGTTCATTAAGGGAAATTTCTTTAAGAAAAATAGATCTGAAGATAAAAAACTATGTATTTTTTAAATGTCGTCAATACTATCTGAACTAATTTTCAAAGTCAGTTACATGTGAATTTTGATCAATTTGGACATCATTGAAGTTCTTATATCTCTGTTATTTTGTTCAAAAAGTGAAACCCAATTTAAACACAGTGATAATGTTTGAAGTGTATGTGTCTTCTACCAATATAGATGAATGTGACCTACAGATTATAAAACCTCAGAACTTAAATTAGAAATTTTGAATATTATAAACATACTGACTTCAAACTGGACCTAATGCAACTTCTGTTCTGTGCTTAATCGCTCTTCCTCCTGAATCTCAGAGACCTTAATTTTAATTTTAAATGCAAAACGTACTTTCAACTGAAAACTGGGCTTTGGATTATAATGTCTGTGATTAAAAAACAAACGAGGAGGGATTTTGGCAGTTTTAGCAAATGTGCTGGAAATGTTTGGTGGCTCTTGAAGCACTGCGTCCAACTGCAATCGATGTTGGCTCAATAACTACTGAATGGGCTTTACTTTACAATCCTGTCAAGGCTATAGTTCTCCCTGTTGCTTGCCTGACTTTTTTCTCTCAGATATTTTCCTTCCACACAACTTTCTATTAATATGCTGGTAACCTCTGTGAAAATCTCATTTCTTTAGCAGCAATGACATTTTTTGGCTGACCTAAAGAGTGTCAAGTCAAGTTAGCTAGTTAGTCCCTATGATTCTGTGGACAATACATTACCAAAAAACATCATTTGAGAAACATTTGCCTCAGTCCATAATTATTCAAACTACAAAATCAAAGCTTAAAGTACAACACATCACTTTACAGTAATTTTAAATGATTTAGTCCAGATCAGTACATTTAGATAATAATAGCTTTTAAATACGTATTAAACATACTTTTCACTAACCCCAGATTTCCGTTTTTAGATTTTTTTTTATCATTTGCCTGATGTAATATTCTAATTTTAAATATTATGTTTTCATTAGCTGTAAGTGGAAAATCATCTTGATTAACAGAAATAAAGACTTTCAATCATCCATCTGTGTGTAATTAATCTATATAATGTGTTTCACTTAGTGATAAAGTTCCTAATTTAAATAGGCTTTCTAATAGTTTTAAAATTTATTGGATGTGTCTATATAAATACTGACCTCAGAATGAAGAACAACTAGAGTAATATTTCATTAAAAATATCTTTATCACACCAATAAACAAAATACTATTACATTTCAAACATTTTAAATGATCTGATAAATGACCCAGGCAGTACACCAATAGACTAAAGATTGCCTAAGTAGACTCGAGAAAAAGAGAATAACAAACCATATGCTTCAATAGCACAAACTTGACATGAGTGCATTATATATTAAGCCACAGTATATAAATGTCTTTATGGGAGTAAAGGGAAAATCCTAATTTACAGTCTTTCCCTTGCAGACTTCTTTGTCTCATAGTCTAATGACAAGTCTTAGTTACAGCATGCTCCCATCGTTTGGCCCGAGATCATAACATCAATTCATTAACTGCTGGCACCAAACTAATTCCGATTTTCCATAAACTCTAAACCTAATACAGTACTCATGAAAGGGAGGCCCATTTCACAGGCTGGCACATGTTCAAGCAACATATGCCACATAATCTCTTAAAAAGCATGATCCGAGTCCAAATTTAATTATGTAATAGCACAAACGAAATCAGAGTGCCGACACAGCAGAGCCCTCGATACGCTGCGTTCTGCCACTCCACTCTCATTCTCCTCATTTGTTTATTGCTCTTGCCAGTCCCGCCAGCCTCAAGGGCCGTGACGTCCAGAGTCCACTCAGCGGTCTACAGATGGCTCAGAGACTCGGCAATCATTTCGCATGGCTGTTTTTCTTTTTAATAAGGTTTGCTTTCAAAATATGACTATTGTTATATGATCATAATGCCTTTTCATGGTCTCACAAGCCATTATTTTTCGCGCACTGTGTTTTAACATACTGAGTGCAGTCTTTTAACATGTTTTTTTTCCCTCCTCCTTCTCATGGATTTATTGTGTTGTGCCTTGGTTGATGCAGTGGTGCTGTGGTGGCAGATGAGCTTTAGCAGTGAGAGGGTGGGGAGCTCAGGGGATGTTCATGGTTCCCTGAGCCCTGCACTTCCCCTGGCAGCGGCACTCAACTTGCAAAGCACTGAGCTGAGGCTCTTGATCTCTGTAGAATACAGATAAAATTTTACCAGTGAACAGTGTCGGGCCTTCACCAACTATGATACTGTCCCTAAACATTGCTGAGGAGGAGTAAAAATATATATATGGGTATAAAAACCACAAAAGGCGCTCTGCTGAGGACTATATCCTAGATACCAGGTCACCTTTTTCCCAGTTATGGTATCAATAAATCCTTGGACAAAACTGCATATCTTAAGCACCTTACTGGCGACTTTTACAGTGCAGTCAGCGCTTGGCACGCATACGATAACATTCCCCTCGCACAATGGTCTAATCTTCATGGCACAGGTAGCACTGGGATTGTCTCGGATGTGCACTCTGCCATTGCCTGGGTTTGTCCCAGCATCAGAGCCTCGTGCATTCCTTTGTGCTTTTTAACCAATGAATTAAAGAGGATTTCGACAGGGAAATGCTTATCGGGAAAAATTTTTTACCCCTTTACTCAGAGATAAACAAATTAAACTAAATAAGTTGGAAAGAGTTTCACAAACTCATTCTGTAATAAGCAAGAGCTTCTTAAGATAACAAAGGCTGATTTAGACATTTTGTAACACAAAGAGTTCAGGAAAAGTGAAACCGTAAGCTATATAGGACAGGGGTTCGTTTTGAGCTTTGTAAAATAGTTTATAATTTGTATTTTTAGGAGCCAATCAGATCCCCATGCTTGTGAGTAAATAAATGAAAATATTGGGATGTATTGTTTGTAGATTAAATATTCAGGTCACTTCTCCCAAGAAATCTTTTAATTTTTTAATCCATGCAGATGTTTGTTTTCAGGAAAACTTTCTGAAGTGCATCCCCAGATGAACACTGAAAGCATTCCTAAGCAGCTGAGTTGCTCTTATACAAAATACCTCAAAGAGCCAAAGATAATACATGTGGATTGAAATGCAATCTGCCTCTCACTTCTACCCAAGATAAGTACAGCCATTGACAAGACCTGGCTTCCTCCTCTTATCTCGCAAACACTTGATACCAGAAACTCTGTGCATGAATAAGTCTTTCAAGATTGTGATGTAAATATATCCGATTAATCACAACAAGAAAAACTGTAACAAGAAGCACTCCCACCCCCCAAACAACATTGTAAAATGTTCCTTTGCTTGCACTTGAATCAAAAGTAGTTTTCTTATCCACATTTTGCACTCAGGAGTGTGAGATCACGCAGTCCTCAGTCATATACCCATGATGCCTTGTGCTTTAATCTATGCTAATCTATTGTAATGTTTTCACTTTTTTAAAACTGTTATTAACAATAATTTATAGCGAGACAATATGAGAAAACTCTAGACAAAAACCGTCTTGTGATAATCTATGCAAAAGCTCATTTTCCTTCCTGATGGATTTAGTGACATATCCACCCCCACTAACACCCCCAGCAGTAAAATATTTAATTTTACTGAGTAGATCCGCGGGACACAAAGGAAAACCATCAGGTCCATGTTCAAGTTTAATTACTGATTTAAAGCCAGTCTGAAGCCTCCAGGCCCATCTCTGCTGTTAGTGAGGGAGAAGTACTGAAAATTAGGAAGAAATGAAGATAACAATGCATGCAAGGGTCCTTAATGGTTTTCAAACACACAGTCTGATGATAACTTATGTGTAGAAAAAAAAATAGGCATTTACTTGTGAACATAGAAATTAAGGATGCACTTTCAAAAAGAAAATGTATCATCAACATGACTAAAAATATCGGGGAATTTAACGAGCTCAGTAGTTCTTCCAGTCCACAGTGTGGCGCTCTGCTCTCCGTCTGATTGAGCAGATTGAGCTGAGCTTTATTTTGGCACCTACCATCTGTCCTCACCACATATTTCAGACTATTAAACGAGAGCGAGCCTGTGTGTGCATGTGTTTGATTAAGCTCTGTCTAGCGACCCTTATTGCTGCCAATTCCTCTGAATCTATTACAATCCCTTCATCACACACACACCACTTCATTTACATTTCCTCTAGTTTCCTTAGGTTGAAGAATAGCTCAGGTGGAGAGCTATAATTTCTGAGTGTCCCTCCTCTAGGTTTACCCAGATTTTGCGGGCTTGAAAAGTTGCAGCAGTACACCGAGGGAGGCATTTTCACCTAATGAAACCCAAGATCAATAGAGCCGTTCTCTACTCTCATATATAGTGTATGTACACAAGGGAAATAAAGCATTATTTTTCTTCCTCAAATGTATAATAGATATCATTCTTTATTTAATGCTTAGCTCAATTTCACATGTGGTGCAAAGGGGAAATATTTCTTCTGATGATGTCCCTAAATTACAAAGACATAACATAGGAGGGGAAAGTATCATAAAATTTTTTAAAAAATAATAATAACAACAGTGTCCTGTTCCCCACCACATCAGAGCGCTAAAGCACATTACAATTAATGTTATATAATTAAAAGGCTTAGAGACATTTACATATTAATCTGCTCTGCTGACTGCAATCAACATATTTTAAATCAAGAGCTCAGACTTTGCAGGGGGGTAAAAAAGCAGCATAGGAACGCAAAGAGGAGAAAAGAACAGATAAGCGTAGAGAAGAGGCAAGACGAGAGAGAGGAGGATGAGAGCAGTCACTTCAGGTGCAGCCCTTATCGGCAGCAGAGAGAGGACCTTTCTTATGTAATCTGTGATTTCATTCAGCCTCCGTATCAGATGATTGTCTGGGAGAAGAAAAAGCCATTTTGAGGGGAACGGGCTGCGTGAAAAGGATCGCCTCCCCGGTAGCTCACCCTTCCATGTCGAACCAGCCGCATGGCAACGAAGGTCAGCAGAATTATTGGAGGCGGGGGTGGCTCTGCCAGAGAAGACAATGATATGGCCTTAACCCTCATTTAGAGGTGCCATTTCCCCACCTGACCCCCCTGCTAAAGTGTTATTTTTCCATGTTATGAAATGTGATAGCTCTCTGGTGAAACAGGAGTCTCTAGTTAGAAAGGTAATACTTTGGCGTGCAGCGGCAGCGAGTCAGGCTCAGCCTCTCCCCTAAATGGCTTGGCTTTGCGGCCTTACTCCTCCGTGCAAACACAGACAGTTCAATCAGGGCAAAACAACGTTCTTTTAACCGCTTGGCTAACAACAACCAGTGGCACACAGCGGTGCACACAGGAGCCCAGAGATTGCACACTTAGGGGGAGATGATGATAATGTCTTTGTGAATTTCACCCAAACATGTCATTTTAAAATGAGGCTCTCCACAGGCCTGTGTTATGTGTCACAACCTGTTGTTCTCAGTTCCTGCTCTTCTTCACCCTCCCAATAAAATATCATGATGGAAAACACGTTTTATTGCAAACAATCTTTTTTTGTTTAAAAAAAACACAGCAGTCAATTATTAATGATGCGCAAACTGCAATAGCAATCAAAAGGATATTTCTGCAAGAGATGAGGACTGTGTTTGAACCACTTGTCCAGCAATTACTTAGTCAACTTTTACATGTGGTGTGATATTAATAAGTAAGGTGGGAAAATCATAAATGGCTAGTGGTTCATTAATTTCATATTATATTTTCATTAATGTAAAACGATGTGAGCGATGCTCTGAATAATTTAATTCCAAAAGCAATCCATGTGAAATATAATATGTAAGTCAAATTTTAATCAGATGACTTCACAGAAAAAGAAGGATGGAATAAAATCTGTTTTTAATGTTATGGGTGAGACCGTGCATCTTTATTACTTTCTGCCTTCATAATTTTCTAAGCTTTTAAACATCTTTATTCAAGAACATTTGGTTTGTAACTATAGCAAAACCAAAGAAAGAAAACTGAAAATGAATGTAATCAAAAAAACAACATTTTAGTGTTTTTGTGGCAGCTGACTGTGTGGCAACAGGCTGGGGAGGGAGTATTCTATGTTATGTAGTGCTACAATCAGAGAAGACGTCCCTAGTAATTCATTTAAAAATGGGATTTAATGTATTAAATTAGGACATGTAGCTATTGATTGTGGCACAAATTTGTGTACACGTGTTTTATTCTCACGTTACTATTTTAAAGAAGATATGACTGTGTCTCTTTTTGTTTAATTGATTATTACTATTTAGTCAATCTTACCTGTTTTCTGCCTAAACACAAATCCTGTTTTGTACCTATACACCTAAACACACAGAAGATTCACTACAGCAAATAATATAATCAAACATTTGGGACTTTTTAACAGCAGACATGACAATATGTTCAGATGTTATGGAAATCTTCATGCTGTTCTTTTTTTGGTGCGTTTTTTAGGAATCATATATAAAATGATGAATTGTTGATGATACAGCGATTGATTAACAGATAGAATAACTTATTTGTGAAGTGAGATTCAGAAAGGACACAAAACCTTAGGTCACTCCATCACTCCTCTCTAAGTCTGGAGTCTGAGTGCACATATTTCAGGAATGGTCAATCTGACACCCTAAATGCTAAAAAGAATCCTGTTTTGAGATTTTTTTGTGGATTATGATATGCACAGTGTTCACACACATGTAAACTAAATGCAATATTTCTGCAGCACACCACACAAGCAATTACTAATTATTGCTTTTCCACTAATCGTAAGGAACTCAATAAATTAAAATATGCATCCCAAACAAAAGCACCTGCTGTAGGAATTTAGCATGAAGTAGCCAGTTTTGTTTAGTGGTCTGCATGGGGTGATGTGTAAACCACTATCAAACAGAAAAAGCAGTGTGAACGGGGGAGCACCAGAGAGATGCACATCCACTCTCAGTTGCTCCATCTAGGGGACCAAGCTTGCCTCTACCCTGAAACTTGTGAATCTTTTCCACTCTCTAAATCTAAAACACAGATGTTAGAGAGTTTGCTGCAGCTTGCTGTAACAGCACCAATTCGTCCCTGGTTGCCGCTAATCACTCCTTCGATCTGTGTGGAGAGGACACATGGCTACAGGGTCCAGTCTGACACAAGACCTTTAATTTCTTAAGTAATGTTGCCCAGGGGGGCTTTGGCACAGGGCAATGCCAGGAGAAGGTCAAAGAAACAGGAAGATTAAGGCAGTGAGGTGTTGAGTTTGTCACCTCAGGGCCTACAGTCGCTTATAGAGAAGGAAGCCGGACTGAGTCCTGCCTTCATCCAAAGCAGATGGCATTTTTTTAAAGTGTCAGGGCTTATTTTTGGGATGCAGCCTCTGGCAGGCCCTGGGAAGACTACTTATTAGGCATGTACGCTTATAATTTAGTTAAACCACTGAGGGTTTGGAAACAAACCCAGGAACCTCAAACTGAAATACTTCCTGTCTTTCCCACCTCCTTTTTCTTTCCTGTCAGAGAATTAAGCAAACACAAAGAAAACCTTGATTTCAAAAGTGCTGCAACACTGAAAAGGGAAAGCATACCTTATGTACAGTACAGCCGTATGTATAGTGTCCTACAAAATCATTTCCACATTTTGTTAGATGGCAACCACAAACTTCCAACATATTTTGAGACACCTCAAAATATGTTGAACCATTATCCCATTCTGCCAATGGCAGTGAAATGAAACATATAAACGGTTTTCAATTAGTTTTACAAAAAAAACTCTGAAAAAGGTATAATGCCATATTTACTACTTTAACTCAAAATAAAATCCGTGCAACCAGCTGCCTTTCAAAAGCTTAGTGAATGTTACACACCTGTGTGTAATTTATTCTCAGTATGAATACAACCAGCCTCACAGGTTTGTCAGAGAACATTTATGAACAAACTGTATAGTAAATATGTGAAGGATGGTGCTCTAGTTAGATTAGACCAAAACTTTATTTTTTGGCCAACAAGCAAAATGCTTTATGCATGAAGCTGCTCAGAGTTTATGGAATGTGATTGGAGCTACATACAGGGAGTCCTGGGAGAAAATCTGTTAGAAGCCGCCAATAAACAAGGTGGTTTCACCATTAACCATGAACCTAAAAAAACTACAGTTTTAACAGAATCACAGGGTATTCATGTATTAAGATGGACTAGACCTAAATCCAATTTGAGAGACAAAGAAAAAATATTAAAAATGTTAATCTTATTTGTTCAAATCTGGTAGAAACAGAGACTGCAAGACATGTAGCTGAAATTACAGAGATAGGTGGTTTACAAAGATTTGACTTAGGGGGCAGACTACAATTGCACACCACATTTTCACATTTTTATTTATTAGAAATTCTTCAAACAGTAAAGTTTTTGACTGCAACATGACAAAATATAACAAAGTTCACTGTTACATTTCCAATGTTTTGAATGCTGGAGGAGCCCTTTAAGCATGTGCAGCCGTATGTATAGTGTCCTACAAAATCATGTCCACATTTTGTTATGGAAGGTGATCGGAGCTACATCACCTGCAATGTAACTGTATGTACATTGCAGCAGTTGTACATTGTGTTTTCTGCTGTAGCATGGATGAGTTAAGTTGAAACAATTTTAAATAAATGTTAGCAACTTTTGTAGTAAATCTACAACTACTTCTTAAATGGGGGAAGCACTCATCAAAAACACATTTGCAAAGACAGACAGTGTCTGCAGGGGCTGTAAACCTGCTGCATAAGCAGTGGAATTTAAATCCACACACTCACATGTCACAACAGCAAACATACACAGGCATCACCTACTGCAAAGAGATAATTAGCAAGCACAGCTGACTCCTTGAATTGTCCTCCGTCCTCCCCCATCGCTTCCCAGCTAATAGGGGCGTGAGTCCCACTTATTAGATGTGATTATCCACCCAGGGCTGTATGTAGATTAGCTTTATTACATCCCTTAACCAGCTTCTCTGCTATTTAGACAGAAAATGTAATTCATTGATGTAACTTAGATATAAATCTGCATTTACAGGGCAAAGTCCTTCTCCAGCACTGGTTATGACAGGTTGGCTGATTAAACTATCAGGCTGACAAGCCCAAAAGCCACACATGAGGACAGGCAAACGTACAAAGGCCTTCCTATTATAGAAAATCCCCTAGAATAGCCAACGGTAGGGATATGGTAATGATGTATTACCTCTCTAACATGTCTACGATCCACACTTACCGTAGAACTCCTGAGGAGACACACACTTATTTGTGGATCTAAGTTCATATTTGCAACAAAATGGAAATATTCTAAAACAAATACAGAAAAAAACACTATATATCCACAGTGTGTGAAATATATGAACACATATGTGAGTATAGGCAGACATGAACATACACACACCCACCCCTTCACACACTTATCTTTCCAATTCCCTTATCCAGCTGAATATGATGACTGGGTTTGGACTGACCTCCAGGCAGAGGACGAGGCCTTGCTCTACGTGTGCCCCTCCTTCCCCTCCTCTTTTTCTTCCAACAGAATGAATCTAAAAGACTGGTGACCTTGCTGTGGGTCTGTAAGGGAAATGAGCTACATCTTGTCACAGTCTGAACAGACCATTTGAAACCTGGTTTGTTGGCTTTGAAAAGGCCAGTGATTGCGGAGCTGATAACTGTAGTGGGTGTGAACGGGGTGGCCTTTATTCAGAAAATTAAAAGGCAGGCCTGATGGAAATATGTCAACACTGGCGCCAAGCATATCATTGCAAGACTCTTATCAAGCGAGCATCTCTGCAGCTAGCCATGAATCTATACTCTGCTGCTGGCAAGCCGAAGGCACGAAACAAAAACAAGTGCAGCTTCTTCTGCCAATAAGCAGGAATATGTTAATGATTTTCAGGAAGCAAATTAACTTTAAGGGTTCCTCACCAATGTGCCATCTCTGAGATAGGATTTAAAATTCATTATCTGCACAGTTATCCAAATCTGTGAAATGGTTCAGACAGACTCACAACACACAAAGTCTGGAAGGAGGCACAAATGAACTAACTCGTCTGTTTCTCTTGCAAGATTTCTGTGTGTGTGTGTACGTGTGTTCTGTGAGTGTGTGTGTGCATGTTTAAAGAGCTCTCCAAACAAAAGCTGGCATCTCCCATGGCCTGCACAAATGTTTGTCTAATGTAAACCGCCATATAGCAGCATCTAATTAGGAGTGTCAAGCTGCATGTGGCTGAGAAATCTCAACCAACTGTCAACCGAATCAGATTGCTCCCAATCAGCGGGGACACAAAAAAGGGAAAGAATGGAAGAAGAGGATGCAGCAAGTGAGAACCAGGGACCCGAGCGGGGGGCAATTAACAGTCAAGGTGAAGCCACTCATTGTTGTCAAAGAGGCTATGCTAGCCATGCATGTTAGACTCATACCCTCCCTGTTTCTTTGCCAGCATCTGCTGGCACATTTGTAATTAGGCTCGAAATGCTGAGCAGTGCTGCATGGCGGTGGCCTAGCACTGCCATAAATGACACAAAAAGGAAAGAGAGTAGCACTTGAAACACAGAGCTACAGAGTAATGTAGGTTTCTAGTTATTGAGGGAGCACATAGGCAGGCAAATCTGAATCGACCTCTCATTTTGCTTCCACTTTTTATTATCTTCATAAATCCTTGCTTTATTAATATAATAAGAAGTACCCAGTCAAATCCTAAACTTCAATGACCACACTAAGAAGGAGTATGATGATGCTGTAAACATAAAGGAGCATATGTTTCACATGCAGACATTCACATTCCAACACAAGTCGCATACCCTACTTTAAAGCTTGGGCAAAGCAAGTTCCTGAAAGGTTATCATGAATAAAGGTGTTTCTGAACCACCTCCCTTGGCGTTCATTATTAGTGGGTGAAAACAGTATGAGGAATGCAGAACTTTTTTTCCATCTAAAACCATGATTTGCTTGGTGTAAACAACAACAACAATACCGGGGACGTAGTTCTGTAGAAGGCACACAATGAGCTCAAGGGTTCCTCATAACATCTCATTATAGTTAATGAGCACTGTGTGTTTACAATGTGTAGCTCTATAGAGCTAGCAGTGTTTACCCATCCCCTCCTCTCAATGGAGATCACTCAGCGCACCCCAAAACAAAGAAGGATTTGTTTAGCCATGGGCTGTGTTTCTTCCCTTTTGGATCATAGGGCTCAGTCTAGCAGGCACAAAGTGCTATCTCTAAATTCATCACAACAACCATAAAATTATCTAATATATACACTGGATTAAAACCCAACATTGTATGTACTTCACTAGCATAGTCTCTAAAAATGGTCGTCCTCATGTGATTGTCCTTAACAATGGCTTACAAATCTACAGACCCATCAGACTTATTAAAATATTATTTAATTCACAAAGTGAAACACATTATATTGATTTTTTTAACCTTTATTTCTGTTAATTATGGTGTTTTTCCTGCTTACAGTTAATGATCAATTGTCATTTTTTTATCCTAAGGGACTAATACAGTTATTAATTCATTCATGAAAACATTGTAAGTAAACTTAAAATATTACATCAGACCAATAAAAAAGCTTTTCAATACTGAAATACCAAGGGTTAAAAAAAGCTCGTTTAATAACTACTTAAAGATTGTTTTGGGAAAATGTACTTTCAGTCTGACAAATGTGCTATATCAAACAGCACATTTTATTCCTTTTAATGTGATGGTATTTATTACCCACATTTTTTTTGTTTGTTTTGTTTTGTTTTGCATTTTGTAACGTTAAAATCCTGTTATACTTCTTAATTATAGCTATGGGTGTACATTCACACTCATTGTCCTGGTGGAAGGTGAACCTTCTAAGTCTTTTCTTCCTTTTCTTTCTGTGTTTAGCTCCATTAATATTTTAGTCAACTCTGACCAGTGTTCTCTATCCCTGCTGAAGAAAGGCAATCCCACATTTTGTTTCACTCGGAGCCTGGAGTGTTCTGAGATATGTGCTACCTTAAAAGCAAAGCACATTGTTTAGGGTGTTTTCTGACTACAAATACATGCCACACTTTTCAGATTGTTATATGTGAAACCTATGAAAAATGTGTAGGTTTTTCTTTATGTATACAAATATACCATACTTTGTTTTGGTCTATGACATAACATCCCAACAGCTTACACAGGCACTGCATCTCCTGGCTGTGCATCACATCTGTTTCACTTCAACACAGACCTCAGAACTTCCTACTTGATTTTTGAATTCAGAATATCATTATTAGCACATCTGATCTTTGAATAGAAAGCTATGGGCGAGTTCTGCATGAGAGGCTCATCTCTTAATCAGTATGTTGGGAAGCACAGCATTTTGAGAAGCTGATTGAGGCCTGTGTTGACAGTGTGTTAATCTCTGATTAACATCTGCATGTGATCTCATGGAAGTATGGCACCAGTAAGCTCTGTGTTCACACAGAGCATGAAATATCCAGGCGTGTAATAACATTTTATTTACAAAGGGCCCACTGGGCAAAGTACATGCCACCACTGCTGAACTGAGCTCAATATAATTCACTTGGAATACAGTATTTTCTCTCGACAAGACAAGCAAGGACAGGAAAAACTGAAAGATTCTTTTGATTACAGTAAGTTTTTAGAAGCTGGGAGTTGATGGCCACTTGTATGGAATAGTCAAATCTGTGAACATGGGAAAGTTAGTAGATGTGCCAAAAAGAGAACTAAAAGGATGAGTTCCACATAAGTTCAATAATTTCATTTGCCTACAGCGTAACCTGCATTATCTTTCTAAAAAGGGACAAGACAGAGCTACATTTTAAGGAGGAATGTGAGGCATGTGGACCACAGTTCCTGTTCACCCCTCTTAAATCAGTGGTGCATTTAGAGAGAAACCCACTGGATCAAAATCAGTAAAACACACTATTTCAGAACACAGCAGGGAAGACAAACACATACCAAACATTGCAGTAAGTCATCAGCTTGCAGAGTTATAACAGACTATCAAGATTAAAATATGCATGTGTGGTGAAGCTGTGTTGGATACCAGAGGTTTTTGTGCGCAAAGTAAAACTAAATGCTTTTGCAATTCACCTCTCAGATTCTGCCAGTATGATAAGATAAAGTCAAAATACTGGTTAGATGTACTCAAATGTAAGCAACATGGTAGGAAATGAATCCAAGAGTCACACAATACATAAACATATTTGGCTGAGGGGCATTTCCCCATAGGGAAGGGTTCTCTATTAGACAAGGAGGAGCTTTATGAAAATAGGCGGGGCTTTGTGGGAGCAAGCGTTTAGGCACCCCGAATGGTTGCCAAGGGAGAGTCAGAGATTTCTCAAACAAACATAATGCAATCAAAGCAGCGCTCCAGATAAGTTTTTGATAAAGGAATAACTTGATAATTCACCTAAGCTGACTTTACATTATTCACCTTTTACATTCTTTTGCATACTTGTTCAGGTCTTGAAATGAAAACATTTAGGTCTTCATTTCAACCGGAGATTTGCATGACTTTGGACTCAATTTGGGACTTTTCTTTTCAAGGACTTGAGACTTAATGGTGACTTCCAAAACAATAACTTGGTCACACCACTGAGAAGCATCATCATGAAAACCAAGGAACGCACCAGATGGGTCAGAGAAGTTTTAAAGAATAGATAAAGAGAGAGAAGTAACTCCACATCAACCTAAATACGCTACATTTTCAAATAAAATAAGAATATAATTAATAAACCATGCAGTTTACTATCTCTGTTCACATAATATGTACATGTCTTACTTTTAGTAAAAACAATGGCCATACATAAACAATTTCCTCTAAGAGGACCATAAGCTTTCACATCATGAATGATGAAGATGAATTGTCTTTTCTCTTTTAAGATTTTCTTTATAATGATTAAATTTCAAAGTCCATTAGAGCATAAAAACAGTGAGCTCCTGCCTCATCTCTTCCCAAAATAAAGAAACAACCTACTAGCACCACTTTCTATGCCTCTCAAACTGCTTTGGTGTCCTACAAAATTACCATATGAGAGGCTATTTACAGCTCGACAAAATTTCTGTGTGTTTCCATGTGAGCTCAGTCCGTTGCTGTGATGGAACAAAATGAAAAGCCTGCCTTACTTGTTGCACGCAATTAAGCCTGTGCGAAAAGACAGTCGGGGCAGTTTAACATTTCATAGGGTTGTAATTATTCTTTAACTGTTGGAAAATGCTGTCCCCTAGGAGCCAATTACTTGAAAAGCACTCATCACACACAAGATATATACAAACAAATCCTTCAAGCACAAAGTAAATGTTTAAACATTAAAAGGGATGAGTGGAGGAACCCATACCAATCAGTTTTGGTTGGAGCTAATTACTAATAAGAGCAGCAACCCCGTGGCGTAAGATAATTATGACACCAACATGCACCTCAAACATAAAGAGGGTCCTGGCTGGCTGGTGTACCAAAAGCTTTATGATCCCAGACGATAGAGTCTGAAAACCAAGCAGGGAATAAAAAAAGTTGTTGACCTTATTAACTGACCAGATACATGGTATAATAATGTTGACACATCTTTGCATTCTAATTTTTAGGTGCGGGTCAAAATAATGAGCCAACTAGAAAACTTTGTTTCATTTGAAACTTTTTTCTATTGTTCTATGGAAGCTAGATTTGGAGTTTCCTTATATTTGGCTTTTTATAATATGTTCAAAAATCTTTTTGTTTAAAAGCCAGAAAATAACACAAAATAATATGATATATGCATATATATATATAAAATAAGTCAAGGTGGGGTGTGTATCACCTTGGGCAGTACAGCTCTCATTTTAACTGAAATAAAAACTTTAGAGTCAATATTAGTTTAAGTGACTCGACTGGGTAATTCCTCAGTTCAACAATCATATTAACCTCCACTTACTCTCTACATCTGCTTGGCCTCTTGTTTGCTCATCTAATCAATCTCTTTTACCCATGTTCTTTAATGTCCTACCACATTTGGCCATCTCTAAATATCTGCTAATGCCTGGGAAACACCAGACCCTCAGTGATAGCACTGTAAATGTAATTTATTTTTCACTCATGCAAGCACTCGAGCTAAACGATTATGGCTACTGAGGATTGGCACTCTATATAAGATAAATATTGATTGTCTGAATGGTTTGTTAGCCACAGTGAGGAATAGGGTCTGAGGAAGAGGGGGTGACTGTAAGGATAGGTGCTGCTGGCACGGTTCAGCTGTCTGGTGCCAGCCAGCCTCGTCTTAAATCAAAGAGTGGGCTTTCTAGTATGGTCACAAACAAATGCTAAACAAAACACATTTCTATGTCGCTGCTCATTTAACTGCAATGTGGAAAAAAAAGACAATATGAGTGTTTTGACATCTGTTCTGCTTAGTCCATTTAAAACGCACACCAACAAATCTGACTTGTGAAACATAATTAATCATAATAAAAATGTATAAAGTATAATAGTTGTAAGCACTACAAAGGTAACAAATTAACTCCAGAAAAATATTTTCTCCTCCTCATATTGCTAATTGTATCAGAAGGTGAAACAATACCAAGTGTCCTGGTTTTCTATCTTGAAACTAGAACACATTAAGGGATGTCATCCCAAGATCACACATCCTGAAGTTCAAGCTGCATTTCAGCCAGCAAATTTCAAAAAACATTATAAAGGCTTTATAAAGGCTTTATAACTACAAGTTACATGTATCCATTATGGCCTTCACTTCTGATGGCATTTCTGTCTAGATGCAAGAGCAGAGAAGAGTAGAGTAGCCAATAATTGTACTCAAGTAGGAGTAGTACTAGCTTAAGCACATTTAAGTGACAAGCAGTCAAGAATTACTCAAGCAAGAGTGAAAATGTATTTCATAAAACGTTTGCTTGAATAATGAGTAGCTGATCCGATCTTATTTTAATATGTAAAATAAGGTCAACAGACAAGCAAAAATATTAAATTTTGTGAACATTCTGGTATTTTAAAGACTAAAATGACTGCTGAAGTAACAATATATTGTGGACTCAGCACATAGAAAATGACATCTGAACAACAAAACTTCTGGACAAACAAGAGGTCTCACTTTTTTTCTAATACGTAGGTCTGTGTCTGCTGATTTTTCTTTTGGTTAAAATGTCTTTGCTCTTCATTTAGTAAAATTTCTGTCGGCACAGTAGCCAGCAATTTTATTTATGTAAGAATAGTGACACTGTGTTGTAATGTTTCTCAGGTAAAAGTAAAAACTATGGTGCAGTAAAATTTTAAAAATAAATAAGTATATTTCTTCATATTTCTTAATCAAGTAAGTGTACCTGATTGAATGTAAGTAGTTTCTCAATTATGAAGAAAAGCATAGTTCATGTTCTAACTTTTCACTTTAACAGTTGTGTCAATTAAATAATATCTTTTAATACATTTTAATAACTTTTTTTAGCATTGCAGCTGTTACAGTACAATTTATTCCAATTTTTATATTTATGTTTTATTGTAACAGCATGTCATGAGTCCCTTTAAGTCACTATTTGGAGTAATAATAATTATAGGAATATCTTTGAAAATCATAACATTTTCAAGTTGCTTTCTGGTTGCATCAGGGAAAAAGTGCATCAAACTAGAAATCTTGCTGTCCAGTTGTTCCACACCATTACCAATAAATGGACATTAACCATATGTCACAATGCAAAATGAGTCTGATTATATGCACTTCTAATAATGTGCATTTTGGAAACTTTTCCATTCCTGACCTCTGTTGCCACAAACACAATCCCTACATCCACCTTGCACGGTGTCTTTTCCCACCGGTGTAAACAACCTTGTGTTGTTGATGTGTTAGACTGACTGAGAAGAGAAACAAAGCTGTCTTAAATCCCATTTGGGCTGAGAGGCGGCCCATATGGAAAGTTACCAAATAGTGCTAATACTGCTAATAGGATGTTCCACTCTAAATAGGAGCTCATGTTAATACCCAGATTTTCATTCATGCTGGAAATTGTAGTTTTAAATTACAGTTTAATGCTTCAGATTTTTAATAAAAAAAAGCCCCTCAAAAAACCTTCACAGCAACACAAAAATTACCACAGCCTCTGAACAGAGACTCAGCCTCCCATTGTCAGCCAATTACTATGCAATCTCTTTCTTATGACTGAATAGCTCACTGTTAGCAAATAATGAAAAGGCAATTATGGCAAAGCTGTGTTCATATTACCCTCTTCATTTTATGCAGGCTGTAATTATTGTCAATCCTAGAGGCTTACTCTACCATGTAAGAGGCAGCAGGGAAGAAAATGGAGTGGGTTGGTGCATGGCAAATTGGAAATGTCACAGCTACCTTTTTATCAGCACCACTAGACCCCTATGTGCATGTGTGAATTCACGTAGACGTACATGCGCACATCTGCATTCACACCGCAAAGCTACATGATTATACCTAAGTGTCCGTTAGCACAAAACACATCCAGGGCATACATTTATTTACACATTAACACACTCATATTTATCCCCATCATTGCTAATCATGAATTCAGCAGAAAAGATGAGGGGGGGGAGGGGATTGGGCTTAAAAAAAATGCACACAGCGCTCGCAAAACGGTGTGTGTTTTACAGTCTCTTCACCTCAAGCTGTTACTGTAGCTCAAGTACACCGCTAGCGGGTGGATAAAAAAATAAATAAACTGATAGATGAAGCAGGTCGGAGAATAACACACACACACGCACACACATATTCCTTTTGTTCTTTCTTTTTTTTTTCTCTCCCCTGAAAACAATGATTCCCTGAAGACTCTTGGTTTTCTTTCCCTGCCAGTGTCTGTCTACCAGCAAAGTGGTGGATATATTCCTTTTGCCTTGGCTCTCATTAGCTGTCTCCATGCTGTTCAGTAATGGGGAGTGGCACATAAATGATTCCCTTTATAGAGTTTGATGTGCCACACTGAGAGGACCACAGCCCCCCGTACGGACGGCACCCCCCATCAAGCCCTTCACCACCCCCCATATGGAGAGCACATGGGGGAAGGCAAGGCTGGAAAAAGAGAGCAGCGTGTGACACGCATGACAAACACCTCAGCCTATGCCGGTGCTAATTCTAATTGGCGCCGCTGACCCTTTAAAAATAAAGAAAATCATCAATGTTCGTCTAAGGGCCAATTGAAGAAGTATATAATTAGGGTTGGGCATTGAAAAAAAAAAAGGCCCCTGCCTAGGCTCGGCTCAGGTGCACATGGCAGAGGGACGACAAGATCCAAACACAGAAGGGATATACAGGCAGGGGAAGCGGTGAGGAAAGATCTTTTGTCAATACTCTCGCATGCATCCTTGACAAATCAAAGTGAATAAACAATGTCGTGATTCTGCCGTACCTTGACAGGCGAGGAGCAGGTCTACTAACACGATTCTGACGGCAGACTTTTCAAGGTCAGCCTTTAAGCTCTTTAACTGCACCGTTTCATGCTTTTGCACTAAATTCAAGTCGACATTCATATACCTGGCAAGCACATTCATAATATATTTTTTTGAAAGTTATTTTTCCCCCCTTTCCCTTTTTCTTTCTCCCCCATCACCCTCCACTTCGTCCCACAGAAGCGGGTGCTGCTCCTTTTGTGTTTAACAAGATTCTTGAAAGTGTGCATGAGGGAAAAGTGCAGTTTTTAAAGGAGGTAGTTGCACTACACGAGGCTGTCTTCCAAACGTGCTTTTCAAATGGATACTGAAGCCTGTCACAGCCATATTACTTTACCTCTAACATAATAGCATCGACTGGTGAACTTGCAGCACAAAAGACAGCCAGGGAAACATCACAACAGTATCAGGGAGAAGAAAAGCCCTCTTTTAACTTTCAAAACTCCTTAAGTTCTCAGAGCATACAGACCTCGGTGTGCCGCTAGCTTACGACAGTGCTTCTGCCTGCCGCTCAGAATCAGGCTGGCGAAAAAGGAGGAAAAACAATGTAGTCATTACAGAACACTTGAGCATCATTTTGGCAGGCAGTGTTATATCGCTGCTTGACTTCAGATATGTAACCAAAATCACTCGTCTGTTGTCTTCTGGCCTGCTGGCTGTTAGGTAGACTCACAAGGCGCACAAACAAACCAGAAAGATGCCAATTTGCTTCCTTACCCTTCTCCATATTGGGGAATTTTGAAAGCAAAGTGTTTTGAATTCCACCAAGCACACAAGGTGACAGGATAGGATGGAAGAATGCAATGATCAGTCTTAGACATTTTGTGGAAGTTGCTCAGTTGTTTTCAGACACAGATCAACCCAAGAAAACAACAACTTCTACACCAACAACTTTAACAACAAATGATGCCTGAGAACAAGTTGACGAGCTTGTGTGACAGACTCTGTGAGAGGGAGCGGCTTTGCAGAGTTGATGTCTTGTTCGGCACAGACCCTTAAAGCGAGTGGCCCCTCTGTGTTCTTCAGGCACATGGAATTCAGTTTGATGTCTTTTTTATACATAGATGGCACATGGATAGATTGAAAGCCAAAGTTTGTTCATCTTCTACCTTGTCCAAAGTAAAGCAGCACCTAAAAGTAAACCATGACTGAAAAGAGACTAATATCACCCTCCATCTCTGAAACTGTTTGTTTTGCAAACCCAAGGTAGTTTAAAAATGCTGCAAACCAAAAATGTCCAATCACACAAATTATGTCAGTTTTAATTTCCTGCCTCTGAAAATGTTGAATAAATACGGCATCTATTAAAATGCAAATGGAAAGACCTCTGCTATCAAAGCCATCCTGTAGTTACTCTCTTTGAGTAGTTGCCAAGGCCCAAATACCCTGATTCAAGATATTCAAGATACTGAGTAAAGAATTTATCAAGCATCTTTTTGATGTAAGTTTTAAAGAGCCCATGCTATAGTAATATGCAGAAGACCTTGAAAATGGCATTAATGGAAGTTTTAGGAGATTTTTTCTTAGCACGATGTTTCTAGGTTTACTAAGTTGCAATGCTTTGACAAAATACTTATACAAAGACATATAACTAATATAATTTTAATGCTTAAGCAATTTGTTGATTGTCGTTTCTGGATTATCTGAGTTTGATTAACAGAACCAAGCAGATAATAGCACTGTGGAAAGGATCAGAAACACCTGAACCAACATTGCAGATGATTGTTGCTAACCTGAATTACTCTGTAGCCCTAACAACACATGTCGAATGTTGTTGCTGGTAGAACATAAAACACCACAGTAGTAGTACATTTACTAAACTATGTTTGCATATGTTTGCTACTCTTGCAGAATTTGGTGTGAAATGCTTTTAAAACTGATTTTATCTGTGTAGAATTTGTACATTTTGCCTAAACCTTCTTCCTTCTACTCAATTTTCCAATTGATGATATTGCAGTTTTTAGGTTCATGAATTTACATTTACTCCAAATAGAAATAGCACAGGACATTCATTTATTCATTCATTATTCCAGGCAGTCATTTATTACAAAAGTAACAATCAAAACAAAGTAACTGTACTCCATGTTTTACAATAGACTTTAGTTGTTGGAGTTAAAAAACAACATGGGCTCTACAAAACTCTGTAAAACTGTAATAAAATACAGTGGTGAGGCAGCAGGGTGGCCAGGCTTATCCAAAGGTAACACAGCACTCAGCTCATGAATCAGCAGGATACTTCCTTCTTACCGCTCTGATCTCTAATAGAGACTAATCAGATGTGGGTCTGGAGAGACAGGAAGAGAATTTAACATTTTAAGAATTATTTGCTTTCTCGTGGACTCAGATGGAGGTCAGATCTTCTTAACAAAAGAAAACACTGACAATTTCTGAAAATCACTTAAATTAAAGGCGCTAGCTGTCACTGCTACATACCAAAACTTAAACTGGATCTTCAGCCACATTAAAAAGGCTGAAGATCTTAGTCTGAAGAGGCTTAGTCAAAAGGCCAGAAGGACAAGTTTCAAGAAATATCTACTATGAACCCTTTTGTCTTCCTAAGTGTTTCTAAATTTAAAGACAGGTGTCATTTTAGCCCTGTATTTATTTAGGAATAATTTATTTAACTTTTAATGTTTGACATGTCTCTAGAAAGCCAAGTCTTCATGATTAAAAAGAATGATTAATGCATCAAGTTCCAAATGAAAAAACAAAGATGTCACCTTTGCTTTCACAAACAGCAATAAATTATTCAAAAATGTATATCTAAGTGTTCTGCAGAACCTTGACCTATAATTTTAAAAGAACAAATATTAAGATTTTTAAACATCATAAAATATGTCATAAAAAAATAAACCAAGTTACTTCAAAACCCTGACATGTTTTAAATTGAGAAAAAAACAAGACATTCATATCAAGAGAGGGAGTGTCTCTGTGTTTATGTATTTCTGAGACAGCAAGAAAAACATGAAGCTTTTAAACCTGAGATTGAGCACAGCCTCCATCTTTCAAGAACTCATAAATTAATCAAGAAGTAGGGAATATGTCCAAACAAACAGATGAAAGTTCAATGCTGCTCTGAAGTGTGTGCGTGTGGGTGTGTGTGTGTGTGCGTGTGTGGGTGTGTGTGTGTGTGTGTGCAGGGATTGTGAACATACAGGAGCTGTTTCTGATCCTTGACTTGTAATTAAGCATATAGTATTACACAGTTGCATGCACACCCACACACACAGAGTCAAAGCCATAAGTTCTCTGTTAAAAAAAATAAAAGACCACAATCTTTTTGGCTTTTATACTCTAACACATACAAACACAGAAAGCAGGGGCCCACATTTTGGACTGTCAGACTTCAGAAGCTCTCTAATTTGCGGGACTCAGTGGAGTTTTGCTGCCTAATGAGATCGGGCTAATTGGAATCGTTGCTGTAATATTCTGAGGTACAGGACAACACGTTTAAGTATATGCAGTCTGATCACACATAAAACTTGCCAGTGATGCTAAAGATCATTAGCGGTTGTGTTCAGTCCCAAAGTATGCAATGGGGTGGGGAGGGCATAAACACTGTGGAAGTTCACCAGGGTTAAAACATTCATTTGCTAATTCAAAGATGCATGTTGCCAAAGAAAACATGTTGTAATTACAAGGGGAAAAAAACAGAACAAGCTAAAGAAACACTCCCAGACATAACCATGGATCTTCAGATCCAGACCATTTTAGGGGCAAATTAAAGTATATGTTGTTGCACCGAACACTTAATTTGTCAAATTTCCTCATTCGCTGCTAAGACGAGAGGTTTTAACCCAAGTTTAGTTCATAAACACAGGTTTCTTTTTTAAGTACTTCAAAACCAAATAAGCCTGCACTTTAATTACCACTCAACAAATGCCTTAGAAACACAATGGTGCACACTGGTAATTACAAACAAGGAACAGATTCAAACTTAAAACGTTTTTTTTTGTTGTTTTTTTTTACATTTACTAATCTATATAAAATAGGTCCTTTTGCAGTAATATGTAAATTACGTTTCAGTAAAACCATAATTAGTTTCAGGTCTATCAAACATAAATTAACATATTGTACCTCATTCATTGGCATTTTGTGCTTTTCCAATTCCACTTTGTGCACACAAGCTAACAATTTCTTACACATGTATTCATCTATTTCATAGTATCTTGTAATTGATACATCATCAAACAAGTTAGAGTTGGTATATTAATGATTTAAATCCTCTTTCTGAATTTGAAAATCAAGAGTTTGAATTCTGAATTAATGTGGATCCCACGACTGCTAACAAAAATGATCGTATTAATGGAAATAAAGCCACAAGAGCTACTGGAAACAGAGACAGTGGAGCAAATTTGCTTGATTTTGTTACTTAATCAAGTTAGGAAATTGCTAGGAATATTGTTAAACGACAAAAAATATTTCCATGCTATAATGTTTTATGCTATTTTCAATCCGGATAATTTTTCTGTCAAGGATCGCAAGAAAAAAAAACGCATTGAACCTATCTATCCATCAACTTTCTGTGGATTTATCTACAGGAGCTGGAGCCCATGCATTCAATTACTGGTATGAAATTAATTGTCTCTTTCTACTTCTTTTATTCTTGCTTTATTTAGACATTTTGCAATACAGCACATCAACATCCTCTAAATTTGCTACTTTTTTGTGGAGTTGGAGGGACACCAACAGATCAATTCAATCTGGAGAGACTCAGACGGAAAAAACAGCGATTAAACAGGTTTATTGACATGCATGAATTTAAAGTTCTTTGGCGCTCGGGCCCCGGCTGAGGACATTGAGCTGTGAATTGCGATCAGCTCGGATGAGCATTCCCGATGTAGGTTAGGAATGTCATCCCCCGGGACCCGACACTGGTGGTGGGGGTCGGTGAAGGATGGGAGCCTGAAGAGTGGAGGTGGAGAAGGGGTGGAGGAGGGTTGAGCGCAGCTGGAAAGCGGAAGATGCCATGGATGGAGGTCCTTATCAACTGGGCCTTGGTCGGTGAGTGGACGTGACGTGGCTTGGTCCTGCGTTGATAGGTCGGCGGTGATGAGCGGGACGCGCCGACTGGATGATGCAGGTGGGGCTAAAGAGTCTTCCAGTTTGAATTTGCGCCTAGGCTTCATTTTAGGTCCATAAAATAAACCAAATTTTTACCACCTCTGCATAAAATGAGTACGGACTGATTCATAGTCTGTACAAAATGCCCTCAAGGTGGGTTTGAATAGTGGCATGATCAGTACAAAATGTTCTGTGGCAGATGGCTCGGTTTCAACACAAAGTTTTTGAGTTGCAAAAGACCAAGGTTGTAAAACTTATAAACTGTGCAGGGCCAACATGACCAGCACCTGGCTGTGAATCAGTTGCATACCAATATCTTTTTCTTTGTTTTTTAAAACAATTTTTACAATATGTCATTAAAAAGATTGGCTAGGGGATTACATTGCCAAGTCCCATGGCCCTAATGAGTACTGCAAAAAGTTAATGACTTGATACATCCTGCAGTGTTTCCTTAGATGGAAAAACATTTTTTAAACAATTGTAATAATAAACTAAATAAAACGACTGCATTGTTTTATAACTCAGATCAAACTGGAATGCATTTATTTGACTGGGAAAATGCCTAAATAATCTTTATTAACATTAATAAATATGTTGATAATGATTAACATATTTATTAATTGTTAAGTTAATATTGCAGAGAGTATTTTCAAAGTGCCTTTAAAACATTTGTTGTGAATTGCTGCTAAAAGGTTTCAGCTGAATTGAACTGAATTGGCTCACTCCACTTCTCCCCCTGCGAACTACAGCCTGTCTAGCAACCGAGTCACAAAATCTTTTAAAATAAAAGATGTTAAAGAAACACTGAAACAACTTTATGGATTTAGTAATGAAAAAAGCAACAAAATACCTGAGAACTACTGACAGGCCCAAAGGAAGCCGTAAAAGGTTCTCTGCAGGTAAATAAGTGGTTAACAAATGAGTACTAAAAGTAATAAATATTTGCTGACACTCACCGAGAAAAACAACAAAATACAATGTCCCGCAATATTATTTTTAAGAAAATATTCTGTTTTTCTGGTTCCTAAATGCAATTGCTGTTTCTAATCAGAAACCACTACTTTCATCTTTGTTGTTGCTTTTCTTTAAGAAACCCAAACACATTCTTCTGAAACTTTTACACAGCCCAGATGATCCATTCCGGCATGAAATATGGAGTTAATGACTAGGCTGATCACAACGGATCCCTTAAAACTAATGTCCTGCTATCAACTTTTGTAAATATACTCTCAGCAAGGGATTAATTACAACTATCATTCCCTACAGGAACAAAAGGCTCTGGGATCTAACCCACCAGAGAAACTTGGCCTTTTGAGTGAAACGTAAACAAGTATAAAGACAAGTCTGGAACTGTGGGCTTCAGATATCTTCTGCCTCCTCAATGGGTAAAAAGCAGAGATTAATTCCCCCGTGGGACTGGCTGGAATATAACTTAACAGGCTTAACAGCAATTAAAAATTCATCACTTAGTATACATATATAGCTTTTGCTTCATTTATTTCAGAGACAATCTCTAATGAATGTACATGCAAGGACATCTGCATAAGTAGGCTATCCATCTTACTTTTGGCCCTGGCCAGAGGCTGACAGAGTGAAACAAGAACAGTAGCTAATGTTAGCACTAATGTTAGCATTACTATTAGCATTAGCAGAGATGAATGAAGCGCCTGGCAGCCAAGCCTCGTCTGTCTACAACCACAGACAGGTGGGCCCTCAAGCCCGGCTTCAGGTTTCTGGGAAGAGACCTTAACGTGCGTCACAAACTCAGAAACATGTTTAAGCACGCTTGGAGATTTCCTAAATCACTTTTTAAAAGGGCTATTTTAATCCTGAGTATAATTTTAAATAAACATGTTTTTGAACAAAACAAATTAAATAAACTTGATTTGTTACTAACAAGGTTTGCATTTACACCTTTGCTTCGTTCATGGGGTAAAAATAATCTTTCGTTCATTTTTGTAAGAAAAGACACGTAGCAATCTCTTAATGTTTTGGCTGTGCTGAGTGTCCTGAGCTTTTGAGATGGAAAAGTATGTTAAGGAAGTTTGCTTTAGCAGTGTGGAGGGAAACTAAGCTCTGCCACCTGTTCACCAGATCCAGAGGCTCTTTTGAATATTCTAATAAAATAAAAAAAAAAAAAGATGAAAAAGAAGTCAAAGCATTTCCTGACTGCCTGTGGCACAGCTTCTGAGGACTGACCTATTTTTAGTTTCTGACCTAAAGCAGCAACATCCTCTTTTCACCTCATAACTGTTGACTTAGATGTTCCAAATACAATAAAAACATCAATCCATCAAGCCAACATGGACACTTTAAAGATAGGGTCTCTGAGTGATAGCGTCAGGTGACAGTAATGAAGTTACCAGAAGGGACTGTTTACTAGCTCCTTCACACGACACAGAGAAAGCCTTTAAAGAATTAAAGATTGTAACTTAAGAGGAAAATTTGGTCACCTCTCAGTAATGTAAAACCTGTGTAATTTGACTGAGCTCTAATTAGTCGAGTATGTTGCCATAATTAACTCATTAGACTTTTGCTGCCTCTCTATTTTTCCCTGCTTTAGAAAATGTTTATCAAGGGATTTAGGGAGAGATGCCATGTTTGCCTTGCAATCAGATCTGAGCTGGAATGTGGGTTGGAGGAAGGCCTTTTTCACTGCCTCATTGGCTGGTGGGAGAGTGGGTGGCGCTGGGTGGCTAGATGGGACGTAACGACCAAGCTTGAAGTGCTATTTCTAAACCCCCTATGCTCACACACACACACACACCCACACACACACACCCACGCCCACACGCACCCACACACACTTACTCCCCCCCATCTGTTTCGCCAACTCTCCATCAAATGAGTCCTTAAACAAACTCCCTCATGAACGCAACTCGCTCAATTCCTTCTCCAAGGGAACATCCCTAAATAAAGCCTGGCTGCCATCAAGCCGCAATGGGTTTTACTGGATGTTCGTTCTCAGCCTACAAAAATAGAGATCATAGTTACACAAAGTTCACACTCTGATCTTGCATACGTACAAGACTTTCCATCCCCTCTTGAAGTGAATGAGCTTATAGCTACTGTTTCAAAACACACATCACTCCTGTGGGGTAAGGTCAACTGATCTCTATAAGCAAAGTTTAAAAAAAATAAAGAAAGAAGGGAGCTTAGTCTTAATTTAACATCTAAGACATGATGAAATAGGTCTTTGATTTGATGTTATCAAAGATTAATACTGCCTTTTACATGAGCAAGACTCATTTAATATTGATATATCTGATTTGTTAATATATATGAAATGCTGTCAGATCATTAAGAAAATTAAAAACCTTTCAGGAATTGAATCTACTTTCTTTTATAATAATAAAATATCGCTTCTTCTTCTGTAATCATAACTGAGTATGATCATTCTAATTTATTATTACACCAAATTAGATCTTTAATAGAAAATAAGTTTTGATCCAAAAATACAGTTAATTGGTTCTTTCCTATCCATACTATTCTTACATTATTCGTGCTAATTTAACTTTTCATACCCCTTTTAATTCTCTTCCTAATTATTTTGACAACTGCAATAGCTAAAGTTTCAAACTGAAACAACATCCTACATATTAAGACATTGTAGAACGAAATGGGATTAGAAATGGGGCACAGAAAGGACTAAAAAGGAGCAATGGAAAATGAGACCCTCTGTAAAAGCCTGCGCTTGTTAGCACTGTGTCACACGAGTGTCCATATATCATCTCCATGTCTGTCACCTGACCCCAATGTGTCACAGGGCCCAGACTGTCCCCTCCGACACAAGCCCCTCTCTGGTAACCCCCAGGCTCTCCGTGCACCAGCCTCCGACCCCAGTAGCGTTAGGCAGTACTTTACAACCTCTGAAAGGGAGCTAAAGACCACTGAGAATTGAGATGAATTACAGCCAAGGGAGCACCTCTTAACGAAGGGCGTCCAAATTTACAGCTTCGCCAGCTTCCTTAACTTCACGGGGGGAAATAAAGCAGATCTTGGTTTTGACAGAAACCCACCAAGAGGACAGAGAAGGGGGAGGAGGGAGGAGGCTAAGTTTCCAAAGAGAACCTAATGAATGAAAGTATATGGTGCGGAGTGCCCCTTGTTATTTGTTCCCCCAACATGAAAAACGGCAGCTAAACATCAAATAATTTTTACTGCGATCAACAGTCACTGAAAGGTTATGGACACAGTGGAGCTGACTGCACTCAATAACTGTTACATGAAAACGAGCTGGAGCTCAAAACACATTCTTCTTCTTCTTCTTCTTTTGTTTTTAAGATCAGTTTGTTTAAATGCTTGTTAAATTAAACAGCTATAAAAGAGAGAAAGAGAGAGACTCAAAGATACAGAGGGGAAGGGAGAAAAAAGCGTTAGAGTGCTGTCTAAACCTGAATAAAAGCTCTTAGTTGTTCCCTCTCTTACGCATCTACAAGCAAATGCAGATTACATCAAGCCAGTCATTTATCCCCCAGACAAAGACAAAACTAATATTGACTGAGAAGCACCTAAAAAATGAGAAAGCAAATACTGAAGACAGAGATGGTCCTTCATGGTTGGTAACCATGGAGTCATTTTGAGAGGGGACCAAAGAAATAAAATAAGTGAAACTGTGTAAAGTTAAGCCCAAAATTATTCATATTTGAATATGACAGAGATATTTTTATTTTTTGTGAATGGAGGTGAGACAGGCATCTCTCAAAAGATAATAAAACAAAATAAAAGGAGTTCAAACTTATGAAACAATTACTGACCAACTTTTTGCTTGTTCCAGCAATTTATCTTTGGAAATTGAAAGAAAAAGGACAGTTTAAAAAAAACCTTCCTGTTATCATCCAATCTTTTGCTACCTCCACATTTTCTCCATCAGTTTCAGGTCAGAGCTCTGATTGGGAAACTGCAAGCAATATTACTACTTCCTGGAAGAAGAAGGATGTTGATAAGATAAAAATATTACTTTAAATCTAAATCTGTCAGAGTTATAAAGATAAAGATAATAAAGAGGCATGACCACTAAGGGATTTTTCTTTGTCATTTAATTTATTGCTTAATTTAAAACTGACATAAGCTGTTTGTATCCACAAAACCTGATATATTAATTTTCTCTTAAAGATTTTTACAGTTTAACCTTTAAAATATGAAATGAAACCTTAATGAACATCCGAACAATTTTCGTGTCCCCTAACTCCAGGTATACTTGTACTTAGACAACTTCAGTCTTAGTCGACTTTGTAAAAATCATATAAATTGGCTTCAATGACAGCAGTTCAGATCCTTTATTAAAGATTTTTGTTTTGAAACTGTAGGGCAGATGGAGCCAAGCAATATAATCTTTCAGAATACTGACAGAAGTTTTTCCACACACCTACATATTTGTAGAACAGGAATTATAACATTTTAATGACAATTAAAAAATAATTAATTGAAAAATAATTATATATTTACAAAAAATTTGATGCCAGTTGATTATTGTAGTGAGCTAATGCACTGAATCCTATCAGCAGCCCTACTACGTATGTGCGTGTTGGAGGGGACATATAGGTTGTAGTGGGCCAGGAAAGTCATAAACACATCCTCACATTCAGAATAATGTATGGGCTTTGACTGACTGCAGTCTGGCTTCTATAAAAACTGTGAATTGTATATCAGCCTCTAAAGCTGGCACTTTAATCCTATTTGCATTCATATAACTATAGCTGGATCCTGGGAGCCTTTATCCTTAGATTTGCCCATTTGTATGCCCCTGCGAGTGCAGGAACTCCATGCACGATACCAGCCTCTCACATCTCTCTCCCCATTTCACTTGTGCAGCCTCTGCTATTCACTGGCTAAAGAGGCACCAGGAGAGCTTATTGGAAAATGGTACAAATAAGTAAACATAGGGACTGTTGGCAGGTAATGGACTCCCATGAACACACGCATACACACGCACACACACCCAGGTCTTCTCCATGGATGCTGGGAAAAAAGAGGGGAAGAGCCAGAATTAAATACTCCTAGTGGCTCCCTGGTGGAGGGAGCCACAGGCTTAGCTCCACGGCGGCTGATTTGCGAATCTCTTCTCCTTAAACAGCTCTGTGCCTCTGCGCACACGCTGTGCCGGGGCTGAGGGTGGGGAATGGGGTGGAGGGGCGGGGGGGTCGAGTGTGAGCTGCACTCTTACCCATTTGCACATTAATAAACCTCCCGAAACATTTATTAAAAGCTTGGAGAATAGACGGTATTTACATGTGAAGCTCCCAAGGACATCAGCGAGTTTGGCAAGGGCCACACGGCAGGCCCCTGTGCTCCTGCAAATCCTTGGCTGCACACAGGGCCATGATAATGACATCCTCTGTCCAATTACTCCTGCTGCCAATAACACTGCTCATGATGGAGAGGAACATGCTATTAACCCTGTTAGCATTATCGACACAACTGCACGGGCCAAATCAGGACTCTATCACAGTAACGATACAGGCGAAGATGATGTAGATTGAGGCATGGCCTCAGCACCAATAATGATAATAATAAATAATAATATACTAATGATAAAAGTAATAATAATAATAATAATAATAATAATAATAATAATAATAATAATAATAATAATAATAATAATAATAATAATATTAAATTCAATATATTTTTTATGGAAGAAGCACTACTTGAGGTCATCAATATTAATGGTAAGCTAAGAAGGCAAGCACAATGTGAAATCTGCAAATATAATACCCCACCTTATCAATTCATAACATAGACCCGCTTAACTGTCAGAAAAATCTGAAGTCACACTTAACCGAGCCCAATACCTACTATTAAGATGGCTCGACATAACAGGACGGCTGCCAATAATTGTACATAAAGATATGGAAAAGCCACAGTCCAGTTATGAATTTTTCATGAATTCCTACACAAAGAACACACTAAAAGGATCAAAGAGAGGGGGAAGAAAATCGGCAGAGGAGTCGACGTGAACATCCAAACAATATGCAAGAATCCCGACAGTATAGGTCACATGCAAAGAGACTGGGGTCACAGTGAAATTGTCCATCAGTCAGACAAGCAGAACTGATTTGGATGCTAAATAATGGTTTAGATATTCAAAAATTCCATATATATGCGAAAGGCTTCAGTGCACCCTAGATCTGGCCTATCAGAGGAGCCCTCTGCAACCGCACTCCCTCATGCAGACCCACGCCGTTCCTCTGAGCTCACGACTAACACGCACAGCTCTACAGATATGCAGACATGTGGAGAACCGGTACATGTGAATACACAAGTTCGCACATTTTCACTGAGTCTCCCTCCGACAGACAAACACAGACAGGATGCAACCTAAAATATAACATGTAAAAGTCATTTAGGTTATGATCTCCTCAAATCATTTGCTGTAAACTTTACGTCCATCAAATTTAATTTTTAACAGCTGGAAAAGAGCCAACAAAGGGCCTGGTGAAATATGGGAGCATGTGTGTTGGAACGGATATTTGCGTTTAAACACTGAACAACAGAGGAATGTGCACCCATGACTCTTCAAAGCCGCACGTCCATATGGTTCCATGTTTGTTCTCTGCTTTTATCACCAGTAAAAGTAAAGCTGAAAGTATAAAAAGCTGGCACTGTCTCTAAAAATATGTGAATCGTTTGAATTCAGAATATTTCAAAACAACTTAATCAATGCGAAATTTATACAAGCAAATGTCTTAAAATCACAACATGCTGCCGCAATTATATTGTGATCTCCTGTTCGTTCAAAGGGCTGTCTTGTTGTGATTGTCAGATGCCACTCGCCATTGAAATTTGTTTTTCATGTTTCCCATCTCATTGAATGTCAAACATCACTTATTGAGGGAGCCAAATCCATCTGATGATTTTTCCACCCTAGTCAAATGGAAATGGTGCGTGTGACAAAACAGTGGCATTAACATAATAAAGGAATTCGACTTACAAAAACCTCAACATCTGCTGGGTTGGAGAGAGTATTGGATAACATTTCTTTGAATCCAATTGATGGATCCGATGGCGCTTAGACAGACATTCAAATCATAACGTCTCAGGAGAGGCCAATAATAGGAACAACATGGGATTAATCTCAACACTCTCGACTCAGAGGAGACAAAATATGCATGGGCGCGTACATCTAAAAGGATGGTGTCATAAACAAATTCATGGGTGAGAGTATTTTCCTTCCTTCTTCCTTCCTTCCTTTCTTCCTTCATTCCAAGAAGCACGTGGATGTCTAGACCTTCAGCAAAGGTGCCAAAAACAACAAAAAAAAGTGCAATACCAAAGTACACCCTATTTATGAGACACAGGTGGAAGCATTTTCACAAAGGAGTGAACCCTTTCAGATTGTTGTCATATTTAAGCTGTTATCACTTTGTGTACATTTTATATTTCTACAGGTGCAAATCAGTAATACAGAATGTCATTGACAAGTTTATCTCTTTTGACAAGTCCTGCTGAAAATTGAAATTAGTATCTCAACAAAGCTTGTCAGCAGAAGAAAGGATGAAGTGCCCTGCTGCGCTGACATTGGAGTTGATAAAAGACACTGGATCAACACCAACAGATGCTATTTGCCCCAAATCATTGACTCTGGAAGCCTCACACTAAACCACGTGCAACCTATATTCCATATATCTCCACTCTTCTGTAAGACAATGGGACCCCAATTTTCTGAAGGAAATTCAAATTGTTCTGATATGAAAAAAGGACATTGGACCACTGAGCAAAAGTCCAGTCCTTTTTCTCCTTTGCCCAAGTAAAACATCTCCGATGTCATAGCACATGTCCTGGTATGTCTGTGTGGTGGCATATGAAACACTGACCTGAAACATGAGCCCACATCTTGTGAATCTCCTCCAAACTGTTGAATAGACTTTGCTTCCTAATCTTATCAAGGCTGCCATTATCCCTGTTGCTTGAACATCTTTTTTAAAATAAAAACCTTTTATAATTTTTTATAATCTGCTTGGATACAATACTCTGTGAAAAGACAGCTTTATTAGAAGTGATCTTTTTTGGCTTACTCTCCACTTGTAGGGTGTGTCACTGGCTGGACACAAGATTCTTGATTATACATGGATATGATATATCATAATATTAACATAATATTCATTGTATGATTTTTCTTTCTTTGGTTTTATGTAATATTCAAACTTCTGAGAAACTGCATTTTGGATTTTATGAGCTATAAGCCACTATCGCTAAAACTAAACAATGAAACTGTATCACTGTGCCTAATGGATCTACTGTATTTATGAATAAATTGAATTGCATAACATAAATAAAGCAACTTTTCAATTATATATTTATTTCCTTTTATATACACCTATATTCATCGAATTACTGATTTCTTTCATCTTTGATACTAACTTTAAGTATAATTCTGGAGAAATGAAAGTTCCTTTTGAAGTTGTTTAATCAGGCTCACAACATGACTTATGACAGGAGAAGAATATCAAAGTGAATAAAGAAGCACATTTAAAATCTGGGGAATGTCTGACTGACCAAAGTGCGTACAGCGACCCAAAAATGATGGACAGAGAACTGCTTGTGATCTGACCTCCAAGACCAAGATTAAATAATAAATACAACGTGTCTGAATTAAAAAGACACTTTTCTACATTTTTAATGTAAATGTATTATTGCATGTAATTAAAAATGAATGATCACAGAGCTCACCTCTGCAGACCTGGGAGCCCTGCTTCATCGGCTGGCCATGGGGACCCATTGGCTGAGACCTCAAAAAGCACTGAGTTGGAGGAAGAGGAACAAAAAAAGAAGAGCAGGGAATTCAAGAGTGCTGTCAAGGGATGAGTGTATCACCACAGAGGCCACTTTAAAGACTGTCCAGCCTGTACAAATAACCATGGGAATTTCTGGCTGGTGATTAACGCTCTGGCTGTTGGCTTAAATCACTCCGGGAGAGAAATGGCACAGTCATTGACTCTGTGATGTACTCCCCAGCAGAGCTCCTCTGATGGGAAGAACATTGCTGATGAGAAACTAAAATGAGATTGCTGAGAGCGGGGGCAGGAATTAGGGCTGACCCGAATGGGTCTTGGGGTAACATCGAGGCTATCACATTAACCTGACGGGGACTCCTTTAATAGGGTCCAGGGCTTAAACTGATATATCAATTTCCCTCCATGTCGAAGACTTCAAAGGCCAGAGCTCTTTCTTGCCGTTTGTGCAGGCCCCCCATCAATCTCTTGCTGCAGTGGGCATCATCACCTCCAGCCTGAGACAAGCCAGGATAAAGATCAGCTTCTTCCCGACTTTGCACTGCTGGTCAGAGATGAGATAGCGCTACAAGTACTAGTTACTCTCTCCTCTCAGTGATACTATAATGCCATGAAAAAGTATTTTCACCTTACATATACAGTATCTTCTGTTTTTGCTTTTTGCTTCACTTACATGTTTCACATCCAAATCTTGTTTAACATTAGGCTAAGATAACGTTAGGAAATACAAAAGGCTCTGTAATGGCAATTTTCTTTGTCAAATGAAAGAAGCTTTCCATACCACTTCCTCCATGTGGAAGAAGAATTTCTCCCTTACTAAATCATAAATTAACTATGGTTATCTACTTTTCTTGTTGAATTTTAATAGCCACACCCAGGCCTGATTATTGCCAGGCTTGTAGAATCAAGAAATTACTTAAATAGAAGCTGCCTGACCATACACAATGGGCCATGGAAATGAAAATCAACACATCATGCTCCAATCCAAATAAATCCAAGGACAGATGAGAAACAAAGTAATTAGGGTCTAACGGTCTGGGAAAAGCTGTTTTTTAAGACTTTGGGACTCCAGCAAACCACAATGAGAGCAATTATCCACAAACAGAAAATAATGTGGAACAATTGTAAAGTAGAGGAGCACTCACTCACTTGCCTCAGTTAATGTCAGTGTTTATGAAATAACTATAAAAAACACACATTGCAAAAATGCAATCCACATGAGATTTCCAAGGCCACTGACAAAAAAGAAAACAAGTACATGTCTCATGAACATTTTGTTGATCCCTAAAACTTTTGGAAGAATAAAAGAGGGTGTGATGGTAGCAGTGCAGGTAGTGTAATGCTCTAGGGCTGATGACCTCTGTGACTGATGGAGCAATGAGCTCTACTTCCTACTAGGGAATCCAGAGCATGAACTTCAAGTCGTCTGTAACCTGACATTTGTGTTATCCATCAGGAAAATTATAAACAGCACATTAAGACCTCCACCTCTGAAAGTCTTGAATAAAAACATTCAAAACAAAGGTTTTAGAGTGCCCTAGTCAAAGTCGGAACTTGAATCGATACAAGACAATTTGAAATGCACTGTTCTTGAGTGGTCAGTCAAAGCAAATGCTTGATTTTTCTTGGAAAACCGCCTCATTGCAATAACTCTGGTAATTATTGTTTGCTATAAACATTTTTTAGATTGTGTGAAACATGTAAGTGTGACAGACAGAAGGTTTTGAGGGGGCAAATATATTTTTCACAGCACTGAAGCTACCCTGTAAAATGATAGAAAAATGCAAATCAAGACAGGAAATTGGTTTCAACATGCAGGCCAACAAAAAACAGTACAGTTCACCTTCACTATTATAGAATGACTGTAATTGTAATCACAGCTGACAAACATATCTCTATGTCTGTGTACTAACGTCATAATAATTACCCTTGTCACTGGAAATGTGTGATTTAGGAACACAATTATGGCTCTTGCCTCAGTCAACAGTTTAAAGATTGAGTAAAAGTGTGGCAGAACACCTTCCAGTTTATCTGCACCCTTTTTATAGAAAGACTTTCCCCCCTCCCAACAACAGAGACACAAGAAACTCTTTTCTTTTTGCTAAAGTCTCTGTTCTCAGAAATCATATCAAAAAGCCTTTCTCACAGTACAGGCCCTCCAGGGTTCTGATGTCACTTCCACTGTAACACTCCGCTGATGACTGACACATGCTTCACATGAGCGTAAAGAAAAAAAGAAAACAAACAAACACACACGCAAAACAAAACATACACGCTACACACACCCTTTTTGTCTTAGACGACATTTCCGACTTTACGCTAACTTGTTTTGTCAAAACAATTCCCGAAGAAATTAAACGACACATTACTCAAGTCAAACCTGAAACCGCGATCTGACACAACAAACCTAATCCGGTTTGAACAGCCGCTGTGTTGTGGTGTCCTTGGAGTGTGTGTGTTTCTTCTTGAAACGTGGCTTAGGTTTCAGGAAGTTTTAGGCCTGGAATCAGTCATCAGGATGTGGGTTGGGGTGGATGGGGTGTTCAGGAGTAGGGGTGCAAGAGGGCGGGTGTAACAGCACAGAAAAGATGGGCTCTGATCAAGCTAATCACTCCTAAGAACACATATCATAACTTTCACTGAGGATAAAGAAGGTGAAAAAAAATCAAAGGGATTTACTAGAAGGTGTGCTGTGGGTGTGGCATGTAGACAGAAAAATATAAATAAAATACAATAACTTGGCTTAATGCTGAATACTTTTTAAACAAGGGGGGACCTATGTTTGAAGAAAGATAATAAGAGTGTAGATTTCTGAAAGAAGATCCTATGTGCTTTCAGTTTCTGATCACACACTTGATCTAGACAGAGTCAAAGAAGAAAAGATGGCAAATATTTCAAGAAATAAGAGGGGAAAAAAGGACGGTCTGTGTAGTAAGTTGCAAGAGTCAAACTAAGAGGTGCGTTGCGCCAAAGGAGCCCGCTGGTGTGGGCTACAGTTTGCCGTTCATGGAAGCCGAGATCTATGAATACAGATAAGGGAGATGTGAGGGAATTTTACAGCAGGTATTGTCTGTCACTCACCCCCTCCGCCCGTGTGATCACTGCCTCCTCGGCTGCCGTTTCATCTTCCACTCTCTCGTACACCCACACAAACACTCCTCCCCCCAGTGCTACCAACGAAGGCCTGGTGCTGTGATGTGCCCTTGCCAAAAAAGTGACAGGTGTTCCAATAAGAAAAGCAAAAATCAAAGGGCCATTATTCCTATTATGGCACTCTGCTTACGACTGACTCCATGGTAGTTACAGACACGTGGATTTGACCAAGAACCTAATATATCTGAGTCACAGTATAACAAAAGAAATGGATTTATGTTTGTCTATTTAACATCAAAAGTGACGTTTATAACCCTCGTTTTTTTGGTCCGGTCCAATAGTTTATATACAGCTCTTTAACTAGCCAGCTTTGGGTGTATGCTTAGGTGTATGCATGTGTTGTCCTGATGGAAGGTGGAGCTTTAGGCCAGTAACAAACCTCTTGCATCATCTATCAGGTTTGTTTTCTTCCAGGAATGTCCTGTGTTTAGCTTATATTCTAGTCAGCTTTCCCATCCCTCAAGAAAAGCGTCCCCACAGCACGATGCTGCCACCACTACATGGTGGTATTCTCTGACTGATGTGTAATGTTAGTTTTGTATCAGACCAAGTTTTGTACATATGACAAAAAGTTTAAGTTTGGTGCCGATACTTAAAAATATTAAATTAAATTTTGTACATAAAGGTCAAAGGATGCAGAAGACCCATTTACTTATTTATATTTTCCTTTGGTGCCTTCCATTTTCTGTAATGAGGAAGGTTGAGGTTAGTTGATCATATTGCAGTTCTCTGTAATTTCTCTAGATTTGCTCTCCATTTTAGTCTGAAGCAGTTGTTGTGGCCTGTCCCCTTAGTTGTTTCAATCACGATTTGTCATTAGGTCAATATACTGAATAATGCAAAACCCCCCAAAAAACTTCATTTTCCTTCTTTTTGTATAGGGTTAGGGTTAGGCCATATGGGCCATTTCCAAGAAAGGCATTAGAGCAGGTTGTGGGGTGAGGGGATATTGCAGAGGTACTTGATAAAAAAAAATATTTACCTGTCAGTTGCATTTTGAAAAAAAAAATAAAAATCCTCTCATGTGCAGTTAATTGGGAGATGGCAGCCACTGTTTGTGGTTTGGAACATTGAGATTATTTTACATGCTTTGTGCAGGATTGTATTACATTTTGACCTGTCCCTGAATTTAGAATAGTTCCTGTATTTTTATTGGTTAGAAGATAGCAGAAGGAGGGACTTGCTCACGGCAGCATTCATGCAAGAGCCACCACTGTTTTTACCAAAAAGACAGATGTAGCAAGGCAACCAGACCCACCATTTTTTGTCCATTGTGCCAGGACTCTAAAAGACTCTAAAGATGGACAGAAACGTAAACTGCATAAGAGCAAGTCAAATAATTTCTGGAGAGAAGTATTATATTCAGAAACACAGATTGACCTATTTTGCATCAGTGACAAGAAGTATACATGGAAGAGTTAAGGTGAGGCTGGGATCATTATATTACTGGACATATTTTGCTGTGAAGAAATCATAAAAAAGTCTAACTTCTTGGGCAATCTGTGGTCATTCAGTGATCATTTTTACTGCTGTATCCTGTTCCTCATCCCCTCCTTCCTCTTCTCAGAGTTAACTCTAATAATAAGTGTTAGCACCTATAATTGGCTGCCAAATCACTGTTAAATTAATATCTCTGTCTGACAGGCTTTTGCAGTAGCAACAGATTGCATATTCTGGCATATTCCATCGTATGGTGTGACATGGCTTATTATCAGGGTGTTATAATACAGTCCTCGCACAGTGTGACATGTTCTACATATTTGAAACTGTAGACTGTATACTGCGCTTTTACAGTTTCACACTGTGGAGAACTGTGGTGGTAGCATCATGCTGGGGATCTGTTTTGCTACCACTGGCATTGGTCCATTGCACAAAATAATTCAAATGATGTGGATCTGCAAATTCTTCAGGTTTGCCTCAAATCAAAGGTAAGAGGGATGAAATCTGGACACAGCCAGCTGGTTGAACAGGACAATGAGGCCAAACACACCTTAAAAGGAGTGTTAAATAAATAAAGCAGATGGATATTGAGGGTTTTCTTTTTTGGAATGAGCTCAGACTGTAGGTCTGTGTTAAGAAACCTTCCAATGTAAATTCTACAAATTTTGCCAACAAATTCAAACTTGTACACCTTCTTGTTTTTTGATTTCGTCAACATTAAATTTGCATACTGTTAAACCATTCCACCTTGAAAAAGTATAGAAAAAAAATCAATATAATAATTGAATTAATATGACATTGATGCTGATGATGACTAAACTTCTGACTGGAACTATAAGTCTAGGTATAGATTGGCAACAAATTTGCAAAGTGACTATTAAAAGTCCAATGCTGAATAAAATAAGCGCATTTCTCACAAAAAAAAGAAAATAAAACAGAAATAAAACTGTTTGGATCTGAAGTCTGATGCTGGGAAGGAACCTAGAGTCTCAATAAGCTAAGTGCAACAGGCAGCTGTTGTGAGGTGGATAGAGGGGGGCGTTAATTCTGTAAACACAGTGACTTTTCTTATGTGTCTGAGAATTAACTCATGTTTAGAGCAGATGTGCAGCAACTGCACCTGTGACTGTTAAACTGGGCTAAATGGAAATGTTTCCACAGAGAAAAGAAGAAATGTTCCTTTTGTGGAATTGTATTCTGTTTTTGATAAAAGAAAACAAGAGGGTAAACATCACTACAAGGTTTTCAGATGTACAGAAAAATGAAGCACCATTTTTTGCATGTAGAAGCTTTTTTTGACTGTTTGTGTTCCAGTTTAAGCCCTTCTCATCAGAACTGAACAACAAGGAGGAAAAAAGAAATCCTGTGCTCTTTCAGGCGCACTGCAGAATTCAAACTGATGGTTTAGCACTTGTATTGTTCTTTAAAGTTGGAGGAGAGAGGCAACAACATTTCGGTTCCTCTTTTATGGGCTATCAATAATCTTTTTCTGACACATTATTTGCTGGGTTGGAGGAAAATAGGGAACAGCACGGTCAGTGGTTCACCACAAAGGCTTCTGGGAGCTGGCGAGGGCAATGTGCGTGGGCGAAGCATCCACCCTGGGACTCTGCCAAGACATCTTTTTGACCAAGCTACTGGAGCACTAAGGACCCGTGACAGAGCTGCACGCAGCCTCTGGGAAAAGCAGACGGAAGCAATTAGACGACACAACAGTCATGACAACGATGACTCTTTGGCAGATCGAGCACATTTCAGTTTGTAGAGAACTGCGGCAGACAATGTCTTTCATGACTTCTTGGATGCTTTGACATCTTGCTAAATTTCTGTTCCCTTCAGCTTGTCCTCCAGTTGCTGTAGATATTTATCCACTTGACGACATCTTTCTTTCTTTTTCAATTCTCCCCTTAACTCATTTTTCACCCCTGTTGACCATCGTACTGGTGCAAGGAGATGTACAACCATATTGCTTGTAAATTCATCACAGCTAAAGCTTTCAGGGAAATTAAATAACCCGAGGATTGAGCTTCTTTAGAAAGACCAATTAACATATTTTTCTCTAGAGGAAAATATTGCCTGAAGTTGAATGGACGGTAATTTTACGCATGGATTTTTCCATCCTAATTCTTAAAGCTTTGAATAATCCACAGAATTTGTTTTACAGAACAAGGGCTTTTAACGTTGTGTGCCGAAGCTGGGGTGGTAGAATTTTTAGACGGCTGTGTGTCAAAACAAATAACACAGCTTCTCAGAGGGTTACAAGTACTGTTGTGTTAATTGAACATGATTCTGTGATTCAGTCTGCTGCAATTGTCTGCCTTTTTTCTTAACACTCTAATCCATATTTATCTGGGAGCAACAGAAGCTACAGAGTGCTTGATCATTCAGATTTTTGCATACTAGTTCCTGGTGATATAATGTTCTTGAACGTACAGATCTGATCTTTGTGTTCAACGTTCTCCAATGCCCTTAAAAGTTTCCTTGATGGACCTTTGGATGTAGCCTCTTGTCGTACAAAGACGACCTTTCTGTATCTTTAAAATAATAACTCAAGAAAAGAGTTTTGTCTGAATATCTTTCAAAATATCTCTCATGTTAAAGATCTTACTCTGTTAATTTGGAAATAATGGTTTCTTCCTGTCAAAGTGGAATTTTTGCATGCTTTCTTGGTATGAGGGATTGTCAATGGCACAATGCAAACGATTGTCTACTGTTGCTACATTCTCATCAAGGAGTGAATGCTGCAAGTCAGTGACTTGATGCAATCTTCTAGGTTTCCTTAAATGTAAAAATGTTTTAGCTAATTTGAATATCGAAATGAGCTTAGTAACTGGGATTAATTGGAATATTGAATTGAAATTAGCTTTTTGCAAAGTGCCTTGAGATGACATCTGTTGTGAGGTGCTTGCATAAATAAACTGAATTGAATTGAACATGATTTCATATGTATCTATAAAAAAAAATCAATGGTTCAATTGTTTAACCCAAAATACTGGTGTGTGTTACAGTAACTAAACTCTGAAAATGTTAAAGTAGTGATGTGTTCCCCACTTAGTGCGTATTATATTCGGGCCAAGTTCTCTTTCTCAACTTAAAGCACTTTTTACACTTCTAACATCCAAAATCTTCTGCATACAAAGATCAAAGTGCTATGAAGCTGGAATAACCCTTAATACTTCTCATTAGTGCAAAAACACAGATGCACAATGAGACGTCTAACAGTTGCTGGTGTCAGCTGCTGATGCCTCCAAACAGCCCAGTCCTTGTATGAAACCAGCTAAGCAGACACTGAAACACTCTCTGAGTCTAGTCTGGTGTGGCTTAGCATGAACTCCATTTGTCATGTCGCCTCTAGGCCCAAACCAACAGGGATTTTCAAAAAAATGGGCTTTAAGTCTCCAACGGGTCGGCTGACATCCACTTCTACAGATCATTAAGGCTCCACAGCTTCTCCCTCGGCAGCCTCAAACACACCAGTAGAGTCATTAAAGCCAAAGTGTAATTAAAGTTGGAATAAACAAAGGCTTTCCTCCTGGTCTTCTTATTTCTCCCTCAAACCACGTGTGCATTGCTGTTTCACACAAATTCGCACATGCTTCCTGTTGCTCTCGATTTTCTTTTTTCTCTTTTTCCTCCTTCTTAGATAGAGCATTTGGCACTTCTGAGAGCAAACTCTCATTGGCTCCTATGATGGTGGTGGGCATGGACGAAGGCCCTCAGCCTAATTAGAAAACTAAATACTTTGAGTAATGCCTAACCCCTGGGAATACAACTGCCATATCTCTTACACAAGTGATGTGGAAGGACCCAGAATGCCACTGGGGTGTTTCACTGAAATATCCTGTGCTGTTCCCATTTGCACAGCTGTCCACACAGACTCATGCACTTAAGACAGCTTTGCTTTCATAGTTAAAATAGAAATTTGTGTCCTAAGTGCCGCAACACAGCTAATGCTAAATATTTAATTCCCGCGGGTGCTAATTATGGGTGAGTACTGGCAACACGGATTCCCTTTTTTCACTCCACATAACAACTGTAAAAGCAATTTAAGCATTTTTCAATTAATTAAACACATAGTCTTCCAGTAACCTCTTGTCATTTTGCCCTCCAGGACCATAGCTAATTTGTGTAGAATAGAAACTGAAGAGGGGAAAGGAGTTGGGGGGGCGGGTGCTGTTTTCATCTTTGCAAAATGCTCCTACAAAGGAATTAAAAATAGGGAGACACATCATTTTCACCAGCATTTAAAAAAAGATCACCCTCTATTATTCTTTTTCAAAAAGGTCGCAGTGTTATAAGTGCAGTTTTGAATGTTATGAACCTACATATCAGATGATTGTAACCACGAGCAGGCAGACCCCATTATGTTATCAAAGCAGTGTGAGATAGACTGGCCATGAAGCTAATCCCCGATGTATTTTTAGTCACAACTGACTGATGAAGTGAAATTACTACATCAAAGATAAAATGGCGCTCGCTGAAAAGCCTTTACAAGATCAGTCTGCGACATAGAGAGCTCTGTAAAAGGCTGCAAGTCAAACTGAACTTGTACAGCAGTACTGGCTTATTCCACAGCACAGGAATGAGAACATCAAAATAAAGAAATGCCATAAATCTATAAACATCTAGAAATCTGTCATTCCGATGTGGTTAGTTTCATTTTGTGACTCAACAGCCTGGATAAAAACATATAAAGATGACAAAAATATATTCAAAGAAGCAAGAAATTACAGGAAAAAGTTTACTCAGGAGGTACTTACTACTGAGTAAAATTTTACTCAGGAGGCACATTAGAATCCACAGATATTGTTCTGTCTGTTTATTCCTCTGGGTGTATGTATTTATGTGCCTGTGTGTGTCTGGGGGTTTATGGCTGGGCAGTGGCTTGTCCATCCTTTTCTAAAGGCCCCCTGTCATTGCTAGACATCAGAAGCAGGGCTGTGAAATTCACCTAATAGTCATTATGGGGATGCCAGCCCCTGCACATGCAATACCTGCTTGCCAAGGCAGCCCCGCTCCTGCTTCATATTTGCATTGTGTCATCTTATCAGGATTCACCCAGAGAAAGGACAGATCACATTGCAGAATGACAGCCACATAACTAATATCAATAAATAAGGCAGAGGCTGGGGGGAGAGGGGAGGACGCAAGAAAATCAGTAAAGTACAACCTTGTGTCATTTAAAATTAGCAAGAAAAATACAATTTTTCTCCTGATATAAAAATTAATGTCCTGAGACTTTGGTTGGCTTGCATGCCCCCTCCTGCCATTTGGAGCAGCCAGGAAGGGTGAACTCTTAGAACACTGCGTGCTCAGTAACTTCTGGGCCCTCGCAGTCAATAAGGCTATTTCTGATCTCCGGATGGCTTGGGTTTCAAAGCCCATTTAAACGGGCTCCCACAAAGCCGGAAGCACCAACCTCGGGCCCTCTCCCTCCCAGTGTTTCTCCCTTTCTCCTTCCTCCACCACTCTTCCTCAAAATACTGAGAGGCAGGCTCAGCTTGCCTTCTCTTTTAGTGAAGGGAGAAAAGGGGTGGAGGGAGTGAGGTGGGTGTGCGGAGGGGGCACAAGGCTTCCACATGCACGGCGGTGAGGAAAGACGGGGTCAGGGCTCCCGGTGCTAAGCTGTGAAAGGCAAACGTTTGGCAGAGTAATTACACGCCGCACTGCTCTGGGAGTGATTAGTGATAGTTGTCTGTTCAAAGTGTTTGGAGCTCTCAGCCTTTATGGGCCACGCTTGCCTTACCTCTGCTTAATGTTTAGATTGAATTTGCATCAGGAAGAGAGTTGCATGTGTCAACATAAACAGTGTGTTTGGAAAGCTCAGTGAGTGAGAACTTGAATGTGCTTCGCTGATGCAAAATATATCTCTCCTTATCAGGCAGAAATTTATACATTATTATGTTGTGCCTTCAACATTTAATCTATGTTAATTATGTTTTAAGTTATAATATTATACTACAGTTACAGATTTTCTGTTTTTGTCTAAAATGATTCAAAATGTGGTGCTCAATAGAGTTTTAGAGTCTTGCAAAAGTTATTTGTACATTTTTGCACTTTACAAAAAGAATTAATATATATTTTTTATGTTTATGTGAAAGATCAACACACAATACAAGGACACAACATAGGATTTTTGTGCTTTCTTATTGTTTTCCAAGTGAAAATCAAAAGAGTGTGGCATGCATTTGCATTCAGTCTTTTTTAATTTGATTACCCAACATTTAAAGGGTCAGCTAAAAGGGAGAAGCTTACAGCAAGATTATGAAATAAAACAATTTCCCAAGATCTGGGAAATCTCAGAGAGTGCAGCATAACTGTTTTCCCAACAAAAGATGGCCATACTCCTAAATTTAAAAGCCCTGGCAAGGGGAACTTTAATCAGAAAAGCAGCAAAAGGTTTATGGTCTCTCTGGATGAGTAACAGAGATCAACAACTCAAGAGGGATAATCCACTGACAGGGAAACTACTAGTTGTATGCTTGAAAAGTACAGACACTAACAAGGAATAACAAAAAGAAACCCTTTGTGGAAAGAACCATGTATGAAGTCATGTACCAGACTTTCAATAGAAGGTTCTTTGGTCAGACAAAACGAACGTTATTAATTTTTGACCTGCGTACATAACTCGTGTGGAACAAAACTAATACCACACACACCCTACCCCATAATGGCTTCAGGCTGGGGTGAGGTTAACTTTCCAAATAGATTATGACCCTAAAGATACAGCTAGACCTACAAATAAATAGTTTAAATCAAATGCATTCAGGTTTTGCATGTTCTAGCCAAATTCCAGCTCAAAAGTAAATCGGCAGTGTTTGTGACATCAAAATGGCTGATGCTCCAAAATGAGCGTGATTAAACTACAAAGAGAAATTGGCGAAAATTGCTTTCTGTTGATATAGAGGGCTGGTGGAGCCATTCTCCAAAAGATTTTCGCTGAAAATTGCAGCAAAATGTGGTTCTACAAAGAGCTGACTCAGGCAGCTAAATGCAAATATATGGTGTTAGATTTTGTGTTAGATTTTTCTAAGTGAAATATTAAAAAAATTATGTATTATTATTCTTGAAATACATTGAAATTTTGGTGATAACATGACAAAATATGCACAGCGCTGTACCACTAGATGTATCTGGTCTGTTTTGCAGCTCTTGAGCATAATGTTCCAACTTGGTCCAAATAATGCCTGCCCATTCCCGGGTCAGATGACACGAAGGTGCATTGTGATCACCTAGCTCAGATATCACAGATTTGCCAGGATTTGATGTCCTTTATGTGTTGATGTTGGCTTTTTGTTCTGTCCCAATGCAGCCTGCAGATGAGAAGGAACTCCAGAAAACAACACATTTGGTTTTAAATCATCTCCTGACCCAGGGTGTTGGTGTAACTGGAGAAAAGTACAACAGAATTACACACAGAAGGTTGGGAAAATAAGTAAATATTCACATCAGCACGTTGGTTTAGTACAATCAAATTGAAATACACATATTTAATTGTTTAAACTGTTTAAAGACATTAATAAATGTAAAATGAGTACCTTTATATTACATTTTCAAATCTACCTCACCAACAAAGTATTATTTAAACCCCTGAAAGCCTGGGATACAGCTGAGAAACATATTAATCCTCCTGAAATCTTTTAGGCCAAACAAATATCCGGACAAATCAGAACTACATGTATCTAACGGATGACAGGCATCATATTTCAACACCCTCTCGCCCTAATCCCAACACACAGGGGCCGACTGACACAGGCAGGATAGCTGGGTGGCAAAGCAGAGCAGAGACAAACACAGCCCCGGACAGGAAAGGAAATACCTCAGGGACTTTTAGGGATTGGTGAAAAGGTAAGGCAGTACCTGCAGTGCAATCCCTTCCAAATCTGCACCAGGTGTCAGGTATTAGGGGGAGCATCTCCTCTTTGGATTTCCACATCTGGTTCAATCACCGAGGGCAGTGTGTCAGATGTTGGACAAAACAGAAGAAGACAACGGAGAACATTTCTGATGGGTAAAAAAGAAGAAGAAAAAAAAGAGGACTCTGTACCTTGTCAAAAAAAAAAAAAACTCATGTGGGGGATAATTGAATTATTTTAAATGATTCACAGGACTGACATTTAAATATTAAATCATGTGTGAAAGTACTCTCATGAGAGTAGGGAATAACGTAAAGACTGCAGTGAGACAAAAATATGATATGTGGGCAGGAGAACTGAAGAGTTTGGCTTTTAATGAGTTAGATTTAGAAATACAATTACACTCAATCCCATGGAGGGTTTCAGTTAACTACAAAGAGAAGTGAGACCAGACAATTCCCTGTGTGATAATACAAAGCAAGAGGGGACTCTACAGAATGAGCAGCTCAGTATTAATATAATATCCTCAATCATGAAGACAAATTCGAAATTGCTCTAATGCTAGCTTCTTGGCCTCCATGAATTAAGTGTTTTAGCAAGTGCAGCTGTCCTGAAACAGAAAATAAAAAAGTGAAAAAAATACAACACTTACAAGGATTTAAAGCGAAGCTGGCATTGTTGTTGCCACAGATTATACATGACACTCTAAATCACTGGGGCTGATTGTGAAATGTTTAAATGTATCAGAGGCAGGGGAGACGAAACTTAATACCCCGGTGCTGGGAGATGGAGAATGCGACCGGGCATGTGCGGAATGCAGAGTGGCGGAGAGGAAAGCGGCAATCTACATTTCTAATGCCGAGGATGTTTCCTATTCTGTGTTTATGAAACATGGCTACCGGGACTACAAAGGTAAGGGGATACAGCATCAAAGTCTGCCCTGACAAAAACAAAAAAAAAAACAGCTGCAGTGGAATGCGTTACAGAACATAATACTCCACCTCCTCCTTCTTCTCCTCTCCCCTAAGCAGTCTCATTTGATTACAGTGTAGCAGGCCCAAAATCAACCCCTTAATCCCAGTTCTCACTCCCCACTGGTGTTGTGAGTTGGAGGTAGAGCAGAAGTTGGCAAAGCTACACGGGGGACGGGGAGTTGGAGAGCTGATGTGTTGGGGAGGAGAATCTCTCATTCGGAGAACAAAGGAACACGGTTAGCTGGTGAGCCGACGTGTCCGCAGCAGGGGCTGAAAGTGGCTGTTGTCCTCAGCGCGGTGACTCAGGCGGAGACAGCATGTCTGATGACGGTGGAGGCAGTGTATCGTTTACAGGCTCCCTTAGAGAAGCCCCCTTCACATGTCCGTCTCCAGCCACAGATTTTTGCACTCTGCTTAGGGCAACAAGAGTCAGGCTCAGCATTACAAGCTTATTAAAAGATACTTTTAATTATGCCCCACTCTCCCGGGATCACTTCTTCCGTGACCGCTGTATTTCTTTGGCATGTGCACTTAGGAATGGCACAACCAGGAGCACATGTTGTTTTCTCCTTCCAATTAAAGGGCATGTTGACAGATTAAGGCTGCTTCTGGTTTGTGCTCCACTAACGCATTTAGGGAAGATGATGAACACTGGGGAGTAAATGGGGGTGTGGAGGGGGTAGTGGAGGTGGAGGTAGGGCTGAGGTGGGTGGGTTGGAGTTGAGGTGGGTCTGGAGGGGGGTGGGGGGGTGTCTCAGTATAAGGAGAGGCAGATAGAAGAGAGCAAACAAGAGAAAGAACATGCACATGAACCCTGAGGGATTAATGTGTTTACATTACCTGGGCTGTGATCTATCACCAACCTCGTCAACTTCTATTATGCATCACATACATAAGCAAGAAACAGACCTGGGAGCCCCTGCAACTCACTCATACTATTTCAATTGGATTAAGTCAGAGCAAATATCTGGGACACTGCTCCCACACTGTGGTTTCAGTGTTTTGGCACTCATTGGATTTGCACATTGTATCGCCTTACGTTTTGTGAAGCAACAGACTTTCCTCCTTTGTGCGCATCTCATGAGCTTTAAGGTAGAATAGGATTATTACGTGATGGCATCTTCAAAACAAAATGTACTTCTGGTTGGATCAATTAAGCTGAAACAAACAAGTACTACCAGAGAGAAGGGGGAATAACTGTTCATGTTTTTCTTCTTCTTTGGTTTCCAGCTGTAGCGTACAGGTGTGTCTCAAAGCTCGTATATAAAATATTTTAAAAAGTTATTTATCTCAGTAATTACATTTTTAAAAAGTAAACAGTTATTATATAGATTAAATAAACACTAATTAATATATTTGAATCAATTCTGGTTATTTTGATGATTACAGCTTACAGCAAAACCCCAAAATTTAGTCTTGCAGACAATTATATTGTTACACAACAAACAAACACATGAATACAGAAATATTATTTTATGGTATGGAACACAAAATCCTGTAGAGGACTTCAGCTAACTTAACATGTATACTGTATGTAGCAAATAAGCACTGCCACCCTCAACAAACAGATAATCTACATCAAGCCATTTCTAAAGAGGGTAGTTCTTCACAATTAGCTGTATCCAAACATATTATTGAAAAGTTTAGTGGAAGGAAAAAGTGTGACAGAAGAAAGTCTGTCTCAAGCTATGCCTTGAGAGAATTGTGAAGAAGAAAATACATTAATTACATTTAATTTGTGTTTCCAATATGAATTTTTGGAGAAATTTAATTTTAGGTTTTCATTAGCTGCAAGCTATAATTATCAAAGTTAACATAATTAACTGTCTGGAATATATCCAATGAATAACAATGAATATTAATAATATAATACTAACATTTTAAAATGTATTTCCGAAATAAATGTACTATAAAATACTTTTTTTAGCTGTCCCTTCATAAGATACGTTGTTGTAAAATTTTGGCATCACTAAGGATGTCTGTAGTTAAGTCTGAAGGAAGGGTCACTGCAAGAGCTCATATTCACACTCAGGCATTATTCAATCAATATTCATTTACTCAGTGACTCTATTGACTCATTTATGAAGGAATACAGAACTTCAGGTCGTCCGTCTTCAGATGAAGAAGTGTGAATTATCCCACTTATAGCTTCTGCCATACGAAGTGAATCTTGATACACCTCACAGATACAGGGGTAAATAAATATTTCTAATAAAACACCAAAAGAAGAAAACAGAAAAAAAGGAGAAAGAAATCAATGGTTGCTTCCTGTGATCCTTCTCAGGCAAATCAAGCATCATTTGCTCAGCTGGCAGGCTGCTGGAGGACGGTGCTGCAGCTAAAAAGATAGAGAGAAAGAGAGAGAGAGAGAGAGAGAGAGAGAGAGAGAGAGAGAGGGGGGTGTGCAGTCTTTGTCTGATACTTCTCATTTTGGAATCACTTCTCATAATGGGGTCATCATTTCATCACTTAGCCAATCCAGAGGTCTGCCATTCAGCTTGGCGGGGGGATTGCGGGCAGTGAGGGTGGGATGTGCATGGGTACAGAAACCCCATCAAGAGGAAGCACACACTCACTCTCACATCATGCATCTTCATTTAAGTCACTGAAGAAGTAAAGAGAAAACAAACTTGTTCCCCTTAAAACTCATAACAGCTCATCAGGTTCCAGATCGTTTGTTTGTTTTTTTCTGTTCCAGAACACAAACCAATTTGATAATTACAAAGTGGTCATTCATAAAAGGCATTCACAAAAATGAGGAAGGAGGCAATTACTGACAATTAAGTCAAGTAAATGAAAATGAAGTGCGTTTGTAGTGTGTTTGGAGCTTGAAGGAGTGTGTGTTCATTGCTTGGTGACTTGAGAAGATGTCCACATCATGGATCTGTATGGATTTCAAACAAAACACAGTCAGTACAATTTTAAAAAATACAAAAAATTACAGTTTTGTTAAGTAAAAAAAGAAAAACACTTTTTAAACAAAAACAAAATGCATCTAAACATCCAAAACGACATTGGGAACAGTAAAAGCTAACATTTTCTTAATTCAGGTTTAGTCAGCATGCAGAGTGCATGTATGTTTAATCATTTAATAACCCTTGGAAAAAAAAATGCAAGGTCAAAAATAAATTACATCCATTATTTGCCGCAGATCTCCCTAAAGCATTCAGAGCGAAAACTGTTTTGAATTTCAATGGGATTCCAAGTGGCAAAAGCCCTCAGCTAATACATCAAAGAAAAATTGGTGTCAACTAATCGGTTTAGGACACAGATTTAGAATGGTTAAAAAACCCATGAATACTTCAAGCATTTTTTTTTCTTTTCCTGTACACCACTTAAGGCTTTGGGGAGCAGCGCAAGCTGACCTTGCGCGCTCCAGAAACCTGTCCACCACTCGACATAAATGACTGTTTAACTTCATCCAGCCACGCAATTAGTCCGCCACAATGCATAATGTTGTGTAATAATAGCCTCTATATCCAATTTAGATTACAGTTGCTCCCTCAGGCATTTTAAGTGGCACGGACTATCTTTCACTCGCTTCTTCTTAGCCAAGAAAAGCAGTTTTCATGCGTCAAAGAAAATAAAAATGCGGTGTAATTCTGTCAATGGGGGAGGGGGGGTGGCGAAAAAGTCAAAACGAAAAAAAAAAAAATAACAATGAAAACCCAAGATGACATCCCACTTTCACGCATCAGAAAAAAGGGAAGACGCTACTTACCTCCTTCTTTATCTGCGCGGTGCTGAGAGGCGGTGGCAGCTGCTGTAACCCCGCTCCTTTTAAAGGCGGTGGGATCTTCAAATTATGGCTCCTACTTCAGGGAGCCGACTCTGAAACAAAACGCATCAAGACAACATGACACACACTCTCCAACACTTGCAACAAACATCTTACTAAATACGATAAAATAAAAAAGAATTTAAAAAAATCAGTTCACTAAAAAAATGAGCTTCTATTAATAAAGAAACATGCTCCTACTTTACTAATTAAGTTGCATTTTACATAACCAATATTTTAAAAAAGAGAGACTTTTGAAAACTCTTAAAGAAAGTTCCGATGTGAAGCGGACTCTCTGAACAGGTCTATCATATCAGTTTCATCTCATCAGTCTGTCATGTAGAGGCCGCTTCCTGCGTCCAACCTTCTCTCTCCCTTTTCTCCTCTCCTTTCTGTGACTCTCCTGTCTAAAGTCTGAGTGTGCTCGCACTGTGTAACGCCGTCATCACTCTTTGCTCTCCGGAGGGGTTTCAGAGCGTAAGAAGCACGTGACAGAGTGTGTGCACACACTCTTTAGCAGCGCCTACAGCGATCCCTTTCGGCTTATCTGAGACTTCAACTGCAGCCAGTCACCAAATTATTTAAACTTTAATTTAAATCATGAAATCACTATAAAAAACTGAAGAATATTTAATAATACATTACATTAATATTAACAACAACAATAATAATAATAATAATAATAATAATAATAATAATAATAATAATAATAATAATAATAATGGTGTTATCTTTATTATTATTATTATAGCTTAATATTTCATTTAACTTCCTGTGGATGGTAATGTAATAAATGAAATAAAAATAAAAGTTTCAGCATCTGTTGCATTCTATTTATTGCCATCCTGCATTTCAGAATAGAAATATATCTGCTGAGATCAAATGAGATTACACCCTCTAGTCCAGGCGGATTTGGCGTAGTTGGCACTAATCTGCCGCGGCTTCAGGGTTTACGACTTTCTGAGAGCGCTTATGGGTCTGGTTTATTCCAGGATCCATTGCGAAAACTATTTAGTCTCCGTCTCAGTTAAATCTGTCGAAGTTTATTATTAAGAACAAGCCACGAAGGTTCCTCTTCTATATATATAAAAAAAAGGTAGACACAAAATGATGACGGTGATTTGTATTCTTAAATTGACAGGGGGAAAAAAACTGTTCCGAGGGGGGGAAAAAAGAAGTTGTTTTTGTTCGGTCTGGGGGAGTTTTACTCTCACTTTTCTTACAAGCGCAACACCTCAGCTGGCGTTTAAAAAAGCCGACAATTGCAATAATCCATTTGAACCACCCCAAACTCCCTCCACAGACGCGGATGTTAACACAATGCGCGCAGAGATCGAACAGCATCTGTCTGCTCGTTTAGCGCACGAAATATGGAGGGGGGGAAAAACACGCGTTTTCTTTTTCTTTACGCACAAAGAAAGCGATCGCTGCAGCGAGGCGCCTTTTTTTTCGTTCCTGGCGGTATCTTGCAAGCCCACATCTCCTGCATATAACAGCCGATTTGTTGTTCATCAAGTGTGAAAGTAAGGACTTCGTATTTGGGAGAAAGGAGAGGAAAGTTGAGAGTTGATAGACTCGCATGACGTCGCCGTCCAAAAGGGGGGCTGCCAGGCGCACTTGAGGCTCACTGCAACGAGGCTTGTTAAAAACGGGAAAAATAGAGAAATTGAGAATGAGAAGGCTTGTTAGTTAACGTGAGAGAAGGGAGGGGGTGAGGAAGAGAGAGAGAGAGAAGGAGAGAGAGGGAGAGAGAGAGAGTGTGCATTGGTTTGGACAGGGGTTGTGGTTACCCAGCATAAGCTTGCCTTTCCCTTCTGTGACTACACCCCGAGAGGAGGAGCGTGCTGCGCAGCGTAGTAGGCGTCAGGATCCTCAATTTCCAACTTAGCATCTTGGCAGGACGTTTTCCCAAGCAAAGCCCCCCGTCCGACGGGAAAAAAAAAAATAAAACTTCTGCACAGGCATGAGAGCGACGGTGCAACTCAGATAAAGGAGCAGCAGACTGTGAACTCTTCCGACGGACAGAGGCTGGCTGGCTGGCTGGCAGCGACCAAAAATAATCCGCTTCTTTTTTTTTTTTTTATTTCGGCAGTTCACTTTTTGATTTCTGCCTTGTCATTTGCAAGAAGAGGACTGACATCGGGGTCTGCATACACGTAGCTCATATGCGCTCCGGCAGCAGCGCATGAGAAGACACACACAAAAAAAGCGGGGGAAAGTGCGCAAGTTTAAGTGGCTTCACACTCTCGGGGCTCCAGCATGGCGTATCCTCAGGGCTACTTGTACCAGCCGTCCGCCTCTTTAGCCCTGTACTCTTGCCCCGCGTACAGCACCAGCGTCATATCGGGACCCAGAACCGAGGAGCTTGGGAGATCCTCTTCGGGATCCGCGTTTGCGCCCTATGCCGGATCTACCGCGTTCACCAGCGCCTCTCCGGGCTATAACTCCCACTTACCGTACAGCGCGGACGCGGCTGCGGCTGCCACTTTCACCTCATACGTGGTGAGTAAATTAAAGGTGATTGTTGATCCAGAGAAGGCGCAGAAAGCGAAGCAGATGTAAAAAAAAAGTGTAAGTGTTCTGCTTAATGAAGCAAGTGGCTGTGTTTATTAAAGTAAAAAAAAAAAAAAAAGCTATATTTTCAGGAGCTTCCCGCAAGTATGTCACCAATTAATTATATATATATATATATATATATATATATATATATATATATGTATAGCTAATGTGTGCGTGCGTGCGTGTCTGTATCTTTTACCTAAAAATGAGAAACACTACCCTGAATTCACTGTGCGCGACAGAGTGCAGTAGCGCCATATGATTGCAGCTTATAGGTCACTCTATTTGTTTTTAGAAGCTTATTGACTGCGTCAGCTGCGGTATTCAAACCCAGCTGCAATAAAAATTAGATTTGCCGTTTTGATTTTGAATCTCCCTGCTGTTTTTCCCCCTATGAGATAAGTTCTCAGACCGTCTTTAAAGACCAAATAACAACAACTAAAAAGGCACATGAAAATACAGATAATATAATTATTATAAGGACTATATTATGGGTCGTTTTATACGTGTTTAATAGTAGGTCCAACAAATATTTCGTACCTATGTTGCGACAAAATAAAACAAGAAAGTAAATGGTCATACATCATTTAAGACATAAAAGTTACCCACAACTCTATAAACATTTTACTGAATTTAAGGCATGTGCGTCATCATGCGCTTTTGTTTTACAGTGCACGCGCATGTGCGTGTATGTTTACTTGTAAGATTTTTTTATTTTTTATTTTTGCAACTGTTTAGAAAATAACTGAAGTTTCAAAAATATTTATGCATTCACTAATATTTTTTTTTGTTTTTATTCCAGAGTTCTCCCTACGATCACACAACGGGAATGGCTGGTTCTATTGGATACCACCCTTATGCGGCGCCCCTGGGCACCTACCCTTACGGTGACCCCGCATACCGCAAGAACGCAACGCGGGACGCCACCGCCACCCTGAAGGCTTGGCTCAACGAGCACCGAAAGAACCCATATCCAACTAAAGGGGAGAAGATCATGCTGGCCATCATCACCAAAATGACCCTCACACAGGTGTCCACCTGGTTCGCTAACGCCAGGAGGAGGCTAAAGAAGGAGAACAAGATGACCTGGACCCCTCGAAACCGGAGCGAGGACGAGGAGGAGGACGAGAACATCGACTTGGAGAAAAATGACGACGACGAGCCAAACAAGCCTCTTGACAAGGGGGACTCCACAGACACGGAGGCAGGTCGGTGTTGCAGGGGGGGGGGGAAGAAAAGGGCAAAAAAAAAAAAATCATCAATTTTTCATCGCAGTCGTTTCCACTCAAGGCGCAAAATTGATTGCTGGTTAATGGTGGTGTATAATTTATAATGAGACAATTGCTTTAAATAATAATCACCTTGAAGTCCCCTCGTTTGACTTTTCATGGGCTGAAATTGCTGGGGACGCACAGTGTTTAGCAGTCAATTTATCTTTAACGGCATAATAAGGATGCAAATGCTGAAGTGGGCTGGGAATTCAAGTGAAAGTGCTTTTACTCTGATTATTTCTGCTGAAGTCCATTATAATTCTAATGCATCAAATGGGTAATATATGTATATATTTTTTTTTAAATCGCATGGTAATGTTAAGAATCTTTAATTATTGTAATTATGAGGTAATTTCGCTTTTTAGTCTAGTGCACTTATTTATGAGGAACTTTACAAGCGCAGTAAAACGAATGTAGCTATGCTTAAATGTGATATTTTAGTACAGAGTACTTTTTATTTTTTTTTTCTTTTGCCTCATGATCACCTAAAATACTTTTTTTTTCCAGCTCCACCAGTAATGTGCTGTTACGATTATTTGGCAATGATTCCATTCTTTATTTGCGCTTCAGATCACAAACTACTGAACCCAGGGGACATTGGCTGTGACAGATTTAAAGAAGAGAGCCATGGTAAAGAGACGGATCCCCTCCTGAGCGACTCGGAGTTAAAAGAGCAGGAGGAGCGGACTACGGAGCTGCTGCCGGATTCCGCCAAGCCGACCACCTCGTCTCCACCAGCGGTGCCCCGGGGGAACCAGGCCGGCGCGACGCAAGACAAACCGTCCGATTTGAGCCACCCGCAGAATACGGTGACCAGCAACGTGACCTCTGTTATTCACTCGCCCCCTTCAGCCCCTAAACCCAAACTTTGGTCTTTGGCGGAGATCGCTACGTCTTCAGACAGGTGTAAGGGAAGCGGTGAGGCGCAGCAGGCGTGCCCCGGCTTGGGTCAGAGCGCAGTGCTGGGCACCAACGCCTCTCCGTCCCGGTCCTCCCCCCAGTGCCCGCTCCCCAACAGCACGGTCCTATCCAGGCCTCTGTACTACACCTCCCCTTTCTACCCCGGCTACACGAACTATGGTGGCAGCTTTGGACCCCTTCACAGTAACCACGGCTCGGTGACCACGGGCTCCACGGCACATTTCAATGGATTAAACCAGACTGTGTTAAATAGAGCAGAGGCCTTGGTAAGGGAGAGCCAGAAAGTCAGAGGCCAAACGCAGGTAGATCTTTGTAAAGACTCCCCTTATGAACTAAAGAAAGGTATGTCAAATATTTAATACCTGAATATTTTCCACGTCACCACGGACTTCTATTTATTTTATTTTATTTTTTTTGTGGTTGCATAAAAAAAAAAAGAAAAAAAAACGAACAAGAAGAACGCTGAAGCAAATTCTGAGAATATGGTTATTTTCTGAGTAAATGCTTATCTTCAAAAGAATTTTTAGTTTCTGAATGGTTAATCCTAAAAATATGTAACAAGAATGGTCTTAATTGCTGCAGCCGCCTATTTGTATGAAAGACTAACATGTATATTTAATGTAGCTTTTTGTATTTAAAATGGACAACACGCTATCTTTGAAGTAAATTATGGAGAAAAAAAACCTACACACTTGTGCAGAGGTTATTTGGTGGAACGGCTGATGTTGCTTGGTTTGTTTACGTGCATTTTGCACGATGACAGATGGTTTAAAGGTCATTAGTCTCACAACACACAGGCTGTTTTGGGGAGTTTTGCTTTTATGATTTTAATTTTATTAGGTCAAATTCTACTCAATCCTTCAATTATTTTCAATTTCTTTTTTTTTTTCTTGCGCGCATTTCTAAAAGTGGATGTTGACATAATAACAGCAGCAAAGCGCAGCCATTTAACCCAATTACCTTTTCGTGTTCTACCCAGAGCAATCAGGTGCTGAACTCCGGTAATGAGCAGGATTTTATGCCAAATTTAGACCTCATTACTATTTTCTAAGGCGTGGCAAAGCTGTTTAAAAGGGACGCGACCATGCATTTAAAACATACTGGCCCATTATATATCATTAATCGAGTCTCTGTCTTTTATTTTTTTTGTAAATTGCGCGTTGGATGTGAAACTCTGCAGAACGTTGCCATGCAGGCAGCAGACACAGAAACATATTATGAGTGTGTGCAAGCCAGCGCTCTCTCTATAACTCTTCCAACTTCTGCAGGTAGGTGTCACACTTGCTCCTACAATTTCAGGGAGGGGTGGGCTGTGGGAGTCTGGTAATCCGTAACGGAAACCCATCCGCGACTGAATTGCTTGGTAAAAGTTATTATAATAAAAAATATGATAATAAGATTTATATATATATATGTAAAAAGAAGAAGAAAACAAAAACAACTGAAGTCACAACAATAATCAGTTAATGTGACTGCAGGTTAAAAATGGCATAACTGCAGAGCAACAAAGAGGAAATCAGACTAAATTAATTATCAAATGTTGTTTATTATTTTTTAAAGCTTGTTCTTATTGAATATAGAGGTGCAAAATTATACAAATATTATTATGAAACATTATGATTAGATGTGTTCTAGGCCTCAAATCCAAAAAGGCCTTATTTTCTTTCTTTTTCTTTTTTTTACTGTCAGTTCTTTTTATTCGTTGTGGTTTTTTTTATTTATTACCTCTTTTTAAAGGGCATTGAAAAGGTATAATTATTATTATTGATGTCGTTATTGTTGACCTCCACTGCTGTGGGATGGCATGCTCTTGTTTATGGCCGCCATTAATCTCTATAGTTTGCTTTTTCCCCCACTTCTCCGGCGTGAAATCTCCCCTGAGGTTTCAATAATTCCCTTAGCCTTAATGTCCTCTGTTCGGCTCCTCTATTTTAATCTGACAGAGTGTGCAAGAGCAGTGATTGCGACACATCAGCCGGCTAAATAGCGTAATTATGTTTTTTTTTTTTTTTAACACCCTTCTTTTTCTTCTTCCTGCTGTTGATCCCCGGAGGGATATGGAGCTGTTCGATGCGACGTCTCCTCGGAGAGTGTTTAGGAGTTTCATTAGAAAACATTACCGAATCGTCTGTGAAGACATTAAAATACCTTTTTCCGTCTTTTGCTGAGTTTCTTTAGGATGCGAATTTGTATGATTGAGATACATCAGGGAAGTTTTTTTTTTTTTATTTTAAATCTAATTTGTTTACATTAATTTTTTTTAATTCAAAGGGAGTTTTAGGCGTTTGACAAATAACGAAAAATATATTTTTTAATTATTATTTTTCGTCTTTTTTTTTACTTTATTTGTTGTGTTTTATTGGATTACTTGGCTTTTTTTTGTCCCACAATTCAAGTTGACTTAAAATGTACTACTACAGCATGCATATCCTTTAATTGTATTATTATTATTATTTTTATTATTATTATTATTACTTCAAGAAAACATCGGGAATTAACATATTCAATGTCGATATAAGCCTATATTTTATAATGCTGAACTGCTGAAGGGGTTGCGCAGGAATTACAGGCCTAACTGTAATTATCTTCAAGTTTCTGGGGAAGAAAATGAAGATGAAAAAGAGAAAATCACCAACCAAATTAATATAGACTGTATATAATCGTTGATTATTCTTGTTCTTTTTCCCTGCGTGATAAAAGCCAGTCAATTAACCCCAGATTACTCGAGGACGCGGAGCGGGAGAATTTGCGAGCTTTCATCAGAGAAGGCATGACAGCCTGCAGGGGAGATCCTCCCAGCAACTTTTTTTCCCTCAACTCGGTCCCTGGCTTCCCATCCGCTTGAATGGCGTGTCGGTTCATTGTTGGGATCGCTACAATTTGAGAATACTAAGTAGGCTTGAAGCCGTTCCCACGTGTGAAAATGAAGGGGAAAAAAAAAAAAGCCGACAGGGGGAGAAACTGGAGAGGAAGAAGAGTAGCTCTGTAACCTTCACTCCGACTTTTTTTTTTACTGAACCTTAAGCGTATAGAATCGGGTTAAAAATGTTTGTTTCGTTGTTGTTGTTTTTTTTTTCTTTTTAGTTTTCTTCTTTTTTTGTTTAAGCTAAAAAACAAACAAGCTGGGTAACAACCTGTATACATCCTGCAGTCCCCAAGAATACATTAATCATAAAATTAAATTAATTACGTCACTTTAAAAAAACCAGTCATATCGAAATTGTTGTCACAAAGTACGAAACGACTAATTGTTTACAGCTAGAAGGCACTTTCCTGGTTCAAATAGTTGACATTTACGAACAATGAAGATAATATAAACGAATGGATAACAAAAATAGACAAGTATTTAATAATGTTTTTTAGATAGATCTAATAATGTGGCGGACATCGGTACCACAAAACAGTCAATGAGAGTTTGTGTATATATATTTAAATTTTATGTATACTTTTTTCTATTTTATTTTGTTCGATTATTTTTTAGAAGGTTGAATGAAACTCAGCGATTTCCTTTTGAGGCTGACATAAGATGAGAACCAATCCAACTTCGACATCAGCCGGTCAAATGGGTCGTTGAACGCCTCTGAACTGTTTATCTGAATCGGTCCGCGGTGTGAAAGCAGAACCTGTTGAATTTCGCTCATAGCGCTCGGAGCATCTTATATAAACACGACTATTGATGCAACACGACTTTGTAGTTGGGAGTCGGATTCAGCTCGAGTGCGTAAAAAGACACCGGCGGTATAGTTGGCCGACTCGGATTATTCGCAGGGGTCAAGCTCATGTGCTGAAACGCACGCGATGCCAAGAGCGAAAAAAAAAATAGGGGCCTCAGAAAATATGGTTGTTTATAATTGTCACTAAGGCTGCAGAGACGTTCGATGCATTCTTCTACTTCTCCTTTGAAATATTCTAAAACACAAGATTGCATGGTAATAAGTAAGATTTCAGGTTTTACTTCTTTATACAGAGAAGTGTTTTGGTACAGAACCAGTTCACCTTTATGTCTGAACATGGTGCGGTATGAACAAAAAAAAAAAAAAACTCTGTCTCTGTGTAACATTACACTCAAATCACGGAGAGTAACTTGCTCATGTTAAATGGAGTTATAAAGCAGTCTTGAACCTGCTTAAGTGGCCCAGATAAAGTGTCAGAAAGTGATTTACCTCTGTTTTCCTGCACTTCACGGACTGTTTTTCTATTTCTCCATATAGAGCCCCTCTGGGAGAGATTACATGTGTAATTTTCAGCTGTGAGATGTTTTAAGTGACCTACCCTCCTACTCCCCCAACATAAATAAAACATTTTTATGAAGTACAAAAAAAAAACAACATTATAAAGGAGTGATGCGCTGAGATCCTTGGACTGCCATGTGTTTATATATAAAAAAAGGGTTTAACTGGATTTAGGTGAGGATAATAACTCAATTAGCTTAAATTCCTGAACTGCTTCTACAGTGCAAACAAGAAGCCTAATTTTACTTAATTGGAGACACAATCTGCACAAGCACACACATGCACATCCACAAAGCTCTCCTCTGAAAGCACCTTGACTCCTTGAAATGGGACCAATCTGCTCTGACAGCAGTGTGGCGTGAGCCTCTGACCCTGTGACTGCAAAGGGTCTGTGTTCAGTGGCCATGTAAGGGCTCACTGGAGCTCACACTGAGGGGTACTGCCCTGCCCTGAGGGAGGCGACATGCACAAACACACACACACACCCATATATGTATATTATGTACATATAAAATGCAGGGGCAGACTTGTGGCCTAAACTCCATGCCAAAGCCCCTCGGGTATGCATGGCCATAGGGCAGAATGAGTTTGAATCCAGAACAAAGGTGGAACCACCATCACTGGCCATGCACAGGTATCCTGCTTTAAAGGTGAGCAGGTTCAACACCCAAATACACATGTGCAATCTTGAAACATGTATAGTTTGCGATCATTACACCATCCAAAACGGAAAAGTTGCAATAGTTGTTCAAATCAGTAAAATAAAAAAGGAAGGTCTCTATAAATCTTTATTCGCAGCTCTAATCTCACAAAGCGTATGGCTGTGAAGAAGATTGATGAACTGTTTTCTTTCAGTGACTTCACTGGGTCCACAAGGGAGGAGGGGTACCGAGCTGCCTCAATGTTTATTTACATTTGCCCTTTTTAAATGATCCCTTTCTTCTCAACATCTGTTCCACATTACCACACAGATATCTGTCCTAATGACCGCTATAATGCCTGCGCTCACACACACAGGCCTTGCCTGTAACATTACCATTATCCACCATCTTCTGGGACACTTTACCCTCCTCAAACCACCTTGCACAACAAAAATTGGTCCTTCCGTCACTGCTAGCCCTTTATTTTTGTGCAAAGCTTCTAATTTTTGATGCTTCCAGCTTGGTGTAGTCTGAGGGATGCAAATGGCTCTTTACTTAATTGGATCAGCTCCCAAGATGGACATAAAGAGGGGGGACTAGCTTTCTACTCAGTTTCCCCAAGTTATTCCAAGCCCTGCCTCAGCTCAGCAGTAAAGGGATCCCTGCGTAAGACCAGACCTCACTCTCACAAGGACAGAAACTGCCAGAAACTGCACTGATCCTCGCTGGGACAGCATCAGATTGCTAACTTTAAGGTACTTATAAGTAATGTAACTCATTGTTCCCAGACAGGAACAATCACAATGGCTTCTCCAAGTTTTGTAAGATGTGCATACCTGCTGTATTTAACCAGCACCAGCAAAGTTTAAATATAAACACAAACCAAAACCAATTAGTTTGGTTCATGTCTCTGCTTGTTTGCAGACATTATAGAATGGTTTTAAAATATGTACCTCCTTCAGTTTTTGGTTGGCTTGGGGTTGGGTGGGACACTGTAATGGCCACTTAGTTTTTAAGAATGAATTTAAGATAGAAAATTATGATACATACACAGAAAGAAATTCAGTATCAGACATTCAAACTCAACAATAATGTTAATTGGTAAATAATTATCTATTAAGGAAGCTCAACAACCTTCATTGCGATTGACTTTCCAGAAAACCTCCTGCTGAGGACTTGATAAAAGTTGCAACATTTATTTATTTTAAAATACTTTTCCTTTTGTCTTCCACAGTGAATCCTTTTTTGAATTTCAGTGACTCAGTCTCAAATGACACCAGGATCACTTAGGTCAAACATTAGGAGAAAAAAAAACTATCAAGGCTAAATGTAGCCGAGGCTAAAAGTATGGTCCAACAAATCACACCTACTGATTATTTTTGAATTATTGTATTGTACTTAAAAACATGCATTTATAAATTATTAAGCTGTTTTAAAATCTGTCCTTAATTTCAAGTTTTGCCATAGTAAAACATAACTTCTGAAATTATGGCTTTTTGTTTTAAAATTAGTAGTAGCCCCAATCTGACCATTTTCTACATACAATTTCTGTCTCAGTCCAAAGTAAAAAAGAAAATACAAAAAAATGATGAAAAAGCTGCAGTGGCTGGCAGCCAGTGGGAGTGTGCTGCTGCACACTGATTAACAGTGTGGTTTACAGCCAACTCCAATAGGTAATCTCATCAGAGAGGGGCTTTAAACAGATAAGAGACCACCCCCAACTACCCCCCTCTGCCAACTGCATCCTTCCCAATCGAGATGCCCCATCATACTCGTTAAACGAGAACTGCTAACACCTCAAGCAGGCTTGCTAGGCCAGCCTAAAACAAGGCTCAAGACATCTATTGACCTCATTTTCAATAAAAGGAGCTACTTCCAGTCTGATGGATGATTTGCTGGTCTTGCATGGAATGACCATCTGGATGGAAGGATGTGCTCACTGTAGTAGGTATGCATCACTTGCCAGGTAAGATTCTCTGTGCATACAAAAGCCTGCAGTTTGCAGCTATATGCATCCCACTTTAGGTCGTATGTATAAAACCAGAGCAGCTTATAATAAAGAACAGAGAGGAAGAAGAAAAGTCTAATTGAAATTTGGTACCATATGGTCACTATTGACTTGGTTTTTCTCATTTCAAGGCAAACATGAGGTTATTCTGATATGAAGTGAGAAAATCCCTTGTTGCATCTGGAGACCTAACAGCAGTTCATTCAGATATCAAAAGCTTTGTACCCAGACTTCTTTGTTGCCGAATAAAGAAAAGGAATCCAAAACAAATCAGTGAAAGAGCTCCGTCTGTGGTAAAACCCCTCGTCCTACACAGCTTCCCTTTTTGTTTGGGGAGCTCAGATTGGGTTCACAGTAGCTGCACTTTAAGTATAGAACGATCTGATTTATTAGCTTGTCAGGGGAAGCATTGTTCAAGAAAGCAATCAAAAAGCACTTACCTAGCTCCTCTAAAATGACTGCTTTTTTCACTGGCTAATTTGTGTAACTCCCATGGAGAGTCTGGCAAAGAGTTTGATGAGGCATATAATGATGATTAATGAATTTATTGCCCTGCTGCTCATCAAACGGTTGTAGTATATAGTTCTCCCTCTCTATCTGCAAATGTGTTGCGCAGGCTTCAGACAGAGGGGTGCAGATGAGATAGCACTGCCCTCCTGCCCCCAGCCTCCCTTCGACTGTTAACCTGACTGACCTGATGGGCATGAGAATGTGGCAGGCGGTCTGTGGGCCAAGTTGATGCATAATGAACGGTTTAATAAAAGGTTAAGCTGAAAATGCAAGAAAACCTGCAGACATGGAGGCACACTCTCAATGTTCATCGTCTGATCACTTTTGTGGGAAAACCAGGAAGAGGGGTTCTGCAGGGCATCATCTCCGACCTCGTCCCGCAACAGTCTGTGAAGACTAGAAGAACGACAAACACAAAGGCCAGAGAGACTAATTAATGAGTCACCAAAAATCATCAAGTACACAGTTTACACAGGAAGTGTCCAACATGTTGAAAAATGAAGTAGAAGTGATCACATGTTCTATTATTCAGCGGCAACAAGGCCTGCTCTCATCACAAATGATGATTAACGACAGCCAGGGCAGAGAGGGTGTGTGTGTGTGTGTGTGTTTGTGTGTGTCTGTTTGTGATAGTGGGTTTGTGATTAGGTCACTTTGGGGTCAAAAGCACCTCTACATATTTGCTAAATAAGCCCACCTCCTCATCCCACTGCACGGCCAGATCCAATAAATCCAGGGTCACGCATTTCTCCGCTCAGCATTGCATAGGGAAGCTTAGACTTAATTGCACCCGGTGCATTCCTACCTGCCGCTCTTTGCTCCACTCTGCTTAATTGAGTTTGAGCTTGTTCACAATCTTTGGCAACTGAAGAACGCATTGTTGCAACTCCAGTCGCTTCCCCCTTCCCAACCAGTGCTAACACCCCCCACCCCCAACCCCACCATCACCCCCTTTGAGATCAGTTCCCTGGATAGACTGGATTCTGCATTTACTTATTCATTAGCTCAGTCCCTTAAATACATCAAAGAGTTCCTTCGCTCACACAATAAACCAATAAAAGCAATTATAACTCTGTATCTTCTTGGCAGTGTTGATCTCTCGGGTGTCAACGTTAGATAATGAGAGTCTCATGACATAAGTTTTCTGAGAAAGCTCTTTTTCTGTCTCTTTCTAGTGTACATGCACTTCGTCAGTTGTTGGTTCTTCAATGCTCTGCGCATTCCTTCGCATGCTGCACATAATAGAAATTGTGAAACTCATAAATCAAAAATTTGGACTTTAGTTGCAATTAGACTAATACAGTTTGATGCAGCTTAGTAAGAGACGCACGGAAATTTAGTGGTGCTTTGCCTACTACGTGTCTCACATCAAATATTAGCAGTTAAAATTCTTTAAATATTCATTGCCTTCCTAGGGTGTCTGTTTTTGTTTGATGCAGTGGATGGAGTGGCTCAAGCACAGGCTAATCTTGGTCTGATAACCTCTTTTGCACAGCACAAAGGAGATGAAATGCATTCGTCACAAAGGACGAAATTGAGATCCGCTCATTGCTTCCTGATATTGCTTTCAATCATTTTCCTCAAAACAAGAGACAACAACCCAATGAGAGGGATCGGCATATGCAGATTATGGCATTAAATTTTTTATGAGCACATTTCATCCTAAAAGCGACAAAAACAAATACGGAAAAAGCGGAATCAGCAGAGTGAAAAAAAGGAGCTAAAAATCAAGCTCCTAAGTGGATGTTTTGCTTCACAAACCATTTCAGTTCCCTGACAAGTATGCATATAATATGACTTATTGTACTGCATTCATTATGCTGAATGGGAACAGTTAGAACCTCATATTACAGAGCTTGTTAGAATTCATAGGATGTAATTTCAGTCATGTCATTTTTTTTAAATTACAGTTTCATGACTGAAACAATAAAAATAGAAAAAAAATCCTCCTCTCGTATTGGAAACTCATTGAACCAACGGTCAGGAAGTTCACTTGCATATATCACCAATAAGTTATAATCTCACTTCGGAAAAAAAAAGTCAGCAAGCTCGGTTGCATATATCATCGAAAGTTTATAATTATACTCTTTGGATTGTGTGGGAAAGCAAGAATTTTAATGAGTGATGGTCTCAGTTTTTCTGTTTTTTTTTGGACTGAATAAATGTCAGAAGAACATTTACAAACAAAATTTACATAAACAAGTCAAACGGTTTATGAATGACTAGATGTCTTTTTCATGTTAGATTTTACTTTTAATAACATTTACAGATTTTGCTCTAAAAATCTATATACACTACCCTGTAAAAGTATTCATTCCTCTTACTACCACAATTCTCAATGTAATTTATTGTCAACTGTAAAGAAATTGATATATGCTTTTTGATATTTCGGAAAAAGTGAACTTATAAACAAATATGAAAAGTCTAAGCCTCCACCCACCATCTCTTCCTGGATTCACAGCTACAGCCTGAAACCTTTACTCATCCTTTTTTGCAAAATAGGAAAGGCTCATAAAGATTGAATAAATAACAGCAACAATCTCAATTGGATCTAGATTTCCACTTTCTCTGCCCCATTGAAACACGTGAAAACTGACCTAAATCATTCCATAACATGTAGCTTATTAAGTATAGACCAAAAAATTACATTTGTCTCATTTGACTACATTCATCCAGAAATTTGCTCTCCCCTTTGAAACTATTTATAATTTTGCTTCCAAAATGTAACACTTGTGGAATGTATAACTACACAGATACCATACTATATTCATGCCACACTGTTCAGATTTTTAGAGAAAATATGGTGGAAACCATGCACCATTTTTCTTATAATTAATAACTATGCTCTGTAAAATGACAACTTATACAAAAGTTTAAGGATTCACTTTTGTTAGACACTTTAACTGATTACTTATCCCAAAGAAGTTCTTCATGAAGTTCTTTTGTGATGTTTCTTGAGACAACTGAAAAAAAAAAAAAACAATAAACAGAGCATGAGAACAAACAAGTTCAGAACACAAAATTGCTGTAATGGTCTACATTTTGATCAATTTTGTTTGAATAATATATTTCAAAATTGTCGTAAGGAGTAGCTAATATGCCTCTGAGCAATGTAGACACTGTCCTGGGCTTTCCTAAAAAGAAATAGAGGAAAATAAAAATGGTTTGCTCACTCTCTCTTTGTGCAATGCACTTAAATAGACAGTTCTTCAGTCCTTGACCTGTTGATTGACTCACAAAATGAGTACATTAGTGGGTCATCTATGATGGCATTGTCATTAGTAAATACATGAGTATTGACACATGCATATAAAAATCTTAAGCACATTATACCATCGATTGCAGCAGAGTTATCTACAGAGCTAAAGTAGCTGATAAAAGGTTGTCCAACCAATTACAAATGTACCAGCAGTGGCAGTCAATAGCAAGGACTACCATGATTCATTATCAGAATTGAATGGATTTAAATGCAAAGTGAAAAGGGAAAAAATATTGATTATAATAAGAGTACAGTCACAAAGTCCTAATTTGTGTGCATAATTGCTTTAATGTGGGCTATTAAGACTAAATGGATGGGATTTTACTGTCTGCCCTACATTCAGTAACATCCCTGCTTTGATCAATACATATGATTTGTAAGTCGGCAGCAATCAATAGCACAGGATGAGTTAAGGATTTGATCTTGTAATGAAGAGCTTCTTCCTCTCTCGGTGACTGAGGGAAGGGACACACTCAAGACAAAGGCAAACTTTTTTTCAGGCTTTTAAATCTTCAAAGACTAAAATCTATTATAGATTGACTAACAGTGACTAACAGTGGAATAATTGATATTCTGTGAGATCAAATACAAAGCAGAGGGTCCGTGCATGTGTGTGGCATGGAAGAGGTTCGAGCTGTACCTCTGTATTCTATCGACACTTTCATCAGCAACAAAATGTCCAATTAGAATGTTTTGCCATGCATGGAAGCAACACAATCCAACACAGAGAAGCATATACCACGCATTGTTTGTCTATATTAATTTCCTGATACCATTAAATAACAATATGTTATAAAATAATATCCCAAACTTAGAACTTCCAGTATTTATGAGTGTCCATGTAAACTGACTGACAACTTTAATAAGAAAAGCAGCAGTCAACGGATACTAGAGATCCACAGCTCACATGGGTGAATATGTAGGCAGGACAGACATACAAGTCTAGACTTTTTGAAAGAGAGGCTATTGTTGTAAATAAGCTATAAGTAGTATTTGCCAATTGCCAAAAACATTGTAGAAGACTCATTGAACATGTGGGAAATGGTGCACAATGTCAAGCAGAAAAGTAACATTGTACATGACCCCAAAAGTGTCATCCCTACAGTGAAACATGGTCGTGGCAGTATCTTGCTGTGGGGATGGCTTTCTTGAGCAGAAAAGGAGAGACTCATTTGTCCAACCCTAAAATCAAAGAAGCTGCAGCAAGATTTCAGAGCTCATATTCAAAGATGTTTCCCAAATCTGATTGAGCATGAGCTAAATTCAAAAGCACACCACACTTTTCAGATTTTTAGTTCTGAAAAACAGCATGTCCAAAGATGCTATTTTTCTTCTGTTTTACTGGTTTGTCCTAGTCCTAATAAAACATAACCCCAAAAATACCTCCTGAAGTTTGTGGTTGTAATGTGACAAATTCTGAAAGACTGTTAAGTAGACCCACTTTCACGAGGCATACTGAGTCTGAGTGAATTCAACTATAAAAGTTAAAACTTTTGAAGAATGACAGAACAGCCAGAGCTGTTTCAGACTGTAATCTTGGAATAGTTTTAGACACTTTGTGTTTTGGCAACACATGAACGGGACATGTGATCCTTCCTCCTGCCCCCTCAATGCATGAGCAATAGTGTTTAAAGTGTAGGATCTGTTTTTGATTTGCGGTGAGCCTTGTTTTAACCGTAGGCGATAAGACATTACAAACTGGCATGATCATCCCCAGTTCTAACTAAAAATGTCACAGTAAAATAATACCAGTAAATTCCTAAACATTTAATGCCCACAGGTAAAGAGCTGGGTAACTCGTATATATTTTAGATCTTTTATCATTACGTCATCTCTGTTGTGTGGCTCTTGATCCAACATCAAAATTTTGAGTAATTACCAACGAAAACCAGACCAGTGAGAAAATGCTGAGAAATAGATGTTTATTCAATTTCTAGGCCTGCTATGTATAAATGTATAATGTATAAATAAAAACTCCTTTCCACACACATCAGCAAACTTTACTGATTAATCTTTACCAAGGATGTGCTTCAAGAAATTCAGAAAATAACATGCATCTCTATGTTCCTTCATACATGTAAAGATGTACAGTGCCTTGCAAAACTATCAATATTTCTTTTAAATTTTACTACCACAAATGTCCATGCATGGTATTGTCATTTCACATCACTCAAAGTAGTGCATTACAGTAAAGTGGAAGAAAATGAAACATGGTTTTAACATTTCTTGGACATAAAAATAAATCTGAAAGGTGTGGAGTGTATTTGTATTCCATTCCTTTATATATATACTATATATATACTGTATATATATCATCCCCAAATTAAAATCCAATGTAACAAACTGTCTTTGGAGGTTTACTAAAGAGAACATAAAATTAATTTTTGTGTAATTTAATCTTAGCATCAATACAGGTGTTTTGCAAAGGACTTAAGAGATTTGAGAGTGAACATTAATGAACAAACATGAGCCTGAGGACCAGGAAACTTACTAAACTGGTCAGGGATAAAATTGTAGGAAGCTCATGTTAAGTCATAAAATTATATCTGATGATCTAATATTAATTTTCATCCTTAATAAAAGAAGAAAGACTCAATCAAACAAACGTCATACATTGAACACAGCCAATAAGGAGATCTAGTGCTATCGTCAGATTCGACCCAAATAAAACTTTTCAGCCAAAATGCAAACTCTTTATGCGAGGTGGAATATTAATACTGCACATCACACTGAACACAACATCCACATAAAGAAACACGGTGGTGGAAGCATCAGATGCATTTCTTCAGTTGTGAACAAATTTACATCAGAGTTGATGTAAAGATGTTCATAGATACATGTAGGCAAAATTATTAAAGGTTGCAATAAAGTTAAGGGGAAATGTACTTTTCAGCAACTGCCTGAAACATACAGTCAGAGATAAAATGGAATGGTATAGACCAAATCCTCTGCATGGATTAAAACAGCTTAGTTAAAGTCCAAATTGAATCTATTTTTGTATCTGTGACCAAATTTAAACATTTCTGTCCACAAATGCCACTCATTCAACTGGAGTGAGCTTGAGCTATGTTCCAAAAGGACAGAAAAATGGGCAGTGGGAAAATTTAAATATCTAAATGTGAGAATTTGGTAGACCCATACCCCAAAAGACCTGCAGTTTGAACTTCCTAGAACTGTAGTTCTACAATATACTGATTAATACGTTAAAGATAAAGCTTATATTTGATAAACCTTCTAGATGTTTTGTTTTTGAAACCTTTAAAAGCATGTCTTCTCTTCCTTTGCTTTAGGTTTCCACACAAAATCCAATAAACTTTGTGGTTAAAATTACATAAATATGAAAAGGTTTTGGAGGAATGAATACTTTTTCCAAGGCAAATTACCCAACAGCAATGCATATGCCTTTGAATTATAAAGAAGGGGTGGGCATGATACAATTATATCATTATGTCTAATCTCCCTCTAGACACATAATCGTTTGTCCACCAGTTGCTGTAGTTAACTTTTACTCAGTTCTTATCTGTCTATTTGTGAGGCTAAAAAACGAGCAGCACCCCGCAGTACCACGATATAACACAATGATTAAGTGCCGGGTGCATGAGTAGCTAGAATACGGAGGGCTATTAGTTGTGAGTGATATGCTTGAAGTTGCTCCCATGAACTTTGCTGTGACTTGATGCTTGGCACTGTTGGGGGCGGTGGCGCTTGAGAGCATGGGGGAGGGTGTGTAGCCTAACAGTTGATATTTATCCCAGTGTTCACACACAACTCCCCTCCTTGTTTCCATTTGGACTCCACTTATAAGTGCTGCCATTCTTTCCTTCACTGAGTGCAGGCAACACGTGCTAGTGACCGCGCTCCCTTTCTCTTCCCTCTGTCTCCTCTTCATCCTCATTCCCTTCTCGAGCAAACCCGCTTATTAACACAAACACTGGCTGACACTTGTTTGTGCTTTTAATTGTGCCTGGATGTTATGTCTCTTGTGAACACATACATTAGCATTTCTCTGGCATGGTATAATCACTTTTTCAACCACAACACCATGCAAAGTGAGTGCAGAGAATTACCACATGCAATCACGCTTGCTTCACAAGCACATTTGGGTTCACTCAGCTCCTGTATAGTCTGCCACAGTCTCAAAGTTGTTGGGTTTTGTAAATAAGTGCAATCTGGGACGCCATTTCATGTAAGCTGAAGTTCTCCACTGTAACAGCTGTTAAATGACATTGTACAGGATTTATAGTAATTTTAAGAGCAACAATAAAGTAAATAAAACTGACCAAAAACAGTTTACTCAATACTAAATTGCTCTATTTAGTATTGCGCAAAACTAAATGATTTAATACTCCATGACTTTAATACTCCATGAAACTATTGCATATACGTCTGTCATTTCAATAGTGTAAGATGCTACAGGAAAACATTCATTTTGTTCACACTGTTATCAAAAAAAAAAAAAAAAACTAAAAACAAAGTTTGATTGTTTTTTGTCACACCGAAATGTTTCAGATAACCAAACACATTAACATCAAGACTAGGTGGTCACAAAAAAGAATATCTAAAGCACTAATTGTCATTAATTGTATCAATTAATGACTTATATTTTCTATAACTTTGTCACAGGATGACAAGGGGGCTGGTGCTTTTCCCCGGCGGTCATTCGGCAAAAAGGTGGGGTACACACTGCGCAGGCTGCCAAGCTATGAACGCAAAAACAACACAGAAAAAAAATGCACATACACACTCAGGTAAAGTCATGACTGATAATGTATATGATTAAACAAAATCAATTTAATTTGCCAAGAACACCTATTGAAGAGTACCAGAGCAAAAAAATACTGTTTGCGATACAGAACATCACGTATTCATCAAAAATGCATTATCAAGACTTACATCTTTAATATTTTGAAGGAGGCTGTGAAATTGAGCTTCTCATTACATCTGGTATAAAACTAACAACAACAACAACAAAGAACTTCAGACCTGTAGTTAAACATCTTGACGTCAGTGTGATAGTCTGGGACAGCAGTGCTGTTTCACGACATACCTGATAGGCATAGCTGATGAAGCCATGACTTCTTGTCTCTAGAAAATCCTTACCATGAATATCTGGCCATCAGTTTGTGCTCTATATGTAAAGTGGGCTAGTCTTATGCAGCAGGACAATGAAGCACACCAGCAAGTCCACCTCTGAAAAACCCAACAAAACTAAATTACAGGTTTCAGAATGGCTGACTGAATGTCTGGACTTCAATACAACTAAAATTCTGTGGGATAGCCTCAAACAAGTTCAAAACATTATCTAGGGTGGCAAGATTAAAACAATTTTACAAGCTAAGATGATCCAAAAGTGTTTCCATAGCAATCTAATTACTCAGTACCTGTTATGGTAAATGCTTCATGGCAGTTGTTAAGATTTTGTCAGGTTGGTGTCCATGGGATTATCCCTTATCTACAGAAATAATTACTTAGAACTTAGTCTGATGCTATAATTAGTTTGATGATCTGAAATTTGTCTAATTGTGACAAAGAAAAAAAAAAAATTTCATGGGCCAAATGCTTTTCATATCACACGAGAGCCACCAAAACAGAATAGACAAAGTGCAACTCAAATTTCAGAAGAATAATCCAATTATAACATTAAATATCAACGGAAGCAACACACATAATTCAAAGACATAACAGTTCCACAAAATACCCATCATTTGTAGACCGCTGTCACACACATTTTAAGAAAAACACTATCATACACAACAAGATAGGAAACAGTCTGGCACCAGCTTGAGAATTTGTTATTTCACTGTTGTCCATCGTCTGAAGCACAAACACACATTATTACAGTTTCACAGCATTAAAACGGCTAATACAAAAGGTTGTCCGCAATTTTTTATTTACCTGACTTTACTATAACCACATAACATAATCTAGTCAAAGAAAACAGTACTATCAAGCCTCTCCACCTACTTTGAACAAAGTAATGTTGTGCCAGGGATTACACAGTAAAATATGCATGTCCCAATAAAATATGCATATAGCCATGTGTCATTGATGACATGGTTTTAACAATGGCTGCACCGGTATGCAAAAAAGAGTGTTAGTCAGATTTTATTCCCCTGACTTCAATGTGTACAGAAGAAAAAGAGTCAACTGGGAGAGTAATTATGCCTGACACCAGTGTATTTGGTAATATCTGAACATGCTTCACTGTGCCACCTTAACAAAAAATGTTTAGAATGGTAATAACAAAATCATACAGTAAAAAAAGGCTCAAACCTCAGCTGAGCATTGTTTCTGAATTAAACGCCCCAAATATCTTCTGGAAATAAAACTGTTTGCCAACGAATGGGGGTCTAATCTACTCAGTCATGGTGGTTTGAAGAAGGAATTTCTCGAAGGCCTGGTTCCAGCTCTCCCACCACCATAGTGATCAAACTGAGAAAAGGGGCTCCTGTTTCGTTTGCTTTCCCACTAAAGGGGAAGGAGGTTACATGGATGAGCTCTGAATTAAACCTGGGAACTGCTAAGGCAAAGTAAGTTAAATGCCTAGGATATGTTAAATGTCACTGATAAAGTGTTTTTATCAATCTTAACATGGTATTTTATGTGAAACTTTGTCTCTTAAAACCCAGATTGAAGAAGGGACACTTTGATATGCATTACAGCAACTAAGCCCATGGCTACAGGGTCATCATATAATCTCCTCATGACTCATGAGTCCCACTATCAACACAATAGAACTGGAACAATAACAGTTTGACAACAGTCAAGTACAAGACGGTGCTGCCGCGAAAAAACACAGAGGAACTTAGTTGCCTTTAGCTACTTGCTTTTTGGGTCTCAGGTGACTCCTTCACTACAGGTATGTGTTTCCATAATAGAGCAGTTAAGAGGGCCTCTTGTTGAGGGCCCTTCCCTCCTGTCTCGGCACACTGACTCCAGTGTGAACAAGGATGCCTAGACGATTTAGAGCAGCCTTGTTTGGCTGAGATTTGCACAATGGAAACTGTCATACAGCATGTAAAGTGTAATTAAACTTGGAGCCATTTTGCTTGAGAATATTCAGACCTAGCATGATTGGATTTCACCGTAAGAAAGTCGACATGCATCCTACACACTGCTGTAAGGTTTATGTTTTGTGGAGAGTGCACAGGCGGAGGAGCACTTCTCATAGTTACTTTTCCCAAATGGCTAGATGTCCAATATGGCTTTCTTAACCACAATCTACCCCCGCCCTCCAGTCTCTGCACCGCTTTCTGTAACTGTTTTGTCTTCTGGAACTTCCATTACCCGAAGAGGATAAAAATACAGCACCCTGTGAATTTTGTTGGCTCTGTCAGAGTTGCCATTGAAAATATGGATTTTTTTTTTTCTTCCAAATTTCACTCTGAAACCAAAGTAAGAAAACAAGATGGCCACAACATTTAGACAGAGGGACCACGACACTGAAATCAATCGCTCCTGCATGTGCACATCCAGCTTTCTTATATTGAACCGCAGACGTTTCAGGCTTTCAACACACATACACACGCAAACATATCCACCCACAGCTCCATACAGTCATATAAACATTTAAACAAATCCACATGTAACTATGTGAGAAACATAAGCATTTAGAAACCAAAGAAAACAATGGATATACTGGACACTAGAGTCATAAACCCCCACACAAACCTTCACACTTCCACACAATGAGTCACCATAATCCATTACATCCGTTTGGATCTGTTTTACTTGTATATCGACAGTGCCAATTTTAAAAGACAGTCTGTGTATCTTATTCCTTTCCACTATAAACCTCTCTTTCCCTTCTCAACCTCAGACAGCGATGACACATCCATTTAAACACCCCTTTCACTCGCATGGACATATGACTCAATGATAATGATAGTACTGAGTGTTTTATAGAGAATCATAATTACAATCATCTAAACCTCCATTCTTGGGAGTTTATGTCCATCTCCACCTTTTCTTCTCACTCTTCCTCTCTTCTTCCCTGGCAGCAGCTGCTTTTGCTTGGAGAGTGCCTTTTTTCTCAGACGATAATCTATTGCCGTCCTCCCATCTCTTACATGTTGCTACATGGTGAGTCAGAGCTGTAATTCCATCATTAGCAGGATAATATGTGTGCTGACTGTGTGTTAAAACTTTAAGTGCCAGCTTTGCTTTGACCCCCGGGCAACCTGTGGGTTTGACTGATGCAAGACTGCCCACCAAGCACCACTTGAACTTTATAGAGTAGGTTTTGTTCATCATACACTGACCAAGAATGGATTTGGCTATTGGTACCAACACATGTAAAGTGCCTTGCAAACCTATTTATATCCCAGTGACTTTTTTCACATTTTATCACATCGCAGCCACAGATTTTAATATATTTTATTGATGCACAAATAATTTATAACTGAGGTAATAGGAAAATAATTCACAGTTCAAATATTTTTGCAAATAAAATCTCTAAAGTATACTGTGTTCTTGTGCTAAAACCCCTTTCACTCTAAATGAAATTCATTGTGACCAGATACGTATTTAGTAAAAAGAGCCCATGTGTATGGAGTTCAATCTTAGTATTCCTACATTTATTCTCTTAAGGTCCCAGGCTTGTTAAAGACCATTAGTAAAGACTCAGCATCATAAAGGAAAGAACAAACAGACGGGTTTACATTATCCAACAATATGCCAAGTGTGTAACAGCCAAACTCAGGCTGTCACACACAGCTGCGTAACTGTCCTAAATGCTAGATGTGCATTAAATAGATACTATGCTTATGAAGAGTGGTACAAAGAAGGTATATTAACAGAAAAAGTTATGCTTATAGATTGCCATAAGCCATGTAGGGAAGACAACAAACTCTTAAGAAGAAGGTGCTCTGTCTCAAGTATTGTTGATGGTGGCAGCATTATACTTGAGGGATTAATTTCTTAAGCAGGGGCAGGGAAGCAGAGTGAATGGGAAGATGTGGATGGAGCTAAAACACAACATTCCTGGAAGAAAACCTGTCAGTGGTTTCAAGACTTGAAAATGGGACCTTCCATCATAAAACCAGAACTAAAATGGAATGGTTTCGCTAAAAGCTTTTTTATGAGAGTAAAAATTCTAAAGTCTGTGTTTGTAATATGACAAATTGTGAAAAATGTTCAAGGCATATAAATACATTTGCAAAGCTTGTGGAAAGCATGAAGCATGACCTTCAATCAGGTCTGCCGCAAGTCTAAAGCTTCCAAAGATGTGCCTTTCTGTTTATCTGTCTTAACTTAATGACCATGCTAGGTCACATTTCTCTGACGCGCAGCAGACGTTATAACACCCAGTCGCCACCAACCACTTTGTTCACAGCCAGTCATTACAGGCTGCCAGAGACAAACAGCTCTAAATCAAAAGTTAAATTACAGCAAAGCACAGGTTGGATTATGCAAGTACGGTAATTCAAGATAGGAGAGACGCAGAGGTGAATTGATAAGACATGTCTCAGCTCAGTTCCCACCAGTCTTTTTATTTCAATAACAAACTTGCACAATTAGGCCCTAAACTCTGCCATAAATCTTGGAGTATGAATGGAGTTTAAAGAATCCCTCCAGGCAGAAGACACTTTGATTTTGATTGCAGCATGAGGAATAAATGTTTTTATATTTGTGTGTAAGTTTAGTATTACATAAACATGTTGGTTTTTCGTACCACATATGATAAACCCTAGATGTAGTCAAAGTGTGATTTTGACTTTCTGCGTGTGTCACAGCAATACTCAATCACAGATGAGCTCCTTGCAGTCCATGACAAATCTCCACCTGTGTATGAGATCAGCGTAGCTGTACATGTGGGAGCTCGCCCTGATCCCACAGCCTCTGCACTATCACCCACCACCTGAGGCCCTGCCCGAATGAGTGACTGACTGACTAATGGGAGAATCTCATCTGACAAAGAGCATCAGTGATTGATCACCGAGTCTCACCTGAGCACCTCAGGGAGACTCGGCGTGCCAAAGAGTGTGAGCCTCAGGAGAGCGCACCTTTCCTGTACTCATCCACCTGACTCCCTTGGGCAGATTCCCTCGCTCATGGATCTGTGTGGTCAACACAGCAACTATGTGTATAAACACACATTCTACCTCACAAGTGGTTTATGTGAACCTAAAACTAATACAACATGCCTGTAGGTCAGGAAAGAATTAGATATTTAATCATTTATACTTTGAGACAAGTGACGTTTCTGTTGATCTTGGAAGGAGCTCCCTGACAAAACATGTTTAAAGAACAACCTTGGGCTATCAAGCCGACTTGTCTGAGCAACAGGATTTCACCTCATTAAATATGAATCCAGCCATTTTCCCCCAACAAGAGCAAGTCCAATTGCACCAAGGAAAAGACAATTAGCGTTGAATCAATTTTGTTCTTCCTTTTTTCTTCTCCCTCTCATTTTGTTGCTGAATTATTTTAGCAGCATAATGAACACACAAACCATAAGATTCTTGGAAGACGAAGGCAGACAAACCCCCATCTCGCTCATAGCTATGTCTGGATTGCCTTCTGTGCCGAGATAGGAGTCAACATGTTTAGCGACATCAAAAGAAAACCTGATACCTTAAGTATAAGAAGATTAACACTTGCAGTGATCTTGAGCTTAGGCTTCTCCAGGACTTTCAACAGACTGCGCCAGGAGGGACAATTACCAATGAATTGGCACCAACATCTCGTAGTTATTTAACAAAATCTGGCACAGTGTATAAGCTCTCGTCCCTAAGACTTCCTTTCAAGTCTGGCCCCGGTATCAGAAGGCTAACAGATTGGGGAATGTGACGAGAGCCGACAGCAGGGGAATCTGCGGGAATGCTGACAGAGGGAGGCGGAGGGGGGAGAGGTGAGTGAGCAAGAAAGAAAGAAAAACAAAGGAGACAAAGAGGAAAACAAAGAAACAATCATATCAGTCAGAAGGCATTTTATTTCCTGACTTCAGGGTTGTGTCATATCTCAGGGTGGATATTTGTGGTGTGTCTAAGCTGACTGGTATGCCTGTGGGCCGTTACTGTTTACCTCAGTGGACCCAATATGATAGAATCAAGAATGTGACTTTCAATAAAATTCTGAAAGCAAATGCTGATAATCTGACTGAAAGTGACAGATGTAGGCAGAGCATGTAGATAAATGCTGAAAGACAAACATTGCAAACATAGTTTAATCATGTAATGATTTAAACAATTTTACAGTATTTCATAATTATTGCTACTTAGAGTGGGTTAGGATATTTCAATGTCAGAAAGCCACACACACAAGTCGACATTGGAACACCTGTAGGCGATGTTATGTTGCCACAAGCTCTCTGCTAATCCATACCTTGAGCGTTTCACCACAGGCCCTCTCAGGGTTTATGGAGTACACTGCTCTTTACACATTTATCACTCCCCATTAATCCAGAGTACATACTGTATGCTTGTACCTACAAAGATTTTTTTATAACTGAAAGTAATCTGCCTGTCAAAGAGGATGTCAAAAGAGGAAACCTGTGGTGAAGTCATGGACAAACTTCTTAGGCAAAGATGCCTCCGTCCCTGCAGGAAACTGACAGCTTCCTGAGATTTTTGGGGCAAAGTTTTAAAGTTTATGAAAGTTTTTATACAATTCTGTATAGCTTTCCAGAAAAAAACACAATATTTCAGAAATAAACATGTAGGTAATTGTTTTTGAAAAGTTAAAGGACCATATCGCCAAATATTAAATATGTTGTCACAATTGTCATGTATGTTGCTGTATAGAAACATACATGTTGCATGAGTTTAATGGTAAAACATGAGCTCCTGGTTTGATCAGTAGATGTGTTTTAGACTGAAGGATGATGAATTCAGTGTACTACTGTGTCAGGACAGGGTATGTTACTTATTGGTTATTGTTGTTATGCCACTGCCTTACGTGTTCACTATTTTTCCTCTCATGAAAAATAATCCTGGTTAACACAGGATGAAACAAGCAATGGTACTTTTTAATTTTATTTTAGAAAAAGAAAGATCACAATTGGATCATTGCCTCAACATATGAGTTGTAATGTATCAGTTACGAAATGGCTCCAGCGTATTTCAAAAATAATGGCAGCGTGGCATTAAGAATGTAGTCGAAAGAAAAAACAAAAGTCTGAAATTTAGACATAAAGCAAGCAGAGTGTGTAAGGGGAACACAAAACACTTGCAAGAAAGTGCTCTGATTTGCTGCATTATTTGTGTCACAACTAAATAGACATAAACTATTTAGTTTATAAACTAATCTGCTGTCAGAAGCAGATTAGATAATTCCCGGAAAGGGATTTAATTAGAGACAAAAGTTGAACAACCTTGGCAGAATAATACATACAATTAGGTGTGCTTCTTCTAAAAACAGCTTTTTCATTTTTACAGTTCACACATCAGACTAATTTAACTTTAAAATGTTTTTGGACAGTTTTCAATAAACTGAATTTCAATCATTTCAATGTGTTACGGCCCCTGGCCTCTTGAGGCTGTGCAGGCTCTTTTTTTTTTCTATTATGCAGGATCAGCTGTGCAGGCACAGCTTTCTGATTGGCTGCCTAGAAGCTGCAGGAGAGCAGCCACCCCATTGGAGCAGCAAAGCCAATCAGATGTTGATGAGACCCACCTGCATCATATAAAAGACATCTGAGTTCATTCCTCCAGTGGGGCAGCTAGCAGGAAGAGGTTGTGTAAAGCTGACCCCCACCTTCTGTGTTTGGTGATTGTTTGTGGACAGTTTGAGCAATTTTTGTTTTTGCTCCTTTTGTTAAGTAGTGAATCTGCTTTAGATAAACCCTGAACAAGCTAGAGGCTTGTGTTTGGGAGGTTTTTGGTGCTCCCCTTTGTTCTTTCTTTTTGGTTGTTTTGAGTTACTTTAGACTGATGTGTTCGCACATCTTGTTATCTAATTTGCACTCAGTGATTTCTGAATTTGTTGGTTCTTTACTTTGTTTAATTGGCTTAAGTTGTATTGTGTTTTGGTTCTGTGAAAACCTTCATTTTGTAATAAATCATTTTTTCATACCACTTTTTTCTCTGGACACATTTTTATGTTACCGCCCCTGGATCCCTAGACCTTGGGGGCGTAACACAATGAAATAGCAAACTCAGTTACTCCAGAATTGTAAATCAGAAACTATTCACAACATAAATTTTCAATTAAAGTTCTATAAAAAAATATAAAGTACTTTCTGTCGCTACCTTCATTGTTAAATCTTTTTTTTTAAATTACCAAAAAATTGCACAATTTCATGAGAAATGCAGCTCATAGTCATATCCAATGTAAACAGGTGAATAACATCTGGATTTTAAGGAAATAGATGCTAACCTGTCAACTTGGCAAGATAACAATTCTGACTTATTTATCCCATCTAAATCTGTTCCCAGCTCTTTACTTAAATAAAGCATAATATGTTCCTGGGAACATTCCACGTTGTTAAACTCATTCTATGAATTTTTTAAGAATGCTGTGTGTTTTCTAACACACCACTCAGTAACATGGTAGAGATAACAGGTGACAAGACAAGAGCTCGTTGTTGGATCAAGAGTCCGCCTTGGGATACTGTGACAGACGTATATTTCTGACACGTCTCAACAGTGACTGGGAGGGGCAGGAAAAACCATGTGATTTGGCATTATTTTTGAGAAATCCCCCCCAGTAATAGTACTCTGTCATTCCCCAGCCCTCTGTGGAATGGCTTTGACAGAAAGACAGAAGAGATGTGACCTGAAACAAGACGCTGTTTGATCATTGCCGTAACACTTTCATTCTGTCACAAAGATCTATGCAAAATCACTAAATATTAAAAAAGTTTTCAGTAATATTAAAGTGGAAATAAGCTCACTGATGCCAATGCATTATACATCAATACCTCTGACAAAACACATTTTATTACTGAACTGACGATCCAACAGAAGAAAGAGAAAGTATGATGAGTCTTCAGAAGGGTACAACCTAGGCCACAGAGACATTTAATGCATGTGTGTTTTATGGACAAAAGGGGACAACCTTCTTTTATTAAAATTTTACTGAACTTTATTAACTGCAAAAACTAACCACAAGACCTTCAGTCCAAACAAAGATATTCCTTTTTATCTTTGATTGATTTAATTATTTTTTCAAAAACAAAACAGTGAACATTTCTGTAGCACAGTTGGTTGAGAATGATCAAAATCAATATACACATAGTGAGCTACAAACCCATGATTGGAAACAAAAAGCTTTGAAAATGATAAGGTTTGAAAGTATATAAGTGCTGAATGAAAGCATTCTGAACACATTACTTATCTTACTACCATGTAATAACAACACAAATGTGGATATAATCTGAATACAGGCTGTAATCCATACGTTATATTTGTTCATTCAATTTGGTCAAAAAAAAAAAAGAAAAGTAGGACACATGCTAACTTCAGTTTTGCAGTAACTATAATTGTTTCTAAAGAGTAATTTCTCTGAAGCTAATTGTTGTAAATCAAAAAATTCCCTTTCCCTTTACAACCAAAAGACAAGGTGCGTGTGTTTGTGTTGGACTGAATATGTAACCAAATTTAAAATGTTCTACTGTTACCAGTAATAAGCATAATCAAACATTTACTAATGGAAAAAGAACCAGTGATTTTGATTTTCGTGCAATTTTTAACTTTGTGTTAACAAAACAACTTTTTTTAAATTCAGTAAATACTTTTCTTACCACTTCATTGCTACATTCCTTCTTACGCAGACATCAACAAAGAGATAGTCAAGAGTTGGCTCTTTAAACACAAAGAACTGGTTTAAGATTATTCACAGGTTCCAAACTAAACCTTGAAGTGCTTCAGTAGAGAGGTGGTGAAAAAAATACATCAATATTTGCCTGCTTTCACACAAACCAACTTCATACTATCCCAACACCTCATAAAGTCAGACACTGCCCACACCCAATGAATTTAAAGCAATCTGAAGGGTTGGCAGGAGCAGACTGCTGTATGCATTTCTCTGGTTTTGCTGACAGCTTGCCCTACTCACCTCATCTGTCTGCCGTCTATAAAGAACAGCCTTGTGGGCACGCTCAAAGCCCCACCTCCTGACCTCCAGACCTATGGCTCTTGGACCTTCTCAGCATGATTTACACAAAATGGTTAACGTTCACTTACAATATTCCAAACAAAAATATGCCTACATTTCTTAAGTAAATCATTTAACAAAGACAGTGACAAAGCAGAATGCTGTTTCAGCTTACTAAAAGTGTGCTTCTCTAGAAATTTGATGCTACATTAAGAAATGGAGCTCATGGGGTGGGGAGTCTATTTGTATGAGAAATGTTACACCTTCTCATCTAAGTTTAGTTTAATAATTGCGATATTTATTATAACGGCAGCGATGCCAGTCACCTTTCCACCCATGAATGCATGCAACGCAATGTAGACTAAATATTTGGTTTGAAATGTGAGAGCCTACCTAGAAACTATGCGGCCCTAAAATTATGTCAGGCCATAAAATTGGATAAACACCACCTCAGATTACGTACGACACTTGACAAATTTTACAGTGTCATTATTTATTTAATAAAAACTCAAAGTGCAGATATAGGGTCTCTTAGTGCTTTGGAAATAAGAAAGCAAGAGGCAGCCTGGGGCTGTTCGCGAAATACAGTTGATAAACAAGTCAAAGGAGAACATGATCACTTCGGTGAAAGCTGAACTTTTGTGGAGATGCATCTCTGGAGTGCTCAGCTGTTTGGGAACGAAATGGTGAGAATGAGAGACAAGGGCAATGATTCTAAACAAACAACTCTCACTGCCCATGAATCTGGGTAGAGTTACAAAAGTTTTTTCAAAAAGTTGGGATCCATAGTCCAGAGCTGTTCCAAAATCCAAAGCAGCATTTTCACATGAGATGCAAGGCATTTATTCTACCTACAGCACTGCACAGCTACAGATGCAAATAGTTATCCTTAGATCTATTTCAGGACATTAACATTTAAAATGGTATCTATTGTACTCAACTGTTGCTAGGCTCAAAATGCAAAAAAAAATACTACTAATAACAGCAATGGATTGCATGGAAAATTAATATGGCATAATATTTACTATTTTAAAAATATTTTGTAAATATGTTGTCGTTTTTAAAGTAATGTCTTCTATTGTGTATTGTAGGTTTATTTTGTTCTGAAACAATCTAAAGTCATACAGAGTTCAGTTTGAGGGATAAACGGAGGTTATTATTGTGAAGCTACAGCAAACATGAACCAGTTGTTATAAGTCAATAATAACCCACGGTCCATGAATGCCCTGGGTAAATAAATCAATCAGCCTATAAGAGGAGAATGTGCACATTTCTGTCAAAGCAGCAGTCTTTTGCTGACTTACTGTAAATGCTTTCTCAGTGATAGCATTTAATAGAAACAAACTTAGAAGCTTCTGGCAATTCCTTTAGGGCACGTACTGTGAAGAGACATTACACGGAATCCATACGAGAGCCCAATTCAAGTCTAAGTCAGCCATAGTCTCTATAATGTGGGAAAAAAACAAACAAGCCAAGTCAGAAGCAAATTTAACATGGCAAGTTCAACCAAATATCATATGTGCAATGTGCCATGATAATTCATTTAAGGGCCTGTGGTGTAGCGGAAGAGTGAGTATTCCATATACGGAGGAAAGTAGTCCTCAGCACAGCTGTCTGTGGTTTGGTTGCCGATCCTCAGACCTTAGCTGCGTGTCTTTTCCATTTCTCTCTCTGTATATTTCCTGTCTGATTGCTGTTGATAAAGACCTCTTGCGACACAAAATCCTGTCAGTTAATTAAGAAAAAAGCACAAAAATCTCCCTTAAAAAAACAAAAAAATAAAAAAATAAAAATTTGGGAATGAAAAACTGGAAGTTTTTTAAAACATCTTTGTGAAGACCAAAAATGAAAATAATAAAATAAAAAAATCATCAGTGCAAAAACACAGTGGCAACTTTTTAGCAAAGGCTTGTTTTCATTGCTATACAATCTGAGGATTTTTGTGCCTTTCAAACAAACTACTACTTCACTATATAGAAAAACATTCTAGAGTCAAAAGCTAAGGTATCAGAGTTGAAACCAGGCTCTGTAAAAAGATAACGTTCTCATTCAAAAAGCAAATCTACAACAGTATGGCTATAAAGAAGGAATTAGGACTCTACAATGCTCCATTTCTGAACTCTGCTTGGGTGAAACTTGGTGGCTAGAGGATAAAAATGGTATGCAATTATAAGTTTACAAATATCATGCTGAAATGAAGTAATACTCAAATGCAGAGTGAACCAAGGCTCTTCCACAGAATTGTGAAAGACTGAGCTGGTCTGTCTTTCACTGGTCATGCAACAAATAATCCTACCACTAACACTATTAAAACCAGACGTAATAAAACGAACACATCATAATGTATGCTTCTGCAACACTCTTGCGCTGCCTCACCCAGCTGGAGCCAAGTTAGCCAGGATTTACGTAACCCAGTCACAGTGTCTCCATTAATTGCTGAAAGTGACACCGTGCACGGTTATTATATGATTACGACATGACAGCTCTCGTTTTTCACTATTAAAAGGGAGACAAGCCTGCAATAGAGTTTCAGTACATGGAAGAAGGAAGAAAGAATGACCACTTTTTGACATACTTTAAAATTAAAATGTGTAATAAAATATTTTGTTTAAAAATGTGTGCATATTTTGCATTGTTTTAATGTATTTTGAGAAACATTGGTCTCATTTTCAATCAGAAACAAACATGATTATAATTTCAAATCTAACTCTGACAGGGCAATAAAAATGTTGGTCTAAACTCTGAGTAAATTTGCATGGGATTTTCTGTCAACATTGTCTCAAAGTAACCAAGTATACACCGCTTCACCCTGAACAACTACATAAAAGGTCTGTTCTAATATTAACTCCACATCAGAACCTGCCCTATGCTTCCATATTTGACTGTTTTTTTCTGACCTCTGCAGCAGTCCTTTAGGTGGAGTATAGTTTTGCCACTGCAGGTATCCTCTTGGTGATTCACAAAGTTAAATTTATGATGATAACTAGTGTATCATGACATCCAGGTCTTGAGCAGATGGCAAAACCAGTGGTGTCCTTGGACCAACTGACATTAGAAACCTTGATCTAAAAGTTATCACACTTGATGATTATTTTCTTTTCTTATGACTGAGTAGCAAATTTAACAGTAGTCGTTTACTAATTTTCAGCTGGGTAAAAAAAAGAAAAACTTGGTCTTCTGGCTTTTTGTCCATGCCATCACAAAAAAACAACTAAACTAGTAAGAAAATAAAGCTAGAGAACTTGTTTTGTACTGTTGTGTTGTTTTTTTTTTATAGAATAACCTGACAAATGCTAAAGGTCAGACTGACTAAAGATAAACATAACTGACCCCAATCAGAAGGAGCTTCCTCTATACTCCTCTGGATTCAGTCATTCAGAGGGATTACATGCATGCATCTGCATGGGTCTGTGTAGGATAAATGATGTCTAAGAAGCCAGGGTCATTGTGCTCTTCATGTAACCCAGTAACATCCATCTTAGGCCGCCTGGAGAGGTGAAGTTTTTCACTATGGAGTGGGCTGGCAGACAACTGGGTGGGGGGTGTAGCAGTGAGGTTGCTGAAGTGCAGAAAGACAAGAAGCAGATCAGAGTTTGAGAGATTAAGCCCAAACAATCTCAGCCATTTTGGATTACATCTGCATGCACACTACAAACATGCCCCTGAACTTTAAAATCTTCATAGATAAACGTTTAGTTAATCTATGATAATATGTAATTCATCTTACATTTATGCTGCAAAACAAGAGATTTTCCAGTTTGCTATATTTTAACCAATATGTAGAAGTCTGAATACAACTTAAAAACAATTACTTGACAAAAATTACTGAATCACACTTATGAAAAAAATATTATGATGTTTAGCAAGTATTCTGAATGCAGTTTAAAGTAGCTTTTGTCGCAGTGCAAGAAGAAGATTGCATGTCTTTTAAAGGTACAAAGGCGCCTGGCAAGCTAAGGCTGGCAGACACATACCAGACCTTTACTTAAAAGGCCGTGTCAGGGGTTAAGTGGTCATGGAAAAGGAGGCAGAGAGCCGCCGCTAAAGTTATTAGACAGCATAGTTTCTCTCGTCAGCAGGTGGGAGGTGAGATCTGCTGTGACGAGCAGGTGCTGCTCAGGGCCAGAGATCACAGCTGAACGCTAGGCTGTGATAAGCCCTGTACACCACTTAAATTACACCACCACCACCACTTTGACCCTGCATGCTTTGGACGGTGTTATGAAGAGAAAGTGAGAACGTTGGGAGTCAAAGAGTGAGAAAACAAAAAAAAAAACCTTAGCGAAGTGGATACACACATAAGTGCAACTGTACAGTATGGTGTACATTATACCTGAAAATTTTATTTCTTTCAGTAATTCAATAAGATTCATTAGGGAAAGATTGATTCATCTTAAGTATTTATTTATAACATTAATAATTGTGGATCATTGCTAATTAAAGCTCCAAATTCTATTTCTCAGAAAATCACATTATCACACATATAAATAAGACCAATAATTTAAAAAAAATATTTACAGATGTCATGACCTACATAATTATGGAGAACACTGTAAGATGAAGCATGGAGGCCTTTGCTGAAGAAAGTTACCTTCAATATTGCAATCCCCTTCCAAAACAGAGAAAAAAAATCTCTGTTTTGGGCTAAAAAGAAATAGGGGTAAACTGTTACTTGATGGTCTGAAGTCTTTTCTTCAGATGAAATTGAATTTTCCATTTCATTTAGAAATCAAGGTCCCAACATTTGGAAGATGAATGGAGAGGAAATAAATCCAAGTTGCTTAAGGTCCAGTGTAAAGTTTCTACAGCCAGAGACGATGTGCCATGTCATCTGCTGGTGTTGTTGCAATATGTTTTCTTAAATTAAAAATCAGCACAGCCATCTGCCTGGAAATTTTGGAGTACTTTGTTCTTCCCTTTGCTAACTGAAGTTTAACTACCTTGTTTATTGACCATTGTATCACTGTGCTTGATTGGTCAGCAAACTCGTTTGACTTGACCCCCATAGAGAAGCTATGAAGTATCGTTAAGGGGAATCTGAGAAACACCAGACCCAACGATGCAGACAAGTTGAACCCGGCTATTAAAGCAAACTGTAAATTCTACACCAAAATCAGAGACTGATTTCAGTCATGCCCAGCCACAATGATACAGTAATTCACTCAAAAGAATCCATATTAGGTATTGAGGGAATATACATAAATTTACTTTTCAGTAGGTTGATATCTCTGTATTAAAAATCTGTTTTTTTACATTGATGTTAAAAAAAATTGGAATTCTGTGAAAAATAAATTATGAGTAATCAATAGTTTTAAGCAATAGGAAAACATTTTCAGAAATGCTTCAAATACGTCCATCCATCTTTGTTAATTATATTCATCTTTGTGTTATGTTTTAAAACAATTACGTTACGTTTTAAAATAATTACTCCAGTAATTGCAATAACTATTGCAGTAATTGCAATAACTATTGCAATTACTGCAATAAATTAACTATTTTTAATAATTTAGATTTACAGAGATTTACACTTTACAGTGTACTAGTTCAGAAAGGATTTACAACTGTGTGTGTGCAGAGCTCTCCATTCTTTCATGTCATTTCACTTCAAACATCAGTTGTGGTTGTTGATTTGTCTGTACAAAACCTCAAGGTGTGGGGGTGGTTAAATAATGTCAATGAAAACAGTCAACAGAGGCCTGTGTGGATTTTTTAAAATAAAGGCGTTCATCCTAAAACTGGCATCAAGTCGCGGATTTCAAACTCTGATTCTTTGAGTTGAACCCAGCTTTGACACATGTTAACGACACACTGCAGAGAAAAAGGCAGCATAAAGGGCACGCTATGGGATGAAAGTGGCAGAGTGAGAAGGTGAGGAAAGAGCAGGGGCGGATGAATTTATTTGATGATTACCTTTTTCTAATCTCAGATGCCCTGGAGACCCTAGCACCCGCTGCACTTCCTGCAACTCAAAATGATAAACAAACAAAAAGAGGCATAAGAGTCAGGGAATGAAAGTGTAAGGGAGCAGAAGCATGAGGAGCTTTGAGGATTCGGCGAGGTGAAGTATTGATCATCCATTGACAAACACAATAGAAATTTTAGATGTGATGTGAAAGGGCCCCCATTCATAATTCATCAACAAGCCAAATGTGAGGGACGTGGGGTGTGGACAGAGGGAAGCACTGAGTATTGATTACTAGACGAGTGTACGGAGTGGTACAGGATGGGGGAGTCTCCAGATAGAAGAGAAGCCAGGAAGGTAGAGTGGATGTAAAAAAAAAAAAAGATGGGTATAGCAGTTGCTGAGAGAGAGGAAGGGGGGTCTAGATGGAGCAAAGGAAAGCCATTAAGGATGGCAGTGTTACCAGACACTGGCAGCGACAAAGAGTGCAAAGCAAAGAACTGCAAAGATTGGAGGAGAAGGAGAAACCAATGTTAGCGAGAGGTCAACACACATCACCCACCACTAACACGCTGCCTTTACACCACACTCCTACTGTCTCCCTGCACCACCCAAATCAATATCACCATGTCAAAACATAAAATGCATGCTTTTGCTCTTAAGTAAAAGGTGTCTAAGATTTTTAAAAGCATTGATTCTGTGATGGGTCGATGGGAATCAAGGCATATTTTCCTGTGCAGAGAGGGGTAATAACACTCAGCTGGTAATGGCACAACAGAGGGAACCCGACCGTGTCTGTAAAAGAGTGCACTGGTCAGATTACGGCACTCCGCTCCACCGGGAGAGGTCACAGTAAAGGGGCAGGTCAAGGATTTGATCTGTCTGTACAAACTGTCTCTGAGAATTATCAATTGGGAAGCCAAGCAATGGAGGATGAGCTGATGGGACTTGACTTTCTCTGGGGTCCTCACCAGAAACATTTTACATGTTAAAGTGAGGAGTACCTAAAGCAGAAGTCCTAACAGTCTTCGACCAGGGAGAATGTGTACCAAAACACAGCTGATCAGAGCAGGCGATTCCTCTTTGACTGTGTCTGCCGCAGTGTGCCGAACCATTTAGGTGAAATGTTGTAAATCATATTGTGTTCAGCTATTTCCTTTTCCTCACTACTACAAACTGAGCTCAATGCTATGACACCTCTGCAACTTTTCTCCATGCCTTAAATAAAAGTCAGTGTCAAAAGGTAAAATGAGTTTGAGACAGAAAGGTCTTTAGTGATTTAAGGAGCAAGAAAATAGTTTTCTTCCCCAGTTAGGGACCATCTGGACCAACACTTGGGACACTACAATTGCTAGTGAAGAGCCAAACCAGCTACACACAAGGTACAAATAGAGACAGCCAGAAAAACACAAAGAAGTTAAAAAAACATGTTCCACAAATAGAAGCTACCAACCACAATAAAGGGCACAGCCAGATCCACATTCATGTATCCAGAGTTCTCCACTGGATAGCACAGCTGCCACCCGATGGAACATTAAGTATATAGCCTTATTCCTGAGTACTTCCATGGAACTCTTATGAGTTCAAGATCAGGCAGACATGGATGACTATTACTGTGACAAAAAAAAACTAATAAATGACTAAAAGCTGATCAATAGTCAGATCTTTTGAAACTCTAGTTCTAGTCTGAAAAAAAGCCCAGTCAGGTAAAAACCAGTAATCATCACTCTCTCACAATTTAGTTACAATATTTGTATTTGTCTGATCGTTTGCAAAGATCCTAACATTTTTTTTTTGTTTTATGGTTTATCAGTCATTTAGACATATGATCAGTTTTCTTGTTCTTCGTGTCCAACTCGGTGCCAAATCCAAGATGGGTATTACCAAGATATTCCAAAAGGTGATCTACAAGCTAGAACAAAAGGTGTGTGTGCATAAAATGTCTCCACCAGCTGAGACAGGTCTGTGGAAACTGCACACCAGGAGTCATCTAGTTCAAGTTCCATGAGTTAGCCAGCAGTTTTTTGTTTCCTTAAGTTCCAATCAGAGGACAGAGTGTAGACAATAGTTTGCTTAATTTGATTCTTCTATTTTCAGTTCCATTCACATAATGGAATTTCAATAGAAGACAATTTTTTTTTGGTTTGATTCTAAAACATTCTAACTCTGAGAAACATGCAGAAATTTTCTTTAATTTGGAATCAGGAGTGAAAAGGAAATAAATAATCCTCCAGACACATTTTTCATAGATCACATTTGATTTGTTAAGACAAAAATGATTCAATACTGTAGCTGATTTAGATATAAGTAATCTTATAATTGTATAATTTGACCACTATGTTTCTCCCGACTTAAAGTAACTAATGTTTTGATCCAACAATGATATAGACAGCATGTAACAGAGAATCTGTAGAGGGATCAAAAGGTCATATGGCAAGGCAGGAAGCCTTCCAAACTCTAAGACTGTGATGTCACCATCAGAAATAAACAACATACCAGTAGAAATATGCAAATACTCATGGTCTTTATTTCAGTTTTGTTTGTATTTACTTCTAATTCATGTAAAGCAATTTGAACTGCCTTGTTGTTGAAAATGTGCTATATGAATAAAATTACCTTACCTACCTTACCTTGTTTTTAAATTCTGATAAAAAAAAAATAAAACTTCTCCCAGCTGTTGTTCCTTTTACATTTTTTATTATCTTAATACAAAGACAATAGTGATAATAGTTTTACACTGAAGGATATGAATAGTTGTGTGCTTCATTTTAAGATTGCTATTAAAGATAAACAAAGCATATGTATCCTCAACAATCCAAATTTGTTCCTTTAAAAAAAATAATGATAATAACTGGTGCATTTCACATTTATTAGGAAAATAACTTTCGGTGTATCTTGCTTTTCTAATCAAAGCCTATGTAAAGCTTAAATCAAAAATATGTTTGAACAGTTGTGCTTTTTGTAAAAAATTATCAGCTGAGATATAGTTCCTAAATGTGATGGCATACAGCTCATTGGCATGCTGTAATATCCATGATCTTATGCCATCATCCAGATTTGTTAAACAGTTAAGTTTTAAAGCCTCAGAATTACAAGGCAGGAAAAGTCAACTGAGCAAGTTGTGGTTGCTGGTTCTGTTGTAACTGACAGTTTGCCAAGGTGGTGATAGTGTTTGCTGTAGGCTCAGCAGAACCTGTGTTCTCCCTGATACCCAACAGTCTCTCTAAGTATCAGGGCATGCTGTAACTGAAGAAAGACCACAGATTAAACTTTAAACTTAAATGACAATTCCAACATCATTGAGTCACCAAGGTCCAACATGACCATTTCTCTGACGCATGATGTGAAGACAGTGGACGGGTTGGTCATTGGGTTAGTCTCATGTCTGTTTGTGGGTGATCTGTTGTCAGTGTGGCACACGAGAATGTGGGAAATTAAAGCCGGCAGGAAGATAATCTGGTCACCTGATCCAGGCTTGGGGGAGGTGCTGACAGCCGTGCTGCTCCGCCGTGTGTCATATGAGGAGGGGGGCCAAACGGCAGGTGACTGACTCACTCCCTGTTAATGGACAGATGACCATATTAGTAAAAAACAATTCAAGAGAGGGTAAAAGTAAAAAAATAGAATAGGGGACACTATGAGAGAATAAGCAGACAGGCTTTCATTTGATACCTTGTTTTATCTCTCGAAAAAAATGGGTTGGATGTGAAGTGATGAAGTAGGAAGAGAAAAAGGAGCTCCTCAGGTACAATCTGCAGTAGACTAGGAGGAACTCTGCTGGTGCTCCAGCGACACTGTGTGAAGCCAGCAGGTATGGAAACAGGTTGGCACATCCATGTGTTAGTGCAGAGATGCATAAGAACATGGTGTGCCAGCAAGTGTGTGTGTCTGTGCATGTGTATTTAACAGCTTAATCAATTACCTAACCACTTGCCAAAGAGAAAACATGTCTTTTCGTTTTCCAACATGTTTCCCTCCTTTCAGAAAATGAGTCTACAAAGATTGTTATGTTCAGAGCTCAAACAGAGAACAAAGCATTTCTCACTTCTTTTGTGCAAAAGAGACTTGTGGTACACTATATCAAAAGCCAGAGCTGGAAGCAGAAGCAAAACCAGATGACAATTGTCAGAACAATTAATATCTTGCATTTGTCCAATCACATATGATAATTACCCAAAACATATAAAGGATGCAAGAGCATCCTAACACCCTCATAAATTCATATGTAGCATAGATTATTTAATTGTGAACCTAACAGATATTCTTATGTTGCCCTCTTTCATTTAAATCCTGCCACAGCAGATGGTGGAATCAAAGACTGTTAAAAAAAATCAGGACATGAAACTCATTAGGAAAATTAAATTGTGTACATTAAATAGAACCGCGCTGAAGCAACGGCGAACATTTTGTCAGCAACGCTGGGGCATAATAAAATCAAAGAATCATGGCTTAATTGGATTGCACCTAAAAAGGATCATGCTGACAAATGCGATTGTATTAAGCCATAAATGTGCACACCTCCTGCGAGTCTTCCCTAAATCCAGTGAAATTGAAATACCCTGGGCTGCTGACCACTTCCTGAAACAATCAGTCACCCAGCAATACTGAGAATGCAAAGAGGAAGAACAAGACCGCATAGACAAAGCAAGTTGATCATCAGTTTCAAATTAACATCTCTAGTTAGTGCATCTCTCAACACTGTGCATAAGTAATCTGCTTCCACTGAAATCGCTAAGTGTAGTATTAATACCCCTTTTCTCAACTAACAAACAAAAATTGAAATGTACTTTGTTAGGATTTATGAGACAGACTAGGATGAGGTAGTTCATAAATGTAAAGAATGAGCAAATTAGAATATGGGTTTCAACATTTTTTACAAATAAATTAGATTTTTCTTATCCACAGAATCCACAAAGATTTACCCTCTATGAGCCCTTTAGAGGGTAGAAAAAAGAATCAACCTGTCTCCTCCTCAAGAAGAAAACCGCTCATCTCAGTTTGTTTTTGCCAGATATTTATTTTCTTAAAGATTCTTTTTCTCTCTCCCATTTATCAATGAGTGCTTCCTTAAAAGAAGGTTGTTGGATTTCTCTCTGCTTTAATTTTTGTAAAATTCTAAACTAAAATTAGAAATAGATTAATAATTAAATGTATTTAGTAAATTTGACATAAAATTCTGCCCAGTTCTTTTTCTTCTACAAAGCACACTAGATAGAATCACAAACATAGTGAAAGGGAAAAACATCTTCAAAGCAAAGAAAACATGCATATGACAATAAATAATGCCCTCCCTCAAAATCTTTATTTTATTTAGTAGTAGCTGATGAAAACATTGTTTTGGAATTGCAAACACTAAATACCATCAGACTTTTTGCACTTTACACAATGTTTCATAAACAAGCTTTTCTTATCACATACATATGAGAGTAAACAAAAATAGAAGATGCACAGTTGGATCTGCTGATTTAGAAAAAAAATGGAAAAAAGTATTGTGGTTGCTATTTTTCTTGTCATTAGTCTGCTGCAGAGCAAAGCTGTAACTCTCTGAGGTAATTCTCCAGAGAAGCCACTAGGGGAGCCTCAACCTCCGTTTTAGCAAACTTGTATTCAAAGACAGAGGAAAATGTATACACACATGTGCAAACGGTTATCAAACAAAGGCAGAAATAAGGATGACGAGAGAAAGAACTTAATCTTTATGTTTTGCTAAAAATATATATTTTTGCCATGTAAGTGGACTTAATCTGCTCTACTTTCTCATTAAAACACTCCTTTAGTTTCCACTCATTCACAAGCATCTCTTAGAGTGCTGTTTGGTTTAATGAAGAAACCAGCATGCTATTGTACTAAAGCCTGCTATAGTGCTGGGAATACCCTGCGCCCCAAAGTACAGAACACACCTCCATTATGCATTACACATCTAAGATATTTAAGCTCTTTGTAAGAGTTAAGTCTTGGAGCCGTGCCGTGTCATTCTGTGGGGGATGATAGGGAGCTTTACTCATGTCTGTATTAGCAGGATGACTTCCAAAGCCTTTGGGATGGGGTGTTACAACTACCAGCTCTAGTCAGTCCCAACATTCATACCCAAACTCTGCACAGCCCTGAGCATCAGATCAGAACCCAAATAGGCCTTGCATTAAGGGGGATAAGCCTTACCACAGGGACTGACTATTCACCACATACGATCAAATTAATTGGAGCAGATTTATTGTGGGTCGAAATAAACACCAATGCAATGGTTCAACAGTTCATGTGGACAACGTGAAAAGCTTTGAATTACTATATTTTGTGCTCAGCGGAAAAAAAAACAGTCTGTACAAGGCTGCTTTCGAAAGAAAGAAAGAAAAAAACATGCCAGGGAGGAGAGGAGAGACTGGAGGCCTCCGAACATAAACTGACATGAATTCCAGGATGTGTGTCGTCTTCAGAAGTGAAGAAAAAAAGTGTTTTCCCATCTTGGTGCAGAACAGGGTTCTTGCTCTAAGTTAAATACCATCCATCTGTCTGGTGCTGTAAGGTGACGGAGTGTGTGTGCGCCAACGTTGTAAGAGATACTTAGGTCTGTGTGTATATTTTCATAGTCTGATTGAAGTAAAACACAGCCTTTAATGTATCATTTCAAGTGAACACAGTGCCCAAATGAAAACACACACACCTACAAGCCCCACTTAATTGAAGGCTACAGGTTTTCACAGTGCAGACAGCTTTTTTCTCTTTTTTCCATAGGAAAACCAGACCACTTTTTGAAATCAATATTCTCCACTTGTTTTGCTGCAAATTAAAGCTGTCATTCTCAGGCTGATGTCACGGGGGAGAAGCAGTGGGAGACAGAGAGGGATGAGAACTGCAGCCGTAAAGTTTTATATTTCAGGCAAAAGAAGATTGAAATGTAATCCTGAATTATCTCAGAATGACTGAAAGAAAGAGGAGAGAGAAAACACACACAGACACCATCAGAAATGGCAGATGGTGTTTCTGTTTACTGACTCCACCGGAAAAAAAAAGATTCAAATAATAATAAAAAAGAAGAAACAGAACATAATCATAATTTTAAGTGTTTCCTATATACTTTAATGTGCGATGTAGCATTATGCAGCGCCTACAGACCTTGGTTCTGACACACTTTCCATATGTGGAAGAAGAATTTGATTGCTACAAGTTTTTTTTCTTTCATCCTCCATCTCAATAACATGCAATTGCCTGCAGTTACTCTACATAACATGCAATTTACACACAAGACTGCACACTTCTCGGCGTCTGCTCCAGCAGACCGGGGCTGTGCTTTCCCATAAAAACAGATACCCTCCTCAGGAAGCTTTGTAGAGCCTAAAAACCTCAATTAGGTACATCAATATTTGATGGAATGGCTCTGATAAGGTCTGCTCGCTCCCCCCTCTAGTGCCTCTGTGCTGGCGTGATGTCTTTAATTGTTGGCCCAAAGCACTGGAGACAGACAAAACATTGTTTGCTCTGTAATGGATGGCTATGTCCCTAGCACAATATTGAGACTGGCTTTTTGCGCATAAGTTGCCACACTCCTGGCCTGTAGTAAGAGTGGGAAAGGGTGGGAGGAAACTGGGAGTGTCATGTGATAAACACTAAAAGCCCATTACATCTCTCAGTATGATGCACCTACAATATGTCAGTACATATTTTTACTTGGTAAAAGGGCAACAGAGCACTTTACTGTCACTGTTCTTTGACAGAGCTGTGAGTTTTTTATGAAGAATCAGCATCAGAAGGTACAAGAAACACAACAGACAGGTCAGTGATAATGTCTAGAGATTTAAAGTAGAGTTTGATTATAATCTGATGGCATATCAATCCATCACCAGAAAACTGAAAACTAGGGCACAATTACAGATGTGACAAGATGTAGATTTCCACTTAAGCTTACATACCTAGCATTCATTTTTAATTTTTAAAACTATTTTATATTTTTCATCCATGAGTACTGCTGAGCTCACTATGTTGGCTCATGTGACAAGACACTATTGCTTTACAATAGATTGAAAGATATTCCGACCTAAACCCATATGGGCAAAAATCTCAGCCTCCAACTGTTTAAAGCTGGTAAAACATACTTCAAAAGACCTGAAGCTCCATACAGCAAAAATATAATAAATCTTACATATACTTCCTATGTTTGGTGGGGAAAAGAAATTAGAACACACATCTGTTCCCACTACAATATGTACCACTTCATGTTGGCGTATTACAAAGTACATTTAAAATACAAAAGTCAGTGGTTGTCACAAATTTGGATGCTAATCTTTGCAAAAAACAACACGCATAAACAGCAATAAAATGATCTCCATTCTATTTCAATTTTTTTCTTTGTCCTTCCTCCAGCATCTGTTTAACTCTCACCTTGGCATGCATTGACCACATCCTTTATCATCGCCTGTGCTCCTCTTCCAGGACCCCTACGCTGTCCTATAGGAGGTGCCTCCACTCAGGGATTTCTCTTCATTGACTTCTTGGGTAAATTGATTTTAATAGCCAGCACTTGGGGCCTTTTCTCACGGTCCCATCTTTCAGCAGCGGCAGGCTTCGTCACGCCCTGCCATATTTCTCCACTCAGGACGTCTGGGCTATTTTCCAGGGCTATTGGAATAAGAACTGACGAATCCCTTTCAAGGTCCCAAGGAGATAATCTCCTGTCATTTCTGATTTGCATAACGTTATTTAAAATTTAATGTAATGGCATTAAGATATAGAAAGCCATCCCTTCTCTGAGCCCACGTCTGTTTGCAGTGTGTGTGTAGATGCACAAACTTGTGTATATACAGTGATGAGATGACAGGAGGAGCCCCTTCCTCCAAGTGCTCCTCTTTTTTTCTCCCCTTCTTCCCACATTGACTCCATCTTTCAGCTCATACAAAATATGAGCATGCTACACTGAAATAACCAACGTTATAATAAATGAGTTATTAAACTTGCACATGTAGTACCAGGACCAGGCTTTGCTCAAAGAACAGAGGGCCGGATACCATTTCATTTGTCGGATCTGTTTGTGTCCTACTTAGAAAGTTGCAAAGGGACTCAATTAGGCTGGAACCAAGACGAGCTGATAAATTAATTTATTAATGAACACAGAAGAATGAAGGGATGAGCCTGCTCATTTGTGAAGGGGTTGGCAAGGCCAAACAATTCGACCAGGCTTTCATGAGGTCGGAGATGTGTCAAACTAGGATTATGCAATCAAGACTTTATTCAGTGGAGGTATGAGAAAGAAAAAATTTAAATTTATATTTGAGTACCAAGAAATAAAAAATAGAAAACATTTTTTTTATATGTAGATACAGTATGTTATACACACAAAAGCATATAAAGGTTTGTGGCCATCAGTGTGCACATGAACACATTCAGCCAATTTTTATACATCAACTCTATTCTCTGTGGTAGAGCCTCCTCTGCACATTAAAAATAAATTCATTCAAAGTCAATTTGGGAAATGTTTGGTGATGCAAGGCAGGAATACCATCTGAGCTCTGGGAATTGTAGATTGCTCCCCGTCTCCCCAAGGCATTTTCTTTGTCTATCTATTTGGTGTGATTAAAAATACAATGATGAATGCATATTCTTTCCAGATGAATAACTTGAAGGGCTTGGCAGAAGATGAATCAGGAAACACAGTGTTGGAAGCCAGACTAGCCAGGTCAGACAGATTCACAGTTGGATCCTCTGTAAGATGGACTTGCTCAGCAGAAAGAGAGAGAGTGAGAGAAAAAAAGAGTGAGGTCATCTGGACAAGAGCCCACGGAAACCTATAGGACCAAAGCTGCTTCAAATTACTTCAAAGCTCCAAGCAAGATTTGTACGTCAAAATACAACATTCAGCCAGCTTAAAAAATGAATAAAAACACAAATTCAAAGACTTGACAGATGTAGGTTTTACCCTTTGTTCCCAAAATAATTCAAGCTTATTTTAGATTGATGACCAAAGGGTGATAAAGACTTTAGACTTGAAGCTCAACATGATATATTTCTGCAAATAAGTTCACAAGCAGAAATGTGGGGACCAGGTGTAGCTGAAATTTCACAACTACAATAGTTTTTCTACCTCAACACATTTAATAAATTACATTAAACGTTTTCAAGTTTGAGTATAATTCTTAGTGTTTAATGCATAAGCGCATAATAACACAGGTCTTGAGATTGAATCTTGAACCGGGAACCACTTAACCTAACAGTTAAAAAAAAGACTTTTAGATTATTTGATGTTGTGTTATTTTCTTTGTCAATAAGGTGGTAAAACAGAGCAGATGATATTAGCAAAAAACTATGTTAAATGTGTGATCAGAAAGTTCAAAGGGATTTGGGATTTTGAAGCAAAACTAATCTATAACTTATTATGCCATTTGCAAATGCAAAGATAAAAAGTTGTGCATGTGTGGTATTACACATTTGTCACATTTGTGTAAAAATCGTGTTTTCTTCCAGTATGTCAAAGAAATATCTCACTTCTACTTGTTTAAAAATAAATAATTCACAAAAATGCTGATTCACACGCTATATACGCGCTGTCAACCGGGCCCCAAAACACAGCAGCTCTCCTACCACACTCAACCAATAGCTAGGGATAGTCGGTGCTTCAAGAGGAGCACTTGAGGCTCCCCATTAGAGATTACTTTTGGAAGAGCAACTGAGTGTGCCCCCCACCACCTTGTCCACATAAACCAGTATGAGAGGTAGACCCTCCTCTCCTTACATGTCAACTTCAGACAGCATGCCTCTTGCTGCCTCAAAGCTTTGATACCAAAATAGTCCAGGAACCCTCTGTCATAAAAAAATGCCCCTGCAGACACTAATACCAGGGAACGATTGAGGAGGGAAAAGTAAAGGGGCTGGAAAATGAAAAATCACAAGAGAACAAAAGCATCAACAGAGGAAAAAAAAAGTTTTATGTTTGTGTATTGTTCAACACTAATGCAAAAGAAACTCAGATTGGCTGCCAAACCTCTGGTTCAGAAACAGCAGAATGACTAATGTCCGGGTCATGGAAGAGTTAAGTTGTCTAGTTCATAAGTATGTTGTGAATGTGGAAAATGCTAATGGTCGTGTTGCACAGAAGAGGATGTCTGGTTTGGAGACTTCAAGATCTTATCTGCTTTTTGCAGAAGATGTGGCTCTGTGGCCATTTTTAAGCCATAACCTTCATAATGCACTGGAGTGGAAAACAGCCAAGTGTAAAAGTTGCCAGTAGGCAGGTCCTCAAAGTCTAAGGTCTTGGTTCTTAAACAGAATAAGATAGATTGTTCATTTAGGTTAGAGGTCAGTCTCTACCTCAAGTGGAAGAATTTAAGTTTCTTGATGTTTGTCCTCAAGTGATGGTAGGATGAAGCAGAAGATGGATAGATTATATTACTTTATGCATTGCAGCAGCTACTGATCTGGTTTGACATGACGAAAAATTTAAGGTTTCAATTTAGGGGTCAATCAATCTTCCTATCCTCAGCTGTGCTCATAAGATATGGATCAAAGGAAAAACCTTTGAAACAAGTGGCAGAAATTAATTTTCCACATAATATATTGATTTCTACACTTAAGACTGTATTTAAAGTCATTGACATCTGACTTGAAATGTCAGATTTAAAGTCAGATGCATGTAGGCTTTGGTCATCAGCAGAATTAAAGCCGTTCTTAGATGCAGCAGAGAAGACAAAAATGTAATTAAGTAGTTTGGAAACCAGTCAATACATTCTCAAATGCTAAATATATTTTAAATACTGTCATCAGAATGCCAGTATTTAAACAACATTAGACTTGGTGCCCTACACACAGTGCATTATGCACTTGGGTGGAGCTATGGCAATGGATATCAATTCAGATTCGACGCAAAATGTTCAATTTAGCATTTGTCTGTAATATTTGCGTGTATATTTAAGCCATCTTCCTTAGAGATCAAAAACTCTTTGAAGGCAAAAACATTACAAAGTTTCTGAAGAATAAGTGAGGTAATGTCAAAAAAAAAGGTTTTGTAAACAGTGCATGCCTTTGGTTTTGCATCTTCAAAGCAGAAATCAGGGTGAGTGACTGGATAGTCTACACATTTCGATCGTTCTGTTGTTCAGGCATTGTGACAGAGTGCTCCGGCTCATCTTATATGTACTGATCCAGCAAACTACCAGCCTTGCCTCTACTGCTCCACCGCCCTTTGATAAGAACAGAGGGAAATTAAAATCATGAACCTAAATTATGAATCCAATGAAAAGAAAGTCTCAGAAGACTCTTTCTCAACACCCTCTCTCTTGGATTTCTCTTTCTGTATTTCTTTGGCCTCCCTCTCACTTTTACTTATGTTTTTTATTTTCCTTTTAACCATAGAGTTTTTCACTATATTGCATTTTCTGAACTCCATCTTCCTTCAATTTTTAGTTGCAGAGGCTTCTTACTGCTTACATATTCTGTAAGAGCAAGAGAGACTGAAGGAGAAAGGATGGAAAAAGTTTCAAATGAATGATAACACACAGTTTGATAAAACTGACAAGGGACTCAATTAAGGCCTCTCTGTCAAAGCAAGAGTGATATTTTATTAAGCGGCAGTGTGCCATTCGACGGGTACATCAAGCGACACATCTGTAGACGCAAAGGCTGCACCAGCCGAGTAAGAGGGACATGTGTTGCCACTTTCAGGAAACATCAGTCGAGACTCACTTCATCACACCAGCTTAAAAATTGAGAGACCTCGATATTATGATGCTCATTTATTTTTTCATGCACCACCACTAGAGTTTGAGAGAGACTCTTGCAAGCTCCTTCTTTTCCTTTTTGTCTCACGCATCCAAACACAAGAACTTCTGGTGTTGGCTTTTGTCACATCCAAATCAGAACAAGTGCACCAAGATTATGTCAGCACTCAAAAAGAAAACAGCCAACGGCCCACATTGCAGCTGTTTCACATTTGAGCTTCTGTTATTCCTACTTTTTTGATATTATTCTATGATTTGTGTTAAACAAAACAAAAAGCCAAGCAAAGTTAAAGAAGTTTACTAAACAGCATATTTCTAAAATACCTGAAACTGAATGTCTGAGATTTATGGAATCACTGGATCTATTTACATGCACAAATGTAATGACTTTTAAGTACACAATGAACCTCAAATATTTATACACCTGTAATAAACCGTCCATTTTTTGTTTAGAAAAACAGTGAAAAAACTTTTTTTTCACCTTTAATGTGACATGTAGCCCTCCAATTTAGCTGAAGAACATTTTATACTATGGGGAAAATAGTTTAAGTACTGAAATACTCTTTCTTAAAGACATTTTTTAATAGAAAAAAGCATGTTTTGTTGGTCTTGGTAACATTTGCAGACTCTACCTTAATCAACCTAATCAAAACAATATCTCTTATTCACAGATCCCTTAAGGTGATGCCACAGATTTTCTTTCAGTTTTACCTCTGGACTGCTAAAATATTATTTATTTGTTCTGTTTTGTTTTTTGCTCAGAAGTAATTTATTTGTTGATCTGGAGGTATAATTTATCACTGATTCTGAAAACTGCAGTTCATCTTTATCTGAATACCAGACTTCCGGTATTTTTGACTGTTCTTTTTATTGGTCTGTTAGAGGTTTTATTTTCAACCCTATATCTTAGTTCAGGCATAAAAAAGATTGATGAAGACTTTTATCAAAGACAGAACAAACAGTAATTAAATAATCCTGCAGCTCCTTTGCCGTTGCTGTGGGTCTCTTTTCAGCCTACCAGGCCAATTAATGTGTTGCCCTTTCGTCAATTTTGTACTGCCCTTGTTATCCTATAAACTGTTTTGTTTTTAAGACGTCTTGACTTCCAATATATACACACGGCAAAAACTCAGTCTGCTATTGCACTGCTCTTGAGTCATGGATGAGAAAGTGAAATAGACAAAATGTAAAACAGAGCGTGGCCTTCTTTGTCTACAGCTGCAAGCAGAAGGTTTGGCAACAGCATTACATATGAGCCTTGTTGTTTGTGTGGACAGCTAAATTTATATCCAGCAGTTCCTCTCTAATTTAAATTTCTTTTTTAAATAAAAGTAAACTTATTTCCTCCGAGAGTGCAAACATGGTGGTGTAGTTAAAAAGATATCAGCTGTGCTCTGATGTGCCCACGAGAGGCCACAGTGTTACAGTAAGATGAAACTTTAATCCTCAAGTCCCTCTTGTAATTGAGATTGTAGGATGTTGTACTGTTGAGAAAAAACAGATGCCCTTTTCCACTCCTACACGCACAAACACAAGAACACTATAAATAAGTGTGCACATGGGTTTATACGTTGTTGAACACAAGTTTGGATCTCCAGTCCAAAATGCCCACAATATGTCTGAGATGTTTGTGTATTGCTTTCTGCCTTCATCTTCACAAATGCATTCATGTGTGGGAGTGTGCGGGTGTGTGTGCGGGTGTGTGTGTGTATATGAAGTGAAGCTGACACTTCGTTGTACAGAAGCCCAGTGCTGACCATACATAGTCTGTTTCATCTAGAACAAAAGCTGTGTTGGAGGACACAAAAGGCCAGGTTCAAAAGCATTGCAAGCATCAGGAGCCCAGGCCTAGATACATGAAACAATCAGTGTAAACTTGTCTGCAGATAAGAGGGCTGGTATTCACCTACAACAATGCTGGTATTCACCTGCTCAACTGTAGGAAGAACGCTGTCCACATAAGACGAGATTAAAGCTCTGGGTAGATCAAACCGTGATCATGATTAGTGCAAAAGAATGTTTTTTGGTGTTCCTATCATTGATTAATATGTTGCTCCCAAGACAAGTGATGATTTATGCATGCTGTGGTCGACTTGAACCACAGCACAGTACTCTGTTGATAGCACGACTGTGCAGGAAGAAGGAGGGTTGGATTCTATGCACATGTACAAATGAATCTAATGTGACAATTGTGACGTACGCTCGAGAATGACAAGCACACAAAGCCATATTCACTTATTACTATGATAGTACAGATACAGACAAGACTCATCGATGTTTTTTTTTTTTTCTGAAAACCAAACATTGCAAAAATATTCATGCTTTCTGTTATGACACAACATTATGCTCAAAGATATTTTATTTTATTTATGTGGTTGCCCAATACAAAACAACATGAAGTGGAGGGAAAATGACATGTGGTTTTCTAATTTTCAAATTTTTAGGTGCAGGTGTTCCACGACTCTGATCAGATTGGAGAGCGAATAAGTGATCTATGAACAGTGGTATTGAGTCTTGTCACAAACTATCAATTGCATTTACTCTCAATAGGATTTAGTTGTGGACTTTGACTAGGTCATTCAAACTTATGACTATGCTTTGATCCAAGTCTTCCATTCTTTCATAATAACTTTGGGTTTATGTCCTGAAAGGTGAATCTCCCAAATCTTTCTGGCCTTGACCCATGACCTTTTAGAGGTCATGGGTATTTTGTGCCATATAGTGCAATTTTTTTCTGTATTTGCTCCCACTGTCTCAAGACAATCTTGTAGAAAAAGGTCTACAGATATTTTCTTTGATTTTATTATTGGTGTTTACACTCTGGTATGCACTGTCAACAACGGGATCTTATAGTCAGATGTGTGCGTTACCACAGGTGAACATCATTTTCGCTGTAAAGCATCTTAAAGATAATCAGTTTTGAGCTTCAAGACAAAGGTTGTAAATACTAACATAAGTAGTATCTTAGTATTCACTAAATTAATACAATTTGAAATAAGGCAGTAACATAAAATGTGGAAAATGTGAAGAACTGAATAATTTCTGGATGCACACTTCTGATGGTTTGTATCTCATGATATCTTTCACACAAAGTGTCACACAGATACCAAACACGTTTGCAATATTTGCACAATATGCAGGGAAGTACAATGTTTTACCTTGTGTTGCACGAGTAACCAAATAGTTTTACTCAGCTGGTCAATTTGGAGATACAATTGGTTTTCTTACCTAAAAAATAAATATTTGTTGGTTTAATATAAGTTGGTTTGGATGCCATTCTCAGATCCAAGGTTTGACATCAGGCATTGAGGAAACACAGCATTAGTAGACATCAGCAATTGTTCTTGGCTTACTTATATCTGCTACATCACAGTCAGTACAATGTTTTTTTTGACATTGTAAATAACTTGTACTGCACTTTCTTGAACATAAAAGGCAGTGTATGTAAGTGTTGGTTTACCTCTATGTAAATTCCAAAGAAAACCAGTCCTATAACATACAACCATGCTCCACAATTTTACACAAGTAATCCAAATAAGACAGTAACATAACATAACATAAAAAGTTTGATTTTGATATCTGACCAGAGAAGTTGTTACATGGTTTTTATCATTTTCTTTTTCACAAGTCTTTCATAAATGATAGATTTGTAAATTACAAAAGTAGTTGTTATTGGTACCTCAGATGTGGATCTTTGCAACTTCTTTAAATATACCATGGCTACTTCTGTGATTATTGGTCTGTGAAATTGGAAATACAATTTTAGTGGAGAGTTACTTTGAAGGTTCTACACTTTTTAGGCAGATTTAACAGTGTTCAAAGCTAAAGATATTGTTTTATAACTTAAACCTGCCTTAAACACCTTCACAAATCCACCCTTGATGTGTCTGGTGTGTTTCTTGGTGTTTATTATTCTCTAACAAGCTACTAAGGCCTTTACAGAAAAGTGGTGCAATTAAATTAACACAGATGTTCTCTCTTAATCAATCAAGTAACTTTATTAGAAAATCTTTTGAGCTGGATTTTACTTAGGGGTCTTAAAGTAAAGAGGGTTGACTACATACATGTACCAAACTTTGAGAAATTAACAAACTTATGCAGTTCTTTGGGTTGTCCTATTACAATAACATAATCAGATATGTGTGACAATGTCGCAAAATTAAAGATGTGTGCATGCTTTTGAAAGTCATATGGTGTTAGTTTGCTTTAGTGTCAACACATTAAAAAAATTTGAATGTGCAACTGACTTATCCAGGGAGTTAGCAAAGTTAGATAAACTCCAATTGCAATTATGTTCAAACAATCCAGTACATTAAGTTGTTATATTAGATTTAAAGATGGCTTTGTTGGGGCACTCTGTCTACTTTGTTTATTTCCACTGTCTGAAGTCAAACAGAAATGTTTATATTTTAAACATTTTGTTTATGTAGAGAGAAGGAAAACACTCTGGTTTCTCTTATATTAAGGTTGATTTTGCACATGGTTGGCTTAAAGTTTTCATCTAGAATAAACTTACAAGTATCTGTGTTTAGGCTGAGGGAGAAGTGGCATTGTGCTGGTTTAATTTGTTTAAAGAGACATAGCCCAAAGAGCTCAATCAGTTTGACAAAGTCAAACAAGCGCTTGAGAATAAGCCTGAGGTGTGACCTTGGCTTTATCAAACTTTTTGTGGTTTGGCGCACAATCACTTTTCTGAATTTACATGACCAAATAGGACTAATTGGATACATCTACTTTTGAGAAGGAGAACATGAAGGCACTTTAAATTGTATATTAATCAAAAAAACTTAAAGTCAGCTGACAAGAAGCTTGACAATCTGGCAGGAATCTGGAAGACATGCCTGTTAGTTACAGAGATGTAAGAACAAAGAATGGCTGAACCGATAGTTAACCCTAAAGAGAGGAAGCAAGTAGTGGAAGACGGAGCCCAAAATGGAGAGATATCAACACAGACTGTGAAAGAGTGTAAAAATGACAGTAGGAACAGTTGGATTTGAAGGTTTTATAAATAATCACAAAAAACACTAGAGTTCATTTGGACACATAATACCTCAAAATGCTGTCGCACTGTTTCCTATCTTGCCAAGTCCGTTTGGTATATTAAAAAATAAAAATAAAAAAAGAATGTTATGCAGGTCTAAATGTAAGGGGGAAAGGGTATTTTGGTGAAGATCAAGTCTTTTATAATTGAATTGGAGTAATTAAGCTAAAATAATCTGAAGTTTTCAAGCAACCAACTGCCCACAACTAAGTAATGTTATTAATTAATGTTATTATGCCCAATTAGTTTACCAGTTTTTGTGGTGCACATTGGCAGCGTAAGTTGCATTTGAGGTCATCACCCATGTATACAGAGTTCTTCAATGTGAGTCTGTTGATAAAAATGTGCGTGATTAAGTTTAATTATCTATTTGTCCAAATTTCTAAGCTGGGAAACATAAAATGAATTTCTAAGCTGGAAAACCTTCAAAACTTTGTGATAGTTGCAATAGAGGAATAAAAGCAAATTGAACTGTTTGCACTTCAGCAAACCTTTCATACAAACAGTGCTAGGCTATAAAATCTGCTTTAATAATCATTTTACTTTAGTTTCTGAATGCAAATGAATGTTTGTTTTTTTCTTAGCTTCTGGGTTGCTGCTTAGCAGAATGTTAGCAAATCGCACTGGCTTTTAAACTTAACTTGAGTTCAGATATGTTAGGTTTTATTTAATTTCGAGCTCTACGTTCTGAATTCAGGTATGAATACAAATAGCACTAGATACTTAGTCTACTGCTTCAATTGTACTTAATATTTTTCCTCTGCATTTCTGTTTTGAGCCGTTTCAAAAAATATGAGGTAATGTGCTTAATATACTAATATTTTAGGCTGATGGCATTTTTTTCCTGTAAAACATTACTATTAATTTGTGGTTACATTACAAATGTTTGGCATCTACCAAATATTTATTTGTATACTGCTAAAGAAATCCTAAGTACCACCAGTACTACTTGCACCATTTTCTGAGAACCAGTGCATTACATTAAACACCTCCACATTCACAATAATCTGAACAGATAATCATCCCAAAATGTTATTAACTTTTGACAAACACATCGACCCACACAAAGTGTTACACAAGTATTTACGTCTTCTTTAGGACACAATATACACGTTATAGAAGTCACTCCATAGACATTCATTTCTCAACTAATTCATCCAGAGAAAACTAATTACAGCTAAACTTGTGGTATGTGTGAGTGCAGCCCTCATAGCCTGTTGCCAAGCTTGTTGTTGATATTATTGTTGTTGACTGAGGTCGTGTGCTACACTGAAAGTTGTGGGTTAAGACCGAAAGCCTATAATCAGGAAGTTCTCTGAATGGTACTGCTGTACCACCAGACTGATAGGCTGCCATCGCTTCTCTCTGTGGATGGGGACACAGTAACCAGGCGAACAAGAAGAAAACTGACAAGACTGTGATATGAGCAACAAATGATACTTCTTCTAGCTTACACTACACTTTGATATGCTCCCTCAAGTGGTTAGAGCGATTTTGATTTTACCCAGCTGTATTATACTTACCTCTTTTTCTACTTTAAAATCCAAGTCTTATTTCACATTGTTCTCCACCTAAGTTATGTATGACAAATGCCTGGGGCCAAATCACCATCAAAGCAGTGCATTGCAGGAACACAGGGCTTCCAAGCTCCTTAGTGATGACAGATGTCACTTTTGAAGTGAGCAAGGGGATGAAAGTGGCGGAGATGTGACGGGCAGCATGAGGATAGCTTCACCGCCACGACCTGTCATCATCAGTGCAGCTGAGGTGTAATGGGGGAAGACTGGATGGGGTCTGGAGACTTCGATGGCCATCTTGGGTGTCTGCCTTTGCGGCCAAAAAGGAGCTGGCCTTTCATGTCATACCCACCTACTCTGGAAGACGCCAGCACCCAACGTGGCAGCCCGTCAGGCAGCCAGTAACATTGCTAGTCGCCAGCCAACCAGCCAGCAAGCCGTCATTCCTATGCAACCCATTTGGGATGGAGCTGTCTCCCTCCGTTACACTGGCTGTTCTGCCAGTGCATTCATCAGGGTATAGAGAGAATAGCTAATCTAAAGGAACCAGCAGCCCAGAATCAAAGGGCCACTGGCTTCTCTTCCTTGTGTGTAGTGGTGCTCACCTGGGTACTATCCCTGGTGTGACAGAGCAAGCAGCAAGAGGACTTGGTAAACAAGGCAGTGCAATGCAACTTTCAAACAGAAAGGTAGATAGTGCGGGGGAAACCAAAACAAACTCTTAACTCAGGAGATTCTCAGAACGTTTTCCTTCTGCCTTCCTCACTGTTCCCTGTCTCTTTATTGTGGCTTGATATGTCACCAGTGTCTATGTCTCCTACTTACTCAGGACTTCAAGTGGCTGTCTCTATTTTGCTGGGTCATAAATTATTCAGTGGCATGTGTCTTCTTAGTATCTGTGCTTTCCATTGGGTTGCTATCTTATCCCTTCTTCTGAAAGAGGGGCTGGTGCTTTGAGACAGAGTTTGCAAAAGGTAACACAGGAACTTCAGCATCGACAACCACTTTCTTAGCAGGAGCTCTTGTCAAGTACATATATTTGTTCCAGCACAAGAAAAAATATGAAAAGAAAAACAAGAAAAAAGTTGTATCTGAATACAACATGGAAACCAACAAGCTCCACTACTGCTACTACAACAACTTGGACTTGTATTTGTGCTAAAAATAATGACAGTATTCCACATAGACAGTGTGTGTTTTGTTTCCCTAGCACATGCATGCATGAAGAGGTGTGTGTTGGGAGCCCAAGAAGCCCACTGTATGTAAATAGCCATATGAGACTGCATAGCATTACTGTCCAGACATTGAAGAGGTGACCTGAACCCAATTAATCACACAATCCCAGGGAGAACTGTCACAACCCATCTCCATCAGCAGTACCATCCTGTTCTGTCTCTCTCTTGTCATCCTCTGTTCCTCCATTTCTTTTCCTTTCCCTTCTCTTACACACACACACACCAACACACACAACACTGATGCTGCATGCGTATCGTACCAGGCCTCAACAGCCCCCGCCAAAATCCTCATCCCCCAACTTCATTGCTTTTTTTTTCCACATACAGATTCGAAAGATGACAGGTCAGCTGGCATGGGCCGTTCTGTCCCCACCTGTCCCTAGTTTCTTACCCCAGAAGGCAAAGTGCCAGAAGAGCACAGAAGAGAGGAGGCACTTCTTTCTTTGCAGCTGCCAAAACAAGATGCAGCCTTAGGCTTCCCATCCCCCAAAGATATGCAGTGTTTGCATTGTACCGCCATAAGCATTTTAAGTTTCTCCACTTGGGTTGAGATGATAATGATTTGACATTTGTGTATGAAAGGAAGTCTGACATATTAAAATGTGACAAGAATATGTTGGTCATTTTAACCCATCACTATTTTTCTGTATTTGTAGATTGTGTCATTTTGTATCAGATATTTATGGGTATGGAAAAGAGCAGTTGGATATGAGATGCTTCATAATGACCATGTATCAGTTCATTCCTGGCATTGTAATGATTTTCAATCATTACAATGCAATGATTGAAAATCATTGCATTGAAAATCATTGTAATGATTCATCTGAGGATGTGTAATCATTTGTGATTAATTACACTGTAGTATGAGATTTCCATGTCATGTATCATCACAGGATAGTAAGCCCTTGATTATTCATATGTCTAATTTAAAAATGTAAAGTTATTTCTTTAAACAATAGATGAGTTTCTCAAACATAAAAGAGAGAGACATATCTCTCAGAATATCATGAAACAATGGTGATGACAGAAAAACATGCATGGTAGAAAACGGGGGTATGAATTGACCTGGCACTGCAAAAAAAATTTTTTTTAGTGTAGTATTTTCTAAACTTAAGGTGTGCTTCCCTTTGTAAATTTAATGAATTACAAAAGTGTTGGTGTGTCATAAATTCTCACATACTACTTTTCTGCATTATGCAGCAAAAAGATTTTGAGAAGAATAAGATTTTATCCACAAATTGAATAACTGCAACAAAGTGTAAATAATCTCCCCAAAAACAAAGCTTTCAATTTAGACATAATATAACTTAAATCTAACCTGCAAGCCAAGGGCTTATTGAGTCGTCTGTTAAATCTGTCTGTAACAATAGAAAGAATCCTCTCCCATTTTTTTCAGACTTTGACACAAGTGTAGATCAAAACGCGTGGCATGTCTATAACAGAGGCTCAGTGGAAGCAGGAATCATTTCGCAACTTTGTCTTGATTCATCCTGATAACGTTTTTGAGTATTCCTTTTGAAAAACAGAAGCAACATCTTGTGAAATCACAGAGTAAGGCAGGAAACCATATATCACACATCATTAATCTTACATTGTTTCAGCCATCTGTTGGTGGAATTTTTTAAGCTATTCCCTCTTATAGTGTTACATGGCTGTGAAATATAATCAGAAATCTACAAAGCCAACTGGTCAGGCCAGATTACTGGTTTTACTGCAGTAACATTTTGACAGTTTTAAAAAGTTTTGATGTTAAGAAAAAAAATACTTTTTTGCTGCTGTTCTTCGCAAAGTTTAAATAAAATGCTATATGAGGCAGAGTAAGATATGTGATATACTGAAATGCACTTCACTGAGATTCAAAGAGGTTTTATGATTAGCTCAGGGTCTCTCTCTTCATAGCACTCCTCCTAAACTATTCCTCGCTGTTTGAGCTTCCTCTGCTCTGAGAATACTTTCTAAATAATGGTTACATTTTTGGAAGATGTTTAATTGTGTTTGCTGTAAAAATCTGAGAGCAACCACAAGGGTTGGGAGATAAGGGGCCAACGGGGCATTTCATGGCCCCCAGAGGTACCAACAGAGGAGAGAAGGACCATAACATCAGTTTCAACCTTTGCAGAGAGAGGAGGAGAAGCATGGGGCAGCATTCCCAAAGCACTGTGAATTGCCCTCCTCCAAAATTGTCTTGAAAGCTTCTTTCACCCATTCTTCGTCTTGTTGCATTAGAGGAAAAAAATTTAACTGAAAAAAGCAGAACAATGGAATACACATTCATGAAGGTAATGAGGCCCCCAGTGACTTTGCGCATCTTAAATCCAGCTAATAATCAGGTGAGCTCTTAGAATCCACAAAGGACAGCAACCATTGACGGTATACGCAACAATCAGATGGAGTAATCCCTGCCAGTGGCAACGGTACTATGAAGACATTAACTGTTTTCAATAAAGACACTTCTTCATTAAACATGCATTTAACATAATTTTACTTTTTTTATTATTACACATTTGAGGTAATTCAACTCCTAATGTACACTACACAATCAAAACAATGTAAAACTGAGGATGGCTTTGCAAAATAAGATACTGTACACAGGAACCTTGAGCTTTAGTCAATCATCGCTTTGGTTGTGTACTGCTAATGTGAGCAAAACGCCTGCAAGAATACTAAAAAAAAAAAAATACAATGAACGATTCAAAGAAAGTAAAATGTACATGTGCAAAATCTCTTACTGAAACAAAGACAAAGAGCATTCTCGTTGAAATATGTTGTCTGTAACAAGACAATGATCATGTGGAGTTTCCTGAAATGTATTTTTCATCAGATCAACAGTTTTATTTAAAGCTTTAATCAGTTCACGTCAGCCTACTATGGTTCTTTTGAACTTGTTAAAAAGAAGGGGGTGAAATTTAGATTTTAAGTCCCAAAAAATTCTGAATGATTAAAGAGCATTTAAGTAAAATGAATATCATCTACCTCAAGTATGTAATATATACAGATAGCCTCTTTGTCCAATCATGACATGACGAGAGTAGAACTGAATAAGTACTATTGAAGATATTTACATTGCTAATGAAAACATCAGCATATTCAGACCACAACTTTTTTTTTTTACGCTATAACTCTCTTAATGTGATGTAAGGCAACATGATTCATTTTTTTCTGCTTAAATTACAATCAAAATTATTTTTTCAGGATGCATCAAATGCATGCTTGAGTTGGTAATTAAATTGTTTTTCTAATCTCTTGTCCGATTAATGAATTCATGTTTTGTTTTACCTTGTGTGATCAATGAACATGGCTGCTAAATCATCTGGTGATTTGTAAAATGACTAAAGCAACATATGAACTGAACTGAATAAATATGAATATTTATTAATAATAATGTGTCACGAAATGTGTTTATTACAGTGCACTACTAAAACCATGAATCCCATGATAGACACATTTTATCCACTTTTAGCATACAGGCTCATTTTGTGTATTGAACCCTGCATGGTCTACCAGTTTTGACATATACTGTAGACCCTGCCTTGGTAATTATGAGCTACAAAGCTTACTGACCTTGTCAGGATCTCTCTACCCTTCTTCAGGTTCCTAACTACATGAGAGGAAGGTGTACATTCTGCTGTCTGGTTACCTCTAGTGCACACACACACACACACACACACACACACACACACACACACACACACATTTGCATGGCTATCTTTGTGGGGGACTTTCCATTGACTTCCGTTCATTTCTACAGCCTAAACCTTACCCTTGTCCCAACACTAACCAAAACTCAATGCACACCTTAGTCCTAAATCTAACCTCTGACCCCAAAACAGCGTTTCCCCTTGTGGGGACCAGGCTTCAGTCCCCACAAGGAGCAGTGGATCCCCACAACGTACTATGTGTCAGGAAAATGGTCCCCACAAGGCATTGCAAACAAACACACACACACACACCTGGACCACTGTTGTTTACTTGCCAGGTTAAAGGGCTGAAGTCAGTGACAGAAAGAGATTTAATAAGGAAGCAAGGTAGGTGGAAGAAGATGAATATGCAGCAAGAATGGAATAGAAAAGAGGGGCAGTGTGGAAGGAGGGTGAAAAGAGAATGACAGTATAAAGAAGAGAGAGAGGGTTAGTGGGGGGGGTCACAAAGTATGAGGGGGTTAAATGCCACAAATGCCATGTCTCAAGGCCTCATAAAGACAAGCTCTGCGTTGCACTCAAGGTCAGGGCATGCATACGCGCACCTGTCTGATGGGAGAAGTGGGTTTGTGGATGGGTAGGGGAGTATGCAAGTGCAGTACAATTCACATTCTAGCCTCTCAGTGTTAGCCTGGCTATTGGCTTCCTGCGCTACTTTACTTGATTCAATTCTTGCTTACAGCACAGTCTGAGCTTTCTCCCTTTGACTTTGATTTGCTCCAGTAGAATTTCTATCAGGCCAAACAGCGAACAGAAGGAGAATTTGTGAACAATGACATCTATTTCCTGTGATGCTTTAAAATTGTAGTCTGCTTGTAGTTTTAGGAATGGCAGTGTAGGAAATTGAAGCTGTTTAGTCCTAGTTGGTCATGCTTACAAATATTAAATTAACATTAACAGCTGTCTTGTTCAGCTAGGCTCTTCTCTCTTAGCAGTGGGGGATGGGTCCATGGACCAATTGGTACCGGCCGCGCAAGAAATAATTAAATATTTCCGTTTTATGTGTTATTTGAGTCAGGAGGATCTTTTATTTTGAAAATCTTTTATCCGGATTCTCTCGGTTATGTCTTGCATGCCAACATTGAGCCCACAAGCAGCAAAATGAGTAAGAAACAGATCAGATGTCTTTGGAAAGTTTCTTTGAGATGGGGAAAAGGCCCAGAGAAGAGACAGGAGAATGGATTTATCCCGGTAGGTGATTCCCACATTCCAAGCTCGCTCTGCATAATATGCAGCGACCGGCTCGCTAATGAGGAAATGAAGCCTTCAAACTGCTTCGCCACGTAGAGACCAAGCACCCTGTGCATAAGCAACACTTCGAGTGTCATTGTCTCTCATCACTCCCAGATGGGACCGTCTCGTTGCAGAGAAACGAGCTCATGGCTCCTATTAGTTGTTATCGTGAGTTAAAATTTTCATGAAAGTAAAATGTTCGTTTTTGTGGGGCATCTGGATCGTATTTTGAAGGGATATGCAAACGTTACCATAGCGACCAGAGTCAGAGAGCGTTAGGGCAGTGGTTGAGACGAGATTAGAGGAGTGGAGCTTGTCAGTCTTAAGTCTGGTTCACAGCAGCATGATTTAAGAATTATCGGCCGATTTTCCAAACCTTTGTGACCACACACGAGGTGATGTACAAGAGGTTCGATCGGTTCTTGTGTCCAGCCACACGGCAGGAGCAACACACCATACACGAACCAATTCCAGTCACGAACATCCCAATTCCAGAAGAAAATTCCGTAAAACCCCCAACATACCATACGTGAATTTAGAATAATCAAACACAGATTACAATGTAGAAGCAGTAGTGATAGTTTGTGGACTCATTTTATATTTTGTTACGATAACAAAAAGAAAAGGCGTTTGATAAAAGACGTCAGGAGCAGCCGCTCTATTTGCTGCACTATGATTTGGAGGTGAGTTATGTTTTTTCGTAGTTAACATTTTTAACTGAATAAACATAACCACATATAGTAAACATATACAATAATGACCTTCATGTATAGTAATAAACATTTCCACATATCACCTCCAATGTCCACCGGATTCTCGGTTGCGCCATGTCAACTGTTTGGGATTCCCCTCCGTTCTTACATCACCGAGCTTTCTGATTGGCTACCTGGCCAAGACAATGTTCAATATGTCCGATTTTAGATCGGGCACCTTCGACACAGCTCCAAGTAACACGCAGGACGTTGTAAGATTGTGGTAAAGGGAAAACTGGGAAAAAAAAAAGAAAAAGGCTTTAGCGGGAACACCAACATGCAGAAGCCTTATCTGATGGTCCCTCCCCCAGATCTCACCCCCCGGGCCACAGCAAAATTGCTAAGTCTTGACTGCTCCGTGGTAATAAAAAGGTTGGGGACCACTGGTTTACAGCACAGGCATAGGCATAGCATCAAACTGACGCATTACATACGTCATGGGCAAACACCAGTGATACATCTGTATGGCTGTATCCTTAAGGTAAGATACTAAAGAGCATGCATCTGGGCTGGTTAACTTCTTCTCAATAGATTCCAGGACATGAGTGTAACTTTTTTCTCGAGAGCTGGTAGAAGTGCTGGCTGAGCACACTGAATGTGTGTGCATGTTGATGATGGCATGGCCATGGTTGTAGTTGTGAGGAATTTTTGTGGTTTGTCCATTTTGATGTTATCAAAATTGTCACACACATATCTGTCTAGGCTGTCCTAGGCATCCTCGTCAAATTTATTTTATTGGGTAACATAAGACATGGGTTAGTAGTTTAAAGACTTTAGTCTTGCTTGAAGTTATTGGTTTGTTTTATTTGAGTTGGTCCATATTTGTTTGGTTTTCCATTGTCCTGCCATATTGCTTATTCACAGCTTGCACAGGATCTCCACAGATAATCCTGTCTCAGTGTTCAGCTATTAACATGGGATAATTCTGTTTAAATCTGAAATTTGAAATAGTAATTTAATGATCCATATATTACAAACAGGTTTGTTCTGACTTTTGTAATTAGTCATGGTCATCATTATCCCATATAACTGCAGCTAACATTAAACATTAAAAGTAAACTGTGGAAGATATATGGATGACGTATACTCAGTGTTATAATCCCCATTTTGACGATAGAAATTGCTGAACTACAAAACTATGAAATTATATTCTTATTATTGTTTGAGCTGAAAACAACCATCATCTTGTCACTATTTATGCACACAAGCCAAGCCCAGTATCCAGTGTTCTCCAAACTCTGGGGTGTGCTAATGAGCTTATGGCTAGTGCTCTCCAGCCATATGACTGACAAGACCAACCCAAGAGCTCAGTTTGCCTTTCTGTGGTTTTTCTTATACTGTCAAAATTGCCTTTTTTTTGAAAGACATCCACAAAAAGCCATTAAAAATGTAACCTAAAACCTCAAATGGCTATGTCAATGCAGACTACGTCTAGGCTGGCACAGTGGCGTATACTTTCCTTTACCTCAAGACCACTGAAGCTGACCTCAACATGCAGAGAGACAGTTTAAAGGATGTGTTTGCTGGTGTGCCCTAGCAAGATGTGTCTTCTTGATCGATAACCATAGGGGAAATGTAGCATTGTCAAACTGTGGTGGCTAGTTATGTGGCGACACCTCCCTAATAAGACACCACCACAGTCACATCTTTCTATGAGTCACTGCAGGAACATAACTATAGATAGGAAAAAAAAGTGGTCATGTAAAGACTTATAGAGTATCCATTTCTATCGACTAAGTATGGTTTAAAAAATGCTTGAATACATTTAACAAAGGAAGCGATCACTGATCGCTCGCTTCATGTTTAACAAATTAGAACATGTGTTCTGAAGAGTCTTGTTTGTTTGATTAAAAGTAAGTTTTGAAAGTAGGAACATTTAGGCAGGTAATACTCATACATTGTCATGTTCTAATTTTTACATGTTTTTATTAGCCGTAAGCATAAAGTCTTCAGTCTTAAGAAAAATAAAAAGTTGGAAAGTTTTTTTAATTAGTCCATTTAATGTATTTTACTTCAGTGAATTGAGCCTCCTGAAATATGCTTTTCAAAAATATTAAGACTTATTGAATCAGTCTATAAACAAAACAAAACCTATTAATTAGCACTACATTGTTTAATCATTCTGATTTAAACTACAAGTACAATTTATTTGTCAAAAACAAAATCATACAATCTAAGTAAATGTATGACAATCACTTTTGGTGAGAACAACAGTTTGAGCAATTTGAAACCACACACTCAAAAGTCACCATACAAAGCACAAGAGAAAACAAATGAAAACCGACCTTTTCAAATTATTAAGCTGAAACATTATCATGTTCCTTTTTCTCGTCTCCTCTGAGAAACGGGTTTGCCAGTTCTGAGCTGACAGGGCAAAGCTCATCTATGATTTCATTTCAGAGCCGCTGGGCTGTGGGGCCAAGCTGGCCGGTGCCCATCTGAAGTAAGCCAAGTGTCTGCTCTACTCAGTCTCAATGCACTGTGGTGATTACTGCAATGGTGCGGCGGCGGTCATGGTGGTGTGGTTATAAATATAAGCTCTGGTCTGACCCTCTTGTTCATAACTACAGGTTCGAAGCTGCATTAGGAGCCATGCACAAAAGCATGTGTGCTTCTGTGGGCAACTGAGGTCTACAGCTACTACACCATCCTAGGCTTGTTCAGCCAGCTGGTGCTTCACCAGCTCAGGACAGCTGGGCAATGAATAAAGAGACTAAAGAACAAAAAAAAAGAGAAGAGGCTTGGTTGGCACCGAGAGAGATGGTGTCAGGGATATGAACGCATGGGTGTAAGAGGCCAGCGGGCACTCCTTCAAATTAAGATTGTGCTTTGCTGGGTAAAATAAAAAAAAAACTTTTTTCATATCCATTTTTTCATCATTTGGAGAATACTTAAACCTCAAAAGAGAGGGTTTCTAGAAAAAAGAGGTATCATTCTACAAATTGGAGGTCAACTTCTTTGTAGATACAACTTATAAAGACAATGGGCAGTACAACTACGATGGTAGTGCCCTCTTGTGCTCTCTTTTATTCAATTTATATAACTGGCTTTCAGATTAACAGACCGATACAAAGTGAACAACTTCAGGAGTCACTTTTAAATTAAATATCTGTTTTTACAAGACTAATATATTGAGTTTGAAAAATGTAAAATAGGTTCAATTTTCTATTATTTACAATTTTCATCTAAAGGTTTCATGACAATTTTTAATTACTTGATCTTGAAGCAAATGCAGCATTTAATTCAGACAGGGTCGTTACATTTCACCAAGGCATGTCAGGAGAGTACACTGGCGTAGAGCACAGGGGAGAAAGGCATGGTTGAGCTGGCGACACTGCTTTCCCAGTTAAGCTGATAATTGCCCTTATTGATGTATAAAAGATATCCCACAGTGCCTTGTGAAATACCATTAGCAAGCACTGGGTAAATTGTTCATGAGGTGCTTCCAAAGGAGGAAAAAGGGCAAAAAAGGAGGCTTAAGCAGACTTTCCCTGGAGTGTCATAATAACACAATCAATCTGTGGAATGTATTGAGGGTGGATGTTTTCAGCTAATATATATATAAGCTAATATATATTATTTGAGATAAGGTAACTGTTTTACAGAAGGTAAGAAATTTGACATTCACAATTCAGTGAAGGAGATGATTGCTATTGATCCTCCTAACGTGACTAAAATTCTTAGGGAGTAAATGGTTATACACAAGATTTCTACAATTCACAAGAATTCAACTAATTAAGAAACTTTACCAGAATTTTCTCTTTGCGAGACAATCAATGATGTTTCTAATAGGGCTGTATTTAACAAAAATGGGCATAAAGGTGGAAAAATGAACTCAGTTATTTATGAAACTGTGTGTAATAGCCAAGCCTAGCCTTCAAACTCCTGCGGGAAAGAAATTCAAAGACTTTCAGTCACTAAAACAAACTAAAAACAAAATACTTGCATTTGTGTTTTTAATAAGCAATAGCAGAAAGACATTCAAACCCAAGTCAATCTTGCAACCTTTAGGACTTAAAGTAAGAAAGAAATCCTGAACCCAAAACCTATTTCTTGTGGAGAAAGGAATGAAAATATTTTTGTGCATTTATAGAAATTGTCCTTCAGAAGTGCAAACAATTGCTTTCATCCGCACAACAACCAAACTTCGAGTAGCTATGACCTCAATGAGGTTCCAATGTATTTGAACAAAAATATATATATATATATATATATATAAGGCACATTGATATATATATCAAAGTGCAGCCTTACAGTTAAAATAAAAATCAGCAAGACTCATCACAACCTTCAGAGACATGTTAATTAATATACAAGAAATTAAGAATTGGTCGCTGTAATATGTGGAATCTTCAACCTGTATCTACTTGCAGGCTTTTTAGCCTTTTTTCCTCTCAGTTTCTCTGCACACCATTACACTTTTGTGGTTCATCCAAAGACATAACCTTCTCTCCAGATCTGTTCAGCTCTAATGATAAAATATAATTTTGGTCAAAGGTCTGAGGAGAACTGAGAGATTTTGTCAGATGTGCCCACTTCTCTTCAAAAACAAAACAAACAAAAAATGGTCCATCATGGTCAACAAAAATTATTTATGACAACCTTGTGCTGGTTCATAGCTGTGTGTCAGCCCAACGGGCAAATGTTCTGGTATGGCAATGCCTGGCCATACCAGATGGCCAGGCATTGCCACCCTGAAAATTTCCAATGTGATGAACACCATCCTCTATATTGCATTTGATTTGATTGCAAAACCAAACACATTCAATGCTTGTTAGTTTATAAAAGCCGCTTTACTGTTAGTAATTAGTCAAGACAATGCAAGTTTCAATTTTGATTGTTGAGTCAAGTCTGCTTGCATAGCACATTTCAGCAACTAGGCTGTTCAAATTGCTTTACTCCATAAAAATATAATCGAGTAACTAATTGTGAAACAGCAATAAACATTAGATTTTGTGACATGCAATCATCAAAATTAACAAGCAAATATAAGCCCTAAACTTTTAGATGCATCTGTGATTCAACACACATGAGCCGAATAATGCAGTCTTCTTCAACTAATCACAGCAATCATTTAAGAAACTTCAAAAATAGCTCCAAACAGAAGGTTGCGGACAACATAAAAGGCAAACTTTGACAAAACTGTGATATTATGCAAATAAAACATACATTCTTTAAAAGGGTCAGATATTAATTAACAGAAAATTCCTCTCTGTCCAATACAGTACGACTTTAAAGGCTAAATTTCAACTTTCATCCATAGAATAGGGGAACTTGAAACAATCCCAGTTTACACCCCATGCCACAACTTATTTGAAATGTTGCTATTCTTGCCCACTAAATTTGCAACAAAAACTAATGAAAGACGATTAATTTCTCAAAAAAGGCACAAACAAAGCCAGAAATGTTGGTCCCCACAAAACAAAAGTGACCTACTTGACTTTTAAAGCACCAAATGAGGTGCTGCCTCTGTTTTACAGTCTCCAGACCTTTACCAATTCACCACATTTCAGAGTACCAAATTAAAACCAACTGTCCAGTGCAATATTCTGCAGAACTCCACAGTCCAAAATGATATCACATCCACAGAAAAGTTCCCTCAGCTGATCCAAGGCAGACCAACTTCCATTTGTTATGGCTTTGGAGAGCCAGGTTTTCATCTTTGTGGTTCCCAATTTTGGCACCATTCCACAGTGACATGCCTTGGGAAAAGAAATTAACTGAACTGTCACTCGTCGCCTGCTTAAAAAAAAAACTTTTCAATCCAGAAAACTGATGCTTCTTACGATATTGATTTCCTCTGACAAACCACAATTCGACAAACTTGTATACATGACCTGAAAGCTGTCATAGGATTGGAACACATTTCACACAAAACTTAAATAGTCCCGAATTTTGTGTATAAAACAACTGGACATCTGTGCACAACTTTGATCAATGAGAGCCAATTTGAGGGCTAAACTAAACAGATTCTCAGTGAACACCAAGAGATGAAGTGAAACTAATATGACATAAAAACCAAACCAACTCCATGCAAGAAAAATAGGTTTAAAGAATACAAAAAGGCAGACCACAATTCAGTGGCATGCTTTGTAATAGAAATTAATTTACTGAAAAACGATTGAAGCACCAAGATTATAAGCAGTTACACAGAAAACAATTTTATATATTTTTATGTTTTTAAACATAGTTCTACAAGTTATTGCACACTTTGTTTCATGCATTATATCAAATTTGCTCATTCAATAACTTTCTCTACTGACTATCTCTTCCATAAGACCTAAAAAAAAAAAAAGATGTTGAAGGAAGCCATTAGAAATATTCATGGGCTGAACTGAAAAGAAGACATTTTTAAAATATTAAACAGGGCATTGCACGCTGTTTCTAATGATATATGAAGTTTCTGTGTATGCGTTCAAATCTGAACCTCCTAATTATTCAGAAAGGGAAGTCACTGGAAATCTGACAGGGTTTATCAATGAGAAATGACATCTTGTTAAGTTAGGAATTCTCTTTGTGTTAGCAATGTTTCTCTAGTTAATCTGGCACCTTTCTTGATCTGCACAAGGTAATTGGAAGGCGCAGTGAAAAAACCCCAGCAGTATTGAGCCAGCAGAGAACAATGAGAGAAGTGGATATCACAACAGGCGAGGACTTTCTAATCAATTCTTCACTTACTGTTCAAAAGTGGGCTTGTACTTTTTTAATGAGGACGCAGAGGCTGAGTCTTTCCAGCTCCACTAACACAACACATAACAGCTCCAATTAAGTAAACTTTCACTTAGACATCACGTAGATTTATCTCTTTGTTGTTGCTTCTCAAGACATAAAAAACAAATGTCAACTAGAACACCTATATCCATCAAAGAGCTGGCTGAAAAAAGCAGCGATGCAAGAAACAGACAGGATTGCAGCATTGGGTAAATAGGTTTTGTTTCTTCTGTTTGCACGTCTAAATCAGTGTGTGCGTGTGTGGGTGTGTGTTTGTGCTCATCTACCCGGGAACAAATGTGTGTTTTTGGTCATCACAGTCCCAGTGCTCTGGCATTAAGCAGAAGGAGGGGTGAGAGGTCAGGCCAGGGGTGGCTATGACCTTTCCGTCTCCTCTGCACTGTGTCATCCTTTGGGCAAAGCAAACAAACATGTCTGGACCCTGGGCAAAGGGGGCTCAGCAGGGATGGCATTGCCAGGTCATGCTAAAGCCCGGGACAGGACACAATGGGATGGCACGACTCTGATAGATGCTGCTCATTATTTCCCCCCACAAACTGGGATAATTACAAACAGAGAGATGCCATGGCAACTCGGGTATGGGGTCACAGGCACAAGGTTTTCAGGCCAGCTAAACACAACCACATTTGTTAGCTCATTTTCACAGACCCACAACACTGATTGCTGAAGTACACATGCCAAGTTTCTATCACCTTACTATCTGATTTTTGTGTGATGAATCATAAACTTGTGCATTTGTAAAACAGTGCAACATATTGCTACTAAAAAAGACAGAGGAATTTTAGGCATTTTAAGAACTGCAAATTGTAAAACTGTTTAATGTTTGCAAGTCAGTAAGTACAGAACAAAATCCTCAAAGTGAAATATGAACTTTTCTTAAAACTTAAGTTGCCTTCACGGGTGAAAATCTCCCAAATCTCAAATGTAACTAAGTCAAGAACTAAATCAGATCACTTCTTTCCTCCAAATCTTTTGACCTGCATAGTTTGCTAGGTTGTTTTGTATAATTTAAAGAGACTGTAAGGGTATAAGGGGTGTGTGCGTGTGTGTCATGATGTCTCTCTGAACTACATATATTTACTACTGAAAGTGAATTCTTTATGAGAGTGCAGATATCAAAGACAGCGGGATCAAAGGGAGTTTAATAAGCTACCTACTGTTCTATGAAACCTGAACTTTCATGTCATACATTTGCCTTGGTTTCTTCATTTTGGGCTTTGGGCCAAGAAACTGACACTAAAGGCAAGCATATGTAGTCACATTGTCATTCTCGATTCCTTTAATTTGTTAGTTTGTAAACCTTGTAGCACAGAATGTCCCAGTGACTGGCAAGATATCCCCCCCCCCCCCCCCCCCCTCCCGGCCCCCAACTATGCCAGTTTTCTACATTACGTCAACTAGCTGTTCTTTTTTCTGTAATCGCTTGGAATGGCTGTTTTCTTTCCTTTTCTAAAAAGGTTAGGAGTTACTGCATAAAAGTACTCATGGCACAACTCAGAGGGCTTATTACCGTGGACAAACGGTAATGAGCAGTTTAATTTTAGTTTAGTTTAACTGAGAAAGTTCAAACTTTTTAAAGTTAATGTTCAATAAGTATGTTTTAACATTTTCACAAACTGGCTATTGTCGTTAAATATTGATTCAAATTTATAGATTTTATTTTATTTAAAGACAGAATTTATTTCAAACACTAAGAGGTTAGGCAGTACAATGCACACAGAAAAGCACCAATATGTTTCTGTTGTGTTGTACAAGATATTTGCATTGAGTGTATAAAATGATCAACTTTTTTTTTTTCCTGACTGGCTCAAATAAATTCAGACAAAACAGAAAGGTTTATCATAATTATTTACATTTGCAAATTGGCAGAATAAGGAGAGAAAAAATATGTAATTATTTTTTAAACTAAGATAAAAATCAATTCAGAAATCTTGTAGAATTATGTATTAAGGCTCACCTCAAACAAACTACTTCCTTCCGTGACATAATCCAAAAAAACTTGAAAGAAAGCCAGGAACATATCAGAATGAGAATTGTGTAATGCTGCAAATTCCCTCTGGGATAAGGACCTCGAATTTTGGAGAAACGTGCTCTGGTGAAACTAAAACTGAGGGTTTGGCTATAATAACCAACATTACATTGGGAGAAAAAGGGAACCTGGTATGCATTAGAACACTATGACAACTGTGAAATATGAGGGTGGCACCAAACTAAATGTAATCATGTGGAAAGAAAATTATGTGAAAATAATGAGGAAATATCTCAAAACATAATCCTGTGGAAATGGGTCTTTCAAATTGACAATGACCTCAAAAACGTAATGTCAAATTATTTACAAGTTGGCTTAAGGATGATGAAAGTAATGATTTTAAAGTGACCATTGTTCAAACATCAAGTTACACCATTGCATAAATCAAAGTCCATAAAGACATGACTGAGCAAGTTTGATGTGGAAAAATTTTTCTGGAAGGCACAGATTTCTGGCTTCAACCCATTTGGACACTAAAGTAACTAAAAAACAACATATGTAGAAGAAAGCATAAAATACTGAAGCCTTCAATGGAACACCTTTGGGAAAACTTACAGCGGAGAGTACAAAACTTGGCTTTCTTATACAACATCAGTCTCTGACCTAACAAAAGGTTCTCTGGATAAGTGATTTAAAAAAAAAAACCCATAATCACAGTCCCAAACCTAATAAACTGTCTTTTCAGCTACTTTGCTCACAGTCAGATTTTCCTGTCTTTTTGAGAGCATGAAATTCATGATGGCACATCCTCGGCACCAAGTCAAGCCTGTTCCCGTTGCATGTTGGACTCCGCTAGTGCTGCCCCTCATCACTGATCCTGTTTGTGGTGACAATGGACAGGATCTCAAGGTGTAATCATGGAAAGGAGGGTGACCTCCAGTGATCCCTTTATAAAAAAATACTCAGCATAGTAAGATCTTTGTATTTCTAGGGATACAGTTGGGTGACAAGAAAGAGGGAGGCATCTGTACCACCAACTAACACCAAATCAGTTCAACTAGCTGATATTTAAACTTATGAGCTACTAATTTAGAACATATATGTGTAATATTAGTCCACTAAAATATAAGCAAATTTGTTTCAAAATATCTTTATATTCTTTAGCTATTTTTTTGAGTTTACAAAAACTTTAACATAGTTTTATTAATTTAACGTAATGAAATGTGAATTAGCCCTGCGACAGACTGGCGACCTGTCCAGGGTGCACCCCACCTCTCGCCTGGAACGTAGCTGGAGATAGGCACCAGCACCTCTTCCGACCCCATTAGGGACAAAGGGTGAACAGAAAATGGATGGATGGATGGATGGAAATGTGAATTATGCTATGTACTTTGCTGTGATTTTATGTCAGATCATTCAATATCCTTTTCTGCATTCAGTTTCACCTGTTGTGTTCACAGGAAAAAGAAAAAATGACTAGTGTTAAAAGAGAAATATGTGCAAGACAGATAACCTACACCTCACTTCTTTCTATTGTCTTTACCTTTAATTTGAAAAGTTTACAAAACAAAAATAAAAATATCATTTGTAAAATGATATCACCTGTATTATTGAATTCTAATAGTTGGTAGGGATCCAAGGAAGAATAGCCTCTACTTTGGTAGAGACTAATGAAGATCTGTAAATAAACAAATACATATAGTACTTTCTATGGACTATTTTATCTAAATGCCTGCAGCACCGTAAATGACCTGATTTGAGATGCATTCACATAGTTGAACAATGGATGTCCATTATGTAGAAAATATGTTGAGCTACATTGCTAAGTTAAAAGCAACACAATTGTATTAAAGTTAAATTATCATGGCAGAGCTCTGCTCCTCTCATGTGTAACAATGGGATGTGCAAAGCATGGTGTGATGAAATTGTGATCACTACTCTGCTCTGTTTAATGAAAAGTTAAAGACGTTTTACTGGTCAACTACCTGGTAAAGACACAAAAGTCCTATTTATTAAGGGAGACTATAAAAACAAACACACCTCTATACACTTCACACAGACAGAAAAAAATGGCAAAATAAGAAACAAGTTAGGTTCCACATGGTGATTTAATTTTTTTTTTGAACAAAACTGAATTTTGTGGGTGATCAGACACAGCCTTCATTTATTAACTTGTGTTTACTGAGACAATGAAACAACATCATCAATCATTCTTAAAGACGAGTGCTCCGGTGGGGAGAATTAGAATGCATTACAGATGTCATGCATCATCAAGCTAAACATCTCATTTCCACCTCACTGTGTGCTATATCTGTTCTGTGTCTGGGGCTTGGATCTTTTCTCTGTCTGAGGAGCATTTGTGTTTGTCTTTGTCTGTTTACGGTTAAGTGCTCTCGTCGCCATTCTCCCTGGGGCAAGGTATCCATCACCGTCCAAGCTAGGCAAGCCAAAGGGCTTTGAGTCTCCTCCTCTGCTCCTCCCCGGGGTCCCTCTTTGTCAAGGGACACCACCTGCACCATATACTTGCAAGACACACTCGAGTACAAGTCAGCGTGAGGCTAACAGTACCCTAATGCCCTCATTAGGTGATTAGTCCCAAAAGCAAGACTAAACTAGCATTACCCTCCTCTAAATATTCACATTTACCCCTGGGGGTTATGTTGGATTTGGGGTTTGGGAGGTTACTGTATTAAAACTGCAGAAAATGACAGACTTAGACAAATTTCAAATCTAAACGTGGCTGCAGACACAATGTACACTTAACTCTAGTCTACACTGGGTTTATGTCTTTACAACCCTTAAGTCACATGAAAGAAAATGCATCAGTCATCAAAATCTATTAATCAGTGTAATGGTAAGGCCATAGTGCATGTATATAGTTAGGTTTTAAGTTAGGTTTTATTGCTTAAAACCTAACTATATACTTTAGAAAAACTAATAATGTTTACACATTTTAAAGAAATTATGGATTTGTTTTTTTATTGCATGGGAACTATTTGCTAATGAAATCAAGAATTAACTTCTCTCTTATTCTGTATTTAAATGATTAATTAGACACCCAAAACAAAAAAGTGAGCAAAATAAATATATCAACACTGCCTAAAAACGAATCATTAGCTGATAATTAGCTGATATCTAATTTATCAAAATATTACAATAACACTAATAAGATCATTTCTTACTTTGGTGCAAATTCAAACTGCTGTCTCAACTTTCTCGGAGAATCTGGATCTCAGCAGACGCAGTCCCCACTACTCAGACACCGCCAATGGGAAATAGCTGAATAAAGATCTGCTGAACAGGTCACCATCAGTATGGTCAATGTTATGCCACTGGAACTGACTTCAGAATATCAGAATATCCAAGTCTGTTCTGCATTTGAAATTATAATCAGAGACAGTAAAAAGTAATCTTATTGGGCGAGTTTTTTTTTTGTTTGTTTGTTTTTTTTCCACCACAGGTGCATGATGGCAAAAAAAAAACTAAACTAAACTTACTGGGACTTCAAGATTAGACTATTAAAAAACACAAAATAACATGTAAACATTAAGACCCAATATTAACCAGGCTGGTCACACAGTAAGAATTTAAATGGACCTTTTCTCAGTTCTTTGTGATCCTCAGTATAATGAGCAGATTCTGAATCAACATTGGATAGAAGTGACCCCATCATGATATCAGGTGCTGATCAGGGTTGCTATGTACAAATCATCATGGCAAATAACAAAAAAGGCTGGAAAAACAAAGTACTATTGTTTCTTGGGAGATGCAGTTCTAGTCTAATTCAAGGTCTAGACATAACTTTAGTAGAGAAAAACCCAAGAATGTCTTCCCTAAATATCTGTTCTAACCTGGCAGAATAAAATCAGTACTTAGACATGACACTATTTGACATATGTTGATTCAGTATGAATCTAAGACAGTTTTCACTTTTTAGAAGAATTCAACAAGATTCATAAAAAATGATAAGCTCCTGAAACCTTGTTAACTCAACTTACAGAATCCTGACTCAAAACGATTTGATCGAAATTGACAGAAAATTTGCAAGTACAAGGATTGCATGAATTATCTTCTCTATATGTATGTACACATTCACACTTTGGGAAGACAAATGTGTAGCTTAACTATCCATATTTCTACTTTATCCATCAAGTCCATTACCATAATTTCATCACAATGTGTCAAGAAAAAAATAAAGCATAGAGCTTCTGAATTCCCACCACTACACTAGCTGGTTAAACAGCCCCTTCACATTTATATTAAAGACACTGGCATTTCCTATATAATTAACTATGAAATATTGATGTCTATAACATCTTCTGTCGTTCCTGTAAGCAAGCCTTAAAGACACACCAAGTAAAAAGGCTAATTTTCCTGTGTCTGTGAGCTTGCAAAGCTAAGACACCACTGAATAATTGACAGTAACATGATTAGCTTGGTACCACATTGTGTTAGCATATTCTCCACACATAATACAAGCATGTTCTGCTATGAAGAGAAATGTCAAACACAGATGCAAAGAGATCTCTGCCAATGCATAATTGAAAAAACTTTTTTTAAAATGTCCTTCTTGACCCAAGATTCCATAATTAGTTATTTAGTATTATGACAAAATTATGACTAAGGTAATTACCGCTGTTGGTATTTTAACTAGAGGAGCAATAAACAGGACTAGAAATTATGAACCTGTTTTTTTACTATTCCTAAGTTTCTTGTTTTACTTTTGACACTGAACAAAGAACAAATTCACTTTTTAAATTGAGTTACTGAAATAAATTAGCTTAGCTTTTCTGAGTTATTGAAATTCACTGAACAAGCAAGCAAATAAGTAAAAATAAAAAAATACAAATGTAAAAGGGCAAAGAAGGTGAATTAAAAACAAAAAGTTTTAGTCTGTAATGTTAAGCACTCAAGGGTCTCAGACTGTTTAACATTCAGCACAGTAAAGAAACAGTCCCCTTATCCCTTGTTTGTTCAATTTGAAGCTCAGAAAGGAACAAAAAAAATAAATTAATGAAAAAATCTTGAAGTAGTGTAATGGCTTAAATATTCACCACTGTAAGAAATCAAACTAATAATTATTCTGATCTGTAAGCCAATGTAGTAACTTTTGAATTGGAGTATATGGTTGCAAAACTTTTATTTTTATTTATTTATTTTTGCGATTTCTGATCAGAATCATTAACTTAGAGAAAGATAATTTTATCTTTCTCTAGATGTGTTAAAAATATCAATACTACATGCAACATATCGAAACACACCAGACTATTCATTACAAGGCTTTGTATGCTAGTAACTTTTTTTGATAGCAAGGATACATTTGAGCATTGCTTTACATTTTTCAATTGTGTTCTGCTTCCTTTTTCTTTTGCATCATGTTTTTTATATATATAAAATTCTTCTTCTGAAATGTTTTGTACGTTCAGTTTGCTACCATAAAATAATTTCATAGACAGGATAGGATTTGCCAAAAAACAAAAAAACAAGGTGTCTCCAAGAATTTTATTTATCACTCATGATGATAACTAACTTATTAAGGTAAATTACAGTTAATTATATTTTAATTTAGTTATATGTTGCTTTATTATAAGAAGACGGGTGTAATCCTTTTGGATTCAGCCTCTATTTAAAGAGAGCTTTCAATTCTAATGATGACAGTTAGGACTGCCTCGTCCTCTGTAACAGGCAAATTTATGAAAAATCACTGGAAGCCGACAAATCCATCGCTATGTGTGGGGTGTCTGCTGAGCACCATCCTCATGCCATGGAATAAAATAATCCTCCTCATCTGCTCGGACTTGTTAACAAAGCTGTCAGCTTGATTTTACAACCAAACGGGCCTCACTCAGACCCTCTCCCTGACAGTGGAGTCGACAGTGACTGTGTAATGCTTCGCACACTATCAGCACTGGCCTCACACATGCACACGCACGCCTACCCTCAGATACACACACGCACTTCCATCTTTCTCTACCGTGTCGACTAAATGTCAACTCCTCTGACATACAGCCTTGTTTTCAGCCAATGATTACCTCATAGTCAATTAATTCTGATTCAATCAATAAGGACTGCTCGGATATTGTGTGCGTGCATACGCCTGTTTGTGCTACTTGTGGATGTGCTAATGTGGGAGTGTGTGTGATACAGAGACAGAGTAATCAGAAGGGAGGAGCAGGAGGTTAGATGATGATGGATGGCACTCAGTGAGAGGCCTGTTCTAATCAGCAGGACCTTTTCTCTGGGGTAGAAGAGGTGGAATCAGAGAGGATGGCTCAGGCTGATTAACAGTAGAAAACTCTGTTCTGTTGTGTGGCTTTAAGAAACACTACCTTGCATTTTTAAATTATTGCAGAACATTCTTTCAAGTGTAAGCTGCTGCAATCAAACCTAGAGGAAAAATAGCAGATAGGTGACACAATTGTAAAGACAATTAAGCTTTAAAATAATAAACAAATATATGTTAATGAATCTTGTGTTTTACTTTAGTTTCTAAAGTTGGTATATATTTCTATTTTAGTAATTCTTTGAATGCCTGTTTCCCTGGGCTGTCAATATGGTAAGTAAGTAAGTGAAACAGTAAGCAAGCATGTTTTATTAATTATATCCCTTTTCACAGATGGAAAATTCCCAAAGTGCTTCCCAGTATAGTATAAAATACATAAAGCAGAGGTGTACATGAAATGTTAAAAACATAATGAAAAAATAAAAACATTAAAAATAAATCCTCAAAATTCAAAAAATGAATAAGTGAAAAGGTAAGAGAAGTTGGTGTACTATTGGTAAGGCCAGAAGTACAACACCTAAAGCAAGAAAAAGAAACTCCAGATGCACAGGACCATTACCTAAAGGTCAGTCTAAAAAGAAGAATATTAAGCTGCTTTTTGAAAGATATTACCGAGTAAACAGTTCTAAGGCTCAGTGGCAGAGAGCTCCAGCAAATGCTCTGTCTCCTTAGTCTTTGTTATGCAGCATAACCTGGAGACTTTGCTCACTGGCCCTCACAGACCTCCTGGGGGTCTGAGGATTTATAGGATCAATGACACATGCTGGTGCTTTACTGTGTAAATCTTAAAGTGAACTCCAGAATGAATGGGCTGCTACTGAAGCTGGAAAAGTTGAGGGCTAATGAGTGTATTTAGAGGACTTAGTCACAAGCATTTGGAACCACCTGTAAGCAATTTGTGAAAGTTTTGCTAAGACAGGTGAAAAGTGAATTTCAGAAAGTCAAACGTGAATGAATGAATGAATAACCACTTACAGTTCAGAGGAGGATAATAGACGTCATCTTAGCAATATTTCTGAGATGGAAAAATCAAAAGCCCACCAGTTGTTTTGGAGGTCTGTCAGGAAAGGCCTTTTGTATCCCATTATCACAAACATAATACATAAAGTTTGCCGAACTATACAAGAACATAATCTGAAACTGTATTTCTTAAATCAGCAAAAACTAAGATTGGACATTTTTCTGCAACAACAGTCGAACTGAAAATTCCTAAGAACATAATGTAAAGGCAAATTTAAAATCTTGTATTGCACAGTATGCATGTTGATGGCTTTCCGGTGGAAGTCCAAGAGATGGATTATTGTTCGCTGGCCGTTCATTCCCCTATTGAGTCCCAAAAAATGCACTCTGCATAGAATATGGGAGTTTGAGACAAGTTTCATCAGCCACTTCTTTCCTAGTTTCCCCCTCTGTACTGAACCAATTCACAACGAGTCTTGGCATACATCTTATATCAAACAGTTTATGCCAGAGAGACTTGAAGGAATAAAGCATGTTGGTTTCCCCCCATACTCTGTTCATTAGCAGCACTAAAGATAAAGTTCCCAAGTCTTCCCATTTGGGTTGTTTCCTGGATTGACTTAAGAGAAGTTTTACTTGTGCCATGTTTAAAAGATCATTTGTAGATGTTGAAAACAAACACACCAGCCTCACTTCAAATGTTATGGCAGAACCTATTGTGGGTCTTTTTGCACAAGACAAAACATAGAGCCATAAACATGTTATAAATATCCGAGTAATCTTATGAATTGGAAATTTCCTAAACTAATTAAAAGAAATTAGACGACAAGCATTAAAAAAATCTTAGATTTTCTCTTTTAATGACTTTCTATGAAGATAAAAGCTTGACCTCAATATGTGTAAACACAAAAAACTATAATAAATTCTTAAGAATGCTCTAAAAATAACTAAATGAATCAGCTATTTATATGGCTATCGTTATTAAAATAGAAATGTTTGGCAAAATTAGTCACAATAATTACAAATGAATAGTTTTGAAGCACAAAACTGTGCTTGCAGCTAATGTTTTATTTTGTTTATTTAGACTACATTTTACTTTTGAGCTATCCTCCGAGCACACAAAGTATCATACACTAGCTGTGCCAGAGAACTTTGTTAAAAAAGCAAATGCTAAATATTTTTTCTATGTACCATTGTATTTAAAGCCAATATTAATTGTCATATGAAAAGAAAATAAACCCATTTGCTTCATTTTGCTTACCAAATCTTCTGTGCGTCTTGTTTGTTGATCAGGTTTGTGTGTACTACCTAGTTTGCACCAGTTTTAATACACCCAAACCTTTTAAAGATCAGCTCTTTGTAGGTGATTTGTGAGCTAGACTGACATGATCATTCAAATCTGCGTGTACATCGATTCAATTTTCTCTCCTTTATTGACAAATGATGTCATGGAAGGCAACAACATTAAGTTTCAGGAAAAAAAACAAAAGCGAGAGAAAAAAAACTGTTTTATTGTTTGTTCTTGTGTTAATGTGTCAGGAACAGAATGTAACTTATAGTTGTAAGTGGTATAACAAAGATCAAAGGCAATGACAAAAACTGGTGAAAAGGAAAGCAGAGTTATTGTACCACTGCCTCTCAATGAAAAATAATCAAAAAATTGTTTCAACGCCCATTTTTTCCAAATTCTATTTATAAAGCAGTTGGCTACACATATATAACTATTTACACATGTGTTTTCTAAACTATGCCCACTTAGTTACACATATGTAAGAGTACTAAAACATCCACAGGCACACAGTAGGAGCTGCACAGGTGGTGCCTCACATGAGGTCTGCACTTCACATCAAAAGGACACCTCTGACATCTCAGATCGCTCACAAATGATGATGCACAGAGATCTTTTGCCACTACAAAGGTAGAACAAAAGAACTAACATGAAAGAGAAGTCAATAAACATGAGGTGTTTAATAAAACATTTTTTTTTCCTGTTGTATTCTCTACAAAGATTTTTCACGACAAAACAAAAAGATCTGTTGAGTCACATGATTGAGAAGCAATGGTGTAAACCCGTCTATTAGAGAAAGTCTGCCCTGATGACAATGTAAGGACATTAAAATCACATGGTCAAAAATGTAGGTCCGCAAGTTTAATGGACAACTGACCCTCTCACAGTGTACATAAAGAGTGTACATGCTGCACATCTGTTGCATTTAGGGAACTGTTGCAAGCTGAAATATGTACGCAGGTATTAATGTGCTGAGATAAGGTGATGCTTGATCAATGAACCCTGCTAAACAGCACTGAATACTTTAAAGTATAACTTTAAATGTGTATATATTCAACCAGACAGTCTTATTTTCTATTTTGTTTGTCTCAAAAGATTTGTCTTTTTCCTAAATAGTGCAACATATGTCTTGCTAATGATAGACAATGTTTTATTGACACTTTTTTTTTTTTGCCAGGCATTTTATAAGAATTTGTGCTGTGTACTTCAAATGTACATCACCATCCCAGTAGGCTCAAATTCCCTTCCTTCTCCGTAGTTGGCATACTAGATTGTTAATTTGTTTACTCTCTCAGTGGTGGGACACACAAGAAGTCCCTGTTGTGGTGACATAGCACACATATGCACATGCTGTGGACAAGTTGTACTGGGCATAACCAGCATCAAAGTGTGCTGCAAGCAATCTCTGATGCCCGGCAAGAAAAGCACATAGACAGAAGTGGCAGTTGCACAGAGGGAATGTGCCCAATGCCGAGAAGCACCAGAGTCAGTGGAGCTGTGGCTTACAGATGTTCAGTGTCCCACTGCAGTTGTTGGAGCTACAGAGAAGAGTCAGCCCGGGAGGACGAAGAGTCGAGGCACAGCAGCACAGAAACAGAATGGAACATGAGGTCACACTCAAAGCATCACAGCCCAGAGCACCTCCAACTTCTGGCATTCGCAGCAGTGTCTGAGCAAACATCAGTCAACACATGCTCTGGTGGTGTGTGTGTGTGCGTCTGTGTTTGGGAGGGAGGGTGGAGAAGGGGAAATACAGTATGTCTGATGTAGAGAAGACAATACCTAGAATGGAAAGAGGGTGTTTTTGTAATCAATGAAGTTGGTCATGTAGACCAGATGTAATCTGACAGATATTTTGTGGCAACTTGTTTTGTTTGAGCTGTTTTAAAGCTAAATTAGATTAGGGTGTGATTTTTAGTAGACGAAACAACCCATAACTGTGATACAAAGTATGTTTTAGTGATCCATTCATACAATTATAACAATCTACTTTCTTGCACGTCACCTTTCAGTAAGTATGAACACTGGTTTCTTTTTGAGAGTCGAGTGGCAGCAAAATTGCTCTTAAGCTAACAGGTGGGGGAGCTGAATAAATGGTTCTCAGAATTAACTAAATTGCTATTCCAGGTGGTATACCAAGGTGAGAATGACTAAGGTCATATGTGAATATTTTGTTTTCTTGTCTGAGTTGTAGAACTGTAAATATTGTTAAGCTACTTCAGAAAGTATTTTCCAAGAAAAATACTTTTTCATCATTTTTATAAAGCCTTCACGTTCTGATTTTGTACCCCAATAATCAACCCTGCCAGCCTGAACTTATTCTGAAGACAAATCCAAATGATTTCCTCCGTATTTCAACATTGCCAAAACTTTTTATTCAAATACGTGATGCAATAAAATTCAGAACTTCACTGGATTTTTTATTAACAATTAAAATGACTAAGCTTGTTCTCTTATTTTCCTAATTTCAAATATTTATCAGGTATCCACTACCTTTTTCACTTCTGCGTGTGCATATGCACCATCGGCCATGTAAGGGGATGGGTTGCATCCGTGTGTGTGGGTGTGTGTGTGTACATTTCACTGTCTACTTAAGCCGACCAAAGAATTGCATGCACGCGGTTGTGTAACATGAATATTCTGCTTTGGGTCTGGCTTCTGTGGTCTCCCTCGATATGGGGAGCTGTGTAGTTGGAGGTGGGGGTCGGGGTGGGTGTACACTCTAATGGGCTACCCAGGGACCTGACGCCTCTCTCCAGAGACACATGGGCACCATACAACCCAACCCTACAGCCTTTGTCAAAATAGAGGCTTCCTCAGATATTCCTTTTCAAATCTATTAACTACAAACTCAGATCCACACCTAATTAGGCTGAGCAGGCCAGCTTCATAGGAGCTATATAAAATACAGATGTTCAAATTTAATACGGAGATAACTTCCTATCTTTTTTTTTTACCTTTATTGTGACCTATAACATGAACAACTGTGTTGAAATATCAAAATAAAAAAAGTTAAAATAATGTGCTTGCATATAGATGCTTACCCTTTCATATCTAAGAATGTGATCATAAGTATCCACCATATTCAGTACAAATCTACCATAACTGAAAGAGCCTCTAAGTAACCCCATTTTCTTGACTATTCAAATCTAATAGCAAATGCCATGGTCCACAGTTAGTTTCCAAAACATTAGAGGGATCTCATCATCAATAACTATTAGTCACAGGGAAGGTGCAAAAGAATTCCAAAACATTAGATGTACAATGAAACAAAGTCATCAAGAAGTGAAGAAAATATGTAGCAACAGCGACATTACCAAAGTTGCATGTTTCTGGAATTGGTAAAAAAAAAAAAAGTTGAAGAAAGCTGGTCAGTGAGGATGCCAAGGATACAAAAGCCATATGGAAGTAAATGCAGCAGTATTACGTGAAAAATATCAACTGTACTATTTACATTTCTAAGCATTGAGATTTGGAAGAGTCCAAAGAGTCCTAACGGTATAATGGAAAGGCATTGCTGTGATGATGTGCTGAAGGCGGAGTGTTGAAAAGAGCATGAACTTCTTAAAGAGACAGAGGTCAATTTCAAGACATCAAATTGCAAAGTCAAATTACTTTTAAGTTATGTTTGATTTATAAAGCATTTTTATAACAACTGAAGATAACTTAGCTATTTTATTTTATTATAAATTGCCTGGAAAATACATATTACTGCTTATAGACTCCAACCTAAAATGACCCACATTAGAACTTATTAAAATATGAGTAAATATTTCATTTTGTTATTATATTAGCAAGCTGTGAATTTCCCAATACTTAACACAACTGTGTATTTAACAGATGGGCGACCTGTCCAGGGTGTACCCCGCCTTTCGCACAGTGACTACTGGAGACACAAACCAGTCCTGTCGCAACCCTGCAAGAACAAGTGTGTATAGACAATGGATGAACATTTTTAAAAATTGTATATGGAATCTACAAATTGTGATATAACATCTAGCATGATTTTGGAATTTACTTTCAGAAAGCAGCTGCTTACATTTTCACAATAATTACAGTGTGAATGTTTATCTAACTGCATCCATGTTTTATGTGTATTTATCATCAAATGCATTCCTATTGTAACTGTATCAATGTGTACTTTTTCACTGTAGTGCTTTTCTCCATGACCAAAGTATTGTGTCTCCTGCCCCTTTTAATCAGTGTTGCACAATGGCAAGGCTAAAGCTGCCTCATCTCTACACAATCAGATTAGGGAGGATTGCTGTTCTGTGAAGCAACACAAAGTAGAGCACTCCACCTCTCGGATCAAGATGATTTGATTAATAATTTGCCATCATATTACCCGTTAGGAGGCAGAAATTGTTTTATTTCTATTTATTTATTTTCCATTTGTTACAACATTTTTCCACTGCTCCTCCTAAGGCTAAGCGGAGATTGAAAGATTATTTTATCCACTTTAACCACTTCATCCCTCCACTCGCTCATTCTCTTTCTCCCTCAAAGCACTTCACCCCTCCTCCTCTTGCTACCGCTGACTGTTGTTAGTTCTGCCAGTGACCAGATGGGGGTGCCATGCCTGCTGCACACAGTCGGAGCCTCCTCCACACCTAATCTCATCAAAATAAACATGCCAGCAGTTGTCAGCTTCTCCAGCAGCGTGAGGCAGGAAGGGAGGGTGCTATAGAAACAGGTCAGGCTAATCATGCATATAATTGCATTTTGACATTTTGGGCTACTGGGACCAGACCTTTGGATATCAGGTTATCCTCGAAGCACTTAAGTGATTAACTAATGAAAATGCACCTTGGAAACTTAATTAGATATTATGTCTTGTCCATGGATGTGAGGTGGGGTTTTACGGCAGTTTTTGAGAAAGAAGGAGCACAACATAATGTGGAAACTGCTTTTGTTCTAGGAAAACATTACAGTGAAAAAGATTTACAAAATCTTTACTATCAATATCTTGTTTTATCTGTCTCATTTTACCACAACAAAACATAATTGTACTGCCATGTAATTATTTAAAGGATCAAAGTTTTATCCAGTTATCGTTGGAAAAACTGATAATTATTGTACACTTATTAGTAAAATTAAAACAATTTTTATTTTGATTTTAGATTATTTAAATTTCTAAATATAGCATATTTTGAGATTTTTGCAGATTTAATAGGAAACAAAAAAAGCATTTACTAAGTATTCACTGTCTTTCCTTAATACTTTGCTGAGCTACCTGAGGAGCAATGACAACCTCAAGTCTTTGGCAATACGATGTCTTCAGACAGTTTCACCCATTATTCTTTGCAGTCCTTCTCAAACTCCATCAGGTTGAATGGAAGTCTGGACTCTAGCGTGGCTATTCCAGGATGAAAGGTTCTGAAGTCACTCCTTCAAGATCTAGACCATTGCTTTGGGTCGCTGTCCTACTGAAAAATTGTGGTAGAAATTCAATTTATTAGATTTTTGTCTTGATCCAGTTTGTTCCAGTCAAGTCAATATTTTATATCCAACTTTGACAAATCAGGAGAAAAAAATACCCCAATACTATTAAATAATTAATCTAGTTTTAACAAGAGAACGTCAGAATAACCACATTACATGGTTGAACATAGAATGTGTTGCACAGAATTAATTCAGGCAGTCCCAGTAACATGCTTTTAGAGCACAGTTAATGCACTTTACAGGAAGAAAAAAAATGTCATTCTCTATTCAATTAATAGCATTAACTACTGCAAACATTCAGAATTCAGATGCTTTTTGACTTTCAAATTAACCTTGCCACAATGCTAAAATTTGACTGCAACTCAACTTTGAGTAAGTTCGAACATAAAGGCAAAGTCATAACGTGTGGAGTTGCTTTCTGCCAACTCGACCCTGTGCCATCCAGAGCTTGTCATCAGCAGAAGGACTGATGAAAACATGCCCCCTAAGAACATCCTGATCCCCATCTTTGCTTCACAGGCCAATAAGAGCTATCAGTCCGAAGAAGAGGTGGGGAGTATAGAATGGATGAGGAGGGGGTTAGGGACAAGGTTACGGGAGGTTAGGCAAGGGAACTTCGGGCCTCAGCTGTCAGCTCTGTATATTCACATATGGTTCAGTGTCCTAGAAGTGCTGCGGTAAATGAGAGAGCCGTCCTTTGGCATTTTCAAAGAAATACACATCTTCTCAAAAGTTTCAGTTGGTAGAAGTGTGCACACACAAACTAGCGCACACTTTCAGATATGTATCATACAATAAAACAACTGAACATGTACACACACACACACAACTATGGAACCTGAAATCATACACAAAGCACATTCACGGGCAGGCATGCTCATCTCCTGCATTTTGCATTGGTGACACTTTTCATTATTCAAAGCATCTTTCTTGGGATGTGGTGTGCACACTGAGAGGCGACATGCACTTTCTCCAAACAAGGTACACCTTAATTATGCATGCTGAGACTACAGGCAATGCAATTCAGTGTGCTCCTGTGTGCATATGTATCTGTAAGAATGCTTTGTGCATATTTTCCAAATTGTATGTATGTATGTAGAACATGTGTGTTCATATACCAGAGAAGTTCTATCTACCTTTAAGATGCTGAAAAATAAGTCTGTATGAAGACAGACATAATTTCACTGTGCACCACCTGTTCATACTGAAGACATCAACATAAATTTTCTGGTCCAAAAATTCAGATGAACCCAAAAAGACAGAAAAGTTCCCAACAAGTCACCCCAACCCACCAGACCGATGCATGTCTAAAGAACCAGGAGATGGCCTGCACTAGTTAATCTGATTTTGCATGAACAGATGTGTTTTGCTATAAGGCAACCAGTTCTACAGAGTCCGCCTCTGCTGCAAGCTCTCCACAAAACATATTGTATCATTGTCGTTTGTTTTGTCTCTTTATCCACTTGACAGAGTTTCAAATTTGCAAACTCTCTCCCTGAAGAGACAGCAGTGATGAAACAATTTGAAAGACTGTGGTGCTTAGCGTTCACTTGGCAATACGGATCGGTGTGAAACACGAAAGCAAAGTTTTGTTTAGGTGATTACACCAGATTAAAGATCACATGAATGTAATCGAGCACACATTGCTTTAGTAGAGGCCTCCGCTTTGAGTATTGAGGCAGAGGCACATTAGAACAGTAAGCATGGCATTAACTGGGAGCAGAGGAGGCTCAGAGGTGCTGCAAGACGGGGATTTTCAGCTTGATTAGGTTTTCATCTTGGAGTAAAAGGATGAATTATTTATTTTCCAACTTGACTATGTGTGTGAGAGAGGACGCAAAAAGATGCGTGCATGTGTGTGTTTTCGCATATGTGCTCTTGTGATGGATGAAAAAGCCAAGCCAAAGTAAATACTTAAAACCATTCTACCTTCCTCTTGATGCAGAAAAACAACAAGCTCCTGGGTCAGAGTGCAACATTCCCAAAAGTGAAATTCCAGCAATTATTCACGGGAGATCCACAGTGGATGCTCTGGGCAACATGTCCGCACCCTTGACTGGGCAGGGGAGACTGACAGGCCCATTATAAAACGGCCCACGTGACAGATAAATATTTCAGACACAAATAAATAAAGGATGCCTGACGTTTTCTCTCTGAATGACTTTTCACAGCCGAATGCCCACAGCTGCTTGCTCTGGGATCTTCTGGCGGCACCTTTTACCCCTCCCTTACTATCATCCTTAGTATACCTATTCTACCTCAGGCTCCATGCAATACACAGAACCAGGCCACCAAATCCTATTGATGTTCACCCCTTTCTACAAAAAGGGGGGGAAAAAAACAACATACAAACACCAGGGCTCTGCCTCTCTTGCACACTTCCCCTGGGTCGTGCGCCCCTGGCAGAATCGGCAGGTGAAGCCACTACGTCCATTTCTGTGTACAAAGAAGCAATTAATCTATGTGTCTGAGACAGGGTGTTCAGGAAGGCCTTCTCATTGTATCTGTGGATCGTTCCCGGTCAAGCTAACTGAGAAAGGCAGGCTCCATTGTTGCCCAGTAATTACAATCATGTGTGGAATTCATGTTGGGAATTGTAATAGCTGACTTTGTCTGTCTTTGTGTGCATGTTTGCGATACTCATGCGGTAGAAAAATTGTCAGAGAAGTAGCTTTCCCATTCCAATAATTTTTATAACTACCTTTTCAATATTTTGGGACTAGATGAAACCAGAAATGGTAACGATGTGAATCCATGTTTTTGTGAGAACAGTAAAAAAAAAAAGAGATGTCATTCTTTCCTGCCTCTACACACCAGCTCAGAAAGAGCTACCAAAGAAAGTGGTAGCATATTATTTACAGTATTTGTAGGCATGGAATTAGATGAGAACTAGAAATATATAAAAGATCACAATGGGTAACAGTAAGCTAATATTCTAAGTCTGGAGAGGATGGTCAGTGCCTTAATGTTTGGGACTCTTATTTTGAAGTTAAAACGGAAGTAGTTCTTAAGCTGCCCTGTTTGGTTGATAGACTGCTAATAAACACTACTCATAAGACTGACTAAAAACTCTTGGTTACATAAGCAGTGAAGAACCTCTCAGAACTTAAGTAAAATAAACAGGAAATGGTGACAGAATGACAGACACCTTACAAAAGATTTATAAGCTCTGAGACTATTGTGACTGGGTAAGAGTTTAATTCAATGTCAAAAAAACACGTAATAAAGTGAGTGGCAACCATAGTGTTTTTAACTGATGTTTCAGCACTATTTTTAACCTGTGCTACATACAATTGTGCAGTTGTAATGTAAATTAAAATACTTCATTAAACCTAACAAAGGTAATGATGATGATATCCTGCACAAAGCAGCTTACAAATTCTAAAAGAAAATTAAGGGCATGTTCAATGTTTTTCTGCCATCAGGATGCCCTACAACAAAAAAAGCAAAAGTGTTTGTCATGCCCACAGTTGAGAATTACAACGACGAAAATCCTGAAAATGTTAGAACTTTAGTTTAAGTAGCAAAAAAGTTCAAAACAAAGATTTTTATTTCACTTTTTTAAGGTCTGGCACAGAAAAAGGTTGTTCTTCTACCAATGGGGACAATTACACCAGACAAGCAGTAATCTGAAAAAGAATTTTCCTTTTTATATCCACCTTTTTTGCCTGTCTGTTCACGTTCTCCCTTACCATCTTTCCTAATATTTCTCTTTCACCCTCTCCCTAACAAATATTGTGTTCAGCGGTGTTAGCACTGAGATAAAAAAGAACTTTAAAATATTAATGGAGGCGTGCTTTGTTCTGGAGAGCACAGAGACATTGAGATGGAGTTCTTCTGACTGATAGAAACCAGGTCTGATTCATTAGCCGAGGTGTCTGTGTAAGAAGGTCCACAGAGGGCTGCCATATCCACTGAGAATGGTGGGTAGGCCACCCCCCAACCATGCCCCTTTCAAATCAAGGCCTCCCATGTACTCTGTCTTTCTCCTCCTCTTTCTTCATTCTTTCTATCATTATCATCCATCTTTTTATTCTCTCTGTGATTCACCCAAATTCTCTCAAAACCTCAGTTTTACCTTCGTTAAGAATTTTTCTTTATTCTTGCATTAGTTTACTCCACAGTCAAAGGCTCCATCTGTCTACCCCTAATCCAACCCTTCTTTACATGCATGTTGGCTGTCTTCTCCACAAAATAAGAACAGGGGCAACTGCTTAGAAAACAACTTGTCTTTTAATTACTTTATATATTAGATTTTAGGATAAACAAGCCAGAGATGTAAGATCTGGGATGTGATGTTTCATATTACCCTTGGTGGCTGCTTTTTAGGGGTAAAAACACATTGTATTTATAGAAATATCTGAATTATGCTGGGGCGCTTAAGAAAGCCTGTGCCACAGGGAGAGTCCAGTTTCTTTTTTATGTCTTTTATATTCTCTCATCTCTTTACTAAGGCTTGCTTCCCCTTATTCCTCTGAGAGAGAAACAATCAAACTGCACTGACTGGACACAGTCCCTTCACAAACTGGAAGGCATAAACCTAGAGAGAGTAACAGAGAAAGACAGAAATAATAGACTTCTCAAGAAAAAAAAACCCTTTCTTCCACAATCTCAAACAATGAAGCACCACTTCCCCAATGAAAAAGGAATAGCTCATTGGGATAGTCTGAAAACATGGCATAGGATTTCTGGGATATGTTTTATCTTTGTTATGCTCTTATTGAAAGAAAAAAAAATCAATAGAGCTACATGAGGATAAAAAGACACAGATAACAATGAGGCTAGATAAAGTTTCACAGATGTCTTATTATTTGTTAGTAAGAGTTCTACACTTGTGACTTTGTTTCAGGATTAAAACTTGTTAACTTGCATTTCTCCGTGAAAACTTTGGAACAACTATGACTTACAAAAATCACTAATCTATGAAAGCAGTTGTGGCTGGTTGCTCTTTATGTTCTTCGTTTAGCTTCTACAGTAGCAAATGTGAACTTCACTCAATCTAGTGATAGCTGAATTGCAAATGGTATTAATATTTTAGAAACACCAACCTGAAGTATGCAACAATGTTTTTATGGCAGTTTACATTGTTCTAAAGCCCTTTTTGACAGAAAAAAAACATTTGTAGTTATGAATCTCTTAAAAACAGTAAGATGATGATGACTCATGCTCCCATATATGGAGCATGATGCATCATCTTGATCTATAGTATTTGATGGGATATTACTGTACGTAAAGACTGTTATCTTGCAAAGAAAAAACATACTGTTCACAAAAATTAGTCTTGTAAAAGTGTATCCCATTATTGCAGTGAGACTGCAAAGGTAGAGTGAACATCCCGACTTTCACAAAGGAGAAAGAGCTGTGTGAAAGAACACAGCGATATTCTTCAAATTGAATAGAAGTGACTTATCCATACTCATTCAAGAAAACATTGATATTTCTGTTTTGAATGCTTACTTCTAGAGCCCATTTAGAGACACCAGAGGAGAAAAAACATGAGGTAATAACTTGTTTATTTTGTAGGAATAATTTTTTTCCTTTGAATGAAAATTTCAAAAATAAGCCTCTTTTCTCTGATTGGCAGTTTTTGTGTCAGCTGCTTACAGACATAGAAAAGTCTGATCTCATTTTGTTTTATTTTAACCTGGGAATGAATTATCATATTTGTCAGTCACTTCTGGAATTCTTTTGTTTTAGACGTTAAATTTTATACATTTTTAACAGAGCAATTACACAACCACAAATAAATGACAAGTTTTGACAGCATGAAGTCTTTCCATAAATTAAATATCTTAACATGACATTTTACAATTTTAGCGTCAAATGTTGAAATTGTGAAATTTCAGCATGTGATGGTTTCAGCATCACCCTGCAATCCTTAAATAAGGATCCACTTTAGGTGGCAAAGCTAGGCACCATAAACCAAAACACTAACAAGTTCAACAAACTGAACGTGTTAACATGAGTAAAGTTTCTGTTGGACCCCAGAGTAGACTAAAAGTAGATTTTTACAGTCTTAAGGAACTTAATTTGGCTGTACAAAAAGCAGGGGCTCCAATACAAATAATAGCCTGTGCTGTAATGCCACATTGTGTTATATCACTGGATTTATCACACAATGTCGCATTTCCCCCACATGCCTCTTAAAGAACCTCTGGGGTTCAAAACTAACCATAGCGGCACATAGTGCGCAGTGGAGTGGATTGCAGCTGCATACACTGTATATCCAGGGCAAGTGTTTTTATATTGTGCGTTACATCTCTGCATTACAAAATGTACATTTTAAATTCTAGTTTTGAGAATATGTAGGCTGTAGATCTACATGACTGCATTATATTTTATACAAACAGACTTACATGAAAGCTTTTAATTACGTTCTGTAGACACATGCTTGCACAAAAAAAACATCTTTTTCTCACACACACAAGTATCAAACAAGTAAAGACGGAAAGACATGAAACCTTACAAGCTCAAAATCCTTTTATTAGCTCTTGTTGTGGAGAGGAGGTTGGAGTGGACCACCAAGTACTCCCGTCTCTGTACATAAACCCTTAAAGCCTTGTCCCACACCCAATGAAAGGCCATTGCAATCTGTAAGCAACCCTGTTCCCATATGGGCCAGCCTGCCATGGGCCTCGTTTGCCTTTGTCCTGTGGCTCTCTGAGGGCCAAGCCCTGAACACTTCAGCCTAGCTTCAGGCATTTATTAAATATGCACCTTTCAGTTGTTGTAAAGAAGGATCCAAACCAGCTAATCTCATCACAGGCTTGGGACCCTCCACATATGTAAATCTACATCTGTTCCCCTTCAAAGAGAGAGATTCTCCAGGATTATCCCGCACACAGACCCAGACACACACATGGAAATGCTCTCTCACTCAACCACACAGAAGTGCTCTTTCTCCCACATGGCCACTGCCAATCAAGAATATGCCCTCTGCCACATGTACGCGTTGCCACCCCCAGACTCCAAACACACCCTCAGTTGTCAATTAGCTCAATGACAAGCAATGGCCAAGAAATTGTGGTTTGTGTCATTGCTTTGTGTTTTCCTTGGTGAGAAGTGACAAGACAAAGCCTTACAAAAACCTGCCCTTCGCCTTCAGGCTGTGACTGGCATTTGGTTGCTGGGTCTGAGCCAGACCCCATAAAGAGTAGTGCCAGAGGTACAGGAAGTTGGCACCATACTGAGAGGAACATCCTATAGCGCTTTAGGATATCATTATACATCCTTGCAACACAGGATTAAGTTGCTCCCTGGTCAGGAGCTGCCATCAGCCAGTGGAAGAGACAGCTTCATCAAACATCAACGACTGACTAGCAGCTGATAGCACAGACAAAAATAGAGCACCTGATGTAGTGGAATGGGAGATTCCCATCATGAATGTATATCCCAAAAACTGCATCAACTACATTTTGCTATCATTTTAATATGAACCAAAATTTCGCAAGAATTTGTCCAACACCTTGTTCAATTGAAAACATTAAGAATTAAGGCAAGCTAGTATTATTAAAGTGTATTAGTCAATAGCAGTGCAAAGTACCGCTGTGGAGAATAATAAGCAATTTAAAATATTAAAAAATCATTTAAATTTGTGTGATTTTATTTTTGACTGACACTATTGTCAACTTAGCTTTTACAAATTCACTCAGGAATGTAGAGAAATTAATTCACCTTGAGAACCACTACTATGATCACAAAATGCCCTTTATAAATAATGAGATTAAAAAAAAAGAAAGTCAAACAAAAAGAAACACCATCTGATGACATTGCCGATATACAGAGAATGGGTGTTAAGTCATGTTCGATAGATCCGATTTGCATGTTTAATTAAGCTATCAGCTCAGTACAACAGAGACCAAAACCTAAAGCCGCAGAGTCAACAGCCCCTGTAATAACACCTCCCTCCGGTCAGAAGGGCTGAGGAGATGTGCGGGGAGGAAAGAAGGAGGGTAAGAGGCATGCAAAAAGGGCATGGGGCAAAGACAACCACTAATGCACAGAAAGGGAAAGCGCAAAGCTTTTCATTAACACCCTGTGAAAGGCACATTCACACTCCAGCCCACTAATTAAGTCAGGCCTCACTCACTGGGGTGTTGGTCTGGAGAGAAGACAGAAAAGGAGGGTAGAGAAAGCTGAACAGTTTGGGGAAAAGGGTTAAAAATTTGAAGATACTTGGAAACTCAAAGGAAAGCTGTAACAAAAATTGGAATGTGAAAGAACCACATGGAGGAGGGAGGTGCTGAGATAAAAATCACAGCCTCTAATCAGGCTGATTTTAAAGTCACTCGTTGCCAGTCCACTTCAGCCCTCATTATCTCACCCCTGGCTGGTATCATTGTTAAGACAGCGTTTGAAATCCACCAAAGGAATAGAGATTTGCTTTAATCCGGGTCCATCAAAGGTAACACTGATGCTGCTGTGACGGTGTGCTGCTGGATTAGGCCAAGCTAGGGGGGGAAATACAGAGAAGAGCATGTGGAACAAGCGAGAGACCCATCCTAAAATTTAACCATTTCGAATTCAGTAGGTGACAGGTCTCAAGAGCTTCACTGGCACTAAAGATGACATGTTCAGACTGTATTTGAATAATCTGGATGGTCTGGGTTACATAATTTATCTATGACAATTTGGGCACATATGTCAGAGTACAGCCTGGCAGCCAACATATCAGTGCTGCAAAGCTTACTGGGGTAGGGATAAGCACCACAGAGTCCCTGCATTTGCTCTCCACTACTGTGCTCTGCTAGGTGCTGATTTGAGATCATTTGCAATTCAAAACAACTTTTTGAAAAGAATATTTTCGCCTCTCATGAATACAAAATTTAGTAGGGAGGGTTTAAACTGCACATAGCAACAACAGGAGACCATTTTGTGTTTAGCCTGCTTCTGGTTGAGACAAAAGATAAGAACATGAGACCAGCAGCATGTCTGAGATGTGCCAATAAAATGATCTTGTAGTTTTTGACAGATTCAGAATACATAATGTGTTAACGAGAAAGACCGTGTTCAATTAAACAATGACACAAAATTTAATTCATAGATTGTGCTACAGTAATAACGGCATAAAATTCTTCTCCATTTGAAAAATCAAAACAATGTACTGAAACATGTTATCTACCAACTGATAATCTGAGAAAGAAGAGAGGAAGAGCCATAACACAATTTTTACAGGTTGCCTCTATCTAGCAAACACAGCAAACTTGTGGACAAACTTTGCTTGGATTACATCAAACCAAACCTGAATGTTTTGGCAAATGCAATGAGGAGTAGAAAACTGACTCAATTATCTCCACCTTGAAACATGGTAATGGTTGCAGCATGGTGGGTGACGCTATTCTTCAGCAGAGTTGATGTGAAAATGCATGGCTAGAGGCTAGAAAAGATCTAAAACTGGGGCAGAGCTTCGGTATTCCTTTATTTTACCAGGTAAACCCCGTAGAGATCTAGATTTCATTTTCAAGAGGGACCTGGGCAAAAAAATTTGCAATACATAGCAACCTGGTTACAAGATAAAAAGCTTCACTGTCAACATACAAACATAGATCCAATTCCAACATTGCACACCGATGTTGGAATTGGTGTGCACTATGTACTCCATACAATCTGACTGACCTTAAGTTATTTTGAAAAGAACAGGCAGACATTTTTTTCTAAAGCTTCACTCAAGAGGGTTAAACAGAAATGGACCAAAAACTTTTCAGATTTTTCTTCAAAATACCATGTTTAAAACAATGTAAAATGTTCCCTTTTTGTGATTATGCCCTGCTTTGTGTTGGACTACCACATAAAACTTCAACAAAGTACATTTAAGTATGTATTTGTAAGCTGAAAAAGGTGAAAAAGTTGTATGAATGCTTTGCAAGACATTGTAAGTTGTATTTTATGTTTCATGTTGATTGGTGGCATGCTTATGACACATTAAACATGATTTCAGGAGTTCCAAATAATGCCTTTGTCTGTTATAACAGCCAAAATCTAGTAAAACTAAATACGCTCAGGGGTATTGAAAGTGAAGCAGATGGGTAGGGTGGGGGAGTGAATAAGTAGAAGTGTCAAAGAGATGAGAGATTGTGGGCATGAGGGTGCTTGGCTCTTGGAGAAGCCATGCAGGTTAAGCCAGTTAAGGGCATTAGACCTCCAGGCTGGTGAAAAGGGGTGTTCCTAGATCAAATTGAAGTAAATCTTGCCTAAATCCACCCTACAAAGGGAGTTTAGAGTTAGCTATTGTGTAGGCAAGAGTAAACAGGGGGTCCTCGGCTAAGCCTCCCAATACAAGGGACAAAGGCAAAGAGTGGAAGAACTGATCTTACCCCAGTAGGCCAATGTTAGCACACAGATCACAAGGTTAGACACACTCAAACCTATCAGCTGCTACACAGGCCTCTACGGTCACAACCCTCCTTTAAGCCTTAAACAAGCTATAAGTTCGCCACTGCCTCTGATACTTCAGCATGCCCCTTTGACTGCTCACAGTTTGCCCTGAAGACAGGAGTGAAGATAACTCTGTGTTAAGTCACTGGTTCCTTAACAGAGACCTCAAAGGATGGCTTGCTTTCCCTCCTGGCAGTTTCATACAACCTGGAATTTTTCTTTCATCACCTAAAAAATTTGTTTTGCTTTTCCATGACAACTGTCAAATCAAACCGCTGTCAATTTTCTGAGATAGCTTCTGAGCTATTGTGCTATGAAAACAGGATGTTAGGGAAGTAAAGGAACATTCTAACACTTTCCAAAATCATTCTGTTGATGGTTTTAAGGGAGGCCTCACCATGGCCCTCACAATGAAGCTGAACTCAAGATAAATGTGTTTTCAATTAGGACCCATCAAATACTGTCAATGACTACAAAAAAACACAGCCTATTGCCCATGGTTAATATAAATTTATTCATTCATTTACCTGCCAATTATGTGAAGATTTGTATTTTTAAAAAATTTTACATTTCTGTTAGTAAAACAAAGCCACATTTAGAGTTTTTTATTCCAAAATGTATTTTTCTCTTCTCAAAAATATAGTCAAATGTCATAGGCAAACAAAGGAATTAATTTGTTCCTTTTTTTAATCGATTAATGGTCTCTTAATTATGACAGTAATTTTGACTGTTAAAACAATCTATACACTAATTGGAAAGATTCACTACACTCAGACTAAATTTATTTCCTAGGACTCCTAAGTATATGTGCTTACAAACGTCCAAAAGGCTACTAAAACATAAGATTTATGTGATGAACAGAAAACTTTGATACCCTGTTCTCACCTTTAATATGATGTACATCCTGTATAATCCACCTAAAAAACTACTGACATTTTGGTGAACATTTTTCAAAAAGGTGGAATGATAAGAAATACATCAATGTGTACACACGTACACAAATACTTTGAACTACCTTTGGATTCAATCTCAACAATTAGTCTGGTTTGGCTGAAGTCTTTCCATTTTGCCTTGAAAACAATCAAAGCAGTTCAGGTGCTCCTAGAGTTTATCTGGCAGTTTAATTTACAGCTTGGCCTTTTAAAAACTTTTAACTGAATTTCTGGGGAAGACATTAATTTGTTGACATGTGCATGCCTGGGCTTATATATAGGATTCTGTCACTTGAAGCACAAAATAATTATACGTATTAAGTACACATTAAACATATTCATCTAGCTCTTTCTACACACACCTGGAGTTATCTAGAACTGTTAATGTGTCTGGTGCTGTCTAAAGAAAAGTAACTAGTATATTTTACTGTTCAAATTTGTATTTAGAATATGGTAAGGTGAAATATTTGTTTGTACACCTTCAAAGTATGCTTTCATATAATATGGACTATATAAGCCTAGGAGAAGTCAGCTGTTTATTCTTAGAGAAAATATTGATATCAATTTATTTTTTCATAACATATTTCATCTGGATAAAATGGATACAAGAAAAACATACCCGCAAAATATCTTTGTATGACAGTTTAATCTAGGAACTAACAGCAAACTTGGTAAAGCTATTAAGTTCATCTACTTCACTTTATGTGATTTATTGTTTTACATTTCTATGGTTACAAATGACAGTTTTATGGCATGATTTGTTTTAGAACACAAGCTTGTGCACCCCAGCAAGCTTCAAATGAGCTGAAAGAGGGTCCATCACAAGCTTGGCTATAGGAGATGATAAATAATCCAGCTGAAGTCAGCCATAAGGAGTCTCTGCCTGTCAGTCCCCTTACTCTGAAACAGCCTGGGGTTATCAAGACGTGCCAGCACATTTGGTGCGAGCGTTTGACTGCTTCACCTCCTAATCGCGCTTCCTCCGGGCAGTACTCTCCTGGGATACCTCTCAACCTCTCCTCTTCCTACTCCCCCTGTTTCTACAGGCTGTCTGCTGTTATAAGGAGCAGTCACAATTGTGGAAGACGCTTGCAGAGATGAAGCCTTGTTTCAAACAACAGATGTATGCATATGCTATACACATATGCTTGCGTATATTACAGTTATTTTAAAAACTGTCATACTGTTAACAGGATATGTATAAAATGTTAAACATAAGAAAAAAAAAACAGAAAAATTTGAAGTAAAATAGTGAGCACATATTTTATGATACCTGAACATAGCAAATAACACTTTCCAAATATATAGTACAAAGTAGAAAGAGGCTTTGATGATACTGAAATCAACTCCATGTATTTTGCCTCCTAGCCTACAAGTTTGCAGTTATATCAAAGTAGACACTGAAATTTAAATTACAAAATATACAGAAAAATGACAAATTCTTCCTGTAAATCAGATTTTAAGTGTTGCATTTTCAATTAAACTGCAATACTTTTATGAAGCCATTTTTTAAGTCCATTTAAGCTCCCTATGTTGAAAAAAATATTTCCCAAAGTGGGCAAGGAGAGTAGTAATCAGAAAATGGATTAGTTGCAGTGATTCACTGATGAAGTTGGGGAATCTGTTGACAGGACAACTAACATGTATGCCTTCTACAAATCTAACCTTTATGGAACAGTGGCAGTGCGAAAGCCATTGTAAATCGAAAGACTAGAATTAAATCTTTCATCATACTTCAGTGCTACAACAGTCTGTGCTATGGTCGGATTGGTAAAGTGATGATTGACATGACATTGAGCAATGAGCCGAGAGGGGAAAAAGAAATATCCTGTCAATTTGTGCTTCCAAGCTGAAACACGCACGCAAGTTAATGAACCTGAGTGGAGTTTTTCACTCTTTTTCTTTACATCCGCAAATAGAACTTAGAAAGAAGCATAACTTGTGTAATTAATTAGTTCTCCTTTAATGTTATCCATCATTCCTAGCACATAAACATATGAAAGTAGCACCTGATAGCCTACCAAAATAAAATTACACTGTCAGCTTAAACTACATAGTCTTACATAGCTTTGTATATGAAAGAATTCATAGACTAAACAGCACCTCTGTTTGCAATGGTTTTGCAATTTTCTTTTCCCATATAAGCATTTTTTTTCAAGGCAAAGACAAGTTGTGGGAATGTAACCACAGTAGGCCATATCGTCTGCTGTGGCTTGTAGTTCACTGCATTTCTAAACCCACCCAGTTATTTTGGTTTGTCTAGAGCTATATTTATCCACTCCATTCTGACAAGTAAACCTTAAAAAGAAATTAATGTTAAGGAAAAGCCTGGGAAGTTTAGTCTTGCCAAGAACCTGCAGCATGCACATTGAATCATTGCTGTAAGAAGACAGTTACTCAAACAGTAGGACGTCCAAGTTTTTCAACTGTGCTTTTCCTGCAGTTCAGAGATCTAAAATCAGAAGCTGGTAATATGTTGGAAGGAATCATGATGTCAAATAATTACTCTGTGGTGTCAAAGAGTTAAAATCACTGTTGAAAAGTGAGCTCGTATTAGTCAAACCTTAGTACTTATACCATAAGATTTCTCAAAATCAGCTGGTGCTGTTTTTTCTTCCTTTGTGTTTATATGTGTTGACATCTGTCAACGTTCTACCTAGCCAGTTTTCTGATCCAAAAAGTTACAGAAAAGCATGTCGGATGCCAGCATGTCAAATAGCTGTCCGTACACAGTAGAAAGCAGAACACGCTTGACTGGGGATTCAGTGAAGAATTTAGGTGAATGCCAGGTTTTTTGTTTTGTTTTGTTTGGTTGTTTTAAAACTGAAAGAATTGTGATTTTTCATTTCTGGACAACACACCTGACAATGTCAGTCTGACTAAAAAGCATTGTTGAAAGGCTGTTAGTTTTGACTCTTCAATGTGCATAAGGGGCAGCTGTGTGTCCCAACTGTCAAAATGCACTCACAAGTTGCCCAGTCCTCATCCAGATGTCCCCTGGTAAGAACAGGAGATACTCATCCCTCCAGAATGGCACTTTTGGTTCACTTTTGCCAAACTAAGACTAAGTAGAAGGGGTGGAGTTGTGAAGTTTGAAACAGCAGAATTTGGAAGAATGATATTAATGTGAAGCTCTTGCATAGTTGGTATGTTCTTACTCACTTTGTGTCTGCCACAAATCACTTTATAAAGTCCAGAGGACCACCATCAGCAGGCGAAACAGGTGAATACTTATGCAGACAAACAAGACAACAATGTCTTGTTTGACAATACATTGTTGTGCCTTGTCAAAGGACTCAACAATGACGATAGATGGAGCAGGAACCTGGCAACCCACCAAATTTCTTATGACTTTTAGGAGAGTCAATAGCTACTTTTATTGCCAAGGAGACGGCAACAGTGCCTCCTGCATTAAGATATTCACAGATAGCTGTTGACAAAGAGGTTAACAGTGTATGCCTTAATCACCAGTTCTTTAAGTTTTACATTTAAAACCAAGTGCTAGATTTTAAACTTATCCTTGCAGAGTTGCAAGGGGTTTCTGGTACCCATCTCCAGCACTAAATAGGAAAGAGGCAGGCTACATCTTTAACAGGTCACCAGTCTATCGCAGGGCATGACTTAGATCAGTATGAGGAAAAACTATTCTAACCGACCATCCTTAATACTAACGTTTCATGTCCCTCAAAAGTAAACTCTAAAATAGTCATGCAACGCAAACCGTTTCAAAAGTGGCATGGAATTTTACTAATTTTGTAAGAAAAAATGGGACATACCAATTTTCACTCATGCAATTCCAAAACTTCTATAATGCTGTAAAGATTTTTGATAGCTGTATCCCAAAAACACAAGTTCTGAGTGAATACGCATGCAACTTGGAGGTTTAAAAAATGCAAGAGGGAGGGCTACTCAAGAGGATGAATCAGAATTTTTCAGTGCATGAGTATACTCTCAAAATATGAATAATTAAGTGACTATCATACCTTCGTAGTATGAAAATAAATCCATGGGTGAAGGGAAAGAGACGGGGTTGAAATAGTGGACCTACATACTAATGCAGAAAAAGATGAAGATGAGATACTACAAGGCCACCATGATGCTTCCTTGGATCTCCTGTTGCAAAGAACTGATTGCATCATTTAACCTTTGACACATTATTTAAATCCATCAGGGAATTCTAGAAAAATGCAAACTATGTATATATTATTATATATTAACAACTTAATCCTCATAGTTCTGTCATGGTTGGTGTTTTTCGTCCCACTTGCGCTGACCAGGATGTAGAATAGTGAGATTTGTTAAGTATCAGTGACTTTCAGTTCAGACAAATGCGAGCTGAACGTTGGGTCGCATTTGAATCGGATACGTATCGGATATGGGTCGCATTCGAAAAGAATCTGACCTGTGCTGCTCAGACTGTCATGAAAAGATTGGATACAGGTGGCTGCAGTGTGAACGCAACCTAACATTATATCTTTAAGATGCTACATCAAAATTTACCATGCGATGTGTACCCTAACCGTTTACTTACTCAAAATTCATACTGTTCAATGAATTCTTTAAATTAAATATTATCTTTTAATCTTTTCAGACCATCCAAGATTTTGTGATTCTTTTATTGATTTTTTGCAATAAAAATCAAGGTGTTTGTGGTACTAGTTTGGAAAGATTTGCACTGACTTATGATGGTAATTGTGACTTTTTATTACTAGCTGAATAGATCATGGACTGTAATCTGACATCAATTAAGGCTGAGGCAGCTGTTTAGTACAAGTAAGAAAGTTTTTGACAATTTGAGAAAAAGCTGCAATAAACTCCCAATTATGTAATAGCACAAAAAAAGTGTGGGGATTTGTTGATTTTGTGTGAATTTCCACAATAATTCTCAAGAAACTGGAGGGACTGATTGATATAATTTGGCAGTAAACAGATAAAAACTGAATTGTTTTGATTGACGATGTAATATTCAAGCACACTTAGTGTTTAGTCTTGAATCTAGAGGGCCACAGAAAAGTTATGGAGGTCCGGATTTGACCCACGGGCCTCGAGTTTGACACATGTGATCTAGACTCTTTAAACCCCACTACTTCTCCTGTTTCAAGTGTTTATTTTAGGAATAAATTTTTCTGCAAAAACCTTTAAAATGTTATTTGCGGAATTAGGCTAATTAAAAAAAACGTGTTTTTGGGCGTGCCGTGGTGGCGTAGGGGTTAGCGTGACCCACATTTGGAGGTCTCAAGTTTTCAACGCGGCTGTCGCGGGTTCGACTCCCGGACCCGGCGACGTTTACCGCATGTCTTCCCCCCTCTCTTTCCCCTTTTCCTGTCAGCCTACTTCATGAAAAAGGGACTCTAGAGCCCACAAAAAGACCCCCTGGTGGGGTTAAAAAAAAAAAAAAAACGTGTTTTCAGTTAATACTATAATGTACAAGTCCATACAAAAATATGTGCAAATCAGAAGCACAAAAATAAAGCTCTTACAATGAATTAACTCAAATATTGCCTTCAATTGCTACTATAACCTACCAGCTACATTTTGCAGCACAACTGCACCAATTAACAGCAGAGAAAAATTAAATTTAATCCCACTTATTGATGCTCTCAACACTGGAAAACAGTACAAACAGCAAAGAATAAAAAAATTAATAACGCCACATGATGTAATAGCGCAAAAAAGTGCGCTAATGTTTTGGGGTCACAAACATTAATTTGTCTTCATCAATAACAGAGAATCAAAAATCTTTTTTGTGATTTTTTTATATGTATCAATCATATAAGTTCCAATACTAAAGGAAGTGAGGTTGACACAGATGTGCCTGGATTCAAACCTTCTGGATGCAAGGCAACAATGCTAACACTCCACCTCTGTCAGCAGCACTGTACCATACTTTAGCCTTGTCAAATAGAAAGACACCAACTGCCTCTAATCTACGCAAAAACAGACACAATGAGTTCCATTGATAAATAATCTAACAAAAGATTGTATTGATACTGAAACTCTGAAACGAAGTCTAAACAATATTGTATATTGTATGTTTCACTTCAGAAACGTAAATTGTTTTTTAACAGTAAGTGTAAATATGAATATATTAGGTACAATAGTCAGTTATGCATGATGCCCAGTTTTGATGGATGGTTGACTGCAATTTCCTCCAAATTATTATATATTTTTTTATTTGACATTTCAGTTTCTATACAAACAATATTCAATTGGTTACCAAAAAAGGTTGTGGCACAAACAAAAGTCTATCACTATTAAGTATGTTTGGGTGGCTAAGCATAAAGTCATGAGAGATTAGGCAAAAGAAAACAAAAAACACATGAATAAAAGTTTTGCTTTTATTCATATGCAAAGACAAAATATCAGAATAATAGTTCCATTAATTGGCAGGATGCAGATTTGGTATATGTTTTTAGTTTGATATGCAGTGAATTATGGTGACCAAGAATAGTTCTAATCAAAGAACATAGTGTGCTGCACATTCTAGAACTAATAGATCAAGAGAAATATTGCTGATAAAAAAGAAAAAATAATTAGCAAGAATTATTTGACAGAAAAGGAATGCAAAGAGAGGTGGCCAACATGCCATAATTGTAGAGAAGTTTGTAAAATGACCAGTGCACAATAAATAGAGAATGTGCAATGTATGATAGAGATTTATATTAAGTTACATAAAGTAGATCAACCATTCCATTAAAATCAAAACAGATGAACAGAAAAAAAAAAGTACATACAAAGAAATGCTACATGGTATTACTAAGAAATAATCTCAAGAAAAATGGGAAGGTTGTTAGACATATATGAGGACATTGAGACAGGGGTTATGTGGTTGCAGTTACAGATGGATTTGTGGTGGGGGTGGGGTTATATCAGGAATTGGCTCTGAGCCTTGTATTGTTTACACTTGTGATGGACAGGTTGACATATGTGGTCAGGCAGGAACCCCTGTAGACTATGATGCTCACAGATGACATTGTGATCCACACGGAGCGGAGGAGCAGGAGGAAGTGAGCCTGGAAAGGTAAAAGAAAGGACTGGTGAGAAGAAAAATAAAAATTAGTCTAAGCTAGTTCAAAGATGTGTATAATTGAGAGAAATTGGGAAAGTTGTAAAGATGTCAGGATTAGGAATGAAGACTGGAATGATGTTAGAAAGAGGTGGCTAATTAGCAAATTATCTAAAGCAGCAAATAGAGAACAGACATGAAGAAATGTGTTGGCTGCATGGAGTGAACAATGATGAATTCAAGGACAGATCTGAAGCAGAAGGATGACATCAAAAATGAAGGGTGCCGTTTATAAGAAAAGAGGAAGACAAGCCATCATATATTGTGTGAAGACAGTGGCATTTGGCAAAAGTTACAGATTTAACTAGGACTGCTTAAGCGTAGTACTTCAGTGGTCACTTTAAGGGATATGTACTGTAGTTAGATCATAGGAAAGTTAATGGGGAATTATAATATTTCAATTGATTGAATGTGGATTGAGTTCTTCCAAGACCACATAATAGTAATGGGTTTAATATTTACTATTTAATATAGGTTCTCCCTGCTGCCCTCTGGAAAGAGGTTCCGCAGCATCCGGTGCAGGTCCACCAGGTTCCGAAACAGTTTTTTCCCACTTGCCATCAGACTGCTGAACTCTTAACTGGACTGCACTTAAAATCTGGTCTCCACTTTATACCTTGCACATGTACAGAGCTAAGTAACTTCCTTTTTACTGTCAGTCCTGCACTTTATATTTTATATTTATATTTATATTTTATACTGTATTTTATTTTTATTCTGGAGTAACCTCACAACACTGAAAGCTCAAAACATTGTCCTGAGCCGTATGCAACGAAATTTCGTTCTGTATACACCCTGTGCATGCAAAATGACAATAAAGTCAGTCTAAGTCTAAGTCTAAGGTTACAAAAAAATAAATATTGGAGCGACAAAGCAGAGAGCAGGTTTAAGAGGGACTGACTTGAACCTGCTCAGTTTTGTTTTCTGCAAGTACATTGAGATATGAAACAGAAATTAATTATGTCGTTTCCATAGTCATATTGGCAAAAGTACATCCTCTTTAATTCGTTAGGTTTTACTGGTCTGGTTTTCCAGCCTCAATTCAGGACAACATTCCAAGTATTACCGTGAATATTTTATTCAGTTATACTAAGGCAAAAGCTAGAAGCGCCGTTAGCCTCAACAATGCTCCGTCATAGCTGGGAATGGAATTATGCCTTTTAGTAGTTTGATCATCCTTTAAAGCAAGAGTTTCTGCTAATTTTGAGATCTTACTAAAACGTTTCTAAAAAAAATTTATAACTAAATTTGACAAATGTTTTGAAACCTTTTTGTTATTCCCTGTATATATGTAGTAGATTTGATGTTTTGAATTGTCTACCATACTGAAATTCAGGGGAGCCATTTATCACAATTTTTGGGTGGACACTGAACCCAATAGCCATATGTACAATCACTCCATAAAAATATAAAATAATTTATGAGGGCAGTGCTGCAGATTGTGAGAAATAGGAGTAATCTAAAAGAGAAGTGTAAATGTAATTGAGACTTTCACCACAAGATGGTGTCTGCCTTAGAGGTCACCTCTGCTCCATGCTGCTGTGTGATGCTGTACTGGGACCATAAACAATATGAATTACACCATAAAATGTTTCTGTGATTCTGAAAGTATAAAGTATATTTCTACACAACACTTAAGTGATCTTGTTATCAAACAATTTGAGTCAGATTTGAGACATATGTTGGTACTGAAAATTGAATATTGTAGGTTTTCAAACTTAACCTTAACCTCAGCTATGAAACTAAATGTCCAAAATAACTTTGTCAATGTTTTTTTTTCCATTCAGGAATTTCAGAGATGAAACTGTAAATTGTCAACACAGAGGAGCAGAGTTCAGAGAAGACGTAAAGAGTTATTAAATATGAAGCAAATGTGTCACTTTTCATTTATTAAAGTGACAGTAAATATCAAAGACTGATTATTTTACTATCTTCAACATCTTTTTTTAGTTATAGGAAATATTGAAAGCAGAGAATAGTGAGGATAGTACTATTTATTTTGGAAAATAATTTTCTTATTGCAATTAAATTTACCATGAACCAGAATTGAAACAATGTTTGACTGAACTGAAGTTATAACGCAATATATTTTAAATTATTGAATATACTCGTTTTCTTTTAGATTGTGCCAAGTTAAAACATCAGCTCATAAGTCACTAAGACTTATTAAGGCAAACTAAAGATAGCCTGATTTTTATAAAGTACATATAAAACATAACAATAACATCTTTAGCACAAGGTTTAATCTTTATAAAAATAAATCTAATTGGATTTTAGTTGCTATGAGCAGAAGTTGAGTAAATATGCATAATAAATTATGTTAATGTGTTACATACTCCAAAATTACACTTACAATACTCCAATTTATACACAATCATGTTATGGTAAAATACAAACCTTACTAAATTGATATCTGATTTTCTTTATATTTACAGAGGATTTGCTTCTAAAACCAATGCCAAACTTCCTTTACTCTTAAATAGGGGGAAAGAAGTGAGAGAAAATCATTAGGTTTTACATCATAAAAAGCAAGGCAATAAATTTATGAAGTAGGAAGAAAAAGTTTGGTGTAACTTTTGTTTATGCAGTATTAACAGCAATGAACTATGCAGCAAATGTGATTGATAAGGAGTCTTATCAAAACAGATGTTAAAATTAGCCTACTATTTTAAACTCCTGAAAAGGAAAACATCTGCCACTATCTGAATATGTACAAAGTACAGCTACTGGAAAAGTACAAAACTGTAGCAACAGTGTAAAAGAAACAGCAGACTGCTCTGGAAAGTTTTTGTAATAACACCAAAGTGATTAATCATACACTTTTAAGTGAAAAAGTTCAGAAACCTGTTAATTGCCTAGTGTGATAAGGAGTAGCTGACTCCCTGTTGCCTCTATGCTACTTGACGAGTCAGAAAAGGGAGCGTATGGTTTTGCTTTATTCCAAAGGACACATCTCTGTAAGCGAACAATGAGAACAACTGATGTGGCACTTATTGATTCACTTGGGAAGATGGACACTCAGCTACTGACACCACAGTTAAATGGCTACAAAAACTTTTATCTGTGCTTCTCCTCCCATACACTCATCCCTGCTCAAAAGGAAGCAAAGCTTTGTGGCTTACCTGAAATATTTTGGTTGTATGTTGAAAATGTCATGAGAGGAATACCAGGAGAAGTAGCTCAAACTCTGCCTGTGTTAATTCATCTACGACTGTGTATGCCTTTTATGTCTGGGTGGTCGTTCTAATACACTTGTAGCTTGTTCTGGGTGAGCTATGCGTTTTACAGCAATGACTAAGATTTAAAGTCCATCTGAAAACAAAATAACCACAACTCATGAACAGTTAGGAAAAAAAGTCACCAGGACTGACGTTGGAAGTATAACAAAAAAAACTGCCAAGGAGTGAATAAACTGGTACACTATGGTGGTGATTACTGGATGCAAAACAGGTGAATCTAATTAACAACAATCTACAGCTGTCTCAAAAATCTGAGCACTGGAGGGAAAACCATAGAGAAGAACGACATATACAACAGGAAATTCAAGAAGGAAATAATTAGAAGGAATATTACAAAAGACGAGAGTGGATAGAAATATAAACCAATAATAATAATAAATAAATGAAATAAAAAAGCAAATAAAAAAAGATTATTTCTTCAAATAACTGAATATGCTACAGCCAATCAGTGGCTGTAATAATTTGAAGAAAAAGATTTTTAAAAAACTTCACAAAATGCCTTGCTTAATAGTGAATCACAACAAGCAACCAGACAAATATGATGGTTAAAGAAGGGTATTCATTGGAGGGAAGTTTAGCACCATCTCGTCATTTGCCGGGTTCTCTAGCACTGATGGTTAAGGGGGCTCCTGGGGCTTACCTGGTCAGACATGATAAGTGGGAGAAAGAGAGACAGAGATGCAGAAACAGAAAGAGGGCCCTTCAGTAAATAGGCCATCCACAGAGACTCTGCTGCAGTCTAATAGAGCCCCTCACAGTCAGCCCCTGTCAGTCAGAAAGGTAAAACAAGGTCTAACTAGGTCCTAATGAAGACAGCCCCACACCAACTTGTCTTGAAACTGCCCAACTAAAAATCAGACACACTTATATATCTCCCAAGCTGTGGAATGTTGCCCACTCAGTGTCACTAACAAGAACAAAGTAAGATCCATCTCTAAGTCCAAGGTAGCTAACACCAGATTTAGTTCAATCTCTTTGGAGTGAACATAGTACATAGCAGGATACTGCTGCACAGCTTTGAAACTATGGAACGGTAACCACAGAACCGCCATCTCCCATCCTGCACTAATTTAGTGTTTTTTAGTTAAACATTGCGCACATGTATATAATTATAAGCTCGATACAGGCTTGGACAAATAAAAAATATATACAACATTAATACATGTTCAATCTGCCGCTCGAGTCAAAAACAATAAAACTAAGGTTTAAACAAGTTTGCAAATTCATGTTTCTCTTTTATTTCCAATGCACTTTTACAGCATATGCATTTTTGTAAGGTAGAAATAAGTACCAGCTTAAGGTTCTGCAGCAAGAAAACAGAAAGACATACGTCCTTTATGATGTATTCCCTGTGCTGTCTAAAATGCTTTTAGGTCGATAAAAGAACATTAGGTAAGTTGGAGAAGCAATCATCATCCTGCTGTCCATCTTAACCCACCAGCATTGCCTCAGGACACAGCCTCTGGCTGGCCTCTAACCAAGCCTTGGCCGGCTGTCTCTATGGTAAGTGCTCTGTCATGAAGATGCCAGCGGCTACAGCATATGCCACCCAATCTCTGGCATATCCCCCATGGTAAAGTGGGGACCACTAATGGAGAAAATGACTGTATGTACTATAAGCATATCTTTATGACTGTGCTTACAGGAATGACCTTCAGTTGAATCACTTCTGCATTTTCCACCAGATTGTTTCACAGATGTTTGGCTACAGACTTCATAGGTATGGAAACTCAAAAGAATCTGAAAAGAAAACAAACGGAAAGATTTCCTGTCTCTTGTCAAGCCTTAGGATTCACAGAAACAGCTTTACTTTGAGAGCTTGGAGCTCATCAGGCAGCAGTAATGATTTTTACTGAATATATCTTTTTTTTTTTTAACTAAAGGACAATTGGGTGCCAATGCTTTTTTATTGAACACCATTAATATGTGTGATAAAAGTATACAATAAACTGATGTTTGAATAAAAAAAGATAATGCCTTTCACCTGTAGAACTCTAAGAATGCACAAAATTGTGTAAAATTAGCTTCTAAAATTTAAACAAACGTACTAAAAACTATTTAGTTCTAAAGTGAAATGCATATCTATTTTATGTAATACCTAATTAAAGGTATACTGGTAAACACATTTTGAACAAAATATTTTTACTTGCTGGATTATATATCTTTATTTGCAACTTGTTCAACTATGTTTTACATAACTGTTATTTTAGCTTTGCACTCGGTAATATTGAAAGGCAACAAGAGCATGCAAGTACTGTGTTAACATCAATGCAAATGTTTTAAACATTTGTACTGATATTAAAACATCAATACAAGGTAAAAAAAATACTTCTGAATATTTTAGCTGAATGGAGATCCTAAAGACATACTTGCTCAAAATCCTTTGCAGAATTCGTTTAAACAGCCTTTAGCCAAAATGTACATAATTAGGCGCTGAAGTCTCTATACATGCTTTCTCTTTAAACTTTTAAAGTCAGTATTTCTATACTTTTTTTTTCCACAATAGCTTATGCCGTAGTGTCCCTTCCATAAGCTATAATTACAGGACGTTGCAGGGTTGTACAGGAGTACTGCAATTGGGTAAAACAATCCTTACTGTACATTTACACTGTAGAAACACAACCCCTAGTGCCAGGTACAAAGTAATCACTACAACTGTATTATCTTCCATGTACAAGTCTTTAATTAGTTTCACTCTTGTCACAACATAGGCATACATTTCATGACGGAATGAACAGAATAAGATTACTTCAAACCCCAACCCTGGATTATTTCTCTAAGACAGTTTTAAAGCAGTCAGATAAGAGGAAAGCTACAGGGAGAGACTTTATTGTGTGTCTGTATCACAGAGTATGAGGGGAGTTCAGAAGCTGCATGGAATGAAAAAGCCTAGGGCTTATGTTTTCAAATCATAGTGTTCCCAAATACAGTGTGTGGGTCTCAGCTATGAAAGGACAGAAATAAGATCTGACAGTGAACATTCTCACATGGTCTTATACAATGTCATCTGTATTCAAGTATGTCAAATGTAATGTAACATGATACTGAGCACTGCAAAAAAGTTATTGAAAATAATTATTGAAAAAAAAGCATGCAATGTTTAAATTGATGAAAACTGATGAAAAATTAACCCCAAATTGAATGTGGAATTAACATCAGCTGTAGTTTCTTAGGCTCATGTAATTTATTACTGTTTTTTTATATTTGTGGATCTTGTAAGATCTTCCCAGTAGACTTGTTTTTGGAAAGATAACTCATACCTGACTGTGACGGTGAGGTAATCCTCACAGTTACCACAAGTCTGTATGTCATTGGTTGACCTACTCCTACCAAAAGACTTTTTGGTAAGAACTTTTCTTCCAACTCTTGGTTGATTGTTGCCAAACAACAGTTAACCTCAGAAATTAATATGTAATTTGTGCATTTCAGAGAAAGTCAGTCAGCTTAATCTCTGGGACACAAAATTTGACACTACCCAAATAGTATAATTGCAAAGTAATACCAATGGCGTTTATGCTTAACAACTTTAAAATCAATCTGTAAATGGAGATATTAAATTACTTCCATTATTCTGCACATGTTGCTGTGAGGTCATAAACCATTAATACACATTTAAAAATCAAATTTCAATGAAAACTTGAAAATGAGCATGAGGAACTATGTGAATGTAGCCTTCTTCATCATTTCTTTAATCATAGTCTTGAAATTGAAGAAACTGGAGGAAAACTGGAGGAAAAAAGTGAAATTGAGTAAAAATAACTTAAGAACAGTGTAAAGTCCAGAAGATCGGTGTCATGGGAACAACAAGAGGCTCCCCCCATGCAACTGAGCATCTGGAAGAACACAGTCTCTGATTTCTCATCTTTCTGCTTTTTCCCTTTCAAAGACCACTTGAAAGTCTTTCTGTGGTATTGAGCAGGTGGGGGTATGTGTAGAGAAGGGCTAAGGCTGAGAATGGGCAGGCCTGGGTAAAGCAGCTCCCACTTTCTCTATCCAGTGAACAGAAGTGGAAGACCCAGAGGTCCAAAGGCCCAGCGGCCCAAAGCTGCAGCCAAGTATCTCTGAGGAGACTTCAGCAGGGAAGAAGGGAAATCTGAAGGCATATGGCTAGGTAACTACAATAAAAGCAAGCCTTAAAACCAGGCTAAGCTCTACCCCTACTTGCAAAATGTTGAACAGTAACATCTTTCAAGAGATATAACCATGACCTTCTTTTACCAAAACTGCAAAGTATCTACCAATATATATTCTCTGTAAAACCTTCCAAGATTTTTCTTTTTTAATTGAGTTTCCATGCGCAACTTAAAGGTCATATTGTAATAAATCATTATTTATAATAGTGTACTACACCTAAATGCTTCACTTTTTTTTATCTTAAAAAAAGATCAGACTTAGATTCTGATACTTTACCTTTAGTGTTGTATGATGCTTTTTCTTCCACAAGGAAGAGTTTAAAACAATTTAATCCAAGCAGATTGCTGCAACAAACTTCTGCTGCAACCAAGATTTTCTTTAACATAATTGATGAAAACAGTAGGTAGTCTTTGAAAGCTTGGCCTTTTGGGGGAGACTTCAAACAGTATCAATTGTAGAAATTGGCTCAGCTGAATGCAGTCTATTCCCTATCAATAAAGTATTCAGCACCAATAGCTGGGAGAATAAGGGAGAGATGAGTCAAGTAGATCCCCAGAGGAATCCCTAAATCTAATACATACTGAATGCTCCAATAAATTAAATAACTTCAAATGATCGAAGGGATGGTATCCCAATCAAACACAGCATGAAACTGCAGAAGAAGGTGCGTTCTCAGTGGAAAACATTTAGAGGTGTTTTTCAAGCCTTCATTGAAAACAGTGAACAGAAATGTCACAGTATAAGAACCTTTAGGTGTTTTCATCTTCAAGCATCTACAGCCCTGGAAATACACAATACTTTACTGAATCAAAATATACAGTAAAACACAAAAGTAGGTAATATTAGAGCCACATGGAGAGACAAGGTATAATGTTAGTAATTTGAATCAGGATACCAACTTGTATGGTATCCTATGTCCTGTTTCTCCCTTATAATATAAATTTAACTGATTTAGTTTTATAATAATGCCAAAGGGAAATTAGAAGTCAGCTCATTTGGCTTCAGTCTGCTGTGTAGACGTAGGTAAACCCGTATGTATTTCTACTGCTTCGACATTTTCATTTCTTCGCTTATAAATGACGTGTGAAATATTCCTCACAAAGTAGCCTGCTTCATTCATCCAGATGACAAGTTTGTTAAAAATTATGTCTACCAAACTAACCGCAAGACAATAAGCAAACAAAAATCTCAAATCTTAGTTTATGTCACTGAAGCATGTTTGTTTAAACAACAGACATTTGTGCAGGCTTTATTTACCCCAGGTAGCCAGAATACAACAAAGCTTGGCCAAAATAATTTTGCAACAGAGAAATTAAAAAAAAAAGAGAGAGAGACCTAACTTGATCATTTGGTCACTAATTCAATGATAATTGAGGAAAATAATGAAATAACCCAAAAATAATTAGGTAATATTTTACCTGAATGTAAACTACTTTAAGCTCAAACTGTAAGCTCAAACTTTATAATGTTCGACCAGAAGCTGTTAATTCTCTTGCTAACCTTTTTGACAAACTGTTTGACACAGGACTGATATTGTATTTTAATATGAAATGGGAACTGTTTACAACAGACAAACTGGCTGACTTTTCTAAAGTTGTTCAAATGTTTAAATTCCAAAATGCAGTAGCAAACAGTAGAACATTTAGACTTTAAGAGCAACTAAACCCCAAATAAACTTCTCTCTTTTTTTGCAGGTAAGTTGTTTAAAATCATTTCATTCAGTCATGTCCCTGTGGTGCAGACGTTGGAATTGCATACATGGATCACTAGATTTCAGCTTTGCACATGGGTGATTCATTTGCATCATGAACACTGACTGTCACGTGTCTCCTCTGCTCTGACTGCAGAATGCCTGGGAGACTGAATACAGTGCATAGGAAGCAAGAGGGGCTCATGGCAGCATTTGCTCAGCACAGTTGTTGAAAAGCCTCCAATAACACAAAAAAGTAATCAAAGTAGAGAATATTGTATATTGTTATTGTTAAAAAAACATAAAGATTTATTCTGCTCTTTTGAAATGCTACTTATCTTACACTACTTACTACTTAAGAATTGCGCTGTTGGTAAATTTTGCAGAAAAATGTTTTGTTTTTGGGGTTTTTTTTGTCATTGGTGGTGAATATATTATAAAATTGACATTCAACACAAAAGTAAAAATCTGATTTATACTTTGTTGCAGTTAATTACCAGCAAAAAACCCTCATCACTTAGCCCCAAATTAATTACTGTTTATAAAATATAAGCTCTTTTGAAATACTGTTTATCTGCTTAGGCACAAGAAATTTACAGTTGGTAAATGTTGCAAAAGATAAAATCAGATGTTTACTTCGTGGCACTCGGTTACCAGAAAACATCTCTTAGCAACAGATTAACAACAAATATTGTTATTGTTCAAAATAACATAAGATTCCTTCTGCTCTTTTGAAATACTACTTATCTTATACTACTTAGCAAGAATTGTGTAGTTGGTGAATTTTGCAGAAAAGTTAGTTTTTTTTGTCATTTTTTGGTTAAATATACCTTAAAACAGACATTCAACACAAAAGTAAAAATCCGATTTATACTTTGTGGCAGTTCGTTACCAGAAAAAAAACGCTCATCTCCGAACACCAAATTAATTATTGCTTATAAAACTTAAGCTATTTTGAAATACTTTTTATCTGCTTGGACACAAGAAATTTACAGTTGTTAAGCTTAGCTAAAGTAAACATTAGCAGTGTTTATGTGGCACTCGGTTACCAGAAAACGCGATCATCTCTTAGCAACAGACTAACAACAAATATTGTTATTGTTCAAAAAGCAAGATTTCTTCTGCTCTTTTGAAACATTATTTATCTTACACTACTTACTACTTAAGAATTGTGCAGTTGGTGAATTTTGCAGAAAAGTGAAAATATGTACACTCTTTTCTTTTGTCATTGGTGGTAAATATATTATAAAACAGACATTCAACAAATATACTTTCCTGTAGAAAGTGTTTCGCCAAGGTGGCGTCTCTGTAGTTCTAACTGGAAGCTCCTCTGTTGTTCCGCCATCTCTGTAGTTCTAAATCTCTGCCCTCCTCAGCGTTCTGTTGCTATTGTAATTAATCCTCTCTGAAAACTGTCATGTGGGAGTGAGACACACAGGGGGAGACAAAATTCCATCTCTCCTTTGAGCCCAACTGAACAGTGTCAGAATTTGTTTTGATTTGAATTTGGCTTGTTTTTTTTTTCCGCTAATGACGTCGCCATGGTTACTTGAAATACCAACAGAAGTAATAGTTCCAGTCACACACATATATATACAGTGTATATTATGGGAGTGTATGAGTCGCATTAACGGTGAAAGGAAGCTGCAGTTATTTTGAGGCTTAAGAGTAATAGGTGCCTTCCATGCATTGCATGAAGTCATTGAAGTGCCTTGCTTTGTAAGGCATGCCAATGCTCTCCTATGCTCTGCTTTGGTAGGCCCCAATTACAATTATAGCAGCCCTCCATCTCATTAGCAAAGGCACAACTGGAATGTCTACTTTTACAGCAATTATAATAAACACAATTTTGTACTCACGACACCTCCAAAGGGGGAAAACACTGTTGAAGGCCTTCCTGGAGAAAACATTGAGAGCGTTGAAATTTCCCATAAACACTGAGAGCGCTGAAAGTCACAGAGGAAAACATTGAGTGCATTGAAATTGCCAGCTAGTTTAGCTTAGCTAAGCTTCGTGTACCATAGGTCTCCTCTCTCTTCTATCCCGGCCGCCCCCAAGGTCCTCTAACGTTTTCCGAGTGTCGTACTGCCCATGTGTTTGTCTTCCCTTCTTTCGGGTTTGTCACTCGCCTTTTTTCGCTCGCAATCCACGCAAAAACTTCTTCCTTCTCCCTGTATCTTGCCCCTCCCCCACGCATCTCACAATCAATCCCCACCAGCGCCCTGTCAGGTCGTCTTGGTAACCAATAGAATGAAATGAGTGTAGCATACGTCACACCAACGTTGCGATATTTAAATAAAAATAATAAGGTTGCTAAAACATTGCTGTTTTAACAATACATAAACCAAATTAATTAATAAGTAACCACCTTTACTGTATATTAAAATTTACAAAAAGTTTCTTAACCAACTTTACATTAAAATTTTAAAAAGTTATGACATAATATAAAATCCATAGCTGTCACAAATTCCATTTGCTTTTTAATATATTTGTGTTATGACTTGATCTAAGAATTTCGCTGACCTTTAGATCTATATGCACATTACAATAACCCACATGTGTCCCACAACGATCTATTTCAGCATCCATTTATTCAATTCCAATCCATCTATTCAGGTTGCATGGAAATTAGTGCCTAAGTAATGGGCAAGTGGCCTGGTTATCAGTCTAGCACAGGGTCTACATAATGACACAAATAGCAGACAAACATGCAGAAGTACAAATTAACCCAACTTGCATATTTAGGAGAAGTAACTGGACTAGGAAAAAAATATGCAAATTCCACATTGTGCCCCATGCTTTATCCATTTCTAATTATTATTTTTTTTACGCTGCAGCTCAGCTGATATCACTGTTGCCTTGCAGCAAGAAGGTCCAAAACGGTCCAAATCACATTCTGGGGTCTTCCTACATGGAGTGTGCATGTTATCCCTGTGGAGGTGATGGTTCTCTCCAGGTACTCCGGTTTCGTCCCACAATCTAAGTCAATCTGTGTGACTGTTAGGTCTCACTAAAGTTTGCCTTCGGTGTGAGTGTGTGCATGCATGGCAATTTGTCCTGTCTATCTCTATGTTGTATAGACTAAAAACCTGTCCAGGTTGTACTCACCAGATTACTGCAAATACTGCTGCAAATAGGCACCTGCACTCCTCACAGTCCTGTAAGGACAAGTGCATGTAGATAATGGATGGATGAAGGGATGGAGGAAAATATTCTTTATAATTAGGGAATTGCGTAAATTTAGCAACTGGATTTTCTCCAGTGCTAGACTGCTGTCATTTCCTAACAGATGCACTATTTCAAGAATAAGTCTGATTAATTTTTGAAAATTAAAAAATGAATCAGACAGCATTAGCTGTTGATTCAGCTAATGCATCAAACCCTCTGTTTGATACAGCTCTGTACACATATTGATTTCTATATTATTTTTGAAAGAAAATGTTTGTATTGTCTGAAGACAAAAGAATTGTGTTTCAATATAAACGTCAGGCTTGTTGAACAATCATGTTTGGCTGTCCATATATTGCTGCTTTAATCTATAAAATATAATACATACAAAAGATGAAAGAAAAGAACAATGAGAAATAATACTCAAATTCATAAATAAACTGTTTGGTCTTCAAGACAATGAGAATTATAATGTATAGATCACTTGATATAGTAATGCCATATCAATGACACCTTCAGCCTTTACAGACTTTTCTTCCTGAACGCCTCTGTTGTGACACAATCATTACAAATTGATTGCAAAATAGCTAACAATTGTGATTAAATCATTAAATTCGTGTCTATGCTTCAGAGAATCGGGAGAAAATTAACTTCCCAGCAACCTCATTTTTTTTTCCGAACACGAAATAATGATTTTCTGCCAGTCTAATTACAAAGCCAACATCTGATCAAGCCTACATCCAGAGGGGATTATCACATGCACTGGTATTAGACCTCATTACCAGCCTGAGTGCAGAATTATTACATCTTGTAATTGGATGGTGAGATTTATATACAGATCAGACCGGTTTCTTTAGGATTGTAATTACAGGCTTCGCTGGTTAGCTACTTATCACTCAGGAGTGGAGTGCAGGAAATCAGCATGTGGAAGAGCATTTCATTAACCTCTCGCCCTGATGGAGTGGGTAACACTATACCTAACATGTCTGTTTTAGGAACAACAGCATAATTTGCTCATCAAACAATTTATCACACCCTACTTTGGACAATGCCAGATAAAAGACTTCACACTGAGATCAGCTCTTGAATAAACAATTACAGGAAATATGTCTCCATTAACTATTATTTTTTACTGTTGACTAGGCCTTATTTTCTAATTACCCAAGATAAGTGTTAGTTTTTGCCCTCAATAGCAGCTTCATAAAGCACACAGTGTGAATTAGTCGCCTAGGGTTAACAGAATAAAAAGACTTTAAACTGCATTTGGAGAGGAGTGAGCAGTATCAGTTTATTCGTGAATCTTTAGACATGTCTGTGCTTTAAACGACCCATGTACTTTGCTAATAAACACACGTTTTTTTCTATTAATTTCTCTTTGTCGGCAGAATGTTCTAGCTGCCATCAGCTCATGTAAATCATTAAAAATAATATATTTTTTATAAGCTGAATTAATAGAGGTGTGGGCACCTTACTCTCCCTGGTAGCAATCTTTCAAATACAATTAGACAAGACTTGCATGTTCCTGTTCATTGCAAGAGCAAAATACTTAAAGCACATCTTCAAACCACTTCTAGTCAGTGAGTTGACGCAATCTGCTGGGTTTCCTTAGAGAGAACACTTTTTAACAATTTGTAATGTGTATACTTTACTTGGAATTTGGTTGTGTTATTCGATAAGTTCCTTGAAACAATGTGTTGTAGATTGACGGCATATAAATAAACTGAATTTAATTGAATTCAATTTAAACAGTTGCTTTGGTTGCAAACATATCATTTGTCGCGCACCACAGTAAATCTTCTGTGACTGTATCAAAGCCTAACACTTTTTCACTTTTTAATGAATTGAAAGCGAATGTAGGGCAAATAAATTGAAAAAATGAGAGGGGGGGCCGAAATATGAGGAAAAATGTGTTGACCTGATGGAACGCAGCTCATTTGCTGACACAACCAGAACAAAAACAAAAGCATCAGCATCTCTTCACAGTTAACACCCATACAACTCACTTTCTTATTGCATATCACAAAGTCCACCTCTGTAACAATCAATACAGACCTACATTTTATGAGACAAGGAGTTAACATGTTCAATTACGCCACAGACAGCTCTATTCTTTTGTAACAAGTAATCCGGGTGGTAAAATCAATACTGACAGGCTCATGGCACGCTAGCTAATTTCATATTACCTCCGACCAATAGCAAGGCAGTTCGTAATGGAGCTGTAGTTCCACTTCATTATAAGAATAGAGGTGGGGGGGATCAATACTACCGTAAATGCACGCCTGCTCACGTTAACACACACACACACAAACACACAAGCAAAACACTAAGTCAAACACACACAGACAAAAAGGCCACTCTGCTACATCAGAGTCCCCAAGGGGCTTCACAGAGCTGTCTGATGCAGGGCAGATGGGCTGGATGGAGAATGAGTGTGTCGGGTCGTAACCCCTCCCAAAATAAATGACATTTCAAATCTTCAGCACACAAACACTTGCAATGACGTGTCTTGCACGTTTATTTTTATTTTTCATTGTTAAGCAGTTTCAAGGTAAATGCAGTCTTTTTTTTGTTGTTTTCAACTATAAACACACATCTGAATACATATTAACAAAATCAACACTTATCTTTTTCTCAGCAAGGTCATAGTCTCCAAAAGAAAAAGGGAGAAATTGGAGGTTAAGTTTTAGAGATCAGTCTTTTCACAGATTCTCATATTACACTGTCTCTACATATTTTTTTAATCAAAGTTACATACTGCAGCTTTCAGGGAATTTTTTCCAATAAACCTGTGAAAACATTACCATATACAATACATAATAATAATAATAAAAACAGTTTAGATTACCATAAGCAATCAAATGAAAGTGAGTTTAATGAGAGCAAGTAAAAGTTCTACATTTACAGTGTCACTCAGTGCAGATGAAGCAGTATGAATGTTGCAGGTAACAAGACTAAATACTCTGAGGACTTAACTCTAACATCCTCTTTTTCATAAGTTCTTGTTATCCAATTTGGATTATTGCACTCATTAATAACCTTTTGCAGGTTGTGCTTCAAACTCTGTGACAGCAGCATCATTTAGCTTCAGTAAAGGCCAGCCTCACAACAGTTGACTATATAAGAACACCTCATAGAAGTGCTATGCAAAGATTAAAAGCATTTAAATACATTTCACTCTAAATACTTCTTAATTTACCTTATTTCCTTGCAAATATTCCATATGGAATTTCTGTAATCAAATACTCAAGTTTATGAGTTTGACAAAGACAGTTCTCCAAAGCATAACAAATGCTACATGAACAACCCTGATAGCAACTGGAGCTTTAAAAGACATAATACTCATGTGTAGACATAATACTCATGTGTAACATTAATAAGCTGCAATGATGTATTAATGTATGATGTTTTGTTGGATGTTTTACTGGACTACCGTTTTGTAGTGGATCTATGTAAGGTTACGTCATTAAAACCAGAGACATTCTAGGGGTTCTTGATATTATTTGTTTGGAACAAATGTTAATGTCAAATCAATTCAGATCAATTTAGTTAATTAATTTACCATTTATTCACAAAAAATGTTATCTCGAAGACAAGCAGATCCAATTCTCATACAGAAATATAGAATCAAATTATTACTGAGACCAGTCACATCGACAAATTCAGACTACACATTTCTCAATGTGATCAGTTATTATAACACAATCTAGTCACACACAATGTTTATTGCCCATACTGACAAAAAATATTTTGAGGAAGCCCAGATCTTTGTATCAAGTCATTGACTTTGCTGCAAGCCATTATCCCAGGCAAGCATGTGGTGACAGTGGAAAGGAAAGCTTTTGACAGAATGAAGCCTAAAGCAGGAATCACCTCACTAACTACCTGCAGTGACCAACAAACACAGTGGTCACTGTGCAAAGCAAACACAGAAGCACTGGTCAACAATAACATAAAGGTTAAAAAAATAAAATAAATAAGTGCAAAAAAACAATCACAATGTCATACTGAACTGCTTGTTTTGTAGTATTAGCTGAACACCCAAATAATTTACAGAGCAGAGAAAAACATTATTTTATTCAAAATATTGGTTTAGAAATGGGCAACCCCAAAATAAATCATATTACCTTTTTCAGTTGGTTCTACTTAAACTTAGAATAGAATAGAATTACTTTATTCATCCCAGCAGGGAAATTATTTCGCAGTTACAGCAGCATAGAGACAAGACACACGGCAACCACCACTGAGTAGCAATGTAGACAAGATAAAATAAAAATAAAATATGACATGCTGTCAATATAAAAAGCAGCTTATACAAACTTGGACAGTTGTATATTTCCTTGTGGGAATTCTTTAGTTAAATGCATTTCCAGTAATATAATTCTTATGGCAACAAACAAAGGCACAGTAAGAAAACTGTGTCAAGTCTATCAGTGTATAGGAAGACTTTAACTCTAAGATAGTCAGAGGAAATCACTTATGCATTTCCCCTTCCCATTATCTAATTAGCCTCCTATTTCTTTCCCATCAGTGCGGTGACCTGGATTTTGTTGAGATGGTGCTGGTCAGCCAATATGAAATCTGGTGAGAGAGGGCAAACCATTTGGGGGGTAGCAGAATCATAAATCAGCAACAGCGGGAGAGAAGAGTGAAGAGGATTTATAAAGATGTTGTACTCAGGCAGCCCACTTGTGGACACTGTGATGAATTCATAAGCACATTGCCAAGGCAAACTACTTTATTATCCTACAGCCCAGTGGTCATTAATCTCCCTGGGAGGCCAGCATCCTGGAGGATCACCAGACCAAAGAATTTATTCAGGCCTGAAGGAACCCATTTCATTAGCCATTCAATCTGTTCAGCTGCTCAGCTTCACTCTTTGCACTACTTTTTCTTTCCTTTCCTTTTAGTGTACAAAATTGGATAAACAACATTTCAGTTCTTATGTTTTTATTATGATACATTATATATTTATAGTAGGGATTACAAGAATGAGACTGTTTATCACCATATTTATGTGGCATATTTATATGTGGTTGATTGTTTACATAATCAACACAATATTACTACTTTGACAATGAAAAGCATTCATTTCTGCTGTCCTTCACAGGGTTCTGAAATACAGATGTGACAATCCAACCTTGTGCCATTATGGTAACAAGTGGCGCAAAGCAGAAAAGATAAATCCATAACTAAACTCTTAAGATATTTGTGTAAAAGACTCTTTACTGAAGTCCAGGATAACTTCTGTGGTTTCCTTTGTTTTCTAATACTGTGTATATCACAAAAAACTAAACTGGTTTCTAAAACCAAAGATGGACATAGAAACAGAGTGCCACACAATTATAGACACACTGTCTCATAAATCTGTAACTGACATTGGAAAAGTTTGAGTTTACAAGATTAATAACGTTAGTTTCACAGGTGATATGCAATCTTGCTAGTTGTTAAAAGAAAAAATTGTAAAGTAAAGAATAGATGCACATGTTTTGATATTTCTCAGTGTCTACTGGAAAAACCCAACTTTTACATACAGGATATTATACTGAGTGTTCTGATGTGGTGACGTCTACGGTATCATGTAAACAAAGAAGTCGTTAGGTGGTTGAAATGAGTTCAAATTTTGCATTTAAAATGCTTCACTTTGCTATGTTTTGTATGTCTTATAAGGATTTACCAAAAGTACATGTGGAGTAATTTTTGTCAACCACAGTCTATCCCAAAAGACTCTTTCCACTTTAAACACTTAACAGGCTAAATAAGTAATGATTGCCTGCACACTCCCTGTGCGTGGGCATGTCTCAGAGCTAAAGGCGCAAGCCACTAACCCTAGGTCCCAGAGCACCAGGAGTCCTTAAAACCAATAATTTCCTTCCATTCAGTCCACTACATTGCAGCTGTGCGCCTCGCAGATCATAGGCCTTTAAGTACTATTGAAGTATGAAACGTAACTCTAGAGCCTATAGGCTGTCAAAGAAAATATAAAAATCTGAAGAGAGAAACATATAAGAAGGACAAGAAGGAAAAGAGAGGTGAGTAACAGAAGACAGACACAGCAATCCCCATATGTAGAAGAGAATCAAGAAGGTACAGACTGTTCCCCTTACATGCCTTTATCCTATTGAGGCAATACTTTGGTTATAATAAAGGGTGACAAGGCACAAGGAAATTGTACAGAATGTAGTACTCAAAGGCATATGTTTTTATAAACTGCTGTGTTTATGTGCCTGAAGAATTATCTGGCTTAACATATGTAAATGTACTCCAAGTTACTGACTTTGTTACTATGTAGGAGTAATTAGTAGGAGTTTTCGAGCCTGGTCAACCCGACTCTCCACTGGATAGAACATAACTCAGTCAAAGCTTTTTCTCAACTATGGAAATAATGTATATATCATTTTCATTGCAGGGTCATTAATGGTTCAACATAATTTACAAAAATTATATTTTCTAAAACTTAAGTTAATTTTCTAACTGAAAGACAACTCCTCTCAAGCACTCCATCCAGTCATCATCTTCCATTTAAACCAGACCGGGTTGTGGAGGTAAACTGTCCAAGGAGGAAACCCAGCAATCTCCCTGGGATGTGCCTAAAAATCTCCTAATATTCGAAACTAGGAGGCATTCTGATAAATTTACCAAAACACCCTAATTGGCTCTTTTCTATGAAGAGCAGCAACTCTTTTCAGTCCGAATAATTTACAAAGTGTGTTTATAGCACAGGCTGGCCCTGTGTACCCAGAATAATTTGTACACAGTATGGAAGGTCAAACTGATGACCAAATGTTCAAAAAGTTTTTGTTGATTAAAGAAATAAATGTTAGCTTCTTTGGAGCACATTAGTCCAAAAAAGGGTAAAAGCTAGGCAAATTGCTTGCTTTCACTCTAATATACTGTGTCTTTTTCTGTATTTAGGTTATTGCAAACAACCTCTGAACCATCAGTCATGGGTATGAATGTATTCCATGACCCTTATATTTACAGCATGAAGACAGATTTGCACAAGCCCATACAGATGTGCAATCTGATCCCTTCACACATACACAGTCATTCAGATCAACCAGACTTTCCTTCCTCCATATGTGAAGCAATGCTAAGGCCATGTATCCTGATGGTATTGATGGTGCTTCATGTAGACCTCTGGTCTGTGAAAGTTAACTTCCTCACCTCGGTGGGGTCAGTGCAAAGGCTTGTGATAGATGGGAGTGCAGTGCAGCTCTCCAGTAAAAAGAGAGGCTGCTAGCTGAGGCCACACTCTATTTTGTCCAGGTATAAATTAAAAATAAGAGGATCACACAATGTATATATTCAGCAAGCTTAGCCAAAGAATAAGGCAATCTTTCTCAGTGTTGATGCTTAAAAGTCTACATCATATACAGCTAATAACTCAAATTAAGTGCCAGCAATTCCAGGGTAACATTTACTGTAGAATTATAGATTGCAGATGATATATTCGATTAACTGTCACGCCCAATATATTTTTTATATCTCCATGCTTAATAAATTTTATAGGCAAATAATAACAGTACAACAGTATAGTAGGGGCTAGGTAAAAGTTACTGTAAATAATTCCTGATAGATCTAGCTCTTTATAGATATGTCATTCACATATCATTCTTTTTTAAATCAGGAATAGTATATGGATATTGCAAAGTACTTTTTTTTTCTTGTCTTTGTCCACTAGCTAATTTGCGCACTCAGTACCTGTTTGGACTGTGCTACTGACTACAACAATAAAATACATTGTGAAGATCTTAACAAAATGGCTTTGCATAACACAAACGAAAATAAACCTATAACAGCAATGGTAAAAACAGATCAAATGGAGGGAACCAATGGTTATGTGTTTTGAGGGACTTCATATTATCAGTTATATAGCAGTGTACAGTGCCCTTCAAATCTGATTCAGTCCAAATTAATAACTTCTAAGACATATTATATTTTGAGGATATATTTCACCACTCATGGGAAAGTTTCATAGATTTTAAAACAAGGCGTGTTACAGGTTTTGATTATTGTTAAAACCAAAGCTTGAAAAACAGGTTTTGGTGATCTATTCACATGCGGTATGTAGTAGATTGCAACTAAGATTTGTTCCCAATTCAAATAGATTTTTAATCCAGAATGACTTTTTTGACTCATTCAGGAATAAATATGCCAAATTATGGCCTACTTCTGTACACTCACATACCTGATAAGTAGATTCACCCAATGTCCCAGTTTGGAAAAGTGGCTAAGTAAATTAATAAAGGAAAAATTGTGAAGGGAAGACAGGAAGTAAGAAAGGATGCCCAAAAGCCAAACAAGGAATGAAACATGAGATGGAAGAGAGATTGAACAGGAACTGAGAAAGAATGATTTTGGACCATAGTGAATGACACCACACACAGTGTTGCAAACAATCAAAGCTTAAGTGAGACCTACTCATGCGTGAATTTGAACTTGGCTAAATTGTGCTGCTGAACATCTGATAGGTGCTGTGGAAAAGAAAGCCATTAGAGCCGGTTCAGGTGAACAAAATAGGACTCCAGTGGGAACAAGCAATATTGAGGCATTGAGGGGGCGGGGGGACGTCTTTGAAGTGGCTCAGCGTATTCCCCAGACAACACAGAGATATTTATTTGAATAATGTGCAGATTCACACCCGAGTGAGCAGAGATCTGTACAGGGGGTGGGAAGATGACAGGGCTTAATTTCTAACTCGAGTGAAGAGCATTGAGTGAAGGAGGAAAAAAAGAAGGAACAGAGACAAGGGAATTAAAATGAGTGAGAGAGACTGTGAGAGAAATGTAGACCTAGATAGGAAGACAGATGGTAGTATATCAGTTTCCCTCAAAAACATTTTGACACTTTAAACCTAAGGCAGTTTGCAGGCAGTAAATAAAGGAATGTGAATCAATAGTCAGTGATAAGGAGATAGGGCAGTTAAATATGAAATACAGCCTAACAAAATGGTATAGATTTCCAATGGAGGCCACGTGACACAAGCTGCTTTGAAATGCAAAGAAGTATCTTATGCACATTGTCCTTCTCTGGCCTGGCCACCTATTGATTTGCTAAAATAAATTCTATTGATCATTGAATATTTAATTGCGATAATTAAATCTCACATAGAGGTACTTACACACCATTTCCAGTTTTCACGGTCTTACTCAAGAGACAAGCCTTTGACTCATTCAAGCTCTACGACAGCTTTGTGAAGAATGGCTTGCAGTTACCTGTGATAAAACTAAATGCAGAGCTCATTTTGAAACTGTTGGGCAGGCCAATTTTTGTCAACTTGCATTGAACACATTTTCTCATAACATATAATACTGCCAACTAAGAACAGTTTGTGCAAATTAGGAAAATCTCCCAATTTTGTTAAAAAATGCTTACAGGGTAATGGCTCTGTAAGGTACCACAGGGCCTGGCCAACCCAAAGATTAGCCTCCTAACTAGCCTCCTTTAGATCTCAGAGTCTGATTTTGTTGCTCCAAAACATGACAAGTACTTCCAAAAAGCTGAGTCGTGTTAGTAAGAGTACTTGAAATTTTAAATACCATTTTCACCAATAGAAAAATCTGTATCAGATGACCTCCAAACGTAGTTGCAGTCTTGATGTAAGCTTTTTAAATTATTCAAATGACCACACATCAGCATACATACATACATATTCATGCCGATGTCATAGATTTAGTCTAGAATAAATGCACATTTATGACAATTACATGTTCTTTCAGCAGGTGTATTATGCCACTGAAATGTTTATCTTCAGTTATCACGACTCCTTGGTTTTTATAGCTGGTTTATGTTACAATTTTGTTCTCAATTTTGAACCAGGCTTACTGAATATTTTTCTCTTCATAAACAGAATATTTTTTTGCACCTTTTTACATTTACTTTTTGTCAGCTATTTATTTCTTTGATGATTTCTCAGAGAGAAATTTAAATATGAAAAAAATATGCAACAGAAGATCCATGTGAGAGAAAAATACCTTTTTACTACACTGTAAATAAGATTTGAACTGATTTTCTACTTGATAAATACAAAAGAATCAACTGATGTTTTCTGGGTAACATCTTCAGGCACATCTTACTGAAAATGTTTATAAAGCGATAGGGCAAAAAACATGAAATTAGAATAATGACTGTACTTGACTGACAATATGTACATTAGGAGATTGGCAAACAACAAAAGGTTGTTGCAAGAATAGTATGTGAGGTCAGCTTTACATACATGGTTTAGTGTTGAACAAAGTCCAAGTCAATAACTCTTATTAGAGACTACAATCATGGCGGTGGTGACTCAGTGAGCCAATTAACACCATTGGCCACCCAGATAGAAAAAAGTAAAGACAGGAGAGATGAAGACAGAAGATTGAGACAGAAAAAAGAAATAAGGTAAATATTAGAGGAGGGGCTGCTGTAACTTCCTCGGCTCTTGTCTTTCTTCTCACTGGATGTGAGGTTGTGGAGTTAGTGGAGAACGGGATTCCCACCAAGTGATAGGCCCCAAGGGTGTTCAGCTGAGGACACCCTGACAGAAAGCAGACACCGTCTATCTCCCAAGAGGAAATGAGTATGCGTGCATATGTAGCAGCAGCGGAGGTGGGGGGGAGTTGGGGGGCTGGGGAAGCTGCTCCTCATCTGACACACACACCCTATGTGTGCATCATTTACAAGCACATCGGACATGCAGTACTGGGAATTTGGCACTCCTCACCTTCTCACCAGTGGTTCTGAATGAAAATGAGGTCAAAGAACTGTAAGGTCTATGCCTAGGCTCATTTCCAACTTGCCCCTGTAAAGCTTGACCAACCTGTTTGCGTAACCATGTGGAAGATAACCTAAACTTGGAAACATGTATTACACAATTTCCTAAACAGTGATACGCCAGGAATGATAGATTCATCTAACCCCAACTCTGGACAACAGATATTAATCTACTTATCAGTGTAATCATGAGTGGATGTTATTTTAGCATGAATTATTTTTCCTTTTTGTCTCACAAAACTGATGCGACATTGACCTTTGAATTTTAATATTCTGTCTTTCGTTGTAAAATGAATACAATGATAAGACAACACAGTCTTGTATTTTATGTATTTTTTTAAGGATTTAAAGATTGGTGCTTCTTGCAAATGAAAAGAAAGTGCTGAAAGAGACATCTGCTTCTTGTCACCTGGCAGTGTGGTACTTGTTGCAGGGGTTATCAGACTCCCTATATTGGGTTGTGTTCAGATCATGGAAGCCTCCATCCTCAAGGAAATGCTTACAACCATCATGCTGATGGCCGTATGAGGTCCTGGGGGCAAAAGGTGAGGGCAAAGGAAGGACCAGAGGAAAACAGACAAGAGAGGGATGAGCAGCACAGATAGTAGCACAGACATGTGACACAACATGTTTAGGACCCCTTCATCCTGTGAGAGGTCCCTTGGAGCTATGGTGATATCCAAGGATATGCACTGTATTTGTAAACGTGTGAATGACTGTATAGTTTACCAATACCCAACTATGCTCCTGGCAAAGGGAGAGTATTGAAAATTAGAAGCATAATTTTGTTATTTGTGAGTCAAATAAAGATGCTTGTCTCAGCTCTATGAAATATACAGCTTTCACAAATTAAATATCTTGTTTTATTTGAATAGCTAATTGATCAAAGCAGACTAAGTACAGAAAACTAACTGCGAAGGAAAACAAGATGAATCTTAATAGAACACTTTTTTATTGCATATGCACTGATTTCAGACAAAATAATATAAGAAGGATCTTAAATCCAGAAAATAAATGAAACATTAAATATTTTACTTTTATATAAAATTATTTTGAAAACCCAGCTTGAGTTGTAACTACAAGGGACAACAATGTCTATATTATATTGGGGATAACAATGACTTCTAATGAATTTGTGAATACACCCATGGCTAAACTCTGAAATAATGCTGCCAACAGACAGTGATATGGGAGCTTTAGATAAAGCTGAGTGAAGTGAGCTCTAAAGCTGGGGTTAAGTGGGAAGATTATAGGACAACATACCGGTATCACCTTCCCTCTCCATTCCTTTAAGGTCAAGCATTTACTGCAACTAGACTGTCTGTCATGTTTAAGCTAAAACAAACCTACAGAAACAATAGAAGACAGCCAGACACACAAAAGCAAACAGAAATGCGAAGTAAAATTTCAAGAAGAAGTTTAAAAGTGACTAGTTTGATTGCTGGTACTCACTACATGTTCCTCTGAACCCAGGTAATTCTTACAATCCTATTCCTCATTGAGAACAGAAAGCTGTTCTTCACAGACAAATCGTACAGAACGTATATTTTCATGATCAAGCATATTTATAGTCTTTCAATTTCATCTGCTTTGCTTTGAAGTGTTTTTGGTATTTTTGCAACATTTGCAATTCATTTGATCTTTTTGGGGTTTTGCTCAGATTGCCATGGATGCCATTTGTTCTGGCCTGCTTCTGATTCTGTTGAATAACATCATATTTAGATAGTCTGAAATGGTAGGTACGTGACTGGCTGCTTGAATTTAAGCCTAAAGATTGCGCTCTGTATTTACCCTCTGCACTCGCTGATAGATGCTTACTGTGTCAGTTTATTTTTCCACTAGATCTTGTATCTCGGTGACATTCTCCTAATCACTTTCAGAAAATTCTGAAAAAAAAAACCAAACAAAAAAATCAAACAAAAGAGTACATCTTCCTTTCCAAGAAATTCCCATTCAAACTCAGAAACCTCTGAGCAGACTGTGAGGATTCTGAGAGGAAAGAACATGTGTCTAGAATGCTATATTGATAGAAGTGACTAACTCAAAATGCTTTCAACAAATCAGTTATCAGCTTTAAAAATCAAACATTAAATCAAACTCATTCTTTTGTTTCTGGATGCAAATCTCTACAGCCTTGTACAAAGCTTAAATTGTCTACATGTACTATTAAAATGGCAATCATGCATATTTGACTTAATATTATTTACAATTGACAAAATCTTTTGATAATGGCAACCACCTTCTCTCAGTCTGAATGGACATGGGAGGACTCACTTTGTTTTATTCTCCTGTCAAGTTTAGAAGCTTCTTACAATTACACCTCATAGAGCGCCAAGAGACAATGTGGTTTGTTGTTTATATCATAGTCCTGAGGCAAGAGCGGGTACATAGATCTTTTTAACTGGATCCCGAGTTTTCCAATTCCCCTGTGTGTTTATTCAGAGTAATCCTTATAAGAGATGGAAAGTTTCTGTCACCAGGTACAAAGAAAAAAAAAACATCACCACCATACGCTCTGCAGCCTGACAATGTGAATACAAAAGTGCTGAAGACGAGGAGAAATGCTAAAGTTTTGAGGGGATTTTTATTTATTTATTTTTTTGCATCTGGATCTAGTTGTGAGCAAATGAGGAATAGAGTGGGCAAAGCAATTTTACCTCCATTCAGTTTTAAGCTTGCGATTTCTATTTAAATGAAGTCACATAGATGAGACATTAGAATTAGATAAATCTCAAATCTGACTTTTCTGCACATAAAATCAAACAGGACAAAATTTATGTATCTGTAGCAAACCAAGAGCTGCTGTGATTAGCAAAGGTATTCATATCTCTATAACTTCTCCAAACTTGTCACATTGCACCCACAGACTTCAGTCTACAGTGATGTAATAGAAAATTGTCAGATTACTTCAAAATGCTTACTTTACTTATATGCCTTCATATAACAGACCTTCAAAAGGTTTACCAATGTTCACGTTTTTACAAATAATGGCCAATGTTAAATTGTGGCTGGAGGAACTGGTAAGGCTCTCTCATCTGGAAAGAATACGGTTCTCATTAGCAAATAACTTAAAGCGATTCAACAGAACTTGGCGACCCCTTCAGCAATATATTGATAACTCTATTTGAAGAGAATTCGATTTGATTCTTGGTGTGATAAGATGTAAGTCCCAGGGAAAGGGGAGGTGGGTGGGTCTTGAGAATGTCCTTGTTTACTTATGTCACTTTTGTTTTGTTCTGATTTTGTATTGTTTTTATGTTTTATGTTCACATCAAAAAGAGGACAATTGTGTATTGTTGATGTTTCAATTCTCGTGTCTGATTCCTCAATAAAACTGTTTGACAACAAATAATGGCCAATGATTTCTAAAATATTTTTAAAATTTTCTTTTGAAATGTAATCTGATAGTGTGGGAAGTTTATTTCTGAGATTTCTATTTGACTTAATTTCTTCAGATGAGTTATTTTTGACTGAACTCAAAACATGATAGTTATACTGAGAAGGATGTGAAAAATTGAGAAGTAGATTTTTTTCTGTATGAGGGTACAAATTAAACTTCAGTCATTCCAGTCCAGACAAGGAATTGGAAATTTAATCAAAACACACCACATACCTTCTGTATTTTTATTTCAAGAGGAAAACAGAGAAAAATTTAGCATTTCTCTTCCTTTCAACAACAGGACCTGAAACAGAGTTTAAATTTATAGGTTCAGAAATTGAGACATTGCACTAAGTCTCTGGATTTTTAGCCGAATTTTTGCCATGTGTTATATGTGGCACTGATGCTATCACAACAAACAGTGCTGTGCCAAAAAGAAAAAAAGAGTAGCTCTGTATTGTCTGTATGGGTTTCACAAACACGCCTACTAAGTCTCTGAAAAGTTCGCCATCAAAACTCCCTGCCAAAAACATTAAAGGAAAAAAAAAATCGACGACAATCTTTTTCTAACATTTTGGAAAACAGAGCAGATCTAACAGTCACCTCTGAGAGGATTATTGACTCCCTAACTTCTCCAAGATAATCTGCCCAAAAACTCTTGGTAAAGCCTTTCAAAACGATTTATGCAAACAAACATCAAGAAAAGATATTTGTATTGGCACCAATGTGCAGTAAACCAGACTGAAACCAAACCAGATGGGACAAGGCCTTTTCCGTCTTCGTGTGCTTTAACTTTAGAGGCAGAAATGTTCCACACAACACATCGTTAGCAAGACTTCCATTTTAGATCCCCATCTTTCTCCTCACTAATTGGCTTGTAAGTTTAAAAATATGATTATTAAAAGGACAGATACAGGTTTAAAGTAAAAATACTGCTTATGGTGCTGCATCATAAGAATTTTCAATCATCTGGCTACATTCAGGCATCTAGCAGGTTTGTGGCTCTGTGGTCTGCGACGGATGTCAACAGTACTTTACGTAGATACTTGCTAGATGTAAGGCATGCAGAATACGATTTCAGAATAAAATGTCAGATCTGATGGATACATTTAGCGGGATAATACACAACCTTTAAAATCTAAACTAATCTTAAAATAGTTTCTTGAATATGGGCAATAAGCTTACTTTACTCAACAACCACCATATCTTAATCTAAGAGAGCAAATTTGAGGTGGAAATTTGTGGTGGAACAGGAGACTTTATGGATGTGCAGTCTACAAGCAGCAAATGCGTCGATAGAAGCTTAATTCTCTGATAAATGTTTCCAGCACCTTGTTGAATGTATGCCAAAAAACTTAAAGCAGTCCTCAAGGCAAGACAGTATCAAAACCGGTGCTAACAACTTAATAAAGTAGCTGGTGAGTGTATATTTTGCTGTGGGCATCAAATACGTCGTCGTTGCTTGTTCAAGTCCAAATACACTCCGTTTTTAACATTATGGAAAATTCACAACACAATACTGCAATAAATCTTTATAATCACTTGCTTATAATTTGCAGCTGTGCTGCACAAAACATAAAATCCCCTTCCAAAAGTTTTGGCCATACTCACAAGAAAAGATGCCGATGCATTACATGTTTTGCTTGGTGCTGACAGCAGTGGCTGCGCTGTGGCCGGTAATTGGGCTGACAGTAATAGGAACTGCCTTTCTGCCTCTGTGGGCCCTAGAGATGCACCACAATGCTGTTGTAGATTTAGCAGATGCAGTTACAGGGAAACCACGTAAGTCCAATTTTCCCAGTTTTTCTATTTTTCTCCTCCTTTTGAAAACCAACATGATCATTTATGAGTTGATTGTATTTCATGACCACTTGGTCTCTTGAGATCTGGTCAACTGCCAGTATGCAATTTCAGAAACACATTGCTGTCAATGAGAAAATTAGTTCTCCATTCATGATACCAGGGGATTTCATTATACATCATATATATTTCTTTGCAAAAATAAGTACTAACTCAACAGCAATATATTTCTAATGCAGGCCCTTAGCTCTGAAGAAGGTATTAAAGTTAACAAGCATCTCAATGAAGACCACACAAACATAAAGATGATGGTAATGATTCCTAAATAAGGGTACAGAGAACACTCACCTAAATGTGAGAGCTAATGTACATACAAACATGGTTTTATGCAATGCCTTTCAAAAACACCCGGAACAGACATGTACATGCACCACTTGCTGACAAGAAAACACGTAGACAAAAAGCCTAAGGCCTTCACATTAAATAAACCACATGGATCCACACAATACGACAAAGCCATGGACTACCTGTACACCCAGATGGATCGCAAGACACCTCGGGGAAAAAATAAACACAAATTCCTCCCCCTCATTCTCCATCTCTCTCTAACACACACCTTCATTTACACAAGCTGTGGAAGCCGGGCCTCCTCCCTGAGAGCCGTTATTTCCCAGAGTTACTGCCAGCACTCCCTCTCTGTCAGTGACAAGCTACAAATCCCTGACACCACCACTGATGATAGCTTTACAGTAGAGCCTCAAGGGGAGTCTGCCAGCCAGCACACGCAAACAACACATGCACGGCGTTCTGTCTTCTTATTCTCTTCGTCTAAATCACTTTCACCTTCTCCCAGGAGCCCATGGGGCCTTTGGGAGAGGCAGCTCCCAATAAAAATAGCCTAGGGTTTGTTTGAATTAAACATCTGACAACAAGTAGTCAAAATGACAAAGGGACAAATGAAATAGCAATTGTGTCTGTCCATTCATGTACATTTCTATGTTTAAACTGTGGAAAACAGTAAACAAAGTGATTATGTTGTATCAGAAATACTCTGTCTTCTAAACCCCACATCCCAATCAAACCCCATCCTACTACCATGTAATTACCTACATATAACAGGCACCACATATTATTATCCAGTTAGCCTCCAAAGCAGACTGACTCATGGAGACAATAGTCATGAAGTCATTCCCAATCTTCTTTTTCTTGTCTGTTTAACAAACTTCAAAGACCCTTTTTGAGCTGTAATCACTCAGCTCTGGATAAAGTATGCATGTTAACTGCCTACTACTGCGACCTTAGCCTGTATTGGTTCTTTTTCTATTTATTACTTTCCGCGTCATTACTTATAATTTAGCGGGATTACTACTATTCATTGTGAGCTGTGTTATTTTTTTATTATTATTTTGGATGCAAGATTTGTGTGTGTGTTTGCGTGCACATGTGTTTGCAATAACTTCAGATCACAAGCACATTGGATTTATTGGCACATACCAATTTGGCTTTAATGAGATCACACACACCTTCAGGTAGGTGCCGCTTCATCCCCTGCTCAACTCTGGGTTCTCCCTCCATCTCTTCATCTGCCTGCCCTTATTACCATTTCATACACCCCCTCTACTTCAACCAATACTGCAGCTACCCCCATCTGATGAAAAACCAGAAAGGCTTTGTGAGGTTCATTAAGTCAGCATAGGAAATGTATTAAATAGTAGAATAGGGCCGGGAGCTATTGAGTGTTGACATAACCTTTCAATTCTCTTTTTTTTTTCTTCCACGCAGCGAGGCATCTAATAGAGAATGCTTGTATTACTGAGTCTCATTACCAATCAGGTGGATGATTCAGGACAAGAAATATTAGAAGTTCTTTATTTTTTAAGTACATGAGAGAATGTACTAGTAAATGACCTTATTTTTAAGTAGCGCCTTACAGAAGCATTCATGTTACAGTTTTGTAACATAGTTATGTGATAATAATATTGTAATATATTGTAATAGATGGTAATATTATTATTATTACTAATACTACTAATAGTAGTAATAATACATACTTTGGAAAAAAAATTTATAAATAAAAATGTAAAAAAAGAATGTAAGGTATTTGTACTCGGCTCCCTTGCATTAATTGTAGTTACACATTATTTGGGACATCTTTTTACCAGCTTTCCACATCTAGAAACTGAAATGGCTCCCATTTTTCTTTGTAAATTAGCCCAGGCTAAATCACAAACAACATCTATGAACTTCAGTTTTCAAATCTGGCAGCAAATTTTAAGTTTATAGATTTAGACCTGAACTTTAACTGGGCCTTGTTAGTCCATAAATATCCTTTGCTGTAAACCATTCTATTGTGGCTCTGGCTGTGTTGTTAGGGTTACTGTCATACTCAAAGGTCAACCTGCACCGCAGTCTCATGTCTTCTACAGGCTACAACAGATTCATTTTCCCTGCATTTAGCTCTGCCCTTTTTCTCATTTAATGTTAAACCAATTTTCTTTTCCCCGCTGAAGATCAGCATCCCAACAGCATGACGATGCCACCATGTGTCATTAAGGGGATGGCATGCCGAGGATGAGGTACAGGGCTAGATTTCCACCACACATAATGTTTTACATATTTGGTTTGATATTTGTCTCATCTGACCAGAGCATTTCCTTACACGTTTGCTTTTTTCCACTAGGTGATCTATACCAAACGGCAAAAGGGACTTTTCAAATTTAACAGTAGCTTTCTTTTCTCAAAGCTCAGATTTGTAGAGTGCACAACTAGTAGTTGTCCTGTCAAAAGATTCTTCCAAGTGACTTGAGCAGAATAGGCATGCATCACACCACACTTTTTCCATATTTTTATTTGTAAGATAAAAAATGAACGTTACTGTCCTTCCTCTTCATAGTTACTTGCTTATTTTTGGTCTTTTTCCATAAAATTCAGATTAAATACATAAATGTTTGTGGTCTGCAACATGACAAAATATGAAAATGTTCATTTTATGATTATTACAGCAAGGCACTGGGGTTAAGTGCTCTGTTATTTTTCTGGCCAAAAAATGCCATTGCAGTCTACAAGAGCTCCCTACAAGTTTCTTGAAAATGAATACTTCAACTGAAGTACCAACACATAGAATAACATTTATCCATTGTATCAGACACCCAAATGCAAAATGTTTAACATTGTAACACTGTAACAACTCAAGCAGCTCTGTACAGAAATGGCTCAGTGTTGGCTTGTCAAACATGTTAGAGGGAAGGACAGTGTGGTTAGTGTACTATTACAATTAGTGTTCATTTCTGCCTTATTCAGGGAGATCTGCACTGACTACTGCATATGCATTATGCATGAGTGTGTCCATATGCACTTGGGACATCATGCGTGCCCTTGTAGAAATGCACTGAACGCTGGCGTGCAATTACATTTAACTTGTTTCAACCTCCTTTATGTGCACATTTGCCTGCAATAATCGTTTTAGCTCAATATGTGGATTCTCCTGTTAAGTGCTGTAGTTTTCTCTAATGGCTTTTGGGGAGTTTTAAAGAGTGTCATACATATCTTCGATTTCAGATTTTTATGAGCATCCAATAAGAATTAAGCACTTAATATAGCATCACCAGTTAATAGGGTTTTCAAAGAGAACTTTGCTCTTCTTTGATCTCTTATTTTGATGAAAACTGTTTAAAAATACTTTTGTCTTTCATTTATTAAGTCCTATGCTGGGGCTTGGTTTTGTGAGATCTTTTACACCAAGGATCATAGCTAGAGTATATATGCTTTGCCCCAGTGAAATTGCCCACTTGCGCAATTGTGATATATTTCAACAGAATAGAAGATGGCTGAAGGACTATGTAAAGTATTGATTGCACATATGAGTTTGCAATATAAAGCTGGTTTTATTATTTTATAATGCCCCATAACACAAAATTTAAGAAAACAATTCTATACACATTCAAATGAGGTTATAAGTCAGCCAATATGTGTATTAATGTCAAATTAGAAATATCGTTTTAGAAAAAGACTGAAGAAGATTTCAAGCCTATGACTTACAGAAAATATTATAGGAAAGCTGTTGACACTTTTATATTTTTATTTTATAAGTTTAGAAGCTGTTTATTCACGTTTGAAAACATTAGAAATAGTCATGAAATAAATTCTGTTCAACAAGTCTTCTGCTTACTTTCACTTGCTTGACTGAAAAGCTCGACTGCAACAACTGTGTGCTGTGCTTAAAGTTGTGTCTTTTTAAAATGGCCACACTGTCCACTTTATCTCCGTGCAGAATCTCTGAAGGGAGATCTCCATCTGGCACACGCGGCTCTTTAGCGCCCCTTGGAGAGAAAAGGCGCAATCGCAGATAGGTCTCCTGGGGGCTGAGAACAATTTATCAGGAGGAGAAATCAGGACACTGGGAAATTCAGGCGCAGCGCATCAGTAGTGAAAACAGAGAACTTATCCATTGAAGACGGTCTGAAGCAGACAGGTCATGTGACTCAGTGAAACGGACCAACTGTCATTTTGAGTACAAATAAATATCCTACAGTGGAAGTGATCAGTCCTCCTTGTTTCTGCTGCTCAGTTCAAGAGAGGATGCAGCTTGTTGGTGTTTACAGGAGAGAGTGAGAGCACAGGATGGTTGAGCTGCTTATCTAATAAGGCTTACAATTATCTCTAGTTTCATTTACCGTGAGGCAGCATCACTCCTTACCCATCTTTCAAGTGAGGATCATTCAATTAAAATGCAATTCTCGTCACCCCCATGCACGGATATTTAATTACATTGGGGAGCTCGGCTTCCAATGTCTTCTTCTTCTTTTTTTCTTTCCGGCGCAGCTCTTCGAATTTCACCTCTAAGGCATATTTTCACTCTGTTACTCGTTGGTTAAACAAGGGCATGTATCCATTTGTTAATTGATACAATTACGCATTACGCGTAATGGTCACGTAGGTCTCCAGGCGCGCATCAATCACCGGTCTATTGACCTGCCAAAAACGCTTCTAACGGCTCAAGCTGGGACTGCCCGCTCTCTCTAATAGAGAAAGATAGAAACATCATTGTCATTAACTCCGTGATGGACCTCTGGCCAAAGTGCCAGAAGCGAGCAGAGGGTGGAATTAAAAAATAATAACAAAGCTTAACATTATATATTAGCTTAATTTACAAGTAATTGACTACAAATAAAACAACGGTTCTAAACATCTGGAGTGTGAAAATATGTTTTGGTGCCAAACAAATTTCATTTAATATTTCTTTATTTAACTTTGGATAAGGTTTGGCGTTCAGTGATTCAATAAAGGTGGTGGACTTATTCCAAAAAGTATGTCACGGTGGGGGAAAAAATGGGCAAAAGAAAAGAAATCAGGACAAGAAAGTGTACAGTGCACCTTAAGAAAACCCTGGGCTGGATGTGATTGGCATAGACATTATTCTATCCTTGGTACCCCTGCCGTTCCGGGATTACAGTGACGTCACGCTGATACCCTTGCATGGGTGAATGCTAAAGAACTATAGAGCCACAAATAATAGCACAAGCAGAGTCCATAACTTGGAAGACTTACTTATCCTTTAAGCCTCCTTCAGCCAACACAACAACATTTTTTTTTCCACTTAATGACGCTTAATTTCATTTCTTATCGGATCCTGTAGGGGATTATTCATTCATATAAAACAATCTGCAGCTGCTGCCACTCCAAACTCTCCCTCCTTTTGACTGAAGTCATCTATTATTGAGCGAAAGGCCGTGCGTGGAAAGTGTGTGCAAGACGATGGATTTGAAGTAGAATTGGTTGCAATCGATCAAGGGTGAAGAATATTCCTGATGGTAACAAAGGAAGCAGCAATGTCTTTCTCGCAGTTTGGATATCCTTACAATGCAACTTCACAAGTAAGTCATCTCTCCTTTCATTTCTCTTAAGTTTAAATAAATAGGAATTCAGGAGTTTTGCATATTTTCTCTGATTACACGTAACTGAGATCTAATTTTAATGCGAACCATTTAGCAATCTGCCACTGCTCAGACATTACTGACAGCTATTTTCAGCCATGTGGTTTTGTTGTTAAACCAAATATCGATATACACACACCCATGTCCAATTACGCTGAATTATGAATGAACTCACGTGCTTTTCAAATGACAATACAGATGAATGTCACCGATTGAACACATTGATGCGCGGTGTGGGTGTTAAGCTTGTTTAGGAAAAATATATTTTTTCCTACCAATAAAAGTCATTTTAAAATTTCCACAAGCTGTTCCTGCTCTAAATGACAAACTAGTTGATCAGGGGACAGTCGTTGCTCTCCAGAAAAAGTTATGGAGCAACTTTTAGGTGGATTTTTGTTATATTTTTAGCTTTTATCAGAAGGAATGATAAACTCGTGGAATTAAATTGCAGGATTATTACTGCTTAACTACATTCTGTATTTTATATTTATCCGGATCACATTCGTGGTTTTAAAGTTGTTTAAAAAAATTAAACAGGTCACCTTTTACGCGCAGAACTTTTTATTGTTTCAACATCATTTAAAAACAATTAACATTGACATTGACTTACTATACAATATGTTATTTAATATTAGCCATTTCATAAATAAGAGTGCATTATTTTTGAGTAAAAATACTAGTTTCTCTTTTCCGAAATCTTCTGAATGCTGACTTACCTTGAACTAAGGCAGGTTGCACATGACAATTAAACCTTTTTTTTTTTTTTAGGCAAGCATTTAGCTTTTTTTCCCGCTTCGTCATCTCAGCACAAGTACATTTTTTTGCAGCGCAAAGTCCACAATCAGTTCAGAGTTGTCAGAGATATCCACTTCAGAGCCGAATCCATTAATGACCATTATTTATCCACGACTCTCTTCATGCAGTTTTTCGTGTCGGCAAACCCCAGTACGACTTGCTGCGATTCGATTTCCAGGTCGGTATCTGACGGGACAGGCAGCTCTCAGACCGCCGCAGCCGCAGCCGCCGCCTCCTTCTGCTGCCCCTCCTACGAGAACCGGCTCCTGGCGAGCAGCCGGACGGAGCTGAACGCAGCGCTGGGGATGTACGGCTCTCCTTACGCCGCTGCGGCCGCAGCCAGCCAGAACTACGCCAACTACTTCCCCTACAGCACCGACCCATCCGCTATCTACTCCACTCTGGTGGGCTTCACAGGCGCGCAAAAGCGGGTTGAGGGGGGAGGGTTGAGGGAGCTCAGGTGATCGATCAGAAGGCTTATCAATTTATCTCACACTGCAAACAATTAGGTCTTGAAAGGCAGTTTAATCCAGCTGCAATATTAGCATCTCCTTAGAATTATCAGTGTGAAAATAGCATCAATAAAATGAGGTGAAGAATTTCAGAAATACAAATCACTCAAGAGTCAAAACGTACTTTTTCTGCTTTGCTTCAAAGATAGAAAAACAAGTTACTGTTTGTTTGTAGATCTTTTTTTTTATAAAATTGAAATTTGTTCGTAATTTGACAGAAAAATGTACTTGAAAAAAGAAACGAAAGCAAAAGTCTTGCTTAAACTTTAAATTCCTTGTTTCTTTAACAGTTTTGGTGAAACTACTATTAATGTCTGCAAGAGTGCTTTACAGTAAAAACTGCAGTCACACCAGTAAACTATTCATGAAACCCATGAGATGTAGCTCTAATTCCCATTTGCGTTAAATGGTGTACAGGCTTGTTTTTATATGAGCTAAAAACAAGTTGGTTTAGGAAAACAAAAAATCTTTCAAATTATCTTTTTTAAAAGCATTGAAACAATTTCTCAAAAGCAGTCAAACTTACTACAAACTCTTCCTTTTTTAACAGAATCCACAGTATGACATTAAGGACAGCACAGGCACTTTACACTCTGGCATTACTCAAACTGCTGCTTACTATCCTTACGATCACTCACTGGGACAGTATCAATATGACAGGTGAGTTCTACATTTATGTTTATCCATGTTCATACAGCAAGTCCTAAACATCAAAAGCTATATTTTCCACCTTCACCCTTTTCTTTGATACAGAAATCAGCGTTACACCACATACTGATGCTCCTGGAGATGAAAATCTAATTATTAAAGGATGCAGTAAAGAGATTGACAGGGTCTGTTTGTGCCTGTTTCACTTTGCAGATATGGGACGGTGGACTTTAATGGCACAGCTCGCAGAAAGAATGCCACGCGTGAAACCACCAGCACGCTAAAAACATGGCTGTATGAGCACCGCAAGAACCCCTACCCGACTAAGGGAGAGAAGATCATGCTGGCCATCATCACCAAGATGACCCTCACCCAGGTGTCCACGTGGTTCGCCAATGCCAGGAGACGGCTAAAGAAGGAGAACAAGATGACGTGGTCACCAAAGAATAAGGCTAACGATGACAGAAAGGAGGACTTTAATAAGAGTGACCAGGACTGTGTCACCAAAGGTAAATATTACAACACAGTCTACGGAGAGTTTCCCACTATTTCATGAAGTTGTATACAGCACACGTTTATTTCTCTCATCTAGATTCCAGTGATTGCAAGGAAGAGAAAGAGTTGCACCTGAGTGACCTGGAGGACATGGATGAGGACGACTGTGACAAGCTGGACAGCGACTGTGAAAAGGTGGCAGCAGATGAGCAGGACCTCCAGAGATCCATGGTTGCATCTGGAGCTCCCCTGAAAAGAGACTGCAGCTCTGACCTTCACTTGAGCTTAACAAACAGCTTCCACACTTTCCCCTGCAGTATCAAAGGTGTCACCGCCCTCCCGCATCTCCCATCGGATTTCATAGATCCAATTGTGTCCAAGGCGGGTCCTGCAAGCGTCCCATTAGCAGGAGCGGTGTCCCTGTCTCATTTTGAATCATCAGAAAAGCCACGCATTTGGTCGTTGGCTCGTACCGCAGCTTCAGGGGTTATATTAAATCCTCAGCAGCATGGTACGGAGCTAAGGACAGGAAGCCTAACTGGGGACTGTCAACTACAGAGCAGCAGACTTCCCAGGGCTCCTACTGGACAATGTGGAGCCACAAGAGGCCTGCTTGAGTCTAACAGTGTCACAAATTCAGAAAGCTCTTTCCCTGAGGGCTCATCCTTGCACTCAAAAGTTTACGGCACAGGCAGCTACAGCCACAAAGGCCTCCAACTTCACAGCTCGTCTTATGCTGCCCTTCCAGATACCTGTCAGTACACAGCAATCGAAGGTATGTCTGCAAAAGTTCATTTCCACAACATTCAAATAACACTGCATTTGCGATCCTATTATTTTTCAAATGTGAAAATGCATTTGATTTTATGATAGAAAACAACACTTTCCCAACCTGAAGCAACTTTCTTGAGGTGTGCTTTTACTTGGACACGCAGGATTCTCCAGTGGCAAGGTAGAGAATCAGTCATCTGACCTCAGCGAAGCCTGTGGGACTGTGCAGAACGACAAGGTCACTGCATTCAGACCAGTCATGAAGAGGTGAAGCAGGTGAGTGCCAGCTGCACTGAGCTGGAAGAAACCAGTGAAGTAAATACGCACACACAGGAGGATGAGGCATGAAAGACTCACCAAATATGCTATGTTTCAAGTGTTTCTTTCCTCACATTTAGAAGAGAGCAAAAGAAAAAAAAACACCTTACATAATAAGAACTGTAGGATGAAAATCTTATAAAAATTAAAATATTAATTGTAGTACAGTTTATATATTTATTCCTGATTATAAGAAGAGATATTAACAGCTTTTCATTTATTTTTTCCCTCTGTTTGTTTTCCTCTCTCAGATTTCTGGGGCTTGTCTAACAACAGCTAAATGGGACATTTATTATGCACTAAAAGACACACTGACCATGTGGCGGCTGAGTGTGAGCTGCCTGGTTCTGTTGCAGTGAGAACTATCAAACTGTGGACTCGACTATCATTTTTGCACAACATTGTTTTTTTATGGCGATAAAAAGATTTTATGCAAAAAATATTTCTAGATGCAAAGTGTAAGAGCAATGGCCCAAAATGAAACGGGCTGAATTTGTGTATGGCAATCGTGTAGTGTAGCATAACTTATTTATTTCTCTGTGTATTTAACATTTTTGTTATGTCAACATTTTTGGATTATTATTTATTATGTTTATGAGTCAGGTGTGTCTTATTATTTTTTCTTTTTTTAAATTATGTTTATTGTGTGTATTGTGTGATTTCTGATTGATGTAACTGAGGAAATCTTCCTGGAATTAGTGATTAGGATTGGATCTGCTGTTTTGCGCTTAATTTGGATGTATTTTTATTTTTTATTTTACTTTATTTTTTTTTTGTCACTGTGTTGAACTGTGCGCCCTCCCTCTGTTTGCCTTTCGGGACATTTCTAATACATTTTCTCCCCCCCAAACAGACCATGTCTTTTGTTATTATTTACAGATATGAGCACTCATTCAGCCAATTACAAAACATTTGCATTTGCGCATTTGATCAAAGTTTATTTCATTTTATTTTTAATCTTGACACAACGCCTGAAGCCTCAGCACTAATGGAAGGTCATAATTCAGAGGAGAGACGTGAGTAAAATCCACAAGTCGCAGAAGAAAGGGGACATCCTCTCTGTATTGTCAGCATCTAATCAGGAGTGGCATCAAACACTTTTTTGCTGTTCAGACCGAGCAACGGGGCAGGGGCGGAAGATGAATGCTGCTTTGTCCCCTGTGTAGCGAGCCGCTGCACTAACTTAATATTGTGTTAATTTAAAAGGTCATTTGTAGGATCAAACCCGACAGAGAGGTTCACATGGTCGATCATAAAACCCCTTTGATTGTGCTGGTTTGCTCGTGGAGCATCTCGTTATGGACTAACTCGTTTCTCTCCTACAGACAGACGTAGCCTAATAAGCTGATCACTGTAGTGTGTGATCCATGTTGACGGTCGACAGAAAAAGAAAGAAAGAAAAAAAAAAAGACGCCAATAAAATCCAAACTTTAAATATCAAATGGTTCCGAAAAGATGTCGGATAAAGTAGCTGTCCTTAGGATGATTGTTAGGCACGAATCCACCTGGAGAGTTTAGCTATATTTGAAAGATTTAAATGGAAAAAAAAGAAGAAAAATGATCATAAATCAACAAACCTAAGTTAGTAACACCACTCAATAATTTCTAGTTTGATAAAAAAAAAAACTTGATTACTGTCACAATGACAATGGCGTTATAAATCACTCACTACCGTTTTCTTTTTTCCAACTGTCTTATCCCTCTTTTATTTTTGAATTCCTGTCCGTCTCTGAATTATTACTACACCAGGAAAGATTAAATCGGAATCTGGACCACTATCAGAAACAATACCTGCAAATATTCGAGAGCCTCCACAAACCTCATTTCAGATCGTCTGAGAGGGATTATGCTTGTAATAAAAAGTTTTTTTTCCCCCCGTGTTAGGGCGATTCGGACTCAATACCGTGGAGCTGTGGTCATTCTGCGCGTCCTTGGCTCGTAGATTAATCCGTGAAAAGCTACACAGTGAGGAAGAGGACGGACAAGAATAATAACTTAGGCCTACTCAGATTACTTTTTTATGTCCGGTGAAAAACCCTCGAGGGATAAAAGGCAAATAATAAAAATGTTAATTCCACATCTTTGAAAATACAAACAAGAGATTCAAATGTCAGGGGACAAATGCATTTACCGCTTGACAGCTAAAAATTAGATGTGAAATTAAAGTAACATAAAAGGAATTTATTTATTTAGTTTAAAATGATTCAGTACAAGCTTGTATGGGTTTTCCTGTTACTTTTGATAATTGTGGCATTTAGTTATTAAAACTCAAATTTCAGCTTTTCAACAAAATGGAATATTATATAAGGCAATAGAAAAAAAAAAAGATTTTTATAATGACCAAAACAGTCATAGAGAAGACGGATAAGTGTTGCCTCTTGTCCAGCAGAAACTTATTGATCCCCTCCATAAAGAGGGTAAGCCACAAAAAGTCATTATAAAACAAATGTACTTTTTATACAGCGCTGAATCCAAAAATATTGAAGGGAGGTTAAGCAGAAGGAAAAAGTGTCGTAAGAAAAAGATGAATAAGAAACAGGGTTAACCACAACCTGGAAAGGATTGTGAAGCAAAGTCCATTCAGGAGTTTTTGGCGAGATTTACACGGTGTGGAGTGGTGCTGGAATCAGGGCTTCCACACACACACACACACGCACACGCACACACACACACACACACACACACACACACACACACACACACACACACACACACACACACACACACACACACACACACGTATCCGGCACACAACTACTGCATGGTTAAGCTGCTCCTGACACAGAGATGACATCAGATTCATTTGATTTGGGCTAAGGAAAAAGGAGACTGAACTGTTGCTGATCTAGTCTTTTTGTCTCCTTTACATGCAAGTACATTTCACATATAAATAGAAAATAAAAATCTCAGAGTCTGGAAGAAGAGTTGAGAGGATCTGAATCAAAGATGCTTGAGGTCCAGTGGGAAGTTTCCATTACATGTGATGGATATGGAGGAGGTGCTTCATGCTGGTGTTGGTCCACTGTGCTTCATCAAGTCCAGAATCAGTGCACCCTTCTGTCAGGAAATGTGGGAGCACTTAATTCTTACCTCAGCTGACAAGCTTAATGGAGATGTTCATTTAAAAATACAGCAGGACTTGGCACTTGCCCACACTGATAAAAGCACCGATACCTGGTTTAATGACCATGGTGCCAAAGTGCTGGACTGGGTAGAAAACCTGCTTGATCTAAACCCCATATAGAGTATGTTGTCAAGAGAGGGACAGCAGACATAACAAGACAAGCTAAATGTTAATAAAGCAACCTGGGCTTACACAACACTTCAGGAGAGCCACAGGCTGATGGCCTGTTAAAAATAAACATCTTGCAAGGAACCCACATAATATGACTTTAAATGTTTATATGGAATTAAGACACAGACTGAATAATTAATCATATCCTGATTTATTAAGACGTACCTGTGTACATAAAGCCACCTGTGAGAGATAAAAGGACTCAAACAGCTGGGAACTTGTCACATCAAACCCTAACATTGAAGTATGTTCAAGACATCAAACAGATCAAGCAAAGCAATCTGAAGATGAGCAAAGGGGAACAAATGTATCTGGAGGCAGAAATGATATGAAATGTCCTGCATCTGGATGGATCATAACTTTTACTGCCAGAGTGATAATGACATGCTGCTAATGGAGAGCCGGAGTGTTCTTTGTCCCCCTCTATAATAATCATCCATGATGCATCCATTAATATGTTGCGATGGCATGTATCAAATATTTAACACCAATTTTGATTAAACAGCAGGCAGTAAAGAAAAGCTGCCTTATGCTGAAGGTAATGGTGCATGTACAATGGGATTACCACCATGGTGATGTACCTTGAGTACAGCAGGGGCTAGTTGATGGCTTTGATGTCCCTGAAGCAATTAGCATGTCCAATATGCATCCTTTATAGACAGTATAGACCAGATGTGAAAAAACTGAACCATTATGGCTCTGACTGGTGCCTTGTCACATACATACCATGCTTTATATAGACGCATACCATATATAAGCATTTCACTTTTCCACATTTTGTTACTTTACTGCTCCTAATTTGTGGAACAACTTGCCTTTTAACATTAGTCTGGAACACTTCAAATCACTTCTTAAAACTCATTTTTATCCTTTAGCTTTTCCATAAGGCCTGACATTGTAATTTACTTGCCCTGTCTGTTTTAATTTGTGTTTTATTCTTATGTATTTTATCTGTGTTTTATGAATACTGCACATATCTGGTTTTAAAGTGCTTTATAAATAAAACTGACACCCAGACTGACATCTCACATCAAAACTGATGGAACTTGAGAAGAACTATTAAGAGGAATGGGTGAGACTGCCTAAAGATAGGTGTGCTCAAATAGAGGCATCATATTCAAAAGAATTGAGACTATATTTGCTACCAAAGGTGGATCCAAAATGTATTTATCAAAGGCTGTGCTTACTTACATAAATGTGGCTTCTTGGTTTTTCTATTTTTAATAAATTTTCAAAAATCTAAAACTTTTTCCCCGTCAATAGCACGTTATTGTCATAATGGGATAAATGTGCGTAATTAGATCATAACATAGGAAAATGTTGGAAAAGTAAAGGCAGTAAAAACAGAGAGAACACAAGAGACAGAGAGAGAGGGAGACAGAGAGAGGAGAATGTCTATAAATAAAGCATAAAGAAGATTGTGTATTCAAAATCACGTTTAATGACAATGAGTGAATAGGCATTTTGTCATTTTTGCTATAATGGGGGAGGGGCTAAGCAGAAGATTTTCTGTTTTTCTGACATCTTTTAATCTGAGACGAGACATGAAATCTGTGACAAAATACAGCATTACAGAAGAATAAGTTGTTAAGGTAGAGTATATGCACAGGAAAATCTCCCTAATACACTCCTTCCTCTTGGTAAATTACTTTTTTTTTATCTTGGAGAGGGGGTTTAAGGGGGTGCTTGTGAAAGCGTGTTTGCATAATCCAAAACAGATTTTAGATAATCTGTGAATGAGGCACAAATATGCAAAAAGGAATGAAGGAAAACAAGCTGTGGTAAACATGAATCCTTAAATTGGTTTGACAACTTTAATCTGTTACCATCCCTTGTATGAAATCAGAGGGCGTTTCTAAACCAACATAGAATTTTTCTATCAAAATATCCCATAAATTATATTAAATTAAGTATATTCCCATCGCACCTGTACACATAAGCTACCCCCCCACCCACACACACACATTGTCTGTTGGCCTCCCCAGGCACCCTACTGCCCTTCTTATATTGTCACACATCATTAGTCTTTTTTGGGCCAAGTTGCAGCTTTGCACCCCTTGCTCTTTTTAGGTCTACAGGCCAGCTAACTGCTACAAATGACAGGTGGTCTGGTAAGTCAGTGTTTTGAACACATGACATGAATAGAGAAGATGGCATGATTAACTGTGACTGTGGTCATCTATGACTGAGACTGGGATTTACATCCACTCCCACCCCGGCAAACTTCATCTGCATTTTCAAACAGAGATGCGACACATGAAATGCTGGAAACCATCCTCAGCAAAGGCAAAATAGATGATTATCACCAGTATAACCAGCATTACTGTAGCCTTGTCCTACTACTTTACAATAAGTGATACTTTGAGATGGTCAATAACACAAAAGAGTGTGATTTTTACATGACAAACAAAACATCTTTACAAAACATATATAAGGATATCTGTAATTAAGTATGAATTAAGCATAGGGCATAAAATAATTAGATACATAAATTTGAACATTTACACTTGGCATTTCTTTGAGCTGCATAAGTGAATACACATTTTTAGTTTTATGCTTTTTTTTAATCAAAATGCAAACAGATGGAAAGTCAATAAATTTTACTTTTAAAACAAATCTTAACTATACAAAAAGAATTACATTAATATCAAGGTTCAATAATACAGAAAAGAGCACAGAAACATATTTGCGTTTTTCCTCTATGAAGCATGCACAGGAATGACCTTACACCAATATCACATTGAGTCAGTTGTAGAATATTAAGCTAAAGGTCAAAGAGAGGTTAACTTCTGACAAAGCGGCACCAGGAACATCCATCCTCATGTGCACTTTTCATTTATGCCCCCACTTAACGAGTATGTCCCTGCAATGTAAAAGTATAGGAATTATTATGACACTATATCAATGGCCTCTTTGTATAAATAGGAGCCATAATAACAACAGCATTACAAACAATAATTTGCCCTCTAGTCTGACAAAAGAGCCAGCATGGAGGTGCCATTTGATGTGTCCCACGCTGGGCAGCTAAGGCTCATAAAACAAAGTCTTTGTACCAATTGCTCAGAGTTCACATGAGGGGGACAATATACACAGTTCATTACATTTTGTCAAAAGGCGCAATGAAATTTGTGTGGGACATTGTTTCTGTGCATGTCTCTCTCCATGGAATTTCTGATTGTCGATGTTGCTACAAGGCCTCTGCTAATGAGTTTTGTCAAAGACAATTACAGACTTGGTGAAATGGACAGAGAGGGGATGAAAAGCTGGCTTTGTGTGCTCTGGGTAGATGTTGCACTGTGACCCCTGCTTCTATCTCTAACCTGGGTTTGACCTATGCTCTGTGTCCAAAAATCCAGGTCTCAGTTCCATCATCAGTGACATGCTTGAGAAGCAAGAGCCACTCCTGCTCCCTTCATCAGTGCATACGTGCCCTCAGCGTGATTCCAGTGCACCAGATATGGAGCATGGCACAGAGTAACATTAGAGCTACCATTTTCCTGGGGCATAGCTTCTTCTGTGGACGTTATTCCCTTTAGCTTATGCCTGGTGTCTGCTCCCATCTGCCAAGAGTGGGAATAAAGACTTTTGACTAAAATCATAGTGAGATCTAAAGGTTTCCATTTCAGCTTATATCAAGCTTCATTTGATCATTTTGACTTGTTCAAGTGTTATCACAGTAAGAAGCTTAAAGTTGCTATTCAAAACTTTTTTCACACATTGGCTTATTTCAGCCACAAATGGCTATGTAATTTTGTTGAGATTTTACAAGGCAGTTTAGCACAAAATTTTGCATGATGAGGAGAAAGTGGAAGAAAACAGATTGATAGTTCTCATTATTTTTACTAAGAAAAATATGTGGGCTAGAATTCAGGCAATACTCCGTGCAGTTACCACTGCAGGTCTCAATCAGATTAACGCATCTAGAAAGTAAAATTTTTACCCTTCCTTCTTTGTCAGATTGGATGGAAAGCATTTATGAACAGAGCTAGAACTGGATTTGACTAGGCTATTCTAACACATGAACATGCTTTGATATAGACCATTTTATTGTACCTTTGGGTGTATGTATTGTACCTTGTCCTGCTGTAAAGGTGAATCTTTTGCCCAGTTTGAAGTATTTCACCGCTCCAGGTCCTTTTTGGGATCTCTCCTGCCTTTTCCTCCATCAGTCTTCAAATTAACTCTGACCAGCTTCCATGTCTCTAGAAAACCGTCTTCACAGCAGGATGCTGCCATCACCATCCTTTACCAAAATATAGTGAATTCATAGGAATGTGTGGGGTTACGTTTCTGCCACCCATAACATGAAAGCAAAAAAGATTGAAACTTGGTCTCATTTTTCCAGAGCATCTTCTTCCTTGTGTTTCATGTGACTTTTGAGAAACTGCCAATGAGACTTATTTGGGCTTTCTCTTAACAATGTGTTTCCTAATGTCACTGTTTCCTAAGGTCTGATTTGTGGACTGCAAGTCTAATAGTTGACAGGTTTTCCCACTGAGCTGTAAAACACTTCAGTTCCTTCAGAGTTATCACGATTGTCCTGGGTGGTTTTGTTGATTGATGCTGTGATTGATGCTGTGGTAATATCTTGGGTGACTTACAGTCCTACAGTTTTGTCATACTATTTCATTTTCAGAAGATAGATTGAATAGTATTGATTTTGTTAAGTGGTATCACTTAGAGTAGGAGAATGCTGAATGCAAATCTATACAACACTATTTCTTGTAAAGGAATTTGTAAGAAATGTGTAATTGTCCATCAAACTGACAGTTATACACTATTTTGTGTTGATCCATCATTGTGAAAAGTTAAAGGGCTATTAATATGCTGTCAAAGCTCTTAAATGGCCTTTTGTTGTTTTCTCCATTGTCACTACACTGCTAAATACACATGCACGTGCCTTAACCAGGTGACATCTGTTATTATTAAATGACTCAAACCGAAAACATGATGTACAATAATACCCTTTCATTTATTAGGTAGCAAACATGTATAGAATAAACAATCAGAAAACAAAAACAGTGAGAGTATATTGCTTCAGTTATTTCCAGTGTTGCATTCTGTTTGTTACGATGATGTTTTTTGCTTACTGACCTTAGGTTAGTGTCACCAACATCAGAATAATCGTCTGTGCCATTTTAATGCCCTTTACTAATCCCCAGAATCTCATTTTTTAATCTCAGGCTTTCCTTCTGTTTTTCTTCGCCTTCACATTGGGCATCTGTTGGCTTTTGGTGCTTGCTCCTGATGTCCTGCTTGGTTCTTAAATAGGGTAAGTTGTGTTATAGCTTGACCACACACTGAGTGTAAAGTTTAACATATTCTCTTCATGTACCTTGATGTGAGTCTGTCATTAATTTCTCATAAATTCTTCTATTCATTGTTTAATAAATAATGACATGGTAGAATTGGTGGTATGTAGTTTTGTACCCTTCAAGAACAATTTAAATAATTTTAGAGTGGTAAAGCCCAGATAATTTGATCTGACAGTTGGCAGAAAATGATCTTTTTACACTGACTGCATCTTGTTACAGCAAATGTAAAATAATATTAGTTTTCCCTTAAGTTTTCACTAATATGTAACATTTGTAATTATCTTTGTGTTGTTTGGTCTATCTATGTCCATCTCTTTGGATTATTTAGTGTTTTACTATGATTATTCAGTTCAAAATGAAACTAGGAAAAAAAAAAATGATCGGAAAGGAACCCCCCACAACTGGACAAATAGCTGACATGACAGTGTCAAACTACAAAAGCCACATGGATCAATGTTTCTACAGATTTGTGGCCCAAGCAACAATGAACAACAAGTGAAATGAGTCACCATCTTCAAATTGCTTGCCATACACAAAGTACGCCTGGGCTATGACACAAACACATCTACTCTATAAACCCCAACAGCACGTTTTCTTCCACAGGACCCCAAAACGCAATAAGCTCAAAGAAAACATTCTACTAAATCCTCCCACCATATACCTAAAACCAAATTTGTCATGCCTTTAAGTTGGAACAGGTAAATTTTCACAACATATAATACATGATCTCATCACTGGCACCGAGAAAAATTAGTTTGTGTCGACATTCAGGTGATTATTTAGAAAATCAACATTTCAATAACTTGGTTTAGTTGTTTAGGTGTTAAAAAAATCTTTAAACTTGCCTGAAACTCACAAACTCACTCTTTTGTCATATCATATGACATGGACACAAATTACTTTCTACACCATGTCGTGAACCATTCATTTTATATGGAGCTGTGCAGGTGACAAGCTGCAAAGCCAGTCATTTGGACAGCACGCAGAAACTCTGTTGGTGGCAGAACTATCAATTTTCTTCAATTTATATGTCAAACATCCCAAATTCAGCCTGTGCCAGTAATACTGAGGCTCTAACCCAAGTAGACCAACACGTCAAACCAGCAGCTCATCTATCTTGTATTTTCGGCCCCACTCTTAGTTATTTTCCCTTACAGACAGGCAGCACACTGACTATCAACTCCTACAGTATAACGAACAGCCCTTTTTACCCGAATACAAAAGTATTTCCCCCTTCACATTACTTGCAAAACCATCAAACAGACTAACAGCATGGCTGTGTAACCATACAGCATCACCGAAAAATGTCTCCACTGGATTATAGTTGGATCCTACTTCTCTGTATGGAGCTTCGGTGACAGATAATACAGTGGTTGTGCAAGTCAAATGGTTTCTTGCTAATGCAGTCTACACACCTGCATGATGTCTACATCAGCTCAGTTTACTGTTACTCATGGCTCTCATATATCAAACAGACACACCAAGGAATGCAGAGGCATTTCACGGAATAGTGTCCTCATGATTACAGAATGTATCATTACTGTGATGGTGCTCACCTCAAAACCTATGCATACCGAGTACAAATAATTTACAGCGAGGCACTTTAAAATCATGAAAATCAAAAAGCAAAAGATTTACGACAATGAAAGCAAGCCTGTAGTTTATGAACCCAAGTTAAAGTTCTGAGTTTGCTGCTTGAACCAAATGAAATGCAGAAATTGGCTTTGTTTGTCACCAACAAGCCAAAGTAGCTCTTATCAATCTACATGAATGCTGAAGCCATAAATTGTGGTGGAATTCAAAGAAAAGGCTCAAAAAAATCTTTAGTTGTTACACATCAACAGTGGAGCAAGGTGGATGGCTGAGGCAATGAATCAGGGGACAGGGAGGAAGTGAGAGAGAGAAGGAGGTGACACAGAGACCACACATCTTCAAAGTTCTCTCTTAAACACTGCAGGGTTGTAAAAAGTGCAGGTCCCATTATTCATGGGTGGGATTTCTCTTTCTCACTCTTACAGCAAGCACGCAAACAGCCCAAAACCCTCGAGCTGTGTCAAATGATGGAGCGTAATAATTACGCCCCTTTTATTGGCCATCTTATTCCAGCCATGACTGATGCGGCTCCCAGCCCTAAAGTGTTTCCATTTGCACTTTCATGTGGCAAAACCGAGCAGTGAAGAGAAGCCTCGGCTCGCCTGCCTCTCAAAGGTAGGCCTGACAAAATATTTATGACTTGACGTAGAGTCACTTTTAATAGGGGACTCCTGACCTGCTCCAGAGAAGTCTGGCTGCTGCAACCTGCTTATCTCCTCTGTAATAAATAACCCTTCAAACAGTCTACTGTGCCTGTATGATGTGGTTGACTAAAAATATTAACTGACACATTTCTGTAGAATCACTCTTAATCAAGTAGCCCAAGGAGGCAATTGCAGATTCCTGTCCAAATGCAGCAGAAATAAATCAGTGACCTCCCTCTACTGGTCAGAGGGCAAACTACATAAAAGTGAATTACCAGCTCCTCCGCTTTTATGGCCACAGGAGAAAAATTCAGTACACCAAGAATAATTTAATTAATAATCAGCCCCTTAAAATATTACAGTTATTTTCTTCAGTCAAACAAACTAAAATTCCTGAAATGATTACATGAAGGCCTAATGTCCTTATGTGAACCCAGATGTCCTTAATAACGTCTACAGAACATGAAACAGCTGGCAGCAGACAAGTCTCATCCATTTTTGAAAGGCACTGCAAGCCTCCTGTATCTCAAGGACGTGATGGATGGCAAAGGAAGCCAAGTAGAGGTACACTGATAAAAGTACATTATGGGAAATTACTTCAAAGTTTCTACCGTCAAATCCAAGCCAGTCAAAATCCCAATCACTTTTTTATGAGTTAACTTTACAACTGTTGTCACCTCCTGAAATGCTGCAGCAGATTTCATGGTTTCTAGTTTGAAACCAAAATTTACAACAGCAATCTGTTCCTTGCTGGGCTTTAACAGTCTATAAGGTGGTGTGAGGGGCTGCACATGGTGAAAACAGATAGTTTTCCCCGTATTGGAAGTTATGGGGAAAGTGTTACCTAAAAATGAAAGCCATAAATCATTTCCCTCTGTGATTATACCATTAACAGGAGCATGGTTTTGTCGTTTAGGTCATGCTAATAGTTTGAGGTTGTGGCCATGCTCGATCGCATTTGTCAGCAGAAGGGAGTCACTGTGAAAGCTGAGTTTGTCTTGGTGGTCTTGCTTTAGTGCTACAGCTTTTCTTTGCCTAAAAGCTGCAGAAGTTGTCAGCATCTGCTCTGGATTTTGCTTTTACTATTTTTTGTGTCTCCTCCAACTGGAGTTTCCATATTGGGCCTGGCTGTGGTCTTCCACAGAGAGAGAGACCCTGCAACAAACTATAAGAGCATTTTGCACTCAGCATAAAAACAGTGGACGCCGGCAGAGCACATATTAAATTTGTTACTAATTTTGAACTTGGCATGGTGGACTACGAAGCTAGAAGCTGCCGAGTTCAGCCTGACTTCGACCACAACCACAGTGCAAACAAAGCATATGGAACAGCAGTTTTTAGTGTACTACTGACAGTAAATGTTTAGGAAAGGAACCTTTAAAAATAACCCAATGTAATAGAATTAGTGAAGGGGGAGGTGCTTGCCAACATGTTTTTCTCTCATTCTGGCTTCTCACATCGAAATGATGTTTTTAGAAGCAAATCCAGAGTAAAAGAAAAAAAAATAGGATCCTGTTTTATTATTTTTCCCCATTTATTCTTATGAGCTGCCTGTGGCAGGGAAAAGTTTGGCATCTTATTTCATCAATTTAGCATCACTGCCCAGGAGACAACTTAAGATCTGGATATCAAAATGCATTAACTTAATTCACTGTGTGCATACTTGAGTAGTATACACCAATTATAAAACAGCTGTGGTAGGATATGTATGTTTGTTGAACAGCAGTGTGTATGAAATACTCACTATTCAATTTTAAAACAGCTTCTTTTGGATTAGATTTTTTTTTTATGTTTACTGCCAGTTGGAAGCAGGGTTTGTCTTACCGCAGTGGTCTGCATGTGGCTGTTTAGAACTCTGAAAGTTTGTGAAATTCTCCAGTTTTTTTTCTATTTTTCTTCTTCTTCTTTATGGCTGTGCTCAGTGGCTCTGTCAAACAGGATGTAGTGGTGAGCCCATCTGTGTCTGTTCCCCATGGAACTGCAGTGACCTCTAGAGACAGTTTTCTCCACATACACTCCAGGAGCAGCCCAAGGTGTGTGAGCACAAATTAGCTGAGGTGCGTGTTCAGGTTTATGTGTGTCAAATGTGTGTAGGGCTACAAAGGCTGAAGAAGACTCCAGTTTGAAAAGTCTGGCTTACCATTCAGTTGAAAGCAACACATGCACAAGGAGACATCAAACACTGCACTCACCAGATAATGCAGGCATACACAAACACGCACACACATGATCCACAGTGTATACCGGCGCTCACATGCACACGCATAGTTAAACAAACTCAAGAAGACAAGACCCAGGGCCACCCTGCAGATCACCCCGATCATTGTGAGAGCCTCATCTTCTCTGATCTAATATGTTTAGCAAACAGTCATTTATTCTCCCCAATCAATAACACAGAGAAGCATGTGTTTATGACTCTGCCTTAACTCACTCAGTTCATCTACAGTTCATTGAAGGAGCTCTACCCTCTAGCCTGCTTCAGTCACTGACTAGTTTATCATTTATCCTTCCCTCACAAATTGATGGTGGGAATGTTATTTAATATCATATTTTCAGAACAAATATGCCTGTCTAAATTGGTGAGGTAAAATCTCTTGACATGACTCCGGCAGCGGGGATAGATGCCAAATAGTATTTTATGCTTCCTCTTTGCAAATGGTGTTTTCTTTAGAAGGAGGCAGACAGAGATCTGCAAATTTTCAACGCATTTTGATGTGCAAAACTGCCACACACTAAGAAAGGGAGTCTGTAACCTTCAGCTGCACTATGAAAATTGGGGGCTGTAGCTTAATAAAAAGGATTTTACTGCATCTCCGAACATGCTTAATGATTTGCTGTGGAGCCTTTACACTCTTAAATTCCCAAGGTAGAAAATTATCCAGAATGGAATGTTCTCAAATGTAGGCTTGAATCAATATCAGATGCCTGCTAAGTTTCATTTGAGAGATTACTTGATTTCACATTCTGCTATGGAACAGAGAGACTCTAGTATAGAATAGAGAACATTCATACTCAAAAGTGCACTAAAGGTTAAATAAATGTACTTATTTTGCCACAAATATTAGCACTTTGTATGTCAACAAGATATGATAAAAACAGCATACAATGCTTTGCGATGTGATTCACTTTACTTTACTTCATGCCACACTTGAATAGAACTATCTAATATTGCGAATAAACATAATTTGCCGGAACATCTCTAAGTATAATAACCTGACACCTGTAAACCTGTTCTTTTTTGCAAAACGATTTAGGCTCAGTCAGACTGCATGGGAGTTTTCTGAAAGCAACAATTCTCTAGTCTTTAAGGAGATTACCAATTTGTTTTCAGTCTGTTGCAGGGACATTCAAACAAACTAGTAATCCATTCCATTGAAGCTCCAGCTGCATTTCCTGATAGAGTGTCAATCTCTTTTCCATTCCCTACTGTTTTTTAAACATGGGTTGTCCATCTATATTCCCATCAACTCATACCAACTTCCCTGTCCCTGCTGAAGAAATGGTCCCCCACAGCATGTTGCTGCCAGCACCACATGAAAACGTGGGCTTGATGTGTAAAGCCTAACATGTGATGTTATAGTTTTCTCTCTAATCTACTATGTTTTGATCTTATTTATCCAGATCATCTACTTCCACATGCTTGCAGGGTTTGCTATGTGACTTTAAATGGGACTTCTTATAGCTTTCTGTCAACTATATATATAGATATACATGTTATTGTTCCATAAAAGAAAGATTTGTTAAGTGCACAGCTAAAAGTTGATGATAGCATTTTTATTTAGGGCTTCCAGATTTAAAGAGGCTGAATCCATGCTCTCCACACTTGCCAGATTTTTATTTGTGAAATATTTTGAAAGCTAAGCTGTCTTTTTCTTCCATTTGTTTTATGATGCACCACTTTGCATTGGTCTACTTAAAATTGAAGTTATAACATAACAATATTCAAGTGGTATAAATGATTTTTAATGGGCGCTGTAGAGAAATAAACAACATGGTTTTGCTTTGATATTATAACAAAAGAGGACAATTCCTCTCAAACAAAAGGAAAATCTAGCTTGAAGACAACACATGATCCAGGTGTCACTGTGACCAGTACTGCATGTGTTCATTTACAGTGCAGGCTGTGCTTCCCATTAGCCGTGTACAGTACAGTGCGGGGCGATGCACAGATGCCCTGAGTGGTGCCATACGGCCGATGGCTCATTAAAACTCAGATGGAAGGCATGAATCAAAGGAGGAGAGGAGAGGAAACAATCAATCTGCCTAATGGGAATCCCCTGTGAGGAGCGTGGGCCAGCCATCCCGATGCAGCTGTAGCAGCTTTTATATGTGACCTCCCAGCTTAAACGGCACACCAAAGTGTCCCCAGTGCCACTGTTGCTGCCTCCACTACAGAACCCAGGACGCACACCAAAAGACACTAATCCCCACAAAAAGCTATTAGCGCAGGGCCTCCCACAGAGCATGTGGGTGCTACATGATGGTGATGTGGTTTCCCGAACCAAAGACTGGGAGACCCGACATTCTCATTTATCTCCGAACATCCCCTGCACATGTGTCGTCCATATCCTTCCAACCAGGGAATTACACCCAGCTTGATGTGGGGGAGAGCAGTGGGGGCGTGGCAATCAAAGAAGCTACAGGGACTGGATTTATAGCTTGGAGGGCGCCTGTGCGCTGGGAGGTATGTCCAAATTGTATGTTTACTGTCAGTGTGTGAGGTTGTGGCTCAAATTAAGACATCATTGTTGTGGTTTAAAGTAACTAGCACTTCTTGGGGTCAAGGTTAGGTTTCACGCTACAGTTTACCTGAACTTTGGCCCTGATAGTCCTCAGGCAGCACTCAGACCTTTTGATCTGCCACACTGCATGCTCTTTGCCCACCGACAACTACTTAGCTATTCAGCGTGGAGTTGCCAGCAGCCCTTTAAGAATCGAGTTATGCTAAACAGAGGGTGATTTAAACCAGAGGTTGAACTCTGACCCTAGCTTAGAGGATAATGTCCCAGGCAAGGAGAGCAAAGTCCTGTTAGCATCCATGAATCAGGTCCCCACTGACATTATTTCAAAATTGCTTAGTTGCATGAAACTCCCTTTAGTGCTGAACGGACTTTCATAAAATTGATTTTCTGAGTACACCCTTTTAGCAGCTATAAGCTTGAAATATGAACCCTTCATTGCTGAAAGCATTTCATTTTTTTGCCCCTGTGACTAATGATCCAGGGAAGGGGCGCGTTTGAAATTCTTCTCAGAAGCCATTTCCATAATTAAACACTGCTAATTATAGAGCTTTGGCTGACTTTAAACAAACAGGCACATGTGCCGAGCACTCTTGCACGCTTTCACTCTGAAAATTTATGCAAATAGCGCCCATACTGTGTGTTTTCTAAGATGAAACTGACAACATTAGGACATGTTGCTCGTGCTCACAAAGATCAGAAAGACACAGAGGGTGATGCCGAGGGGAAGCTAACACTGGATTTTTAGTTTGAAGGAATTACCCAACGCAGGTGTGATGTTCTGCACAATGAGGATCAAAGACCGCACAGCAGTATCAGATGGTGAAATATGCTCCCATGCACGTGTATATGTGTGTTTGTCCATACATTAATATGCATTAATTCATTACTATGAGTGCCCTGAGATAAAAAAAAGTCCCTGCCTTGACTAAAAAGGAAAAAAAAAACAACAACAACATTTCGGCATTGTTGACTTGTGTGCTATGACACTGCTTGTCAATTTATCAGCCTGTGACAGCAAGCCACTAGAAGCTATTATTTCAGACAAACGAAAATTATATATGAAGATTAACATCTAATCATTTGTTTGAGAAAATATAATACTGCTGGAAATAAACAGGGTGCAGAACTGAGAGCTATGCTGCCAGTAATTCACATATCAACAGCAGTTAAATTATTAAAAAGATTGGAAATCATAATTGGCCATATATTTTTCCCCATTCTTCTCCACACAAGTGGCTCGCCTAGGGTACTTGACATTCAGTTCTGGTTTGTAATGTAAATGACAGAACCTATTTTCCCCATATCTTAACAGGGGATGGAGTGATTGACTACTGAATATAAGCAAGCTACAGGTGGGGGTCAATTATCATTTGAATAATCGAGCATCTGAGGCTGCCTGGCTTGACTATGAAGTGTGACACATTTTTATCTTTATGCATTTCAATGAAGTCAGACTAGTACATAAAAGGTTATCACCAAGGAAACATATTTGCCTAGGCACAAGTTAAACAGGAAAGTGAGATCAGCATAGATATTCAATTTAACCAGTCAACCCTGACCTATAAATATTTCAACAAAACCCAATGAGGACCCCTCCCTCTTCTCCAACCCCCTTCTTTCCTGCTTTGATCCAATTCTATTTCAGCAGCGGGAGATACGAGAGATGAGAGGGAGGAAGGACGCACGGGAATGGAGGGGAGGCGTGAGCAAAGAAATTCAGGCAGATTGTAGCTTATCTATTAAGTGAATTGTTTAATGCATCTACCATCTCCCAACCCTTGGGATTAGACCCAAGTGAGAGGAGAAAGACGGGACAGATTTAAACAAGGCACTGGTGGCTCCAAAGTTGAAGAAGAAGCGTAGACTAATCTATAGTTGTGAGCTGACAAATCTGGCCTGACACGGTGCTCAGTGGTGGCTAGACTCGAGAGATGGGCATTAATCACAGCGTGTGCTCGGCTGAGAACACAAGCACACTGGGGACGCCTCAAAGTGAGCTGGAGGTTATACAGGCGAAGGGATTAATCAATACAGACCCATAATAACAGCCAACCACAAGCACTTAAAGCCCCACCGGTACCAAGGTATGGCAACAGTCACTGGGCCAACTGGCTCCGACACTAACTCAAAGACACATTCAGACAGAAGCTTGTGCACATGTACTTTTATATTCAACACAGTGAAAGTTATTCTGTAGTCAGAGCTCAATGCAGATCCATGAACATTTAGGAGCCTCAGGGACTCAGGAGGTATGAATTCAACATAGTCGTTGTAAAACTTTTGTCAGCAGGAGCTCGTGCTGAAAGCAAAAAGGAAAAGTAACGGTTCGGTTGATAGGAACATGTGCTGCTTCAAAGTCATTTCTATAGACTTATAATGTTACCATTAGAACACAAACATAGTGGATCTTTTTTGAGGGTAACTTTTAAGTAAGAGAGGAGTAGAAGTTAATTTCTTGAGTTATACTCTTGACCTGTGTCAGGAGTCTAAATCTATCTTTGCTATGTTGGGCACCCATACATGGGTTGCCAATACTTTGCTGGGGTAATGTAATGATAAAATGTTCTGCAAAATGCTAATATGATAATCCAAGGGTCAAATACGGGAGACAGGTACTGTAACTCTACATTATGTCATCTGGCTATTTTAAGGGAACAAAAATTGAATGTGGGGTCTCAAGGTTTTGTTCTTGGGCCACTTTTATAGTTTTGGAGTACCACAGCAACTCTTACCATATGTATACAGATGGCATACAACTTTACATTTCTGTGTTACTACATGAGAACAATCCCTTACTAAGTAAGTTTTTTTTTACAGAATCAGTAAGTGGATGGGATCAAATTTCCTCCATCTTAAAGCTGCAGTATGTAGCTTTTATAAATCTTTTTTGTTTTTTTACACGTTTGTTATAGTTGTCAGTATGTAGTGACACTATAACATGAGACAGATAATCTGTGAAATAAATCAAGCTCCTCTTCCTCTTTCCTGCAGTCCTACTGCAGAAAGACGCCTCTCGATCAGAAACAACCAATCAGACCCAGCCCTGTTGGCTTGTTACCACCTTAAATCTATTACAATAATAAAGCATCCCAAGTTAAATCAGAACACAGGACATTTAGATTTGACAGTATTTTTCTTCTAATGTTCTGTTTTTTTATGCTGTTAAGATATTTCTTGTTCTTTGTAAAGTTCTTGTTCATTTACCTTTTATTTATTTTTTGTTCTTGATAGTTTTTTGATTACCTTCATGTCTTTTTTTTCTTATAAAGCACTGAACTATGTTCTGTATGAAAGATGCAATAGAAATAGGCTTTCCTTGCTTTGTCATGGGGCAATATGACAGCGCATATTATCCATATTATATATGGCTACAGTGTGCACCACTGACATAAGAAAAATATGACCACCCCCTTAGTTAGAGGTAAATACTGGGGGGGAACTGGGGCATGAGATAACTCCAGTGTGCATTGGGCTTCAAAAACTAGGATAAGCATTCTGTCAATGACCAGTCCTCCCTCTCTGTAGGAGCCTGCCACCCAAAGAGACCTCGATCAGCAATCCCCCCCACCACCACCACCCATTTTCTGACAGCAAATCTGTTAGCCTCGCCCCCACACTTCATACAGCAAGTAAAGCAGACAGTGTAGCAGGAGGTGAAAACTCCAGCTATTTGTCAACGTGGCGCCCGTGTCAAAATGTCAGGTCTGGGGACATTCCCCATGCAGCTGGGCTGTTAGCTAAGGAGACAGGCCGTATGGCTGGAGCAGGAGCATGCTGTCACCGGGCAGTCAAACTGCCTGAAACCAACATGCAAGAGACTCTTTCTTCCTCAGTTACTCTCCCCCATTCATCTTTAACATCTCTCCTCCATATGTTATCTATGCTCAGTTTCTGTTCATAAATCTTTTCATTTCTTCTTTTCACTCCTACTCTTCTTCCCCAGCCTCTCTTTTGATTTCATCTGAATCTGGGAGTTCATCCCATTAATCTGTTGGTCAAATGTCAGGGATATCCTCCTTTGTCATTTTTTTTTTTTTTAACCAAAATAAAAATAAATGTGTTTTTCTATATTCAATCAACATCATCAAAGCGGATCTGGCATGTTTTTTGTACTACTCTTTTGTTATAAATGTAAAACATTAGGTAAATCAATTACAGGAAAAAAAAAAAAACAATCTTCATGGTTTTTAGACTTAAGATTTATTACGTCAAAAAATAATCCGTATGTTGTGAATTCATTGTTTTGATTCTCATTTTGTGGCAAAATGGAGACTGTTCTGTTTTCAATCTCACATTTTCTAGTGATCATTTCTGCATTGTTTATCAAAACAGAAACCATCTTCATATGCGCCATAAGAGCCTGACTGAATAAGCATTCCCCTGCAGATTCCCACTCCAAATAGATTAGGGAGTAAAATAACAATAACAGAAAATAAAATCAAGTCAAACATGAAAAAACAGCATTTGCTGTATTCATGAATGACATATTTATTGCTCTATCTTTTCTTAAGCTTCTTTGACTTGGCATTTACTCAAAGAGGGTGGAGGATTTACTGTGGAAAAATGCAAACAGGGTATTAATGGGTCAAGTGCAGCCTAGTTGGCTTAATAGCAGATTATGGACCTTTTTCTATAAAAGAACATAAATTCTGTTTCAGGCTGGGAATAGCTTCTGATATTTACTTGCTAATTTGGTTTAAAAAATTGGAATTTAAGATCTTAATGTTTAATCTTTGGAGAAACTTTTTTCTTTTTCTATTTTTTTTGCAAATTGTTATGAATGTCTCTTCCTGGTGTTTTCCTATTTCTTTCTGTGTTTCCATTTTGTTTTGTTGTTTTTTTTTTCATCTCAACACCCCTCCCAGAGTCCATCTGGTACCTTTTGCTCCCCCTCAGAACGAGGGCCGGTGGAATTCCCTGGCCTAATTAATGAGTAGACACTCACAGACGGTCAAGGGCTCGCATGTCTGTCTCTGTGCACCACCTTGCCTCGGGAGGCCCTTTATTGAAAAGGGAAATAAATTAGATCAACTGGACAGACTGTACAAGCCAACAACAAGACGTGTCATGCAGCGATTTTGACTGAATGGTGAACGGATGATCGCAGATGGGAAACAAACCTCAAAAATGTCTGATCAAATCTGAGCTGTAAAATTTTCATGCATGCTGAGGTGTTGTTGGGAGAAATTAAGACACTATCCAAAACAAAACTCGATATTTTTCTTTTCATACGTGAATATCTTAATAATAATTACTAATTTGCCTAGGTTCCACATTATTAATAAGTACTAGTGATGTAGAATATTGTTAAAAATATTATTAGTTTTAGTGATTTTGTTGAAAAGTTAAATATTTTGGTTGAATACAGAGAGTTTTTAAAAACTATGGATTGTGGCTTTCAACATAACGTAACATAAAAAAACACTGTTCTTCTATTTCTGCATAGTACATACTGTAGTAATTTTCAGTTCTAGGTTCTTTTGAGTTGTACGAAATAATTATCAAAATTAGCAGACATAGCTGCTTTAAATATATGAACCTAAGTGTAGAAGCTTTTTTTTTTTTAATGAATGATGGAAATAAACATTTCAATTGTATTCTGAACTGGAAACAGAAGAAAATGCAAAAACACAGCTGATCGAAGGGAGGATTCTCTTTGAGGTTTGCCAGCTGTTTTGTATGCTCGGAAATGATTGGATGAATAAGTAAAAGATGTAAGGCTATGGGTGATGCAAAGCCATCCAAATAGCCACCCAGATTTAAAAAAAAAAAAAAAAAAATCACATCAATATTTTCCTCTCTCTCTATTTGACTTCACAAGAACCAAACAAGTCCTTTGGATTAAGCTCAAAGGAGAGACAGGCTGAGTTCTTTCCCCCAAAACAAACAAGAAATGATATGTTTGAACATTTTGCATTTTTCTTGTCTGCTCTTGAGTCATGACATTATTAGTCAAGTGGTACATCAATCATGCAGTGAGTTAATGACACATCCAGCCCATGAATCTTTCAGCTCTTTACACCAACTTCAGCATGGCATTCTGGGGCTGTTCCTGCTGAGCAGCTGCTGGAGCAAAAGCAGTGCCGGAGCCCGGGCGTATTTGCCAGCACTACGGCTTTGATCTCAGCTTGTGGAACAGATAGCTGTGAGGCTGGACCAGGACTGGGCCAGGTTGGAACCTGGATTCTGTAGTGTACAGTGTACACGTGGGAGATTCTTTCCTGTGGGCCCCCTTCACCTTTACTCATCACCATGACCTCAGAATTTCCCACAAACTCTCATTTTTTTATATAAGGATTTTTTCCCCACCCAGGATAGTTTTGGAAATCAGAGTTCTTAATACTTGTTGGACCTTAATTTGTTCCCCCCTCAAAATACAAATGCCACATTTTGACTAAAAGAAACACTTTGTAAATATAACAAAACTTTGTTTTTTTACACCATGAACCAAATGTCTAGTTCTACGGTTATAAATTAACATATTCGGACAGCTTTATTTCCTTTAAATCGTGATATAGAAGAGCCATAATTTAGCAACAGCCGGCTCCATTCACACTTCCTGCACAGCTCCACTGACATACTTTCCCTGCTAATGGGGCCACCTGCAGGTCTGCACTGGGCCCAGCCCGGACAGTGTCAGAGGGGAATGCAGACAGAGCAGGCGGTGAAATGGGTGGGAGGTGGTGCAGGGCATATGTGACTGGCACCAGCATAAGAGCTCTTTCATTCCCCTCCTGTTCTGCTGAGTGCCATGGGCACACTCACAGAGCCAGGCACCGGTTCAGGCCAGGGCATCAACACATGTCAGGAAATACTTTCTCTGTGATCTGAGTGAGCACAGCCAGAGTTAATGCTTGCCTGACATTTGGACAGCGTAGTGAAGCAGCAGACAATTAAAAAAAAAAGAAAAGACAGATCATACGGGAACTCCAAAACAAGGGAACCACTTTTGTTTAGAGGAAAAAAAAAAAGTGCTTTACGTTTAATTATTCCATGTGCTATATATACTTAAAATGTCAGAATTTGTTATGAAATAAAAAAATATAGTGTGTCCCTCCCTACCATAATTCTGGTACCATAACCCTGATTGAAATCATCTTGAAAAACAATAGGAATGATTTACAAAGCACATTCCAAAGCCGTACTATGAAAAACAATATCAAAATTGTTACGGTGCTTAAAAAAAGATGACACTGGTGAATGGCATTTGATTTTGACAAAGGCACCAGCATAAGAGCAGTCTTCCCACAGCCTGGAAATGTAACATCCATGAGTTAAAGCATATGATTACCAGCTTTCACTTTTTAAAACACAGACAAAATTAATTTTAAAATAAAACAGAACCATAAAATAAACTACTGCCTCATGCATTTAAGTTTAATATTTGAATGAAATCCATTCTTTGCCCCACCACAAATCATATTTATAAAGTATGTTTTTTTTTTCGAAGTACATAGTATCTTTATTATTTGAAACATAATATGTGGTTGGGAGCATATGGCATAAAAATATCAGCAACATTTCATCCCAACTGCTTGTTGATTTGCTTACCCAAGCACTGGTTAAAAATTGTGACCCAGTTTGGTGGGTTTGAGAGGAATCAAGAGGGAGCACTGGCATTTTAACAGACTACCTCACAAAAACTCATGTACATGGTTAAAGAAAAGAAAACAAAATGCTTATGATTAAGTTTCTGTTGGTGGGTTATAGTAACAACTTTAATTCACTATAGGCAACAAATTTATTTACTTGAGGACTTGACACGTTTTTCCCTCTTCATGATCAGTTTGAACCTAGCAAACAAGAGGGTATTGCTATTCAAACCTTTTTAGGTCGACCAATCAACATTTCACCCAGTTAAGCAGTTCTCCTCAGAGCCTGCTGGGGGCGATAATATGCCGCATTGTAGAGGAGAAGAAGAAAAGAAAAGAACAGGATAGATAGATAGATAGATAGATAGATAGATAGATAGATAGATAGATAGATAGATAGATAGATAGATAGATAGATAGATAGATAGATAGATAGATAGATAGATAGATAGATAGATAGATAGATAGATAGATAGATAGATAGATAGATAGATAGATAGATAGATAGATTTACTATTATTCTTGTTCCTGATAGATAAATTATCCACAGTGGGAACACATCAGAGTCAGAGCCAACAAAGTCACAAACTCTGGGATGCATGCCGACATCTGCAGAGACAGCAAATCTTTGTAGCCAAGAGGGCTAAATATGATTACACGTATGTTACACAGGGTTTGCTGTGGAGCGGAAGCCGACTAGTCAGTATGAATTGGGCTTTTTAGAATAACATAAGCCTAGCACAAGCTACCGCAAGCCATGTTCAGCTTCACAATCTGACTAAATTGGTCATAGAGCCAAAAGTGAAAGGAAATATTTTAAGCAGTGCCTTGCATTCCGAACTGAACTGTAGGATAAAGTCTTACAAGACACTGAGCTTTTATCTGTCAATTTTCAATGCAAAATCAAACCAAAAGTAATTTGCTTAAAACCAAATGCCCCTTGTTTAGTCATGAATTATTCTTTTTAATCTCCTTTTTTCAGGCCTTAATATGAAACTCATGTCATATATGCACTTCAGATGACTGCACAAAAGCATGTCTTGAAATTCAGCAAATAATTTTCTTCACCACTAATCTCTTTAATTTTAAACCTCAATACGATGTTAAAGTAAGCACATTGTTGTGTGCCAGTACTTTTGTGTAAGCTATTTTCTAAACGTTTTTGCACTGAGAAAATAGTCACTGCAATATTGAGCAAAGCTACTATGAAGAGTTCCACATATGATAGTGTGTGCAAACGTACTGAAAATTACAAATCAAGATCTCTATTATTATTAGTAAATTCTGTCATGTACAATAATCTATTCTCTCTCACATTCCACACTGTCAAACAAATGAAGGCTATTGATAGCAACATTCATAACAAGACAAATAAGAATATTAGTTTAGCAATCTCTTCTTCCCAAGGACAAACCTGGGAAAATACGAGAACTTAGGTTATTGTTGACAACTTGAATCACAAAATACTGAATGCCCAAGAGTTTAAACTTGCTCCCATGCAGAAGCAAGTGGAAAAACAAGCAAAGTTTAAAAGGAATCAAATGGAAAGCAATTTAGAAATTCAAGGGGATCAAATGGCAGCTTTATTAGTCGCTGAAGCCAATGGGTCAGTAGGAATGAAAGCCCCGTCTGTTTAGCACAACTTGCCGGGTCGGGTAAGACACCCGTAGAGAGAGAGTGCTCTCTGCCCTGTAAGAGCCTCACACCCCTGACTAAAGCTTCACTACTGATCTCACCCTCTTTTGCCCTACTGTGTCAATGAACTAATGCTTTTCTCAACAGGTACAGTGAACAGCGGGGGCAGCCAGGTAACCTGATGCTGATGGAATCACTGAGCTTCTCAGTAGGCAGGGCGGCAAATTGTTGTGATCATCATGTTAGCACAGTCCTTTTATGGAACAGCACGCTTTTAAGTGAATAGGCTAAATGAAAGGATAAGCACAGTTCTGCACAGCAAATGCAGGTGATGACAATTCAGGTCAAAGATTATCTCACGTCTTGAAGGGGTGTGTGGAACAAATCCAATTTTTGCTACTGGGACAAAAAGTAAAGCAGGCCAAAGAGGATATCATTCATAATTACAAGGCTTAGCTTAAGTAAATGCTCTCCCACAGAGAATGGCAACAATGGCCTTAATTACATTTTTTCTTACAACCCCAGCTTAAAGTAAAAAACATAGATGACAAATTTGGCATTGGTATTCTACCTCATGGCTATTCTCTGTGCCAATTACACATTTTTTTTGTTGGTTGCCAAGACAAATCACATTAGCTCTCTACTAAAGAATACTAAAACCTTTTGGCTTCTCACCAACCTACCGGTGCCAGTAACTTCATTAAAGTGAAAAAATGCTTTTAGGAAGCCTTTCCTCAGTTGCAATTACAAATAAGTTCCTTCATGGAAGCCCCCGTCACGGGTGAGCTGGCAGCCCAGGGGCAACTTGTCTGCAGACAACTGAGCACTAGTCTGAATGGAAAGCAAGTCCAGGGAGTGCGGCTCAAGTAACTTCTTTGTTACAGATAAATGTCACCAGCAGCAAAGTTGACAATACCCCAATTGTCAACATGTTTATCTAATAAAGGCCTTTTGATATTTGTGATGATGCTCCCAGCACAGAAAGAAGAAAAAAAAATGTCCAAGCCAATTAATTATGGGACATTACTGCTCACATTCAATTTTAAAAGAATCCTGCTGACTTTTGGCAAATAACGTTTTGAACTGAATACAAAAGAGTGCTTGAATGCTTGCTCCAGAGTGAACCTGTAAGGTGAGATGATTGAAGTTACTGAGTACAACAATGTGTATGACTTAAATAATCCTACCCTCTGAGTATGTGTCTGCCACCACAAATGATAAAAATGAAAGTGTCCCTGGGCTGCTTTTGCTAATTAAACATAACTAAAACACACACTGAATTTGCAATTCATAAGTGTTTTGCAAAGCTGGCAGTGCTTAATTTTTTATCCTCCTTTATAGACCCCAAAGGTATGGGCAGGCACACAGAAGCATAATAATTTAGTTTAAAATTGCTCTATTTATAATTACTAGATTTTTTTTTCCTTCAAAGGCATTCTTAAATTGCATACAAGTTTGGCACCCATCAAAGGATTTTATAGTTAGTGTATAAAAAAGTACAAAATATTGTAGCAAAACACATACATGGGATATGAATTGTATCCTCATGTCCTTTTACATGTCACTTAAAATGGCTTTAAAGGACTGTAGATGTAGGCAAAACAAAAGCCTATCCACTGATTTTTATCCAAGAATCTCAAAGCATAGAGTTTTTATGATTTGTTATTTTGTTTATTTTTCTGAATTCCTGACCGTGCATCTGAAAGGTTCTCTTAGGGGCTTCCGCTGGGTGACCCCTAGTTGAAAGGGCTGGTGGGTGTCCATCCTTCTTGACCTCCACTTGGGGTATTGTGATCTCTCTGCCTTGGTACTTATGATTTCTGGCTGCCATGGTGGGCTAGTGCCTGCCTGCCATGATGGGGGCTCTTTCCTGCTTGGTACTGGGCAGCCTTGTTGCCAAAGGACGGTGGGGTTCTTGTGCTTTTGAAGGGACTGATCCTGGGCTTGGATGACAGTGTGGCTGGTTGAAGAGTTGGGGGAATTGGTGCCCTGAATCTCAGCCTCTGCGTCTTTGGCCTGGGAACCAATAGTCCCTTGCTTTTCTGATGATTTTACCTGTGTGCAGATTAGTAGTACTTTGGGTCTGTTTTGCCTTGTGTCTGTCTTCTGTCCTTTGGTGCTCTTGGGTGTTGTGGTCTACAGGCCTTCTACCCTTACCACCACTCTAACAATCATGCACCTTGAAATCAATGGCTCATGAAGTTGCTGCATTTTTTTAAACTTGTAAGTATTCTTGCTTTAATATGACTGAATAAATAATCAGCTTTTCTAGGCATTCTGACTATTCAAATTGCTGTACACAAAACTTATATATAGTCAGTGGCGCAGGAAAGAAATACACATGCATGGGGTCAAGTGCCTTGACCTTGGATACAGCCACATGTGGCAGTACTAAGCTAGAGCTGAACACACAACATTTAAATGGCAAGACCACTTTTCTGTCCACTGAACAACAGTCAGCCCTAGTTTCAACTTTTAATTTCCTTGTTATGAATTATTTCTTAAATCTATGGCATGCAGGTTAAAAATGTGTTGTTTTAATTTAGTCTGTTAGTAGTTTATGTTAATTTTCTTTAGCTAATCAATAGTGAGTATAGATTTTTCAATGTTTCTTTCCAGACTACACTGGTCAGTAGAGTATAATAAAAACACTGCAAAGACAAACTGTGTCTACTCTTCAACAAATGCAGGCCTTTCTGAAACGTTCCAGACATGTTATGTGCACCCAAAAATCATTTCAGAACTTTAGGTGTGGTTCTTCGTAAGCTTGTATTTCATCCTCCTTTCATATCCTTACTAGATAAGAAGTCTAGCTGAATGTTAGGACCCATTGACAAGATATTGGGTCCTTTCAATATGCAGCAAGTCTCTTGAGATTTACTAGAGACACAGCTATGAATGAGGGAGCTGTTCCAAAAGCCCAGCTAAAAGAAGGTTGCTGTCCTTGCCACTCCATCACTCAGTGACCCGTCAACAGGGCACAACAAACCAATCAGTAAAAAGACCTTTTTAAAAAAGTCACTCTACCTGTCCCAGGCAATCCCTAGTTAGTTAGCTGACCCTCCCCTGATAGGCAGGGTTGGGGCAACTGGAGGGAGGCATTCATTTCAGGGAAGCCATTAATCTTTCTACCCTTCTCTTTTTGACACCTGAACCAGACACACCCAGCACCCGGTTGCTCATAACAGCTTCCTCTTTGGCTTCGATAACATCCGATCAGAGCCACGTGGCAGGCCTCCTGCAGGGCTCCTGCAATAGGATTCTACTCCCAAACTTGTATGAACACATATGTATCTTGTAAAAAATACCGTACACACTCATGCAAGCATACACCCCTTCTTTGCTCACTAACATAAAACTATCTGGGACTCATTTTGACAGTAAACATCACCCCCCTAACATTAACACACAAAAAAACATTTCTACCAGAAGATGTAGATTATTGTAGTCATATGCCAAACGGCAGGGAGTTAGGCAAGTTTTACAGCTGACTTCTGAAGCTCCCAGCAACTTAAAGATGCTCTTGAGGATGGGGGGTTTACTTAAATGCATGTTTGTTTGAAGGCGCTTATGTGTCCTGGATCCCTGAAGTTATTCCTGTGTTACTGACACTTAAGTGTTTTTTTTCTTCCACTAAAAACCTGGATACTGATGTTTCCTTCATAAACTGGGTGGATGATGTGCTGACAGTAAGTTCAGAAGATGCTGATGATGTGCAGTGATACGACAGCTTACAGCTGTGATACCTGTTTAGACAAACCCTCTGACAACAGGATGTGTCACTAAGCAAGGCTTTAGCGCAGTCGATTCCCTCGTAACAACATGCGGATTTGCTTACCTTAGAAGTAAGGAGACTTGTCTCCAAGCCTCACTTATGACAGTTAGTGCTAAGCCACAATGTTTACACAGCCCCTCTGGGCTATTTCACTTTTGAGCACCAAAATAGCAGTCATCTCCCAAATCTTCTTGTGAGGAGAGATAGTCCCATTGATGAGGATAAGAGGGAAAAGGGACAAGACAAGCTTGGGGATTAGCGGCCCTGAACTCCTGCACAGCATGCACAACCGTCTGGTACTGTGCGCTGAGCTATCTTGACAGGGGGGATACGTATGGCATTTGAGAAGGTTAGACGAGGTCACAATACATTGCTCAGCTGGGATTAGGTGGCGTGTGGCACCCTTCACTTTTAATCAAACCCTTCCAATCAGGTCAGATTACAACAGGATAAGCAGATTCAAAACAGTGTTTGGTTAATGCTCTCTTTAAGGATCTCCCTAAATGTACAATTTCAGTAACAAGAGGATGTCTGAATCCTTATCATTAACAATTACACTTGTTTTTATAGTTATTGTCCATACACATCATGATCTATAAGTAGTAATTTGTTAAATCCCTTTTCTTATAAACTTACAGGACATTTCCTGAGACTCTTTACACCCCAAATTTCCCTTGCTCTTTTTATACAACTGTCCCCCAGGACATATGCTGTGCCCTTTAATGTTGGCCTTGGTCTGCTCGCAAGAAGTAACTTTAAATCCCAAATGTTTGTCACAGCTAACAAACAACATTCAGGTACTGGGAAGAAGACCAACATTATTTAAAAAAGAAAATGAGTTAACATCTTAGGCATGCGCAGCTGCTGGTTCAAGTCACTTGCCCCTCTTTAGACTGATGTCAGGCAGATCACAGAAGGGTTTTGTCACAATCGGCTCTCGAAGTGGTTGTTTCAGCCTTAAAACAGAACAGAGATTTTCTGAAGAGTTAGGTAAACAGTGTTAACAAGGCAAAGGTTTTCAGGGTCTGACTGAACAAAAGCCAGAGATGAGGCACTTTGCCTCCCCTACAATTCTGTACGATCACTACCCTTAATCTTGGAGTCAGGCTGCATACCTTGTGATTTTTCTGTTAGAACATGGATAGAAGAGCAGCCCGTGGAACTTCAAAGGGGCAGGGAGACGCACGTGGCTGCTAATTTTTCAGACTGGGCATATGTGGCGGAGAGCATGGATTTGAGGCTCTCCTCTCACTTCAAAGCCAGGCGCCTTAAAAGGTCTGGCTGTGTTTTGACGTGGATCTGCAGAGGTGAATGAGAATCAAGCACCCGCTGCAGACCCTTCAGAAGTCAGGCTCACTCTGTTTAACCCTCCTCCCCACTTCTCCCTGTGCACACACTCCCTCCTCCCTGCCTTGACAAAGAGAAGAAGAAAAACAAGAAAATTCAATAATGCCTTTGAGAGGGAGGATTACCTGAGGAGATGCCTGCGCTGCTATGCCGCAAGTGAAATCTCATGTGCCCTCCTCTCCTTCTGCTCTCACCACATCTTTTCACTCCCATCTCTCTTTTACTCCCTAGGTTGGTTAAAGACAGCCCTCAAAAAGCACATCAAAACTATCCTTTGATGCCATGGCAGGCAATTAACCCCTGGAGTCCAAAATTACAGATTGCCTGGGATGTGACACATTTCGATAGGGTGGGGTGGCAAGTGTGTGTGCCTGATTTTCCTGGGGTGGGAGTAGGGCTAGGGAGGGGTGGGTTCATTGTTTGTTTGTTTTTAAAGTGGGCTTCCTTTCTAATGAAGTGATGCTGTGGCAGATTTGATACAACCCATTTCTGTCAGTTTGAAAAGTAAAGTAGGGTAAACCTCTAGAGAAAGGTCTAGCTTCACCAGAGGAAGTGTTTGCACTCCATTATCTATACTCTTGCTCACTTCTGATGAACATTGCTGCAATACAGAGGGAACAAAGGAGCCAGGCTCCAAGCGAATATTAATTAAGTCGTAGGCGCAGCCAAACAATGATTAGGTCTATCCCAGTTTTGGTTGTGTTTTTGTGTCATTCACTCCTCTTGTGATGCTCAGCAAGAAGAAATAATTAGGCTTGGCCGGAGTAGCAGTGCTGAATGTGACTTTGCGGCTAAACTCCAGCAGCTCCTAACTGATAGAGTGCATTATTTGTCACTGAGTATTACCTTAGAGTAAATGCTGTGTGTGGCTTTGGCACAGCAAAATGACTTTTCAAAATGACTTCATTTTGCACACTTGTAAGCATGGCAGGTGTGTAAGAACCAAGCCAGGTGATGAAATTATACTGTAGTGGAGGTGAGCAAAAAACTAGTTTAGGAAAAGCATTCAGTGTGAAGTGGCTAGGGACCCCTGGCAACAAGAGCTTTCATCGCAACGACTGAAATGCCTAATTTTATACAATTTAACCTTTATTGATCCAAGAATTCCTTTGAGTTGCAAGAAAGTTTCAGGGAACAAAAATACAAGAGAAAACCAAAACAGAAGCAATATAATACATACACTGAACAAAGTCCTGTTGCACTCTTTAGCTGCAACGTGAGACATCAACTCTTAGACTTTTCTGTACAGCTAACCTAAAAATAATTAATATTTTAAAGTAGATAAACATCTTTGTATGTTAAATACTGTGCACGTAATATTTGGTTGGACCTCCTATTGTATGAGTTACTGTTCCCTGGAGGCAATCAGGCTCAGCTTGTGAAACTGCTGAGCCTCAGAACCTCTACATTGCTGTGTCCCCAGATTAAAAATATGATTAACTGAATGGGCAATAAAGTAAGTTCTAGAACACATAGCTAAGTTTTCTAATTCAGAAGTCCGTTTTAGGTCAATGAATTTTCATTAAGCCACTAGACAGTTCACACTGGAACAGAAGCTGATGTGACATGGGGAAACAAATTGTACATTTTGAAAGTGAGTCCTAGCTGCAGATATTTCTCATCATTCTGAAACAACATTTAGGGTCATTGTTGGCCGTGTCTTTTACATAATGCCGCAGTGCATCTCTGCACTCTGTGACATATTCACTTATAAGAAAAATCTGGTGAGCATGGTCATTTCAATCCTAGTTAATGCAAACTAAATTAATTGTATGCATATGTACACAACATAAATCTGCAGCTCTTTTCTGCTGAGGAAAAGTGATATTTTTTTTTTCCATCTTAACCTGCCAGATCTTGCAAAGGCTTCTGATCTCATCAGCACATTGTTTTATAGTGGGATTTCTCGCCGCCCTCCCCTGGCAGACAGTGAGATTACACACTGACTATAAGCACCTCAATTTTGTATGACAGCCTTTTCCACGTGAGGGAATTACAATCATGTTTCATTAATTCAGCTTGAATGATGCCTCATCTCAAGCATAGAAAAGCTCAAGATTTATGTGAAATTTGTAAAATAACACATGTCATCTGAATACAGCATCTCCAGAATAAATAAGTGAAATCAAATTTTTCATTCTAAATAAGATTAATTTATAAAATGTCTAACAAAGATGGCACCTAAAAGTTGAAGAGCTCGGGGTTCTAAGGAATAATGCATTGTAGGTTATCAGAGGAGTGCCAAGTGAAATATTTTTTTTTATCAAATGGCCTTATTTAACACTGCCTTTCAGTTTCAATCCTAGCAAACCAAACACACACTCTGTTTCAATGGAAAGTAATCACCCAGGGAGCGTGGTAAAACATGGTATGCTGCAGAGCACTTCTTTCTTTTTTTTAATTTTTATGACTTGCCATTACTTCCCAACTATTCTTTTCTTCTGTAACAAAATGTATCTGTGTTTCGAAAAATGTCTGACGCACTTTGTTCAAGCCCAGGGAGCCCTCCACAAGATAGCCTCAGGCCAGAGCTGCTGTACTTGCTTTCCCTTTTGTATGCACATTGTCTCTGCGCAGCCTAAATATGGGGACACGAGCTTCATAGCCTACTGTCTTGCATGCCGCTGCCCTCCCCAGGTACTCTGCTAGTGCAGCTCAAACGCAGGCTGTGGGGAGACAGCGCTGCTTTGCTTCAAAGAGGGGAAAAAAGATAAATCATTCAGCTCAGGCTTTTGTTCCAATATGCCATGAAGCCACGATCACAATCCCTTTTTCCAGTCTCTTTGTTTCCCAAACTAAAGCATCTGGATGTGACAGTGAATCCAACTTCCACTGCAGGTTGTTTATGCAGCTCAATCACCGCATGGCATGAAATTTGAAATGACATCGTTGACATTGCTGCTTTTAGAGAAGAGGGCTTCATATTTAAAGCGATGTAACCATATCTATCTATCTATCTATCTATCTATCTATCTATCTATCTATCTATCTATCTATCTATCTATCTATCTAGACAAAGCACACAGAACTAAAACTGTTTTAGTTCTGAGTTTCTTTCAATAATAAGCAGTGTGCAGACCTTGTGAATATAATGGTTGATTTATGGTCAACTTTAAATCTTGATTTCACTGCTTTCAACAATGTTTCCTTTACTTAAAGTTGGTGTTTGTGTTGATTTTAAATCAATTCTCAATCTTCAGCAATGTACTGAAAGATTGCAGTGCTTCAAATTGCTCAGTGAAAGGGAAATATGCTCACCCTACAGATTGATTCAAACAGATTAAGAGACTGATTGATTTATAGACATAATTAACATAGACTAAACATGCCTACAATGTCAATAAGTTTAAAAGCTTTCTTAGAGTAACATGTTTCTCAATGTGAAATCACCGTAATGGTCGAAAAATTACAACCTTTCCCCTGTCAAACTGTTTTATGCCAATATAATCTCGTGTGCTGAAACAAATGGTAAATTACTCTGTAATACTGCTCATATTTTTTCTTATTCTGTTCCACTCTGGGTTTCAGTCACCAACGTCAGCCACTTTTGTTTCTTTGTCGGGAAAGGTTGCAGAACTCCTGTCTGCGTCAGCCGGCTGCTCAGCCTGGTTAAATCGTTTATGAGTACAATGCAAACAGAGAAAACAATAACGGGAAAATCAGAGTTATTAAATTGGATATTGAAGTAATTTATAAGCTAACTTCATCTCAATAGATCCAATGGAAACTCATTGTTTAGGCAGAGTGAGCAGAGCCACTCAAATCATTTAAAAACCAATTCAGATTTATATGAAAGCCACTTCGGCGCAAAAGTAGGAGTGCAGAGGAAGACATAAAGAGTGTGCAGGGGTTGTTAATCTTGATGGCATTTTTATTTTTCCTTCATTTCTAGGATATCAATTGTGTGCTGCATAATAGGATCAAAGTGAGTTTGCTAATAATGTCTGAGAGGGAAAGGGCTTACAATGTGTCAGTCAAACACTGTCTAATGTTGTCTATCTCAACAAGGCTTCCCTGTGCTAATTCTGCTTCACACATCAGTGGGCACAGCAACCCCCCATCTCCTGCTGAGAGCACAGCAGAGCAGGAGAAAACACAGCATCATGCTAAATGGTGTTCAATATATTCACTGTTAAGGCTCAGCTAATGTTCAGCTTGTCCGTTTTATAATTACACACCGACAACAGCCAGTACAACTCTTCCTATTCATCATTGGCTCTTCCTCGCTGTGAAAGCTGAAAAGACAAATCTCAGCAAAGAGGCCTTTCGTAAATTTAAAATTGACTTTGACTGATGTCCAGGTACTCCAGGTCAGGGAGGTGAGCTGGGGTCGCAGAGGCATGTGCTGGAGGGGATGAAGGTGGACCGATGTGACATGTTGTTCATTAACTAATAAATAGTAAAAAGGGAGTGTGACAGACGGACCAGAGCCGGTGGGAGTCTTGCTGTCGATTGCCCCCGGGGTGACGAGTGGAAACACATTCAGCTCGGAAACTCTGGCCACTTGCCAACGCTAACTGTACTTGTCCCCACTCCTCCCTGCTGAGAGAACATCCATCTCCCTTCGTAGCCTGACACTCCGTTTATTCCCACATTCATTTGTCATGTCCCTAATCAGCTGGATGAATAGAAAAGCCATGACCATGATGGATAGTGATTGTAATTAAGACCCTCCTCCTTCAAAAAAAAAAGATCTTGGCTCAGTTCAGGATGCTACCAGATTTAAAAAAAAATTATTTACCAAAAAGGGGGCACCTCTTGAGCTTATTTTTTTCTTTGTTGGTGGTGACTGACGGCCCTTTGGAGTAGCTGCCTGTCAGCTGTAGGTCATCTGACAGCTGAGTGACTGCAGAGAGAGGTGTGATGGAGAGTGAGGGGGATTTTGAAGCAACCGTGGACCCAAGATGCTTTTGTTTTGTTTGTTTGCTGTGTTTAAAACAAAGAGAGCATAGCATTGAGGATTGCAGCTGAAGGAACTCCCCTCAGAGATTACTTATTCAAAGGCATGCAAATGACATTGCCATGTGCTGGTTTACAAGGGGGTTGTGTTCATTTTGGATCTGCTTAATTGCTTCATTTCCAAAATAACTTCTTAGTTGTTTACTGGCACAATATAGATAAGGGCTGTGTGTAAGGGAGCTGCAGCACAATTCCAAAATTCTTCAATTTCTGGAGAAGTGTTTATTCTTTCATGGTCTGGTCAGTTTGGTAATCATAAACTAATGCCACCCTGCCTTTTGAAACTAAAATCAGATGAAAAAGTTCTCTTTATCTCTCAAAATACAGTGCCTTTCAGCAGTTAGAGGTGCAAATACTTCCATGTACTGTATTTGCTCTAAGAACATTTTTAAGTTAGACTGAAATTTGTGCTATTAGTTCTATTAGCACAATAGTTCAAAGACAGTCAGATTGGATAGAGAATTTCTTTAAAAATATCATTTTTAAGGCTTACCCCAATTACATACATACTCTGAGTCAATGTGATCCAGGAATATGCATAGCTCTCAACCATTCAAATGTAACATTGTTTATGTTTTAGATGTCATTGTTTCCCACTCTTAATCCTTTCGCATTCTCCAACAGGTTTTCTTCAATGACTGTCCTGTATTCAGCTTCATCCATCGTCCCATGATTGCACCTGCTGAAGAAGTGAACCCCCACTGTATGATGCCACCAAGTTGGATGATATATGGAATAAGGGAGATATGCAGTCTTTGCTGTGTCACATTAGTTTTAGAGTTGTGTCATACTTTCCGTTTCATATGATAGATGGAGTGCTTCACAATGTTTAAAGTTTGGGATATATTTTATAACCTAACCTGAATTTAAACTTCGCCACAACTTTATCCCTGAGTCTTACCATTTTTAAGGTGATCATTGTAATGGGAGTTTACATGCTTACTACTTACTAATCTACTTACTGTAGATTTTCATTTGCAAAAAAACACTACAACAAACCAACCATGCATGTATTATCATATTATTCCCAATAAAACACAATACAATTGTAACATTAAATAATGTGAAAATACTCAAGGGATTTTACATGACCCTGCATGGAAAAAAAACTGGAAAATTTGAATCATACTTGTATATTGTAAATTGTTTTTAGTTTAGCCGCAGCAACTTCCTTTTTTGAGCACTTTATGTAATTTGTATGATTTGTTGACCACTTTACATAACTTATATGAAAAAGTTTCAGAAAACTTAATAACTTTCAAAAACTATATTTATGTACCAGTATATGTAATATCTTTATGTACAAGATACATAAAGTCCAATAACTCAAATATGTATAATTTGAATTATTTTTTTTTTTTCCCCCTCCAGGGGTTCTTTTGTGGGCTCTAGTGTCCCTTATATGAAAGTAGGCTGACAAGAAAGGGGGAAGGCCAGGGGAGACTGCATGCGGCAAATATCGTCGGGTCCAGGAGTCGAACCCGCGAAGGCCGCGTCGAGGACTCAAGGCCTCCAAAACATGGGTCGCGCTATCCCCTACGCCACAATTTGAATTTTTATTTTATTGTGAAGAAGAAATCGGCCAAAAAGCATCAGTTCCCCATCAAAAAGTCTTTAAAAAGTTGTGATATTAAATTTCTATGTACATTATCACATCCAAGTCAAATACCACATGAGAGCATACGTGAGAACAGTATATGTTTTATTATGTGTTAGATTACATGGAAAGAAAAGAAAAAAAAGAGATAAGTCATCGCCCATAATCCTGGGGAGCAAATCTCAGGAGGACCTGTGTCCGAGGAAGTTAATCACCTTGGGTAGGTGCAGAAAGGCTAGATTGAATTTCAGGAAAACACCGTATCTGTTGAGGTTAGCCATGCGTGACATGCCCGCACTCCCTTTAAACATGCAATGCCAGCAGGCGCCCCAGAATATAAAATCATTGAAAAGAATCAATTACTGTTAATGCAACAGTGGCAGTCAAGCATGTAATACATGGCATATCTCTCAGTAACCTGAAGTAGCATTTGGACAGTCTTTATGTTTTTTTTTTTTTTTTTTGTGGAACCTGTGTTTGTTTACCACACATCTGAGGATATGGCACATACATTCAGTTTATGTTTAAATTGTTATTTATAACCCATATATTAAACATAAAAGACAGCAAAATTGTTTTTGCAACAGATATGTACTGAAAAATGATTGTAGTTCATTTTAAATCAATTGTGGTAAAAGTGTTGATCACCGCAAAGAATCACCAAAAACTAAGATTCACAAGTGAAATATTATAATTCACATAACAGCAGACTAAACAGAAGTATCTTAAAATCTATTTAAATCAAAGTGTCCTGAGTTTAAAGTAGAGTAAGGCTCTAGGTCTAGTGTTCTCCAACTAAGCCTTTCAAAATAACCCCAATATTGCTGGAATATTCTTATTATGTACGTCACATAACCCTCTTTGCTTCCAATCAGCCCAGAAGGCCTACTTCAGCTTTAAATCAGCAGTGACATGCTTAATCCCATGTTAAATGGAATAACATATAATAAATGGAGGCAAAAACATCATCCCCTGGCAAAGGCCTAAATCTCTTTTTCATGTCTGTCTGAGTGGACAAGCAAGGTTATTTATTGTGAAACAAGGCGGGGACAAGGATCACAGCTCCACTTTGAGCACCATCTGACGACAGAACCAATGTTTTCACATCACATTCCAGTGTATACAAGCTTTAAACCCGCCTCGGTACGGCCTAGGCCCTTTGTTAACACTTGTACACTGGTCGCTTTCTTGATCAGACATACTCTCAAATATTGATCGCAACAAATTTCTGACATTGTCCTCATTGGCAGGATAGCAACCTTGTAAAAAATAAGGGCTAATGCAAAAGAGGATTGCCCGTCTAGCTACAGTTGTAGTTTGCGTGTTTTGGAATGACACCTCGAACACTCCCTGTCTCCTCCTCCTTCCCGCCGGTGGATGCTCATAGTGACTGTTCTTGTTTGAGGGACATTGCTTGATCATTCATTATTAGCTCACGTCTGTCAAAGCAAACAATGAATAGACTGTTCAGAATTGATGACTATATAGAAGTGCATATGAGCAAAAATGCTTTCATTTAGTGCCCTACTCTCCATGTAGGGGATGACAGTCATGATGGATATGACACTATACACCAGATTTATCTTGAAAATGGAATAATTATGCACTTAATGCATGGCTGGTGGTCTGCATTCATACTGATAGCTAACAGGGCAACCTGCAGGACAAGCGGAGGGGATTGGACAGCAAAATCCCTCCGGCCTTATACTGTATGGCCTCATTGGAAATCTTTAACCACCGCAAAATACATTTTCTTTTGTCAAGGTTAAGATACAAGTCTGGATATGCCAACTAGCACCATGACAGTGTCACCTCCACAGGGACAACCGGCTCATTGCAAGGTGACCTCAGTCTGGCTAATGGTGACTAATACCCCTGTAGAGGGTAGCTAAGGGTCAGTCCAAACCACACTTGGTGGAATGACAATGAAACAGTAGCTAACACTGATCAATACGGTGCATTACATATTCCTCCATCTTTCTTTGTTCCTCTGTACAAGATCAAACACGGAGACATCTAATGTGAAAATAATGTAGATTTCCCTCCAATTCCCTGTGAAGGTAGTGCGTAAGCACCTGGCATGTAAAGCCTCAGTGCTTCAGGAGAATGAATTTCTGCTGCAAGTTCTAAGCTTGGTGATTCAGTTCGGGGAACTGAACAAACAGCTTTACATGCAACACTGCCTATATAATTGAAAGTGCATTCCAGATATATCAAAAGGATCTGTGTGTGTGTTTTTATGGAGACCTTAATTTCATGTCATCCTAAGTTTAGTTATAGGAAGGGGAGCTGTAGCTTCTGAGTGGCATATAGACAAATGGTACATCCATCTCTAAGGCATCTGCAGGTATATGTAAGTGTCAATCCCGTGACCAGATTTCACATGCCGCTAACTCACTCCCTGATTGTATAAGTGTTTCTAGTCACACAGTGGGCTGCATTCAATTCCATACTCAGACAACCCAAACATCGACCACAAAGCACAGAACAAGGACACAGTAAGGTTTTCTACATATTAAACTCGCGCTTCGTGTTTTGGTAAAAATACATACTCAAGTGATGATGAACCTCATCAGTGTGAAAATGAGAAAAGCCTGGAAATTAATCATTTGGGAAAACGGTCATCAGAGTTGGCTAATAGCTCATATTAGCTAAATATTCTGTCTCAATACCTCAAAGACAACTACTGTGTGATTAATGTAATCATTGTCATTAGCCTTGAATTTTTAATAATAAATTCCCAGAGGCTTGGTATGATTACATTGTTGTGCTCTGGCAATTTAAAAAGCCATGAATCCACACTGATGCAAAGCTGAATATAACAAATGGTACAACACATTAATTCCAGGTACTGTAGGAAGGGTAACAGCTGAAGTGAAATGGGTTCAAATTCATCTGGTGGCTTCAGATTTATTTGTCTTCCTGTGGATGTAGAAGTATGTAGTGAGGGTGAGCCTTTGATCTGGTAATAGAGACCATGGTGCTCTCCTTGCCCTGTGGCACGAGGGTTTACCTGCTGCTAAGACAGGTATCACAGCCAGGGACCGAGCACCATAAAGAGGCTTTATCCCGCTTCTGGATGAGGCTGACATGATTCATGTGGGCTGGATTTGGATTTGACTCCCTGCTCTAGCACAACGTCTTTCATGTTCAGTGTGTGTATGGCAATATGGAGATGGGTTTTGCATGCTCGTGGGTGTTCCTTAAAGAGGCGATACAACCACAGGCTGGTCCTGATCCCTGACGAGTCAGAATCTACCTCTCAATGAATCTCATGTAGCACACTTAATACCCTTAGGAACATGGTGCACATGGCCCCTCATCTTGGTAACAGAAAGGAATTTGAGAGCAGATTAATATTATGAACAGTAATATTCCCCCAGCGGCATCTGCATGCTCCGGGGATTACAGGGCTCTGGGGTGATTACCGGTAGGGGAAGTGGGGTTACAAGGCCAAAAAAACTTTTTATCATCACCTGGAGTACATGGAAAGTGACATAAAAAGACTTGCAAATGTTTAATAATATACCTTGTATACATATCTGTTAAGCAAAGTCTCCAGGTAAGTTTATTACTGAAGATATATAACAAAATGTCAGAGGAACTAACGCATAAATACAAAACTGATATAATGAAATGTAAAAATGTTTTTATTCATTTCAATACATCTGCAACCTCAAACACAGTTGCCTAATGGCTGCAAAGCTAAATTCATTGAGGCTACCTAGTACTGTTCATTAGTCAAGACTGGATTTGGGTTTGGACAATTATTATTTTTATGTTGCTGTTGGAGGGAATCATCTAAATCATGTGTGAGGCTTCCTACCTTATGTATTTTAGAATTATCTTTAATTACGTGTAATTAATTATTATTAGGGGAAGAAGAAATCAAAAGTAAATCTCTGAATAATGCTCCATGTGAGTCTACTGTTGTTGAAGCAGAGCTGAATGACACTTAAATTTGAGTGAGCTGTAAAAATACAGATGCAATGGTTTACCTTTATTAACTCAATAAAACTGTGACAGAGGTAATGTAGAACTTTTACTCCTGGAATAAAAACTATTCATCAAAATCTACTGATCTGAAATTAAACAAAAGTTTAATTTTTGTTTTCATCTTCAGGAGTGAGTTAATATTTTCTCAAATTAATGCACCTTTTTTATTAAAACAGCTTTTTACTCTTACATGGTTTCATTTAGTTTCTTTTAACCTTCTTTTTATATTATGAGTCCAAATGAAAGCTCATCCCACAGCCATGATTAAAAGAAAGTCCTTTCTGCTTCTAGGATTTATATAGTAGGAAATAATGAAAATGATTTGTTGGTGTACTAGGTTTTAAAAATGCTGACAACTAACCTCAACAAAGTGGGGAAACCCTTTATGCTTTCATAGAATTCAAAGAGAGCAGCCAAGTGAAACACAATCAAATACACTTTATTAATTGATCTTAAGTCTAATTGTGACCCTACCTAAAAAAAAGCAAAGGTTTTGCAGTTATTTGGTTTATACCTGCTGTCAGTAGAGTTGAAAAGGGTTAGAAAGCTATTTCCTATTTGAAGTCCAACATTCTACAATAAAAAAATATTGACAAGACAAAACCTTTTAAAATAAATGCCAATAATCTAAGCAAAAGCAACTCAAGTTTCACCCAAAAAATTATAAAAAAAGATTTTTAATAAATCAAGAGCTCCTTGTAAGACTTTAAATGCTTCGGTCAGCATATTAAATGCCTAGTTTATAGCAAAACAAATTGAAAAGGTTTGATAAAGTATGGGTTATTAAAAAAGGTTTTCATGAAGACCATTCTCAATAATAGAAAATTGTAAACCTAACTTTGCAAAGTTACACTTCAATAAGCAAATACAATTTCAAACACAAATATCTCAAACCAACTGCCAAGCATTGTGGTTGGAGGGGTGAAAACTATGACCTCAGAACCTAGACAACTTGTATTCATGAAGCTGATCACAAGCAATGTATATCGAAGCATTCTGGACTCAAATGTGATGGCAGCTGTCTGGAGCCAAGTCATTCAGGAAATAAGAAAAGTGGTGTATATATATACACAGTATATGAGTGTCAATGTCTTTTCTACAAAATGTATGAGGAAAGTATTTTAGGAAATCGCTACTTCAAGTTATTACCACAAAAGACAAAGTTCAAACTATTAAACTGAAAGCGAAAATGTCTTGCCACATGTCTAACCTTCACAGTAGCCAGGTTCTGCAAATGTTTAATCCTATTTTTCTCTTCCTGATTTGTAATGATATTATTAGTTTAGTACATAAAGACAAGGTTACTACAAGGCAAGGGTCACAGTTCTCAACTCCCAAAGGATGACTTCGGATATCCCTCAGGGTTTAGTGTCCGGCTCATTGTAGGTATCAGTTTTCAGTAAAGGATGAGGACCTACCAGGCTAAGACCCTGCTCCCACTAAGCTGTATTATTCCCCACCCCACTGGGCTGACGCCAGGCCACGCGTGCAAAGCAAGTTGAGGAAATAGCCTTCAGCTCTTGTCTTATGACAGAAGATACAGCAATATCCTTTGCACTTTTTCACAAGGAAAACACATAGTCTGTTTTGGCCATGTGCAACCAATAAGTTTGTCTAATGAAGTCCGATGGCATGCAGGCAAAAAAGAAAGTGAGCCTCTCATGTCCAGAATTATCCAGGGAAAAGTGTTTTGACACGCTGTTCTGCTGCTAGGTGTTGGCATGGCAGAAAAGAAGCAACACTGTTTCCATTTAGAGTTAAGGGCGGAATCACTGAGTACTTCAGATTGTACATATTTGAGAAGAAAAACAGCAGGATATTTCCTTTCTTTGGACTTCAGTGTTTACTTTGTATATTTCACAAGCTCTCCGGGATTGAGCCAAGGAAGGAAGGTGAGGGGCACTGTGGTAAGCTGCCATGCAGGGTCTGAGTTTGTCAACAGCTCATAAGCTTTAAGTTCAAAGAGCAATCTGATAGAAAATCTGTCTTGGCAGCAGTTTCCTCCCATGGGTTTGCCAGCTCTGCTTCCTTCAGATTGCACCCAGTGGTCCTTAATTAGAACGCGGAAGGGTGCCATTCACATAGACCCAATAGTCTTTATATATATATATATATATATATATATATATATATATATATATATATATATAAATTTCCTACAGAAAGGCCAACAAAGGCAAGTTTAAAAAGATTGTTTGCTTTACCTGATGATTGAATGTGATCAGGCAATTGAAGTTCACCATGAAACATTTCCCTTTTCTTAGTCTTTATCAGAATCTTTGCTTCCTACTTTGTGAAAATCCTTAACTCAGTCTTTGCAAATCTTGATAGATATGCCTCCAAGTAGATGCCTGTGGATATCCTGGACAGCTCTTTGCTAATGCCCCAGGAGCTTTAAGATACAAATCAGCTAGTCTCCAACAGAGTGAAATGAACTCTTATGTACGAATCCAAGATGATCTAAGCTAAATGGTAAATGACCTGTACTTGCATAGTTCTTTATCTAGTCCATAGGACCTCACAGTGCTTTACACTACATTAGTAAGTCACATTGTAGTCACAGTTGCTGTGTGGCAGACTGGCAAGAGCAAGGCCGCCAAACAATTGGTGCCACCAGGCCCTCTGATGACCACTAGCAGGCAAGGCGAGTGAAGTGTCTTGCTCAAGGACACAATGACTGAGACAGATTAAGTGGATGTTCAAACTGGCAACAGTTACAGGATGAACTGTTACCTACTGAGCCACCATCGTCCCAGGTAACGTACAGCCTATGTGAGGACAAACGGCAGTTTTAATCCAGTATTTGAGTGGGGAAATCTCTCACCAAGTCTTTCAGGGATTCTACTGGAATTCTCATAAGGTTTTCTCTCAACTCTCTGACAATCAGAACCATACATTTGTTGATTACCTGTCAAACCAAGTCCTTTAATCATCAAAGTTTTCTCTCTCCTAATTTCTGCAGTCAGTAAATAACGCTTTACCAGATGTGATAGGCCAGTAGGTTCATGCTAGTCTTTAGAGAGACTGGACACAGGCAGTCTCTCTAAAGGCAGTCTTTAGAGGTACCCCAGAGGTAGCTGGGGTATCTACAGTCACCCCAGCTACCTCTTGCAAGGTCTAGCTAGATCTGCCCAGGCAGTCTATGGAGTGATCTCTTGTCCACCGAACCTCTAGATTATTTTACTCAACTGTGCTGCTCCTATTTCATGTCCACATGTCTTTCCAGGCTTTGTTGTGGATAACCTACATCTGAATCTTCTTCAAAACATATTAAAATATTGTTTATTTATTTGCTTCTACCTGCATTCATGCAGAGTTCTTTTCTGCAAACACCTTTTTTTGTCTAGTATAATTCACAAACCTGACTGTTGTATGTTTCCTTGTGTCTGCTGCCCCTGAGTGGCCAAAAATAGATTTAAATAGAATAGTACATTTAAAATTCATTGCCATCATTAAGAGGTGTGATAAAATACTTTTCAAAAACCTCTAAAAAGAAAATAAGCAGTACATCTCTATATTATAGAACAGTGTATACACACACACACACACACACACACACACACACGCCCACACACACACACACACGCACACACACACACACACACACACACACACACGCACACACACGTAATCCTTATTTTATATAGTACTAGGCTCTTTGTTTTTTTTGCCTTTACTCCAGTACAGTTTGAATAATTTTTCAGCTAATCATCCCTTTTCTTAATTCTTGAAATACATCATTATATAGATAATGCATTACATGAATTGCTGTGCCCATACCTTTGGGGGGTTGGCCTGTGACAATTCTATACAACATTTCTCTAGAGCTGAAGACATTCATTTTCATTTCCCAGTGGTTGTCTTAATCATCATGTTTCAATGTGACAAAGAGCTTGGTGTGGCATAACAAGAATGCTATTGTAAATTGATTTCACTGCTGTACAACACTGTGTTTTATGAATAATAACAGGTATTTTATTCAAATTAATGCAGTCCTCTTGATTAAAGCTGCATCAGTTACTGTAACAAGACATACTATTTGTATTTTTTCAGAAACAGCCTATTAGTGAGGAACAACTTTTGATTACAAAATTTAAATTGCAGACAGTACAGAGTACAGTAAGAGTAACTTTCTCGTTATATTATAGAATATCAAATACGTGGATGGATTTCGAAAGGATAAGCATATGGGACTTATCATAGACAAAAACCCATCTGTTACAGCTTAGTGTCCTTTTAATCCTATAATCTTTAATCAAACCATTTCAAATAACACAAGATACATAGATTTACTTAAAAAAATCTACAAAAAATTAATCATATTTTGGCAATTTTAAAATTAATAAGTTTCCATTTTAATTATACTCATATGAAAACTGCAAGATGATCATTTTCACTCAGGTTATTTCAAAGACAATGAATGTGTGATTAAAAAAGTGGTTTGTCCTAAAAGGAGCAGTGTAAGTGTGAGAGTGAGGATGCAGAAATCAATACAGCTTTGCATTTGCTGAGCTTTGATCGTGTACGGCACGACCTGGAGATTAAGTAATAAAGATTCTGCTTGACAGGCCGATCATTAACGCTAGTTTGCAATCTGTCTGTGCATCCATTCATCCTGTTTAACGCCTTGAGAAAGACAAGCGTTCTACATAAGTGAATTTAGGATGGTACATGTTGGACAGTAACTATTAAGGGCCAAATGCTGTGTTGAGTGAGTTCTTTACATGTTACTTAAAGCACCACTATGACCCTGAGACATTAAAGTACAGAAAATAAATTATTTGAAATCACATTCTTAGGCTGCCTTTTACTAGCAGATGTTTTTAAAAAGAGAATAGCTGTCAGTGAGACTTTTGCCCTTTGTTTTACAGATCAGTCAGGTCTCACAATCTTCATATTGCCCGGTTATTCATTCTTCCTCCAATCCTATGAAGAGTCGTTTCCCTTAACTGATTTACTACTCTGATCCAAGGACACAAAGTACGATTTCATGAGCCAGTCATCTTATAAATGTTCTACATATGACTTTTCTGGCCACAGTGTGTCCCAATATGTCCAGTTTCAACACATTCACACACTCGCACTCAAAAATTTAATACAGGATAAAAACAGCTCACAATATGGCCCAGTTATGGAAATCACTGCCCCTGATACATTACAAAGATTTGAAATATAATATAGTGGATTATGCTTTGATATCAGTTCTCACTTATTATTGTGTGTGAGAGAAGAAAAAAAATTACCTGCCCTCTATCCCTGTAGGATCAGCGGATTAATCTTGGTAAGACGTAATGCACACAGATGGTCAGACAGGAAAAATTAGAAAAATATGCAATATGAATACATTTGTCTGGTGTAATATCAAATATAATTCATCTATCAGAGAGATAATGGCTTGATGCATTGGTGTACTTAGGAAAGAGACAAAGTTAATTTCTTTATAGGCCAAATATAACCACCAAGATCCCTTTGTAATAAAAATCGTTCTTCTGGGAGTATTATATAAATTAAATGTAAGCCATCTATCTGGTTTGCATAGTAATTGCAACTGGGCTATACTTTGCATTAATTCATTTTGAGCTGTGCTTTAATTCTACCAACAGCATTCTCATACAAATATATGTGATTAATATTATTATTATTAAAAGAATGAAACTAGAACAGTGTTTAACTTCAGCCTAATCCGGGATATGACCTCTTAGAGCTAAATAGTCTATTGAATGTCACATATTGTAACACTGACTTGGTTGTTTATTGGGATGTGGACAGAAATGCGATACGGTCATAAGGAACAGCTATGGTGCAACTCCCAAATGGCCTGTGGGCCTCACCTTCCTGCCAAGGGTCTTTTTCAATATCCTGCAAACACGGACAGAGGTGGCACGCATACTGTCCGGTATTTAAAACACAGGACAGCTGTTAGGTGGAGACACGACCCGACAACACGACTCAAATCACAGGTAGTGGCAACAGGAGGAGGCACTGTTTCCGTAGAGCTCATGCACTAACACAACTCCACTATCAAACGACACAACAAGCTCAATTTTCAGGGGCTCCAGAAACTCTTTGGACACCTTTGTTACTTCAGCTAATTTTTTTTCCATTTCTTTTTCTTTTTTACCTTAGATCCCTTAAAGAAATCTTCAAAGGCTTCATGCAGTGTAGTCTGTCTGTTGCGTGTTTCCAGGAGGCCCGTGGGGTATTACCAGGAAAACTGTAATCCAAGTCTCTGCTGCTAACAAGGTGACATAGGGTCAAACTAGAAAAAAGGAGGAAAAAAACAACATTTAATTGAATCATGCTTGCTTGCATTCAGAGGTGACATAGAGCTTGTTATTGGTGAGGAATAGGAAATTTAGTTTTGTCTGGAATTTGTGAAGGGATTGTCCATACCATAATAATGAATGACCTCTGGATCTTTAAGATCATTACTGTTATCTTTCAGGAGTCAAGTTCGATAAGGTGACTGTGGGGATTTGTTTGATCTGCTTCAAAAGTGACTGATGACTGATTTTGGGGTCAAAGGCCAAAAGAAAAAAGTTAAATTAGATCCAGTTGTTGAGAACCATTGCTAGATACGTGTTAAATCAAACTCAGACTGTTTGGCCGTTTGAGTGTCAGTTTTGGTCTTGTAACACATTTTGTTATTTAAAGGGGAAGTTAACATAATGTTTAGAATATTTCCTGTTTCCTAACATCTTTAATTGTGTTCAGGCATGTATTTAACAACAATAACATTCAGTTGTATGACAGAGACAGAGAAATATGTGAAAAACTGTGAAAGAAAAAAAGCCAAAAACAATTTGACATTACACTTGGAACAATAAACTTGAACATGAATCATAACACAATATCTAATCAATACAAAAGTAGTGACAGTAAAATCTCCAGATTGGATTTCAGTTCAAAAAGTGAAGAATATATTTGGTTATTTATCCATCTGGGAGGAGGAGGTCATGTTGTCTGAGTGCAACATTTTGGAGACTTAACAAACTGGTACTTTATGGAAAGTTTTCAAAGCACTCTGTTATAAGAGTATCCTGCCCATAATTAAACTCAAAAACTCGTTGTTTAAATTGAAGAGACATTTTCGGTTGATAAACAGGAATCCATCTTCCCGACCTCTTTACTGCCACACAACTCGCCCATGTTTCCTGCATAGATAATCTATGCAGGAACCAAATCTATGCAGGAACCAAACTCTTTTCTGTGTTGTCACTAAACGCCCACACATCCTTTCCACATTCTGTTTAAAAGGTCTCTTTTTTCTACATGAAATCAATCTGTTGTGTGATTACCTTCAGAGATTTTTATATGGTGCCACTGTACATGTTTTGTTGTCTTAAATTTATGGCAGTGCATTGAGGTGGCTCAAAATGCCTTTTCAGTTTCAGGAAAGTGATTTTAAAATTTTGCTGACCTTAAAATAGAAAAGGTGACAGTGAATTATTTTTTGGCAATTTCCAAAGAATAAGATCCAATGTTATAATTCACAACTCCAAGGGTTTTTCTGGGTTTCTTTTTGGCAAACATGAACACAGCGTGTTAAAAGGAGGCTAAGCTCTTTTAACAGAGCCAGGAATGTTGCTGCCAGGCTTAGTCGTCTCGTTCCTTTAATCAGTGAAAAGAAATCAGAGCTGATGAATATGATTTCCCAAAGGGTTTCTTTTGTTTTGGAAACACTATTCTCATTCTCATTTAATGGATAATTACTTAACTGGTGATTGTTTTTTAGTACTAATTACACTCGAAGGATAAAATAAATAAATAACTGGAAATTCCCATTTGCATAAAAAAAAATGTATATAATATGTGAACTCTGGCCCAGGTGGCATCCTCAAATTATGAGCCAAAATGTTAATAAATGAACAATTGTGTTGTTGGATGTAATAAATATGTAAAATAATATTCCATCCAATGGTTTCATAATACATACCTACAAAAAATAATGAAAATCAAAAGCTTCTGAAGCATAGCAGGTAATTCACAGCTCTCATAACTGTGAAAAGCACCCTGCACACTTCAGTGTTATAAAGTTTTCGCTCATTTACGTCACACAGTATTTCCCTTTCCTTTATTAATTCAGGTAGAATTATTCCTGACTTATACAGACTATAGATTTGCTGTGATGGCTAAATCAGAGCCTTAATGAAAATTTTAGTCCAAGTGTCATCCTACGTGCAACAAGCTAAGAGCCACGGCACACCAGAATACCACTGTAAATATTTCAGAATAACTAAGAGCAAACCAAGGTAGACATTTATATTTTATAATTGTGTCTTCGCACTTCTAGATATCCTTGAAAGTAATTTGTCTTTGACGTAAGGGAGGCATCAATATTTTAATTTAGTGAAAGATCTCACAAACAGTTTAATAAGTAACACTGAATTAACAAATGACTTGTTTTGTAGGCCTTAGTGTGAGAAGTCATCTCAGATAAACAGTCATGAAGGATTTACCGGCTTGCGTCTTTGCTTTATATAGCCTAAGAAAGAGTCTAGGCAAAGGCTGCATATGTAGATGTAGCTTCAGTGAGGCAACTGAAAAACATGAAGAGTCTTTTGAAAGAGAAAACAAACTGCAGCGCTGCAGTGAGGTCAACCCTTCCCTCTTGCTTATTTCCATCTGCTGTTGCCAGCCTCTGCCACCGAGTGGTGCCGACGCTGCTGTTATTGGAGTGAGGCAGGGCCAGCCCCGTGTCCTATAAACACACACAAATCATTTACATGCTGTACTCATCAAAGGCGAGTCTTCCCCATCTCCTCCGAGACTTGCTCGGATCTGAGCTTCCAATATTGCATCTCAGAGTGGTGCGACTAACCTTTGCAACTGCCAAGAATGTGATTAATTTTTTAAATACAGCTGTTGACCTATTATTGAGATGGAGAGGAGCCACCCGAGACACTCATCTCCTCTCCTCGGTATAATGGAATGCATTATTGAATCAGTGTTTACAAGGCGTGCTAAAAGAGAAACAGAATGTGTAAGAAAGCATTAAAATAAAGCAATTCGGCTAATGTCGCTTTGGGCCTTCTGTACACACAAAAAACGTCAGTCAAAACTCGCAATTCTTTGATTCATTGCAGTTTTCTCTGGCTGATGCATCTGTGAAAAGAGTGGTGACACAATGTGGAACAATAATTACCCTGCAGTGTTAAAGTCCTCTAGTGTCTTGGTGCATTCATAAATAAAATATGTTCGAGATAATGGATTTATGTTTAATAATTCATCATCAGAATGTTTCAATCTGAGTGATATAATATGTGTCACAATTTCTGTAACACAGTGCTTAGCCAAATTAAGTTATCTTGAATCAGATTTATTGACAGGGCTGTTACTGCATTCATTTACTCAGCAACCATTGGTTAATTACTTCTGCAAAGCAATAAAGCAAACAATGCCAATGGGCTGATTCTAAACCACTCAGCATCAGTGTCAACAACGCATTCAGGTTCACTATATATCCAAACAACATAGCAAAAAAAAAAAAACACTCCCTTCTCAAAAGCATCAAGCAACTTTGGGTGGGGACTGAGAGGAGCAGCAGGGGGGCTGTGATAGCTGTCATTCATGACCTCTGCTCCATAGAGGGAATTTGGTTTGATGACCCATCAGAGAATCTGCAGGGCTTTTGCAAAAGCCAGAGGACCTAATGGTGAGGGGGGTAAAGGGTGACATCTAGCTCTACAGTCTGTTCAGCTGGATGGGGGTCAATCGCTTGGCTTGAAGTTCCAGAGCCAGCTGGAAAATCATTATAAGACTGGCCTTCGTGTCCAGAATGTTCCATTCCCTGTCGCAAGAGAAGGTCTCACTGGCAAGTCAGAGGAAGCAGCTTGCCTCATAATTATGACATGAGTTTATTCTGTGTAGGACAGGAGCAAACATATTCCAGCTGTGCACTGAGTTGGTGTTGGGAGAATATTTGAAGCTAGTTGATTAGGAATGTCACTTTATGTGGTACACCTGTTGAATTGCTTGTTATCAAAAACAGCAACTCAATAAATAATATGCCAGCAACACAATGCTTTTATGTCTCAAGGTGTTGTAAATACAACTTGATAAAGTTCAAACAAAGCATTGCATGGAGAAGAAATGAGATTTAGGTGACTTTTTAAATGTTGCATAGTTATTGGCAGTATTTCTCTATTTTCTACTGACACAGAAAAATGGTCGACTGAGTGGCAGCTAAGTAGATATAAATGTATTGGTCAGAAGAGAACTGACTGGATGGTTCAACATAACAAAAATCCCTCAGTTGCTCAAATAACCAATCATTATAATCAAGGAATGCAGAACATATCAAACTTTGAAGCTGCAGTGACTAAAGGCCGCTCCATGTGCTGCTTCCGTCAGCTAAAATAGAATGACAACTGTTTGGAAAAATGCTAACTGGTCCAATTACTTTCCAGATCAGCTGTGACATTCAAATGGAAAGGTCAACATGAATCCAAACTACTTTGTATTACAGTTCAGGCAAGCTGTAGTAGTGTAATCATGTGGGGAAACATTTTTTTAACAACTTAGTTTCAGTTGATTTTTGTTTAAACACCACGGGTATGTCCATCTTTTTTATGACCACAGGGTGTTGATCTTCAGTTGGCTACTTCCAGCAGAGTAGGGCATCATGTCACAAAGCTCAGATGGTCTTTAACTGGTCTACTGAACAACAACACTCACTGAACTCAAATAGCCTCCACAGTTACCAGTTTTCAACCAGCACAGTAAATCTGCAGCATGATAGTCTGATGTCAAAAATAAGAAAAACATATCCGAGGAATGTTTCCAACGTCCTTTAGGACCTGCGCTACAAAGAATAAAGGCAGTTCTTAAGACTAAATGAGGTCCAATTTTGTACTTACAAAGTACAAGTGATAAGGTACTCAATAACAAAAACAGCTAGGCAGTAAGGCAGCATATGTAATTTACTTCTTTCAAATGCTACAGATCAAATGTATGAATGTGAAGCATTCAAAAGCACCATAATTGACATTCTTTTATAATTTTGTGTTTTTATGATGTAACGCACATTGAAGAACCTTGCTGCTGAAATGTGCTATACAAATAAACTTTAATTGATTGTTGATGCCACCTTTAATAATTCTAGGGGGTTTGTCAGCAACTGACCAATTGTGGTCAAATTGTCCTGAAGTACACGCCCCTTACCTGGAGGAACTGAACCTCCATGAACATTGCATTGGTTCATCATCGCTAAGAGGATGCGGCTGGTCATATAGATTTCAGGAAAATAATAGATCATGGTCCAAAGTTTCCATTCCAGTAGATGGCGGTAATGCACATCTAAAAGTTGTTTGCCAACCGCCATAAAAAAGGAAAAGAAGAAGAAGAATGGTCGAAAGTTATCAGCGGGGAACATGCAATCCCTACAACCTTATCCAGAGCGGAATACAGTTTATTCAAGTTCCAAAACCCAAACGGATTCTGGAATAATGCAAGAAATGGATCAAGGCCTGCAGCTGACCTCATGTCCAGTTTAATGAAAGTGTGATCGACAACAACTACCACGTTCGTCTGCAGGAAGGTAACTAGTGGTAGACATCCAATTTTTTGTCACAATGACTCTTATTGATCGTCAAATCAAAGCTCAATAAGTGAAGGGAATTATGCTTGATTTTTATGTGAGTAAATTGCAATGGTAGGTCTATGACAAGGAGAAAACATGTGCTGTAGTCACTGCGGTATTTACATGTAAACAACTTTTTATGCTGTTTATTTTTAAACATTTTTCTGAAGGCAGATTTGCACAAGCTTGTATCATCTGTCACTACTCACCCGTTTTGCAAGTACAAAATGCACCCGACAGAGCTTTCACTCTCGTATAACGAGACTTTCTGCGCCCCATTCTTCCTCTGGCTGCGAAAAACTTGGGTTTTAACGTTGATTTCTCTGTTTTTTTCCCTCAAATAACCTTACAGAGCTGATGTACAACTCATTGGGGAATTTTCTTGCCAGTCGTCTTTACCTCAATGTTGGCTGATAAGGCAAAAATGACTCAAAAGATTTCTCGGACAGCGTGTTGAGTTCTTCTTCTTGTTTTTATGGCTGTTGGCAAGCAACGTTTGGATGTGCATTACCGCCATCTACTGGAATGGAGAGTGGACGCTAAATATATTTTACACACATTTTAAAACTAAAAAAGGGCACTGAGTTCCATTAACATTATTTGTTTGTCGGATGTTTGCGCTACTTCCGCATTGGGGTAGAGCCGGTGTCATGTCAACTGTATTTAAATCCTCCATTTCAGCCATTAATAAATACAAATGAGGGAGATGCGGCAACAATCCCCAGCAAGACACCCACTTTAAAAACAGCAGCATTGAAAAAACAGAAAACAATTTAAATGCATATCAAATGTTATCATCTCAATCTCTTTATACCACTTCTTCCTGCAAAATTGCATTTATATGCACAAAGGCATTCAATTACTGTAGCTGTGGCTCAACTTTTCACATCTCGCAGCATTTTCTATTTGGAGAGGCAGTCCCCATGTACATATAATAGGCAGGCATTCTGTTCCCCCAGCTCTGCAAGAGATCACTGTGAGTGTGTCACTTGGAGGAGAAGGCAGCATGTATCATTGCATAAAATCAAGCTTCTGCTCCAAAGTGACAGGCCCTGGATATTGTTGGCAAATGGATGTTAAATCCATCCAGGAACCACCAACAGCAGTCCCAGCTATGAAAAATTAACTGTACTCTGGCTAAGGGGAAGGGAAATTGCTCTGCTGGATATTCTACAATTGTGAGCAATCCATCTGACAGATCTTGTTTTGTGGAGAAAAGAACAAAGAAGAGAGGAAGAAAGAATTTTATTTGGCTGTTTCTGTTAAGGATGGTTCTTATTGTTTAGTTCTTGTTGTTTAGTCTAATCCAATATGAGAACATACACAAAAAGATGTCAAGAAGAGTTACAGAAAAGACCCTTGCTTTGCTGTAGTCTGCAGCTCAAGAACAGGCCATTGAAAACAAGATGGTGCTATGCCAGTAACAAACACTAGAGTGCACTAGATCTTTTGATTCAAAACCTTCATTACCAGGCCAGCTAAATTTGTTTGTATCTTTATAGCAAATGAACTAATATGTAATTTCTCATCAAAAGTTTATCAGTTCAAAGCAATTTTTAACTATATAAAATTCAACCCTATATAAAATCCAACCACATGGACGGTGGGAATAATAGAAAAAGAAGAGGGAACAAATCCAAGACCAGTGAATCTGAATCTCAAGGTCAAGTTAATTCACTTTTCTTAACACTCTATTGATCCATCCATTGGTTTTTCAACCATAGCAGGCTTTATAGAAGAAGGCCCAGGAGGATTCTACTATTGACAAGAAAAAAAAACTCTTGCCAGTAGGAATGTTGACAAGCCCCAAAGTTTCTATGAGAATTTATTAGAACACTGGAGCTGTTTGGGCAACTTTATACTTAGAGAAGAAAAATCTAAACCTTAAAAAATAAATAAATAGACAGAAAGAACATATTTCTTATTAATGCCATTTGATATATATATATCACCTAAACCATTTTTAAAAAGGAAAGTCTGATTTGTGTTAAAAATGAAATAAACCATGAACTTGAAAGCTTACATATTTGTAAGTTTCAAGTTATTTCAGAGAGTCCTGGTTAGGCTGCCACTTTTCTTCCTTTTTTTAAATTTTGATTTTGTCCACAGGTAGGTATTTTTTAATGAGACAGATAAGGTGTGTTTATTGATGATGGGTATTTCAGTTTTAATGTTTATACCACACTGTATGTTGAGTGAGTATTCTTGACTTTAAAACAAGTTTTAACATTGTGCCAGCAGATGTCAACATATCGCTATTTCTAAGAGTGGACTGACTGCAGCCAAATGTTGCTGCAGGAATTACAAATCAATTCTGTCCAGAGGCTGGAAATCAAATTATAGCCTCTCATCTTTCTTACTACACAATTATTCTGGGAAAACCTGCAACCTGACATTTACACAGGTTTTGCATTTGAACCTTTGCACAAATGAAAGCATTACAATATCCACTTTCCAAATGATCAGCAGGAAATATTTATAGGATTGGCTCAGTTTGTAAGGAGCTCACTCTTTCTCTTTCAAACTTTCCAGATAGGCCTCCTAGAATCTAATGCTATAGTCTGAAGAAATCACGTATACTACAATAAGCTATAAGTATAGTCCACAAACTACCGCCATTGCTTCTTCTCAGTCGGCCATGTTTGTTTACTCTGTACTCAAGTTTGGTCTAGAATGGTTAAGCAAAATTTCTCAACTCACCAACAATGTTGGTGAGCGAAATTGGTTTGTGTGTGTTGCAGTATTGAGAATTCTTCTTTCTTGTCTTGTAGCATTTATCCCGGTAACAAAAGTTATCTGGGTCAAGTTCAAGTTCATGGCCTGGACCCATAAACTGGGTTGTTACTGCTGTGGGTGGAATATAAAGGAGTCATGTTTCTTTCAAACTTTTATCTTATTGGTTGAAACCAATAACAACATTGTGTGAATAGCAAATAAACCCCTCTGTGTTAATCAGCTGTGAGTTTCTCCTGCACCTGAAACAACTCAGATTTACTATGTAAATAAGCTAAATTCAAACACAACGTTTACAATTTAAGCCTCAAGCTGCTATTTAAGCTATATTGTTTTTTTCATGACATCAACTAGTATATTTAGCAAAAAACAAAAATCACCATTTTCACTATCTTTGTGTTCTTTTCTGTGGCATGTCATATGTTGCTGGCAAAAAGCTGTGTAAGCTTTGGACTTACAAAACACAGTAAACCAACACCAGCCGATGACTCATAGAAACCAAATTATTACCAAATCAGTTCTTCTCTTGTCTTTATCTAGACTATTTCAGCACCTTCTTCTAACAAACTTTATCCTTCCATATAACCTTTGTTTAATATGAATTAATACAACTCTATTTCAGCAGATGGTTTCTTTAGTAACTTATGTTTGTGACTTTCCCTCTCTGTGAAGAAATAAGAAATACATGCTTAGGATATTTTAGTTTGTGTGTAATGAACCAATTACCATTGTCTACCAAAATAAATTACATATTTTAATTATTCCAATTTATTGAGATGAGCCTGAATATTGAATCATTGTTTTAGGACAAGGTACTTTACTGCATGGATACATTGCCTCCCTGTAGGTGAAAAACAGTTTCCCAGGTGGTGCGAAAATATTGAAAAACCGTTAAGAGGGAGGGAGATGCTGAAATAAACAGATGTGCAGGATATTGGCACCAACCAACTCCAGCAATTTAAAACACAAACTGTTTGTGACTGTAACTGTAGAGGAGACACACAAGTGTATAATGTTTGATTTATGGGGTCAGACTGAAAACATATTATGCTGGAATAGTTGTACAGCCGCGTTCGTTATCGCCACGGAGTAGGACTAAAACTCTGCATTGGAAAAATAAATCGTTTCCATCCGAGCTGTATTTAATAAAGGGTCAAACATTTTCACAGCTGTTTGGTCAACGGCGCACATTTTTGCGTGCAGATTGCATTAACCACTTTTCCTTTGTCTGAAATTAAACTGTTCCCTCCACATATTGCTTTTTTTTCTTCTTCATAGAATAACACTGAGTGATACACTCTACCAAAAACGTATGACTCCCCCGCTCTAACTCAGCCTGGAGGCTGCGCAGAAAGCGACGGAGAGAAAAAGTGCACGAACAAGCACAACTTTGAAAGTTTATGCAGCCGCTGTGCAAGACGTCCTAAAGGGGGGGAAAAAATCTGCAGAAGAGCAAAGGCACCACAAGCTGACGGACTGAAAGCAGCAACCACTCCGAAGCAGCTTTTAAACCAAACTTAAAGTATCGCCCTGTGAAAATGGGCTTTCCGACGATATCTAGGTGTCATCGGGTTATTTTAAAAGTGTTTTTGCTTCAGTTTATCGCTTTTCAAGCAACAAATGCCCGCCCATCTCCTATAATCAGGTTTCCCGGAGACGATACCCCGAGAACAGACAAAGAAGTTGCTCTGGTGAGTTTATTGTTAAATCTATCTTACAGAATGTGCATCTAAAAGCTGCTGTAAAAGCTTTGCGTTTGTACGCAAAAACCGTTGTGTGATACTCAGAATAAAAAGCTATTGTTTTTATATAAATAAAAATGAGAGGAATTCATTTCCATCTTTTTTTTTTATCTTGCACATCTCCTGTAGCACTATCTGAATAAGTTTTATGGCTGCCCACAAGACAGATGCAACCTTATGGTGCTCAAAGACACTTTGAAGAAAATGCAGAAGTTCTTCTCCTTGCAAGAAACCGGAGAAATAGATGCCAAGACGGTGGAGATCATGAAAAAACCTCGCTGTGGTGTCCCGGATGTGGCCAATTACAACTTCTTCCATAGGAGACCCAAGTGGCAGAAGAAGGACGTTACTTACAGGTCAGACCCGTAGGGACTTTTGTGTAATGTTCCAGTAACTTGGTCTTGGCAACACCTATAATTCCTACTTCCTACTTTTTAACTTGGAACTTGTCAAATATTTGAACATCAAAGTGCTGGTCAACTCTAAAAGGACCTATTAAAAATACACATGTTGGGTGTACTTGGCTAATTTAATGTCATACATTGATACAATGTATTATTTACTTGTCTTAATCTCATTAAAAAGCTTTCAATAAATCAAAGCATTCCAGATGTAACATGGTACTTGCTTCCAACTGACACTTAAAAAAACTCCCCTAAGCCTCCGTTCTTCCCCTCCCTCCCCTTTCCAAATAGTTTTAAGTGCTTGAATTTTTTTTTTTTACTTCTTTAACCAGCATAGCTATGAAGTATGCATCAAGAATTTTGTTATGATGCTGTTTTAGAATCACAACTTAGTGGATTTATGTGTCCTAGTCATTACAGCCTGCCTGTTAGTATGTTTTCCACAAAACTGTTAGACAAAAACAATAACAACATGGTCATGCATGGTTTTAAAGAAAAACACAAAGTAAACTGGGTCAACAGATTTAGGATTTATTGCTTAATTTCAAGAGTTTCGGGAAACGCTTTCATAGATGACTCCTGTCATCTATGTGAGTCATCTATAAACTCACTGTCCAGTTTTTTTTCCATTATCTTGAAAAGAGAGGAGAGCTATGTGACACTTTGATCTTTCCAAGGAGTATAAGATGTTTGATCTTTTCAAGGAGTATGTGTGCATTTGTAGTTTCATTTTAAATTAACACATTGGTATTTCTTTGTAGAATCCTGGGCTACTCTCCTGACCTGGACGAGGAAGTCATAAATGATGCTTTCTACAGAGCCTTTAAAGTGTGGAGTGATGTCACGCCACTTTCTTTTACTCGCATCATGGATGGAGAGGCTGACATCATGGTTAATTTTGGCCGCAATGGTATGCTACGTTTGTAACGTGAATTATGTTTAATATTCCTAATATACAGCATTGATTTTTGTTTCCCTCCCTTAAGCACCTCCCTATCCAGAAAACAGTTGAGCAAAAGTTCAGATGTCTACAGGCTGTTTGCAAAGGACCAATAACACAAATGTTTTTATGGTGACTCTGCACATGACCATCCTATATTTAAGGAGCGTATAATAAAACAGTGGGAACTGTGGTCTTTGCAAAGGCCATTCCAGTCATTCCAACTAAAATAAGCACTTGATATTTACTTAGAGTGTTATAATATCACTCTGTCTGGCCACAGCCAACCACTTCGAGAAAGAATCTGGTAATTACAGTGAAGGACAAACAAAGCTTCTCCAGAGGACATAAAATTATTGTTATGGGCACTATAATAGTAATATTGTTGTAAGAAAAAAACGGTATAATCTTTGTTTGGATGTGTGTCAACAGAACATGGAGATGGTTATCCGTTTGATGGCAAAGATGGTCTCTTGGCTCATGCCTTTGCCCCAGGACCAGGCATTGGGGGTGATTCCCATTTTGATGATGATGAGCAGTGGACCTTAGGAGAGGGCCAAGGTAATTGAGCATTGACTCCATACTTTACACTATGAAAAGCACATGAGAAAAAAATAGCTTTTTGTACTGTTAAAAGTTCTAAATGATTCAAGCATATATCTACCTTTTAATTTTTTTTTAAATGTATTTCAAAGGTTCCTCAGTTTGTTTAAATGCCATTAATGTTATCCCCCAAAATTCCATGTTTTTGGATCTGTTATTATACCCTGACTGAATGTTGTGTATTTCCAGTGTAGGATCCAAAACGGGGCTGTTTCCCTATATTATGAGAGGATCCTCCTACCACAGTAGTGATTGAGGGATGCAGATCATCTGTGCACTTTTGAGCTTGAACTGGACATATAACATATTTTGATGGCTTACTACATGTTTTACTTTAAAACTGAAGTAGATCATTTTTATAAAAAAAATATTATTTACATATTTGTTAAAACTATTGCTATGTCATGACAGTAGGAAATGAGACAAGTAATCTGCAAAAAATGTTTAACTCCACCAGCAGTTGCAATACTCCCAGTAAGAACCAACCAATGAGATCCAAGAGGAATATTTTAGCAGTGTTAATCATGCTCTTGCACGCACTGCTCACACCCTGCTCACAGCTGTGCTAATGTCAGAGAAACAACCTAATGTTACAGGAAAACTAATAATTTATCGAGTTTTTGGCAGACTCCACTATGTGGGAAGGATTGAGGGTGAGTTATAGCATAGAAGAGAGAAAGGGGAGGAACCTGTGAGGTGTGCTTGTTCAAAATGTCAGACTAAATCCACCGTTTACTCAAAACTGCAGTTTTTTAGCAAATGACAACAGTTTATAAGATAAACAGTTTTTTTTTTTTTTTTAAATGTTTCAATGCATAAATTATCCAGATCTAAAATGACAATCAAAAACTAGAATCAAAGATTTATAACATTTGCAATCACTTTATGGAAATGTGTTTCTGTAGCAAACTGTAAATTAGATTTTCTATGGCAAACTTCTGTAACAGTTTGTGTTTGGAGCAAGATGACAGAAACCTAAAGAATGTGGTGTTCCAGTGTCGTAACTTCAGTTTATTTCACAGTGGTTAAACTTTGAAACCGACACAATCATTGCTGCCAGGGAAGTTAAACACAGTCACACACTTCTCTGGGCTTGTGATTGCTTTAGTTTGTATTTCAGAACTTTGACACTGTAAAACTTTATGAAATGATCTGAAAATCTGATTAAAAAAAGGCTACTCATTTTCTTGCCAGAAATGACTAAAATCATATGTTTGTTCCTTATTTTCTCCAAGCCCATTTCATTTATGTATTTCAAGTGTAAAACAGTTTAACATTAAGTATTACTGATGTTGTGTTAACAACAGTACTAAATACTTTTGTTATTAAGTTTAAAGCTGATGGAAAATATGAGCTGCATGCAGTGTAACCTAAACTGGGAGACAACTGAAATAACATGCTCAGAGTATTCAGCTAATCTGACTTAACCGTTCTGTAGCGTATACAAATTTTGGTGTATAGTTACTCAGTCTGCATACAGAAAAAAGCATTGCACATTTAATTGCTGTAGCATATTAGGTGATATTTTTAAATTGGTAAGGCAGCTTTACCCTACTTTGTTTAGATTTTTTTAATCTTTGTCTGAAGATACTGGCACTCAGTGTAGAAGTTGAAGCCATCTGGAGGCTGATTAGAAAAAATAAACTTTTGGAATTACACTACGTGACCCAGATAGATTTGATCCAAGTTTTATTCATTAATAAATTAATTTTGTGTTGATCTCTTGATTTACAAAAAGTCTACATTTTAAATGCGCTTTTCTTTCTTGGCATTTCATTGAAATCACATGCTGCTAAGCTGTTTAAATATTTTTTGTGTCAACTACCTTTCGTATTACTATTAAATCATTTTATTGTTGCTTTCTGCATTTACATGTAAACAAATTTAAGATTTTTAAGACACTGACATTCATTTATCACTTTGCAGATAATTGATGTTATGTAAATAAGCATCTAGAGTTAATGCATCATCAACAAGACAATTTTTGTTTTGACAGTGGTGAAAGTGAAGTTTGGCAATGCTGATGGAGAGTTCTGCAAATTCCCCTTCCTGTTCATGGGGACCGAGTACAACAGCTGTACATCTCAGGGTCGAGATGACGGATTCCTGTGGTGCTCCACCACCTACAACTTTGATGAAGAGGGCAAATATGGCTTCTGCCCTCATGAGTGTAAGCTTGTCACACACTTCTCAAATTTGGAAGTCAGAAAGACTTGGCAGAGTCTCCTGGCATAAACAGCTAAAATTCTCTGAACAATCAATTACTTTCTGGCCTCTTTATCTCAGGAACACTGATGCTGTATTCCAGCTTCATTTCAGACTTTATAACAATATTATACAATTATTTCTACACTCAAAAACCCTTCTGTTGTTTTGGACAGGAAGAAAGTAGGTTGAACTGTATGCCAGGAAAGCATGTTATTTCAAGCAAATAACTTGCTCTGGAGTGAATTATGGAACATTTCTTATCCATGTTCCGGTTTTACTAACCACTTTGTTTATCTCTGGTGTTCATGGTATAAGCATTGATGCATACCTGGTCCAAGCATCTACCAAAGTACATGTGTACTAAGATGTTTCAGATAATGTGAACATGTTTGAGAATTGTTTTTACCAGAGCTGCTTATTCTGTTAAGCTCTGGCTAATATTGATGTGGAAAATGTTTGCTTTTTGTCTCTTCTCTGGCTCTTTGTCTTACATCATCACTCATGGCATTTTATGATGACGTTTCTATCTTGTCGTTACTAAAAGTTACAGCGTGTCATGTCTTTATAGCATTACATACCTTTTTTTTCTGTTTTTACAGTACTTTTCACCCTTGGTGGTAACGGAGAGGGCGCGCCTTGTAAATTCCCCTTCAGCTTTCAGGGAGAAAGCTATGACAGCTGCACCACGCAGGGCAGGGATGATGGATACCGCTGGTGTGCCACCACTGAGGACTATGACCGTGACAAGTCCTATGGGTTCTGCCCTGAAACTGGTAGGTGTTTTCCTCTGCTCCCTGATATGCCCAGTATACGTCACCCCAATATTGAATAATCTAAAATTGTATAAGACTTTATAGGAAGTGATAACAATCACATAAATTTGTATACTGTTTTGAAGTCCCCACTTTGAGTTTGTTAAAGTAGATGTAGTTCAAGTTTCTTGTGTGTTTATCCCTATTGTGCAATGCTTTTCCATTGTTGCTGGCATGAATTCTTCAAGTGGGGCTTTTCAGCCTTGCTGTGGTTAGCTTAATTACAGTTAAACTATTTTAATGTGCACTGCTTTACTTTCCATTCAGTCAGTAAGATGTGTTTTCGGTTTAGATAGAGAAGTAGGTGAGGAGTTGGAAACAAATAATAATGACAAAAACTGTGATGTCACAAAGAAAATATTACCTCGAAAACACATCAATTTTGGTTGTGCTTTTTGACTCTGTTCCTGCTGTGGGTCAGCTAATATTTGTGTTGTGCTGGTTAATTTGCACTTCATCCACACTTGTTTCAAAGTACAACCTGTAAAACCTAACTTTGCTTGAAAAACATTTTGGCATTTGAATCAGTCTAAACTCTACTGCACACAAACCTCTAAAATAATCTACTGTGGTTTTCAGCAATGTCAACAGTGGGAGGAAATGCAGAGGGAAGCCCCTGTGTCTTTCCTTTCACCTTCCTTGGAGACAGCTATGACTCCTGCACTTCTTCTGGACGCAGTGATGGGAAAATGTGGTGTGCTACCACTAAGAACTATGACGATGACCGGAAATGGGGTTTCTGTCCTGACCAAGGTGCAAAAGCTTTGAGACTTACAGTTGGTGTATTTTTGAGAAATCACCCAAGTATAAAGACCACATAGAAAAATCAAATTATTTATATTTTATTTTGCTTTAAGTTACAGAAAACCAACACTCGGCATAAATGTAGAATACTATGAAGGAAATTGTGGAAATTCCAGTCATAAACTTGCCGCATTTAACTTGTAACCAAATTAAAAAATGACTCACAATACCATTTGATTGGATTGTTTTCAGGCTATAGCTTGTTCCTGGTGGCGGCCCATGAGTTTGGTCACGCCCTTGGTTTGGAGCATTCTCAGGACCCAGGAGCTCTGATGGCTCCTGTCTATACTTTTATGAAAGACTTCAGACTTTCTCACGATGACATCCAAGGCATCCAAGAGCTCTATGGTGAGAAGAAATTTCATACCATTTTCTAAAAAGCATGATTATCTTAACTGGGAAGCAGAGAAGAATGAGAGTAAAATTTCCTGGTATATCTGACAACAGGTGTGCCAACCGACAAGCCTTTGCCTCCAACCCAGGGTCCTGTCACTCCAATGGACCTTTGTAAAGATCCAGTTATCTTTGATGCTGTTGCACAAATCAGAGGAGAGACATTTTTCTTCAAAGACAGGTAATAGCTTAAAATGTAACATGTTGTATTAAGAGGGCTTTAGCATGTGTGCATGCAAATGAGGAAGCAGCCTTGCATATTCACTAGACATTTTCAGTTATAAATGTTGTTGTTTAGATTAATGTTGGGGATATTTATGCAAATTTGATAGTTAATTTAATCAATAATATCATAGATAAATGAGGCACATATTTCGTTTCATAAAATATATAAAATATATTTTTAAAGCTCTGTTCTAAATGATGATCTATTTATGTATTTGTAAGTTGATTCTGGGTATATCAAAACTAGAATACAATGTAAAAATTTAAGTAACTACACCTTATTAAGAACTATTTTTTTATATTAGTAATTGCACTAAAGTAAATTTCATGATTTGTGGTGGTTTTTCAGTTGTCCCCTCCCCACAAAAATCAACAAAGTAAAACATAAATGCTGACAGTGCTTCTACCCCATGAAAACTAAACTTTACAGTCAGGATGTTGGCTCAAATTGAATAGATCACTGTAAGTTTGTGGTTCCCACAGTTTAATTTTTTATGCTCAACTAACAGAACATCAACTGTTCGGACCAGTTTGCTACCTCCCAGTTACAGAGATTCCTATTACTGGGAGGCAGTGGTTGGAAGAGGACATTGGATGTTTAGATGGTTCCCCACTCTTACTACTTCTTAAATAAATTAAATATGTAGATCAAACAGTCTTAATGAAAGCCAGTGGTGCTGAAGATGTCAAAGGCACGGAGAAAAACAAAACAAATTTTGCAGGAAGTTTACACGACAAAGAATACAGTGCTGCAAAAAATATTGCAACTAAGATGTTGTAGGTTGATCAGGATTGGTTTCCACTTTGGCTAGGCGAAAACATATTGGTTTTTGGGTTTTCTGTGTTTCTTTTCTGCCAGCACTCAATCTCTTGGCAGCTTCTGGTATTACATGCCAAATAAAAACATCACATGCGCATTTGGCATTTTAGACGGTGAACAAATCACATTTCCACAGCAAATAGAAAAATGTCATTTTAGTATTTTTTGACCTCATTGCTATTAACTCAGGAAGAGACATAAATTTCCATTTTGATAATATACCATCTCTAGCTATACTTTAATGTATTTTTCCACAATTTATAGTTAACAAATTATAAAACTTAAACATATTTTAAATATCTAACATTAACGGTAAAAGTATGAAAGAAATACTCACGCACTGTGATACTCATTCAGACATGTTTTCAACATGAACATTGCTGCATTTTTTTAGAGTCGGCTTTATAGCCATCAGTGTGGGGTGAAGGGATTTTGTGGCTAACTGTAAGAGTCTAGCAAGGGTGTTTTTTTAAGGTAGTTAGAGGAGAGAGTTCAAAGTCTGTAAAGATTAGATTTGGGTGTTCATGGTCTTTATCAGTAGCTGTTCTTGCAAAAATGGCACCCTTAGTGTACCCGAAACCCCATCACAGGACATCCATCCATCCATCCATCCATCTTCTTCCGCTTATCCGAGGTCGGGTCGCGGGGGTAGCAGCTTCAGAAGGGAGGCCCAGACTTCCCTCTCCCCAGCCACTTCTTCTAGCTCCTCCGGGGGAATCCCGAGGCGTTCCCAGGCCAGCCGAGAGACATAGTCCCTCCAGCGTGTCCTGGGTCTTCCCCGGGGCCTCCTCCCGGTGGGACGTGCCCGGAACACCTCACCAGGGAGGCGTCCAGGAGGCATCCTGACCAGATGCCCGAGCCACCTCAACTGGCTCCTCTCGATGTGAAGGAGCAGCGGCTCTACTCTGAGTCCCTCCCGGATGACTGAGCTTCTCACCCTATCTCTAAGGGAGAGCCCAGCCACCCTACGGAGAAAACCCATTTCGGCCGCTTGTATCCGCGATCTCGTTCTTTCGGTCATGACCCAAAGCTCATGACCATAGATGAGGGTGGGAACGTAGATCGACCGGTAAATCGAGAGCTTCGCTTTTTGGCTCAGCTCTCTCTTCACCACGACGGACCGGTACAGCGCCCGCTTGACAGCAGACGCTGCGCCAATCCGCCTGTCGATCTCCCGCTCCCCTCTTCCCCCATTCGTGAACAAGATCCCGAGATACTTAAACTCCTCCACTTGGGGCAGGACACCCCCCCTGACCCGGAGAAGGCACTCTACCCTTTTCCGGCTCAAGACCATGGCCTCGGATTTGGAGGCACTGATCCCCATCCCGGCCGCTTCACACTCGGCTGCGAACCGCTCCAGCGAGAGCTGCAGATCACGATCTGATGAAGCCAAAAGGACCACATCGTCTGCGAAAAGCAGAGATGAGATCCTAAGGCCACCAAATCGGACCCCCTCAACACCTTGGCTGCGCCTAGAAATTCTGTCCATGAAAGTGATGAACAGAATCGGTGACAAAGGGCAGCCCTGGCGGAGTCCAACTCTCACCGGAAACGAGCCCGACTTACTGCCGGCAATGCGGACCAGACTCTGACACCGGTCATACAGGGACCTGACAGCCCGTATCAAAGGGCCCGGTACCCCATACTCCCGGAGAACCCCCCACAGGGCTCCCCGAGGGACACGGTCGAACGCCTTCTCCAAGTCCACAAAACACATGTAGACTGGTTGGGCGAACTCCCATGCACCCTCCAGGACCCTGCCGAGGGTGTAGAGCTGGTCCAGTGTTCCACGACCAGGACGAAAACCACACTGCTCTTCCTGGATCCGAGGTTCGACTATCCGACGGACCCTCCTCTCCAGGACCCCTGAATAGACCTTGCCAGGGAGGCTTAAGAGTGTGACCCCTCTATAATTGGAGCACACCCTCCGGTCCCCCTTTTTGAACAGGGGGACCACCACCCCAGTCTGCCAATCCAGGGGAACTGCCCCCGATGTCCATGCGACATTGCAGAGTCGCGTCAACCAACACAACCCCACAACATCCAGAGCCTTAAGGAACTCCGGGCGGATCTCATCCACCCCCGGGGCCCTGCCACCGAGGAGCTTTTTAACCACCTCGGTGACCTCGTCCCCAGAGATTGGAGAGCCCAACCCAGAGTCCCCAGGCTCCGCTTCCTCAGTGGAAGGCATGTTGGTGGGATTGAGGAGGTCTTCGAAGTACTCCGCCCACCGGCCCACAACGTCCCGAGTAGAGGTCAGCAGCACACCATCCCCACTATAGACAGTGTTGGTGCTGCACCGCTTCCCCCCCCTGAGACGCCGGATGGTGGACCAGAATCGCCTCGAAGCCGTATGGAAGTCTTTCTCCATGGCCTCTCCAAACTCCTCCCACGCCCGAGTTTTTGCCTCAGCAACCGCCCGAGCCGCATGCCGCTTCGCCCGCCGGTACCCATCAGCTGCTTCCGGAGTCCCACAGGCCAAAAAGGCCCGATAGGACTCCTTCTTCAGCCTGACGGCATCCCTCACCGAAGGTGTCCACCAGCGGGTTCGAGGGTTGCCACCGCGACAGGCACCGACAACCTTGCGGCCACAGCTCCGATCGGCCACCTCGACGATGGAGGCACGGAACACGGTCCACTCGGACTCCATGTCCCCCACCTCCCCCGGGACGTGTTCGAAGTTTTGCCGGAGATGGGAGTTAAAGCTCCGTCTCACAGGGGATTCCGCCAGACGTTCCCAGCAGACCCTCACAACACGTTTGGGCCTGCCAGGTCTGACCGGCTTTCGCCCCCACCACCGGAGCCAACTCACCACCAGGTAGTGGTCAGTGGACAGCTCCGCACCTCTCTTCACCCGAGTGTCCAAGACATACGGCCGCAGATCCGATGAAACGATGACAAAGTCGATCATCGAACTGCGGCCTAGGGTGTCCTGGTGCCAAGTGCACATATGGACACCCTTATGCTTGAACATGGTGTTCGTTATGGACAATCCATGGCGAGCACAGAAGTCCAGCAACAGAACACCGCTCGAGTTCAGGTCGGGCGGGCCGTTCCTCCCAACCACGCCCCTCCAGGTCTCACTGTCATTGCCCACGTGAGCGTTGAAGTCACAGGACATTTTGTGAAAAAAAATAACTTCCTCAAATATCCCTGTCTGGGTACCTAAAGGTTGCAGCCTGATAGTCCAGCTACAAGATAAAAAATCAAGGGGTGACCAGTGTCTCACACCACATGTGTTGTGTGTGGTTGGCAGGAAACAGAGCCTGATCTCCCAGTACTTAACTACAAGCAGTAGACTCCTACTCAATATATGGGCATGCCAACTCTGCACTGATTAGAAAAACAGCACTGAAATGATCAAAACTCACTAGATATTTGAGCTTTTGTTTCAGAGAAACAATCATCAACAATAAGATTGAAATGATATATCGATATCCTGCGGTGAGCATGAAAGTAAAACTTAGCAGAAAGGGGAAAAACAAGCTGATTCCCTTTCCCGTACAGAGGCAAACATAAAATTCATTAGTCATCAGAACCGTCTGCAATCCTGTCCTCCACCGGCGCCGATGCATCTCAATGCTTTGCAAAGTTCACCAAGCAGAGCTTTTGTATATGAGCAGTTGTTTGCTTTTGCCTGATTTGAATCGGAATTTGTAGGAAATATGAAGACAGGTTTATGTTGCATAGCTGTCAACATTTGGTTAATGGGTAGAAAGATAGACTTTGTCAGCAGAGGATCTCTTGTTTCTTTCAGTTTCTAACCCATGAGTTAGAAACCACATATCTCACAGATCTTACTTTATTGCAAAAAACCCCCCAAAACATTTCATTTCACTGTGGGTCTTATCCTCACATTCAAATTGAGCACCAGAGCAGCACATAAGCTCACAGAGTGCTCTTCGGACCATGAAACTTTGGCTAGGCTGTTTGAAACCAAGCTGAGTTGAAACCTAAATCCATTCAAAGCTTTAGAGGACTGAAGATTTAAGCAGTGGAAGAAAGGGAAGAGTTTTGAGTTCAGTATGTGAGAGTTACTTGCTTTCTTGCTGAATATTTGGGCAGGCAAGGACATTTTGTTTTGTTGAATCACACAGCAGGCGTAATGTTTTAGCCCCATTCTGTTATGTGAATGTTGTTTTTGTGTTAGAATTTTAGCATGCACCAAAAGACCTAAATTTGAGGTGAATGTGAGGGAGAGAAAACAATAAGCTGTCTCAAACCAGTCTCACCTAATAAGATGCCTTGAAGTTATTTGTGTTTTATAGTCGTTAGCCCTATTTGCATGGAATTAGTTTTACCTGGGGACCACATGCTATTTGTAATAATTGCAGAGGTTGTCTGTGTTCTTAAGCTTGTGCAAATCGGCCATGTCAGTAATTTGTAAAGTAAAAATCCCCTCGCAAATTACCTGCTATATTTTGCTGAACTCCAAGGTCCTGTGATAATCCAGTGCGAATAGGCATCGCTGTAATTTGGACAGAAATGGGCGGGATCCAACACGCAAATGGGCATTTTTTATTTCCTGGGCAAATTTTTATTTGCTTTAGGGCAAAAAATGGAGGCTGTGTTGGACTGTATTGAAAACCTTTTGGGTCCTGGACCAGAAAAACCCTATAGATCAGCAAAGTGCAACATCAAACAGGAACGGCTGAAGAGAAGTAGCAGAATCAGATGCAAATGGTGGTTTGCATCATGAGCCACCATAAGAATCCTTTTCTTCTGTTTGTAGCCTTCTGGTTTACAACTTGCTAGCTCTTGCAGTAACACAGCACTGAGCTGTGGCCGTAGCCTGAAAAGTTGTTCTAACATCAACTCGCATCATTCCTCAGGTTGACGCGAAACGGCGCGTTATCATCATATCCGGGAGATGTCCATACATCTCAGCAAAATCTCAGGATCCTCTACCTAGGATGCTCGCCACATAAAAAGCAGACATTGAGGAGTAATTCATTTATTACATGGGGTTCCTAGATAAGGCTTATGCCTTGTAAATAAGCCTTTAGAACAAGCAAAATTCTGTAGCTTTAAAAAACGACTGACGCTGACATGTCTGTAGTACTATAGCTTTGTTGACTCTTGGATTGTAAAACTGGAGTCTGTCGTTATGCTGAATCAGCACCTGTGTGATGTCCCACAAATCTTAACACAGTGCAGTGAGTAATGCTCCCAGCACTCCCTGAGGTCAGCATAAAACTGTCTGTCTGGAGACTTAAGGAAAACACTATTATAAACTCTGTTGCATAGAAACAGTTTGAGAAACCTACTGATTAGACTCCCTACCAGTAACATCTGCTCATGCACTTGGGATACAAGCACACGTGACTGGTTTAAGGATGAAAAAGCTGAAATTTCTGTTCTGCTTTATTAATAACACTAATAGTTGCGCTGTGACTGACAGACTTAGAAAACATTTCACAAGGATTAGAGCAATGTGGACAAATATCAGCTGAAGAACTTCTTGCTGTTTGAAATAAAATCCCGCAATACTGATCTACACAAGTTCATGTTGTGCATTGTTAGATGATTTTCTTAGCCATGAATACAACTGGCCTGTTTTGCAAAGACATTACTACGTAAAGGCTGTGCTCGAGGCTTACTACACCAATAATTATTGGGCTCTGAGATATTTGAGAACTCTAAATTATAAAGCTACCATAGCATTTTCTGTCTGTAATATGCACTGGTATTACTGTGAAATGTAGCGATGCATCCGTAAGACCATGGCCATTGTCTATTAAATTTGCCTATTGAATTTAAAAAATGTTTTCACCAAAGAATTTGTTTTTGTCATAGTCCTTATGCCCAAATCATACTATTGTATAGCTGTCCTGCATTTTAGAGGCACAAGAACATGCACTGCTTTAGGTTAACCCTCCAGCAGAGCCTGTTGTGAGAATGTAAGTGATGCAAAAAAAATAACACTTAATACTGTACCAAACTAAAAGTATAGTAAGAATAATAGAAATGAAGCTAAAGGGCTGTTGTAGAGAACTCTCTCTGTTAGCTTGTCAACTTCGCCTTTTATTGAAAAGGAAGGCAAAGTAAACTTTGACAGATCCATAAAACGTCTGCTATGTCCATCTTCACTTCAAAATGATCAGGCTAATTTTTGCTATTGGCAACTTTTTTTTCCATTTAGAAAATAGGTCAGTGGAAAAGAGTTCGGGGAGCTGCTGCTGTTATTTTGCAGCTGCGTATTGGAAATCCAGGCAAGATGGGTCTTGTTCTGCTGGCGTCTGCAGCCTCAGTTCTAATGAGTACCAGATGCTCATGAATCAGGCCATTGTAGCTGGCTGGCCCAGTGAAGCACTTGCACTAAACTGCAGAACTCAAAGTACACATGCTCTTCCCCCACCTTCAGATCAACCCCTCTCCGTGTCGGTTTGCCTATCAGGCTAATTTCTTTCCCTGGCTCGTCTGTTGCACGATCACTCACTCGTTCTCTTTCTGCCAGGTTCCTGTTCAGGTCAGTGAACTTCAGGAGCAAACCCAGTGGCCCTATGCTAGTGGCCACCTACTGGCCTGACCTCCCTGCGAAGATAGACGCTGCCTATGAAAATCCAGTGGAGGAGAAAACAGTCTTCTTCTCAGGTTTGCTGGAAAACAAAAGATATTTAAGAAATAATCAATCTGGATCATACAGAGCCTTAATCTCTGATCCTTATGAGCAGATTTTCTGTGACGAGATTCTTTTTTGCATGTTTTCTTTAATACTTTACCACCATTTTACCACTTGATCACCAAATTCTGAAGCCAAGTAGTTGCAGGAATGTTGGCTGAGTACATATTTGTGGTGTGCTCTTAAGATATTCCACCATAGTCGTTAGTGGTTTTTAGAAACATTCTCAGCATTACATTAATATGAATATATCCCAGAAAATTGGGAAGCGTTGCACAATATATTATCTAGCCTTGAAGACTTTGACTTTATTTAAGAATAGTTGTCCAATAATTTCATTAAATGTGTGTTTAGATGAAAAAAAGAAGTGCTTGATTGAAATGTTTTGCTTATGAGGTCAACATAAAGTTATATCTTTTATTACTAAAACTCAGTGACAAGCTGTGTTTTGCAAATTCTTCCATTTGGCTGTTTCCTTTGATCCCAGGTGATGAGATGTGGGTTTACAAAGCCGATGAGCTGGAAAGAGGTTACCCGAAGAGGCTCTCCAGCTTTGGCCTCCCTACAGATGTGCAGCAAATCGATGCTGCCTTCAACTTCAGGAAGAACAGGAAGACTTACTTATTTTCTGCAGACAAATTCTGGAGGTGAGGACAGGGACACGTTATCCAAGTATTTGCAAAGCTGCAAAACACATCAGACCTCTTAAGTGAAAACTATGATACCTCTGATATCATAACCTTTTAAAGCGGTACTAGTGCTGCATCTGGATTAGGTTTGTGTTTCGGTAAGACCTAAACTACACTGTAAACCATTCCACATCTGTTAGTGCTTACATCATGGAAATTTGGAGTGTTGACTCACTGTTTTATCAGCAGTCTCAAAGGAAAATGTGACCTCATGCTTATTATGCCCTTCCAAAAGGATGCATTTTAATTTCTGACTGCTATGGGGTTTTTTTTTTTTTTTTTTTTATAGATACGATGAAAGTAGTAAGGCAATGGACCCTGGCTTCCCCAAGCTTATTGCTGAATCCTGGAACGGCATTCCTGATGACATTGACTCTGCTTTCAGTCTGAACGGCATTGGTAAAATTACATTTTTAAGTCATATTAAATACATGCAAATCTCTGTGTGGCAGTTTTGTTTTGTGGTTTGGTATTTCTGACAAGATATAGACACACCTGTCACTAAAGAAAAACTACTTTTGAAATCACATGCTTTTACAAACAGTACACGGCTCAGAGCCTCGCTTAGCTGTAGGCTACTGCTAAGTTAGAGACTTTGCAAAGTGAAGCAGTGCCTTCTGAATTAGCATGTTAGTCTGTTTATTATTGCTGTTCTGCTGATATTGCCCTGCTAGTATGCTATCTTTAAGCCAATAAGTTCTTAACATAAAGCCATGGTGTGGTATGCAAGGTTCATCTGACCAGCTACACCTAAGTTAATTGTAATCTTTGTAAGTAGGCAGAAAATAATGCCTATCGTGTGGTGTCTGGATAACAATTGTCTTGTAGTTATCTAAAACTATGGCTCCTAATACAGCTCAGCTCAATATATGTTAGAAGTAGTACATGATAACCAGAATTTTTTTTTTTAACATTTGCTACTCCTCTGGTGTAAGACTCAAGTATTTGTCTCTGTTGGTCACTCTGTTCCTCTAGTCATATAAATAAAGAACAAGCTCTGTCCAAATAAGACATTTTCTGCAGTCAAAACAAAATTGTTGCACTGCTATATGTGGCTGGCCATTCTAGAAATTTTTCCCTTTTGAATAATCAACATCTGTGACGTATTGCTTGTACCAAAGTGACACTTCTAGTTGTGGTAACATTTGTTTCAAACTAATCAGAGATTTACAATTATGTCACTTTACATCATCAAAGGAACAAGGATGTTCTTTAGGATTTGGACATCAACCAAAAACTAATTTATCAGTTTAACCAAAAGCTTCAGCATCTGCCTACTTGGTTATGCTATTTGCGAATCTTTTTCAGGGTCATTTAATTTGATTATAAACTATGTAAACCACAGCAATGCTAATAAAATAGCAGTTTTTTGAAAATGTTTGTAATCTCATAATAATGTGGAAAAGACCTGTTTTCCACATTGCACTCCTCTGATAACACAGATAACACTTACCTGATCATATATAGAACATTTCTTGCCAGGTAGACTACAGATCCCTGGACACTCAAATGGTTGTCAACTTGTGAGCAGCTTTTTAATCTAAATGTAAACTTTTTGAAACCTTAAACATCAGTGTAACAACTTTAGTAAAGTTTTTTTTCTTTTCTTGTATGACATATGGTGCTATTTTGGTTTAAATTTGTTGATTTTCCTTTTTTTATGTTGTTCTTGACCAGAGTTTTGTTTCATTTATAGCTCCATTCAGAAGTTGGCATCCGTGTTTTAAAGGAACAGATTCAGAAATCTTCAAGGATGCATAAAAGCAGCAGACCTGAAGTCAGGCTGTGATCTATTTATTATTATGGAAGACAGAGGAGATGCTTAGTTGTTCAGTCTGTGATTTGCAATGAGTGAACACACAATGGTTTTTGATCACATTGTCTTCAGGGTATGCTATTAAAACCAGATGAAAACAGACATTTAGATAGATTGCTTAAAAAGACATAACCATTTATCTCACTTTGGTATTAAGTCAGACTGAGCTTTTTCTCTTTTAAATCAGATAGGCAGATAGGAATACTAAACATATTTCTGTTTGCCAAATGCCTAAGTGATGAGAGTATTGTAGGGAGTTTTTGAAAAAAAATTCTTTACATTCTAAAGATAACTTGCATGTCCTTTGTTGTATGCCTTTCCAAACAGTTTTAGTATCTTTCCACGAGCGTCTCATTATAGTTTGAGGAATTTTGACCAATTCTTCCTCACAGAACTGCTGTATCTGAGTCAGGTTTATAGGCTACCTGGTTTTCAAGCACATGTTCAGCTCTGGTAATGAAACTTTAATTGTTCTGAGCTTGAGATGGCCACTTCAAACATTGTCTTTGTTTTCCTAAAACCAATGTACAACTACATTTGCTGCTATTCTTAAGCTACTGTCCATTTGAGAGACAGTAAACAGTCTGTTTTTGCCCACGTGTCAACTTCCTTGGGCAACTGACCTGATTTTATGAGATGTTGCTTTAATATTTCCACAGAGTGTTCATTATGACATGCATTTTGTTAAGTCCCATCAGTTATTTTCACAGCAAGACACAGAGCACAATGCTGCCACCTCTGTACATGACATGGTATTGACACTGTGTATAATTGTTTGAGCAGAAAATATGACATCTTTAGGATCATGATGGGGTTAACTAGAAAAATAAGACATCTGTTTAGACAGCAGATATCTATTATCAACTCTGCATAAAGGGGAATTTTCAAAAATGTGAGCAAACGTTTACCTTACAGTCAGCTATGTGTCCACGGGGTTTTGGAGGCTATGCAAATTATTTCCCTGGAGTTTTCCATTACTGCTCTGCTACCATGTACACAAGCCTCACATACACACATTTATATAAGGCAAGTCTGTAACCGTCGACAAAGGTGCTTCTGTGCACCACTTAACATATTTCACAAGGAATATTTCTCAAATTTTAACTTCAACTGAGATTGATTGGGTATTTCTTTTTCATAATTCATTCACAATTGAAAAAGATTACACAATTTTAATAATTGTAAAGGCCCATAAATGTGTTGCAATATTCATCCAGATTTTCTCTTGTTTAACACAAGCAGTTTAATATAAAGCTTCATAATGTTTAAACCCTGAAACATGAATGTGAGTGTTATGCTTGTCTCTTTGCAGATTACAGCTACTTCTTTAAAGGAAGTCACTATTTCAAACTTGAAGACAGCAGTTTGAAGATCGTCAAGTTGGGAGAAATCACAAAGGACTGGCTTGGTTGCTGAACATCTACCAAAATGTTTCACAGCAGGTGATGATGGTCTCATGAGATCATCAGTGTTAATCACACACAACTTGAGGTTGTTTCAGTGCACACTGTTACACGTTTTTATCCTTGGCCACTCTGCAAGCTTCTTTGGGACACATGTACCTCCAGCCTCCAGTATAACCGATCTCAGCTGGTAGAATGGCATTTCAAGGCCTTTTTTCACAGGCTAAATGTATGCACCTGGCAAATTGCTTTATTTCAGTGTGATTTTTCTAATTGTATGACTGATGTATGACTTTTTAAAAAAAATATGAACCCCTTTTTTCTTTTTTTTTTTTTTTTTGAGGAAGACCGACATCAGGTATGTCTACATTGCATTGCAGCGTTATGCAGTGCCAAGAGATATTGGCTATTTTTGAAAATTTTGATTCTACAAATTCTGTTTTATACCATATGAATAGATACTGGCCAGGGATTACTTCTGTATCCAGTGTAAAAAGCAGAGCTTTACATAAATGTATCAGTTGTATTAATTTTCTCCATGTGCAAAACATGTACACGCACAATGTGACCGAGAATGGTGCTTTCAGAATTTGCTTCTTACATTTAGTCCTGCATATGTAGTGAATATTTTACACATTGTTATTTTGTGTGATGGGAGTACTCAGTACAATCTGGATGTTAGAAAGTAGCATTCAAAGGCTTGTTATTCTTTGTATGGTTAGCACTTTGTATATTACATACAGGGGAACTGCACAAAAGAGAGACCAGATCTTGTTGGGATCTCTCTGTTGCAGTTCTCTTATGGTGCAGACAGATTTATTTGGTAGAAAAGGCACAGGTTGCCTCTAGATGCTATATAGGTTTGCGCCATGATGGAACAAGAACAAGAACATTGCAGTAGTTTTGTCTACTTGTATTTTTATATTAAGATTTTTTGTTAGGTTTTAACAACATAGTCATTATATCTTGTATTTTTGTTCTAAAGCTTGTGCACTTTGTCTCTGTCATCAATAAATGTGGTTATTTTAACTCTATATGTTTTACAAAAATATGTAGACACACTTGGGATTCATCACCTTCAAGCTTAGAAATACAGCAACGAAGAAGCGGTAGAAGTACAGTCAGAGATATTTGCACACTGCTAGGGATCTTGTTCCTAATCTTTATCCCATTGATGTTTCTCACCAAACAATAAGCACATTTTAAATGTGCACCAAAAGGAAAATCTGAGATAAAATCTTGCTTATCTTAAAGAGCCTTTGCCAAAACAGAAGACTGACTGCTTTATATAAAATAATGTGAAAGGTGTCTGACCATTACTTACGTCTTTTTATTTTTACTGTTTCCAATTCACCTAATAAACCAAACCAAAAACCAGATGGTTTTGCTAATTTGTATATTTGTAAGTATTTATTTATAGTACTCACGTGGTCAGGGCCGTGCAGAGACCTTTGGGGGGGGCAGTGGCTCAAAGTTAAAAAAGGGCACATTGAACAAGATCTTAAAACATTGTACAACAACACAGCAACAACCCATATTAATCAAGAATTTAATTGGATCCTACTATATCATTGCCATCATGTGGGGACAATGCAAAGCAAATGTAATCTATATTTTCCCCAATAGGTATAAAGTTGCTTTTTCTGCTGCTGACAGTCCTGGAGGTCTGAGTTGATCTGAGACTGTAGGTGTTATACAGACCGTTGGAGAGAAGGTCGCTGGTTATGAAGTTATGAAATAAGCAAATTTGCTGCCATTTTACTAATTAAGTCCTAATATCTATTTTACCTCTAGAACAACTTGGCTGCAGACTGATTTATAGATCCAAAAAGCTCAAAGGGTTTAACTCTATATAACTTTTTGATGTTGGCACCTCTGAGATCTAGAATTGTAATACTGGGATATCAAGGCAAAGAAAACTCAGAAGCTGCTGGTAGGGGCCCCCTAAAGATTCAGAGGCCCCTAGAAATGGTTTAATTGTAACACAGACAGTGGATCTAAACCTGTAGCATTAATTTATAGAGAATGACAATGTTATTCAATTTTATTTAATGCATTCAGCTGAGAAAAAAACCCATCTAGGATTTAATTAGGAAGTTTACTTTGTAAAAGTTTAAAGAATCATCTTGATAGTTTGATTGTTGTGTTACCATGGCTACAATATGGTGTAATCTTTGTGTTTGAGTTGGGTTTGTTCTCAAATACATCACAGCAAATAACCAATAATCAGTGATTAATTTTAAACTCGGCCAATAAACCTGGTCTCTCTCTCACAGAGTTCACCTTATCGATATTTAAACATGTTAGTGATGCTGAGGTCCTTAGTAGGAAGGGTTTCAGACCTGGAATCTACCTGGAATCTACCTGGAATCCCAGGTAGTCCCCCAATGCTTTGGGGACATTTTGATTAATTTAATTGTGGCATGTTTGCCTTTATGCTGCGGTTCTAATTATTGCAACAGTATTTTCTCTGATGTTTATTTTGTGAACTCTAAATGCTCTGGGTCGAATCTTCCTTTAACACTTGAGGTTCTGGAGTAACTTCTATTTACAGCCACTCACCTCCAGCCCAGATCCCGTCAGCAGTGGCGCAGTGACAGTCGCAGTACCGCGTCTTATATCAGGATATCTGACATAAAGACAGACATTCTTTATATCTGTCGATGGGACCCACTCAGACTGCCTGTAGCAAACCGGGCATTTAGCAGCCTGATTAAGTTAAAGTCAGAAGTTTTCTCTGCAGCCGAAGCATTTCTGTGTTTAGGGGCGAGGCGGGTTTGTTCCTGCTATTGCGAGGACAATTATGAAAATATAAATAGAAACAGTTTTTCTAACGTCAACATCAGATCTACGTTTTTATTTACAAACCAGTGTATGAAAAAATATTCTTGCCCATAATTTCATAGTTAGAGGGCACAGATCAGCCCCCTCCTCCTCACCATGGACCTGGTGTCTGAACAACTTGGAGGCAGAGAAACTGAGTCATTATTAGACTGAGGGCAGCCAGACTAGTTTATTTTGCTAAATTATTATATTTAGCTACATATTATTGCTGAGGGGCAAAAGCAGGCCTTCTGACACACAGATTAAAAATAATAATAAAAAATACATTTTTTTGAAGAAAAAAAAATCTCAAAAAGGTCACTAGGGGCATCAAGGATAAAAAGGGGCAGGGGCTCAGCCCCCCCCTCCCTCCTCCTCTGCAGGTGGTTGAAACTCATCCAACTTTAAATAGTATGGCAAGTGGAATTTTGAATACAAACACAAATGGCTTGCCATAAGGGTCAAAAGAAGACTTTCATTCGTGGAGTTTAGTGTGAAATTGCGCCAACTTGTGGAAATCTGTAGGGACATATTCACCTACATGTATTAATCTCGCATACACCATAGATTAGTGCTGTGGCCTTTAGCCTGTGTTTGTGACATAAATTTAATTAGAATTGAAATTGAGCGGGAGAGCAGATAATGTTTTCAAGTAAAGCATAATAATAATAATTAAAAAAAAAAAAACATGAGTGCAAAAAATATTCAGTGGCAGCGGTTTCAATCACTTTGGAGGTGGAGCTTCGCGGTTGTCAGACCCTGTAGGTCTGTGGAAATGTAAGCTGCACCGGTCGCATGATGCGGGAAGAAAAGAGAACAAACCCCAGTTAAAGGAAGTGCGATGATAACACAACATAACGGCGCAGTGACTGCCTGCTTTACCGAAGACTGTACACGATGCCGCAACAGCGAGTGTTCGCCCTGCCGAGACAACAATCTCTGCTCCTTCCTGCGGTCATCAACCCGTTCGTTCAAGACACCAAAATATCCAAGACTGCAGTAATAAAAGTGAGTATACGGTAGTTGTTTTAGTGCTCGTATTAAAGCAAGCTCTGAAGTTGTAGCTGCTTTTGCAACGCAACGCTCATGTTATGTTTCGGATGTGTGAAAGCACGCACAGAAAGACACACACGGGCTACTGTGTAACCAGGGCCTTTAATCGCCTTTGATAATCTGCTTGCAGCACCAACAATGACGGTGATTGTGAGCTTTCACGAGCACTCGGTTTACTCGGATTTCTACAGTAGAACGTGTGATTGTCAGGTGTTCATTCTGTAGCTGTGTTGGTTCTTATGTGTTTATGATTCCCACTCTCCTCTCCGTGCAGTGTGTCCTGCTGGGAATTTTCCTGGTGCCTCTTCGGGTCATCCTCATGTCTCTGGTTCTGACGTTGACCTGGCCGGTGGCTTTTATAATCACCTTCAAACAACCTTTAAAAGGAGCAGTGGAGCCAATGACAGGCTGGAGACGGTAACTATGGATGCAACATGTCCTGCTTCAATTTAGCCCTCAATTGAGCTGGCCCTGCTTCGAGTGACCCCAACCATGACACTTTCCATATTTGTCTAACTTAGAGAAATAGGACGAAAAAAGAGTCATGACTAAACGGATGTTGGATGATATACATAAACTGTTACCCGGCTAGCACTGAACATTCAGACAACGTCCTCTTAACGTTGTTATGAACGTTTGACGAACGTTAACTGCAAGTGTTGATTAGACGTTTGTAGCTAACGTTCGCCAAGCGTCAAGATGGCCTCTATTAATGGTGCTGAAAGACATCAGTAAATATTTCATTAGAAAAAAAAAACAAGTGGTATGGCTTTAATTGGACATTCAAAATAAAAATTAAATATAAATACATAAAAAAATCAAGTAAAACGTCAGCATTTAAAACATCCAATGCTTAGAAAAATACCTTGGAATCAGAGGTATGGAGTACCCAAAATTGTACTTAAAAGTTTAAGTACTTCAGTATATTTCCACCTATACATCCTCAATTGTCATTGACAGTATAATGTTTTATAATATGACATACTGATTATTACAGTTTTGTTAAATTTAACATTTATTTATCATTACAGTAATTTAACATCTGTACATAAACAGATGTATAGATGATTGAATAAACACCCATTAAATTAGTATTAGTTTTGCAGTTCTTTTTTCACAGAATGTTAAACCTTTTTTTATCATTCTGTTCTTTAATTCAATTATGTGTATTTTATTTATATAGCACAATATATTCCCAACAAATGTCATTCCATGATCTCTTTATTAGACAAATATACCAATTGAATATTCAAAACATATAATAAAATCTCTTTGTCACATTACAATCATATAGACAGAGTTTTGTTTAAAATATATATATTCAAAGTTGTAATGATATACAGTAGATTCAGAATTGAATGCTTGTTGGTAAAAAGTTATCAAATGAAGCCCACCTTATTGCATTGAGTCATTGACTTTACAGCAATTTCTGCTATTGCATAACATGTGTTGACAGTGGAAAGGAACAACTCTTTTGTAACCTGAAGAAACTCTAACAGAATCTCTCTCAGTAAGAGACCGCTACGATTGACTGGGCTTTGAGAGGATGCAGCAGACACTAAGAAAAAGATAGAAGCTGTGATGCTGGAGTACTTTCCTTGTTGAAGAAAAAGTGCACATAGCCAGTGCAGAAGTATTTCTGTTGCTTCATCTTTGGAGACAACCACAATTAAGGAGAGCTGCTAATATCTGGTTTATTAGTGGGATCATCAGCTTGGGTAAGAAGCATAACAGACTGCTTGTTGCTTAACAGATGATTGGTGGTGATCCCCTGGTTTTCACACCCTTTTTGTTTTTCACAACCCAAAATGTTTCCAGATATCAGAATTTTGTTGTGTCACAAAAAAGTAGACCAGGCTTCTTTGAGCGGTCTGACTAGAGGTGTAGCACTGCACTACTTTCTGCTCTATTTAGTCAGAAAAAAACCCCATTTGGTTTTGCTTGCACTTTGTCATGCATTAATTTGATAAAAGTGTATGAACAGTGTGACGGAAATGCTTAGCAGTTTTGAAACCATAGCTTTTTAATACCTTGGTGCACTTTTATTTCTGAAACCAACCACACTTATGACTGACTAATTACATATTACTATTTTGACTCTAAAACCGATTCAAAAATAGAAACCAAATACAGAACCTGGAAAAAACATATGTAAAAAGAACACACACTAACCTTGATATAATCTTGTTTATTTGATTTGTATCAGGTTTGTGTGGATTAACATTTGTATATGCAAATTCATCCACCTGCAGCCCTACAGATAAACAGTTGTATGAACAAACTATTTTTAATAATGTTACCATTTTTTTCTGTTTATCATAACTGGGGTGTTCCCCTAGAAAAATACCCTTTTTGTATTTCACAACCCAAAATGTTTCCAGACGTTTTGCACTGGCAAAAAACCTTTTGTATAAAATTGTACTAAAAACATGGCAAGATATAATTACATACAATTTTTGAATTGACATATACCAAGTCTTTTGCATAAGATTTCCCGTCATACTTAGGAATATATAGACCGTCAGCTTACCAAAACGTACCACTGAAGAAATAACTTAAAACTACAGAGCATGTTTGGTTTCATCAAGAGAGAATTTACCTAAAACAAGGAGAAGTAGCTTTTACAGATTCATAAAATGGACTCAGCAAAACTCTGCACTTTCTCAAAATAATAGCAGCTGACATGGTTCAAGGATTGGTGCATGCTCTTCTGCTGAATCATTTCTTGCAAGATCATATCTGACCCACAAGCATTACCTCAGCTCCCCACAGCTCTCAGGAAGGAAATAGTGAGTAGTGTTATCAGGATGCTTAACACTAAAAAAAAAGCAATTCTTGCTTTTACATACTGTAAGTGTCCCTTTTCAAGTGCCTAAAAATGAGTTTGACAGCATGTTTTCTGTATGTTCTTCTGCATATGTTTTGCAATCAAAACATTGTGATTCATTGAGGTATGGACTGGCACCTAAATGTTAGCAGTAGATCTTTAAGTTGTGTAAACTGCAAGTTGGGGTCTGTGTGTATTTGATTTATTCATCCAGCACATTCCACAAATGCTGGATTAGTTAGAGATCTGGGGAATGTAGGACCGAGTCAACACCTCTAACTAACTGCTGTGCTCCTCAAACAATTTATAAACAGTTTTTTGGCATTGTGACAGTGAGCATTTTCCTGCTGAAAGATACTTCAGTTCAGTTTATTTATACTCCAATTCATAGCAATTGTCGTCTCAAGGCAATTTACAAAACAAGTTAAATTAAATCATACATACCGATTCCCAAGTCGGTTACATACATTGCAAATTAATTATAATGATCAAACAATGCAGTCAAGTTATGTTTGATATTCGAATTGGTTAAAATGTTTTTATCAAAGAAAGCCCAGCAAATCTTATCAAGTCACTAACTTAATGTAAAAAGGTGAAGTAAACCTTTGTATTATGACATCTCTTTGTCAGAAAAAAGTATTACATTTTCAGCTACAGAAGCTTATTTTATTAGATCACAGAACAGTCTTCCTATCGTGTCATGCTTCCCCCATGACACGATAGCTTATTTACGGTTCTAACATCATAATTTGGACAGTGTCAAACTCACTCAAATTCTTAATATAACTTTTCTGACTAGAGTCAGAAACATCACATTAATTTTGAGGTCTAAATATTTGTTACTACTGAATTTGTTCTATCATCACCTAATCTACAACAACATTATGCCTGTTAGATGCAGAAGCCATTTGTTTTTCCAGTACAGTAAAGTAATTTATGCCCTGTACATAACACAGTAGCCTGTATTAATGTTAAGCCAAAATAAGCATCACATTGTTTTCAGCTTCCTCCCACATGGAGTCCAATTATTAGAGCTTCAAAGTTTCATTGCTTGTAAAAGTGCCACTCTCCCTTAATGTTTAGCCTAAGTAACTCACTCTGCAGTTTCACTTCCTACCTTTTCCCTTGTTGACAGAAGAGACATTTGTTACAAATATAGATGCTCAGTTTGGCAACCTAGCCTGTTTCATAAGGATTTTCATCATTCTGTTCTTTTATTTAAAGAATAACTAAAATAATTGCCAAAGGGAAACCCTGAAAATTGCTAATAAAATGCTTGTTCTGTATACTTTCTTCTGCACCATTTATAGGCTCATGTGCAAAAGAGTGATGGCTGCCTTGGGGAGGGCCTACTACTTTGCCATGGGATTCAGAGTTGTGGTGAAGGGTAAACAGGCCAGCAGCCTCGAAGCCCCCATTCTGGCGGTGGCCCCCCACTCCTCCTTTTTCGATGCGATTGCATGCCTTATATCCGGCCTGCCCTCCACTGTCTCTCGGGTTGAGAACCTGGCTACGCCCATCTTTGGCAGTAAGACATTTCTCAATCATGCTGTGTCTTGAAGAAAACAACGTTGAGGCGTGTGTGCTTTAGGGAATGAAGTGTGTGACACAAGTGTGAAACTATTTTAAGATGTTTTTTTTTCTGTCTTCATCTGACAGGAAAATTTCACACTCTCTTTTACAGTGTTTTAATTGTAGGAGGCATGTATGATATGTGCTGACATTTCTGGTATCAATCTTCCGCACAATATCAATAAAAACACCACTGATACATTGTTTTTAGTGAAGACACTTGTAAAGATCGAACTGTAAACAGTTACAAGTAGCTTGCTTCCTTAAAATACAATGGAAACGTAAAGAGAGAGTGGGAAATGTGTTAAATTTGTATTCCTGTATGTTTTAAATCAAGGATGTTTGACTGTCTTTGCAGGAATTATCCGTTGTTTCCAACCAGTGCTGGTCTCTAGAACTGATCCAGACTCCAGGAAGAACACAATATTGGCGATCGAAAGTCGGGCTAAATCTGAAGGCCATTGGCCGCAGGTTCGTAAACAACAGAAGGACAGAAACTGAAAGAAAGCCACAACTCATTCTGAGGCTTATTTGTCAGAATAAAAAAAATCTTCTAAGCATACTTTTTATTTAGCCCATGATTCGCTAATGAATATGTATATTTTTTGTTGGTCTGATCTAATTTTATAATTCCAAATGTTGAATTTTAATTAGTGTCATCATAATTAGTAGAAATATTGGCATAAAAATATCTGTTTGTAATTTACTTAGCAAATTGCATAACTGAAACAAATAAACTTTTCAAAATAACTTGTATATAACTTTATATATATATATAACTTTACATAATGTACTCATAATAGGTTTATATTACTTCTAAATGACCAGAATAATTTGGAAAAAGTATAGCTTTAAAATAAAAACAATGTTTTGTCCTTTAGGTGCTGATATTTCCAGAGGGAACATGCACAAACCGCTCATGTCTTATCACTTTTAAACAAGGTAAATTTCAATGACTTCTGACTTTCTTAAATTAATTTTACAGTTGTTTTTTTTAAGCTGCAAGTTAAATTACCTTCTTTATATCAGTACTTTATAGTTGCTTCTAATGTTGATGAAATGTATTATACAAATAATCTTGAAATATGACTGACACTTTCATTTTTCTGTGAAAACCTGAACTGTGAAAGTTTCATAACACACCAATTAGGTTTGTGCTTTACTTTGGTAGGTTTGATGCTTTGACAAGTAACCATAAAAGAAAGAATCTAACTTACCAAAGCGAAGGGTTTGGTCCATTGTCCAAGATGCACCAAACCATCTTGGACAATGGTCAAAATGGTCCATTGTCCATTTTGACTGTGGTAAAATGGACAATGGACAAAGTAAAAACACAGTGCAGGTTTCGGAGTGGCATAATCAAAGTCTGGACTTAAATCCAGACAAAACATTATAGTGTGACTTAACAGGAGCATGCTCAAAAACCATCTAATTTCATACAATTCTGCAAAGAAGAGTGGGCTAAAATTCTTCACTGCGCTTTGATCGACTGAGAACCAGTTACTTCAAATAACTGTTTACAATTTGATTTGACTGACGTTTTCCACTTAATAAGTGACATAATAATTTAAAAGGTGCATTATGTATTCACTCAGGTTATCTTTGTTGGATATAAAAATGTTAAAAGATATAGATTTATAAACGTGACTAATAGTACAGTAGAAGTGTAAGAGGTCAATTATTGCTATATATTTACACAACTATATAGTAGGTCTTAGTTGCAAATGCTAACAGTTTTAATTTGTTGGCTGTTTTAGTTCTGGTTTCCACTATTCAGTCTTTATGATTTTTTTTCCCTTTATAAAATTAGATACCAGAGCAAAACTGCTAAGTAAAGACTTCACTTCCTGTTACGTGGTTTCTTCTTCTGCTTCTGTGTTCAGCTAAAATCTCACCCAGAAAACCTCGTCATGTTGTGGCCTCCAATCAATATTTAATGTAGATTCTGCTCGAGTGTGTTTCCAATTTGTTCTGAGTTAGGTCAGAAAATAGGAATGTCATTCAAATAATAAAAAAAAACAACAACAAAGGCTACATATTTGTCATTCTTCCATCATGATAGCCTCATCCCTTTTGTAGGTGCCTTTATCCCAGGGGTTCCAGTGCAGCCTGTTCTTCTTAGATATCCCAACAAAATGGTGAGTGTTATGATTGCTGTACAATAACTCATGTCTCACTTTAAGAATTTTGTTATAATCATGCAGAGATTTTGATTATGATAAAGATGCATACTGCCCAATTTAATGATGATGTGCTTGCATCCTTCCATGCTGTAGTCAAAACTAGAAGGCATTAAGGAACTTTCTCAAAATTTATAACATTAACATTTTTGACTCATGATCCTCTAGTGATATAAATGAGCAATCATTAGTTAACTACATGGCATCTCAGTTTTAGATAATTGTCGTCTGATTTGCCTTTTCCACATTCCATATTACAATGTGTTTTTAAACATTTCAGACCGTTTTGTATTTAATGTTTGCTCTTTAGGATACAGTGACCTGGACGTGGCAAGGTCATACCGCGTGAGTATGATTTAATAGATTACATTTAATCTGTGGGTTTAATAGTGTTTGAGTTTCATTTCTGATTCATTGGCGCACCATGCCTGCATGAAATCTGTGTTTATGTTTTATACATCTGGGAGTATTTTAAAGACTAACAGCATTTTTTTGTAACTTTAACTGAACTTTCCTCCTTGATTCACACACAGGAATATGGTGCTGCTGCTGACATTGTGCCAGCTCTACACCACCGTGGAGGTTGAGGTAACAAAGTGTCTGGCTTAGAAGTTTGCGTTCTGCTTGACTTTCTTTGCAACCCTTTTCTCCTTTTTGTTCTGTTTTCCAGTTCCTGCCACCATACGTCCCCAAAGAGGATGAGAAGAAAAGCCCCGCTCTTTTTGCCAGCAGAGTGAGAGACATCATGGCCAAGTGAGTGCTCATTGTCCATGTGTCTGCTAAGTCTCATAGAAATCATTTGTCTGTTGTTGAAAGCTGGTATACAAAACAATTCCCTTGCTTTGAATCACCCATTTTACTGCTTTTCCCCTTGAGTACACAGAGGAACAAGACTTAATAGAAAATTGGAAGTATATATTTATACATTCTCCAGTGTTTCTCACACTGGAGCATGCTGAGTTTGGTTATTGCACCAATGATATTTGAATGCCTAAATTTTGTTTGCATCCACATCTAAAAGCATTTAGGCTGACTGCTGAGATTCTTACCTTCAGGGCTTTGGGCGTTCCAATGACAGACCACACTTATGAAGACTGCCGCCTCATGATCTCAGCTGGAGAGCTAACGCTTCCCATGGAGACTGGCCTGGTGGAGTTCACTAAAATCAGTCGAAAACTTAAGTAAGAACATCACGTGCACCTCTTCAGACTTTATCTTTTTTTTTTCCAATGCCAATTTAGTAGAAGTGGGGGGGAAAGGGTAATCACTTTTGTCTTTGTTCATGTAGTCTGAAGTGGGACTGTTTGAAGAAGGAACTTGAGAGTTTTGCAGCCATGGCCTCTTCCTGCAAGGGAGGGAACATAACCATTGAGGAGTTTGCGAGGATCCTAAAGCTTCCTGTAAACCCCGCTCTTGCTGAGTTATTTACCTTGTTTGACAGGGTGAGGATGTTTGTTTCCAAAACCTTTTATGTCCCATTGCAGCTTTGACTGCTGAATAATACTCTTGCTAAAAACATGCACTATCTTGTATTTAGGCACTGGGTGGGTTTCAATATCAAAGTGGACCAAATTGTTTTGGAAATTTGTTTTCTTCCATATTGTTTCTATGGTTTAGAATAATTTAATAAGATGTCAGTGTGAGTAACATGTCCACTGTACTGTGTAAAGTTGCACTACTTCCTGATTTCGAGTCCCGTCCTCGTTGCAATTGCCTCATGTCTTTACCCTCTTCTCTCAGCCCCCTTCTTGTCAGATTACTGTTGAATAAAGGCTACTAGTGCCAGTGCACAGATGCTCTCATCAACTTAAAGTTTACTACAAATTATGAAAATTCACTTCTTTTGTGTGAGATCAGAAATTTGTTTATTTTATCTATTGCACATCTTTCTTATTGGAGCCAATGAGTGTGTGGTTTTGAGTTGATGAACAGAACTAAATGCAAAAGCAACTTCCAGTATCACATTTGATGTATAAACTGTACTGTTTTTAAAAATAAGAATAACTTTTGTTTCTCATCAGCTGTTCTTGTGTCACTGTCAGAACTGTTGATACAATCTGGTATATATTTAATGAATTCCAGATGAAGGATAAACAACGTGAATTCCTGACATAGTCAGCTTTGCTTGTCTTGCACTCTGCAGGACGGGGATGGCACAATTGACTTCAGGGAGTATGTTATCGGTGTCAACATCTTGTGCCGACCAGCAAACACCGAAGATGTTCTAAAAATGGCTTTTCAGGTAGGATGGGGGAAATATTCACATTGATGGTAACCTATGTATGTGAGTAGGAAGAGTCCTTCAAAACTGGTGCTTTATTTGCCATTCTTTATTCGTCAACTTATTCTATTTGCGCAGCGTTTCCTGCTGCTGTTATTTTTTCATTCGATTTTTTAAGTAAATAATGAGGAACATAAGCTGGAAGTACAAAGATTCTGCTCCCAGATCTGCCTTTACTGTCTGTGCACAGCAGTCAGAAGCAGCTAGAAACCAGAGACAGAAAGGCATGGACAACATCAAGTTAACAAAGAGTGTCTGCTGGAGTCATTTTGCCGGACATGAAACGAAATATAATTTTGAACAAACAGTTTTTGCATTCATTTACCGTAACTGAAAGCTTTTCCTCTGCCAATTAATACAACAAAATTTAAGTCGCTGTATTTTGTCTCCCAACACCCTTTCTGTTATTTAATAATAATTTCCTTCCCTGCCTGCCAACCTTTAGTGGAAACATACATTTAACTCTTAACTTTTTGCTTTCTCTGCTGCAGCTGTTTGACATGGATGAAGATGGGGAAGTCTCCCTCGATGAGTTTAACGCTCTGCTGCGTTCTGCTCTGGGAGTGCCAGACCTGGACATGACAAAGCTCTTCAACGAGATTAATGCAGATGGTTCTGGTTTTATCACTTTCAGTAAGTTAATTGTGCTAGCTCTTTCGTGTCAAGCTACATTTTGGCATTTAGATGCTCCAAGGTTGTTTGTATAAGTGTTTTGGCATAGACACTGGAATGTGTGCAATGAGTAATTGAATACTTTTATCATTACTTTAACTTCCAGGTATATGGAGGACCAAAACTGACATAATAAGAAATAAAAGCATAAATATATATTTAGTTTTTCCTTGTTCTTACACGAGTTTCCTTCAAGAAATGTATATATTTTCTTTTTCATTTCCCCTAAATGTGCGTTTTTGTCAAGAAAAGTAGATATTTTGTTTTGTCTTTTCCTTATACAGCCCTCCTTCTTTTGCCTCCTCTCCTTTTTTCTATTTGTCCTTTTAGACAAATAGAAAAAGGACAAATAGAAAAAGGACAAACAGAAAAAGGAGAGGAGGCAAAAGAAGGAGGGCTTGTATAAGGAAAAGACAAAACAAAATATCTACTTTTCTTGACAAAAACACATGTTTAGGGGAAATGAAAAAGAAAATATATACATTTCTTGACCAAAACTCATGTGTAAGGACAAGGAAAAACTAAATATATATTTATGCTTTTATTTCTTATTATGTCAGTTTTGGTCCTCCATACAGGTATACATGTATTTTCACTGGATATTAATGGTTATTTTATGTTTTTTTCCCTCGATTTTCAGATGAGTTTCAGATGTTTGCCTCAAGCCACCCCGAGTATGCCAAACTCTTCACAACCTACCTGGAGCTTCAGAGATACCAAGCAAGCCAAGAGGCAATGCCGGGTGATCTGGAATTAGCCGGGCAAATCCGTAAAGGAGAAGCAACTGAGGACAGCATCTCTGACAAAAAGGATGACTGAGACTACCAATACCTGTAAACTTTGCTTGATTGCAGAAAAACAAATAACAAAATAAAAACAAATTCAAGGTCAACTTGTTGCCATCTAAGTCAAACAATTAAAGCATTTGATTTTAGAGTGCTTTTTTATTTAAAAAAGTAGTGCCTTATAGATTTTAAATTAATAATCGCATAACGAGTACTTGTCATAGGATGAAAAAAAAGTAAAATAAGATTAATCTTCTGTTAAAAATCATCTTGGCATAGCAGGACATGGTCATTCTCCATAGTTAGACTTGAATCCTATTTTTATTTCTTTTTGTAGAATCACTCTGTTGCACTGAGATGAACACAACCCTGTGCACCTTATTCTTTGTCTTTGTGGTTTGTATTTACATAAGAAACAAAAATGCCAAACCACCGTATCTTTAATCATAAGCAAAGGATCCCTGTGCTTCTGTGTTGCTGTATAATTAGTGTTCAGTAAGCTGCAGTAAGAGCTTTCCAGTCTGGTGAGCCAGAGTTATATTCTGTATGAAAGCTATGTTTACAATGAACATAGATGCTGCGCCTTACACTTTTTTGCAGCGCTCAGGGACATAAACCTTGTAAGACGTCTGTGTAATTAGACAGAAGTTTGCTTTGCATGTGTACCTATTTGCATTTCTACTGATGATGGTTGTTGCTGAGACAGCAGAGTGCCTGTGCTGCTTTAAGTTGACTAAAGCAAATCAAGCATTGAAAATAGGGCAATTTGTGAGCAAAAAGCCAACAGTGCTTCTTCACAGCAGCATATTCCATAGGGGTAATAAGCCACATTGTTATTTATTTAGCAGAGCGTATTGCAATTATGTGAGCCGTGTTATTGTTTGTTTGGGTTTTTTTGTTTTTTGGGGGAAAATTGCAAAGTTTGCTTTTTAGAATAAAACAATAACAGAATACTTGCTCTTTGTTTCCCTTATTTCTTTTTTTCAGTTTAAGTTTTTTTTTATTTCATTCACCATAAAATCTAATTACTTTTTCAGCAGCTGTAATGATGTTTCTCTAAAACAGCCACAAGGTGCCAGTAGTTAGCTGTTCTAGTGTGTGCCCATCCAGCTCTCTGAGTTTTAATAAAATGGGACATTTGGACCCTAGTTAACAAAATTAGATTTAGGTTGACACATACATTTGTTAAATGAGAATTAGTGTCTGAATGTCTGGTGTTTTCCTAATACGTAGAAATTAGGGATGTTCCTCATGAAGGCAGATGCATTTGGGTAAAAAAATAAATGCATCTCTGGTGAATTCTAACTGAGCAATCGGTGAGAAAATATTACACGTTTAGCAAAATAATTCAATCGTATGCAAGTACAGAAAGCAAAGCAAAATCAAGGCAATTATTTCTAAGCTCAACATTTTATTGGCATGAGAATATAAATCTAAAATATCCCTTCATCCACTGTCTGCTTAATTCTGTTTAGGGTGACATGGCAGCTGGATGTCCAGGTCCAAAAGTGGAGCTGGATACCAGCCCAGTGGGTTTCACTTCAAAACACTCTCACCTACTTGAAATTTTATAGTGACCAATTATTCTGCCATACATATTTTTTAACTGTGGAAGGAAGTTGGGATACCTAAAGAAAACTCATGGATTCACGGGGAAAACTTGCAAACTAAAAAGAAAAGCCCCAGCTGAGATTAATATGAGAAACTGTGTTTTTTTTGTTCTGCTTGTAACCTTGAAGGAGGCTTCTCCTGGGATTTTAGGGGTGCCCTCTGTTTCCCGCTCAGGTTTTGCCAATGATTTTACATCACAGAGCCTCTGGCTTCACTTCTGTGCACATTTTACTTGCAAACTCATACAGACACGTATCAAAGAGCCCGATTTTATTCCTACAGAGCTTTTCATGCAGAAAAAACGTAACACAAAGAGCTTTGCAGATGTGAGAACAACAAATGAAAACAACCATCAACAAGTTAAGTAAATAATTTTTACAAATTTTACAGCTGAAAAGAATAAATAAATAAAATATAATAAATTAATAAAATTGTAAGTGAGAAACATCAGACATGTACTTGACCATAAAAACTGATTGTTAACACAAACATTTAAAAACCTAAAAAAAATATAGATACAGCATTTTATTTTATTTATGTTCAACTCTAATGTAATAAAAATTTTGTAAAAATGCATTAAAATTCTGCTTAAAAGAAAACAGAACAAGCCAATGACACATTTGATAAAAACAAATAAAATTAGTTAAGACAAATAGATATTTAAGAAATAATTTTTTTTATTTTTTATCTTCTGCATGTACCAGGAGCCTACAGAATCTCCGATGTTGGAGTATATTAAATATTTGCTGCTTGTATGCCTGTGAGTGCAGTTGAGTCATTAATCTCTGTGTGTCGCTTTAGTTGTATTATTTTTATTCTTGAAACATTACAAAAATGTAAATTGTGCTTTAAGACCCGGCAGTGTTATTCATCCCTTCAGAATGATAACTCATGTTAACGCATGTTTCTATGTGGTTCCTTTTCCTCAGTTATCGTCTGTATGACCCATCATTTATGCTCATTGTGTAAAAAGAAGAATTTGTCAACATATTTATTTGCTTTCCCAACTTGGGAACACAATTACACATTTTAAACATATTTTTATTTATTATTTTCAAATAACATGTTTTATGGTAGTTTTTTTTTTGTTTTTATAAAGCAAAGCGCTCAAATGTTTTTCAGTCATGAAGCCACTTGAACCAACTCTGATTTCTGTATGTGGTTGTGAGCATCATGTTAATATGCATGCCAATATTAATAGAAACACAAAAATGTATGTAGGGCATAAAGGAGGCTGCAAGGAAGTGTGGAGAGACGACCTCCTCATTAAATGCTCCCTGTTAGACTAACTGTGTTTACCAGCTGTGATTTCCTCGTTCAATTTGTTTTAACCTTTTCAGACGTACAGAGGCTCATTTCATTTTGATCAAAATTGATGAGATGCCATGGAATCAATTAAACTGCCTTTTGTCGCCATGTTTACAACAGTTTGGATTCTTCCCCACCCACAGTGCTTGCTCTCCTCTCTGTTCCCCACGCCACTCCATCCTGCCGCTTTTCCTTTGGTTGTATATTGCTGTATCCATTTCAGCCCTGCCTAGAGGGTGATCCTGTCGCACTAGATTGTGGGAGATATGTGTTCGTAATTTGATTTGGTCTCCTCAGGACCCGAATGAATGAGCAGCTTGTGTTTGTGAACACAAACACACAACCATATGGGGACACAGGCCCCCTATATGGTTGGGAGGATCACTGTGTCAGGCTGGAAGAAAAGGTCAGAACCAACAGGCCTCATTATTAAATTGATGCGGCACAACTTGGTGCATCAGTTTCACCAAAAGCTTGTTGTCTAGTTCAAGTAAAATAAGGTCAAGAACTAACTATTTTCTATTTTATGTAGAACTGACAAGTCAGTGCAATGGGAAATGTCTGCATGTACAGTTCTTCTTTTGTCATTGTAATTTTAATGCTTTACATAATTTTACAGATATAGTTTGCTGAAAAAGTGTACAAACCTCTTGAAGTTTTTCACATTTTCATATCTGACAAACAAATTTGCTTTAATCTAAACCAGGGGTTCTCAAATCCAGGCCTGGAGAGCCAGTGTCCTGCAGCTTTTAGATGTGTTGCTGGTCCAACACACCTAAAAGTTGAAGACATCAGTCCTGGAGGCCTGGATTTGAGAATCCCTGACTTAAACTTTTCCATTTCATGTTTACAGGTTTTGACCCTCTCAAACGTGAACCTCGGCCTCAAGTCTTTTGTCACCTCTAACAAGTTTTCTATGATTGTTCTGTATGTAATTCCGTTGATTTGTTTTCTACCAACACTAGTTACCCTGTCTCTGGTGAAAAAAAGCATCTCGACAGCATGACGCAACCATCACTGTACTTTATGATGTGGTTGATGTGCAGTGTTAGCTTTCTGCCACAAGTAACATTTTCCATGTTGGCCAAAGAGTTTGATTTTAATTTAATTTAACTTGAATTTCTTCTCATTTGATGTGGTTGCTGAAATGGCTTGTAGCAAACTGTAAGTCAAACTTCTGACTTTCTTTTAAAACTGGCTTCATTCTTGGTACTGCTTTATAAAGGTCGGGGTTTGGGAGTCAACGTCTTCTTCCTTTTGTGTCCACAGATTCTCTTGCCTGAATTATGGATCCCTGCGTCTTCTCCAGAGTTTCATTCGACTTTTTGGTTGCTTCGGTTATTATTGCAAAATGTGACAAAATAATACCTTAACAAGACACCATATTTCCAGTGTGTGCATAATTACCCAGTAGTACAAAACGGTCATGAACAGACTTATTTTAGTGGCTAAGGCATCATAAGTGTTTATGTTATAAGAATGTTGCGTAAGAGCACAAATTCAAAATAAGTTGTGCCTTGCGCTCCTATATAATGGACTTTCCCGCCTTTAACAACAGGATACCTGGGTGTGTATTCGCACTCCTTTGACCTTGCCTTTATCCTGCTTCATGAACATGGATGCAGGGATTCAAAAGGTCAGCACACTGTGGCGACACTGTGCACAAATAGTCTACAGGTTAGAGAAGTCCAAAAATGTTCCTGGCTGCAACTTCAGAGCAAGGTATGTTATTGTAAATACTGGAAATGACATGCTGAATAATTAAAACAGTAAAACTGTGCTCCCTCACATACGTCAACTACATTTTAAAACCTACAGTATATAATGGATCAGGTTGCAAGTTTTGACTTTCACCTAAATTGTTCCTGTAACTCAGCACTGCCAGGGATATACTATAATGTATGATTCTGTACAGCAATGTGTGAAAAACAAAAGCACTTGACAAAGAATTTAAGCATTTTCAAGTAAAAAACTGCTGGATCTCAAATGGCATCTTTTAATGTCTTAAAATTGATTGTCCAGCTGCTCTGTTAGAGGAACATGTGCACTTTTGATTGATGTCTGTTGAGTAGACATTTGTGGTGACTTAATACGCATTCATCTCCACACCTCACACATTTGACTCCTGCAGGCCTGAGCCTGGCAGCCGGTCGGCTTCAGCTCGTCAGGGAGTTCCTCCAAACCTCATTGTTAGGTTTCCTTGCCGCACCAGATGACACCTTGTTGATTTTCTCTCTCCCATTATTGTCTCAGGAAAGTGATTGTTCCTAATTTCCCATGCGATGGTTTATAGAAACAGTGAAGGTCCTGAAGAGGGCAAGGCTGGGGATACTGTACAAAAAATGGGATGTCCGACAGCAATATCAGCACCAGAATCCGCAGTGGGGATTTGTTTTCTTGCTCAGTGTTTTGGGTGTTTCACATCTCAGCATTTGATTCTTTTCCAGATGGTCTCTTTGGGCCATGGGCAAAGACTTTTCCTGTGTAATTTTCAAGGATGGGTCAGCCTGAGGTTGGTTAAAAAAAACAACAAAAAAAAACAATTTGTCTTGTACTTGCCAAATCAAGTGTAGAAGGGTTTATAGTTTTTAAACAAGTTTTAAACAAACTCAAGTTCAACTCTTTGCACTTTGCTGGGCAAGGAAAAAACATGTTCAGTGAATGTGCCCTCTGTTTGTCCCAGTACTTCTGAGAATAAAGCAAAGAATCCTGTTTTCTACTGAGTTAAGCTACAAATAATTTTTGGAATGCTTAAAAAAAGAACTTTATGAACTGAAGGTTTGAAAACTAATTTCTTGAAGTTTAAACAATTTTTTTCTTGCAAACTGACAGGCTTTCTGTTTGGGTTCTTTGATTATTCTTTGCTCTTGTGCTTAACTTGAATTTTGTGTGCACTACGTTAGTTTATATATTAATGTAACAAGAAAATATAAATGTAAAAATCCCTTGATATAAATCCAAGCAACAGTGACTTTATTGGACAGTCACTGAATGTGTCCCGTTTTTATTCCCTCTTCAGTGCTAGACCTGAGGTGAAGCTCACATTACTTTACTATTAAATATTGCCGTTTTATCCAGATTCCCCAGATGTGCTGTCTAGTGCCCAGATAAATATATCCATCACCAGACAAATGACTTTTCTCTCTAAATGTATAAAGCATGCAGGGAAAAAGACCTGACATTTCTGGAATACTGAAAAATTTCATGCTAAAAACTCATGGGAAAGTGTTTCTTTAGTAAGACCTGTGATGCACAGGTAGCTCAAAGTCGTTTAATTCTAATACTTCAACCCAAATATCTTATAGAAATCTCCTTGTGCCTAGTGGCAAAAATACATCATATTTATAACACTTTTGTAGGGCATTGTCAAACTCTAATCTTTTAATATAACTGTGTCCATCTCACATCCGAAGCTGTTCATTGAGCATATTAAAATTTATCACCACTAGTGTCCTGTCCTGGTTCAGTGCATGTCTTACAAAAAATAGTTTTCATTGTAATAAGTTCACCTTCTCCCTGGCACCTCCCATGATGTTCTTTAAGGTTGTGTGCTTGGTCCTCACTTTTTCTTCTTTTAGTTTATCTTTTTTTTTGGCCATTTACCACAACAGACATCACTTCCACTGATATTCCTACAACTTAAAGTTGTGCAGTTAAGATTAAAATGATCTGGAACTCTGTCAGATGTAGATCTTAAATTATTTTCATTCACTCATGAAGTTTGTTTCTGATAAGCAGTTAAAGGAACATTTTACACATTCACAAAATAGTATGTCAAAAACTGGATGCAAAAACAATGTATACCCTTTCAATAAATTGTGAGAAAATCTCTAGCATTACAGAAATATACTTGTAATTTCTGACTTTTGCGCAAGTTCTCACTTCTACTTTGACAAAGCATATGAAAAGCAAACAATGATAAGTCTTTAGAGAAGAAGTTGGAAAAAGTATTTGCCTCTCTTAAGATTCCTTCAAAGATTATCTATCAGATTTAAGACAGTACTCTGAGATACTCCAAAATATTGATGTTACTTTTCATTGGAAGAAAAATGCTGGCAATATTAGAAGATTTTGTTAAATCTAAATCTACCAGGGTTGTTAACCAATTTGAGCTTACTATACATCTCCACCATGTTCACATCTTCCACAACACCCTCTATTTTCACAAAATTCCTCAGAGAAATAAAACCATGGATGCATCTATATTTTTCTTTTCTCAACAACTAATATTTGGCCCTAAAGTTCTCATTGTATCTCATGCCTCCCACTGAACCAGTTCTTTTAGAAGACATCTTCAGCAGGCCCACAATGTTCATGAAACACATCAGCAAATATCTCTAAACTTATCTTCAACCATCTGAAAATATTGCTAGCCTCTGCTCTTCTTTTCCTTTTGCTGCCGCTGCTGGAACATTAATTTACATTTTCCTATTCTCTACTTCAACTGCAATTTCTTATAGCGTATCTTTTGTTGCTTATTAAACTTTAGAACATCTAACTCTGGTACACTTCTTCTCAACCTCTCTTACAATAAAGATTGCATGATCCTTTCTGTTAGAAACCTTCACTGACATTCCATCACTCCACACATTCGATTTAAACCCTGGATAACCTGACTCCTCCTATCTTACAAAACTTCTTCACTACTATATTTTATCACACTGCCTGTGGTCAACACTAGTCTCCTACAATTGCCACAGAAGACAAATCTCAGACCCTGGGGAAGTGAGTCCTTGTGTAGCTTTTTCCCTTCCTCTAGAAACCTTTCCACAAACAATCAGACACTGCTCGTATTTAATCCTATTTTCTTTGAATCTGAGTGTTTTGGACCATAATACATCTGTGTATATTTAAAATAGGAATTCTGCAAAACACTACAACACTAAAATGTGTTAATAATGAGGCACAACAACAAAGATAAAGGGAGTCTTTGAATGTGACCCCAAGCAAATGCTCAGGTTAAATCCTTATAGGGTCGTCATGTGGCTTTGTCATCTTTCATTAAAATCTCATTTGGAGGTCAACATGTCGAAGCTCAGACCTTCACAGAGAAACAAAAAAACATATTCCCAAGAACTTTTTATAAGCAAATCAAGGGGTGAAGCATCATCAAGGTAAAAGGTGAATAATGCCATTTTCTTTTGTGCAGAGCTCCCCTTTGATATAGCAAGAAAAAGGTAAAGAGTCATAGGTCCAGCTCCTATCTGCAGGGTCAGTTCTCTGTGTGTCATTTGTAATAAAAATGTGCACATCTTGTGCAGTGTTTGTCAAGATGTTACTGTTTAAATGTGAATAATCAACTTGTTGAGTAAAAAACATGAACACAGGTTTTTGTTAGTATGAGGAAGTTGTAATGTTTAATGTGAGGTAAATAGAAAGAAACGCAAATTCAAGAGAAAGCATCAGTAATACCGTTTTCATGCCTTGTTGCCTGGTCCTGTGCTTTGCCCGCGCTGTGGTTGTTCAGTCTCCACAAATAAAAAGCCAAAAAACCACAACCCTATTAGGGCTTTATAAAACAAGCACTGGAAAGCAAACAGGACATTCATTGACTTTAATGGGATGAACTGATCAACCATATCTAATAGAAATCATTGCCCCTGGCTAAAGCTGCTGTGGGATTAAATTACACGTGGGACACAAAGCTTTTACGGCTTCTTAGAAAACTGTAATTCAATATGTCTACAGAAGAGAAGAAACAGATAAGTCCAAATTAAAACATTAAAAAAGTTTTCTTGTATGTTAAATTCAAGTGCTTATTGGAACCGTAGGGTAAGGTGAAGTTATATTGCACAACAGAAATGTCAAAACTCTAAAATTACACATACACAGAAATGCATTATCTTACACTTTTGCTCTAATGTAAAACTTCAAAGTCTTTGAAGTTTTTATTCATATTTTTTTCGACTTGAAAACAAAGTAAAGTTAGTCTCAAATGCTTCTTTTAAACCGCCAGGATCATGCGCAGTCATAAGCTGAAAGTTTATTACTAGGTGATCATGCAACACTAACATTCAACACAAGAAACGAAAATGTTCAATTATAAAATATCACGTGGAAGAGAGAGAGGAAACAGATTTCAAAGCTCGCATTTTTTTTATCGTCTCAGCTTGAGAAGGCGAGTCTCAAAGTTCCTTCAGAATGGGCAGTCTTCCCTCAGACGCATCCGGAGCGCAGCAGCATCGGGTCATGGAGAGGTGTCCTTAGTTTTATCAAGTACGGGATAGCAGCTGAAGAGCTGTCTTTGCACTGCTTTAGTAACTTGACTCATATTATAATATCCTTCTATCTTGGACTTAATTTCGATGAGATATGTCTCAATCTTGCGTAATGTCCTCAGCACGTTTGGTGACGTACTGGAGTAGAATACCCTTGACACTTTGTATTGCTGAGAAATAGAGATCATAATTCATCTTAAAGCTGTACTTGTAGCAGAAGCACGTGGACATCAGGTCTGTCTGCTGTAGACATGGTTATGCCACTTATCCCCTGTTGAGGCTCTAAACCGTGATTTCCTAGATGCGTAACTTTACGCACGAATCCCTAACCTTTCCAAACTCTTTTCCCCTTTCTTCTTCTCTCTAGCCGATGAACACGGAGGTGTCACCTGTAGTTACGGTGGGGAACAGTCCCTTGTTACTGTTTTTGCCAAGCTCATCAACTCAGAAAGCCAGCTCTACCAGGACCCACAGGGAGCTGTGAGACCATCGCACCGGCGAGGGCTTCGTACATTCATCGCGGAGAAGATGAACATCCAGATCCTGCCAGAGCACAAACTGTCATCGGTCGCACCGCTGAAACAGTGCGATGTGGAGAAAAAAGAGGTAGAACTGATATTGGTCAAGGACCAGAATGGTGTCCAGTACACCAGCTCCTCCATTATTTCCACCCCTGGGAACCGCGTGGGTTTACCCGGAGCGTCTCCTGAGGGCGACCGAGAAACTTGGGGCAAGAAAATAGACTTTCTCTTGTCCGTTATTGGCTTCGCTGTGGACTTGGCCAATGTTTGGAGATTTCCATACTTGTGCTACAAAAACGGAGGAGGTGAGTGAGCAATGTGTTTCGTCACTAATGTGCGTAAAATAGCACAAAAAAGCAACAGAAAGCAGTAAACTCTTAGTTTGCAGTTTGCATATGAGGACATTGAAATAAGATTTGTGCTAATGCTGCGAAAATATTATAGAGAAGATTTTTGTATTCCTGTACTGATGTTGTCTGTTTTAATACACATATTATTATTATTATTATTATTATTATTATTATTAGTATTATTATTATTTACAATATTTACAATTCCTGGATTCATTAGAAGGCTAAAACATGTTTGTGATTTTGATGTTCAAAGTGAATTATTTTGTTTCAATTCTAATTTTAGCCCTTTAATCTCCGATAATAGTCCCAGGAGTATAAACGGGGAGGCGGGTTTTTGCTTTCATGATCGAGGAAATGCCCCATTTTAAATTTCCTCATGAGCATAGTGAAGTGTATAATTTGACTCTGTCTGATAACAATTTTAAACAACTACCAAGATCATCAAGCAAAATGCCAGGTGTCCTGTTACAGGTTGTTGGACATGTATTATTATGATTTCTTTTTAGTTTATTTGGATGAATCTGAAATTATTCTGCAGACAGCAGTCAATTTATTTATTTATTTTTTATTTGCGCTTTGAAATGCCCCAATTAGTGATGATTAAGGTCATCCTCTGATATTTGAACCTTTAATGTAAGTGGTGTTTGACCTCATGACAACTGATTCAAACACAATTGAATGCTGAATCTGCAGTGTGGTGAGAGGGAAAAGAATAAGTTTGTGTAGCTAAAAAAACAAAGGATTGCTTAAAATAGTGCTGCTTTTTTTAACCTTCCATGTCAATGACAACAGAGGGCTCACTGGAAGCTGTGCCCTGTCCTCTGTTTGTTTTTATATTCTATTCAAATGTAAAAATAAAATCAACATGTTCTTACTCTGCACCCTCAGTGGTCCAACCCCAGCACAGAACTGTCAATCAGACTGGCCTTTGGCGAATATTTATTCATTACTGGAGATAATGTGTCACCTGTGATGGACAGTGTCAAGAGCAATTCAATTATCAAAGCTTGTTTCCTACGTTGGGGTGGATGTGCCTCTGAAGCACAGCATGAAAATAGCTTTGATCCTTCCCACTATTTTTCTGAGAATGTCAAGCCCCTGGCCATCCTGTTTCCCTTCTTAATCCATCACACTGCCACTTGTCAACATTTCTTATCACAAAAAGTCAAACTCAAAAAAAAATGAAGAAAAGCACTTCAATTTGATGATTTGTGTCTTTTCAGGTGCCTTTTTAATCCCATATACTCTTTTCCTGGTCATTGCTGGGATGCCACTGTTCTACATGGAACTTGCCTTGGGCCAGTACAACAGGGAGGGAGCAGCTACAGTTTGGAAAATATGCCCAATATTTAAAGGTATTTTTGTTTAACATACACAGACTAATAGGACTCACATTCAGATTCAAACACACACAACATATTGACTTCAGTCTCGTTGTAACCTTTTAAACTTACAGATCAGCATGTTCTTTTCTTATCGGCCTCTCATGTGTCCTTGCCCTTTAATTTTATCAGTTTGTTCTTCTCCTTTACCCCTCTCAAAGGTAGAAAAGAGTCCCTTGTAACTAAAACCTGTCACAGCAGGTCATTCATTTGCTCTCATTGTACTCGCAACATTCTGGCTCCTTGCTACACTTTGTTTCACTGGAAATTGTCTTGCATACCAGCACTAGAATCACATATCACAGTGCTGATATGTGTCATAGACAATGACAATGACTCATATAGAAAATGAGTCATTGTCTATGAATTTTACTCAGACACATTAACTGTCTATAAATTACATATGAAATCTAATTGAGCATTAACATTTTGGCACACTTTTGAGAAATTTGCCTACAAAATAGATTTTCAAAAAGGAGATTTAATGCATTAAGAAGGAGATTTAAAAAGTAGATTTTCAGGCACTCTCAGATGAGTATGTTTTAAAATGGCACCAGTTGGTGTTTTTGTTGGCTTCAGCAAAAAAGGTGGGAGGGTTTGTTATTTTCCTGAGCAGAATGAGCAGGTGAAGGGTTTATGAGGCTCCTCTGTTTCGTGTGAAGACATCACATTCCAGTGGAGATAGAATAACACACAACACGGGCTTCATGGTCTCCCTTAAAAGAGGCCAAAATGATGTACAATTACAATCAATGCATTGTAGATAGCACTAATTTAGGTTCTGAGTTTTCAATAGATAAGGGTGGTTTTACATCCACCTGCTGCTAAATCTCTAATTGATACTTCATGAAAATAAGGGCAGAAAAACACTTCAAATTTAAACCAGACAATAAATGATTGTCACTAAAGAATGTGTATGTTGAGAATAATTTGCATATGGACACAATAATCTGCAAAGGAAGTCTTTTACATATCTGTACTTTCCACCTTATCTGTTAAACAATTATGCTTATGATTTGATTGGTGTAAATATGCAACATTATATGTTTCTTAATTTATAATTATTCCTGTTTCTGTCAGGTGTGGGCTACACCGTGATTGTCATAGCCTTGTATGTTGGTTTTTACTACAACGTCATCATTGCCTGGTCACTTTACTACCTGTTCTCCTCCATGACACGTGAGCTCCCATGGCTCAAATGTGGCAACGACTGGAACAGCGTAAACTGCACTGACCCTGACCACATCAATGGGTCTGTCCTTGGCAATGGTACCTATGCCAAGTACAAGATCACCCCAGCAGCTGAGTACTACGAGTAAGTGAAATCTTTCCACTGTAACTATATTATCACAAAATATAACTTATTGTGGAGCCCACATTTATTAGCATGCCTGGTCAAGATGTGTAAAGGAATCCTAATGTAATGTAATCTTTTATTGCAGCAACAGGAAGTCACACTGTACATGTTTTTAATAAGGGGAGTGAAGATCCTCCTTAATATTTTTGTAGTAATGGTTCATCCAGTGCCATCAGGATGAACTGGTGCTTACCTCCAGCAGTTACTGGGAATCACCCAGATGGGGCAAACAGCTCTGCACATACACACTCACACCTAAGGGCAATTTAAAGTGGTTAATTAAGCGAAGATGCATATTTTTAGATTGTAAGATAAAATCCACCCACAGTGATCCCAAGCATGTACAAGGACAAAAAATAAACTGGTTTTCTATCTTCAAGGCAACAGTGGTAATAACTACACCACCCTATAAGCCCATACATAGATAAGTAACGTATCACAACCTGCTATGGAATATATTTTATTATCTGTGTCTGCATTATACCATCATCCAAAGCCATATAAAACAGCTCCTGTCAGTATGAAGTGGGCAACCGGTCAGTGCAATGTGAGTTTACAACCTAAAACTGTCTAGCTGTAAGTGTTTGCACTACAAAAAGTGTATACATAAAAAGTTCAAATGCTCTCTTTGAAGTGCTTGAAAAGAGTCCCATCTGTTTATACTTCAAAGACAGCCAGTTCTTCCTCAGCTTCTGTGAAGACGGTGTAGCCCAAAGGAAGTCTGTGAGATGACTTGGACTTGGACAATACAATGGACAAATGCAAGGTTTGAAGTGCAGAAAACATAGAACACGATGAGGGCCAATAAGTGACGGGTTAATAAAGACCTGATCCCATTCCGTTGAGCAACACGTCCCGGCATTCAGTGTTTGTTTAAACTGTATCCCTGGGTAATATTCCATTTTCCACGAAACTCCAAACCTGCTATATTGGAGGTATGTAAACACTTTTATTAACCACGTGGATTCAGCGCTCGCATGGACTGTTGTAAATTACAACAGACCTTCAAAAAAATGATGGGACTACAGACAGACACAAGACATGGTCCATTAAACCCAAACTGAAAATATATCTTTTTGTTTTGTTTTCACGCTTTATTTACATTAAAGGACAGGAACATGTGCAGACTGAAAACAATAAGGCACTTTGAGACAGATCTTCCATGGGGCTAGAGACTGTAGGGGATAATAAATCCTCCTTCTTACAGCTTTGAGAACAGGAGCAAAGCCAAAGCACAGCGTGAGGGAGGACAACTGAGTCAACAATTCAATTGCTTCACATCTCACACACCAACATTCATGAGCTTAGTTTGTAGGTTAGCCATCATTTGCAGCAAACCTGATTAGTAAAACAAACTTTCGAATGAAACATTCCTTCATACTGACATCACACCTAATCTTACGCTTTTATTTTGAGGGGAGTTTAGGCTTTCCAGCTGGGTTGCTTAATACATATAAAACACACCTACAAAGTTTATGGTTTATCTGACCCATTGCCTTAGTCAAAATGCACTACAGAAGGCTGTTAATGTCAAGAAAAAAAAAAATACTACTTGAAACCTTGTTTGAAACTTGAAAGCGAAAAGGTTTTGAGTTTCAACCAATGCTCCTAAAAACTGCTGTAAACAGTAATGGAAAGGCATTATTGTGACAGTGTTGAAGGTGTTGGAAAGAGCAGGATCTTCTTAAAGAGACACAAACCAATTTCTAGGCATCAGATACCGCTGATATGCGAAGTCAAATGTCTCAAGTTATTTTTTAAATGCACACAATGTTTATAACTACAATTGCAGGGACTAACATTATAATGCAATGTAAAGCTCCAATTTTTCATAATATCCTTCACCCAAACATATGATTCTCTTGAAGTAATGCAATACAAACTAATTAATTTAAAGCATAGCCGTTCTCTTTAGATGTAGTCAGCAGCAACCACATCTGGTTTAAGTTGTGGAAACAACACTCTATAAATCAATGTTATTGTAATTTTGAAAGTGTAATAACAGAGATTGATCGGTTTTGAAAATCTGTTTTTTAAAACACCACGGACAAAATCTTTTGTAATGAGTGAAATGTAGCTGATTGAAACAAGACCGCCCAGCTGCCTCATGGTGTTTCGTTTTTGTTATTTAAGACCTGACAGCACGCAACTCAAATACACCAAGATCAACACATGGTAGCAGCGGGTGTTAGGATGGCAGGGCTACCAGCTTCCTGAGTGATGATAAGACTAAATATGTTTAGAGTAACAGGGCCAAAGGGAACTGTGCTGATGTTACAGTCTGCATTTACTAGGAGTACATTATCAATTCAATCAGGTGGGCGAGAGGCCTTTGGGGCATTGCAACACAACTCTAACATGAGGCCCTCAGATAAGAGCACAGTATACATTTTTTTAACACATCAACTGATATTTTCATGCTGCTTTGTGCCTTCCAGGACCACAAATCTTTAAATGTATCATTTCCCTTACAAAAAAAAGCCTCTGAAGTTTTTCACAGATCTTTTCTTTCAGACTTAATATTTCTAGGTGGAATAAAAATTATAAGAATAACAGTAATGGATAACTTTGTATAGTAATGTAACACATTTGATTTTTGACATGTTTGAAAGATTCTCCCAAAATTTAAAAATTGTGTGGAAGTCCCCTATATTTATTAGTAATTAATTCCATTTCGGCCACAATTCAAGATATGATTATGTATTTCTTTATACGTTAATTTAATTTCATTATTCTTTTGTGTGTCCTTATCAGTTATTTCAAAGGCTCATTTCACTTGCCACAAGAACAATCATTCGATCAGACAATCAAGTTTATTAATATAACACATTTCAGCAACAAGGCCGTTCAAAGTGCTTTACATAATAGCACAAAAAGTGATAACAACATACAGTTACCAATTGAAAATACAGTAACAGGCATGGCACTTTGTTAAGTGCCATCATCAAAATCAATACACATCAAATATGCTAGTCAATATTCTATTTAAGGAGGACCAGTGTTTACCACTCCACTATGCACAGTTAGAATTAAAGATTATTGTAGCAAAAGTTACATTTTTAAGTCTCCCAATCATCCATAACAACTATTGAACCAGGAGACTCAAATTCCAATCCTTAAAGGGCATTTGTCTCGAAACTTTTAGAACTTTTCCTGGTCCAACATGCCCAAATTAAATGCTCCTCCAATAGAGTCCTACTAAAGACCTAATTATTAACTTCAGGTGTGTTGAGATAGAAACATATCTAAAAGTTGCAGGAAAAAGTTCCTTTAGGAGTGGAGTTTGAGTCTTATTATTTGTGAGTGACTGAAGAAAAGCCTTCTCTGTTCTTTTCTCACAAATGTGTAACTTGAGAAACACCATTGGGACTTTTCCATGGGATTAACATTGAGTTCTTTGGCATCAAACTCTTCATCTGGGTATGGTGTAAAAGATTTGAACAAGTACTTCATGTGCCCTCTTTAATATGGTGGAAAATATTTGGTGCTGTGAGCCTGCTTCTCTTCCAAAGGGACAGTTGGAGTGCATGGTATCCTGGACTCTTTATTATAAGCTAATTTCATGTAAATCTCTGATCGAACCTTTTACTAAACTGAAGATTGGTGATATTTGGCTGTTTTGATTGGTATGTAGTGAGATTCCATATGACACCTAGAGTCTGTGTTCTAAACTGTTCTTCAAAATGTCCTCATGAAATATAGTTACTATCAGCTGCAAGATTGTAGGACCTAAATGAAAAAGCTTGAATTAAAAAAGTGCAGCTGAAATAAAGGATCCCCTCTTTCTATAAAGCAAAAATCAACAGCAGTTTTATATTCACCTTATTAAAAACTATAAATGACATCCAAAAAATGACAGCCTAAAACTAATGTATCTATAAACACTAATGTTTTTTCACCTGCCTGAAAAATTCTCAGCTGCATATCCACCCAATTTAGGCAACAGATAAACATAAGAAATGTTACATACCTTCTAGGTTGAGTAGTACTAGGTGTCAGGCATGTGTATTGCAATTGGTGGAGCAAGAATATGTATGATGTAAAAACAAAGAAGTCTTGATAAGAAAGGATATATAAAGATTTTATCTTGTGGCATTCTTAAAAACTATAGAATAGCAGTTTATGAAGATAAGATTAGTGCTTATAATGCTTTCTGGAGTGTTCTTTGCTTATCTAAATTCATACAGTAACTAAATATAAGATATCAGTAAATTTACTCTTTTTCCAGTGTAGTTACTTTGCAGCAAAGCTTGCAGAAGGAAACAATATTTGGGTAGGGAAAAAAAGAGCCATCATTTGTCTTTTGTGTCATGAAATTGTTGAGTGTTTGGAAGGCCATCTTGAGCCGACAGCTTGACAGCAGAAAATATTTAATTTTAGCAATTTAATCTTGACAGTTTTGATCTACTTGTGCGAATCTGCAAGGTGTTGAAACAAAAGTAGCTAATTTTCTGTGAAAATCAATGAACACATTTTTTTTTGCCTTTGTACACAGTGTCAACAAGCTTGATATAAATTTTATTTCAATACTGAATATCAATGAAGTGGAGTTATTAAAATGTATCTCATCCAGTATATTGTCCATGGTAAATTAAGACGAAGTGAAATCAACAGGTTGATATGTTAGCTGAGGGTGGAGTGCTATCATCCCTGCTCTTTTCCTCCCATCCTAACCTCTGATAGCTATTTAAAACTTGTTTTAAAACTCCCTTGGCGGTCCAATAAACTTGGTGGTTCAGTTTAACAAAAAGACATATCAACATACGTATATCAGAAAGAATCATATATCAACAACAGCTAAATTTTAAACGACTGAGTTTTAGTCTGCGGACACAGAAAATCAGTTCAACTGAAAATACTTTCAACTTATTTTGAACATTGCATTTAAGCATTTGAATATACCTGCTTCAAACAGTGTGCTTGGCTTTTTTGGGGGCTTATTACTTTTTGTTGTGCAACATATCACATAAGGACTTTTAGTAACAAACTAGACATTGTAAATAACTGTGACGTAGATTGCAACCATGACAACAGTTTTAGATGTGCGTACATCAGTATGACAGTCAGCCAGCTCTTTGATTTATTGATTTGTAGAATCAATAAATCGGATTCTACAAACTGAGATCTAAGACTACAGTTAAGATACTTACCCTAATCTATATTAGCAAAAGTTAAGCTATCCCTGTAAGTAAGTTCCATTCCACGTCTATAGACCACTTAGATTCAGTATCTTGTTGTGAAAAAAACAGTTGCTTATTTCTTTTTCACGCTCAGAAAATATTTTTGTGGCAATAATCCATAAAAAAATTAAGTGTACCCTTTGAGTCATGTCCAGATTACTGAATGAAAAACTAACATCATCTATAAACAAGGGTATGTAAAAACTAACTATGGCTTCTGGGTATCATGACAGTGTATATTTGGATTTGTCTCTCCTATGCAGACGGGGTGTGTTGCATCTCCATGAAAGTAAAGGTATTCAGGACCTGGGCTTGCCTCGGTGGGAGTTAACGCTGTGCTTGGTTGTGGTTGTATTTATCCTCTACTTCAGCTTGTGGAAAGGTGTCAAGTCTTCAGGGAAGGTATGGGCAACCTGTACTTATTTTTTGACATATTATTCATAGGCTAGTTGTTAACAGTTAGAAGGATCTGGTATGGTAGTGTCTAATACTTTCATTACTCCACTGAGTTATAAATCTGATATTCACAGCAACATCAGAGGGTTTATGTCTTGCAGTAGACGCAGTGCTTGATCATCTGGACAAAAGCTGTCAGGTGCTGACCCACCGCTATCTCCAACTGGAACTTTGCTAATAAAATTTACTCATGTCATAGAAAAAAGCTGAAAAAATTTGCTTTCTTTGAACAAGACAGTCCACTGTTAGTGTGGGTTAAACCAATATTTATTTTTTAACTAACATTAAATTTAATAGTATAAAAGTGACATTACAATTATTTCTGTTGTGTTAAGGTTCTAACATACTTACAATTTTTTTGAATTTGAGAAAAAAGAAGAGTCTTTCTGTATTTATTTGAAAAAAACATTGGATTATTTTGGGGAGTGCAATGGTGAATTCGGTAACCTATGTGCTATTTGTTCTGTGCATATCTTCAGGTCGTGTACATCACAGCGACTATGCCGTATATTGTCCTGTTTGTGTTGCTCATCAGAGGCATAACTCTACCAGGGTCTATGGAGGGGATCAAAGCTTACCTCAACATTGATTTCAACCGACTAAACAACCTGGAGGTCAGAGAGAGTGGTTACAAACTTATGAGCCCTGCCACACTTGTAGAAAGTGGCACACAAAAAAGATCAAATCCAAGTTTCATTTTTGAGCAGACTTTTTTAATGTTAACTTTAACCTTTTTTGTCTGCCTTATTTAACCTATAGGTGTGGATCGATGCTGCTACACAAATATTCTACTCACTGGGAGCAGGCTTTGGTGTCCTCATTGCATTTTCCAGCTACAACAAGTTTAACAACAACTGCTACAGGTAAGGAGGCTCACAGTGAATTGCTGATAATCCCAAACAAGCCCACAGCAACATCTTGCTGTTTCTAAGCAGCCTTCCTTTCCATATTGCAGCTAGACAACAAGACATATGTGATGCTAATCTGTCCAGCTTACTTCAGTGTCCTAGTGTTTGAGGACAGATAAAGTACACACCAGAAAGGGTTGCCAGATAATAGCCAGAGGCTGCATGTTTAGTTGTTTTTTTCTCAGAGAGCTACTGTTCTTCAGATCACAGCAGACAAAAGGTTTTGAGCTTATCTTTTCCTACATTAGCAGCCATAAGTGAACAGCAGTTCAGGAGAGATACTGTTGTCCAAGTAAGTCTTGCTAGAAGTTTTCTAGCAAGTAAGTCTTGCTAGAAAACAAATGAACAAGACTGAACTAGTTAAAAAGAAAAAGACTGGAATAATAATAAAAAGCAAATACAGAAAACAAGTTAACTACTAGTAAACTACTGTACATAAATTGTTTCTGACTACTACTACAACTATTACAATTTATAACAGTATTTTTTTTGTATTGCTTTGTGTTAATTTCTGTTTATACGTTTGGCAAACCCTTACATTCAAATCAACTTGTAAATGAGGATATAGCAATGCAGTCAACATCAAAGCTAACATTAAACTCCTTAGGAGGGAGACCACTTGTCAGATTCTGTTAAGGGCGACAGGGTAGAAACAAAGTGCAGGCGCAGACAGAAGTGTGGAAAAAACGCTTTGCTAGACGGAGAATATCCAAATGTGTATATCTGTATTATCTGTATTACATTGTATCGGTCTCTCCAAACAAAACTGAAACGGTCTTGTTTTTGTGAGCTGAGACAATACTAAGATTTGCACTGTTTGAAGTTTAGAAGGTGGCATAAGGCTGCAAGGCTTGAAGGAAGCTGTTTCAATTAATCTACTGTATTGACACTGTAGATGTTTGTTGAAATGCCTTATTATTTGGTTGTCCAGCTGAGTATAAACAAGCTTTGACTTCAAATCAGGTAGTTCAAGACATCTGAGAAATTGGTACTGAGTGAGACAGACAAATCAGACCCTTGAAGAGAGAGCATAGATCAGGCTAAAAATTAAGGGACTACTCTTCTCTTTTTTTTCTTTTATCCATTAAACAATTTTTTAGCAAATCCTTGCTTTAATACCTAGGATGTCAAAAACGTGTCTACAATTTCAATTTGGTGGTTAAAATACTTTTTCTATTCGCAGAGTAACAAATATAATATTTTCATTTCAAAATGACAAAACTAAGCCTGTGTAAAAACATAGGACTGCTTCGGTTCATCAATGTCATAATGAAATTCCTCACATTCTAATATTTTTATGTTGTTAACCTCAATGGTAAATCTTTTTTAAACATGTTTTTAAATGTAGTTTTTCATGTATTTACCCCATTTTTCTCAAATAAAGTAAAACCTTAAGCTGACATATTTTGAAGGCCAGTGTCATGTGCCTTTTTTTTTCTTATCTACTAAAGATTTGCCTGATTCTTTTCATGTACTTGTCTAATGACCTGAATAAGCAGACAGGACAGCGGTGTTCAGTGAAAACATCTTTAAATTGTTCACAGCCCATAAAAATAAGAACAAAAGGAAAGTGAAAGGGAAGTCAAATGGAAGGAAATTGCTCATTCAGAGGCTTCGGCTCCTTAATCCCAGGAGGTGGCTAAGGTCACTGCGACCTTATTCATTCTGTCAGTGGTCACAGAACCGCTCTCTAATTATCCATTAATTAAATCTCTTGAAATTTCCCATTAATCTTCAGTATTTGCCAGAAGATAAAACCATGAAAATTAAAGTAAATTTACTTAATTTAAAAACTGTATTGTATTTAAATTCAACTCCATAATTATACTCAAAATTAGTTTAAGTACACATATAAGTTAACATACACAAAAGTCTCCTAATGATCCCTTTACCAGACTGTAGAACTTCAGATATGTGAAAAGTTTTAACTATTTATGTTGAGAAAATATATTTCCAGCTTCTCATCGTTGCGTGTTTTTAACCTAGGGATGCTCTCTTGACCAGCACAGTGAATTGCGTCACTAGTTTCTTCTCAGGGTTTGCAATATTCTCTGTTCTTGGATATATGGCCCAAAAGCATAATGTGAGAGTGCAAGATGTAGCAACAGAAGGTAAGTAAAACACATGCAATACACATCATTTACATTACGTCCACATAACAATTTGAATGTAAATAAAAGTGTTTCATATTATTGGTTGCTTACAGGGGCAGGTTTGGTGTTTATCATCTATCCAGAGGCAATTGCAACACTACCTGGCTCAACATTTTGGGCTATTGTGTTTTTCATCATGTTGCTGACTTTGGGCATTGATAGCTCGGTAAGTAGCCTTAACCACTGTATGCTGGAGGCTAAAACTGTCAAAAAGATGCAGGATGTGAATTATAGTGACTATTGGAGGGGTTCAGAACTTTAATCCACAGTGTCAAGGCAGATCTATATAAGCTGCTGTGTGCTTCATTAAACTGAATATTTATTTCCAATAATTTTACATATTTTGCTGTAAAGTTTGCCATTCACCAAGCAGGCAAAGAGGCATAAACTATCCAATAATCATTCTAGTCGGAGATCACCTACAAACTGCTATACATAAATAAAGGCTGCCAACATGGAAAAAAAAGAGGTCAAACCTTTCACCACATTCAAGTAAAATGCTGCCTCATAAACAATAGAGAGAGGAGATTTCTGTAATGCTTTTGTAATGTTTTTACTAACTGCAACTTCACAGCACAAGACGACGTTCAGTTTGAAGATAAATACTGTAGAGTTTAATCTCAACAGATCGTATGCTACTTGTCCGTCCAGCTTTATGTTTTCTTTTAGAGGGGAAATCTAAGATTTTATTACAACAATAACTTAAGTCATCCTCCATTTCTTTGCTATGCTGTAAAACACACTATAGGTCCCTAGAAAAATACCTCTTTATGGGAAAACGCAAGTCTCAGATATTTATTCTAAGACACTATTTCAGAGAAATATGGTGATGATAGATTTCCTGAGGTAAGCCTTATGGGGGGGCAGATTTTTAGCTTTCAGTATGGTAATGGCTGAACCTTTGCAGCAAAGCAGCTTTGTATGAGAAATGGAGAAAAATTCCATTGGCTACATGAGCTAAAACTACAAAGACGTGTCAAATGAGACTTGCAGCTGTAATTGCCAAAAATATTGATTTTAAGGGTGAATAGAATTAAGTTGTCTCTTTTCTTTTCTTCTTGTTTAACATCTGCAAAAACATTTCATTCGTGCTATTTGTTGAAGGAATTTATCCCAGCGCTGTTTTAGTTCCAGGCCAATAGTCAAGAAAAACCAATGGTATTTTATGTTTTCCTAAGACTTTGGATTTCATCTATTCAACTCAATATGGTGAAATCATTGCATATTTAGATTCCGACACTTTCAGAATTTTATATTATGACAGTGGCCATTGGGGGGGTTTCAGTTTTTACATTTACACTATAGCAACAATCAAAACCATCAGCTATGAAGAAATGTTATCCAAATAGTAAAATAAGAATTGTTATTACTATTCTGTATTAATGCAAATAATATCAATACACTTAAATAAAGTCATAAAAACCACAGATCCTGCATATAGAAGATTAAAACTGAAAATAATTACAGCAGACTCTTTATCACAGATAGAGTTTACTTGTACACAATTAACATTATACATATTAAATGAACACAGATGTTCATCTAATATGAATTTTTTCTCAAGGAACAATTAAACTTTGGATGATTATCAAAATAAATTACATCAACAAAACCTTGAATGTATTTATTTGTTTTTATCGTGTATTAGGAAAGATTTTGATTTGAAAAAACAACAACATTCTAATCTTTTACAGCTCAGATTGAAATAATATTGAATCTGCCAAAGCTAATCTAATTTGCAACAGCAACAAACTTTATAGTAATTAGAGTCCTAGGTCAAATAAACATAATATTTTAGGAGAAGCACAAACACCTCTGTAAAATTATTTTCACTGTTTTATTCACACAATCAAATCACAAGTTTAATCCTGACATCTTAATAGATATTAATGTACCAGCACTTATTTACTTACTATAATCAGTTCACTCAAGTGTCAGTAACTGATGCCAAACTGTATCTTTGCACACATAAGAGTTTAGAGATATCTGTCGGATGGATAGAAACTTGTGTCATTAAAGTGATAATATTATTATGTTTGCGCTTACAAACCAAATAAAAACTGAACATTGCAATGTATTTAAGAGCTCGGCTGGCTTGGAGACATTTCTGGTTTTCATGTCTGTCTGTTTCCTTCAGATGGGCGGCATGGAGGCGGTCATTACGGGCCTGACAGACGACTTCAAGATTCTTAAAAGAAACAGAAAGCTCTTTACATTTGCCACAGCTTTTGGAACCTTCCTCGTTGCCCTGTTTTGCATTACTAATGTCAGTATCAACATTTATGATGCTTCTTAAAGTTAATTTATAAACTCCTCAAAAATGTTGCAAAAATGTTATAAAAATTCTTTATAACATCTGGTATTTGTGTTGATTTCTGTTTATACATTTGGTATAAACAAACATATATATATATATATATATATATATATATATATATATATATATATATATATATGTTTATACATTTGGTATACCTTCCTCTGGTATGCCAGTCAAGCTTTGCTGACTCATTATGAGAGAGTGTTTCTGAACTGCACTCAACTCAATTCTCATGATTTAGCATCTTCATAAGAAAGCAGTCAGTTTTCGTGAACTATTGCATCACAATCTGATGACATTGGATTCAATTAAACTGCGTCCAGGAAGTCAACAATTAAATTTCCCTTGCATTCCAATTCATTCATTAGCAGCCAGAGAAATAGTACAATTTTGTGGCATGTGAAACTCAAATACAGAAAGATTTGGAAAAGACTTTATAAAGGATTTATGCGGTTTGTTTATTATATCAATTTAAATGTTAGTAAAAGGAAAAACTTTTTTGCTTTCTTTGTTAAAAGATTATAGGGTTGAGATGATATCAATAAAACATGAAAAAGCTTGACTTTTAGAATATGTCCACATGCTTATTTTCTGACATTGACTAAAATGTACTCCCAGGTTTTTAGAGGATTTATGTAAAATTATAATTTTCAAAGACACTGCAAACAATTGATGCAGACCATTAAACATCATAATTAGTAGAAAGAAACTGCTTGAAATATATTACCCTGTGTGCAATGAATCTATATATGAGTTTCACTTTTTATGTTGAACAGAAGAAATAAATTAAGTGTGATGATAATCTAACTTATTAAGATGCACTTTGACACTGAGACTCACAAATTTTCTTTTGTATCTTTCTCTGCAGGGTGGGATCTATGTTCTGACATTGTTAGATAAGTATGCAGCAGGGACTGCCATACTTTTTGGCGTGCTGATCGAGGCCATTGGAGTGTCATGGTTTTATGGTAAGTTAGAGTTCAGTATAACAGAAAGTCTTAAATTAACTTTCTATCTCTTAAGACCTTGTAAGCTTAAGAGATAGAAATAAAAACAACGTTGTAGGAATCAGTCTGAGAAACATATGGGCAATATTATTGTGCTCTTGAAGACATAATTGAGTAAACAATTTAGATGTTCGTGAATTTCTGTTTCCAGTTAGAAAATAAATGGATTCACTTGGAACAAAAACACACGTTGAATCTTTATTGTGACAACCTATTGCTTCACCTCTGCTGAAACCATTTAACCTTTCACGCTCTGTGCAGGTGTGGACCGCTTTAGTGAAGATATTGAGCGAATGATGGGCTTCAAGCCAGGGCTTTACTGGAGGCTGTGCTGGAAATTTGTCAGCCCAGCTTTTCTTCTGGTAAGAAAAATGCAGAAAGATTCAATCTTTTTCCACCAGATTATAATCAACTACGTAACTCACTCTGAGAAAATGCAACCTACATCGATGGCGTTTACTGCCTCATTTCCAGCATTTATAGGATAATTTGACTTATATATGCATCAGAGTCACCATCTAAAGTAGATTTAAATAATGTAGTAAGATTGAGACACAAGTCAAAAGCTCTCACTTAGAATCAAATACCATATTCCTTTATTTATTTAATCAGGTAAACCCCGTTGAGATCTAGTTCTCATTTTCAAGAGGGACCTGAGCAAAAAATTTGCAATACATAGCAACCTGGTTACAAGATAAAAACAATTAATACATATGCACAAGTATACCAACAGATATGTTGGAAAAAGGGGGATGTGGTTTGAGCCTTAGCTTACAGTCAGTTTTAGCTTTTTGTTATCTGCATGAGCTGTCGAGAAAGCACATTTCTCTGTCTGCAACAATTCAGCTACAGGCGTAGACAGCCATGGGCTTCCTTTAATAAAACTGATTTCTACACCCGCCGCTGAGTATGTCAACACAAAAACTTTTTGGTAAAGAAAAAATATAAAAATAATGTGCTGACAAATACACCACATATTGGAATTAATAGGTGTTGTCATTTTGTGCTCTTATATTGTGAGAAAAAGGACAAACTCATCATTTCTCAAAAAACTTATTTATACCATTTAGTATGTGGCCTATGGTAAATGGGCAGAAAACATTTATATTTAGCACTTTTCTATTCACACCAACCACTGAGTGCTTTTGCACAAAATGTCTCATTTACCAATAGCCCATTATACAGAAAAGTAGGTTAACTTGTGACTGACTTGACATGCAAAGTGTGAAGTGGCAGCAGGGGAAAAAAAAAGCTTTTTGACTTTACTTTTTCTATTTTTCCTACAGAGCCACAGCTGCTCACACACGACATATGTGTATATACAGAGTGAAAAACACAGCAAGAGCATGTTTGCAATTTTTTAGTCAGGATGTCTTACTCGGCCCTATAACTTTCTCCAGACTCAGAATGTGACTATAAAGTCCTAGACAGCTGCTTTGCGTGAATTTGTGAGACCCCAAAACCCATAAACCCAGAAACATTTGGCAACATCTATTCTGCTTTCCAGAGTTTTATGTATTTGTCAGTAGGGGGTTGAAGCACAAAACCCCCACCCCAAATGGTAGGTCGGGGGGTTGTGGCAATAACATCAAATTCACTTCATGCTCCTTTTCATTGTGACGAATAATTAATTTGGTTTGCAATGACATTTTGTGAAACGGAAACAAAATCTGGACTTTGCTGCTGCTTTTACCGCAGATAATTAACACCATGCACTCCTGCTCTTACACTGTACATACACTTACACTGCTCATATGAAGCCTTGAACAATAGAACAGCATGCCTTGTTCAAAAGCGTTTGTGTCCAGACACCAAGTTATACATGTAAAATATGTTTAGAAAACAATTTAAGCTTTCTAAAACTTTTTAAAATGTAAAAAAACATCACTCACATGAAAAAAAACATCACTCACATGAACATCACGTAAAAAGTATTTACAGTGAACAATAGAGATATGCTTCCTAATTACATCCAGTGGTCAGAAAAAAGGGAATCTGTCACACTGTTGTACATCATACTTTTATTTCAATAACTTTTAAAGAAACAATGCCATAGCGAAATAAGTCTCTCATACCACCATTCAGCCACACCAGTAGCTCATATACATCATGTATACTTCACATTTGCAATAATGCTACAGAATCTACATTGGTGTGATTAATATATCACAGCAGTGACCCAATATTAATGTTTCATAACTTACGAAGATGGTGTTTTGACTTCAGGATGTGGGATGTTTGAAATTGAACTCCTTGCCATCACTTACTGTATGATTAATTAAACTCTTGATTGCCTGACCACTTGAGGGCACTTTAGAGCACCAAGGTTTTGTTTCCAGATCTTCACTTGATCTTAATAATAAATAAATAAAATGAGATAATGTCACAGAAAAGTAATATACCCAATGTTGATGAAGCAGAACGCTGTAAATATAAAATTGGAGTGCATCAAAACTGTCACACATACTTCGAAGACATGACAGGACTTGATGACCCATAAAGTCTTCCATATTTCCTTAAACTCAGATCCATGTAGCATAATTTTTTTCTGTCAAAATGCCAGCAAACATAGCAAGATAGGAAATAGTTTCATTGCAGCCTTAGCTTGAATTACAGATAAAAAAAGAAACATGTCACAACACTTCAAAAAAGTTAAAGCAAACACTATCCAGGAATTTAAACAACAAAGCCACACCAGGCATCATGGTTAAATTGATATTATGCAGATATTGCATTGGCACAATTACAATCCCTGAAGCCGGGTCTTTTGTTATTGCTCATTCAACTACAGTAAACAACAATAACAAAAAAATAAAATAAACACTTTTCTAGAGTAACTATTTGCTGTTTTTTTTTTTTTGTCAAAGCACCGGCTTAAGTTGTGGCATGTAAATAAGAACCAATGTTATAAAAACGACTTTAGCGTTCCACTAGTTTGCAACTAATGTTCCCTATTTCTTTCAGATTTTTATGCCTAATGTTTGCAGAATGTAAAAAGTATATAATGTTGATCAAATATCTCACCTATTTTTAGGAAGTAATGGATTAAAATGCCAATTGAATTTACACAACGCTTGTACATAAGCTGCTTATGTAAAGGTAAAAGGTAAAGGTAATTTTCTTTATATAGCACATTTTCAGCAACAAAGCAATACAAAGTGCTTTACAGGATTTTAAAGGAAATACAAACAAAATAACAAACCAAAGGAAAGAGCAAAAGAAGAAAAATAATCTAATGTTGATCTAAAGTAAATAAACTAGATACTACTATTCTGGGTTGGTAGATAAGTATAAGTAAGTATCCTCTGGTCTAATTCCTTTTCTGGGTTGCAATAATAGGCGTCTCTCTGCATCTAAATAGTGATTACTCTACAGTTTCTACAATATAAGCTAAAGAGTGACTAATAAGCTAGAGTCTCTGGATTCCAAGTTTGTTCCAATTCATTTTCTGGGTTAAAAGTGAGTACTCCACAGTTTCTAACAAAATAAAATAAAAAAGAGGAAAAGACACATTAGGGCAAATGGCAATATTCAGACAAAACACAGGATAAAACAAAGACATGAGTGAAGGCGGTGACATCACAGGGCCATGAAACCACATTGCTCAGCCTCCCGGCAGACGTCCGACAAGATGTTGTTATCAAGGAATGTCCTTGGGAGTGCTCAGCTCCACAGCTGCCTGGATAACGGGAGAGGGTAAGGTGGGAAGGAGCGTTATGTTTACATATCTTCAAGTAGATTGAAAACATGCAGCCCTTCCAAGGCAACCCAGGAAAAGCCAATTCAGATACAGAATGTCTTAGGTCAGGTAGATTATAAATTTCAATCTTCCTGAAGTCTCTCCGATACATCTCAATTCCCAATAATCCAAATTAGTTTGGTCGTTCCACTGAGCCGAAACTAACAACTTCTCCAAGCTCGATTTCAATACCTTAGTGAGTTTTTGAGTCCTCAGCTGGGCTCCGAGTCTCTGCAAGACTCACATCCAACTTGCGTCTCTGTCCACACTAACAGTCCGAGTGTTCACTAGTTCGGCCAAGTCTGTCACAAATATGTCGATAAGCCAGGTATCCGCAAGCTCCAAACAGCAGAAATCCTGTTATCATGAATAAATCCAGGGTGAATCCCACCAGGTGTGTCCCCGCAGGACAAGAGGGCTCTCCTGTGCCCAGTCTTCTCGTCGAGAAAATTTGATCAATTGCATTGAGAGACCAGTTGACCAGATCCATAATTTGTAGATTTGGAGGATGTGCAAAGAAAGGCAACAAAAATATAGGAAAAGACTGGACAAAAACAGATCAAGCAGGGCAGGGAGGGAGCGGAGGAAAAAAAGCATTCGCTTTCACCGAGAGCAAGAGAGGAAAAGCATGTATTAAAGAAATTGTGCAGAAGAAGGATGACAACATGCATTAAAAAGTGCTAAGATTCTTTTTAGGTTTCGGATAATTAGAAAGGTCATACTTTCAATATGAGCAGCCAAGTTCACAAGAATATTTATTAGAGGCTTTGTAATACATAATACATTTTTTAAAAACCTTTTTACATTTACTTTTACAGTTTGTTGTTATAGCCAGTACGTTGACGTCAGGAGGCCTGAAATATGATGACTACACCTTCCCTTATTGGGCCAACATTTTGGGCTGGGGAGTAGCCATGTCATCCATGCTGTTTGTTCCCTTTTACGCTATCTACAAATTCTTCAGTGTACCTGGAACTTTGAAAGAGGTATGTATGTAAACATATTTATGTAGTGATGAGTGAGAATTTACACTAACTGAAGATATTGAGAAAACATACGTAGCTGAATACTCAAAACTTAACTATGTCTATTGATATATGATCAGGAAAAGAACCTGGCTTAATCACATGGAAATAGCTTGTGGAAATATATAGTGTGTATCCTCAAAGCGCTGAGAGTTTGTGGTCACAATCATCCAGCCAGAGAAGAGCTATTTTTAATCTGTGGCAATCTACCAGTATCATCCTCAATCTGTTGATGCAGTTACCAAATTCCATTGGTATTTCCAGTTGAGTTTTGGATTGGACTTTCTCATGTTTTCAGACATGTGTGTTTCAGACGTGTGTGTGTGTGTGTGTTTACTTTTAGAGTATTATTTTGAATATTTTTTCGAAATTTGTCTCATAAAGTTGTATTCCCTCTTGGTGCTTTGTCATCCAAACATTTTATTTATTTCTCAAATTCACTATATATATATATATATATATATATATATATATATATATATATATATATACATATATATATATATATATATATATATATATATATATATATATATAGGTCCAGTATATTTCAATTATTTTTTTTGTCTTTTAGAGACCATGCTTTAGGATTCCATATGATGTTTTCTTATCACCTGTTTTGCAGAAAATAGCCTACTGTATCACTCCAGAACATGAACATCACCTGGTGGCCAGTGGAAATGTGCGGCAATTCAGAGTAAGGGCAACTTCCTTAACTTTCTCCATTATTTTTAGATGTAAAGTAGTCGAAAGGAGCCCTGGAGAGGCCTCCTGTGCTGCATTAAGAGACCGTTGGAGCAACTATTAGATGTGTAGTGAAGTTACTGTTTTGAGGTTGCACAAAATGTCCTTTGTGGGAACATAGTTGTTAATCATAATTTTGACAGCATATCCAGGCCCTGGGTGCAATTTGGAAGAAATGAATAGGATCAGTGTTGCCTCACTATGAAGGGTGACAAACACCCGCTTGTGTGGTTTGGTCATCAGAAAATTTGAGGTGGGACTGGCCACCTTTAAAGCAAAATCAGCAAACTCGTCACACCCATACTTGACTGGCATTCCCCAAATTAGCCCAGTTTATTGAGCTATGGGGCCCTGCATCAACACGTGTCAACGAAAAATCAACGACTCCCAAGAAATTTTTAAAACCGAAAAATCATTCTATACTCAGACTCCTTGTAAATTAATTTCAGCAAGGATTGCATTACTGGTTCATTGGGGCCCCAGCAGGGAAGAAGTGCACACCCCTCAGAATTATGTGTAGATTTCTTGTTGGGACACGCAAGAGAAGCAAGTTCTCAATGCTGCAATTCAAATCCAAAATATATTCAGAAATAAAGTTGCAAAATTTAAAGGGAAATGTATCATATGTAGTAACATATGTGATATCACTGTGCTTAGATCCATAAGAAATCACCAAAAAGAAAAATTCATGGGCAGAGTACAAAGAACACTACAGTCATGTTTTCCTTCTTTCTAAAATTACAAATTGGAGGTGACCTAGTTATGTTCGAACTGTTTTAGAAATCACAGAGATCATAGAGGAGTCTTAATCTAGTGTGGATTTGTCTTAGGATTCTTATAATATATTTTGGCAGGAGTCCTTTAAAGAGCAACTCTCAACAACACAGAAACAGACAGGGTTACATTCAGACTTACAAATGACTTTTTACCCACAGGTTGCATGTAAACAAGAAAAAAAGAGAAAACATAAAACAGTATGACATTATGTCATAAATTCAATAAAATCTTTGTTCTGTTTTCTAGCTCAGACACTGGCTGGCCATTTGATCACAAATACCCAGAACTCCATCATCTATCATTTGGATTTCCTGTGTGCCACCAGTGGTTGGACTAAAACGGGGAGCAGTTGGCTCCAGTATCTATCAGCAGCTTCTTTCTTCTCCCCATGCATTTGCCACACAATGCCTTCAAGGGTTTCAAGCACTTTGATTTCAGGGTTAAGCCTGTTAGCATTCTGAAAGATCTCTACCACTACAGTTTTTGAAGTAGGGGTAGCCACTGGGATAATTAACCGTTATCAATGTTAATTAATCATAGCTTTCTCTGCTGTTATGCACAGACTTAAATCTAGCTATTACTTTTTGGAAAGGGCACAAATGACAGTTTGTCATCAAACAATCTAATCATCCCTTTGTATAACTACAAAGGGAACCATAATTTTCTGTTTGATGTGTCTGGTTACTTACTACTAATTCACTATAGTAAGAAACAGTTTCTTCTTTCCATTCTTTTAGAACAGAGGCTGACCTCTGTCAGTGCCTTATTAAGTGAGACACTCCATGTATTCTACAGTCTGTCCACAAACAAAAAGAGTCAACTGTGTTAACTCAGGAACACACAGAAATCATAACAGTTTGTTAATAGTAACTTCTTGGTTTTGACTTAGCTGTTTGACATTGACATCAAGGAGCTGCATCAAGTTTAACCTAATTAGGAAAGGAAACAAAAACAGGACAGAAAAAAAATTTATGCGTTAGAGTGAAAAAGGGAATAATAGATGCACCAGACCAAAGACTGTGTGGAACCATTGCAGGCTTTAGGGATTATTGGGAACTGAAAACAATCTTAGTACCAAGTCTTTGTTTCGAAGATTAAGCTGGGACTTTGTCAGTGCCTAGCTAATAACTTGGGGTGCAGGAGGAAAATTCACCAAAACAAATGGAATTCCTTTTACTGATAGTTTTGTATTATGAAACTTGGGCTTTTTATTATTCTTTGTCTTTTATGTGCAAATGTAAGGACAATGTGTGACTTATTCTCCAATTGAACAATGAGAGAAAGTAGAAATACAGAGTGTTGAAAAGAAAATACAGAGACTGCATGTGTATTATGACTGTTGATATTTTTTACTCTTTAATGGTTTGTTTTGGTGAAACGTACATAAAACAGAGGACTGAAAACTTAAAAATGCCTCTCTCTACTATGTATTAGATTTTATGACATTTGCGTAGCAGCAACTTTCATGTTTTTATTTGAAACACATATAAACTTTTGTATTTTTCATCACTATTAAAGTGCCAACAACTTATTTTTGAAGTCATATTCTTGTATTGATTTGATTCTTCTGCTTCTTTTATAACTATGGGAATGATGTTAAATTTTACGTTGATGGGAAAATATTATAACTTATAAGGAATTAAGCCACACAAAAAAGCAAATATATGTGGAGTATGTGGGAATACATAGATAAATAAATATATTCTTTTGTTATATCTAATCTTGTATTTATCAACTTGTTTATAGCAAATTGTGAAAGTAAAGTATTTTAAATGTAACTGTCTATAGTCCTAACATGTTGTTTGATGTATAACTGAGAGGAACTATTTAGAAAAAAAGAAAGATATTCTTCAACGTACACTGGGCTACTTTGTCTAATGAATGTGATCAAATACACCCTGGATCTCCTGGACCATGTTTACAGAACTGTTGTGTACAATACCTATGTCCGGTTGAACGTGAGTGACAACTGTCTATGAAGAAGTCTAAAGTATTCACAATATAAAAATAAAAAAAATATTCTACACACTTGAATATTGGGCTTTGTGTTTTTATTTAACATTCTGAGAAAAACTTGAACAGCATTTAGAAGTATCTATCTACCTCTCGACAGACAGTGGTTACCACCGATTCTGGCCTGACCCTAACACTGAATATGCTTTAATCTGAACCAGATAACTTTTGCTATCCCAATGTAACAAGTTAATTATTCCATGAAACGAAGAAAAGTAATAAAAAAGCAACTACTGATCTTGGCTTCTGCAGCAGGAAATTGATTTTTCTCACTGGATTTAAGCAGTGAAAATACACTGCTAAATGGTTGTAGCTAGAAATTGTCTGTTTTTTTAACACATAAGTCCAGAAAAGCAAGTTACGAAATATACAAATAAAAATAGAATTGCTGGAAGCTATTAATCATAGTAACACTCAGTTTTCCACAAACAATCTGTAAAACAGCTCTCTCAGCTATCACTTATCTTCTTTATCACAGAATTTCCTAGATGAAATGAAGCTACCCAACTCCCTGCTCACAAATATTTGTGAGCAGGGAGTTGGCCGGGAGTTGCTCACAAATATGCAACTGTGATGCAACCTTGATGTTTAGGTTGCATCAAGTGCAACCTAAACACTTGATGCAAAAACAATTTGAGTAAAACAAGTGTTCCACTTCACAGCAAACCTCCTCCTTTTTTCTCTTCCCCCTATTTTCTCTAAGTATTCGATGTGTTTCCCAATCTTGGTTCCAAGTATTCACTGCCTGAATGCATTACACCTGCATGATCCACGCCTGATTTCAATCTATGACTCATTGAAAGGTTTCTGTTGAGTTTTGATGGTACAGCTAATTCATCTGAGATTCATTCATTCATTCATCAGGTGTGTTGAGCTTGCAGAGACAGAAGTTCTGAGGAACAGCGTTGGAACAGCCTTTTAATCCGAAAACATAAATAAATAAATATTACAATCTTTTTTTTTTTACTCCTACAGGGGGTCTTTTGTGGACTCTAGTGTCCCTTATATGAAAGTAGGCTGACAGGAAAGGGGGAATGCGACAAATATTGTCAGGTCCGGGAGTTGAACCCGCAACGGCCACGTCGAGGACTCAAGGCTTCCAAACATGGGTGGTGCTATCCCTTACGTCACCACAGCATGCCCATATTACAATCTTTTTGCATGTGCATACAATTTTATGCCTGCTAAGCATAGAGAAAGTTCTTTCCTATATTTCAAATGACAGACATGACCAAATCTAAACTTGTTACCTGCTTATAAAACAACACCTGGAGCAACTTATCAAATTGAACATACCACTCTGCCACAAAACACATGGTGGTGGCATCTTCAAGGTTTTGAGGAGGTTTTTCTTAAACAAGCCAGGGAAGGTAGTCAGTTTCCATCCTTGAGCTCCTCCTTTATCACTATTTACATGCTGCTATTTTGCTAATAGCTCCTCAATCATTGGCCAAATTATTCCCTGGAAATGTTTATATACTTTTATTATCCATGTCAATTTTATTAAAGCAAAATTGGACAGGAGTCAACCCAACTCATGGTGGTTTAGAACACATCAGGCATGACACAAGACTCAATGTAGCATTTAACTTTACATCTTTGAACAATGCTCTGTCCAGATGGGCCAAACTGTCTGAATGGGGTGTAGCATTATGTGATGCACAACATGTGACATTTTTACCTTTTCGTTATCTCCTCAGGACACCAGACTGACATTTCAAATGCCATTTTGGAGGGAATATTTTGTTACAGTGAGGCAAGCAGCTAAGGCCTTGAGTTGATAAAGATCACATCATAAAGAAGAGTTAGTCGCTGCAATACCAAAGGAGAAGACTGTCTGCCTCTCTTTTCCTTTCTAATTGAGAAATCTTAATAGTTGCATCCTTTCTCATGATTATTGTGCAGCTCTGATTATAAATACTAATTATGTCACATTTTTAAATAAATAAGTGGTCCTTGAATGATTATAATTTCATGCTTAGAACATGTTTGACTATTGCTCTGATTATAACTAGAATTTCCATGTTTTTTGTTCTAAAGTGTTTTGATTAGGGTTATCAACCTTACAGGGTTTTCTTGGGGTTTTGTGTGATAAAAAGATCAGGTTTAGCTGAGGGTTGCCTCAGCCTTTCCTCTTCCAGCTTCATCCTGAATGTATCTTGATCCTACACATATTTTTTTTTCTTCTCATTTTTATTTCTTATTGGAACAAAACCTCCGATTTGGCAGCAAGTGATGGAAAGTAAGAAATGCTTTAAAAATGAGAGGAGCCTCCTGTCACTAAACGTGATTGATAAACTTTCTTGATCTACCATGATATTAAGCTATAGGTAAGAAGCATGCTATTCAATTCATTTTATAGAAAGAAGCATAAAACAGAATGTTTTGTTAAAAATGACACAAGCATAAAAGGAAGAAATTACATCATAAGGGCATTGATCTTGTGTATGTATGTGTGTGTTGTTAACTGCTTATCAAAAAAGAAAAACTGATTTTACCCAATTGCTAACATTTTCTCGCGTGTAATGAACAAGCTCGATTGTGAAGGAAGTTATGCTAAGAAGCTTTAAACAACCATCCCAAACTGTGAAAAGAGAACTGCCAAGCCTAATGAGCTGACTGTTAGTGAAAGGGATCTTTGCCGGCATTAAAGTGTCTCAAAGATTTCTCTTGATCTGACTTAAATTGCTCAATATTTGAAAGCATGGCCAACAGAGACTGAATGGCTTCATTCACTTCCTCAGCTGTCATAATCAAAGTACAACCATTGACAGACTCCGAGTAGAAAAATCAGCAGAAAAAAACAGAGTAGAAAATCAATGTCATCATTAAAAGCATCTTCTCTTTGCTGATTTGCCCAGATGAAATTCATTCTTAGTCTGTAGAACTCAAGCTCAATGGGAGAAATCTCAGACAGAGCTCTGAAGGGAGTTGAGAATCAAGGATAATTGCATAGCAAGCACCAGGCTAATATTACTCAACTCAAAAATAAAATAAAAAATTTAAGTTTTTGTCTTATTTTTCTATGTTGTGTCTAATTGAATGTCTTATTGGATAATACATTTTCAACTATTATTCATTGTAGTGGAGAGACACAGGTGGATTGCACCAATGCAGTAGTAGTTCTTCAGGAAATAAGTTATTAATGTCCTGTTATCATGGTTATGTTACATAAAACATAGTTAAACTAAATCATAACAATTAATAATAAAAATCAGTCGCTATGCTTTGAATCTAAATGTTAATTTTATGTGGGAGTAGAGTGACTTTACATGTGTTTCCTCATTCTCAGTCCTCTTTGTATCTGTAAATTAGCTAAAAGGTCAGGTCCACAGTGTTTCATCAGATTTGTTTAGTCAATAAAAGCCAATCCAGATCCCCATGGACTTCTTTGTAATTGCCTGTCTGTGATGCAATAATATAGTTGGATATGGTAAAAAATAATTTTAATGTACCTCTTTAGATTGACAGATTTTGTTAGACAACAAAACAGTTTTCAGACAATTTTTATTTTGGCATTGCAATCATATAATTTTTCTGTGATCACCATCTCGTAACACATCTTACTGTATTGTCTATTAAATTAAAATATGTGTTCAGATGAGGCATGTTTGTAAGACTGTAAGTATATTGTGAAAATTGCATTAAAGCAGGTATTTACTGTTAAGTAAGTCAACATTTCTGATTTTAAAAAGTTTTTACTTGTCTGAGATAATATTCAAAATCATCCCAAATGACAGAAATGAAGGCTTTCAAACTTCCATGTGTAATTAATCTGCATAACGTGTTTCACTTGTAGTGATACAACTCCTAATAAAATATGCTTCTCCACAGTATTCTAACTTCCTGCATGGATTTTTGGTAAAAACTATAAACACTGGAGAAAAATAGAAATAAGCATACTACTAAAACTAAGAATCATTTGGCTCCAAAAAGTAACTGAAGACATTGGTACAACCTCTTCGCCTTTTAGAGAAATGTGTGTTTTTGCAGATGTTGTCTGCACTAGAATTGTCTTATGGAAGACAGAGAGCGTGGAATTTTCCTACTGACTGTACACAGCAGCTCAACTTAGCTTGGACTGTATTGTCTGTACTGCGTATACAGGCTAATCTTTAAAAATAACTTAATTATTTTTATGTTTTGGTTTACCTTTATATTGCACTATATCACACAGAACATTGCAATTAAGATCCTCTGGCCATAAAAGACAATTTACTTTTCAAGCAGAATGTAAATCATTAAGTAAATGTATAATTACATTTTCTTATGTCTCATCATCTGTGTATTGGGGTTTTGATGAACTTTGCAGACAAAACCAAAGCAAAACATAAATAAACTACGAAAGACTAGAACTTAAACAAAGCCATGTGGAATATATTCTTCATATATACAATCCTAAAGTAATTTAGAATGCTTATGCTTCTCAATCTCATCCCTCCTCATCAAATAGTGCATTGTTAGGATTGCTTCAGACAGCATTCCAATTTGGGTTTTTTCTTGTATCTACAGGCTGCAAAACTCACATCTCCATATGATATGTCAAGAACATGTCTATACACATAATATAGAGGCGTGTTAGCTTGTTCACACATGGGTGCCTTTATCCACCAGGAGAACAGCACATGCTGATCTAGGGCAAAACAGTGGCATGACCCCAAGTGCATAGCAAATCCAGTTTGCTATGCACTTGACCATATGATGTGTCAAGAACATGTCTATACACACAATATAGACACACAATATGTGTGTATAGCGTGTTCATATAGCTAACACGCTATGTGAACAAGCGCATTAGCTTGTTCACATATGGGTGCCTTTATCCACCAGGAGAACAGCACATGTTGATATAGGGAAAAATAGTGGCATGACCCCAAGTGCATAGGAAACCCAGTTCTTAAAGTATTACAGTACCACTTGTGGAGCTGTCAGAATGGAGTGGGTACGATAAAAATTGTAGCTTTCTTACAAGTACAGCTCATGTGTATATTAGGGGTTGAACGACTACATATTTTTTAAGGTCGACTACATCATGATAATAGTCGAGTCGATGTCGACTAGTCGCGGTGACGTCATAGTGACGTAAGCGCAAAAACCCTTCACAACTACTTGAAGGCTTTATTAGCTATTTTCACGGCAAATATTGACACCCCCCCGACCCCCCCAACACACACACACACACACACTCTCCCCTTCTCCTGCTTTTACTAAGTCTATTATGGAGATTCTTCGTGAGCAGCTGGGAAAAGTTTGTTGCACAAAGTCGGGTCTGACTTTTTTTTTCTAAACACCGGCTGCTGCTGATGATCTCTGGATAGTTACTATAGGAGTCAAATGATCACACTGACTACATGGAGCTTTTGGAACATCACAAGCCAAACCTGTTATGAACGGATCCCGTTTGGTTACAGCTGAATTCAACGAAACCACCTGCTTCTCCTCCGCCCGATGCGCGGCAGGAAGCTCTGCTGACTCAGCAGATTGAACGATTTAAGATATTTTCTAGTCAACGTCAACATGATAAAAGTCGAGTCGATGTCGAGTTGACTAGTCATTGTGACGTCATAGCAACGCAAGACGCAAAGCTTTGGAGTAACGTAGAGGCTTTATTACCCGTTTTCACGGAAAAATACGGCATTTACACAGAACAACAACAAGTGAAACAACAAAACATCGGGATAGTTTATGATAAATAATAAGTTGCTGGGAAACCAACATTCAAAAGGAAACGCACATCTTTTAGATGGCATGTAAAAACAATAAAAAGAGGTGGCAGGGGGGCGGTGGTAAATAAAGTTCACTCGCTGTCAATATTCTCTTCGCTAAGAGTTCGCTAAGAGCACATTGTCATACAAGGACCCAGTAATTTCTACCTGTTTGACAAGATGTGGGCTTGTCCTTGATCTGTTTTGAAGACGCCATTTTGTAGCCAGTGTTCTGTCAGATCTGCTGTCAGAGTGTTATACACTTCTGACAGCAGATCTGATGACACTTCTTAGCACGAACTCACGGCTAATATATGTCAGACAAGTATACACTGTCATTACCACAGATCTTTATTTAATCAGCAACATAACATCATAATGTATTAGTTAGATCGTCGTGACAAAGACACTCGCGAGCCGGCTAAGTGACATCATTAGCGGGAAGGGGGCGAGTTTTAGACGGCTCGTGTTTTGTAGTGGACTGCAGCTGCAACTCCATCTCCTTTTAAAAACACTGTAAAACCACAAATATGCATCCATCTACATATCATTTAAACTAATGTATTAACTTATTTTTCTTCTGTCTTGTGACGTATACTGTGCTGTCAGATCAGCACAGGCTGTCACCACCGGCAATCACATGACTGCGACTAGTCGACATGAAATGTAAAAACTCGCAAGACCTCCTAGAGTCGACTAGTCGACTAGTCGACTAATTGGTTCAACCCCTAGTGTATATATATATTTATATATCTTCGTATAATAATTTCATACACATAAAATGGCAACTTGAGTTTGGAACTCCAACACATTTAAGTCGCAAAAATGAAGTACGTCAGTATCGACTTAGATTTCTGCTGTAAATGTTTACAACTTGATTTGGACTCCATGTCTGATTCTCAAGTGTAATTAACTGTTTTTATCTCACGTAAGGAACAGTAACGGATCATGGCGCCCTACGTGTCGTGTGTGATGCACGTGAGCAGAGTGATGGCGCTGCTTAGAACACGTGCATTTATATTTCTCTTGGGTTAAACGCATCTGCAAATATTGCTTTGATATAGTTGTGTGAAGAGTGAGGTTTTGGCTATAATCATGTCATGATTGTTTTTTATCTCTAGAATCATTTCAGGCTCCATTACATATTTTCCTTTACTGAAAGCCAAAAGAAACATATAACCAGCTGTAGCTGTATTATGCTACATTAATATAACACAAGTCTATCCATGTGTATGCCATCACAGTCAACATGGTCAACATTAGAAAAGAGTTGCTGGTTTGCTGCTCTTGTTGCTATTTTATGTGTATCACTAGTAATATGTTGCTTACACACTTCACATGGAGCAGCTGTGCCATTACATGATTTCTAAGGCTCCTGGCAGGAAACCCCTCCCCTGGGCACATTCAGATGATATATATCCTGTTGATTTTAAAACCACCCCTACAACTGTGAATACCATTAAGATATTGGACGTAGTCCAAATAGTCTTAACAAAAAGGAGATAACTCTAAAAATTATATGACCCCTCTTTCCATGTCTGTGGTTTAAGTGCATCCTCTGTGTTCACGGTCACAAGGTTGTCCATGAAGAACTGCCTGTTTCCTGTATCCCAAGCCAAAGCAGACATGAATCTAATCGATGCCAAACCCAGATTCCAGCAAAAGATATGCTAACAATTTCTCAGAACTAAAGCGATGCATCTGTGAGTAAGTGTAATGCCAGGTACTTTACATGGAAACTGAAGCTAGAAGGAGGTGCATGACTTGTCAAACGCATATCAATTCAATCTTCCAAAGCGTACATGGGGTTATGCTATGTTAGGTTTTCAAAACATTTGTGAATGAAAAAGTTTAAAACCTTTTAGATCAGTAAAATAATGAAAACCAACATTTGAGCTTACAGATTAGTCAACAGGTGAAAGCACATTGCCAACTAAAAAGTACAGAAATATTTAGGAACTTAGAGAGTATTTATAATAACTGCGATATTCTCGATATGAATCTGTGATGAGTATTATGGAGGAAAATTGTTAGTTGTATTGTGTCACAAAGTTGTGTAAGGACCTTTTTCTACAATTATCTGGTGTTTTTGTGGCTTGTGTCCCTGAACATATGAAACAAATTAAACCATTTAGAAATCAATACAGGTCATTTAAAGATAAGGAAATCTTTGTGGCATAAATTTGCCTTTAAACTAAGAAAATGCTTAAAATATATAATTTTTGTACTCCAGATAAACATAATACAGTACATCAAAGGGATATAGAATTTAACCAATAACTACAATATTATTTAAAATTGTAAAACAAAGGAGAAAGTTGTGCCCCATTGGTTTAATCATCAAAGTTAGTTTTGTGACATTTTACTGAACTTTCCATAAACTCTTTTGAACAATTTGAACAATCTTTTAAACAATTTTGAGCATTCCACATGACTAAAAACTCGTATATAGATAAAACTGACTCAGGGACCCTCATTTGCATACCACAGATGCAGACCACAGAAATCTGATAAACCTCCTTTAGGGAGGAGTACAATTACAATTATGCTTAAAAATAGATACGGTGTTGCCACAAATATTTTCAATAGAAACCCCTGTTGACAACTGTGGAGAATTAACCATTCTCCATGCTGAGTTCTTGATGTATGAGGTTACAGAAGAGTCAGTGATCTGAATTCATGAATTCCATTTATTAATACTAAAATACAACTGGTCCATTTCACATGCCACCTTTTAGAGGTAGCAAGTCAAAATGGCCCCCTAGAAGGAGTTGTGATCTCCTTTGTTAGCCTCTACCTAAGTTATGCCCCAAGAGGGCATTCCCTTGCTCCTAGTATCCTGTAATCCTATCCATGAGGGTGTTTCCTAATGCCATTTCTTTTAGCTTTAGCTTAGCAACTAGCTAACAGCGATAGAAAGAAAACACAGGATTATTTATTCTCAACACAATTTAGCTTGAAAATGATTTAAGCAATAACATTAGCAGAGTGGAATTTAAATAGTTGTTCCAATTCACGATTACTACATATTTCAATTTTTTACATGATGCTCATTGGTGATAGATTTGTTTTTGTTATTTATTCAATAAAGATAGCTGTTCTTTGATACTATCAGTTTGTGATAAACATTTAGCCATGCTGTTTCCAAACTGAAGCTTAACTAAAGTTCAAATCAAATGGAGGATTGTTTGGGATTGCATTAAATCAGACCCCAAAGTTCAGAGAAGACACATAGTGCTTATCAAAGGTAAGCATTTCTTTTTATGTTCATGAATGTAGTACAGCACAACCAATTCCCTTCAGAAATCCACAAATAGGAGTTCATCTAATTGTAAATAATCTCTTAACCTTCTATCTTTTATAAGCCGTGTCCGTGAAGGACGGATCTGTAAGCCGATTACGTCATAGCGTAGCGACAAGGCCTGTCAGAATGGACCTTACCACAGGGGCCGCTTTTCATTGGCTGATGCCCATTCTACGTGGTCACGTGCGTGGCCGTCTCACAAACACACTTAGCTTCCCGTTAGCTAAGTACAGCATAACGGCAGAACTGGTACAACTTCTACACCCTGAAGCCTGTCTGCTACACAGTCTTACGTTAGCTAACCAGATCAATATGCAATGTGTCTGTATCTGACATACACTAAAGGTTTTATTTTAGCAGAAAAGGCTTTGGACTAAACTGTTACTCGTGTTAGCCACGTTAGCACCAAGTACAGCTAGTCAATCAACCATCGCTGTGTTCAGGGAAGCGCTGATTAATAATCGAGAAATAAATATCAAGCCTGGAAACTTGATATCGTAACGGACTGAATGTTATGTTTTTAACGTAATATTTGCTCGTCTTACGGGGAGCAGGCGGTTGCCACGGTAACAGGTGTGCTTAAACTACAAAGAGAGCGAGAGAGTAAAAAGGTAGGAGTGGTTTTGAGTTGATCACCTGTTCGGGTTATTTTACCTTTGTTTACCTTTGCTGTGGCACATTACAGCCTCTGTAGTTTCTAAACGTTGGACTAATTACCTCGTTCGTTTATGAGTATACGTCATTCACAACAAAGATCAAATAGAACAAATATATTTCATTAAATTTTAACAAACAAATGGCTTCTACCGCGGTAATTATGTGAAATTAAATTAATTATATCCCAGCTTCAGAAGATTTGCCTTTACCTTTCCAGAGCTCTTTGGTTCCTCCTATCAGTCTGTAGCTTCTCATATTGACGTCATCAAACCAAATGTCAGATCTACCATAACTGACTGACACCTGCTGGCCTCAGGTTTGCAACCAGCTTGTGACTGAGAAACCAGTAACCTCCTCCCAGATGATGACATGAACTTGTTAGTTCCTCTGTCCATTGTAGTAGCTGATATATTGTGAAAATCCGGTAGAAATGATGCACTAATCCAGTCATGTTTACATAGAAACAACGCGCTGCGAGGCTTTGCTTGTGAGACTCGCGGTCACGTGGGTCGGTTGTGGGCGGAGCTTGGTAAGGTCCATTCGAAGACTCCATCTTTTCCCCAGATTTGAAGGATGGGTCCGGTGTATCCTTCACGGCCCACTATATCCCATAATTCATTGTGGGTCCCAACCGGATGTTCAGACAGAGACAATGGTGGTGAAGAGTAGCAAATTATTTTGTAATATTACACTTTAAATGACACATTATGATTTTGTACAACATTTTTAGGCGAGAATGTAAGTGTGTAAGTCTCAAATATCTGCTCGGTTCACCAAAACATTACCTGCTCTGACATTTTCGGACATGTCTGCTTTCGCTACATTAACAGCCAGCTCCCCTCGCCAGCTGCCAGCTCGCTGGGCGCTCCAGGTTCGGTATATCAGAGGAGAACGCCTGACTCCCGGCACTTTGTTCTAAAAACTCCTGCTAGCTTTCCCCAATGAGTGGATGTGAAACACCGACATTATTCAGACAGGTAATATCTAGTTGTAAAATGTTTGGTTTACTAAAGTATTTCATTTATTCCTGAGCAAATCGGTATGATTGATTAAAGTTAAGCCTTCAAACATATTAGTTTTATTAGTTAGATCTGGAGAGTATCATATTTGAAAATGAATAATTTGCTTATATTTGTTCCTGGTAGAAATGTGCAATACATGTTTGAACATTTTAGTGTCTAACTACCAAATTTCTTTTTTTTTTTTTTTTACTATGGAACAGCCTTTACTATAAAAGGTGAAGAATAATATAGAAATCAGTAATACATGACTGAAAAACAAACTTCGACTCCTTTGTTTTTTTTTTTCTTCTCCTCTCTCTGCTTCACGTTGTCACGGTTGCTGGGCAACATGAGTTACGTTGAGGTGGGGGCGGGGACAGTTGGTGAAGGCTAGACCTGTCTGAACTCACTGCTCTTCTCTTCCGGTTTTAGTTTATTCCGGTCTACGTAGACCGGGTCCTTTGAAGGATGCAGACCTTGAATTCCGGACACAGCTATAGTGTAAATCCAAATAGGTTTAGTGAATAACTCAGGTGACCAAGAAACACATCACACAGATCAGGGATACAGTTTTGGAGAAGTTTCAAGCAGTGTTATGTTAGACATTGGTGACTTCCATTTTTGTTTATTTAATTTGCTGATTGAAATGTATTTTTGAGCAAACAACAGGACTGCCTTATATACAAGACAGCCATTTCCACCATTAGCTGAGTCACTATCTCATCAAGCCCGCCTGCGCCAGTGCGTGACTTTGCAACCTTACATTAAATGACAGGAAGCTGAGTAAATGAGTGGTTTGTGTAAAAAAGACAAACATCAGCTACAGTCTAAACCAACATGCTCTTGGATAAAACAGACTTTGAGGGCAATTAAACATCAGACAAAACACGTCACGACAAATTCAACCGAAGTTCTAAACTCTTTGAGGATAAAAGTCATCTCAGTTTAGGCTCTCTAACATGTTCATGTGGCCAGTGAACAAATATCCTTGATCTTAGAATTGATCTTTTAACTATTTTCCCACATGAACTCTTTTTGATGTTGATGGCTATTACTGTATTTTTATTTAATTTAGAGACCCTATAGATATAGAAGTAGACAATCACTTTACAATAACCCATGTCATAATTTTAACATTATTTACTTACACTAACATGGTTTATGAGGAATAATTTTACTTTTTATTTTGTTTGAGTTCAAACTGGATGAAAAGATTTTGCAAAATTATAAATTACTCTAGGCTCACCATACTCCTTTCAATCATCTTTTAAACAAGTAAAAAGTAAAATATAAAAAGGATATACAATTTATATTTATTATGTTTTTTCTCATTCCTAAAAAAAAAATCACAGTTAACTGGCTAGTAATATTATTTTGTGTAGATGATCTGTCACATTTACATGGCACAAATGATAAAAACCTAAGGTTAAACAATGGGTTTAGTTAATCAAACTAAACAAAACTAAGGAATGCATTAAATTCTTTTCTTAACTTAGCAAAAAATATAATCTCAAAAACAATATATCTGCTGCATCTCCCTTTAGAGATGGGCCAAAAATAGAAATTATTTGAAATTATAAGAAATTTCATTGAAAATTGCCTTTAAGTTTTTGTTAAATACTGCATAATTCTTAGAAATGTTACCTTTGCTCCTAGAAAACTCAGAGATGATCAAACGTCAGATGGCGTGCAATGGGTGCCTACAGACACAAACAAAGCAGGGCAGGACAGGGCAAACGTTAATACCCTGGCATGAGACAGAACAGTATGTTTGTTTGTTTTCTCCTAACCTCGGGTTAATGTCTCTACGACTCCGGATATCTGGGCCATGATTTTTTCGCAGTTCACTTTCTCTCTTCCACACTCCAATTTCCCTTTTTTTTACTTCTTCCTGAGTCCACATGCCTTTTACTCTAATTTAAAATCTGGTTTGAGCTGGTTCTTGGTGAGCAGTTTTTCAAAGGAGGAGTATTGCCCTGATGTTGTCAAACCTATCAGTAGCTGATATCTTCAAAAGATGGTTTGGATGTTTGGTTGAAATATTTGGGTGTGCTTCTGCATGTGTATTCCCCTAAGGAAAACATATGATTGCAATAAGTTCTTTGTGTCATACACTAGCATCAAAATATTCCAAAACATCTGTTTATATTGAAAACTATCCACATGTTAAGTTGTCAACTACTGAAATATTGAATGTTTCTGTGGACAGAAAAGACATTTATTGATTTGTATGAAATTCTTTCTAACATTAGGACTGATTTTATTTGACATTGATTCTCCTTTGCAAATGTGATTAAATGTGTTGTCTATGGTGAATCAGTGTAACTTATTCTGGTCTGAGACTGTATCTCTGAGATAAGACACATAATGTGCATTTAGGTGTGTGAGAGGAGATATGGTGCTATGTTATCTGATCTGTTTTCTTATCAGAGAGATTTATAGTCTCAGCCAGGGCATCTGGTCTTGGAGATGTGATCCGCAGATGTTTTAGAGAAACTGAGTGGCACACAGAGGGACACACAGATAGCTCGGTTGGTAGATAAGCACATTTGGCAAAATGATTTTTAAGAAGGCGGAAACTCCATAGGTACTCTGTGTTCTCTTCACTTGCTTTTTTGATAGCGTCGGCTGTCACTCATGTTTTAACTGTTATGTCAGTTGTGGAATTGCCTTTGCAAATTAGTCTCCAGTCTCACCATAACAGCAGTTTCTAGAAATAATAGTTCATCACAGAAGAAGGAATTCCTTCATTACACACCATATTACATTCACATTATCATGTAACTTATGTGATGGACTCCAAGTTTAGTCATTCACTTTGATTTTCATCTTTAGCTTGTGTTCTGTGATTGCCCTATAGTGTTTACTTTGTATTTGGTTTATATACTGTAGTTTTTATTTTGTATTTTACATTTAGTAGATTATTTGGTAGTTTTGCTATTTATGGGTTTATCCACTGACATTATTATTGATATGATTGCAGGTGTTGACATACCACCAACACCTCTCTCTACAGTCCTTTGCTGCAGTATTAGATAAGGCAAAGAAAATAGAAGAGCAACATAGCAGAATGGCCCTGTGTCAAGAATCCAAGAATAATAATTTGGATTCAGGGAAGAATGCTATGTCAAAGGTTGCCGCTCCATCAAAAAACTGCTGCAAATCATTTGAAAGGAGTTTCTCAAATACCTTAAAGGGCAAAAAAGGTTAAATAAAAGAAATTAAAGGCCATGTGGATTTCTCATCAAGGACAAGGCCTCTGTTTGGGTTATTTCCTGATCACCTGATGTTTGACCAAACTTTAAACCCTTACTTTTGGCAAATAATACCAGTCAATGTAAAAGATTTTATAAGTGGTGGTTAATTGAAGATGCAGTATAAGAAACAACGTTTGAGGTAAGAACAAGAAAACCTTTTTCCAGCAATGTTTGGCTTGAGTAGCACTGAAATACGAGGGTTTACAGAAACTAGCCAACTATTTCAATTAGACTAATAAATTCTTTGCTCTGCAATGACTTTTACGCATCAAGTTGACTAGTGGCAATCATGTGACAAAACTGCTTTTTCCAAGAAGATGAAATAGGAGGAACTGTCAGTTTTTCAGATAGTAGTAAAATGTAAACTATTTTACCAAAGCGATACAGAAAACTCCAATTACGTACAAAACAGGTTATATTGTTTACAGAATTCAGTTAATTTTAGTTTTTGTTTTCTTCACTAGGAGATAGTAATAGGAAGTATTTGTTTAGAATTTTCTATCATTCGTCTACCTACTCAAAGCTTTATTTAGTAGATAATGGGAGGTTTATTTAGAGAACCTAAAATTTGTTTAAATTGATATTAAGATATCAATTACTTGATATCTTAAATATCTATTGATATTATTAATATCAATAGATATTTGTGGAAAAAATCCACAAATATCTAGGAAAACATTCTTCTGACATTTTTTATGCTTTATTTTATACATATTTGTGGGGGTTAGAGACCACAGCCTCTCAGTCAGTTAGGTCTTGCTGTTGAAAACTGGTAAGGCTCCTTTCAGTGGCTCTCTCAGTCTAGCAGTAAGCACAAAGGGCCGCTGTGTCTCAGTGATAGATTAGCCTACATGGAAAATGGGGAATGGTTCTCCACCCCCAACTGAAATTCATCCAGTTGATTTATTTATTCATAACACTCATTCCAGAAAGACAGACTCTTCATCTAAAGTCAACTTAGCTTTGGTGCTGTGGAAAAGAAAATAATAAACTAAACATTTGAATGCTTATTTCCTTTTAAGTCATGAACTTTAATTGTTTTATTAATTGTGGCTCGTACAAAGCAGCTTCTGAAGCATGCAAGTGAATAAGCACTCAAGTTAAGAACCCTGAAAGGATTTCACCTAAATGAAATTCAGCCATCTTAAATCCAATTACAGGTAATTACAGCTGGGCTTGTTTGTAGAAAAACATCTCAGTATCCTGAAGTAACTAATCAAAGGAAACTAGCTTCACATGACTTTGCTGTAGCACAATGCAATCTTTTAGCACACAGACTGAGGGACAATGTTGCAAAAGGAAAACCAGAGACTGATACATTGAAAAAGTAGCATGCTTTCTTAACATTACTGTTGCATGTTTTTGTTTTAGAGTGACAGAGCATCTGACTTTGCCTTTGAGAGAAAATGTCTCTGCTAATGCAATATGTGGTCCATCTGAAACTCAGAGGATCCAAACCCTCACTTTCATTAACTTAAGTGAAACTGCATTCATTTACTCAGTGGTTTACCAATGCCAATGAATAATTCAGATTTAATCTGAAATAGATCCTTTATGGTTTCATAATGACAGAGAATGGATGAAAGCATAAGTTTGCTCTGTATGATTGGGAAAATAAAGGCTGGAGAGTGATCACCTTAGAGATCAAAGAATTGCCTAAAATGCAATTTTCAGAGTCTTGGATCAAATACCGCCTCACTGAATATTTCCAAGTGCCAGAATGCTGTCAAGAGATTTTAAAAAAGGAACTACGGCAGAAGTTCCACTTGCTGTGTCTTTGTCACAGCAAGTGGAACTCTTTTTGTTGACAGAAACATTATCATCTGTCATTTTGTACATTGGTTGGTGAATTACCCAAATGCAGAGAGGCAGAGGCATCTTTGAAGAATGCTTTAATTAAAAATGAATGAAAAAACTTACAAAAACCTCAAGGAAGAAAGGGAGCCAGAGCCATATCAAAAAACAGGAATCCAGAGAAAAAAGGACCTGCACTGATTAGCTAACTGATTGCAGGTATGAGGGGAGAGAGCAGAAGACAGACTGAAGAGAGGGAGAGAGACAAAAAGTGGCAAGGGGGAAAGGGACAGTACACAAGAGACTATGAAATGAATCTAATACTAAAGAATAACTAGACCTAAAAAAATAATGAAACTAGGGTAACAAGGAATAATTAGAGGCAAGAAATAAATATATCTAGAAACACTAAGAAGAACTTAGCTAAAGTAAAACTGAAGAAAGACTGATCTATTCACAGAAAGAGACGGAGGAACACAGAATAATCCATCCTCAAAAACAACTCAAACAACTCAAACAACCCAAGATCATGAAACTTGTCCATTTTTACTGTATGTTTTAAGTAAAAATGTCCAGTATTAAATAATAAAAACAAAAAAAAAACAAATGAGAACCCTCCCCCTCAAATCAAGATTGTCAATTACAACTTTGAAATCTACATTGGTTGCTGTTGTTTAAAAAATAGTGACCAATGTAGCAGTAACTGCTTCTTTCGACTTCTAGTAGTATGTATCTCACTGGATTTTTAGGAGGGTGAACTGTCCTCCGTATCTGGGTACTATCTCTTCTGCACAGAGATCAGTCTATTTAAACCATTTATCATTTTGGTTTTGTCACCTTATGGGCTTATATAACAGTTATTTGCTTTACGTTCGTCTTGCAAATACTTGGTACCAAAGCTAATCTGAGTAAATTTAAAGCAGTCCAAGTACAATTGGTTCAGTACCATGGGTCTTAACAGAAAATTTTCTCCTGATCTTTCTTCTTCCAATTTACCCATCCCATGACACATAAAAATGTTAAAACTTCTAACATCCAAAATTGTTTTTCTGTGGTCCTCTTTTGTACTAACTCAATGACAAAACTGTAACACTAATAAATGGTTTAAGCTTTGCTACAGAAGGTTTGATGTTTTTTTTCTGTCGAAGAATTAACGTTGTCAAAGCTTTGCTTGACCAATCACACTTTGAAGTTTTTTTTTTTTCTTCAAATCCAAATCTTTAGTCCCGGACACAAACTGAAAAGGCCCCTGGGTTTACGTTGAGCTAATCATGGTATCCAAAGGTAATTGGATTGACTTAAATCCCCACAGGCAGAGTATTAGAAAATCCGAATCAGTGTCAGTGGTAAAAAGACAAAGGGGCTTTCACATACAATTAGTTTGCAAACCCACAAAGAAGAATTCATTCATAATGCATAGATATAAGCCAATTCAGCCAGTAGCTTTTAAAATATAACATACAATATTTAAAAGACAGTTTATAATGTGTGGAGTTTAGATATAAGGTTGCAAAAATGTAAAAAAAAAAAAGTCAATATTCTTTAAATGAGGTTGAGTATTTGAAGAAATACAATGCAAATCACATTGAATCACATTTTAGCAACATCATTTATTTTTTGTGCTTTTAAATAGCATCTTACCATTTTCTGTCTATGCCCATTGGGACACCTGTTCATCTTTCTCAGTAAAGTTATTCTCAACTGTACAGAAACGTAGAGCCAGTCTCAGATATAATGTAAACATGTCGTTATAATATAAAATAAATACAGTCTGTCCAGCCCAATTATTAGATATAAGACTAATTATGGAACAAAGTAGAATAAAGAATTGACTTCTATTGCCTAAAGTAGTTTAGAAAATACTTATGGTATTAGAACAGCAAAAAATATTTTTAATATCCAACATTTTATTATCTAATAACTAGTTATGATTATGTGTTATCCATTGACTATTAGTGGATTAGGTCAGCCTGTAATGTGATATCTTACCGCTAGAGGGAGATCTATTTGCAATCTCTCTTTAAAACTAAAAACCTTCACAGTTATGTTTATGACACATTCAAATGCTGCCATCTAGTGGGTGATATTTTTAATTGCACGTCGGAAGGGTAAGCTGGTTGCATCAAAAGCTAAATTCTTGTCCTACTATTAATTGTCATACAAACATAGGAAGAAAAAAAAGACCCATTAGATTTTCTGTCGTTGGAAAGAGGTTGTTAAACATTCTCCTGTTGACTTCTTTATATGATACCTTTGGACTTACAAGTTTGAAGGAGGTTCTGAAGCTTTTACCATAAATTTTTGATCCCTAAGTTGACCATTCTGGGTCTTGTGTTTCCATGGACCTTCAACTCCTGCCTACGCTTCTTTGTGCCTCACTGAGTAATCATGATGGAAGAAATGAGTGTGGCAGTCTTCCTGCTGCTCACTGACCTGCACAAAGCACCACATGAGTTACAGACTGACCTTGGTGAACAGCATTTCATTATTACTGCTTTTTAAAAAGTCATGGAAAGAAATCACTTTCGTCATTTGATAGCATCAGGTTTCACATAAAGACAGGAAGCGAGGAGCCTTTTTTTTTCTTTATGGGAACTAATCTAGATAACTTACATCTATTATCTCTGAAAATGTGTGTTTAATTTACCACCACACTGACAAAGCAGTTTTACAACAGAATTTAAACTTTATACGTTTGCTGTCTTATATCATAAAAAATCTCAAGTAATCAAGTCTGCACTTTTGAGTTCCAGTCAAGTGGTTGGTTCTTATTTTTTTCTGTAAAATAATAAAGTAAAATACAGACCATCTCCTTTTGAAAGTTTAACAATAGAAAATGGTTATTACAGAAAAAATTAAATGGAAAGACTTTTTAACTAAAGAGCAGAGCAGCAAGATTGGTAGCTGTCGGCTTACTAATAACAGGTTTTCTAAAGCATGCTCTTGATTGGCTATTTTAATGCTTACAGGCAAGCTCCTATTTTTAGCAAGACTGTACATTACACTCTGTGTTTCAACAGCTTTGTACCATGACATTAAATAGCATACAGCTAACATACATTCTGTCTTATTTAGCACAGAATTTGGCAAATTTGTGTGAAGAAGCAGAACAGTCCTGAGTTCAAAGTTTGCAATGACGTCTAATTGTTTACATATTAAACATGGGCACCAGGAGTCGTTGTTTGCTTTCTCTACTAATTAGCTGTCTAAATATTCTTTTTAACTTTTAACCATCATTCCTTGCTGCTACAATGCGTCAGCCTGTGTTTTGGGGAAAGAAAACAGAAAAATATCGATGTGCTGGATTGAGCAGACAGAGGCCAGCCTGTTAGCTGTCATTATGACACAGAGACATCAGGAAGGGGTCACCCTACACTATTTCTCTGATGAGTGCATCGTCCTGCATGACTCGGGAGTTAAAATGTATCCATGACCTCTCAGAGCAAACCTGAGTGCCATGTCACTCTTTCTGGGGAAGGGGTTTCTTTTAACATGCACCTCTCCCCAGACCTCCAGAGCCACTGAGCACAGACAAAAAAGCCCATCAGAGGCTGGCTCGGGGGCGGGGAATATGATAATGCTCTTCAGAGGAAGTGAGCGCAGTGTAGTGGAATGTAGTTGCCATTAGTGGGAGTTGAAGTGTGGCTGGCTAACAGTTAGCCTACTAAGTTGAGTTTGAGCTGAAAGCGCAAAGAAGAGGAATGAAAACATGCCTCACTTCACAGTCGTACCAGTAAAGGATCAGGCTCAATCCAGCTATGACAGTTTGGAAGGGATTAACTGGGTTGATTACAGGGACACTGGACAGGACTGCCCTGACCATCAAGATGGTGCTGATGGTAAGTCTCATAACTTTTATAGTTTATTTTTAACTGAGATGGAAAGTCAGCTTGAAGATCTATCTTTAAATGGATACCCTTTTACTTTACTTTACTTTACTTTACTTACAAATCACAGCACAAGCAAGTCAACTCTTGTCTTGGGAGCTTTGTGAACATCTGGTTGAATGGTTACCATGGCAATACTTTATGACCGGAAAATGTCTTTCTAAAATAATCAGATCTATTTTGCACAACTTACCTTAAGTAAAGTTGGAAAGAACATTTTTAATGTTCTGTTCTTCTTTTTTTTCCCACATAGTGCTGGACTTAAACAGAAATGCAAGCATATAGCTGTGACAAAGGAAAAACAAAAGTGGTGAGAACTGTTGGGGAAAAAAACACACACACATTGGGGGTGGGACTGAAGTAGATCTTCGCACAAAAGATGGGGCTTTCTTTGTGCCAGTAGAGGATCTCTTTTCACAAGAAAAGATTGGTTGCTCACAACACAGGAGCAAATTTCTCCCCTCTTTACTTCTCTGCCTCTCTGCATGTCTTGGCTGTCATTCACTTGAATTGACCCAGAAGAAGCAGGGCTAGCACATAAGTTATCAACAACAGATGAAAGACGAGGAGAAAGAAGTTCAGACGATAGCTTCTGGAGACGGTTATTTTACTTTGCTTCATTTTTTGTGAAAGCAGCGTCTGTTTATGTGGGCTGAAACCAGAGAAACCTCACTTTTTTCTGTCTCTCTCCAAGTGAAAGACTCACAAAGGCGTGGCCTTTAAATAAGGCAACCAGTTACCCTAAGGATGGGCTGAACACAAGCTGTCTCGCTGACATGTAGCATAAAATTGAAGTTATAGTAATGTGTTTTTGGTTGTGAACTGTTTCCCATTGAAAACATGAAATGGACCAGAATTGAAATTTAAAAACATAACTAGTCACCTGTTTTTCTAAGCTTTTAATAAATATGTAGATTTGTAGATATGTGAGTAGATTGATTTTGAAGATTATAATGCTTCATTGATGAAATTACCCCTATTTTAGCTGCTATTTGAATTCTGAGACCTTAGCATGTTAGGTCTTGTTGCTTCAGCTGTTGGCTTGTATATTCCTGGAATGCATGAAAGCCTCCCACTGCAAGTAGCACAGAGAGACAAGTGCCTTTTAGTCTATGTGTGCCAAACATTGTAGTACACCACAAAATACGCAAACTTGATATCATAATGCTTTCTAACTGAGTTATGGGAAATTTCTTGTACTATTAGAGTCTCAAGAAATAATCTTAAGGCATCATGTTTGTGTATTGCTTGAATTGAAACATTTTATTACACTTTCTATTTTTATAGATGTTAACACAAACAAAGCATATGTTTGGAACTTGCACATGGAGTAGTTGTATGCATGATTACAATATTCACTTCTTACTTTTTCCTAAAAGTATGGAAAAATGGGTGGGAATGTGGTCAGATGATTAAAATCAGCATAACGTAAGGGAACATTCTGCATGAATCCCAGCAGGAATAGGTGGCTGACCGTGTTAGATGCTATGAGTCGCTGTCCAGAGTGTGACGTGTAATTCATGGAGGAAGTGACACAGTGAGGAGTCTGTTCCAGGCACTGAACTCAGTTCTGTGAGCAAAGGGCAGTACCGACATTGTGGTTATTGCACTGCTGAACTGCATCCCTTGAAATAGCACTAGGACTTGAAACTATTTGTTTTTCTACTGGTCTTTCCTGCTGCGTTGTCATGTGTAGAAAGCAGAGCACACAAAAGACATAAAAGACTTAAAAAATGTTGTCACTGTTTATAGTAAAGATGGCAGAGATAAATGAACTGATTATCAAAACAGTTTTGCAGTTTTTAACATTTAGTGGCATTTATGTTTTAAAATGTTTGAGTAGAATAGTTATAGCTTCCTTTTAATTCTGCTGGCAGGAAACAACTTTTTCAACTAAAAGTTTGTTCCTTGTCCTACACCATCATCATCTTCTACATGAAATTCAGCAGTTAAGCATTTAAAAATCTACTATCCTCAAGAGGATTCTTTACAAATATTACTGCAAATGAATATTGTAGTAAAATGTTAGATTTTGGTCAACATATTTTGGGAGTATAGAAAAAGACTCTTATAAAAAAACTCCAACAGTGAAGCTAATTAATTGATCAGTCATGCAGTTAATACTGTAGGCAAAAATCTCAGTCTAATTAAAAAATGAATAGCCTTCACAACATAATGGTAATTAATACAATACTTTAAATTTCAGGAATCTGAACTGTGCAATATTATTCAGGACTCTTATTTCTGATAACCCTACCCAATGGCTTTGAAAACATATGTAAATATAGCCATCTTGTGTGCAATTTAATTTAATTATATACAGCTCTTCTATGAAGACCTCAGATGTTTTTAGTGAACGTTAGTGAACAAATAACAGTACCAGGAACTGTTATTCTCACCTCCATTGATCCATCCCTCCCTCCATCCATTACTCTATGGATGGTTCATCTTTTAAGATGAGCCTTCTTGCAGGGTTCAACTTTCTCCCACAGTGTAAAAACATCCATGTTATGCTAACTGACTATTATGAATTGATTCCATTAATTAGGATGTATAGTTGATTCATTGTCCCTAGCCATAAATTAGATGATTAATTTTGTACATACTGTCACCCGGACGAAGCTGGCAGCCTTGTCTGACTTATGATTATTGATTTCTCCAATGCTTTTAACACAATTTAGCCTGCTTAGCAGGGTAAATTGGCCTCCCGTGTCTTCCACACAAGAGGCCTGCATGGAAAACACAGGCCTCCACAATTACTTGAATTAATGATTGCATGAAAAACAGAACAAAATTTGTGAGACTAAAGATGGTTAGGAACAAAGGGCCACCTCAGGTTCCTGTCCTCTCACCATTATCTTTTAATTTGTTGCCATTTTTCCTTCATGAGAGAAATGGAAGTTGGATTTGACTTTGCCTTTCTCCCATCGCCACATATTGATTTTCTTTTCGTGTCTGAAGTTTAAATTGATGACATACTTGAAAATTCTGATACTTGATCCATGTTCAGATATGTATTTTGTTTTGCTGATTATTCCACAGAGATGTTGAAGCTTTTTTCTGCCACTTCCAGTCAAGCATTCCTGTCCATTTCTATGAAAGTGGAGTTGGTTTTCAATCCCTGTTAGCTCAATTTTTCCAGGTTTGGGATGAGATTTTTGAACCTAAAATTTGAGCTTCTCTTGTATTGTTTTGTAGAACGTTCCATCTCTTTAGATCATCCCATTCATTATTTGTAAGTGACATGAAGGCTGGTTTTGCAAATGGAAATTACCTGTCAACATGTACAATATAGATTAAACACCTACATTTTACGAAGGTATTTAAAAATGGCATGAACTGTCAGCCTCACTACTGAATTGGATGTTGGTTTTGGTATATGTTTCGTAAACAAACATATTGAGCTATTTTTACTACATAATTAGATTTGAAGAAGAACTGTTTGTTGACATTTGCATTATTATTTTGTTTTAGTGACATTAGTTTGAGAATGTAGCTACAGTCTATCTGTGAACAGTGTAGAATCTAACTATAAAGTAAATGTTGCTTAATTACGCCTTTTAAATCAAAGGCAAAAACATTGTTTTAGTGTATCCCTCAAGTAGATTGTGCTGTTTGTGACAGCGGTATTCACAAATAAAATTCAAATTAAGCATAAAATCTTAAATCCTGGACAATTTCCAAACACATTACATTTTCATGAACAGGCCACAATTTGTTTATCTGTTAGATCTACACACACTGACATCCTCATTTAGTTCATTTTTGTCTTTTTAGAAGTCTGTGCTAGAGTACCATGCTCCCCTTTCCACCCACCTTCACCCCCTGAGGTGATCAGATGGAGCTGCCATCCCTTTTTCATCATTAGAGCACATCAAAGTTGATATGATTTGCTTTAAGGCACAGCAGGTTAGCATTCCTCTGTTCAGCTTAGGCTTTACCCTGCATGAAACAGTGATTACAGCTAATAAGGGTGTACTGCTGAAACAGAGTTATTTTGTTTGTTTGCCACAGGCTAAGATGGGAAGAATACTAAAATCAATTCAAGAACAAAGTCATTTCTTTTTTATTTTTGTTTTGAATATTAATGTACTTATAAAAAAACTGATTGTACTTTTGCCTTGTGTGTTTGATAGTCTTAGGTCTCTGTATTGTTTTTTCTAATGCTTATAGAGGTTTTGTTCAAATAAGGTTGATTTGATTTTTCATTCCAGACATGTCACAAGCATTGTGTCGAGCATATCCACATTAACACTACTGTAGTATGAATCTGTGCATCTATTCATGTATACATACATACACACATGTGCATACACAAACAGTTGAACAAGAAAAAGGAAAAAAAAAAAGAAACCCTTGTAAAATAAATGTATATCAATCAATACATCTACTTTAATTGAATGCGCCCAAGATTAAATCTATAAAGTAGTATATAGCCAACATAGCTTTTAGATATGTTTTCTCAGTCCAATGTCACAGTCACATATTCCTCCTTACAGGTCAGGTAGTGTATTAAACACAGCAAATAAAGTGAACATAAAGCAGTATGAGAGGAAACAGATTTTTCTACCAGCCAGCCCTTTCTGCTCATTCTGTGTCTGCCACATTTATTGGCACCCCTTTTAACTATTTATTTATTTGATTATATAAGAAATCTTTCTCATGCTAAAATTTTTTGGAAGATCCCACCCTGAATATAAATGCGTTGAGCGCAAACATTAATTTGGATTTTCAAAATTTAAGTCTGATACAAGTTTAATTTCTTTAAGGACCTTTTGCACATCTTTACGAGGCATCCAAATAAATGTATCTAGTACTTAATTTCTTTACTTGTAATTGACATAATTATGAATGCGTTACAATTACTCTTAATCATAGCAAATGAGTGTTACATAAGTCTAAATGAGAGCTGTCTTTTCTTCAGAAACCTTTCAGTCAGAGAAAAGCGTGTTCACACATGTATGCGTGCACACTTACATAAATGTGCCTCTTCTAAGGGTGCATAAGCATTACCATTCCACATGAAGTGTTCTGAGCTTTGACATTTTTGCCTCAATTTGTTAAAGTCTTAAATACTGCACAAAGAGAAGATTTAGCAAAGCGGATTCTTTTTCTTTAACTCTTAGAGCTTATGGAAATGATATTGTTTTCCCATCCATTTTAAGCAGTGCCAACAGATTACTGTAAGATGAAGTTGTAATGTTCTTTGAAAGTTGTTCGCCTTGACCTTTGTAAAGCACTGATACTTTATTAAATTGTTGTAAGGCCATAATATCTGCTGATTTTGTTCAAGACAATCAATAGAAATATAGTTGAAACCAGAGGTTTACATACACTATATAAAAAGACTTTCTTTCATACTGTCTGAGATCAATAGTAATACAAATTGCCTTAAAAATGATCTCTCTCATTATTTTGGCCAAAAGTGTCTTGCAAAAGTTTTATCACCAAAATTTCTAAGTATTTTATTGGAACTGAACATATGTATTTTTATATGGTGTAGGTCAAATGGTTTCAGCTGTATGTTGGACCTTTTAGAATCAAAACCTTTTTTTCTTATTTTAGAAGCGTAGATAAACTCCTAGCATCTTGAACATTAAAAGACTTTGTAGTGCTCTAGTTGCTTGTATTATTTCTTGCCAAGCAAGTTCCAATGGTGGATCAATAAAGTATATTCTATTCTATTCTATTCTATTCTATTCTATTCTATTCTATTCTATTCTATTCTAAACACTAACAATAAACACAGGCTGTGGTGCTATGATTAATTAAAAATAAATATGCATATTTCCCTTGAATTTTTAAAATCCTCTTCCCAGATGCTAGTATACATGCAAAGAATCTATGATTAAATTCCCAGATGGGGTTTGATCTCCTTGTTGGGGCTGTTAAATATTTTGGGCAAGCTGTGTAATACATGTAGACATATGTTGAGTAGAGATTGTTGTTCTGTGCACAAAGCATAACTCCTATATGCATTCATAAAAGGGGACTTAATCTTTCCAATTAGACCTTTAGTATGTTAGCTAGAGAACCCTGCTGCCTCCTTAGCCCATAAAACATAAGGCTGGTTTTGTATCGAACAACGGCATGTTTTGAAAAGCTGTGAATGGATAGGACGCTGTGGTAGGAAGGGTGTGGACACACTTTATTTCCTGGTCCTTTGTTTCTTTTCTCCTTTATTCATTTGCATCTATTTCTGAACAGAAGAGAAAGATCATGCCCCATCCCATTTTTGTGTACAATGCAATACATTCAAACCACACTAGAGGGCACTATTTATCTGTGTTTGCAGATCAGTATTTGTTATCCTCCCATATTGAATGCAAAGACTGGAGTTCAATCTAAAAACAGCAACAAAACAATCTTGCCTTTATGGGAGAGCTAAAAGTTATCAGACAAAAAGAAATTGCACATACTTTTTTCCTTGTGAACCTTTATTTTTGTCATGTATTCATCTATGGTTGACAGCCATTAATAAAGTTAACTGCAACCTATTGCTGTCTGAAGTTACTGGAGCTGTAAATTTGATCATTTTTGTAATTTTAGCTCAATAACAAGTTTTGGTTTGTGAAGGTCTTGTAGAGGAAGAGAAAATTAGTGAACACATAAAGTCAAACATACCAAATATAGCAGAAAGTTCAGATGAAGTTATGGAAAAGAAGAATGATGGCTAATAACATGATATCCAAAACTCTGTATATGTTAGGCAGTTTAATCTGTTGTCTAATAACAAAGTGATTAATGGAAAATGACAAACCTACTAAGACATTTTACAGACAAGACACGACATCAATCAAAGAGGAAAACCTCTAGTAACTCTTGGGGAACTGAGATCCACAACTCAGCTAGGAAAAATAAGTTGTCAGGACAAATTTTTAAACAAAACATCTTGCCTTTATGGGAGAGCAGAAATACTTTTGAAAAAAAACCATAACATGTCACTTTTACAGTTTGGCCTAAACAATGTAGTCAACACTAAAACAACTAGTAGAAGAAAGTACTCTCATAAGATGAGTCTGATATTGTTTGCATGCGTCTCTAAGAGTGTAGCCTGCATTTTATTATTGTGTTGTCAAGAGATAAATATGGAAAGAGGAGATAATGTTTCTGTTTTATGCAAACAAAAAGTAACTCAACCTCGTGGGAGTTGTTTGTTTTTTTACACAAAAACTGCTTTAAATCTTCGGTTTATGCCACATTACAAAATTGTAAGCTGCATATCTGTCGTGGTGTGACTGATTTTTTGTTTTGTTTTGTTTAGTTTTTTGTAAACTGCCATCCGACACATATGTTGTTAATTGGAACCATATAAATAAACTGAATCCAATGGAATGACTAAAATAACGATACACAACTATTTATGTATGCCTGTTCCTGAACATTCATGTGAATTAGAACACGTCTCTACCCACCCTAGAGCTCCCCACTGTCTGTACACCATGTGTTAGATCAAGCCTCTGAGTGAGTTTTCGCTATGGGTGACCGGGTGTCCTGGATAGAAATCGACAATTCCCCAGGCAAGAGCACAGGGTACTCTCTGGCACACTGCATACAGCACATACTGTAGCTATGCTTCCCCACAGCATTTTTGTCAGCAGTGGGACACAGAGCACAGGTAAGCGAGGACCGGCCTTGAAGGTCATGCAGCACAGTTGAGAATACTTGTTTTCTCCATTTCTTGCCCCCTCGGTAAGTTGGCCAGTTTTTAGTTGCAGTATTAATTCAGCCTTCAAGACAGAGCCTGTTGAAGTCTAATAATTTAAAGGTTAGGTAATTTCTTGGTAATGAGGTGGATGCCTGTGGGGGTGAGTGGGGGTGGGTGAAGTTTGCCGTAATGCTTTGTGTACAATAATTGGCCCAGCAGTGGTGATTATCTCTGTTTGATTCTTTCCTCAAAAAGCAAAAATAAATGAAAGTGGAATCTAATTAGTTGCCTGTTTATCACCTGGACTTGCTGTGCTATTGGTCGTTATTTTTCATTTTGCTGTGTGAATTGTGTTTCTGCTTCATGGACATTGTTAAGATCATTCAATTAAAATGAACAGTGACAGTTAAAAGCTGGAAGAGAAGACTATAAAAAGAGATTTGTTTTCCATTTTTAATTACTAACCAAAGAAACCTGCTTGTGTTTTTTTAGCCTAATTTTTTCCATTTGGATTTTATCTCTGTAATGCGATTTTTTTCTCAGTCTGAACACTGAAATTTCAAGAAGTGCAAGCTAAATGTTTTTTTTAATTGTTTGTGATTTAGAGACAAAGTTGTAAAGCCGTCTTTTCATGCTATTTGAGCTCATGTTTTCAAAGCAAAATTGCCTAACTGATGTTTTTTTTTTTTAAATAGTATGTCTGCTGCAGACTAAAACAAACAACACATTTTAATGGCATCTGTCTTTTAGCATGCAAAAGCACACAGTACAGCTGTAGATAAAATGTGAGACTTTTGCCCCATTGGAGATGCAGAATTTAGAATTTAAGAAATGCCAGAGTAGTAAAAATTGTTGTAATTTGATTGACTGGACTTTAAAATTTTAAGTGATTATCATGTGAAGCTTCCTCTGTTTTGAGTACCACATCATATCAGTATTTGTGCAGATTTTAAGCAATTGATCAACTTTTCTTTTCAACTGTTACAGTATTTTATGTCAATAATTGTTGTTATACGTTGTTAGTTTTCCTTCTAACAATTTCTGTCCAGTCTAAAAGCTTCACTTTTATCTTACACTCTGACAGGACATGGGAATCATAAAGAGGATAGCCCTTTCCTTAGCAGTGCTGATACCTCTGGCAGGAGGAACGACTTCTATGACAGAAACCTGGCATTATTTGAGGTCTGTTGCTTTTTCCGTACAATATGTCCATTATTTAAAGAGAAAAATTAATCTACCAGAAAATTAGTCTCAGACAACCTCTCGTTCCAGGAAGAGCTTGACATCCGGCCGAAGGTTTCCTCTCTGCTCAGCCGCTTGGTCAACTACACCAATATCACACAGGGTGCCAAGGAGCATGAAGAGGAAGAAAGTGCTGAGGCCTCACGGAGGAAGACCCCCAAGGTCAGGAGTCAGGAAACAAGTTTTGTTTTTGTGTTATGTGTACAGGGAGAACTTGTAGGCTCTGAAACATTGAACTTTCTTGTTGGCTGACTTTGTGCTTTCTTTTTCAAGTTATTAAGTTTTGTTGATAGATTGCTTATGAAACAGGGCAGTCTTCAGTTAGACAGGGTCAATGTAAGACCTAAATACATGCAAAGTGCTGATAACATGATTGAGTGACCTTTAAAAGTACATCAGTCAATATTAATGATCACCCACACTTGTTTCCTGTAATGTCATGCTCAGCACAGTCTTTCCCCATCTCTGTCGCCCTGCTAGTCCCCCAACATGGGAACTCTGATGGGCGTCTACCTGCCGTGTCTCCAGAACATCTTTGGGGTCATTCTCTTCCTTCGACTCACTTGGATTGTGGGAATGGCCGGCATCATACAGTCTCTTCTGATTGTCCTGATGTGCTGCTCATGTGTTAGTATGAACATGTGCAATGTCTACACACAGTTACCTTTACCTAAAAAGTTAACCACAACCATTATTTCAAACCAAGAACCAGAATGTGATCAAGGTTATGCATACAAACACAGACTATGACTTTGGTTCCACTTTGATCTTGGTATATAGAAATTTAAAATGCAGATTTATATATGGGGACTGAAAAAATTATATTTTTAAGTAAATGTGTATATACTGTGTTATTACAAAAATAATAGTACAAGAATGAATCAGTGCAAATATGCATATTATTGAAAAGCACTTTCATAGTTAAATGTTTATCAGAGAAACAGTCTGTTGGAAGGAACTGTCTCTGTGATGTTCTGTTTGTGTAAATAACAACCTTTAACGTGAACCCAAAAGTAAAAGTAAAAACTGCTTTGCTTCCAACGTGTTTGGGTTTGCAGAGATGAACAGAACCTAATGTTGCAGATTGTACTTCTTTAAAGGAGGAAGTACAATCTTTGTTGGGCTTTTTTCTGAGCAATGTCTACAGTATGTATGATGAGCATCTCAAGTATAGACTGAGGGTGGTTCTAAGAACCAGAAGGGATTTACGGTAGACACGTTGTTATGTAAAAAAGTTGAGGAGTGGACTGAAGGTGATTTCCCAGACATCTACTGTAATCACCATAGTCTTGGACCATTGGTCCTGCATATCAACCTCCTGTGTGTTTGCAGACTCATTAACTATCCAATGACAATGGTGTCATCAAATACTGGAGATTCATGAGTGCGCTGAAGTGCAGTTATTGGTGTAAACCAAATAACTGGGAGGCACTTTGACATTTCCTATACTTTTTTGACCATCATCCTCACTCTCAGTCCATAGGACATAAATGTGTGTTATGTTGGCCATTGCTGTCACCACCTTCATAAAAGTGTGTTTTCAACTTTTACATTTGCCTTGAAAAGCTATCAGGATTTGAAGTTACACCAAATTATGTTGAAATATGCTCTAATGTAACATTTTCTTCTTTCTCTTACAGACAATGCTAACAGCCATATCTATGAGTGCCATTGCTACTAATGGTGTTGTTCCAGGTAAAGCGTAAAACACAAACATTCCAGGTCTATTTACCTTCTTTTAAAAGTCAATAGTAATAGATTTACGCTATCCTAATGTTTTGCATATTTTGTAAGTGCAACTTTGCTTACTTCTTGGGAGTTGTTTGATGGAGAACTGTTTGCAGTGATGTCCTAGTACATCCTTTAAAATAACTAAACTCAGTTCAGCTAGGTTTAAATGTTTTGACTCATGGTCATAGTTTGCCACCTAAATATTTTGACTTGGACTAATTCTCATTAACTTCCTATAATTTGTATGAAATAAAGCTTAAAAAAATACATGTTGGTTATGACATCATTCACAATATGATATGATACCAATATGATACCACAATATGATCACAACATGATACCAATATACTGTTTCTATGCCAGTGCCTAGTATATTTTTCTTTTATCCCTTGCTGAAGTTTAAAGCTACAGCTTCTGTCCTCTCTCTTCAATCAATAAACATGCAAAAAGTAAAAAAAATAAAAATAAAAAAACACCACATAATTTGATAGTTTTGAGGGTTGTAGCTTAAGCCTTCAGTTATTATCCTTGCATATAAAGTGAAGATAAAGTCAATGTAGCCAAGAATGGGAGATGAATAAATCTAAATGTCCTGACAGTATGTTGCGAGGCATAAATTCTGTGAAAAGATTGATCTCTTCCACCCCCTCCCTGAGCTGCTGTTACCATCTCAAGAAATGCACCACTCCGGATTTGTCCCTACCAAAAACAACCAATCACAGCCAGGAGGATTATCTTAGCACGGTTAATCAATCTCATACACTCGCTGCTAAATGTGCTAATGGTGGAGAAGCAACTTACAGAAAAATCCACTTATCTGCAGTCATTGATGGACATGTTAATTAGCCTGAGCATTAATGACGGGCTGTGCTAGCTGCAGCTTAGCAGAAAAAAGGTAGAGAAAAAGGTGGTGATGAACACCACTACATGGAGGGGAGACTGCTGAGTTCTTCCTCCTTTGATGTTGTGGTAAACTATTAAATGCCAATTAAAATGTTTTTTTTGCATGTTCTGTTACTTTAGGACAAAAGACCTTGTATCAACAAAATCAAGTAAAATAGAAAGACCTTTGGAGACTGACAGTTGTTCTTCTCTTTCATAGCTGGAGGAGCATATTTCATGATCTCACGCTCACTTGGCCCTGAGTTTGGAGGAGCTGTGGGGCTCTGCTTCTACTTGGGCACCACCTTTGCCTCTGCAATGTACATTCTTGGAGCCATTGAAATCTTCTTGGTTAGTTTGTTACAATGTATTTCCTCCTTTATATTTCTACTAATGTTTCATATTAAATTGGGTTTGAAATGAGTAATAAAATGTCTTCCACCAGTCTCTGTGTACAAAAAAAAGGAATAAAGAAATGGTGGTAGAGAGTCTCTACACTTAACATAAATACAATAAAAAAATCACTTAAAGGAAGCCTTCTATCAGGAGAGTGTTTGAAGCTGGCATCTACGTATAATAGAAATGACTTTGTTTTGGGAAGAGATTGATAAAAAGGCTACTTATGTTAGTTACTGGCACTAACATAAGTTAGTTAGTGGTCAGAAAGTGGTTTCCTGCTAGCGTGTAGAAATACATGCTGTTTGTTTACTTCCCTGGAAGTTAATGCCAAGAAATTTAAATTGTTGCCATTTGCTTCCTCGTGCTAAATGCTGTCGGAGCTCCTGGATATATGGGGGAATTCCCCAATACTGGATCTGCATATTTGTTTTCAAAAACAAAGATGCAGATATGCTGGATATTTTGCTAAACAAAATATCCAACAAGTGGTCTGTTGTATCAGGATAACTTGTTATGCAAAGGGTCATATCACTCACCCCAAAAATCTGGAGTAAATATTGCAGAATTTTATACACTTGAATGAAGGTGATTTGTGAGTTTTGTGTTTTCATTGAATTACTATAATTGTTAACACATACTTTAACCTGTTGCTGGTATTGTATTTTTTTCTTTCTTTTTTTTAGAGTGGGAAAAGAGTTTGAATTTAAAAAATACTGTGCAGTTTTTTATTTTTGTCTGCTTTATATTATTAATTTTACAAATCCTGTGCAAGCTGTATGTATTAACCTACTTGTTGTCATTTTGTTTCAGAAATATCTGGTTCCTCAGGCAGCTATTTTTCATTCCAGTGATCACCTTGGCCGTGACAGTGCCCTGCTAAACAACATGCGAGTGTACGGAACGCTGTGCCTCAGTCTCATGGCTGTGGTGGTTTTTGTGGGGGTCAAATATGTCAACAAGTTGGCATCCCTTTTCCTGGCTTGTGTTATTATCTCAATTGTCTCCATCTATGCTGGGGCAATAAAATCCATGACGCATCCACCAAAATTCCCGTAAGTGCTGTGAAAACAGACATGTCTGAGAAGGAAGTTGAGGGATCTGTTTAGCGACTTAACATTTATTTAACATCATGTGTTTGTAATGAGAAAAGCAAGTGCTATTTTCTTGCACTTTTCTACATGTAAACCATGAAATAGAATAACAATTTTAGGTCTTTAAGTGTCAGTATTGTTCCCTTCTTTTTTTAAAAATGTGTAAGTAATTGTCCTCTGTGTGTTCTCTTGCTGCAGGATATGCATGTTGGGCAACAGGACGTTGGTGAGAGATGGCTTTGATGTATGTGCTAAAACTGAGGTAAAGGGGAACATTACGGAGCCCAGTCAACTGTGGAATCGGTTCTGCGTTGGTGGGAACTTGAGCAGTGCTCAGTGTGATGACTATTTCATCCAGAACAACGTGACAGAGATACAGGGCATCCCTGGACTGGGCAGTGGGATTATCAGAGGTAAATCCAACATGCAACTGAGGCATATGTGGAGTTGCTGCTTTGAAGTGGTCCAGCTAATATTTCATTTAGAGAATTTGGTTTGGACTTGTATATAATAAACCATTTGTACATTCAAAAGTCAAGAATGGTGTTCCTCACAGTTCTGGACTTGGATGCGATGTTTTCTATCTTCATCTGAATCCTCAGGGAAATAGCACAGGAAAATATAACAGTATTGTAATCTGATTCTATCTGGATGTCAAGATAATTCCTCTTTGTTCCTGTGGTTGATAACATTCTTCTTCTACCAAAACCAATGGTAAAACATACTGTTTTGAAAAATAATTTATTTAGCTTATTGAGTATTGTACAATTTCATTTGTAAAATATCTTATATATTGTTTGGACATGCTTTTGAATTGTTTTGTTTTTTACATTATTATATAAATTGTTTCATTGTTGAACTTTTGCTTGTTTTTTTATTTATTTTGTTGTGTTGTAAAGCATTTTGAAATGTCCTAAATAACCTGAATTTGCTGTATAAATGCAACTGAGTTGAATTGTTTTCTATATTAAGTGCAGTCGAATTTGAAGATCTAACCATGATATACTGTATATATATATTTTTTTGCTGTATAAAAATATAGACCTTATGTGTTGATCTAATGTGACACCATTTTTCCCTAAAATATATTTTTGCTGTGATAGAAAACATGTGGAGCAACTACTTACAGAAGGGGGAGATCTTGGAAAAAGCAGGGCTGCGGTCAGCAGATGCTCATAGTCCCTTAGAGAACTTTGTCAACTATGTGTCGGCAGACATTGCTACATCCTTCACACTTTTGGTGGGGATCTTTTTCCCATCTGCCACGGGTAAGACAGACTATTTTCTTGTTTACAGTGTTCACTGGGAAGACACAGAAGTGTTGGTATCAGCCATTAGGGGGCATTGTGTAGCATGTTTTAAATGTCCTAAGGTTACATGGTTTTTTTCTGCAGGTATCATGGCAGGCTCTAACAGATCTGGTGATCTCAGGGACGCTCAGAAGTCCATTCCAGTGGGAACAATTTTAGCCATTACGACTACTTCTCTTGTTTGTATCCTTTAGGTTATCAGACACTTGTTTACTCTTAAGCAGAATATTAAAGCTGACTTAATAAAGTTGCAAAAAGGCATGTGCCATTTTACAATCCTTGATCATGTTGTTTAGATTTAAGTTCTGTGGTCCTGTTTGGGTCCTGTATAGAAGGAGTAGTCCTGAGGGACAAGTAAGTACTTATAGTTTCAGTACCATATGTGAATGCTTACAATTAAATATGAAAAAAGAAACCGCAGAAATGGCCGGGTCATTATTGGCAATCATACTCAGTTATTGCTTCCTTGCAGATTTGGAAATGCTGTACAACAGAACCTTGTCGTTGGCACTCTCTCCTGGCCATCTCCTTGGGTTATTGTCATTGGCTCTTTCTTCTCTACTGTTGGAGCGGGCCTGCAGTCCCTTACTGGTGCTCCACGGCTTCTACAAGCTATTGCCAAGGACAACATTATTCCCTTCCTTAGGGTGCAGAAAATTATTCACTTCCTGTTTCATATTCTACTAAAATAAATCTCCCAGTGTCTGTCAGTATGTTAAGGAACAAATATTTGTATTGGGAAAAGCTTATCTGTAAATGTATTAGAATATGTTAAAGAACCAAACAAGAAGTGATTTGCATTACTGCATGTAAATGTGTCTATTTTTGCCTAGGTGTTTGGTCACGGAAAGGCTAATGGAGAGCCGACGTGGGCTTTGCTGCTAACTGGCCTTATAGCTGAGCTGGGGATACTGATTGCCTCATTGGACATGGTCGCTCCCATCCTGTCCATGTAAGCAAACATGAAACATTTGACTGATTCCCCACAAACAAGCCCGTCATCAGTGACATTTTTCTATATTTTTAATCAGGTACAGCCACTCAGTGAATAAGAATATCATCAAAAACCTTGCTTTATTATTTTTATGCTCTAAAGTTAATACACACGGTGATACATTTAGATGATATAGTTAGGTAACTCCGTCCATCTCTGCCATTGTGGCTTGCAGCAAAATTCTCAGAAAGTGTTATGATGACATAGAACACAAAAGATTTTAAGACTGATATAAAGCTATGGTATGGTTTTGTTGCAGCATATGCAAGCAAGAGGCTTTCTTGGCAGTTGTCCTTGACAATATTCTCAAAGAGGTTTAGTCACAAATGGTTTTACTGAAGAATATAGTTATTCTTACAAGGATCTAAACAGTCACATTAATCCAACATTGAATGGAAGGAAATATAAAATACATTAATTTTCAATTATATTCCAGTTTATTTAGACACACCAGTGAATTACTTCATTTAAATGTTTGTTTTGACAATGTTTTCTTTTTCTCCAGGTTCTTCTTGATGTGCTATCTCTTTGTAAACTTGGCTTGTGCAGTGCAAACTCTCTTACGGACACCCAACTGGAGGCCAAGATTCAAATATTACCACTGGTTAGTTTATTTAGCAATGTTTTGATCTTTGCAACAATCAGATTTTGTATTACAAGCAGAAGTTTTGTCACACCTTCAGTGAAGGACACCCGTTATAATATAACCAAATGATCACCTCTGCAGGGCGTTATCATTTCTTGGCATGAGTATGTGTCTGGCTCTCATGTTCATATCCTCCTGGTACTATGCCATAGTGGCCATGGGCATTGCAGGAATGATCTATAAATACATTGAATACCAAGGGTATGTTTTGACTCAATGTTCTACTAAATTGAATTCTTAAAATGGTTGTTTTTTTCTGTTTGACTGCTACATATCTCTAGCTGACAACAACTTATTTCCTCAATCTTTTTTTGTATTTCAATTACTACGTAAAAATAGGGCAGAGAAGGAGTGGGGAGATGGAATAAGAGGACTGTCTCTCAGTGGTGCACGTTATGCCCTGCTGAGGCTGGAAGCTGGACCTCCCCACACCAAGAACTGGAGGTATTACCACAACCGCAGGAGAGAACCGAAATGATTCATCATTAGAAACTGACAACTTCATGCTATTTCTAAAAAAAAAAAAAATTACCTGTATGTCCTGGTGAAATAGTCTGCCAAGTTTGTGTCCAGATTCTAGGAAACTACAAGCATCAGTTTTATTGCAGTGCTTTTTGTTTTGCCTGTCTGTCTATTTTAAGTATGTAGGAAAGTGTTAGTAAGAACTCAGATGCACATCCAAATAGCAACTGGCTTTTCAAACAAGTTGCCACTCAGAAGAACAAAAGCCATCTCTCTAATTTTCGACCACAGCATGTGCCAGTAAACTGTGGATCAATGAGAAGAGCTGTCATTTTACAATCTGAAATTTGTGAGTTTTCCTCCAGCTTCTTTCTTGATGTGCTCATGGGCAATCCCTTAGATTCAAGTTAACTACCAATATGTGTGCCAGTATATGAATCTATGTTTTGAGTACAGCTAGAAAAAGAGCATTTAAAACCACCGTTTGTAGGTTTAATTTACAAACTTTTAAACCATATAGGTTTAATTTATCTATGCAAAAATTCAAGGGGAATGGAATGATAAAAGCATATTTGCAGAACAGCTTTACTCAGAAAATTTACATTCCATCTCACAATAACCTCACAGAAGCAGTTCTCTTCTATAAGCAACACAACAGTGAAATTTTTCTGACATGCTTAAAAGCAAAGAAAGGGACATAAAATATGAATTCATGCAACCCAGCACTTGTTTTTTGAATCTGAAAATCTTATAACCTTGTCCTTTAATAGGGATTGATGTGAAAGAAAAGGTGAGAATCTTCTAAGCAAGATTTTCAGTGTGGTTTGGACTCTATGTCTACTCTTGCTCACCAGCCTTGTTTGTGGTGTTAATGGACAGAATCTCAAGGTGTAAGACCAAGAGGAGGGCTTTGATCTTCAGTGTGAAGTGGCATAATTTGCAGCCACGTCTGAAGTGGCCAAACTTCGAATAAGCTCCTCCAGGTCTGAGGAAATGGTTCTCCACCTGGAAAGGGTGGACTGTTTCCTTCAGGTCACAGGTCATTCTTCATCTTAAGTGGAGGGATTCAAAGTGTCTTGGTACTTTGAGTGGTGGTAGGATGAAGCAGAGACGAATCGAAGCTTCAGGGCTTCATCTATAGCACTGCTCCTCTGTTGTGGTGAAAAAAGAGTGGAATGATAAAGCCAAAGCTTTCAATTTACTGGCCTATCTGTAGACCAGCCACAGAAAGGACATCATCCCGGGTACAAACGGCTGAAATGAGCTCACGTTTTACAGTTGCTCTATCATCCAGAGAAGTCTGGAGTACAGCTGTTCCTGCTTCACATTAAAAAGAGTTGAGGTGGTTCAGGAATAGGATCAGAATACCTCCTTTGCATCTTAGTTTGGAAACGTGCAAATATGTAGAAATACCTATGTTGAAATCAGTCTGTCATGTAAAACGTTTAGAGGTATGTTGAATAACAACATATCACCTAAAACCTGTGATTCAGTAATCCAAACTGATTAACACGCTTTTAGTATGTTGTCTCTCTCATAGCATTGACTGGCTAATTTTATTAGAATTAACAATTTGTAATTGTGTTTACTGGGGATGATATTGGTACGTTGATTGATCATTTGTGCTCTTTAGGCCACAGTTACTGGTTCTGTTGAAGCTAGATGAGGACCTCCATGTGAAATATCCACGAATGCTCACCTTCGCCTCACAGCTAAAGGCAGGAAAGGGTCTGACCATCGTTGGCTCTGTCATCCAGGGAAACTTTTTGGACAGCTATGGCGAAATGCAAGCAGCTGAACAGGTAAAAGGTGGAAAGGTTTCTGTAACTTTCTGGATTGTATGTCACTGCTCTTGTGGAGTGGAGAAGTTAACATTTTCTGATATGCTCATACGACGTTTTGTTTTTGTATAGGTGGTTTAATTATTCTTATATTGTTTATAATTATAAGCATGTATGCTAATGCAAGTCATTAATCACCTCAAATTACTGTTTTTGGTTAGATTTTGTTGAAAATGTTACTTTTGAAAGATTTGAGCTTGGATAACAATTAGCAATGGCTAAAATGAGCTAAAATTTAATATAAGTGCAACTGTCCTTCTAGGCCATTAAGAACATGATGGAGATTGAGCGGGTCAAAGGTTTCTGTCAAGTTGTTGTGGCAACTAAGGTACGAGAAGGTATAGCCCACCTGATCCAGTCCTGCGGTCTGGGTGGGATGAAACACAACACCGTGGTTATGGGTTGGCCATACGGCTGGAGACAGAGCGAAGACCCTCGAGCCTGGAAAACCTTTATCAGTAAGAGTATTTCCACAGTTTAGCAGTCCAATCTGTAAATCATTTTGCTTTTTCTTCAGCATTTTAATATCTTAGACAAAAAGTTTTTGGTTTTCCTTTTATCCACTGTAAGCAATTTTGTGGGGATTTTAGCTTGGTCTTTTTGGCAGTGTTATAATGAGAACAAACATTGATTTGGGTGTTTTTATTTTTTCTGAAGTCATTAAAAGTATTTTTTCATCCCATATATATAAAAAGTCTTCTCCACTAAAGCTAAAGAGAAACAAAATTTAAAAAGTTATCTGGAGCAGAGTTTTCCCACAGTGCTGGTGTTCAGTTTTCAGTCAGTATAACATTCCTTTCACTTTCCTAATTTAATCTACCACACTAAATTATGATGCATTTCAGCACTTCCATGATAAACTGTGGTGTGCAGTGAGAGTCTGCAGAGACTGTATTGCCCTATGTGCAGTAATGGTAATGACATATGTAAATATCACAGCCTGTGTGTTGCCTTCTCTGCCCCAGACACAGTCCGCTGCACAACAGCTGCCCACCTGGCCCTGATGGTCCCCAAAAATGTGTCGTTTTATCCAAGCAACCATGAACGCTTCACAGATGGGAACATTGATGTGTGGTGGATTGTTCATGACGGAGGAATGCTGATGCTGCTGCCTTTCCTGCTCAAACAGCACAAGGTCAATGAACAACACTTCCTATTCATTTAGTTAACTATTTAACTGTAGTTTTATGGGGAGATTTTTTTTCAAAGCTCCCAAACCATCATTTTGTGTATGACCAGTGTCTTTCAAATTCTGATCTTAAATTGACTTTTTAATGGCAGCTTTACTTTCACAGTAATGCGCTGAAAAGATCACAAGACTTTTGCATTTTAGGTGTGGAGAAAATGCAAAATGCGCATCTTCACTGTGGCCCAGATGGATGACAACAGCATCCAGATGAAGAAAGACCTGGCCACATTCCTGTACCAGCTGAGAATAGAGGCAGAGGTGGAGGTGGTGGAGATGGTGAGGGCTCCTCTCACACAGTAACTCATTAGTGGTAGGAAATAGTCCAATGAAATACATTTTATGATAACGACAAACAGGATGTTAGATTACCTTGGTACAATAAAGCAGATATGCTTCAGACTAACACAGAGTGGTTGTTGTCAGCAAGATAAGAAAAAACATAGATAATAGACAAAAAAAAAAATGACTTAACCATGCAAATGTAAGTCCACTGGGGGAAAAAAAACCTTGTAGCCATATATCTGAAAGCAGGTGCAGAAAACACATTTTGTGGGAACCTTGAGTCTGTCATTGTTTGATGCAGTTTTCATGTCATCCACACCAAAAAATATGGAAAAATATAAAAAGTTTGCAAAACATTGTGTTTCATCTGCATTACCAACTCATGTTTCTTAAATGGGATTTCAGCATGACAGTGATATCTCAGCTTACACTTATGAAAGAACACTAATGATGGAGCAAAGGTCCCAGATGTTACGGCAAATGAGGCTATCCAGTGCAGAAAGACAAAGAGAGGTATGTTGGGACTGAAAGAGAGAGAGATATACCTCTTCTAGAATTTGTTTCATATTTTTAACATTCTCATGGAACCTACAGGCCCAGCTGGTTAAAGACAGACATTCACTGGTGCGTATGGGCAGTCTGTACTCCGATGAAGAGGAGGATGTGATGGAGGTTCCTCCAGAGAAAGTCCAGATGACCTGGACCAAAGAGAAGTGTGAGGCTGAAAGGCGAAACCGAAACAATGCTCCTGAGAACTTCAGAGAACTCATGAGCCTCAAACCGTGAGCCATTTGTATTTTCAAACATCTCCGGACATTTTATAATGACTAATTACACTTTTTTTAAACATTTTCTTTTACTATTTTTGTGCTGATTTTAATTATCTCAACAGTTTTACTGTAGCACTAATAAAACTCTCCCTTGCTGCTTTTTAGGGATCAGTCCAATGTGCGCCGTATGCATACAGCTGTGAAACTTAATGAAGTAATAGTTAACAGATCTCACGATGCCCGATTAGTGCTGCTCAACATGCCAGGCCCACCACGCAATACAGATGGAGACGAAAACTGTATCCTTTGCCATTCCTATCAACAACAACACATGAGGCCTCAGTAATAACGATGGGGTGTGAAAATCCTATGCTTTTGTTTTCAACTCCTTAATTCACGGCTCAGATATGGAGTTTCTGGAAGTGCTAACCGAGGGTTTGGAAAGAGTCATGTTGGTGAGAGGAGGAGGGCGAGAGGTCATCACTATCTACTCCTAACCAGCTAGGAGTTGTTATGGGCAGTGACATACAAATACATTCCAACATGGGACAGAAAGTGACACATGCTTTGCTTTTAAGCTATGAGGTGAAGGTTAGGAACAGAGAGGGGGGAGAGTTAAACTTTTGGGAGCAAAAGAAGTTGATTCTATTCTTGTAGAATATTTATAAATACTAAAACCTGTCCTCCTGTTTTTTCATTACGAATGAAAGCAGTCATTAGTTTCCTTAGAATTCACTTTCAATTGACAAACCTTCGTCATTTGCGTGGGCTGTAGATCAAACACAGTGTCTTGTCATGAACTTGTATTTTACTGTTTGGCCTGCAAGTCAAACAGAAACAAGAGCAGCCAGATCTCATGTCAGAGCTTGTTGTAGCAATATTTGTCTACTAGACAAAAACCTTCTCCAATTTATTTCTCTACCCAATGATGCTATGTGTAAATATCTGGATCTGTAGTATTTCACATGAATAAATTCCTTCTCACAGACAAATACATATTAGGAACATATGAGGATGTACAATTTTACAGTTTAAGAGGGGTAATATGATTTCAATCTGTTCATCTTTCAACAGGTCTCAGATTATGCACATACACAAGCATATGGTTACTTTATTGTTCCGATTGGAGAAGCGTTAAAAATTTGAAAAAAATTCTAAGGCCAATCATTATTTGCAGTAGCCTGGGTTCCAGTGTCCCTGTGGGGGAAAATAGAGATGGCACATTGTGTTCGTAAGACCGAGGTAATCTTGCAGTCATGCAGCTGCAACATTATAGACCTAAAACTTTATCATATACCCAAATTCACACCTGATGCTCCTTCTGCAATAAGACAACTAGTGGAGGTCTAAAGGTTCATGCCAGTAAGTGTGGTTATAGAAACCCTAAAAAACATCAAAATGTATCTGCACTGCACTGAATTCCTTCAAAAGTATTTTGTTACATCTGAACAGCTACCAAAACAAATATGCTTTTCTGTAACATCATATTGGATGTTATTCCCACAATCCATACCAGCAATACTGCCAGGAAAATGGTGAATAATATGAATATTAAATTAGATTGTCAGAAGATCTTTTAGCAAATTGTTTTCTTAAAGGGCATTACCGCCTCCAGGCAACCCAATCATGATAAGATGACGTACTAAAAGTGTAGATAAGTCATTTTTTCCATGACTGAGGGTTTGTAATTATTTGGAAAGCCTTAGAATAATATTACAAATCTGTGTTTGATTCTTAATATCTGTTTCACTTAAAGATGGGAGTCAGTGTAGGTAGAAGAACAACAGCTAGAAAAGCTAGCAGTAAAAACTTAAAAGTATTTTCTTTTGAAAGAATATTCTTATTTATTCTTTTCAAGAATAGAAGTATTTATATTATTTATTTTCTGAATATTTCCCCTCTTTCACTACAGATACACTTTCTGAGACATTGTCTGATTTTGACTATAACCAAATTTTTAAGAAATATAATTAATCTATTTGCAATTATATTTCTGCTGTTGAATAGAAAACATAAAAGCTGTCAATGTTTAATGAATGCTTTTATTTAGCAAACTTGGAAACTTTAATGATAAGAAGTGTGGCTTAAATTAAAGATGCTTATTTTCAAGAGTTTATGTAATAGGTTTTCATTGTATTTATATTACAATTTCTGTTTTGCAAGTGAAATGAATTTGCTTTATATACATACCAACATGTTGTTCCTGTTTTACAGCAAGTATCGTTTTTATTTCAGTTAATTACAAACAAGATACTCAAAGAAGCTTAGGTGAGAACTGAAGAAAAACATCTTATGAATAGATCATAACTGATAACAGATTTACCTAAATTTTGAAAATTACGTTTGGGATACTCAGTTATTCTCATAAACACATGTTTGCTTATTAAAGAGTTTCTCTAACAATACTCATTTGTTTCCGCTATATGCACAACACAACAGTTACTTCAATGATAAATAAACATTTGTATAAAAGAAGTCTTAGTTTGTTTCTTCTTTTGCAATTGTCAAAATATGAAACTATTTTTTCCATAAAACACAAAGAGAGAGCTTGGTGTATTCTTTTGGGTAAATTTTAATTGTATGGATGTATGAATGCATGTGTGTACTACCCAGACTTATGAAAATGTAGCTGAGGTTATATAAAGATATATATAATCACTATAATTAATCTTACCAATGGATCTTTTCATCTGTTGATTCAAGTCCTGCCACAGCGACTACTCTGATTATTTGGTTTAATTCCTATATTTAAAGGAGCTCTGTAAGCTGTAAATGATCTGCTTTGATTTCACCTGGCAACCTTCTCACTGGTCAACAACATTCATTAAATCAGAAGCTCCATTTTAAGCTTTTTATTTTTTTTTCTATACTGATTTTGAACCACATACATCAGTAACAAAATATATGTTATTAATACATTCACACATTGGTTATTAAAGTGCATCCTATACAGCAGAATTTTAATAAATACAGGTAAGAAGTAGGGATGCACTGACTGCAATTGTTTTGGCAGATCACCAACCTTAAAAAAGACTGATGTGACTATTTAAATTTTTGCAGATACCCTTTTTTTTCTTTATAAATAGTACTGTTGCTAAAGTTTCCAATAACCACATTTGTCACAAGTTACTTTTATGAAGAGAAAATCACTACAGAGGACTGTATTAGGATTAGTATTTGGTTGACTATCGTTAACCAAATACCTGCAGATGTGAGATAATGAGTGGATCTGTCAGTCAGCCCTCTTGCACAGCAAAGCAAAAGAGTTCAGTGACTAATTTTCAGACCTTTATAGAGGTAGATAAGATTGGTGGTTATGATCAGTTTCACCCGAAAGTATCAGCCGATCGTTGATCACCCAAAATTATGGAATTCAGGCCGATCAATCAGTGCACCCCTAGTAAAAAATAATTGTAAAAATATGTGAATAGCTATTGTAACTATATGCTATAAGCAAATAGGTACACATATACATATGTACCTATGAAATATGAGTGCATAATGGACATATGCACTAATATGTCCATTAGACATATGAGTAGACATATGCATTCATTCATCATATAGATAATAAAAAGCTCAATTAAAGAAGAGAACCGGATTTAGTCAGTCAAGGAAAGAAGGAAATAAGCAGTGCTAAGGCCAGGAATAATAAAATCAGTCCTTTTGCTTTAAATGATGGGCTCCGGTTGGAGACCAATTCTTGCAGGATAGGTTGTTTGAGTTCCAATCTACATTTGTTTGCCACCTCTTTTAGAGGTATCTCTTCTTCACTTGGCTTCTTCCAGCTTAGATTATTGCGAACCTAAAAGACAGAGTAGAAAACAAGTAGAAAATATTGCACAACTGAATATGAAAACCCCCAAGACTTGGAGCTCATCGTATTATCAGATAACTCATTAAAACATACCTGGAAACATACAAAAAGTTTGTAAATAATATTTAAAAATATTTGACTGGGGCAAATAATCTGTTTTCACTGATTGTTGAGGCATGATGTTTTGTTTACCTAAGAGAAATTGTTTAATTTAGGAGAGTATTTCCAGAAAGAACGATAAAGAAATGCATCAAATTGACAGATTTCGAAATACCAAAGTAATGAACTTTACATACCAAAGCTCAATACTTTGGTATGTTATTACAAAACAATAAAATTAGGACAGTTAGTTTTACAGGGAATGACTGCTCAGCATTCAGAAGTATGTGAAGGAAGGAAACAGTGAAGGAAACAGTGTTTCCTTCACTGTACTGAACTGTTCTCAGCTGGGTTCAGATCAGCTGAGGAAGGAGTCATGGCATAAATTGGAATGGTACTGTGATCATTCTCAAATATCTTAACAATTTCAAAAGTCCTGCATCCCTCTACTATAACTAAATACATAATGTATTCAACTTTATCCAGCTTGGACTTAAAAAATAACCCTAATATGATAGTATGGTCAAAATACTTACTTGACTAATTGTGTACGTAGTGTATAGTGGGATTCCTTACTCAGGAAATGAGTTATTTTCAGAGCTTACCTTCTCAACTTCCTCAAACACTCGCAGGAAATTATTTCTAAGGACATCAGCCAATTCCTCCTCTGTCCATTTCCTCTTCAGGAGCTCCTGGATTATTACAGGATACTTTGAGACGTCTTCTAATCCCACAGGAAAACTGTTATTGAAACACATATAAGTAAATGATCACTTTGATGTATTCTTCCAACAGAAATTAAAACAAAAACGTGGATGAAAGGACAGATAGATAGGTGGAGATGGATGGATGGATGGATGGATGGATGGATGGATGGATGGATGGATCCAGGTACATGTCTCACCTAGTGCCACCATCAAAGTCTCCTCCAATTCCTATTGACTTAGCTCCAATAACCTCCTTAATGTGATCAAAGTGGTCTGATGAAACAGTTAAAAAACTCAGGTATTAAAAGATTTAATGCCACATTCAAATACATTACTATTCAAGAAGAAAGATTTACCAGCCAAATGAGAAACAGTAGCCTCGTTCTGGCAGGAAATAAAAGGGCTGTAGAAATTCACCATGATCAGCCCTCTGTTCTTTTTCTGAAACACAACACAAACAAGTACTATGAAGGAGCATTGCCAGCTAAGCTAAGTTAGATATGTTTGTCAGGTTTCTTTCATTTAAACTATGCTTATGGAAAGAAATAAGGTCAAAAGTAGAAGTCTGTGTGTTGTACCAGGCTGTGCTTAAGCAAATGGAGTCATGTGAAGTGATGAGAAACATGCCAAATCAAGATGTGTAATAGCAGCAGTAAGAGTGGAATTACCCTGAGGTACTACTCATGCCTAGTTCACGTTTTCCAGATCAAAGTGTTACCAGATGCAGTTTTAAAGATGGGGAAAGAAATGGATAAAACTTAACTAATTTGCTTTGGCTCATTGTGTTTGCATAATGCATACTCAAATGTTTCATTTAATAATAAGAATAATACACAGATTAAAAAGCAATACATCAGTTTGAGAGAAATATGTTAGTAAATCAAACATGTGTGCTGATTCAGTGTGCCAAAAGCACATGGGAGACACATTTACATGAGTTATTCGTCAAAGATTGAACCTCCTATTAGTGTATGTTTGAGTTTATCATGGTACTTCATTAAATACTTCATTAAAAAATATAATGCTTTTAATGTTTGTGAAGAATACAACATTTTCAAATTGCAAATTTCAAAAAGTTTGAACAGAAATTTCTCAAAGCTACTAAACATGATCATTACTTATTCGTACAAAACTTTTCTTTATTATTCCACAAATTAAGACTCAATGTATTTTTTGCACAGTACAAGAATTAAACTTAATTTGTTTATCCAGATTAATGATTATGCTGGCTTGGAGTTGATCATTTTGGTTGATATACATTGGCATCTATTTTTCCAAAATGTCCAACATTGTTATGAAGAGTCAGTAAGGACCTTTTTTTGTAAACACACATTTTATCATTTAAAAAAATGATCATAAGTGTTAACAGGCTTTCATTTCTAAGCTGGAAATTTGCTTACAGATGTTCCATTACATTGGCATGAAAACAACAAACCACAGATGATTCAGCAAGCAGGTTTTCTCACCAGCTCATGAAGCAACCAGTCAGGTACATTACGACTGTTGTTACAGATCTTGTAGGAGGACGAATGACTGAAAATGACTGGAGCTTTGGAATGGCTCAGAACGGCTGAAGCTGTCTCAGAAGATGCGTGGGAAAGATCCACTATCATTCCCAGTCTGTTCATCTCATCCACCACAGCCTATTAAAAAGGAAGGATAACAATTTGAAAACCATTTAAGTGGTCATTTACGAATCAGGAAAAGGAAGGAAATTAAATTAACCAGAAACAGTAGATCAGCAGATTGTGAGGCGTACACAAGTAAATACTCTGGTACTGATAACTATCAAGGAAGTCCTATGGACTTGCACTTAACAGGTCCAAAAATAAAAATACCAACCATTTACGACTGCTTTTACTTTCTCTTATTATTTTTAGGCAGAATAAAATTTCCACAAATTTGAAAAACAAAATTTTATATTGACTAACTGCATTCCTCCTAAAATGCATGAACAGTTTGTGAGGTGTGATGAGTTGTGGCAGTAACGTCTATGGTTACTGCCACCAAAGTTTAACCTTACCTTTCCAAATGTCGTCAGGCTGCTATTGGGCCTTACAAAGACTTTGTAATAGTTTGTAGAAGATTCAGCCCTGCACCAAAAAGTATATATATTAGTCAGAAGATGCGGGACAAAAGGTTAAGAATAATCTTTATTCAAAAGATGTTCAGACTGAGCTTGTTTCTAATATGGGATTTACATCCTATAGATAAGAAATATGATGTTTTGAAACTGCATGCTTTATAGAATACCAGGGAGTATTGCAGGAATGAGTGAGGGACATGGAGCGGACTCCAAGCTGATAAAACATGCGCAGCGCAGGAAGGCTGCTATCTATGGAGTGGCCCCCTTCAATACTTATCAGACAAGCAATTTTACGCCTCGTCATGGAATCCCTCACTTCTGCAAACACAGACATATTTTCATGATGCAAAAAAAGCTACCGTTGAACCCGTTCTCTTATTAATTTGGAAGAGTAGCAGTCAATGTACTGTTACTGGGCTTGGTAACAAGACAATGAGTACCATACCCTGAGTGGAAGTGACCAGTTCAAAGTCAGGGTATTCTGTGCATATTCGTCTGATTACATCTATTTGTTCCAAAGTCAGTCGCACCGCATCCATGTCCTGGGCTCCACACAAAACATAGGCTGCAAACATCTGACAAACAGAGATGGACGTCAAATAAATAATAATAAAAAAAATCACATATATTGACAACATATAAAGTTATATTGGCTTATGCTGACATGATAGCTCTATTGAAGCTGCTCTGCTGGGTTGAGACATGGGGATTGTGGAGATCTTTGGAGTACAGTTAACTATGTGTGTCATGTTATAGAAACCAACTGATGATTTGAACATTTGATATAATGCATTATCCTGCTGCGACTAGGCTTCAGAAGATGGGAAAGCTACTCATAAAGTGTTGAACATCATTAGTAATAATACTCACGCAATGTTCATTGATGCTTAATTGGTACTAAAGCTACTAATGTGGCTGAAAAATATCCTCCTCACCATAACACAACCTCTCAAATTAGGTGAAAAATTCACACAACGAAGAATAGACTTATTTCTTTATGTTGTTTAAACCAAATTCTCAACATACCATTAGAATTTTTTAGGGTGACTCAGATCAGGCAACGTTTTCTCAATATGTTATTGTGTAAATCTGCCGTGACCGTGTAAATTGTGATCTCAGTTTCCTGTTCTTAGCAGACAGAAGCACCACCCGTTCTGGTCTTCTGCTGCCATAAACCATCTGCTTCAAGGTTCTGCATAAACAGAAGATACTCTGCATGCTACCAACAAGTGGTCATTTTAGACACTGTTACCTTTGAACCAGTCTCCTTATTGTCCTCCTATCCCAACTTCAGAAAGGCATTTCTGTACATACAGAAGTGTATGTACAGTATTTCTCAGATAGCCCTTTTGTGAGCTATCTGAGAAATGGTTTTGCTTTGAAAATCACAGCAAAAGGGCAGTTTCTGAAATATTCAGACCACTCTAAAAAATGTTGCCATGTTCAAAGTTATTTTGTAATTTGTGTTAACAAATACTTATAGAGTGGCCAGTAAATGTACATACCAAAACAGTGCCATGATGCTTAGTCAGTCAGACTCTACAGTACCTGTGTCTGCACATGGCCTGCTCTGAGGCGGGAGATATCAGTGGCCACTCTGGTGAGATGAGTTAGATTGATCTTGCTCAGCTGGTTGTTGTGATGGATCCTCAACCTTAGAGCTAAATCGTTATGACTGCAGAAAGAAGAAGAGTGAGAAAAGCAACGTTAAGCATTTTAATCTTAACATTAAGATTAATCTTAACGTTAAATCTTAATTTCAGAGATTGTATTTATGTTTAGGATTAAACAATATGCATCCATTACCCGTCTATGAGAGGATATTTGGATAATAAATCATGTGCTCTGTCTCTTTCGGAGTATCCAGAGATGAAGCAGCACAGAGAGAAAACCAGCAGAGCTCTGAGGGCGTGCACACAAAGGCTGCATGAAGCACCTAATAAAGTTTTCCTATAAGACATTTCTGAAAATAGAAAACCAACATTAGAATAAAGATATCAAAAAACAGATTAAAAACATCAACATCAAATAATTAACTCTAATCTATAACTCATAGCCTAAAGCTGAATCCACATTTTGGTTTATAAAATGTAAATTCATGGATCTTATAAAACAAACAAGTCAACACAAACTTGTCCTTGTTTAAGTTACCACATTCATCCCATAGCAATTATGGTGGAAACCGTAAAGAGTAAAAAACTCCCTTTTAAGAGAGCAGTAAGTAAATGTATTTACATAATCAGTTAAATATAAGAAAAGTTCGTTTAAACTGCGCAAAGTATCTTACCAGATCGGCAGTAGTAAACGTATTGACAGTTTTGTTGACAGTTTCTCTATCTCTCAGCTCGGTAAATGAAGCGGGCACAGCCAAAAAGAAAACAGCTGTCTGGTGCGTTCAAATGCGATCCGCAAAAGTGCAACACTATAGGGTCCGGCTTTACTTGATCCCGGTAGAAACGTTTACGATTTTTACCATTATTAGAAAGCACCGTTAGTTGGAGTAATGGTAGAAAAATTAATTATAAAATTTTCGCAGTCAAACATCTTTCACAAATTTTTATGAAATAAGGAATTAACACTGAATGACAGGACATTTAAGCGCCATCTGCTGCGAGAATCAAGAAAAGCGAACTTGACACTCAAATCTTAAACAACTACCATAACGTCTAAGCTAAAAAAAAAAAAAAAAAAAATAAACACTTTGTGACACATTTCGCATACCCGGTCAAAATCCACTGTAAAGAAGCACGTCTGACTCTATGACTAAAACAAATGGCATCACACATGTAAATTCTTCGGATGTCGACACAGTCAACCACAATGACATGGAAACTCAAAATATTATTTGCATTGACGTCAAAGTTTAAAGAGAACATATTGATGTTTAGGAAAAGGCTGGTTATAAATATATAAGGAAATAGTTCTGAGGAATAAAAGCTTTGCCCAAATCAGAATATTATCAAAACGTTACTTTACTACAGTAATTAAGTTCAGAAAGAGGAACCCATTCATTATGTACACAGACATTTTTTTTGGTCATTCAGTAAATAGGTCAGTAAATTTTGATCATTTTGGGTTAATTGGAAAAAAAAAATAAAAAATTCCACTTCCAGATAGAATGTTGAAAAAAATCAATTAAAAGTGTTTGAAGTACAGGAGTGTTATGTACCATGCTATACAGCCTAAAAAATACATGTAAAAATTCATTGTGATTGTGTAAGAGCTGTATCAAAACATATATATGAAAGCGTAAGAAAAAAGTGGAAGAGAATGATTCACAAGCAACTTGGACAATATCAGTCGTGGGAGATTGTAATTTGGGGGAGATTTACAAGGAGTGTAAATCTCCTTGTAAATTTACACTCCTTTAAATTTTCTTCAAGAGCAACCACATGCAGACTGGTCATATCCAGGACATGGGCTAAACTGTCCTATTCCTTGTGGTAAGCTGATCCTGAACTGAAGACATCATCAGAATAATCTGACCTGAGGAGGAGAAACAGAAGTTCACTGTTGCCAAAATTCTATGGGTCTTATGTAAAAGCAAAAATTTCTGAGCAACAGAATCTTGTAGCACAACCCATAATCATCAAAATGAACCCCAATAAAAACTTTTATTATTATGTCAGATAACATGGAATACGTTCCATTGTTTCTAAAAGAAACAAATGCTTGGTAGGCAGGAAGTTGTATTCTAATATGCAAACAGCATCTACAGGCAAATAGTGTTTATATTTAGTAGTCATTAGATATTAATCATTTGCTGCTGCCAATAGTGTGAGCTAAATACAAATGACTCTATCAGACTCTGAAAAACATAGAATACAACATACATTACAGAGAGTTCTTAGTTACTAGTTCATACGATCAATGCATTCATTTAGATTTTTTTTTTGTGATATATTCTGCAGAATTTGCTCTAGATTTGTGCCAGCTGTTTTTAATACACCCAATTGCTTTTGCTGCTGTGTTCTACCACCAGATGAAGAAGAAGTATTGCAGATATTGTGTTGCATGTAGTTTAGCAGCGTTCTATGAGATTTTCAAAACTTGGGACATTGCATTATAATTTAACTCTGATTTAAACTTTTCCACTTCTTTATCCCTGCCATTCTCTATAAAGGCATTCACAGTATGATTAATTGATCAATGTATGCACCATTTGGGTTTATTTAAAAATGTGTTATCTTCTGAAGGCAGGTAGTAGCAGTGGATTTTATTTAAGGGTATCCAAGTTAATAGAGCTGAATACAAATGTGTTCAACAATAGTTGTCACAATCTTTAAAAACCAGTGGCTCATTTTGTTTGAACGTAACATTGTGCAACCCATTGTGTTACTGTCACATTATGTCCCATAAAATACTACAATAGTTGTGCAAGAAAGATCTGACATTTTGTTGACAAAATGTAAAGAGTTAAATGGATATTTTTGAGGGCAATGTAATTGTTATATTTTAGCCTTTATTTAATTTCTCTTGAGATAAACGTCTCTTTTTCGTAGATACTATGACCATACAAAGTATTTCAGGCAATTCTCTGAAAAAGAGAATATCAAGCATAGTTTGTGTGCATAATATCTACGTACTGTAGATCTACACACTAATATTTTCACCAGTATTCACTGTGAAAAACCTTTAATTCTTTTAAAGACACACATTTTTCATTCCGAACAAGGAACATAGCTTATCCTAGCCACTATGTTTGATTACAAAAGTCAAGGTTACAACATTTTTTCTCTGCTTTTACACATCCTTGAACTTGAATAGTAAGTGCATGATGGGTAGCTGTGCAAATGTGAAAGAGTCTGGTGTTGATGGGATAACATCAGAGTGCCAAAAATGAATTTCAATTATTTCAGAGAGAAAATGTGAAGTCTTACTCAGTGGTCCACCCACTGTGATTTGGCCTTGCAAACTATAATGAGGAGAATGACTCGGCTCTGATTGGAGCAACCCACTGCTTCAATGAAGCAATCACAACTGTGTTGATATTACTCGACCAATCCACCTGCTGTGCGGAGTGGAAACCCAGCAGAGACTGTTTGAATTGAAATTAACCAAACCATTTAGTAATATTGTCGACCTTGGTGTGGGTTGTAACTAGAAACACAAGAGACGCATCCTTCATCCTATTACCTATGCGCTAGATGTGTGATTTGAGACCTTAACATTTCCATATGCAATTTTTAAATTGTTTATCCAGTTAATTACATTTAAATTCTTAAAAGTATAGATCTTCTAACAAGAAGGTTAATACAATTTTAAAAGACACAAATTCTGAGTGATAATTTTATTTATGTATTTATATTTTGAAAAAAGAAATGGTGACTCTGCCCAAACTACATGATAACTTATTCACTGTGTGAAAATTATTGTACATACGTATGTGTCTCCCTTTCTTTATGGTTGACTTTGTTTCTGATGTTCAAGAAAAACAACAAGGGTTAAATGTTTCCTCTGATTGTGAGCGTATTAGACATACTCATTGCAAACAATTAACTTTTTCTCTAATGAGTACATGAGAATATTGTTTAAACAGATTCAAACGAGGCTCCTTGTCATGAGGTGTGGTGCGGGTTGGTGAGGCAGACGCTGTAGACCCAGGTATGATGAATATGATGTTTCTTTAATGAAAATAAGTCCAGTAACAAGAAGCAGGCACAAGGACACACTGACAACGAATAGACGAGGACCCGACGAGGAACAAGGGACACAGGTGGAGTTAAATACACGGGAGGGTAATCACAGAGACGAGACACACCTGGGAACAATCAAGGGGAGGACAGGACAACGAAGAGACGCAAGGACACAAAAAACTCTAAATGAACACAGAAAACACAGATCCTGACAGTACCCCCCCCTCAAGGGCGGCTACCAGACGCCCAAAAAAAAAAAAACCACAACAAGGGTGGGCGGAGGGGCGCTGGACGGGGGGCCAGAGTCCAGAAAAACAAAAAACTACCCACCATCGTGGGCGGAAACACAAGAAGGGCCAAGAGTCCATAAACAAACAAAAAACTACCCACAGGGTGGGCGGAGGCAAAGGAGGCGGGAACCACGGAGGTGGTCCGGTGGTCGTCCGCGGCGGCGGGAACCACGGAGGTGGTCCGGTGGTCGTCCGCGGCGCTGGAGGCGGGAACCACAGAGGCGGTCCGGCGGCCGTCCGCGGCGCTGGAGGCGGGAACCACGGAGGCGGGAACCACGGAGGCGGTCCGGCGGCCGTCCGCGGCGCTGGAGGCGGGAACCACGGAGGTGGTCCGGCGGCCGTCCGCGGCGCTGGAGGCGGGAACCACGGAGACGGGAACCCCGGAGGCGGGAACCACGGAGGCGGTCCGGCGGCCGTCCGCGGCGCTGGAGGCGGGAACCACGGAGGCGGTCCGGCGGCCGTCCGCGGCGCTGGAGGCGGGAACCACGGAGGCGGTCCGGCGGCCGTCCGCGGCGCTGGAGGCGGGAACCACGGAGGCCGTCCGGCGGCCGTCCGCGGCGCTGGAGGTGGCGATGAGTCCCGGGGGCCGCCCACAGCCGGCGACGACGAGCCCCCCGAGGCAGGGTCTCTGGTGGAGCACAGGGGGTCTCGGTCGGAACGCAGGGAGTCTCGGTCTCGGGTGGAACGCAGGGAGTCTCGGTCTCGGGTGGAACGCAGGGAGTCTCGGTCTCGGGTGGAACGCAGGAGGTCAGGGTCTCGGGTGGAACGCAGGAGGTCAGGGTCTCGGGTGGAACGCAGGAGGTCAGGGTCTCGGGTGGAACGCAGAGGGTCTCGGGAGTCGGGGTCTCGGAGGGAACGTAGAGGGTCTCGGGAGTCGGGGTCTCGGAAGGAACGTAGAGGGTCTGGGTCTCGGTAGGAACACAGGGAGTCTCTGGAGGAACACAGGGAGTCTGAGTCGGAGCGCTGGGGGTCTGGGTCTCGGAAGGAACACTGGGAGTCTCGGAAGGAACACTGGGAGTCTCGGAAGGAACGCCGGCTGGAACGCCGGCTGATTCGGCCTCGGGTGCGCCGGCTGGAACGCCGGCTGATTCGGCCTCGGGTGCGCCGGCTGGAACGCCGGCTGACTCGGCCTCGGGTGCGCCGGCTGGAACGCCGGCTGACTCGGCCTCGGGTGCGCCGGCTGGAACGCCGGCTGACTCGGCCTCGGGTGCGCCGGCTGGAACGCCGGCTGACTCGGCCTCGGGTGCGCCGGCTGGAACGCCGGCTGACTCGGCCTCGGGTGCGCCGGCTGGAACGCCGGCTGACTCGGCCTCGGGTGCGCCGGCTGGAACGCCGGCTGACTCGGCCTCGGGTGCGCCAGAGCGAAGCCTTGGAACCGGCCGCGGAGGCGAGCCGCAGCGAAGCCTTGGAACCGGCTGCGGAGGTGACAGCTCCGGAAGGCGACGAGGGGCCGGGTCCACCGGCGGCTCACGTCGCTGTCTCCGGGCGGCCTGGGGTGCGCCTGCTGGAGGTGCTGGTCCCGGAACTGGAGCAGGATCTGGGCTGGTGGAGAAACTGTGCGGCTTGGGAGGCAGAGGTTCGCCAGCCATGACGGCTAGAGCCGCCATACGCTCCCACTCTGCCTCCCTCTGCAACTCCACCAACCCCGGGTGCGGAAAGCGAGGAACCCAGTAGTCCAGCAGCAGTCCCAAGCGGATGGCGAAACCGAGGCGTCGGATGGCAGCGTACGGCTTGGCCATTGCCTCCTCGTACTCTCTGATCGTTTCCGTCAGCTCCCTTAACTCCTCCGGGTCCATGGTGGAAAGTAAGAATAGCGTGCCTCACCGTTCGGTCTGGTCGGGTCCTTCTGTCATAAGGTGTGGTGAGGGTTGGTGAGGCAGACGCTGTAGACCCAGGTAAGATGAAAAGGATGTCTTTAATGAAGGGTAAACACACTCTAGGAACGGGCCGCACGGCCGAGCTGAAGCCAGGGCTCGACGCCGGTAGCAACCGCTAACAGACAGAAACACGGAAGACAGAGCACACATTCGACGAGGACCCGACGAGGAACAAAGAACACAGGTGGAGTTAAATACACGGGAGGGTAATCACAGAGACGAGACACACCTGGGAACAATCAAGGGGAGGACAGGACAACGAAGAGACGCAAGGACACAAAAAACTCTAAATGAACACAGAAAACACAGATCCTGACAGTACCCCCCCCCTCAAGGGCGGCTACCAGACGCCCAAAAAAAAAAACCACAACAAGGGTGGGCGGAGGGGCGCCGGATGGGGGGCCAGAGTCCAGAAAAAACAAAAACACAACAAGGGTGGGCGGAGGGGCGCTGGACGGGGGGCCAGAGTCCAGAAAAACAAAAAACTACCCACCATCGTGGGCGGAAACACAAGAAGGGCCAAGAGTCCATAAACAAACAAAAAACTACCCACAGGGTGGGCGGAGGCAAAGGAGGCGGGAACCACGGAGGTGGTCCGGTGGTCGTCCGCGGCGCTGGAGGCGGGAACCACAGAGGCGGTCCGGCGGCCGTCCGCGGCGCTGGAGGCGGGAATCACGGAGGCGGGAACCACGGAGGCGGTCCGGCGGCCGTCCGCGGCGCTGGAGGCGGGAACCACGGAGGCGGTCCGGCGGCCGTCCGCGGCGCTGGAGGCGGGAACCACGGAGGCGGTCCGGCGGCCGTCCGCGGCGCTGGAGGCGGGAACCACGGAGACGGGAACCCCGGAGGCGGGAACCACGGAGGCGGTCCGGCGGCCGTCCGCGGCGCTGGAGGCGGGAACCACGGAGGCGGTCCGGCGGCCGTCCGCGGCGCTGGAGGCGGGAACCACGGAGGCGGTCCGGCGGCCGTCCGCGGCGCTGGAGGTGGCGATGAGTCCCGGGGGCCGCCCACAGACGGCGACAACGAGCCCCCCGAGGCAGGGTCTCTGGTGGAGCACAGGGGGTCTCGGTCGGAGCACAGGGGGTCTCGGTCGGAGCACAGGGGGTCTCGGTCTCGGGAGGAACGCTGGGGGTCTCGGTCTCGGGAGGAACGCTGGGGGTCTCGGTCTCGGGAGGAACGCTGGGGGTCTCGGTCTCGGGAGGAACGCTGGGGGTCTCGGTCTCGGGAGGAACGCTGGGGGTCTCGGTCTCGGGAGGAACGCTGGGGGTCTCGGTCTCGGGAGGAACGCTGGGGGTCTCGGTCTCGGGAGGAACGCTGGGGGTCTCGGTCTCGGGAGGAACGCTGGGGGTCTCGGTCTCGGGAGGAACGCTGGGGGTCTCGGTCTCGGGAGGAACGCTGGGGGTCTCGGTCTCTGGAGGAACGCTGGAGGTCAGGGTCTCTGGAGGAACGCTGGAGGTCAGGGTCTCTGGAGGAACGCTGGAGGTCAGGGTCTCTGGAGGAACGCAGGGAGTCTCGGTAGGAACACAGGGAGTCTCGGTCTCAGGTGCGCCGGCTGGAACGCCGGCTGACTCGGCCTCGGGTGCGCCGGCTGGAACGCCGGCTGACTCGGCCTCGGGTGCGCCGGCTGGAACGCCGGCTGACTCGGCCTCGGGTGCGCCGGAGCGAAGCCTTGGAACCGGCCGCGTAGGCGAGCCGCAGCGAAGCCTTGGAACCGGCCGCGGAGGCGAGCCGCAGCGAAGCCTTGGAACCGGCCGCGGAGGCGAGCCGCAGCGAAGCCTTGGAACCGGCCGCGGAGGCGAGCCGCAGCGAAGCCTTGGAACCGGCCGCGGAGGCGAGCCGCAGCGAAGCCTTGGAACCGGCCGCGGAGGCGAGCCGCAGCGAAGCCTTGGAACCGGCCGCGGAGGTGACAGCTCCGGAAGGCGACGAGGGGCCGGGTCCACCGGCGGCTCACGTCGCTGTCTCCGGGCGGCCTGGGGTGCGCCTGCTGGAACGCCGGCTGATTCGGCCTGGGGTGCGCCGGCTGGAACGCCGGCTGATTCGGCCTGCGGTGCGCCGGCTGGAACGCCGGCTGATTCGGCCTGCGGTGCGCCGGCTGGAACGCCGGCTGATTCGGCCTCGGGTGCGCCGGCTGGAACGCCGGCTGAAACGGCCCCGGGTGCGCCGGCCGCACCGGTTGGGGGTGCTGGTCCCGGAGCTGGAGCTGGATCCGGGCTGGCGGAGAAACTGTGCGGCTTGGGAGGCAGAGGTTCGCCAGCCATGACGGCTAGAGCCGCCATACGCTCCCACTCTGCCTCCCTCTGCAACTCCACCAACCCCTGGTGCGGAAAACGAGGAACCCAGTAGTCCAGTAGGAGCCCCAAGCGGATGGCGAAACCGAGCCGTCTGCAGGCAGCGTACGGTTTGGCCATCGCCTCCTTATATTCCCCGATCGTGTCCGTCAGCTCCTTTAACTCCACCGGGTCCATGGTGAAAAGAAAAACGCGTGCCTCACCGTACTTCCTGGTCGGGTCCTTCTGTCATAAGGTGTGGTGCGGGTTGGTGAGGCAGACGCTGTAGACCCAGGTATGATGAATATGATGTTTCTTTAATGAAAATAAGTCCAGTAACAAGAAGCAGGCACAAGGACACACTGACAACGAATAGACGAGGACCCGACGAGGAACAAGGGACACAGGTGGAGTTAAATACACGGGAGGGTAATCACAGAGACGAGACACACCTGGGAACAATCAAGGGGAGGACAGGACAACGAAGAGACGCAAGGACACAAAAAACTCTAAATGAACACAGAAAACACAGATCCTGACACTCCTCTGCAGCAGCAAACTGGTAGAAAAAAAATGATGATAACAGAAAACAATGAACTGAATATTGAGATATAATATCATTACTTGTAGCATCCAATGTGTGTGTTTGCACTCCTCTTAACCAAAATGCACGTGTTTTAACTGAATTTAAAATACTGTCAGAGATCATTTCAGATTGGATGAGTTACAGTGAGAAGTATTATCTCATAGATGAGAATTACTTCATAAATGCACAATCAGAACACGATTGTTCCTGTAAAGTCTTCTATTTCAATACTGCTAAAGTTCAAGGGTGAAAGAGTACAACATATCCAATAAAAAAGTCAGCTACAGCCACTGCAACATTTGATTGCAAATGTAGCAAAATATAGTAATTATAAATTTACAATCTTTGTTAAAAAAAAGTCAATATATTATTACTTAAATTGGGCTTTTCTGTAAAGTGGCTTTAGATCATTTGTTGTGAACTGGAAATGTATAAATATTGTTTAAATACTTTTTATAGGTGAAATCAAATTCTAAACTTTTTTTGTTTTTTTTTTATAGCTACAGACAAATATGTGCACTATACTGAAACCTACTGCAGTTTAAGCTTTCAGAGATTTGCTATGAACATGTTGTAGTTGAATTGTGCACTCGTGACTCTTAGGGTCTTTCTTCACTAGAGGGCAGCAACACTCAGCTCCTGCATTTCATTTTCTTAGCATACCAAGAGTTTCAGATTCATGTACATATAAATTAGCCAAGCACCATCGCTTGATAACAGAACAGGCATCTACTAAATATATAAACAAAATCTCAGATAATTTTAAAAGTTTGGGAAAAGCCTCAAAGCACAAGGAATTATTTTAAAGTTGTTGCATGTTGTAATAAGATGCATTTTTAGACCTACTGATCCCTTAACATTTTTTAAATGATCATTATGTGTGTAAATATAGTGGACCTATTTATGCCTTCTGTTTAAAGTATGCTGAAGACATTCTTATGCTCAAACTTGCCATTTTCTATTTTTTTGCCCTGGATTCTGGCAGCCATGGAGTTAGTGTTCATTATCTGTTCTTACAGCTTTCACTTCAGCACAGCAATTACATCCTCAGCTGCACTGATTAATCCAACATGGAGACATTTCACAAAATGGTTTTGAAAAGACATTTCCAGACACTTACCAGGGAGTAGCTGTGGCACAGCTTGTTTATGCAGATAGACCACAGCCAGTCAAATGGCAATAAGATGTTTTCAATGGCTGCTTAAGGGTTCTCTTATCCTCTTGTGTATGCTGTGCATGAAACAATAGACTGTTTAGAAAATGATTAATATATTTTATTTTGCCCCTGACATAAACTGAAGGTGCCTGATGTCATGTTTGGGTAATGTACATTTTTCTATTGTTCCTCATATTCCCTCTCTGGCTATTTGTTACATTGCCCCCCTCCAGCTCTCAGCCTAACTGCTTAACCTTCCATTCTCTTCCAGCAATCACATAATCAATCACTGTCCTATTGCTTGACAAAACGGACAATGGAAGTGTGTGAGCGAGAAAAACCTTTTGCCCTGTCTGAACAAGCAAAAGGAATGTCAACTTCTGAGGGCCAACGCTTGCAGAAAACACAGGCCCAGTAAATATTCAATTTAAAGGATTCCCAGATAAGGCGAGTTGAAAAATTGAGGCGGCACCCATTCTTCTAGATAAGAGAAGACGGAGCCATCTGGAGGCTGGGAGATAGCGAACTCCCACGCCATCCCAAAGACCTCACTCTCATCTGCTGCAGAGGCAGAGAGGGAAGAAATGGAGTGCCAACACTTTCTTTATGTTAACTTCACAACAAATTTATTCACATTCAGGGCACGCAGTTACTTACTGACTTTGGTCAACAAAATGTTACTGCTGTGTCCACCTATCTTTTTTTCATAATGCTATCTGTTATACGGTTTGGTGAATATTAAAGCCGCACAGTATGTTTAACTTGAATTATACTCTTGAAAGTAAACAAAGATAATGAAAACACCACCTTTCTTCTGTGTTTCAGAAAAAAATTTTGTAAGAATTTTATTCAGTTTATTTAAATTGCTGAATTAAAGCAAATATCTATTCAAACAGGTCAGATTTATGGGCAGCTGTATAATCTAGTTCAGTCCAAATTCAGTTTCAAAACAATTCAATAATTTACTTTCATTCATTTTCCTTCAATTTGTTTCAAAGTCAAAATGCATGATTAAAGTATTTTCTCCTCTCTGTTTAAATACTTTGCATTTCTAAGGTCGCACTGAATTGCATTTTCTTTTTCTACTTATGTCTGTATTGCCTTATACACACTTTTGAAAACAAACAATACTGGCAAACAGACTCACAGCATGTGAATAACCTTGTCCACAATCCTATAATGCACCTATTTGACTCCTCCACCAACCTATTTCGCGGCAGCCACATTGGATTTAGCTCTGGGATAATGTTTTTGTCAGTATGTTTTATCTGTTCTCTCACTCAGGTAACGCTTTGCCGTTATCCCTAATTACCCGTCTGCATTTCACAGTTGGTCCTGAATCCTCAATGCATGATAACAAATGCAGGTCGATTTGAAATTTACTTGTAGGGATTATCTTTTTTTTTCTTTTTTTTTTTTTTTGACCCGGACTTCAGACTGGCTGGCCCATAGGCTCCTGGGTGAAAGCTGTTAACTCTGTGATAACGGTGACCTAAAATGATAACCTTCCGGCAGTCTTGAGGACACACAGTTTGCTTCATGTGAGCTGTTTTGCAGTCGCAGCATTTCTTCTTCAACCTTGGTCGTTCTGCTTTGCTCTGATTCATTTAATGGGATTGAGCAGGCAAGTGATCACTTTTTTGCAACCAAAAACAGTTAAAGACTTTGTGGTCACTTTGACGTATTTTAGATTCTTTATGGTTTTGTAAAATAAATGTGATTCAAGAGTCCGAAGCTGTTTTTTCACATATTTAAATGAAATAGTATTGCCTCAAAAAACATTTTTTTTACTGTGACTGTTACTGCATTTGAAGAATATTGCCAAGGGAAAATATGAAAAAAGTAGAAAAAGGTTGTAAACTGATAATTAAAATGATCAAGAAGTTTAAGCAGCAAAAAAGCTACAATAAACACAATATAATGCAATTTTTATTTCCTTATAGCTTTTTCTTTTTCTCTGCAGGCCATTCTCCATCATTGCTGCAAATATCAGCACTTTCTGTTGAAACTTTTGCAATATCGCTGTTGCCACTGTAATAACATCCAAATAAAATAAACGCAGAATAGCGATGCATAAAAAAGCAACTTGAAAAGTCAGCATCTATTCCATTTATTTTCTTCTCAGAAGCTGCATGTCACTGTTTAAAATTTTGCCTCTGTATACACCTGCGTTTTCTGTGTGATATTTTCTTGAGAAATAGAAGATGATTGAGAGGAGAGAAAAAGATGACAAAAGATGCGCTGCTGTACAGGAAGGCCTGCAGGCCGAAATGAAAAGGAGTGTACCTTATTGCCTTGGTTTCATATTTTGCAGCAACAGTGCAGTGTAAAGCTCTGTCAAGCCTAGTTTAAATCCTTTTTCTCCTCTGTGTTGTGTGATGTTATATAGTTATCTTAATGATAATCTCTGCCTGTATTTCTCCCCCTGGCATTTCTGTCAGGCTGGGTTGGTTTGGTCCTTATCAACAGCTTTGTCATTAAATCAGCTTTTCTACAGACAAATTTCACTGCTGGTACTCTTATCAAAACATCAGCACACTGTGATTTTTTTTTTTTTTTGTTCCATTAGAGCTTTGCATAGTGATGTATGAATAAAAAGATAAAATGCAAAAGAAAACTTAATTTGGAAAGAAAATGTTTATTTTTGTGGGAAGATTGATAGTCAGACAAACTAAAATGGTACATTTTTTCATTTATTATACCACCAATACTTTCTGATTATTTCTTTTACAAAATTGCTTTTATTTATTTCTTCATTTGAAAAGCTCAATTTCAGAGTACTTATGAACAAAAGGTTTTCATACCAAGAAGTAGTTTTATCCACAACTCAAACATAGTTGACTTGGGCAATCAATGGCTTCATTTTGATGTTGTTGTCATTGTGGGTTATGATTTCATTCTGTTCATCATCACACAGTAAAAGCACACATTATCACAGTAGTGATGTCGGAGGCCATAAATCTGTTCTGTGAGTGCTCTTTGTACAGAAGCAAGCTTTTCAATCTCAGTCAAACTGACCTACTGAGGCTTGAATTTGGGATTCAGTTCTTCTAAGAAAGCACTGTTCTGACTGAGTGAATGTTCTGATTGTCTCAGCATTGTGCTAGACTGGAGTGCAGCGCCAAATGAACTTTGCTGATTCAATCCTCTCCACTGTGACAAGGGTTTAGCCAGTCAGTTAGGAGGAAGGACTGAGACCTCTTCCTCCAAGCACAGCTTCTTACAGTGAGGGAAGCCGCTGTATGGCAATTGTCCAAGAGGTCTCTTGTATGTTGTTTGTGCTGAAGGCTCAGTCCCTGCTCTGTCCTCCCACAATGCACTTAGAGTCTCTGGAGGCTGATAACCTGGCTCTTGTGGATCCAGAGGATCCTTAGAAAGAAGGATGCTGATGGAAGGTACAGTCCTGTGCACTGTCATCTCAGATGCCGCCCCCTGGTTGCTCTCCCACACTTCTTTCACCACTTTGTACCTTAGCTTGGTCATCTGATGCAGGCAGCCCACTTTTCGTTTCATAATCTCAGCACAAGTTATCGTCTTTGTGACCGCGCGACCTGACCCAGTAAAGACAACCTGCCTGAGCCCGGTAACGGTTCCACCCACCGCACTTCCAGTCTTTTCTCCTTGCATCCGAGCCATAGCAAATCCCATTAGGTTGCGAATCTTGCTACCCTCCTTGACGCGCATCTCCAGCACCCCAGCAGCCAGACCTGGAAAGGGACAGGGGCTGTCCTCCTCAATGCGGCCAACTTTTTTGAAACCTTCCTGGCCTAGTTTAACTGCTGTTGGAGAAGCTGGCAACGCTGAAGGTTTTAGCGGATTAGAATCACTGTTGAACACTGCTGGCTGCATTACAGCGCTTGTGTAAGTTTGACCCTGATAAAAGGGGCACGTCCCCGGATTTAGTCCATTGGCAGTTTGGTTTGGTCTCTTTACCTCCAGTCCTGGTTGGGGTTTGACATTGTTGTTAGCCAAGCACTGGTTATGGCCACTAAACACTCCACATCCCGTAAACATTTCTGCAGTCCCTTGTGCGTCAACGAATTGTTAGTCCAGACACACACGTCTCCCTCATAGAGTACACCATAACATAATTTTCTTATGCACTTGGCAGTTCTCCTTCCAGTCAACAGCTGTAAAGTTTTAAGACTTCATATGAGAAATATTACTCACTCCCCAAGAGCGCTATCAACAAAGTCTTTAATGTCCCCTCTCAGAGAAAGCTGGAGAAATAAGATAAACGCCTGACTGATGAGTTAAAAGCAGTGGTGGGACCTTTCAAGATGTTCTATAAAGAGCTGCTCATTTTCAAACCATCAATGTCTTTTTGGAATGTGTTCCAGATTCCTATGAAAAGACACAAAAAAAAAACACTGGAAGGTAAAATTAGCCTTTCCTTCTGTTACATTTATTACTAGCAATTGTATCTTAATTTCTGCACATACTACAGTGTGCTTCGAGTCTTCTTTAACAAAACTTTTTAAAAGAGAAACTGAAAGCTCTTATCAGGACTCCACCTTTTTCTTTTGCGGTCCAATCCAGCGCTGATGAGTCTGCCCTGCTGATCATCTTCTCTTCATTTCAGAAGTGACCTCTAGGATAGTTTGTATTTTTATTTTCCACTTATTCCTTAAGACTTCTGAATTATGTTCCTCCAGCTCAAGTTGGTCTGTCTTTCCTCTCCACGTGCCCACTCTGGAATCCGCTGCAGCTGAGACCAGGGCTGCACAGAGGTGTGCAGCTCGGGTGTAGTCCCCAGAGTTGTATCTTGTCTTCATTGATGCTCTGGGAAGTCTGTTCTGTTCCCTACAAAGAGACATAAGGGACAGGAGCTGCCTCACAAATGCTCACAGGAGGAGTGTCTGTGTGGCTGAGGGGGAGCAAGAGGGAAAGGGGAGACAGCCCTCTTAAAGGCGCAGGTCTTTTCATCTTTTAGACGAACACCCTCCCCTCCACAACTGAAGCCTGCCATCTGAGGGAAAAGAAAAGGGAAGGGCTACTGCGCCCCTTTAAAACCTGGAATGCAGATCCCCGGCAACTTTGTCAATCTCTTTAGAGGACGTTCCAGTGTTTAATGTACATGACTGATTAAACCTGAGTTCTGAAATAGAGAGTCAGTCAAGCTTTAAAAATGCATTTTCAGCTGCGAAACAATGAATTAAATTAGCTGTGTTATAATTGAAAACATCCTTCAAAGGGCTGCTGAAAGTCAGCGGCATTAAATTGCACTGTACTTAGGCGTTATCCTGTTAGATGTTTGTGGCCATTTCAATTTACATAATGCAACATTAATAGCTTCATTGTTGGGGCAATCAAGTGGCGCGGTAAAAATGTCTGTCTCTTAACGCATGGATTGCTATATTGTCACAAGCTGGGGGGAGCCCTTGTGATCAAGGGCACAAGGACCACAAAAAGCATGGAAGCATGACTGCCATGCTCAAGGTGCTGTAATCGTAACCGTTATCATTAGGCTGGCTTATGGGTGCAAGTGAAAAGATAGCGCTGACAGGTGAAGTAATAAGTGTCCTAATGGAGTTTCTGTCACCAGTGGAGGGCGCTGGCTCGCACCCTACTGTTCCGAGCCGAGCCTCGACAGCTGTGCCGTTGCCCTGTTCAGCCCAGTCTCCTGGTCGACAGGTGGATTTGTTTTTGTGTGTGACTGACAGATAAAAGAATGAGTAAAGACAGCCCACTGAGGCTGAACCTATAAGGCTGAGAGAGAGAGAAACAGACAAGTCCTAACTACTCTCTGCTCTGTACATCCCCTGGTGTGCAGTAGTGCACGCACAGTATAAACTCACTGTGACTTTCTCGGTCCATAATATGAGCCTAATTCACACTGGCATGTGTATTATATTGGATCTCTATGGTAATCAAGGAAAAAAATAAGGAAACTCCCCCCAAGTCCCACAGCTAAAGTGGAAACCTCTTTTATTAGCGGAGCCTGAATTTAAGCAGAAGATGTGTAGATTTGTTAGATCTGTTTGAATGATTTACTGGTTTTTGTTGTTGGTAAATTCATTTATGTAAGACAGCGGTGCTATTCATCTCTGAAAGCATTCCAGGCTCTGCATGAGACAGGGTAACAAATGTCTGTCTTTTTCTTGCCTTTTTGTAAGCTAAAAGGAAAGAGGGAGAAAGAAGACAAGGGGAGGAGGGGGGTGTCTGTCGCACTCACCACTAAAGTGATCATTCTGTTGTTTGGGAGAAATTACCCTCATCAGTCATACAGAGATGCACAGCTGCCTAAGGGGATCTGGTAATGTTACTGCATAATAAACTGTGTTTATGTGTGCACACATATGTCTATGTTCAAAATGACAGAAAGAAGGCATGAAAGCCGTGGAAAAAGACAACGGGTAAAAGAAATCTAATTTAAACACAGAGAGGTTAAAAATTATGCCCTCTAATTATTGATTCTTTTTTTTTTCTATTACATGACGTTTGGGTATTATTTCACGGATTAGGCATGAAAACAGGAAACTGTTTTCTTGTGGGAATGGGATGAATCACATGGTGGTTTCTGCTGGAGAAAATATGTTTTCTTCCGTTTCGATGAAATAATTGTGAAACTCTTCGAAGCCGAAACATGTGAAAGTGCAGCGTATCGACCTTTGTAAGAGGAGCCTTTTTCCTTTAAGTGCCTTCGTTTAATGACAGGTTGAGATGGTGCTCATGCTTGGTCACCCAAGTTTTTACACCTCCTCCACATTTCTGGCCTCTGCCCCCGTAGCTCTCTAAGCACTTACTCTTCACTTTATCTGACCTTGGTTGGCATTTGTGACAATCTTGGAATTCTCTCCAGCACGCTGACTCCACTGCCGTCGTTCATCAACCACCTTCGGCTTTTTCCTTATACCCCTCTAGGATTTAAGTAAAGAAAACCATTTGTTCGGAAAAGATTTGACAAATACGAATGGCTCTTTTCTCCCATGCCTCCTGACTTTGTATTTCGGGTGTCTGGAATGGATGATGTTGTAAATTATTAGGCTTCAAACTATTTGTAGCATCACTGCAGAGTCGAGTTGTAGCAGCTTGTTGTGCTGCACGTAACCACAGTGTCTCACTGTGACAGCCGGTCTCTCACTTTACGTTAACTGCAAGTGTTTTCACGGTCATCAACCAATGGTGGCCTGGAGGCTGTCATTTCACTCTGTGTGTAGCTCGCCCGCAGCTCGGTTCTGCCCCACAAACTCACAGCCGGCCCTTGTGGGGCGGGGGGGGGGGGACTGTGGAACATCCACACCCACACGCATATGCACAAGCTCACACGCACGCTCACCCCTGCACGCGCTCTCACACAAACTTTATACTCAGCATAAGGCAAGCTGTTGGAGCAATTACAGAAACATGACAGAACACGATGAAGCAGGCCCCACTATCAAAAAGGAAATAGAGTGAGCAGAGGAAAAATGATGACGCCATTAATAACGGCGGAGCTCAGAGGCTCGCGGGAAAGAGGGGGTGGATGACCCTCTCTTTGATTTCCCTGTGACAGCACTTTGAGGTGCAAATGGTTATATTTGTATTAGTCTGTTAACGTTTAAATTGGCATGTTTTTCACGTCAAAAGCAAGAACACTGGCAAACAAACAATGCATAAATTGGCGTTTTCCTGTCACTCAGACTTCTGTTATTTGGGTAAATGACTGATAAGTCTCTCTAATCCTCCGTCTCAAGCCACTCATGCGTCTCCATCTCTTGTCCTCCAGCTGCTGCTTTATACAGTCAGTGCTGCAATGCAGATGTGTCACACATGGGACCAGGAAACTTTCACTGAAGATGTTTTTGGAAAAAAACATGACAGACACAACGGAGGGGCATGAAAGAGCCACAGGTAGGAGGCAGCAGAAAATGATGCGATTATACAGAAAAAAATATTAATTCATAAATAAATAGTACTACCTGAAAAAATAGATGCAAAGTAGCAAAAAAAAAAAATAGAAGAAAATGAAAGAAGCATTTGAACTTAGCTGTAATAGTGTTTCAAAGCAGTTGCACCTTAAAGCAAATGTTTGGATTTCTTTTTATAGGCTCACTCTGATATAAAACGGAGGATTTCTGCCTGCACATTCAATTGAAACAGGAGAAGTTTAACCATATTGGCTCATGCTTTTAGGTATGTTGGATTCACAGACATTTTTGATTAATTGTACTATCTTTAATTTCCGGTGGCAGTGGCATTTAAAAACAGCATGTGTTTATTGCTCGTGTTTTGTCTGGCCTCAGGGTGAAAGTTAATGGACTTGATAAAAAATGTTTTGATCAATTACATTAAGAATTAATTTGCCGTGTTATAATGAATGCAAAAAGCTAATGAAAGCCTCACAGGTCTTCCTGAATTTTGCAGATTTAAACCAATTTCTGTGTATTTACAGATGAGCCACCAAACATACCATAATATGTAAAATGTAGGTTGCTCATAAGGATTCCATAGCAACCAGAACTGTTTGCGTATAGAGAGAGGCTACTCACTAATTGTGTTGTGTTTTCATTGTGGGTTCAAGAGTTCTCTACGCTGTCAATGTATTTTTTAAATTTTGATTGACCTTATTATTTTCATTCTAGAAAACTCTGTTTGGAACATTGTCAGTTTTATTGTATTTGAGGTAAATAAAATTATCTAAGTTGTAATGATTAAATCTATTTAGCTTGACAGATTGTCTGGTTTAATATAACACATTGCAGGAAATACAATTTCATTTTATATGACTATTTAAATAGCTCACTCTATTGAGATCTAATGAGATCTTGTATCTAAATCTTTCTTCTTCATAAAATGTTTGACAGCAAAATAATCACAGTCAAATTTATCTTAGACTAAGATGAAAATGTGAAATTCGACCCAATTATGAAAAATACCTGAGCTTTAACATATAACTTGTTTTCTCCTTCATCTGTGTTGTAAATTTGTGCGTAAACAAGTTCAGAGCCAAGAGGTTTCATCTCAATTATTACAACTGATCATTTTAAGCTTCTCTTACTCACATCGGGACTCAGGTTTGTCCATAGAAATTCAGACTAATCCGATACCAACAATAGTTTGATTACGTCTTTGGGTCAAGCTTTTACGAGGGCTTCCATACCAAATGTGGCACCAAATCTACTGAACTTTAAAATAAACAAATTTCCATTGCATGCTTCAAAGAACATTGGAATGAGCCCAACTCAAAGACAAAATTTGTTGAAATTTGTGATGCTACAGATAACAATGGAGCTCAGAGATATCTATTAAACTACTCTAGTCTGAACAAAGAGAAATCAGTGTGGAAGAAGAGTTTCTTCACAACCTCCATGCTGCTATCTGATGCATTTAATTTCATTATAAATGTCTCTTCATGTTCTTTTCCCTCCATATCTGTTTCACTATAAGAGGTTTGCTTTTATAGTTAGTTTTAGCACAGTAAAAACACTGCCTTTCAGATAAAACATAGCTATTATCTACTTGTAGCTTTGAAAATGCTGTTTTTTAAAATTAACCTAAAAACATATTCTTAATGCTGTTGTTAGCTAAGCAAATATGATTTGCCTTAAAGGAAATTCAGCAGCTACCTTAACTTCAAGTCCTTTAGTATTTTACCTTTTGTGCTTATTATCTCTTGTCTCTTTCCATCACAGTTAATGTAAACACAACTATATTGTGCAACTATAAACATATCTTGTGGATACATCACTTCCTGGGAAATGGTATTTAGGGAATTGAGGATTTTTAAAATGTGTAATCTTTTGAGTCATTTGAAAAATATTGCATGTTTGAAACTTTGACACTGCAGTCAAGAAATATATTTTAGCTTCAATGATAATTTGGTGACTTTTTGACGTACATCTTGAATACATTATGAAATGTATTGTAAAAAACATTACAATCTTTTTTTGTATTTTTGTTTTTGTTCATTTATTTCTTTCATGATGAGTTCTTCCCCATAAACTCTAGATTCCTGAGATCTGAAATTTGAGACTTTGGGATTTTCTAATAGAAACCAGAAGTCAGGACTGACCTTGAAGTTTAGATTGGGTTGTTTTCTGCATTTTGTGCATTGCCAAATCAATAAAGATTTTGTATCAGTGTCACATTTGTGCAGTATATATGGTGCCTTCAAGTCCCAATGCTCATGCAACGGAATATTTTAACATGTCTAAAAATGTAAGGCAGCCTGGCTTAACTAGAAATCAACTTACATGGTACAGTATTAGGTGCGTAGAAAAAAAATTATGAAGTATTTTTTTCTTAAAGTAACGTATCTTCTTAAACCATTGAAATGCAAGGCACATATGCATAGTGTGATGGCAATGATATTAGCTTGTGTCTATTCTGTTTGCTACATTTTAAGCTAATCTTAATAAGACCAACACTGTCCCAACCGTAAAGTAATTAAAAATGTTCTTATCTATCCAATTGGTGCAGACCCAATACTAAAGCTAGAGATTAAGTTGATAGTTTTTTTGTCTCGTTAGTGAGCGCAATAACACTGCTTTCATTAAGTCTGCAGGATAAGATAATTGTGTCAAATGTTTTAATTGAAACTGCCCTAGAAGATCTAAAAAAGAATTTAATCAAAATAGCCTTTGTTTCCAAAGCTTTCAGTTTGTATCCAAAATGTAATCCATTTGCTTTTCAGGAAAACATAAGTGAGATTTATGTCAAAAGGCAGTCTATAAGGCCAGCTTGTATTCAAGCTCTGAATACAAGGTAAGCTTACATAACTTGTGTAAACTGTTTAGGTTCAATTCTTTGGGTTTTTTGTTTGTTTGTTTGTTTTAGAAATGAACACCATCCAATATTTTCCAGACTGACGACTATCAATGAATTTGTGCCTCGTCTGTTTTTAAATATATTTAGATTTTGCCTTTTGAGATTGTAGAACATATTTCATATTAGCTGACAGGTTGCATTGAAGTTATTTACTGATTGGACAAAAGTAGTCAGGTCTGGGTTTGATGAGTAAAAGGCCACCAAAAATGTGGTAAATTATAGTTAAATCACCTTTAATTTCACAAGGGGGGCAAGTTGTTTTGGGTAACTTATTCCCCTAATAAATTACATTATAATGTAAAAAAAAATAAAAAATACTTCCATTTAGTCAGCCTTTCTTACTCAGATTTAAATTTTACTTGATGGTGAATCATTAAAGTATTGACAAAAAAGCAGATGCCAAAAAAAATCTGTAAATGAGCGAACACTTTTGAATACTTATTCATTCCAAATTAACAAGTTGGCAGAATCTTGACTTTACTGCTTGTGAGCTTTCAATTGATTGCTACGGATGTTTGTTTACATCAAGCATAAAAATGGATGCAAAATAAGAGGCCACTCTTTCCTTAATTTAGGAATGCCTCGTAAATTTCATCAATATTTACCCAGTGTGAAAAAAATTTAAAATCTCTTATAGTTGGCTAATGGTAAAGTTTTGACTGTTACTGTTTAGTGTGTTTTTTGTTTAATGTTGTACCCTAACCCAACCTTATTGACAACAGTGCACTGAATCATTGGCTTTTCAACAGGAACATGAGGAAAGAGTGTGTCTGTTTGTTTCCCCTGGTCTCTCTGTCACTGAGTTTCCAGATGGCCATGCTCCTCTGTAATCAACTGTTCATAGCCCTAAACTTCCTAGTGCACACATTTGCATCAGGTCAAAGCACAATCTGACACGCTAGGGGAGGAAGAACTGATCCAACCCAGCATGCCATGAAAATAGTATATTCAAATTCCTGTTTTTACTTTATATACTAATTTAGTTATATAAATTAGTAAATTATAAAGAAAAACCAAGAGGGTGATTTGGCTAAGAGAACATAGTAAAGAGATTACATGCAGATTAGGCATTATGTGTCGCAGTGTCACTCGTTGAGTCGACCTCTATAAAGACCCTGTTCAGGTCTCTTGCTTGATGACTGATGTTAGAAAACACAGAGGTTAACTTTATAGAATATGTTCAGAGGTCTGTGGAAGTTTTATTCTGCATTTAATTGCATCAGTGAGCAATCATTCTCTGCCCTACAAATCTTTGGTAAAGCTCTGCTTTACAATAGAACCATAATTGCAGGAGTTTAATTGCCTGCCAATGCTCTGCTCCCACTGCCTGCTTGCATTGAAGAGCCCAATAATTAGAAACAGGGAGGAATTACGTGGCAATTTTGTCTTGGCAATTATCATAATGCAAAAGAAGTGCCATTAGTATTGTTAGTCCCACAGTACATAATCCTTTGACACTGTCAAGTTCCTCTTCTGGCTGCTGGGTACAACAACTCTTGATTTCCCTGTAGCCTTTGCACTCCCCCAGTCTTAATTTTATTCATCAGCTATTCGGGCCAGTTGGTACATTTTGAGTCAAACTAGCAGACTGAACACATCCGTGCCTGGAAGGCTGGGAGGATTAGAAGTTAAGCATTAACACTTTCATTTAAAGGTATATAAATTGGGTGTTAATCCTCTTCTGCCTTGTCAACCATGAAATTGTGTTTGATTTAACTGAAAAAATAACACAGTTGACAGGAACTTTATTTGCCTCACACTGGTCTTACATTGTGATTGAGCAAACATTATGATAGAGCAAAGAACAATGTAGTTCAGTTTTTGCTCATTTAGAAGTACTGTTTTATATAGCTTAATGTATCTTATAGCTAGGTTCCATTTAGATAAATTAATCACTCATGTCTAAGAGAAATTCTATGAGATTCTAACAGTCTTGTCTGTCTAAGAGGCTAAAATTCAACCCAAAACATTTTTGTGATTGAAATACTGTATCTTCACACTAATTTCTGGAATCTCAAAAGCTAAATCTTTTTTTTAGTTTTTTTTAGTTTAGTTTTTAGTTTAGCTTAGTTCTTGAAGCTGCTTTAGTTATAAGTAGGAAAGCAGCTTCCTTTTATGTAATATTATAAAGAAAGCAGTTTGCTCCCTCGCAAGTTTCTTTTGTTTGTGCTTTTTTGGGACACATGTGAAATCGACTTTTTGAGCTTTAATTCATGTTGTAATGTTATTCTCTCCTCAAACACATACCTGGAGTGTTGCTTTTGATTCTTTTATAAATGTTTGGAAAATCCTTGAATCTCTCATGGCAGTCAATCGAGGATTGCTTGTTCTGACATATATAAATTATTTTTCAGTCAGCTCCTAAGAATGTCTGTAAATGGTATAATCGGTAATGATGGCTTAGGTGAGTTTGGTTATGAACAGTTTCCAAAAATCAATATTTTACTAATTTCAGGTCCCAATTTGAAAACATGCACCATAAATTAACTTTGTTCCTTTGCCCCCTGAACACTGACTGTCTTGCAGTGTGCATGCATCAGTTAGTGTCTTCTTAACTGCAGAATGAGTTTGGTAATTTAATAAATATTTTTGTAGTGAAATGTTCACTTTGCAAATGGTCCCTCACAACCTTGCGGGGCAGGTCATGCATGGTTGTGATATGCCACAAACAAGACATAGTACGCATATTTGTTTAATGGGCAATGGCCGGACACACTGGAGAACGCCTAAATGGGAAACTACACATTCTAAACAAGTACAAATACTTGTGACTATCATTATTTTGAAGTAAACTTTCACACAAAACAGCCTGAAGTCACTTGTAATAACAGGATTTGGCAAATGTTTCTAGCTGTGTTCATGACACAGTGTTTTCTGCAGCCATACACCATAAATAAATCTAATGAAGAACAAATATGAAATATGAATGAAATATGAACTGGTTGACTTACAATTTACAACAAAATTGGTAACTGACTGACATGTTATTTTGTAGTGGATAAACAAAATTGTATGAGAGTTTCAATAATTTTCAGTCTAAGCCAACTCAATACAGGAATATTTTATTCTAAACCACTGTTTTTTATAAGGAGATATAAACTGTGCTAATTAAAAACAAGACATAAAAATCAAAAACAATATAAGAAAACCACTAAAACATCAATGCAGTTTTGTGTTCTGTCATACGAACAATGGGGCTTTTTAAATTTTTGCTTTCAAGCTAACTTGCAGTTTTCCAAATCTTTTCTATGCTTAGCACCACACTTCAAATATGAGTTGTACATATTCAGCATTGTCATAAACCTTTTGGGCTTGTTACCAAAATTTGCAGGGATTTCTTACAAGCCAATGTACAAATGTTGAAACTTGTCACATGTGGCTTGATTAAACAGACAGTAAAGCGAACTGAGTTATGAAATCCACATTAATAAAACTGATTTGCTGAAAGTATTTCATTTTGCAGTATAAAACATTGACATTTGAAAGAAGACAGAAAAGAGGCAAAAAACAGAACTTATTAGAGAAATTTTTATCATCCTCAACTGCACAATGCACAATTTTAAATCTCTCATGGAAGCACCAGAGTGATGCAGATCGTAGAGGGTTTGCATGACCTGTTTGTTTACTGAGCTAACTGCATTAGATGAGGCAGTTTAGTAGCAGGGTATTATCTCTGAGTGGAAAACAAAAAGGGGCTAATACTCCGCTGAATAATGAAGAGAAAATGACTTTGAGAATCAGGAAGTCCTTCGCCATTAAGGGTGAACAAGTCTCTGTGGCTCTCAGGCAATCAAGCAATGGGGTTTACAAAAGATTTTAATTTGAATGCATTATCCAGAGTCCTTACCGACCAAAAGGCAGCCAATTGCTTTGACAAAAGATACGCACTGATAAGTTTGAAGGTCAGCAAGCTGCTCCAGCTGAGATATCAGCAGCTGGTGTGCTGCATTACACTTTGCTTACAATAAAATATGTTCTGAAATAAAATGCAAATACAGATTAGTAAGTAGCTAAGTGGTGCAAACACTTTTAAACATTTAAAACAAGTGTGCTATAACTGTTTTTACACTCCAGGAAAGTTTGTAATAGGTAAGATGGTTCTACTCCATCATACAGTCAAAACTCTCACAGCTTAAAAATTTCAAATCCCAAGAACCAGAAGAGCTAATGAGGCCCTATGTTGAGAATAAAAGGGGGATTAATGAACAACACAGTCTGAAGAGACAGGGCTCGTCCAAACCCCCTAAACTGTATGCATATACTAGGTGAGAATATTCTGAGCCTTTCACACGTCACCGCAGTATTGAATGGACGGTGCTGCGCTCAGAGGAGCATTCTGCTGATGGAATCAAAACCCCTTTCACAGATTCAAATGAGGTGCACTCAGCTGTGATTGGTATTGGAAAAGCATTTGTCGGAACAGAGGCTCACAGAAGGCTTCTTAAATACAAGGCAATCACAGTGTCTGACGTGGAGATGAGGCAAGAGGTGTGCCTGGACTGCAGAGTGGAAAACAGGACAAAGGATTATGATGGTAATAAGCAGTAAACCAAAACAAAGTCATCCCCTGATCCCTCATTCTCTCTCTCTTGCCCGTACTGTTTCTCTATCTCTCTCAGCCCTAAATCCTCTCACTCACTCTCACAGTGCTTTTCTCTCTCTTTTTCTACATCACACTCACCACATATTGACGGGGCCCATTTTTCCACTGCACCCGAACTACAATTTAAAACTCATTTCTCATTATTTGCGGTGAATCCTTACACATACAATTTCTAATCTGTCGAATGCTGTGATGGAAACCAGCAGAAGCACAGGTTTTTTTGGGTTTTTTTTTATGCGGGGGCCTGACTCGTACGCCTAAACGCAATGTCAACTCTTCCACACCCGGCTGGCCACATTTTATTATGGGCGTCAGCAAATCTGCATGCTGTCATCTACAAACCCTTGTGGTTATGTCCCTCCTGCCCCCCACAACTCCCACCCAGCCCAACTTCAGCTAAGCTTGTGGCGTACAGAGTAAAAGTATTTTACATTCCAGTGAAAATGCGGAAGTGCAAATCAGAAACTCTTTCTATCTCACAAGCTTTAAGAGATACCCTCATGTGACAGACCTGAGATATGGAATCCGTGGGACTACATATAAAATATAAAATGGTGGAGGATGTGCTTGGGTGGCTGAGTAGGGAGACAGTTTACAAACCTCTAATTTGGCCTCTTTAATGAAAGGTTGTCAGGACTATACTCTATACCAAAATGGCTTTGCTCTTACATTTTCTAAAATCGTACACAAGTGTTTGTGTGCGTGCGTGTGCATGTGCGAGACGAGAGACAGAAAGGGGAAAAGGATAGAAGAAGCCATTATTATGCCTGCAACAACAGTGGTTGGCAGCAGAGAAAAGAGAAGAAAGGAGCAAGGAAGATTGTGTCTGGAATTGTCCAAGTGTAGCAGTAGTGGTCCTCACTCACTTTATCAGTGCCACAGCAGAGCATTTTCCTCCCATCTATCTGCCCAGTGACTACTCTTCCGCCCTCTCAGAGCAGGCAAAAACACTTGGTCTCCTACCATGGCTGGCTCAACACAATCAACAACTTTTTTTTTTTCTCATACCCCTTGCACCTACCCAGCTTACGCTATCACTTCACTTAAGATCACTCTTTGTCTAAATGCTTTTTCTCCTTTTTTTTTCATTGCTCAACGCTTTCATATTTGTGCAGAGTGCTGAAAAATTGCTACGCTTCACCTCCTCTATGCACTCCATTTCCAACTTTTCACTTAACACCCGGTCTGGGTGTAAACACCATACCATGTTACTTAAAGGACTTAATACAGAGAGTGCTAGGATTTTAAACTCAAGAGCGTGTGGATTTTTTTCAGGATGAGATTCAACACTTCTGTAGCTTTTGTCATAACTGACTGAAGACCTGACTTGTTTTTGCTTTAACTTGACATAACATTTAGACCACATTCTTCATCTAAAGATGATACTTTGTGTCACATCTTCAGGCCTGAGTGCAGATCTACTATGAGTTGCCGACTCTCACCTCTGCAGCTCGTCAGCGCTCATCAGGAGGCAGCTCAGAAGTCAAATTACATGTGGTAAACTGGGTCCATCGCTGCTGAGATATTTATTTTCTCTTCTAGTCTTCTCTTGTTGCTCCTTTCTCTTTAATTCTAGATCTTCCTTGTGTCTACCTTGGGTTGGTCCTCTGGTCCATTCCTTGTTCTAGTGCCTTTCTAAAGCTGGATGCACCTTTGCTCCAAGATGCCTCATGTAAATGGCTGAATTCCCTCATTGGCAGGCATTAAACTCTGCAGCGGCCTGGTAATGAGCTATTTATTTGATATGAGGTATGTTAGAGAAGGATGCATCTAAAAGCATGGCAGCACTTGAGGACAAGATTTGAACACCCCTGAGCTAAAGACTAACTACAATAAGAATCAAATTCAACAGAAAACAACTAAGAACGCAATTTAGTAAACGATTTAAGAAATGACAAAAACCATAAAATAATCATAGTGCAAAACAATCAAAATACAAGACCAAACTGAGCAACACAACAGATAAATTCTTATATCACGACTCTTAACAGGAATAATATTTTGTTCAGTGGGCATGCTTACATTCAAAGTTAATTAAATTTCCCTAGTACTTAATCTGATCTATTGACTGCTTCACAACATAAGATAAAAAGCAATTGATTACCTTTTAATTACTTGCTATTTAATTACAACAATTTTAAACAACCTGTTTTTAGCCTATACTGACTCTCTTTTTCTCATTACTTGCCACTGAAGCAGAACTTAACTCTTGATCATTCAAAATACATATTAGCAGAGAAAACTGATCAGTAATCATTATAATAAATACCTAAATTTAATTTTAAACAAATTAGCTTCAGACACACTCACTTGTGTTTTCTTCCTGTGCGTTTGTGGCATTTATCAAAAATAATAAATACAGGTAAAAATGTAATAATTAAATAAAATTAAGAAGGTAGTATTGAAAAGAGAAAGCTGCAAATTGCAATAACAGTAGAACAGTTTTTGTTTTAAATATTAATGTTAATGATATTGTGATATTTTTCCCAGGTTTATTACACAATGACAATGTCATACCTGCTCTTGATTTGTATATATGTATTTTAAAACTAGATTGGTGAAAGTATGAATATGGAAAAGGAATCAATTTGATGGTTCTTGTTGGACAACGTTAAATTTAGCCACCCCTTGAAAGAAACTCAAAGAATGTATCTCCTGACAAGACATATGCTCTAAGTTAAAATCCTGCCGAGAAAATTTCACAACTTTCAAAGTCAGAAGTTGTAGGGTTTTTTTTTTCTTTACACCTCTTCAAAAACATTTTTCTTACATTTTCTGTAAAGCAATTACTCAAGATATTGACAGTCAGCAAAAGTTATTTTAAAAAGTAGTTGACAGAAAAATGTTTTCTAGTACGAGGAAAAATGTTCAATACTTAAGTGACATATTTAAAAAGGTGGAAAATGTGAAAAGTAAAAAACAAAAACCTGAAGGAGCATTTGTAAAAGTCTCCTTAGCTGCATATTATCAATGCTGCACACACAGCAGCAAACTAAAACAAACAAAATTGAGAATGTGATGAGCTTGGGTGGATAATTGATCAACTTGAAATTACCAATGGATTTGTGTAGAACTCTCACCTGAAAATCCATTGTGCTCCGGGTCATCTGCGAGGAATCGTAGATGTAAGAAGCATGGTGAAATGGGTTAGAGAACACAGTGTTAATATTACACTCCAATCCCCTTTCCATTGATTTCCATTCATACCGTGAAAAAAAACGGGCACACAGCACCTTCCAGAGGACTTCTGAGATTTAGCATCAGTAAAGGCATTTGAACAATGACAGATAACTGCGTATGAAGTGTATTGGTGCATTTTATGTGTTTAAGACTGGCATTTATAGAGACCTAACAGCACATAAAAAAAACTTAAGAGTCAAACATATGCAATCCAGGGTATTTCCACTCGTGGGCTAAAAGGTAATTTGAGTTATGTTCAGTATATTAAAGACGGCTTCTTTGTGACTGAAAGAAAATAATAATAATAATCAAAGCTCAAGAAAAAAATACCTACAAACTACAAAAGCCAAGCCTTGAGGCTCTTTATCTTGAAGGCAGCAATATGATATAGTGATTACCTTTTGCTAAAGCTTTTACTAAGTCTTTTCTGACACATGTAATCCATCTTGTTCAGATAAACATGATTTACTTAAATTGCTATTAAATTATTCAGTTCTTAATGTCTTTTGTGCAATAATTTTGTGTGTGTGTTCTCCCTTTCAACTGCATCTTCTTCTCAGCATATGTTTGTCTGTGTTTATCACTGCTGCACTGTCTGCCTGCCCTTAAAGAGGCTGTGAATGATCTTATTTAGTGCACGCTGATTGCCGCTTTAACCTGGCGGCCACGCTGGCTGCTGCTGCATTAATAATCGGGGGAGTTGGGAGAGCTGCTGTGGCCCCGCACCTTGTTCGCCGCTCGCTCTCTCCCCTTTCTATCTCCATGGTACCAAGAAAAGAGCCAGCAAACAGCAGGGGAAGTGTGGCGGAAAATTACAGTCTTCACATGCCAGCCAGTAAGACAGCCTCTGCTGCTGTTCGGTGGGGGCCAGTGCTGTGTGAAGAAGACAGTGGGAATGGGAGGACGTTGTGTATAATGCCTGTGTGTGTGGCAGAGTGATGTTGTGTGACTTGACATGTGCTTTCCACTACTTTTGTCCAATGTTTGAGTTAAGGATCTGTGAGCCTTTCTTGTTAGAGAGGCTAGTATTTTAGATTTCCAGGTTTGGAGGAAAAGTCCACAATCCAGCTCAGCCTTCAAAGGTTTACAGATGAATAATTTATTATAAAATGGATTGATAGTTTGATGTATCAGCCAGTGTATTTCTTTGTCTTTGGTTTGGATTTTCAAAAGAGAAAGGGCAGGGCAAAAAGAAGCAAAGAAAAACATTGCAAACAGCATACAGACAAACCACCTTTATGTCTTTTTGAGTAGCTGGGTTAAAGTGTGCCCCCTTTTTAAAAATGTAGCCAACAGTTTCCCCTTGCAGTTCCCATCCACATAACATTTTGATTGGTTGTTTGAAGATTAAAGCTTTTTCACTCTCTGCCAGGGAGAACAGTATAATTGATATTTCAGCTCTGGGCAAACTCACTCTCATAGGCCAGTGGCTGTTTCAGCAGAAAATTAATGTTAGCACAGCTTGGCGGCAGAACGGTCGGCATGTTTTAGGAAATATACTCTGAGTTGGGTCTCTCTGGTCTGCTGGTTTCTGCTTTAACTCTCGCTCTGTGTAAAATGAATATGCTGCTCTGTCGCCTTATTGCTTGGATGCAAACGCACATGACAAAGTAAATGATTGCATAAATTTGAAGCTGAGGGCAGTTGAGTTGTATTTTGTGATGAGAACAACCTCACGCACACTTTATATGTAGTAGTTATTGTTACTGAGCACGCTTCAAAAGAGATTGCATTGAGAAAAGATCTCGTATTTGATCAGTTCCACTGCCTCTCTGCAAAATCAAGTTGCTCAACATCTCTTGTCTACTTCATTAACAAGTGTTATTCAGCTAGTTTGAAGATCATAAAAATCGACCTAGTATGAACCAACGGCAGAGTCATCGTTCTGACAGCTCCCTTGTGGTGCACTTGTCCTGAATGGGCCATTTACAGGGACACAGGGGATTAGGCAGATGATGGCAGTCGAGGTCCTCATATTGGTGCAATGTGACTCGGACCACATTAACACAACATTAGTCTCATTTCCATTCTGACTGCGTGCGCTTTCACACAACAGTGGAGAGTGCCACCAAAATCATTGTGACCCTAACACTCCAGTCTTTCATTTCCTGTGGCCATTCAAGCCCCTCCTTATCTTTTTCTTTCTCTGTTCTCTCGTTTTTATTCTTGCCCTTCTCTCCACTGGGTTTAATTTTTTTTCTCGTCCTTGCCCCTGCACACCCCCTTTTCTCCCCGTCATCCTCTCCTTTTTCTTTCTTCCTCTCTTGTTCCACATCAGCAGCTGGGTGAAGCCTCTTCCTATCACGCTTGGCTGCGCTCCCCTTAATTACCATGTATTCTTCTTTAGCTAATAAAAAGCGCTGATGAAACTGATTATATGGAAGCGGGGCTTTGTATAAAGTTGGATTTAAGGCCGAAATGGAGAGAGAGAAGAATGGTGCAGAGAAGAATGCAAAAACAATAGATAAAAGGAGAGTGAGTATAAGAGCGAAAACAGAAGACAAAGAGGTTAAATCACATGGGGACAGGAGAGTGAAAAGAAATAAATTTTGTGTATTTTAAAAAAAAAGAGAAAAAATGGATATTTGGGCTTTAACCCATTTGTTGTCTTTGTTGTTGTTTGGGTCAAAGATGTTTCAGGCCCTGAGGGAACTTCCTCATCTTATCACAGTGAGCAGACGGCTGGCACATCTTTCTCATTACTAGCCTCTGAGTTATAGATTACTCCTGCCTTACTCCTCTCCCCAGCCACAGGCAGTCTCTGTTACAGTCTTCAGAGGCCTGCTTCCACCGAACGCAGCTTGAACCTCTGAATGTAGGCTCTGCCTTTTCATTTTCCTTTCATGAGAATTAAGTCATTCTGTCTGTCCATGTAATCGGAGTTTCAACTGCAAGCAACTGCGGCTTGGAGGGAAAAAATGAATTAGGGCTCCCTGCTTGATTGAAAGGACTTCTGAGAGGAGCTAAGTAGCTGAGTTATGATACACTCTTTCTTTTTGCTTTATATTGTTTGCTGCTCAGTGGTACAAAGCTGAGCTTGTAATGTTTCAAACTCGACGCATTAGCGCCTGGGTGTTGGAAACACACAGAGTGCTGCAAAAATATGCTGGTTTAGAAGCTGAGATTCCAAGAACTTTCTGTCTTTAGGGAGGTTAGAAAAAATGTGTGCCTGAGGCATTGTGTTCTGGTACAGAAAGATGTTTAAATAAAGTCCCTCTCAAATGGAAATCATTTAAATGTGTTAACAGAAAAGATGTGATGATACATCAACAAGATGATTCTTGATACTGGATTCAAGATAATCAGATGAGATAGCTCTGATCTTTCAGACTTTGATTTTGTGCTATGACCTTATTGAGGCACAGTTTAATTTAGGCCTTATGTATCGGTTATGAGTTCGTTTTGAACTGTAAAGCTTTGTTCCTATTTTATGTCTATTTTCTCTTGGACTTTTCTACTGTTATTCGAGTTTCTTACATGACCATTTGTTTGGTCATGCCTTGCAGGGTTCTCTGTTGCCACCCATGGTTTGTGGCTCTCACAGTTTTTTTTTTGTTTGTTTGTTTAAAACTAAGTTTTAGACTTTGTTATTTATTAAAAAACATAATTCACTATTAGACGCTCACTCCTACCAGCACTTCTGTCATCGACAAAGACCAAATATTTGGAGATTTTAACAATAATTTGGAGAAAACTAAAAATCCACTTTTTTGGCTTTCACAAAAATAATAAAGATTTCATGTATTACTAACTGCTTAAAGAATTTCTAATCAATATAGGATACTTTAGACCAGGTAAAGGTAATCAACATGTGTGGTTTATTTTTTATTCTTATTAATACTTGAATAATATATGATCTCGATCTCAATCGAAGCATTTGTTGGTATTTACAGCACTCAAAACCTTCTTGTAATTTTTGGCCAGATCAAAAGACTTATTTGCCATTACAGTACACTAATCAAATTCAAATCTCATTAAAATAGCTTTCTAAAACTGTCATCAGTAAACCTCTGAGTCAAAAAGTTAGAAAACAAGCTACAACCTTTGTACCTTGTACAAGTACTTTGTAAGGATAGCTTTGCCCCTTAGCAAACAAACCTTGCTTGACACTTAGTTGATGTACAAAGACGCTAGACAACAAGCAGCACCAATACTTTGTTTTCCTATTTCATAACTGCTTTCAATGAATATGGAAGCCCTGTGAGGCATCCTCCACATTTACATGTTAATGTGTGCAATTTGTAAACACAAATTGAAAATGTCAGAAGCTCAATAGCTAAATGGAGATAAGTAAACACGTTATTGACGCAGTGGCCACTTAAAGTTGGACACCCATTCTGTACAAGAGACAAAAATTATTAGGTGGATGAGGGGGAGGTGAGAGGTGGTGAAAAAGACAAAGAGGAAAGGAAGCAAAAAAGAGGGCAGGGGCGCTTTAATTCGCACAGCACGTACTTGCCGAAGGGGTGAGACGATTAGGTTTGTGATGAGAGGCAGCAGTGTGACGAAGAGGGCATGGGATGTGTCAGGATGAGCGAGGATGAGGGAGATGAGAAAGGCAGAAGGAGCTCGCTGTTCGTTTAGAATCCCACACATGCATTGCTATACGCATTTGTTTGTGATGTTCTGGTCTCCAAACATGTGCACTCCACAAATTTTTTGAATCAATTTGCCCGCACAAAGACACTTCCAGTGTGCACGAATGCACATCATGTTCACGCCGTCAAACATAGACAGAGACACACACACAGTCAGTGAAGAAGAGGAGGCAGTGCAGTCAGCACCTGGTTCCCCTCGCTGCACGCACATTCATCATTCAGTCGCAGACCTGACAGGACCCTCTGCCCTACAGGCCACGGATTCACACATGCACATACACTTACACTTTTAGACTTTAACAAACAAGAACAAAAGAGAGGTGGGTTGAAGATTCACCACTCAAGGAGCAATAAAATCCCTTTCTCCGATCATGTTTTTTCCAAGATAGATAATCCAACTGATTTGCAAAGAAATGAGAGAGTGGTTTAAAAATGAAAGCTAATTATTTTATATTACATCCAAAATTTTGTTTTGTTAAAGTGGGAAAAGTAAATATATCTCTTACTATTTCAAGTCAGAGCATGCTTTTGAGTTCCTTATAGTTTCCTGCCACTCAACTCTGCAAGATCAACTGAAATACAGCAGAATTTGTAAACCAAGACATTCTTTATTCCCCCAAATGTAATGTCAGCTATCCTGTCTGAGTGGAGATAAATTATATTCTATATTCTGAAACTGCGTAGTTGACTTTTTATACAGCTGCTTTGCAAAGTTTATCCAGTTTTTATATAGATTCCAAATAAAGTATGATTCCAGGTATCTGCCGTAAAAAAAAAAAATTAAAAAAATGCCTGACTCTGCAAAGAAATGAAGACTAATGAATCTCAATTTTCATGCATTTTGGCTCTGAAATCAATTATTATGTCAATGAAAATACAAGAAGCAAAGGACCATAGTCCAAAAGTATCGTCTCATAAAATACCCTAAGTAAAATCTATGTATGTAGGACCTTGCTCAGATAAAAATCACAAAGTGCTTCACTGATAGAACAAGCTAAAAAAACAAAATACAGATATTTTTGGTCTCACCAGACACTTCATTGACATTTTATTAACTATTCCTCAAATAAGTCTGTAAAGGAAGTGTAGAGTGAAATGTTCTGATCCTTTTTATATGTTACTACATACAAATGTCATCAGGGACCAAAATACCATTTACTCTTCTCAGATTTATCCACTTAGGAGTGCAATGTATTTGAAAGCAATACTATACAATTTATTTTAAAAATCATTGTTAAATATTTGGAAGTCTGCTGCTGTGGTTTTCTGTTTTATTTAATACACTCCACAAGCCTACAATGTTTAACCCGCAATGCTTTAAAAAAAAAAAAAAGTAAAATCATCAGTTGTGAAGACAAATCTATCAAATAATATTGTTTTATTAACAGGTTAAGTGTTTTGGGAAGCCATAACTCAAAAGTAACAAATCAGTAGAGCAGAAATCAGTCTTTAAAATCACAGGCAAATTCCATTTGAGGTCTGTAATCAAATGACATGGTAGATCAACATTTTTCTAGGAGAGAAAACACGTTAAACCATGTCTCATTTCTGTGAGGCAATATATGCAAAAATTGCCTCCATTTTATGATACATTAGACCATTTCTTAAAGTGCAGCCTGAGAAAATTGCAAATGTGTATGTATGTGAAACTTCCCCTTAAGAACTGCATCAGTTTGCTCATTTGAATGTGAGCTCTTGTGTGTAGATTGCAAAATTAATGGACGTTCCAGTACATTTGGTCTGATGCCAATGTGCCCAATTGCTTAGCATGCCTGCAGGACATTAATTGATGGCCGGGTTACGCTTCCTAATAAGTATCATAAATAACAGTTTAGCAAGACGAGGGGAAAAATCTCAAATACATTAACCACTGCGTTGACATCTTAATGGAGATTCAACTGAGATGTGATCAAGCAGAATCCGTCAAGTAGAAATCCATTAATGTGGGGCCGAACCCTCTGCTGTTGCACGCTGGTGACAGTGATTATGGGAATGGGACAGACCAGTTTTACAGCTGCACATGTGTCACCCGCAGCTGTAATGGAGAGTCCTGTCAGTATTCTCATCCCTGCTCACACATGGCCCTCCACCAATACAGCTGTTGAAGATCTGTCAAAGCTCTGTGCGAGAGAGCCACACACACACCTCCCAAAGTCACTCATGGAGCCAGTAAAACTCACGGGCCGTGCACTGGCGGCATCATTGATTTTATCCTCGAAATATTGTTGAAGACATACTATGCCTTGCATACCAATTGACATAGGAAGACAAGGCAAAACGGTCAAATTATCCTTGGATTGCTATAGTTTTTGTTGAGGGAATGAAAGTTGGAATTGCAGTGGCTGGCAGATTACATTGTTTATTAATGATTACATGTGCACGCCAACACACACACAGTGAGTACATTTTTTGATCACATTTGAACAGTTTTATTACCGTGTTGGGTGAGCAGACAGGAAGCTCATCACTGCAAATGCAGGTGTGCCCAAGTTAGTGGGTTTCTTTGTAACCAAGCCTCAAATTAATGCAATGAAAATGTCTGACTTCCTATGATAAAGCTAATGGGGAGATTCTGTGAGGCTGAGGGCATTAGTCTCATTGCTTGGCTTATATTACAAAGAAAAGTATTGGAGTGGTATGTGTGGGAGATATCTATAGTGCATGTGTATTGGTGAATATCCCCACATTGAACTGTTTAAATGTGTGAACTGGATTGTTGAAGTGTGTTTATGACTTTTTACACAGCTCTTATTCCTATGATAAAGCTAATGGGGAGTTTTTTATTAGTTTTTCTTTATCTCACTATTTCCCAAATAATCTAAAAAAAAAGATTTCATGCTCAGTTTTTCCATTTTCAAGGCATCTGCTGCTTTCTAAGGAGTATTTGTATTATTCTCAATGACTGCATAGATCCAAAAAGTGACAAGTGAAAAGCAAATAAATCATCTACAACAGGGTATTTGCCAGGAACTTGTGAGGTTTTCCAAAGCTGAAATGAAAGGAGTTTATCTAGAGTTTTTCAGTCTCTCAGAAGCCTAAACAGGGTATAGAAACAAGTAGAGTTTCTACAACAGAAAAGGTCGGACATGGGTTGTATAATCTTAAAAGAGCCAGCTTGCATTTCTCCCTAAATTGGTCCCACCTAAATCTGTCTGACTAGCACGATGGGCGAGTTTCTATACAATGATGATTCTGTAAGCTAAAGGTCACTTAAAGACTGGAAGGGGCTACTGGTGTCTTGATTTTAGATGTCTGGAGGTTTCCCACATTAGATTACCTAAAGAAGGCTGATGAGAAGAGAAATGCACTTAAAGAAAATGACTAAGTGATGGTGAGCACATGTTTAATACGTGTGGAGGAAAAATAAAATTCCAGGATCTTTGACATCATGGTTTTTTAAAATCATGCAAGTCAGTCTGTTGAGATCAGTTCATATTGTAGCAATAATCGGACCAAATGGTTGTGACTTGCAACTTACAGCATTCATCTCAGCAATGAATAATACATGTAAGGTTTCTGTGCATGATGTTTGACATATTATCTGGATCAAATTTTGCAAAGCAACATATTTAGCACTCTTGAAGACTGTATGGCACATCTGATCTGTTTGCACAAGACTTCTGCTGTTTCTGCTGCTGTTTTCACTTTGCATTATTTGACTAAGTTACTCTTGTTCCACAATGGTTAGAGTCTTACTCCTTATAATTCACAGTGGATTCAGGGTTAGAATACCTTGGTGAATCATGGTCATAATATTGAATGGTTGACCTCAACACCCCATGGGAACTTTCAGTTGTTCACAAGGAGTAAATATGTGCAGATCACCAAAAAAAGAAAAAAAATGAACATGAACTTGAGTCTTCAAACTCAAAGCTTGCCAGGAGCATTTTCATCCTGGGGAGGAGTTGTCATCAGTGACTAACTGATCAGAAGTTGATTTGTAGTAATTTTACAGGCAACAAAAATATTATGTCTATATGCATTATTTAAATATCCAAAGTTTCAAAAGTATCAGTCTATAATTTTCACCAACATATCTGAGATTGATGAGCTGTTTTTTTTTTTTTTTGTCTTTAGAACTCCTGAACAAGTGCTCCTGTTTTTGTTGTTGTTTGACTCCTCTGTACTCTTAGTTTCCAGTCAGTGGAGAAACATTATCAGTCATATGGTGTTGCATTTTGCTAAAGGCTTCTTGCTATTAAGAGGCGTTCCTTTCAACAGTTGCCACAATAATTGCTTGGGATGAAGGACTGCTGCAAATGCAGCCAATCATCCACTGTCACCACACAACTGCTCAGGTGGAGGGTCCTCTGGAATTTCAATGGCTTGATACAATAGGCTGGGCTTCCTTCCATAACTTTTTAGCAATTGACATTATTGTGTTATTATTGAATATATGCAAATTAAGTTCAGATTTACAAAATGCCTGGACTGAATTTGATCTGATTTAAGAATATAAATATAAATTGTCTAGTGAAATGCCTTGACATTTGTTTTGAAAAGGCTCTGTCACTGAATTGAATTACTATTTCAAAGCTTTCTGAATTTCTGTGCAAGAAAATGAATACTGTTTATATAAGACAAACAGAATTTGAAGAGTCTCATTAAGCTACTTCATCATAAAACAGATTTTTTGCATTAAGGAGTTATTTCTACCATAACTGAGTCCTTGTAGCATTGTTTTTAAGGAGCTGGTATTATACCAGTCTTTTTGTGAGCCTCTTTACTGGAAACAACTGTTAAGTGATGCACCACTAGGAAGTGCCACGCTCAGCTATTCCAGTACAATGGAAGATGTGGTCTATCATTAGCCTACATCGTCTTGACAAGCGCTTTTGATAAAGGAATTTCCTCAAGTCTACTGACAAGGTTCTCTGAAGTCTATTGTAAATGTGCCAGTTTTTCAGATGTAAGTTGAACTGCTGAAGTGACATGTACTGTGTTTTTGAGTGTGAGCGTTAAGGCGTGAGTGTGAATCTCAGTGAGGGTACGCGTTTGTACGTGTGCTTGTACGTTCATTTAAATGGCTATTGAGGCTTGTAGGGTGACACTTCTCTCGGCAAGTACGTAATTAGCATGCATTATTCAAATGAAAGACAGAGGGAATGAGGGTGGGGACCTGTCCACCTGGTTGTCAGCTTCGGGACCAATCTCGTTCAGCACCACTTATTTCACACATTTAGAACATCAGAGTGTGTCTCACATCAATGTGTTACCTTCCTCTGAAGCGTTGGCTTAGTACACCTTCAGAGGTCCCTATTATGAGGCAAGATATGATCGAAGTAACAAAAAGTCAAAGCTGTTTAATCTTCAGACTGAAAAATAAATGCCATTGTTACACTTTTATATTTAGGGCTAATTATGTAATTTTTCTATACAGAAATGTCAGCAAATTGATCTGACAAAATGCCTTCTTGCTGAACAGTGTTACACAAGTGAAAAGGTCTTCATATAAAAATATATCATAGCACAATAAGATGATGTTGGCATCATTAAAGGGATTATATATGTCCAAAAAGGCCTTGCTACTGTGCCTCTACCTTGTATGTTTTCAGAAGGACATTTTGATGTTATACTTTGCATCCCATTCTAACAAAAATACTAGAATCTTTGCTGGATGTACCTTACTTTTTGCACTTGCAAAAGACAGAGATTGTTGCACAAAAAAAGAATAAATAATTCTGTCATTTACAGATTCACATTTAACACTGCAAAAACAAGTGTGGACAGTATTTGACACATAATAGTAGTACATACATAACATGTTGGAGACAGCATAAACACATCTTGAAAAAATGGGATACAGGCAATAAATGTGGGCTGTGTTGAGGTCAAAAAGTGACTTGTCGTGGTTAAAGGGAAAAACTCTGCGAAACAAATAAGTGTAAATCCAGGTGTAAGTCAGATGTGTAGTAAAGTTATTAAAGCAGTTAAACCCATGTTAAGAAAGATTAGGTAGTTTATGTATACATTTTTCTCTACAGTGCCAAATGTGTAAAGGGCAACAGTGTCAGTCTGCACAAAAACATTCAGAGCCCAAGGACTTTTTACCGTTTTATAAAATTAGAACCACAAATATCAGTGTATTTCATGAGATTTAATGTGATACACTGACGTAAAATAGCCAATAGCCATAGAGTAGGAGATGCATACATAATTTTCAGTCATTCAGCATCTTAACTCTGATAATCATAAACAAATTCTAGTGCAACCGGTTGCCTTTAAAAGTCACCAAATTAGTAAATATAATTCATACGTGTGTAATCAATATTTTTCTCTCAATATCAACACAGCTTTACTGTGAAGGTCTCAGGAGTTTGTTAATGAATCAATTAAAAGCCCAATTATAGAGCCATATCCCAGCTTTGAATATCTTATGAAGCACTGTTCAACCCATTATCTGAAAATCAGAAGAGCATAACACAACTGCAAGCCTTTCAAGTCATGACTGTGAGGTCAGGACTAGTTGTCATGAAGATTACAAAGCTGGCTTTTTAAAAGAATGTCAAGATTAAAAAAATGCATTGTTGAAAGAAAGCCATAAGAATTACCATTCAAAGTTTCCCTTATGATGGACAAGAACTTTGGACTTGGTGTTCCCTCGCCCGGACGCGGGTCACCGGGGCCCCACTCTGGAGCCAGGCCTGGAGGGGGGGTACGATGGCGAGCGTCTGGTGGCCGGGCTTTTACCCATGGAGCCCGGCCGGGCTCAGCCCGAAGAGGAAACATGGGCCCCCCCTCCCATGGGCCCACCACCCGTGGGAGGGGCCAAAGGGGTCGGGTGCAGTGTGGGATGGGTGGCAGCAGAGGGAGGGGACCCTGGCGGTCCGATCCTCGGTTGCAGAAACTGGCTCTTGGGACGTGGAATGTCACCTCTCTGGTGGGGAAGGAGCCGGAGCTAGTGCGTGAGGTCGAGAGGTTCCGGCTAGAAATAGTCGGTCTCACCTCGACGCACGGCTCGGGTTCTGGAACCAGTCTCCTTGAGAGGGGCTGGACATACTTCCACTCTGGAGTTGCCCAAGGTGAGAGGCGTCGGGCAGGAGTGGGCATACTTGTTGCTCCCCATCTCGGCGCCTGTACGTTGGGGTTTACCCCGGTGAACGAGAGGGTAGCATCCCTCCGCCTACGGGTGGGGGGACGGGTTCTGACTGTCGTTTGTGCTTACGGGCCGAACGACAGTTCAGATTACCCACCCTTTTTGGAGTCCTTAGAGGGGGTACTGGAGAGTGCTCCTCCTGGGGACTCCCTTGTTCTGCTGGGGGACTTCAACGCTCACGTGGGCAATGACAGTGAGACCTGGAGGGGCGTGGTTGGGAGGAACGGCCCGCCCGACCTGAACTCGAGCGGTGTTCTGTTGCTGGACTTCTGTGCTCGCCATGGATTGTCCATAACGAACACCATGTTCAAGCATAAGGGTGTCCATATGTGCACTTGGCACCAGGACACCCTAGGCCGCAGTTCGATGATCGACTTTGTCATCGTTTCATCGGATCTGCGGCCGTATGTCTTGGACACTCGGGTAAAGAGAGGTGCGGAGCTGTCCACTGACCACTACCTGGTGGTGAGTTGGCTCCGGTGGTGGGGGCGAAAGCCGGTCAGACCTGGCAGGCCCAAACGTGTTGTGAGGGTCTGCTGGGAACGTCTGGCGGAATCCCCTGTGAGACGGAGCTTTAACTCCCATCTCCGGCAAAACTTCGAACACGTCCCGGGGGAGGTGGGGGACATGGAGTCTGAGTGGACCGTGTTCCGTGCCTCCATTGTCGAGGCGGCCGATCGGAGCTGTGGCCGCAAGGTTGTCGGTGCCTGTCGCGGCGGCAACCCTCGAACCCGCTGGTGGACACCTTCGGTGAGGGATGCCGTCAGGCTGAAGAAGGAGTCCTATCGGGCCTTTTTGGCCTGTGGGACTCCGGAAGCAGCTGATGGGTGCCGGCGGGCGAAGCGGCATGCGGCTCGGGCGGTTGCTGAGGCAAAAACTCGGGCGTGGGAGGAGTTTGGAGAGGCCATGGAGAAAGACTTCCGTATGGCTTCGAGGCGATTCTGGTCCACCATCCGGCGTCTCAGGGGGGGGAAGCGGTGCAGCACCAACACTGTTTATAGTGGGGATGGTGTGCTGCTGACCTCTACTCGGGACGTTGTGGGCCGGTGGGCAGAGTACTTCGAAGACCTCCTCAATCCCACCAACATGCCTTCCACTGAGGAAGCGGAGCCTGGGGACTCTGGGTTGGGCTCTCCAATCTCTGGGGACGAGGTCACCGAGGTGGTTAAAAAGCTCCTCGGTGGCAGGGCCCTGGGGGTGGATGAGATCCGCCCGGAGTTCCTTAAGGCTCTGGATGTTGTGGGGTTGTGTTGGTTGACGCGACTCTGCAATGTCGCATGGACATCGGGGGCAGTTCCCCTGGATTGGCAGACTGGGGTGGTGGTCCCCCTGTTCAAAAAGGGGGACCGGAGGGTGTGCTCCAATTATAGAGGGGTCACACTCTTAAGCCTCCCTGGCAAGGTCTATTCAGGGGTCCTGGAGAGGAGGGTCCGTCGGATAGTCGAACCTCGGATTCAGGAAGAGCAGTGTGGTTTTCGTCCTGGTCGTGGAACACTGGACCAGCTCTACACCCTCGGCAGGGTCCTGGAGGGTGCATGGGAGTTCGCCCAACCAGTCTACATGTGTTTTGTGGACTTGGAGAAGGCGTTCGACCGTGTCCCTCGGGGAGCCCTGTGGGGGGTTCTCCGGGAGTATGGGGTACCGGGCCCTTTGATACGGGCTGTCAGGTCCCTGTATGACCGGTGTCAGAGTCTGGTCCGCATTGCCGGCAGTAAGTCGGGCTCGTTTCCGGTGAGAGTTGGACTCCGCCAGGGCTGCCCTTTGTCACCGATTCTGTTCATCACTTTCATGGACAGAATTTCTAGGCGCAGCCAAGGTGTTGAGGGGATCCGATTTGGTGGCCTTAGGATCTCATCTCTGCTTTTCGCAGACGATGTGGTCCTTTTGGCTTCATCAGATCGTGATCTGCAGCTCTCGCTGGAGCGGTTCGCAGCCGAGTGTGAAGCGGCCGGGATGGGGATCAGTGCCTCCAAATCCGAGGCCATGGTCTTGAGCCGGAAAAGGGTAGAGTGCCTTCTCCGGGTCAGGGGGGGTGTCCTGCCCCAAGTGGAGGAGTTTAAGTATCTCGGGATCTTGTTCACGAATGGGGGAAGAAGGGAGCGGGAGATCGACAGGCGGATTGGCGCAGCATCTGCTGTTAAGCGGGCGCTGTACCGGTCCGTCGTGGTGAAGAGAGAGCTGAGCCAAAAAGCGAAGCTCTCGATTTACCGGTCGATCTACGTTCCCACCCTCATCTATGGTCATGAGCTTTGGGTCATGACCGAAAGAACGAGATCGCGGATACAAGCGGCCGAAATGGGTTTTCTCCGTAGGGTGGCTGGGCTCTCCCTTAGAGATAGGGTGAGAAGCTCAGTCATCCGGGAGGGACTCAGAGTAGAGCCGCTGCTCCTTCACATCGAGAGGAGCCAGTTGAGGTGGCTCGGGCATCTGGTCAGGATGCCTCCTGGACGCCTCCCTGGTGAGGTGTTCCGGGCACGTCCCACCGGGAGGAGGCCCCGGGGAAGACCCAGGACACGCTGGAGGGACTATGTCTCTCGGCTGCCCTGGGAACGCCTCGGGATTCCCCCGGAGGAGCTAGAAGAAGTGGCTGGGGAGAGGGAAGTCTGGGCCTCCCTTCTGAAGCTGCTACCCCCGCGACCCGACCTCGGATAAGCGGAAGAAGATGGATAGATGGAGTTTCCCAAATTTGTGGTCTTGACCACACTGTGAATGGATAACACAATTAGACTGCCCATCATCCTGGACATACATCTTGTTGAAACATAAAGGAGGTAGTGTCAAGCTTTGGGGATTTAATTTTTCTATAGTGGGAAACTGGCCAGAGTTGACTCAAAGCTGCAAATAAGTAATTACAGGAAAAGTATTTCTGGAAGAAAACACTGCTGGATCATCAGATCCAGCAGAATAGCCTCAAATACTAACCCAGAGCAAAAATGATACGACACATCATAGAATATTTTTTTTTAAATAGTCCAGTGAAAAAATAAATCTCAATCAAATGAGAATATGCAGTAAGGCCTGATAATTGATAGTCAGTGATGTTCCACAATGAATCAGTTTTTTTTTGCAAAGAATAAATGGAAAAAGATGAAAGTCTTATGATATGGAAAGTTGGTACAGACACACACACACACACACAAAAAAAACAAACACCTGTAATCGCTGTGAAAATTAGTCCTGCAAAGTTTTGACTGAGGCGGGTTAGTCTTTTGGTTTTGTTAAAAATAAAAACCGTCTTGTTTTCATTTCATTTCACAATTATCCAATACTTTAGGTTGGTCACATAAAACCCCAATTAAACACAGTTAAGAATGTGAAAGGGTTCACTTTAGGCTTGGATACCTATAAACTTTGATCTGTACTCATCACATTTCTATTTAAACCGTCATTCTTCAATAGCTAAAAAAAGGCACATAAGAAATTTTATTAGAGCTTTGTTTATATTTTTGAACACAGGCATATGCCACTAAAATGATGCAGATTGGTTTGTATGGTAATTGGAAAACATGTAACATGGAATAATATTTGTGAATATGGGATATTGACAACAATATGACATGCAATAACAAATTGGTGTATATCATACACACTCTCCAGCGTCTCCCATGCCTGGAACGCCTCACCGGGGAGGCATCCAGGAAGCATCCTAATCAGAAACCCGAGCCACCTCAACTGGCTCCTGGATGTGGAGAAGCAGCGATTGTACTTTCAATATTCAGCAATGTTATCACAATTACATTTCCCTAATATTGCGCAACTCTGGTCACCAAACATATTACAGGTAAAGAGAGGTTGGGGATGTACTTTCAAAATTTTCTGGCATTTTTTGCAGGTTCAAGCAATTCTTTGTAATATGTATTTCACATAGAGTGAAATTGTGATGACACTACTTTATGAAAATTGTGCAGATGCTAGATTATTCCAGGTCTGGTATGTGTTAAATGGAGAATGTATAGAGAATTATGAATAAAAAAGACATTAAGCTCAATTTGTTCAGCATTTTAAGAACTTTTTTCAGACGCAAGACAAAACTTTATCACAGTCTAAACAGTGAAATGATATGTGTCCTTAGCATTGTAACCACAAAGGGTAACTTTTAAATTAATAAAACCTTAACTGTGACACATTCATTTAGAATGTATAGGTCTTTAGTCTAGTACATGTTGAAGGCCTAAAATTGAACTGTGTTATTACACAAAATAAAGTCAGAGAGGCAAAGCATACAATAACTTAGATTCATACCATCCTGGATGTCAGATTTTCACACTGCATAAACATTTTATGATTTGTCTATTATACTACTGAGCACTTTTATCTCATGGTCCAGTACACATCAGAACAAAGTTGTCCTATCTCTTTAGGACGTCTTTCTGGGATTATCTTCTCCAGACTCATATTCTAGAGACACATGAGTCATTAGCACCTTATCTTGCCATTCTCCTGCAGCACCTTTCCACCCCTGAAGGAGCGTCCCGTGCTTACTTAATTGATCAATTAGCTGCTTGAGAAGGTTTCCACTCCCCCTACCCCCACATCCTATTTAGTCTACATTTGCATGTGCCATTTTAATTGTGTCCCTATCTCCTTTCCCAAATTGTTTACTTGCTCCCTCTCCCTCACTTCTAAATTCCTAAGTGACTAGCGGCCACACTGGAATGGGCAATGTGTTGCTTTGATTATAATTTGATATCTGACTGAGAAATTACATTAAAGGCAAATAACCATCTTGCTTAAACAGTTGCTTATGCCTGCATCTCATCTATTACTAACTACACAACAGAAATTAAACTGACTTAAGTAAAAAAAATTGGTTAATATTTGAGCATTCATTTATTTTTGTTTCTTTTGAGTACTGCAGTCTGAACATGTAGGCTAGAAACCAGGGTCAACGGTTATCCCAGAAACAACATATTTGCAGAAACACAGAATTAGTGCCATTGGTTGATTTTTTACAATGAGCATTTTCCCTCCATAGCCATTCAAACATGAAGTCCTCTGGCCTGTGGTCCATTTTCAGTGGGTCGGCTGGGCACAAAATCAGAATGGCATAACCCTCTTCCACAGTGGATTTACATGATTTACATACAACATTCTGTTGATTGTGCTGGACCACCTACTAATCCTTTGTTCCCAGAAGAGTGTGGAGCTTTGCCCAGTGCGAATCTGGTAAGGACTCTTACTGCCCTCAAGTGGAAAAAAATGTGTGTTACATTGTGTTACAGAAATCTTTCTTTCTCGCTTATTCTTGGTGGCTATGATTGCACCAGAATAAGTAAAGAGCTTAAACCAGACATTACTGCAAAAACAACAAGGAAAGAATAATTCCTAAAACTGTCAAAATTAGGAATCCATTAATTTGTGATCTAGAGAAGCACTGTATTAAATAGTAAAGTAAAAAATTCCAAGATACTCAGGTAGATCTCAGAAAGTTAGTATATTACGTAAAAGTGAAATATTTTGTGACAGTCATCTCAGAAAAAGAAACTGATGGAGTAATTCATGCAAGACATACATAGGTATGTAGGTACCTCAAGGGTCAGAGTCCTTCAACTAGACGTGTCCCTTGTCCTACACACTTGAATTAAATAGTGAAACTGCCTCACTAGTATGTAGTTAAGCTCCACAGAGCTCTGAAAAAGAGAGATATCTAAAAGTTGCAGGCCACCAGCCCTTGCAGACTGGACTTTGAATATCTCCTTAGACTTTGGTCTAAGGAGATATTCAAATTTTCTTAGACACTGAATTCAGGATTCATTCAAATAAATTGCAATAAAAAGGCTTGAAATATTGTACTCTGTGTAATATATCTCTGTAATATATAAAATGACAGTTTCACTTTTGGAGATGACCATGAGGAAATATTGCACTTATATGTCATATTATAGATGTATAAGATATACCTGTATGTATTTCCTATTAAAGTACTAGATCACGTTTATTTATTTTATTTCTTATTTCAATATATGTTCAGAAATGTCAAATATCCCATTCATGTTTTATCTATTCCATAATGCAAACACAAGGTGGCAGTAAATCATAGAGTCTCAGTGGGTCATTTCATTGTTTGTTTTTTTATTGATCTTTTCTATTCAACCACTAAGACATAGTTTTGTTTTTCTTTTGAAATATTGTCTTAAAAGCAATAGAAAAAAAAATTATCAAAAAGGGCTTTTATTTTTAATTATCCAGGGAGCGTTTATCACAATTTGTAAAGCCTTTGCAAGTCTTAGTGTGGTAATTAAAGTTTTACTCTTTGCCAAGAATAATAATAAAATAAAATCATTGCTTTGTGTGTATTTCTACACCTTTTCCAGTTCTATTTAATATAGCTCCATAAATATTAACTTGCAGCTGAGAACTTGTAACTTCCGATTCTACTTTATATGCACTATATTGTGCTAGGCCAACATTTAGTCTTGCATTGGAGATTTCTAGCAGAGTTTCTCAATATGAAGAAAAAATAGGCTTAATTATGTTTTTATTTCAATAACTTAATTACCATGAGAAAGTGAAACAACTTACTTTATTTTAAATACAGTATTTGTTTTTAAATAAACACATATTCTTAGTAAACAAAAAAAGTCAGGCTCCTCAAAAAAGATTGCAAATAAAAGTGAAGTATATAAACACATAAGATAAGATAAATCTTTAGATAAGATAAATTATTTGATTATCTGGACCAAGCTTATTTACATTTATTTGACTTTAAAGTCAGCATTTGTATTGGTTTGTTGGATGGGTTAGCACACATTACACACCTTGGAATTAAAGCAACTAAAATGTCCTGTCTGGACTTTGACCTCAATCCTTATCTCGGTGTTCTGTAGTCTGTAATAGATTTTTTTCTTCCTTTCTTGTCCTGTATTTAGTTCTATAGTTGTTTTTCTTTAATCTCTTACTTACTTCCACATCACTCCTAGGGAAAAGCATCCCCACAGCATGACGATGTTATGACTTAGAGAAGGTAGGTTATGTTTACAGTGATGGGTGGTGTCAGTTTCCCTCCACACTGTTTTTTTTGTTTTTTTTTTCATTTATATGGAGAAGCATATACCTCCTCGTGCTTGCTTTGGAAGTCTTTAAATAGCTTCAAGAAGCACTAAGTTGTTTGTAGAAGTCGAGACTAATCCAGAAGGCTGAAGTCATCGGGGAGTCATTATGGCCATTAATGGCAAATAAATTCTCTCGTTTGGCCTCTGGGTGCCGCTATTACGTCACTTAAAACTAATACATAGATTCTTTCTTTCCTTCAGCTATCAGGCTACTGAAAGCTGAAGGGAGAAGTAATATGTAGCCTATTGTTGTAGCAGTTTGTCACTGCTGTTTTTCAACTACTGATGTGTGAAAACTTACACTGTGTCAATGTGTTTTATCTTTTTGCTTGTAGTATTACTTTCTTTACTTTAATCTACATGCCCAACTGCATGAATTGGCTTTGTAATAAAACAAAATGCTAAAATGAACTGAGCTTTATTTTAGAAATGGTTTTCTTCTAGCCAGTCTTCTTTAAAAGGCCAGAATTGTGAAGTGCACCACTGATACCATATTAATGGATTGTCTGACGTGATTTGTGAATCTATCCAGCTCCACTAGCTGCAAAGGGCCACTTGGCTGCTTCTCTGATTGCTTGGTCTGTCAGTTTAAGTGGACAGACATATCTTAATGGATTCATATTTATGCTTCACTATTTTTAGTTTTGCATGATGGACTAAACACTACTCCATGTGATGTCTGAGGTGTGGGATTTTGCTCTTTTATTCCAACCCTTTTTTACATTTGTACTGACCTACCATGTTTGCTCCTTCATAACCCAGGATCAGATTTCTTCAGAGAACATCTGTATGTGTGTTAAGACTGAATTCCACAGAATTCCTTGTTTGCCTGGTAAGTAGTATTTTAAGACACTTGGATATCTTGTTTTAGAGTCGCTGATTTAAATAGGATGAAATCACATCCCAATCACAATCTTCTGGGTTTTTTACTTTTAAAAACTTTAAAAAGCAAGCATCTATTCCTTGCTTGCTTTACAAAGTTATGCACAACTTTGTGAAACATTGCAAGGGGTTTGAATATTTTGTTCCTCAAATAAGAATAGTATTTGCTTTAATAAAAAATAAAAAAATCTCTAGCATTATTTTCGTTTTCATTTGAAATATTTTGGAGACTGTTCATAAGATATAAGCATCAAGTAGCTACAAATAAAAAGCTAAAAGCAAATCTCGAGGTAGTGTGCATGTATGTGTAACAGAGAGAACAAGGGAGAGCATACAAGCTCTTATATGTGTGTGCATCAGCACTCTCTAGTGAACACTGCTGAGCTAATGGTGCAGACCCCTGTCAGATTCAGGACCCCATCACAAGCATCCAGCCAACAGGGTTCAACCTATCTGCCCATTAACACAGAGGCTGCGGGATGCAGGCTATTCACACCGGGAGAGAGCAAGCAAGCCTGACACAGAGCAGGCCTCTTTGCTACACCACACTCACAGCCCACACTTTCCAAGGACATTACGGCTCCATTCCACCAGCTCTCTGATGGCAGGCTATCATTAGTGCACTTGCGAGAGACTAGAGAGGTGATAGCAGGGGAATTGTGGGCTTTCGCATCCACAAGCTGGTCCACAGGATGCCAAGGAGAGTGTGGTAATTTAGCTCAGAGGTGATGGAAAATAGCGGGTTAGTTTAATGACAAGTTTGTGTAGCCATGTAAAAGCACTCATCAGAGAGAAGGCACCATGACAAAGGGAAACAAGGGACTGGATAAGTGTGCTATTTTCTTGTTTGGACTTAGTTTTGTGATCCATTGATATTCCACTTTATTTTAGCTCGCAAACATTGGGGCAACCCTGTGGTCTGTTCACTCACATTGTTAACATCTATAAAATTGTACTCTCTTAAGCAACCAAAACAATTGTAAGATTAGATAATGAGAGCTTAGTGACTATGAAATATACTGCTCAAAAAAATAAAGGGAACACTTTAAGTGTTAAACACCTGTTTAAGTGTTCCCTTTATTTTTTTGAGCAGTGTAGCTGCTATTAATGCATTTTAAAACTATTCAGGTAAATTTAAACATTTGATCAAAACATAATGGTCAATTATGACCCAAACAATGAATCTTGGTTTCAATGTGCACAGAAGAGTAATTATAAGCCTTAAGGCAGATTTATTTTTTTCTCTCCCGAAAACCACTATTTAAAGGTCATGAAGAGCACTGGATCGCTTCACAGTGCTAGGAATGCAAATAAAAATAATAAAAATAAAAAAACTTTTGACACCAGAGCAACTACAAACAAAACTCACACAGTGTCTCTGTATACATCCATCATCTAGTGTTAATGCTCAAACAAAGTTCAAATCCCATAAAGCAAAGAAAACCCCTACCTGTAAACAGCTCAGTGCAAAACTGTATTGTCTAAAAGAGATGAAGCAATAGTTGGTTGGTATTTTAATTTTATTAGAATAAAATGAGCAACATTTAATAAAAGCAATGCCTCGCCAACTGTTAAGAACAGTGGAACAAATCCGTAAGTACATTTTAAACATGCTGTGTTTGCACTGCAGATGGCAAGGAAGTGTGGCTGAAAATACTAACTCAATTTGTTAGATGTGATATCTTCCAAAGAAGGTGGGATATTGTTACTGAAAATGAACTTACTGAGTTGCCCACCTACAATACTATAAAACACACACACGCATGCACAAACACACATTGTGAGTGAGTATTTAGGCTTCAAAAGTCTGTGCTGTGAGAAAACATAGCTGAGCAAACAGCGTTATGAGCCCCAAGGAACACAGCCACAGCAGACACACCAGGCATAAAGTTGTGGTGCAGTTAGGTTATAAAACAATATCCAAACTAGTATTGTAAAGCTCCTAGAGCAATGTTCAGTCTCTGATGTGAGCCTGGAATGAGTCTGATACAACTTCAAACCTGTAGAGACTGTGTGAGGAAAGACATTCCACCTAAACAGGCCAACAGTACAAGGACAGCAGTATTCTGAGATGGGTCCAAGAAGCCTGTAGTCACTCAAGAACCTGTAGGTAGGGTCTCTATTTGCCATGCAGTCAACCATGTGGCCTTCTCAATTGTGGCCAAAAAAAGGCATTCTTGAAACAAACGTAAAAGTTGTTTTTTTAGTTGTGTAAGCCGTGTAGGGAACACAGAAAACGTGGAAGAATGTGATGTGCTCTCTTCGCATAAGACCAAAGTTAATTATTTTGTCCCACATGCCAAACTCTGTGTGTGAAGGACAATCAACATTTCACACTGGGTGAGATGTGACTGTGGCAGCATCTTGATTTGGGGATCCTTTACTTCACAAGGGACATGGAAATTGGTCAAGGTTGAAGATGGATAGAGCCACTATACACATGACAATCCTGAAAGAAAGCTAGTTTGAGACTTATAAATCTAGATATAGAGATTTCCCTCTGTCAAAACAAGGATTTTATAGACAGTGCATGCTGGAATGAAACTGGGTAAGATCAAAAATATAGTCAAGTGTAAAATTGTCCGGTCAAATTCTTGAACCAAATGTAATTGAAAATCTTTGGTAATTTTGAAAAGTAGGTGTTTCTCTCTATCTAATCTAAAGATTGAAAAGATGACAGAAAATATTCTCTTGCTGCACTGAGTGATTCAGAAGGTGTTTCTACAACATATTGACTCAGAGGTATGCATCACTTTTCAGATTTCAATTGGTGCAAACTTTAATATTTATCATTTTATTTCCACTTCCAAATTATGCACTAATTTATAGTGGTCTATGACTTATATACATAAGGGGGTGTTTTTGATGTAATGTGACAAAATTTAAAAATGTTGTATGTATGAAAATTTTTTTCAGGACATTGTATGCGTTTAAATCATTAGCACAAAAAAAATAAGACAGTCTCAACAAATGTGTATTTTGGTTATATTTGATATTACATTTACATTTACAGTGCTGACAGATCAGAATGCTAATATAGATTTTAAATCAGAAATCAAAATTTTCATAAGTACATGATGTTAAGTGAACACTCTGGTGCTGATCTCTATCAAATATGACGGTAAAGATTCAGAGATGGTAGATTTATGGCTTATAAAATATAAAGTAAGTTGTCAGTATTACTCATAATACTTGGTGACACATTGTTTATTCCTGAATCTAATTCGCTTTGAATTTTATCACAGAATAAGAAAAAAAAGAAGAAAAAAATCAATTCTCTATCTCAGTCTCCCTTGGCAACAGGTTATAATCCATAGTTACGAGGAGCGGTTGCTAGGTGCGTTGCTGAGATACAGACCCTTCACTCCACCGGCTCTACATAGGAGGCCAGCGGGTCCTTGATGATGGCGGAGGGATGAGGGACGGGTGAAAAAATGACAAGAGACAGGACAATGGGGACAGGAAGTAGAGGTGCACACCTGACAGAGACTGTGTGAGGATAGGCACAAAGAGGGCACAGAGGAAAGGATGAAAATAAGAGCAGAGATGGAAAGCAAATGCAGGAGGTACAATGCAACAGGCTAAGTGGGCAATCTGCACAGATCTATTTGCTGCAATGTAGTTTCAGTGCTCTTACATGTGTTTCTCTTCTATTTGTGAGTGAGAGAAATTTCTACTTTTTTCTCTTAAAGCATGCCATCATAATATAAAAAGGAGAAATTATGACTTAGACCACTATCCTTGCTGAGATTTTTTTTTCTTTGGAAGTGGAAAAGGTAAGACTACAGATATGTTACAAGGAAACATTTTCAGTTTTAATAGAATGTTATTGGGAGCATATATAACAATGGGTAATGGACCATGTAAAATAATGCCATCAGAATGTTTCAATGTTTATATCACGAGTATCTGTTTTAAAGAATTTTAAACTGTAAAAATATTGTTGCGGAAGACTAACAGTTTTGTTTATTCATGCATTTGGCCATGTAGCATGCTGAGTTACAAAATTTCCATTTATTTTTTTTCCACCCAATACAAATCTGATTAGTGGGGTGATGACAGAAGCCCACAGGAGTGCTTGTTCTTCATGAGTTTCCTTGTTGGAGGATGGAAACAGTCCTCTTTGGTGCTGAAGCTGAAAATGCCATCTGCCGCTCTTAGAACAGATTATCCCTGCACTCCCCCCTAGGGGGCAGTAGTGGTGTATACACAAACTCTTGGCTCTCTTAACTCTGCTCTGGTCTGATCAAACACGCCGTTCCTCTGCAGCTGCTGTTCGCCTCTCTGTCTTTCTCAGGACAGGTTTTCATCTGATTCTAAAAAAAGGCTATTAACATGAAGTCATAGTCTGGGATCTGGGAGTTTAAAATTAAAATCGTCAGCCTCTTTTGAAATACATAGAAGCTGCACTACACCAATTGCAGACAGTGTTGTATAAAGGAAAATCATAAGCAGATAAATAGTGGTTAATACGCCTCTGAGTTTTGCTGTCAGGATTTATATATTTTGTGATTTGAAAGGGGATTATTGCTTACCTCAGAGAAAAAAAAACACTTTCACTTTAAAAAATAAAGCATGCTTAAAAGCTCTAAAAATGAGCAGAGAAAGAAGTGCTTAATAAAATGTTCCTACTGAATCAAAATCTCAGTTGTTTACTCTTTTGTGGCTCCTTTGAAGTCTTAATGTAGCCAAACAAGATCCAAACTAGAGACAAGAAATAAAAAAAAGATAGATAAATTACACTTTATGAAACAGTTTTCTTATTATTCAGTTTAACAATTTAACATGAAAGGCAATGCAAATGGCGAATAATTAAATTGCCGATGCTCCTCTGACACAGCGTCTGTCCTTCAGCTCAGAAGGCTCTTCACACTGTAGGAGATACTCCTATTTGTTGATTGGAATGACTCCCCTAATTGGATTCAATTCCTAATTGAAACGTAATAAAAATGCATCAGTAGATGTGACGGCAACAATTACCTCATGCAAATCTCTTGATGAATTGACGTGAGGGGCGTAATTGCAGCTGGCGAAAAAAAAAGAAAAATGCATTGATGTGGCCTGGAATAATATCAATTCAAATCAACTCACACTCGAGCTCCGACCTGTTCGTTGGAAGCATTTGTCACCGCTCAGTGCTCCTGTTTGGAGGTGTGCAGAAAAATGGGAACATCTGCATCCTTTCACACATGCACACCTGATTGACTGGGCTTGCAATGTGTCCCACTGCATGCACTCCATTTATGCTCATGCAATAAAGTATTCTCAACGCTCAGTGAAGGAAAAGTAATTGTCTTTGTTTTGGTTCTGTTTTCTTTAAGATGACAGTCCAATTATTTGACTTTCTGGGCTGAGGACGCGTCAATCGAAGGAAACGTGCAAAATTCCATGGGTAGCTGAGGAACAAATATAACTAAAAAGCCTGTGAAGCTTCCATTTAACAAATATTCTGAGCATCATCTGTCTCTCTGTTGATACGGGGTGGTGGCGGTGTTTGAAAGGGTTAATAAAGTCCTTTCTGTTATTGCCTACAGCTGTAGTCATAGCAACAGGTTAATAAGCAGCTTCTCTGAACTTCTTCTGTTGCTGCACAGGTTGCTAAGATACAAATAGCACTCTGGACCCATTGGGTTGAACTGTAAACATCACTTGACAAGAATGAACGTTAAACAATTATAACTAATATAAAAGGCAAAGAGCCATTTTGTGGCAAGTATTGTAAGAGGTAAAGAAACCCCCCTCCAGTATTACACCCGCAGTCATAGAGATTGCATCTACTTGGTTTGACCTACCCAGGCCCACAAAATGAGCACAACAGAATAAAATTGAGCACTTTCTAAATCCAGCTACCTCACAGCTTAGAGGCGAGTGGTTGGCCCATGACTAAAGGTAAACGGGCCAATCAGCTTTGGAACTGAGTGGCTGTTCCTAGATGCCTGTGCAAAACCAAGGGCAAATTAAAGCATTGCCTCCGTGTTGCATCATTCTCCCCTCACAGCTCTATTAGTAGGCTAGCCACAATGTCTCTTTACGAGAGCTACTCTCAGAGCAGAATTAGACACACTTCCCTGCAGTGATATGCCTTTTTATGAACCACACTGGCATTGTGCATGCCTTGTCCTGTAGGACCAAGCTGCTGTTGAATTATAGGGATAGACTTATCCAGACAGCTTTAATTCATTATAAGGCTATGAAAGAGTCAAAGAAGAGCCGAATACTCATCTCTTTTTGCATAAAATAATAAAGAGTGCATCAATTCAAGAAAAGACCATGCAGCCACATAAACAAAACAAATATGCAACTTCACTTTAGCTGAGATGTCAGACAGTTTGGCTAATAACCGAGTGCAGTGCATATCAATGTATGCCCAAACACTATCCAGGGCACGGTTGTTTACAAGCCTAAAAGTAGTTCTTCTTACTATTATTATAAATTATGCCTTTCTTGTTGTGAAATCATTGTGTTTCAAACACTTACAAGATATACAATTCTGTAATTTTCCAACATAAATATTACTGATGCTTTTCATACTACGTGTTTGTTAATAATTATGGTGTATTTGTAGAAAACTGGAGATGTATGAAAATCAAAATAGCTTTTTCAGAAAGACCTTTACATACAATTTTCTTAGTGATGGATATTTATTTTTTTTAACTTTTATAATGCAATGTTCTTTCTAAAAAAAATTTGACAGTTCAAGCAACATAAAATTTTTATACGAAGGAAGGATTTTCCATTTCAAAGCATAAACACAGGAACCAAATTTTCAGTTTGATATTGCCAAGCCATGGAGAATAATTCTGTGTATATCCACAGATGAAAGCAAGGCTCCATCCAATACTGATTAAAGGCTGTTGGCTCCCACAGGGCACCACGCTGCTTTGGGTTCATTCAATCTCGGCCTTGATTACTCGATTGGACTCATTGATTGAAGGGAAACTTTAATGACCTATTATCTCAAGTGTTAACCAGGTGTTGACAGACAGCTCTCTGTGGGACTGAGCGGGGCTGATGGCCAAAATGGACAGAACCTGCTGGACACCTGCTGCTCGGATGAGTCAAGGAGTGAGAAACACATGTTACAGGCACTTTTTTTTCAGAAACATAAGTATGTGCCCTTCAGTGATGCTGTCTTTACTTTGTCCAGGTCTGCTGCAATGATTCAGGTGTTTCAGAATCGTTTTTTGACTTTACACTTACACTTACCAGGAACTAGTTTTATGTTCGAGGACAGTGCCCTCTGTTCTATTGAAGTGATACTCAAAGTGAAGTTAGATGGGTTTTTTGTTGGTTTGTTTTGATAATATAATCACAGAAAGCATTCAGTAATCATATTTAGCTCAAGGTTACTTCACAAGGTTGAGTGATAGATTTGTGAAGGATTTAACACTGTCAACGGGGTGTAGCTAAAAAGATCTACATCTTACTGTCTTTTCTTTTAACATAAATGCTAAAATTGGGCTTGTCTACATACACTGTGTATTAACTTTAACTGTTATAGATCAACAAAAAGTGACCTTTGTGAAGTGACCCTTACTCCGTTAGTTGTCTGTACGATCACATTTTGCTGCAAATAGCTGCAAGTTGTCTGGCGTATGATTCCACTAGCTTTGTACATTTCAACCAAATCAGACGTATAGCATAGCTTTTGTTTTCAACACCTGCTGAAAACTGAGGAAATATATATATATATATATATATATATATATATATATATATATATAATGTACATCTTGCTAGAAAAATATAGTGTTTAAGAAGTGTCGCTAGATGAAAAGTATTTTTTTAGAAGACTTTGTATTGATGGTACCAAGCAACACCTACTTTTTCTGTACCGGAGATAGTGTTTTGACAAACAAGGCCAGGATTGTACCTCACAGCGTGTCACTTTTTCAATGACAAGTGAAGTACAACAAAGTTGATATGTAAAAGAAATCGTCTTACTTTTAAAAAGTAGGAGGAAAAATGTGCATTTGACAATACATTTCTTACACACACACTTGGTTATGCTTTCTTATGCTTGGTGCATGCTTATTTATTTTACGGTATGTGGTTAATGCAATTTTACCCCTGGCTCTATGTCTCGTAACTATTTCCCCCAAAAAAGAAGCAAAGTGAGATGTTTTGTGAGACAGAAGTGACATCTATATGTCAAAGTAAGATTTTGCCAATTATTTAAAAAGAGATTTTTCAGAAGGTAAAGTTCCAGTTTTTATGTGTTAATGTAATGGTTGAATGAAGCTGGGTTGTTAAAGAAGGCTCTACTGAAGTGTAAAGATGAGTTCTCTTTTCTTACCAAGGTAACTGGAGATTTAGACTATAGGTGAATTTTACATCCATCTGATTGATAAAAACTTCACAGGGGCAGTATTAAGCTTTATCTAGTGTCAATGATTAGGAATAAACTGCTTATAAAGAGACATGGTAGAGTAAACCATACTTTATTTTAAAAGCCTTTAACAATTATTCCCTTATTTGACTGTGACTTGAAATATATTTCTCATTTAACAACATTCAAGTGTTCTGGGGTGTCACAATGAAGGAAAGTACACTTCCTCCCATTGTGCTGGTGAACGAGGTCAGACAGACAAACAACAACATGTTCAAGTTCCACCTGTCTGCATTACCTCCAGCCTAAATCTCTTTTGTCTCCTGCTTCTACATCTCCCGCTGTATCCCTCGCTTTAATTATCTCCCCTTTCAATCCCGGCATCTTCAAGCCCCATCAATGCTTCTTAATTTTCATCAATACAGCTGCAGTCTAAGCTCTCGACACCTGTCTAGTCACCATGGCAACCTCACCTCTGACAACAAAGAGCTCTGTAAGACAGGGCTCTCTGTATTCCTCTTGATTGGATATTGATTAAGCTTTTGTAATACATAATAGGATCAAATGGATTGTAGAGCTTTGCTTACCCAGGTCTTCTTCACACTTTCATTTAGTTATAATTGTTTGTTATTTCAGAATTTGCATGTTAAGGTGGTTGGAATGGAAATTTTCCACCCTCAATCATACCCATTCACACCCTATTCAAGACAGTGTACAAAAAACGTTACCATAACACCTTCAAAAGAACAAGAAGAAGAAAATTTAGAAATACAAATTTAAAATTTATTAATTGCACTTTTAAATTTGAGTGTCATAAGTTAGGCTTTTACTCAGCAAAATGTTTCCTATTACAGAACATGCCTGTTGAAGTGTGCAGATGCTCCCAAATGCTTGAGTGTCCCTAATGGATGCACTGACAGATTAATGGACACCAACATTCAAACTCTAAATGCATGATAAGTGGAAGGAATATGGTAAATATTTCTGTTGGACATAGTTAAGAAGCTGAAAGGCCAATTATTCACAATTACTTTCAAACAACGTAGGATGGGCAAATGACAGAAATTTAAAAGCACATAAAGTGATGTCTGCAGTCTAAACTATGATAAAATGGCATTACTTCATTATAAATCTAGTAAGCTTGGAGTCAGAGGCCTCCCAACCACACCTAAGTTCAATAGCATTACCCCAATTGAAACAGTCATAATTGGAAGCATAAAAAATACAAGTTTTAGTTGTAATTTTGAGTGTGACTCACCTGAAATCAGTAGCATACATGGTGCCATTTAATCTATTTGTAAACATATTGCTTCCCAAATGCTGTAAAAAGACATAAGATATTGTTGCTTTATCCAGGCTGGAAAAAGCAATGATGCAGGTGAAGTGTAAGATATAATTGGATCAAAGATATACAGTATATTTTCACTTTTATGATACAGTTTCCTTTAAGTTCAGACTATATTCTAAAAACCTGTCAGTTACTTTAAGATTCATTCTTAATGGTTGAGTTGATAGGGCATGTGGGAACTTATAGCAAGCATGGAAGAGAACAGGTGGTAATGACATAACATAAGCACATATGATGGACAAGACATCTTCATAACTTAATGACGTATCTCTGACTTTAAAGACTATGCTACAGAAAAAAATGAGGATATATTATTGCCTGAATACTGTATCTTTCAAATTATCCCAAGACCACTTGTGATTGGCCAGTCAGCTGCTCATGATGTCTTCTTCCCTATAAGTCTTCAAAGTTTTATTCAAAGGTAACTGGAATTCTCCCGTTATCTTGGAGATGGTTCATCTCATCAGGAGGTTTCTTCAGTTCTGAAATTTAATTTGGAAGTATCCAGCTTATAAGTTGTCATCGGAAGCAATCACACTGATAAGACATTAAAGATCACTAATGAGGTTACTATTATCACTAACAAGGCCATTGAGGTCACAATGAATCTCTGGTTGAACTCTCTATTCAATTCCCTGGTGGTGTCATACAATCCCAGCAAGTCCCCTACAATATCAACATGCGCATTGTTTTGGTCATATGTCCCATGGTGTGAGTTTTTGTGAAACTTCCTGGGGATATGAGTTAAGGTTGCATAGTAGATGTTAGATTAAATTTGAGGCCACCTCCTGTGTTCAAGGTACGGTTTTCATGTTTCACATAGATGACTTCTTTCACTACTCTGTCAAACTGTCTGCCTTGTCCAAAAATGTGCATATTATTGTCTTCAAAGGAGTGTCTTCTGGAGACTTATCTTTTGATGGTTCTTCACAGAAGAGTCATCTAATCAGATCAAGACTCAACGATTCATCTACATCTCAAGGACAAAGGACTGTCTGCGATTTAGGGTGGGTGAATGATGTGAACAAGTTTTCAACAGGTTTGATCAGACACTCATGCAACCCCCAGCCCCGTCTCACCTGCTGCAAGCCCCCTTATCTTTGATGACTGCCTGCTTTTCTTCCCCAAACATCACACCTCTCAGATCTCAGCCATCACCCACCCCCGCTGCTTTAGAGAACTCCAGCCTGCCCTCCTTCTGCACCATCTTGTCTCTTTCAACACCTCAGGTGAGAAACGAGCTGCAAAAGATCAAGGTGCAAAAGGTCACAGGTCCAGTTGGCATCAGCTCCAGACTCCTGAAGTGCTCCACAGATCATTTGTGTGGCATCAGAGAATACATATTCAACAAGTCTGAAGCTGGAGATGATGCCACAGCTATGGAAGACTTCCTGTGTGGTACCAATGGAGAAGACCACTCATCTGAAGGATCTCAGCAGCTACAGGCTGGGAGCACTAACCTCAAATTTGATGAAGACTAGTGAGGTTGGTCCTCAACTATCTTTGCTCTCTGGAGAGGTCTTTGTTGGATCCACTATAGTAGGGATAGTACAGTCTTTGCATCGAGGGGGATGATGCCATCATTTACCTCTTGCACCGATTTCTTATTAACCTGAAAAAACCTGCAAACACTGTGAGGATTTGTTCTTTGATTTCTTCTGTACTCTTAATATCATGCAGTTCTAAAGTGAGTGGACCACCATATTTTCTAGTGAAAACTCGACTACTATTTTGGCCAGCCATAGTTTGCAAAATTACAGGGGCTGTGTCTCTAACAAGCTAGTCGCAGTATCGGAGTCCCTCATGAAATTGTGCTGACACCCTTCCTGTTCACTATTTATGCTCCAGACCCCTCAATCAAATCCCCAAGCTGAATCTACAAAAGTTATTTGATGACACTTGCGATGATAGTCGGCCTCATCACAAGTGCAGTAGAGTCAGTACAGACAGTGGACATAAGACTTTGTTGGTCAGATGGTGACCTGTGGAGTTATCATCTCATCAACACAAGGAAAACAAAAGACCTCGTGGAGGATTTCCACAGGTGAAAATCCACCACAATGACACTGGTGAACATCAATGCATTGTGGACATTGAAAGGACTTTTATAAGTACTAGGTGTTCACCTGAACATTAAACTAGACTGGAGTCACAACACAGATGCTCTTTACAGAAAGGGTCAGAGCAGACTCTACGTGATAAGGATACTGATCTTTTTGAGTTCAGGCAGAGGTTGGAAGACACTTTTGACTCTGCGGTGGCTGTTGAAGCAGCAATGCATCTACCATTGAGAGGATGTGATTAGATAAATATATCAGAAAAAACAGCTTTGTCATAGGATGTCCCCTCATCCTGAAGGTAGTGACAGGAGACAGTCCTGTCTACCAGCATCTGTAAGACTTAATAAACATCACTGCTCCCAAGTCAAACCCATTGAGTGTTCACATCCATACTGTTTTTGGCATAATTTAAGTTCTTGTAAATACTCTGGTGGTGTTTTTATAGACATACACATTTTGTATTTAAAAAAAGAAAAACACAATTGAAAGCATCTTCTAATCTGAGAATGCTAATTTTATTGACTAAGCATATTTTTTTAAAATGTTCTTATGTTATAAATATGCCCTTAATGTACTGTCTCATATTCATATTTAATTTTATAATGTAAGTTTTGCATGAATCTGCATGCTTCCATGTCTTTCACTTGCTTTTATACTCAAATGTACTCACTGAGGGACATAAAAGGTTGTTTCTACTCTATGTTCTATTCTATTTATTTCTTAGACAAAATGTGCATTAATGGGATTGAACAGCACGGTAGTAAAGTCCAAAATGGACACTAAAAGTCAGAAGTATTGATGCTGAGCTTTTTACTTGACTTCATCTTAACAGAGCTTTGTCAATTCAATGTTAATCAAGATCACCGATAAAGCACACAGTAGCACTTTACTATACAGAGGATTCTACATCAAATTGACAAATTTACAGGGAAGATTTTGAGTCATACAAGACAGAGACGTGTGAACAACAGCGTTTTTACTCTACACTGACAATTGGGGATAAACCTGAAAATGGCAAAGTACCATGTTTTGAACAATCTGACCTTTTTTTATCCAGCTCAAACAAGGATAAAGACAACAAAATGTAATAACTTTCCCCTATCCAATCCATACTTCATGATTATCCCTTACACCAAAACATCGCAAAAAATGGAACTGTCAAAAGAGTCTTGTTGTTCCATTTTCTTTCCCCTGGTCCCCCTTCCAGAGACAAACAAACAAACGCCTGTTAGCACATTTCATCAGCTTTAGGGGTTACAGAACAGATTGAGTATCGACAACGGTGGCTGTCGAGGCTTATGGCTCAAAGGCAACCGTCGGGGAAAATCTCAGGAGTAGGAGATGCAATCGAAAGGACCAAAATAATTCAGCAGGACTCGCTCCAGGAACAATCCAGTTTGTCATGTGGAATCACGGACTGTCTTGCAGCACAATGAGAGACAGTCTCCAAGGACTCTGCTCAGAAGTCAGCATGTGAATGGGTAAGAGTTAGTGCCCCAACTGACCACTCATTACCTTTTTATCACCTGCAAATTTAGCATCCATAAATCTGTTTCCACACCAATGGTGCGACGCAGATACACAAAAGAGACTCATCAACGAGAAACGATGTTATGTGTCTTGGGATGGCTTGGGCATTGATGTTTCCTAGTGTATTACACTCTATTCTGAAAACAGATAGTATGACAGTTTTCCTCCTGATGGCAGCGGCGGTTTCTGATGTTAGTGACATGGCACACCGTTCAGGGTGCAGATACGTAAGGGGTTAGCACATTTTAAACAACAAGCAAGTTCAGTTAAGTTTCTTCTTATAAAATAATTTCCTATTGCTTTTGTCCAGCCAATGCAAATTGGGTGCATCCCTGTGTGGTGCATAGCAAAAACATTATTGATTTAAACCAGGGCTGGAAAAAAAGACATATTTTCCTCATTGTCCTTTGGTGTTTAGGCTTAGTTCTCACTACCTTTCTGTACCTAAAGTATAAGTGCAGTGAAGAAGTAGATTTATATTATTGTTTTTTTCTGTCAACTTAATTGTTAAGGATAAGCAAATGTTAATGTTCTGCAAACATAACCAGAGTAAATCCAAAATGCAGTAATTTTGGATTTACGCCTGTTAGCACATTTTGGACAAACGCCAGTTAGCTAACAGCTGATGAAATGAACAACATACAAAGAACTTCAGACCTTAATTGCCAATGTTTACAAGTTAACAATAAGGAAGAGAATCAAAAAGTGGCATCTTTATGTTTTGTAAAATATATGAAATAATGAGACAAAAGTAAAACATTTTGTAAGATGTGTGACCCATTACATTAAACCAAATTCAGAACAATGTGATTAAGAGAACATTTAAACACACTAGCATGATTGTGTGCAGCTGCTTTAGTGCTTCCGGACCTAGTTGATATTCAATTGATGGAACCATGAATTACACTTTCTACCAGAAAATCCTGAAAGAGAATTCCCAGCAATCTGACTTGAATCTAAAGCTTATTTTCACTATGCAAAAGGATGATAATAAGCATAGCAGCAAGTCTACCTCTAAACGATAAAAAAAAGAAAAGAAAAAATACTTCATGGGAGTAGCCATCAACATCCAGTCATTAGGTTGAGAGGGCAAGTATTTTCATTTAGTTTCAGGCTAGCATTTGTCTCCTAGAATGAGATTTTAATTATTGCTAAGAGGAAAAAAAATACCGTCTTTTATCCTATTCAGAATCATCAGTGAGCAGTAACTTATCTTAACAGTTTGCATGTGTGGGAGGAAACCAGAAAACACAGAGAAATTACCCTTCTCACTTATATATGGCATTTTTTAGTGTAGTGTTTTCCATTGGAGAAGTAAGAGGCAAAGCTTTGATTAACTGTTTTCCTCCTACTTAGTTACAGATGATAATGAGCAGTACTCATAGAATCTGATATTGTTTCTACTGTAAAATCTTCTGGGGACAAGAGCTGAATATCCATTTCCCTTTAATCAATTCACAATTTATTCCCCTCCCTCTTTCAATCTCCCTTCCATTTATTATGCATTATTCGCCCTTTTTAAACTATTCTCTACTAACCGTCTTATCTAATTTGGTATTCGGATATGGTTAGAGCTGTTAGCTCAATTAATACAATGACATGCCCTCTGCAATCCATGTAACATTAGGACACATACTCATTTAAACCTCTGCACAAGACATGATAAATCCATACCTTAAAAATGCATTCTTAACGGGGTACCTTGAATAAATAACAGACAAAAGAGTTTTCGTCTTCTACAGGACTGTGCTTTATTTTAGTCTAAGCAGAATATAATAACTAGAGAACTACAGAGTTCAGGATCACTATGGGAGATATCATCCCGAACCAGGGAAACGGGCCCCAGCCAGCGGTATTTAAATTACATTTCTGTTTGAAACAAAAAAAGCAGAAACATTAACTCAAAATCTTTCAAATCAAAGAAGAAAAAAAAAACATGATTATTTTTAAAATACCTAAGAAAATTATAATAAATTTTGAACATTTAATAAAAACTGAAATTACATAGTGAAGCTGGGAATGTAATGATTTATAATACAAAAAATATGAACGTAGAATAATGAACACTTTAAAGGTTCTCAATGAATGCTTGATTGAAGCAAACTGCTCAGCTAGCTGAGTTTGTTTACATTTTGGTCCTTGTAACCAATGGAAATGGAGGTGGACAACCACATCCATATTTGTGTCACAATGGGCTTGAGGCTAAAACTGAATCTGGCTAAATGTTTGCTTTAAAGAGCTTTTGGCATCCTCAGAATAAAGTGTCTGACCACTCTTCACAGGTAGTGCTGGGTTTAAGGCAGAATTCCCAACTCACTTTTACAAACCGACTCGACTGGAGCAAAGTGGTGTCACATGATCTACTGTTGGCACAGTGTCTTTAGTGGATTGACTCACATTAAGTAAGAAGCTGTGGTTGAAACATCCCTTAGGAAGGAGCAGAGAATATGAAGCTCAGAGATATGTCAATGATGACAAATAACCCTGAAAAGAATAAAGACATAAAAAGGGTACTGTTACAGGACACCAACAGTGGTTAAAAGACAATAATATATGACAGCATAGGTCCCAAAACCAATAGGATGGCAAAATTTGATATTTTTTGTCTGGTTTTTTCCTTTTCTCTTTGTTTTGTTTGAGGTTATATTTTCTTTGCTTTGAAATACCACAAGGTCTCAAGTAAGATTTTTTTTTCTTTTTTCCAACAAACCTAAACCATTAGGACTCAGTTGTGCAATAAACTCTTTTTTTCTGAATCCACAGACCAGGTCCATCAATCATCCTTTTACAGTGCAGTTTGCTAATTCTTGTATTGATTTAATAGCTTTCAGAGAGAAAAATCTCTTTGAACTCGTCCATCCACAGGGGATTTCACACAGGGATTGTACGGCCCAAAAAATAAAGAAAAACGATCAAAGGATATCCGATTAAACCTTGTGACAACGGGTTTGCCCAGCTTCAGCGGTTATTAACACAACAGAGTGGAAAAAATAAAGAAACATTTACTGATATGAGTATAAAATCCCCCTTTTTAAACAACAGTATTTCACTTTACAAGAAATAAAAACATTTTATCTTCTGCTTTTGATAAATTATTCAATATGTTCCTTTTCTCAGTTTCACTGAAATATATTAGCCATTCTTTTATTTTTTTTTTACGTTTGAACATGATCTAATGTACGACCTATAAAGAAAGATAAACAGAATTTAAAAATAAGCTATATTGTATGTACAGGTATAATGCAGCTGTCTGGTTAGGAGAACAGTGGTAGACTGGATCAAGCAATAAGGGGTTCTGCTGGGATTGCTTTGTTGTTTGTCCGTTCCTCCAGTGTCAGCCTAACCATGTATGTATAGTTTCAAACCTTGTGTCATAAATGCTTGAATCCAAAATGGTTTATGTACATGCTAAACAAACTGGTACCTGGAGAGGAAAAGCCTCTGTAACTGCTGCAAAAGCCTAAATGTTTTCTTGTGATAAATTTCTTAAAGTCTACTCGTAGCTGATGTTTTCTTCTCCTTTTTGCCTCTAAATTGTCAAGCACGGAGCGTTTGTACAGACGGATGAACTCTACTGTCACTGCCATATCTGTTCATCAGCCCCAATTGGACTAATCCAATTACTGCACCGGCAATCTTTCTTCTGTCAGAAAAATCATGACATGACGGTGTACACGGAATCTTAATTAACGGATCATTTTGGGGCCATGGCTTAGGTCTGACACTAAGTCAAATAATTTCTAAGCCTTGGTCCGACGCTTTCGGTTGTAGGATGCATGTTCACAGCCCAAACCTAAGGGGCTTAAGAGGACTTAAACTCTCCTAAATCCCTGCACTGCTGTGGATACATTTTATAGTGACATCATTGTCCCACAGAGTTGAGCTTCTCAACACAAGTTGCTATAGAGCCTCGCCCTTATTAGTGTTTCAAAGGCTATTTACATTAAGAAATACAGAAAAAAAGTCTTGACCTTTATTTCTTGGTGTTGTTAAATGTCGCCACACACACCTTAAGTCTTTTTCTGTGCATTCTGGTGGATATTAAGATGTGTCTTTGTTACTCTTGGAATTGAATTATGACCATTTAGGTCCAAACCGAGAATTTGTTGATATATCAGTCCCCTCTGCTGCCTCACACTGTCTCCCTATTTGTCTGCTCGACCTTTTCAGGATCAGGGTTAAGGCAAGGCTCTGAACCTCTCCACTAATCATGACATCATTGTGCCTGATGCCCTGAGCATTGGGAGCGATTTTGTGGAGTTTCAGTTTAGCACGCAGCACCCCCCCACCAGCACCAACACCACCCAGTGCCCGTTTCCACTATTCCCACCCACCACCTTTTTCTATCCAAAATTCCATTTCCAGAGCAAAACCCTTTTAGGTGCCAAAATGAGACGATGGAACAGCTCTTTCCCAATGCAGCTATTAAATGAGAGGCATTAATTTCTTCCCTCCTGTCCAACAGGTTCCTTTAATTATCTCTCTGCTTTCAGTCAATTACATTTTGCTTCCTTTCCTTGACAATCACCACTATTTCAGAGTGTTATGCACCCAGTGGGTTGGATATTCATATTCCACTCTATTCCTCCAAGAATATATGCAACGCTAAACAACAAGCCTTGTAAGTAATAATATGCATGCATCTTTCTTATTTCCTTGCTAAAATATCTCATCAATTTAGAAACCTTTTTTTAAGTTCTTGTTAAGAGAGCAAATCAGAGCCAAAGCAATATTTAATTTCATAAATGATGACACACCAGAGTGAAATGCTGTTCACTCTGATTGTTTCTAAATTTGTTTCACCTAACACCTAACACTAAAGTTCATCGGGATTATTTGTGATTTTTGTGTGTGTGTGAATTTAAATGTGAAAAGCGAGCTGTGCAAATGCATTCAACCCCATTATAAAGTTACACCTCATAAATTTAATGCAACCACATTCATTCAAAAACCACATAATTGATAATCTGTGTAAATTTTAGTATGCTGTGTGTAATTTGATTACACTGTTCTATAAAGACCTCATGGGTTTGTTAGAGAAAAAAAAAAGCTCAACAACAAGAAAGCTAAGGAACAGCAAACAGATCTGGGATAAAGTTGTGGAGAAGCTTGATGCCGGGTTAAGTCATACAACAACACCCCACAATCAGTCATCTAGAAAATGGAAAAAGTATGTCAGAAATGCAAATTTCCTAAAGCATCTTCCTAAAACAAGCCTGAAAGAATTCATCAGAAAAGAAATCCAGGGTCTTCATCATAGAACATGGCGATGGCTGGATCATGCTGTGGGAATTCTTTACTTCACTAAACAGGGCAATTTGTTGGAGTTCATATGAAGACAAATGGATCTAAGGGCAGGGGCTAGAAAATAAAACATGTTAGGGCAGGGGTGGGCAACTCCAGGCCTCGAGGGCCGGTCTCCTGCAACTTTTAGATGGGTCTCTACTTCAACACACCTGAGTCAAATAATGAGGTCATTAGCAGGACTCTGGAGAACTTGACTGCATTTAGGAGGTGATTCAGCTATTGGATTCAAGTGTGTTGGACCAGGGAGACATCTAAGAGTTGCAGGACACCGGCCCTCGAGGACCAGGATTGCCCACCCCTGTGTTAGGGCCACAAAGACTGAGACAAAGGCTCAACGTCCCAAAGAACAACAAACCTGAACATACAAGTAGAGATGCAATGTAGTGGTTTTGGTGAAAGCATATTAATGTGATAGAATGACCCATTCCAGGTGGACACAGTCTGCCAGATGTGCAAAGCTGTTAGAAATAAACCTCTGAATGTGTCTGCATCAAACAGTGATTCTACAAAGTGTTAACTTGGGGGGTCTGAGTACATATGTACTCCACACTTTAGAGTTTTAAAGTTTGTAGAACAATATTGAAAATCATGTGTGCTTTTACATTCACTTCATAATGAATGCACTGCAAGGCATTGTATGTGGAAAAATGCTAATAAAATACTTTGAAGCTTGTGGTCGTAACATAGCAATTCTGATAACAAGTTGTATGAAAGCTTTTACTTAGTTCTATATTATTAGAGACAAAGTCCTAACTAACCTTTACCTATATCAACTTTCAGGGAATATGCAAAATCACAATTTGGTAACTTAGTAGTTGCCACTTTTTAGGGTTCAGAGACTGAAAGAGAAGCAGACTTAAATTTCAACAAGCAATGTAAAACTCTAAAAACAAACTTTCTGTCTCATTTTGGTAGCTCTAGTGCACATACGCCACTGTCTCTGCTTTCAATGCTCAACACTTCAGCACCATCCTTCCCAGGGTGTAAAGGTAATCGGAGCACCCTTGTTAAAAGTGTTCAAGTGCTGGTTTCACATTTCCTAATTTAGCTCTGGCATAGCAGGTACATGCTACATGAATGTTGCACTATCAGCCAAGCTAGACAGCAGGAGGCTAAGCTGGGCTGGATTTTGGCTCACTGGGGACTCAACCTGCTATTAGGAGAGAAAACATTACAGCATCTGATTTAAGATGGAAAAGTTCAGTGGAGCGTGCATGCAAGATTTATGTTACTGAGTGTATTTTAGGGATTGCCAAGACAAGCATGGAACATTCAATTGCTCATTGAACATTACTCTGCCAACTGACGGCTTCTGCTTCAAACAGATAATAAACACAAACTGTTCAGAGGATGCAGCCTTTTTCTAACCCACTTCATGCATTCTTCGGCATTTATACCAAAGGTTACGTAGGGAAAACGTACAAGAAGAAATGTTATGTAATAATTCCATTACAAAATAAACAATTTGTTGGACATCATTCTTCTCTGAAGAGCTGTGCTTCTGCATATTATGTTACAGTTGAGCAAAAGTGTGCTTTGAAAGTCTCTTAGCAGAAATACAAGGAGGGAAAAGAAACTAGTCTGAGCAAGTTGTTTTGTAAAATTGGTTGACCTCTATTGCCAACTGCTGAGAAGCAATTTTGTTGCGGATACACAGGACTCTCAGCTGCTACGAGAGCAGGATTGGACATTTCCCACAAAATTGTTGGTTTTGACCCATTTTATAAGCAACTGTTTTTGGAACAGTTGTTGAGCAGGGAAAGCTAATGCTTTGCTTGACTTTGCACTACTATTTTAGTTTTTGGCACTGCCAATCTGCTCTGCAATTTTAAGGCCAATATGGATTGTTTTGTTTTGCATTCCCCATCCACTCTCCTGGTAAATGTGGCTCTGTTAGTGATGCCAGGTCAGCTGTCAGCAGCCTTGCCAAGGAGTAGGCACAGACATAATTCTCCCTAATCTTCCTTCTGTCACCCATGTGCATGTTGGGAACCATCTCTGCCATCATTGGGTCCAGGTGATTATCCCTGTGATTTTTCACTTCATTGCTGCTAATGTATAGAGGCTTATGATTGCGGTGTGATTAGAGAATGTTGAAAAGCATGTTTAATATAGTGCAAGAGATAATTGAAGTGTAGTGAGCACACGCAGTAGCTCAGTAGGTTAAAATAAAAAATCAGTGGGGTTATGGTGAACAGCTGTGATTTGAAAGGGCGTGTGTAATGTTCAAACATTAAAAAAGTCCCAATAAGACAAGGTGGTTGACAAAGCTTGGATCAAGACCTTAAGCCCACTTAAATGACAGAGGTGGAGCATTAGAAAAATGGAATGCGCTGGCACTTCTTTTGGTTAAACTCTCTGTGTTGTTGTGTCAAAATCTTGAGGAAAGAGAAGGCAAGAAGAAGAGTCCAAGCAGGAAATATGATCTGTTTGGAAATAAATACGGGTTCTTCGGAAGCATACATTACAGATCCATAATATTTGTCGCCAAAGGCTTGACTGCCATTTCTAATTCTGTCAGCAACATTGTGCTGCAACAACCATGAAGCATCACTTAAGAAGGATGTAAATGTGATAAGCCGCTGATTTCCTCTCTTCCTGCTCAACTCCTTCTTGCCATGCCCTGCCTCTTAATGCCAGCTGTCAGTGCTCAGAAGGCCTGGTTTACGGATGTGAGCTGGTGTTCTGCAGAGCAAATTAGGAAGTGCTCATAGTGACTGAAAACAACCAGAGCTCCTGCCTGACTCCAAACATATTGATTGGGTTTTACAGAGGAGTCCACATGTACAGCTCTAAAACAGTCAAAAAAGGCAACAGGACTCTAAATCAAAAAGTGACAGCACTAGAGTGCTTTACTCTGAAAAGCTATGGATGAGTTGAGCGAGGATGATGAGTGGTTCCTACATTTCATAGATTTAGTCTGTTTAAGCAGTTGCTTTTACTCATAACTTCCATGTTTTATAAAGGGAAAAAAATGGTCAGGGAATATGTTTAAAGTAAAATTTGTATAATTTAGGTTCAGCTGAGCTAAATGAGCCTTAACAGCCTACCCTATTTCTCCTTGAATGTATTAGATTAAATTTGTGTTTATTTTTATCTGCTAACAAATAAGATGAAACTTTTGTCACTCTAAACTGCAATGCCTCTGCTAGACACAGACAGCCTAGTCTTATCATTCAGACGTCCCTGCTTTTTTTTTTTTCGGCGTTAACTTGAGGAGAGAACCACAAGGTTAGTTCATTGCTAAACACAGTTCATTCTCCTGGCAGTTTCAGTAGCTGTTGCCCTACTCCTCCTCCTCTCGTGCTTTTTCGCTGTTCTCTTCATGGTCATCTATCTGTCTTTTATCCATCTTATTTCAATCATGTGTGGCTTCAAAATATACACTTCATGATGCAATACAAAAGGTCAAGGGGATTGAACAGAAAGAGAGGGGAAAAAAAGACACCCCATGTCCATTTGACTTGGTCTTTACAGTGGATTGTCGCTTGAACACAAAGGCCAGTGAGAAGCCTTAAATATCTGCACGCTGTCCAGCACAGACATCACGGAGTTCAGTCTTCTTTGTCTCTTGTTTTCCTTTTTAGTCTGCTAAATCAGTCTCTTTAGCTGTCAGAGAGTGCAGTGCCTTATACATCATGATGAGTGGGATATCCAGTGGCTGTTACCTTTACATCTAAGAAAAAAAAAAAATGAACATGTGCCGTCCAAAGGCATGGATAAATGTTTTTGTTACTCCGTCTTTCACCAACTTTTAATGGGAAATTAAATGATTTTTTTTAACAACAGCAAAAGTTTGCAAATGTACTTTTTTCTAGTATACATCACTATTCTACAACCTGCTGCTAAAATCAGCATCCAGAGCGAAAGATCAGCCTCTATACTACGACTCCATGTCTTTTTTTATACATTATTTCCATTTTCTTTTATTCATTCTTACAGTAAGCCACTGGATATTGATTTAATGATTCTTTTTTTCCACTATGAGTAAATACTTGCAGCTACAAGGTATGAGTTTTTAAATATATATTTATATATTTATATATTTATAATCTTTTAAAAAGCATTTAGTCCTTTGGTCCCTATTTCCTAAGGAATGATGCATGTAAATTATCCTGGATTTCCCCACTCCTCTCCTTTTCTTCTTCTTGTTTTTCCACTTCGATGCAGAGCTTGCCCTGTCACAGAGCACAACACCTGTGTAGGCACAAAAACCAAAATGGCAGCAGGCTGGTGTGTGTGTGTTTGTGTATATTAGTGTGTGTGTGCGCGAATGGATTTGCTTCAGTTCTTGTGTTGGCATTTGCACGTATTTATACATGTACAGAGTCTTTTTTTTTTTTTTTTAAGTTTTTCATTCATTAAGTGCAGCTTGTTTAATTTCTTGTATGTTTGGTTTATTTTTTAAAATATTTTTTAAGTGAGTTTATCTGTATCCTGTGTCAGTATGCATGCTTTGAGCATAATGAGTCTATAAAGTTTTTTTTCTTTTCATCATGTCTAAAAAACAGCAGCAAAAAGTTGGTCTCTGCAAAAAATCTTCTTCCACAGATGCCAAAGCAAAAAAGGGAAAAGAGAGGCATTTGCGAAGAAAGAAAAAACTAAAATGATAATAAAAAACAACAACTCTGGGATCCTTCTTTCAGTCACCCAATCTTTCAACGGCTTTCCAGGAGGATCAAGGGACCACCCTTTCTTCATGATATGTAGCAGAACGAGGAGTCTTTGTACTTTTACTGCACTTGTGGAAATAAGGTGTTGTGGCCCTTCATCCTGTGACACAGAGAGAGGAAAAGAGAAAGAGACAGGAAAGAATAAGGTGAGTGGATTCAGGAAGGCTGTAGCAAACATGCTCAGGGTTGCTGGCTCCTGGTTATCACACAGACTGACAGGCACAGCCAACAGCGAGAGGAACAGACGGGAAGAAGAAGAAGAAGAAAAAAAAAAACAGTGTGTCAATCACAGCCAGAAATAAGTGGGCTAGAGGTGGGGTGGGAGATCTGTGTTAAAACCATATGGAACAGACATCTACACTGTGACAGCACTAATCCAAGGAAGGCCTAATTTAAACTGACTGGGTTCTTACTGCTCGGAAAAGAAAAGCTGCTTGAGACATTGCTGTCATTCATCTCTTTGTTAATTCCCTACAAACAAAAAAACTACAAAAGAACATGAGAGATAAAAAGAAGAAAACAAGTGTTAAAGAGAGTTAAAACTGCGTAATAATTAGAGTGACAGAAAACCGATGGTTAGAAAAGAAATGTGAACATGTCAACAAATGGCCTCTAATTTGGAAACCCTTCCCTGTCTATGTGTTGGATTGACATCATACTGCATCTGTTGGAGCTGTTAAGCATTGGATATAAAAGAATATGTTTACTGCCCATCAGGGCTAATATGCTGTGAACTATGATGCAGTTTGAAGAAAGAAAGCAAAATCACAGCAAATCACTCTTTGGGAATGAACATGAAAGGGTCTGACTTTCTGATGGGAACACATGCCTGGGTGCTCTCTTTGTTCTACCTTTCCATTTCTGTAAATGAGCTTGTTACAGTTTCATAATAGATCTGCTTTTTCAGACACATGGCCTAGATTCAAAATTATTTGTTGCGAGTAACAAAGCCAGCCCAGCCATTAGTGACATACGGCACTAACAATCCCAATTACAGATACATTCTTTTGTACGTTATAAGGGCATTTCTACCTTTAGGTGTAGCACAAATGAAACAGACAGCGGTTTTTTAAAATTTATCTATTTTTCCCACATGAAAAGAGCTTCCTTGAAAGTTATTTCAAACACCAGGTGTGTCAGATCATAAACAATAATTCTTTATTTCTTTAGAAGGTATATTAAAACTCACTTGTTACCACATTCTTAAAATGCACCATAAAAGACTCCTCGTACTTGAGAATCAGAGTTGAGGCCAGAAAAACTTTATTTCTCACTGTTTGCGCACCCCTCTCTCCTCCCTCCCACTGAGTTCAGTGAATAGAAAAACTACAGGAGGGTGAGTCGCCTGCAGCTCTTCTGAAACAGGGCAAGGGAAATTTGATGACTCCTTTCAGGATGGCCTTGGGTGTATCAACAACCAACTTGCAAAGAAAGGACCTTTTTCATTGTGAATCTGTTTGCTGTCAGTTGTTCACATATCAAGTTGTGTGACATTTGAACAGCAGAAAATATGAATTTGTTTATCAGTTGACATGCTAAAAACTACAAACACAACTAGAGCGCAATGTAATTTATACACATGAAACTGTAATATTTTGTGTTCCGACTATAAACTTGAATATATTTTATTAAGGTTTTATGTGATAGTCAAACTGAAAACTTGTAAAGTGTAAAATGAAGGAAATGTGTCACATCCTTGGGTGTTTCTGTTTAGGTTAGTGTTGGTTTTCTTAAGTTTGTTATTAATGTTTGTAAGGTTTTACTGCATTCACTTAATTTCTTTATGTTCATGATTGTTAGTACTGTGCAATTCCAGGTCATTTCTTTGTGTTTAATTTTTAAATATTTTTTATGTTCTTCCCTCTGCGTATTTTAGTTTATTCTCTCAGATCAGCTTAGCGCTGATCTGCAGATTAGCGCTGCTTGTAGTATAAAAAATCTTATAAATTTAGGGTGGCTGTGTTTGTTTTATTTAGGATGTAAAGGATTTAAGTATTGTCCAAGTGACAGTGGGATTAATGCATTTTTAGTTCTACCTCCTACATTTCTGCTTTTTACATGTCCAATCATTGATTATTATAAATTGATCAAGATCCCATCAAATTATAGCAATGCACAGCCTACAAATGTAGCATTTCGAAAACATGGTGCACCTGAAGTTGCTCTGGTCAGTTAGGACAAAAGAGGGAAATTCTCAAAGAAATCTTTTGAGAATTTCTTGCAGAGGTACGTCTGTTATTTGAACAATCACCATGTAAAGCCTGGACATCTACAATGGAGTGGTTTCGATCAAACCATATCCACACAAAGGACACAAGTGTAGTATGTGCTGGGAATGGTTCAGTCAAAATTCAGATTTAAACTGAGCTGAGTCTGTGGCAAGACTTGAAAATTGATGTTCACAGACACTTGAAGAAATCTGATAATGTCAGCGGCTTGGTTTTCTCATGGGGAGACTGAACAAAACGTATGTCACAATTCCAGATGTTTTATTAACAATGAAAAACAACTGAAAACCATCTGCTATTTCATTTCCACTTCACAAGTACGTTACATATTTGTGATGGTATATGACGCAGATTAGCAGAAAAATTTCATGACATCTGTGGTTGAAAAGTGACAACATGAAAGTTCAAATGGCATGCTAACCAGTCAATATTTAGAGTATTTTAAGGGGACTCATTTGGTTTATGTGGGTCTACAGGTCTGCTTAATCTCTTTTATTTCTTTTGCTTTGCATCCTCATGAATAAATAAATAGGAAATGATTCTTATGTTAGACAAACAAAATGGTTTTGCAGAAGAATTCCCTGTGTAGAAGGAGTGTTAACATTCACCGAAACACAAAGGGAATACAATCTGTTACACGAACGAAGGGTCACTCTGGGTATTGCCCATCTAAAGAGCTGTGGAGTAGATGAAGAAAAAGGTCCTTTTTGCAAAATTAAATTTTGAATTTTGTGAAAGAAGGACACTGTGGACATGAATGCAAAGAGGTAGAAAAATAAAAAGTACAGTACATCCATACACACAAACCCCACAAGAGGACAAGGTACACAGTACAATGGCACAAAGAGCTAAAGGCCACTTCCAGTTATAATCACCAAACCAGTCAGCATGTCATTTTACAGGTACCAGCCAATAAGTTCATCGACTACCGCACTCCACAAACTGCCAATGTACAATATAAAGTATATATATAATATATATATGAAAGGAGGGCAGAATATAAAGAGATAGAGTTCAGAGATATCAACCAACGCCACGTCATGCAACGCAGTCACAGTCCCACCACATGACGTCATCCAGAAGAAAATGACACCATGGGTTCAACTTACAGCTGTGGGAACTTGGCCCCATGACAGGTGTCGGTGGGGTGTGTGGCTATAGCGGAGAAAGGCCACCTCACACTGTGATTGGCCATGTCAGGTTGCCAGGTTGGTGGGGGTGAAAAAAAAAGAAAGAAACAGTGGGATTTTCTTTTCCTTGAGTCAGATTTCAAAGAACCCCCCGTATGTTTGTGTACCACAATTTCACTTATTTTGCCTGCCAAATCAAATATATTCATTATGATCATTAAACTAGAAAAAAGACAGTACAACAGAACAACTGATATTCAGCTCAGCACAGAACATCAAAAAGGTCTTTATTTGTTCTTCTGTCTGGTGGTAAAACATTCCCAAACTGACATTTGCAGGTTAAGAGGTTGAATTTATGTTTATATTCACAAAGATAACCCTAACGGCAGAAATGCATATTTCAGAAACTTGTTCTGTCTTCAGTAATTGGATTTGCCTTGCATTGTTTGCTGTGAGGGTGGCTGTACAGTGAGTGCTTCACTGCTTTTTTGCATTAAGTTTATCTTTAAGACACAGAATGGAATTTAAGAGTAGCGAGGCTCCTGAGACCAGAAGAGAAGAATGCTGTCTGATCTTGTTTTTAATTCAACTTCAAAGCAACATTGTCAGAGTCAGAGAAAACAGCAGCCTCTGTACTTATCTACATATTGAAGTTTTTTTTTATTTACAAAGAAGCATTTTTCAGTTTGCATTTGTAGCAATTGAGATTATGGAATAACAGAATTAAAAAAAATATACAAGTTACTGCTCTTTTTCAATATTTTGTTTGTGGATGTGCATCTCTGCAAATCAGAATGTTAAAAAGTAATTAAAATAATTCAATTGAAAAAGGGAAACTCGATTCATTTACACACAGAGTGATATATTTTAAGCTTCTTATTTTTATGTTACTTTTGATTAATGTGGCATGAAGTTAATGAAAACCCCAAATTAAGTTTTTCAGGAAAGTAAAATATTTGCAAGACTGATAAAAAATAAGTTTTTAATAAAAATATGGGGCAACTGAAAAGTATTACAAGGAAACTGAACCTCATACTTGATTTGAGCTTCTTTTGCATTATTTGCTGCATCATTGCGGTGTGGTTTGGAGGTGATCAACCTTTGGCTCTGTGGGTGTAAAGGAAGCCTAGGTTATTCTGAGAGCTTTCAGCTCTTCTACATTTTTGGATCTGGTGTCTTTTTTCTTCCTATTGACTTAAACCCCGTAGAGAAGCTACATGATTAAGGGCAGGGAAGTTTGCTGACCAGGCAAGCACAGATATATTAAGGTCATCAGATCAGGCATTGATGTTTTTGTCAGTGTGGACAGGTGCAATATCTTTCAGAAAAAAGGAAATCAACATCTCTGTTAGTCTTTTCATTAGATGAAAGCAAGAAGTCCTCTAAAATTTCATTGGTAGATAGCTGTGCTGACTTTGGAGTGGATGAAATTCAATTGACTGCCACCAGAAGAACATGGCTCCCAGAATCATCACTGACAGTGGGAGCCTTAAAATGGACCTCAATTATATTTGATTATGTGGATCTGCACTCTTACGTCACATATATATTTTAAATGAAATGCACAATTTTCAATCTGAGAGGACCGTAGGACAGAAATCTTTCTCTCTGTCTTTCTCTTAGATCAAGTAAGGTGCTGTTGATATTTCTAGCTAAGGATAAGCTCAACACAAGGAAGGGAACAGTTGTAGCTCATATCCTGGATACATCTCTAAATAAGAAGTTCTGACTGACACCAGTTCACACCTTGTTAATATCCCCCAAAACTGTTGAATTGTCTTTAATGCTCTCAATAATTCTTCTTCAACACAACTTTCCATTAATATGGTTGCATATGACACTTTAAACAATAAGCTTCTTTAGCAACTATCCTTTTGCGGTCTCCCTGGCTTTTTTCTTGTGGAGGATCTCAGTGGTTGTCTGCTAAACAACTGCATAGCAGTCTTTTCCTTGATAATATTGACCATAATACAATATTTCTGTACTTAAAATGTTTTTTGTTAGTCTCATGTACTTTTTAAAATTTAACAAACAAATCTCCTTTTTTTATTAGCTTAACAATGACAACTTAAAATATATTTCTTGGTGTATTTTTAGTATAAATAGTGAGTTTTACTATTTAAAGTTAATTAACTTATAATAATTTTCACATGTATTGAGATGTTCCTGTATTGTTGTTGTTCTTTAAGAAACTAAAAACCTTTGAAACTTAAACTTTGAAAAAATAAATACAAATAAAAAATGGACTCAGTGTTCTTCTTGGCTTATTACCAGTTTTGCTGTGTTTTTTTCTTTTCTAAACTACAGCTAGAGAAATGGTCTGGTAACTTCAGAGAAATGAAATGGACTGAGCTGGATGAAAGACAAAGGAGGACGCTGCACACACACCAACAGGCATAAACACACTTCCTGATTAAGTGACGGAATGTTAATGTGGGTAATGGATTTACTTTGTGACTTTTAAAGTATATCCTAATGACTGCTCTGTCATCCGGCAGAGTCGCAGGATATTTACCATTTGTCCCTGTGACTGTGATAAATCAAATACACCCTGCCATCTTTTTTCCTCTTTGTGTGTCAGCTTTGAAAGCTTCTCCGCAATTAGCAGGCCATAGCTCCATTCAAATGCTGTCAGGGAACTGATAGAAGGTGCATTTATCATTTGTACTGCATATGCCATCCTGTGGCTTTTAAAGAGGCACATCTAAAACAAGCAAGTGGTAATACCATGCATTCATTTATGGGGGGATTGAATCCAGGCTTATGTTATTGTAATGAAAAGTAGTCCTGCCAGTTGGGATTTGAGAGCATGCATCTATATTATTTTTGCGCTTGGCAGCTGTGGTTTGTAAACAGATGGGCGATGATTATTTGAATCAGTTGTGACACTGTGAAATTAGTCTATTCAGGGATCCTGGTGCTAAGAGCAAGCCACGTCTATATTGGTATATATGAAAGCTCATATGTTTTGGGATCAAAATGTGAAGTAATCAAGATATATGGCGGCAAGTAAACCAGAAGATCACCCAAAAAGGTAACCGTGCTATTTAGTATGATTCCTTACTTGCTGTTGCATTTCATAGGAGTACGAGAAATATGTTCACATAATATTTAAACACATTTAGGGAAGTATTCAACAAATGCCCTGTGTATAAATTAAAACCATAACTGGCCAAAGGAAATTAAAAAAAAAATTATAATAATAATTAAATAAATGTGATGAATTAAATATTACTGCAATACTAACATTGGAGGGTGTCCCTGCCAATGTCAGTATCTTAAACTTCTTTTTGTTTTTGTGAAGTTTAAGTCAATAGAACAGAGTAGTAGAAAATAACACATTTATTTGAGTTATTAAATTCTGTTTACTTATTGCTATGTATTCTTAGGCATTAAAATAAAATGCTAGAAACATGTCCATGGAGTACCCCACTTCCAATCACCACAGGAGATCCTGTGGTCACTGTGGACAAGCCCCACACCCATCCCATGGCCCCACAAGGATCTGTGAGTATAGACAATGGCTGGATGGGTCATTATTAGCACATTTATTTTGATAAAATTGCAAATGTTGCATAAGTACAGTTTAAGAATTGGTGAACATTACATAAAGTTAGTTTAGTAGCTCTTGGTATTAGTTAAAAGCAAATATTAAATATTAGATTAAAATTCGCCCCTCCTAATAAATAAATAAATAAATAGTTATTTTGGCCAGTTTCTTTTGATCAGCAATTTTATTAAGATCATTTGAGATCTGAAGTTGCTCCTTGCTATTATGCATTTTCTACCTCAAAATCGACATGAGTGAAGGCACAGCATTAACTTTGCCTAGAAGTTGACTCAAATGTAATGCCGAGCTACTTTAGGCGAAACATTTTTGCCATTTGGGATTTGTAACCTACAGCTAAACACTCTGGATCTCTTGCCAATGCTACTCCAGGCAGTCAAGTAAGAAAGCACACCAATGTTGCCCCAGAGTTCCATGCAGATACAAATTTTGTTTTAATAAACCACAGAGAAAACACATTTTTGTGAAATAAAGTAACCTGATAAGAATTATTGGAAGTCAAAATTGAAAATCAAAGAAGAAAGTGCTAATATTTTTTTAGCAGCAGGCACTAAGGAAAAATGTTTTCAAACTCATACAACCTCATCATGGAAAATATCAAGAAGTTCATATGATGCAGCTTTTAAATTGAAGGCTATTGACCAGATCGATAGCCGCTGCATGTAAGCTCGGCATGAACAAATCTATGGTTCGGTGTTGGAGACGGAGGGCTGTGTCCTTAATAGCAGATTTATTTGTTATTAATTTCTCCCACTCTCCCTCTGTGGAAAACCGAGAGCGGCGGAGATACCAGTGGCTTATAGCCCGGTGCAGCTTATGTATGTACGCTTCCAGTTTAAAACTAAAAAAACTTTGCGGGTGTGGCTTATAGTGAGGTGCGCTCTATAATCCGGAAAATACGGTAGTTTAGAGTCCATGAGATAATACTCAGAAAGGATTTTTTTATTGATTGATTTTAGTTGCCTCTGTGATGAACTCTTTGCATAAAGTCTATAATGTCTGCCCATGTGCACCAGTCAGGGGTGTTAATTATAACCTGTCAAATGACCGACGGGCTTTAAATTTTCCAGTCATTTAAAAAAATAACCGGTCAAATACGGAGAATATTCCGTTAATGCGACCTCTGGATATGACTGTTACCTTAACAGTCATGTCATGAGTCTTAGTGCAGAGACAAAGTTAGATCTCAATGAAATAGTTAAGTTTTACCACACTTTATCACATCTGATGTGAATTGAAACAAGTGATTAGAGGCAATGAGATGTAAATTATTAAGATGGTAAATCTTATTACTAAATGTTACTAAGACAAAAATTACACCTTCAAAAAAGTAAATAGAAGATCCTTTATAATGAATGGTTTCCATCATAATTTGAGACAGCTATTGTTGTAAATCAAGAAATTAATGAAGCACAAAATCTTTTAAGTCCAATGTCATTGTACACTAGTATGCTATGCCATAAGTGGTACCGCACCTGTTTATGGACAGCAGACGAGTCAGTAAGGTCGGTTGGCGTCCTTTGGCCGCTTTAGCTGCACCTTCAGCCTCTTCATGCCTATCTGGAAGCCATTCATAGCCTGGATAGCGGCCTGAGCACTGGATGGGTTATCGAAACTCACAAAGCCTGAGAAAAGGCCACAAAGTAGAAAGAAGGTGAGACAAGGGACGGGGATTGAGAACACAGAAAGGAAGGGGAGAAGACACAAAAAACACAGGAAAGGTTAGATGAAAGAAAAGCAAAAAAAAAAATCCTTTTGAACTTTCAACAATGACAGAACAAAAGGTTTTTGTTTCGCTTTTTAGTAGATTAATTGAAAGTCTTTGAATTTAAAAGATTGCATAAAATAACTAAAAGGCTAATAGCAGATATATTAGAAATCAAATGAAAAAGAGGTTTTTGTTACCAGGAGGTGAAAAAAATCTATATTTATACACTTAATAGATTAGAGCCAACAAAAATGTCTCAAACCAGATGTGCACCAGCTATAACCGGATTGTTTGAGCCTTACACGAAAAGCATCTCTCTGTGAATATATGTCTTCATTTTATGTGTGTGACTGAGCATCTGTCCAAGTGAAGAGCAGAGGGCACGGGGTTGTGATGAGACGCTCGGAGCAAGGTGTGTAGGACGGAGGTGCCTGCTGCTCGCAGTTATCATTTAGGTGCTGAGGCAGAGTGAACCAACAGCTGCCCCCGCTGGGACTCCTTGCCTCCTCTTATCAGACACCTCTGTGATTGACGGCCAGAATTTTCCGCCTGCCAGCTGATTTGATCACACCGCTATGGGTCCAATTTAATTTGGGGGGAGAGGGCAGGCTTTTGTCAGTGTAGGTGAGATAAGGCTGCTGCTTTACAAACCCTTTAAACAAACTGAGCAGGGAAAGGGCGTGTCAGCTGGTAGCGATCCCAGTCCTACACACACGCACATGCACCCCCCCACACACACGCATGTGCGCACACATGCACGCACACACACACCCCCACACACACGCCTGCAATCCCTGAATTTAATGAATGTGCAGACTCTACATTTATATCCTTGTGACAAAATAATGATAGAAATCTGAAGGTCAAAAGGCAGGAAGCAAACTTTAAAGTACGTGCACATTGCAGTGGCAGTATTAGACTCTTGATCTGTCCATTTTCATATTTTTTTTTCTCTCAAAGATCCAGCATGCAATACCTTTGCAAACTCAAACAAAATCAACATAGTTGTTATGAAAATTCAATGTAACTTTGGAATGTAAGGGGTAAATAAGAAGTACTTTCCAGGGATTTTGTGTGATAAAAATGTAGAATCCATGATGGATTATATGATATTGAGCTTACTAGGTTCTGCTGCAGCAAAGTAGCTTCAAACCTCTTCTTTTTTTCCAGTTTTAAGAGGAATTAAATGTGGGCGTTCCCTAAATTGCTTTGTTTTTTATTTTATAGAAAACTTTACAATCTATGCATAATTTTGGAGTGTTGTTGTTTTATATTATTTACATTTTTCAGTAATGTTAAATGTCATAGGGTGTCCCAATTACTTTTTAATATTTACTTTTTAATTATTTTTGAGTGGCGGAAAACTGGCACATCAAAGTATCTTGCATTATGCAGCATACTTTTCTTCAGCAGAGATCAGGAAGCTGGTCAGAGATGTTAGGAAGACGGACTGCATTAAAAACAGGAGAATTCTGGTGGAAACCGTGTTAGACTGGGGAGCAGATCACCTTCCAGCAAGACAGATACTTGACGTATACTGCTGGAGGTACAACGTGAAGATTTAAAGCACATTCACACTTGAAGAAGGGCCTAAATCAAGTAACAATTATGTGTCAAGACTTGAACATTTTATTTCACAAGTGCTCTCAGACCTATCCGAGTGAGTTTGAGCTATTTTCAATGTAATAAAGGGTTTGCAAAATTACTCAAGTGGGCTTATTTCCAAATGTATGTCTAGTAAATTGAGCACTAACATCACATATTTTAGTCTTCATACTCGAAACTCGATAGATGTACTTAACTAAAAAGAGGTCTAAACAGACTCTAATGCTTCCCATGTATTGAGAGCCAAAAAACTTTCACTAAATTTCTTTGTAAAATCATGTTCAGATTACTCAGCTTTTATTTAAACACTCATTCTCATAAATACCTTTTAGCATCTTGCACAATCCTGAAATTATTTCATATCTCCTTCAGAGAAACTAAGTTTTGCAAGTAAAGATTTGAATGCAATAATTCAGCATTTGAGAAGATAAGCAATTGTAGGCAAAATATTTATTTTCCTACAACTGCTATGAAGGTATGGTGATCATTCTGTATTTGGTCATTTTTTTCTTTAATTTAAAGTGATGTCACAGATTTATTTAGAAAAGACATCAAACACGTTTACTGCCTTTCTTCACAGATGTATGACCAATGACAGTTTTTCCATTGCAGATCTTAAATATGTTGTCTCCTTCTATATTGTCACATGTAAAGCTTTGAGCAGCACATCTAAACATTTTTGTGTTAATATATTTTTTTATACTCTAAAACCTAATTTTGAAACAATGTCCTCCAAGTTAATTATGCCTTTGGTGCATTGAATTTTCTTCATTTTTGGTTTGTTAACACCTTGGGGCATCTGTTATTCAAATAAATAAAAGAGAGAATTGGAGACTCCAGTTGAAATAAGTGTTTTTTCAGCTTACATCTTAATTATTCTCTATTGTAGGAGTGACGAGGTCACCTCTTGTTTGCCCCTTTCCTTGTTGACTGATGGATAGTGTAAGTGAGAGGCATATGTTCAACAGAGAACACATGCAGTGGATGAGAGGGAGCCTGTCCTGAGATGGAAAGATGAGAAAGGTGAGAAAGAAGAGAGAGACAGTTTCAGATATGCCACGATGAAGAGAAACTGATAGAAAGCCAATGATGGGAGACTCTCTCTCCCTTTGGTTGTCTCCTGGGTGCTGCTGTCCAACTGAATCAACAGCAAGTTCCGCACCAGTCTATTATTATCTCTTTAAGTCCATGGATCCCACCTGTGCCACCTCCACCCTGATGAACTGGTTTAGTGAGTGGGAGAGGGAACAAAAGATGAGGAGGGGGATGGGATGCTGCTCAGGCTCTCAGCTGGAGGCTGCCGGGGTGTCTCTGAAAACTTTAAAATGAAGGTGTCCAGTCTAGCTTTTCTTTGAAATTGCATAACAACAATAACATTGGACAAAAAAATTCAAATGTTAGATATTTGCTCCATTAAGTAAAATTTAGTTGACAAATTTGAGCAGAAACTCCAGCTTCCCAACAGTTCAAATCTTTCCACATCTTGTCATGTTAAAATCACTAACTGCAGTATCATTTTGAGGTTTAGTGTTATGCACCAAGACAAAGGTTTAACTTTAGGGGGTTCGGGAGGGTTGAAACTAGATGTCTGCAAACTTTTCTGACTTTTACTTGCAATAATAATTTGAAAGCCAATTTCCTTTCACCACATCATGTCTCAATCAGCTGAAATTGTGGGCTGTTCTTCCAAGCAAAATAGTTCAGTGAAACTAGATGGATAGTGTCTTTTGTCATTTATTTTATTAGGTCTTGCCACCAGTTTTCTTTGAAAATGCTGTTTGGAGTTTGGGTAGGCTATTGTTACACATCTCTGATCTAAGCCCTTCCTTGGTGGCTTTGGCTGTCAGCTTAGGGGTTTTGTCCTACTGAAAGGTCCCAGTGTCAAGGCTTTTATCCGACTAACAGGTTTTCTCTCTGGATTGTTCTCTATTTAGTTCCATCCATCATGCCATATAGTCTGAGGAGGTTCCCTGTTGCTGCTGGAGAAAGAACATCCTTATTGAAAGACCCAACCACTGACACATTTTAGTGGGGATGGTGTGTTCAGTTTTGGTCTAGTCTGACCTGTGCTGCTGAGCTACTTGGCTTGTCAATAAATAGCTCTCTCGATGACAGATTGTCCCACCTGAGCTGGCGATCTCTGGTGCTCATCCAGAGTCACCAATGGCTTTGATGAGGTTTCTCTTAATGTACTAAATTGTTAAGTGTGGCTTAGAGCTGCCTTGCTTTGATAGCTTGATGTACTTCCAAGTGATAACCAAATTCTGTGTAGAGCAATTCACATACAGGGTCTGCAGGGATTTACACATTTTTTAAGTCGGTCTTATTTTCTGCTTTGGCTATTAATCTGAATTATCAACCATACAGTATGCTGCTTGGTTTCCCTTCATGTGATGCATTGGTAAGCATTGCTTTTAATTTCTCCCACTCTCCCTCTGCGCACACATTTATATATAGCACTGCTTTAAAACTGTTGTTTGAACTTTGATACTGATAGAATAAAAGTTTAACTTAATGCTTACAGACATCCCTTCTATGGCTGCCTGGTGTAAAAAGCAATAGGATGTATCTTTAGAGAAGAGCACAAAATGCAGCAACTCTGTGATTTCATGAAAAAAAAAGAAAAAAAACAACAACAACCCTGGTTTATTATTTTCATCCAGTCATTGTGTCTTTTTGACTCACCAAAGCATTTGCTCTGATTGGTGGCTCGGTCCACAAAGACTTTGGCAGAGATGACGTTGCCGAAAGGAAGGAACATTTGCATGAGCTCAGCATCTCCAAACTCCTGGGGCAGGTGATAAATAAACAGGTTGCAACCTTCCGGCCCTGGTGATGAGAGATTTACAGCAGGAGGATTATACGGAGGCATAAACAGGAGATGCCCAGTGAGAGATGGACTGACTAATAGTACAGGTGGGAAAAATATATCTGCAAAATGATTAAGACAAACATTTAATGATTATATGTTAAACCTCAATTTATATTAATATTCCAATTATGTTTATGTGTAATCCAGCTGAATAATATATAGAGGGCTGCTGTTTAACACAATAGAGTAATATTGTTTAACATAATAGAGTAATAACAGTATGGCCAATGGCGTTTCCCTAAAGTGAGCTATACCCTTCTGTATATGTGGTCAGTTCATAAGGAAATATGCTAGTAATGATAATATACAATACATCTTCAAAATGGACATACCTCTACTAAAACTCTGGGGATTTGTGAGGTAAAAAAAAAACCCAGATAAATTATATACAAACTTCCTCTGGTTTTAAAATGACAAACAGCTACGCCAAAAAGTGTTCAACCAATCAATCAATCAAATTTTATTTGTATAGCACATTTCAGCAACAAGGCATTTCAAAGTGCTTTACATCATTACAAACACAGAAACACAATGCAACATAGAATCAATAATCAAAACACAGCATTAAGTCAAGTTCCATCAATAAATTTGTAATTGATTACATTTCAAATACAATTCAAAACAGGTGGGTTTTTAGTTGAGATTTAAAAGAAGTCAGTGTTTCAGCTGTTTTACAGTTTTCTGGAAGTTTGCTCCAAATTTGTGGTGCATAGATGCTGAATGCTGCTTCTGCTCGTTTGGTTCTGGTCCTGGGGATGCAGAGCAGACCAGAACCGGAAGACCTGAGAGGTCTGGAAGGTTGATACAACAACAGCAGATCTTTAATGTATTGTGGTGCTAAGCCGTTCAGTGATTTGTAAACTAACAACAGTATTTTAAAGTCTATTCTTTGAGCTGCAGGGAGCCAGTGTAGGGACTTTAAAACTGGTGTTATGTGCTCCATCTTCCTGGTTTTAGTGAGAACGTGAGCAGCAGCATTCTGGATCAGCTGCAGCTGTTTGATTGATTTGTTGGACAGACTTGTGAAGACGCTGTTGCAATAATCAATACGACTGAAGATGAATGCATGGATGAGTTTCTCTAGATCTGGCTGAGACATTAGTCCTTTAATCCTGGAAATGTTCTTCAGGTGATAGAAGGCCGACTTTGTGACTGTCTTTATGTGGCTCTGGAGGTTCAGGTCAGAGTCCATCACTACTCCCAGGTTTCGGGCCTGATCGCTGGTTTTCAGTTGTAATAACTGAAGCTATGCATTGACTCTGCTTGCTTTCCTTAAATAGAAAACTTTTCAATTTACTTTCTTTTTGTTAAGTGCTTTCAAACAATATGTGTTGTGAATCACAGACGTTTGTATTCTTCTACTGACTGGTACCTTTGCATTATGCAACAAAGTTATTACAGCTTTTTAATGTTGTTTTCCTCACAGATTTTTTTTTGTTGTTGAATAATGTAGGATACATGTCACATTAAACTTGGAAGAATTTTTGAAATGATTCATGATGTAATGTTTTTAAATCACAACAAAATCTTTTTCAACAGCAGTATGTCGACTTCTGAAAGCCACTGCATGACAGCACAAAAAGAGAAATAAAGAGAAAAAGTAGAAACACCAGGGGTTGATTGAGAGAGAAAAGCTGAGACAGTTATTGGGAGAGTGAAGCACTGAGACATGGAGAAACACAGAGAGGAGGCAGAGCACACATTAAGACATAAGCCAAGTTTTTGCTCCAATTACTGTGTGACAGTAGGACTGTCTTCCAATCTCTCCCCATCCCTCCACACTCATCTACCCAGCTGCCACATTTGCACTGGCCAATCTGGATAAAGGCAGGAATGAACTGGAGGGAAACAGAGAGAGGGAGAGAAAGATCACGAAAGCCAGCCATGGACACAGAGGGGGGAGGAAGGAAGCGAGACCAACTTGATGGACTCAGGGACAGTAAGCTTGGAGCTGGCTGCTTGTCTAAGTTTCTCTCCTGTCTCATTGCTCAGGGTGATAGCATGACGAGATGAGACTGGGTCTGGTGAGAAGGCTGATAAGAGGGCTGCCGTGGTAGCTGGCTCTAGTGCCGCTATGCCTCAGCATGATAAAGGGCGCACACACACCCCCGCACACGCACGACAAGAAAGAGAAGTTTGCAGAATTGTACTTTTTTTAACAGAAGATAAAGTTATTTCCTCTAAGATGTAGGTCTATATTAGCCTATAAAACATAACATGCTTTGTTTTGAAATTGAAAGGCCACTTCTTGCGGTCTTTTCTTTAACATTTATGCCTTCTGTAAAGTTAGCTGTGTTTACAATTTATAACTGAATGTCTTAAAAAGCAATTTTCTATTCATGTGTGTAAAGTGTAAAGCTGTAACTATCAGATGAAAACTGAACAGATGAAACAAATAACCATGTACTAGGTGCATATATTCAGAGATGCTAATGCAGAGTAGCTGAAAAACAAACATTTAGTCCAGAGAAAGTTGCAATGTTTGTTAAAAAAATGTACATGAGATTTTTTATATATTTTAATACTTTGGATTATGTTTAGAAATATTATTATCCTTGAGTGTTTTTCCACTTTTACATCTTCAAGGGTCCTCTTAAAACTGCTCTGAAAGAAGAATGATTGTTTCATCTTCTTTAGTAATGAATTTCATTGGGTTTCAGTTTCACATTTGCCTAAATTTGATTTTGTCTTGACCTCTGTAATTGTTCCAGTATTATTCTTCTTTTGACTTTTCTGATAATGCTTTCAATTGAAATTGTTTCACTTTATGAATATACCACTATTCCACCATCATCAGAGAGACATTACTGGTTTAAAAAAGGCTCAACATTATCGTCACCAAGTATATGACTATAATAATACTTCTATGATTATAGAAAAGATTATATGATTATAGAATTATTATTATATAATATTTATCTTGTATGCAACTTTCCATGTCGAAAAAAAACAAAACTATTTTGCTGCATGAATCATTATTTACACATTAATCTATGTAAAAATATAGCTGTAACAACATGACATCAAGGACATTTTGGCAAATATTTTTAGTGGGTTTTGTCGTTAAATTCACAGCTTTAGACTTGGAAGGATTTCTATGGTGATTCATGCAAAAACACAAATTGATGTGAAGCTGTAACTGTTCCGTGCAAGACAGAAGCTGAGATTTGAGTGTTTCTGTGCAGGTTCAGATGTATCTTGTTAAATGACAGGAAGGAAGATGTGGCAGTGGACTGAGACAGGCTGGGACAGCAGCCAAAACCCAGTGGAGGCTAGAACTCAGACAGGCCACTGGCTAAGCCAAGAATAGCTCGCTCTGTGAAGCCCTGACGGTGTCTGTGTGAGGGCCAGTAGACTTCTATTTTTCTTGTTGAAGTATAAAACTCTGTTTTAGTTTTAGAAACATTTTTAAGAAAAAAAACAAACTTGAAATTACTAAAATTACTGCAGCAAGTACAGTGATGCACTTCATGTAAAACTGTGAACCTTGAACACATTCTCATCACTAACAACTTTTTCTTCAAGTAGTCCTGAAAACACTCAATTTCTCCTCACCATGAATATTCAACCCACTCTATGCTGTCTCATTTAATCATACAGTTGAATAATTAAGACTGACGAATGGCGTCAAAAAGAGTGATTTACCATCAAAGTATATCCTATGGTTTATTACGTCTTATGCAGTGGCAAAAGAGTGCACATTACACAAGGAATAGTAATAAATGATTATGCATGCAGCTAATTAATCTGATGAATATTTATAACCACTTAAACACATTGTAATGGACTGATTAAGCAGCCCAACACTGTGAGTTTGAATTAGTGCAGTTTTTTGAATAATGACAGAGTAACTTTCCATCTCAGTGCTAATGTTCTTCTCTTTAAATGGGGAGCCTTTTTCTCACATTTTCCCCAGCCAGCTTTTTTCCCCTCCCTCACTAATTCAAAGCAGTGAAGCTACATTAGAATGGAACATGGCAATTATCACCTTTTATCTTGGGTGGGCGCGCTTGCTCGCTCTTACCTTCCCTCTGTTGCTGGGGAATGATGGTCGGTTGCTGGGGGAACGCTTGGCTGATTGGCGCATAGGCGGCAGGGTAGGCTGCTGTTGCAAAGGGAGAACCAGAGTGAAATTCTTCACATCTCCATTTTCATATTTGACACAACAAAACTCAAATCATTATTCCATTGTTCATTCGGGTCCTCAAGTCATTGCATAAATAAATTCCATTATGACTGGGAGCTAGGGCTCATTTGTCTGGTGGATCACCTCACAAAAAAAAAAAGGCAAAATAGGGAGTGGGGTGGAGTTCAACTGAACATAGATACGAACAATAAAAGAGAGACTATGTAAATGAAAGATTATGTGAGACAAATTTAAGTCAACTAAAATCCTTTTACTATCATCCTAATTGAAGAGGAAAATACTCTAGTCATCTCTTCCTGTCACGATGCCAACTGGAGTGACCAACCAAAAAATGGAGCGAAGAGAGGGAAATAGACAGATGGAGAAAGTGAGAAAGTAGAGAAGGTAGGAGAGTTGGATCACCTGCGTAGTGCTGGACGCCAGCATAAGCCTGTTGGAGAGGGTCGGTCACCGTTGGACTCTGTGCTGCAGAGAGATGAAAAGCGAGAAAGAGAGTGAAGGGTGACTTCGAAGAAAATAGAAGCAAAACAGTCAAAGAGAGGAAGGACAGCAAGATATAGAGATCACGTTAAAGAGTGAGACAGAAACTGGCCAAACCAGAGACCCACCAGGAGGTGGGATCACACAGGGAGTGACAGCAATTTGGGTTGTCATATCATTGAGTTCTTCAAAATGCCTGCTTGCCCCAGATGTTTGCATCAAATATTAACAATGTGCCAAACAAACCACTTTGTAGTTCATTACCATTGCAGCTTCCTTTGCATAATGCAAAGATGGGGAGTGAATGTCAGTTCTTCAGAAATCCGTCCCAGACAACATTAAGAGGCTGAGGACAGGCTGAGGCACATCGAATTAACCATAATTGACTGATGGATGAACTGATGGATTTATCATGATACTGGGCCAGACTTCTCAGAAATATGCCAAAGACAAAGTTGATAGAGCCTTAAATACTTTTGTTCAAATAAGAAAAAAATTGAAATTAAGAAAGAGGCTTTTAACATCATGTCAAAATGAAGAGATTCAATTTGTCACTCATTACATGTAGATTTTATTTTGTGGCAAACAGGTGATTCTTTTTATCAGATCAAGTACAATGGAATCACATTGAAGCATTTAAGGATATGAAGAAACAGGTGACAATGTGGCAAATGAAGCAGCAGACTTCAGCATTATTAGCTACGTAAATACGTCTTTCCTTTTATTTACATAAATCTGATATAACTCACCTGGGTAAGGATGAATGCCGTTGGTGTAGATGGGCTCCGATGTAGGCTGGCCATTGCTTTGAGGCGGAAGGGCACTGAATCCGTTGACCCCAATAGGTGTGGCTATGCTTGGCACGGCTGTAGCAGAAATGCCTGGGGGTGTGCTGGTGCCTGCAAGTAGATGTTGATGTTATCATGGAAAGTCGACTGCAGAGGTCTGTGGGGTGAATGCACATTTTCTCAACTTTGCTGCCTGTCTCTAAATGTGTTGCTTAAAACTTCCAATAAAGATGTGTTGTAATCTTTTGAACACATGTTTGCCAAAGTAAGGAGAGACATGAAATTTGTCAGAAATCTAATCTAAGATGGCTTTATTTTGAGAGGATGCCAAAATGTATATTGCTGGTGAAATTCCATACATTTGAATATAATGTATGGAGTTTTGCATAGATTTATTATACCCTGTCAACAGTCATCAGGCATGGCAATAACACATTTTTGTAATAAAATACTTCTTACTTGTATGTAATAGTGTAATTTTCCTTGAAATGTAAATTTGGGTTTTCATTTGCTATAAACTATCACCATTAAAAATAAAAGAATTAAGCACATATGCATGTAACAAATCTACTGTATGTAATATATAAGTTTCACTTTTTGAATGAAGTTACTGAAATAAACTTTTCCATAATACTCTAATTTGCTACGATGCACCTTAGTGCTGAAAATAAGGGTTTGTGGTTTCTTCTTCTAAGCTCAGCCTGTCACCTTGCCAGTGGCCTTTTGTGCTGACAAAATTTTATTTTTTCTCTTATCTAGGTGAAGGGCATTTAAGTCATGTAGGATTATCTTTGATAGGTATTAGTAAGAATATGTAGGCCTTGTGGATTACAAATGCCAGGTACAGCATCAAGCCACTTTATATAATACATTTGCAACAGCCTTGCCTTCAGGCATCCTGCCTACTTAGTGTCAAGCCTTCAAAGCTCCTTATGACAAGGGCCAAAAAGATAGTTCAGACTGGGGTCCAGGATTATCTCACACAAATCTTTGCTATTATATTGTATAAGCCAAGGACTCTGCATGCCAAGTTATTGGATTGGCTGTGTTCCCAGAAAACACACAACATCAGAGACACAGGAGGAGAACATGACAGGCAGAGGAAGAACGGAAACATAATGTATGTTCGGAAAGGAAGTAGAAACTATAATGTGGCTGCCAATGCTGTATGGGTTTACTCTACATCTTCTATCACCAAACCTCTCTCAGCACAAGCTTCTGCTTCCTTTAATTTAATACTTGTAGTGCCTGTTTTTACAGCAAAACAAAGCTTAGACCCAAAAAGAACTAACAATGTGTGCTTTATTTTTCATTTCATAGGTAGTATTACTGGCTCAGCTCTTCTTTGTTTGGCTGTGTTTCACCCTTAGATGAAATCAGTAATTGAGCAACTGCTGCCATTAGCTCTGTGAACTTTTCTGTGACTGAAGTTTTTTTTTTCCCCCTCCTCACAGAAAGCACCCTGAACCACTGTTTCTGTGTTTTTTGTGTTCTCTATTCTCTCAACCTGCAGTTAGTCGTTGCAGATATACAGTTTTCACTATTTATTTAAATACAGTATACAAAGATGTACGCAACCTTAGATTTCTTATTTTCTGACATTAAATCAGTCTCAAATCTAATGATTACCTCTAACAATTTCAATAAATAAAAAAACTATATAATTCACAAGATCAATAACATAACTTTGGTAATCCTAAAAGCCTTCAACGCACTCAGGCGTACTTCACTTCGTAGATTTCCACACTTACTCAAAGAAGACTCAAAGCAGACATCCGCCAGACATGTGTGCGCAAAGGTCAAAGTTTTCAACGTATTCAGCTTAATGGGACAAATTCCAGACAGAGCACTGAAGAAATGTAAAGTTAAATTTGACTGCATTGTTTTAAAACTGAGATTCAATTGTAATGTAGGTAACTTAAGTAGATGCTATGTTTCTCTATGATTGGAGAGTACTGATTTGACCTCAATTTATATTTCTGGATGAGTTAGGCCCATGTCTGAAATGACATTTCTTGTAGCTTAGTGCTAAATAAATAAACTAATCTGAAACTAGTTGAATTGAAAGAACAACAACAGCAACTGATAAAGTTCTTGAAGAAATATAAAAGTTAGAACTTATGCAAATCATCCAAATAACAAATGTTTCCCAGCAGTCACGAGATATGGACAAGACTCCCCTGACTGAGCATGGCTTGTGCCAGATGATGTTAAATGTTGGTTCATACCTGAGGACGGTGTCATAGGAGTAGCCACCAGGCCATTGACATTGAAAGCTGCCATTTGCTGCATTTGCGCGGCAGCAATGGCTGCCATGGGGTTCAGGTAGGACCCTTGTGTTGCTGCCATCAGGGCTGCTTGCTGTTGCATCATCTGCTGTAGGATTAAAGAGCAGTAGGGGGAGCGGCGAGTGGTGAGAGGGATGAAGGGAAGGACAGAAAAGAAAAGGAGGGTGAAATCGCTGCAGGATCAGAGCATGTTTACTCTCACATATCAGTTTGCTTGGCCCATGCCTTGTTCTTGAACGGAATGATCTGTTTTGCCTTACAGCTTTGCTTGCTGGCTACTCTAAGGCCATTCTGATTTTCTGCTCATTACATGGAAAGAAGATAAAAGTTATGTAAAGTCATAGGGATGCTGAATTCTATCTATATCTATGTGATTGCAATGTATATGGAAAAAAGAGGGGGGTGGTTGCAGCGGCAGAGTTTGAGAGATAGTGTGCGAGTGGGCGATTCTCACCTGTCAGCATGAGTTGTTAGCTACTGTGTGAGTGTAAAATCTCACAGACTCCTAACTCAGGCTGTGACTTTCATGTGTGAATATGAAATAGGGGTGGGCTGGGCTGACAGAAAAGGGCGTAAGGGGTGAACGGGTCTCTTCTCTGTGATAAAATGCACCTCTTCTTGAGCAGAAAAGTGTATCTAAAAGAGGCAGGCTGAAGTTAGCAGTTTAAATTATCCTACAGTTCAGTAAACAGGAATGTGAAAGATGATTTTAAATTGAACAGTATATGCAGCATAGATTTGCAATCATGACACATGTAATTTAAAATAGAGAGAAAAAACACGTCAAACTCATTAGGGAAAGAACAAAGTGAGAAAATAAATCAACATAGAAGTAAACACTACATTTTTTTTACTTTCAAAGTTAAAGAAATCTTGAAATCTTAGCAATTTAACGTCTTATGAAACGGTTCATAGGGAGTGTCACATGCCTAGTGGGAAAGAAGATGATTTCAAAACTCAGATCAGAAACATTTTTTTGTCTTTCTTTAAAGCTCACCGTCTCCTCTCCCGCTGGGCTGAGACTTACAGCATGAGAGTAGGCGCCATAGGCCCCAAATTGGATGGTCATGGGACTGAAGATACCGAGTTGGCCTGCCATCTGGTGCATTCTACGCAGGGTCCTCTCCTTATCAGTGTCTGCAAATTTGACCACCAGGCTGGACGAGGCACCCTGTGGGCACACATGCAGTTTACAAGGTTAATGAAATATGTAACTAAGGCTTGTAAGACTATCCTATTAAAAATGTGTATCACTTCAATTCATTCAAATGGCACAGTGTCTTGCAAAAGTACCCAACTCATTGAATGATTTTCAGATTCTGTCATGTCGAAGCAACAAACTTCAGGGTATTTTATTGAGATTTATTCAACAGATCAACAGAAAGCAAGGGAAGAAAAATAGTATGGCTTTTATAAATAAAAGTCAGAAATGTGTTGTGTGCATTCAATGTCATTTAGTCTGAAATCCAACTTATGGCCATCTGAATGGATCCAAGTAGTAAATAGAGTACATTTGTGTATTGAGATGCATATCTTCAATAAAACAAGCACATTTTACTGTGGATAATGACACTTTCCTACCCACTTTTGCCAGCATCTTGTAGTGGGGTTGATGTAACATTTTTTGGACCACAGAACCTGAGCTGTATGATGATCCCCATCATGTCTATACTAATGTGTAATGGTTTGAACAAGTGAATGTGGCACCTTCAGGCATCTGGAAATTATTCTCAAGAATGATCCAGACTTGTTCAGCTACATAAGTTCTTTCTGATATATTGGCTGATTTCTTCTGACTTTCCCATCATGTCAAACAAGAGAGCGACATGTTCCAGGTTTGGCCTTAGAAAATATTCAAAGGAAAGTGTGCCTCTAATCAACTCCACGTCTATTCGAAGTTTCCAAAGCCATGGAATCATCATCTAGCCTTTCCCTCATAATTAAAAGAAATAATAATAAATCTCTAACATAACATTTCAGGTTTCAATTATAAATTCATGTGCTAGAATTCCATGGTGAAGGTTTACAAGTAAGTTCAACTAAAGATCTGATTCAAGACCTGGAAATCAATGCGAACAGACTCCATCTATTTAATCTTTCCCACCTTTTTTTTTTAAAGACGAATGGATAAAATGCCTCTTAATGTGGAAAGCTGGTAGAAACCAACAAATACCTGCTGTATTATTGTGAAAGTTGTTCTACAATCTTTCATTTCAGAGGGACATCACTACATCATTTACTAATGAGGTTATTTCTGAAAATAATTTGCTTTGAATGTGTGTCAAATTAAAGACAAACATATTCACAATACTTTTCAAATGTTGATTTGCAAAACAAATGTCAAAATTGCATATAAGTTCGCTTTCACTTAGTTGTTTTATTGGTCTATCACATGAAATCATAAATTGAACATTTCAAGGAGTATGAATACTTTCACAAGGTATTTTATGTCTAATGAATGTAATAAATACTACGTTGGCCATCTTCAGAAAGCTAATATCAGTTTCGCAGATAGTATTAATTAGGATGATTAACTAGAAATCTATTTTCTCAACTTCAAACTTAATGAAGTTCAAGTTATCAAATTTCAAGTGTTTTTCTGCATCTGAAAGTTAGTAAATACATGAATATCCTCAAGATTGACAAAATATAGGTGATTTAGGAAAAGCGGTCTATATCTAGTTTTTCATTAGCTGACAGCTGAGATAGGTATCTCTCATTTGATTTGCAGTTTATGTTACAATCTAGCTTTAAGATCTAATATCTTTAAACCAAAGGGACAAAGGAAAATGAATATGCACCTTGTATTTGTGTAGTCACTTAGCTGTCATCTTTCATCGGAAGAGAACAGTGAGTGCTCTTCGCTTTTGTGAACTTTCCAACTCCACTGTATACACTGGGAGTGAACTGTGATCCTAACCAGATCCCACAGGAGTGCCAGTCCCCCACTGGTAAAGCTTCACTGAATATAGTATCGGGTAATTAGGTCTGACAAAAGCCTTCGGCATGTAGAGGGCGAAGTATTGACTAATGGCTCTTCCTTATGGCAGATATAGTTCCGTATTGATGTCCGTGCTCCTGAGTTTGCATCCAATTAAATCATTTGAAAGACACAGACCAGAATCAGTTGCTCATTTGGACAAAGCGGGGGGAAGTGAGTCTACGTGTGAGTGAAAGACAGATATAGAAGGAACAAGAGAGGATGATGAGGCTACCGGGCACAAAAAGCAGCTACAGACACTGTCAAGAGGACCAGGCTTCTATTTAATTACAGGCAATGCATGCTGGGAAAGAGCATGGAGTACCACCAGGACAGAAGGACAGAAACAGCTAGGGGGGCAGTGAGGATATGATTAGTAAGATCATAAAAGCAAAGGCACAGTAAGAGGAGAGGACCCCATAATCACAAGTCTGATTCACAAAAAATGCCTCATCCTGACAAGGTCAGAGCAAATTCTCGTTTTGATTAAAATTTCAGTATTTTTTGATGATTGGAAATTAAAAATGTCAGACAACTGCAGGGTACATAAGGATGGACAGAAGACAACTTTTGTGGAGTACACCTATTTCTTTTGCAGAATACAAGCACTAAGTGCAAAGAGACTAAACTGACGGAAGTCTATTAGTTAATTCTTAAAATAAAAGTTTGTTTAGACAAAATGTTACAGGTACACTAAACAGTAACATGTCTAATTTTATGGTTAATACTTCAAGATGTTAATGCTTTTATTATTATTATTATTGTCATGGTATTTTAAAAATCATGTTATTTTTGCATCTTCAAAACCTGACCTTGCATGCATACGCAGCCTGCAAACATACATCCCCACACATTGATTTTTCACAGTTCTCTGATAAAAGTGATTTGTTTACATCATAACCCTCCATGCACCACATTTCCAGCTGTCATAATCTAATAAATTCTGCATGAAAGTGATAAATATGCATATGCCAATGTAGAAAACCAACTCTTGTTGAGAGTTTTTGCAAGTTACCCAAACTAAGATTCATGAACAGTCGTTCAACACTACAGAGGGAATGTTTTGGCTGTAGATAACTATGAAAAAGAGTCGGGAATGATGGAAAGCATCGGCAGAGACCCCCAGGACAGCACATCTCAGATGGGAACATATCAGAGCCAGCCAGCACCCCACCTCAGGCCAGAGGAGACCCATCTGCTGCTTCTCCCTTGGTGCCATTTTAATTAGTTAAATCAATACTTGAATATGGCAGTGTTAACGGCACTGGTTTTCCCCTTCTAATTTCATTTCATTCCACCTCCTGACCTTTTTTTTCCTATGCTTTCTCAGCTTTGTGGTGTAGTTTAAGGAACTGGACGGTGAGATTTAATGAGGTTGGCAGTGTGCAAACATCTTCCTGGAGCGTTGTTGCTAAAGCCTGGCCACAGCACAGAGGCGTGGCATTTAAATTCACTCATTCTTTGCCGTGTGTATCTGTGTATTCTTATATTCTTTTAATACCTCATGAAGAATGCATTATGAGTATTGTGACAGTGAAAGCCTGAGGCTGTCTGTAGTCACTGCACCGTGACTCCAGATGAAGAAAGTCTGGCTAAGCCTGCTTCCTTCCAGCAGAGAGCTCTGTCTCAGCACTGAAACAGACCCACTCTGAATATTTTTGGCAAATATTCTAAACTAGTACAATTGCCTCTGCAGATTTTAGCCTTTTCACCTCAACTATGACAAAAAAAATGTTACATATAAGGACTACAAACTAGACTGAAGGTGGAATCAGACCGGTATGATTCAAACATTTTTGTCCACAAACGAAATTTGACCTTCCTTCCTAGGAAATAGAAGTTTGATGTTTCATCAAACCATACTTAAAGAATTGTAAAAATTAGGCTTTTTCATTGCACTGTATTAAAAAAATTCAATGTTGATATTAAAATAATTCCTGACGGAAGTAATTGGCCGTGGTGTAGAGCCCGAAGAGCCACATGCGGTCCAGAGTCACAGGTTGCAGAACCTTGTAAAAGATCAAACATCCCAAACCACTTAAAGAAAAAGAAGTGTGTGGCCAGGTAATGAAGGAACAGTTGCGGGCAAACAAGCAATGGATACAAACCAGCCGCTCCTCGCTGGCTGCAGAAAATCACGAGCTGACAAACAAACAGAATAATAACCTCCCGCAGCATGACTCCAGTACCTGGAGAGAAAATGAATTCTCCAAATTTGATAAGGGCCAACAGGGAGCCATCACTTTTGACAGGTACAACTAAGGAATTTGTCACAGGTTCAAAAACTAATCAAATTTTTTGAACAACACACTTGACTTCGGAAAATCTCCTATATTGGATTTTGTATAGGGGACATAATGCGCAGAATGGGAAAAAGCACAATGGTAATTGAGGGATTAGAACTCAACTGCAGCGGGGAAATGGGATAATGCTTTTATCTCTGCATTACTGTGATAGAAAGACACTGTGGTGAAGTGTCTAAAACCAGGTAAACTGACACTTTTTTTCTATCCTTCACAAAGGCTTACAACAATACCAATAACAAGCTGGCTCAATGAAGGGGAAATTAATACAAAAGCACAAAATAACAGCCATTTACATTGTTTCAGTAGCATTCAATGTAAAATCCACAATTAAATAACTAATAAGACCTCGACACTCGTCTGCTTTTTACAGATCTAAGAAACTAAATTCATCAACTGAGGTGCAAAAAATAATTGAACACACTATAACAAGTTTGTTTGATAATTATCTAACCCCCCATGAGGGCCTCATATTCAACTCTCTGACCCTCGCTGTAGCTCTAAAAGCCTCATGGGAAGAAGATCTCTCATTAGCAGAGGGAAAGCTGACTTGGTCTGGATCTACTTTCTACATCCATGGCTACCACTGTGCAGGACACTGAATCAGACCAAATATATCTCCGATACATCCCTCATTACACCACAACTCTACAACACACACCAACAAACTCCTGAAGCCGTCAGCCACGCTGCAACACCAAACACGACAATGTGTGCAATTTGCTGGTTGCTGCGTGCTTGCCCCTGGGTTTACAATTTTGAAGTTCTGCCACCTGTGTGTTCGCAGTCTTACAGCTGAACTCATGAGAGGGCCTGCTCTGTGCTCAATCATCCTTTGGGTTACATTTCAAAGCACCTGAAACCCACAATAAACTTCAATTAAAGCTATGACCCAATCTATCAGTGTGAGCCCTATTGGTGACTTCCAGTGCCCTTAAGCTTCATTAAAGTTTTTCACAGAGGGCCACTGTGTTTCACTTGCAGTATTATTTATAGCATGTGTGTGAGCCAGGTAACACAGATGTTGCTGTGAGAACATTAAGAGGGAAAGAGAGACAGAGTGAGAGACAACTTTTTGTTCAAGGTTCATTCAGACCTCGCAGCTGGCACCAGGCGGTGTGCAGAGCAGCCCACTCTTCGAATCCTGCCTCCTGTTAGTCTGTTGTTGACGACATGTGGCAGTGATATTATCCAAATTAACTGCATCTCCCATTGCGTCCAAAGCTTTCGCTGGATACTAATGACCACCTTGCCAATTAATCTGAGTGAAAGTTGGATTTGGGGAGATGAAGATAACAGGTGCGAGGATAGATGGAGAGAGCTATGGATAATTTACTGTAGATTATTTATAAACTTTTGGCTGTCTCTTGATCCAGTGTAGGTCTGTTTGAGACTCCATATGTTAACTTCAACATTTTATCCGTGGCTCAACTCAGGTGACCCACTGCTCTAAAATACTGTGTGTTAGCTACAATACAAGTTAAGAAATAAAGAGTGGATGTGAGCCATGACCATTGGCCAAATTCCTTGAGCAAGGCTGCAAAACAAGGCCTCTTATAATTTAGTAATGTAACTCTGCCAAATACAATTCAAATTGCCTTCTACGGATTAAGCCAACAAGTTTCTTTGATGAAAAAATTGTACTTAGACTTTGCTTAAATCTAAATGGAAAGACACCTGTCTTTACATGAAGTTCTTGCAAAGTAACTTTTCCACGGCTAATAGTTAACTTTTTGACTGTACTACTTAAATGTTTCATTCTCTGCTTTAGTATAATGCAAAGTGAGGCAGCATCAAAAAGGTGAAAACTCCGGCACAGCTGGCTCCAAGAACCCGATCTGGCTGCCAGGAAGCATCCGTAAATATTTATTTCGGCAACATCAGTGAAGTGTGTGGAGGAGCAAATGCTTGCCAGAAAAAGTGGATGCTCCTGTGTGTCCAGCTGCGTGCTATAGTAACCAATGGACACCCAGCACTGGCAGAGAGGTGCTCAGTAAATTACGAAAATTATAAAAAGTGTTTTTGCAGCCTTCATTAAGCAAAAGGAGAAAAAGAAGTTTACGAAAGCAATACTTCCTGTGTAACATTAGGCTTATGATGTTTGTATATTTAGCTGTATTAAAGGATCAAGTCTAACACATTCCCAGGGTTTGATCTGTTAACCATTTATTTGTAATTCTGGTGGTATGTTTAAAGGACAATGTGCTGCTTAAATAAAAATTCTCTATTTCCTAATTACACAAATTCTTAATGCAACTTGGACTGTTTTTTATTTATGAATAGGGGATGAACACACCTAGCCAGATGTTTTAGATTTATTTTTCCAATTTTAAACTAGGTGTCATATCTCTTCTACATTACAGTTATCTACAATTTTGTATTAGTCTATCACATGAAACGCCAATGAAATACAGTCCAGTTAGATGATTTTAATGTGGCAATGTGAGAACAAGTAAACATAAACTTATGTTTACGAATCTGCAAATTCCGCTATATTAACAATATGTTCTGAAAGACAAGAAAAAAACAAAACGGGTTCTCAGTAGGATTCTAGAATGAAGTTCATCTGAATACAAGCCAAAGTTATCTGTGGGTTAAATCTGACATTGATTGCATTGACGAATAATTGTAGAATAACCAAAAGGTATTGAAAGGCTTATAAAGTGCAAATCTCCCTCATTATCATCAGAGACCCAACACTATAATATCAAAACGCAGTTGAGGAAGCAAAGAGGTTTATTAATCTGACCCCATTTTGGAGATCCATCCTAACTCTAGGGTGCTTTTTAATATTATTGACTCCCTTGTTAACTCTCCCTGTAGTCTCTGTAATGAAGCCCCTGTACTTTTAAGTGTTTTAAATGTTTTAATATTCTTTAACAAAAAGTGGCCCCATGACAGGGGCCATACTGTCACTGGTAGTAATTTGGCTTTGATGAGATGTTACCAAGACATTTCTACTATGTAGCTGAAAGAAGTTTTGACTTTTGTGAAGCCCTTTATCTTCTCTTCTTTTATTACAAACTATCCAGATGTATTTAATTATATATGTATCGCTGTATGCTGTGTGGCTGAAATGATTCTCAGAATGTGCAATAGAAGCCAATATATAAACTACAACGGTTTTAAAATGGGTAGACAGGTTGTGTGGGTTGGTATTAATGCAGAAGCAGCAAATAAGTTGTCAGGTTAATTACCTCCCAACAGGCGATAAGCATATATTTATTGTCAAGCATGAAATATTGCAGCCATGCAAAGTACAATGGCAAATCTGAACATCTTTATAAGATTGAGACCGTTTGTTATCCCAGCTTAACAGTACAAAGTAAAGGATTTTATACAGTGTAGAGTTAAAATAACAGTAGGACTGCAAGATAAATTACCCCCTCAAAACATGTAAAGTGTTTGACACCAAAACTACTCTTCTAGAAAAGCAGAGAAACAACAAACTGATGAACTCCACTGAGTAGACAATGTGAGGCAACATTAAAAATGATAAAGAATATGGATTAAATTTTGTTTTTTATTGTTACGATATTTTCTTTTAGTCTTAATTTTAACTTGTTTCTCTGACATTTTACTTCATTTCATTTCATTCTAACTATTAACCCACTAACTTGTAAATAACTATCTAATGCAAATCTGACAGCAGCAATTTAGAGTTACAGAGCTATGAAAATGTTAGACTGGAATTAAGATAACAGATTAATTAGCTGCTTACTTTAAAGTTTGTCAATATAAATATTGATAAATAATTTTTTTCTGTTTATCAATACACAAACTACATATTGTGTATTGTAAACCATGGTCATGTAAACATGTGAGCCATCCACACATAAACAAAGACGTCTGTAAATTTTACTCTAACTTGCTGATAGCTAAAGAACAGGGAGATAACAGTAAGGTGATCAGGATGACATTATACAGAAAATAAAGTTCTGCAAAATATAGTAAAACATTTAAAGTAGAAGTACATTATTTTCTTTTACCGCAACGTTCATTTTCTACTTTCTGGAGCGGCTTAATGAACTCAACATCAAAAGTTGTGTCAGAGGCCAAACTATTTTTGGGTTTATCACAGACCATTGCTACAAAGACAAATTATTTTTTTTTTGTAGCTCACATATCAGACCTATGTTTTTCTTCACAAATATGCCTATTTTGAAAAATATATATATTCTCACCCATGAACTGATAGTTAGAAAGACCTGGGGTCTGGGACAATTGACTCAGGTGTCGCCCCCTGTCAGCAGTTGTGCCAGCAGGTGTGCAGAGCAGCCCAATTCATCTGATCCTGTATAGTTCATCCAATTGTAAAGAATCAGAGCAGCTGCATTTAAAATGTCAAAGTGCCATAAAATCAGCAGCTTTACACTTAATATTCTTCTAAGTCATGCAAGTATGTTGGGAAAAAAATAACACTTATTCAACAGAACATAATTTATGTAATTTAGTTCTACAGTAAAAAGTATTTAAGCTCCATATTTGCCACTGTTAACAGTAAATGACTTTTAGTGGAAATGTTATTATCATGTCCCTCCAGTCTGAATTTAGCATGATTAATCAAAAAAGGCAATACAGTAAACAACAAAATAAACTAACAACAACTACCCATTTTCGGGTGTTTTTTTTTTTTCTCTCACTTCCTCAGGTGTATTATTTCCCCTCAGATATTTGTTGACTTTAGAATTTGTAATATTTACCTCTGTTCACTTTCAAACCCATTATTCAACTTGACTTGGAATTCTGTCATCCATTGTTTAATTATATAACATCATCATAAACGTTTTGCCTTCTATTATGTGCTGCATTCACTTGCATGCAAGACATAAGATATCTACTACTTTACCATTCGACTAAATGGCAATTTTTAAAGCATATTTATTCTTCTATTGATTAATAAAAACTAAAACACCCTAGCTCTACTGTAAACATTACTTCACATTAAATTAATAATTTTACAGTGCATTTGTTTATTAGTTCTATATTCTGAAATTTTATGTTTTATAATTGTTTATGATTCTTATAAAAGAATCTCATGTCATCATTAAATTTAGTATATTTTCAAGCAGATGCTTGAGGTTTATTTGCTGCTGCTAAGGCATTGACTGCACAATTTCTCTGAAGAGAATCCCACCTAAAATCCTTTCTTAAACACCTAATTTCATCAATAATGAGTGGAAGAAAATGGGCATTTTTAAGCTTTATAACAATTTAGGGTTAGCTAAAATACTTCTCTATTTTTTCCCGCAAATAAAACAAATCTCTGATGTCAGAACTAATTGTCTACCAAAATGATTTCTGTCCTGCTAGCATTCTAGAAAATCCCCCCATGTCCTGACTTTGCAATCAAACTATGATTTGCTCACTGACAACCAAAACACATTCAGAAATCCTTTTGCAGCATGCAGTCCTCATCTTCCTTCAAGATTTTGACGTAAATATTTTTTTTTTTTTGCCAGAAAATAGCTTGGACCAGAGAAGGATATAGTCATTGAGTGAAAAAACAGATAAAGGGCCTCCTGCTGTTTATTTTAAAGCACCAGATGCTGACTCTGGCAATAACACATTGGTAAAATGTGTTTGAATCTTGGCTCATAATGTGGTTTGAGTAACTATGGTGACCACATTTATGTGTATGCAGAGGGTATTTGTTACACGTTTGGATGTTTTTCTTGCCATAATGTTTGACTTTCCAAAGGAATAGAAGGACATAGATTCTATTGCATTTTGAAAATATGTATTCCACCTGCTGTGGGAGAGTGCATGCAGAGGAAAATTTGCCCATTGCCAATTTGTTTTTGCATTGAATGGACTGTAGGTTTAGATTTTTGGAAGTGTTACTCTCAGAACCACAGAGAAAACAATTAGCACAGACAGGTTGGTGACATTGCATTATCTGGCGAAAAAAGTGGAAGGTTTGTAATACAGAGCTAGCACAGGCTCTGATACTTACAGGCATAGTTTGTCCACCATGCAAACTATTGATGGCGGCTTGCGCTTCTGCGTGGCTCGAGTACTTGACAAAGGCACAGCCTGAACACACACACAAAGAGATGGGCACATCAGTAAAATGGCTTTGAATTGCATAGAGAAAACACTATTCATCACCACTGACTTTATGCTATCATTTGCTTTCCTGATTTGTTAACATATTCTATCATTTGTGTTTTGTGTTAAATCAGTGTTACTACAAAGAAGGCATTAGCTGCCTGGGACATTCTTCTTCCTGTCCATTTCTGTTTTGACCCCTGTCGGCTTTAAAAACTAAAGCCAGAGCATTTACTGTCTTAGCGTGTCTGTCATTATTTATCTGTTCAATATTTACATAGTGGGAATTGTGCACAGTCACTCCTAAAACAGATTATGCAAAGGCATACTATTCTGATCTGCCTTTCTAATCGTCTCTCAGCTCACAGAGGAAAGAAATTAGGTGAGTTTTATAGAGGATTCAAATCATCTTAAAGGTGTTGTTTAGCTGAGGAAGAAAAATAAAACTGAACAGAAGTGGTTGACCACAAGGGAGCAGGCTTTGAATAATTCTGGAACCCTACTGTAGTTAGATGATATAAGTATATTTCAAGCTGATTATAGTCGTTGGTAAGACTGAATAAATATACATTGTGACAGGTTGATTCAGAATATGGACCTCAATAAATTAGAATGCTATTATAAAGGTTTCAGTAAATCAATACAAAAATGAAACACTCATCTACATAGATTCATTGGAAAGACAGTTGCATATTCTTAGGGTTTACTTTTCTTACCTTGATGATTTTGGCTTATCGCTAATATAATATGTATCAGTACTTGGTTAAGTCTCCTTATGCTTGACTTACAGCATCACACTTACAGTGTGATTATCCTGTGGCATTGCTAAGGTTTTTAAAAAGCCCAAGTAGGTTTAAAGGTGGACATCAGCAAATTTGCATAATTGGTTCTGATGTCTTATGATCTTATTGACAATGCTTCATAGATTTTGGACAGGTTCAGATCAGACTAGTTTTCTGGCCTGTCAAGCAACCTTATACTATGGTCACTAAATCAGATATTGGTACTTTTGCCAGTGGTACTTTTGCCAAGCCCAGCTGGAACATGAAATTAGCATCTCCATATAGTCTGGCAGCAGAAGGAAGGATGAGGTGCTCTAAAATTTCCTGGAAGACAGCTGGGCTCGATTTGGGATTTTGGACAAACACCAGGAAATGACATTTCATCACTGATTGAAACTTCACCCTGGACCTCAAGCAAGTTGGATTATCTACCTCTCTGTCCCTCTGGGCTCAGGAATCTTGAATAAAAAATGAAATGTAAAATGGACTTTCAGCTGCAAAGAAGACTTTTGACAAAAATGGAACAGTTCTTCCTTTATCTACGTAAGCAATCTGATGTTTCCGGTTCATTAGTAGCTTAACATATGGAATGCAGCTTACTGCTCATTTTCCAAACATGCTGGTGTGCAGTGACTCTTCAAGCTCCGATTCCCGCTGCAGTCGAGGCCTTAAGAACTTTTCATCAAACAGCCAGACTCTTTTGTAGTAGAATTTCACTTTTTAAGTAAAGGACTAAAATATATTAGTTTTTGTTAATTTAATGTACAGAGATGCACCTGAATCTGAACACTAAGAACAACAACAACAAAAATAAAAACTAGTGACTTGAAACACTGAGAAAATGAAATGTACTCATTTTTATTGTTTTGCTTTTATTTACTTTGCATGAATTTAATTGGAGCCAGTGATCTAGAACCAAAGGCTTTCCCTGGGTTCAGTCCTTGTTTGATATAAAAAATATCCATGCTTGCAAAATGTCAATATATATATATTCAAATATATATTCTGCATAGCTGAAGGAGTTCTAATTTATTTTAGCTATTTTATTCTTAGGTGGATTCGGGATTATTACTCTGAGATATTATATCATGGGGTCAGCTTTTGGTTTTCTAAACACAACAAATAATTAATTTGTGTGAAAACACAAATGACATGCATTTATGGGTAAACATTTTTAAATCATTGCATGTGGAAACATGGTGAGTGGTAAAGGCCATGTGTTTTCTACGCTGGAAAATGCCCTCAAAGCTGTAGAGATCTACAGAGGCAAACAGAAGAGTCAAAGAAGCCTTTGATTCTGTCACAGCACTCCAGCACCCTTTTTACTTCACTCGAACACCCCTCCGGGTAGAGGCAGGAAAGGTCTTCATTTGTCCAACTGAAATGCATCAGGCTACTGTGTACCATTTGACTTTAATGCTCTCTTTGAAGACCTTCTCCAACAAACACATTTAACCTTTGCAGCAGAGATAAAACATGGGGATTTGATTTAGCTAAAACATATTTGATCCTTTCAAGGAAAAGTAACTTCGCTGTTGGTTTCTTTACAAGGCTACTATATATTGTGCTGATGTTCAAGTGATGCCAGCAACTGAGGCCAAACAGAACTGCCAGGCTTTGGTCCCACAATAAGTGGAATACCATGTTGAATGTATAATGTCCTCCAATTTCTCAACAAAAGACAGTGACACAACTATGCATTTTCTACTAAAATTTAAATAAATAAACAATGTTAGGGGACAAAGTGCACAATATTTCAAAAGAACTAGAAGTGCTATGACCTCATAAATTATAGTGCACATTTAAGTTTTGGTATTTGGTGGTTCAGAGTGCGTTTGGGGGGGAAAAAAGAAATTGTATTGCTTTCAAGCGAGAGGATCTGCGCTGCCTTTTGAATTCCCGGGGTAATAATATGTATGCATGAATTCCATCCCTCTGGATGGCTGACATTTATAACACAACTTAATTATAGACCTAAAAGCCATCTCTCTATTATTGCTGACAATTCAGGGCTCTATTCAACTCTGGCAGCAAGTGTTGCACTTTGAAAGTGCTTTGAGGAGCAGCACCATAGAGAGATGGATGTTAAACTTCTCGGCCTTTTTACTGGGTGAAGAGGGGTGCTGAAAAGCCTCTGAGTAGCATAAATTTACATCAACAGGGACAAAGCCTCAGTCGTGGAACAGATAGCGCTGTCAATTTCAAGGTCTGTCTCACTCAAATTATGGGAACCTCATCCTGAGTGAGGCGGTTGGCAAAATAATTTGCCGTAACATCCGGTAATGATTGCGTGGGACTGTTGCACGGACAGTGATAGAACTAGATACCTATGTATGCAATCTTTGTGTGATTGTGGCATTCATAGTTAATACTGAGTTTTTACTCTCCTCGTTTCATAATAACAAAATTCGAAAAAGCAGGGGTGCTCTAGTCAGTGATAACATCAACATACACTAAACCATGGAAAACACAGCACGTGAGGAAAGAAAAGAGTCGAGGTGTGAGGTGCAGGAAGGTGAAAATGAGTGAAAGCACAAACAAGGAGGAAAACTAGTTCCTGTCTGACACCGCCGCATGGGCTTTATTTTAGTTTATATGCTGTCAATCAGCTTGAGGCATCTAAACAGACAAAGAGAAAGGGAGTGGGGGGAAAGCAGGAGCAAGACGGCAAAAACAGAAACAATCATCAAAGCAAAAAGATGGTGAGCTGGATGGGCTAAAGAGAGCAACAGACCTGGGATTAACAGTGAAATGAACAGATGTAGGCACCGATGCAGGTGTGCAGTTTTGTATAATCATGCTTTGTCTAGAATTTACACTTCATCACCTCGTGTACCCTACCTTCCTTCATTTTCAGAGGCTGTACCTACATAATTAAATCTAATCCAGGAGACAGAATAACAGGTTGAAATTCAGATCAGTATCTTGAGAATCCATTGTTGTGTATAAATGTGTTTATTTGTGATGCTAACTTGTTTTCTAACTTTTTAACTGAATGACAGTTTTTCACATGACAAATTTGAAGTGAGCATAACTAACCTTGACATAAAAAGAAGTGAATGAAAATAACAATGTTTGAAACTTTTCGTAGAAAACAAATGCAATGTTTTTCGTCTGCCAACATGAGAGCTTGTGTTAAGCACACAGACAGTCTTGCATGCCCCTCCTCTTCTTTAAACTTAACCATGATGCCTTTGTCTTTGTGTTAAAGACACAATAGGCACATGTCCAAGTAATCCAACCTAATAACAATGTTCTGTTGTTCAGGTTTCCTGATTCTTGGTGGGAATGAGCTTGCAACTCTGAAAGAGAAAAAGAGAGGACTGAAGCAGCAGCTTAAAGTGTTCTGTCACTTTTCTCTTAAATCATTGTGAAGGTAAGCACTGCCAAAAGAACAGCACAAATAGGTTTGTCTTTAGCCTACGTGAGTGAAGACTTTGTCAACTGATGCGCATAAACAGATTTAGGACGTCATCGAAGAGAAACACCAACAGTATTATTTAGAAGTACACTGAATTATAAAAGTGGTCTTAACAGACCATTTTCAGTGAAAAATTATGACACTGCAATAAAGATGTGAATGAGAGCAGCTGTTATTTAATTCACCCATACTAAAAGTTTAAATGAGCAAAGAGAGGAAAAGTAATTAATCAGATGTAAATATTCTCATAGAGGCAAGGTCACAAATCAAGATGTTAATTGGTGAATGACATCATGGTATGCATATATATTTTTAAGCTTCCTTTGAGACAAAATACTGTACGTAAAGTGATTAAGAACTAGTTCCTGTTGGAGTTACTTAGCTACAGACATTTAGATGGTGAAAATCAACCAAGTCATTTTAACCTGGTTAAAATGAACTCAGAGCTAGTTCTTGTTCAGTTGTGTACTGCCAACGCCTCCTCTGTTATGACAAGTAAAATGCTAAAAATGATACAGGAAATTAATTTGTCCACTTGACTGTTCTGTAAATTTGTTTTCTGTATAATTTCAGGTGAGGCAGTGCTGAGCTGCGCCTCACAAACACCAACAGATGCAGGCAGTTGGGGCACGCCCGTTGTTGTCTGACTTTATGTTGCCAATATACATATTCAACTACACATGAACTACACGTTCTGACGTTCCAGTCTGTCTGATATATTCAAAGAATGTGTGTGAAATATTCAGTCTCACTGATCGGTAAAAAAATAAACAGAAATAATGCACAGGGTGAGGCAGAAAACACCATGCTGCTCTTCTTCTACACATGAAAAGAATGAAAACATACACAACTCCTCCTTGGCAATTAGTGACACAGCCAGACTTTTACAAATGAAGGTGAACAAGGATGATTTTTACAACAGAGAGACAGAGAAAGATGGACTATATAGAAATAAAGATAAGACTTGATTTTGAATTAAAGTAAAAAAAACGTGAGAGCTCAGCCAAAAAACATTTAGATTTTTAAAAAACGAAATTTGACCTAATATAAAATATTATTCTTCCGCAATCATATTGCTGAGCAATATTGAATTGATTAAAGAATAATTGAAAGATTTTAAATAAACTAAATGTTTTAATTAAGGTCAAATTTGGAATATACTTTTTTAATTTTGTATATTTGTACATTTGACTCCAGAGCAGTCAATACCTCACCAGTTAGGAACCTTCCCACACATCCTTTTAAAGATGAATTGGCAATAACACTAGATGGGAATGATTAGTTCAGATTTTGTCAGAATTTGGAACAGAGGGTCATGACAAGAAGAGCAGATTCATCCTATATTTTAAAACTATCTTTATTTTGACTATCCTCTCCTACCTAAATACAATGTAGGCCACAGACATGAGCTCAAATCTGTCAAGAAGTGAGTGACAGCAGCAGAGCTCAGAAATGGCGCTTTATTTACAGTAGGACAATATTGTCCAATAACAGTCTCTGGGGAGGGATGATGGGAGTGTGGGAAACAAACATGATTACACCTCTCCACTTTTCAGATAACACGAAGAGCAGGAAGAGAGGTGGTGCAGAGAAACAAGCTGCTACCCGAGTGTAAGCCCAGGATGAGACGAGCGACTGTGATCAAGAGACAACAAACGGAAAAGATGACGAATGAAATACCAAAAGAGGGAGAAAGGAGCAGGAGATGGGTGAGAAAATGAAATGGAGAAAAACAATACAAACAAAAGAAAGTGGGGGAAAGAAGGTGTCAGAGTGTGGTGACAACGAGATATGATAGAAATGCAAGTGTGACGCATAAAAGGCAGAATATGAAAAAAACTGAGTAGCTGAAGGGGAGGATGAGTTATTCAGAGAGCATTGCAGACAATGATGATGAATGCAGCACAGGAAGACAATACCTCTGAAAATGCAAAGAACAGAAAAAAAAGATAAATAGATAGGGATTAAGAAAGATAAGCAGGGGAGGAGAGAAAAAAAGGGGAGGCGTGTGGGCTCTGACCCTTACTGGCCCCATCAGGCCCTCGAAGGACGGTGCACTCCTCAATCTGGCCGAAAGTCTCGAACAGCCGCCGAACATCGTCCTCGCTCTGTTGTTTGCCGAGCATTCCTACAAACAGCTTCCTGTCTTCTGGATTGGGAGAAGGGAAGGAGAAAGGGAAGGAGGGTGGATAGAAAAGAAGAGAAGAAAGAAATGCTAGAGCTGTTGGCACCATTCTGCAGAGGCTTTTTTTATCAGCAGTTTGCTGTGTTGTTGCTGCTGCTGTTGCTGTTGTTGATCTCACTGTTGTCGAGCGTTTCACTTCCCCACCCAACCCCCCCAATCTATGCATGGGGGTGATTTATTCCTGCATCTACTAATCTATTCAAGTCTTCTGTATTGATGTCTGATACAGACAAAGTTGGGAGAGCTGCAGATTCCTCCCAAAAGTGAGAAGGGTAATATTTTGCAGGAGCAGGCAAGCTCTTTGATTGTCGGTGAGGAAACATCCAACAACAACATGTACATTTTTATCACCCAAATAGTAAGCATTATAATAAACAACAGCAAACTTCATGTACAAGGTGAACAATGGGGTTTTTAAAGTCTGCCATGTTTTGGAGGTTGTTATGTAAAATAAAAGCTAACAGACATCTGTATGGCTTTCATACATGCATACGATACCTTGCAAAAGTATTTATTCTGCTTGAGCTTTTTCATAGTTTGTTGACGAACTATGAAAAGTTATGAAAGTTATGAAAGTTGAAGAAAAAGGATAAGATGTTTCACAGTAATTTCCAAATAAAATGTTTAAATTGCACTTTGAACATGTAATAAAACTCTTTTACTGTTAAACTTATGACTAAAATCCAGGACTATCAATTGCTTTCAGAATTTATATAGTACGGATTTTTGTGTATTTTGTTCACATTGTGAATTTAGATGCTCTGTGAAGGCCTCAAATGTTTGTTAGAGAACATCAATGAACGATCAGCACTGTGAAGTGAAAGAAACACACCAGACAGCTCAGGGACTAGGCTGTGAAGGCCTAACAAAACATGGCCTCCAACCTAAATTGACACGCTGGGAAAAAAGAGCATTACCAGCAGGCCACAAATCTGGCCTTTATGAAAGTGTGGCAATATGAAACCCTGTGCTGAAAAAAAAATAACTAGGTCCTTGGCCACAAGCAATATTCAGGACACAGCAAACATGAAAAAAGTTTTGGTTATATATGGCTTAAACTGAACTTTTTAACCTACATCCAATACATCATCTGTGAAAGAAACTTAACACTGCTCATCAAATGAAAAACACGATTCCCACAGTGAAGCTGGTCATTGCTGATGGGAAGACTAAGCTAAGTAAAAGACAATGTTGAAAGAAAACTTTAGAAGCAGCAAAATACAAAAGAAATAGTTAATTTGCAGGAGGACAATGACATGAAACATACAGCCAGAGGTACAGTGAAATGGTTTGGATTAAATCATATAAAGGACAAACGCAGTCAAAACAAACAACTAGCACAAAATAGGAACTAAGATGCAGCCCTGGGAAAGCCTCATGGATCTCTCACTCTCAGATAAAAGTAGCCAATTTGCACTTAGGTTATATTATGTTTTTTATAGTCATAGGTGAATTAATCAATGGGCATATTATCTTGAGATATGTTTGTTTTTGTTTTTTTGAAAAATACAGTATATGTGCATCTTTTTGCACATATTGCAAAATATTAAATTAAAGTACAAATATGAAGATCACCCTTTGACATTAAAATGTTTTGCAGTTTCTGGTAAAATAGTCAACACAGTCATATCTCTATCAAACAAATTGTTTTTCGTTGCTGTATTAAATTTGAAATGTGCTGTATATCAAAACTTAAAAAAAAAACAATCTGCAACAAAGAGTGAAATTTACTTCATTGTTTGTATTTTCAACAAATGCTTAGAGAGAGTAAAATGAGAATCTCTTTGAAATGCAAATCCTTCCCCAGTTCTAGAGCATTGAACTCTTACCTAGACCTATGGACTATATAACACAAAATTCCCAACCAGTCAGGGAGCTGCAATTTTCCAATTAATCCTACCAGTGCCTTGGCATTAGACAGAGCATTCATCTTCTTCACATCTTTTACATTATGCATCTCCTATTTCACTGTGTTGTGAAACGAAATGGCTACTAGCAAGAACCTATGAACAGGACTGAGTGAAAGTGGCAGGAAGAGGAAGAAGAGTTTATTAGAAATGACACTCTTGATCTTCATCGTGAGTCATTTGACTGGTGGGAGCGGGCAAGGAGTGGGGAGGAGCAGAGGGCTGGAGCATCACCTGGGCTTCAACAGATGTGACACCTCCTGTACCTGCCAGGCCCCATTAGATGCAGCTGTTCTAAAAATAAAGAAACAGGGCTTCCTGTTTTTTTCCTGTAGTGAAATTGTCTCATTTTCCGTTTCTATAATGTTCTAATAAAAACTCATATCTACCACTTGGCAGCACAAATTAACTTCTCCATAGACTGTGATTGTTCCAAAAGTGTCAGTGAATTTTCCTGTAGTTCTGTCTCCCGCAAAATGATTTCACCAGCCCACAAGCAGAGCCTAATACTGCAGCTCTCCTTTTGGAACCTCAGTGTTTAAGAAACCCCAAGGAGATCTCGACAGCCTGCCATTTTGAACAGGATTCGGCAAAGACTGTCAAGAAAATTAATATCTAGCAGGATTTTTATGCATTAGTGGAAAGCCTCTCTGATAAAAAGTAAACGGGTGGGAAAGGAAAAAAAAACAAACCCCTGAACAACATCCATGGTTTCAAAGGTGAATGCATTTGCTAGAGTTCTGCTCTCCACTGTTCATGTTTTTACCAAGATGTACACATTACAACCTAAATGGGCATAGTGCAACTTTACACACCTTCTGCACAATGTTAATGTTTTGGGACAAAAGTCTCATCTTAGTCCTGGCCTGAGAGGATCTAATGGCAGCTTTACAAGGCTAATTAACAAGCCATGAGCAAGGTAATGAACTTTCCAAATGCGCTGGCAAACGCAGAAATAAATCACACCCCAGTGAATGCATTAAAGGAAGTGTGAGTGTACTTTGCCGCCTTCCTTTGGGAGAGCTGCAGTGAGAAAATGAATTTGGAGCTGGTATCTTTTCATTGCCGGACCTGAGAGAGTCTCAGTTGGCCCTCTGCATGCCCCGGCCAGTATATAGATTGCTATTAATTAGTCCACTTTGCACCTGCCTCCTAAGAAGCTCGTATAGTATTTTCCATGTTCCCTCTTGTCTCCAGTGGCCATTCATAAGCTTTAAATTGCCATTTTACGAATATGAATAAATATTCTGTGGTACGCCCCCAGCAAAAAAAAAAAAAAGATGTGATGACTTCAAACAGGACCAATGAGTATTCTATCAAAAGTGGGAAAATAAAGGACTCTTTTCTGAAGTAGAGTCATGTATTTGCATTAAGAGGGGTGAGGACCTTCCTATGGAGCTCACTGAGGATACAGAAGCAAGACGAAATTCATTGAGTCGACTGTTTGACCTCTTTGTGCTTAGCTCGCATTGAGGAGGGCTCATTTTATCCCTCAAACAGAGCTTAAACGCAGAGCTGGAGAACATTTGAGCTTTATAGCACTTTTGTCCTCTGCGCTGAAGAGACCTTTGTAATCTGCTCTTCAAACAATAACACTTCTTTAAAACAATAATGTCTGAGCATGTGGTTAAAGCCTGGCTCGAGTCTTTTAAACTCAAACTCCATTAAAGAATCAATGTTTAGATGGGTGTATTCTATTATATGTCTTTTCAAAGTAATATGACATTGATATTATACACATACATCAGGTTTCCTGTCAACAAATACTTTTATATTATCCATAAAAATGATAAAGTGGGCCACAATGTCTAGAAAATGTTGATGATGAAACTGTAGACTTTTATTTTCAGGCAGCAGCCAATACACATCCACAAGCACTGTCATCTATACGTCTCTTTCTGCCTCTTTCCACCCCCACTTTCTATTCTCCAGACTGAAGGTGGAGGCAATTGTGTGGAAAATGGTTCCATGTCAGTCTTCAGCCATGTCCAAACTGAGGTGTCATGTGGACAGCCCCATTTTATGAATGCAAATAAAAAGGGAGATCAAAAAAGTTATCAAAACACTACTGACATCTGACAATTGCTTGTCTCAGGAAGCCTTTTCATTTCAGCACCCGGTATATTAAAAATTAATGGATTTTGCACAGACGCCATATGCTGTCAAGATTGATGCTTCTCTCAATGGAATAGTGCTACTTGTGTTGTAGACTACAGTATATGCATATAGATTGTTCTTTTATTTTGCTTTCTTTTCCTTTTGTTTCTCTTTTGTTCTCTTTATAACTTTCTTTTTAATATTTGTTAGGAAAATTTTCATTTTTCGGTCTCTTCAAGGAACGAATCAGTTGCTCTAAAGTAAATTCTAAAACAAAGTTTCAGCTGCTGCTTGCCAATAATGGGTATATTCTCTTTAAAGAGTAATTCTACTGCCCCACCGTCACAGTAAATATTTACTTCCTTTTTTTCACATGGTTCTATCAGTTACTGGCCCCAGGCAGGATAGTCGGGAAGCTTGGTTGCAGTGAGTGTTCACAAAGCACGGACAGCTGCATCCAATGATAGAAAATACATACTAGACCGCTGGGTACCTTTCAAATGTGGAGAAATGTTTTAGGCAGCACAACAAAGATATTATGCTTCTGAAAGACTCATTAGAATACCCAATGCTGGTACGCTGCTGCCTGGGAGGCCTGCTACAAGTCAAAGTCAAGCTCACACATATGCACACATGTGCACCCCCACAAGTGGTAGCACTTAATTCCAGTGAGAAAAGCATCAATCTTGTGTGTGCAACCTGCGGCTTCTGAGCCACAGGTTGCAGACCCCTGCAGACGTTCCTATAAAAAGTAAATCTTTTCTCCAAAGTTATTTAGAGATGCAATGTTCTCAAAATTTCCCTAATGACCCATTTGTTTTAAATAAAATTTTATCTTGGTTTACCGGGCTGTTTCAAAAAACTGTTTGACCTCCGGAAAAACTCACCAGATAGGCATCTGGGAGCTCTCTTGAAACCATAGCTATGTTAATAAATATATGAGTATCTGATGTGGAAATTTATAATTTAAGGCTGAATTAGTTAGTTCACTAGTTAACACACTTACACAATCAGATTGTAGTACCAAGCTGTAGAAAATTGTTTGTCTGTTTATTGCAGAGAATATTTGCCACAATAAAGTCAGTATCTCAAAATTCCCAAATTTCCTTCAAAAGGTGCACACTATTGAAAGCCACTACATTTTGTAAAATAACTTTTAGCAAGGGCTGCATCCAGATTAATAAACAGTCAAATTCAGTAATTCTGATTCCTTTGCTATCCCATTTCAAATGAGCTTTTTTTCCTTCTTCAGTAAATTCTCTAAACTCATAGCTACTTACAGTTATTTGTAAGAATCAGATTAATTCTCTAGCACTAAATGAGGCTTTATCACTTGTGCTTCACAAATTTCTTCCATCTTTGCACTATAAACCATTACACAATATTACAAGCTGTTAGACTTCTCAAAATATTTTATCACACAGCAGAAGCTAGTGCCACAACTCTGTGGGGCTCTATAATAAACCATGTCTGAGGGGGAAAAAAACAACATTAAAGTTATGGTCTAATTATTGATGATCTTTGATGACCTTAAGAAGAGTTTAAAAAAGAGAATTCATACCCAAGACTGAATTTGGACATTACCCAAGAAATCAGTATTAACAACAGAAACAGAGAAATATCAAATACTAGTGTTACAAGAAGTATGCTGTATTTTCTTTCTTCATTTTGACAGCCACAAAATCCATTCAGTGAGTATGTCACATCTGTTAACACAAACTTGTAATTGGATTAGCCAGAGAAGAACAAGAATAGACATGATGAAGATCCATAGATAAAGAATAATTAATTGTAATTATGTGCATTAAAAATCTACCAAGCATCCTGAAACACAATGGGAATTGGCTACAAAACAGATTCAAAAGGGAATGCTAATTTTTTTTTCCTCTAAGTTCAACATGTAAGCCTATCAGTGATGCCAATTTGGACCTGGCACACTTATTTTTTGTCTCAAATCCTCATTTACAGAAGTAGCTCGGCATCTACTTCACGTTCAAACAAGAAAGTCTCCTACATAGAACTGTCAGTTTTCGTTCTCTTCGCTCCAATAACATTATTCTTCTGCATGTCCCACGCTTTCGAACTGAAAAAGGGAAGCAGGCATTCAGTGTGTTGGCCCCCACAGCGTGGAATCAGTTGCAGTCTGAACTTAAGATGTCGGAAATGATTTCACTGGACTTATTTCGAGCAGTTCTTAAAGATAGGCAACAAGATTCTATGAAACAGTGTCATTGTTTTTAAATTGTTTTTATTGTTTTATACTTGTGCATATGTATTAATTATTTTTATCTTGTAACCAGGTTGCTATGGATTGCAAATTTTTGCTCAGGTCCCTCTTGAAAATGAGATCTAGATCTCAACGGGGTTTACCTGATTAAATAAAGGAATATATATAAAGTCATCTTGTTTCAATGTTTTAGACTTAGTCCTGTTGGAAATGTTAGCTGATGGTTTTTACAGTAAATTAGTATCTTTCCTGCACCATTTGCTAGAGGATACATTTGAGGCTATGTGCTGGCACCAGCAGAAGGGAACCATGAAAATGCAATCCAATGGGAGGATGTTCCTACCCTGGAGTCATCACCACATTTTGAACAATTAGTATTTTTTTTTTTACTAAAAAAAGTGCAAAAAATTAATAGAACAGTATAATCTTACTTTCACACATCCACTTCACCGTTGTTGTTTTTTTTATTTTTAGGGGTGTGGTGGAGGTGTGGGGGGAAGTCAAGTCTCGTTTGACCCTCACTGCACATAATATACATAAGTCATGATCAACAAATAAACAGAAACAATCAAATATAAATAAAGTTATGTTAGACAAATAAAAAGAAAATAGAAAAAAAGAAATACAAGAAATATTGGATTTTATTAAAGCATGCTATAATGTTTTCCTTGACCTAGTCAGGTGCTGCTAATCCATAAAACTAAATGGGTAAGTTTGTTGTCTGAACCTAACACTGTGAAGGCAAATGCAAACAAAAGCTGAAATTAAACAAATATCAAAAAGGCAAATTTCAATCTAACAAAATGGCTAAATAGCCCTTTTGCAAAATACCTTAGAAAGCTGTTTGAACTTGGAAATGTTTTGTCAAATCCAAATCTGCCTTTGTATTTAGAATATTTGTATTCTATGAAATAATATTAGAGCAAAGACAGAGCAAAGTTTCTATATATAGTAAGTTTGAGCATATTTCTCTTTTGAGTTATCTAAGAATGAATGTCGATTAAGTGCAACATGGAACATGGGCAAAGTGTCATATCCCATAAAACTACAACACAGTCAGATTACTATAAACCCAACGCCTAACTATAATTAATATTTGATTTCCATCCAACTAACAATCGAATAATGAATAAACTACACTAGACCTCTTTCATACAATTCTTTAACTGGCACTGCCATAAAGAACTGGATTATGTACTATAGTGGATTGTCACAATTTCTGCTAGATGGATTTTGACATAGAGGGCCAAAAACAACAGAATCATTTATGTGGCTTAAACCTAAATGGTAACTCCTTTCTTCATTACATTTTATTAAACATTTTTATTTTTAAGCAGAACCCAATCATAGAGCTTAAATGTTTAAGTGAAAACCTTTGAAACCCTATTATGGAAGCTCATGCATTCTCTGTCATTATGTCTCTTCTTAACTTGGCAAAAATTGCAGCATAGACAAAAACTTTCAGAGTTCTTCGTGATTTTTACACAACTGTGTCCAGAGGCACAGAGGGATCTTTTGGCCTCATTTGCATGTAAAGTGGTGTGCTCGCCTCTTGGGGTGTGAAATGCCCCCAGTCAGCCCCTACATGCGGCCTGCAAAGTGAGACAGCCAGCAGCCTTCACTCCTCCCAGCCTGCTGAAGGATGGCATGGCAGCACAGTGCGTAGCATCTTAAGGTAAAGCCAATCTCTTTGGTGCCCAACTAAGGTCAACTTTCTGAAGGACAGTAGGTTGACAGGGACAAACATGACACTCTCATAAAGACTCTCTTCAGCCAGTCAGCCAAAGGACAAGAATGAGCTATTAAAAATGTTTTCCTCGGGCTGTTGGGTATCAAATGTAAACACTGAAATGTTCCTGGTATGAGTGCCAAATCAAATCAAAGAGTGTTTAACTAATAAGACTAGGTAAGAAAACCATACACACAAATATGCTGAGAAGTCCATTGTGAAAAAGTAAATCGTGATAGGGATTGCATTTCAGGGCAGTGTTGAAAACATCTTATCAAAGTTAATAAAAACGGAGAGTGTGGCTGGCTGACCCATCATCTTTCTCATCAGTGTGGTCTCCAGTCGCATAGCAGTGGTATGAGGAGTGGGACCTGGCTCCAAGATTGTGTTTAGATAATGGCCATCTCCAATCATAGATAATCTTGCCCCATCTTTTCTTCTCAGACACAGCAGCAGACAAGGTCAGGGGGAAAAAGATTCCTGGCGAGGTAGAGATAGGGATGGGGCGGCTCTGAGATGATTTACTGCTGAGATTCACTCAGCTGCCTCCATCACCCTCCGTTAACTTTCTCATCCTGTCGTCTTTTGCCTTCTTGCTCTTTCTGTCTTTCATCGTTCACTCTTTTGCATTGTTCCGTGGCCCTTGTGCTGAATCCTGACTCCTTTCTGTATCACTTGGTCTAGCTTCCCTGTTTGGACTGGGATAAACATTGAGTACAAAAGGCAGCAAGAAAGGAAACTAGGGGAAGCTAGTGAAAGAACAAGAAATGTTTCCTTTTGATCTTTTCTGATTGTTCTGTACAGTAACAAACAGGATTTAAGACACAGGTTCTCCTATGCCCTTACAGCACCAATCAAAAGACTACTTTAGTACGTTTCTCTAAGTATCTCTGAGATGAAATTATAAATAAAAATGCCAGAGTGATGCAGAAAAACTGGTAGAAATGGTATTTGTAGGGAAGAGGTCAATTGACTCAAGGGACAGAAATAGATTTAAGAGCTGCAGGGCTTCTCTCCTGTGCTCCATTCTGTCTTGTAAATCCAAGGAGAAAAATGAAGCAAGACGTGAGTCATTGAAATAGACAGCCGGAGAATCAGCCCTGTGATCCACAATGGCAGCCGAGTAGCAGGATTGTGAGCTGCCAGCTCTCCCCTCCGTCCTCCCCACCATTTTATGAGCACCGGTTTTACTTCTTATCCTGACACTCCCATATCCCCAGAGAAACGGTGTCTCGCAGGGGCAGAGTGAACAAAAGAGGGGCTACTGGAGCGTCGAAATGGAGTAATGGGCCCTAATACCTGCACAGGCACGTAATCGAGACCCTGCACAGCTTTCCATGACAGATAATTGCTGATGTCTTTGTAGTGATAAATGTGACTCTCTTCTAGAGGTGCAAATGTCCTGGTTCAGCCTCAGGTTTGACAGCCTTGTGGCTCCACTGGGACTGGTGCCTGACTGGTCACCAGCTTTCCAAAGATGAATCCCAATATACTTTTTCTCCCTTAGTCAAACCTCACTGGGCTGTCTATTTTCTTTTAACCACAAGCCTTCATAGTAAATCTCATTTCATTGTCAGCTGTGACTGTGGTTTACCTCTTCTGCCTTGTCTGCTGACTTCCTGTTGCCATTAACGCTCAATATCTCTGTTGGGGCCTGTCTGCTCGGTCTTATTTCATTCTGCGCTCTGTCCTATCCTGTCCTCCTATATAGAAAGTTCATCTGACAGACTAGCAGGAGTTGTGCCAATGAAAGAACCCTCTGTATTTCATTCACGCTGCCTGTTCATCTCCTTTCTCTTTCTCTCAAAAAAAGGGGCAGTAATTGATACTGGGACCCAATCCATCCTCCCCTCTTAAGCCCAGAGATCCAATTTATCTTGGTGAGAATGCTGATTGGCTCTCTCCCAGGCCTTGTCGGTCAGACTTTGCCTGTTTTTAGATGGCCGTTAATTAAAGTGTCGCCATGACAAAAATAAGATCTACATTGGGGTGTGTGTGGCAAAGGAAATGAACCATCTCATTCACACTTAACCACATAAATCAACAAAGTGAGACTAATATGACCCAGGCAGTCTAAAGCACCATTTTAAAATGAAATCACAGGGCTTACACAGAACGGTGCAATAAGATCCTTTTCAACCCATGTGAATCTTTAGCTGGTTTAATCCACATTTACCTCAGTTATGTTAGTCACAAATGGCTTCAGAATGATCAAGTCAATCACAGTATCAGTCAGACTATAAATATAGGAAGGAGGCCATGCCACAGATTCAGAACAGAGTCAAAGTCGACTTGCATAATTTAACAAGACTGAAGCTTTAAATAACGTAGCAGTACACCACAGTATTGTTTAATGTGTTTATCAATAAGTTACAGTAATCTTACTGCAAACTATCTGTAATAGATGGCCATAGGTTACTATGTGGTTACCTAAAGTCATCATGTAAACATGTTATTTTTCTATGAAGACTTTACCTAAATTATACAGCAAATAATGTGTTAACCAAAATAAGGTCTGTAAATATAGCAAATATAATTCATTGGTCAATTTAAAAATTATACTATTGCTATTTCTCTTGATTACATTATTCTATACTAGAAATAAAAATCTTAAAACTGTGGTTGACATATGTATTTATTCCCATCAGACACCTCAATTTACATTCCAGTGCAGCCAGCTGCCTACAGTGCTTACCCAATCAGTAAATAGAGCCCACATGTGTATCTTTTTTTTTTTGGTACATATCAAGCTGTTCTGTGAAGGCATAGTGTTTGTTGGAGAACATTACTGAATGAACAGCACCAGAAAGACAAGGGAACACACAAGATAGGCCGGGGATAAAGTTGTGGAGAAGTTTAAAGCAGGGTTAGTGTGTAAACAATATTAAATGATTAAAAGAATCTCACAGTGATCATCCACAACATCCTCATAGCATTGTGGATGTTGTATCCATCATTGGAAATAGAAAAGATTACTTAATAGGTTTGCAAAACAGCAAATCTACAACAGCATGACTGTCAACCTAAACAGACAGGTCTACCAAGGACAGTATTAATCGGAAAACAGAGTGGGTGATCTTTAGAGGATCTGCAGAGATCAATGGCTCAAGTCAGTCTCGTGAAAATTATTAGTCATGCACTTCACAAATCTGGTGAGACAACATAAAAAAAATGCTGAAAGAGCCACAACAAGTCATGTTTCCAGTTTGCAACAAGCCATATAGGGGACACAGTGAACATGAAGATGGTGCTCTCTTGAGATATACTCGAATCTGAACTTTTTTACTTCACATCATTCTAAACATACAATTCCCGTGGTAAAACATGGCACTTGCAGCATCATGCCGCTGTGATGCTTTTCTTCAGCAGGGAGAAGAAAACCTGTGAGAATTAAGATGGAAGATGCCAATCTCAGTGCAATCCTATGTACAACCAGAACTACAATGGAATAGTTTAGATCACATTATATTCAGTTGTTACAACAATTTAGTCAAAGTATCCACTTGAAAATATGTAACAGTCCTTGATAGTTGACAGCAAGTGAAAAAAAGTGCTTCGGTCAGATGAGTCCAAACTGTAACCTTTTGGTCCACATGCAAAACGCTATGAGTCGCAGGAAACCACATCATCCTAATGCACACACAGACACACGCCCGCACATATGCATCGTCACAGAGGTGGAAAGCTCATGCTAGTGCTTTTTTATTCACCAAAATGTGCAACAGGGCAGACCTGAAATGATAACATATTGGAGGATATAAAAAGTCATGGGTAGATATTCAAATTCTTCCAAGACAAAAAGTCTAAATATGCAATAAGAGTTAAATTTAAGCTTTTATATGAAAGTATTTTAATGTCTTAAAGTTACTTAGACATAGTTGAAACTTCTAATTGAGAATCTGTGGCAAAGTTTGAAAGATGATTTTTACAGATGCAATCCCTCCAATAACAGAAAAACTAATTGAAATTCATATGTATAATTTGAAAAATTCAGAAAAAATGGAACGAATACTTTTGCAAGGTTCTGTATTTTTTCTGCCAATATTTTCCACAAGCATAACATATTTCAGACTAGCTTAAAGCGAAAATGACAACTGGAATGTTTTTTTAGAACATGCATTGTTTTACAAAGAAAAAGAAATTGGTATAATTTATTGTTTTGAAACCTAAACCTCCTACGTTTACAGTGGTTGTCTGCAAATATACTTTTATTTGCTAGGTAGATCACATACTGATTTTTTATGCACATACAGAATAAGCATAGATACACTGAGTACTGATGGTCACTTAGTTGTGCTAGCACAGTATCTACAGCACACTCAAATCAATAGTGTCTGAGCAGCTTCCATAGGAATGCATTTATACTTTTCAGTGTGTTTGAGTATCTATCCCTCTCTGGAGTAGGCTATGACTGTAGACATAGCCTTGTGGAGGTCCTGCAATTTTTTTTCTCCATTTTTTTGTTTCTTTTCGCTTTCACTTTGTGTCCCTTTTTGCTTTGCCTCAAAAAAATGTTCTATGCCTGTGAACTTGAGACAGCTCCTCTGCTGGCGCAGATGGGAAGTCAATAGAAGCAAGTGACCTATATTATGGGAAACTCTACTAACTCCCAGTGTGTGTCTAAGGTGAGAGCAGAATATTAAGGATTGCATGAGTGCTATACCAGAGTACTTGTGCGTTTGTCTGTGAGTGTGTTTTTTTAGGGGTTGTTCACCAGAGACTAGACGAAGGTTAATTACCTCCCCGTCCTTCGCTGTCGGCTGGCTTCACCTGAATGGGTCGGTTCATCTGGAGAAGCAAAAAGGAAGAGAAAGGAAATTCCAGTTTAACCAAACACAACAGGAGGTAACTTTACAATATACAAAGTGCGAAAAAAAAAAAAAAATCAAATAGCAGTGTTTCTGGTGTCAGTGTCCCATGTCTGCTCTGCATTGTGTGCTAAGCACAGAAATTAAATGGTGAAAATGATGTAAAGCAGATAAATCTGCGCAACGTTCAATGGCAGTGTCGTTAATTAATCCAGGACAAAGTCTCCAGAGAGCCTGAATTCCCCTCACAGTTCAGCAGAATTAGCACTTTTCAATGACAGAGCCACACTGGATATCAGATGGCACTTGGAGATTAATATCATTACATCAGCTACTCCCAGCCTCACTGGGAGTGGTCTTTTCTGACTGGCCCTTGCTCTTCTGTCCACTACTGGGTCCAGACTTACAGTCACCAACTACAGTCTGCTCATCCCTGACCCTCTACAATTTCTTCTGCACTTAGTCTGGCTTGTTTCTCTATGCCCTTCTGCACCTCACACCCATTAAGGCAACGGCATGGTCAGTCTATTCTACCTGGTGTGGCCATCTTTTTCTCCCTGGAGCTATTGAGAGCCTAGGAGCAGCACAGCTACAAAACACTTTCTGAAAGGTTAACAGTAGGAAGGAGATCAACAAGCTTTGAGAAAATTTGATGTAGAAGTGATATAAAAAATAAAACCTATTAAAAATAAAACCTCGATAGGTTCTTTCTCGATAGAGTTTCAAGATAAAAACAGTTTTAAAGTTTAGAGTCATGCCTTAAGATGCAACTTACAAAGCGTGCCTTCACACATGAAATCTGGCATTGTTTTTCTTTGTACTTCAGGCTTTAGTGAGTCTGTCTTTCTAACTAGACATTTCGACCAGGTTTTCTGCCGGTAACAGTGCCCACTCAGATCAGTCAGCTGCAGGGCAACGTTGTGGATGTTGTGCCTTCAGGCAATACAGCATTTGACAACACTTGACATGAACTGAAAACATGGCAAAATATAGACCCAGAATGCCAGACATGCATGGACATGGCTCTATACATGGTGACGTATTGCACTACCCTGGCATTACGCATTAACACTAAAGTTAACAATAAAGTTTGTCAAGAAAACAAACACTTTATCAAAGGCTAGTGCAGAACGCTTTGTACGGTAAAAAGGTATTGTGTAGTGTTAATATCTGCTGAAAAGTAGGTCATAAATAACTGAGTTGACAACAGAAGGACCAATTCATAAATTTTCAACAGAAATATTAATTAAATTTCCTCATTTTGTACACAACTTCTCACAATTTGATCACCAGGTAAGCCCATTAAGGTGTGTTTTTTTGTTTTTTTTTGGTGAATGATTGTCTCCATCTTCAGACAATCAGAGTGGAGACCTGAAAGTAAAATGTGTCTTTGTTTGAAGCTGCTGTACTGGGGTGAAATGGTACATAAATGTCATGTTTTTGTGTCAATAAAAATAAAAATTACTTACAAATTTAGTTTTTCTTTCTATTCTTTGGTCAGCAGTGAACATGAAATCTTATTCAATTTCTTAGATCAACCTAAAACATGCTTTTAAAATGCAACATTCATTGCAAAAAGGAAAATGTAAAAACAGCTTCAGTTTTAATTGACATGAAAAATCAGTCACGTTCTTTATTGTGTTCAGTGTGACTACTACGTCTTTACTAATAAAGAAATTACATTTGAAGAAAAACATGAAATTGTACCATAATGACATTATCTTTGTAATCTTACAGAACTCCTTAAATGATGAAATTATGCAACTTACTGACCTGAAAGCTATTTGAAAAATGGATACATAAAAAAAAATACAAATATGTGCTTACTGTTTTTTTGGAGGGGCTATTGTTATGTCTATTTTCAATACTGCACTGAATATGCTTACATGTAAATCTAACATAAGGTCCAAGGAAGAATTCATAGCAGTCAGACAGAAACAGAGTGAGTATCATATAGACTATGGGGGGTGGGAGGGGGGTGCAAGATGTCATGCTTAGATTTTTATATGTAGACATAGAAGTTTGAAGTGGGGGCAGAAAAGGAATATTATAAGAGATTTATGATGCTCCCAAAATCCATGTCCTGTGATCATTCAGCTTTCAGGTCTTAAACAGCAGTGACTGGTCAGAAGGCTTCATTAGTAGCCCCAGAGCTACTGCAGCAACAAGAGTCATTTACTAACCCAAAAGTACACTTGGAGTTGCTAAGCAACAAAGTGGAGGTAGCCAGCAGGCAGACATGGCAGCCAGGTCATTGGTCTGCAGGCTGTTTGCCAACCAATTGGCAATTCTCTACCGCAGTCTATTTTTTCTTCACTTGGTCCAAGGAGGTGATAACCCCCCCCCAAAAAAAAACTTACCTGCCACTATCCAGTTCGCCCTACTTTTATGCCCCTTTTTCAAGATTCTGACGACGTTTTCAGAGCGAATCTACTACAACTTCAGCTTCCTGCCAAATTATAGCATTGAGCTTTAAGCCCTTCTGTGCACCTGTAAATAGCACTCCCATGCATATGGCTGGAGTATATATGCTTCTCTGAGAAGCTCCGTAGCCTCCTCTACAAACATTTTATAGAACGGACAGCTGGAATGCTTCTAACAAGCGAGGTTGCTGCACAAACATTTTTAAGTTCACTTTACTTTTATCGTCTTTCCCTCTTCCTTTTTTTTATCCTCTGACGTACTGCAACACACACAGAGGCACAAAAGTCTTGGGGCTCAATAACAGCAGGTGGCTTAGGTGACATTTTAATCCCTTATTACTGAGTGCAGGATTAGCCAACAGATCAAGGCAGAGTTAATTATATGAATTCATCAGAGGCTGGGCGAAGAGGCTGCCTGCTTTCCCCTTGGGCCAAGACCTACCACCCACTCTTTGTGCACACACACACAAACCTATGCACACACACAAACACATGCACTGAGGAAAATGACAAGTGACATTCTATTTATGAGACACCAGCAAGCTTCTTATTAGTACTGCATTGACAAGGAGTGGAGACAACATACATCATGGCCCCCAGAGATGCTTTGAGACAAATGACATCAACCACCTTACAACTGCTCACAGCAAATTTAACAACAGAAATGCTGTGGATGAAGACAACAGGCTTCTTATCATCCTACAGATGTGTGTTGTCCGAAAGTTCAACCACCCCAACCCCACTCTGCACCCATACACCAATTTTTTTGCTTTATCTTTGTCTCTCGATGTCCATTTGGCCCCCAAAACCAATATGCTTCCCACCACAGCCCCTTAATGGGTTGATCAATGCTGACAAATAGGCAGCTCATGCTGTCTTGCAGGCCAACTCACAAGTCTGTGCGTCTGTGCTGCTGCACTTACAGAGGCCATTTCTCTTTTTCCTGTTTTCTTCTTTTTTTCTTCTTTTTTCTCTTTACCCCATATCCAACTCTCTATATTTCCCCCTCTTCATGCTCTGTTTCCTTTATGTCTATACATTTTTTTTTCTTTCATCTAATCTCCAGGGGCAAATCTATATCTTTCATTCGACTATGATGAATAAAAGTCAGGAGCAGTCACGGAGGGAGAAAGAATCACTAGTGTGGAAGAGAAGAACTTGCTTACAGTTCCCAAGAAAAGACAGTGTTCAAGTTTCAGAGGCAACACTCCTGTGTTTTTCTGTGTATACTTCCCTTTTGAGCGTTTGTCTAGCCTCTCTGGTTGACACACAGTAGCAAAGCGAAAAGTGGACAAGGACACTATTGGACACTATTTGACTGTGTTTGAGTGTGATCTGTGACTAGAACAGCTCACAAAGCAAGCAAGATGGATAATTCAAATTAGAGAAAAAGTTGTCACAAAAAGCATGAGTGATTTTAATCCACTTAATGGCTCAACTGACTGCAATTCTTATGCCTTGCTGTTTCTGGATGGGTAGAATTATCAAGCATGTGACAGAAGAAAGAGCTGAACACAATACACTTCAGTTCCAAAAAAATTACTTGATCAACAATTTGAAATTCTTTGTTTTTATTGCTCCTTGCTGTGAACTCAACTAGAAAACTGAGAAAATACACCCATGACTAACTGTTCAATTGTGGGAACTGGAAAAGAATATTCAAATCAACGTCATAAAAAAACATGCAAACATGGCATGTTCTGGAGTGGAACTTTGCAGAGAAAGCACATGATTAAACAGTCAACAAAGAACATGACTGCGTGACTAGATTTCCACAACACAAACAGTCTTTTTAGCGGTTTCCTGTGTAATCTAGCATACAATTCAACATTTTTTCTTCTTAACTAAATAGCTTTCACCTAGATTAAGCTTCTCAATTGTTTATTTCAATGACATTTGGAAAAACAGAGGTGGCATTCTACCATCCCATACACATGACACTATAGCATACATAATTTGATTAACAACTACAACAGTCTTCAACATCTTTTTTGGACATTTTGAAAAATTGTACAGCTTTAGTTTCACCAGTCTTATCTACTATATACACAGCGCACATAGTGTATGCTCTCCTGCTATTACGTTTACAAAAATGGGACTTGAAACTGATAGCAATAACATTAAAAATAAGAATACCCAATATCGCTACCCTATGCAAACACGCTGTCTGCACCTATGAAGATCCTGAATAGATAAATATTTCCTCCACATGCTAGTTTGGTGACCTCAAAACAGCTCCACCTATTTTCTGATTTTGCAAAGAATTGGTAAAACCCCTTGGTTGGACTTCTAGGCTCTCCACATGTCATTCCTGCAATTAGCTTTGTTGGCTCATTGTTTTCTTTTGCACAGAAAGCACACCTTCCCAGAATGTCCATGTTTCTCCCCATTTCTTTTCACTGTTCTCATCTGGCACCCTGTCAATGCAGTTAGCAGGACATGGTTATGCTAAAAGGGAGTCTAACATGAGTATGCATGTTTCAACATGCTTACTGAGGATGAAGCAGCAGGTCAAAGTGAAGATTCAATGCAATCTGTCACTCCTCTCAGACAGACATTCTACTAATTGTAAATTTTTGATGAACTTGAATTTGCCTGTGTGATTCTATAGATTTCCACAATTTGTAATTTTAATCTGCATCAAACTATGTTTGAGCAGATTTTAAAATAATAAACAAGATTGAATCAAATTAATGTATAATTTACATGAATAGATAGAACTGGAGAAAAAGGATATAATTAGATTGCGTGGGAATTGATACAATATAAACAAAGTGAATGTAATGCAATTGAAAAATCCACAAAATGAATAAAAATTCCAAATTATGTTTCTTCAATGCTGTAACAAATAGCTCATTGTTCTAGACTGAATCCAGCATAAAACAATAAAATAAAATTTAAAAAAAATCAGCAGAGGCTTCCTTGCATCATGCTCATGTTCTCCAAGACAATAAATTTTTTTATGCACAGCTGTGGTTTTACATTTTACTAGAGGTTAAAAATATTATAGGTTGTGATATTCTTTTAAAAATGGAGTTATGAATCATTATCTGCTCAATGAGACAAATTACTTGTGTCATCCGTTTTAAGCAGACAGTGACAGCAGCAGATGACGGATGTATCTATACAAAGAAAACAACAACAAAACAAACTTATTTAATGTATCTGTGTCAGGATTAAGATAAACACAACCTTCAGTCATTTAAAAGCATGAATTAGCAGGAACATTTTTTAATCAAAGGTCTTCTATTTTCGATAACAATTAGAAAGCACATGAAATGTGCTCTCAATGAAAGCACATTTCTTGAGAAATAAAACATATTAAAATATACTTCATGTGAGCAAGGCAAACAGCTACAAAACTGTGATCTACATCATTTACAGAAAAAACTAATTAAACATAAATTAGTTGATGTGAATGAAAATAGGTTTGTTATTTTTAGTAAACTATAAACTTTAAATTTAGTTTTATCCAGAACTGGACCTAACAACTGAATTCCCATCAGATGTCTGACTCAGATGCGATGATTTCAGTTTCATTTATGAAAGGTAACATGTTCTGGACAAGCCAACCTCAACTGAGGATTTATGATCGGCCAGAGGCAGTTTAAAGAGGGGTTTGTCTTTCTGGGTGTCTGGATAAACTGTTTTGAAACACAGAAATCATTCTCAAGCCAGTAATACATCCTTTGACCTCTATTTCTGCAATGAAGTGCCTCTAAATTCTAGCAAAAGAAAAAACGCCAGCTTCATAAGAAAAAGTGACAGAACGTTCATCACTGCTTTGATAAAGTGTGATATTTAGCATGTACATTCAAAAGAAAATTCTGTATTTTTGTTGGTTTTTTTCCTTTTCTTGATTCACACACAAAAAAAAAAGTTTCAGAAACTCAACAATCTCACGGTTGACTTATATCACTGAAAAAGTAGCTCTCAGATCCACACACACTGTAGCAGTCCAAATTACTGTTTCCATCACCCAATGCTCACATGTCAGGACATCCTGCCCATCACTTCTGTCTGGAAGGGGAAACAGGGCCAGCACGGTGGGAATCAGTCTTCCCCTCAAATTGGTGTGCGAATTCACAGCGGCCTCCCTATGAGACTATAGAGACAGGAGAGGTTGGGCCCGCTGTGCGTGTTGGCGGGGATGGCTTTGAGCTGGAGTGATCACAGGCTGCCTGTCTCCCCCGAAAACACATGAAGGAGTGCTGTGTCTGCCTCACTGTGAGGAAGAGTGAGAAGGGGTGCTGACAGCTCAGCCGAGGGTTGCTGACAGTGAGATGGAGTCTATTTTTAGCTCTATAAGCCAGAGCTCCTATTTAAAGATTACATATTCATTGTCGGCTTGGAAAAGGGGGAGGTGTAGCAAACACTTAAAAAAAAAAAAAACATTAAATGAATAAACAAATAGAATAAAAAGTTGCTAAAATCCAGCTGACAGAGTAATCCCCGTTGTGACGCTCCTCTGTTTGTGTTTGGTCTCTAATCTCCGTCCCGTTTTCCATAATTACCTGGCAATTGATCCCCCCATGGAGCATTTTTTAATTAAATTTATCTCTATGTATCTCGTATTGACTCCTTGGTCCTCTGAGAGGCTCAGCCGAACATCTGAATCAATTTTTAACACCGCACCCTGCTTAGCCTGGTCCACCCCAATCACGTCTTGGGGACTGTAGCCCAACCTGCATCAATAACAGTCTTATTCTCTGATTCTATATTTATTTCTTACCAATCTGTACCCAACAGGCCTCCTGCAGTGGGGAGACAGCACAGGCCTTACAAAGACAGACAGTTGATGAGAGATCGAGCCATCGTGTTTTATCTTCTGCTCCATAAAGCCTCTGTTCTTCCTCTTACTGTGGATGGACGGCTGTGTAGATCACTGAAACCAATGGCCAGTGCACTATATTACATTTATTGCCCCCCATTTTTTCCTCGCTATTTCCCTCCTTCCTCTTCCTGTGAAAGTGAAGAGGGTGGAAAAAAAGGCAAGGTGAATCAGTCTAGAGGTGGGTTAGAGGAAGGAGGGGGTGACAATTCGACACAGTGAGACAAGACTAACAAATTAGTCAAAGTGACAGGGAGTTTTATGAGGTCTGTTCTTGTGAGGCGAGAGCTCCTCTCTTTCTCTTTCATGGGCCGCAGGGACACTATACCGGGGCATTCAGTGTGTGTGTGTGTGGGGGGGGGGTGTTCGTTTGTGCATTTGAAATGTTGAAAAGATCTGAAGAGAGTAAAGGAACAACAAACAATGACAGAGAAAAAGAGAAAGAAGACCCGGTCTGCAAATTGTTATTCTTATTTTTGTTGTTCTGATAAAAATACATATCTGTTTTTGATTTTTTTGTCGATTTAAAAAGTTCCACTTTCATAATTTACCAAGTTAAATCTAACATATTTTCAATGAAATGATATGCTAGTTTAGCAAACATGAATGTATACTGATAACCAACCAATTGAAATTATTCTTAATTTGCATCATATTTGTGTGCTAAACTGTAAATCCTTAAAAATAATATTTAAGTCTTATTAATTACCTCAGTGTAAAATTTTTAATGGGTGGTCTAATCAGTCTGGCTGATACTTTGTATTGGGTATTTTTGGGAACAACATATGTGCAAAGAGTACAGATTATGTAGTCTGTATACTATGTTGCCCTTCAGTAATCAGTAGATTTAAATAGAGAAGACGGGCACATCCAACTACCTGATGCAAAGGTGCACACTACAAGATTTTTTTGCCTCGATTTTCCCCTTACGACAATCTTAGAACGTTGGGCGTTCTAAGATTGTCGCTTGCGATTTCGTAACCGATCATCCTATAGTGTGTGGTGTGTTAATGGTAAATCGTTGTGGCCACTCTGATCTAAATCGGGGGTTTTCCCGACTGGGAGAGTTAACGCAGCATGTGGAATGGACAGGTAACCAGTCAGAAAGCCCGGATTCCCTCCTTGTTTTCTGAGGGGAAATTACGGAGGGAATCCCAAAAAGCTGACACAGCGCAACCCGAAGTCCAGCGGACATTGGAGATATGTGGAAACAACATTAATGTTTATTCAACATTTCATGGAAAGAATACAGAAATGACAGGGGGAGGAGTTGGAGCGAAATTGCTACCGCAGTTGATAAACCCGGTAACTTTTCAGCTGTTCTTTGTTAATGTGACATAAATAGTTATAGTGATTTTCATTCAGTCAGGACTTGCTGACACAAGCCACATGCATTGCAGGTAGATTGTAGTAAAGCATTGATTAATGCCTGGTTTTAAAATTAGTCAACTGGACTGTCCATTGTTGGTGCCCATTGTTGGACACCACACGACATGAACGAACCCGATCGAACAGTTATACCTAGGATTTCTGTCGGCTAATGTGTGGTCTTCAGGTTTTGAAAATGGGCCGACAATCGGCTGACAACTCTAAGGTCGTGTAGTGTGCGCTGGGCTTTACACTAAGGAAATGAGGAAGGGAGGGTCAGTGGAGAGCACCGGAGTTGAGTCTTTTTTCATTCAGTGTCATCGACAGAAAGAGAAGAAGGCCGGAAGAAACGATAAAGCCGATAGTTTTAATTTATCGTGCGAATTATTGTTTATCGTGACAGGCCTATTCATAAATCCCAGGTTCGTGATGCCACAGAATTTATACATTTTATGTGAAAAAAAATAAAAAATAGCTTTGCTTTCTGATTGCCAGATATATTTTGGCAATGATTTCTAATCCAGTGTATCCTTAAACATTTGTAACTTCAGTTGTTTTTTTATTTTTTTAACTCTTAACCCATCCATTAAAGGAATGACTCATGTTTCAGTGTCTTACCATCCATTACATCTGCAGCATTCCTTATTGATTTAGAAATGTCATCCCAACATGATTCAAGCTGTCAGATGTTAAACTTTTGAAGAATGTCTCATCAGATCGGGACCAGTAGTTCAAAAACTAAACAAATGTTTCGGCCATCTCTTTGATCATTTCAGCACCTACAGTGTTTGTGAGTGAAGAGAGGACAACACTGTGACTGGATACAGACGTGTTCACAATGAACAGCAATCAACTGTGACTAGTTTGACACATTTTTATGTTTATGGCAGCCACTTTCATCTACAGTGACTTAGACAGCACAGGTAGGTGATCTGATTGATGTACTTTATCTTATTCTTAGTGGTGGGACTCAATTCAAATGTTTAATTAAGCTAATTCCAGGCTATATAATTAATTAATCACAATTAATCACATTTTAATCGAAAACTGTCTATCGAACAAAAAAAGGAACAATTTCTATTCAATAACCCTTTTTGGTGCAAATCTATTGAGTAAATATTAGATTGGTTCAAGCTTTCAAATGTTTCACAAATCCCTGATCATTCATGTAACTACTTAAAAAAAAAATACTTGGTTAGAAATGAGGAATGTGGATGCTGAAATTAGTTGGGGACATCTGTACAGAGTCAAATTACACTCAAAAACGTTCATAATGTGTACAAAAAGATAAACATAAATGTGTATGGCATACTGCATAAATGTGTACCTCAACATTCACATATTCACAAATCAAAAACCTGCTTGTGCAGGTTTCAAACTGCACAAGCAGTAATATACTACACATAGAAATCAGCAAATGTACGTACACCAGCGGATCAGCGCATGGATTAGCTTGCCTGTGCATTCAACTTTTGAGACTTTGTCACCGCATGAGATTCACAAATGAGACTATGCATTCAAGGCAGAAGAAACCATAGACCTTAAATATCTAAGCCTTAACCCGATAGTGGAAAGCCCAAAATCACTATATTAAATACATGCAGGTACATAAAGTTATTTTATTCTAAAAATATTAATTTTGTAGGCTGCACTTCTGAAATATGCAACATTAAATTGGAAGGTTCTTCTATTCCTAGAAAAATAAAAACTCTCTGAAAACTAACAAGAGCAGAAGGGCCAACTTGTGGCAGCGGTTTAGCCTCCATCATGGGACAGAGTGCACACAATGATTGGCATCCACAACGCGCCACCTCTTCTGAAGTAAGTCTGATCTTAAGGTGCAGCTAGAAAGAAAAGAAGTTAACAGATGATGTCACTTTACAGAAGAGTAGTTGAGTGTGTGCTTGTTTTTCACCTGGAGTTGAGAAGAGCAGCAAGAACCAGGTAGTCTTAGCTCCTGGAGGCTGCAGCAGCCACAGAAAGATAAACACCAGAACTATAATGTCCCTGAGAACCATAGGTCACCAGCTAACATCCACCATCCCGCGACATGACCCAAGCCCTAACACAAATACCATCATAACAGCAGGACAACCCCCGCCTCCACTGTTCCCGTCCCTAGGAACCCAAGGTTTCCCCCGTAACATCACATGTGTTTATAATAGTGAACATACTGCTTTCAGTGCATGCAACAAAGCACAACAAGTCCAATGCTCGGGCTCAAGCAGACAAACAAAAAGCTAGAACAGAAAAGGCAACATTAACTCAGCATCTCCCAGGGAGCACCTGTCTTTCTGCAAGGCCACAGTACAAATGTTTTGGACCCAGCATGTGGAAACAGTTAACATGGCACGCAGTGCAAAAAAATGCAAGAGAATAATAATAAGTGGGAAGGTAATGACACAATTCATCTGTCAGATTTATGAGTGTGTGTCCCGCTTTGCTCCACTCATGTACCTGCTGGTCGGGTCTGTGCTGCAGCTCATACAGAACACTGTGCTGATGAGAAGTCAGCTGAGAGAAATTACAGAACAATTGGCAAAAAAATACTGCTCTGCAAAACACTGAGCAGCAAAAATGGTACAGTGCTTACTAGAACACATTGGCACGCTGTCTCCAGGTATGAAAGAAGTGTTACAGTATTCTGATCTTATACTATTTTAGTTTATTTAATATTTGAACAGATCGAATGATACAATGCCAATCATTGGTTTGTGACAGGCTTTTTTTTTTTTTTGTTTCCGATTTTAGAGTTTGTCTTAAAGATTTAGATTTTGATCATTTCAACCTCTTTTGGGTTAACGAGCTGGTTTTCTTAGTTGTTCAGTTGAATCCTGTCCAGTGCAATAAGCTGGATTTTATTATTTTCTGGACTTCTAGTGTTTAGTGTCAGTGCCCTTAATCAACTCTGAGATTTTATCTGTCTTCCTGTTTCTTTATTCTTTTGGTTAACACAGGGTTCCCTGCACTGCAGCAACTTGTGTTTCTTCTTTAAATAAATTGTTTTTATCATCCATCTACTACCTGTTGCTTTTGTGCTTCCCTGCACCTGGTTTCTCTGAGGCCAATGCGAAACCCAATTTTGTTCCGAAAAGGTACAACCAAGGCTGTCATAAACCTGACAGTAACATTAATCCGGTTAGGAGGATTGAGCTTAAATTTCAGCAAATATTGCATAAATCTAGAGAAAGGATACAAAAACCTTTGACCCAAGTCATGTTTTTTAAAGGCAATTTATGTGAACTTTGGAATTTAAAGAAAAGAAAAAAAACAATAGCTATTCTTACTATTGTAGCTCTGTGTATCACCTGCATAGTTATGGTAACTAATCTTTCGACTTGTTATAATCTGAGCTAGTGGGATTATGTAGATATTAAATTTACGGGCCACCAAATAGAACCTTGTGGAACCAAACATGTGATTTTTGTAATCTGAAAAGATACCCATTGACACAAAGAAGCCACTGCACTTTAGCTAAAAAACCTAAGACCAGTAAAGCACTGTTCCGACCCCAGCTCTCCAGTCACTTCAAAAATATCTCATAGTCAGCAGCCCTGTTACAAGGTTCAGAACCAAAAGTGTGCACTATAAGTTCACATTTAACAATATTTTGTATATATTTATTTTATTTTATTTGAATTGAAAATCATACATTTTTACTGTCTAAAACATTACCATGTAATGCGTCACTCAATTATTACTGTTAGGAAATAAATTAAATACATCTGTAATGCTTCTCAGCACTGACATAAAAACTAATAATTAGCTGTAATAAAATGTTATAATCTAGTTATACATTTATATTAAGATATAAAACACTGGACTCCGATTGTATTGAACACACAGACAAAAAACAACAGATTTATAAACCTCCTGACATTCATACTTATAGTAACTTATAGTCGCTTTAATAATGGAAAGAAGGAGCTCATGAATAAACCAAGTGCAACAAACAAAGAAAGCAAATGCTAACAATGTTAAAATTGAAGATTAATTATTTTAATGTCAGCAGACTCTTATTCCACACACAAATGTGCTTTAGCCATCATAAACAAGACAATGTAAATGTTATAAAATTGTTGCTTACTTTCGATGCAACACCATTTATACGCACAAATGTGGACATAGTGGTAGCTCTGCATCTGAATGCCTTTAGACCTATACCAGCACACACACACACACCCACCCCCCCACACACACACAAAGGCCCTACAATTGTGTTCCAAGATGCTGTTAGCAAAGAAGGCTGTTTGGGAAAATGATCACATCAATCGAAGTGATAGATAAAAGACTGGGAGCAATTGATAAAGTGCCACAATTATTTGTAAGATGAATGGCTGAATTTGCTTTTGAAATTGGACTGGATCTCAGTGCAATAGAACAGAACTCATCATCATCAATGAGCCTGTCGTCAGATCGCTTTGTGTCAGAACCCAATATCAGTGTGGACGATTGGATCCATCTGCCAAATGGGATCAAATAGACCTACTCACAACATCAAACATGATGTATAGTGACCAACTGTGAAACTTATGAGTTTAAAAATGCACTATACATCAAAAATGCACTATACAAAAGTGTGTTGTTTTATGAGTTTTGGTGAAACAACCCCCATCAACATGTTAGTATATATAAAAGTAAAGAATTTAAGACACATTAAAACACATGAACAGGAAAAAAACCATCAAGGCATGAAAATAAAACAGGATAAAATGGGATAAAATGTAGATTTCATCCCCTTCAAGTTAAATAATGTGTGTAAGATACATGTAAACATAAAGTACAATGTGAAGAGTGTGACACTATTAAAACCAGACTTTAACAGTGCAGGGAGAAATCCCTTTCTCACATCTTTTCAGGTTATTTGTCTTTTATTGGTATTGCTTAAAAATATTTGCAAAGTTTCAACTCATAAAATTTGCACTATTGTATCACATAATTTATTTAAGCCTATAAATCCTTTTGCTGTTGCAGTTATAAGCCTCATAATGATGCATTGGTTAACACAGCCTGAATATTTGAGCCACATAAAAATGGTAATAGATTAAACCAGGGGATGTGTTGAGTGTGTGTCTTTTACTGTGTGTGCATGCTTGCATTGTGTGTTCAGGGTAGATATCAGTAACGACACAAACAGCATTCATAGGGAAGCATCATAATGCACTGTATCTTCCTTCCATGCACAAAGCTAAAAAAGAGGGACAAACTCCATGGGGGTTTGGAGGAAAACACACTAAGCAACATATTGTGGTGGGAGGGAGGTGACAGGGGTCCGATGATGCAGAGAACGCGTGTAAATGGCCCATTATTAGGAGAGAGAAAGGCTGAATGATTGTTTATGGTCACAGATCTACCAAGAGAAAACGTTTTTGCAGCCAAAATTGCTTATTTACTTCTCTGTCTTCACTATTTGTGGTACCTGCGACAGACATTACATAGAATTCAAGTGCTCTTTATATCAAACAAACATCTGCTTCAAGCTATATCTCTGGCAGGGAGGATTGCTTTGGAGCTTTGTTTTTAGTTTTGTATGCATTAGGACTTATTTTATCACAGAAACCCTGTGTGTTTTCAATGTATACATTAAAAATTTTGAGTTTTGCTCTCCTGTGACCTATCGCAGTTTTTTTATGTTGTGTTCTTCACTGTAGTAGTCCAGTGCCTCTCTATTCTGTCAAAGCTCTCACTGGCAAAAAGTTAACTGAAAGGTAATTAAAGTTTTTCGAACAGAGACTTGCAGACTCACACCTACCTGTTTTTTTTTTTTCCTATGCACATTGTCAATGGAGTAATCTCATTTCTGCTCGTCAATGAGGGACTATATGTGCACTACATCCGGACATACCCTTCACAATTCTGTCTCTATTTAAAAGCATGCCCCCACAGTCATAAACAGACATGTAAGCACACATGTGCATGTGTGCTCCAGTGTCTGTGGAAGATCTGTGGGGACCCTTGCTGTCAGGGAGCAGACCACAGAGTGTCCCTGCTCCCTGCTCCACCTGCTGTGACAGCTAATTAGGCCTGTCCACAATGGCTGGCCTGTCTTGGTGCTGAAGTGGGTTTTGTGGCATGTCATGGCAGGTCATGCTATCGGGGTGGCATGGAGGATAGCGCGACCAGCTGATAAGGTGCCCTGCAGTGTTGTCTGGAGACCTGGGACCACCCAGGACCACTGTGGCGCGCCCTTGTCTTTGAAATACTCCCCTTCCTTCATTAATCACACTCACGTGCTTCTATTAGTCCTCCATTTAGACTAATCAACAAGCAGGGCCTCCACTGACATCATTGACTTTCATAACAAGCAACAACGGTCTGGGAGGGGCCTTTCAAAGCCGCTTGTGAACATTAACCCTTCCTCGGCAGTAATGAGCCATCCTTATCTCGTAGTGTACCTCAGGGCCTTTTGTGGTGCTCCTGTTGCCTGACACCCCCCAGCCTGTTCTGCCATTAGGAGACAGCAGTAGCTAGCGTCAAAGCTCTGGACGCTCCAGGCAGACAAGGAAGCTTAAATAGCATGGTAGGAAGTTAACGCTGACAGGAGGGGAGGGGGTAAAGTGTATTTTTGGGAGGGTGAGGGATCAAAGGAACTGACGAAATGGGATGAGACAGGGCAGCCTTAACCCCTCGGGTATATGTGCTTCTTTTTGTGTGTGTGGGGGTGTGCATGTGTGTGTTTGAGTTAGATATGATGCAGGAAAGGAAGCACAGGTTAGAGATGGTGACAATAAGCTCAGTCGTTCGCCTGGACCAGTAGGGGATCATAAGGAGAGGGAACAGTCCCCAGAGCGACTCCACAACCTCCTGGAGTTTGAGCTATTTAGATGTAAAATTACACATACAAGAATACATACATGCAAACTGAGCCGTAATCTGCCAGTAATCCTCCAGGGACAAACATGATGAATTTAAAATCCCATTGTGCGTTACTACTTGCTTGTCACATTAAATCACATATACAGTATCTTGCAAAAGTATTTGTACCCTTTGAATTAATCCATATTTTGTCATAGTACAAGCACAAAGTCCAGTGTGCTTTATTGGAACTTTATGAGACAAACGTGATTGTGAAGTCCGAGGAATATAGAAAATACTTTATATATCTCCTAATCACACTTTCAGATTTTGATTTGTAAATAAAATCTCAAACTTGAAAACACTCTTTTAATTTGATACTTCCAAATAAAATCCATTCACCTATTTATGTGCATTTCATTCTTAAACACAGTTGCTGTGAAAGGCCTTAGAGGTTTGTTAAGGGACAATAGTGAACAAGCAACATCATGAAGACCAAAGAACCCACCAGTTATGTCTGGAATAACGTTGTGGAGAAATTCAATGAATGGCAGAATGATCTAGGCTTTGAACATGTCATAGACCACAGTTCAATTGCTTCAGAAATGAAAAAAGAACAACTGGAAACCTGTCGAGACATGGTCGTCCATCTAAGGTAACTCATTAGGCAAGAGCCCCATTGTAACGCTGGAGGAACTGCGAAGATCCACAGCCCAGATGGGCCAGTCATGGCCTACCTGACTGGCCTCATCTGAAGAACATTTGAAAAATGTGGAAAAGGTCCTCCAGTCAGATGCAAAATGCAACATTTTGGTCAATCCGCAAAGTGCAATGCACCATCATGTCACAACATAATAAAACACAGAGTTTTCATTTTATCAGCAAGGACAAAGGAACTGGTCAGAGTAAAGAAAGAAAGACAGGGGGAGTTACATATTGCGCATATCAAGAAGGAAAAATGTCAGAGGCTAACCTTAGGTAGAATTTTAAATTTTACCATGAAAATTACCCTAAACATAGAGCAATGCAGAGGTTTTGCTTAAAGAAATCGCCCTGTCAAAGTCCAGACCTAGATTCCAATGAGAATCTTTGGCAAGGCAAATCAGGTAGAGGTATACCCCTAAGGGTCCTGCAGCTGCAAAAAGTAGTTATGCCCATAGTCAGGGGGTTGTGGAATACATGTGCATTGTTCACTCTTCAAATTTAGAAAAAATAATTTGAAAATTGTGTTTCATTTCTCTTCCACTTCCCAATGATGCAACACTTTGTGTTGCCCTGTAACAGAAAATCACAGCAAAAAACACTTAAACTATAAAGCAAAATGTGAAAGAGTTCAGAAGGTGCTGATACTATTGCACAGCTCTGCATGTCTGTGGAGCCTGTGGTACTAGTTAGACCTTGAAGCATACAGCAAGCTCATCCTCTCCTAAATGTGAAACTGCATGGGTGGCTTAAGAGCTCATCCCTCTAAAACATCTGTGTGTACCACATTGCCATGATGCTGTTCTTCCTTTATTTTTAGAGCCAAGAGCTGAACCCAGACATTTTTATGTGATCCATGTTTAAGGCGAGGTGATTGCTATGCGTACCGAAATAAACACATAAACTGATTGTAATCATGCAAGTGAGATGTTTTTTTTAGAATGCTCTCACCAAGATACCCCCTGCTAGCTGGAAAGCAACATCATATGTAAAAGCAAAGAACTTAGCAAATATAGGCAACTTTCCAGATCATCCTTCAAATATACCAGCTGTTTGAGACATTGAAAAAGCAGACTTTGTCAGAAATATACAATGTTACTATCCTCATGCATTGACTTCAGCAAGTCATAGAAAGGACAATCGGTAACTCTTGTTAATAGATACAGTATTTCTTTCTTTTGCTATGACTGATGGATCATCATGGAACAAAATTTTTAAAAAATCATTATTTTTATTGCATCTCTAAGCTTGCTTAGAACAACTTCTGACCAGAAAATTTTTTTCTATTTTGATATGTAATTTAGAAAGATGCACATGTTCAAGTTCCCCCTTTGGGCTGAAACATATTAAATTGGCTTTTAAAACTTGTTGCCAAATAATGTAACTATGCTGATGAATACCATGTGACCCGTCAGCTGTGCTGCAAATTTGAAGCGCAATTCATTTTGAAGTTGCAGGTCATTAGGTTGATGCAGAGTGCTAGCTCACATGATGGGGAGCTGGTTCCACAATGGTTCACACAAAGCAATACTGAAGTAAGTCTGTCCATGTCTATTTGCTTGTTTTCTAAATCATTTGTTGGTTAAATGTTCTAATTTGCAATCCAAAACAAACATGCATATGCACGTGTAATTTGTGTCAAGAGGGGTTAGGTATGAAAAGGGTTAACAGATTATTTTCTATCTCTTATTGGTGCTTGTAAAAGGATAAGAAGAGGAAAAGTGGTAGACGGAAGGGGAGTTAGAAAATGCCATTTGGGGGAGAGCCAAGTGGGTTTGCTAAACGAGTGAATTCTTATGCAAATACATGCTAATTTATGCGCACAAGGCAGTGGCAGTGCCGGAGGCTGCTTTGATTGGCAGTTGCAGGTCTGTGTGTGCTGAGGAAGGGACGTTTGGCTCCCGGTGCCTCAGCAAAGTTGGGCACGGCTGCCTCTCTGTGTTCTACATGCTTTGGATCGACCGCCTGCACACGTCTATAGCCCATCCTCTCCACCGGACTAGACGCTCCCACCAACCAATGGGGCTCTGATCCAAAAACCTCTCCACACACCAAGAGTTCAACACAGCCAGCTCCAATTCCTCCATGGCTGGAAGCAGACAGGGCATCATTATAAAATCAATGCCCCAACTTCATCTTGCCTGCCTTCCTGCACGTGTCTGTGTGTGGGGATTCAGGGCTTGTTTGTGTTATTGTACGGGGTGTTTGTGAATGACAAGCACCGATGCAATGCTATACAGTTTCTAATGTGCTAAGAGAGAAGCTCCAGGTAAGGGCCTTCCATTGCTTCAGGAGGAAGACCAGCTAAATGAATGGGAAAACTTGAGCCTCACTGCCAGCCTGAGGAAATGTAAATGCCTTTTGTTTCTGTGGGAAGGTGTTGTCAATGCAGAGCAGGGGTACATCTTGATAACAAAAATATATATTTCTGAACACAAAGTGAGAGTAATTGGGCAGATGCTGTTTATCATTTGTTGCCTATTTTTTTCATTTTGGTGTTTGCAAGTCACAAAAATGGAAAACAAATTTAAGCAGGCAAGGATAAAGCCATTACTATGTCTATTACTCAGTCACACAGGCCCCCAGGCCAATAGAAGAACACTTGGAAATCACGAACATAAAATACAATATGTTCTCTAAAAATATACCACATTTTGCACCACCTCGTAAATATACGCTGTTGTGATGAGGTTTCCTGGAACGCAACAACAGATTTTTCCCCTTTTCTTTAATATACTATTTGCAAATAATGCAATCATACTACGGTGTCACAAACATCTCAGTCTAATATGCTGCACGCAAATGTTTTTAAACCAAAGCGACTGATAATTTCTAACCTCCCCCCTCGAGCTCTTCCCACATACCAAAACAGAATTGGTATTTTTAAGGTCTGCAATTATACCCTCTGCAGAGAACAGGCAGCGAAATGACTCAGTTGGCACCCCCAACACCCTAATCCCACACTCCCCATGCACCCCATCTCAGCGGGAAATAAAGCAAAACCAGTTATGTGGATTTGGAACAACACATCCAGCCTTTTGTTTGTCACACCTGGGGACCACAAATGGATTCTCATCATACAGAAGATTGAAAATGTATTCTTATTTTCACCTGGATCCCTCTCTCATATTCCTCTCGTAACATTTCACTCATTTTGCCAGCCCATGAAGTGGCCCCCCAAACTACCCCGCACTGTCCTCATACAACTAATCTCCTGTCTTCGGCATTTGATGACAACAGAGACACGAGGTGATGTTCGCTCATCGCCTGCCGTCAAATGTTGGCTTTTTGAAATAGCATGCACGCCCTATGCATATTTCATTCCTGAGTTCAATCACTGCAGAAGCAATGAATAATACATCTTTTATTATATTATTGCAAGAGATTTGTAACACTTGAAACAGAATGCAATATGCAGTTTATCTCCGTACATGGTGAACACAAGGTGCTTCCGTGGCGTCTGTCTGCGTCGCCAGGCGAGAGGGAAAGAAAAGAGAACAGAGGAAACAAGCTCGTGTGACTCCTGACAGTCCATCAACCTCCCGGAGCAATTATTTTCCCAGCTGAGGCACTGGATGCAGAAGCTGGCAATGTTCTTTGGGTGGATGTCGAAGCACTTGAGCAAAGAGTGTAATATTTTTATCATGTCTGTGTCTGCATTGCTTTCTGACACAACATATTGACACAGCTTATGTCAGCACACATTTAGTATTAATGTCTGTCACCAAAAGCTTTGTAATCTGTTGTGACATTTTGGGTGTTTAAGAGGCCGTATCACACAACAGCATCTTGTCTTGCACTCATACACTACAACACAAAATCAAAAATTTAACATAAGTTCAGAGGATCCATTATGTGGATGAATACGCACACACTATATAAAAACATTTAATCCACTTTCAGATGTCTGAATGTAACATGTTCATCTGTTCAAACAATCAGTAAAAAAAAAAATCACTATGAGAATATCTACTCACACCAATCATTGTCCTCAGAAAATATATATTTACCCCAGAATTAAAGTGCAAGACTTTTAAAAGATGTTGACAAGATCTGGTAAGAGTCTGTCCTTCTTACTCATGTGAACTCATGCGTAAAAAGTCATTATCCTGAAAGTAACATAAAAAGTCAGACTACAGTTTGCAAATGCACACAGACAATTAAATCTTTAGTCATTAGGTGAAAAAAATCGATGCAACATCTTGAGACATCAACCAGCCTAGCTTGAGAAAGTTTGTCCTCCAAGTAGACAACCATCCTAATAATACCACCAAATTAGTTACAAATGCCTTAATGACAACAAAATGTGTGTTTTGGAGGGATCATTGTGCAACCATGATCTCAGATCCATGAGCAAAGCTCAAAATGTTTTGTGTGAGCAAGGTGGCTTACAAACCTGATTTGGTTCCATCAGTTATGTCAGGAGGAATGGGCCAACCAACCCTCAAGTTACTGTAAGTAATATGTGAAATAATAACAGAAATATTTGACTCAAGTCATGCTGTTTAAGAGGCAATTTTAGGGAATATATATGACTACTGAAATTCAAAGACATTTAAGAAAACGTCCAAAAAAATATCTTCCTGCTCATTCATCAAATAAAAATAAGGTGGCGATTTTAACTGACTTAACAGGAAAAGCTTAAGTCAGTTACTTGAATGACATTGAGAAAAAATATGGTCTTTTTATATGGCGTGTGTAAATATCAGGTTTCAGCATCAAACAAAAAAATTAAATGTTTTCTTTGTCACATTTTATCATAATTTTTAGTTTGTAATGAACAAATTCCCCTCCTTCTGCACACCAATGTAAAAAATCTGGCATTATTAAAATCCTCCCCCAATCATCAGACGGCTTTATTTTGCAGCCATAGCTGAGGTCCATTTTAAAATTTAATTTCCTGGAGTACAGGGTCGAGAGCTGATGCCATTTTACATGGAATAATTGAAGTGTTTTATTTTTATTATTTTTCCCCCCTCTGTGAGCTGTGCTGAGTGTTTGTCATCGGCCTGCCTCATCCTCTTAGAGTTGGAGGGGTGAAAGCTTGCTGAAGGCCCGCAGAAAACCCTCCAGTCTCTATCGTTTAATTTGACGAGGAGGCGCAAGGTGAGCTGGAAGAGGAAATACGTCTCACTGCTGTTTGCCACTTTAGAGCTCACTCATTGCCTGAGGCTGTTGACCACACCATGTAAGGTTTTATGCTACAAACACGTCGCCACACAGCACTTAAATTACATTTGGGCCTTGGCTGGGGTGAGCAAACGCCTGGCCAGAAATCAATGACTGGATACAAGCCTCAGCGGACATGGGAGGGCGTTAGCTTTCATTCCAAGTATTGATGAATGCCAGGTACATTTCAGCAAACTACTGTAGCTCACTGAGTTTTTGTACACTTCCTGTATTTGAGACAAGACTTGATTTTAGAAATTTACATAAGAGGCTTGAAATTTTTATTTGCAGCTGCAGCAAAAAGACAAGTGTCGCTCTCTTTGCGTCTGTCTATCAATATATTAGGTGGGATAGGGGAAATGTTTAAAAAAGAATAAGTAGATGGATAAATAAACATTGTAACCCAGCTTTGCTTCGTTGGTCTGTGACTAACTGGATAGCCTTTAAGGTTTAAAAATCCCACAGTGTGAAACAGACTGGAACACATTGAGCTTTGGCGCAGCAGAATAGATTTTCATTTCCTTAATCAACTTTCTTATTCAGCCCCGTTTTTTTCTAAGGAATTAATATAGATCAGTGTTAATGGGAGCCAAATACGTGAGTGGCAGCATGCGGAGAGCAGGCTCAGTGGAGGAGAGCAGTCTTTTTCTCCTTCACCAGGAGCAGCATCTGTTGCTCTCCTGCTCCAGCACTATTTACAGATAGCTGTCATTATTTACGCCTGATGAGATTCTATCTAATTTGTCAATCCACAGTGTTCAGGGACAAGGACAACGAGAATGAGCAACAAAGAAGTAACACGGAGGGACGATGTACATTTAAGCTGAAGGGAGTATAAGAATGAATTAATTAAACAAATGCCAATCCACAGGCGGGAATATTCCCAATGGTCAATTTTATATAGAAATTTCATTTCAGAATGGGAGTAAGTATATCGTTTTTGCTCTGTGTAACTCATCTCATATTAATCCATATGCATTTAGCCAAATTTTTCAAGCTTACATACCTTTGCATGTTTAAGTAAAGACTAAATATGTGCACTAAGATAAGGAGTTCTCAAATTGTTTGGGATTATTTCTCACAATGTTACAGTTCACCTACACGGACCTGTCAACACTGAGCAGATATAACATTATGACCACCTGCCTAACAATGTATAGCTTCATGGACATTACCACACTACAGCCTTGAAGATGTGCAGTGGTATCTGGCAGCAGGCTGTTAGTAGCAGATCCTTTAAGTCCTGAGTTGATTTGAGCCTTAGAACAGACTTGTTTGTCCAGTAGTATCTGTATTCTACAGATAATTAATATCTGGGGAATTTGAAAAAAAAGTCAACACCTCTATATTTCTTGTACTCCCCAAATTACATTAACGTTTTTGTTTTAAGGGTGCATTATTCTGCTAAAACATGAATCACTTTTAATAGATCTTGACCACTACAGACTGGAAACACCCCACAAAAACTGCAAATTTAGAATTTTTTTTTTATCCTATGCTCACCCAAAAACTTAGGTCTTGTCAAACTTGATCAAATCTTTATACTCATCTATTCCTGTTTATAATGATTCAACTTGGAGGTCAAAACATTTACTTCCTTCTTAACCCTTTAACAACCACACCAAGAAAAAAACCTGTGAAAATTTTTTTCTTTGCATTTCTTTTACCCTAGGGTGACTCATATACACAATCAAAAAAAAATTTTCCAACAGACCCTGTGGTTTTTAAAATATTGATCTCTACCAAACAGTTGAGATGTCACTTGATGGTTTAAGTATATGATGTAATAAAAATACCAAGTACAGTAGATAAATTAAAATAAAATGCTAATTTATAAAGAAATAACCAACAAAAAATGTCTGGGGCATTGGATACAGTTTATTTCTGTCAAAATGCCACAAAACACTGGTTTTAATTTCAACCAAGGAAAATATTGCGTCGAACAAGGGAATATTGCATTTTTAATCTTCCCATCTTGACTGTATCTGTATTAAAGTGCAACAGCACAAAATTCTCACATTCAATCCACTTCTGATTATAGGTAACAGTGCAAAATATTCATTTTTACATTCAAAAAGGAAAAGAAAATACTGCAGAACAATAGAAACATTTGTTGCTTTTATATCTCAGCACACCTTTTCTGTTTTGGTGCAACAGCATGTATTTTGGGACACAAGTGTCACGTATCTGGAGGATTGACTGAACTAGTGTTACTTGTTTTCATTTAAACTTTGAAAAAACATGGCAAACACAGAAAAAACATTACCAAACATATTAAAACATCACATTTCCAACCTTATCTATGTGTTTGCAAAACAGCATTCTTTTTGTGCATTAGATGCACTTTACCTCTGGTGATATAACTTAAAGCATTCCTGGTTTGCATTCAAACACAGGAAGACATTACATTTCTCACATTTCCACCTGGACACTCCTTTTGGACACAGACTACATTTCCCTCATAAATGAATGTATCGCCGTAACAGCTGGAATCTCCTCCTTGGCATGATGTCAGTGATCAGGTCGAAGCGTGATTCACGGTGCCAGTAGTCCTCCAGTGATGGGAAATTGAAAACACCCATAAAAAGAAGGATCACTAGGAAATGCTCTATCTTTTCAGGACTAGTCTTGATTGGATCCCCCAACTCTTGAGCAGAGTACAAATTGGTGTGATGTGCGATATATTCAATCATCTCATCAGTGAAGAGCATTTTGAAATACTGGAAGGGTGAGGGCACAGCTTCAAGGGGTTCAAATCTTGAATTAAGAACCTGGAACTCATCTATGTCTTCCTGCTTCCAGATTCTTCTTGTGCTTTTGTTGGGGCCTGGGGTGTAACTTGGGTCGGCGTTGTCATTTGGCTGCTCCAAGGGAACAGTTTTTAGTGTGTGTTTCCCTTTCCGGCTCCTTTTACGAGGTGGCTGTGTAGAAGATCTGCTTTTTCAGGGAGCCTCCTCTTCATCCAGGGATTCAGAAGAGCTGTCTCCAGTATCATCTGCTTGTGTGGGCTGATAATCAGGATCGTCTACTTGGTCATCATCACTTAGATGACAATCAGATTCTTAAGGATTTTCTGGTACAAGGGCGAGAAGAGTGCGTGGCTTTGCACCATAGAAGGATTTAGTGTCCCTCTAGTGGTGATTGAAAAGTTAAAATTAGTTAGTAGTTGTGAAAATTATGATTTCCCCACATTTATTCTAAACTTTTACCATATTTGCTAATATCAACTCAGAAAGTCACAAAAATTATTTTGTAAGATAATGATGTTATAATTATTCTTAGTGTATAACACTGTAATAACACATTGTTTCATATTTACACCAATAGATGACAATTACTTTTGATTTTATAGCAAAAAAATTAAATGTTAACTACATTAGCTTAATTTGCAACATTTACCATAAAGTGACAAATCAACCGTTTGGTCAAGCATATTTTAAAAAAATTATTAGACCTTTAATTTAGCTTTTTAGGTGGTATCAAGTAACATAATTCTGTTTAGTAAGGTCTATAACACTATTATATGCCAGAAACCTATTTCTACCTTTCAAAGTTTTACCACAACCAGTCGATATTTGTGACAGATTTTTGTGTTTCTGACTTCCTGGTTGGAGAGGGGAAGAAGAAGAATACTATTTAAAGAAACAGTGCCCTCCAGTGGATTTCTTTAGCATATCGTACCTCAACCAAGCGGCAGAGATGGCTCAATCAGGTTAAGCTAAGTTAGGCACTCCTCATATTGAGATATAGAGACTCAAAATGTGCTAAATCATATGGTCGAGTAGGCAGTTAAAGGGTTAATACATCACACCCAACAATAGTTGCCATGATGAAAAGGTTATGCATATTTTTCATATGAGCTGTTAGTGGTTACTATGGTTTGCCTGATAAGTATAAATATCTCAAGTTTGATGCACTAACTCTGAGCTCTTAGCTTTGAGATTGTTATGCATTTAAATGAAAATTTACATTTCACTCTTTAGTGCAATTTTAAAAATATTGAATTCAATTCTGTTTATTTAAAAACCACCAATTCACAACATATGTGTCAGGATACTACAGAAAAAATATAGTCCTTTCACTTTAAAAAGCACATACTTATTATCTGTTTGTGTGTGTATGTGAGGAGAAAAAAAGAAAGGGGAACTGACAAAAAATACAAAACATGTTGCTTGGAAAGAAAGTGACAGTGAAACAAAAGAACAAGAAAAGACCGCGACAAAGAAGGAGAAAGTGACAAATGCAACCAGAATAAAATGAGATGACAGAGAGAGGCAAAAAATAAAGAACCAAGGCATGTCGAAAGTGAAATAATAGAGGAAAAAAGGGAGAAAAAAAAACAAAACGCAAGAAAGACTTACAGATGAAGAAAAAGGGGTGACTTTAAATGGGATTGGCTGTGGCCACAAAAATGATCTCTCTATGATTGCAGTTCTCTTTGCAAATAACATATAGTGTCACTTTTAGTTTGTTCCATTCAGGAGATGGATAGTTTTTTCCACAAAAGAACAATATGAATGCAGAAAAAAATATTTAAAAAATACAAAATTGTCAAATTTAAAGAAAAGACACAGCTTTACAACTGGTCTAACCCGCAATATGTCAACTCATCATAGTTTACAGACCTTTAAACTAAGTATATATTTAGCTTTTCAAGGCAGACACAGTAATGGACATTGTAGCACTTCATACAGCAGTGGTCCCCAACCTTTTTATTACTGCGGACCAGTCAAGGCGTGACAATTTTACTGCAGTCTTTTATCCAACTTTTTTTTCCTTTTTGTTACATCTTTTATTGCTTAAAATGAGTCCACAAACTATCACTATTGCTTCTACATCATCGGACATGTTTATTATTCTAAATTCATGTATGGTATGTTGGGGTTTTACGGGATTTTCTTCAGGAATCAGGATGTTAATGACTGAAATCGGTTCTTGTGTGGTGTGTTGCTCCTGCCGTGTGGCTGGACACACAAACCGATCGAACCTGTTGTACTTTTATCAGTTCTGTGTGGTCACAGAGGTTTGAAAAATCGGCCGACAATGACTTAAAACTCATGGGCCTCTATTCCTCTCAAAGTCAATCATTTGAATTTCTCTCAGACTAATGCCCTAACGCTCTCTGACTCTGGTCGATATGGTAACATTTACATATCCCTTCAAAATAAGATACAGATGCGCCACAAAAACAAACATTTTACTTTCATAAAAATTTTAACTCATGATAACGACAAATTAATGGGAGCCCTGCGCTTGTTTCTCTGCAACGAGACGCTTCCGTCTGGTAGTGAAGGGAAACAATAACTCAAAGTGATGCACAGGGTATTCATGGTCTCTAAGTAGTTAAGCAGTTTGAAGGCTTCATTGCCTCATTAACGAGCTGGTCACCATATCATGCAGAGCAGGCTTGGAATATGGGAATCACCTACTTGGATAAATACATTCTCCTGTCTCTGGGCCTTTTGCCCTTTGCAAAGAAACTTTCCAAAGACATTTGTTTACTCATTACTCATTTTGCTACTAATAGGCTCAATGTTGGCGCGCAAGACAAGAGAATCCAGTTAAAGAATTTTCAAAATAAAAACTCCTCCAGACTCACATAATACATAAATCGGAAATATTTTATTATTTCTTGTGCGGCCCGGTACCAATTGGTCCACGGACCAGTACCAGTCCACAGCCCGGGTATCACTGACCTACAGCACATACTGCCTCAAGATAAACCAGCAAAGTCTTCATCTAAGATCACAGCTTTTTACGTGTTTCGTTGGTAAAACAGTAACAGTTTTCTACCTTCACAAACTGACTTATTCAGGTGTCAATCATGCTTTTATAGTCCAGCAACAGATCACATTATCTAAAATAGGATGTTTTTCCACAGTCTACATGCGACACTCACACGTATACACATACACATAGTACAGATCTCCCGTTTTGCCAGAGGATAACCCTATGGTGATATAGCCTTGCAGGGTGCAGCATCTATAAGCTTCTTTTTGTCTATTGAACAAAAGCATTTCACTCTGGAAGATTACGGTCAGGGGCGATTAAGATCTCTGCCTCACTGAAGAAGGGGAAAAGGGGAAAAAGGAGACATGCTCTGTGTAACCTCAAAAAGAGAAAGAAGCAAAAAACGGCAGAAGAGATAAAACAGATGAAAACCTTCCTTCACTCCAGAGCCCCCGGCTGCTCAGTGGGTGTGGCAATCCCTGTGCACGAGCAGCATCATTGGTTTCTCCGACTTTGAATGGATCTCTTTCTCCTTGTCTTTGTTTGTAACTTTCTCCCCACTGAATCTCCTTGCATCTTCTTTCACCTTACTGCTTTCAAAAAGAGATGAAATATCCCTTGTGTGTTTGTCCTTTGCTTTGATCTTTCTACAGTCAAAGTGTTATCAGTTGCACTGTGGCACCAAGTGTTGCATTTTATGATGTTTGAGGCTTAAATTTGAGTTCAGTCTTCTGTCACACTTGTAAGTCTGTCCTGGTGAGTGAGTGCTTTAACAATATGTTTGAAATATCGCTTTGAAAATTTCTCTGATCCTTTCTATTATCTAGAGATTTTTATGAAGTACAATGACACCAACAACTTTGCAGTGCAATAACTCAGTCAGAAATATGTGAAAGGACTTGTAAGCATACCATGTAATTTAACAATATAATTCATGTTTCAAATAAGTTATATTTATCTTGTAGAGCTAACTTCTGCTCAACTTGTTCCATTTTTTCTTAGATTATGATTAGGGCCACTTAATTGCTTTAGAGATTTAAAGTGGAATAAATGACTTGAACAATATAAGATTTTGAATCACTGAAAAATGTTTGCAAAGGATTCTGTTCATGGTGTTTGTGGACAGGATCTCAAGGAAAAGAAGGGTGTCTGGTTTGGGAAAATCACCCAAACCAGACACCAGACAGGGTGCCCTTGTAAATTGTGCAGATGATGGGGTTTAGATGTTGTTTTCAGACCTTGAACTTCACCACGGATTGTAGCAATTCACAACCCAAGTGCAAAATGATCAGTGTCAGGGACAGCTATTCTAAGTCTGAGGCTATGGTTCCCTACCAGAAAAGTGTAGATTACTCTCTCAGGGGACTGGAGTCAAGCAGAGATCTTGGGGTGTTGCTCATGAATGGTGGTAGTATGGAGAAGACAATCGACACAGGTCTCATCTGAAAGTACGTAGGTGTTGCTCAGGTCTGTCATGGGAAAGAAGTAGCTGAGCCAAAGGGCAAGATTCTTGGTTTACCAATACATGTTCCAAATCTTGCTTATGGTAGTGAATTATGGATCTAATTGAACAAACATCCTGGGTAAAAGAGTTAGCAATGAGTTTCCTCGGCAAGATGATCGGACTTAGCATTTGAGACAAAGTGAGGAACTCCCTTATTTCCGGGGAGCTCAAAATAGAGCTCTTTCAAATCAAAGGAGTCAGTTGAGGTGTCTGATCGAAGTGCCTACTTGAAACATTCTTTTGGAAGTTGTTCAGGCATGTTCCTATTAGGGAAAAACCACAAACCCACCAAAAGGGCTATATAGCTCTTTTGGTATTCAGAGGACTAATGCAGAATATAGTTTAAATAATTTTTTACAACACTGTATAAGTCCAATCATGCTATTCATGACCAAAACAAATTTACCTATGTTAAGCTTCAAGCATTAAAGGTGGCTTTAGTGTATACTTTTTCATTCTTTTGCCAAATGTTCCTATGATGCACAACACAAGCAAAAGTAAGATGCCAAATGTCAGTATTGGTGAGAAGATTAATACTCTGCCCTGAAATGTCACAAGTAAAAATGTGGATGCTGCAAACCACAGATTCCACCGAGTCGAATTTAAAATTTGCCATAGCAAGGATCATTTTCTGTTAAGCTTACCAAGAAGCATGCTCTCTTACCATTACTTGGATCCAATACTTTCTTCTAGCATCTCTCTCTCTAAAAAAATCTTCTACTTCAATTTGGGAGAATCTTGAGACCCTTAAATAAAAGTCCCCAAAATAAAAAAGAAATTAAAGATAAAAAGAATTGCTAAACTACCATTCACCCATTATATTCTTTCTGCCTCTTCTTGTTTCATTCTCAGTTACTTTATGTTGGACACATTTTCTGCCACTTAGGATCACTATCTGGCCAAAACATCCATTTTAAAACCTTAATCAAGAAAAAAACTGCCATTTAAGTAACTTGAGAAGGTCATTACATTTTACTGTTGTCTTGATAGAACTATACAATGAACAACACAAGGACTTTGGTGAGCGTCTATATATGTCGTTTTATAGAAGAATATATCTTAAAAATGCTTTTGTGTCTATTAAATACTTCCACTAGAGTCTATAATGTAAATGATCACACAAATGATTTAATCCGACTACAAATATTTTGTTTATTATTTTCTCACTGAATGAATTTAAGCCGTTTACCACTTGGTTTAAATTCAATCATGCAAAATTGCAGCACCTTATATTGTTCCAGATTCCAATTTATCAGGAAAATATCTGCATATTCTGAAAAAAAAATAACTTGAAGTGGAATGGAATAAGGTCAAATCATCACACAACATGAGCAGTTTGTCTCATAAAAATGTCCCTTTTTGCAGTAATTTGTGTTTTAACTGGAGTTCGCAGTCCGTTTTCTGCTCTATCTCAGTGCAATGAGGCCATATGGCAAACAACCCCTTACTTGTGTGTGCTCCTCCACCTCCCATCTCTACTCAGTTCAAAACACACACTCACTCATACAGGGAAATGGGATGAGCAAAACTACAGGGTAGCACTGGCTTCTGGTATAATAGGGTATTGCTGGGTGGGTGACCATAGCAGATGTCTCTCTGTTTCCCTCTCTGCCCCTCATACCCAACACTCCCGGCAGTACTCTGTGTCAAGGCAGGCCAGTGCACCACTCTGGGCACTGTAACACTCCACAATGAATAAAACCTATTCACTCACTTGTTATCTATTGAGAATAAGCATCTCTGCGGTGTTGGCAAGATGGGGTCAGAGTTGGCCAGTAACGAGGAGCGGTGGCGCAAGCAAAGAGCAGACAATAAATCTTTCCTGTGCTTCTGGACCCAAAAAACCCCAACTCACTGAAGCTTGTTTTATCAAATAGTCCAAGTTGACCTCAAAAGTGCATTAATGCCAATTTCATATGCAAAGACATTCACTTTTATTAGAATAAAGGGGAAGCAACAATGGTACTGATGGCAATACAAAGGATGGGAATGGGGTGAGCTGCAAAAAAAGGCTATCCTGGTATGAGTTTTCAGATGTACATTTATGCCTTTTGATGCATGGTAGTCTCCACAGAGGACAGCTAGTCAAAAGCCATTTTCTTCTATGTGGTCGTTGATTGCATACAAGGCACTTCGTTGGACTGTAGTGGACCAATTAATACACCACCTTCTACTGCATCAAAAATTCAAATACACATACAAAAGTCAGTTAAAAATACACTAAATACTAAAGATGTTGAGGAAGCAAAGATTTGCCAGCTAACAAAGCTCAAGAGGAAACAAAAGCAAACCTTTAGATATCTGGAAGCTCAAAAAGAACATGCTCTGGTTTGGGAGCTGGATTTTGTGCTTCTTGGTTACACTGACAGATAACAAAAAAAAAAATCTTAAAAGAGTTTATCCTAATTCATGCATCAAAGGGGTAATTGCCGTTAAATGCAAATATAGAAAAGGAAACAATTAAGTACAATTATTATTACTATTACAAGTATATTTTACATACTGAAATACGTACATTTACTTAGTAGGCCAGTTTGAAGCTCCTAGTAGGAAAAATATTAAACTGACACAACTGTCAAACTTGGATGGGAGACACACTTGCTTTGTCCTCAGATTACTGAACTATTTATGCTGCTTTTGGAGTTCAAATTGCATTTCAAACTGATGAGTAAACAAAGCCGTAGAGATAAAGGCATCTGGTGTGAGAACTGTCTTTGTGGCATCGGTGTCTACAGCGCGTCAAATTGTCGTTAGCAGATGGCTGCAGCATAGTTTCCCCATAAGGCAACCTGCTTTAGACTGTTCCCCCAGAGACATGAAACCAAAATGTTAAAATAGCAAAAAGCTTTTGTTTCTTCATCTAAGTCGCCTTTAAATCTTAGTTTCCATTGCTACGAACGCCAAATCAACCTTGTCTTCAAAACCTCATCAAACTTCACTGGAAAGACTGGTGGTAGAATGCCAACATGAAACAATGGATGAAGGGGAAAAGAAAAAAAAAGACTATTGGAGGCATCTACTGCCTTTGTTGGCACATAAACACTCATGATTCATGGCTAAGGTCAAGAGAATCGGACAGGGCCAGACTAAAGCTTCCCGGTGGTGAATGGTCAGTCTTTGATCAGACTTTCTTGTGATTTCTGTTGTGAAGGTGACCCAGACAGCTCAACCCCAAACACTCCCGGGTGTCTTTGGTTTTAGACCAGTTGTTGGAAAGCATTCATCTTTTCTATTCAACCTTCAAAACAAAACTAGAGGAAATCTTAACTTTCTGGCCACGTCAACCTCTTAACATGAGGTCATGATCTTATGTATTCAAGCAAAGCTTTTCAAAGCCTTAGCATGTTCTTGATGAAGGCCTATCACAAAGATGGAGAGACTCACACAAAGAGCATCGAGATGAGAGACACACAAAGCAGCACAGCCACACTATGGTGCCCTTTGCGGGTAACCCTGGGTCCAATCGGTATGATCCGATGTTAAGCAATCTGCTCTTTTTCTCAGTCCCCCTGTTTTGGCTTTTCAACTAATGCAATATAGGCTGACACTCAAGTTAATTAAGATTTTAATCCAGGGTGAAAGTGTCAGTGCAAAACCTTGTAACAAAGACAAATGCAGGCACATCAAGACAAGAGTGAAAAAGGGAATTTGGATATACACTATTCAACACGTAACGTCCCATTCGCCGTCCCATGGGTCAGATTAAGTCATTCACTTTGCTTAAAGATCGGAAATATCTTGACAAGAGGCCTCTTTTCACCATGTAAAACAGTTCAATGCCATCTATAGCTCAAGTGATGAGTTCATTTCCAAACACAAAATGTGTAATCAAAAGCCATGTCTGATGTTGTAAACATGAGGAAACAAATTACTTGCAATAGAAGAGGAGCGACAACCCATGACTGACTAGAGGAGAAGACGGATGAAATTGACTTGGAGACATTTGAATGCCTTTTACGTCTCAAAAATTCTCTCACAACTTCAAAATAGGACAGCTTGCTACACTTCTTTTTGGAGATGAAATATGAGCCTGCACAGAGACTGATTTTCTCCTCATGCTTTTCCATTTAGTTCTGAATCAGATTTGAGGAACTTTTCTCTATCAACGTGTCCCTGGGTTCAGGGCAGGCAAGATGAGGACCTTCAGAGAAATGAAGTTGGATTGAAAATACGAGCCATCCGTCCCACTGGCCTGATATCAGATCAGGCAGCAGCCTGCTGGAGAGGCAGCGGCCTATCCCGTATTAGGAGGGTTCACCTACGTGGCAGGGTGTGTATGGCGGAATAAGTGGGACATCTCCCAGCAGGCTGTGAGAGCACTGGCCAATAAATGATAAAAGAGCAGGACTAGTCCCCACGCTGCCTTATTGAAGTTTACCTTTGTACATTTACACCGAATCCCAATTTGCCATCCCTGCATTTTTTTTAAGCTTATAACATTGGCCCTCTGGAAGTCTAGGGACCATCAGACATATCTAGAACATTTCTTAGCTGTCTGGCCTTTATCAGCAAAGATAAAGGAGATTAAATTGAGCCTTAGGAAATGTACTGCAAAAAAAAAAAAAAAAAGGTTTGTAACATGTGCCTCAGATGACTATCTGAAGACTGAGTGAGCTGTTATGCATTTACAAAATATTGAAGAGAAATTGGTGTTCAAATCTGACGGGGCAGTTTTAGCTGAAACCTCCGTAGAGACACTTTACAGGCTCTTGGCCTAAGATTAAAGGCCCTGGATCATCTTTAATTAGATAAGATTGGCAATTTTTTTGCAGATGAAACAACTTTCTCATATTGCTATGATGAGCAAAATGTTTAATTATACAGTTATTAAGCTTTTATACCCCCTGGTGAGGCCCATAGATGGCTATAGGTATGGCATGGGAATGGGATATAATTTAACGGATACAGTGTTGTTTCCTTTACTTACTTTCATTCTTGCACTATTGTATATAGATTGGAATTCACAATAGATGGACACCTTGCCCCAGATTCTCAACTTAAATTAGTTACACGATCTGACTTGAACATTTGAACACATTAATTTGCCTTGAGTTTAAACTTTCCCTTGCATCCATATCTGGCTGTATGCTCAGGATCATAGTCTTGCTGGAAGGTGGAGTTTTTAAACAAAAGCATCACCCGCTGGTAATGCTTTTGTTTTTCTTTTTCCCAGGGCTTCCCGCTACTAGTCACGGTCTATTGTGATATCAATTCTTAACAGTTTGCCTGTTTCTGTAGGGAAAAAAAACATTCCCACAGCATGTCACTGTCACCATTGCTTTGCTGAGCAAAAGGTGCATTCATGGTGGTGTGCCATGCTACCTCTCTGCCACAAATAGTGTTTTACATGTAGGCTTAATTCTATACAAGTTTGTGACAAGATATAAATTTTATTTCTTATAGCTTTCTTCTTGTCATTTTTCCATAAAAGTTGAGATTTACAGAAGGCATCTCAAATGGTTGTCTTATCAACTGATTATCCCACCTGAGCTGTGGCTTTCTGAAGCTCCTTCAGAATTACCATGGCTATCTTAGCTGCTTCTCTGTTTAATGCTCTCCCAGCCAACCAGTCAACTCAGATGATGGTTTTAACTATACTTCATGAGATGTTGTAATTAAATATTTCATAATTAGCTGACTTTTTTAGGCATAAAGTTACAATGGTTTAGAGGTTTTGAAGTAAAGAGTGGTAGAACACAAATTACAATTTTTGATTTTATTCATAAAAATTTCAGAAAATGATGTATCTTTTTTCTTCCACTATTTGGCTACTAGTAGTTATTTTGTGCTGGGTTAGCAAATAAAATTCTAAGAATATCTAAGAGTTTGTAATTTTAATGTTAGAAAATGTGAAAAAATTAAAGTGGAATATATTTATTCCACTTCATGGTTTTGTTTTTATTTTCTAACATCTAACGCTTGCCAGCAACTGTATTTAATTATAAGAGTCTGACAGTTAAAGGCTCATACATGGCATTAGCTTAGTGTTTTCAACTCTAAAAATGAAAACCACAGACACTTTTTCATTAATTGGGTAAACTTAGAGCAAATGTTACAGTAAGAACACATTACTTTTGCATGATTAAAGCTGAGAAGGCATAAGCCTGATAATACTCTGACCTTACAGGCTGACCGGAAAAACCTTAATCATATTTACTTCGATTTCAGAAATAAGTACTTTAACTTAACTCGGATATGCAAATCCTACCTCATAGCAGCACCTAAAAGACAAACTCTCTGTGATGTGTGTTTTGCTGTTAAGTTCAGCTCAATACCTTTCCACTTAATATGCTGCAAAGTTAATCAACACTGGTTGAAATCCGAGAGATCACAGACACTTTAGCTCCTGATGCGGCTGATGTTCCTCAAAGGCAATGGCTGATGGATCTCCTGTGTTCATTATGGAGAAAAAGAGTTCTCTTTAATCAGCCTGGGAGTCACTCATCATGAAGACGGGCTGCCATGCGTATATGCACGTTTAGGGGTGCTTCACCACTAGCTTACAGTGAGTTATCCCTGCAGTAAAGCTTATAAAGGAAAAAATAACCTTCTGCTGTATGATCATAGTATAAACATTCAAAGCATGAGAATATCTATAGATGATCTTTAAAAGTTTACTTCTTAACATTAGAAAGCTGCCTTGAAAGGTAATTGTGAAGCAGGGGCCCAACTACATACTTTATGCAAACATGTCCCCCTCCCCCACTATGACATAAACTTGTACAACTCATCTTTAATTAAAGTATCAATAATAATAAAATATGTGAATAAATTGCTGCTTACAGGGCAATTAAAAAAAGAATGAAACAAAAAAACAGGACAATATTTCATCATTTAATATATAAGTGAGCCAAAGAGCCACTTCTGTTAGCCTGTGTCTAGAATCTATATAGGCTGCAGGTCTGAGGCATTTTGTTAGCATGTTTGCTATCATTCTTATAGCTTTATAGGAAGCCTTATCCAAACTGGCCACCCACATTAATAAAATGGTGAAATAATATTGACCACAAAACACTGTATTAATAAAAGATAAAAGTTTGTAATGCTGAAAAAAATAAACGGTTTCTCTTCACAGTATTTATTAATTTATTTATTAATCTATTTGTATGATTTGTTCTTTAAATTGCGATTTATATTATTTTTCGGTTTCAGGAAATGACTGAGGGATGAAGAGAATGATGTCTGGTTCTGATGGGTCTGCGGTGTTCCTCTCCTGACCCATTCTGTCTGATATCAAACCACCCACCGGGCGCCACTGAATATCGCCGGCCCATTTTTTTAAAGCCCCTACTAAACTTCACTGTAATTGTTCAGCCTGGGATGCGTGACTTCCCACTAGCGTCTGTGTTTTTACTTCTAAGGACGGTGTAGTACTGGCTGGATATTTTAAAAAGACGCGGGTTGATAGCAACTCACCGCGGCTGCGTAGTGTCCGTCTCTAAGCATCCGTGACAACAGTGTCAGTTCGTGGGGAGGGGGTTCTATTTAGGTCCCGCAACAACAATTTAGCTGACCTTAATATTTCACGTGTTTTGTTTTGGTCATTATTATTATACTTATTGTTGAGATGTGTGTGATAGGTGTGCCTACCAGACATTTATAGAAATAAGGAATAAATCGCATCCCGTATTGGTACAATACAGGGCGGAGACAACAACAACCACCTGTCATTTTAAGCTAGCTTAAGAGAGTTGTAAATCTGAATATTTACAACTCTCTTCTTGATAGACTGACATTACTTGCGAACTGTCTTTCAACCACTTTGAGAAGCTTTTATTTGTTTCTCCAATATCTTTATCCCTCCTCCTCTTCTGTTTTCTGTTTTTTGCCCCAGAGTTTTTTTCTGCCGCCCCATCTTTAGCTCCCTGTTGTCGAGTGCATTACTACAATTCAAATTTAAAAGAAAAAGAAAAAAAACACGCTTCTGCGTGTTCTCAAAGGGAGGCGTGCCCAAGCTACCTGTATGGCAGGGGAGAGCGGCTGGCAGCACTGCTATTGATCATTTCATATACAAACAGCTGTTAAGTACATAAAATGCTGACTAGAAAAAATAATTCCCCACATCTTTTTTGCACCCCCTCTAGTGCAGCGCCCCTATGCGTTGCATACAGTGCATACCCACTTTTTGTGCCACTTTACTGAAGCCTTGTCACTCAGGGTCAACTTTGACAAGCAAGTTAGCTGCTACAGGCAATCTATGTATGGCAGAGCATTAGTGGGCAGTTTACACTTATAACAGACTGGGGGATGTTAAGGATCAATAAAAATGTAGATAAAAACATGCGTCTTTGGTTCTGTGCTGTGTCACAGTTAAGGCGGCTGTTTTGGAGTTTGTGTATGCATTTGTGTCTGCATGCCAATCTCTCTGGCTCGTAGACAGGCGTACACAGATTTAATCACTCCCCAGGCATAGTGTGGGGGAGGAAGAGGAGGCTGTGAGGCAGATAGGAACAGACAAATGCGACAAGGCGAAAGAAGGAGGGAGCACGATCGTCCTGGATGCCAGCTCTACTGAACAATAAATACAGACTTGTACGAATGGTGCCATCAGGCGCAACTGCATATGTACATTAAAACACTGCATTTGCGTACTAACTTGTTTTTTTTTTTTCCATATGCCCTGTCTTGGCATTTCAGGCATACCATAGAGGTTGCCTAAATGTGCCAGGCCAGTTTGTGTGTGTGTGTATTATAATCTTTTAGATAATCACCAGATCAAACCATATGTGTGGATTCCACATGTGATATTCTGTCTGGTTAAATAGGCTGTTTATTGCATGCAACTTTGCCTTTGTGAATGTAGGGGTGTGAGTGTGTGCAGACTGAAGGGGTGCACAGTATACATTTAGTTTCAGCTGGAGGTCACTGACAGAGAATGGGGCGGCAATGGGCCTGGGAAGTGAGGAAGTTCTGTAATCTCAGAATGTTTAACTCAATAAAATAAATGTCACTCTGCTCTAAGTAGACTTCTATCCCAGCATTGACCTAATGAGAGACAGACTGTGGCAACAAGATGTTAAGATCACTGATTGGTTCTGCATCAAGACGAGAATGCAAGAAAGCATTCAAACAAGAGAAAAGAGAAAAATCAATGACTGGTGAAATGTCTGAATTTCTCTACCAGCCACTGTGACTGGTGGAGAAAATTTTTAATTTCCACCCCTGGCTGTAGGAATAAAAGTTTAAATGAATGAGTTTAAGATAAAGCACTCCAAAAGTTCTTGGATCAGTCATTGACTGCTGCCTCCCTTCAAGGGGACAAACAATGAAACTTGTATCTGTAGGAATATGTGTATGTAAAATTTGAAACCTAACTTTTTCTAGTCTCCTTTCACCTTTATTTACCTCTAGAGTCTTTTTTTGTGAAGGGAAAACTTTTTCTATCTTATTAAGGATATGACATTAAGCACTGATGGAGCTCAACGTCTTGCTTGAAACCTTGATTAGCATCCTGGTGGATACTACCTGTGCTCTTTGATACACAGAGGAAGAATAAAATAAGGTATAAAAAATAAAGTTCAGCTTGGTGTGTCTTAAAAATACTATCAATGCATTCTAAAAGACTTCAACAGGATTTCATTTTGCCTAAAAACATTTTAACTTGCACTCTAATGAAAGATAAAATAATACATAAATAAATAAACAATAAGATAATCTTTAATTAATTGTCACCCACAAAATGTTTACCTGTTACCCATGTTTAGCATGGGTAACATATGTTTTCCATTAGGACACTGATCTTCATGGACACACCTATGTCCTTGTGTATCCATGAGTTCACCGATGTCCTTATGTCCTTGTTAAGGGGTTACATGGTAAAAGCTTTATATGCAAAAATGTTTCTCTACTAATCTTATTCATTAGTTACATGACTGTGGAAAATACCACGTGGTTTACATTTTGTTTATTGTTTTAAGGCTTTGCAGTTGGTACTACTGCATTATGGCATCTTGCATATCACTTGCATAATCTCACCTCAGTCAGAGCATGGAGATCTACAAGTTACATGCTGTTGGCTGATTTTTAAATAGACTGATTTTTATTTTTATTCATATTCGGTTTTTATTTTATTTACAATTCTCAACACAATTCACAGCTAAAAATTATACTTAAATATTTTACTAATACTTTACATGACTTGACTATACTTCCCTTGAGAACGAAGTCCATAAAGAAAGTAACTTTCAAAGACAAATGTGGTTTAACAAAAAATTATTAAATTCAAAAGGCAAACAAAATTAGATATACAACACGTCAGGGTTCAGTTTTCCTTCTTACTGCTTTGGAGACAGTTTTGTATTCACTTTCTGCGGAAAGACAAATTTCATTTGGGCATTAGCATTCATTTCAGGATGACCAGATGCTGTTACCTGCTCCAGCCTACTACATAGTAATTCAAACAATTACATTAAGAAAATCATTATATTAAAATAACTCAATCTTTTGCAGATTTAAGATTACAGTGCAAAAATTAAGGTGGAGTTGGTTGAAAACCTTTGCTGGAATTGTAGCCAATTCTCACCACTGGTATGATGATACATAGCCACTCCCAAACCCTCGGGCTTCCTTTCTCAAGTTAATGTTTTGAAAACTAGAACTGACTATAGAGAGTATACACACTTGAAGCTTGCAAGGTAACAAAAGAAAATAATAATCAGAAAACAACAAAAGAGATAACACTGACACCATAAAATCAACAAAATGCTCCTGTCTCTTTTTTTCTTCTATTTCTCTCCCACAGCTGTTCGTGGGGTGGTACCAGCATGTGACAGAATCAGACCATATGATCAATCAGGACACAGTGGTGACAATAAGGACCAGTGGATGAAAGATTACCAACATACACACATGTATGTACACACCCTCAAATTACTGTGAGTATTTAAACTGGAATATACCAAAGACATAAAATGTAGGAAAATGAAAGTAACTAAAGGCTAACAGTTGTATTTTTATGCATTTTTTTCCATTAAAACTCATCTCCCCTAGTCTTGGTTTTTTGACACAGCAGACTTGCAGGGTGAGAAAGGAGCTTAAAGAGTGACCTGGGATCCTCCCAGTGAAATGTCTCTAATCAGACTCGGGGGGTTAAGCATCCTCCCTGGGTTCTGGATGAGCTGGGAGCCGTGGCCTGGCACACTGCAAGGCTGACAGACTCACTTCCCAGACATCAATACCCAGACTTCTTTTAAAGTGTGACACGTTGAGAGGCTGACAAGGAATTCTACTTCTGAATTCCCAGAGAGGAGATTTTTTTTTTTTTACGTGACTTTCTGGTGAAACTGGCTGACACACAGTGCGTGACTGAACATCCTATGTGGTTATGAGAGTATGTTGCTTTAGATTACATCAGCCATACCTTCATCACGCTTGAGAAGAGGGTAGCGGAGGAAGATGAGAAGAGGACAGGCGTGTTCAATATATGGCCAAACAATGCCATACTGTATTGTTCTAAAAGTACATTTATGCTAAAACTTTGCTTTTTTAGCATCTACAGCAATAATTGCCAGACATTTGAAGAGCAGAAGCATCTATAAAATGCATATATTTTATCAAAAATATTCACAGCAAAACATTTGAAAAAGTCATGAGATCCAGGGGAGCGAATGTTTAAAAGGTGAATGCCAAAACTACCTCTTTCAGAGTTGTTTCTGTCACTGCAAAACTATCTTTGCCATTCATCCTCTCTGACATCTGGCACCAACTGAGTAAAGATCAGCGCAGATCAGCTCTGTAGCTTTAGGGGAGGTCAGCAACTGGGGCCTGAGTAGTGGGCCATCAGGGAGGTTGTTCTGCATACTGAGCAGCCTGATTAGGCAGAGGAGCAGGCAGGGGGACTATAGAAGGACAGTGGGAAGATAGGCATGACAGCATACACCCCTGCAGCTCCTTGCCTCCAAAGACTAGGTAACCAATGAAAACTCACAAGCCATACACAAACAGTTATTTAAACTGCTTTGTTCTGGTTTTAATGTACTCCACATATATAATATGCATCATGAGATTTTAAAAGCCACATGGCACTGCAGTCAGAATCAGATTGTTCACTTTGATAGACACCTTATGGGCAATTTATAAGTACCAAATTATAACAAAAAATATGGTGTAAAAACTTGTAAAAATTTGTAATGTCATACTTAAGAGTTTAATGTTCTTCTAACAAGATTCTAGAGACAGTTCCAGAGTGACTCTGACTGTATAAAGTGCATACTAACATCATGTAGCCCCTCACCTACCTGTTGTTGCAGGTGGGTATCTGGCTGAAAAATAAGAACTCTTTTATATATATATTGAAAATGTAAATGATATCTATCCTCCTATTAATACATAGAATCCCATTAATTACTATATACATTTCACATTGTCAAATACTGTAAAGCTTAAGGAAGCATATATATATATATATATATATATATGGCATTTAGTAAAGTACAGGTGAGTGTTCAGATTGCAACATTGCTAGTGTGATAGATAATTTGTGTAATATCTCTCCCTTCCGTCTCACCAGTCATTCTTGTTGCCACACCATGCACCAAAATCATTTGGGATGGGACAGTGCAAGGTGCATTAAGGTAATAGAATGGGTTTCCCAGGGGTTACAACTAATATGAGAGTCGCAAATCCACCACTGTTTGAGGATATTGTTGCTGTAACAATCACATCGTTTTTGACGTACACCGATTATTTCTTATTCCATTCACTATGAGGCGGAAAGTGAGGGCTGTATTATTCATGACATATAAAATGAACAAATTTTAGTCTGTAATTGCCTGACTTTCTTATTTAGTTTCCAGCAACACATTGTTGTTTGCACTTTTTGAAAGGGCTGTGTCAACAGCTCTCGTGGTTACATGGTTACATACCTGAGCACCCATACATTTAGGGAGGAAAGGGACCTAAGACTCCGAAGAGCAGGAAGAGAGGAGAGACAGAGCGGGAGCAGGAGAAGTGGAAGGGTGACCCATCCGCCAAGATGATAATGAAAGAATAATAATAGAGTACAGGATGAAATTACTGAGCTTTACCCACAATATCTTCTCTCATTAGAGGCAGCACTAATGTTGCCGTTTATGCTTGTGTTCTACCCCAGCTCCCCCTAATTAGGCGTGAGCTTCTAAAAATAACTTACAAACTAAATAGTGGCATGAAAGTACATGCAAATCTGTTGATGTAGAGGAATAATGGTGGCAGGGTAGAGGAGAAGTGGGGAGGGGATTAGTGGTGCGCTACAGACTAAAGTAATTGAGTTGGGTTGTGTTGACACCCAGGCGCAGTCAGAAGGCCTATGTTGTGGAACGTGCTGTGTGCGTGCATGCATGCTACAAGGCTCAGGCAGCATTTGTTTTGTGCGGTTGGTGTCATGGTAAAGGTGTTAGCTCTGGATAAAAGGCTGGAAAGATACTAATCCCTGCATTACTTCAGAGAAGAGGAGCAGGGTGGAACCTTCCTCCTGTGAAACAGCATGGACAATCTGTTGCAACACCTGAGCAGGGCACAGTATGGACAGAAACAGGGCGCAGGGCTTGGCACCGCCATGACAAAAAGCCCTCAGGCATCCTTCAGGAGTAAGGAAAGAACACATTTTTTTAAAGCATGCTTTTGAGAAGTAAATAAAATTAATGCACACTATTTAATGTTATGTCAGAGCGCCAAATGTTCATAAAACCACAGGTAGATTTTTACTGCATACATACAGATCCTCATCTTCAACCTGCTGGAAGCCAGAATACCCCGAGGTTCAATTTAAAACACAAAGAGATCTTTGCAAGAGTCGAATTGAAAAAGGAAACGTTAAAGCTCTGAGGAACAGCACTAAACAGTGTGCAACAACCAAGTCCAATTTTAGTGAGAAGAATTTATAATAAATACCTGAACCTTCACAGGGCTACTGTTTAACAAAAAGGTTTTTCAATAAAATCAGACTTAAATCAAAGTATAAAGAAGCGATAAATAATACAGTGCATTTGCTACGCAGTTTAAATAATTCAAAAAGATTGTTCAACTTGGCTTAATACAGACTGGAAAGTAAACGTACGAGCAAAATATAACATTAATCTAAAAAAGAAAAACACAAGTTGTCGTTTAATGATCGTTAACTAATTTTTCCATCCCTAAGCATATTCTGAACATACAACAAAAACTTGCCACACAAGTATTGTTAATTCAACAGAGATGTGTTTTTAGCAGATTGTAAAGCAGAGAAAATCACAGGTCAGTTTAGAAATATGTTTTTTTACTTTTAGAAATATTGTTGGCAAAGTGCTGAATATGCTAAAGTGAAACTGCATTTTTCAGGTCTCTCTTTCTATTTGAAAAAGATGAAAGTGCAGCTACTTTGATAATCTCATCCTTTATGACAAGCAGACATTATTTTTCACAGTTGTTTCTGTATTTGCTTTACCATTTGTTGACATGTTAGAAAGCTGGTCAGTGTGCCAGGTCACTGTGACCATAGATTAGGAAAGAAAAACTTTATTTGAACAAGGATACTGGTTTAGTGCTGGCTTGAACATCCCAAAAATGTAAAGAATGAAAAAAGCAATGTGAAAAGTGTTTATGATTTCTATATTCAAAGTTAACATGCTATACCTGGAATACAGGGTAAGGATCGTGTGACCACCTTGCTTTCCAGGTTCTTGGGAAAAAACAACAAAAAGATTAGAGCTTTTTTTGCTGTATAACCTCTATAATACCTTATACCTTATCTGTATAATGCCTTATAAAAATAAGGTATAATATACAGATAAGGTATATTATATCTTATCTGTATATTATCATCATAAAACAAATCATAAAACTGTCAAACTCCCAGTCACTTTTCCCCAATGTTAGATATTATTTGAGCACTAGTGAGTTTAAATTTGTTCACTGAGCAATATCACCAGAGGATCCCAAATCATTGTTATCATAATTATTCCTCAGTGAAATTATGCAGATGAAACAAATGAATGGGCAAAAGTTTTTGTGAGTATTACACCAGGGAAAATTATTTATTTTCTAGTTAGTGATATTAGAAGAATCAATGTCTGTGAGCCTCACAGATAAAGGAACAAAAAAAAAAATAGACTAAATATCCCTCCCAAGGATATCTGAAACCCCAGATGGAAAATGAGAAAAACCCTTTATCACTGTGCACTTTTCTCACGCATTCCAGAAAATCCCACCAGCTTCAAAGAGCAGCTGAAACCTAAAATAGCTCAAAAACATTGGGTTGTAAATTTACCAGTTGCATTACAATTTTTGTGACTGCAAAAGTAGAGGTTTATTACAGTGTGTGTTGAAAGAGTGTGATGACTAATTTCTGCCTTGAATTCAGTCCATTTGGTATCACTTCCAACCCACCTCAGTCCATTACTACAGCTCTGAGTCACAAACCTCCAGACCTGAGGCTGTCAGCAGGAGTCTCTTTGAAAGGGGTTTGGTGTAAACACACGGAGACACACGCACACACGCCCGTTCGCATACACACACACATGCCCACAAGTACCCACATGCACAGAAAGCCATTCTGATGTTTTTCCTCACACATTTGTCTTGCACACAGTTTCCTTTCTTCCCTCATATCTTTCCTTCCTGCACACACAAACATCTTTAATCTCCAAGAATCTGATCATTTTATAGAGCATCTGTGTGTTGGCGTAGGCAGCGATACAGTCGTGCTGTTTCACCCAGCTCAGACCGGCTCTCAGATCAATATCCTGTCCCCTGGCAGCCAGCACGCTCAGGCCAGACTGACTGCTTCAAAAACCACGTCCTTGTCATTTCGCAAAATAAAAATAAAAAAAATCTGGATGTTATTAACTTTCTGATGCATGCAGGACATTTTCCAGTGAACTGTATCGTAAGGTGCATGCTTATGTGTTGTTTTAGTCATAAACAACTATGAATGAATGTAGTAACCTTCACAAGTATGAGCATTCTTATGTAAAGAAGCCAGAAATCAAAATAAACACTCAATATAGAACACAGAATTATACTTTTTTAAAATGTCATGTTTGAAAATTGTAAACACTAATTCCATTGGTAGCGTGTTAATATGTTTGGAAGCATCCATTGGTAATCTTTTAATGTAACATTTTTGGCATACAGTGAACCCTCGCTTATCGCAGGGGTTGCGTTCCGAAAAGAACCCGTGATCGGCGAAATCCGTGAAGTAGTTACCTTTATTTTTTACAACTATTATACAGTATAATTAAATACTCTACATTGAAACCAAAGAACAAAACCTGTTTTCAGGCCCAAGCATTTTTAAACAAATATAATGCTTTCTTACAAATCACCACAGTAAAAGGATCATTTTAATCATCAATACAAAGTACAGTAGGACAAATTGTGACTCGCATATTTCACTGTTACTCTGACTGTGACGCTGCGGCCCAACTCCGTTCTCTAGTGTCTTTTTCTTCTGAAGCCTGTGGTGCAGTGTGTTTTTTCGAAAGAATAACAGTTATTGGTAGATGTTGTTGCTGTTCTTTTCTTCTGGGCAAAAACATTTACCAAAATTTGCTGTATTACGTATATTTAAAAACCGTAACATTATTGGCACACAGGTAGAGAAGAAGCGGGGAGACGGTTTAGCCAATCAGGACGCTGAACACAATGCACTGTGAAAAATAACTGCACAAAAAAATCCATGACGCAGAAAGGCCGTGAAAGGTGAACCACGAGGGTTCACTGTATTGCAGAATTTCCACTATATTTTCAGAGGTTTATTTTTCTTCTTTTATGCAAACTGTATAGATGCTAAATGCCAAATCTCTGACTAAGAAAAGATTGGCAGCAAAAGTTATTCACTGTAAACATAAAACTGGTTGGGATATTTTGGTAATCAAAATCTAATAAATGATGTATGCAAAATAAACTGCCACTGCTTTTGATATAATAACATACCACATGTAGTTTTTTAAACTTGACTGATCCATCAATGCACCCAAATCTTTTATCTTCAGTGGCTGTGAAAGGTGATTTATTTTTAGTAGTTTAGGATGGGGTGTGCAGATTGTTCACCTATACTGAGTGGGGTTGCGGTGCTCTCCGAGGCTAGCTGGTCCCTTTCACAGACCTGTCAGCACCTGACGGCCCTTCAGGATCAAGGTGACTTATGGGGGAGCATTTGGCACTATGATGCTGCGGTCAGAATTCTATTCCCTGACATATTACAGTGTCCGACAAGCTGCCACTTACGGCAGTGTGGCTGTTATGACTTTGGTAATTGAAGTGCTCAGAGGTAGATGGGTTGGACAGATGAAGCCCAGATAGTCAATGGATCAATAGTGGGATTGTGAGCTCTAGCTGTTGGAGCTAAATAGGCCAGGTGGACTGAGCCTGAGCCCCAGATAACAATATGAAGTCATAAGGCCTTTTATGTCCACATTCTTTTTGTTTTAAATGTATCTGGTACCTTGAGAAAATTGTTGTTATGGGAGCAAATGACTCAAAGCTAATAAATTCAATTTACTGTAGATGCTTACCTTAGGCACTGTGTATAATATACAGAAAAGTGACAGTAGTTACAAATGTTATGAAAAGCAATATCTCATAGCTGGTAGGCGACATGCAGGTGTATTGTTTGGGGTATCCTTTAGGTTCTACCATTATTGCGTTATCTCCTTAGTCCCTGTTCAGTGATTGAACCATCTATTTGCCTGTCGCCTTCCTGGCAAATAGACAAACACACTGCTCAGCAATCACAGTGTGGCAGGAAACAGATTTCAGAATTGTCATTCACGATACTCATAAGTCAATAGCTATGACTTTATCACCAGGAAAACACACAGACAGTTTGTTCATGAACTTAATTGAACAGGAATAGTTGAGCCCCAGTGTGATGAACACAAGGTAATTTTCATATCGCTCAAATGTCACCAGCCGATGGGGTGACAGGCTGGTCTGGCCACCTGTCAAGGCTCCCTGCGATGAGTACCAAGAAAAAAAAAAACACCCTAGTCCAGAATTAAAGACGGAGTACAGTACAAAGGCTAATGCTGAATTTAATTTAAACTCTTCAAATGTGACTACATTTGGTAATAACTGAAAAAAATATTGAACATTAACACAGTCACTAACACAGTTAGTGCTAAATATAGAGAATGATGAAAACAAAAAGTATGTAATAACCACTTGTAACTGACACTCATCTATGCCAGGACTGATTCTGCATGAGAATGAAATACAAAACAGTGTTAAGGAAATAAGTCCTTTCATGCAGATATTAGGACAGGGCTTTGGATCAAGAACAAGGAAGGACTAGGAAGAGTCACATCAGTATGACGAGCAGAATTTGTTACTCATGTGAGTTAAGAACAAGAAACTGAGAATATAATTTACACAAACTCACTTAATTTCTAAAAACATTGTCTGGCTCTAAGAAATATAAGCTAATTCAGCCGCTACATTCATATAATAGGGTCAGAATCTGACTTAAAGAACATAAAGTTAGGGATCATTGTGGTGGTATAAAAATGTTGGGGATAATTTATTTTGGCACTTTGTATCCCTTATTTACTAGCTTAGCATTTTTACCATCCACAGCCTTCTTGAGTATTGTTACTGACAATCACAGTATGACAACAATCTTCTGACACAGGACAATGCATCATGTAACAAAGCCCAGATTGCAACAGATTTGTTTCTTGAACATGACAATGAGTTCACTTTACCTCAATGGTCTCTACAGTCATCAGCTCTCATTCCAGCAGGATATTTTTAAGATATGGTGCAATGGGTGATGTACATCATGGCAGACAACTCTCCGGCAACTTCATGTGTTGTGTCAATATGGACCAGAAATTTTGTATAAGATTACTGATAACAGAAAATGAAAGCTGGGCCAAACCAATAGGAGTACATTATAAAGTTTCTAATGAGTCTGTTACACTCTCTGAAGAAACAGACAAAAACTGAGTGGGAGCTTCAAAATCATAAAACAGATGTAGAGGAACTCTGAGTTAGAGAAAGAGGGGCAATCCATGGCGGGGGTAAAAACTTTAAGTATAACAGGGAGCTGTAGTGAGAAAGAGAAACATCCAATTAGCAGGAAGTCAGCAGGTGTGCTTTCTCTCTAGAGCCCCACACCTTTGTCCCCCACTCCTCCCATTTCCTTTTTTTACCCCCTCTTCCCCCCATCCCTGGTATGGGGTAGAGGAGGGGGTGGACTAATGCTGTGCACGCCTTAAAGAGCAGGGTGTTGCTGTGGCAACCGTCTGGCACGCTCTGTCTCCAGGGAAACGGAAATGTCACAGCTTAAGAGGTCTCACAGAAAGTGAGTCAGGAAGAAAGAGTCAGAAAAGCAGCCAAAGAGAAGCAGGTAAAAATGAGGATTCAGAGTGATGATACTGAGGCTTTCACTTCCTGTGTATGAAGCAAGACTTGACACATTATCTGTGCAGTTCTCTGAAATTAAATGAATCACCTGGCATCGTCCTCCAAACCACCCACACACTCCTTAAATTAGTTTACTGGGACAAGAGATGACAGGGTAGACGGTAATCTTAAAACAGTCCCTTAGTATAAAGCTGAAACACAAGTCACCTGCCAGGCCTCTGAGAGCTAATCAACCTTCATTTATTTAATCAAATATTTACTGTCATGAGCAGTCAAGAAGCCTGAGGGTGTGGTGGGAAAACTAAGACGTGCATTGGCAGCATGTGGCGAGGGTGAATGTGACCGGTGTTTGCCGCTGAGCAACGGGCTGACCCTCCAAATCACACATTAGCCAGGGCTGACTTGCTGAAAGCCCATTAACCTGAATGGCCACTGATTGCTCCACTATTAACACAGTCTGACTTCTTTCCTCCAGGGTTGTACCCACTTACACAGATGCTTTAGCGCCCCTCAAGGTCTTGGCATAATCAGGGTAAACAAATGTTGTTTCTTTGTCATGGCAATGCCACTTTGTGTGATATATGCCACACGGTACAATTATACTTGTTCCCACTTTTTTCAATTATTTCAATTTGTTTACTAACTGTGCCCATCTGGCATAATTGACCTTTTGTGTGTGTCCTGTCATAATTCTGAAAGGTTGTTTCAATTGCACTGGAAAGTCACATAAAAAGTGTCAGGTTTGTGTTTGTGCCATGTGTGGACTTGTGCCAACATGACAGGACCAGAGGTTGCTGAGGAAAGACGGTAGTCAACTAAATGGAGCATTCCTCCAGCATGCTGCTAGAAAGTGTGGCCTGGCCATGCCTAATTTACTTCCTGTTTTGTCATTGTTGTCTCCATTCCTCGGTTGATTAAGCCAAGCTCATGCAGCTATGCTCAACAAATAGCCTAATTGAGTACGACCTTGGCAAATGATATATCAGCTCTGTCGTCCAAAAAACACCACCTGTACCAGACGCTGATCTCAGGCAGCCTCTCGCTCTGTGGGCTGCTGCACCAGGCACAACAAACATAAACCAAGGATTTGCCTCCTGAGCCAAAGTCATTTCTTGCACGACCTTTCCCACAAATCACATTGATGACACAGGGCTGGATAGATCACCGAAATAGGACACATTTGTATCACTTAGACCTTTCATCAGATGCAAGCAGATACTCATCTATTATTCCTCTTTCCATTTGCAACTTTCACCCCACAGCCTGCACATCGAAGGTAAAGTAAGCGAACAAAACATCCTGTCTCCACACAGCTGCAGTAGTCTTAAGAAGGACAGAAATCTCATTAAATTTCCATCCAGACTCGGTGTTTAGTTAGGAACTGGAATGAAGGAAGGAAAGGGGGCTGGTAGTTTGTGTTCAAAGGGTCCCACTTTAAAAGATCTGATGGCTCTCTCGATGTAGTCTCTGGTGGGATCTCTTACAGGATACAGATGCCTGTTCTGAGATGGCTTCATACCTAATGAGTCTGAGCTCCAGCAGAGCTGCACACAAAGTAACGCTGCCCTCAATTCTCTGTTTGTTTGCCACCGCCAGCCCCAACCTTGTTGCGTTGCTCGCTCTCTCACTCAGCACTGAGCGATGTTCTTGCCCACAGCTAGTGTGTGACACTGATGTGTTTCTCAGGAGGGATGTGTATCCTGCAGGTAAACACCTGGAGGCTGAAAAATCACCCTCCGAAAGCAGGCGACAGGGGCTGTTCTGTAGCCAGGGACTGTTAACAAAGTGAGACTCATCCGTCTGCCTGTCTCTGTGTCTGCCTTGATCTGTGCACTAAGGAACCAGATGACAGGACCAAATTCTGAATGGTGAGACACACCTGAAGCACGTTTGACATTTCTCTCAATTATCTGTGCACTGTACAACATATATTTGAACACTTGCTTTTGAGTGCAACAAGCATTGCGCAAGAGATGCATGTTATTTTGTGCATTTTTGTGTGCTTGTGCGAGGCAGAGCCCGTGCTGTTGTGACCTCTGCTAAAGACGTGGCGAGGACAGAGACTCGGTAAACAGAAGGCTTTTCTTCCATGGTCCCTTTGAGCTGAGCCGCATCTGGCATGAAGGTGGGGAAGGAATGTGTTCATAAAAATAGGTCACCCTGCCAATACGTAGTCTGAGAGGATGGCAGAGAGGTTACCACATCCAAGAAAGGGAATGGAAGAGTGTGCCTGTCTGTCCATCATTATCAGCCTGCTGGGAGATTAGAAGAAAGTTGTGGGGGAGAAGAAGGGAAACAAGACATTTCTGTCTCGCTCTTGCTGTTACACAGAGGTCACATACTGTCTTGAACATATGAGCACTCTGTACTGCTGATAATTTCAGTGACACCATCCACAGGCATCCACTTCTTTAAATTCGAACAGAAAAATCACACTGGGGGGCAATGCATACTGTAGCTCATTAAAATTTCACTTTAGAGCTCTTTGACGAGCTTCGAGCTTCAAGACAGCATGCAATCGAGGGCGTGTGAGAAGTCCCTCAAGGCCACTCACAAAAGACAAATTGCGGGAGGTGTCTATGTTCGCTGCCATCAGGGCGATTAATGTATACTTCTCCAAGGGCTCCATACAGTCCATAGTCTTCATGCCATTATGTGCCTCCTCCGAATGAGCCGTCACCTTATGGACGCCTGCTGTCCCAAGGCAGAATAGCTTTAATCAAACCCTGTGAGGAGCCAAGAGTCACTGGGGACAAGTTTTATTGGGAGTTAACTTATAAGAATGAAGGAGCCATGCAATCTCAGCTCCTCCCAGATGGGATGGAGGGATTAAACTGTGATGAAATGGCAGAGATGGATGGAAGGAGAAGACCATTTCTACTTGCCGCTCCCTGTCTTTACCCAGGAGAGCTGTCATGATAGCTAGCATCTCCTGCTTATTTATTGACACCTTTCATTCACCGACCGACTGACTGGGGGCTTTAAACGCACCTGGATTCTTACACATAAACGTGTCCGGCTTAAGCCGTCCCAACTTCATAACATCCATCAGCCCATAATTTTGTCAAGCATCTCTAACATCATTCACTGCAAAAGGATTTCACAAATACAAGACTAATAATGTATTCCATTCCACACCTCCCTGCAAATGTGCCAGGGGATTTATTAAAAACACTTCCCGTAGTTAACAATCTGCATATGGGCAATATCACAAGACTTCATTAGATAAATAATCTGGGATCACATCTCCCCTCAGTTGTTTGTAAATCCAATTATTGCCTTATCAAATTGGATTCTGACGTTATTATTTTTATTTTTTCAGGGTGGGGTGGCTGGTGCTGGGATGATGAAAATGGTGCAGTTTAATATCAGGGCTCCTGATAAATGTGTTTGGTTTCATCACTGCAGCTGTAGACGGTCCAAAGGGCAGACGCAGTGCTCTGGAGCATGGACAACTGCTGGGATGACTCTCGCGTTAATCATATTAGAGCACAGCTCCAAGGTGTGAGGAGGACATTTGCACACAAAGAAATGTGTTTAGAAACAAAACTGGCAAGCCACAGCAGGGAGCTTCCAGCGCTACACGAGCTGGATGGCAGTGCTTAATGTTTAAAGATGCAGAGAAGCTCTAACTTTTTACGGAGAGCATAATTAGTTGTGAAGCATCAAATAGACAACAAAGCACAGCATTAAACTGACTCTCATGCACATCCTGCACCAGCTACGAAGAGTTGACATTCTTACATAAGGCAAAGAGTTCCCATCTTTGTTTTTTTTCCACATCCTCTAATCTCTCCTTCTTACAGGACCGTCTACATGTCTTCAAAATAAAAATGAAGGCAGCGGAAGAGAGATGGAAAGGGGAGGAATCCTCTGTGGGGCTAGTGCAATAAAATTGTTCCGAACAAGGTATCCCTGGAGGCAGAAAAAGAATGGCAGTCCCCAGAGTTTCTGTGTCCATGTTGACTGATACTCCAACAGCCGTGATCTCCAGGAAGGCATGAGAAAAGAAATATAAAAATAAACCAAAGAAAAGTGGAAACCCTCTTGTGCTCCCAACTGTTCTCTCTTTTTTGACGCTGCTTTGTTAGGAAAAAAAGTGCCTGCTCTCTTTTAAACGCAATTGGAAACATGCAAAGCAAAGAAAAGAAAAAAGTAGACACCCTACAGAGAAAAGGAAGAGCAGAGAGTGAACATGAGAGCAAGATGAGGGTTTTTTTCCCCCCTTTTATAAAAACAGCTAAACTAGAAAAAGTGGAGCAACTTGTCAGCATACTGTTTGGAATTTAAACAAGTCATAAGAGTATACATTTTATTTCCCTGTAAGAAAGTGCAATTAGGGGAAAGTGACTTATAAGTCTCCATATGAAAAACAGAATGAAGTCACTAAAAGTCAAGTAAAATAATACAATAGTATACACAGATTTCAAGGTTTGGTCAGAAGTCAAAGGTCAATTTGTTGGAAATGCTATGATTACTTGATTGTTGCTGCTGCAAAGTCAGTCTGTCACTAAGAACTGCAAAGTGTTGCAAGAGAAAAATCGTATTACTTTGGCAAGAGACAAGTCCCAAGCAGTTGGGTTTTTCCTTCTTTTATTTAATTTATCCGCTGCTGATTACTGTTTCTGACCACAAATTCAAGCAAATGCAAGCTGGCAACATCAACTGTCATAAACAATATGAAGATTTTCATCTGTCTAAAGCTTACAAGCAAAAGAAACCAAATATTATATGTAAAAATGTTATTGGTTGAACCTAGGCTTTTATGTTTTGATGGTAAAACAACTGAGTGTTGGCTAAAGAAGTTCCAGATGCCCATAGATAGCAATACAGTGCAAGTAAGCATAGGGTAGAAACTAAAAGTGTCTGCTTTTAATAAGTTTACTAAACCTTTTTGCAATTAGACTTTTTTTTTCTCATTTTCATTTTCTATTGTGTCAGAAGTCCATGTTTGACAAAGTAAACCCATAAATCTGCCCAAGAAAAATAACTTGGGCAAAATGACATTGTTAATTTCTCCAGCTCATTAAAATAAAAAACATTTTTCTAAATCGTTTTTATCTCTTTAAGCAGTTTTGTGTTTAGTTATTTTATATAAAAGTTGATACAGTAAAATAAAAAACTATAAACTATTCAGAGGTGAAATTAAGGTTTACACTACATTTGGTCATTATTACAGGGTCTGCAATATAGTAATTAAATCCACCAAATTTGACATACTAATGTTAATGTTGTATATCTTTATTTATTTTTTTAAAGCAATCAATAGTCTGTTCCAACCAGGAGCTTCCAAATAGATTTTTTGATTCCATAGAGGAGTGAACTCTGTTTTAGAAATTTGCAGTTGCAAAAAAAACTTCAAATAAAACACAAGTAGCATCATCCTTTATTTCTAAAGGTCTCTGACTTGACTTACATTCAGTTTTTAAAATTCATATGAAATAGAAAGGATCTTAGGCAGATGTTTGCCAAGGTGCCACACTTAAGTTGGCTTACTTCCTCTGTGTTTTAATGATTTGTTGATAAAATAATAGCTCACTGCAGTTTTTTTGTGATTCCAATTAATCCTGGAAAGGCTAAATTGCAGAACGAGATGTTCGTCTCCTCCATGAACCAAAAGCTTTGACGATGATAGTCATTATTGACCAATGTAGCAGCATGTTGCAGTGTGTTCAGGTCACTTCTACATAACTATCAGTTGATCTTCAATTGAGTGTCCCCCACGCCCCAAAAAAGGTGTAGACTGAGACTGGATGGCCTTACCAATCTGCAGATTCAAATTGGAGAACAAAGTTTAAGAATTGCAGCGTATCAGGACAACAGAAAATTTGGTAAGACTATGAACTGTAGTTCAAATACAAATGCTTCATAAGAGGAACAGACACACACAACCAAAATAGATCATTTGACTTTTTGATCAAGTCTAAAGATTAGATTCTTGACACGTGATAAGAAAATCTATACATTAATTTAAAAGGCATTGGCATTTTCCAATACATATAGGCTGCAAACATGATAAAAAATTAATTACACTGTTCAGGGGCAAATGCTTTATTGATACTAAACTAGGCAGCCGCTCTGTGCCACTGAGTGTAATCTCCAGAGACCCACGCTGTTTATGATATAGGCATTTTAATCTGTAAATCCTTTGTTAGTCTGGGTTGAGGTGCAGGGACTGTGAAAATGCACTTGAGAGCATGGTGGTAGCAGGGAATAAGCCAAGTGGTTACAACTAAAGGCTTGTACATACTCCACAAGAACAGATGCATTTGTTCTCCCTCCCAGAGCTGCAAGAACAAAAGGACACCGTTCTGTTTTTGCAGTCTGGTATGGGAGTTTTTGCAGCTTGTTTTTGACAAATTTTCTGTGCAGAATATTTTTTCTTGCATTGTATTCAACAACTATTTTATGCAAAGGCTGCAGTGGGAGGGACCTATAAAAACTTCTCTCGAGTTCTGTTGCTCCTCTCTTGTAAAATATGAAATGTCCCGGCCCACAAAAAAATAAAAATAAAAAAATAATTGTTGTTCTTTTTACCTTGAGTAAAATAACAAATGTCTCTTCTTGCACAAAATGTACTGGTCATCCTCAAGACACCAATACAAGATATAATGAATCTCTCCTGGTTTATCTATGTCCACTGCCTTTACTGTCCCCAGTCTGCAATCATCTATTCATTTGAGCTGTTATTGTTTCTATAGTGAGGATTGAAAACACACCTTTTTTTCCATTATTTTCTTTTTTCATTTAAGTACTTTCCAGCTGACTAAAATCATATTTATGCTAATATGCTGCACCTCTTTCTGCTTCTGCTTCACATGGGAGACGAAGGCAGGCTAGAATTAATGACATTGCATCGGCGGTAATGTTTGCCGCGTTTCATTAGCTAGTATATCTTTAATTTCCAATAAACACAGTAATTAGGGGAGGTATCCACGGAGACAGGCCCTGGCAGGCTGCTGCCGCGGTAACAGCTGTAACCGAATCTGCACAGAGGTAGCAGCAGTCAAGGAGGACTTTCAGCTTAACCAAATCCTGCCTCGCAGTTGGAAGAGCCTGGATTCAATTATATGAAAATGAAGACCACCTGAGATAGTGGTGTGGCTGTTTGCAGAAAAGTTTTCGAAGGGGAAGAGAAAGAAAACATTCATGAATACATCCACATTCCTCTATAATATGCTTGTATAATATTAGGATGAGAATTGCATCAATGCTTTACAGCTTTCAAACAGCTACATAAATAAAGAGTGATTTAAAAAAAAAAATCAAAGCACCTTCTCTCTAGGTTCATGTTACAAAGGCCTACTTTTCCAAGCAGTGCTTAAGAGAAAAGGGAAAACAAAAGGGAAGGGAAGAAAGAATGTTTAAAAAAATCTGCTCTTCACATATTACACGGTCTCTTCATCACAGAAAGCACAAAGGACAAGAGAATGGATTAATCCTACACATTATAGTCAAAGGATTGGTAAGATTCATGTACAGAAAGGCAATTTACCAACCTGACCTTTCAATCTTTAAAATGCTTTGCATATCTCTCCCCTCCCTGCCCCCACAGACATACTTTTGAATTCTCTTCTACAACACAAAGTATTACAATCATCAGAGGACTTCTTCATCTCAATACGCCTTGATGAACACAGAGTGATAACAACGGAGGAAGAAAGACACAAATGGACTAAATGCGACTGACAAAGATAGGAAAGAGAGACATTAGACTAGAAACAAAAAAAAAGTAGTAATTTCAGCTAAATAAAAAGATGCTTGCCAGGTGACAAGATGTGCTGTGAAGGAAAGGTATGCTGTAATGAAGGCTGACACTACCTGTAATTCCAGAACTGACCTCGTACTCACAGTATTATGTTTATTTGGAGACAGAATTTGAACCACTAAGAGCTAATGAGCTGTGTTAGGTAGCTACTCAAATCCAGTCACCCTTTTGTAGAGTATTGATGCAGAAAACAAACTGGATGGTAATGACCCTAAAAAGGTCTGAGGGCTTGAGCTTTTGCTTCTTACTTTTGAGAAATTAGGCACACCAGAGTTGAAGCTTTTTTCAATAATTTTTCCTGAATAAATTACAGATAAGATAACTAATTCTGAACTGTTTGAAATGCATGTCCACACTATATTCTGTCTCTCACCTCACCTTTGACTTAAACATTGCAAGTAGCTGGTATTATGTGGTTCTGTCAGTAAACATTATGTATGATGTTATGCAAAGTCAAATATCTGTGCTGCTATAAACTCAAAATTTTGAATAAAGACCAGAGATGAGATTTTAATGTTTACAAAATCACAACCCAGGTTACTCTATTTTGGTGTTTTGTTTTCAAGAGTAACATTGTTTTTTTTACTGTTAGGAAATCATAAAGCCTTCCTTAGACTGAGGTCAAAGCCTACCATGTAGGTGAGTCTCTTGAGGCTTAGTTTGGTGGTCATTAATGTTTATTTTATACTTAGACATGTCCTGTAGGTATGCACAAAGCCCAAACTGTTTAAATCCTCTATATTAAAAAATATAAATTTCAAGTGTAGTTGTTTTCAATAAAATAAAATTACTTTTTATCTGCCATTGTGGATCACAAGAAAGATAACTTATTTGAGCTTTTAACATTTTTTAGGGCCAACATAAACCATGAAAATCAGTAGTAACGTGATGGAAAACATTCATCATTTGCTCGCCATTATTTCAACCAAAGGTGACAGCAATGCAGTCTGGGTCATAATCTTTATTTTGTTGATTGTGAGATCAAAATAACTTAAAATTACAGCAATATTTTTTTCTCATCTCTATAACTGTCATTTTGTGTTAAACTACACAATTACGCTTGAGGTTTTAAAGCCAAAATAACACTTCAAAACATGACTCAGTTAACTCTCAATCATGTTGATGAATGAGTAAACAATAGTTCAGGCAATTTATTTTAACTAACAGGCAGACCTGCTGATGTCACGAGGCAGCCCACTTTTTGATTTGACAACTTATTTATATAAATTTGAAAAAAGACACCTCAGATATGATCACCCAGGTCAGATTTTAATAACAAATTGAATTGATTGCTTATAGAAGTGACTCTCAAGTCCAGGAAAATACATCTTAGTACTTGAACTGAACAGCATTCTGCTCAAATAAAGAACTTGTGCAAATATAGAAAAAGTTTCATCAGTAAAAAAAACATTCCACCAATTCTCTTCACTAATGTTCCAAAGTGAAACAGTAGTTACATATTTTTTTATTCTAAAATCTTAACCTGTTACTTGGATGCATCCATGGAAATTAAGATTTTGGTAATAAAGATTTTGTAAAAATACCAAAGATTTTGTTAAAATAACAGTTATGCGTCTAAACCTAGAACTGCGGTTTGCACATAAGTTACAGTAACTACAATGTGATTCTCTGCAAATAATGGTTTATTATTATTTGTGTTATTATTAAAATATGTTAACATTTTCATCTCTTTTGACTGAATACAGTAAGAGCCCTAAGCTCTGAGTTTCTCACTAGTATACCAGCTGCACATGCTATGTAAAGGTCATGCATTCGCTGTTTGTCTCAGCCTGTCCACCTCCCACTGACCTCTTCAGGGTCACACTCTGAAAACATATTATGCTTTAAAGCAACTACCCTACCCTTGGTCTCTCTGTCTGAGAATGCATGATACATAATGTGAGACACCCCCATATTCTTTGTAAAAATAACAGCACTGCACTATGTGCTATGCCGTGATTAGCAACAGTGGCTCACCATCCTGTTCAGACTTTGTAAAAGAGAACAATAAGAGTCGACATTTCCATCTGCTGCCACGAATCAGTGTTGCTGACCTGCTTCACTTAAAATGATTCACAATGAGAGGACAGAAGACGAGCTCACTCTCTTTGGAGAAAAGAAGCTTGCTCCCTCAGTTAGGATGCGGAAAACTCCAGCTTTGGTTCCTCGCCCTCCCATCCCAATTGATCTTTGAGTGAGCATATGGCCTGAGATTTGACAAACTGCAGCATCTCGGCAGGCTGGATTAGGGAAGGAGTAACAGGCTGCGAGGGAGTGGTGATGGGCACTTTAGTGGGAGCGCGCCGTAATCTACCCAGCCAGGCACAGCACAGATGCCGGGCCAGGCAGGGAGGCTCACTCCTCGTTAAGGGTCCATTACAGTAAAGTCCTCGTTAAAGGAACACTATTGTGAGGAGAAAGTGTCTGGTAGATAAGCCATAATGGAAAGGAAAGATTTAATTAAATAATCAACAAATATCATAGCATTTCCAGCATGATCATGTCTCTATTTCCTCAAATAAAAGGACTATTTTAAATCCAAATAAATTAAACAATTTTACCAGAAAGCTGGTTAGTTGTATTGCCCCAGTTCCAGACTCGCCTCCATCCTTTCCCAAAGTGAGTGCATTTCACCTAGATTTGGTCTCCTGCCTCTGCCTTCTGACAGGCTTATTCTAAAAGGTGCTTTTGGTTAGTCAAGCAGCAAGATGTGGTGAGGTAAGGCAGGGACGGAACTGTGTGAAACTCTGTTCAACTGAGCACAGGGGAGAATGTTAACATGGGGCCCCAGTATCCATAACAAAGGGAGTTACCTTTTCTTGTTATTTCAGTGTAAAGTGATTGAACAGAAGTAGGTTTCAGCTCTGCTTAGCATTAGAACAGTGGTTAAAGTTTTAGACAAACTAAAGTAACAAAAAGACTACTATCAATGTATAAAATGTAGGTAATTTATTATCAACCGACGTAGGAGTTGCTGTTATGTAAGTTGAATTCATGTGTAAAGATATAATTTAAGCAAGAGTAAAATCCTACAGATTTTTAAACATGGAACACATAAACCAGCTTTGATTGCATCTGGTTAATCTTGCTTGTTTTTATGTTTTAACATGAGTAATTATGTTTTTCGGATCAATAGACCAAGGATGTTTGCTTTTTCCTGGCTATGTGTTTGGCGTCTCCAGGGCTGGATCTTCAGCAGCCACTGGAGTACCAAGACATGAAGCAGTCAGAGTTTTGCCTACTACTTCAGGTTTGAGACTCACCCGGAAAATGTGGAATATTCTCTTCAGGTACAGGGTCAGTCAGTGTCTCACGTGATTCAGTTCAAGAATCTCTGTGTCTTGTGATGACAGGATGGAACAAGAATTGAACTGATTGAACAGACTAGGCCCTTCTTTGCAACAATGTAGCATATTCTTCTGCTCTGTCAAGGTGAAAGAAAGAGCTGAAACAAAAAACTGAAGTTCTCGTTCCATCTATGTTCTGACCCTTATATGTGGTCATGATTTATGGATTATAACCACAAGAACAAAGTCCTGGATACAAGCTTCTGAAATTAATTTATTTTATGTTATGCCTGGGTTCAGCCTGTGAAGGTCCTTCATCCAAGAGGAGCCTGAAGTAGAACTGCTGCTTTTATGTATAAAAATCAACAAGTTGAAAGATTTAGAAATCTCTATCTTTTTATTTTTAATGTCTCAAACTTGTAACCCTCAATTACCAGTCCTATGCTTTTAGACCAAGTTATCTAAAAAGAGAAGTGCATTCAAAGTATTGAATCACGGCCTTTCAAAATGTATTATTCAGCTACTTTAAGAATTGTTGTGATTACATGGTTATTTGTTTGTCTTAAATGAAACAAATAACCATGTAGCTGGTTGTTATGTCACTGTTGTTATTCCTGTGTGATGTCCATTTTTTATTTCCAATTCTTACACAACTGACATTTTTCTCATGGCAACCAATGTGCTATTCATTTTTACGTACAGGTTAAATATGAATAGATTGTCATATTTACCATTGTTCACTAAAATATATGCATACAAAAAAAGAGTATGTCACACACATTGATATTAGCCCTGCACTATAAAACCTGAAGGAAGAACTAGAAGAAAGTGTGCTTTTCATATGAAAATGAAAGTGTGAATGCTGAATGCTTTTGGTGAAAATGGCAAAAGCGTTGAAGCCAACCGCTGAAGACTTGCAAAAAGCTAAGAAATAGTCCATGCAGTGTGAAAAACCCACATAAAAGCCAAAATTAGCTAAAAAGCTAAAACTAGCTAAAATACTAATGATAGCATCTAGGCTACCACTAGCATGCTGGGTTACAGTAATATATTCCATGAATTGTAAAAAAAAAAAAAAAAACTCATGTAAACCCTAAAATTTGAAAAGGACAGAAATGTTCCCCTATTCCTTCTGATAAAAACAGCGGGTGAATGAAATCCATACCTTTTATGGTTCCCGAGGCATCATTTAACACGGTGACTACAAAAAAGTTGGGCTGTTTAACTGCCTCACTTCAAAATGGCTAATACCTTGTGTCCACAATGACAGCTCTGAAACTGGATGATTCATTGCCATTAATAGGCAAGACCTAAAACATCCATTGTAAAACACAACGGACATTTTATATTGTAATTCTCAGTTCTGGCCCAGGATGGAGCGGTTTCCCCCATTTCTATGGGATGAAAAATTCATAAAAGGTTGAATATTATAAAAAGTATGAAGGTTATGAATACCAAGAGACATAGCCGGCATTAGGAGAGCAAGCTGAATAGTATAAAAGTTGAATGGTGAAAATAGCACAAAGTATGCAGGAGAAGAAGCGCTTAAAATTTACGGAGCAACCAGAAAAGAGGAACTCAATAGTGTGAATGCCTACAGCATTCTAGTCATTACTAGGCAGGTGGTAATGATGTTATGAATGATCGGAGCTTCTAAAGAAAAATAATCATGACACCACCACCAAAAATGGATAAATATCGTCTTCATAAAAATTTATGACAAATACAAATTCAAAACACTCATACTAAAGTTGCGTCTGTAAATAAGAAAGTAATTCTGATCAGGCTTTCCAAACTTTGCTTCTCTACTAGCAGAAGAAAATAAAATTGCCTCAATGTGAATTTAATAATCAGTCTAATCATGATATGTCTATCAGTTTTAACAAAGTAAAAAACCTTGGAGCGCTGTTTTGCTTTAAGTTTAAAATTATGTCACCCAACAATTCAATTTGTTTACAACAATAAGATTTAATGCTCAAGTGCATTTTAGTAATATTTCATGTAGACATTTTGTGCAGTGTGGAGGCTGGAGGGAATTCTCTCGAGGAGCTCATAGTCTGAACTTATGTAGGGAAGATTTTTTTTCTCCTCTCTCTTTCCAGTGTAACAACCTCACTAAGCAATTCATAGCTGCATATGCTGCTGCTTAAAGCACCACGGAGATTTATGCCGTTGTCAGCTCACAAGGGTGCAATCAGGAATAAAGATCCCATAAACCCCTCTGATGTGTCCACAGGTACAGCAGTACTAGGTTATTGCTGATGATAGATAAAAAAAACACATAACCATTTTTTTATTTTTTTCATTATCCTTTCATGTTATATTTGGGGTTGTTTTCATGAAATGTGTGACCTGAATAATACCCTTCTAGTTTTCATGAATACAAGACCTTAAGAACAAAAGCTGCCTTCCAGCCAACAACATTATGAACCAAAATTAGGCAATGAAAAGATGGACGTTTATTTTTATCATTATGAAAGAAAGAAATTAGCACTAATGAATATACAATATTCATGCATACTATTCAAAACTATAAAGGATTCTAATTAGAGGTGTGCCAATTGATCAGCCACTGATCGTAATCAGTCGATTTCCGTGAAAAAGTGTATGATCGGTGATTGTCGATCACTGTCTTGTGTTGTCGATCACAAAAACCGATCACCTGTATCTCACTTCACAGCCAGTGTGTGCAACTTTTGTCCTCTTTCCTTCACACTGCGTAACAAATCCTAAGCAATGTGGTTAGGAACTTTAACGGTCAGAGTGAATGGGGAAGTTTGCATGTGAATGGGGAAGTTTGCATGTTGTGACGGAAAAATACCTTGGTGGTGAAGCACGTCAAAATCCATCAACACGACTCTAATATGATATTTAAAAAACAAGCACTTGAAGGAGTATGGCTGTAACGATGCTCACTGAAGGAAAAAAAGTCATCCGGTGCGATCAGAGAGCAGGTAAAGCAGCGCACAGCTACAAACATTCACCGGGAAGAGCATGACAGTCAGAAAGCTAAGCAACCCAAAAATAACCCATTCAGACTAACCCAAAAATAATTAAAGTCAACGAGCTAGTGGGGTGAAAGACGCTGGTTCTGCTCTCGCTGTTGGACTGCCGCTACACGCTACTGTTGGTAATATTTCACAAACGTAGGGCAGCTCCACCTCCATTGGTAGTGAACTCTCACACCAAACGTCTGCTTAAAGCTACTGCATGTAATTTAAACAAAAAAGTATTTTTTTTTCCATCTGTATTAAAACTTCCACTATGTCCCAACATAATTCAGATAATCTCTGAAAAACAATTATCTCCTTTGCCTCCTCTCTGTGTTCTGCAGAATTACTCAGTTTGGTCAGAAACAACCAATCAGAGCAAGCACAAAGCAGCTTGCCATGCTCTCAGGAAGTTTTGATTTAGTGACTCACTGAAGGAAAAAAAGACATCCGAGGTACTCAAATCATAATCAAGGTACTCAAATCATTCAAGAAATTGTTATAGCCCTACTCCATTCAGTCATTCACCCATTCATGCACACATTCACATGCTGATGGTGGCAAAATACATTGGAGCCACAGTTGCTCTGTGACCACCACCAGCAGTTGAAAGGGTGTGAATAAACCAAAAGTGCACTGCAGATGGTCTTCACTGTTTGGGTCAAATATTACAGTTGACCTATGGGGGGAAATATTTACATTACAAGAACTCCACGAGAGCTGTCTTACTCCTAGCAGTAGGAAATGGCTGTGTGGCAATCATAGAGGTGTCACATTCTTTTAACAACCAGGCTTTTTTCCCCTTCCAGGAGCAGACAAGACCAATTTGGTTGTGCTTGGATGTTTTGGGCTGAGCTGAGGTTACATTACCCGCCAACCTCCTCTGACTTTCTCACGGACCGTCTATCCCACTCCATCGCATCACTGTGGCGACAGCTCTCCCTCGCCTCCCCATCAATCCCCTGACCACTCGCTGCTTCCCAATCTCACTGGCAGCTCTTCAGCCAGTCAGCAGCTGCCCAACAACACCATGCCTGACAATCGCTTACCCCGCTGCCTTCAAGTCTGTCAACCTAGTGGCTGTCAAATTATGTCAGCATAATCAGTGAGGCAGGGAGAAGGAAAAGGCAGGAAGACTTAATAGGAAATGCTTAAAGCAGAGTCTGAGTCATCAGGTGAGGACAGAGTCACAAAACTTCTTACATGGACAAAGAAACTTACACAAGTCTGATATATTGTATATAACACCCTTGACCTTTCAGATGCTGACACTTGCTGACTCCCACCAATGTTCCCTTCCCCTTTCTTTTCCCTCACATTTTTTTGGAAGCAATTCCTTCAGTCACATCGGACCTACTCATCTCTCCTCGGTTTAACTCCCCCATTCCTCCTACTGCCCCTCAACTGCACATCTCAATCTGCCAGTCTCAAAGCACTAGCTCAACATCGCTTTGATTCAAAAAATGGTGGGAGAAAAAAAGGAAAAGAAGACACCGAAGGAAAAAAATAATAGGCAGAAAAATGAAATGACTTTCTGGGCCCTCACGTAAAAGCATGGCTCGCTCTTCAAGACAGGCAATATTCCCTCAATTATTGCTACTCACAGAACCCTCTTGCCAGCGGATGAAGTTTTAAATCCGGGCCTGAGATAAAATGGATGCTCCAGGTTTAACATGGAAATAACATCTCAGTGTTTCAGGATTTGCATGATAGTCCACTAAATATGGGACTGCTACATATAACCAGAACATACAGAGGGGAATCTGCTTTCTAATCCTGCAAGTGAGTAAAAGGTGATATAGAAGATTTATATTAAACTCAAACAAGCGGTTATAAACCCTAGTCTGTTTGATTCTTTTTCTTCTTTTTTTTGAAGTGGGACATCATAAGTGCTTCAAATAGGTCAAGATGAGGGCAATCATATCCAAGGGTCGATCTTTCAAAGGCATGTGGGTGGGCACAGGGTAAAACCACCAGAACACAGAAGGAACTACTTTGACTCGAGGACCAGAGAGGTGCACGAGGGGTCACTATTATAAGCTTCTATCGTTTAAAGATGGACTTATTTGATCTTTTCAGGTTAAAATTACTATAAATCTAGTAATAAACACTAGTGCTAGTTTTAAAGGGGACACTTCACTTCACGCAGTCAAATGGGAAGATGCTTGAAATATTAGCCAAAAGCTCAAATCCAGGACTGTGTTCCACCATACTTATCCAAACATCCTGCTGGTTGACAAGCCAACAAATCACAAAAATTCTTAAATATTTACAAGGCATCCTTCGTTATCACACTTGTATCTCTTTGAATGCATGTAGCACTTCTGAAAGAGTGAAATTTACAGCTCTAGAAGACAATTCACATCTCTCAAGAAAACAGAATTTGGAAGGTTGCAATTACTGATTCTGAGAACAGATTTAAAAATTAATGAATGGTGGGATCTTGCTGTTCTTGAAAACAAAGACAGTATGAATGAAAATCTTACATTTTTAAACATTAAAATGTAAAGAAATCCTTGTATGCACTTTTTTATGTAGTGCTAATTCGCAGCAGACGTCAGTCATATCAGGGCACTTTATCAAAAAAGCAGGACAAATTCATATCCATAAATAGGAATCTGTTCATATCTGCAAATTCCAATTTAGGTACATTTCAATCCAATAATCAATTATAATAATCAATTATATGGAATTATAACTAGAATTGGATTGAAATTAATTCAATTATATTTCCAACTAATAAACATATATCATATCTAGGGCTGTTGTAAACAAATATTTTTGTAATTGCGTACTCTATCGATTATTCTTACGATCAATCGAGTAATCAGATTTTAAAAAAGATAAAGTAAAACATTGGTAAATCTAACATAACAGCAGTATTACTATTGCATATCAACATCAGTCAAATTTTTCACAGTCAAGCTTCCCTAACAATAACTTTTCTGTAGTTTAGAAAATTAACTCGTAACAATAATAGCTAATTTTCCAAGTTAACCTGAAGAAGACTCGGACATTATCATCAATCAATAAAATCCTCCCAGGCCGAACTTTAAAACTAGGCGCTATGCCGCTAACACTTAGCTTCCGTCAACAACTCAGACGGAAGTGAGAGCTACGCGCAACACAAGTAATAACCCGGCCGGAACACGGTGCACTAAATAATAAAATATAATTTAATGAAGCTTCGAGGCAGATAAATTTTCCTCAAGGAATTTTCATAATCGAGGTACTCGAATCACTCGAGGAATCGTTTCATCCCTAATCATATCCATAGTAAATTTGTCATTTTGAATGTTATTGCACAGATTAATTATTGCAGAATACATAAATTTGTGGTTTAAAAAAAACAAACTATGGGAGTTGTATGAAGATTCTGGTTGATGAAACCCTTTTAGTTTTCTTTATCCTTTTGTTCACATTTTCAATGAAGTATGTATTAGTGCTCCTAGAAAAATTTCGTGTGCTGTACAGTTGAAAATGTATGTAATTATGTACCACTACTACATAAGTAAACACACATTTTGTAACTACAAAGTACATATTTTCTTATTGTAGCTTCTTAAATACACTGAGGTGTGTAGATGTAACATGATCAAATGTGAAGAAGTTGAGAACTATGAACACTTTTGTAATGTACTGTTTTTATCATACCTTGTGCCAATTTTATATATGATAAAGTTTGTTCACTCTCTGAACCATATTTGACTTTCTATTAAAATACTGCACTAATTTGTCATAGTACCTAGCCTCAGGCTCTCAGATTTCTGATTGGTCAAGCGATGGGAGTGGCCCCCGCTGCGCATAGATGAGTGCACAGATAATTGGTTAAGAGAATTGGGAGTCGTCAGCAGCCACTCCAACTGAAATGGGTCCAGCCAGCTGAGCTCCCAGATCCTTAAGTGCCATTTTAACAAAGTCCTTAAACCGCAATCAGACTGGGTGGGTGCAGACATATCCCTGGCCCTCCCTCAAAAAGTGTTTAACTCATTTTATATGTGCATCAATGAAACATCAGTGACACACCAAAAGAAAGCATGGCAATATAATCCGCTCTGTCTCAGAGACAGAACAGGGATGATAGAAGCTTTGTCTTGGTCGTTGCAGTGTGGCTGTGAGGATCAATAGGTTTTGCCAGCGGGAGTTTGGGTCTGTGGCGCCGGAAGAGACACAGGCAGGAGGTTAGGGTTGGGCTGAACAGCCAGGAAGTGCTTTATCACTACTACCAGCAAGGCACTGTCTCCCATCAGGGGCGCAAGAAGCTTAGAGACTCCAGTTTGTGAGTGTGTAACTGTGTACTGTGCAAAAAAGTCATTGTGGATGCACTAACAGCATGTGGCAATTTTGCATTATTGTCTGCGATGTTTCTTATATGTAGATTTTATTTGATTCAACTTGGCATCTGTGAGGACCTCAGGAAAGACTTCTGGGTTTTTTTTTGTTTTGTTTTTTAATGTGTCCTTCCTTATTGGTCCCAGTTTAAATGGAGCTATCAAAGAGAAATTTGGAGAAGAGGGAAAGATGAGACAAGCAGAGAGTGGTGGAATAGAGCGAGGCAACATGCTGACCTGCCACACTTGAATGCCCAGAGCACAGCAGTGACAATGACATCACCCAGCTTGGGGCAAAGGGGTACAGCTGGAAACAAATCCACTATTACTACCACACGATGGGGGCAAGCAACGCACAATGTGATAATGGACTTATGTCAATGTTACTGCATCTTCCATAATGTTTATTTTTCATTTTAAAAATAAGGAAATGCTTGCTGCTCTGTTTTGGACTCAATAAGACAATCACTACTCATTTTAAAAGCTAATCAACATGAGTTATATAACCTAAACAATATACAGTGAAATACTGGCATGCACTTCAGATGTAGAAATGCCTTAAAAGAAATAATATTTCAGTTAGTGGCCTAACCTCGCAATGAAAACTTCTGAAAAAAAAAAAAATCAACTTTTGATTACATTTAGGGTGCATTCACATCAGCTCTATCCTAGAAGTCTAACTTTGAACAAAACAACAGACTAAATTGTATTAAAAACTGAAGAGAATAAACTAATAACACCAGGCAACAGAACCTACCTACCTAAAACAGCTAAAACACAACAGTGCAGGATGAAATAACAATGGCTACTAATTAACCAAGAAATCAGAAGGACTTAACCATGTTCTGTTGGAACTACAACAACAAGCAAACCCTCCTTGCAACAAGGAGCTCAACAAAATCTATTAGATATGGATGGTCATTGAGCTGAGTCAGCAAACAGGATTTCAGCTCCTCCCTGTACATTACATCAGAATGGCCATCTTACCCAGCAAACATTATTATATCAACCAAACAGTAGCATTATAATAGTAGCACAAACCCAAAAATGCGTCAGTAGAACATTATCATTACAATTAAAGAGAAATCTTTGGAACATTTATCCACCATTAGCATTATGTTAACCAAAGATATGCATCAAAAACGCAGCAACATTCATAACTGATTATCAGAAGAGAACAACTGATAGCAGTAAACAACAAAAAAAGAGCAAAGTAATATGGTAGCTAAAACTTATAAGAACGCAGAGGAACAAAAGCTGTAGCTTACCGGCCATCTCTGAAATGCTCTGCATTGTCACTCGATTTCCTTTGCCTCAATCATCAAAAATATCTCTACGGCGAACCAAAACTTTCTCCACGTCCCGTTCTTCTTGATTTTATTGGCAGTAGGCAAGAAACATTTGATATGTATTACCGCCGCCTACTGGCACACCCGCATCTTACATGCAGAGGCGAATTTCAGAGCGCCCCAAAGATTAAATTCAGCGATGCTGATTGGCCAAATGTTTATTTTTCTGTAACAACTTGTCTGTTAGGAAATATTCACTGTTAAATTAATTGGTGGTAAGGTTGTGTAAATAATTCAGACTAGATCGGCACACACTATTAAGGAAAACTGGCTAATAAATGTTTTTTTTTTTAAATTATATTTATAAATTATTTTTAGAATCCCCATCCCTCCGCCATAGCGCCCCTTGTGGACCAACCGCCACTGAATGAGGGCAATAATTACAGCGGTTTAAACGACTGGGCCTTTCGTGGCCTTTTGTTTATTTCTCCCAAAGGCAGTGGGGAGAATAGTAGGAATGGATGCATGTTTGTTTGTATTTTAAATAAATATTTACCAGGGGTAAAGGTAATAGTAAAACTTGTTATAGGTTTATGCGTCATAATTTAAACATCTTCTGTTTGGTTCAGTTTGGTTTCCAAAATGTTCTTTTAATGAGCCAACCAATTAAAACATACAGCATGCTGTAACTGAGTTTAAGGCTGTTGGGCTAGCCAGTTACTCTTCAGTGCTTTGATATTTGTATTTAACCATAGACTATGAGCGCGGGTAATAAAATGGTGTAACTTGCATTATTATGACTAATGAGTGGTGCAGAACATACCGAGTGGGGTTGCTCTCTGCAGACAGAAAAAACAACATTTGTGTTTGCATAGTACATGCAAATAAGCTTGTCTTGCTGTTTATTGACTTGAAGGACATTGTTTGATGTGGATGCTGCTGTCTCTTGGTGTGATTTTTACCTTTCACCTGAATCGTCGGAGTGCTGTACTGTGATCCCTGTACTTTAATTAAAATGCACTCGCCGGCTCAATATTTGGATTAGTTGAGGTTTAAGCACAGACTGTGAAATTTAATTTGCTGATATTTTCAGCTATAACAAAGGAACAGGTAAACAACTACAAGGCTTTTCTATAATCCTCTCCATTTCTAAGTGGCATTTTGGGTGCACATACACAATGAACACTTTTTTGAAGACACCTTCAAAGAAGGATCCTTTGCATATGTGCAGTACTGTGTATTCAGTGATGTGCTGTATATATTAGAAAAGCACACTCTGTGAACCCAAGTTGTTAATGTTAATAATGCATACAGAGAAAGTGGGTGATTAAAATGATCCTTGTATGCATGCACTTACACCAATAACTAAGCAAGAATGTTTTTATAAGCAACCTCTGAATAGGTACCAAATAGGCTTTATATAAATGTATGCAATTTTTATTCTATTTTAGCTGAGAAAAACAAATCCTCATGAACTTTGCTCTGATATTATAGTTGGGATATGCAAACCAAATCTATAAAGCTGCACAGAGCAAACACATCACCCAATTTGCCGTCTGTGTAATTTCTATTTACATGGTAATAGTCTGTCAATTCGTGTTTGCAATGGTGCCAGGAAGGCAAAATGAAAGTGCATGAAAACAGCTTATCTTGAGGAACTAAATCAGGAAATGAGCTTTACTCAACTGTAACACTTATCATAAGACTCAATGTCCTTTGTTTCACTTTTCCAAATCAGTCTACACTACATTTAAAAACATCTACCCATTGACTAAATTAGTTCAAATCAGTTCATTCAGTCTAAGCATCCTAAAATTGTTCAAATATGGACATATTTGACTCACATGGCTTGCAATGTGTTCTATTTTCTTTTAAAATTAATTTTAGGGCAAAATATGGTGCAAAGATGATTTGCCAAGAGCTGTTCCTATCTAAAAATGCCAAACAACTGGATGCTTATTTGGAATTTGTATTAATATCTTGTTTGGAAACTGAGATCTGAAAGGTTCCAAGCAATTATTATGATACATCTGTCCCAATTCAGAAACAGAAAGCTTTGCATGACAAAAAATGTAAACTAAATCTATATGTAAGAAACAGTGTACCAACTCTCATTTTTTGACAATGGCACCAATTGAGCGTATTTATATCACATCATTTTCTAACAAAAGTCATGTTAGGGTAATTTACATTAGGTATTATACACTCAAAGTAGATCCATAGGGTGGATTAGACTCAAGTCATTACACCAAGTAAACAAATATACAGCTTTAAGTATTTATTTTAATGTTTTGTGTTTACCTTTTGAACTGCCTGCAAAATCAATAAAACTTTATGGGCTAATGCCATAATATGTGCATAATATTTGCACATTTATGGATATTGATGCACAAAACAAATTTTACTCTGACTCTGAGACAAGGCAGAGGTATCTGTCATCTATGGATGTTGACTGGGGTATGGGTAGACTGACCAGAAAACTGTCCTGCACAACTTACTGGGTTTCAGGTTTACTCTTCCTAGCTGGCTTATATGTTGAAAGGCATCTTATAGTTCCTATTTAGGTATGACTACTCTTATGTCCAACAAAAACAGAGTGACCAGTCTAAAGTGCACTTTAATTGGACTCACTCCGATTGTGGCATGGGTCAGATCAAACAGAACTTCTGCAAGTTGTGTATCGACAAGAATCATCCTTTAATAATAAGACTGCTGAGGACAAAGGCATTCCACTTTTAATCTTGCAATGCAAGAATATCAAAACTGGACTGTTACTTCAACTTAACATTTGGCAGCCCTCACAACATCAAATATAGAATAAGTTGGATTGTCAACTGTTGTATTCATCAGGGCTATTCAAACAAAAATGAGCATATGTTAACAACATTTTGTGAAAACACAGCTATGAAAACAAACAATTCCATCTCAAGTAGCAAAACAAGAAAGACTTTTAAATCATACCAAGATCATAAGTGGAGATTCCAAATTTGTTTATTATTTAATTTTGCAACATTTTGAATCCACAAATACTTGGATTATTTACATCTATGTTATAACATTGGACATTATGAACACAAATGACCAAAAAAATGCTTTATTAAAAAAAAAATCTTTCGAATGCTATAGAACATTCAGCAAATACTCCTTGTTTAATTGTTTGCCTTAAATACTATTTATGATACATCTTAATATGCATTAGCAAAGTACAGGTGAAATTTCAAAATTAGTCACATCAATTCGGATCTTAACTCACCTGTGTCTATGTTTCTTCAGAGGAAGATTAAGTCTTGACATCCCAACCATATGCCACATTAGCAGTTAAAGATGGGTATTTAAGTGTAACCACCATCACTAGAACACCCCACAAAACAAAAGCAAAAACAGAGCACATCCATATACTCTCTTTAATGCTTTCCTGAAAGTGAAAAGGCAATAAGAAATACAAACACCTGCTACCCACATTACATCAGACTTCAGATTATTAAAACCACATCTGTTATCCAGATACTTATTCAGCCCAGAGCTGGGTGGGAATTTTATTCTGTTTCTATTATGTACAGTTGCAGATATAAATTTGTTGGGAATTCAGATAAAGAAGTTCAAAAAAGTCAGAGAACAAGTTCATCAATGTCACAATAGAACTTTTAGATAAACTGAGGCTTTAATTTGGTCATACATTAGTGTGAAAAAGGTTCTTTATGTCTAAATTGTTGGTTTTTATAAAATTCCTTTTAGAATAATTATTTGCACCTCCGCTGACAAAGCTTTGGACGGCACATTAGCCAGATCCTTTCACAAATTTGGAATACAGAGGATACTGGTACTTCACCTATGCTCTCTTATCCTCAGCTCGTCTCACAGATCTTCTATAGGATTTAGGCCAGATGGTTAAGAGAGAGCAAGTTTGATTTTGTTTCAGATGAACCATTTCTTTCCAAAAAAAAAAAAAAATCAGACGTAAGTCAGATCCATACCCACACTGTCTTAAAATAGTTCTCATCTCCCTTACAGGATTAAAACAATTCTCAAATCTCTACAGCTATGGATTCCAAACACGCCTCAGATTTTTTTTTTAGATCTGCAAGAATGCTATAATATTGGACATAATGGCTAAAGGAGGCCTGTTGTGGGAGGGCGTGTGCATAGGTGTGTGTGTTTTATTGCCATGTGGGATGAGGTGTGTTGTGGGCAGACAGCAGGAGTGAATGACAGAAGAAAAATGTCTGCAGATGGATGCTGAAACAGCCATACATCCTCGTTAGACCCCCTGTCTCCCAGCGGCCCAAACAGTCCCCTCATCTCCAACACAAACACGCACTCATGTTTTCTTTCACACAAACACTTGCTCATACTTTCCGCCCCACACCATCCACACTTTTAGTATTTTTCTTGAAATTCCTGCACTGGCATTCAAGAATTCTTACATATACTCACAAACAAGAATATCTTTTTCTACATAAATGAAAAATAGAGCTATCAGAAATCTATAAAATTTAACATTAACTTTAAAGTGCCAGAAGCCCATTAAAATGCTGTCTATATCGTTTTAAACTGTGTGATTGTGAGCGTGAATGGGAATAAAAATAGCAATAGGTAGTGTTCCACATATCACAGTAGGAGTGTAACAGGTAAACCTTTAATGGATGCAAACTCGACTAAAAACCCACCTGTTTAGGATTGTATTTGAAACGTAATCAATTACAAATTTATTGATGGAACCTGACTTAATGTCGTGTTTTGATTGTTGATTCTGTGTTGCATTGTGTTTCTGTGTTTGATATGATGTAAAGCACTTTGAAATGCCTTGCTGCTGAAATGTGCTATACAAATAAAATTTGATTGATTGATAAAGACATTCCAGAGGCAATGAACAAAGTGATAGTGGCCTCCCCATGTGCTTCAATTGTATGTTGCAACAGCATTGAGCTAAATGTAAGATAAGAAACCATGGAAAATATGTCAGAAATAGTTAAGAGTATTTCAGAGCATGGCTTTGATAACAAAAAGCCAGGTTACCTCTGATTTTGAAGCATTAGTGGGGAATTGAGTGTGGTAATCCTGCTAAATAATTTTTTCCTATATTTTGTGTATCACTGTATCTAGAGAAAACCGAATTGAAGTGATTAGGCTGCTTTATTGAGAGAGTTGCAAATAACCCCAAATGTAATCGCTAAATATAAATCCAGTAAAAGGTAGAGATTTTACCTGTAGGACAAGACCTTCTGATGCATGATGAGAAGTTTAAATTTGGACTAAAATATAACAAGATTTTCTACTTTTTGCTTTGCCTTTAGATCAATTCACTTTTAAAACAGCATAGAGCTGTTTTGTTGCATAGAGCAACAAAAATGTTTAGATAAGCCTTCAAAATTGAGTTTGCAGTTAATCTGGGGAAACAGATTATTACATTGATATATTAAAATTCAACTAATAGCTTTCAAATATGTGCAGCACTCAAGTGCTTAGCCGTTTTTATTAGCTGCTATTTCATCTGCTTAAACAGATGAAACACTTCTGCCAATCTAATGCAACTGCTAAAATAAAAATCAGGACTTTTCCAAGTTTTAAAAAATGAGTCTTCTGCAGATGTTGGGGTAGTGAGTGCCAAAATTCCATTGGGAATTATGCTTTTCCCCATGTTGCCATCTCCCTCCTCCGTCCACCTATGTCACAAGTTAGTTGGCTTGAAGAAATGCCACCAAGGCATAGAAATTAAGTGGCTCCTCCGGATGGCCCCGACTCACATCTACATTCATTACCTCTCATTTTTGCAGCACACAAAATGTCTCATGTAGCCACCACTGTGCGCCTATAACAAGCTTCATGGTGCCGTCACACCAGCCTAGAGGGCTCATGGCTTCCGCCGTTGAGACAGTCGGAGGTCAGTAATGAATATACATGTGTGGTCTACAGCACAGATGATACCAGGATAAACAGAGCGAGCAAAGAAGATGAATATTGAGTTAACGTGCTGAGCAGGGGAAGACAGCATTCCCAGTCCCCCAGCCACAATGTCCTCTGCTGCTAGTCTCAGTCTGACTTCTGAACATAAATATTTACATGGTTGTCACAATCAGGATTTATAGGATTTTTCTTTGCCAGGCCTTTGCTCTTAGTGTATAAGAAATTCAAAGAATGCTTTATCCCTTATTTCCTTTTGCTCAGGTTAGTTTCTTTTTGCAAAGCAACAATAAACCTCTTGTTTGCTCTGGGATGTTTACCCAGGTTTCTACATATTGCATGCTGAGTATACACAGTGTGTATTGTCTCATATCGACACTTCTCACCCTTGCCAGTTTCAATAACTGACATTCGGCAAAAGAAGTGCAGTGATATAAACAGCTTGGATATTTCCAACAGATGAGGTTCTGAAGGGAGGGAAAGGAACAGAGGCAATAAAGCACAGCATCGTACTTATTGTCTTTCTTTGTAACAACGGATGCAATAGGAGTACTGCAGACCAACCTGCCTGGTGTGTTTTTGCTCGGGTATATGTGTGTCCAGATAACCGCTGGTTGTTTGCGAATGGTAGTGGAATATTCCCAGCTGATGCAAACATTTTTCTCTCTCTGTTTTTGTCTCTCTTCCTCTTCTTCGAGTGAAAATGCCAGTGCCAAAGCTATTTTGTCATGTAACTCGTCTGATAGGTTGGCACGTAATTAACTCCTTGGCATATACTCTGAGCTGTCATTTGCATTGTAATAAATCTCCAGTTGTTGCTGTAGTAGAGAGAAGCAAACAGAACTGTGTGCTTAGCTTTGGAAAATAACCCCATTTAACCCCTTGTCAACTCTCTCGGCCTCAACCTGTTCAGTCAAAGATTGTTTATATTCAGTTTCAGATGGGAGACAATCTTGATTAAATGTTTTTACTGTCATAAACTGTGCCTCTTTAACTTGCGCACACTTTATCTCAATAGGAGAAACATCAATTGTTTTATAGTTGAATTATATATGATAGAACAACACACTGTTGTGTCTAATTATGAAGTGGAAGAAAACATTATTTCTCTTTGCTGTTCACAAATAATCAGAACAATGTGGTCTGCATGCGATGGTTTGTAGCTCCAACTTTTTACTGCAATAACTGTGACTTGGAAAATGCACACTTAAGTTTCCAGTTGTAATGTCACAAAGTTCAAAAAAGCTCCAGGGATAAAGATACTTTTGCAAGTCACTATGTATTTAAGCTGGTGCATGACAAATTAAGTTTTTAGACAAGTGACTGCTATTAATATGATTATCCATTAGGAGTGTTGTACGTGTTTGGTAATACAAGCATTTTGCCATTAATAAAGTCATTCTCTTGTTGTCTACTTATCAGTCGTTAGACTCATCTGTCATCAGGCCAAGTGTCAAAAGTACAAACATTGTGTCTGCAAAATCACTGAGGACATACAATTATAGACAGTCATTTCAGCTGAGTGCATGATGTGTGCACAAAAACAAGGTGGAGAAATGAGACGTTTGGGGCAAAAGAGGCGAGCAAGGTGATTATATGTGTGTGTGTTTTTAGAGATGGATGAACAGAGTAAAGATTGTACTCATCTGTCGTGGTACAGTGCTCCCATCAAGTCTAATGAGTGTGCCGGGGTGACCCCGGTCTCGTAGGTTCACAGGCCTGATTAAACATCGTCTCAGACTCGGCTCAGGGGATGCCGGGCTGACCAGCATGGTCTTCTCCATTCTCTCCCCTCTTTGCTCCGTTCCATTGTTCTAATGGCTCCCTCTGATCTAACCCCATTTATCTCCATCACCACAAACACAACACACACACACGCACACTGATGTGTTACTCTAGCAGTGATTCTTACTTTTGTTTGACTGTCATCAATCTTTATTACCATTTGTTTTCGTGTGTGTTTGCAGCCCACACTGCATGCATAAGAGTTAAAGGTTTTCCTTTCAACATTTTATGCCAAGAGAGTGTGTGTGCTGATCATAAACACTCAGTGCCCAGCCCTCCATATTTTCTTCGACTTCCGTCCTTCTGTGTTTATCACGAATTCGAAAGCTATAATGAGGCTGCAGTTGAAGGATGATGATTAACTGCAAGATGATCCAGGAACTAGCATAAGGCGCGATAAGACATCGTTCTGCAAAGTCTTTGATTTATTTGGTAGTAAAGCACAGAATATCGGCCGTTCCTCAGAGCTGGAGGCCACTTGGGGTCAGGAGTTGGAGACGTGCAGTTAAGACTCAGCCAGCCAGTGTGTTTTAATCTTTTTTTCTCTCTTCTTTGATCACACTAACTTCAGTCGAAGCCTGTTCAAATCATCACCAAGACATTTTAAAGGGTTGCAATTAGGGCCAAATAGCCTGCCATTTATCAAGCTCCTTTCATGTCCACCATTTTATTTTATGAAAGCAATCGATTGTCTCTCTGTGGCATAGAGGCGAAGCCCAGTCTCTGCTTGTGCTCCTAGGTGAAAAAGCGATGAGCAGCAGTGTGCAAGAGAAAGACGAAGAGCGAGGGAGAGGGTAATTTGGGTGAAACGCCATAGCCGACGCCTTTTTCACATTTACACCAGACTAACCAGACAGCCGACTCAAGAAAAAATATAGCAGCTAGTGAAAATGCCAAAGGCTCTGGGCATTTGTGTTTGCACAGAAGATGGGTCAGGTAGTTTTGAGAGACACAAAAGATGAGATAAAGAAAAGAAGAGGTCAAGAAAGTGAGAAAAATGGACAGAAAAAGTGACATTTGCTGAGACAAATAAAATAAAATAAAATTAAAGATTGGTAGACTTTAGATCTTTGGAAATACAAGTGTCAGTGTCAGACTGACTGAATCCCACTTCCAAGGGACACTAGCACTCCCCCGCACCCTTTTATTTTGGCATCTCAGTCAGGAAGTATTTCATATATTACACTGAAAAATGGTACTCCTTTTAAAAACATGACATTTTCTACATATTGTAACTTTTTATTATGTAAACATTTTTGACCTAGGGTATAATTTATATTCGAATTGTAATTTTAGTATAATATCAAATTACACTCAAATTTGTTCTGAGACAAAGAATTATCATTCCTGAAGCTTACATTATTTTTACGCCTGTTGAGCAAGAACAAAAATTTATTCAAAGCAAACCCCACTGAAAAAAAACTTAGTCTAAGATGTTTAAGTTTGTACTGCACTGCCATTACACCAACATATAACATACAACTAAACTGTACAAAAACAGCAGATCTTTATAAATATACCAACCTTCAGATGTTGTTCCGGTCAACTGATGACTAGTCTCACTGAAAATATGTGTAAATTAGAATACATCACAATAGAACAAATTACAAACACCAAGTGTTCCTGTACATTTTTCACTTTTTCCCCTTTGTTAGACTGCCTGAAAAGAACTTGGCACACATTTAACATTAATTTTATCAGTTGCTAGTTTCTAAAATATTTTACATAAAGAAATATTAGATTTTTGTTTTGCCACTTTTTGTATTAATCAATAATGATTGACAGTGATATCAAACGTTAAATACCAGAACACTTCAGATGAGTTAGAGTGACATAAAAATATCTAAATCTGTGAGGAAATTTGACATTCTACCTCTTAGAAAATGTTAAGGTTCAGAAACAAACGGTGAAGAAGGATTAGGTTAACGAGTACAAGAGGTGACAAAAATTCATTACACTCTCATGCACACAAGAAACTAAAAAACTAACGCCAAGCAAAAGCTTTAGCAAAACATGAATATTTTATGTATTAAATATGTTTTATTTCATAGTTTTATGGAATGAATAATTGATGGTCCTTGATTATTCTGTTCTTTTTGCATTAAATATATTTGCTTTCATAAAAAATTCCAGTTCACAAAAAGCAAGCCATACACTATGCATATTTATTAGCCGTCTAAATAAACGGGTCAAGAAGAAACACTAAGATGCGCAAAAAATAATAATCTCATATCTGCACAGACTAAATTGTGATACATTCACACACACATGGACACACATAGTTGACACCGGGCTCCAGCCGTGCAGGGCAAGAGAGGAGGCTGCCGGGCCCTGACCAAATAATCATCTCCTGGAGAGTGATCATCAAGGCCTTCAACATCACTGCGCAAATACACCAGCCCCGGACCCCGTGGCATGCAGAGAGAGACGGGTAAAAACAAAGACTGTTTACTGGAAAAGGGGTGGAGAGAGAAACAGAATGAAAAGAAAAGGAGGGAGAGAAAATGAAATTAAAAAAGTGGAAATTGCCACAAGAAGAGAAATGTGGTGTCTGTGTTTACATGGGAGGGAGACAGTTCGGTGAGATAGGTTGTGAGGTAATATAAAACAAAATTGTACAAAGAAAGGGGAAAAAGTTAATGTAAGAAAAGACAGATGAAACAATAAGAACTGTCAATTCCCTTACAGTAAAATGGGAAAAATATGAATGGGAAAGACATGTGGGGCTATTTTGATGGGTTTGAGACAAGGAAGAAGAAAATTAGAAAGTGGCGCAAAAAAAGAGGGACTTTTAACTCTTACAGAAAAATGTAAGAATAAAAGAGAAACGAGGCAAAAAGACATTCAAAGAGAACCAGATGTCAGAATTAGAGAAAAAAAATTAGGCTGTGTTGACAGGAAAGGAAAGAGGGGAAAGCTAAAGAAAAAAAAAGATGGGAGAAGAAACATATAAAGAGAGACAGAAATAATGGAGCGAGTGTATCTGTTTGCCATGCATGAGCGTACACCACTGTTGCCCAGGAAACAGCAGCCGCTTGGATTATGAGCTGATTAGTTGCCCTCCTCCATCAACAGGGTGTGTGCATGCTACCTTAGTGCACGGTCTGATGAACAATTGAATACAGACACACGCACACACGCCCGCACCCCCACACACTCTCTGACTCTTCACTGAGATACTTTTACTCTTACCTGTTATTTTCATGGTAGCCAGTACCTTTCAGCATCAACATCTCAATCTTTCCCTCTCTGCTGGACTCTGCCTCTCTCTGTGTGACGTTACAGGGTGCTAATCTTGGCCCTTATCTTTGTCTGCAGCTCTGTTCTCTGTTCCTTCTCTGCGAGCACCTTATCTGCCATCACTGTCAATCAGAGCAGATCAGGCTATCTACAGCTGAGTTCACCCCAGTCCTCCTTCTCCCCTTACCCAGCCACCCCTACATGTCCCGCTCCGCTCTGTAGCAAGCAACACTGAACACTCGTACACATAATTTTGAACCACAAACTCTCTATAAACACCAGTGTATCTCAATGAATGCCCTCTGTGCAAGCTTGTCCGTGTTTGGCTTACTCTCCAGGCATCTGCGCTGCCCATGCGTCTTATTTTCAGATTTGACCGCTTGAACTCTGTGTGTGTTTTAGCTAATTAGCAGATTTATTCTTGTACCAGCTCATAGCGCAAACAAAGGGGAACTTTAGTTTTGATTTAAACTTTCCTCAGGGGACCAGAGCCACAGAGTAGCAGTGACTCAGGCTAGAGTTCTGCAAAAATCTCCCTTTTTGCAGAATTGTGCACTGTTTACTTTTTAGTTCTTTTGCAGACATGTGCACAGAATATTTCACTTATTTTTTTATTACAAGTGTGAAAAAACAAATAACATGAAATGTTCTTGATATAAAAAATAGTCCAAACTAAACCTAATTTTGGCTTAGTTTTTGTTCTGAATTGTATTTCTCCTTTTCAAACATGAATTACCAAACATGTAGAGGTGAATATTTTACTTTTCAGACAAAATTAAACTAAATCCAAGGCATACAGCGCATTTCAAAAAGTATTTATGCCCCTTGAATTGGACATTTTATGTGACAGACAAATAAAACTAAATTTTAATTGTAAAATAAAATTTATTTTATTTAGTAGATAGAAAGTTTAAGAATAATACATCAATAAAACTCTATAAAGTGTGATATCTTTGGAGAAAATGGAGAAAATCTGAGAGTACCAACCGTTAGCTCTCAATAGGCTTTACCTGTTGACTTTGAATACATGAAAATACTCCGTCTTCCTACTGTCCAAAGCTTAAAACCTTTTTCTGCCTGTATCTCTCAAATTTTAGCAGCCGCCCTGTAAAAAGTGTTTTGAGTGTCTTGCAGTTTCATTCTCATCTGACCACAACTCAGGTGAGTTGTCAGTCCCTCACATACCTTGTGGTAAATAGTAAACTCATGGATTTTTCCAATGTTTTTTTTTCTTCTTTTCTTTTTTCCAAAATTGACTAGATTTTTGCCACATTTAACAGGGGCAAAAAAGATGTAGCAAGATCTGGACTTAGTTTTAAAACCAAGCTCTGCTTTAACAATTATCTCCAACCTCTCAGGCTTGAACTCTGATCCATTTACAGAACTGTGTTATTTACACTGAGATCATGCTTCATGCAGGTGTACTGTACTTAAGTAGGTGACTTTGATGGCAGTTAGTTAAATTGCGTTTTATTTTAGAATATCATATTAATAGCAGCATACACCGACCAATCACAAATTACCATTATTCATCCAGACTGCGAGCTGTATCATCTGCATGCTGCACAATGATAACCAATCCACCACTATTTAAAAAAATGAACATAACCAATCCCTTTTGTCAAGAAAATCCGAGCTCATCCCACTTCCCCATGCTGGAGATTTTAGTTTAACAGTAATAATAAATAAAGTTATCTTTAAAATGAATCACTCAAGTGACATCAAGGCCCAACAGTAGACTTAAGTGTCAATAAAGTTAGTTTAACAGTAATAATAAATAAAGTTATCTTTAAAATGAATCACTCAAGTGATATCTAGGCCCAACAGTAGACTTAAGTGTCAATAAAATAAATCTGGTTGTGTGTGTTGTTTTTGTCTCATGCAAACTTTGCTTTAATTCTACTTTTTTCTATCTAATCATAAGAAATCATAGTCAGTCAGAAAGAGTCATTAAACAGGAAAAGCAGGTTTCCTGGAAAAAGAGGAAGTAAGTTCCAGCCTGCAGATTTATAAAAAATAGCTGAGACTATTCCTTATTTTAAATCATGAAAGTTTAAAGAATGAAATCTAAACATTTTTGGATAATTTGATAAGATTCAAAGTAAAATACTTATATTAATATTGGTTTACTTGTAATAATACTTACACTTATATTTGTGGGAACACTTACAAGGAAAACAAGTAACTGTAACTTTAGTAGTAAATAATTAGAATCATGTATTATTCTTTTGGTTTCTTTTCAGAAAAACATCTGTAATAACTCACATTAGGATTATAATAAGGATAATTAATAAGTTATGGTTATAAAATCATAAATGAATGATAAATCAGAGAAGCTGAAGAAAATAAATGTGATATAAGTTATGGTTATAAAATTATAAATGAATGCTAAAATCAGAGAAGCTAAAGAAAATAAAAGTGATATAAATGTGATTTTGACATTGAACTTGAAATGGTGTAAAAGGTGTAACTGCAATTAAACATCACTGATATGTTGGAGGTAGAGAGTAGGTGAAAGGTGAAAGGCAAGGAACTAACAGGAGAGCAGAGATGATCAACGCCTTATTTAGAAAGTAGGTGAAAGGTTGTGCAGGCAATGGACAGGAGGTTGAGCAACTCTGAGACATTAGCACAGACATCAGGACATAATGTCTGTAAGACAGTGATGGATATGAAATCATCTGAGCAGTCAGCCAATGAAACAAGCCCAGCAACAGTGCTAGCCAAAGAAACCCTATAAAAGGTGAGTGCAAAAGAGGAACCGTTCGTTGGATCCTCCGGGCAGCTTCGAGCCAAGATCGAGATGGACAAAGAACTCTGCAGCTGAAGAAGAGCCGGGGCCACGGAGCCGAAGACTGTCCTGGCCATGGGGACCAACCCGTCAGCCCTGCAACCTGTGGCTTCAAATCGCACTTCTCTCATCGGCTGGGTTCAGACCCCAAAGACAAAGATGAAGACAAAGGCAAAGACAAAGAAGAAGAACTGGTACCTTCCTTCCTGCCAGCACCAAGTCCTGTGTGACCTCACCATCCATGCGGAGAGGAGGCTCATCAGACCTACAGAGATTCCTGCCTTCGCTGATCAACATCTTCCTCCTGCTGCAACACCTTCTTCATCATCAGACCTGCGGAGATCCTGGCCTTCATCGACCGGCGTCTTCCTCCTGCTGCAACACCTTCTTCATCATCAGACCTGCGGAGATCCTGGCCTTCATCGATCGGCGTCTTCCTCCTGCTGCAGCACCTTCTTCGTCGTCGTGCCAGGTCTGGGGTTCGAGGCGCCAGGCTCCGTCCGTCTCTCTCAAAGGTTCCTTTTTTTTAGTTCTTAGTATCAGCAGTAGGGAAAGACAGACTAGATGATTGATTTTACTTATTTGATTATTTCTGCTACTGAATTAAGCTGTACTGACCCTTGCAAAAATGCCTTACTAATAAAATATTTAGCATAAAGAAAATCTAAAAGATGTTGTGGACATTCAGTTAATGAGTCACCTTAAAGTTCTTTGATGGTTGTAAAATAGCTGTGATGTTTGATTCTGGAGAGGAAAAAGTTTAAAATGTTTTTAAGTTGCTGGTAGCCCAAATTTAAAACGTCATCCTTGGGACTCGCCCGAGTCACTAAAACCTACCTGGTTCAATAACAAATGCAAGTTGTAAAATAAGAGAACGAGCGACCGTTAACAGGTGTGCTCTGTGAAACTAGTTGGCTGTAGGCTGCTCAGTCTGGCTAATTCACAGAGGGAAGAAGGGTGAGACACCTGGATGTAGGCCGTTAAAAATCAGGTGAATCGTTTCTCGAAACCAGCTTAAACAGAGTTTACTTCAGTTCTGGACAGGGTAAATCCCGGCAGATTTAGGAAACTCAATTAACCCGTTAGATGGAGAGCTGGTAGCACATCTCCCCTCTCAGAAGAGGAAGCAGAGAGTGAGACAGTAGAGACAGAAAGGAGGGGGGGGGTGTTGCGCAACAACAAGTGGCGCCCGAACAGGGACTCGACTAACGGAGTAGGAGGGCCCTATGCCAAGTCAGTAAAAACAGATGTGAGGATCTGAATAGCTCACTTGGTTTGTTAACTCTTAAGGAATAGAGTTAATGGTGACTGATATGGCCGTCAGTCACAACCCTTGCAGTAACTGTATGGCATACAGGTGAGGGAAAGCTTCTACTGAGGATAAATGACCGGATCCAGACAGTGAAGCTAGTAGCCAACATAGTCTAGACCCATCCCTGCTCGAAGCGCAAAGAGAGGCTTTGGGGGATAGACAACTCGAACCGACAGAGACGGAGTGATGGATGATCACTTCGAGGAGGAAAATCTGGGGAAGAAACCGGAGGAAGCCGGCCGCCCAGATCGTTTGGAAAAGGAGGAGACCTCAACAGAACTGCATCAACTTTCTACACAGCTACTGTGACTCAGACCTGAAGCAAGGGGGGACGTTGGTTCCAAGAATGAGGAACTGAAACATCAACCCCTGACAAAGGAAAGTTGGCTCAGTCTTGCTGGAGTGGTTCGTGATGTAATGCTGACAAGAAAAGAAAAGACCAGCCAGCAAGCATGCACAAGAAACAGAGAAAAGTATCATCAGCTGACGATGGATGAGGAAGCACACCGCGTCCTCCACTGCAGCCATCGAGAAGACATCCGGCAACAGAGGAACAAACACCAGCAGCTGACATCATCACACAGACGCAGACATGGTTAAAGACATCCTGCTGGACCCGGAGCTTGAAATTGGGCCAGCACAACCCACCAGTAAGAAACGACCGCAAGCGACATCTGAGAAGCCAGAACAACCGGAATGGGCAATCTACACCGATGGATCCAGAAAGGGGTCCGACCAGTCGGCATACTGGGGATTTATTCTGAAGCAAGACGGCAAAGAGAGATGCCGTCAGAAAGGAAAAGCTCTCGGTAGTGCTCAAGCCGGAGAAGTAACGGCAGTACTGGAAGGATTGCTGGAGCTGGTGAAAAGGAAAATCAAGAGTGCCAGGTTAGTAACTGACAGTTACTACTGTGCTCAGGCCCTTAGAGAGGACTTGGCCATTTGGGAAGAAAATGGTTTCGAGACTGCAAAGGGCAAGCCCGTGGCACACAAAGATTTGTGGAAGAAGAAAGCAGAACTGAGGCTCCGCCCGAAACTTGAGGTGCAGCGACAAGGCGCACACCTGAGAAGAAGCCCTATGGAGGGGCAAAGATGATGACCTTTCGTGCCACTAAGAAAGGTTGTCTCTGCCGGTGTCGAGGTGGGACAGAACACCTAAGGACAGGTGGTCCTAGAGTAGCATGGGGAGCAGGTAGTACGGTGCGTGCATAAGGCCCTCGAATATGCAGGCGTGCTACACCCCCGTGAAGAACTGAGCAAGCAGGACTGCTGGATGTCCCTTCAGCCCATCCGATGCAGCTGTGTGACTTTGAGGTATGTGGTCGATACGCAGGGCACCCAGGGCAGCGGATGGAAGGTTTGTTCATCAAGAGCACAGTCCCATGGGGTTCAGTCTGCATGGATGTAGCAGAGCCAATGGGGACAACAGGAAAGAGAGGTGAGAAGTACCTCTTGGTGCTGATGGACACAGTGACAACTGCTAGAAGAGCAGGTCTTCCCCTGCAGAGGAACTCCGTTCACGTCACAGAAAGCAGGGAGGCGAAGACACTTCTCCTTTTTGCTTAGAGAAGAAAAAGGGAAGTTGCAGCTTGAAGTGTCACTGAAAACAGGGCAGAGAGTTTGGATTAAAGCTCAAGATCGGCCTGCAACTACGGTGATCAAGCTGAGATTCAACGCCCAAGATTTTGTAAAGCAAGTACTGAACTTCAACACAGTACTACTGATGAAGAAAGGGGTCCATGAGGAAGCAGTGCTCAAGCCAGTTCTTAGCTACAGCGAACCAGAACATTACAAGAAGATGGCCAGAGAATCAAGCACCATGCCATCCTACAGTAGACTGGCCACTATTACGGGAAGGTTGCCGTTCAAAGAACAACTTCAAGGCTTTGGACTGGGAGGGCCGTGAAGAAATTGGATTATGCTAAAGAAGAACTCCTGTCACCACCTGATGGATTAAAATGGAAAAGGATCATGATTACGGATAAAGCGTCATGATGCTTATGCTTTTTGCTTTGCTCTGCTGAACAGCCAGAATTTTTTTTTTGTTTGAGGCCTTCTGTCTCAGCCCATCTTCCCTAAAGAACCATCCCACATCCTGAAGAACTGACAGTTCATCCAGCGAAGGTTCCTGTAGAAGAATCAGAGCGATCCAAGTTTTCTTCGACATTCATCACCTCATGGGGGAAATCAAAACTCCAAGGAGGGGGTGTCAAGAGAAGTGGAGTTTTGATGACTACACTGAGCCCTCTGTGACAACTGAGGATGAAGAATCTGCATCTTCACATCCCAGACGAACCTCTTCTCTTTCCAGGGGATGAGGACGGCGAACTGCAGGAGGGTGATGGACTCCCAGCATGTGAAAGGTCTGACCTCGTGGAGGGGGTGTCAAGAAAATCCGAGCTCATCCCACTTCCCCATGCTGGAGATTTTAGTTTAACAGTAATAATAAATAAAGTTATCTTTAAAATGAATCACTCAAGTGACATCAAGGCCCAACAGTAGACTTAAGTGTCAATAAAGTTAGTTTAACAGTAATAATAAATAAAGTTATCTTTAAAATGAATCACTCAAGTGATATCTAGGCCCAACAGTAGACTTAAGTGTCAATAAAATAAATCTGGTTGTGTGTGTTGTTTTTGTCTCATGCAAACTTTGCTTTAATTCTACTTTTTTCTATCTAATCATAAGAAATCATAGTCAGTCAGAAAGAGTCATTAAACAGGAAAAGCAGGTTTCCTGGAAAAAGAGGAAGTAAGTTCCAGCCTGCAGATTTATAAAAAATAGCTGAGACTATTCCTTATTTTAAATCATGAAAGTTTAAAGAATGAAATCTAAACATTTTTGGATAATTTGATAAGATTCAAAGTAAAATACTTATATTAATATTGGTTTACTTGTAATAATACTTACACTTATATTTGTGGGAACACTTACAAGGAAAACAAGTAACTGTAACTTTAGTAGTAAATAATTAGAATCATGTATTATTCTTTTGGTTTCTTTTCAGAAAAACATCTGTAATAACTCACATTAGGATTATAATAAGGATAATTAATAAGTTATGGTTATAAAATCATAAATGAATGATAAATCAGAGAAGCTGAAGAAAATAAATGTGATATAAGTTATGGTTATAAAATTATAAATGAATGCTAAAATCAGAGAAGCTAAAGAAAATAAAAGTGATATAAATGTGATTTTGACATTGAACTTGAAATGGTGTAAAAGGTGTAACTGCAATTAAACATCACTGATATGTTGGAGGTAGAGAGTAGGTGAAAGGTGAAAGGCAAGGAACTAACAGGAGAGCAGAGATGATCAACGCCTTATTTAGAAAGTAGGTGAAAGGTTGTGCAGGCAATGGACAGGAGGTTGAGCAACTCTGAGACATTAGCACAGACATCAGGACATAATGTCTGTAAGACAGTGATGGATATGAAATCATCTGAGCAGTCAGCCAATGAAACAAGCCCAGCAACAGTGCTAGCCAAAGAAACCCTATAAAAGGTGAGTGCAAAAGAGGAACCGTTCGTTGGATCCTCCGGGCAGCTTCGAGCCAAGATCGAGATGGACAAAGAACTCTGCAGCTGAAGAAGAGCCGGGGCCACGGAGCCGAAGACTGTCCTGGCCATGGGGACCAACCCGTCAGCCCTGCAACCTGTGGCTTCAAATCGCACTTCTCTCATCGGCTGGGTTCAGACCCCAAAGACAAAGATGAAGACAAAGGCAAAGACAAAGAAGAAGAACTGGTACCTTCCTTCCTGCCAGCACCAAGTCCTGTGTGACCTCACCATCCATGCGGAGAGGAGGCTCATCAGACCTACAGAGATTCCTGCCTTCGCTGATCAACATCTTCCTCCTGCTGCAACACCTTCTTCATCATCAGACCTGCGGAGATCCTGGCCTTCATCGACCGGCGTCTTCCTCCTGCTGCAACACCTTCTTCATCATCAGACCTGCGGAGATCCTGGCCTTCATCGATCGGCGTCTTCCTCCTGCTGCAGCACCTTCTTCGTCGTCGTGCCAGGTCTGGGGTTCGAGGCGCCAGGCTCCGTCCGTCTCTCTCAAAGGTTCCTTTTTTTTAGTTCTTAGTATCAGCAGTAGGGAAAGACAGACTAGATGATTGATTTTACTTATTTGATTATTTCTGCTACTGAATTAAGCTGTACTGACCCTTGCAAAAATGCCTTACTAATAAAATATTTAGCATAAAGAAAATCTAAAAGATGTTGTGGACATTCAGTTAATGAGTCACCTTAAAGTTCTTTGATGGTTGTAAAATAGCTGTGATGTTTGATTCTGGAGAGGAAAAAGTTTAAAATGTTTTTAAGTTGCTGGTAGCCCAAATTTAAAACGTCATCCTTGGGACTCGCCCGAGTCACTAAAACCTACCTGGTTCAATAACAAATGCAAGTTGTAAAATAAGAGAACGAGCGACCGTTAACAGGTGTGCTCTGTGAAACTAGTTGGCTGTAGGCTGCTCAGTCTGGCTAATTCACAGAGGGAAGAAGGGTGAGACACCTGGATGTAGGCCGTTAAAAATCAGGTGAATCGTTTCTCGAAACCAGCTTAAACAGAGTTTACTTCAGTTCTGGACAGGGTAAATCCCGGCAGATTTAGGAAGCTCAATTAACCCGTTAGATGGAGAGCTGGTAGCACATCTCCCCTCTCAGAAGAGGAAGCAGAGAGTGAGACAGTAGAGACAGAAAGGAGGGGGGGGGTGTTGCGCAACAACACTTTTGAGTATAAATCTAATGTTTTTAGACAGAGACACTTTTTTGTAGGGGCAGGTGTACCCTGACTCCCTAATGCTGGAGTAATTGTAGATAATGGAGTTTTAAGGACAGCTGCTGATGCTGATTTAAGTGGGATTTAAGCAGAGATTTATAGGAAAAGGAAAATGAGCAGACAGGAGGAAAAGTTGAACTGGATGTGGGAGTGAATGAGAAAGCAAAAATAAGGCGAGTTTCTGGACGAATGCTTTAGTTTTATCCCAGAACAGGTAGGAAGCAAGATAAAAGGAAATCAAAGAAAGGAAAAAAAAATATTGTACATTCATCTCACAAAAAAGGCATAGATCTTTTTTTTAAAGATGAATTCATCCATAGTTTGGAGTGAAACGAAAGGCTGGCGCTTCTTGAGAATAGGAGGTTAGAGAGGGCACAAGCTGGATGACTAATTGGGGAGGATATGAAATGAGGCTTGACTCAATCTACACCCTTGAATCAACTCTGCCCTACAGTATGCATCAAATGGGTTCCCTAAGTGGTGCTTTTCCATTGATTATACCCTTTCAATGTTACGCTCCAGCTACTTGTTGGAAAATTTTGACAGAGGGGGGAAAAAAAGCAGAGGGAGCTAAAGGAGGTGGTTGAAGTATCGGTCAATACTTAATACTGAGCAAACTAGAAAAACCAGGAATTGCAGAATGTGAGTAATATCACATAAACAGACAGCGATGAAAGTGAGAGAGAGGACAAGGTGTGTAAAAAGTACGTCAGACTCGCCCGTAAATGCAGTGGTGCGTGGCACTTCGCCTCGTATGGCACTCAACTTTATGAGGTGTGGAGGGGCTGTCTCCCTCGCCTCTCTGCCTGTTTTAATGATACAGTTTAGATGGAAAAGCTGGAGCTTCGGTCGGCACCAAGGACTTCGCTTGCTCTGCTTCATGCAGCACAAAATCCCAGATGGGGAAAACATAAATATAAGCCATACTCAAACACACACACCCACGCATAGAAGTCGTCCTGATTATGAGCATGATGTGGGATTTATTTTGTTGCTGTTTTTCTTATGCAAACAAAAATCCTGTGCTTTTTTTTTTAATAAAATGTGTAAACACTGTAATTAAACAACATAGTGGGTTGATGTTTCTATATAATTGCTATTGAGCAAATGCAGATGCAAAGATGAGCAATGGGGCTGAACATGTGCAGCATTCACATCTAAAATTTCTATTAATGATCATAGGCAGAGCAACAGATGACACCAGGGAGCAAAAGGGAAGCAATCGAAGGGGTGAAACTGCCTGTCAGAACTGTGAAGCCTCCTCAGATCTGCCCCTTGTGCCTGACCACTCCACACGCTCAAGAGATGGTTTCTAACCACAGCCTACACCCATCACTACACCGTCTCAGAGGAGAACATGCAGTAATGCAATATTGATCTGACAATGAGTGAGTGTGTGTGTGACTCTGCATAGGTGAGTGTGTGTGTTTTTGGACGGGATGTTGGCAAATAATTGCGCTGTGTAAAAAAGTGAATGAGCTGTGTGGACGGCATTAGTATGGGTTGCTTGTGTGACTGTTGAGTCGGTTTGTGTGATGGAAGACAGCCACAGAAGTGTTGCATTAATAAGCAAAAGCTAAGGTGTTGGCCTTGGTGCTGTTTCAGACACAGGTCTGTCAGAGTCTTCATCTGCTGTGGCAGCACCGACTGAACGGAAACTCATTTCACCTTGCGTTCATTTGATTCCTACATTGCTCACTCTCTTTTTCTGTGGCCGTTTTTACACAAAATCTACAGCAAACACAACCTCTCCACTTCATCTTGACAGAATGGATACCTCATGCAGACCACTAAAATCTTAAAAGAGCGGCATCAGGAGAATTGATTTAAAAAAAAAGAAAAACAAAATCCCTTCCTTTATTTTTATCATAATTTGTTTAATTAGTAATCGCTGTATTTTCAAACTCATTAATTGGCGGAACAATCTCTTAGACCACAGACATTTGACCTTTGTTTATATAGTTTACAGATTTCTGCTAATTGTCATTCAGCTGTTATATAACTGGGTAAAGGTTTTCTGCCTGAATATTGATCAATATATCCAAAGTGTTTGCTTGGTCAAAACAGCCAAAGGGTAAAATCATTACTCCTTGCCATTAGTAGTGGAAAACATGTAACAAAGACTCAATATTTTATTTATTTAAATCATTCTGCAAGTAATAAACTCTGGCATAAAATGGTGAAATGGAAATAAACACAAGCTCCTGCAGTAAGTGTTCATGTCAAAGCTATTCATTTATTTATTTATTTTAATGTTTTCCTTTTAAAGTCTCTAAAATCTAGGGCACTATAGTGTAAAGGAAGAGAAATCTGCAGGTAAGAATAAGATTCTCTACATTCAGAATGTTAAGCCTCTGGTTTCCCTGAGAGCTTTTTCTTGTTTTCATGAATCACTATTTCTTCATCTACAGAGGTAACAAAAACAAAAAACAAAAACATAATTGCAGTGTATATGTGAGAGATGTGACATGAATGACAAGGAATAAAGAAAATCAGAAGTAAAGAAATTCACTGTTTTTTCTCATTCATCACTTGCTAATCTTAACCTAATTATTGATTCCAGCTGCTTGCCTGTGAAAACTGAATTGTTTTTTCACAAATCGTGGTACATTTAATGTACACAATTTCTACACATATTATATATTTCTCTATGTCTATGAAATCATACTATTTTCTTTTGTTGTCACAAACCTTTAGTCAATCCCTTTTGTCGCTCCCTTATTGTGGTTGCCAACTTCCACTCTTCAGGAGGAAGGGTGGTCTCACTGTGATGGTGGTAGTGTTAGGACGACCCTGAGAGCTTTTTATAAATTCTTGTAGTGTTTGGAGGTGCTTCCTTAGTACCCAATGAATTAATTTGTTAGAATGGTCTATACAATGATGTAAAATATGGTTATCAAGTTTTCACTGAAATCAAACATTGCTTAATGTGTGACACACTTTCTAACGTTTTCCCTTGTCATTTAATTGTTAATAATCAAGTGTGTAAGCAATTACCCTGTAACAACTTGCATGTAGTGTTTCGGTCAGCTTTCAGAGTTCAACATAACATGTAAACAGATGTGATAAAACCAATTATAAATATTCTTGTAGGACCAGATAATGGACTTGTGTCTATAATTCTCTTATTACAGAGCTACAGTGAGACAGCAAGGAACAACACCAGTCTGGTTTAAATAATGCCTGTCTGATAGATACATCAGTATCTATTAGACACATCAGTATCTATTAGATATATTGGTGCTAACACTCGCAATACCAGAGTTAGTCATTAAGTATCACAGGGTGCTGTGTTTGAGCCATTTCTGTTTTATTATATGCATGTTTCTGCTTGGCATAATTACTTGACATAATGGGATCATTTTAATTTTCACACTGGTAATGCTCTGCCATATTTACCTTGATAAGTCTAATATAAGGTTTCTTTTTTAAACTCAGACATCTTTAGACCTATGTAATTTTGATGAGATAATAGTTTTATGCTAAGATGAACATGTGATAAAGAAGTGGCTTAAGTAAACAGATTGTTTTTAAAAAAAAATTATTTAACAGAACAGTCCATAGAAGTCAATCAATTAAATGTCACTTTTCTGGAGTAAACATTCAAGTCTCAGAGAAAACTCCAGGTCAAACTGTCAATCTGAATTGATTTGCCAATTCAGATATCCATTTCAAATTTTCATATTTCCATGTCTTCCATTGTTAAAGGTGTGGGTTATTTTTAATTGCATTGTCAGCACATTATTTTAGCTGAAGGACATACAAAGTACTCCGTTTCTCCTTTCAAATTTCTAAATTTTCATTCTAAATTAGAAACAGGCTCTGAAGCTCTACCGGATTCCCTGCAAAAGCATGCATGAAACTAGTAGCTCACGTTCCTTCATCACAAGTTGCATTAAATTTCACAAGCTAAGACTTCATGGGTTCTCTGTATTTCTTTAAGGCAAAGTTGCATGAAATGCTAGAAGCCATAGCTTTTTGGTGCCAAAAGATGAGACAGAGAGGATCTCTGGAGTCAAGCAGTTAAAAAGATACCTCACGAGGAGCGCTGCTTTGAGGTTAGAGACACAATCCACTTTGGTGCTACTTGTTTAGGATAGTTTACAGTTCCATCTCTTTGCAGTGACAGGTAGACATGAGAAACAAAGCAAGTAAGGAGAAAAGTTTCGTCTTAAAGATCCAAGAGTGTTTTTGTACAAATACGTTTCACTTTATAGGTTTAAAATTCAAATTGTTTCCTGCAAGATGTGAGTTAAAAAGCTCTCCTATGCCCATTACACACAGATAGCATCATACTGTAGATGCACTGACTCACAGGAGTCCAGGAGCAGGAGCTATTCTGAGAGCAATGAAACAGGCAGACTAACCAATAGAACCACCCACACACTAAGCATTTTTTTCATCACATGCCACATTCAGAAACACGTGCAAACACACACACCTTCCTCTTTCTGCCAGCCTACCCATCGTTCGTTAGTTGCTACATAAAGGGGAGGGGTGGGGGTGATTTTACCGTGACACAGTCTGGCTCTAATTCACTGTTTCCACTGAGAGCCTGCATCCAAAAATACTTCTGCTTAACAAACTCCTCTGATTGCTGTTTGACTTTCTGTCTCCTCCCTTTCCTCCCGTCTTTAATCAGCATGTAAACAAGCGCAAGGTCATTTTCTTTCTTAAATGAAATGAGGGGAGATAAGAGGACCGAAGTGCAGTTAATCCTTTGGACACGCTGATGGAGAAGTTTGTCCGGTTGATGCTTGAGTGGTAATTATGCAGGAATGTTTCTGCTCTCACGGTCCAACTATCTATGGATGCATCATCCGTTTATCTCTTTCCTCCACTGCAAAGGTAAAGGGAAGGAAATAAATTGGAAAAGAAGAGGAATTTGGAAGAAAACTGAAGTGAGCTGGGTTACAGTTGAGCTACCACTACAGAGCCTTGTCAACACTTGTTTCTGATGCTGTGAAACTAGACTGAGACATCTTCTCACTAACTCCAGAACTCCTCTCTGTCCTTGATCATCTTACTCTAAGGGAAATATGAGCTAATTAACTCTATTTATACTATTTTTTATCAGTTTCAGCAGAAAAAAAAATCAAATATTCATTTTTTTGTTGTTTTTATTCTTTCTCACTGTTGCAGCCAAACAACCAGTTTTGATGCAGCGAAAAACTTTGATGCCTAATTGCTTGAGGAAATGTCGTTCTCTTTCAGCAAGCAGCTTCACTATGAGACAGCAGTTCAGCCTGAGTAAAAGTCTCAGAGCATCATTTCTGAAGGTGTGACAGCACAAGGGCCTCATTTCCATCCTTCTCCACTATTTATCAGCCTTCTCCTCTTTCCCAGTGAAGCAGCAATGTTAACAATGCTGTCCCCACATTTACCAGTTCTGCCTCATTACAGCCAAAGAAGTGGATAAATTAGTGCAGGAGAGCATGCACGGCAGAGTCCGACTCCACCTGTCAGCCACTGGGAGAGATAGTGAACATGTTGAACAGAGGTGGGGGGTGTGAAAGAACTGCTCAGCCTTCAACACATTTTTTGAGAAAATCCACTCATTAAAAGAAAACTCTTTTGCTTTCCAGAATTATTTCTTGAGGTTACTTTTTTTTTTAAACAGTGCCTTACAAAAGTATTCATCCATTGCATTTTTTTCGGGGGAATACCCCCCCCCCCCCCCAAAAAAAAAAAAATCCTGCAATTCTGAACTGAAAGGAAAGCAAAAATTATTTTCAAAATTTTTTACAGATTACAGTCTGAAAAGTTTTATGAAAATATGTATTGCAACTCTCTACATCTCCATAGTAAAATCACCTATGTAGTTAATAGCTGAATACAGCTGTTCTGTGAAAGTTTTCAAAGGGTTTGTGCGCAACCATTAGTGCACAAACAGCATATTGAAGGCTGAAGAACACAGCAGACTACCACCAATAAAGTTGTGGAGAAGTTTAAAGCACATTTAGGACACAAAACATGAGCTAACTAACATGAGCTGACTGACCACCTGGGCTAAGAGAGCATTAGTCCAAGAAGAAACTAAAATATCTAAGGAACCCAGGAAGAACTACAGACATTGATAGCTGTTGACAATTAGTGCTACTATAGTCTGTCATTCATGAAAGATTCATGAAAAAGACATTGTTGAAAGAATCAAAATAGTAATCAGATTCATAATTGGCTATAATCCCTATTGGGAACCTCGCTAAAATTAGGAAGAAAATATTTTTGTCAGATTAGAACAAAATCCAACATTTTTATCTGCACACAAAATGCTATGTGTAACAGGACAGCAATATACTGGCTTTGATTAAAACACATTTATGTTGCCCAATCAAATCCTAGACCTAAAATTAAATTACATTGCAAACTGCTTTGTGTTGGTCTGTCAGAAAAACACGTCATGAAAATCTTTTTTGTCATTACATAACAAAATATAAATTATTTATTTACGGGGACACTAAAGCAAGGTGTTGAAAGAATACTAATGAGCAGACGATTTCTGACATTTTATCTGTCCTCCTCATCATTTGAGTTCTTCATTGTAAAGAAAATATTTCGGTACGTTATCAGTATCACTGACACAAATTGTTAACAACTCTTTCTCTTTTCTTGGGTTTTACTTCATAAAAAACTATCCCTCCAAAAACCTCTGATAAAAAGACATTCAAGATCAAGAGGCAAAAATAGCCCAAGTTTTTGTCATTCTCTGAACAACAAAAGTCTGAGTCCCCACAGTCTTTAAAAAGCATTACTTCTCTTTCTCATCGGTCCAGCATCTCTGGCCTACAATCTTTATGGGCTGGTTAAAACAACCATCTACGTTTGCGCTTCCTCCACATTCAGCAGTAAAACAGACAGGAGTTCTGTGATGTCCAGCCACCTTGCCTCCCAGGCTCAACACTATGCTTTATGGAGGGCTGAGAAATCAAATCAGATGTGGGAAAATTAATTTTTGTATGAAATTAAGAGCCACCAGCCAAATAAAGGAAGACAATGCTGAGTGCATCCCTCAATCGTGATTCCATTCACTCTCTAATCAGCAGGATGGCCAAGCACAAGCCGGTAGCATAGTGAAAGCTCTCAGCCCACAGGGGATAAGAAAAACAATGGCCCTTTTTAATTTCTTTTCTAAAGCGAGCGGCTGAAAGAAAATGATATAGACGTAATTGGCGGATGAGTAGAGCAGAGCAGCCTTGAAGGAGGTGCAGCGTCCAACGCACAGACACCTTTTCACTTTTCTCTCATGGTGGCAATGACTAAGGAGAACTGAGGTTTTACAAACCTCCATCAAGGACAAAGTCTATCAAATATGTCTATGAGTGGACCTATTTGGTGTTGTTACAATGTTCTCTAATAACATGAATCTGCAACAAAGAAAAAAAAAATATTCAGATCATAATTTGTATTTAAAAGGTTTGGATGTCAGACTATAAAAGCCAGTATTGTCACACTAAATACAGTGTAAAGTACTCCTAAGACCTTATCAGTTTTTAGACTTATAACTGCAAGTTTTTATGTGATAAATCAGAACAAGCAGGCTGTGAAAAGAATACAATTAATGGCTTTTATTTTCTTTTACCTATAAATATTATAAATAAACTGTTAAATTATTTTTTCTTGTAGCTATAGTCAGTTTCACTTTTCATTGCAATTGCATCTGTATATTTTTGGGGAATTTATTTGTACCACCGGTGCATATATAGAGACTGAAGCTCGTCCAATGATTCTTAGTAAAATAGCATAGGCTCAGTTAGTTTGGCTAGAGAGCATCAATCAAGTGTTGTTATTCTCAATTTAATTTAAGCCTGGACTTTGACTGGACCATTCTTATACAAGCCTTTTGCGGCTTCAAACCGTTTTTCTTCCAGTAGTCCCCTGTAATTAGCTCCACACATTTTTCTATCAGCTCTCACATGACTCCCTGTCCCTTGTGGAGAAATAAAAATTACATTTTGGTCTCCTTTTAAAAAGTGACTCCTTCCTTTGTGCAATTTGTTATATATTTTTATATGATGGATTGAGCGTTACTCATTGAAATTTAGAAAGTTTGAGATCTATAATCTAATTCTCCTTCCAAGTAAAGTTTTCTACAGTTTTAGTAACAACGGCTCTAACTTGCTTTCACAAAAACTCTCTTTGAAGCACTGTAAAGTTTTGTATTGTAAAAATGCTGTTTGAATAAAGGTGCAAAAGCTTAAATTTTGTTTTGTTTTGCTTGGTTTTTTCTTTGTTTGTTTGTTTTCTCAGTTATAGTCACTCTCCTTCCCAACTGAGCCAGTCTAGATTTGAAATAATACAAGTGAAAATGCTGGTCTTTTATTTTCAATGTGCACCGAGGCAAACACACAGTCTATGTTTGCGGTGTGATGAAGGGAGAGAAAGTCAACAACACGGATGCACTGATCTATGGCCCCCATGGCTTGCGCTCAGTGATACATAATACTCGTATTGCACAATCTTACCCCGTCCCACTTTTTGGGGAGCATACACTGAAGTCATTTTCTGCGCTTTTAAAGCTGAGACAGAAAAGAAACAAATGTTTGAAAGCAAAGCATTTTGTCAAGCACTTTGGTCAAAACTCGAGCTGTCAAGGTTACCCTTTCAAGACTGAAGAGACACACTTCAGAAAAAAAGATTTTGTAAGTTTTTTGCTGCTTATCTTTAGCACAGCTGCACTCAAGTGCCTCTTCATCAATACTGGGGTGAGGCACTGCCAGTACTCGTCCTCAGAAACCAAGAATGTGGATCCATCAACAGACACCTTTATGTAAATGGCAAGAATAGAAGACGAGCGCTACCATCCGTGGGGATATGGTGAGGCAGAGGAAGAGCAAGGAGGAAGGTTAGAAAGACAAACACAGTGAAGTGAATGAGAGACAAAGAGAGGCTGAATGTTTTATTTATTAATTTATTTGCTTTTTTCGAGAAATGTTTAATCGGCTTTTGGGCCACTGTAGCACCCAATTAGCATGCCTGTTACATGCAAACACAAAGAACTAATTGGCCTGTGAGGGAGTAAGCAGCGCGGCCCTGAAAGGAGAGATGAGAATTCATTTGAAGATCTGTAGCTCCAATAGTGCCATGTTGGGAGGCTATTTGGCAAATGGTTGTAAATAACATTATGCAGCTGCAATTGCAAATATTATTTTTACTTTCTTCCACTCTTTATTGCCAGATGGCATTACAAACAAGAAAATAGCACCGCAATAAAGTTTATGGGCTATCAAAGAAAAGCAGCTGGTCATCAGATTTTTTTTTCTTTGATCAACAACTGACATGGGTGCACAATTGTCTCGTAATAAAGCAATGGTAATGATTTGCTCAAATGATCTCTAAATATGGATGTAAATACTCAACATGTCAATCAGTGCCTGAGAAATGACATCCTTATCTGTCCCATCAATGTGAGTATGTTGTAGAGAGTTTGAGAATATGCTGGAAACAAGAGTTTTAATTTTTAATTATATTAACTGTGCAAACCGTAGCAGAAAGATCTGATATAAAGAGCTCATTGTGCTCCTGATGGGCAATGGATCAAACAAACGTAACGCTTTCTCCAACCACAACAGACAGACAAAGAATCCCTGCAAGCAACTCAAGTGCAAAACAGTGTTTAAAAATGTTGTAAGAACATCTCTCAATGAGGTCGAAATATGATATCAAATGGTTTTTGACTCAAAAAAAAAATAAAAAAAATCCTTGACTACTGAAGCCCAACACTTTGGAGCTGGCGAGATCCACATCTATTGTGGAAGAATCTTTTGACAGGCACATTAGAGCAGGCTCTGCAATCCTTTCAGATGATGATAAAAACTGAACACTTTTTGACTGCATGGAAAATTCTATGTGGCAGAAAACACTGTGCATCAACACCCTGAACACACCATCCTCATCCTACTATGTCTCAACCATGAGACATAGTAGTGGCAACACCATGCAGTGGACATTTGTCTGTTCAGCAGGAAGTGAGAAACTGGTCAGAGTTTCTCACTCCCTCTTGCTACAGGAGAAAACTACGGAGGTTTTCCAATTTATGAAAAGAGTGTCTGGGCTCTCCCTTATAGATAGGGTGAGAAGCTCAGTCATCCGGGAGGGACTCAGAGTAGAGCCGCTGCTCCTTCACGTCGAGAGGAGCCGCATTTCCAATGTTTCATTTTATAGTAAGACAATTGAAACTGTAGCATTTTCTATTTTACTCCTGCAGTTCAATTCATTAGCAATCTTTAGTCTTTCACAGTTTTTGCAACAGATGAAATGTGGCGTAAGTAGATAGCTACCATGCCACCAGCACTACTACAACCACTTAAAATACATCACTGGATAAATTTCTTTTCAGAAATGAGCAATGTAATGTTCTTCATTAACAACAGAGCACTTGATTTGAGAGTCTCTTGCTGTCGGCTACATATAGAATGTTGATGTAGATGATTGCCATGAAATATGAGACTTGCAGTTTTTAGCACTCAGACTTGTCACTTTTCCAACAATAGCTCAGAGTTTTAGGACTAGAAACAATATACCAGACACTGCATATATATATACAGTATATATGTATATATACTGTATATATATATATATATATATATATATATATATATATATATATATATATATATATATATATATATATATATATATATATATATATACAAAACTGTTGCTCAGCTTGAACATCTCCTTTATTACTATTTATAAAAAAAGAGACTCTCCTGCCATGCTCTTCATTTTGGGACTACATAAAACAAAACTTTTTTTCCCATCTTGGAAAAAGTACATCTTGTTCTTTTTCTTGGGCTTGACTTTGTTATGTGTTCAGTCAAAAATGGCCCTTGCGTAATCACATTTTGGAGCTGTGTGAAGTATCCTTTGTTTTTAGCCAATAGTTGGTCCCACAATTCATGAAAAACACTCAATATCTCAACTTTGTGTTTTCATTTTCTTGGATCAGGCTGAGTTCTGTTATATTTTACTTTCTACAGAGCATTATGTTTGTTGTTGCTTTCATGGATTATGTTACATTATAGTTAGAAATTCATTACATAGACAGACTGTACACATGATGTATCTTGACTCCCCTTGAAAAAATATCTGATTTGCAACAAAAACTGTGAAAAATGTATTAGGATCATTTGAGTTGTTGAGTCTAAATAACTAATTACTTTGATAAACAAAATAGCTAAAAATGTAAAGTATCAAATAATCTCATTGTAGTAACAGTCAAAATATTAAACACAAAAAGCAGCCTTAATGTGTCTTAATGCTTATAGTCACCACTAAATTTCCATCTTATTGTTTCTCTCTCTGAGAAATGTACTAGCTTATTAATTTGGGCACACCGTCTTCACCACTAGGCTGAAGTTAATTAGAGGACTTTAAAGAAAACTGTTGCAGAAGTTGTAATAGAAATCCTACCACTAGCCAACACTTTGGTGGTCTAACTACACAAGTATGTTTTTGAACTGTGGATGAAATAAAATTTACATAGCAACCAAAATGGAAATAGAAAAAACTGAGTTCACTGAGGAAATGTTCTAGTTGTTCGTCCAACAAAGGAACACTGTGTGACTTGTGCTTTCTGATGAAGATAATGCCCAGTCATTTGCTTTACACCAATGTTATCAAAGATACAGTTTTGTTTCTTGTCTGTGAGGAATGTGTTCTAGAAAAGGTCCTCTCAATTATCTGAAAACTATCTCTGTGCTGTGGAATTTCATTTTGCAGCTTTGAATTGTAGCTAGAATTTAACATTTCAATGTTGGTGTTTTGAAGTTACACAAATGAGATTCACATATGTTGTGGAAATAAATTATTGAAATGCAGTGGTTATCCGTCTTGATAACACTATAGTGTGCATAGTGATCTGGATAAAACTTTAACTCAAACCTAAAATTTCTAGTCCAGCAGCATATTACTGGTTTCAACTTCTCCCACAAATACTTAAAAACACAACAAAATTTCTAACCAACATTGCTTAGTGACTGACACGTTTAGATAAACAATGACACTCCAACTGCACACACATTTTGCAATCACTTGTGTAAAAACAGTACTTTTGGCAAAGTGTCTGTTATTTTTGAATCATTTTTTCTCTTAAGAAAAAGTCAAACTTTTCTTTAAATGCCACACGTCACATTGGAATAAAATGTGCATTTGGTAACCTGACAATCACACTGCCACAAGTGGGCTACACAATCATGTCTGCAACACTGGGTGGAGAAGCCGCCAAAATGGCAGTATTATGTGACTGAGCATCTCAAACCATTAGGCCATGACAGTGACAATGAGGCTTGTCCAGAAGTGTCACCTCTCCCAGTCTTTGTCTGTCTCTGCCTTTCTTCAGCTCCCCCTGCTTTCCTCTCCCTTCCTTCCTGTGTCTCATTCTCTCCATGTTTCAGAATCACACCCACACACAAAGACAGAACATCTTTATTAGTCGTCTGTATGCGGGCTGTGCTCAGCCTGAGATTGCAGGACTGACCCCTTGCTGCGAGCTGTACAGGGGAAATGTTTACTCAAACCCCACAGAACATGCCATTAACCTCTTTCTAGATAGAAGACAAACAAGAATGTCCCTCCATGAGGGCAATAAAGACAGGCACAGCAAGGACCATCATGGCAATCATCTCATTATGAATCTGCGGGAGGCAGTAAGGAGCCAGGAAGCTTCGTCTCCCGGGGATACCTACTCTGCTGTGTACCAGTGTGTCTAACACTCAGTGAAGTATTTATGACATGCAGCAAAGTGAAATCAACTAATTTGCCAAACACATGCACAAATGCATCAGCCACCTCTGCTTACATTTATGAACCAACCTATGTGCATAACGTCTTCCTCGTTAGTTACCTATCTCGCGTCTCACTCTGCCTAACTGCAGCTCCCCCCTTCCCCTGGAGACGCAGAAGGATGTCCTCAGGCTGTGACTAAAGCCCCAACCGGGGAAGTTATCCTGGCAGCAAAAGGAAAGGAGAGGCAGAGGTGCCTGATGAGAAGTCCGGTCACAAGAGAAAGTTCTCCTTCTTAGGCTCCTTCAGGCAGTAATTCAATCATGCCTTGATAATTCCCCCCATGTGAGAAATGAAACCTCCTCCAATACATTGAGGACAGATAGACAGCAGAGCCTCATATTCATTCCAGATTGAGGACCCCCTTCTGGGTGGGCTAAAGAACCTACTACAGAGTATGTTTTACTTATGTCATTTTAAGAAGCCATTACTTTAATTGAAAAAGTTACCTGTTGCCACAGGCCAGTGAAGGAAAAAAAAAAAAAAACATAAGAAAAACAAGGGCAGGTATTAAAACAAAAAACACCAGATGGAGATATGCATGGTAAAAATGATTGTTTATACTTACTGTTTGATTATATGTGATAATAGAAACAGGATTCCTCAAGGCAATTAGTGTCAGCAGCAGCCATATTGCAATAGGACAAGGGAAGGGCAGCACGGCCTGTTATGAAGGAGCGCTTATCAAATATCTCTGGCGGAGTGATTAGTGTAATAAGACACTGCAAGGTGAGATAGGCCACTCAGTATTATAGTTTGCCTGGGTATGTGTGTCTATCATAGTGTGTGAGAGCTAATTTGTGCTTGAATGCACAAGAAATAGAGGCAGTGAAAACAGAAATGATTGAGTCTGTTCATCTGTTTTTATATCTGTGCACCTGTGTTTAAATGTGGATCTTAATATCTACTGTGTCCCTGTGAGCCATTTATGAGCCTCGGAGAGTGAAATTATTTTTATGTGACTGTAGACTTTAAAAGTAGTCAGTTTTAGCCTGTGACGGAGGGCAGATTGGGGGTACTTACCCCTGGCAGCGTCTTCTGTTCATGGAGGGCGCTTTGGGCCTTCAGTGCTGACTCTCTGGCACAGTATGTTAGAAAGGCACATCCTGAGCGGGCGTGGAAAGAGAGGAGAAATTTGATTAGATTTAAAAGAATTAAATAATAATAGTTGGAATTCAGATGTTTACCAATATGATATTTGGAGGATTATAATTATTTAGTGCAAGGCATCACCCACATGTTTCTATCAAGCTATGCTAAACAATTAAAAGGTTAAAGCTTCAAAACCACATTCATCATTCTTATTAAAGTGCTTTTAATAAAATGCAAAAAATAAATAAATAGAAATCCTGGTGTGATCACGGTTTTCTCAAGCTGTACGTAGCAGAGGGTACGTTTTCAAAAATGTTTTTAACTTCAGTGAAGTATTTTTCTCATGTTAAAGTCAACAGCAGACCTCTCTCTGCTATATTGAGATATAGAAGCAACCAGCGGTAGAAAATTGTGATGAGACTAATGAGTCTCATCAGGTTGTGAAAAAACAGTTTCCACATTGATCTGTTTGTCTCTACTCATTCAGGAGATATTTGAGAAATACTCTCTGTTAACTGCTTGTGCAAACCTGTATCAAACATCAAGAAATTTGAACTTAGACTGCAGCACAATGCAGCTCAATCAAGCTACTAACACACAGCGTTGCCCCTTCCCGACCTGTTGCTGTGCAGTCACTTGGATGAGGGAAGGTTTATACACCTTTCCTTTATGTACAAGATATACAATTTTGGCTCTTTTTTAAATACTTTCAATCACATTTGTTATACTTGCATTGCACCATACAGAGCAAACCAGGGAAAAGTATAACATTCTGCTCCATAAGCAATTCAGAAATACTTGGAGCAGAGGTACTTAAAAATAAGAGCTATAAAGATCCTTAAGAGGCTCTGTTATTGAGACCTAAATTTCAAAGTGCAATTATAACAGCATAGATACTAAAACATCAGAACGTTATTCAGTTTGGCTCCCCATGCAAAACTTTTCAATGACGCCTCTGGTAAATACAATGAAAACACATCTACTAGTATGCAATTTTACTCAATGTTATCATGCTAGAAGAGTCTCAATCCAGTCCTATTTAGTACCATGAAACACAAGTAGAATACCTGAGAAAAAAACAGTATGCACTTTAGTCTGATTCCAATTCAGTATTTACACAAAAGGGAACTGCTGATATTTAATTTTAATTGCAAAACTCCAAAACAAGCCAGCTCAAATTAATGAAGTGAGCCAAACTTCACTGTTCCTTGAAAGCTTAAGCATCTTGAAAAAAAGTATAACCTGCCAAAAAGAGAAATTTAAAAATGCATTCTTTTCCTCACTAGGCCAATATAAAAGCCTCACTGTAGTTTTACAAGTCATTGGAATTCATATATATCCCATCTAGAGGAATGTGGCTCTCTAAAGCTAATAGCTCCACACCCTCAGAGAAACTAACATACTGCTTCAAAAATAAGATTTTCTTTTTTTACGTAGCAACTCCATCAGATTGAATCTTGTTAATGCATGCATTAACAAGATTCATCAGCATATCTTCTGATGAATGGAAAAGTGCTTGTGTCAGTCTCATGTAAAGGAGACCAAGCAAAACTAAGTGTAAAGTGTGACACACAGCTGTAAAACCTTGAAGTTTGTTTAATTTAAACCAAAGAGGTGATGAAAATGCTTAGTCAGCCTCGACTGGAAGATTTTTTCCTCTTTCCCATTTGTGAAAGAAATTACACCCACTGCCTTTTGATAAATGATTACTATCACAGTTACTGAGCCACAAATCAGTATGCACGGTGATGAGCTGAAACTGTACCCCCACACATCTCCGGGGGCTGTTCTTTGAAGTCGGAAAATTCAGGAGGCAGAATGTAAATACATAGTTTATGGCAAATACGTCTCTGACAAAAATGTGACAGCATTCATTAAAGGTTGAGTTGTTGCTCTGTTATGTGCTTGGCAGAGCTGACAATGGGTGACCCTGTTCAGAAGAGGTTTTGCACTGAGCAGCATAATTTCCCATTACTATATGTCACACCTACTGCCAAGGATTCCCATGGGGGACTACACACAAACACACCCCTACACGCCTGCAAGCTCACACACTCACACATTCAGATGATACTCTGCATGCCTAGCAAGCATCATCCCCAAAACGTCAGCAGCACACTCTGGCACCTGGCCAAGGGACCTGCGTTTCACAACCTTCACCCACCTCCACAACTACGCAGTTACTCAAGAGGAAAAATCACCTAAATGACACTGACGAACCAGCTCGGCACACAGCAGAGCAGAAAAGTTTGGGAGCCTGGGGAAACACTTATCATCCTTTGTGTGACATTACAAAACTGTTGAGCATGAACCGAGAATGTCCAGAGGGACAAGTCCCACAAGAGACTCATGAGGTTTGTAAGCTAAAGGTAACACTCATCTCATTTTGCTTTTACATAATTCTGAAACTTTTTTGGTAGCAAACACTGACACACGTCGCACATAAGAGATTAACATCTTTTTTTTTTGGTTTGACCCATTTTCTCTGTGATATCAATAAAAAATCTTACTATATTGTAGCTCTGCTGATTATAATTGGGTAGAATGCTTGAATGATCTAATTTGCTAATTTGTCTGTATTGTGCTGTGTTGAACCTCATTTGGCTTTTCTTCATATTTTTACCAGAATGGGTTTGATTAAACAATAAATTATTTTAAAAAATGTTTGAAATTGAAATGACTCAATGTATCTGACAAAAAATAATAATAAAAAAACAAAAAAACAAAGATGTGTTGGGTGTAACAAACCCAGAGTCATTTAGCCTCAAAAATAATACCTAAACCTAAAGTAGAGTTAGACTAAAAAGGAGAGTTGCAGTCATACCTGCTGCAACTGTTATGATTCCAGCCCTTCAGCTCTGCCTTGGCTGCGCTGATTGCTCATTGCCCTCACCTGCACTGAGCTGGTTCCTATTTAAACAGCTGCTCATCACCAGCTCAGTGTGAGATCGTCTGTTGCCACTGTCACAGCTTTCAAGCCTTGTTGTCCCATGTTCCAAAGAGTTTTCTGGTTTCTGATCCTGCCTGTTTTTGACCACAGAGTTTTGTCTAATCCTTCTGCTGTTGAAAGTCCTGTTGCTGAACCCTGCCTGTCTCTGACCCTGCCTTCTGCCTTCTGGGTTCTGGACTTTCATTGCCTGAGACCCTCCCGCTCATGACCCCGGACCGTTTCAAGACTCAGCTTCTGGTTGGTGGATTTTGTCCCTGTCGTCTGCTTGTCCCCTGAGCCCCCCCAGATCTCCCCTTGTCCATTTACCCTACCTGCCCCCGGCTGGACTCCTGACCTCTGTGGATCCCCCATCCCTGACTCCACCAGTGAGGCCACACCCTTCCACACCAATTATTTTTGTAATAAAACCTTTGGTGAAACATCCTCTTGTTGTGGCTGCGTTTTGGGTTCTGGCTGATTCTGCTTTTAACATTACAGTAACATAATTAAGTTAAGAAAATGAAATCAAGACACAGCCTGAAAATCAGTTAATCCAAGTATTGAGTGATTGTACTGCATAAATGTATGAACATAGCTCGTAAAGCTTGTAAAACAATAAAAAATAATTTTAAAAAGTTTTTTCATGTATTTGTCTATACAACAAATGATTGACTGATCGGTGTATTTCCAAATATATATATATATGGTTATGTACTGCAGCTTTAATTGCTGTATTAATAAATTGCTTTTGGTCTCATTTGAAATTGCAATTATTTGAGAAGCTAAATTTTTGGTCTCTTCAGCTGTAAGACTAACAGAACATTTAACAGAAATGCATGTCTAAAATAAATTTCTAAAATATCTGACTGCGTATAACTGATATATTTAATCTGCTTCCCTTTGGAATTAAATTTCTGAAAGAAGAAGTTTTTAAATTCTTCAGTGTTAATTTGTTAATATGTTAAACCTATTTTTTGTGTGTGTGTGTGTCATGAAACAGTATTAGTTTGTCTTTTGCTGATTCTGCTTTTTTTTTTTTTAAACCAAGTGAAGTAAAACATGATGCAATCCCGCCAAAGTGAAAACGGGTTACTTTTCTTCAAGAGGCCGTTTTTCTTCACAGTTTACATGTCTTATTGAACTGGACATCTTGTGCAGCACAGCTTTTAAAATCCTGACCAGCTGTATGATTTTCTCTGCTTCTTCACAGAACTGGAATCTCTCCAGGACTTTGGGAAAGGTTTGCATTCAGAGGAGTGATGGTTCAGGGGACATCTGAAGCCTGGAGGAGTCAGTCACTTAGAAAGCCAGATGTTGAACAGATGAGAAGCATGAAGAGAAGGATGAGTGAAACAATGATTTTTGAGTGAAGATAACAGCTGGTAGCAGGTTAGCCTGTCAATTTAAAATTAGAAGATGACTAACTGAATTGGGAGCACATTTCTAATTTCAAATTATTACATACTATTGTGCCTATGCATGAATACAATGCAGAACTTAAAAAGAAAATCACGTCATGGTCCTAAAGTAATAAAAATTTTAAAAGATTGGCGTTTCAAATTGCTTTTCTTTAATATTCAGTTGACACCATTAAAAAACGTTTGAACCACCTTTTCAAAACTCAAATTAAGCTAACATTGACCGAAGATTATAGAAAGAAGTTTTCTGAATTAATTGGGGAAAAGAAATACAAGAGGAGGATTTCATAGATGAGGTTCTGAAATGAAGGCTAAGCTCTGGTGGTGGTTTGGCAGTCAGACTCATAACTTCCTGTGATGAGCAGGTTAAGTGGGGTGAAAATAGTACTTTGGTAATCAAATACAATTTACCACACCATAATTTAAGCAAGGGACAAAAGTTCAACCAATTGTATGTAAGGGAAATGGGAAAGTAAACCCTGTGAACTGGTTCAAAGAAAAAGCAAGGAAGGTGAAATTAGTCTCTGCACTTGCAAGAAACATTTTGGGTAATTACTTTAAGAACTTTTTTTCTGACAATAAAGCCTTTTTGAACAACTTGTTTTGAAATGGAAATAAGCTTGTGTTAACAGCTGTGTGAGTACAACTGTGTGAGTACAGGCATGAAAAGTGATTTTGTTTGTTTGTTTTAAGAAAAAAACCTTATCTATTAATTGAAATAACATCTTAACAAATGTGGTGAAAACCTCAGTTTACTAACAGGAACTTCTTGCAAAATACGTCATTTATTTTCCCTTAGTATTTATCAATGTCTAATTAATGTATTTATTTTTTTTGCAGAACAAAAATTAACATTAAAACTGTCTTATAGAAATTACACAAAATAAACAAGTGGATGCTATTGCATGTGAAAAGCAAAGAGACAAATATTTTAGGACTCATCCAGCACTACCCGCATCTGACTCGGCCACACTATTACCAGCCATCGCTCCATCTCTCCGTTTTTCCATCTATCGACTTTTGAAGCGGCCTGTTCACAGCCGTTAGTTGTCTGCTTCCCTCACAGCCTCCTTTCTAATGATCAAAGAGGTCATCTGTAGACTTAAGCTCCACCTGTCACTCAGCTTACACAGTCTGTCAGTCATTTACCAGCACTTCGTCTACAACGCCCCTGTTGTAGAGAAAGCCCAATACAAGCATCGCGCTGTGGCTCAGCTGTATTTATTGAATTAGAATTTATTCCTCAAATTCAAAGCAAAGCAAAAAAAGCTGAAGAAACACTTTCAAATATTTGTTTCCAAATCACCTTTCTGCTGTGGTTTACTTTTGAAAACCCAATCCCCAAAATGCTTGCTTTCCAGCAGTTTGACTGGCTATTTTTAGTCAATTACACTGCGTAGACCAACCAAGGAGAGGAGAATGGATGAGGATATTTAAGAACTCTTTGTATCTCTTACTCCTGGCTGTGTGGCACAGCTCTTAGTCCCCCCTCTCAGCATCAGAGAAGGATTGATAGATAATGCTACTCAAGCAAAAGATTTGCCCCCCACTAACATTCAGCATGTCTGAACAATGCATGCACTCTGGCACTGACACTAAGTATTATGATAATGTATGGCTCAGCAAAATGATAGATGTTAAACAGCTCGACCTGGCTGCACCACGCACTGATGAGCACCATACACGGCGATAGTGCCAAGTCATCCCACGCACTGCATAAGGCTCCCCAAAGGCACGCAAACTATCAAATCAACATTAGAGGAAACTGTGTAGCAACTGCGGGAGAGGACATGCCTATCTTTTAAATAAATCTAAAAGCACTGTTAGTCATCTCTACTCAAATGTCCAGGACGACGTGAAATGTAGAATTCCCCAGATATTCGCACAATTCCCCAGAGCTTCCCAACAGAGACGAAGTAAGGATTTGCAGAGCACAAAACATCTGTTCAGATTGTTGCAGTACTAGTCACATGAATTAGTCATAAGGAAACATGGCATGTTCCAATCTGGCCTTAAATCCATAATTATGGTGCAGTTTTGTGTCACAGCACCCGGGCAGTGAAGAAAAGTAGAACCGCAAATCACCCATTGGGAACGGTTTACTAACTGACACCTGCAGGCATACCTATCACTTACTGGAAATAAAGTCAAAGCTTTATTAAGTACAAGCTGCAATTTCAAGGTAGGTGTCTGAATGCAGAGAGCAAAGTCATTATGAAGTTTTTAATTTAAGGGATCACAAAAATAAACCAATTATCTAAATTTAGTACTTTATTACCCTGAAGTCAAATATATGCATGTTAGACATTAGCACATTATGCCAATATCTTCTACAACACATTATACAAATGAGACACTGAAATTAAACTTGTCATTAAATCAAATTGGAAAATTAAAGACTATTTTACAGGGTTTTTTTGTGTGTGGTTGGGTCTTACAAATGAGTAATCTATTAGCAACACAACATGCGGCAGAAAATGGGCAGGTTTCAAAATTAACCAACAAAAAGTACTGAATATCATTTCTATAAGTGAGACTGAAATTTAATGCCAAACAGAAGCTTCAGAATAAGCATTTAGAAACAATATAGGAAACAAAACAGTCATATCTAATTTCACAATGAATCTCATCTGGAAAAAAGTACTTTGTCTAATTTCTTTTGTGCTTTCCTGATTCTTTGTGATTTTCCTTCCAAGCAGTCAGACTTTCTTATAATCTTTTAAAGTTGATCCTGAGTTAATTTGTTGTCTTGCTGTGGCACATTTTGCTAAAAAAAAAAAAAAAATAAACAGGAATTTTACACAGTGAATGGGTTCTAATAAAACTTATGTAGAACTTCTTTCACAAGGAAAATGTTTTTAGTGAAACTTTAACCAAAAACTGAATGTCAACAGAGATCTGAAGAATTATTGAAAACTGGAGATTCAAATGAAAGTTTTATGAAATGAAAGTGAAAATTTTATTTGAACATGTTAAAACAGAGTTATATCTTCCATTCACTGTTAAGATAAAATGTTATGTTATGTTATGTTATGTTATGTTATGTTATGTTATGTTATGTTATGTTATGTTATGTTATGTTATGTTATGTTATGTTATGCTTCCCAGAAGCCTGGGACACTTAGGTGCATTTATGCTGGCTGAATGAACTCAGTAAACCCAGGGGAGCTCATAATGTTGGGGAAGCCATAATCCAAATGGGAGAAAATAAAATGAGTGTGGGATGTTATGTTTTTTAGCCAATGTATTTTTTTCTTTTTTCAGGCTCTTTCAGATAAGTTCAATTGAACATTGTGCCAGGTTCATAAATTGTTTACTGTCATGCTTCCTCTATGTAATTAATTTCTTTCTCTTTCTTTAGCTTTTCCTTCTTTTTTTGTCTTTCTGTTGATTCATCAAAAATGAAGCTTAAAAGTTAAGAATCAACTATTCCTGGTTCTTCTTTTTCAGTGTCGTACCGCTACATTTCAGTTTTGATGAATCACACATCGACACAGCAGGCGTTTCGGACGTGGTTTGGATGAAGGGCCAGTAACAAAAAATAATCCCTATAATGCATGGGTGACATCTTATTAAAAACACATGCTTATGTTGCCCAAGTACTTTTGAATGTCACACAGGATGGAGCAGGCATGACACATACATCAGGGTGGCCTTGGCGGAGGATGATTTGAACGTACACACAGTTTGGCTTTGGAACAAGATGACCCTTCCTGTGGCGACTATCCTCAGGACTGTTGACATTCAGAGACAGTTGAGGATGTCCGCAAACAACATGAACACTAGGAATATTGTTTTAATCGATCGTCCAGGGTGCCGAAACGAAACAGTGGGATGATGAGGGGCAGGTCAAGCAACAGCGCCTGATGGCTGGAGGAACAGGTGGTGCATGGATGTCTTGAGGGATGCAGACACTGAGCAGCAAGACTTAACACCGCGCTCGTTCCTCCCACGAAGGGCTTTGAATTGTGTTAAGCAATGAGATCATGAACTGCATCCCCTGTCTCACTTATTACATTTACATTTACAAGCTTGTGAAACAATATTCAGCTCATAATTTATTTCCATTATATATCTTCAGATGTATATTTTAATATTTAAAGTGATCAATTAACATATGTGTGTAAGTGTGTGACAGAGATTAGAGTTATATCCAGCAGGGCATAACTGAATATTAAAGTGGGGTAGATATTTTAAATTATGCAAACTGATCCAAACTAACAAAGATTATTATTATTATTATTATTATTATTATTATTATTATTATTATTATTATTATTATTATTATTATTATTATACATTGCTTTTAGTTTGCGGAGCTCAATCAAAATCTAAGAAAAACTTAAGAGATTCAAAGTTTATGAATATACTGTACATATTCTTAAGCAAACTTCGGACTATTCTTTAAGTTTAAGGTTTTTTTGTTCTGATTTTGTTTCGGTTATTTTATGACTTCCACGTTTTTTTCTTCACCCGACCCGCTTGCTCCCATTTATTTTTATCACAAGCATATCATTAGATCATTGATCGATCCCTGATGATCCGTGTCCTGTCTGACTAATTACTGAGCGAGCGCGGAGCCCGATCGTTTTGGACAATAAAGTGGCCGGTTGAAAGGGTGTGTGAATTTGTACGGAGCAAGCCAAAAGACGATGCACGCTGGATCTCAGCCTCCACTATTATCACGCATTGTACTTCCTGACTGCATAGCCGCCCACGGAGCACCATTACAACACAGCTGCCATGTAAATAGTATTTTCACACAGTTAATGACATCCGAAAAGTAAGGCAGCCTATCAGCCCGCTAAAAGGTCAGAGCTGCATGCCAGCACCACCTTAATCACAGAGGCTGATTGCCTGATAATGGTTTGCATTTTCCGCTCCCGTGAAAGCATTTATTTCTATTTGACAATGGGCACCAAATGCCCTTTTTTTTCTGAAGTTATAGAGAAATGCGGCTGCAAAATAGCAGCATCCCGTGTACTTGCCCGTCCACTGTCCCGCCCCCTTCACTGGCCTCACCAGGAGCTTCAGCACATGAGAGTCAATGTAAACACACACAAAGGCGTTTTCAGCTGTAGTATTCACGTGGACTCGCTGGACGCCGTAACAATTAACACTCCACTTCCCACTTTCCACGTGTTGTCTGTCCCTCAAGCACATCTATATAGATCTGTACATATAAGTGGGACAGACAACATATATCTATATACTTTCCTAACCGACTGCTCCACTACTGAGTCGGGGCATTTTTAATTTCTTCTACGGCTGCCTCTCTACGTATTTGCACTTTCTGTCTCTTATGTGTGCTGTATCTCTCCAAGGAATCGTAAAAGTAAGGAGGGCAAAGCAACCAACCTTTATGCATTCCCGTAAACCTGTCTTTCAGTACAGTGAGTTCATATATCTTTCCGAATTCCTCAAACAGGGGTTTCAGGTCTTTTTCCTCCAGGTTTCTGGGAATCTGCCCGATGAAAAGCTTGATGGCGTCGTGGTCCTTCATTGGAATGGTGTTCTGGCCGATGGTAAGCCCGTTCATCCTGCCGGCGCTGTTCGTGGTGCTGAATCCATTCTCCTGCTGCACTCCGTTTGCAGTGACTGTAGCCATCTTTCCTCAATGGGCCGGCGGGCTACTCTCTCTCTCTCTCTCTCTCTCTCTCTCTCTCTCTCTCTCTCTCTCTATGTAGTCAACTGCACAGTGTCACAGTGCACACCCCCCTCCCTTTCTTTATATCTTCCTCTCTTCCCACTCCTCCTCCGGTTCGTCTCGCTGCTTTTCTTCCTTTTCTTTTCTTTTTTTTTTTTTAAATGCAGCCTATAAGCCCCGTCGTTTGGAGTTAGTGGTGTTTACTTCATCGTGTGCTTTAAAACGAATTTCCATTTTCGGGTCGTCCCAACCCCCTTCCTCTCCCAACCCACACACACGCTCACAGAGTGCCACTGTGTCCCGTAAGAACAGTTCATAGTTTATGAACAGACCACGCCCCCTCGCTGATTTACATCATGAGTTTGGTCCAGACGAATGGAAGAGGAGGATGCCTGTGCATGGCTCCCAGAAGGCAGCGTTACAATGCAAACATTTGTGCAAAGTGAAATCCGTGGGATATTTAGAGTGTGTCGCAAAAGTAGCACGCTATTTGTGAATGTTTCCACATTTTGCGACGTAGCAACCCCTAATAGTGTATTTTATTTAAATTAATTGAGATTAAGGTATGTGTGTGTGTGCGTGTGTGTGTGTGTGTGTGTGTGTGTGTGTGTGTGCGTGTGTGTGTGTGTGTGTGTGTGTGTGTGCGTGTGTGTGTGTGTGTGTGTGTGCGGGGGTGCGTGTGCGTGTGTGTGTGCAAATTCTCTTTGTAAAGTTTCAAAAGCAGAGTCAAATACAGCAGTTTGAAATTAATTCTGCTGAAACCCTGGAGCTGCTGTTTGTCACTGTCCGTGGTGCTGAAGCCACACTGCTCTTCATAGACCGTGAAATAGATTGTTGGAGCAACAATTTCAACTGTACATGTTTGCTCTGCAGATTCTTCAAACCCTCCATCTGTCTGCCATGCACATTTTTATTTATTTATTTATCTTTGGTCCTTTTTCTCACAAGCAATCACACAATGATGCAGTCAGTGCCACTCTTCAGAGCGGGTTTGTTTTTTTATGCAGGGGAGCGTGTGGCCTACTCGTATCTTCTAATCTCCACAGTGCACAGAAAGCTCTAATTAATGCAGATGGGAATGCAACATCAATACCAGACAAGTCTAGCTTATTCTGATAGCAATAAACATGCCTGATATGACTGTCGTTTCTGTGGATCTTCTTATGTATCAATTATTGATTTGTGTGTGGCAAGTTTGCTATAAACATGTGAAAACACGGCCTATTGCAAGTGTCTGGAATACTTAGAAGTGCCCTTTGGAGTGCTTGAGAGATTCTTCCGCATCTCAGCAGTGCTGATCTGCACCTGGGCCTGACCTTCAATCTGTATGTGGAATTTGGCAAGTGAGAATTTTTTATTTTATTTTTTTCTGATATTTTCAGAGGATTAGAAATGCTTGCTCACTGAGGTGCATTCACAAAGCAGGCCTGACCTCTGCTAGGTTTAAAGTAAATGAGTACAAAAAAGATGTAATTAAATAGTAATGATCAGTTTGTTCCACCACCTTTTCTAATTAGAGCAATGAGGCAGCCTCTAAAGGAGATAAATTGATGATCTATTTATCTATGAGGCAAATTTTCTGAAAAAAAGGAAAGATAATAATCAACCAAATAATGTACAGGTGCTTACAAGTGTGAGATTTTGAGTGGATTCATTCCAGTGGCAGGTGTTTCTGAAAATGTTTCTGAGGACCTTACTTGGTCACTTTGCAATAGGGAAGTATGTTTTGATGGATGGCAGGCAGTGAGCTGTATGGGACTTTCACTCCTGATGTTTGTCAGAGAAAACCAGTCTTTTGGGGACGATTGTGTTTGGAGAAGAACATTAACATCTGGTACGGGACTTTCTTTGTTCACAATATTTATTTATTTCCTGTTTGTTCACGTCTTTGTTCTCCTCAAAAACATAATGGAGCTTTTTTCCCCCCCGTAATACAACAGGTTTCCCTTGGCAAAACCATCAGGGCCACAATTTCCCAGAAACACATAGCTAATTTAACTTAAGTGCCAGTTTATTAGCTTTGTGATTTTGATGTTCTGCTTCTGTCTTTTCTCTGGAAAATAGTTTCCCTGCACAGCTGTGCAGACTGTGAACTGCCTAGCACTAGAATGGCTAGAGTTAGTCCACTTTGACGTATACCTATATCGGCTTCGATAGTCCAACTGGCCTGAAGGATTTTCTCTAGCAGGTGCTTTTGTTCTGTAAATAGGGCCATTACCTTATCAGTACCCTGGTAATGGCCTCAACGCATCTCACAGTTGCACAATAGACTTAGACTTCGACTTCGACTTAGACTGACTTTGTTGTCATTTTCAATGCACAGGGTGTATAAAGAACGAAATTTCGTTGCATACGGCTCAGGACAATGTTTGAGGTTCCAATGTATTAGCTGTTTTCAACAGGCGCTTTTGTTCCGTAAATAAGGCCATTACTGGCGCACCCAAGCACAATGAAATCATTATAACCTAGCTATAACATAGCTTTATTTCAAAGAGAAACATTACTAATTTCTTTTAGAAAAACCTTTGCACATTTCTTGAAACAGATTGTATGTTTTGCAAACTCTATGTACATTTGGCAAAATGACCTGGATAATGCAGCACAACATCATGGATCAGCTGCAAAAGGTCACATCTCTCCAAAAACACTTCATGTATGCTTCAAAACTAAACTGAAGAGCACTACCTACAGGAGACCTGATCTCCTGCAGGTATCATAGATACCCACCCCCAACATGGACTATTCACATTCCCACCTTCTGGCCCGACGGTCAACGACCACATTTACAATTGAAGAAGGGATGCTAATTTGAGCCATCAGAGTCGTCAGGGTGGACTCCGGCCTTTTGGCCCTGCTGAGCCGATATGGGAAGGACTCGAAAACTGTATCATCCTAGTGCTAGTAGAAAGAAATGCAGGTACTGCATGATCTGTCTAGTTATGCCCATGTGTATGCAGCCTATTTGTGCACACACAGGCAAGCACACCTAATCTAAAATGTTGACAAGGTTCTTCTTCCTGTCTGTGCCAACCTCAGCACCTAGATGAGGTCGCACAGGACACATCTCCTGATTGCGCTTCTTTTCAACAGAAGAGTAGCCAGAATTACTCAAGGCTTTTGTCAAGTGGAGGCGCACATACAAATAGAAGCCACATAGATGAAGAAGAAATACCATAGGAATCTTGAAATCCTGGAAACATATATCACTCTAATCTTTCTATTATTTCATGATATGAACTACATTTTCACATTAAAAATCACGGCCCTACCTGAGACGGAGACTGGAGTAAGGTGTGAACATGTTAAATGTGTCAAAAACAATTTCCAGACTATTGCAAAAAATTATTTACCCCGGGGAATTTACATAGTGGAACTCCAATTTTCCACACCTGAGTGGATGCCATTTCAGGTTTTATAACCCAAATTTTTCATACCACTGTCAAGGTGACTTGTTGGAATGTCACAGACACACCACTTGAAGCTGCTTCAAAAAATATAGTTCCCTGAAAAAGCCAATCAGTGACATAAGTCATGCATTGTGCAATAACAGTAAGGTGTCATGCACAATTCCTTTATACTGTCAGTTCATTATCCCATTAAACTAGAAAGATGGAGACTCCAAAGTTCAGCGTTGTCATGCATGAACATTTTTCCTTGTCTGTTTTTCACAACATAAGTCCAAAAGGAGAGCAGGCATTGATATTCACGGCACAGCCAGCTTGAGGTGCGACAGTATTTTTGTGAATCTGTGAGTGTATATGGAAATACTGGAGCTGCCTCAAACCTCAACTGCAGTCTTTGCCTGAGGGAGGGGTACATTTGTTCCCCCCAAGACACTCACACACACAAAGTCAGTCGCACACACTCTGAAAGATAAAGAACCACTCACTCAGAAGCCATAATTTTCTCTTAAAAACACAATTTCTCGCCAGTTCATTTGTTTCAGTGCTGCAGGGAAAAGGCAGACGTGATTGCTGAACAATGTTCTGACATTTTTTTGGTTAAATTAAGTTGTGCTCATTTTTATTTTGAAAAGGTAAATTACACGTCTTTCTTTATTCCCTTTATGTTTTGTGTACCATGTGCGCTGCTCTCGTTGTGCTGTGGAAAGATAAGCAGGCGCCTTGCTGCATGTTTAAGTTTAGCACTGACGCAAAGTGGGGAATAAATAAGAGAAAAACAAATAAGAGGTCATGGAGACCACAGTGAGTCATCTGCTTTCTGAAAACTAATGAATCCGGCAATCCTCTGTATGGGCCTCCCCTGAGTACTGTCCCACCAGTTTTACTTGCTGCATATAAATGCAGCATTTTGCTTTTTGTTAGTAGTTGACTCTGAATATTTCCACTGTATATTCAATATGTGTGGGCTGGGAATATGATTTATAGCCAAAACTTTTCAAAAGTTTCACAAGTATATAAAAAAATGGATGAATTTCCTAAAGTTTTCTTAGGTGTTGTGATAAAATTAATTGGTTTTCTTCAAACAAAGCACAGGTAGATTACCTGGAATATGTAACATGTGACAAACGTGTACTAACTGTGTAAAGTGATTTCATATGTGAAAGGTTTTTCAAAATCCTTTTCACCTGTTACTGCACAGCAAAAAATTTAAACTTGAACTTGTTCCACATGGAGCTTCGTTACCAAAAATATGGGAAATTTTTTTTACGTGTATAACCTTTCACCTTTGTATGGTTTTCCCACATTTCTTTTTCATTTTTCATGTCACAATTTTTACAAGTGAAACACAGTAAAAAAATATCTAAAATATGAAAAGTTTTATTAGCTGTTTCTATTATTAGTACATATGAAACATTGTAAAGTGAATTTTACAAGTGCAGCACTTTCTACACGTTACACAAATTGTTACATAATATAATTTCCACGTCAATCACATGAGAAAACCCTAAAACTGTGAAATCTAGCTCACTTGTTTTTTTTATTACTGATAAAAATTTAATAAAGTCAGACACATAAGGCAGCTATGGCACTATTAATAACAATATTAAAACAATTTTGAGAAAAATACGTATTGGCACACAAAGTGCAATCTCAGGACAAAGTAAGAGTCCAAATTTGAAGAAATGTTTGCAGCCCATCTTGTGCCATTTACAATGTTTTATCAAAGGTCATTGAAGAAAGATGGTCTGTCCAAAACTCATGCATGCTCCTTTGCACAGTGGAGATAAATTTCAAGAAAAAAAAGGAGTTGTCAGGCAACCAGAAGGTTGTGAGTTTGTTTCTGGCTTTCCCCACAACATAATAAAGCTTCTTGGCGTAAGGCTTGCATAGTGTGTATGAATGTGTTTTTGAGTAAAGATATGTCAATGACAATTCTACTTTTAAAGCGAGCTGAGTGGTGCTATGACACACTACAATGTCAGTCCATTTTACAGTTTGATAAGTAATTGCATGGGCTTCGCATGGGCATCATATGCAATTGCCTGGGTTTGACATGAGATTTCTACATTTTTCTAACATGGTTACTACATCTTAATTTTCTAGAGATGAAAAAATAGATTATATTGAACATTAAAAATCTTTAATTCAGCTTAAGATGAAAATAACCATAAATAAATGCAAAGTTGAAGATTTTTTTTTATAGGTTTTGTGAACCCATGACATACTGTGCTACAATTTTGTGACTTAATAATGCTGACTTGCTGACATGCTGCATGCGCGCATTATTTTGAGTTTGGTGTTCAGGGGTAAATATGAGCACATTTAGCCTTCCCTCTCACTCCCCTTCCCTCTGGATGTTGTTGCAATAGTCATGTCCCTTTTCTGTCAACCCAGATTTCTCCTATATGGATTAAAGGTACCTGCGGCTGCCTGGGCACATAATTTTTAACGCAAGTCTGTATAATTCATTTATAAACTCATACACATCTAATCATACATTTACTCACTTTTAACATACTTAAGTTTTGGATTTTCCTTTACTTCAAATAAAAGACTCAATGGATGTTTACATTTTAGAATGATATTTTAATGCTTGTATTCATTTTGGAACCAAAAATAATGTTTGAGTTCAGTTTCAGTGTCAAAGCATTGCTTAGGTAGAAATGACTTCAGTATGAGTAGAATTAACTAAATTCAGATTCATTTTTTCAGCCTATGATGAGAGTTATGGAGTCATGAGGAAAAACACATAGAAGTTACATTTTGTACATATTCTTTCTTATTGCATTCACAACATAAGCACATAGCTCTTTTTTCAATTAAAATTATTGCTCGAAACAACTTGCTCTGCAGTACACAACACTTTCTCTCCTGCATCATTCCATACTGAGAAAATATTAAAAATCTTTTTAATTTAACAGTAAGACTGAAACTGGTGATAATAGCACAGAAACCCACTATGTTTACAGGGAAATTCTTCAGCTTGTGTGATATCTGTGGTGATAAAACTATTATGTGATGGTCAAGAAAGCAATGAAGAATAATTTACATGTGAAGCAACAAAACAGTACAGGTTGCCCATTGAAAGTTTTCCTAACTTGCCATGAAATCATGATGTTGGCATCGTCCTGGACATCATGGAGACCAGTTTCCCAGTTCTACAGGATTTGCTAAAAGGAATTTTAAAAAATCTTTATCTGCAACAAGTTTCTACTGGATACATTCAAGACTTTATTTCCTATTGCGTGTTACTTTCTTAGATGCAAATAAGCCACAGATTTACTCTTTGAGTTCAGAAAGATAAATCCCCTAGCTCATCTTTCATTAACATTTACAATAAGCTTCTTTCCATTAAGAAAGTTTTTGTCTTTTTAAGATGAAGTCAGTAAAGATGCTGAACCTTTAAGGTGTCAGAAATCTCTGCACTGACTATTATTACCAAAGAAAACCAAGGATAATGGACTATCTGCATGCATGTGGAGAACACTGTTATCTCAATGCATTTAACCAAAAAGCCTGAACTAAAATAACCAGTTGTGCGTGTAACCATGAACTAAATGTCCTTCATTTGTATGAATAGGCACTCAAAGATTCAACATGCCTCTCATTTATAGACTGGGCAAAGACAACATAATGACTAAAGTGCAAAGGTTATTGTTATTTCAGCAGCTTGCAGGGAGAGAAGATTTAAGAGCTGTAGTCAGAAGTGTCTTTAATACAAACACCCCTTTGAGCTTGCCATTACCAACAGTACCATCAGCAAAATGTCAGCAGTGTATGAAAACATTAAAAGTGATATTGCCATTTCAATTTGCAGTAGCACACACTGGCAGATGTTTTGGATATAATAATTTAAGGCAAGCTAAAATGTTGAAGTATCACAGTTGTTGTGGGATTTTAAATCAGGCTTTTACACAGAACCATTCACATTATGGGATGTTTTATCACTTATCTGTTCATAATCATCATGGTACAATAAAATAAATCTTACTGTACAGCTTGACTGAAATATTGGCTTGGTGAAACACCAATGAAAGAATTAAAAAAGAAGTAGAAGAAAATCATGTCTCTCCTGGCAGCAGCATTTCTCAGCTCAGTGGAAGACCTGCACTGCAACTAGATGTACATAAATTTGTCTCAGTGACATTGGTGCAGAATTACTAACATCTTGCAGATTCACACCGCATACCAAACCAACAAAGTCACAAGGACAACTGGACTTAATCCGAAGCACAATGCAAAAGATGATAAAAGAGAAAGGAATATCAATTTCTCAGCATTAATAAACCACAGCCAAAGAACAGCAACCATTAAGAAACTTAGGCATAATGCAACAGAAACAAGCATGAGATGAAAAAGATGGGGTGTTTTATTATTACTGTAAATAGGTCATTATGACATGAACAATTACATATTTTATCAAGAAATTACAAAATGCACTAACCAATGTTTTGATAGAAATTATATTTCCATATGGTTAATAGTTGGTGCGGAATAGTGATACAAAACCAACAGTCAAGACATGCAAGCTGTTGATTTTCTTTTAACAGAATGATTAATTGCAAGAGGCATGTTCAAAATGATAAACATTGCAATTTTCAATCTGAGATTATTGATTTTGTAAATAATAAGCAGCTCTTAAAAGGTGGTCTTTATTTATTTAAAAAACATTTTTCATATATTCCTTTGTAAAATCAAGTTGAGACTTATTTTTAGAAGAAACGAATGCTATGAAAAAAAGTTAATTGGAAAGTGGAAAACCTAAATGAGCGCAAGAAAATGTTAGCAAAAATGATCTAAAATGCTTGTCGAAAACAAACGAACAAAAGAAAACTACTAGTCGAATGGATCATAAACAAGGCAAAGTAATAAAAACTTTGACAGAGATCAGCAACAAGGTGATTGAAGATGTTTACAGTTGGTGAAGGCAAAATATTGGCAAGAAACCAAAGTCCCAAAGTCCCATTGGTGAAAAAAGACTGGAGCTGAAGAGGTTACAGGGACACATTGACATTGTATGTACTGATGGAAACAAGATTTTACTTTTTGGATGTTGGGCTTGCAGACAGTTAAGCCAACTGACAAATGCAGGATTCATGCACTGTGAGGCCAGGATGCAAACTATGAGGATGTTCCTCATTATATAGGGTCAGTTTTTTATTGCACAGTCAGGATTATCAATCGGTTTTAACATATATCAAAGAGATTAAAAGCAATAAAAGAAATGTAGAGGAATTGTGGAATGTAGTCCAGTTGTTTAAATCTTTGCAACAGATGTGAAACTGTTCCCAGAAACAGTGCAGTGAAGCAATAAAATATTAGTTCAGCAAATCACAGGAAAAATAAGTCTTGAAGCATTTTTTTAGTTTATGCAAAGTTTATAAAGAAATTAAGTCAGGCTATGCTCACTTGCTCCAGAATTATTGTAAATTTGACACTTTTTGTATCTTTTTTTTCTTTTTTAATAAAGACGCCCAAAGCATTTTGCATGTACATTTGTAAAACCATTATAATGATTTTGAGCTTTACTCTTTTTTTTCTTTTCTTGTACACACACTGGTAGTGAGCACAACTCTATATCAGAAAATAACTATGTCATTTGAGTCTCAATGTTTGTTTTACATATGTTTTCATATTTTGTGCCTCTGACAGCCTCTACATTTCTTTCTCTCTTGATGGTCATCTTGAGTGTCCTTGAGCTTATTTGGCATCCCATTGCAGCCATTTTCTGTCTCTTTGTGGTCATTTTGTGTCTTTTGAAGTCTCTTCAAAGTCATTATTCATCTCTTTAGTGTCTATGTACCTATCTTTGCTTGCCTTTTTGCGTACTCCTGCTGTCATTTTGTACCTACCGTGTGTATTTTACATACCTCTGTGACCTTTATGGATCTTGGTACGTGTGCACCCGATATGCCAAGCCAACTACCTGACCCTGCATTTGTCCCAATATATCCAGTACATCTGTCCACCTTCCCCACCATTCTGCAGTTTTGTATGCGCAAAAAAAATTGTATGCCCACACACAAAAACAAGTTGACCCTATATTTAAATGAGTCAGATGAGGACATGTTGGTTCCAGAAGTTGTTCAGACAGATTGCACCAGAGATTGGGCGGCATTCATTTATAGGCAGGCTCCATTCCAGTCCTTGAAGCAACAGTCTGCACTATGTTTTCATCAAATGTGACACGCAGCTTGACAGGGTAGCTAGACTTGCTCCAGCCCCTGCTTACAAATCGAATTTTGTTCATCGTACATGCAGCAAGGTGGGTTTAGCCAGGGAGGGGAGCTGGGTTTGTTTCTGCTGCATGCCTTTTTGACAGCTTGAGGTGGGACGGGGGCCTCTCGGCAGCATCAGAAACACACATTGTTAATAGGCGTCTTTATGGCACCACAGAGTTGTCATCACAGTCTATTTTTATTTTGGCAGCAGCCTCACAGGATCAACGTTGTGGCATTTAGAAGCTCACGCCGCTGACTCACACACGGCGTTACTTTGCAGAGCCTACACAACAAGTTCACAAGCTGTTCTGTCGCACATGTTGCCTGGCATCCTGTTCTTTTGGAGAGACTGAACAAAAGTAACAAGCTATTTTTTTCATTAGCTCTAGGATGTTGTTGTGGAGGTTGTTTGATTTCAGAATTGCTGCCTTTTGAGCTTTGGCTGAACACATCAAAACTCCATCTTTTCCTTTAAATTTTTTACATCCTTGGTGGTTTTGTTTTTGTATTTGAAATAAAAGGTAGGAAGCATTCGGAGAAGCTACATTTGATGGAAACCGGCATCCTTCATTTAGGATATTTAAATATGAATTTAGGAACATTGGTGTTAGTGATAAAAATATAGGTACACTTAGAACATATCCTTGCTCCATTGTTTGATCCTTTTCCATTTTAAGACTGTGGTCCACATCTTGAAGTACATGTCTGGGAATGTGCATCTCGGAAGGATTCAGCCTGAGTAGGAGATGCAATAGAAGGCCTTCTCTTGTAAGATATCTGAGGACCTCAGGGGCTCAATACTTCATTGTTGTTTTCTACTTATTTTCTAAGAATGTTCCATTCCCAGTAGTGTGTTTCCACCCTATATAAAGATGTTTATTGTGCAGGAAGGACTGGGTATGTTTGTTTTCCCATCCAAAGGATGTGTTTGTGTCTCCAAACTCTCAAAGCTGTACACTGAGTACAACTATGGAACCAGGTAGGAAATGTTTCAGGTCATAAACCTTTTTCTGTATTTTCTGTATTTCACTTTGTAAAACAGTTTTCTCAGCTTTCTAGTATTGTTTAATCCCAATGAACAGTACAAATACTACATCACTGTTGCTTGTTGTGCTTCAGTAACTATTTTCTCTGAAGTTAACGTACAGTAGACGTAGCATTTAATATATGTTTTTGTTTTTAATAAAATACCATTTAATTGTTACAGAAGTTGGAAATTGTGCTGAAAGAACAAATCATGCACTCTACAAAGAAATTGCCAAAGTCATGTGGATGACATTGTTAATAATTTTTTAAAAAATCATAATTTAAACTATCATCATTTAGTTGTACACAACAGTGCAGTATTGTTATTCCATCAATTTTCACATTTGTAGCTCAAGTAAAAAATGTAGGGAATTTCTTTCTTTGAAAGTTTTATTAAACAACCACTACAACTTAATCATCAGCAAAAAATACGTTAAAAATTGCAGTTTTGTAAAATTTAGTTGTCAGTGGACACTATTGTATTATGGATTGAATGACTGTTTGCATGCATAAACAGCATATAATTATAGCTCTTATGTTTATATGCACACTTGAGCTACCTGTTTTTCTCTTTATATTCACTTTTGTCGTAATTGAGTTCATTTATAAAATGTAATACCACATTAAGCACAAAATAGTGAAATTTGGAAAACACTTTGTGTGTTTTCGTCCTTTTTATGTTCATTAATTGCAGTCATAACCATCTCTTTGTGACCTGAAGTAGTCATAGTAGTGGTAATTTTACTGCTCAAAAAAAAAGAAAAAAAAGAGGACAATATGGCATGGTGGTAGCTTGCTTAGAAAAAGAAAATGTCTTAGATATCTTACTGTAAAGGCATTAAGTAAAACTGTCAGACTCTGAGCCTTATCAGATCCATTGTTCTGCTCTGATGGATCATTTGCAACAATCCAGAGATAAATCTGCGTTCTATTTTTGGGCCCTGACAGCCTCTACCTGTATGCAGCCGCCTACTAGCCCCCACCCAGACAGTGACTGGCCTAATGTCTGGTCGCAGTGGCTTCCTTGAAGCACTCCTGCAAGTTAATAAATTCTGGGCCATCTGTTTCCATACAGCCCCTTTCCATTACCAAGTCTCCCCCCACTCCTAACCCTCTCCTTGGACATCTATCTAATTAACTTTCCTCTCTGCCTCTCTTTGTGCCCACTTCCAAAATGGAGAAAGAGAGGCTGTGAGAGGGGAGACAGGGAGTGAAAGAGGGAAAAAGTAAATTTGTCCAACCTGATGTTTTGAGGCAAAGTAAACAGTATGGTAACCTAGTTAGCTCCAGTGCTTTTTCGTGCGATTTAGCAATGATGTTATTAATAACTAGGAGTCTGAAGGGTACTTAGCCATGCAATAAAGAGACGGGGCACTGAGCGCCACCGTTCTGCTTTTGCTTTGGAGAGGCACACTAATTGCCGGTCTGGGAATCTAATGAAAACCTTCCAAACAAATAACAAGCAGACAATGAACAGCATATAGAGTAGAACAAAGTGAGGCGGACAATGCTCATCAGATAATTTACTAAATATAATAAGCACAGCCAGTTGCTTCTAGAGCTGTTTCAGAAGAACTAAGACAACAACAATTAAAAGCCGTAAGAAGTAATGTTAAAATATGTCACCTTTGTTTTAAAAGAATGTTATAAATGAATATAAATGTTTACAGTATAATGTTAGCAAAAATCAAAGAATCCAAATAGCCTCTTGGTTATGTTATCGAAAGATTTTAATCTGACCTAGAAGGACATGGAATATTCACATTTTGTCTGAGAATGAGTTTTTACCAAATTGAACTTCATTTTATTTATGAAGCACATTTACAATTTGGTTATTTTAACCAAAGTCCCAAACAGTACTAAAGAGAACATTTAAACTGCAAAAGAAAAAGTAATTTCTCCACTCAGCCTCCATCTAGATTTTTGTACACCCAACAAAAGATGGTCAGCTGATATAAGGATCCAATGTGAAATTTTATTCTCTAGAAAGTCACAGAGATATTTGCATTCATTCAATTAAACACAAACATGTTTTGCTCTTGGTTTCCATGCTTTGATTAAAATTTTTGCAGAAACTAAGTAGATATGAGTCCCATGACATAAAAAACTGTTTTAAACTAAAACCATTATCTCTGAAATAATCAAGCTCCTAGAGTGCATCTGTAATTAAGGCTTTAGATCATAATGCTTTGTCTTCATAGAACAGCTGGACTTACACAGAGATGAAATTACACACAGGTGGAAGCTTTTTTTTACTACTTAAATAGCTTCTGAATGAAACTTGATTTTATGTAGGAAAGACTATAAGAGGCTGAATACAGATGCACATTACACCTTTCACACTTTTATTTGAAGACATTTGGAAAACCACGCGTCATCTATACTTTACCTTCACAGTTATGCAGTACTTTGTGTTTATCGTGTATATTCCCAACAAAATACACTGAAGTTTGTGGCTGGAACATGAAAAATGACTGACTGAAAACAAGGAAATGTTTAGAAAAATAAAATTCTTTTGCAAGGCTCTGTCAAATTCAAAGGCATGCCACACACACCATCAGTAAGTCTTGTAGATAAAATGGATGACCAACAGATTACAGCCCTTTGCACAAGATTAGTAATCCCCTCCTCTGAGTAAATTCAAGTTATGTGTCCACATTAAGCTGTAATGATCTTGGACAGAATGTTTCCCCTTTTATTGCAAGGCTATTGCTAATTTATGGAAATCATGACGACAGGCTTTAGGAGTTAAGATTCCAGCTGCTCCACAGACCTATCATAAGTCCAGCTGGTAATTTTCATGTTTCTACCTGAGCTGAGCATTTTTATGTTGTTCTTAATAGGAGGTGCCAGCTGTCTCGACCCAAGGCCTACACAAGTAATAAACCACAATGAGGACGAATGGAAACAAGACTGATTATTGGAAATACAGAATTTTTACTCAGATCCCACAATATGTCTGACACATGATTTAGGCATTTCTCATTTGCATGAATCCAAGGATTATTACATTGTTCCAACCTGTGGGCTGCAATGGGAATTCACTGCATTGGTTGCAGGCATTAATAGTAAGTTACTGCTTGTCATTTGCCAGCCCTTTCCTGCCATAATTCTTGTGTGCATGGACATTTTACTCTAGCCCAGAGCAAATTCTGTGTGGTTCTAAAAGCGAACAGGGAACTTCTATCAGAATCGAGTAAAACTCTTTTATTTCCATTCTAAATGCATGTTTTGGTGGACTCAGCAAGAAGCACAGGGATGATCACATCAGCCAAATAGACCCTGCCTGTGAACAAAGACTGAATCAGAGTGATTGGGACTGTTTACACCTCTGAAGAGCTCATCCAGAAGGGCAAGTCCCTCATTACGGCTGTTTGGAAGGAGTTCTCATTTTGCCAGCATGCTCTCCTCAGCGTCCTCCACCTACAGAAGGCTGGATAGGGAGAGGGAAAAGTCTCTGACATGACCTCCAGTGAAGCAAGCATGTCAGGAACCGCTGGAGATGGAGGGTGGAACCAATATTGGAGAGAGAGAAACACACGCCTCGCAATCAGCCATGAAATGCAACCTGGCACCAATTGGACTGGGCCTGCAGGGAGCCTTAGCAGACCTGAGCCTTCAGAACAACAGGGGAGAGGGGCTGGGTTGAGCGGGTTGTTGGGTCCGAGGTCATTCTACCTCACAGGGTGTTTTATTAATGTAATTAAACACAGGCAAGCTCTCTGGTTCTGCATTATGGCTGACCTCCACAGCAGAGAGAAGAAGGGAGAGATCAACAGGGGGAGGAGAGAGAGAAGGTGGGACTCTGCAGTGGGAGAGAGGGAGGGAGAACAAGGACATGAGATTGGCAGGATAAGGCAAGATGAAACTAGAGAGGACAGAGCTAAGCAAGGGGGATAAAAAGAGATAGTTGCAGGATGATACATTAGAGGGAAAGGATGATGTGAATTTGGTCACAGAACTATTTAATCGGACAAGTCAGTCTTACCCTGGTCAGAGCATTTGACAGAAAGGGGAAGACCTGGTGTCAAATCAAAAATGTCTCAAAAATTGTGTTGAAAAAGTTGCATGTGTTATAAGGTAAGCATAAACTCTGTCCTAGATTTAGCAAAAAAAAAAAAAAAAAAAAAAAAACACTAAAAATGGCCAAGTTCAAGCTCTGGCAGAAAGTTTTCTTCACTCATTAAAGTGGTAGCTGACTTGGAAAATGTTTTAAGCCCCATTTAGCTAAAGCAACTTAACCAACCGGCCAATTCATTAAGAGAAAGCAGGAGATGTTGTCACCCAAGATCAATATGTCACAATGGTATAAATGTCACTGCAAATTGGACAAATGAGTCCTAGAATAATATTTGGTTTTCATTATATCCTCAGATCATATTAAAACAAAGCTGTAGAGAATTAAACACTATCTGCCAGGTTGCTCATCAATGTGAAAACCTCCCAGGTTAATTGTTTGGCATTTACACTCTGGACCAATAAAGAACATTCAGAATCAGAATAGAAACTCTAAACACGATCAACAATCTCTCTGTTCTATCGGGATCTGACGCTACACAAAGGTCTAGAAGACAAAACCCCATGGGCTCTTTTGTTGAATCTGCAAACACAAATTACGCAGAAGGGGAAACAGAGTTGGGAAAAAAACCAAAATCATTTTGTGTCGGATTTCCTTCATGCTTTAAAACATTAATAATTGTCACTTATTCTCCCATGATTGCCTTGATCTACTAAACATCCAGTGTTACATTTGTTCATATCCTAGTTTCATACTGTGCTGTATTCTTTGACAAAAAACAGCCTTGTTTTTTGCAGAGGCAGAAAGTAGATGAAAAATGCTTAGTATAAATGATTCACAAAACTTACAAAATTCACAAGGATCCAGAGCAAACCAAAAACAGGAATACATGGAATAATGACAGCAGAGAACCAATGGTGAAATAACAGGAGGAACCAGCAAAAAGTAGCAGAAGTGTTTAAGTACTGGGAGCAACGGACCTGGCCTGATTGGCTAACTGATTGCAGGTGTGAGGGGAGAGAGAGCAGAAAGCAGGCTGAGGAGGAGAAAGACAGAAGGTGCCACAGGGGGCGAGAGAGTACCCAACAGAGAAACTAAGGAAATGAATCTAAAATTAAAAATAACTAGACCTAAGAGACATAATTAAATTTTCCTCTAGATTTCTTCTAGACACAAGAAATAAACATTACAAACTAGAATCGTTAAGGAAGGACAACTAAAATAAAACAGAAACAAGACTGATCTGATCAAAGAAAGAGAGGAAGATGACAATAAACAAACCTCAAAAACACAACATCTCCAACAATTATTCAGAAAAATAAGAGACCCATGGTAACTCTGGAAAATGAAATGGCAATAAGAAAAGATGGTTTCCGTAGTTATTCTGCATGTTTCTATGGAATATATCTACAGAATATCTACAACAGAATGGCACCAATCATACATGGTTTTTAAATGTCTGTTGTTTTTTTGCTACAAGCTATGTGCTCTATGTTTTTGAGTGGGTTACCCATGTTTCTTTCTTTTCCATATTTATGGAGCTGGCATACAGTTTGTCTACAATTGTCTTTTTATAATTATTAGGTAATTCATTTAGTTAAGCTTTAGTTTACTTTATGTCATTTTTAAAATAAAAAATTGAATTCAGAATATCATCTTTTTAAATCTTTTCTATTTTGAACTTGTTGACAAATTTTATTTTGTAGCAGTAGAAACTAAAGTGTCTCTTATACCTAAGAAGTTTGCTGACCCTTGGCTACTGGCTGCAATTGCAGTAAGTTGTAGTTTTACAACGTATTGACTAAACATGCACTCCAAACTTGCCAGATTTTTGTCTGCAAAAAAAATGGAAAACTATGACTTATCACATAAGATATCCCCAAGAGGTCCATTGAGAATTATAACTGTAGCATTTTACAATTTAAAAATACTTTTGCAAAGAACTGTGTCTAAGCACAGGGTATGTGTCTATGTTTAGCTGTATGTGTGACAACTTGCCCCAAACTGCATGTGTACTGTGCTGACCTAATTTTCAGTGGGCACTGACGAGACCAGAGCTAATTTACTAGATGACTATTACTTCCATTACTCAAAGCAAAGCAAACAATTTTACAACTTAAATGAGAATTTTTTTAAGTTGTAAAAAATTATTTTGTTTATTTTGCATTTACACAGAATAATTAACAATTCACCTTTAAAACTAACTGTGACATTTCTGAATTTTACTTTTAGCAATTGCTAAAAAAAATCCATCAACAACAGCACCCATGCAATAGCCCAACATAGTCATGTCAGTCAAGCAAGGATTTGTCACTTATAGTTGACAGAGAGTGGTTGGGATGGTGGAGATAATGGTGAGGGGGATGAGATGATTGGCATTCCAGAGCTACAACATGCAAAAATTATAAACTATATAGGTGAGCCATAAAATGGTAGTGCTTTAAATATTTTGATACATCTGGATCACTGTGGAACTTAAGTGCTGTTTTATTATGCATGCATCCAATATTTAATATTTGTTTAATAACAATGAGCTAAAGAGTTGACGAGAACATTTTTGCTAAGGGCAAGTGGCCATATATGCATTACTATTTTGTAAAAGTACCAGAATTTGTAAAAGTATTCATCAACACCTACAATGTAGCAAAATCGATCATGGATGTTTTAAAAGTGTCTAATGTAGAATTGATTAATTTACTGTAGATATATTTTTTATTTTTTTAAATGAAGAAGATTAAAATCTCAATGGACCAAGGAAGGAAGCAAAAAAGCATAATAGTTGCAATTATATTTGTAGTCAAATTTATTCTGGGGTGAAACATTCATTTCATGTTGTTCTACTATAAATCACAAAATCAGGTACATACGTGTGTAAGCTAAAAAATGTGATACAAGCTTAAAATATGGATTCTACAATCAGTCGGGCCTTTTCAGAGAGCTGCAATAAAAGAGCATCTGTGAAAATTTGCCACTTCACGTGACAGCTCCAAGCACCAACCGTCAAAACCCATTCCTCATCTCTGGCCTGCATTAGGCGCCTTGTCACAGTAATTATATTTCTTTGCACTAATCGATGACTTATAATGCAAACAAGGGCTGTCAGAGAATGTATAAAACTGTGGCAGCGATAATAGCATAGGCAATAAGCAAACGAATGCAAACAGACAAATGGGAGAGTATTACATGTGATTGATGACAGTAGCAGACGGCACTACAAACACATTGAGTATTAGATAAGAGGCTTGGATGTGTGTATTTGACAAGCTATTTTAACTGTGTAAATAAAATATATTTTCAACAGAGAAGAAATTAGGAATTCTATTTATGAGTGAGTGTGTGAATGTTTTTGCATTCAACTAGAGTTCACCATAGGGGATAGAATCTCTGTTTTGAGAAACATTGCATCATCTTAATAAAGCAGGAAAGAAAATTTGCAAATCACGTCAGAACCAAATTACTATCCAATAATGCTTATTTTAGTTCACAAAACGACATAATCCCATTCATCTCTACATTTGCCGATTGTCATTATAGTTAACACAGCAAAATATCAATAAAGAAACACAGAATGTCAATGGCGAGATACAGAGTTATAGTATTATTGATATGAATGCCCATTCGTCTTTTGCCCTCTAAGTTCAGAATTGTTTAATGGGGTGTGTCCATTTATTCTGAGGTAAATATTTACAACTGCTATATAATGGCTATGTGCATGTCATTTGAATGTGTCTTGTCCTCAGATGTAATGAACTGAGAAACGCATGCAGTTAATGATGCAAGCACAAAGTCTGTCCGTGTATGCAATTAGTGATGCTACATAGTACTGTAATTGTCTCCTTTGACACTGTTTGTCTTCTTTTTTTCAGACGTGTCCTACTGAAATGAAGAGCATATGCCTTCTAGAGCTTTAGAGGAATAAAGCATTATACATGGCCTGACCCCACAATGTCAAAAGGCACATACCATGGTCATGGAAGTGACAGTCTGTTGAAAAAGGTTTACATCTTTGGTACAGATTGAGGCCTGGCGTTGTATTAAAGAGAGCAATTAAGATGTTTTTAAATGTTATAAACACATCAAAACCATTTTTCCACCTCCACTTTAAGCTTATGGGGTCTATTGATAAAGCAACAAAACATTTCAAAATAAACCCTCTCTGGGAGACGACATTGTTCCGAACAATTTAGTAAATGTCAAAATGCTGAAAAACTGATGTTCCCTCATCAAGCTTATAGTAACCTGATTAAAGAAACAAGAAGTTGACTCAGGTATTTTACTAAATTTCTAAGGTGAAGCAAATATTTGGACTCATCGGAGTCCTTGTAATTTTTTTTGTTCCCTGTCCTTAGCTCGTGACTAACCAAGCCTCACGTGACTGTCACTACAACTGTATCTGTGGAGGGATTTAAGCTTAACATTTGAGCCCACACTGCCCTGTGACAATGTCTCAAACTTAAAGTTGTTTAGCTGTACACCACTTACTGCAAGCCATTGTTTCTTCTGTTGATCTGATCAATATCCTTTGATGTGACTCTTCCCAAATGTGCAAACAGGCTTTCAAACGGCTCCCTCTGGTGTGCTGGGCAGACCTAGAAACTGTTGTTATGCTTGAACTAGACTAAGCTTTCAAAACTGTGAGACTATCGTTAATCTCAACCCTCTTTATCTGTTGCTCGCCTCTTCCTCCTTATCAGCAAAGTCAACGCTTTTTTTTAATAGCAGTCTAAATTTATCAGGGTTGTTTTAATAATTGAAGCTAATCATACTCCGAGTGGAGAAAACTGCAAGAAATGAACAATAATCATACACGACTCAGCCCTCCACTGTAGCACTGATGATTTAATCCACCACCGTGTCTTCATCATTGATGCTTTTGGTTGAACATGAAATTTTTTCTCTTCGTCGTTGTCTTCAATGGTGAAAGGGAAAAACTGGCTGGAAGTTCAGCATCAAAGCAGTCCATTCCATTGGCGGATATATTCATCTCTGCTTCAATAGAATAGAGTGGAAATGTAAACAAGCTTGCAATTGCAATTCCATCTCTCAGCTTAAAATATAAATTAAAAGCAGAAAACTTAATTCACCAGTTTTAAAACTCAGCATAGAAGCTGCAATGTCACATGGTTAGTTCAGATAGGTAAAAAAACAGACAGACAAGTTGAATTAAAAGTTGTGATCCATAGCATGAACATGTATTTTTAATACAAAACAGACAATCATAATGACATTAGGGTACAAAGAATCCTCCAACCCTGTACTTCAAACTGTCTAGAAGTGTTTCTAGTAATCATTTGTCATTCAGATTTATTTGCATGTCTATATTTAATGCCAAGATGCATTGTGGTGCAAGTTAAAAGGCAAATATAGCTTTAAAAGATGCATTCTAAAGTGCGTAACAAGTCCAGGAGGGAAAACCAAGTCATCCCTCTTCTGAGCGACACCATCAAAAGTATTCTGAGGGATCCAAGCATTCATATGCCAAAAAGAATATATATACTCCATCCAGTGAGTTCTGGGTCTGTCCCTGGTATTTATCCGAGTGGAATCTGGGAAAGCACCAAGGGATGATGCCCAAAGCATTTTAAGCAGATATACAGTATGGACAGCCTCAAAAGACTCCTTTCAATGCAGAGGAACAGCAGCTCTACTCTGAGATTCCTCCAAAATGACATAACCAAAGTTCTTTGAGGCTAACCCCAGACAGCCTATGAAGGATGCCAGCTGCTGGTACCAGGGATGTCATTATTTCTGTCCTGAGCCACATTTCATGAACACAGCTGAAAGTCAAAACTTAGATGGACCAATAAATTCAGAAACCACATCTATAACAGCTAAACTATGCGTAGAAAAAAAAAGACAACTAAATAGCAACACAATTAGTTTAAATAATTATATATTCAGTTTGTGTTTTGCAATTATTTCCTTTTCTCTCTGAATTCACTCGATGCATAGTTTACAGCATGCATCCTTATGCAAGACATGTGATGATCAAATAGCAGCTGATTCTGGCACAGTTTCATATTCCTTGAGTTACAGGTCATCAAGTTACCAACATGAAAATTTTAGAGGCACAAAACCTTGCTGTCCAGTTGGGAGCCTGTACAAATCAATATTTACATGAAGAAAATCAATCCAAACAGAAACTAAGATGTTTGCAGGGAAAGCACACATACTTTAGTTGCAGCTGGCTGCTATTACAGCCTAGCACAATCACCATGATACAAAAATGTTTTTTTATGTTTATTACTATAAACACTAATAAATGCACACTAATGATGATTACTGTGCATCAAATAATTCACAAGGGCGTTTAATTGGGTACATTTATTCCTTTTGGAAATATGAGACAATAAGTTGTCTGTGTTTTTCTCCTGTTATTGGTGCCGTTGTGTTTATCGCCGCATCTGTGCATTCCAATCATTTAACTTTCTTCTTGCTACAGGGAATAGAACTTTGAAATATGGTTGGAAAATAACACATTTGCATCGGGTGCATAAATTTCCTCTTGAGACTGTAGGCCAGAACTCCACATAAAAATGGAGACAACTAGTTTCTGAACATCTGGAAGCAGAAAAGGCAACAAGAAGACAAGTTAGGAGTTATGGCTGCATGTGTTTGGCTCTTCCTCGTTCCCCGGCCTCTCTTGGAGCAGAATCCCTCCTTCTTCCTTGTTTCTGGCATCTTTATCCGAGGAAAACAGATGGATTTGCTTTTCCCCGGATACATCCTCGATCACAACCCACATACACTCACACCCATGCATATTACATGCATACACTTGTGCACATATAAAGAGCAACACACAACCAAAGGCACAAACAACTTACAGATCTCAGACATAGTGACTTTGACGAACAAATAGACTCCAGCGGGCACAGAATCAGCACTTGGGAGAAGGACAGCTGAGCAAATATGCCCGGCCTTCATTCTTGGGATCTATGAGGCGCTCCATCCACAACAGCAAATATTTTCCCTGCTGTCATTCTCTATATTTTCTCTCCCTCATTCATCGGAAGTGTGCCACTGCAGTTCCAGAAAATGTTCAGCAGATTCTAAGCACAGCTAGGAGCCAGTTTTTTTCCCCCTCATCTTTTACCTCTTGAAGCCACATACAGATTGGTGGTGAAGATGCGAGGGAGGTGGGACCTTTCCTGTCCCTTGAGAAAAATGAAATGTGCATTTTGAGACCTGGACTCATTTGCTACAATCTGGAGCTTTCTGATAGGACATGACTGGAGGCTTATTTTATTAGAGTAAATCTGTCCGCATGTGGAACACCGCATCAGTGTTCCAGAGACATATTTGTTTAAGTATTAGTCCCACAGTTAATGAACAATTTTTTCCACTGAGCAATGAGCCACACAAGCAATCATGATCTACTCATGCCTTCAATAAAGTGCCTTTTTATGCTTCAGATGCCTGTTCAAGAAATTACATTGCAAAACATTTGACTGTAAAAAGTAGGGCTCTATTAGTTTTTCTGGTCTCAGATGATGCAAAGCATCCCTGTTAACTTCTCTCTGCTTATATTATGTCTTAATATTATGATTGGAGCAGTTTTTGTATTTTCTTAGGGGCCCACAGTCAGTCTTGTTTCTCCTAATTGCAGACATGCAGGCTGTACTGTATTAAGATCAATGGCATTTGATCTTAATGAGTGTTGTCTGGTTTGATAGTTGAGGCCTCAAAAGTTTCTCACTTTGGGTGAAGTATTGCTTTCAGGAATTACATTATATAACTTATGTAGTTCATCTTTAGCACTATATTCATATTTCTAATTCCCCCACAAATTTTTACATGTCAATAGAGTAAAAGTCAAGCATAGGAAAGAAACCTGAGTCTAGCTATTTACCTACAGAAATCTGAACCAGCTTATGAGTATTATTGTTTTTCATTTGGATGCATAAACTGAATAGTAAAACAAATACATTTTCAGATCTGCTAATTAATGATCAGAGTCAATTAAGGGAAAATTGCCCAATTCTTGCGTCTGGCCAAAAAGGTGATGCACCTCAAAAATATTTTATTCATTATCCATTTGTCTTTTCAAAATGTGTTGGAATCCAAAACAAAGTCCGGCTAAACTAATGCATCTCAATTTAAACTAGTTTGTGATTAAATAGTTTCAATGTGTTCCACGGTGAAGCCAGCATTGTTAAAAAGCAAACATGTAAGCACATGACAGTTGCTGCCATATTCCTATTAAAGGATGAGTATTATTATGAGCTGAAACAGCTTCAAACTGTGATACTTTGGCAACAGTGATACTCACTCTTGTTCCTCCTGAATGCAGGCATGCTGTCCACATTGCCCATGCGACAGCTTCATTGGTTGGGAAAGAAAAATGTTTCCAGTGAAATACCAGCAAATAGTGAAAGCAAACATTGGGCCATCTGCACCAAAAGATGAAGATGGAGAAAGGATTGTTTCCAAAACAGATTAATGGTCCTAAACGCACTTTCAAAATCCAACATGGACTACGACAAAAAAAAGGCTGCAGATTTGCGAAGGCCTTTAAATTATTCCTATTGAAAACAAAACATGACATTTGTGAATAAAACTGGAAGAATAGTAAACAACAAAATACCCCAACAGAACTAGCACTTAGCAGGAAGGATGAAAACGAACCTCCAAAAGAAACTTAAACTTCAAGAAAAGTTCAGTTTAATTGTGCCACATTGATATTTGCTATGGTGGTATTAATGATTATTGAAAAGTCTTATATGAAAAGAACATACAGAATAAAATGTAATAATAAATATAATAAGAGAAAAATAAATGAAAGCTGTACTAATCAGACTTTTCCTGGGTAATAATTCCTAATTTATTACCTGAATGGCCTGAATTGTCCATTTCAGTTTACCCATTTTATTTATTTTTTTTAAACTGGGTCTCTAATTAATAGTGATAGTAATTTTACAACCAACATAAATTCAGTGAATCACATGATTTATGTTTTTCAATTTTTAGTACAAAAATGGAGACAACAATTTTGTGAAGATCTGTTCACATGATAACCAATAATAATGCTGTTGGTTATTATTTTTAATGATTTTTTTACTCACTAAAATTTTTGGTTTTGATGCATGAACTGAATAAAAATAAAATGAAACATGTCTTTGGTTCATTTCAACCTCTTTTGGATTCATTTCTTAATAAACTTTTAACAATGTTGCATAAATCCTCCAGGCCTCTCAGGTCTTCTGGTTCTGGTCTGCTCTGCAGCCCCAGAACCAGAGCCAAACATGGAGAAGCAGCATTCAGCTTCTATGCACCACAAATCTGGAACAACCTTCCAGAACACTGCAAAACAGCTGAAACACTGAGTTCCTTTAAATCTAGACTCCAAACTCAGCTGTTTAGAGTTGCTTTTGAAATCTAATCATGAAACAATAATCAATAATCTGATATGCAAAATGTAATGTTGTTGACTGTGTGTTCTATGACTTTGTATTTTTGTGTTTTTATGACATAAAGCACTTTGAAATGCTTTGTTGCTGAAAGGTGCTATACAAATAAAATTTTATTGATTGAACAAATTCTTTGCCTATTTTTTATGCAACAAAATGCCTGGCATCGTGTCTGCAACTCAGTGATTTATGATTAAAGAACTTTAACGTGTTTTACTAATAAAGCCAACACTGTTCAAATGAAACATATAAGCAAATTGCAATTTATCCTACATTCATTTTAATGGATGACAACTATTATGAAACAGTGATACTTGAGCAATGTTTGAAACCTTGGAATACTATACCTGTGTGTAGTGGTGGAGGTATTCAGTGGTATGATAATTGCAGTACTGCATATTGCATACAAATTATTAGAGCGGGCAGCGGGGGCCACATTAATAATGATAGTCTGCAGCTTGCTGTTCAGATAATGAATGAAATATGATCCAGACTGTCCAGGATGAATATTATATCCACATGCATGAACGCGAATGCCAAAATAGTAATTTACAACAACTATTAGAAAAGTTGAGATGGTTACTGAGGACTGTTTTTTTATCCACTATCTCATTAGCAGTGAAGTGAAGAGTAGAATTACCTTGTTCCTATTACAAAGTAATAATTGGGCAGACTTCTGCTGCTAAACATATCATCATAATTGAGAGGGATGCTAGAAGGATGTATTTTTGCTGCAATCCTGTCATAATATCAGACACTGAATTGGAAATTGAGTTTTTGGCTTGTTTACCTGTCACAAATAAGCAGGGAAAATTAAATAACCAAAAATTACTTCTATACAATTGCATTCTGCATTATTCATCTAAAAGTAGCTGCCAAAAAGTTTGTGTGCCAACAAAAATTTTGGCTATGATTTAAAGAGATAATCAGCACAAATAAGAGTAGGGTTCTAACACTGCTCTGCATTTTTATAACACATTTTGACTCATTACAAAAGAACAAACAATATAAAGGATGAAAGCCATTCTGTCCTTTTTTATGATTTAAGCTGGTATGACCTGATGTAATAATTTCATCACTCGCCTGGCTGGTTGGCCACATGTTGATTCTGATTCAAAAAATAAGACAAAAAGAATTAGCAAAGGTAAAGATGATAAAGACAGCAGTGGTCTTTTTATAAAATAATTGAAAGAGAAACAATACCAAATAGACCTGGACAGCCTGATTCAAAAGAAATGCCTCTAGCAACAATGTGGTGACTGTAACATGAACAATGTGTTGATGTCAATTTACGCAATACACAGACATGAGCTTCTAGTATATACTGATAGAGCTTAACACATCACTGACATTCAGGGTAAAGAAATATTTTGTTCATAGACATCTGATGATTGAGCACTGAATCTACAGATTATATTAGAGCGGCTCAATTTTTGATTAATTAAACACGTTTAATATTTTACCACATTACAGACCTACTTAAAACCACAATTATTGTTCCAGGTGCTACTTCTAAGATTTTAACTGAATTCAGTTACAGACATTACAGGTAACTACATATTTAAATTTAAAGAATTATCCCACATTAACTTCTATGTCTCACAAAACGAATTTTTGTTCGTGTTAGACAAAAATTGCAACTCTATTTCCAGATATGTTGCATACATTTTTTAAAATAAGATTGTACTTCTTAATATTGAACACGGGCCATTGTCCCTGAACAATGTTCTCTCTAAGTTTTATAGTGTTTAGCAAATAGAAATCATATTGATCATTCTAACTGGCCTAAAACATGAGACGTTTGGTCTGATTTAACTTCAGACAGTGAGAAGAGTGTTTAAGTTTGTTTATTTGGTGTAAACAGACATGTACATACATGCTTGCTTCAGCATCAGCATGCAGAACTTCATGTTGTCTTCCAAAGCTTTTTAGTCATGGTAACACTGGGCTCACTCAGCACTAACAAAACAAAACCACTGGACAGGATGCAACAACATGGCAACATTCTGCTTTAGATTTCAAATAGTTGTCAGAATGTTTAGATTTTTAAGACACCGTAGAAGGAATCTGTTTTGAACTAAGCCATGAACTAACTACAAACTCTGTGGCAAAGAATGAAGATCCAGCCTGCTCTCTAGATGTGAGCCATAAAAAGTTAGAACAGATTTCAGGTGCCAAATAGTTGCCGCTTAGTTGCTCACCCACTCATTCATCTGCCTCACCATTCATACCATCGTGGAGCACAACAGAAACCACAAATAAACATGTCTTCATCATGCTCAGATCCACTCTGTTTGTCTTCCTTTTCTCTGTCTACTCATGTTTATCGTTATTCTCCTCTTCTCTCTTTCTTCCTCTGTCCTTCCTCCACCGGCCGGCTACGCTCTCATTTGTCACATTTACAATGGAAACATCCAAATTTACAGATGCTATCAATTAATCACCTCCGCTCTAATTACAATCCAATTAACCTCTGTTTCCATGCGCCACACTGCAGGACGGCCAGCAGCGTCCCTACTCAATCACTTTGTTGAGAGAGATAGAGAGTGGGAAGCAAAGTGAGATTTAATGGAAGAAGAGCGAAGTGCAGCGGAAAAGTAAGGAAGATGAATGATTGAACTATGGTGGAAGACCTCCCCAACCATATACTGTTGGTCAGGAGGTGTTTTATTGTTTAGGCTGAGCCAGTTCCCTTTGGGGAGCGACCAGAATCTTGCAACATTCAACAATATTTTTGATGTGATGGGAGCAGCTTAGGGAAGCATGTCTGCTGATCAGCTCCATGGAACACAGCTGGGAATAAACTGAAGTAGCAGCTGTGAGAACAATACATGCATGCGTACTAGCAATACTCAAACCTGAACCCCCCAAGTGAAGGGTAAGAAAAAAACAATTCAGGAAAATATTAGAGAGAGAGAGAGAAAAATTAGACTTAACTTAAGAGCTGATGTCTCAGTGGAGAATCACAGGTGTGACAGAGGAAGAGGAGAAAGCTTGAGGAGGAAAGAGTCAGAGAGAGACAGACGAGGAGGGGGAGGACAGGGATGGAGTGCTCTTGCTGCTTTTGACAAGAGGATTGAAGAAAGAGGAAGGATATGTCCATTACAGACGCAACTGTTCTGATGCCATGGGAAACCAGCCTGTCACCATGAACCACCTGTGCATGAGTGTAGGGAGGAAGAGGAAAGTGTGGGGGGTGTTTGTGTGTAGCATATGCACTATTGTGATACCTAAAATACTAAAGTTACACATGCTGTAAATGCACATGTATACATTATAGAGCATATGCACATATACACACATGCTCATCCAGCTTCAGCACAGATGGATATACACCTTGACTATTAGCAGCTCTGGATTTAGAGTGGCCCGTCAGCCTTCAGCTTTTAATGCCACGTGGGGCCTGTTTTACAGCTCAGCCCCAGGGCCCCAATCGGCTTTCAATTAGCAGGTGAGCTGCAGCCCTGTTCCCAATCAATAGTCCAGTACAGGAAAGCTGCAAGCACCCTGGGGCCCCAGCTTGGAGGGAGGAAAGAAGAGAAGGAGGAGAGGCTGTAGGGGAGGGTAGCTGGCAAGAAAGGCTTGTATGGAAACATGCCATGCTGCTGGGCCACAGGCCTGTTTGAATGGGTGGGACCTGTCACTTTTTCTCTTTCTGCACACATATTCACAAACACACAGAGAGTAAGAAATGCATAAGGAGAACTTTGTCCTGCAAATTTAGTGTTCAAATTTAAATCTAGAAATACTAACACATAATTTGCAAGTTAGTTTATGAGTAAAACTCTGCTTTGGGCACAAGCTGTGTAGATTTTTTTTTTTCTCAGAATGTTTTCCAGGGTTAAGAAATTTTACATTTTTACAAAGAGGGAAATACTATTCTTTGTACTGTTCATTCAACTTTATGTCCCTACAAGCTCTGCACATACACTACAACTTTACTTAAAAAAGTGTCATATTTCATGAATCAGTATCAGTAATCTCAATACTTGACTAAAATCCTTTAGTGGATCTAGGTCTGGTCACAATTTGACCTTGGTTGACACATTTTCTGCATACATGCCTTTTGGCTAACTGAAGAATGCGCTTATGTCTTTCCTTTAGCAATTGCCTTTAATCGATCAATCAATTAACTTTTTAGGCCATTTGGTAGATTCTTGTAAGAGAGAACTGTTAATATTTGTCCTGTTCACAGTTTATCCCACTGGTTCTCTCTACAACTATTTCTCTGCTTGCTCCACTTCCCACTTCAGGTCCTGAAAGGTGATGCTTTGCTAGGTTTGCAGCCTCGTTACACTCTTCAATTTCACTTGTGTCAACACTTTCATACTCGTATGTCATTTGGTCTTCGTGATGCTATTTGTTCATTGATGGTCTTTAACAAACCTTTGAGAGCTACACAAAACAGTTGTAGGCATTCTGAGATTACGTTACACATAGCTGGACTCTATTTACTAATTAGGAAACTTCTGAAAGGAAATCCTTGACCTAGACTCCATTCAGTGTCAAATCAAGTCAACTAGAGCACATTTCAGCAACAGGGCAGTTCAACATATGTTACACCATAAAACATAATGGAATAACCAATTATAAATCGAGCAATAAACATTACAATCTGTCAAATGCCATTATCAAAATCATCAAGCAAATACACATCAAATATATTCATCTATGTTCAAACTATTATGAAGTGTTTTAGGAATAAAACACTTCATAGTAGTGTTTTATTCTTGAAACACTATTATTCTAAGACCTCTTCTTTAATTGTTGGATTGCTAAGATTTCAGTCTATTGCTTTTTCCAGAAGAAGAAATCAAGTTCAGCTGATAAACTGGTTGAGAAATTTAATTCCTATACTTTATGGTCAGAATATTTTAATGCTTCTGCATTGAACACAAAATTATTTATAAATAAAATTTATAACTACCACTTAAGTGACGTAGGCATTTTTACAGTAAACACACTCACATGCAAACATAAACATAAACAGGTATTTATTTAGATGTTGGCTCATCAACGATTGGCCCGGTCCAACTTCACAGAGAGAAAAGGAACCAAGTGAAGCTAAATTAAGTGATCCAGTTTTCATCTGCCTCTCAGAGACACCATTGCAGGACAAAATAGCCAAGTCATTTTAATTAGACTCACAACACCACATGCTTTGCTACACATTACACATGGGAAAGATAAAAAAAAAAAAATTTTTTTAAAGAATCTCATTCCCTGAAGTGACAGCACAGGGGAGCAGGGGGGCCGGTGGCGGGTCTGCCAAACCAGGCAGCTTGGCACAAAGCCGACTTTAGCAATAAGTAGTGATACACATCACCATACTTGCATTAAAACTTCTTGACAGAGACGCTATACCCGTTAAATGGATTGTAATCAGATTTTTCTATCTTTCATTCTTCCATGTGTGTTTTTGTTAGCAAGGGGAGTGTCTTCCAGGGAGAAGAAGTTAGAGAAGATTGGAAGGAAAAGACGAAAAGGATGATCGAGGAGGGAAGCCAAAGTGTTGACTGACATGGGTGTCTTTGAAGGCACCGCTGTGGGGGTGGTGTTGGTGCTTGGATAGGGAGCTGGGGGGTACTGGAGGGCCTAGATAGGCGAGAGGTGGAAGAGATAACTGCTCCATCCAAAGCCCTCCTCTTCTGCCTCCCCCTCTCTCTCTGTGCCAATTTTATCCAAGGGGGGCAATGAGGGTCTTTGAAGGCATTCCAGCAGGAGCTGTGTGATTATGTGTGCCTGTGTAGTTAGATGCATATGCAAAGCTTTATCCACAGAAATGTAAAAGCTTACTGAAACTTGAAAACTTTGAACAAAAATTTCAGAAAAAGTAAATTAATTTAGGTATTTTTGCCTCTTCTTTTTTTTTTTTTTTGCAGTGTATATAAGCGCACATGTGTATGGTTAATGCATGATGAGAGAGCAACCAGCTGCAGTACATCTCACTCCGAGTGGTGGAGAGGCAGAGCTGGAGCTGCTGGAAGGCGGAGAGACAGGCAGCTCTTCCCTCCACACATCTCTGTTCAAAGGCGCCATCAAAGTCTGGCAGAAATGTCAGTGCTGCAGGCAGGGGACCGGCCTCTGAATGTCAGTCCTTCTCAGGTCAACACCGAGAGCCAGCCCGCCGCGCACACACAAAAAGGGGAGGGGGGAGCTGGAGAGGCGAAATGAAGATAAAAAGACATAACACAAGAACAGTGATTAGAAAAGCATGATAAAGTAATGTGGGAAGCAACAGTGAAATTAAGTTATGTAGGGAAAGCTAATAAAAAACAAGATGTAAAATGCAGGGCAGAACAAAAAGACAAAATGAACAAAATATGATTTTTTTTTTCTTTTGGTTTGTTTGTTTCTTCTTCTGTGGGGGGTGGACAGCACTAAGGCTCTTTTATTCTATGCCTATGTGTTTCTTTGGGTTCAGCAGGATGTCAAGTGACTTCAGTGATACAAAGACTACTTTATATCAGAGATATGACACAAGCAAGAGAAAGAAAATGCAAGAAACACAGTGAAAAACATTTGCTCCGGCATGCAGCTGAACACTGTTAGATGGATATAACAGTAGACAGAAACACATGCAAGCATGTTGGAAAGGCCACACAGACTAGCGATCATCACAGTTACGAAGAGCCTGCCAGATTACAGAGGGGTAACTGAACTCACAACACATGCAAAGCCAGACTCCAGGGGCACCTCTCCACCTCGACAGAACCCAATACAGGATTCAAACAGCAGCACACTGGAGATTGGACATTGCATTTAAGTGGATGTGGATGTGTGTGTTTGTGAGTACAAAAGGTGCTTGGTGGAGACGAAAGTCACAAGATAATAATGGAGAAAAAAGGGAAATATGACTTGACCATCTCTGATAGGAAAAACTGACATATGTTGTATAGGGGTTAAGGATTAGTGCACACACACGCGCATGCACGCCTATATATATATCATGGTTTCAAGAGATGAGGACAGGTGACAAATGAATGTAGTTTGTTTTTTCCCAGTGGCACTTTAATGGCAAAGAACACTTAGCATTGGTTTATTCCCACATGAATAGCAAGAGGGAAGTAGACATGACAGGCACAAAACACACATTATGATATTGACTGAACGAGGCAGGAAAGGCTACATGAGAGGATCCCACCAGAAGTTACCAGCAGCCTCTTTCTATAGAAACTAGCCCAGTCTCTGGAAACTAAAAAACATCTTTACTCCTGTGAGAATGGCAGAGTAGGGGAGGGCATGGAAATAAAGGATACAAAGAGAGAAGAGGGAACGTGAAAGCACCATAGGGGACTGGGGAGAGAAAATTAGGAGAGGCTGGAAGTGACAAAAGGAGGAGAGAGGGAGGAAAAGAGGGGAGAAAACAATAAGGTCTGCTGGGTGTAAAGTTTCCCCTGGATATGATATGTGGATACGGGCATGTCATCAAGCCTGTGAAGTGGAAATAATAAAGAATTAGGATTGTCTCTGAAGACAGGGGAATTAATCCAAAATGAATTATGAAGGGGGGAGAGGAGGGAAGAAAAAAAAAATCAACATCAGCTATTTCCTTTTGCTCTGCTTCAAGGCAGATAGGGGCGGTTTGTGTGCGTACAGTGAATCCCATAAAAATTAAATTAATAACAAAGAAAAAACATACCACACACAAATAGAAGCTGAAATTTTTAGTAATACGGGGGTGGAAGGGAGATAGTTGTGCAGGGAAAAAGAATGCAGATGGACAAAAACATTTAAATGAACTGAGGGTGGGCACTGTTTCTGCCAGATTGTAGGCTACTGCTCTTTTGTCCCCCCTCCCCCGACCACCACCCTCCACCCCACCACATCTCTCCGGGAAAGGGCTGCTGGTGTTAAAGAGGAGATGCTGCGGAGGCCATTGTAATAAATGCCACTTGTAAATTGCGGAGTGGAATTATACAACGTGCAGATGGATCCATACGGCAGAGCGAGATGTGGCCAAAAAAACTGCGAGCGATAATTAAGACTTAGGGGGTGAATGACAGAGCCATTTGTGACGACGGAATATGGCGTCCCCCCCTGCTCTCTGGGAAACAGAAGGGCTCGGAGAGGCTCGGTGTCACAAAACATTACCCACACAGCTGTTGGCTTTATGAGCAAGCAATGGTGTACTCCCTTCCTTCCTTCCTCCTTCTCCCTCTCATCCTCATCAACGCTTTATCTCTTTCCACCACCACCACCATGCACCACTCTTCCCTTGCTGTGTGATTCTTTGGCATTTTGTGCCACCTCAACACCACCACCATCAACATTAGCTATTCAGTCCATCACAATCCCATTCTCCTTCTTCACCTCACACCACCATCCTTGTTATCTCCAAGGGAAGAGAAGACCACTGGTACTCCATCATTCATATCCTGGCAAGAAGTGGAGGAGGAGTGGGAGAGGCTCTGCATGTACACCAAAAATACAAAGTAACACCTAGCATGAAAATTCAATAAAAAGCACTCATGCTGACAGTGAATAGTGCTTTGAATAGGAGTCCAGGCTTCCTTTTCTTTTTTTGGTTTTCTAAGCTTCCTTTTTCCTCTAAAAAAAAAACATGTTTGTATTTCTGTCATTACTGCAACCATACAAATTCATACATTCTATACAGATAAAATTAAATAGAATATCATCAAAAAGTTTGTTTATTTCTGTAATTCAATTAAAAAATATATTATATATTTTAAATGTTTATTTGACTTACATTTGACGGTTCCGCCTTACAGCTAATAAAAATCCAAAATTAATTTCTGAAAATTTGAATTTGAAGCCCATTAAAGTTTTACTCTGATATAGAAATTTAATGTTATGGCCTACACCATCATAAAGGAAACTGGTGACAATTGTTCTGCAGTCATTTATTGATACTGTTCACAAGAAAATTAAGCAGCAGAGGATGTCTGCTGAAGAAGCTGGCCATAAGCAATTTAGTTGATGGTTTGGTGGAAGAAAAAGCATGCTAAAAAAAGTTTTGAGGAGATTCACAAAGTTTAAATTTCAGACAACTGTTGCACTCCTTGAATTATTTTATTTGTACAGCACATTTCAGCAAAAAGGCAGTTCAACCAGTAGCTTGTTGTTACTGGTTTATTCATAAGCTAGGCTAAGAAGAAGGTGACTGAATTATTTTAGAATATGTTCAAAGTCCCGGAAATTGTACTTTAGATGAAAATAAATTTTCCCATTCACTCTGAAATCAAGGAGTTTAAAGGAACAGGGAAGAGGCAAATAACCCACGTTCCTTTGTGGAGCCATGTCCTCTGCCTGTGTTGGTACAAGTTGTTTCATCCAGTCCAAGGTCAGTGCATCAGTGTGTAACACTGGAGCACTTAATGCTTCCCCTTGCTGGCAAGCTTTATGGAGATGCTGACTTGATTTTCCAGCATCAACTGGCACCTGCCCACATGGCAAAAAAAGTACTAACACCATTTATGACCATGGTATTACTGTGCGTGATTGGTCAGCAAATTTGCTTGACCTAAACCCCTTGTGAGAGACGCCAGGCCAAACAATGCAGACAAGCAAAAGGCCACTATCCATAACACCTCAGCAATGCCAAAAGCTGGTCGCCTCCAAGCTTGCTGCATTTCTGCATCCCAAAAACAGTCCCAGCCATGTGAAGTGTAAATATGCCATAGTAATGTCTTACTGCAGGCCAACATTTCTCTTAGAAATCTTTTTTTCTTGTTGTTTTTAATTGGTCTAGTGTCATATTCTGAATTTCTGAAAAAAATATTAGCAGTATTATCAGAAATAGAGTTAAAATATCTCACTGCATGTAAGCAACTTTCAAACAAATGACTTCCACTAATTGAATTGAATTATTTAAGCAAATTTATTGTAATATACCCAGATGTACTTGTACTGTTTGCAAGGTTTCAATGTGTTCAGCATTTGTTTATTTTGCAGCTTATTTAAAGTATTTATTTTCAGACATTATTATCACAACTTCTAAAATACAACACCAAGTTCTCTGTCTTGTGTCACTGCATAAATATGCACTGCGCCCCGATAACAAGAACTTCTGCAGATTTATCTCTGGCAAATAAAATGATCTAAGTATGACGTGTCTACCAGGATCTGCACTCTGCTCTGTAGTCTCTCTCTTAAGTCCATCCATCTCTCTGCTTCGGCCAGCAAATCTGCCCCTGGTCTCGTCCAGCTCTTTGTCTCTGTCTCAAGGGCCTTCGCAGTGCGCACAGTAGTCCACAAAGTCTTAATTCAAACGAAACCCCTTCGCGCCCCGTTAAACCACTGACCTTCTCTGTCACTCCTGTCACCGGCTGCCGCCGCAGACGAGGGCCTGAGCTGCAAGCTAAAAGACCCAGTGCTCAATAAAAATGTGGGTGATTAAACAACTCCCAGTAATTGCTCCTTTTGTGCAGGAATCAAGCGGTCACACTTATTACAAAGGCAGGAAACCACAAGGCTGGGAGCAGCCGCATCCGATGAGGGCCAGACAACCCTTAGTGACCCTCTGCCCTCCCGTCACTACTCCTTTATCTGACCAAACAACCACAGTGGAGTGTTTGAGTGTGTGTATTTGTTTACCAGCAGGTGTGTGTGGGTTTGCAGGAGTGTATGTAAAGTATGCAAAGAAAGCTACTGAAACAAAGGAGCAGCAGAATAACACAAGAGCTCCCCTCTGTGGTCAAAGATATAACTATGCATGAAACATCATTTGGATCGAAGCGATTTGCAGTTGCAAGCAACCAGCCAGCTGGCTTTGGTATTGGGCGACAAAGCCAAACCGGGGGACCATGTCCAACATGAGGCCCTGGTAACAGAGATCATAGTAATTTGCAAACTATACACATCATCTGGTAGTCACAAACATATATACATTATATGCATTTATAAGCACAATGGCCAAACCACGTGCCATGTCAAATAGGTCAGCTTACAAAACGAGGCAATTACCAGCTACCCATACAATCGTAAAGTGCTTCTGAAGAGCCTGTGAGTGCTTTGGCTCCCCTATGATCAAGTCTGCTCTCAACACAGTCAAGGCTTGTACACATACAGGGACCCGTGTGCCAAAACAGCAATCAGATCGGACTGCTGTGGAGGTTTGAAATAGGAGAGCTTTCTGTGGTCGGAGAGAGCAACAGAAACCGAGTGGGGCCAGACGGAGACGGCTTGTAGTGCATGTCATTGTGTTGATGGAATTGCTAATTTCTTCTCTTCTACAATCATAGTTGTATATGAAAAAAATATATATATATTTATATTGTTGTAGTTACGGTAAATAAAGCGGTCTTGTGTCAGTTTATGTTTTATTCAGCACTCACAGATAAGAAACCTAGTCATGATAAGGACAGCCGACATGATGGCTTTGTGAATAAGAGAGCAGATCATAAATAATTCCTTTACGTCACCATCAAATATGCCTGATTACAAAAAATTATACATGTGAGAATTGTGAAAAGGCAAAAAAAAAAAAAGGTTTGATTTTATCTTCTTTCATCTGCAAACTGAGCTGTCAGTCTGCTTGAAAGGCCGTGGAGTAATACTGCCCCCTTCTGGTTGAAACACCAGCAGAAAACCTAATCAACAATAGACAATGTCTATGGTTGATTGTCACACATTTTCAACAGACATCAAAGCAAATAAGGCTGTTTGTAAAAACTGTGCAAAATCAAGTTTTATTATTTTTCTCCAGCACGACTGCCTTTCACCAGCTCCATAATCACCATCATTGCTGTCGTCATAATCTCTGAGACATCACAAAGCAGAGACAGACGGTGAGACAATAAGCTCCCTAAAGAGACTCATCGCTCCCACATCTTGGCAGAAACAGTTATCAGCTGTTCGCAGAGTCTGGCACTGCACTGGGTCAACGTCACATGTCCATCATGACCATCATCCATATATACACATATACAATTTGCTTTCTTTCCAGAGTCTTTAAGTCCACTTAGTGGTTAGAATTCCAGTTCCGATAACATTTGAAAGTTCATTTTTGTGGAGACATACCATAGCCAACATGTTCTATATTTCAGCTTGTTTGATTCTCACCTTTTGTATTCTACTTCCTGTCTACTGCAGGTCTGATGACAGTCACTGTCCCCATTTTAGGCAAATGCTGAATATGTGTAATGCGTGGTATAATATCAAGAAAATACAGAGCTCACCTGGACTGAATGCTGCCAGAAAGGTTTTTGGGCTTTGGGAAAGTCCACATTTTCCAATTGTAGAATTCCGGTGGAAAGCGTTGCTCATACACACAGATGGTTGTTTGAAAATGAGCACGGCAAATTATTCATTTTATGTAGAGATGACTCATAAAAAACGATGATGCACAAAAGGTTAAAAGGCTATCACAGTAATATGATCACAAATTAAATACTTTTTTCCCTACTGAGTCACATGATAGTCCCAGCACTCCAACGTACAGTTGAAACCAGATACTTATATATTTTAATACATAAAAAAAAAACACATGACCTTGATATTAAATCAGACTAATGTTTAAATGTTTTACGCCAGGAGTTTTATTTTTTAATTTGCCAAATGCACCCAAAATGAAAGAGAGAATCCAACCATCCATTGGTGCTGGTTTGAAGAAGCTGCTCCCTATTTTTAGTGGAATAATACTCCAGATATTTTTTTTCTTCCTCTCCTCAAATTCAGAACTTTGGACTGCGACTACTATGCATTTAAACAGTTTGAGAAAGCCCTGACAATGATGTCATTATTTTGTAAGCAACTGATTATTTCCAACATCTGAGATAATTTCTTGCGTGATGTCCAAATCTAAAGAAATCAGCCAAGATAGTAAGAAAGGGTAAGTATTCCTACAGTAACTGGTCCTGTATCAACATGGCCTGAAAGATAACTGATTAAGGAAAAAGACAGAACTCTAGAAGGAAATCAAAAGAGACAGAGTTTGTAAATGCTTAAAGGGTCAAAAGTAAACATTTTTAAGAAACTTGAAATATTGAAGCATTAACCAAGAAGTTAATGTTTGAGCACAAATGGGTTTTGCAAACGGAGAATGACCAAAGTATACTGGAAAACTAGTTATAAAGAACTGGTCAAAATTGTGTCAAACTGAGAAGCTTCTAGAAGGAAACCTGTAATGTATGACCCAAGTCATATGGGTAAAATATTATTCTGTCAAACAGTGAGTGAAGTTATGTAAACTTCTAAGTTGAAGAAAGTCATAAAATATCCTCGCTCTCTCTTTGTTCAATTTCAAACAGTGAAAAAAGCAGGTATGATTGTGTCTTATTTTTTCCAGAATATTGTGTAAATATCTGGTTTTAACTGTACAAATTTGCATCACTGTAGCTACAGTTATATTCTGATGTTTCATCCATTGTAATTCTCTCTTTGTCTTCTGTACCCACTAAATGACTGAATACCAAATAAATAAGAAAACAAAGTTGAAGCTGATAAATACAACAAATCCTACATTCCATGCCATCATTTCTTGAAATGTTTAGGGTGGGGCAAAGGTCTTTTTTTATCATTTATTTTTCAGGTTAAGGAGTTTTTATGGTTTACAATGTGCTTCCTGTAACCCGATTAGGTTAATTAAACGAAACCCACATTTCTTTCTAAGCTGGGTCTGAAATGGAAATCGGTCTGTTTTGGGTAACATATCTAAGACACATATGGGTCCCATTTTTCAGCCTATTTTCTACTTTATAAGTAAATGGGTTTAATTGTTAATTGGCAGCTTAAAAACTCAATTTTCAGTAGGTTAATTCATCACTATGACACTTATGTACTCTGTTTAGTGTTAAGATGATTTGATCTTATTTTGTTTAATTCAAATGTATTATTGCAATCTGAAAACCTGCATAATTTTTCATCTTTTATGTGTTGTATTTGTTAAAATAGTAAATAAAAACAAACTAAAATCTCAAAAGGCCAAAAATGGAAATTTTCATGGTCAATAGAAATTTCCGGTTTTCTGTTTCTAAAACAACAATTATCATGAACAGATTAGCTACGGTAGATATTTTTATGCAAAACAAAGTACATATATTGATATTAAGTTTGAATTTCAAAAATTACTTTTGGCAGCCTAGAAGTATCAGTGGACAAGTGGTGTATGTCCCTCTGCTAATCACGGCCTCAGTCCATGTCTTCAGTCAGAAAATACTGCAAAAAATAATGATAGATAATAACTTTCCAAAACACATAAAAAAAACTAACTTCTATATGTGCATAATTCTCTCCAATATTTACCATTAAAAGGTCAATAATCATTTGGAATGAATATTTGTTTTACTACATATTCACAAAGAAGAATAAAAAACTGAATCAGTTAAAGTAAACACACAGCAACAAGAATATAGCCTCGGCAGTCCCAGAAAAATGTGTGCATTTGTGTAGACAGCAGTAAAAACCGGGGGAAAGCTGATTTAAACCAGGTGCAACCTAACTGAGGGTCAGGTGAACATGTAAGTCGTAACAATGTGGAGAAGGTGAAACACAAGAGAAAGAAGACAAAACAAGAACACTAGAGTTAAACCATGTCGGTAATGATGTGCTCAGGAGCTTATCATCCCTCAGCATCTGGCCTAAGGACAGCTCACTCAAAACGTTTGCTTCAATTGTCTGTCTTGTCTGCTTCCCCCCTGCTGAGACAGGGATAGATCTGCTGCGGACCCTCCATTAGCTTGAGTAGATTTGGGTCCCAATCACACGCATGATCTCCTTTTGCACCTTAGGCTCCTGAGTGTTGATGTTGGCATCTCCTACTTGGCCATCCTCATACCTACAATTATTCAGAAAAAACAATTATAAACATCGGGTTGTAAAGGTATTCACACTGGAGTATTTGCTAATCTTAGCAGCTTTTGACTACATTGCATAAACAAACGTTATTGTAACATACAGAACATTTTAAGTGATAGACCAGGGGTCTGCATCCTGCGGCTACGGAGCCGGAAGTGGCTATTTGGATCTTGCGCAATGGCTCCTACTAAGTTTGGCTAAAAACATAAAAAAAAGAACTAATGTTTTAAATGTAGATATAAGTGTTTTGATGAATAAATAAATTATATTTTCCTTTATGTCAAAACCTAAAAATGGTGGTTGTTGGAAAAAAGACAACTCATTTTACCTATTTTCCATCAAAGGGCAATGGTGGTTTTCGTCAAAGTGACGGGATTACTCACACAAAAAAGAAGCGGGTACAGACATGGTCGGAGACGGGACACACCCATATGTTGCCGTGTTTCTGGAGATCTTTAGATGTGATCACTGGGGAAGAGAAACACAAAAAAACAGTTTGTATTCAATATTTTTGTCATGTTTGCATGACTCCTCATTTAAATCCAGACACCATTTTTATTTGACCTACATTAAAATAGGTGAGATACTTTAGAACTTATCATTTATAATTATTATAACTCTACAAACCTAATAAAAACAACTAGTTATTTCTATTTCTATATAATTTGTTATTTTTTAGATCAGTATCTCAGTTTGTTAGTCTGTAATGTTTGTGCTATGTGCACTTATTTGGTGAATAAATAAATAATAAAATATTTATTTTTATTAGTAAATTACATTTTGCAGAACATATTGTGCATGGTCCAAACAGAGTGCAGGTTTTAAATTAATATCACATCTTCTGCATTAAATATGTATTTATCAACGAAGAGATTTTCAAAAGTATACTTATCAAACACAAACATGTACTTCACCTTTAGCACAGGTATTACCTTCACAAAGAGCAATGCAGTTCAAGTTTCGACTTTGCAGAAACCTTGATTGTATTGGGCGGCTCTACAGTGAAAGATAGAGTCATGGGTTGCAGTTTAGATTAAGATCTAACTGATGTGTTCAAAGGACAATTTTTTTTTGTAGGCAATGAAAGTCTGTATTGCGATAAGACAAAAAAACAAAAACTGCCACAATACGGTGGCAAAACACATAATTAAAGAAAATGTTTAATTTAAAATTCATCATTTTAACACAAATAAGAGTGCAACGTGCCCCTCACCTGCGGTATGGTGTTCATACGGTTGTAACGTTGTACCAGCTCATCTTTGGTGGGCATGCGATGTTGTCCTTTCCCCATTCCTACACAAGACAGCACAGCAAGGCCAATAAAACTGTCTTAGAAAATGCTACTTTGAGTCACTCAGGTTGTGTAAACTTTATTTTTTGTCATTTTCAAGAAAATTACTTTATTTTGAAGGTTTTGGTTTGCCTGAATAGGAATACATAACATGCTCACTGACTAATTCAATTTCAGTGTTTTTATGAGTGTGTATAGAATGTTTGCATGCATAGATAAAAAAAATATGCCTACAAAACAATTGGAAACTGTAGTTTTTTTTAAATATTGGGAAACTCTTTACAAGTTTTACAGAATGCACTGGACTTTAACATAAGTTCTGATCATTTGCTTGGACTCTTGGTCAACAAGCAGGAAATTCGCAACCTTCTGACATATTCTCTCTACAAACACTACAAAATTACAGCACAATAGAAGAGAAAAGGGGAAAAAAAAAAACAAATATTGATGTTGCAAACCCAAAACCAAAACAACCACAACATAAAGTATGGAAAGGCAGGTTGTACACAAGGCTCAGCTTTTACAAATGAACAGACATGACACTACAAAACAGCAGCACAACATATTGACAGCTGTAAGACAAAAAAAAATGGCGTGCTCCATCGTGATGATCAAGCCACATCAGGAAGACACTGATCAGAGGCGGGGATAGCAGGTCTTAATGGCGAAAATAACATAGTCCTACCTGAGTATCCAAAAGATATACTGGAGATGGGGCTCAGATAGATGCCCTTTCCATATGCTGCGCCGTGCAGCTTGGGATTGAAAAGAGCAGGAAGGAGGGATGGGTAACTGAGCTTTACATTTACAAGTAAGGCACGCAAATACAGCCCAATTTCTTCCTAACCAGCTTTGGTGAAAAAAACGGATTTTTTTCACCAAAAGAAAATTGTGTGAAACGTTTCACACAGCTTTTCTTCAAAAAACGTTCACACAAGAGAATCCAAATAGTTGAAAGTGGATAACAAAAAGGAGAAGGAATGTGTTGTGGTTGAATTTTGTTAATGAAATTCTAATGAATAACATTTAGGTATTCAGGTAACATTCGGATAAAAAATGAAGATTTACAGTGACACATATAGTGTGCAGATCCTCTAAACATTTTAATTGTGTCACTTTACAACCATAAACTTCAATGTTTCAATGTTCATTTGGATGTTATGTGATAGACCAACACAAAATATTCCACAATTGTGCAGATCTATCCCTGTCTCAGCAGGGGGGAAAAAAGAACACATGGTTTGGAATTGCACTTACATTTTGTTTACAAATGAAAATCTAAAACAAAGTGATGATTACACATTCATCCCCACAGCATGATGCTGCCACCACCAGGTTTTGGACATGTCCTTTTTGCTTTGTTTACCAACATGCATGCAGACCACAAAGTTAAATTTAATTTTGGTCTCATCTGACTACAACAGGAAGTTATCCTGTCGGCAGAGTCTATAAGCTGAGCTGTGAATCTCTGCATCCACAGCTCAGAGAGAAGATTACACAGAATATAAAAGAGGTAGAGGCTGATTACAGATGCAACATGGTTAATATGTTTAGTTGTCAAAAAAGATTTTTTAAAAACCCAGCATCCTCTATCTTCCATGTCACAAATATATTATTTTGTGCTTGTCTGTAACGTATTCACAGTTGATGTTTGTGTTTAAATTTTGACAAAGGTTTAACTTTGAATTAAAATTTTTATAAATACATTTGCCAGACATGCACTTATGTGATCTATACTAATGCTATTGGTATAAGTGGAAGAAAACAGACATAATTACGAGGGAGAACACCCCCGCACACACCCCGACACATTTACAGAAAATGAATAAACAGAAGAACGTGAGGTTTGTGTGTTAACTGAAGGTGGAGACTGACTCAGTCTCCTTTGTTCTGTGAAAGACGGTGACAAAGGAAGGGTGCGGATGCTCCAGCTGAGACAAAGAGGAGGAGGCAAAAAGCACCGAGCCAAGATCCAAGATGGAGAGTTCAAAAACTCGGGAGAACAAAGGAGGCATAAATGAGACATATCAGCGTGACAGAGCAATCACAGCTGACAAGAATGATTCAATGAGCTCAAGATTTTTGATTGAATTCTGTTTAATCTATTTTCAGAATATGCAAGTGTCTCTAAGCAGCCACTATAGGCTGTATTCTGAAAATGAGGCAATGCTGTGCTCTCTCTTGTGCTGGGTTAGCACTCTGATATTTTTAGAGAAAGTTTATTTAGGCTAATTTCTGTCATTTTGGTTTTTAAATCGTATCCGTCCTGTTTACTTCAGGTTTGAATCAATTATTTTTGTGAAAGTTCTAATTTAGAAGAAGCGTCTCTTCGTCCTAAAAAGACTTTACTCACAACTATTAAAGTTTTCTTTTGTATTTAGGGTGTGACCGACCCCCACAGGGCACACAGGCGGCCTCCTGACATGGCAGCTGAAACCACAGCCTACTCCTAGTGCTCCAAGCTGGAATATGGTATCAGCTGAAAGTCGCTGATATTGACCAGAAACATCTGCCACTGTGGCCTGTTCTCAAGAAAAATTGACAAGAGGAGACATTTATTGATAGCAAATATGGATCAGCCTGATGGAAAGCCTACATTGTAAAAGGCAGGTTTACTGTCTGTGGGAAGAAGCTTCATAAATCCGAACTGAAGTAACCTACCTGCAGCTTGGTGTAAGAGGCGTTGACCAGTCCATTTCTAAGAACAGAGTGCCAATTCTCTATATGGGATCCACTGGAGTAAAGAGAAAAAAAAGAAAAGGCAAAGTATGACAACTTGGATCTGTGTATTACATAAGAGTTGGACATGAATTTGACCCTTGTCTACTGTAAACAATCTTAAGAGTTAATTTGTTGTCAATTGTTGCTATGAAAAAAAAACAGATTTAAAATTATCTGAATTAAACTGAACTGAATTGATGTGAAATGAATTAACCGAACTGAATTAAATTTAAATCATTATATGATTGTAGAGGACTGGATTGTTTATACATTACAATATAATTGGGTATTAATTGCACCTCTTTCTCTTGAAGATGGCATTTGCTGTGAATTTACTAGAAGTTAATGTAACTTAAATAATCTGAATTAAACAGAGTTCAACTGAATTGAACTAAAATTTAATTTGATGGACTCAGTCAAAGTTAAGCTAAACTAAAATAATTTTTTCTATTGTAATGTTTTTGTTCTAAATGTATTCTTTTTGCCTGTATTTTTTTTAATGTGTTGATAATTTCCTTTTTGACCAGGCACTGAAGATAAACTATAAAGAAGTGTGAAGTGTTTTTTCATGTTTAGTGTTTGATTTGATCTAAGTCTCAACTGTAGTGCAATTTATACGAATTATGCAGGACCGTTTAAAAATGCAGGATAATCTTCAGCTGTCATTTATTATTTATAAATTAGATTTTAAAATATGTATGACTACTGACTGGATTTCCCAGTATAGGTATTTAATCTCTCTTGAAAAGAGCCAAGATTGCTACATGGCTGCTGGACTTGAGAAAACGTATTTTTCCTGAAGTAATTAAACTTATCATTTACCTTTATTTGGCATGTCTTCTAAATTTTAAAAGCAAAGACATTTCTGTTTTGCATAATTTCTGTTGAGGTAAAAATAGAGTGATGACACTCAGCTTCAGTTAAATATTAGACATGTTTATTTGGAATTAATAAATCTAAAGCATTAACCAGCAGCAAAAGGGAGAACTGTGTGTCAGCACTGTGTGTGCTTTAGTTTGGCACTGCCCAGATGGGTCGAGTGTATCTAAAATATTCAGCAGAGCCCCATCTGCTACAGGACAAATCTCTGTCTCGCTCACATAAATATCATTGGCTCCATGTGCTGGCGTAGAAAGGTGTCCTCTCAGTCCAAGAGAGCAGTCACTGCTTTGTCCTTTTGTTTGTAGTGGCTTCATTAAAATTATACTCAGGCATATCCATTATAAATAGGGTGTCATGCTCTAATAATAAATTATAGTGGTTGCTGGAGAAATTATCTTGCTATATTTTCTCAAATATTTTGATGCCAAAGGTAGGTTTTAATGTAAAAAAAAAAAAAGTTACTTTACAAATTTAAAAAAAATAAGGCATAGGTTTTCCCAGCGCTTTGTAAACAATTTTTATAGACAGTAACAGGAAATTCCATCAGCTAGGGTCAACTCACTGAAAGGCAAAGGTGCTGCCATACAGCTTCTTGGCGGTGCGAAAGCGAGCCTCCTTGGCTGGGGGGCTGCTGAGCAACAGGAACTGGTGGGACGTGTGCATGAATTTCAGTTGCTGTAAAAATGCAATCAGAAACCAGAGAGAGAGAGAAAGAGTATGTTTAAAAAAGCATAATGAAAGCTTGTCTTTGTTTCTGGAGACAAAAGGAATAATATCTTGAATTCATACCCTGCTGAGAGGCAGCTTGACAATATGAGACCTATTACTGGAGATGATCCTACAAAGAAACAGAATTAATAATAATAATAATAATAATAATAATAATAATAATAATAATAATAATAATAATAATAATAATATTAATAATAATAATAATAATAATAATAATAATAATAATAATAATAATAACAAAGCATATTTTTCATTTTACAATTTGTATTTTTATTAATTGCAGTGGTGTAGTAGTATGTGTGTGGATATGTGGGATATTTCCAGTATAAAATGCTTTTTAAAGAATGAGTGTAAACACATTTTTGGAATGTATTCTCACCATTGCAACAGAGGGTGGGCCAAAGGGTCCAGTTTGTCCATCTGCTTCTTGATCTCCAGATATGAACCCTGAAAACAACAGAGAAGCATCTGCTGTTTACGTCCATCTGCCAAAAATCAAATAAGTACTTGGAAAATGCTAATTATTATACAGACAAAAGGACTTTCTCCTCTTGATAGAGATTTGTCCTTCCTGCGTCCTTATAGTACCTGGGTCATTTCACGAATGGACATGACACTGTCCAGTGCTTTCTGCAGTCTTTCATAATTCTTCTTCTGTGTCCAGGTGAAAGCAAACAAATGCAGAGGAGAAGGAAAGAATTATTATGAAAAAAAAACTTTATACAAGAAAATAAATATAAAACAAAATCTTGTGACAGTAGTTTATCAAATAAAACAGACTGCACATTTCTTAAATCAATTCTTAAATTACTTGGAATAATGCATTAAGGAGTGGGAATGCAAACCTTTGGGTTGAATGCAAGAGTTTTGGGATCATTTGGATCCACAACCGATGGGTAGGGCTCAAAGATAATGCTCTTGCGTGGGGACTCAAGTGCAGCTCTACACATAGCCACAAGCAGGTCCACAACCTGGTAAGGGTTAGAAAAGGTTAATACCAATTAGTTTGATATCTCTCAGTATACATAACAATAAAAGTACAACTAATTAGGGAAAAATCTCATAATTGTCTGGATAAGTTTTTTGTGACTTTTTTTTTCTCTATATGACTGTCAAGATTTTGACCCCCAAAACACTGCATATATATGTTTGTTGTTACCTCTGCTCCTGTTGCCACTTCTTCTGCAGCTCCAGACATCACACCCAGAGTGTAGAAGGAGAACACACACAACTCTCTGGTACACACAGCAGGCTGCATAGACACAGTAAAATCGATAAAAAACACATAAAACCGTTAGAATAAAACATGATTAATATGCTCTTCTCTCAGTTACTAGGAAAAGAAAAATAAATGTGTAGAATAATATACACAGGTAGATTTTGTTTATGCATTGTGTATTTAAAATATGTAGAAAATAAGAAACTAAATCAAATATTAATACAGGAGTGTGTCTCTTTTCTTGATACCTTCAGCATGGACCCATTCTGAAAGACATGCTGTTCGTCACAAACCACGCAGTACTCATTAAGAGTGGGGATCCTCTGCTCTGAGTACTTCATTATCTGTTACAAGAAAAAGCATAATGCAGTTGCCAATTATAACTCCCACCTGCAGCATTGATGTTTACATGAATAAAGGCTGTGTAGACAGAAGGAATCAATTCGGAAGGACAATTTGTCACTGCAACTTTATGTGGTTTAATCTGCAATAGGGTTTTAGAAACACACCAAAGTGAGACAGCAGATTTGTGGTCCTCTACATACAGTGCATTGCTTTTAACCCACTTATACAATCACTGCCAACCAGATTTGTTGTGAAAGATTTCTTCTTTGTCCTTTAAAATGTCAATGCACAATCGAAAACGTCAAGGGAAAGAAACATTAACTCATGCACATTTCTGATGAAGAAAATTTCAAATTATGGTTATATGGCAGCTAAAACAAATCAAATACATAATACTGTTACAGTATGTTTGTAGACAAAATCTTCAACATTTAAACCAAAATCATCTGTGCTATTTTAGATAAATCTGCCCCATTTGAGAGAATCGTAAGAAGTGTGTCAGAGTGAGCTGCAGAATTTTCAGATAGTCTGTATTGTTTCTCCTTCTCACAAACAATTAAATAGTGTGCAAAATACTTTCATTTAATTAATTAGTTTTGGTGGTTAGGTTATGAGACTTCAGTTAACATACTTATGTTTAAAAGCTACATGAACCATTTTTAGACACGTCAACCTCATTTTCAGGGAAAATGTTGCAGCTCCTTTTTGCATAAAATATTCAGAGTTTGTCCTTGAATAACAGCATAACTCAATCTTGAATAAAGCACTGCTAAATGATGTCAGGATGAGATCCAACCACTTCAAGTTCACTGTGCAAAAACAGCTCGATTATTTCAAAGTTCTCAAAAAGTGAACTCCACTTATGTTGGCAACATCGCGACGCAACTTTTCCAGCAAGGAAAGCTGCATCATTTTACTGGTTGGTATTCATCAGTTGGAGTTGATTGGAATATAGATGGAGTTAGATGCAGGACAATACTGGAATAAAATCTCATAGAGGTTTTAAAGCTGAAACTGTTGCTCTGTTTCACCTTTCAGCAGCACAACCATAAACATACAGCCAGAGCTACAACCGAATGTTTTCAAATCATTTTTCAAATTGGTCAATCAAAACTAAGACCTACTAATAATCTAACTCATTATTAATAGTAACAGCAAGGTTTGAAAATTTCTTTTCACAGACACTCCTCATTCAGTCTTAATGAGCTTAAGCTGTTTTGCAAAGTGAAAAATTCAGTCTTCTGTTGTGCAAAGCTTGTAGAGACAAACACTAAAAGACTTTGCAATTGCAACAAAAGGTGGTTGTACAAGGTACTAACTAAGGGGGAGCCAATACATATGCCACAGTTTTAAGATAAAAAAAAAGAAAACAATCGACCTTCTTTCTTTCTATTTAACAATTATTTATTACCACATATTGGTCTATCAGATAAAATCAAATAGAATTATACTGTCTGCATTATTTAGCTGAAAACTCATGTTGGGTTAGAAACTAACCAAGCTCCACAGGCTTGTGTTCTAAACAATACATAACAACTGAAACAGGGAGTACAAATGTTTTTGACTGTGAGGATATATTTTCTTAGGATCTAACCTGCACTAAGAAGCCGTACTCCAAAGTAGGGATGTTCTTGCAGTGGCCGCCCGCCTGGGATGAAAAAAACAATTCAATCAGCTGCCTCGTGGTAATCTGCGCTGGGGCCCTGGCCGCCGGGACAGCTACAGTCTGATGGGTGAAGTGAAGACAAAGCATTATGGGAAAGGGCACACCAGCTATGTTTTGGTAAGAGTGAGGGAAGGCTCAGGTGAAACAATGCAGGTGACAGGTGGACAAAGACAAGGGTGTAGTTTAAACTGAAAAGAATAAATGGAGCAATAACACCACACAGTAAAACTTAAATTAACTGAAAAGTAAATTTCACAATAACAGAAGTCTGGGAGGTGAAAGGACCAAAATGACCCTAACCTGGCTGTTTGGTGGATAGCTAAAGAGTTCCCCTTTAGGGTTCTTCATTGTACAGGAGATAGAGCGGTTCATCAGGCGGGTCACTCTCAGCTCAGGGACACTCAGCTTCCCTTTTAGAACTGTGTCTTGGATCAGAGGGAAACTTGGAGACCTGAAAAGATCAAAAAGATTATTTAGACTAAACCATCCTGCTAATGACTAATGGTTTAGTCTAAATGCTATGTGTGTCTCTCACACATACAGGTGCATCTCATTAAGTTACAATATCAGAGTTATGTTACTTATTAATTAAATTCAATAAGTTAAATTTATATTATATAGAATAACTACAAATGGAGTGATAGTTCAAGTGTCTACTTCGTTCAAGTGTGATGGCTACGTCTTAAAACTAATCGAAAATTCAGTTTCTCAGAAAATTAGACTAAATGTGACAAATATTTGATTTCTATTAATAAAATGCAAGGTTTACAGTATTTTGCAAAGAACTTTGACCAAGGGGTGCTTCCAAAATATTTTGTAAATAGTGGCCAATGGGGGCCACTAATCCTGGAATGGCACAGCAAAACCAGAGACAGAGGGACGAGTTTTAGGTGTGTTGCAAATCACAAACAAACAAATATTGTAACTCATGAAAGTTCCTTCTTTTGTCTCTTCAAAAATAAAATAAATCTAGTGCAGCCAATGGGGCAGGTCAAAAGATTTACATGGGGAATCCATTCACTGGTGCGCTGCACCAATTCACTGTTTTTGGAAATGCTGCAGTTAAGCCTTTTTCTCCTTACCCTTAGTGGTGTCTATCAATGACTGTCTGCTGGCCAACTGTGAAGCGTCTGCTTCATGATTGTGTAGGCACTTAACCTGGACATTGCCTTTGCTATTCCGTTCGATTCAAATCTCGCTTCACACCTCTGTACGAAGAAAAGCGTCCAAATGACTGAATTTTGCCCAACTAGCAGATACTAGCTCAGACTCTGCGGCATGAGCGGGCATTGGGAGGCAGTGCCCACCCACAAAGTCTGCCGTTCCTGACCTGGACTGGAAGCTGTCTATTTCTTCTTCATTTATTTATTGCTTTACTTCGGAGTGGCTAAGTTTTTATTCCTATCTCGATTTGATAAAGTAGGACCTCCCGCGCCTCCAATATCTACGCCCCGTGTCTCCCGCATTCTTTCAGCTCTTACAATTGTTTAATCCGTCGTTAACATATTTTAATATGCTAGCGCCAGTTTTTTCACCTGTGGATCAGCGACAGTAGAAATGCTACTGGGCAGAGCTGCACACACAGCAAATCAGTAAAAGGCAGAGAACCTTGTGCAATTCTTTCCCCAGACAAACTGGGTTAAGTAGAGTAATGCTGATTGTTGCAGATAATGTTAGCTAAATTATGACTAGTTTGTCCATGAAAAATATATCATGTTAAACTTTAAAGTTCAGATGGGTAGTAACGAGTTACTTAAGTAACTTTTTGGAAAGCAATGTGCTAGGAGTAGTTTTACTGCACTGTGCCTTCTACTTTGACTGTTGTAATATTTTGAACTTTGCTACTCTGACTTGAGTAAAATTTCTGGATACTCTAGCATATCTATCCACCACAAGTAACTTCAATTGAAAAAGAACAGTGATATTTAATAAACTAGAATACTATTAAAAATGTATTTATTTGAGTAATTCAATACAGTAAGTAAAATGTATGGACCTTACCAGAGGGGCCGCTTTTCATTGGCTGATGCCCATTCTACGTGGTCACGTGCGCGGCTGTCTCACAAACACACTTAGCTTCCCGTTAGCTAAGTACAGCATAATGGCAGAACTGATACAACTTCTACACCTTGAAGCCTGTCTGCTACACAGTCTTACGTTAGCTAAACAGATCAATATGCAATGTGTACTGTATCTGACATACACTAACGATTTTATTTGAGCAGAAAAGGCTTTGGACTAAACTGTTACTCGTGTTAGCCGCTCTAGCACCAAGTACAGCTAGTAATTAACTTGCAGTCACGTGGGTTGGTTGTGGGCGGAGCTTGGTAAGGTCCATTATATTGACTTTTATTTCGTCTGTCTGAACACTTCATTTTAAAATATTAAATTGTATTTTATGATCAGTTACTCAGTATTTGAGAAGCCTTTTTATCAATTTTTTTTTTGTCTTATGAGTAATTTTTTGGATGGACACTTTCTACTTTTACTTGAGCAAAACTATGTTGAAGTAGTGCTACTTTTACTTTTTACTTGCTACTGTACCCATCTCTGCCTATGTTATATCCCTTGCTGGTTATTTTTCTAGGAATAATCCCAATCCTCTTTCATTTCTGTGCAGACGTACTCACTATTGTTTTTCACATGTTTAAAATAAATCTTTATTGTCATAATAGAAAAGTCAGGGAGGAGACATTAGATCAGAGGCCAGCACCATGGACGATGATGCAGGATCTTCGCAGATAAGGAGAGATTATAACTAGCTGAGGAAAAGATATCTGCTACAGGGAGAAACCACAGAGGTATCAGGACAGGCTTTTTACTGATATTACTGAATCACTCACTCACACTCCAAACTATTAATGTCTGTATTGTAACTAGCAAATGCAGTGTACTGTTTCTGTTCCAGAAAGATTTTTTCTCACACATCATTTTCTGATTCAGCATATAAAGAAATAAACTTCAGAGAGTGGATTAGATTAGTTTCTTAGATTTCAGCTATACAAGCTAATGTTTATGCTATTCTGAGCATAATTGCTCAGCTTTTTGTACATGTCACTGCTAATGTTATAATTATTTATTTTGTATTAATTAACAACATAGGTATTGCATTTGAAATGTTGCATGATGAATATACATATGGGTTTATTCATATATACATATTTAAAAAAGCCATTTTACTGTATCCCCCCAAAATAAGTCATTGCCTCCCCAGGCTAAATTCCTTTGCAGCATATAACATTTCTATGTTTAAGAAAATCCTTTGTATTTATCTTATGCAGTGTCAATAATAACTTATGTTAATGACAAATTTTCTGAGAAACTAAAATTAAAATTTTTATTTTCTTTAAGCCACAATTGTCAAAATGTACAGAAATACAGTAAGTATGTGCAATATAATTATTTTGTGTATAGTGAAGCTACTGTATACAATAGACTGGATTCAATTTTTAAATTAAATCACTGAAATACATTCACTTTGTGATGATATTCTAAGGTGTACTAGAAGGGTTTAGATTTAGAGCAGAAAGTTTGCAGGTTTGAAGGTACTTGACTTTTCCTATAAAATAACTCAACTATGTTCTTGGTGGGTTTCTGGAGGCATTTTTCTGCTCTTGTCTCTCAGTCTACACTAAAAGTAGACACAAGACAGCCAACTGAAATCGGTTTAGACAGTAACTCTAGTTACTAACTGTTAGATACAAGGACCAGTGTTAATGTCTGCCATTGCTCTCAGTACCTTATCCAAGTAGCCCCTTGACATGAGACTGCTATCCAGTCATTAGAATGTCAGGGCAGTCTAGTTAGTGGAGTTGGCCACCATCAAGTGGGTCAGTATTCAATCCCTGTGCACTCATACCTGTCAAACTTAGAGAGGTAGTGAGAGGAGTGCTTCCATCCCTCAGGAACTTTTGTCAGCTTTTGAATTTAAGTCGGGGTTCAAGATGCTGTGTTGGCTTTTTCTTCTCCCTCTTGTCATATTTGCTACAGTTAGTTGTTAGACTGACTGTTTTTGAGTGGGAGTGATGCATGTTTTCAGACAGCAATAGTAGCTCAGGGAGAGAGGAGCTCAATCTTTTCACAGATTATCTGTCACGACACAGTGACAGTTTTAACAAATATGTAAAAAATATTATTATTTTATAGACGTTATACTGCATATTTGTGGTGACCGAATTATAAAACTTTAGAGAAATTTTACATTATCAGATAAGAATAAAAAAAAGAGAACATTTGTTCAATAGCTCAGTTGTTCATTGCTTTGTCAGATGATAAATAGCTCTACCTACTTGGGAATTGGGGAGAAAATGCTGAGCCCAGCACGGAATTTCTTGATGGTCCCTCCAGCTTTGAACCAGCTATGCCTCTTTTCCTGTTGGGCCTTGAGGAACTCATTGCTGAGATGCTTCCACTGCTGTGAGGTGAATGTGCTCAGGATCCTGCCACATTAAAAACATCACTAGAGTGAATCTGGGCTGTGCTGAATCATACATCTAATGTAAGCTGTAAAGGAAAATCAGTTTAAAAAATGACATTCTTAATCATTCATAAGCTTTAACCTTTTTGCATTTTGTCATGTTACAACCATAATCTAACATGTAGGCATTTGTTTGTTAAAAAGCATTAGTGAACAAACACCATCATAAAGTCTACGGGATATACCACATAGGTCGTGATTTAATAATAATTTTAACTAATTTAGGAGTGAAACCATAATCTTGCCTAGGGCACAGAAAGGCTTAAGCTCTGCATCTGAGTAGCTCAAGCTCACTCAGGTGAGCTTGAGCTACTTACAAAGAAAGATGCGCAAAACTTTTAGTATAGATGTTCAAATCTAGAGACATCACCCAAAAGACTTGCATTCATTATTGAGGTGAAAATTGGTTCTAAAAAATGAATACAAGTTCATATCACACTTTTCAGATGTTAATACTGTTGCCCATACATCTTTCCTTCTTTCCACTTCATAATTATTCTCCACTTTTTTAAAACTATGAGATAAAATATATATTACATTCATTGCAGTTTTTGGTTGTAATGTGACAAAATGTGAAAAACTTCAAGGGACATAAATACTTTCACAGATACATTATAAATGATCGCCTCACTTACTTTTTGAGTTGCAGGCCCAGACTGAAGCCTTCTTTATTCGAAGGCTGAAACACATCTACTGACGGCTCTGAATAAATAAAGATGACTAACATCATTACAGAGTCGACAGAAAGACACTCAAGTTTTTTTTTCCAGTCTCCCACGTGTGTGACACATGTTGTACTCACTTCCCACACTCAGTGAGGGGCATAAATACCTAATGTCCCTTCTAGAAAACCAACACACACACACATTGCATCTTTACTCACCGGGTCCATCAAGGTACTGAGAAAGCGAAAAGCGCAGTCTCAGAATAATGGGCTCTGTTCTTATAACTTTCCAGGCTGTTGCAACCTCCTCCTGAATCAGGCACACACACACACAAATACACACCATTAGCAGCCTAATTAGGGCCATTTCTCAATGCATAAATATCTTATGAGCACCAGATGCATTATAAATGATGTGTTACTTTGCAAAATGTCAACGTTAGAATAGTAATGGGAAAAGTCGGAAGAGGTGTTTGCAGTGAGAAGAGTGCTGACTCACATCTAAGAAGCTGATGTTAATATGAAGATCGATGTCCACATCATCAATGGTTCCGTACTCCCTGCGCAGAGATGCAGCAACAGATACAGTAAATCTGTCAAAACTAATGTGAATCATTAGATTCTGACCATTTCTACTGATTACAGTCAGTGAGAGATGAATTAAGGTTATGCTCTCCTTTCTTATTTAGGTTAAAAATCAAGAGGGAATTTTTATTTCATTACAGCTAGCGTGACACCTTTAAAGATTTTAGGACATGATTTTGTCCTGTACCTGACAGAGATGGCACTGTCGGTGTAGATGTCTTTCACAGCTTCAATATCTGCATCTAGTTGAGGGTGGCGGTACAGGTCAGCAGCACAGCTCCCCTGCAACAAGCAGCACTGGTCACAGTTATAGCAATGAATGAATTCTCAATGGTTACCGACTATTTTCACACACACCCAAACATCCCACAGTACCAGCACTATTCCTACCCCTTCAGCTTTTTCACATTTTGTTGAACTGCAACATGCCTCATGCCTTTGCCAATGTTCTGTTTGCACTTGGGTTCCCATCATCCACAAAACATGTACATGGATGGAGCTACATGATGTACAATCCTGGAAGAAATATTTTTAGAGGCTGCTAAAGACATAAGGTTGATGTGGGTGTTAATTGTTTAGCAGGTTAACCACCCTAAGTATACAGAATAGTTTGGATCAAAGGACATTTATCTGTTAAAGAGGCCCATGTAGAATATGCCTCAGGCGAGAAAAGGTGTTATAGGACTTGGGAATTGCTGTTCACTTATTCTACATTCAACATGACTGAGTTTGATCTACTTTACAAAAATTTAAAATCAAGTCAGGTCCTAAATGTGCGAAGCTGGTAGAAACACTATGCAGCTGTAAAAAGATTGTTCCACAAATGTCAAATCTGAGGACTGAATGCAAGTGCACACCATACAAAAAGTAGAAAATAATGTGTTGATGTATTAATTTAAATTGCTCTATCACATAAAATCCTAAAACTATATATGGAAAGTACATTGGTTATTATGTTATTTTTATTTCTGATAATGATTATAATTGAACAAAATGATGAAAAGTTGAAGGGATAAAAATAGCTTTGAAAAACAATGTAGATTCAAACACCCAACAAGATCCAGACTGCTTATTTAATGTAAAACTGAATATTGTAACACACATTACAAACTTAAATTACTAAACACTGACTGCATGCATTACTTTAAATACGTTTTTGAATTTCAATTACTAGAGGAAGTTTCTCAATACTGATTTTTGGACTTCTTTCAAAGTATTTAGATAAGTCATTTTTATTATTTCTGGTTACCACTGGAAGATTTGGTTCTTGATCATTTTATGGTATAAAAAGTCTGTCATGCTTGTGTCTGGTCTCTAGTGTCAAACTTTTATCTTCTGAGCTCAGTGTGCAGTACAGTTCCATCCTTATCATAGCTGCACTGCTTTCATGTACTTTGACTTCGCTGAAATGAGCTTTACTGGATTTACATTTCAATCAAAAGACTTGGAAGATAACAGTAAAAAAGGGATAACTCAGATTAAAATCTTAGGTGGAAGAAGAGCTATCAACTTTATGAGATAAAGATGATGAATCTCCTGATGGTCTTGGAGATTGATTTGCCAGTGACTAAAATATGCTGCAAATAATAGATTTTGCATTAATTTATTATTAAACAGAATATAAAGTTTTAGATATCAAGCAGCATGTTGGAAGCTATTTAAAATTTTCTCCCTGCTCAGTGGAACTTTATGATGGAAATATTTACCATATGTAAATATTTAAAGAGGCAGCTTACCCCAACTAACACTTCTAAAATAACAGTCACAAAAAGGAGTTCTGTGTGCTTGTTAAACAATGAATGCAATTGTTGCTAACTAATAAAAATATGGAGCCTTTATTTCCAAATACCATGCTAAATTTACGCGCATATAACTTTCGAACTCTTTTCTTTAGTTCAAGAGTGGTTTAAAACAGTAATGAGCTTGTGGCTCCTGAAGTCCTGACTCCATATGTAAATTTGACATATGCTTCGATGGAAAATACTTGTTTGAATAACTAACGGCTTTAGGAATGAATATTGGTGGCTTGCCCACCTGGTGGAAGGTGTCAATGACAATTCAGCAGCCTTCCTCTTGATTGTGTAGGGCATAACATGGCCATAATATTAATATACGTGCATTGAAATGTTTTTTTTTTCTCCTTATGTAAAATTAAGATTTTCTGGAAACTGAGTTTACTGTTTTTGTTAGCTTTAATCCATAATCATCAAAAATAGCAGAAAATACATTTGATATATATTACTGTGTGAATTGATTTAGAAAGCATATGAATTTCACCTTTGAACAGAATTGCTGAAACAAATTTTTTTATGATGATATTCTACTTTACTGAGCTGCAGTGGTTTTAAATTAAAATAATAAAAAATGTTCTGCCAACATATAACATTGACATTTCTTAGTTTATATGAGGTGGAAAACACACTTATTTTCTAAATAAACACTATTATTGTCTTTCTTTTGGTTTTATGAAGATTTTTCTCTGCTTTCTTTAGGATATAGACTGCTTTTTATACATAGTGCGATAGATAGAGATAAAGTGCCAATATCTTGTTTTAAAGTTTATTTTTTGCAAAATTCTGCATAATAAGCACTTAAAACAACTAGAGTTGGTGTGTGTTTATTCTGTATCTCTTCTTAGGCTATGTATCAAATACAATAACAATTAATATAATGGATAATATCAGAACCTGTGATATCCATACCAATTATAGTAATACTTGTATGCAACCATATACAACATGAAGCTGTTCAAATCAATAATTTATTTTATGTAAGCAGCAGTAAGAGTCATTTTTGTGTTCTTAATTAAAGCTGTCAGGCCATGTTATGCATTTTCACTTTGTTTTTTGGTGCAAGTACAGAGAAAGTATTATACTTTTACTCAAGGTTTTTAAATTGTGAGAATCTCATACTGGCCCAGGACTAAAAAACACTACTTTTGTTTTTTTTTGTTTTTTACATAATCAGGGACAAAGACTGAATGAAAATCGATAATGAATCCAAATTTCAAAGAACAACTTTGAAAGGCCAACAGAAAGCCTGGTAAAAGACTGACAACATTATTTCAAACATATAGGTAACTGGCTCAAGGTGGCACGAAGGATAGTCAGATTTTGAGGTAATTTAAATTTTTACTTCAATGTCATTTAAAAAATACATTGATTACATAGCAATGACAGAAATTTAATGAAAAAACAAAATGCGTAACATGTTAGCAAAACTGCTTTGACAGTGAAGTAATAATGTCTTCTCTACCTGGATTCCATAAAGGAACTGTTCAGATTCGTTCTCCCCATCTGACTCCTCGTCGGTCCAACACTGGCCTTTGATGTCCTGTGGGCCCACGCATTGTGAAAACACCATTATAGTAGAGGAAAGAAAATACAGCCTCTCTGTTGCACCCTTTCATCTCCCTATTTAGCCTCACGTTCAAGGGCTTCAAACAAGGTTTTATATAGCATCTCAAAAAGGAGACACAGAACATCCTCTGACATCTTCCCTCATAAGAATACCTAACTGAGAATGACAAGGGTGACTTTTAAAATGTGAAAAAAGACATGTCAAAGCATGACAGTTTCAGCTCAACAGACCAGGACATTTATTTTTAAATAAAGCTAAAATAATCTGAATGCCAAAAAAATATCAGTCATTCTACATGCGACCCTGTAACATTATTAAATGTCCTTCACAATTATCTAAATCTTAAATAAAGCAACAATTATGTGACACAGTTTCATCAAACTCACTGATTACACACACCAATAGGATCCCAGCTGTCTTACCATTGGATCGGCTGTTCATAGAGCTCTCTCAAACAGGTTTAGGCCTCTGATTAGTGCCAACCATTGCAGCCTACCTCCAGGTGAAAGGAGCAAGAGCACAAAAAAAATGAAGAGCTTTGTGTGACCGTCCGTTCCTTTTTACACTCCTCTGAATTCCACAGCCTTGGAAAAATTGAAAAAAATAAAATAAAGAAAATCAGCAGAGGAAGAAAACATGCAACACAGGCTACTGCTAGTGATGCCATTCTTAGTCAACGGTGCCCTCCTCCCTTTTTTGTTTAAATCGCCTGCACTTCACCTTGCCATGTATCCTAGCAACAACCATCTCTGCCTCTTTTCAGAGTGGCATTAATCACTGTTGAGAGAAAGTGTGTGGGAGATTTGTGCTGTACGTTCAGTACCCTAGATGTCTTCACTTCTTTGTTTAGATATTTTTTCAGGATTCTAGTCTATTAATACCAAAGAACAAGAGGTTACTGTATTTTTTTCCTTAGAAGTGCAGAAGAAAGACAGCACTGATGTAACCACAAAAACCATGGCATAAAAAGAACCCATTGTTTCTATGGCTTTTTGGCATGAATATCTATCAATGAATACTGGTAAAATATTAAAATGTCTACAATATTTTTGTAAACAAAATCAATGATATGCACAATGTCAAAAGCACATTGTCTATTGAGGTTGGGCAAATATGTGCATTGGTTAATAAAATGTTATTAACTGAACAATTATTTGTCATCTGTTAATAACAACAGATTCTAATTTATGTTATGTGGAAACTACAAAAAAACAAAACTAGGGTTGTAATTTTTCTTGATTTTGAACTATATTCTTCAATAAGTTTATCAATAAATTCTGCATTTACACTTCAAAATATGACTAAATACAATTGACTGTTACTGTTTATCAGGGAGTAATACAAAATTGAACTATTCAACAAAAGGTGAGGTTTTATTTTTAGAAGAGCACTTGCTTTTGTGGGGCCATGACAGTGATGGATTAAAGTTACATCAATTGTAAATATTTTTTAAATTGCAATAAATACCATTAAATATTGTGATAAAGTTTTAAGTCCATATGCCAATATACAAATTGGAGGTTAATATTTCATTCATATAACACATGTAAACAATAATTAGCTTTAATGGTTCAAATAATAAGCATCACCCAGGCAGGGCATTAGCCCAGGAAACTGAAGTTTCAGTCCCTCAAATAATTATGTACCGTACTTTAATGAATGGATGTTTTGCAAACAACATATTTTATGAGGTGCCAAAAACAAGTATAAATTTTTGGACAGGTGGATTTTTGTGCAGTTCGCTGCTTGAACTATTAAAAAAATGGACGTTGTCATCCCCAACCAATTCTTAGCCCCAAGAATATAAAAAAACCACAAACTTCTACCAGCTCCTGGCCAATTTGTTTACCTACACATTGCAATATTGTTGCTTCCTACTAGGGTTGGGCATTTATCGTATCATTTAGCATGATACATTTCTTATCATGATAAGATTTCTATTTACCGTTGTCATGATAAATTCTAATTAATGTTTACAAATCCCTACAACAGATACAGCTGGGATTGTTCTATTTTTTTCCACTGTTGAATCAATAAATGTGCATAAATAAATATCAATAAATTTGAAAACATGACTAGATGCAGTTTAAGTTAAAATTTTAGTAATACAAATCACACTACAAAATGTGACTGGAGTCCTTAAGAAGCATATTACAAATGGATATGTTTCCCAAGAGCTGGATTTGTGCTTACTGAGCTATAACTGCAGGACCATCCAGTCACGGTTACCTGAAAATCTCAGTAAATCATTTTATTATCACTTTCATTTTTATCATAATAATACCATAAAATATCAAACTATTTTGTGTCAATTTATTTAAAGGTTTATATATATATATATATATATATATATATATATATATATATATATATATATATATATACCAATTGGTCCACGGACCGGTACCGGTCCAGGCCCAGGGATTGGGGACCACTGCAGTAGATTATCATTAGAACATAGAAAATGACTTTAAAATGTTGGTCGCAAAAGCAGGTGAGAAATGCCTCTTTATCAGCTATGCTCTGATGCATGATTTAAACAAAATCACCTGAGGCAGACTGTTCCACTTTGTACCCAAATAAGATGGATACCAAACAACCAAGGGTAGGCCTATAAAATGACAAAGGTATAAGCACATGCTGCAAGCCTAAAGGATGCTTGTTTATATATAAAGGAATTGTGTAGAAACTATGAAATAATATTTAATTTCAGAAATACTCTATATTCATGTAGACAAGCCCCATAAGGCTTGAAGTTGACGTCTACCTATTTATCAATCTACTGCAATTTAGATATTTCTTTGGGAATAGCACCAAAACTAGCATGACTCCAGGGTCCCATATCCTTTTAAATCAACCACGGAGCATCACAACACACATTTCAGTTCATTAAATGTAAGGCACAATAAATCGGTATAACAAAAGCTGTACAGCAACACAGATTTGCACTGCAGATGATGGTGTTAACATATCACAGAAAAACAGCCAAGCTATACATATTTAGCTTAATGACAGTCAAGAAGGTGCCTTTTTCTGTTCCTTAATATTTCACTGACCAAAAAAGAGCTTAAATGCTCTTGCTTTGATAGATCGCACTAATCTGATATTTTCTTTCTAACCCTGCAGAACCCTGCTCATCTCCAGTCTCACCTCCTATCCATTTTCTGCGTCCTCAAGCCCGCTCCTCGCATTTACTTCTCGATCCCACTCACCCCCGCACTCCCTGCCATTTCCTTGGCCTCTGTCGTCTCACATACCAATAGAGTCACAGAAAAAAATGAGCCCACCCACCCTCTGCCAGTGCGCACGTACAAAAAGATACACACACATATATTCACCTCGATCGTTCCACTATTCCTCCTTCTCTTTAGATAGCAGTTTAGCCCAAACACAGATGCGCTCAGGCGGGTTGCCCCCCTCCCCCTACGCTTCGGACTCCCCTCACATCCATCCACACTTACCTCCACAGAGAATGGAGACTGGGATGCTGTCCTTGCCTCAGATGCTTCTTTCCTCTTTAAGGGCGCACCTGCTTCTCTCTGTGTGTGTCTCTCTCTCTATCTCTCCCTCTGTCAGTGGCTGTTTTCCACTGAAATGACAGATGACAAGAGAACCATTTAAAAAAAAATACAAGAACGCAGCAATCACAGCTCTGGACTGTGTTCCTAAATGCGTGTTGTGCGTGTCTGCAAGCGCGCCAGCTGGTGCGTGTGCAAGTGTTTATCTATTGCAGATCTCTCCTACTGCTCTCTTATATTTTGCCTAACAACACTAACGGGGGTCTGGGCATGCTCAGTGAGACGAGGCAAGCCAGTCATGTGACTTGCAGCTGACTGCACTGCTGCTGAGAAATTGAAGAGAAAAAATGTTTGGATCTGTATGTGCTTCTGATGTTGTATTTGTGTGGTGTGTGAGTAATGCGTGAAGTTGCATAAGCCAGTATCTATTAAAGCTAATTGGTGCTCTGGGTGCAGATTTTAGTTGATATGTTGACTAGATTTATGGGTACTCAGTGGAGTAAAAAGCCTTAAAATGAATTAATCTTGATTAAAAAGCATACGCTCACAACAAATACTTACAAAATTCTTCCTTTAGCTTGTGCTCATTTATTTAGTACTGGAATCTTCTTTATCATCAGTCCTAGAATTGTTGATACATTTGCTTTCTATACTTTCAGCCCCCTACTGACATTAGTCCATTACTTTATACTTCGACAGCATTCCACAAGGTTGGGGCAAACTGTAAATTGATTTTTCACCAGTCCTCTATACTCAAATTCCTCTAGATCTTCAAGGGTCCCTTAAACTCTTTTTTTCTTGAGCTCACGCTACAGTTTTTTTTTCTAGAGTGTAGGACAGAGATGGACCATGTGGATCCCTATCCAGGGTAGATGTGGGGTTGGCATGCACTGCTGACTATTAATTGCACCTCAAACTCCACATCAAGTCAATGTAGATGGGTCACCCACACTATATACACTCTTAAGAAAACATGGCAACACACTGCACTAAACTAAGATTTGCAGCTTCTAATTCACCACAATGTTTAATACAATCTGTTTTTTAAATTTTGATTTTAATTATTGAAAACATCTGTTTTGTCCTTTAAACCAACTTCGTTCTATGTAAAAAATAATTTGAAAAAATGTTCCTTAGAACTAACCACTTGTATCCATCCCCCTTGGTTTGTGAAAAGCTTTTGTGAAAACTGGATACTTTTACAACAGTATGGAGTAATTTTTTCCAGTATTTTGAGCAAAAAATGTTTTCATTCAGATCGTGATTTAGCGTAAAGGAAATAAGAAGAAATAAATGGGTACAAAATGAGGAACAGAAGGTAATTCTTTACTACTAGAAGTTCCTAGTAAGTGTGATGAACTTAAAAACTTGCAGTATAACTTCAGACAATGTCTCGGTTACTTTTTAAAGGTATTATTAGGCTACAAATAATTACCCTCTGATATTTTTATACAAATCATATATTTCTAATTTTCTCCAGACAGAAGACAAACAAAATATTTTCATGGCTCTGTGAAATACATGGAAATTCAAAGTTAAATCTCTGATAATTAGAAACAAGCATCAAAAATAATAGTGACTGCAGGAATACTAGAAATGCTAAGTTTCACAAAAAATATTTTATTAAATGGAAAATAATATTCCAGCCTGAAAACAACACCGATGGAGAGAAAATACAAATATTAATCCCAATGATCAAGGCTATAATATTTTTATATAATTAGTTGTGTTGTTCAAAATACAAGGACATGATCCCAAACTCATCTGAAATTAAGATATCAACTACTTAAAAGAAGACAACATTAAAGCTGTTGGGATATCATTATCAGTCCCTCTGCTCACAAATATTGAAAAACCTGTGGATGGTCCCTCCTGGGTTTATAAGCACAAGGACTCATAAAACACTAGTACCAAACACTTCACTGAAAGGTTATGCTTAATGAAATTTGCCTCACATTACATTGAGCCATGTCATTTAGTTGTCATTTCAAACTGTAAAAGCTACCATAACAAGTGTCATAAACTGTACATTCTAACTGTAAGTTAACTGTTGTAAATGAGCTTTCTCACATTCCACAGCAGCAGGCATTTTTGACCATTTTTGTCTATATCCAGACTTCAGCACTCCTCTGTTTGCACCTTTCAATCTCCTTGCTCTTCAGAAGCTGCCTCTCGTATTTATGTGAGTCAGATCTCTTTACTTGTCCAGGCCTGACTTCTACTTCCACAACTTCACGGCTAAGTGCACAGCTCCAATCAGGCTGATGACCCACCACCAGGTCCAGAGTGGGTAGAGAGGTAGTACTGGTCACATCCCTAAATCCAAAAGAAGATCTGAGTGAAGGGCTATCAGGTGGAAAAGGTTTATATCCACCCTGGATACCTGGACAGCCACCCCAAGACTTTTTCTCTCTTAACCTCAATGCATGACGAATCTTTTTCCAACCCAGATGATTTAACTCCAGGAGGTTCAACATAATGCAGAAAATTCCTACACAGAACATAAAGAGGAGGAAGATAGTCTTCTCTGTGGGCCTGGATATGTAGCAGTCCACCGGTTGCCTGCATGGGGAAGAAGTGCAAAGAAATTGGACAGGTACATGGAAGCCATACAGCTTCCACTGGGCCAAGACAAAGCCAATCTCCAAGACAGCCCTCAGACAAACATGGAAAATGTAACATTTGGACAGAACTCCACGAGAAACAACTTGAGCTACCTCGGTGCCCTCTCTGAAGGTGCAGGTTTGAGGATGGATCAAGTTCACTGTATTGTTTAGGTCCTTTTTCTGAATGTTCTGGGTAGTGAGGTCCTCCAGCACATCTGCTAGGCTGTGACCTAGATGCTTATGGGAATGGATTGAGCAACTGTCCGAGTCACAGCTGCAGTCGAAGGTCTCTTGTCTTCCCTCTTGCTTTACATCAATGGCTTCATGCCTGGGTCGTTTTCGCAGCATCTGAGAGCTATTCTGTGGTTGCTTGGACAGGTTATGCCATGTGTAAATGATAAAGCAAAGCGACGGAGTGGATACACTGATTATGTGAAACACCCAGAACCGAGGCTGTGAGATGGGTGCAAATGTGTCGTAGCACACAGTTGAACATCCTGGCTGTAATGTGTTGCAAACAAACATTTCTTGTTCATCCGTATACACATCCTCTGTAGCAACAGCAACAATGAGCAGCCTGAAGATAACCATGACTGTGAGCCATAGGCGTCCGATCATAGTGGAGTGATGATGGACAGCATCCAGGAGACGTTTGAGCAAAGTCCACTCTGTCATGATTCCTGTGACTGCTAGTTGCTTTGGTAAAGGAAGAGCTGCCAGGAATAGAGCAGTCAAAATTAAAATATTCCACCTCTCGTTTAGAGTTGCTGATAATGTAAAATTCCTGGTGGAAGAATTTTTTCCCCGCTGGTCCACCTAATCTATTGGAGCTTTTCTTTTATGTAGATCTTTTTAGCTTTTGTTGTTTCTAGAAACTACATCTGTTTAGTCCTTGATTAGTTCCTCTAACCTCAAGCACCTCATGTCTGGAGAAAGCCTCTTCTGTCCCCTAATGTTTGCCAGCCCTCCTGGCTGCCCTGTGCACAGTGGAGCCTCTGTATTAGAACCACCCATCTTTCATAGATAAGAAAATCCACTTGACATGAGTCACTTGGCGCACTCACATCTCTCTTGTAGTGAGGATCCATTTTAAAACCAAGTGACATCCCCATTCCTTTCTAAGAGCAGCTACTGATAATGCTGTAACAGAGCATTCTTCACTGATTAGTTCTCTAAAAGCAAAGGAGCTCTTCTTATACATTGATGTACATTCCAACGAATGTTCAATCTGCGCAATTTATAGCATAGGTATTCACTTGCAAGACAATTAAAGGCAAAAACCATAAATAATATGCTTCTACTACTGAGGGAAAGAAATTGGTTGATTAAAAAATGCTCTCATGGGAGATAGTATTGGTGTCTGGTAGGCTTTTCTGTTTAAGAAAGGTTTCAATCCACTTACCAGTCCTGTTATCTGTGTTTTAAAAAAAAGTCAACTGAAAGATCTGCTTGGCTAAATATGCTCCAAGATAAAAACACTCAGGCAAGTTATATCACTGTCTCAAGACTAAGTTTGTGTTGTGTTTTTTACATTAATAACATAATTTATGTCTATTGTCTTGCGCTGATTCCAGATTGTGTCACAGGGGTAATAGGTCCAAGAGGGAACCACTGCCATCTCTCTCCCTATTGACATCCTCCAGCTCATTGTGGCAGATTCCATGGCCAGACTAGGTGGGATAGATGATTCCTCCAGTGAGTTCTAGGTCTTTCTGAAAGTCTTCTTCCAGTGGGACAAGCCCAGAAAACCTCCAAATTAAGAAACCCAAGGGGCCTCCAAATCACATGTATGAACTACCTCAACTGACTCTTTGATTTGGAAAAGTAGTAGCACTACATAGACCGTACCCTAGATGAGGGAGGTCCTGATCCTATCTCTTACGCTGAGTCAAGCCACCGTGCCAAAGAAGCTCATTTCGACTGTAAGTGAACGTCAGACCATGGACGGAAAGGTAAATCAAGAGCTTTGCTTTTTTGCTCAGCTCTTTATCCACCACAACAGGAGCAGTGCAACCATTAATGCAGATGAAGCCCCAATCAATCTGTCTGCCATTCCATCCAACTATAGGTTGCAAAGAAGACACAAATATACTAAAAACCCTCTGCTTGGGGCAAAGACTAGCCTCAACCCAGACATTTCACCTTTTTCCCATCATGGACCATGACCTCAGACTTAGATGAGCTGACTCTATTTAAGGCTGCTTCACACTCAGAAGCAAACAATTTCTGTGCACACTGGAAGTTGTGGCCAGAAGAAGCCTAAATAGCCACGCCATGTGTAAAAAGAAAAGATGAGACTAGAGTGTCTGGTTCCCAAACCAGACACTCTAGCCTCCATGATTACAGCCTCCATAAACACCAGAAACAGGATGACTAACAAGGGACAGCCATGACGGAGTCCAGTGCACATTGGGAAAAGTCTTGACTTTGTGCTGAGAATGCGGACAAAGCTTTGGCTTTGGGAATAAATGGATTGGATAGCCTTTAAAAGCCACCCAGATACCCAATATTTCCAAAGCAACCCTCACAAAATACTTCAGGTATGCATTTACAATATACAGCCAATTGCATGATGTTGTTCACTCTGCAGCAATTCCAAATACTGAGCATGCATAGAAACGGAGGAGAGGACAACTCCCTTTTTTCAGAAATACACCTCCAGCAGAATCTGTATCAGTGGCAGTCGCCCCCTGCCATCTTCAGGGGGCAACTAAGGGGTTGAGAAGACAGAGCAGACATGCAAAAACATAGAAGCACTAATCTAGGAGTGCTTTTATATTGAAGTAAAGAGTAAGTAGTAGCAGTAACTTCTTTAGCAGCCTCATCTAGGACAGTGGTGCCCAAAGTCGGTCCTCAAGAGCCGACTTTGGGCCTTTGAGTTTCATGAGAGAACAAACTCTCTCATGAAACTCTCTTAGTAACTCTTAGTAACTCTCTTAGTAACTTAGTAACTCTCTTACTACCTTTTCATGCTGAAAAGGTAGTAACAACCTTTTCAGCATGTCAGTGTTTTTCTTAGGCCTTCTAATGAGCCATCATTTGATCCAGGTGCGTTAAACCAGGGAGAGAACTAAAACATGCAGGATGCCGGCCCTCGAGTATTGACTATGGGCACCACTGATCTAGGAGATAAACACTGTTGTAAGCCGTGAGTCAGCAGGGCTGTACCCCAAAGAGCTATTTGTGTACATAACAAAATTAGTCTAAACAGCACTTTTAGTTGGAGTCTAAGAAAGAGAGGTCAATAAGTACAGAAAGATAGCCAAGTGTATCATACTTACAAAGACAACATGAAGGTATTGGCAGCAATAGCTCTGTCAATGCTACCTTTCAAGCAAGGTGTCACAGCTAAGAAGAATGGCATCTCTGAATTAACTTTTATGGAGACATAAAACAGAGAGCACATGAAGTTATAGTCACAGATGATTGTAGATAAATCATAACTGACAACTAGTACTAGGAGAAAGTTGAGGAAAACATGAACATACTAAATACCTAATATAATGCTGCAAAACTCTCTTTTATATTATCCATGACAGTGTGTCACTGTGTGCCTGTATGAAATGATGGTCACTGAGCTTCTGAGCTAATCAGTCTTTACCCTCATTGTCTCTAGGTATCTATTTATGAGCTGACAGATTAATGAACAGGTGTTAGGCCAACTGTCCACTCAGTGTGTTTGACTGTATAGTCAAATGTAAATGCTTCTCTGAAATGTACTTTTGAAAAAGAAGTGGTACCTGTCAATAGAGACACCCAAATTTCATTACAAATAAAGTTGTCTGATTTTCAGCTGAAGAAATTTCTGTTTTCCAGGTTTAGAACAATGTGAGTGTCAAAACAGCAACCTTTCCCTTAGTTTGCATTTAAGAAAAGAAAGAAAAAGTAGCGATATTTGTATATGCGATTTAGTATCACATCAACAAAGGTTGTATCAACCTTCCAGACTATACAGGTGTTCTGGTTCTGGTCTGCTTTTGATCCCCAGAACCAAATATGGAGAAGCAGCATTCAGCTTCTATGCATCACAAATATGGAACCAACTTCAAGAAAACTGTAAAACAGTTCAAACACTGAGTTCCTTTAACTCAAAGCTTAAAACCCAACTTTATTTTTGACTGAATTAGCTAATCAAAGTTAAACAGAAAAATCTTTAAAACATTTGTTTTCATGGGAACATATATTTACCTTTATTTTTTTTTTTTATAAAATGCATAGGGTATGTGATTATCCCTGAATAAAGGTTCACAGTTCAAACTTAGACTGAGGACTTTCAGTGTACAATTTGTATGCTCTCATGGGTTTTTCACCACATGAAGTCCACTCCACTGCCTAAGTGTATTAAATTATGATTTTACATTTTCCTTGAGTGTTATTGTGTCCCTGCCTGTTTGAGTGTTTCTGTTCCTTTTTGTTACAGTTTCTTTATTTGGCTTTGCGGTTTCAGTTTATTTATTCATTTATCGTTAGTAGCTCTTGTACAGTAAGACCATAATAAATTTAGAAGCATTGGGTATCCTAACTGCTCAACAGATTTATCTCTATAGAGTGTCTCTCTGTATCCTGTGGCCCAGGAGTTAGCAACACTAAATGCTGATTGACAGGCAGGAGCTTCACCAGTGGACATACAGAGTAGACTGCAGATTTTTTTTTCCCCTCACCTGTGAAGGTGTGTCCACTCCCTTCAACACTGTAGTGTTGTTCATACACTCAGAGGCTGTCAGCAGGCAGTTAGTTAACAACATGGGCAGCGGGAGTAGCAGCACTACCAGTGCATCTGCTAACAGGTAGGAACTAAGCCAAATAGATCGAGAGGGACATAGTAGGTCCTTTACTAAACTTTGTCAGTTTAGAAAATATAAATTCACTGTTTTATCAATTTGAAGGTAAGTGTGACATTTGCCAAGCACCGTTGCTAAGTAGTTTTGACATTGATTCAGCTGATTATTTTTGTATAGATGGAATGGGTAGGCATGTGGCAGAGATTTACTTTCATTGTGCCATCTATTTATTTGGCAGCAAAGCTGATTAAGAGGCAAGATAATTAAACACCCTGGGAATATAGCCACAAAAAGTATTTTACATTTATAATAGAAATATGCATATTTTTTTATTTGTTTACAATTAGATAAGTGATGATGAATTTAATATTAGCATTATTATTTTGTGCACTTGTATATAATGTTTTCCATTCAGCACAAAATCTGGTCAGCTAAATTATCAAAGATTTAATGAGCAAAAGATTCCACCCAAACTTGGAATACAAAATCATTAGTGAAATTCCAGTCATGTCGTATAATTATCCATCGGTAGATGGCGACACTCCACCACATTGAAGCAACCAGTAATTTACCCCTTCATCTCTTCACTGATTGTGAATCAGAGGAGATGGGACTTATAGTTAACAATTAGTAAATATCTTTTTCCATGGTTTAGAAACTAAATGCAGGAGGGGGAATGGTTAGAAAACTCCAAAACAGCTACAGGATACTGCAGCATGTCAAAATTGGATGTCTTTTAATGGTTTTACCTACCGATATTGCGTACATCCTGAGCACTAATAATTAAAGGGAAAATGCCATTAAAGGCATTGGACACCCACGTTGCATACTAACCCGAACGACACAGTCTGACTGCCTTCCTGAATGCGGTCACATGCTCTACTTTATGCTCTTGTGATGCTTTCACGCTTTCCCATTGGCTCTCTAACTTTACTAATCACTCCTATCATGTATTAGCATATCCTTCCGCCACGTTCTTTGCGTTTTATAAATACCCATCTTACCATAAGAGTCAGTATTTACATAAATAAGCATTTCTCTGCTTTGGTTTCCTTAATGATTGCCGGTGGTAAGGTTCCCTAAAGAGATCGCCCGCTTTTGCTTCTCCTTTTTTTCCATTTACGGTTTGTCGGATGGATATGAGCATCCCTAGAAAGTAGTTCCATGCAGTGAGGAAATAGCAGGGTAGATCACCTTGAAGCTGGTCTCAGACTGCCAGCAGTCGCATCGCAGCAGACATCCTCTACCAGAGTTCAGGTGGGTACTTTCAGCAGGGCTTGTCTTGTCTTAAGTTCTTGTCTTTTAAATAGTTTTGACATTTGAAAGCTTCTTTTAATCATTTAGCTTCTCGTTTTTTTCAGTAGCTTTATATGTCTTGCTGATAAATTTTGTCACGTTTAGGTCAGTAATTGATGTCAGTATTTTTACTCTGTTGCCTCATGTAATGCGATACAGTACATCTGAAAGAGTCATAAAAGCAGTATCTCAAATTAGATACGAGTTTTTAGTCCAACTATGTCAGTATTGAATATTAAAATTCAGTGTATGGACAAAAAAAAGACGGCATTTCCCCCCTCGAATACTCTGCAGCTCTTTATATTTGGCCACTTGCTATCTCTTTTATGTTTTGAACTTATGCTATATTCTTCCGTAGTTTTGTATAGAAATTTTTAAAACAGTAATTTAACGTGATGCGTCAAGTCTTAGCCGTGGTAGAATCGCTTCCTGTTGCCTCCTGCTGTGGGCGTGGCTTCTCCGGTTTCTTCACCTCCCATTGGTCAGTTAGAGTGATGTCTGCAGATCAGGAAAATGTGACGCAGGATGGGAGAACGTGACCTTTGCCGCATCGTCTGTAATTTAGCAAAAGCTCCATTTTACACTGAGGTACTGTGTGTTCTGTATATAAATGTAGAAAAATGAAGCTTAATCAGTCCTTAGTTCTGAAGGGTTTTAGTCCCTGAACACTTTATTCTTTTGTTTAGACAATTTTCCTACTTGTCTAGAACCATGAAACTAGTATAGGGGAAAATGCTGGCATATAAATATAGTATGAAATGTGCCTTTTTTGCCGCAATTGTGCTGCAGTAGCTTTATGTAGTGAATAGTGAAAAAGGGAATTATTGACATTGAATACAGATCAGTGAGGGCAGGTCTCACCTTGCCTGTGTAGGCCTGGACTGTCATCCTTAGAATGTGATCTGCTCCAGACAGAACCAGACAAAATTACTAGCTTAATTTATATGAACCCCAATTTAAAGCTTAATTTATATGGACCCCTGATCAGATGTATCCAAAATGGCAGAAACTACTCGCATGTGTTTTGGTATGTTGCAAGAAATAATATTGCATGCAAACACAAGCAGGTTTTGTCCTGTTTAAAACATTATGTTGACAAAATGTTGTCTTTACTTTCAAAAGGCCAAGGTGAGTCAAAATGTCTGGGTTGTCAGAAATTCATGACCTCTTTCAGAAGTGATTGCATAAAAACAGATGCATCAGATAACACTATTCATGCACCATTACTGGTAGTTTCCAGAAATCACCTTTTCATTAACTACATTAAAGTTATGAACTCCCACAGTTTTCAAACAGCAGCATATGCTTTGCACATTTGAGTTCAACAAAATAAGGTAACACTGAATGAAGATTTTGTGAATTGCAGTGATTAAAAAAAATAGTTTTAGCAAAGTCTTTATGATGTACTGTTTTGGTAAAATGTTTTAGCTGCAGCAGATCTGACAGTCAGTGTAGAAGGTCAGGCATATCACAGCTGGTCCTGCTCCCATGTGCAGGCATTTTATCTTCAATACCACTTCACTCTACAACTTGTGGGTATTCCTATACCTCTTCAGACCACTCTCATTCTGAGGTTTCAGAGAACTTAACTTTTATTTTTGCAATCCACTTTAGGTACAGGTTCATGGAACCCATAGCATTCCTGAGAGGTGAGAGACGGTACAGGCATAGCTTACAATCATCAGAGTGAATGTACTATGGAGTTTAATATTTCCACACACCAGCTTTCTAGGCTGTGTGTTATAATTAGCCCACATTCTGTTTTTAGCCTAGGGTCTGTATGACCCACGGTAGCATTAGCATTAGTTAGACACTGTTCTGATGTGCTCTGGTGGGATTCTCGTGTCCGTCCGCTGGTTCAGTTTAGGGCGATTGCCCAGTTGCAGCAGGTGCTCTTCGTGTTCTTTATCCTCATTGAATGGATTTAAACCTGAGCTCCTAAAAGTGTCACACGCATGCACACACACTGCAGCGGTCAACTCTGCTTTTGTGAGGCACGGCTTGCTCACTGGCATTGGACTTTCCAGCACACTGGGGGAGCTCTGGAGGTCCTTGCTTGTAAAGGGCTTGGTTGTCCCCAGGAGATACCAGAGGCTCTACAGGGGGTATGTAGTGCAAACTATACACGCTACCTAGGTTTAGGGAGGGTGAACAATTGAAGACGGTGCTGCCCTTGAGAGCTAACTTGGATTAGCCTCAGGTTACATCACATCCATAATGAATGATGGGGAATGTCACATCGCACTGACAGCCATGCTTCTGTTGCTGCTGATTACTATATAGTTATACTTCACATCTAAATGACCAAGATATGAGATTTGTTATCTTAAAAGCATGAGATGGTGACACTATTTTTATGGTTGATGTGTTGGAAAGGGATTGGAAGGGATTATTAGGTAGCCAACTTCTGAAGTTGTCCTACTACTGCAGTGCTGGCCTATTGTGATGCCTACAGGTTGTGCTGGGGTCACAGACCTTTTTATTTTTTTTCAAAACTGGTATTAGTAAGCTGAGTTAGACAGGAAGAACTATCAGGGTGGTTTCCATTGATTTTTTTTCCAAGGTACTATAAGGTTATGAGTGATATTCACAAAGGCATATGTTCAAGGTTCTTTAAATGAGGTAACAATATTTTAAGCTTTTTTCTTTCTTTCCACTAAACTCAAAGAAACTGCATAAGTACATGCTGTAGATTGATGCACTTATCGACAGAAAAAGTGGGATTTCTTGGTTTTGAATATGACAAAATTTCAGATTGTTTTTGTAATCACCAGTCAGAGCTGATCAATGATAAATGGGCAAATGTCAATCCCTAATCTATTAATTAGTGTCTCTCTAAAACTGTGGAGACTAGTACCTTTGGTTAGTCATTTCATAGCTTCAGAGGAGCACGTTTGAGAGCTTTTTTATCAAATTTGTAGCTTTTATGTTGCAGCTGTTTAATTCGTAGATCACTGTGTACAAGATGTCTCAAACTTGCTTACGTTGTTTTGGGATACAGCATTGGAACTCATTTTGTCTGTATTTTCTTTGTAATTATATGAAACAGTGAAATTATATCACAAACATGAAAATGTACCAGACAACTCCTATCACTTCATACCGATCAGTTAAATTTGCTATGATCAATAACTTAAAATGCTCCAAGTGAATATCTGATAAATGTAGGCTAAACTAAACTGCAGTGGGTCATGAAAATGGCTACCACAAAAAGCACATGGTGGAGTGCTGCTTTTTCTTTTAACAGATGTCTGCCCCCCTCTTTTTGAGGTTGTGGTTTTACCCAGTCACAGAGGTTGTCCGGGATTGTAGGGGGATGTGACTGCTCTCACGTACTGCCTTTGTCTGAGCCATTGATGGAAATGTCACATCACAAGCCAGTAGTGTTGGTATAGCACCTCTGTCTGGAATCCCCTGTCTTGATTCATCTGTAGTTAGGATGTGATGAGTAAGAGGGAGTTAAACCTCTGGTGTGCCTGATTAATGTTTAAGATTTTAGGGCTTTGTTTGCTTTTGCACTACCTCCTAAAAAGTGACTTCTAGGTTCTATATACCACTTTTGCATACAGTTGTGTTGAGGTAGGTAAGTTACTGAGTAAAACTAATTTATAGTTTCATTTTACTGGTTGACATTGTAAAAGGAAGCCATTTTCTCTCTGTGGCACATGTTGATGGATGCCACTTACCATCTGGTGTTGATCTGATGGAAGAACAGGTTCTGATTATGAGGACCATTAAAAACCAAATGAAGGGATTGTTGCCTAAAGAATCAGTTTTTCTATTTGTTGTTCACCAACTGAGAGTGGATTGCACGCATAACTTAGTAATGAAGAAATTCAAGCTTTCCATTAGCTGCTATAGAGGGTGAAGGGAAAATTGGCATCAGGGACACACTAAAGATGATATTGGTGATGTGTATACCTAAAATTTTACAATTTCCATTATGTTGTTAAATGTTGTATTCAAGTAGCTATGTAGAGAGAATATTGTTTTAAGAAGGTAATGAATTTTACAAATGCTGGATTTTCATTTTATTTTTCTACTCTAATCCACTGACTTTTCATAAGACAGTCTTCATATAAATTAATGGCATATTGTAACTATTTTATTTCCTAAAATATGACACAGTACAGATTCACATGGCCTCAAGTACAATACTTGTTTTTTTAGAATGACATTTGGTTTAGGAAAGTCTTCCTCATGGTGAGTGAAGTGATTCATGATATGGTTGTCACCCTAACACTGGCTGGTTAGTGAAGCAAATCTGAACTAGTGAGCTGTTCAGCATGTAACCACATGTGGAGGGGGAATGCATTCCTCATTCACATACAATTCTATTGCACTCTGCTTAAATAGACCTTGGCTGTTAGTTTAAATTTGTCTCATTTTTCCCTCTTTCTTTTTTTTTTTCTTTAAATGAAAAAAAGAAGAAATTAGTCTTTATGAGATGGATTCAGAAGGCTCATTAGAATGTCTCTAACAGATTGAAGGGGGTGGCGGTTGTGGGCAATTTGGGGTTTTATATAACCTAATTTCTGGGCTGCATTAAGTATCATTCTTGAAACTAGGAAATTCCACAGTTGTAGCTTTTTGACTCTTGTTCATTGCCACAGATGACTCAGAAGGGTTGGTGGGTGGGTGTGGACAAGCTCTACAATGTGGTGCAGAGGACCAGTGTACTGTTTTATGTGGAATATGTTTGGGGTGTTAGTTTTGGCATTTCAGAGATCAACAGAGCAGTCCAGAAATAGTTGGGAGGTTATCTACTGTTCATTTTGTTCTCTGCTTGTGCAACCCAAAAACTAAGAGGAACTTAAGAAAAAACAGTCTTGCGTAAAAACCTGTGTTCACAGTAAAATGTATTTGCACAGAATTGCACTGTATGCATTTCATAAGTCTAATCTTAAATTTCCACTTTTTTTTCCTTCAACTTTCACGACTGAGATAACAGAATATTGACAATAAAATTGCTTCTTTGGGAGTTTAGGACTTTCATTGTGTCTAGGTTTTATTTTTTCCTGAAATGGTTGCTTTCTGTTTGTTGGGTGCATAAAAGAAGTATAAGCCAATTGGTAGTTTCCAAAATTCTCCTGACCTATAAGTAATAGTAGAACACACAGCAAGAAAATCAGGTTCTACCTGCATTAATGGCATGAGTGGTTGAGTTGCACATCAGCACATTAACAAGAACACAGAAAATTTTGATTTTTTTTCCATCTAATAAGTGGCTGGTAATTTGCTCAGAAACTTTCTACTTTGTAAAAGTTTAAAAAGGGTGAAGCGTGGTAACCTTTTACCACACTCACCATGATCAATGCTATGTTTGAAAATCTTTCTTCCCTTTTTTTTTTTCCTTTCTGCATGCAGTACTTGTCCAACTGTAAAAGGGATCGCCATGCCTCTGCCAAAAGACATGGGCTCTGCCTTCATCCAGACACAGCAGCTCAACGCTGCCATGGCCGACACCTTCCTGGAACACATGTGCCTGTTGGACATCGACTCCGAACCCACCACAGCCCGCAACACTGGCATCATCTGCACCATCGGTTAGTCGATTCTTTCCAGTTGCATTTCCTTAAATCAAATTTTAATAGTTTGTTTCCTGTTAAAATATTATGGTGATACAAAATGGCTATAGACTAAATCTGTGTTTGGCTTCTTCCTGATGTGCTCATGGAAGTATAAAATTTGAAAAACTCAGTGATAAGAAATTGCAATAAAGCTCAAGATTTTAAATGTTCAATGTGTAAAAAAATTATTTTCGTTTTGCAGGACCAGCATCCCGATCTGTAGATATGCTAAAGGAGATGATCAAGTCAGGAATGAACATTGCTCGTTTGAACTTTTCCCATGGTACACATGAGGTTGGTCCTTTTATTTTAAAAAATGTGGCTTAATTTACTTTATAAATCTAATCACACACAGTTCTGTGCTTTATCTAAACTGGTAAATAGAGCTTCGAGGTAATATTTGTCATCATTTGTAGTTTCCTGCTATTGTGAAATCTTTCTCTGACAGTGAATTGGCACGTATTGTGTAATAAACTGTTCTAGACTGGGATCCTACTAAGCAATTACAAAATTATTTAATGAACAGAAGAAATAGTTTATGTTATTGCTAAGTAATCCCACACTTTTATTTCAATACTTTATTAATAATTTAAAATGTCTGTCTTAAGTGATGGGGAGATTTCAAAAATTGTAGCTGAATTATGTGCCTCTATTTTAGACACAAAGGGACACATGACCTTACCAAAGGCTTCAATTTTCTTGATTACAGGAACAAAGACATTTTGAAATTAACTTGATGCAACAAATAATGATGAAACATGACCAGCAAACCTGAATCAAATTGATTTAGAGAAGAACTGATTACCCCAAGCTTCTTCTTGGTAACAAAACAGTCAGTTGACATAAACATAACCTCGTACACAATTTGCTCCCCATTTCCCTTTCTTCGGAGGGTACTTGAAGAATCTTACCCAGAAGGCATTATGTTTAATCTGTTTTTAAACCATTGATGAAATACTTTGTTTGCTCTTTACCAACTAAAAGTAACACTTTTGTTATGCACACATTCCTTGTTATTTGAAGCAACTGCTTTTTTGGCCTTTTTCCCCCTCTTTTTAATTCTCTTGTCTAACTACAGGCCTTGTGGTAACAGGCAAGGCCACACTTAGTGTTTTGAGCTATGAAGTTTTTACCAAAGTCTCAAACTTCAATTAGCTTTAAAGGGAAAATGTCTGTACACATTAAACTTTATTTAGAGAATGATGGTTCATGCCAAAGTTTTCTTGAATAAATCTAAAATTTTATTTCAATGCAGCTAATGAACACATTGGCAATGACAAAAAGCAACTAAATTGTGCCAATAAAGCTAAAGAATGGTTTCAGGCTCTAGGCAGGAAGTTCATTTATGGTAGTGCTCAGCATTATTTGTAATCACAAGAAATGTTATTTAAGCTCAAATGGAAAAGACCAAGAAAAATGATCTCAAATGTAATTATTTGCCAGTTGCATTGTTACTGAAAGCTCAGGTTACAGAGGTAGACAGTAGACAACTGTCTTTAAAGCCATAAACATTCTATCTGTTAATTAATCCCCCCTAATGCAGGGGTCTCAAACTCCAGTCCTCGAGGGCCGCAGTCCTGCAACTTTTAGATGTGCCTCTGCTGCACCACACCTGAACAGAATAATTAGGTCATTAAGGCTCTGAAAAACTGATCTACACAAGGAGGAGGTAATTAAGCCATTTCATTCCAGTGTTTTGTACCTGTGGTGCAACTGCAGGACTGTGGCCCTCGAGGACTGGAGTTTGAGACCCCTGCCCTAATGTTTGCAAAACACAACTACCGTGTCTCTTTCCTTCCCACTTTCCCACAGCTTGGTTGAGAGTCACAGTGGGTGTTATTCTAACTGCAACAACATTTTATACACCAGTGTGATTTTTGGATTGTTTGCAAAGTCTTTTTAAAATAAAATAAAACACCACTAGAATATGTGCTGTCTAATTTGTGAATTTTCAGAATATTATTTTTTACAAAAGGCCAGACTTCTTCAAATGTCCTACTAAATAAAGACACGAGGCAGCAGGTCTGGCCCTGAAAATGGTAATTATGTCATAAAATTCAGTTGTGGTCAAGAACAGCTGCTGATCAAGACATTCACTGTTTGATTTAACTTCTTATACCCAGCAATTTCAACATTTAATAAATGCAGAGGTATTACACATATTTGTGGTGCTTTGCTAAGGTTTCTAGAATGTTTGTTTTTAAATATTCTTATGTCACATGAAGAAAAACTCTGATCATTGCAGTGCTGCCATTACTGAGTTACTTTATGGTTGTGTGAGTTGTCAAACACACCTTGTACTTTAATTGCCCTGGCGTGCTTTTTTTATCAGTTAAAATGACAGCTAGTAGCAGTACAGGTCCATCTAGGTAAATTAGAAAATCTTCAGGCAATTTATTCAGTAATTTAATTAAAGTGAAACTCATAGCTTCTGCATTAAGAAATATTATATTACCATTTGTTAAATAGAGTATTCTATTCATATCATGCTTTTCAGTTAATTTGTCTTGATTGCGCTTTCTGTTTAAAAGAAACAAAAAAATTACACAAAGCAAATAAGAGTTCTAAAATGAAAATTTGAATAGTAAATAATGTATAGAGTTCTCACTCTTACTTTTCAAAGTTTACTCAAACAACTTGGATTGTCTGCCTCTCTACTCTACCTTCAGATGCTGTGACATGGATTCCCAAATAAGTGATAAATATTTGAATCTGGAAGAGAATTTATGCCACTGAGAAACTGTCCTATGCTTTTTCTTGTCAGTGTGGGCAAGATCCTACTGACCTTGTCTTAATTTTGGGAGACCCTTAAAGCAAGAATGTCTTTTATACGTCTGTGTATGCTGGCTCTTGAAACATCAACTCAAGTTGAGCTTTTTCCAAGTACAACTCATTGTCAAAGGAAAGCCATATCTTCCCTTTCATAGACCTTGAGAAAGTTATTCATGATTTTATTACCTCTCATGTTTCCTATTGTAATTCTTTATATGCTGGGTTAGAACAATCATTCACGTAGCGTTTACAAATGGTTCAAGGCACCGCAACTCATATTTTTTACTGCTACAAAGAAGTATGAACATGCATCTAGTCATAAAATCCCTTTTTTAACTTCAGTTTTGGATTGATTGTTAAAACTTGTTGAAGTTTTTACTTTGGGTACTGTTGTATTCTATGGTTTCTTTTATAAGTGTAATTGTGAAGCACTTTGGTCTTACCGGGGGTTTTTTTGTGCTGCATACATAAATTTAACATTGAATTCAGTTCATGTCTTGAAGCTTTCACAATGAACATCAGAATTAAGAGAAAAAACCTAGCTGAGTTTTTAGTTAATGTAATTAATATAAATTCACCCATACTTAAAAATGAAAGCGATGTGATGATATTGAGTAATGTGGTCAAAGTTTGGATGGGAAATGCAACAGTTCGTAGGATAGTTGTTTTTATTTTGTTTTCTGCAAACAATTTACAAATGGCTTTTTGTTGCTATAGTACCACGCAGGCACTATCAAGAATGTGCGGGAGGCGTGCGAGAGCTTCGAGCCAGGCAGTATCCATTACAGACCCATCGGTGTTGCCCTGGACACCAAGGGCCCTGAGATCAGGACCGGCCTAATTAAAGGAGTGAGTTTAGCATTAATCCTCAAACCATAACATTTATATTGTACTCCAATTTGATATGAAGTAAATGCAATTTTTTGTGACAGAGTGGCACAGCTGAGGTTGAGCTGAAGAAGGGCAACATGATCAAGGTTACCTTAGACGATGCCTACCAGGACAACTGCAGTGATGAGGTCCTCTGGCTGGACTATAAGAACATCACCAAAGTGGTGGAAGTTGGCAGCAAGGTCTACATCGACGATGGGCTCATCTCTCTGCAGGTCAAGGAGATTGGTGAGTAGACCAGTGTCACACATTAAGGTTTCTTTTGTGAGTTCTTAAGGAAGTTAAAACTGCTGCTATGTCCATTTTTATTCTCCAGGCAATGATTACCTCATGTGTGAGATTGAAAACGGAGGCACTCTGGGCAGCAAGAAGGGGGTGAACCTTCCTGGCGCTGCCGTCGACTTGCCCGCCGTTTCAGAGAAAGACATCAAGGATCTGCAGTTTGGTGTGGAGCAGGGAGTCGACATGGTGTTTGCCTCGTTCATCCGCAAAGCAGATGATGTGCATGCTGTCAGAGCTGTGCTTGGAGAGAGGGGCAAAAACATCAAGATCATCAGCAAACTGGAGAACCATGAGGGTGTACGCAGGTGTGTATGGTACTGACAAGCTAACTGCAGGTTCTTTTTATGGATGATGGGCTTGGTCATGTTCCATGTTTGATTGAGATCTTTGATTATATGTTGCACGTTTTTACAGATTTGATGAGATCATGGAGGCTAGCGATGGCATCATGGTTGCACGTGGTGACCTGGGTATTGAGATCCCCACAGAAAAGGTCTTTTTAGCTCAAAAGATGATGATCGGTCGCTGCAACAGAGCTGGCAAGCCCATCACATGCGCAACTCAGGTTAGTTTATAGAGCAGGAAGGCTGATTCTTATGAAAACTGAAGGTGATGGATTTCTTCAACAAGGGTATTCCTACAGTAATGTATTGCAGGATTTCACAAAATGATATTCGGCTCAAGACAGATCTAAAATACACTTGCATACAGATTTTATCTGCATATTGGTCAATGACATCAGCATAAAATTTGCACTGATCCACTGGTATTAATAAATATTGCATGTAGGCACATGTCAGTGTGAGTTTCTCAGATTTTAACCTCAAGTACAAATCCCATATTTTAAGATCATAGTATTTCCTCAAAAAAGTGACATAATGTAATTGTTCTTATTCAAAACAGAATGACCTATTCTACTGCTAAAATATTCTCACACTGGTTATTCATAGCTTTTCATTATAGACTTGAGCAAAATATTTTAATAAAGAACTGCTAAACTTAGTATTAATTCGTCAAGTCCTCATTGTGTAAAATTGTATAAATGTTTTGTCTTTCCCAGTCTTTGTGGAGTACCATAAATCTGGTTTTCAAACTGGATTGCTTTGATAGTGGCAGGAGGTCATTCTTCAGTTTCTGCATCACCGTTGTAGTATGATGGACAATTATGATGGATTTTAAATTTACAATTATTTTTTATTTTAAGTCCTTGTTGTAAATTGATAAACTCCACAGAACTTTGATAAATTGTCTTAAATCACCAGAGGCATATATGTGTGAAAGGTAGGATGAGTAGCTTTTGTCTTAAAGAAAATACAACAAAAACCGAAGAAGGTTTCATTTAAAGGTTTGACCTCTAGGTTTAAGGAAGATATTTTCAGGTGTAAATGTGTGGCACTATGCTGAGTTGAATCTCGCTAAACCATTTAGATGTTGGAGAGCATGATCAAGAAGCCTAGACCGACCCGCGCTGAGGGCAGCGACGTTGCCAACGCCGTCCTGGACGGAGCCGATTGTATCATGCTGAGCGGAGAGACTGCCAAGGGAGATTACCCCATTGAGGCAGTGCGCACACAGCACATGGTGAGTCCAGCTACACTTAAAAAAGCAGAATCTTCAAACCTTATGAGCATATAATCATTAATTATTCCAAAAGCGTTCAAAACTTGTAATTGTGAAATTTAATTAAAAATAAAAGTGCTACGAATCAGCTGCTTCTCCAAGAATCAACTTTTGTCTGTATGTTTTGCCTTTTTATGTCAGCATGTACACTGCCTGTTCAAAAAAAAACACTACTTGGATTTAACAAGTAGGCAATTACTGCATTGATTATTAAGTTATTTAACCATAACTGCTGTAGTCGCTTCTCATTTCTTAAACAACCGTATTGAAGTCGACTAGCAACATTACAACACGTACAATGCAAAAACAACTCAAGTGATTGGAGCAAAATAGCAGCGCAACTTTAAGAAAATCACTCAGGCTCATCAGTTAAAAAAAGCTACATTTTTCTTGGAAGGATAAAGACTGGACTCAGATTTACCCTGTTCCAGAAAGAGAGTTGCATCAGTGTAAGAGAGATGCATAAAGTCTTTAAACCTTTTGGGGAAGTGTTATGATCTGGGGTTGTTGCTCTAAGAATGATGTCAGGTTATAACCTGCATATATCAAATAACCAGGTTATTTTGTCAATTAAATTTAATCGCACGGGTATATTCCAAGATGACTGTCAGAATTATTCTGACTCAGCTTGTGTTGGGGACACTGAAGCAGCATACATCATGTTCTCGCATGGATTGGCCATCACCAAGTCCAGATCATGACACTATTGAGTATCATGCAGCAGCCAGACTCCCATCATCTTTACAAGATACCGGCAAAAAATGTTTATGCAAATCTGGATGCCTATGAAGGTGATATTGCAGAATATTGAAAACTACAGAAGTGCTGTAACCAAGGCTAAAGAATGTCCAATGAAATGGTGTGTGTATTTTTTGGGGCAGCCAGTGTACATACTTGCAACTTTAGTTTCTGTGATCATCTACTGAAACATTGACTTTCAATTTACACATTCTATATTTTTTTAAATCTATACAGTAATCTTAAGGGTGTTTAGGAGCTGTAAGCACATGGACCGCTGCATGATCTTCACAATGTGCATGTGGTTATTAATTACTTAAATAGCATGTTGGAGGCTTTTTTTTTCCTCAAAGCCACAATGAATGGCAGCTGCTGCACCTCTTTATCTAACAAATTCACTGCACCTTATATTCTGTACTACTTATTTCTCTGCAGTCAAGTTTCCAAATTGATGATTTTTCTTAAAAAAATTACTTGTACCTGACTGCATCACAAGGTCAAAGGATCATAAGTGTCAGGACTCTGAATTTATCTGATGTTGTTGCTTCAAAGTTGCATTTTCTGTTTCTCAGTTAGGGAGAGATAAAAAAAAGAAGATTCAAATACCATACCATCAATGGTAATTTCGAAATATTCCAGTTTATCAGTTGTGACGAGTGACGAAGCATTGATCCCATCTTGCCTGTCCTTCACTCCTGATGCCTTCTTGGCTAGCTGCTGCTATTCCTAGCTACAGTGCAGATGTCTTTGTGACTCAGCAGATGCAGTGCTCCTGTTGTAGACCCCGTTGCACTGAGAGTGTATTGAATGTCTCTGAATCTGGAGTAAACACCCATCCTTATCAGTAGCTACACAAACTAATTTAGACTAACCTCTAAATGCCTGTGTCAAAGTCTTCTGATGTTTTCCTGGTTGATTTTTAAAGTGCCTTAGTTTTATTTTGGATCTTTGTGTCAAGCTATCTATTTTAGAAATTAATAATTCACTAATGTGTCATTTGACATTTAATTGTTTTCATTTATATCTACTATTTTAGCTGTGTGAGGATCTTAAACATCACATTTAATATAATCTGACACAGTTTTAACAGTATGTTCCTGTGTCTCCTCCCCCACACTAACTGCACCCCTAAACTCTCTTGTTAACTATCTTGATTTCTTCTGTCCATTCCTACTCCTTTTTTATGTCCTCTTAACCTTGTCAATCTGTTTCCCATCTCTTATCTCCCTTTTTTCCCCCCTCATTTCTTTTTCCATCTGTTTGCGCGACTGGTGTGGGAATGCCTTTACTCGATGCATCTTGCCCTTGTGCCAGATTGCTCGTGAAGCCGAGGCAGCCATGTTCCACCGGCAGGTGTTCGAGGACCTGCGCCGTTCTACGCCGCACTGCAACGACCCCGCTGAGGCCATTGCAATCGGTGCTGTCGAGGCCGCCTTTAAGAGCTTAGCCTCTGCGATCATTGTGCTCACGGGCTCTGGAAGGTAGGCCGGTTATCTGGCGCCGACATCCTCTGGATGTCTGATGGAAACTTGAACAGACAGAGAGGGAGAGTAGGGAGAGGCAGGCATTGATGAAGTAACTGGGAGACTTGGCAAAAACTCAACTAGACTGTGTATTATCTCATCAGCTATACTTTAATGTCAAAGTTCTGCTATTAGGAGCTAAATGTTCCCACATTTAATGTATTTCCCAAAATTGTGATGTTTTTTTGAAACTTCCCTAATTTATTTTCTACAACTATCCTTATTCAGCATAGTCTAGTCCTGTTTTTGCCAGTCGTTCAGTGGTGTGAGTGCCTTGATGTGTTTGTAGTGGAGTGTGTTTGAGAGTAACCTTCCATTCGGGGCTTAGATAGCACGAGAGGCAGAAGCAGCCACCTTCCACAGACAGCTGTTTGAGGAGCTGAGGAGAAGTTCCCGCCTGACCAGAGACCCCTCAGAGGCTGTAGCAGTCGGAGCTGTTGAAGCATCCTTCAAATGCTGTGCTAGTGCCATCATTATTCTCACTAACACTGGAAGGTAAGAAAGTGAGGGATGCAGTCTGAAAATGTTCCTGAAGGTAAGGTCTAATTACCCAGGCTCCTAATTCTCCAACACATAATATTGCAAATCTTTAATTTTGAATGTGTGTGGTGATGTGCGAGTATGAAGGGCAGAGAATAAGAGTGAGAGCGGGAATGACATTAGCCAAATCGAGGGGTCTTGTCTGTTTATCATTCACAAATGGATGTACTGGCTCAGAATGCAAGTTAATCATCTCACCAAATCTTATAAGTGAATGCAAAACTAAAATTTGATAAAATTCTGAAATGCCTATCTAGAAAATGTTATGTCCAATATGTGAGCTCTGTGTCATAGTAAAAAGCAAATATAACCAATTCTATTTGATATTCAGAGGTTCCACAAGATGGTTCCCAAATAGCAATATTATAAACATAAGTCTACCATTTCATTGTGAGGACAATCCATTCTTATATAGAACATATTCTTACAGCTTGTTTATAAGTGTTTTCAGATCCCTAAGAGTAAAGTCAACATTTAAACACTCAACATTAACACCTGGATACAACTGCTGTGAAGGAGGAAGGCTGATTTTGGCTGTAAAAAATCATGCCACCTTGCTATATACGTTGAGTCAACTATCAACTCTTGGTCAAAGTGTTATGAAATATGAAACCTTACTTTTAGCTGAAGCTTTTCTAGAATAAAATCATGAAACAGAATGACTAATGGCACAGAATCAAATCGTGCAACATAATGGAAGAAACATAGAGATGTTACCCATTCCAATTGAAATGTAGTGAGAAACTAACTGTACTTTTCATGCATAAATTCATGCAAACGTGAATGACCTGAAGAAATTCCTAAGACGTGGGAGATTGGGTCACTCAGATCCTTAGTGTTAATCTAGAATTTTTTTGCACGTAATTAAGTTTTTATGTAAATCTTTTGTTTTTGAAGTATATTTACTTTTTACCAAGACATGTAAAAAGTATTTTTACCAAGACATGTAAACATCAATTGGACTAATTATTGTGACCTGGAGCCCTTGTACTCCCATGGTGCATCAGACGTATCACCTATTTTGGCTGCCTTGACTTTTCCAGACTTTTTGCTGAGAGATTTTGTAACTGCATGTTGAAAATGATATTCTATAATGTTCCAATTGTCTGAGGTTTATTGAATTGAAAACTGTAGTTTTGTCTGCTCTTTGTGTGAGTCAGAATCTACCAGAATAGGTGATGGCACTGTTTTACTTTGTGGTTTTCAACATATTGAGTATTTCTTTTAATATTTGCAGTGTTTGTGTGTTCAATATGTGTGTTGACAAAGATGTGTGTAAACCTACATGGTCTAAATTTAGATCTTCAAATATATGACCAAGACTAATTGTCCCTTTTCATTTAGAATAAAACTTCAAATGGGCCAAACAAAATTCTTAATGTCTACTACAGACTACAGATTTCATTGACGTTCAAATTGTGCAGTAATGCAAAAAAATCCTTTTGTTGCAAAACTTCGCCAAAATTAGTTTTTTTTTTTTTTTTTTTTTTACCAACATCCTTTTATAGTTGATGATCCGGCAACTGAAATAGTTTCATACCTACTTTTTTCTCCATGAGCGCCAAATATTTAATTTAATTTGCATCCTATGTCCATGTTGTTGCTATTAACATGTAGTATCGTAAAGTTTCAGTTTCATAATCTGGTCTCATAATTGCGCAGACTACTCAATTTACATAGGCTCTCCAAGGCGAGGGGGTCAACTTTTTGTTGCATCAGATGTTTTGTATGGAAAAATTAGCATAATCAGTGCAAATCTGCTTCAGTTATTGTAAATTATGTTTGTTTTTTTTCTTCCTCAGTTCTCAGCTTCCCATGTGTGCATGTGTGTCTGCAGGTCTGCTCACCTGCTCTCCAGGTACAGGCCTCGTGCTCCCATCCTCGCTGTGACCCGTAACGCCCAGACGGCTCGTCAGGCCCATCTGTACCGCGGGATCTTCCCTGTCCTCTACACCAACCCCCCTCACGATGTGTGGGCAGAGGATGTTGACATGCGCGTCAACTTCGCAATGGAAATGGGTGAGCAGCTACTTTTAATGTTCCAACTTAATTAAATTGAGCAGCATATCTGAATTTGTTTCCATTCTTTTACTAAAAATGTTTTGATATAATTTTTTTTTTCTTCAGGCAAGGCCAGAGGATTCTTCAAAGACGGTGACGTTGTCATCATCCTGACTGGCTGGCGTCCCGGCTCCGGTTACACCAACACCATGCGTGTGGTCCTGGTGGCTTGAGCAGCCAACGCAGCTGCACTGCACTGACCCTTTACGTTTTTCTGTCTTTCATTTTCACCATCCCAATGCCTCACCCCTATAAACACTCAGATGTTTAGTTTTTAGGTTCTCATGCAAATAATTAATCAGAAGACGACCCTTATGACCGAGCAGCTGCTTGGGTGGGAGCAGTTTTCTTCCAGACAATTCCAAATTATGTTATCATTCCTTGAACAGATTTATCTTTTTTTGTCAAACCAGTTGTCAGGACTACAGATTATTACACCCCAAGCAAAAACAGCTATATTTATTCACTCCGACACTTGTAATATTAAATATGAAAGCCTATGAGTGGAAGCATCGGTGTGTGTGTGTGTGTGCATGCATGTCTGCCTCCTGTTTGGGTGTTGATGGTTTGGAGCCGACTAATCTTAAAGAGCACCTTGTTGAACTGTAAAGAACAAACTAATGGCAAACAAAGGTCTCGACTCCATGACTCCCCTAAACAGACGTTTGTGTAGTGCTCTCAGTATGAAGTGTCCTCTCTTATAAACCAGCTTTGTTTCAGTGTATCTGTTAGTGTTGCACTCCTTACCTTCTCCAGACACTGTTACATTCTAAATTGTACTTGACTTTTGTGAAAGGTAAACTTCTTTATTTTGTTGTTGTTTTTGGGACATTCAATTCTGCTTATATTTTTTCTGACAAGAGAGATAAAAAGTTTTGAGTGTCCAATCCAGAGGAGTTAATGTTCTGTGTTGTTAGATGTGTCACAAAGCCTTTACATTTCTTTGCATTCAGATAATATCCGAGGGGGAAAATTGTAAACATTTGATTTGGATCAAGAGATCAGAACTCATGTTTCAGAGCTCTCTCATCGTCTTCTCTGTTGGTGATCCACTGTAGCTGTCCTGCTCCTCTAACATGCTTTTGATTGTAATGCTAGAGACTAAGAACTAACTATGTAAAGGGGGATTATGATGTTTAGCTGGTGTAGTGAGATGTCTCATAAGACTGAAGTTCTATCAATAAAGTGAGCACCTATCAGAAGTTATCTGGCCTTTTGTTTTTGGAATAACTTAATAGGAACAGAACTGAAAGTAAACTCAAAGGAAGATTTACAAAGTTTGGATTCAGAACTTTTACTGATCTTTAGGTATGATCTCTGTCAGGCCTCTCAAAACATGAAGAAATAACACAGTAGCAGCAGTGATGGAACACAAAGTCCTGCTGGATCTCCTTAATAGTCCATTTTGAGTAATTGTTTCATTTTTGTAGTGACTGCAGAACATTTACTGGCAGTCTTGGCTGTACACCACGCCCACCTGCCTACGGATTTCATCCTCCAGTTCTGCCAGCAGAAGAGAGTCTGAGTGAGACATGACTGGACTCTCCTTCAGCCCTATGGGGAGAAATGGAAGCATAAGCACATTTTCTGATGCCAACTAATATTTGAATTTCTCCTTCCATCAATTGCCTGAATAATTAACTGCAAATCAATGCTTTTGTTACTTTCAGAGACATTGATATAGAAACAAACTAAGATGTACAAAACCTTTGGTTACCTTTGATCAAACACTGTCGGACTTCCTCTGCTTCATAACGCATCCCTGTGGTGTTGAGGAAGTTCAAAGGGAAATGCGGTTCAGGCAAGGGATACTGGGTCTCCTTCCCATTCACAATTAGCGATGTGGGGCACCACATTCTGGCAGGGATCTCAAATATTGAAAATAAATAAGCGCTACCAAAATGCTCCAGCCTCATTGCATTTATCTGTTAACTTATCTGCCTTTTAAACTACCATACCTGGATGGTGCCCTTGGTTCCAACAATAATGGCATCATTAGGAAGCTGTATACTGGAAGAGTAAGTAAACACTGCCATTCTCTTCTCTGAAAACTTCAGAGTTACAACCACAGTTTCATCCACCCCTGTAATTGAATGACTAGATAAAATGATTTGCATAAAAATAGACCCATCCTCTGGTTAGCTCCTACCTGTGTCCAGGCAGACCCCGGTTGCCTGGATGCTCTCTGGCCTCTCTCCATTGTACACCATACACACAAACTGCAGGCAGTACATGCCAATGTTCAACAACGCTCCTCCTCCCAACTCCTTCTCTACTACTCTTCGGTTGTGCAAAACAGGGACTCCAAACTTCGACCGAACCATTTTCACCTCTCCTATTTCCCCCTGCGCCAGCATCTTCCTAACCTCCACAGAAACTGGGAAGAAACGGGTCCACACGGCCTGGAGACAAACAGCAGACAAAATCAGAACTGGCTTAATTTGCCAAATTTGTGTGCACAAACAAGGAATTTGAATTTGATTTCTCAAGCTCACATGTATGCTCAATGTATTTTGTAATGTATTTTTACATTAAAATAGTGAAAATATGCTTTTTTTTTTGTACCACAATAAGGCAGCTGACCAGTGTGGCTGTAAGATCCATTGTGTTCATTAGAGAAACAACGTGAGACTCGAAAATTTCTGTGGTTGCTGGGCCTTGCAAATAGTGCTCTGTTGCAATGACCTGAGATGAAATAAATATGAACCAAATGGTATTAGAAATATTTTAGGCATTTTTGTGTATCGTCTCATGTTTGTTTTGAAGTTTTAGGTTGTTTCATGGAATTATTTTCATGCTTAGCGGCACATATACAAAAGAGAGAGAACACAAAATTCCATAAAGAACTGCACAAACCAGGCTTTTTCTAAGGTGTGCGACAGATTGCTGATTAAGGGAATTTGATAGATTCTGATCTTGATCTGAAAATATTAGCTTATCCTTATTCAACTTAACGGCTGCTAGTTTACCTCCATGAAGAAGACTTGATTCCTTTTGGTAGAGTCCAGAATCTCTTTCACTTCTTTGGTGTTTATGGCCAGCGGTTTCTCACACAGAACATTCTTCTTGGCGTTCATGAAAAGCAGACAGGCCTTCAGATGGTATGGGTGGATGTTCCCAACATACACCACATCTATGCAAACATTTGATGATGAAAGCCAGATAGAATTCTAGAGGATGGACTATTCAATTTGTCATAACATTCACTTTGAAGTGCATTATGTACAGCAGCAAACAGAGCAATCTCTGACAGATGGATACTGACCTACATTTGGATCTCTGGCCAGCTCCTCGTAGCTGCCGTAAGCCTTAGAGATGCTCTGTTTCCTGGCAAACTCTTCAGCATCCTCCAACTTACGAGCTGCAATAGCCACAACCTGTAAATGCAGTCAGAAAATGACTACAATAATTCCCTAATTCCGAGAAGCAACCTTTTTCTGCAACATTTTTAATAAGTCATTTCATTTTTATAATTTTTTTTTTGCACAAATCTGTTCTGTTGGCAGTTTCATTCCTCATCCTGTGGAGGTCATCACTCACATAGGTTCATCTTTATAGCTTAAGAAAAACATGTTGAACCTTAATTGTTACTGACTCTATGACTAACTGACTGATTTTTAAAACTAAAATTCATTATTCCCAGACTGTACCAAAAACTATTTCCTTTCTATTCTGTGGTTTACGGTAATAGTTTGGCAACTTGACAGTTTAGTCAAAATGTAAACGTATTACAAGCTCATTGACCAGAGCGTGCTGCTTTTAGACACATATTCTCAACACCATGTTTACTTGACTTTTTTTAAAAAACATATCCAGCAAACAGGTAAGAGGCAGTTAAGAACGCAGAAATAGAAGCCCCAGGAAGACACAAAAGGAGAGTTGCATTTAAATTACATGCTGAATTTGAGTGTCTATTTCAGAAAACATACTGACCTGATGGTCTTCAGCAGGAAGAGTTTTTAAAGCAACAGCAAAGTCATGACTGATCTTCCCAGCGCTGCATATTCCCCACCTGGTTGCCATGTTGCTCAAAAGTTGTTTGTCAGAAACAAACTTTCACTGTTCTCTGCCAAAGGGTGGCGACAAAGCACTCATTTAAGATTTTATTTTGTAATCATCAGCTTATGGCTCCAGGCTATTACAGAACTGTGTATGAGGCACTAATACTAATGAATTTGATTCAGAAGTGTGTAGGAAGAAAAAAGGACTGGACATCTTTTTCATAATAAAAGTAAATTTTGCAATATATTTGGAAATTGTGGTCTGGATGAAGAGTGAAGCACAGAATGCATGTTGCTTGAGGCCCAGGATAAAGTTTCCAATTTCTGATTATTTTTGTGTTTTGGCAACTACAAAATCAACATAGTTACCTTGCAGGGAAAGAGGACTACATGCTTCCCTCAGCTGATGAATGTTATGGAGATTCTGATGTCATTTTCCAGCAGCACTATGACCTGCCCATACTGTCAAAAGTATCGGTACCTTGTTGTTCCACAAACTAGTCAGACCTACACCCACATAGAAGCTGTGGAACATGGCCAAGTGAAATATGAGATATAAAATCTTGAGATAGGCAGAAGGCAATCTAGACTTAACACCTCACAGCAATAAAAGTTTATAAATCTGTGATACGAGTAACGCAATCACAGAACTAGATCTTTAAAAATATTACTCTGAGACACCTGTGTATTTTTAATTAAATCAATATTACATTCAACATAAATGCTATAATCATAATCAATGCATTCTATTAAGTAAGCAGCAGTACAAATATCTGTTTCTGTTGTATTTGTGCAATTTTGTTGTGAACATTAAAACCATATTTTCTTTCAAGGATATACAGTGAAAATCGTAATCAATCCCAAGTGAAACATTTTACACTGTCATATTATAGAAACGTTTATTAGAAGTCTTCATTTAGACATGATCAGAAGTGCTTCAGATTATAGTCATGGAACATTCATTGAGGTTTTGATTGTTTCAGTGCCTTTTACAGATAGTGTTGATTCTTATACATGTAGCAAAGTTCACAAAATCCTGAGCCAATATAAGGAGGGATTAGCATACACCTATGAGTGAGGTATTTCTTATTTAACACAGAACATGTGAGGTCATCAAAAAATGGGAACATTGCTGTAGTGTGTGAGTACAAAGTGCAGCTGGATCACAGTAATCAAGTCATTTTCAGTTATAAAGTATTCTTCAGTCAAAGTGTGGATACCGAGTGTAAAACATTTACTGACAGTGTTGGCTGTGCACCACGCCCACCTGCCTATGGATCTCATCTTCCAGTTCAATCAGCAGTAGAGAGTCAGAGTGAGACATGACTGGACTCTCCTTCAGCCCTGCAGGGACAAATAAAGGCACAGTCACATTGTGTTTCAGGTGTCAACTAATTATTATTTGCATTACTTCTTAGTCACTAGCTGCCTGGACTAAGGAGTCTGCAATATTTTATTATGCAGAGAGATTTATTGGTGTAGACATACTAAATTTCTACTTACCTTTGAGCAAACACTGTCGGACCACTTCTGCTTCATAACGCATTCCTGTGCCGTTGTGGAAGTTCAGAGGCAAACAGGGTTCTGGTAAGGGTACTGGGTCTCCTTTCCATTCACAATTAAAGATGTGGGGCACCACATCCAGGAAGGGTTCTCAAAAATATAAAAAACGACAATACACAAAATACCATAAAATCTCCCATTTATATTGCATTTAATTGTGGACTTAACCTAACCCGACCTTGATGATTTACCTGAATTGTGCCCTTGGTTCCAACAATAATGGCAGCATTGGGAAGCTTCATACTCAAACAGTAAATAAACACTGCCATTCTCAGAAAACTTCAGAGTAACAATTACAGTTACATCAACCCTTGTAATTGTGAGAGCACATCTAAATCACACGTGGGATTTATGTCTCTGTTGCAGCAGACACACCAACCTGATGGTCTTCTGCAGGAAGAGTTTTCAGAGCCACAGTAAAGTCATGACTGATCTTCCCCGCGCTGCAGATTCCACACCTGGTTGCCATGTTGTTCCAAAATGACTGTCAGGAACAGTTCCCGGATTTCTGCCACACGGGGGCGACAAAGCACTCATTTAAGATTTTTAATTTGAGGCCATTTTAGACGATTACACAAGATCAAAAAACCTTTATTATGGTTTAAAGAAATAACTCTGCAAAGTCTAGTGATGTAAACACTCATTGTCATGTTCTGCAACCACCTGTGGCATGACCATTTTTTTCAAAGTACGACCAGCGACCACATTGGTTTATTCATATATTTATATTTTCTCTTAATTACAAATTTTAAAAAAACTGCAATTTTTCAGAAATGATACCTTGCTGCTGATATAATTCATATAAAACAAAAGCAAGAAAAAAAATTCTCTATAGTCCACTTTTACACAAATATAAACACATTCAATGAGAGGACCTCGTAGCATAAAAAAAAAGATATATATATATATGTACATATATATATATAAGATAATATATAGATAATATAATATATAAATAAGATGGGTTAAAGAAAAATAGACTTGCCATTTTTTAGAAATTGGCTAGAATATTTATTTCACAGATTGTCAAAGATTTTACATTTCATTTCATTGTTGAAGGTGCTCAGTGAGTTTCAATACATCTGTATCCAAAGCTGGTGTGTAACATGTAAATATGAAAAGATAACAGCTTCCTAACCTCTCTCATGTAGTTGAGAGGTCATCTTGAGTGGTTTATATTTCAAAAAATAATAAGAAGTTAATCAAAGTTGGAGGTCAAGCAGTGTTTTCCTACAAAATTATAAATTAAATCACATGAAATTAACTATTCTTGAAGTAAACAGTAAGTTAGTCTCCATTGTAAACTGGTTGTATTTAATCACAGCATGAATAAGTCAAGCTTTTACTGGCTGTCCTGGCTGTACACCACTCCAACCTGCCGGCGGATTTCATCCTCTATTTCAGCCAGCAGCAGAGAGTCAGCATGGGGCATGACTTTACTCTCCTTCAGCCCTGCAAAGAGAAGCATACTGATGAGTCAGCTGTTACAGACAAATGCGCCACAGAAGTTCAGAGATGGGAGGAGCTTATGCAGTTGACTTTTAAACCCCGTTTTACAAGATGTTAGTTGTTCACCTCTTTAGTTATGTTCTTGTCAATACCTCCCATTTTTTCCTTTTTTGACATACACCCTCCTGCTGCATTGAACCCCAAGCATCCCACATTTCATGACTATTCCGGAAGTGGCTTTTTTTAATGCCTCATTTATATGATGTTTGTAACATAAAGTACATGAGTTCACACAAAGACCTGAACTCATGGTTGTTATTTGTCTCATGATAAGAATTTAGATTTAGCAACTTCATTAAAAAACTGACCGTATTATCAGAAATGTTATTATTGCTTTTTTCTCTATTGTTTATCAATAGATATTATAAGAGCTACTTGATGTTATTAGCTGGTGTTAACAAAGCAGTTAATCCAGGAAACTCATTGATTTTTCTTGGAGCTGTTCACCCCCAACAAAAATAAGGAAGGCTGTAGATGTTAGCTTCAGTACAAGTGCCAAGACAGTTTCTATACAGATATATTTGGTGTTTTAACTATTAAAATAGGCAGTAGCTATAAGTGCTTTTGGACGGGAGCAGGAATTAGTGGATTTTAGCCCTGCAGCTAATGGTACCAGACCTACAGAGTGCAAAATGCTGATGTCTCATTACCCTTGAGCAGACATTGACGGACCTCCTCTGCTTCGTAACGCATCCCTGTGCTGTTGATAAAGTTGAGAGGCAAGTAGGGTTCAGGTACCGGATACTGGGTCTCCATCCCATTAACAACCAGTGATGTGGGGCACCACATAGGAGGTGGGACCTGGAGCATGTGCATCGGATTAATGTCAAACCAGTGACTGAAGACACTTCTAATTTCTTCTACATAAAACCTTCAAACTACTAAACATATTCAATGGTATTTTTGAATTGTTGCCATGCCATCCTTGGTAACCTACCTGGATTGTGCCTTTTGTCCCACCAATAATGGCATCATTATGCAGCTGGACCCCAGCAGAGCAGGTGAATGTTGCCAGTCTGTTTTCAGAATACTTAAGATTCACAGCCACAGTCTCATCCACTCCTACAAGGAGGAGGATATACAACACAGTGTAGAGAAAAGATGCTAAACCTCAAAATACAGCCGCAAAAGCTGAAAATTGTTGTAAGAGTTGTAAGCTGATTTAGAGTTTCTTCGAGGTCTGTCAGGAGGTGAAAATAGTTTTGGGAACATTCTAATTAGATTACATTTCTTTTATATCAGATTTGTAAGGTATGAGATAATACATTTTCTAAGTCTGACCTGACATACTTATTAATTTTAATTTGTGATGGTTAATCTACATTTTCAAAAAGTTTATAGACAGCTCAAGGTTTGTGTGAAAGCTGAAGATGCACCAATCTGACTTTTCCTACTGAAAACTAAACTCCTACCAAAAATGGTAGTTTGGTTCTTACTTTTGAAACATTTAACATGCGGGAAACGCATGTTTTGGAATTTGACCAATCAAACCAGAGACAATTAAGTAAACATTTTCTGATTTCAATACTTGACAAGTTGATCAGTGAGTTTCAAGTCAAAATAAAAAAAGTAAAAAGTAAGCAGCTTTTCTTTTCAATATTCATCCCAGGAGGAATCTGCAAACAATTATAAAAATCTTAATTCACTTGAGTGTAAAGTAGCATCTCACATAATGTCACCGAATTGGCACAGCTTCTGAGGTTACATGAATACCTCATCCTGTTAACTCCTTACCTGTCTCCAGGCAGATCCCGCTGGCTTGGATACTCTCCGGCTTCTCTCCGTTGTACACCATATTTATGAATTGAAGGCAATAGATACCAAGATCTAGTAATGCTCCTCCACCGAGTTCCTTCTGAACCGATCTTGGTACGTTCAACAGTGGCACACCAAAGTCCGCACGGACCATCTTCACCTCCCCTATGTACTCCTGAGCCAGCAGCTTTCTGATCTCCACAGAGACCGGGAAAAAACGGGTCCACACAGCCTGGAGAGAAAACATGTTTTAAACCGTTTAACTTTTCTAGGTCTTCAAGTGTGCAATAGTAAACTGTATACAGAGAAATATTTTCTTTCTTCCTGGTTTGCTACATGCTTACCTCCATGAGGAAGACGTCATTCTTTTGGGCAGAGTCCAGAATCTCTTTCACTTCCTTGGAGTTCATGGCCAACGGCTTCTCACACAGAACGTTCTTTTTAGCATTTGTGAAAAGTTTACAGGCCTCCAGATGGTACGGGTGGATGACTCCAACATACACAACATCTACACACAGGTCAAACACATCTCTGACTGATGCTCTTCAGGCTTTTTCAGAAATAACAGTATGAAATATAGAGAAAATTAAAACAACTGGATATAAGAAAACATTTAATATAGAACAGGAGGTATTGTAAAATTTCAAAATTAAAAATAAACTGAAAACCCTCTGACAGATGGACACTGACCTATGTCTGGATCTCTGGCCAACTCCTCGTAGCCGCCGTAAGCTTTAGAGATGTTGTGTTTTCTGGAAAATTCCTCAGCGTCCTCCAATTTACGAGCTGCAACAGCCACAACCTGTAAAGTCACAGATGGTATACAATAATTCTAAATACTTTAGAGGTAAATTGTTTTTTTGTTGTTTTTTCCATTCCATTTGATTAAAAATCCTGCACAAGTAATCTGTTTTTAGGCCTTACATCTTTTGGCAATCTCACTTGTCATCCAGCAGAGGGGCTTGTTCATATAAACTCACTTTGTTTTGTAGTTGGAAAAAAGTAACATTTGCCTGACTGGTAAAAATGCATGACTGAGACTGTTCAATTTAATTGTTCATTTCCAGTTCTTCGTTACTGCCAGACTCATTTTCCAGAAAGAACTACATGCGTCCTATTCTGTGGTATACGGTAGAAAGTTGGGCAGCTAATCAAAATGGAAACATTTTACAAAATCATTGACATGTTATAGATTAACTGGTGGCGGCGTCTGGGAGAGACAGATGTTTCTGTGGGCATGACTTTTTAGGACCCCTTTACCGAACCAAGAGTAAATAATGCGATAAGCTTAAAAAATAAAAAACAATTGCAAAAATACAATTTGATTCAATAAGACACCCATTAAGATCTCAGGAATAACTAATTAGAAACATGCTCAAATGAGGTGTTTTCGAAGCGCACTGAACGCTGCTCTGTAGAAACTTGTTTTGAAACATATTTTTCACATGCAACATTAAACATATTTGCTTCAAATGTGATTTATAGTAAAGTTTTGCAAACAAGTAGCATTTTTCAACAGGCATCAACACAGCCACCTACAATTTAGAAACATCTGCGGTGCGCGTGACTTTCGATGAGTAAATTTAGCCACCAGTTAATCTATAACACCGGTCAACGGCTTCATTTAGACACGGCTCAACACCATGCGTGCTTAATTTATAAAACATTTATCTTACAAAAAGTACTAGGAGGGAGTTAAGTACCCGGAAGAATGTTACTATGACACATAAGGAGGCGTGTTTCATCTAAATCACACGTGGGATTTATGTCTCTGTTGCAGCAGGCACACTAACCTGATGGTCTTCTGCAGGAAGAGTTTTCAGAGCCACAGTAAAGTCATGACTGATCTTCCCCGCGCTGCAGATTCCCCACCTGGTTGCCATGTTGTTCCAAAATGACTGTCAGGAACGTTTACTGTTTTCTGCCACACGGGGGCGACAAAGCGCTCATTTAAGATTTTTAATTTGAGGCCATTTTAGACGATTACACACCGATTTACACCTTTATTATGGTTTAATGAAACAACTCTGCAAAGCCTAGTGATGTAAAGACTCATTGTCATGTTCTGCAAGCACCTGTGGCATGACCATTAAAAAAAAAAAACTTAAGACCAGGTTGGTTTATTTATTTATATTTTATTTGCATATGGATATTTTCTCTTAATTACCAATTTAAAGAGAACTGCAATTTTTTCAGAAATGATAACTTGCTGCTGATATAATTCATATAAAACAAAAGCAAAACAGTCTCTATAGTCTGCTTTTACACAAACCAATTTCAACACATTCAAGGAGATGAACTACCATATACACACACACACACACATATATATACACATATATGTAGATGTTGCTGAACAAACTTACTTTAAAGATTAGAGGAAGAATTTACTTCTATGGACTGATGTCATTTTCTGTCTGAAGAATTTTCTGAAGACAACTCCCACCTGTTTCCTGATTTCATCCATGATTTCTGTCAGTAGGATGGAGTCAGCCAGAGGCATCCGTAGCCTCTCCTTAAGTCCTGCACAAACAGATGAGCAATGCAGGACGATCAGAAAGCGAGACAGAAACACAGCAAAATTTACAGTATGTACATACATGAAGCGAAGAGTGTGGTAAAGCAGGGATAAAAAGATGCAAATGGGAAGAAGGGATAAAAAACAAGCATCTAATAATATACTGTAGTGGACACTCTACGGACAGAAAGAGGAAATCAAACTGATCCAGAAAGATAGATAACATCGTGTATGATTTTTCATCTTAAGTTTCTTCAGGAGCCACCAAAAATGCAACTATTTCACTGAATTGCAGTGTTCTTTGAAACAGTGGTTTGAGCCGTTCAAACCTTGTAATCTTTTGAAGACAAATGCACACCTTCCCTTTCATCCTGACCTACCTTTTAACAGGCACTGCCTCACTTCCTCCATCTCGTATCGAAGCCCAGTGCTGTTGGTGAAGTTCAGAGGAAGGCACGGTTCAGGCAGAGGGTACTCTGTCTTCTTGTCATTCAGCACCAGTGTGGAAGGGCAGTGCATTGGCCCAAGCCCCTAAAGGGAACAGACAAGGTGCTTTTTTAACAGTCCATACTTAACTAAGTTATCAGAAATTTGTCTCAAATCTTCTACTTGATTTTTCAAGAAAGTCATTTTAAATTTGTCTTTGCATATGCATTATTTCTTAAGTTAAATGGCTCTGCCCAGTGTTGGTGAAACGTACCCTAATAGAACCCTTGATGCCACTGAAAGTAACGCGTTTCATAAATCAGCTGAGGGGTCAAACCAGAACCCAGCACAAATCAGAAGCTGCTTCCTCTGTGGGCTACAGTTTCCCCTGATAGTTTGACTGTTGCATTTAGGCCAATGATTAAACCAATTTCTTGTGGGGGTTTATGAAATAAATATGCTGGGTTAACAGCATTCTCATGGAGTCCAATGCAAAGCACCTGACCACTAAGATGAGCCACAGTGACTTAGGAAAAGCATCAGTTCACTTTCCCTTGAGTTAAACATAAGTTCAACCAGGTGAGTAGTTGTGTAAACTGCCTGCCACAGTCTGGCAGTAGCCGACACTGTGTCGTTAGCAGAGTTAGAGATTTTAATATGTTTTTTTTTATACACTTGTTCTTTGCTGGAATAATCACAGTAGATGCTATAAAAAAGTCTCTGTTGTCATGAATCAGCTCTGTTTCATTAACAACTTTAAGTTAATGAGAATTAAAAGGACTAGAGAAAGGCATTTTAATCCTATTGTATTTGATAGTTATGAACAGGGTGTTTTCCACCCTCCCCCTGGCTGTCACTGTAAATGAGACACATTTTTGTTCTGTGGGTGTTAATCAAATGGGGGGGAGAAACTGTATTGCAGCAGTTACGGGAGCAACATCCTGCCTTCATTTCCATTTCAAGGTCACTGCAAAGGCAGGGTGACGGACTAAAACCAGCACAAGGAGGTGCTAGCCATTTTGAAAAATCCTGGGAGGGGGAGAGGGAAGTGTAAAGCAAGGCGTAATGAGTCATTTTGTCAGTGCTACACCATGTTGAAATGTGTACACTGGATTTCTTTCCAATCAACAAATGTGATCAAGGGAACCTGAGAGGAGCAAGCAGAATTGGGAGCCTCTGAGCTGCTCTGTGCAGGTCCCTTTGAGAGCCACATCTTTAACTCTGCAAAGTCTAGTGATGTAAAGACTCATTGTCATGTTCTGCAACCACCTGTGGCACAACCTTTTTTTTTTTTTTTTATAAACACAAGACCAGGTTGGTTTATTTATATTTTATCTTAATTGCCAAGTTAAAGAACACTGCAAATTTTCAGAAATGATAACTTGTCAATTTAATTCACACGAAACAAAAAAGTCTCTATACTCCACTTTTACATAAATTTTAACGCATTCAATATGAACTGTATATATATATGTTGCTGAACAAACTTATTAAAAAATTGGGTTAAAGAAACAGATTTGCCTTGTTTTTTTTTTAGAAATTGGCTAGAATATTTATTTCACAGATTGTCAAAGATTTTACATTTCATTGTTGAAGGTGCTCAGTGAGTTTCAATACATCTGTATCCAAAGCTGGTGTACAACATGTAAATATGAAAAGACAACAGCTTCCTAACCTAACATGTGGTTGAGAGGTCATCTTGAGTGGTTTATATTTCAAAAAATAATAAGAAGTTAATCATAGTTGGAGGTCAAGCAGTGTTTTCCTACAAAATTATAAATTAAATCACATGAAATTAACTATTCTTGAAGTAAACAGTAAGTTAGTCTCCATTGTAAACTGGTTGTATTTAATCACAACATGAATAAGTCGAATTTTTACTGGCTGTCCTGGCTGTACACCACTCCAACCTGCCGGCGGATTTCATCCTCTATTTCAGCCAGCAGCAGAGAGTCAGCATGGGGCATGACTTTACTCTCCTTCAGCCCTGCAAAGAGAAGCATACTGATGAGTCAGCTGTTACAGACAAATGCGCCACAGAAGTTCAGAGATGGGAGGAGCTAATGCAGTTGACTTTTAAACCCCGTTTTACAAGATGTTAGTTGTTCACCTCTTTAGTTATGTTCTTGTCAATACCTCCCATTTTTTCCTTTTTTGACATACACCCTCCTGCTGCATTGAACCCCAAGCATCCCACATTTCATGACTATTCCTGAAGTGGCTTTTTTTAATGCCTCATCTATATGATGTTTGTAACATAAAGTAGGTTCACACAAAGACCTGAACTCATGGTTGTTATTTACGACATCCAATAATTAACAAAAACTATTTATGTGGGTAAATCCAACAAAGCTAAGGGTCTTCTGACCCTTGGAGCTACTACAAGTTTTACACTAGAGTTTCCAATAGAAAAGCAGTGGAAATTGCTGCTCTCCATCAGCATGTTTCTGTAATAGCAGTGGGAATTTATCGTATAATCATGAAAAATGTCTCATGACAAGAATTTAGATTTAGCAACTTCATTAAAAACTGACTGTATTATCAGAAATATTATTGCTTTTTCTCTATTGTTTATCAATAGATATTAGCAGAAATACTTGTTGCCATTAGCTGGTGTTTACAAAGCAGTCAATCCAGTTCACCCCCAACAAAATAAGGAAGGCTGTAGATGTTAGCTTCAGTTACAAGTGCCAACACAGTTTCTATAAAGATATATTTGGTGTTTAAACCATTACAATAGGCAGTTATACTTGCTTTTGGAGGGGAGCCCAGGAATTTGCGGATTTTAGCCATTTGTGGACAGTTTGGGTCACAAGCGCCTCAAATACTAAGATTGTACAATATCGCCAAGAGCTGTCTGGGTTGCAATACTTATTAGCTACCAAGCAACATGCCTTAGGCTCTCTATGCCTGTATATTTCAAAACATTTTATATTAAATTAGGCATAAAATTGTTTACAAACATGCTCTACTTTATTTTAAAAAAATGCTGATTGATAATTGACTGGTAGATCTTCCAGACCATTGCAAAATATTAAGTATTTCCATTATAAATTATGTTTCTATTTATGTACGATACACTGGGTGTTTGTATAGCCACCACCATATTGAACAGTGATTTAACTCTGCTGAATCTTGTCTGCTTGCATTTATGAAAATGTTTTGACTGAAGCCATCCCCACAAATCACAACTCTTCAGTTTTGTTTGTTCTGATTACACAGGAACTGTATCTTTAAGCACGACATTATCTTCTGTGATGGTCCTGGAGGGCAGGGGGTTCTGGAATCTTAGAGGCAGCTAATGGTACCAGACCTACAGAGTGCAAAATGCTGATGTCTCATTACCCTTGAGCAGACATTGACGGACCTCCTCTGCTTCGTAACGCATCCCTGTGCTGTTGGTAAAGTTGAGAGGCAAGTAGGATTCAGGTACCGGATACTGGGTCTCCATCCCATTAACAACCAGTGATGTGGGGCACCACATAGGAGGTGGGACCTGGAGCATGTGCATCGGATTAATGTCAAACCAGTGATTCAAGACATTTCTAATATTTCTACATAAAACCCTCAAACTACTAAACATATTCAATGGTCTTTTTGAATTGTTGCCATGCCATCCTTGGTAGCCTACCTGGATTATCCCTTTTGTCCCAACAATAATGGCATCATTATGCAGCTGGACCAGAGCAGAGCAGGTGAATGTCGCCATTCTGTTTCTAGAATACTTAAGAATCACAGTCACAGTCTCGTCCACTCCTACAAGGATGAGAACATACAACACAGGGTAGAGAAAAGATGCTAAAACTCAAAATACAGCCACAAAAGCTGAAAATAAAGAGTTGTAAGCCAATTTACAATTTCTATCAGGAGGTGAAAATAGTTTTGGGAACATTTTAATTAGATTACATTTCTTTTATATCAGATTTGTAAGGTATGAAATTATCCATTTTCTAAGTCTGACCTGATGTACTTATCAGTGTGATGGTTAATTTACATTTTCTTTATTTTATAAGAAGCACTTTTACATTGTTTTCTGGCATTTCAGAGCTTCTATGAGCAGAGAAAGTTGTAAAAGATAAACAATGGTAGGGAATTTACTGTAAAATTTACTGAATTTTAATTTAAATTACTGAAAAAAAATGTATACACAGCTCAAAGTTTGTGTGAAAGCTGAATATCCATCAATTCAACTTTTCCTATTAAAAACCAAACTCCTAAAAAAAAAAATAAAAAAAAAAATTGTATTTTAGTTTTTACTTTTGAAACATTTAAAAGACGGGATGGGGGGAAACGCATGTTTTAGAATTTGACTAAACAAATCAGAGACAATTAAGTAAACATTTTCTGATTTCAATACTTGACAAGTTGATCAGTGAGTATCAAGACAAAATTTAATAAAAAGCAGCTTTTCTTTTCAATATTCATCCCAGGAGGAATCTGCACACAATTATAAAAATCTTAACTCACTTGAGTGTAAAGTAGCATCTCACATAATGTCACCGAATTGGCACAGCTTCTGAGGTTACATGAATACCTCATCCTGTTAACTCCTTACCTGTCTCCAGGCAGACCCCGCTGGCTTGGATACTTTCCGGCTTCTCTCTGTTGTACACCATATTTATGAATTGAAGGCAATGGATACCAAGATCTAGTAATGCTCCTCCACCGAGTTCCTTCTGAAACGATTTTGGCACGTGCAACACCGGCACACCAAAGTCCGCACGGACCATCTTCACCTCCCCTATGTACTCCTGAGCCAGCAGCTTTCTGATCTCCACAGAGACCGGGAAAAAACGGGTCCACACAGCCTGGAGAGAAAACATGTTTTAAACTGTTTAACTTTTCTAGGTCTTCAAGTGTGCAATAGTAAACTGTATACAGAGAAATATTTTCTTTCTTCCTGGTTTGCTACATGCTTACCTCCATGAGGAAGACGTCATTCTTTTGGGCAGAGTCCAGAATCTCTTTCACTTCCTTGGTGTTCATGGCCAACGGCTTCTCACACAGAACGTTCTTTTTAGCACTTGTGAAAAGTTTACAGGCCTTCAGATGGAACGGGTGGATGACTCCAACATACACAACATCTACACACAGGTCAAACACAACTCTGACTGATACTCTTCAATCATTTTTAGAAATAAAAGTATGAAATATAGAGAAAATTAAAACAACTGGATATAAGAAACCATTTAATATAGAGCAGGAGGTATTGTAAAGTTTCAAAATTAAAAATAAACTGAAAACCCTCTGACAGATGGACACTGACCTATGTCTGGATCTCTGGCCAACTCCTTGCAGCTGCCGTAAGCCTTAGCGATGTCGTATTTTCTGGAAAACTCCTCAGCGTCCTCCAAGTTACGAGCTGCAACAGCCACAACCTGTAAAGTCACAGATGATATACAATAATTCTAAATACTTTAGAGGTAAATTGTTATTTTTTAATGAAGTCAGCCATTCCATACGATTAAAAAATCCTGCACAAGTAATCTGTTTACATCTTTTTATCAATCTCACTTGTCATCCAGCAGAGGGGATCGTTCATATAAACTCACTTTGTTTTGTAGTTTGGGGAAGTAACATTTGCCTGACTGGTAAAAATGCATGACTGAGACTGTTCAATTTAATTGTTCATTTCCAGTTCTTCGTTACTGCCAGACTCATTTTCCAGAAAGAACTACATGCGTCCTGTTCTGTGGTATACGGTAGAAAGTTTAGCAGCTAATCAAAATGGAAACATTTTACAAAATCATTGACTGTTTGCTTCATTTAGACACTGCTTAACATCCTGCACGCTTAATTTATGAAACATTTATCTTACAAAAAGTACTAGGAGGCAGTCAAGTACCCGGAATAATGTTACTAAGACACATACGGAGGCACGTTTTAAATCACACATGGGATTTTTGTCTGTTGCAGCAGGCACACTAACCTGATGGTCTTTTGCAGGAAGAGTTTTCAGAGCCACAGCAAAGTCATGACTGATCTTCCCCACGCTGCAGATTCCCCACCTGGTTGCCATGTTGCTCCAAAATGATTGTCAGGAACAGAAGAGTAAGTTAGTCTCCATTGTAAACCGGTTGTATTTAATCACAGCATGAATAAGTTGAACTTTTACTGGCAGTCCTGGCTGTACGCCACTTCCAACTGTCGGCGGATCTCTTCCTCTATTTCAGCCAGCAGCAGAGTGTAAGCAAGGGGTATGACTGGACTCTCCTTCAGTCCTGCAAAGAGAAACATACTGATGAGTCAGCTGCTACAGACAAATGTTCCACAGAAGTTCAGAGATGGAGGAGCTTATGCAGTTTTAGATGCAAGATGTTAATTGTTCACCTTTTTAATTATGTTCTTGTACAACTTTTTGTCAATACCTCATATTTTTCCTTTTTTAACACAGACACCCACACCACTTATTTGTTCTTCGCCATTTATGATCGCTCCTCAGCACACGAAACACGTTACACACAGTTGGTGACAAAAAAAATGCTGTACATTACATACATATGCTAAATGGAAAATCAGTTCATATTAAATGTTTTATAGCCATTTTATTGGCAACATACAGACAGGAGGAGCAGAATGGCAGCCAGCGCAATTGGAGAAAGGTTGCGCAATCCCAGGTGAGGCTCAGCTCGCTGCTGCCTCACCCGCTTTGCTTTTGAGCATTTGAATGGGAAAATGCAAAAATCCAATCAGAATTGGTTAATCTAAATGAAAAATAGGTACTTTAAAGAACAAACCACAGGGTGAAAATAGAAATAAATGATTTTAGCATTATTATTTTCCCATGATTTCCATGGTTTTTAATAGTCTGCACGTCACTGATTTGGTGTTTGAACTATTACAATAGGCAGTTATACTAGATTTTTGATGAGAGCCCAAGAATTCATGGATTTTAGCCATTTGTGGCCAGTTTGGGTCACAAACCCCTCAAATACCAATAATTCACAGTATCGCCATGAGCTGTCGGGGTTGCAACAATTATTAGCTACCAAGCAACATGCCTTAGGCCAGGGGTCTCAAACTCCAGTCCTTGAGGGCCGCTGTCCTGCAGTTTTTAGATGTGCTACAGGTACAAAACACTGGAAAGAAATGGCTTAATTACCTCCTCCTTGTGTAGATCAGTTCTCCAGAGCCTTGCTAATGACCTAATTATTCTATTCAGGTGTGGTGCAGCAGAGGCACATCTAAAAGTTGCAGGACACCGGGCCTCTGGACTGGAGTTTGAAACACCTGTCTTAGGCTCTCTATGCCTGTATATTTTGAAACACTTTATATTAAATTAGGCATAAAATTGTTTACAAGGTTAAGTGGTGAAACATGCTCTACTTTATTTAAAAACATGCTGATTGATAATTGACTGGTAGATCTTCCAAACCATTGCAAAATATTAAGTATTTCCATTATAAGTTATGTTTCTATTTATGTACGATACACTGGGTGTTTGTATAGCCACCACCATATTGAACAGTGAATTAACTCTGCTGAATCTTGTCTGCTTGCATTTATACATTTATGAAAATGTTTTGACTGAAGCCATCCCCACAAATCACAACTCTTCAGTTTTGTTTACACAGAAACGGTAGCTTCAAGCACAACATTATCTTCTATGATGGTCCTGGAGGGCAGGGGGTTCTGGGATCTTAGAGGCAGCTAATGGTACCAGACCTACAGAGTGCAAAATGCTGATGTCTCATTACCATTGAGCAGACAGTAGCGGACCTCATCTGCCTCGCAACGATTCCCTGGGATGTGGGTAAGGTTGATAGTATAGAAGCATTCAGGTTCCGGATTCTGGCTCATCTTCCTAAGAACAAGCATTTTTGTGGGGCACCACATAGGTGAAAGGACCTGGAGCATGTGAATCGGATTAATGTCAAACCAGTGATTCAAGACACTTCACATTTCTTCTACATAAAATCCTCAAACTACAAAACATACTCAATGGTCTTTATGAATTCTTGCCATGCCATCCTTGGTAACCTACCTCGAGTTTGCCTTCTGTCCCAACAATAATGGCATCATTGCGCAGCTTGACCACAACAGAGCAGGTGAATGTCGCCATTCTGTTTCTAGAATACTTAAGAATCACAGTCACAGTCTCATCCACTCCTACAAGGATGAGAACATACAACACAGGGTAGAGAAAAGATGCTAAAACTCAAATTACAGCCACAAAAGCTGAAAATAAAGAGTTGTAAGCCAATTTACAATTTCTACAAGATCTATCAGAAGGTGAAAATAGTTTTGGGAACATTTTAATTAGATTACATTTCTTTTATATCAGATTTGTAAGGTATGAAATGATCCATGTTCTAAGTTTGACCTGATGTACTTATTTTAATGTGTGATGGTTAATTTACATTTTCTTTACTTTAAAATAAGGACTTTTTTACATTGTTAGTTTTCTGGCATTTCAGAGCAGAGAAAGTTGTAAAGATAAGCAAATATGGTAGGGAATTATTTACTGTAACAAAGACTGAAATTTTTTTTAAAAAGCTCAAAGTTTGTGTGAAAGCTGAAGATCCATCAATCCAACTTTTCCTATTAGAAACCAAACTCCTATTATTTTGGTTCTTACTTTTGAAACATTTAACAGGGTAGGGGGGTGAAGAGGGAGATGCATGTTTTAGAATTTGACTAAACAAATCAGAAACAATTAAGTAAACATTTTCTGACAAGTTGATCAGTGAGTCTCAAGTCAAAATTAAAAAAAAAAACATTAGACATTATGTGCATCTCTCATAATGTCACCGAGTTGGCACAGCTTCTGAGGTTACATGAATACCTCATCCTGTTAACTCCTTACCCGTCTCCATGCAGACCCCGCTGACATGGATACTCTCCGGCTTCTCTCCGTTGTACACCACATTTATTACTTGAAGGCAATAGATACCAAGATCTAATAATGCCCCATCAGGGTCCCTCAGCAAGTTCAACAGCGGCACACCATAGTCCGCACGGACCATCTTCACCGCCCCTATGTACTGCTGAGTCAGCAGCCTTCTGATCTCCACAGAGGCCTGGAAAAAACGGGTCCACACAGCCTGGAGAGAAAACATGTTTTAAACTGTTTAAATTTTCAAGGTCTTCAAGTGTGCAATAGTAAACTGTATACAGAGAAATTATTTTTTTCTTCCTGCTTTGCTACATGCTTACCTCCATGAGGAGGACATCATTCTTTTTGGCAGAGTCCAGAATCTCTTTCACTTCCTTGGCGTTCATGATCAGCGGCTTCTCACACAGAACGTTCTTTTTAGCATTTGTGAAAAGTTTACAGGCCTCCAGATGGTACGGGTGGATGACTCCAACATACACAACATCTACACACAGGTCAAACACAACTCTGACTGATACTCTCCAAGCTTTTTTAGAAATAACAGTATGAAATATAGAGAAAATTAAAACAACTGGATATAAGAAAACATTTAATATAGAGCAGGAGGTATTGTAAAGTTTCAAAATTAAAGATAAACTGAAAGAGATCTGGGAGATGGACACTGACCTATGTCTGGATCTGCGGCCAAGTCCTCGTAGCCGCCGTAAGCCTTAGAGATGTTGTGTTTTCTGGAAAATTCCTCAGCGTCCTCCAATCTACGAGCTGCAACAGCCACAATCTGTAAATACAGTCAGTTACAGTACAACCACCTTCCTGAGGATCTCAGTACACATTGTAAAAATATTAAGTTCCATTGAAATCTGACATTTTGACATGACTGACAATATTTTCTAACAAAATGTTCTTTTGTTACTTTAACAGCACATTGCAACAGCATACTTGACCTCTGTCACAATTTATCATGTTACAACAATAAATGTTGAGCCATTTTATTGAAAATTTCTATATTAACACAACATGGGGCATAAATATGCAGTGGATGCACAGCACATTTCTTTTACAGTGTACTCTAGAATACAAAAAATAATCCTCAAACGACTTTCTTCCGTAAGATGATTTTTGAAGTGGATATTTAAAAATAATGGAGAAACATCTAGACGCCCCTATATTGCATACTTTACTGTGAAAGGGTAATAGCTCCTACTGTTAGTTCAAATACATGTCGACCACGGCCTGTAATTTGCAACTTACAACTCGCTAACATCTAGTGCATGCAAATTTTAAGCCTATCCGTTCAGCTCGGAAGCAGAAACTGAATGTGTTTTTTCTTTTTTTTTTGCAGAACTTTCACTCAGAACAATTGCCGAGAGGTCCCGACATAACGCTTTGCACCGAAAGGCGCCGGAAGTGTGTGTGATTTTCACTGCAGCTTAACAAACCCACCTGATGTTCTTCTGCAGGACGAGTTTTCAGAGCCACAGTAAACTCATGACTGATCCTCCCTGCGCTGCAGATTCCCCACCTGATTGCCATGTTGAATCAAGGTCCTCAGCTGTCGCTGCCCTCACAAGGTAGCGCCGACTGAAGGACTGAAGGACGCGGTAGTAGGCGTTCACTGTCACCAGGTGGCGAGAGAGCTCCAATTTTCCTTTTATGTGGTCGGTTTTCTAGTAACGTCACACTAATTTTCAAATATTGACTTGCACGTGCATTTAATATGTGAACATCATGAATGCGTGGATGCTTGGAAACCATTCATTTATTTAATATGGACAAGTAGAAACAATTAATATGTTTAAACATTAGCATAGCCATCGCTAATTTGCAATGTTTGTCCGTATAAGGGTCTTAAAATCAAGAGAAAAAAGTAAAAATTACAACAATAATACATGAGCTTGTGTCAAAAGTATTTCTCCGGCCTTAAAAACACTTATATCATGATGCATTGTTTTATTACAAACGTGATGTTTTTTTAAATAATTTTGTGAAGTACATGTATTTTAATGCAGTTGATGTTGACACACTGAAAAACAGAGATATCTCCATATTTCTCTACAAATGATGCTATTTGAAAGCAAACCTTTGCAATCAGTTCTTTATTAGATTCATCAGTCACACATCCCAGATAGCACACGATGATAATTCAATGTTGTTTATAGTCAGAATGGTTGATTTTTGGTGGACCAACCATCAAACAATCATCCAATTCTAGCCAATTAACTAATGTTGAAAATATGTCATTGAATCAAAGTTGTTTTCTGGTCAAACTCTGTTGATTGAAATGCCAATGTATAATCCAGTGTTTTTCAACACTGGTCCATACTGCATACTGCCTTGCAAGTTTGAGATATTTACCTAATTCAGCATACATGATTTTAATTGATGGCTGATTGACAGGGTTTTGCTGAATTGAAAACATGCAGGTCAGCTTGCCTTGAGGACCAGTGTCTAATCAGTTTTGAATCCAAGTATGCTGTTTGTTGCACCCCTCCTCACCTCCTCTTCATCTCCCCCCAGTCCTCCCAGCCTTCCCCTATTTATGCCCCCCTCTCTCACCCCTGACCCCCCAACTTTCCCCTCTTTATTCCTCCTGTCCCTCCCCCCTTCTTGAGCTCTGGATCAGAACATTTTATTACTAGGTGGGAGTTAATCATGTTTCAAATTAAGCACTACATGTTGAGAACAGTGGATTGTGATTCCTTTCTGTACAATTTATTACTGGCTGTGGATAACATGTTGACCCAAAAACATCTACAAGTCACTACAAGGAGTGGATCGGTCCGCATCCCCGTTTTTACTCCAGTGGTTTGTCCGACCTAACAGCCACTTTGCTACTGGCTTCTGAATTGAATTTTACTCTGAGCACTTTTATGATAAGTTTGGTTATATTACTGTTATCTTAAATGTGTTTATTGAAAAATAACTGCATTGTTTTGTGCCTATAGTAATCTTGGTTATTTTGGGACAAACCAGATATTTTTAATAATTGAGGTCATGTCTCCTTTTTTTATCCTGCCCACCACTGTAGGCCCAAGTATGAAATCCTGCAAGATTTTGTGGGACTTGTATTTTTAAAAATAGGGCTGGCCTTATTGTTTGGTCTGGGAGAGCCTGTGGTGGACAAGGAAGTGTAAGCCTGGCTGCTGCAGGTGGGCTTTAAATAATTTCTAATCACTTGTTTTTCATTATTTATTATGATGCGCATACTGATATGCTTAAATGTGCCTCTATGCCAGAACAACTAAGTTAGATGACTGCATAATCTGCAGCCATCAAGAACTGCAGAAGGCTGTTGATCGTTTACAGATTCAATCCAGGTGTGGCAGAAGGGAAACACCTAAAACACTAAGGCAGGTGGACCACTGATATAACACTCCTTACCAGGTGGTGGCGGTAACTGCCAATAAATTTCAAGAAGAAGAAGACACCTGATCTAAAGCTGCTAATGACTGATTCAGTCTTGATTGGTAACTGGTTAAACTGAACTGGACTATTACTACTTGTCTTTATCAGCTTATGGACATTTTTGAATTAATTTAATCATCAAATTATTTGGAAATGTTTGTGGTTAATGGAAGATTGAACCAGTTACTTGATGGATGTAAGTTTATCCTGTATAAATTGTAAACATTTTTTCCAACTACAGTACAATCACTTTTTGCTCTATTCTGTCTCTGTTGAATCAACCCTGATCCTCCCTGAGTTTTATCTTTAGGTTTTCTGATAAACAGCCCTTTATTTTAAATATTGATTCCCTCATTTTAACATGAGTGCATAATCATAAATGCTACACTACGCTGCAGCTTGATAGGTAAATGTAATTGTATATTTCAACTAACATTAAGATAAATATTAATGAATATTCATTAGCATGTCCTTATTCATTTAACGGTGAGTGAACATGGGGAATTGTATGCTTTGTGTTTGTTCACAGACCTATAACCAGTACACTATTTAATATTTCAGTGTCTTTCAGACTTTTCAAATGTTTATCATCTTTCTGACCGATGCCTTTCTCAGTCTTATTTTTGTGTTTTTCAGCTACTTCTCAGCAGTTTGACCTAAAGCTGACTGTTGTGGACTGCAGCGAAACTGTAGAGAAGTGGCTTCATTATGTGTCAGAACGGGAGGAAGGCATCGCAAGGAACCAAAGTGACGCCAACCAGAGTCAAACTTGGGTTACCCCAACTTGTACCGTTTTCCTGGTTCATACAGTACAAAGCTTAACCTCATGGATGCTGTTCTTTCATGGATTATAGACTGTGGGTCTGACAGTGAAAAAGGAGTCAAATATGTTTAAAGATCTATCCCTCTTTTTCTTAAATAAAATGTTATATTAATGCCATGTTGCCATTTTCAACATTTTGTACACACATTTTAGGAAATATGTTAAAGTAAGATAATTTTGAACGACATATACCCATCATCTGCCAATAAAATAGTCTGTTTAACACCAGTGAAGTACTGTAACTTTTAGTGGTATGTTATGATGTAGACCTATCAGACCAAAATTGCACAAAAATCCTTAGCTTTCATTCAATATAAAATAAACTCATATGTGCACGCAGATACACAGTCAGATGATGGTTGAATCAGCACTGATTCAATGTAAAATCAACACAAATATTCACACAAATTGATATACAGATGATGGTTGAATCAACACTTGTATAGTGTCAGTTATGGTTGAAACCCTAACGTTGATTCAGCATGCAAGTCACCGACCACTTTCAATTCCGTTTCAATGCCAGGCTTTAACATAGATTCAGTGTCTCTGCCTGACATAGTTTCAATGTTGTTTCACTCATATTGTGTTATCTGGGATCTTACAGTGAATGCTTTGTTTATCTGGAAAGGACACAAATATGAATTAAATGATGCTGGAGCTCAACACAGTTGGTCTATTTGTTTATGATGGGATTTTCCTGATTAAATATGTGCTTTTATCTATGTTTTAATAAATCATTCATGTGTTCACATATACTCCAATATGTCAATATTCTAATATGTCATGCCAAAATAATGTTTGTGACAATCCAGAGGCAACAAAATTATTTATAAAGAATTCAGACATTTATTCATCTATTGATTGTGGTAGTAAATCTAAAAAAAAAATACTGTGTTCAGGCTTATGTGTGATCTGTTTAGTTCAACAATCCAAACTCTGCCTCAAGCAACTCTCTCTCTGCCCTTTCTGAACAGGTTCACTGCAGGAAAGGAAGAATTTACTTCTATGGACTGATGTCATTTTCTGTCCTGGCTGAAGACAACTCCCACCTGTTCCCTGATTTCATCCATGATTTCTGTCAGTAGGATGGAGTCAGCCAGAGGCATCCGTACCCTCTCCTTAAGTCCTGCACAAACAGACGAGCAAAGCAGGACGATCAGAAAGTGTAACAGAAACACAGCAAAATTCATGTACATATTCATAATGAAGCGAAGAGTGTGGTAAAGCAGGGATAAAAAGATTATGCAAATGGGAGGAAGGGATAAAAAACAAGCATCTAATAATAATATACTGTAGAGGACACTCTAAGGACAGAAAGAAGAAATCAAACTGATCCAGAAAGATAGATAACATCGTGTATGATTTTTCATCTTAAGTTTCTTCAGGAGCCACCAAAAATGCAACTATTTCACTGAATTGCAGTGTTCTTTGAAACAGTGGTTTGAGCCGTTCAAACCTTGTAATCTTTTGAAGACAAATGCACACCTTCCCTTTCATCCTGACCTACCTTTTAACAGGCACTGCCTCACTTCCTCCATCAAGTATCGAAGCCCAGTGCTGTTGGTGAAGTTCAGAGGAAGGCACGGTTCAGGCAGAGGGTACTCTGTCTTCTTGTCATTCAGCACCAGTGTGGAAGGGCAGTGCATTGGCCCAAGCCCCTAAAGGGAACAGACAAGGTGCTTTTTTAACAGTCCATACTTAACTAAGTTATCAGATATTTGTCTCAAATCTTCTACTTGATTTTTCAAGAGAGTTATTTTGAATTTGTCTTTGCATATGCATTATTTCTTAATTAAGTTAAATGGCTCTGCCCAGTGTTGGTGAAACGTACCCTAATAGAACCCTTGGTGCCACTGATGACGGCATCATTTGAAAAATGAGCAGCTATTGAAAAGGCACAGAGAGCCATCCTCTTTCTGGAGAATTTCATAACCACAACCACAGACTCATCCACTCCCGCCAAAAATATAAAAACAAATGTATATACTTTTAGTGACATACAAAAGCATTACAATGCGTTCAGTGGACAATTCTCACATTATTGTAATTTATTTTCAAATTTCTTGTCATGTTGAGACTGATTGCAATCAATGTAAATGGCAGATTAGCTCTAAAAAGGGTTGAAATTGGAAAATCCTCCTAGTTCAAAGTTGACTTTAACAAAGTCAAACCATATTTGGTTTAAGCAGTAGATTGAAAATAACAGACTAGAAGAGAAAAGAGGAAATACAAATGAAAACAGCAATGACAACAGAATAATAAAAATAATAATAATATGGATGCATTAATTAATTCAGCTTAAATTTTTGTGGTTAAATATAATATTTCTTTTAATAATCAGAAAGTCTAAAGTCTTTCCTCCCAGATACACAGTATAAATGTTCTCGTGTGGGCATTTGGATTAGTTTGACATTTTCATAATGATAATAAATCTTGAATTCTCAGTTAAAACAATTACACCCTGGGGTGTTTACTCTGAAGTTTATGTGTAAGTAACTTTTATGTGTCACTCAGGGATTTTTCACTCCCACTTCAGTCTTGCTCAGTTTGCGATTAACTGATTCACGCTCTTTGGTTAATAATAATAAAGTACAGCCCACGCCCTCCTGCAAGTCCTGCATGCTGAAAATTACCAGAGTCAAGAAGCACACCCGAGGCCTGGATAGACTCTGGCCTCTCGCTGTTAAACACCATCAGTAAAAGTGTAGGCAGATATTGTAGGCAATATCCAGCAGAGCTCCACCTCCGAGCTCCTTCTCAACTTAGCGAGGGATGTGGAGCTGAGGGGAGCCGAAGTAGGCCTTCACCAGCTTCACCTCACCTACTGCCTCTTCAGCCAACAGCTTATGCACCTCGGCATACACTGGAAAACAGCGGGACCAGGTGGCCTGAAAGGGGACAAAATAGTCAACCCAGCACTACAGCAGCAGAACCCAACTATTGCTGATGTTGCAAATTGCTACTATAATTCTTAACATAGTCTGTCTTGTTGAGACTGGTTTTACGTGCAAAGCAATTTGTCTAGTCAATTAAGACCTCCAACTGCTTGATAGACATCAGCTTGTCATTATGAAAAGGTTGTGCAGAAAATACATCTTTTAACTCTATGGTGAATTTTAAGCTGATGTCACTTTTTCCTAACTTCCCATAAAGACTGACTTTCTGAAAAAACATGTTGCATTGGTTCAAAAGGTGGGGAAATCAAGTCGCTGATCTGATCCATGGCCTGTTCTGAATGTTGTGTGCATAAAGAGACCTGGAGGTTCAAAGTTCGGCAGTATCATGACTGGTTAAGTTAGTTTTTGGGGACAACACCAATTTGTTTAATTTTTCTTCCTACAAAAGGATAAATTGACCAGCTGGAAATGACATGACATGACTTGTCTAGAAAACATCAGTTACTGGTTAGTTTTTGAATTGATCAAATGTACTGTATGCTACTGTGTTAAATGAAGGAAGGCAATGTGGGAGTGTTACTGTTTTATGATATTCTACTGTTAAAATGATAGGTCGATACATAATAGTGTTAAGGGGTGTAATGTAAATTATACAAAAATTCATGATGGACAGAAATCTACCTTACCTCCCTCAGGAACACATTGGTTTACCTGGCAGCCTTCAGCAGGTCACTGACCTGTCTGGAGTTCATTGCAAAGGGTTTCTCACACAGGACATTCTTCCCAGCCTGTAGGAACAGCAGACCAACTTTAAAATGCTCTGTGTGTAGCCCTCCCAGGTAGACAATGTCGAAGGACACAGATGTTTTATCTTAAGTTGACAGCAAAAAAACATTATCTATCTGCACAGCTTACTTGTTCTGAACTTCTAGCTCATCAATATCTGGGTCTCTGGCCAGCTCCTCATAACTTCCATAAACTTTTGGTATTCTGGGCTTCTTTGCAAACTCCTTGGCACTGTCACTGCTCTGTGATGCAATGGCTGCTATCTGCAAAATGAACAAAGTACATGTTTATGCTTCTATTCTGAGTACAACACACAGCTGAATATTGACATTAGAATGAGCTTTCTTGCTTCTGTTACCTGATGATCTTCAGCCGACAGAGTCTTCATGGCCACACTGAAGTCATGGCTTATCTTCCCTGTTCCGCAGAGTCCCCATCGAATTGCCATGTTGAATTGGATGGTAAGTGACAAATTAGTATGATGCTGCTTTGGTAAGAATCCGTGCTGCAGGCAAGTTGTGACCTTGAGAAATGTTGCACGTTTGTGGAGGAGAATCTTACAAAACTGTCATGCCGCTGCACCAGAGGGCAGAGGGGCCCATTTATATGCTAGAGAGGCACAATGTGTCACCTTCCTTTAGCTCCCACCCTCACAGGTTGAGATGTAATACATGCATGCACATACAAATACACCCTCTGTGTTGTATTGCTGCTGATACAGGTGTTTCAGTCCAGGCTGAGGTAGTTTAGCCAGTTGACTCTGACAATCTGTAGCAGGACAGTCATTGAAGTATCATATTTCACACACCATGGAGGAAAAAGTAACATGTGTTTCATACATCAGGTGAGGGGTCAAACCAAAACCCATCACAAATCAGAAGCTGTTTCCTCTGTGGGCTACAAACAGTTTCCTGTGATGGATTGACTGTTGCACTGAGGCCAATGATTAAACCAACATCTTGTGGGGGTTTATGAAATAAATAAATATGCTGGGTTAACAGAATTCTCATGGAGTCCAACGCAACGCAGTTTACCTGACCAGTAAACTGAGCCACAATGACTTAGGAAAAGCATCAGTTCACTTGCCCTTGAGCTAAATATTATCTGTCCAGCCAGGCGAGCAGTTGTGTAAACTGCCTGCCACACTCTGCCAGTAGAGGACACTGTGTCGTCAGCAGAGTTAGCTTTCTCTCCCTGGCTCTCAGGATTTGACATGACTCATAGCAAGGAATTGCCCACATTTTTACAAAATCAAGGGAACCCTGAAAGAGGACAATGCTCTATAAAAAGTCTCTTGGATGTAAATTACTAATGATTTATAAAACAAGAACCCTGAAATTGGAGCATTACGGCAGGATAACTTTATATTCAAACACTTGGCTGTTGTTTCGGATATTGTCTTCTGAGGGTTTGAAATAGTTTGTTCACCACTTAATACAGAGGCCAATGTATCATGGTCAGTGTATCTACGTATCGACTCTTGTATTGTGACTAGCTTCAGGTGTGTAAAAAGGTTCAGTAACATCTTTCTTTATATAAAAGCAAAGGGAATTTCATCAATAACAGTGGTTCTTGGTGCCTGCTCCCCTTTTATAGTTCACTTCCAAATGAATTCTGAGAGCTGTGTGCCGTTGTCATAACAACAAGGTACCATCTGGCCAATTTGTATGCAAATGGCATTGGGCCTGTCCTGATAATGCTGCCTATACCACAAGTCCTGTTAACCATAGGGATCGCCAATTACTCTATGCAATGTACTTTGTTTTTTTTTTTTAGTTTGAGCAAACTGTAAAGTTATTTTTGCTGTATTTCCGTGTAATCGCCTCAGGTACTGAAAAAAACAACAACAACAAAAACAAAACCTATAGGTGAGAGGAGCACTTACCCAGCAGGGTAAGTGCGCCTTGAATTGGTGTGAAGCAACAAATTGGTTCTGTGCTGCCCGAATCAGGTGCCAGTAAAGAGAACACTGAAAGCAGAGGCTCAGGTGGTCAGAGTGGGACAGAATTTGGATGGGGTCCGACCTCTCCGCCCTGGGATCCCCTGATTTCACCCTCATCCTCAGCTGAGCCACGAGTAGCCACTGAATATAAGGCGCTTTAAGCTCAACTGATTTTAATTTCTATTAAAAAGTGACTGGCATTTGATTTTTTTTTTTTCCTTCAGCTTCCTCTGCTCAGCCTGAGGATATTAGTGGATGGCAAAGATGGTTGATGAGCTTTAAAAACCTTGAGATGTGGATGGAAGAAAGCACCTCATTAATTCAGCTCAGACAGTACGATTGCCTTCCACTTTTACAGCTTCACATTTATGTATTGATTAATTTATTTCTGGGTCTGCGTCTTCATTCCACCGAGACTTGGAAGAATGGCGTTCCTTCTGGATCACATGGTCAGTGTCAAGTTTCTTCACAAGGGGGTGTGGATCTTTTTGCCATCAGAAGTGGTTGATCACAACAGACAGTTTTGTGTCACACATTGTCACATCCTTTAATCTGAGCATCTTGCTGCCAGAAACATTCTTTGTTATTAGCAATGGCCATGTACCGCTGTAACAATGAAAAATTTTACTATTTTTTTAATGAAACAGAGGGAACATAATGGGGAGTTAGAGATTTTAAAATATGTTTTTTTATACACTTGTTCTTTGCTGAAATAATCATGGTAGATGCTATAAAAAGTCTCTGTTGTCATGAATCAGCTCTGTTTCATTAACAACTTTAAGTTAATGAGAAATAAAAAGGACCAGAGAGAGGCATTCTAATCCTATTGTGATTGATAGTAGTTATGAAGAGGGTGTTTTCCACCCTCCCCCTGGCTGTCACTGTAAATGAGATACATTTTTGATCTGTGGGTGTTAATCAAATGGGGGAGAGAAACTGTATTGCAGCGGTTACGGGAGCAACATCCTGCCTTCATTTCCGTCTCAAGGTCACTGCAAAGGCAGGGTGACGGACTAAAACCAGCACAAGGAGGTGCTAGCCATTTTGAAAAATCCTGGGAGGGGGAGAGGGAAGTGTAAAGCAAGGCGTAATGAGTCATTTTGTCAGTGCTACACCATGTTGAAATGTGTACACTGGATTTTTTTTCCATCAAAAAATGTGATTGAGGGAAACTGAGAGGAGCAAGCAGAAATGGGAGCCTTTGAGCCGCTCTGTACAGGCCCCTTTGAGAGCCATATCTTTGTCTGCAGCACACACACACAGGGAGGCTGAGCTGTGGAAGAAGCGCAGGCAGGGCCACAACTGACTTTGGCGGCTCTTTTCCTCTAGATGTTATTGCTAGAGGAAAGCAGATACTATACTATTATGTAAACAGAATTTTCCCCATTTTGATTCTCATTCTGTGTGTTATATTTGCCTTTATCTGTCTTTTATTATAATTGACATCTATACTGATGAAGTGACATCTCCCAGTATGCCCCAGACAAGTTTGACACAATCAACGGACACTATGCATTTCATACGTCGCATTAAGAAAAATTATGCATATTTTGAAAACAGACAGAGTGTGGCATAACTTCAAACATACCACGCCTGGACAGTGTTTAACATAGTAACTTCAAAACAGCTGTGGAGATCCAAAGCTTAGGTCTTTTAAGCAGTTGAAAGGAAAACTATTAGTTTTACATATCACAAATATATGGAAGAATAGCAAGAAGAAAGCCAGTGGTGAAAGAAAGTCAGAAAGAGGGCCTTTAAAGTTTGCCACAAGGCATGGACAGGGCAATAAGTACAAAATTAACCTTTTGGAAAGGCTGTTTAAAGATTGCAAAAATAATCAGGGTGAAGTTCACCTTTCAGCAGATCAAAGTTCTTAAGCATATAAAAGGGTATTCATCTGATCACATTGAGAATATGTGGCAAGTCTTGAAAATTGCTGCTTCTTGTGCTGTAATGAATCTGATTGAGCTTCATTTACGGGTATTACAGGAGAGCAAGTTGGAAGCATTTGCATGTCACACGTTTATGACATTTACTAATTTCCAAACTATGTTGTTTTTGTTCCACTTTCCAATTACGTACTGCTTTTTGTTGCAATTTCACCTGAAATCCACATAAAATAAATGAAATGAATATGCAAAAATGTTCCAGGATATAAATACAAATTCACCTCTAATCCACCTCCTCATTTTTCAGATTAGTCAACATATGAAGAACTGTAGGTAAGCTTTAGTTTAGTTTAGGATTGTGATGTTTTAATTTTTTCATCTCTGATTGAAAACCTTCCTGTTTAATTCACAAGGCTTTATCCATGTCAGAATTTATGGTTTCACAAGTTCAATATTCCACTGTTTCTGTATTGCTCATATATCAGTTGAGAGGTTTTTCCAAAACATTCCCTCCTCAATACACTCTCCGCCTCCATGGTGTGTCCATTTTGGTCATTGGCAATGCTGCTCTGTAATGGAGAACATACTATCTCTGTCCATTAGCTGAAGCCCAAACCAAGGGAACATTGAACACACACGTTCACTTGTTTTTTTTTCTTGTGGTATCTATTTGATTTATTTTCTGCCTCTCTTTCTCTCTCTCTCAAGTACACAACGGTATCGGCTGCACACAAACTCCACACAAAGCCATGTCTCTGTCCATGTCCAGGACGGTGCCACCTTGTATCACTGTGATTGTGTGAGGTGATATGGAGTTCATCAAAGAATCCCTGCTGAGGTGAGAGTGGTGGTCATGGCAAGGGCTGAGACATGGAGCTGATACCAACTTCATTCAGCCTGCTGATAATGTCCATTTGGCATCCAAGAATGTCCATTATGGAGTGTAGATATGTCACCTATGTGATGTTGCACATGTGCAGGCAGGCTGGCTTCCAGAGTCAGAATGTTTCCACATTTCCAGGAATGTTGTGGAGGTGATTGAGAGTTGTTTATCACAGCGAAACCAATTTTGGTAGTGATTGGGACACAAAGCTGAGCTGTTCATTGATTACGAAGCCCAAAAATCAGAGTGGGGGTGTCTCAACAAAGGAGATGGTGTCTGAAATCTGATCAGCAATAGCTGGTCTGATTCACGTTTCCTTATTTTTATGTCAGTATAAAATATATAAACATTATAAATCAATGTATTTGAATTGAAAAGGTCATAAGAAATGCTAGAATTAATTGAGAAAAAAGCATGTTGCACTTTACCATTTACAGGATAAGCTAAAGGTACAAAATGTTTTTCTTTTTTCAATTTTGTCACAATGTTATTTTAATTATAGACACAAACCATAGTCTACTTCATTGAGATATCATGTAATAGACCAACTGAAAGCAGTGTACAAATGTGAAGTGGAAAAAGAGAATACATTATTTTATTTTAAGTACTTAAAAATATAATTTCTTTGGTTGAATCTATAAAACTTAGTTTGATACAACAACAATTACAGTTTTTAATAGAATTAATAAGGGAATTCCCAACCAATGCAATTCAAACTTGCACACTTCTTCCCCCCCGGTCTCAAACTTTCAGTTATGGTTCATATGCTGGAAATACATTTTTGTTTTATATTTTTCATTGTTTGCTCATAGGATGAAAATCTACATTTTTATGATTGAGTTCAAACTTTTACTTTTTTGTCCTTCTTTATGCTATTGATGCTCAAACAATTCATTTATAATTATATAAAACACTGAGGGGCAACATTTATATATTGCTAAAAGAATAAAACAACTCCACCTTTAGTTTAGGCCTCTGTCCAAAGAAACTTCCAGCACATGACAGAAAAATTGTTCACTGTGACCAGTGGAAGGGCTTCTCCCTCCTTCTGATTCCCACTCCATCAGTAGTCTGAATCCCCCCAGACGGCCAGTCACAGTGACTTCTCTGCGGGGAAGTTGAAGCCATTAAGCAGCCAGCACACTCTGCTGTGTCTCCCTGTTTAATTGCCTGATAGGGCCTGTGATATTTTTATCAGTCGTCATGCGGTAGATGGCTGCCGAGAGGGAAGATGCGTGTGTGTTCGTGGGCGTGCACGGGTGTGTGTGGCTTTACATGTCATGCCTCAGTAGACCTCTGACAAGAGAGCTGCCTGCATGCTGCAGGGAACCCTGTGCCTCCGTGCACCTGCATATCAATTTATATGACCCTTCCTTTCAGCCGTGACATGGCAAAGAACATCCATACCTAAATACGGAATGGCTTTGATGCCTCGTCATCAGTTTGTCATGTGATAATGAATAATGTACCCTGCACTTTGAAACTTTTTTTTTGCTGCTTTTCATCACACAGTGGAAATATGTTTCAGTCCACTGAATAAATTCAAAGGCAAGGGTTTCAGTTTAACAAAAGAGGTAAGAAATTAACTGAATCCTCATATGTTTTGTCATGTTAAAACCACCAACAACTTGTGTATAAATTACTGGGATGTTATTAGTTAGACTCACACTTTTTTCTTTTGCACCTTAGCCAGACTCATGCATTGAAAGGCAAAACCTTTTTACCATTCTTCTTACAGAATGACTTTAAACTCAGCCAGGTTGATTAGAGAGCATTTATAAACACCATATTTTAAGTTTTGCCAAATATTCTCAATTGGATTTGAGTCTAGACTTTGATTAGACCAATCCCCCATGCTTATTGTACATGGGGGATTGGCTTTATTCCTGATCTGTGTTTTTTTTCTGTTATAATGCCATTTGTCACAATCCTTTGAGGGGTTCACTGAATAACTGTGTTTGTACTGAAGTTTTGACAAAAACAAGTCTCTAAAGAGACATCTGAGGGCAATTAGTTTTACCCGATTTTATTTTTATCTTTATTCATAGCCACCAACTTTATTCATCTTTTATAGACATGTAGAACATTTTGAAAACTATATATCATTTTTCACCGCTTTGCAGTTATGGGCGACTTTGTTTTCATCTATTACATGGCTACTTTTATTAGTCACTATCGGTTCCTTTCACACATAGAGATACTTTTACAAACAACACACTATATTGCAAGCTCGTCCCTGCTGGTGGTTAGATTTATTAACTGTATGCTTGTCCACAGCCAGAGCGAATTTGGAGTTTGGCAGTAGCTAAAGGGAAGAAGTATCAGTGGGGGAGCTGAAGAAATAGAGGATTCTTATTGCAGTTTTAGTTTTCACACTACCCACCAACATAAAACCAAGGGAAGAACAGCTCTCTTATTTTCCCAGCTGAGATTTTGGCAAGGGATTAGAAGGTGGATTTCACCTTGCTGGGATCGCGCTTTCAGTCCAAGCTCCGTCTTATGTGGGGAATTATAAAAATTCACTTTGCAGCTCCCTTCACTCGTAATTCAGCACAGTGATTGGATACAGCCATTTAGTCACACTGTCTCAAAGGGGAAGCAGAGATTGAGGAAAATAGTTGGGGTTCCAAACTGTGACTGACTTTGGTGTTTCTGAAAGCTTCTGAGAAGATCAGTGCTTTCAGACAAGGCAGCTAAAACTCAATCATTTACAAAGTCAGCTGCAGCTGCATTTTATCCAGTGACTGAATTTAATTAGCTCAGTCGAGCTGATAAAGCAGAAGGAGGTTGTAAGTGGTGAAATTGCAGGAAATGAAATGATGATATGCTCTTGATCTCAAATAAGCCTGACTGCATTTTCAATAATATACATTGTTACAAGTTTTAATGCAGTATTTATATATATATGACTTATATCCTTAGATTATGTTTTGCATAACCTTTAACTTTGTCAAACTACATTTGAACACAGTAGGTTATACCAGTTTTACCATATTTGGACAATTGCTTATTATTCCTACTGTAGATTTTTAGCTCAAAGATGGTTTTATGTGAGAGACATGTTAGCTAATTGGCACATTAAGTTTTACTCCCAATGCCGAAAGGGCTCATATATGTATTACCATTGTAGTGAAGAGTAAAGTGTTTCCAGTGGAAAATAAGTATCATTATAGCAAGCACTCACTCAAATAAAGTGAACAGTAAGCAGATCAAACAAAATGATCAATTTTTGATCAGTGGACAACAAACAACATTCAATTGTACAGTGTAATTATCATAGAAAGAGGAAATCATTAAATGGCATGTAAAATGAAAACATCAATATTAGCCTGCCTCCCTTAGTCTGAAATGATACAGTATGAAGTGATCAGATAAGTGGATATTAAAAAGAATGTCATGTTTTTGTCTCTTCATCTGTTTGGCATACAGGCACAGTATGCTTGCTCTGTTTACAGAAACACTCCATTAATCACTGTAAACCTCACCGTTTTTGGTTTCCTTTCCTCCTCTGTTATAAACCATCTCTGTTCAGGGTTCGCTCCTTCATCCCTCCTACTGCAAGGTAAACCCAATACGAAACCATGTGGAATAGGACAAAACGGATCTTCACAAATAAAAATGTTTTTATTTCAAGAGAACTAATTTTAAATAAAACTCAGACTCATTATATGATGAATGATTATGGCTCATAAAAACCCAAAATTCAGCTTCTTGGAAAATGTTCTAATGCATAACATTTTGCTCAAGATTAAGTCTTGACAGTTGTCCACCAGCAGTCACTGACAACAAGGAGGTCTAGCCACAAAAGGTCAATGAAGCTACAAATGAAACTGACCGCTCGCAGACTTCAGTACCAAAGCATATTAACAGAAAGATGAGTGGAAGGAAAACATGCATTAGAAAAGGCACAAAAATTACAGATTTTAGAGTTATATCTATAGCAAAATTGACCAAAACAAACCAGGAAGCATTTCACTATGTCAGTTATGAATTTGTAAATATATTGGCTTCACTTTTTGTACTGAATTGCCTGGATATAAATGAACTTGTTGATGTGATTCAAATGGATAGAAATGTGGCTCTATATGCTGTCAAGCACAATTCATGCTCAGTTTCCTCAAGTCGCCATCTTTTCTCTTTTTTTAGCTTTAGAGATGTTGACTGTGTGTTGTAGGAACTGAGTTCCCTCCCATGAGCTCCGTGACTACTTGCTGACACAGACGGTTACATACAACAAGAGTCTTGCAGACTTTGCACATAAACACAATTTGCCTTGAAACACCTAGGGTAAAAACATCAAAGATACTCCGAAGGTTTCATTCCTCCTAATGCAAACCAACTCTCCTTCATTTATGCACAATGTGCTGCCTTTATGTTCTGCTGAGACCATTTTTTTATCTTAGCTTTTATGAAACCTGTTTCTTAGTTGCCCAGTGGGGTTTTCTCTAACTTTATTACCTCTTTTTCATCTCATGTTGTAGCTCACATCAATTTTTAGGCCTTTGTGTTTTAGTTTTTCTAAAAATATAAAAACGATCACATTTAATTTAGCACACAATCTAAATGTTACACTATTATTGTACTGATGAACTTGACTTGTTTCTACTGCCTGCAAGTGACAGAATAATAATGATCACGGCCATTGCTGGTACCCTAACATGTCACTTTTTATGGTTTAAGTGAGCAAACTCATGTAGGATCGGAAACTGCTCCATCTTCCCAGTGCTGATTTAATACAGTGCAGGAAAGAGACAAGAGTCTGACATAAATGGTACAACGTTGCAAAACTGACAAGCAGAGGGAGAGAATCACCAAATGCCTGAGTGATTTGTGCATCTCCCCAAGCAGAAAGTGATTTGATTCTCTGTGAAGTCATATTGGAAAAAGCACAGAAATCATTTGAAAGTGCTTGTCGCAAACGTCAGTTAGCGGAAGACCAAACGCAGTCCGTACAGAATGTCAATCAGCACATAGGTATTCTACAATTTACACTATGTAGTTATTATGTTCAACTTAATTATATTTGCTCAAGGTTTCCCTTTTGGCTCAGGGCTCATTATTCTCCTCTTTGCTTCCTCTTCTCTGGGTGCCTCTTTTTTTTGAATGTGCTGCTGATTGCCCAGCAGTCCTCTTGCCTTATGATGAAACCTGTTTCTAACACTTAACACAGTAGAAGTGGTTGGTAAATGAGAAGTTGTATGTTACATAGTAAAATGCTGTGGAAGCCCTTTTAGGATTTCATTGCAGAGGTCTAACAGTCATGACTGATTCTGATTTTACCCTGAGCTGCTACATGTAGCTCTCCTGGGATAAATGTCCCAACATTATAGGCCACTTGACATAAGGAGGAATGTGGCAGAGCTAGGTTTGACTCTCGCCATGTGCTTTCCATCTGTTATATGGATGAACTAGAAAAAAAGTTTGCAAATCTGAATATGCAAAATATGGGCACATATTTGTGAATCTTCAGTCATTCAGTAAAGCACTGTGCAAAAGTACTGACTAATATCTGATTTCTGCATATGTTGCTATACTTTTCTTGGTTTTTTCTAAATTTCTCTTGCATTTCCAGTCCAGTACCTGAACATTTTCACTTTAAAACATTTTTTTTCTTTAAATTGGTTGTGTAGGCCACTAAGATCAAGACTATGAGTCCTTCAGGAAGAAAGATTATTGATTCCACAAATAAACCAGTGTGGTATCTACATATAGGAAGAACCTTTAAAAAGAACCAAACTAAACCAGGATCTTTAGGCCATTTGTTGCTAGCAATCATTCAAAAAGACACAGTTTCTTTATACAAGGTGAATCTTTGAAAAATACAAAAGAAACTACAACAACAACAAAAAAACACACTTCAGAGCCTGTCTTTTTTTTGGCCTCCATTAGTTAAATACACACAGTGCCTTTCAAAACTATCCTCCCACCCTATTAACCTTTTCTTATTTTGTCAAGCAACAATTTTCATTGAGTTTGATAAGAAAGTTGTCAATAATTGTGAAGAGGTAGGAAAGGGATAGATGGTTTTCAATGAAATCTGAAATTTGCAACATTCTCTCTAGTTCTACTATTTCAACTAAAAAAAAGTCTCCCCACAAAATAATGTTGCCAACACCTTATGCTATCATGGGGATAATGTGTTTAAGGTGATAGTGTGTTAGTGTTTTTTTTAAAAAAAAATACAAAACATTTTACATATTGACCAGTTCCATTCTGGTCTCATTTAAACAAGAACTCTTTTTATCCACACATTGTCTGTGTTGCCTACATAATTGAAGTGTGAATATTTTTGCTGATAATTGCGAGCTGTCATTGCTAGATACAAGAAGTGGACCGAACATGAGTGAAAAGCAGCCAATGTGTGAAAGAAAGCTTTCTATTTATCTGACACTAATTAAAGAGGAAAAGTCTGGGATGGTCTAAACCAGTGGTGTCCAAAATGTTTGTTATATGGGCCAAAATGATCATGTTGCAAGTGTTCATAAGTCACAGAATTATGAGTTCTTTTTTTCAATAAAAATGAAGAATTGTTTTCTGAACATTGTTTTTTACCTGTTCAACAAGTAAACTTGCAATATTTTAGCAAAAATAAACAAAGTGGACTAATTTTTGTGATTAAATTATTGCTATTATTTGTGCTTTTGATTTTCTCAGAAAACATGTCTGTTGTCAGGAATAAAATGGAATTTGGGTCACAGTTTTTTTTTTAAAAATGCCTTATGCATTTAGTCAAGTTTATTAAATCTAGTAAATGCGGACTTGGGTGCTCCCAGTTCTAATTTTAAGCAGAATTTAATTTGTTTTAAAATACAAAAAATCAAAAAACCTGATTAATAAAAAAAAAAAACAATTAGTGTTTCACAAAACATTTTTATTTTGATATATGTATATATATATATTTTTTTTTTTTTGTGTGTCTTGGAATTCATTGACTTTTTTTACTTCCACTCCCTCTCTACAGGTAGGTATGGCATTCATTTTCTGGTGATGTGAAGCATGGAGGCCTCTTGGGCCTTTGTGAAATTCAGAGGATCGGCTGGCTACCTGCCCCTCTTATGTACTCCCCACCATGAAAATCAGCTCAACAATAGTTCTTCTGGAAAATAATATCTGTGAGTCATTAAGCAAACGTCAAATTACCCAATTCATCCTGAACAATGGAGTAATCTTGGCGTAATTGACTCTTTCTTAGTTCTTATGGAGAGTGATAATTTGATCTTGGCTCCCCCAGCTGTTCTTGGCTGACTTTCACACCAACAATGTTTTATTTCAACAAACAATTTAACAATTTAACGCAACCCAACCCCGGATAAACCGGAAGAAAATGGATGGATGGATGAATTTAACGCATATATACTGGAGAGAGACTTGAGTTGTCTCATTCTTTTTTAAGGCTGGAGAAAAAGACAAGGCAGAAGGACAAGCCCACAAAGGAAACCTACCAAGACTATTCACATCCTCAAATGCTCTGTTGGTTTGCTGCCACCAGGATCTACGGCCACATGATTTATAGTATGGCCACCCTGGTCTGCTTTCTGTTCTCTGTTCAAAGGCCGTCTGGCTGCTCAATACAGTTCACCCTCAGACTGTGAAAAGTCAGCAGAGGCAATGAGAGGGATGAACCGTCTTCAAAGAACAGAAGGGAGACGAATGTGAGGAAAGGAAGGCTTTCTCCCCATCTGCGTTCACTGGTATGAAGGAGCCAGAGAAAAAAGCAGAGGATACCGCAGGGATCACCAGTCACGGAGAATTACAGCTCCTAAATATAAGAATATGGTATTCCCTCTCTATAAACTGCTTCCTCTGGGTTTGTTTTATTTTTAGACGAGAAAGGATCTTATGAAATACACAAGAATCATTCTCTCAGCCGCACAACATGATAATAAATTCTGTTATTTTTCATGAGGTGGGTAAAATCTCTGTTTATAGTTCATCATTCCTAAAAGCAGGACCAACCATGCCTCTTCTCCAAATGAAACCCCACATATTTTTTGAAAGGATTTGCTAACGTGCCAGCAGTCAGTAAAACAGAATACGGGTCATATTTTAGACAGGGCCGATATCACATTTTGGAATTAATCTCTTCAATTCAATATAAAGCACTGACTCAATGCATAGTGTTTAAAAATTCTGTGAGCATTGCAAGATGGATTTAAGCCTTCCAGAATGAAAACTGGCCACTGACTGAATCAGATTTTGAGAGTTTGTCTGGAAGGAAGGGGGAGAAAGGGTTGTGCTTCGATATGGGCATTTAGGAGAGACTATTAGCAGATGGCAGGGTGACAATTCCCGCTCCTGATTCCTGTGTTGACATATCGCAGGAGGGAGGTCGCAGCTCAAGGCATCACATCAAAGTCCGTCTCTCTCAGTTTCGATTAGCACTCATCTGACGATCCGGAAAGGGCCAGAGCCAGAATAGGAGCATGACTCAGATCTGACGAAAAATCTATTTACGTTTTAATATGAAGACAATTGACATATGGTTGTAAGAGGGGATGTATTAGAAAGAAGACCTAACAAAAAATTGAAATGTAATTATGATAGATTGTAATTTTGTCAAAAGTGATGGCTCAAGCTGCAGGGTTTTGCTTGTGTTGCTGAAATAATCCTTGGCATGTAACCGGGCAGAACAAGAACAAATAAAAATGATTAAACTAACTAATTCAGTAAATCAGAGTTATGGTTTCAATTATATTGAGCTATGATTTGTATTTATATTCACTGCTACCTGGAACCTTGAAACACAAACCTTTTCCCTGGAATCTTAAACTAGCTTCAGTTTTTCTAAATTTCCTCACCACTTCTCTCCACATGGACGTGGACCTGAATCTTCTCTGATTTTTGCATCTTTTACTGTAAACAAACTCCTTTTTTTTGAGTCCTGTATGTGATTCTCCATGCCGGTCAGGAAACTTGCTAGTATTATGAACTGGCTAAACCTAGTGGGTATACAGTTGGAGCTAAATTCAGGACAGTCATTAAGGAAAATCTGCTACAAAAGACTAAGAACTGACTGATTCACCTTTCAGCAAGAAATAACCTTAAATATACAACAAGAAATTTTATAAAATTGTTTAGATCAAAGCATATTTGTCACACAAAGTTCAGACCAAAATCCAATTGAAAAGCTATAGCAAGATTCTAAGCATCAGTTATTTTCCAGAAAACAACGAGAAAAGAGTTTGTCCTCTTGATCTGCAGAGCTTGCACAGAGATAGGCAGTTCAAGAACGTATATATTCAGGGGAGCCTAATACACATGCAAACCATACTTTTCAGATTTTTAATTGTAGAAGATTTCTCCTTTTAAAATTTTCCTGCTGTTCCATAATGATGCATAGTTAATCTGTCTCGTATATCTCAGCAGAAAAGATCAGTAAAATTACAGCATCTTCTTCATTTATGACAGAGTGAGAAAAAGTTTGAGGGGTGTGAATACTTTGCAAGGCACTGTACATTTCTGTTTACTAAAGGCATCTTGATTTTTGCATTCCTAATGTTATTTGTGTTTGTAAGTATTATTTCATGTTTATATTTAAAACGATTTCCTTTTTGTACTAGTTTCTTTCTTTAGCAGGGATGTTTCTGTTTGTTCATTCCCTTCACATTCCCTGTCACACCCTGGACAGTAAAATACTGTCCAGTGATAGTATTTCACTGTATTAAACCTACCAGTCCATTAACTTCAATGTTTTTTACACGCAAATTTTTCCAGGTTTCAATTTTAGATCTGCAACCTGGTTAAATTCATGTTGATTTTCCTTATTAAATCTTTGCTGACCCTTGACTTTTTGAATGAGCTCTTGAGCCTGCATTTTAACTTAGATTCTCTTCAACGCAGCATCAATTTAACATCCCTGTCTTAATGTAAAACCACATAAGGTCTACTCATCTGAAATATACTGATGAAGTCAAAAAGTACTAAAAGGGACATAAGAAGTAGAAATATTTCTTAAAAGGAAATTTGGTGAAGTACTGCAGAAGCAAGTAAATCTCTTTTCCCCATCAGTGGAGTTAATAACACACCAGGAAATCCATTTGGACAGACTCTCATTATCTACTGAGCTCATCACATTTCGCACATCTCTGCCTGATGATATATACCATTATCCTGGTTGCAGACTCCATATTATCACCTTTTTATATAAAATACTACAGTTTCCATCCTGCAGCCAGTCAGCACTTTCCTGTAACTCAGGACACATCTCTGATCACCTAAACTTTTTAGCAGAGGATAGAAGAAGCAGAGCAGTGAGGCTTTTTTTTTTTAGGTGGAGGCACAAGAAGAAATATGAGTGTGGATATCCGGTCAGCAAATTGCGGCCATCAGTTCTGTGTATGCTTTCATGAACTTAATCCCCTCTGACACTCACATCAGCATGGAAATATGGAGTCACTCATGTGCACAGGCACACACATCCATACTGACACAAGAAAAAAAAAAACGTTGCAAATCTGGCATTCGCACAATATTTTCAACCAAACTGGCACATGTCAAAGGGCTTTGATGGTAGGATTTTAGATGGGTGGGAAAAAAAAAAACCCTAATGCGGATATGTTGTAGTTACTGAATGTTTCTGAGTGCTTTGGGGTCCTGGCTGCCAAAAAATATTGAGGCATGTCTGCATGCGACAAGCATCAGAAGATATGGAGTTTAAATTACTTAAAATAGAAAACAAATAAAGGGGACAAAGATATTTTAAATATGTTTTTTTTTGTGTGTGCAAACACTCCAGTTTGCTTCCTATGGCCAACATAAATATGCTCCAAATTCCATGTCCTTCAGAGATGTTAATGTTAAAATGCTGTAATTTATGACAGAGTCAAGCCACACTTTTTTTGCCCTGTTCCAGCATAAATGTCAAGTTGAAAGGAGTTATCTGGCAAAAAAAAACCCCAAAAAACATGAGACACAGACATATGCAGGGCTTTAACCCTGACGCCTGTAGGGTAATGGTTGGATTAATTACTGCTGAGTGTGACCCAAGAAGAAGTAGAACAGATTATCCCAGATGCTGCAGAAAAGGCTTTAGAGCCTGTCCCTCCATGGCTGCTACCTCAGCCGCTGGGATGTCATCCTGATCTCACTGATGTAGGCTGTGGTGCAAAAACTGCAAAAAAAAAAGTAAAATAAGTTCATGTGGCAAATGTCTCTGTGTGTGTTTTTGTTAGTGTCAGATGACAAGCAGCCGGCTTAAAGCCAAGTCTTCTCTCAGCAGGCAGGCATCAGAGCAGGAGAATAATGTGTAATTACAATAGACAATCTAAAACAAAGCCCTTCACTTACAATGAGTTCCTCTTGGAGAAAGGAAGGTTACCTCAAGGGGGAATTCTAATGAAGCAGATGGCTGAGTGCTCACAAGGGCAGACACAGACTGTCCTCCTTTTTTACAGTCTGCCAACATTTCCAGCATTCTGAGGAGCTTCACCTGTCTCTCGACTGCTCTTTGTGTGCATCTGAGGGGATGTGCGTGTGACTTTTTTTTGCTTACGGAAAAAACAAAAAAACACAAGCTGTATGAGAGAGAAAAAAATGTAACCTGTCGAATTTGCCAAATTGTCAGCACCATGGAGACAAAAGAGGCATCACATTGCTCCTATGAGGTGTTCTTTTAGCGTTGAGTGTTACTTGTGTGTTGCTGTGACACACAGCATGACTTGCAAGAGGAAATGTGTTGTATTTGTGAAAGAAACACAAACTACCCCAGGCAGGTGTTCTTTATATTTTATTCTATACCACTTTATTTCATCCAATATGTGTGCTTATGGACAGTTCATCCCATTTCCCCTCCACACACATAACTAACCACTGATGCCGAGCATCCGTGGACGCTGTGTGAGTCGGTGCAAAGTCCCGTCAAGTCACACTGTATTCGCACAATCCCCTTATTGCTTTTTCCCCTTAGTTTCCATGGTAAAAATAGATATCCATTGATCAATAGCAAAGTGATCAAAATGCTGTCCTCCTCAAAAGGGTGCGAGTCCTCATTAGAAGTGTTGATCCAGTCACTGCTTTCTAGAAAAAGAACAAAAGAAACCTTGACTGTCTGGGGAGAAAGTCGTTTTCCTTCTAGCTCCTGTAATGTCACAAAGTAAAGAGATCGAACAATAAAATGGCTTGTGTCTCTAAAAATGATGAACTCTGTACATACATACAGTTTGGTGTTCATTGCTCATCATTATGTGGTGTGGTGCAGATATCTGTCATCAGGACAGCCTAACATAAACACAGAAACATAAATAGGTCCTTTGTAAATATATTAATCGGTATAGGTGAGTACCTTTTTGCCATTATGCTCTCAACATCAGATTAAGTGGAATTATAGTACGTACTTCAGTGAATGAAAGACAGCTCACAGAGGCAGGGTTTTTAAAAAATTTTTTATGTAAACCCATCATCTCTTCAAATAGAGTAGAAATATGCCCTTTTCTGTTTCCCTCCACTCTAATCTAGTAAGGGGCGGCCCCAACCTTTGGCTTCAACACAGAGTTGTCTCGTCAGCTGCAACCAAAATGGGAATGTACATGTATTTGTCAAATTTGTGTACGTATTTTGTGGTTTTTCATCCGATTAAAAAAGTTGAGAAGTTCTGAAGTAGCCTGCATAACCTCCGTCATATTTGGGTTACAGAACACTGCCCAACAGCCCACATTGTGCTCAAACTTACATTACTGAGTGAAGAGCTATGATACAAAATTAGTAGTTTTGCCCTCAACCACAAAGACTATTAGAGGGTAAAACTAGCTTTCATATTATTTCAGTAATAAATTGTGTGCAAATACCTGGTTTTGGAGGGGTTGCACAAATCTGTGGCCAGAGATCAAGGGTAAAAGAACTAAAATAATGAATAAATTAAATTAAAAGAAACAACAAAAGCCGCCTCAAAAAATTACAAGTTTTCTGATGTAACAACTAACCTTCGTTGACTAACATATATTTATGAGCAACTGGGCCATCACAAAACTGGGACATCAAAATTTGAAATGCACTCGAACTATGTGGATGTATATTTCTTTTTCACTGTTATGTCTTGAATTAGAATTCTGTTCTTGCTTACAGTCAGGGTTAATGCCTGTTTACACAGTGAGAACTAGCTTGGCCATTACTTTTCTACGCAATAGAACCCAATGCTCATCTCCCTTCTGTGCACCGTTAGGGATTTCTCAGATTGAGCTCGATTTCTCAGGATGAATTTCATCTGGGCCAAGCAGAGAACAGAAAGAGCAGTTGTGAGTGATTACATAAATTTTCTGTGCTGGCTTAGAACTGTGGTCTGCCTATAATTGTCGCTTGGCAATGGCAGCGGAGGAGGTGAACAAAGTCATTCAGTTCACACTTTTTCATTCCAGAAATTGAGCAATTAAAGTTGGAGCAAGAGGTTTAATAGCAAGAGGAGCAAGAAGTTTAATAAATTTTATTGCTGGCAAAGATGTCATTCAGTTGTGCACTTCTCTCTTTGCTGCGGGGGATGTTTGCTTACAGTGCACACAATTTCTGGTAAGCTTCTGCTTTCTTCACAGTGCAGCTGGCGCATCACAGCCAAACATTAGTGATTTGGTAAAATCAGATTCAATCATTTAAAACGTCAATAGAGTCCATGCATCCAGCAAGCAATTGCTTCTTAATAGCCCAGCATCCAGACCGAAGCAAAGTGTAGAACAAGGTGCTTGTTTTTGCCAGGCTAATTGAGAACCAATGACACATTTTATTGTTACAGAGGGGTACTTTCACCACAGTCTGCAATCAATGCCAATAGATTTTATTGGACCTAACATTAAGCAATAAAAATAAAAGTACTCCGTGTATAATTTGGAGACCTAGAAAGACCTAGAAATGCTATAGGGTCATGACCTTAAACTTGCTAAAAACAACTACTTCTATTTTAGGCCAAAGCCTGTCCCCTAACCACCTAAAGAATGGGTATTCCTGACCTAAATATGCTGTTCTTTAAAAGACATACCCTATGTTTACTAATGCATGGCATTAAAATAAAAAAAAGGCTTATCAGGCACTTCTTCCTCTGTCTTTTTATAGTCTTCTCTAAAATTCTGAGTTTGAAGCATTTGGGCACAATGCCAGTAGTCATGATCTTTCAGCTACCCTTCTCTGCCATCTCCTCTCCTGATCTCAAACAGTAGTCTTCCTTCCATGTTCTTATGGGTGTCACAGGCAGACGTAATGAAAATAGTTCTCCGCATGAGAAAGTGAGTCATCGTTGTTTTTCTTTATCCCCCCCTCTCAAAAGACACAAAGTTTCAAAGCTTATCTAATTCCCAACTGATTCCCCGGAAAAGCACAGTCTCCATGCTACATTATGCTGCAGATGTGACTGTGGCAAATAGTGTGAGAGGATGGAAATAGAAAAATCTGCTTGAAGAGTAAACATTGCTGTCAGGTGAAAATCTTGTTACTCCAATTTCTGCTATTTTCACATCTTTATTCAGAGAGAAGGATTACATGGTCTTCTGTGAGTTGAAAGCATTTTATGACCCTGAGGATTATAATCTCCCTTTTCATTTCCAGTAAAGAAATTTGAGGCTTCATGGTCATCAATCAAATATTATTTTTCCAATTTCTCCAAAATGCCAAGACAGGCATATTTGCAAAGAAGCTGGCCCAGATGAACTCCAAAAGATATCACACTGCTTCTTTCAGCTCTGTGACAGTGACAGATTTAAGTGATACCCTGCTCAGCCACCCTTTTACTAAACCACTTACCACAGCGCCTTTCAAAAGTATTCATACCATTTTAAATTCTTTACATATTGTCTTGTTACAACCACAAACTTCAATATATTTTACTGGATTTTGCTATAGACAAACACAAAGCAACTCATAAAAGTAAAATGGAAGGTAAAAGATGAATTATTTTCAAAACATTTTTCCAAACAAAAATGTGTCAAGTGTGACATGTGTGTATGTATTCAGGCCCCTTGCAGTTGTGCATTGCATTGCAGCAAGACTTTGGGGTATTTCTGTCAAATTTACACATCCAGAAACTTAAACTACTGTCGATTTGGCTTTGAGAAATAGCTCGAGCTCAGTGAAATTAGTTGGAGAATATCCAATATCCAATAATAAACAAATATTTTTTTTGTTTATTTTAATAAGGCCCTTCATTATATGCTACATTAATGTGGCTGACCTTTTCTTATGTTATTTATTTTTATCATCCTGTCATCACATTAGTTAGTTGATGGTTTTTATTACACCCGCTGCTGTTTTGTTTATGATTATTGAAACTTTAATACATTAATGATTATATATAATTATAATTATGTCTCATCCCAGCCTATACATTTAATTCAATTACAAGAACATGAGTTTGCAAACATGTTTGTTTGACTGAGACTGAAGTTGGGTCAGTTCCTCTTACACACTTTCATACTGTGGTCTTCATCCTCTCTCTCATTAACATATTTTTGTGTCAACTCAACCTTCCTACTGACTGCAACTTATCCATATGGACACAGGAAGGAATTTATTTACAAATAAGGTGACTTCAGAAGATAACTGGTAGCACTTGATTTCATCTAGTGGTAGGACGGGAACTGAATACAAATGTACATCTCACTTGTCAGATTTTGACTTGAAAATAATTTAGAAAAAGTTTCATTTCACCTTTTAATTATGCGGGACTCTGTGTTGGTAAAATCTAAATAAAACTCAATGACTTAATTAGCCAGTCCCTGTTCTATAAACATTTTAGCTGTGACTTCTATCCACCTTTTAAAGAAACCAGCTCCAACACAGGAGCGAGGCAGGTAGGAGGGAAATAATAGTCACAGACAAACATCCCAAACACTGATTGCTGCGTGACGATGAACAAAGCCCAACCTCATATCCTTCCAATCAGCAGCAAACTGAACACACCCCCTCAGATGCACTTAGGGACAATCACAAGGAAAAAGGCAACATTCCAAAAGAAGCCCATCAGCTCAAGCACCCCGTGGAGTACCTGGCTGTATGCCTGTTCCTCCTGTAGCTGAATGTCCAACTACATCATTTCTTGAATATGTCAGAGTGAAGACATTCTTTCAAGTTCCTTGCAATGTTAGTAAGGTCATAGTTGGTGGATGGATAAAGAAGGTGTATGCGAATGGAGGCTTTGAAAGTTGTCATATGAGCTTTGATTTTCAGATCACTTCATTTTCAATTGCAGAGCTCAATGTATCTCATAATTCTCATTAAATTTGCCCCGAATTTCTTATTACATATAGAAGATGTTACATCCACGAGAAGTAAGTGAAGCAGTTTTCAGTGGTTCTTTCCTTGGGAATACTACCATGTAAAATTGTTAAAGGGTGAAATGTTACATATTAGATTTTGAATAGTATGTCAGCTGCTGATATTCTACATTTCACTTTTTGACTTATTAAAAGGTCAAGATATAGAGACTCATCTTATTGCACATGTGATATGAGATGTTACTCGGTTGTGTCTCAGTATTATTGACGAAATGTTAAACTGACAGTGCAGGGATGCAGTTACTATTGACGACTTTATTTAAACACGTCTTTTTACTGATGTCATCCTCACCTAACAACACTAAAAGCAGTTGTAATGCTTGTGAAAAAAAATATTTAAATTCTGCTTTGGACTACTGGGTTTACAACACCCAATGATGTACTTATATATGCACTCAAAACTGATTGCAACTAGACAGTGGAGAATCAGTTGGCCATAGATGTGCTAATTACAGATATAATTAGGCATATTTCAAGAACATTGAAAGCTCAATGTTTTGTCTTTCAATATTATTTTCTCATTTGGGGTATATTAAGGAGCAGTGAGTGTGAGATCTGCTGCTCATGTGCATATTTGCAAACAAACTGTGTCATTTCAAGCACTGGCGCACCTTGTTAAAAGGACTTCATACAGTTGTAATGAGGGACCAGCATAGCCACCTCTATATGGAAGTCTCTGATAGCTTGTTGGGGGTCAAGAGATTACAAATATGTCTTGTTAAATTAGGCTCCTGCGGCTGAGTACTGTGACTGAGTCTGGGACTCAGCTGTCTGAGTGGAACCTGGGTCTGTCTTGGTGATGAGCTGCAGACAAACATGAAGATCATAACACTGCACCTCTCCATTGGGAGATTAGTGATGCCTAGTGATGTACATTTTCCTGACCACTGGTAAACGTCTTGAAAAAATGTGTCAGTGTCTAAACGACTAGGAATTTTATGGAAAACATATACCATATATATCTGAATGCCATTAATAATGCATAATTGAAATATTTGTTATATTGTGTAAAAACTATAACTGCCATATGCTAACCACCGATTATCTAATCAGCTTTGCGTGGCTGCAGATGTTGCTAATATGAAGCAGTTTGAGGAACAATGAGCAAAATTCAATCAATGTTCATGAAGCAATTAACTGTACAGAGATACAAATTAGTTAACTTAAATCAGAAAATATCCAATTTAAATATATCTTTTACAGACTTAACCCATGAAAATTGGTAAATGGAAAGAATTGTATAATTCTAGCTTAAACAGATCAGATTGCTCAAGTGAGAGAAATAAAATATTCAGAATTTAGATTTTATTTTGCAACTTGGGTTTCCGGTATGTTTACTTTGCCTTACAAAAATTATTATGGCTTTGTGACAGCTTTTTGAAATCATTAAGTGTCCAGGTTGGAATGTTATTCAGAAGTGGTTCAAATCTTAAATAGCTATCCACATTTATCCAGGGCTTCATTTCAACATCTAAATACATATTTATTATGCCAAATAGTAGACTTTGGCATAATAGACTTTTCTAGTTTGGCTCTGCTATTTGAACATTTAACATGAAACATTTTGCTTCATATCAAAGCCTGAAGCAAGAGTAAATCGTTGTTAGTGAATCAATAACCTTAAAATGCACATTTCTCAAATAGGGGGTGACGGTGGTAGGAGTTCTTCCCCTAATCAGTAGGTTGCCGGTTCAAATCCATGCTCCATCTGTCTCAGTTGTTGTGCCCCATGGCAGCTGGGGCTACAGCCATCATCCGTGTGTGAACATGTGTGCGAAAGAACAGAATTGCTGTGTCAAATTCTAGAGTTTTGCAATTGAAGGTGTTAATTGAACTATTATGTTTGAGCTTTCTCAAAAATGATCAAAATTTGTTTATACCAAAATATAAAAGAGGCCAAGAATACCTGAACATTTAATTGGATAATTTTTAAAATGGCACAAATGTACAGTGTCACTTAAAAGATTATAGGAGTAACAAGTGGGCTGTTGCAGGCAGCTTTCACAGTAACATGTCCAGATTATCTCATGAACTACTCAACTCGCACTTATATGTCTTTTAATGGACATTATGGCTACAGAAATGGCTGCTGACGATACTGTCTGTTAAAGACATAGAATCAATGACTTTTACAGTTACAGAACAGTTTCTTAACCCTCTTAGGGACAATTTGCCTTCAGTGCACCAACCATACCTACAGTACTCATTGGAAGCATCATGCATACATTCAACATCTCAAACTCATAATTAGTCTTTACTAAGGAGAAAAACTCATGCTGACCATTAAGCAGCTACACCAGAGGAAGTGGTGCAAAGATAAATGAATATTTTTGGTCCAGCATTTCTGTATTTCTGATTTAACAAACTGTATTGGTTAATGAAGATGTTGTTTTCAAACTCGATGCGGATCCATATAGTGAGAGAAAAAAATCAAGTTTCATTGTAATTGTTATCACTTTCCCCAATGGGCTTTATTACTATCAAATGTAAAAGTATTTCTTTACGATCCAAGTGCTATGCAATGCATCACACAAACTGGCTATTGGAAGTCCTAAGTTTTGTTTAAAAAAGGCAAACTTACTTTTGATCAGTCTGGAAAAACTCTTCCCTTGCATTCAACACTTGTTGCTACACTCACACATTAACAGTTGAGCATGGCTCGGAAGAGAAACAATACAAACTTAATACACTTAAGTGTCACAAGCTTGGAAGACAAGGTGAGCTTGTTAGAATATGGTTGAGGACTCTGCAGAAAGGTCGTCCATCACATACTCTTATGTCGAAACACTGAGACAGAAGGTAGCTCAGCAAACCCCTCTTCCTCTGTTTCAAATACCAGCGTGAAAACAACAAAGTGGTATAAAAGAGGGATCGTGGGCCCTGGAGAGGTGAATAGTTATTCCACAGAAAAAGTCTTTTTGGTATCCTAAAATCTCATCTCCATCGTTCAAGGTTTTGAAAAGTTTATACAGAGGATAAATAAGAACAATCTCATAAATACATTTAAGAATCAGCAATATGTGATCCTAAACAGAAAGGTACAAGAGTCGATGAGTCTCAAATCATATCTTTTGAGCTAAAAATTTTGATAGTAATCTTAAAACACACAAAAGCCTTTATACATGCAGGTATTAGTGCATAGGTTCCTGCAATAAAAAACATTTTTTATGTATTCTATTGATTTACTTTCCAAATAATATGAATGATGATGAATTTGGCATAGTCTTACAAATAAAGAAAATGACAGTCCTTGAGATCACTTTCACACCCTCCCCGTCCCTTAATTAGCCTATGAGTTTAAAATACTTCTGCCTATATACAGCATATATGAACAAGAACAATGAATTAAACAAAAGAGGAGTACTTTATAGCTCTGAGTTTCCTAGTAAAATATCTTGAATTCACAGTAAATGTAAAAATCCTGGTAAATGAGAGATGGAACACAATGAAGTCTGACAACATAAAATAATCTCATGAGTACAGATAGTTGTGTTTCATTTCAGGGGAGCACAGGAGGGTGTGATCGATCCTCACAAATTGGAAGGAAGTTTAGAACGAGCAGTTTGAGGTTCTAGATCTGACAAGTAGGCACCAGAGCCCCTCTGTGGAGGAGGTACCGGAGATGATCTAGGGGACTGAGTCAGGTTAGGGTTCCCCATCGACTCCTGCTTTGGAGGAGTCATGTGCCCTGATATTGAGCTACAGGGTTTGGGCACAAGAGTTGGTGAGGAAAATGGTGAGGGATAATATTCCACAGAGGAGCAAGTAGTTTGGTGGCTCAGGGCCTGGGCCACCTCCTGGGGTAAAGATGGGTGTGAGCTGGATAAACTTTTTAGGTCCTCAGAAAATGGAGCTAAAGGAGAATCTCTCCCTGATGCTTGTGGCAGGCTGGGAAGCTGTGAAAGGAGAGGAGACTGGGGCATGAGCAAAGAACTGTGGGATCCTGCAATACTTGAAGGGTCGCTGTATTGAAAAGTCCTGCCTGCCACTGGACTTTGTACTGTAGGACTCCGTGCTACTGGGGTAAGGCAAGGAGAGGCGTTTGCTGAACCATACTGAGCCAATGAAGCCAATGCAGACTTCTCCAGTGACATCTGGTGAGGCAAGCAGCCAGACTGAAGGCCTGCCAAGCTAAAGTGGCTGACGGATGGTGGGGAACCAGTAGCAGGCAACTGAGTTTGTTGCCCCCTAACACAAGATGGTGAGCCTTGTGATGGTGATTGGAAGAGGTTTATGCCACTGGTAGTCCTACCTCCTCCAGCAAACTGCTGAAGCGACTTAGGATGTGGTTGGTTTGGGAGAATCTGACTAGACATTATGTTGGATGGACTGGTAGATAAAGGACTCTGACAAAAAGAGGACCCAACAAGTCCTGTTGTAATTCCACTTGAAGGTAAACCAGGTAAAGTTGAAAATGTTGCCACCTGGGTTCCTACCGCACATCCTGTCATTCTACCAGTGTATCCTCCTGTTGTGGTTTCTCCAGGCTCATTTGAGGCTCCTCCTGTATGGCTGCTTGCTGATCCAGTGGAAGACTTCCCAAACAATGCTGTTGAATTCCCCACTGACATTTCAACAGAAACTCCTCCAAATGTTCCCCCACAGGCTATATCAAAAACAGATGCAGATGAACCATCGCTGGCCTTCCCAAATGATCCCCCAGGGTTTGTAAGTAACAGTGATTCTTGTGAAGTCCCACTCATTGATCCCCTGGAGACTCTTTCAATTGACCCTCTAGAAGTTTCCTCTAGTAATCTCTTGGTTTTGTCCTGCATTAAACCACAAGTGACACCTAACCCTGATGCTCCTGATGTTGTACCCGTGAACTGACCACAAGCAGCTCCCACTGAGCTCTCTGATCCTGCACCGAGTATTTCCCCCGGATTTCCGTGTAATGATCCTTCAGTTGCTCCTTTCAAGTCGAAGCGCTCCCTAGAAGTAATGTCTGCTATACCAGTTGTGAAGTCCTCCCCAGCCCAAGAAGAGTCTCCACCAGAGGCTCCTTCAACAGAACCTCCAGCTGTGCCTCCTGAAGACCAACCTGTAGCACCCCCACATGCTCCAATTGCTCCTCCACTTAGGCCTGATCCTGTGCTTCCGCCTACAGGTGATTGGTGAAAGAGATTCGAAAGGGGTGGGGTGCTGGATCGAAAGGGTTGTTGATACTGTGGTTGTGGGTGAAGTTGTGCCATACTAGAAGAGGGAGAAACAGAGGATGAGTGTGGACCAAAAGGGAATACATTAGTCCCCCCTTCACTGGACACAGACCCAGTCCCATTATTTCCACGTTGGCCTCCCAAGCCTGATCCTTGTCTTGTTGAGCCAACTGTCCCAGAACCAGATGTCATATGGTGAGCACGAAAGGCGGCAAGCAATGGCATGTCCACCCCAGAGTGCAGCTTAGAGGGTGTGCTAGATAGAGAGTCTCCAGAGGAGCCAGGTGCTGTGGATGAAGGAACGAATGGTTGGAACTTTCGAAGTCTGGTGGATGGGTCCTTGAGGGAACTGAGAACAGAGACTGGAGGTCTGAAGAGTGTTGGTGGGAGATGGGGATGATGTGTCAGTGCAATGGCCACTGAGGTGGTGGCAGCAGCAGCCTGGAGGGGAGCCTGGATTAGGGGCGCCCAGATGACAGGGGTTGGTGATGGAGGCGTCTGTGGGGGAGCGTTTTGCATGAGGTGGGCGCAGTGGGCCATGTCCCTGTCATGTTGAACAATTTGCTGAATAATCTCATTTTCTTGGTAGTTGAGTACCCCAGAGCTGAGATCATGTTGCACCTTGTGTTGAAGAATAGAGTTTTTCTTTCCTTTAAAAGACAAAAACAAAAACTGTCAGTTAGACTTGAGAAAAGAAATAGAAGGGAATGTGAGAAAATGTAAATAACTGTTTAAAATGCATTGATATTATATCACTTTTTGAGAAACGAGGTTTTTAATGAGTTCTTTTCAAATATATTATTAAGTATAGTGTTATTTTTACTGGACAGATTTAAGCTCTTGAGCTTTAAAGTGCAAGTGCTTTCAGTGGTAAACTTGGTAACCTGTTATGCATGAAAACATATTGATATTAAAATGTCACACCCCTGTTGCAAAACTGCCCTCAAGCTGTCTGAGCTCATGAATGATCTATTTTAATCTCATTCTTCCTAACTGTGAGCTCCTTTACTCCCCACAAGGAACAAGTGTGTATCTTTATGACTGGCTAGGTCACCCTTACTCACTGTGAAATGGTGACACAATTACTGAGTTAGCTGTCTTCAATTAGAATCAACATAAATCAGTAAAAAAAACAACAAGGGAAACAGAGAGAAAAAAAACCCTTTATATTTACTTTAGTTTATTTAGTTTCATCCAACTTCTGTTTTTTGCAATGTGACTACACCCATCTTTTGTCTCACACAAATCAAATTATGCAAAGACCATCACAAAGACAGGTAATTTTAGACTCCCTGAGCAACTTTATAAATGAGCATCAAAGACAGAAGTAATACAAGTACATGCAGGCAACCATTCCACTAAACTCTTACTATCAGCTAAGTGCATCATTTCAAAGCAATCATTTTCTACAAAGTGAAGCCCTTAAGCAAATTTCCTATCTTCCATTCAAAACATATGAGAATAAAACAGAGCATGCCGTGATTGGTTGAATGATAATACCAGCATGCCTTTTATTGTGGGTTTTTCATATGTGGGACTGAGAATGAGAACAATGATGGACAGAGAGAGAATATCAATTGCACGTGTAAGAGAAATCATCCAGAGATCTTAAAACCTCAAAGCCCTTTCTTCATCTTTGCATACCGATGACTTTGAGTTAAGTGTCACTAAGAACATGCTGTTTCTCCTGTTTCATTCCAGAACATTGATGGTTACAGCAAATGTCACTGAATATCATTAATTTTGTTAGTTTGCTTTGATCTGCATGCTGTCTTAAGTGATCTCAGGGTTGCTATGTTGATTTCCTCACCAATTCGGTCCAGCCGGTCCAGGGCAACAGTCTCAAAGGCTCTTCTCATCATAGGATACTCTTCAAGAACCTCATTGAAGTTGTCCACAGAGAGAGAATACAAACGACAGTATGTGTCGGCTCGTACACTGGCTGTCCTCCTGCCTCGTGTCAGCAAACAAATCTCTGCAACAAGAAATGGCAGATAAGACACTATGGCACTCTATAGATACCTTTTAAAATGAATTCATATAATGGGTTATGCGGGGTGCACAGCTACAAATTTTAGTATTTGTTGAGGACTATTGAGCCACTCTTTTCTTCACTCAGATATCCTAAGCAATTTCTGTATTAATTATCTAGCATATGTCAGTAAAGCAAACAACTTTCCACCTTTAAAAGAAAATTAAAGGCAACACATTTCTATAGTATATCCTCAAATTCTGGTTTGTTGAGCTGATTTTGTGTTATTCCTTGGGTAACAAACTGCTGAGAAACATAGAGTATATTTTAGGTTTATTATACAAATACAAGCACAAGTATTCAAAGAAAAATCAAGAAAGGTGATAGAACAACTAGGCCTATTCCTGAAATAACACTGATTTTACTTCATCCTTCATATGGCTTCTACAAGCATTTATATCCCTCAATCTCTTTCACATGTTTTTGTTATGACAAAGTTTTGGTATTTGGTATCAAGCTTCAATTCATTGTGTTTGGATTTTATGAAATGGCATGGTTTCATAATTTTCTAGTTTGGCACATATATCTACTCAGAGTCCTTAACTGTTATATCCCTAAATAAAATCCTGTGTAACAACTTATTTTCACCTTATTATTAAACAGCATCTAAATGCCTAAATATCGATATCAAACATTAGTGAACAAACACTAATGTTAGAGAGAAGAACAGGGAACAAGTTTCAATCAGGGGTAGATTACAAAACAATAATCCCAAGGTTTTGTCATCTGACAGACCCTGTTTAATCCATCATCTGAAAATTCAAATAGCAGGACAGTCTAACACAATATGATCATTCACTTTTCATATTTTTACTTGTGGTTGATAATCATGTATCATTTTCACTCAACCTTAAAAATATGCACTACTTTCATATACAAGACAGTGACATACAATGCTATTAAAATACATTAAATATCGGGACTATAACTTAAGAAAATATTAATAAGTTCAGGGAGTATGAACACTTGTGCACTATATGTATTGCCATTATAATGCCACTGAGAGAATAATTGTGAAAACAGAAATCATACACATATTAATCGCACAAGCCAGGGCAGTATATTTCACAAATTATAAGCCTTTTCTTATGCTTAAACAGCAAAGGCACTGAGAAATTTGTTTCAGATTTGCTAGCCTGCTCCTTCTGCTCTTGTTTGGTGGTCTTTCCTGTAAACACTTTAACAATGTATTAAAAACATTTAATTAATGCTGACCACAGAAATGTGTTATTTACTGAATTCTCTCTTGAGAAAAGTAAAGGGCATCAAGTCGTAGGAAAAAAAATATGACAAATGTACTTTATCTTCTAGCATTAAAATTTTAACTCTGTAATCCAATCAAGGTAGCACTAAGTGCTATTTTCAAAGCTTTGGATCTGACTTAGGAAAGACAGTGCTCTATTTAAGATGCTGCACAGCTGTAGAAATGTAGCACACAGACTGTGTAAGTAGAAGGAAGTGTGTCTGTACTGCATGCAAATGGTGCATGTGTTTTTCAAACGGGGTGGCTTTGCATAGGGTATCAACATGCGTGTGTGCAAGGTCGCATACCCAAATGTGTATGAATGCAGTACACAGGGAAATGTTTACTGCATTTCCCTGTTTACTGGGAATTATCCAAATTTATTAGGAATTCACTGCTGCATGCAGTAAGTATTCTGTGGATTTATTGTACCTCGTTGTGTACATCTATTGATTGCTGTAAATAGTTTCAAGATTTTTCCTGTCAGAATTTGTAAAGGTTTGAGCTACACCTCGTCAGGATAGGACCAGCTGTGCATCTGTTAAACAAAATACTAATAAAAAGCAAATCATTTCCGTGCCTATTTGACTGCCTCAGGATCTGATGTGTTTACGACTGAATAGATGACAACTGCAACTTGATGAAAAAAAGTTGCAAATTGCTCCCTTCTGTTAGACTTAAGGGGCTTGTATACTCTTGCCAACATTAAGTGCAATGTAGTTTGTCAATTTCTGTCCAGCAGTAAAACAAACACTGTACAAAAAAAGAGTGTTTTTACTGCTTTGTGAATTCCCTCCAACAGCAAAGTGTTTATAACTGTGTTCACTGGTTTCAAAGATGTGATTGGAACTGATAATAGAAAAATGCATGATTCGACTGACCAGAGTGGGCTATGAATGAATCAAAGAAACACAATCTTATGTGATCACCTGTACTGTGTCTGTGTGTAAGAGAGAACCTGGTGGAAATTTCCACCAATTAACAACACAGAATTAAAAATGTGAAAACTGCGAAACAACCACAACCCTTCGTGTGCTTTTCTGTGTGCTCTGGGAACCTAAGTGTGTCCTGATATCGCAGCCTGGGCCATAGCTGTGTTGGGGGTCCATTTCCCACCGCACAGCTCCAGTAATCCCTTCTGGAGAGGAGCATCGCAGCTCTGTATTAAATCCTCTTGTCCTGTGGCTTTCTGGATGAAGCCAACACTGTGTGGATGAGGTACTGAGCTGCAGTGAGCACTCTGGCCTTATCTGAACTCTGTCTTTGCAGAAAGCAACTGAAACATAGTGCTAAGAGTTGCCGTGTGAACTTCAATTGGAATCAAAATAAAAATCCATGGAGCTATTGCACTATTTCTGTCTAGTAAACAGAAAAAGAATAAGTAGGTGTGCCTGAAAGTCATAGAACAAAATGCAGTATCTTAAGACTTAAACATTACTCACTAAGAAAAAAAAAGCAGGAGACCTCAAAGCCTAATTTAGATATGCTTTTTCAGGTCCCGATGGTCTTTTGTCACAACTACATTAATTTGAATGATGTGCTCAGAAACCGAACGTCTAACATCTAACTGCATAGCTAACATTACATGACCTTCCAGAAAAAGCTGACAAAACCACTGATTATTGAAATAATTCCATAAAGTTAGACATGTTAACATCCAGACAATATTGTATTGAATTAAAATGGAAATATTTTGATGAGTCAATATAAATGCCAATTTGTATCATATAATTAAATAATGTTAGCTATAAACTGAAACAAACCAAATACAACCCTTCTGAAATTTCTCAAATTACAACCACAAAGTTATATGAATTTAATCTGATTTTGACTGCAAACTGAGCGGGAATAAATGATACATATTTTATAAGTAAAGAAAATATGATATGTACATATTTTCAGTGCTCTTCCACTATGATATCCCAAAATCAAATCCACCGCCTTAGAAGTCCCCTTATTAGTTAATTGAGTCCACATGTGTACAAAAATTTTATATAAATACAACTGTCTTCTGAAAGCCTTAGAGATTTGTTAGACGACATTTTTGAACAAACAGCATCACAAAGACAGGTCAGGGGTAACAAGCTGAGGTTACAAAATAACATCTAAAAGTTTGTTCAATTTATCATCTGAAAACTGAAAAAATATGCCCCAACTCCAAACCTACAAATACATATAACCTTCAGTTGAAGCTATACCCTGGCAATGATAGGGTTAATGACACAAGCAGCCAAGAGGTGATAAATCTGGAAAAGCAACAGAGATCCACAGCTCTGTTGAATTCACAACTTACTAGTCATGCAGTCATAAAATCTGGACTTTATGGCAAAAAGGAAGTCATTCTTAAAAATACTTCCAAAGGAAGTCCTATGCAAAATTTGACAGAACCGATGAATGTAGGCGAAGCAGAAGATGATGTTCTGATGAGAAGAAAAACGTTCTGCTCTAGATACAACCTAAAGCAACACTGTACATCACACTGAATACACGAAAACATACTGGTAGGGGGTAATGGACAAAAACATGTTGGAGGCTGGAAATGGCATAAGAAGAAAAAACAATCACTCCTGCTATACAGCTAGAGCTGAAACTTTTATTTATTTATTGTTCTGCTCAAGCTACATTTAAAATTACGTTTAAAAATATTTACCAACGCTCCACTTCCACTGCATACTCAGATCTCATGTGACTCATGGTAATACTCCCCAAATCACTGCATGAAATTATGGAACAGGCTTAGTTGCTCAGCCTGAGTTCTGCGAGGGGTGTGTGTGTTCTCCTCAAACTGACAGCTGCTTTAACACTCACCCATTTTTCTATGGTCTTCATGAGCTGCTTAATAATCAGCCCTAAATTGTAGGTTTTGCTAGTTAGCTGTGATATTATGACTGTAAACATAATGGACATATAATTGGGCATGTGATCTTTTCACCGACTAAAAGCGACAATTTGAAAAAAAGACAAAGCAGTTATATTTGTTCCTGAAGCTGAATTTAAACAGGGCAATCTTGTAGACAAAATGTTTTTACCCTGGATCATAATGTGTTTCCCTTTCACACTTAGGGCACAATCCATTCATTAAATTTGAATGACACCAATTAAAATTAGATGTTGCTCTGGAAAAGGAGGGCTGAGGCATCAGGCACTGTGACCTTGGTAAGAACACACATGACTGGTTCGCTGCATGATGGTACAGCCCACGTGTCCTGAGCTCTTACTGGAAAGATGCTTCCCTTGAGTCGCTGCACCAGCTCTTAAAAAGGAGAATGGATTGCACATCTTTGTGTGTGTGCGTGTGTGTGTGAGAGAAAGGGAGGGGGGTAGAAAGAGGTGAAAGAAAATAGAACATTTTCAGTTGAAGGTATACCTTTGCATTTGAAATCAGTACTGAGAACACTCTTTTGTATTTTATGTAAATTTCATTTGCAGGTTTTTGAAAGAAATGACAATATCAGCTGAAGAATTCATCCAAAAGTAGAGCTCCTCAAAAATACACATGATATAAAGTGTAGTGTTCCATGTGAGTTTCCTTTCACTGTTTTGTTGGAGCACTTGAACACCTTGAGCTCCACAGGTTAAACCTGTTATGCCAGCAGTTTGATTTTGTTTTGAAAACCTTAGTATGTTATAAAGAGTATTTGGCTTTTCCACACTTAAAGTTCTCCTTAAATGTGCACTGTGTTTGAGATCAGTGATTCTGAAGTACAGTTTATTATAACACCATCACCTCCCATGCTTTTTAAGTTCAGAACTATGCTTGTTCTTTGTATTGTACAGTGACACTGTAAGTATTTGTGAATAAAGACAAACCCTGGAGAGTGTTGAGAGTCTCAGAGGAATAAAAAGAGGCTTTCCTTTAGGAGCTGAAAATGAAAGTTTCTTTGATCTCCTAAAATTCAACTGAGTCAAATCATATTGATATTCAGACTAAAACCTAACTTGGAGCAGTATGCACGTTTAGTGAGTATAATATTACAATTTGTTAGACATTGTTTAGCTCAGGAAGTCCATGGATTTCACTAACTCTTCACTACAGTTTTGTGTAATCTCACAGGGCCACAGGTGCCAGTAGAGAGGAGAAATTTTCTTTAACAAGAGCCCTCTGGGAGAAGCAGATTCAAGAAGGCTGGTAATTTAACCAGTAGAACAAATTAAAAGGAAAATCATAGAGATTTTGTCACAGCTTTCATGGGCTGTTTTAAATTTTTAAATACTAATAAAAGGGGCTATCCAGTAAAGTGTCCTGTAATTATCCTTTTCTCTTAAAATGTCTAATATAAAAAAGATATTAACGTCTTGAAACTATAAGTAGTCAGCCAGTTCTTTCTTTTCAAAGGTAATACATGAAATTATAATAGAAACTCTTACTGAGCCAAAGGAAACCCTTTTGCCACAAAATTATAAAACTACAGTTTATACCGCAGTTACCAGCTCCACCAGTGAATCAGCAGCAAAACCATCAATGTTACCATGGGTGTTGTTTGTGAGCATAAAGTTTTTGTTGACTCTAGTGGCCTTTATTTGAAAGTAGTTTAACAGGAAAGAGGGTTATGAGAGAGGGGGACGACATGCAATAAATGTTGCCAGGCCAGGAATTGAACCTGCGACCACCGGCACAAGGACTAAAGCCTCAATACATGGGTTGTGCTTTTCCCCTGTGCCACCACAGCACCCGTGAACATAAAGTTTAATTGCTAAAGAAAAAAACAGGTTAGTTTTCTGAAGTTTTTATGTTTCATGCATAAAACATCTGCTGATGTTTGTAGATCATAACACATTTTAAAGAATCCCCTCTTCTCTTTTCTTAAACTGATTAGCAGCAGGATTTTAAACCAAAGCAACTAGAGGGTGTTTAACCTCATCTGACATCTTATTGTATAGATAGTAATTTATTTTCCTTTAAGCCACCGCATGAGCATCATGCCGTTGAAGTGATTTTATAGGGTCACACAGTGCTCTTGGAATAATGTTTTGTCAGCTATTGCTGTGGTGCACTTCAGACTTTAGGTTTTTCTATGTTTCTATGCTGCTATGTTTTATGCAATCACTTCAAGGTTCACTGACATAATATTCTGGTACTACAGCTGTTGGAAGAAACATGCAGAGCAGAGTAACAATGCCCAGCAGAACCAAGCAGAAATTGAAAAGTCTTTCTACCTGAATGCTGCCAGAATATTAGTTTTTCGAGTTTTAATTTTAGTAGGCAGGGATGAATCAGTAGGGTGGTGAATTCCAGGCTGCCTTGCTAAAAGGTGCTTTTGATCCCTGGGTGGTGGGTGTTTTGTTAGGGCCAAAAGCTGCTCTTTTTCATACATTTTTACTGACTTTCTCCTGCTTACTGGACTAATCATTACATAAGTCTCCCCCTTTTGAACATATGTTTGTGCTCAGTAATGATTTCCAACTTTGATGTTCTACATGTGAATTCATATTTCTTTAACAACTTTTATCTGTTTTTATCTGAAAGTATAATATAAACAAACCTACCAGATAAAACCAGTGCAAGGAAGAGGCATGATGACATTAATAAAACTTTGCACTTCCTAATTATTCATACCAGTTGAGGAGTGGACTAATCTCAATGAGAGGAGAGAGGAGAAAGACAGGTGGTGTTATTCAGTAAATATGGGAAAAAAAGAATTATCAAATTAACAATCGCTCATGTATCAGCAGTTTATGCTCTGAAAAGTAAATTTTCCAACACTTCGCAAAAAGTTTAGAACCTTCCTTACTACACATTATGTGTCAGAAAATGATAGACCTTCATAACAGTTTTCAAAAAAAAAAAAACAGAACATGCCTATTGTGATCATGTGGCACCCGGAAACAGCTGTGTTCAAGTCTGACAGGATGCAAATGCCAAAATTTGAATTTTCTCTCTAGCTGGATGTGGTTTTTTGCATGGAATGTTATACATGTCTTCTTCCATGCTCGAAAGTGTGCGTGAAGGTGAATTAATGAATATGTACAAAGCTGCTTTGACTGTGATGAAGCGTTTGTGTCCTGCAGCCTGCTTTGGCTAAGCTCACCTGGACTCTGAGTCCTGCTGTCAGCTCCCATCTCCCTCCCTGTCGGTGCCCCCAGCCCCACAGCGTGGACACTCTCTAACCTTTGAAACATCCGCAGCGGGCTGCCTGATTCCCTATGACATGTCATGTTCGCTCCCTCGCAGCATTAGCATAGCTGCACAAACACCTTCCATTTGGCTGGCATGCGCAAACAGAGGGGAGGTTTTCTGAAGCACTTTGAAATCATGGCTGATGCTAATCTTTTTATTTCACAATACCAGACAGCAGAAGAGGTTCATATGTTTTTTCTATACAATTAAATTCTGAAGAGTTTAAATTGTGTCTCTAAAGAACTCTAACTGTGTCTGTTTAGTGAAGGTCAAGTAAAATCAAAGGCAGAATTGGAGGTAAAATTGGTTAATATGGGTTTAATAGAGGATGTTTTAAATCAGCTGATTGGATGGGAGTACAGGATTGTCCCACAGCACACTGTCTTGTCAAAACACAGGATTTAGAAAAGCGGGTGGCTTTGCAGTAGAGCGGGCGCTCCACATATTAAGGCTATCGTCCAGATCACAGCCATCCAGACTTTGATTCCTGACCTCATGACCCTTACTGCCTGTCTTGACCGTCCCTGCTCATTAAAGTCGATAAAAGCCAATAGCCAATTGCCCTTTGGAGTCATTCATTGTGCTAAGAACTTAAGAGGCAACTGGGTTAACAGAAGAATAGTTTCTGAAAAGCAACATCATAGGTCTTGTAGCCTCTCTGAGCACAAGGAAGGTCAAAAATGAAGGGAATATATGAAAGAGTATGGAAATAAATGTATTATATTAGTCTCATAATCAACAATCTTTGGAGATTTTTGAGTTCTTGAGTGATTTCCCAGTGAGTACCGGCGTAAATACACTGACATATTGAATGCAGTCCCTTGGAACTAAAGTAAGACATCATAGAGGTTTAAATAACATTGTACAAATATATCTTACTAGCATGCAGGACAGTTCAGTGTTACTTCAACCAAGAGAGAGTCAAAGTGCGTACCGGCTGGACATCAATTACTGCGTGCAACAAAGGATGAACTTTGACAATAACATCTCCCATCTTGGCACAGAGAGAGTTGAAGAGATGCTGTTCTGATAAGTGTTTCAATACTGAACCATGAGGAGATAAAGAGGCAAGTGGAGAGAGCGGGGGTGGAGGGCGCATGTTTTCTTTCACAGCCCAGAGCAGCATCCAGAGAGCAGCCTTGGCAGCAATCCATGTGTCCCTTGGCGTGAGCACTGCAGTCACATTACATTTCCCCCTCTCCACTGGATCGCCGTGTGCCCAGCCGACGCTCCCATCCAGGACATGTCGAGTTCACTTTAGACATTAGGCTCGCTGGCTCAAGCTAATCCAACAGCTAACAAAGTGTAACAGACTGGGGAGTCCATAATTGTGTAAATAATTCAGGTTGTCTTTGAATGAATGAACTGAATGGTGCGTGAGTATGTCAAGATGCTGATGAGAAGATGTACATGCATATTTGCTGTACTATAAACTAGGGTTGACAAAAGACAAAAGATAAACCTCTGAGAAGACTGGAGGGCTTTCTGTTTCACATCCAAATGCTCACACAATTACAAAGCGGTGCAATCAATGCAAAGCAGAGCCACATATCTGTGTCAAGAAAATAAGTTGAAATTAAAAAATGAGGAAATGTTTTTACTTCCTGCTTGCTAACACTGTGAGTCACAGTGAGAGCAACATGAGCCTCACACACTGTGTTTATCCTGCACCAATTAATTTCATGAATGACTAACTTGTGTTTGGTAACACACTCCCAGTGGCGCCAGGCTTCCCTCACTACCCCCCCACCGTTACACCCCCAGAGAAATGGCACTGCAAGGGAAGAAAAGCACAGGATCACAACTCAAAAGTGTTGTGTTTGCATTGCAAAACTGTGTAATGATTGAAGTGAGTGAGTGCATTTTTCCCTGTAGTGGGTAGCAAACACTCATTTTTACATGAGAACAAAAATTGTCGCTGCAGATGCATTGGATGTTAGAATGCATTGTGCTGTGTGTACTGTACTTTGAAATATTATTCATATCCCTTGAATCTTTTCATATTTCCTCATATCAGGTATTCTGGCCAGAGATGATGGGGGAATGGATCGAGCACAATTCAGAACAATCCAATGAGAAAAACTGTTAGAAGCTGCAAATACTTCAGACTCGACCTTAGGTTCATCTCAGGCAGGATGACAGAAAGGAGAGCTGCCGTGGCCTAGTCAAAGTTCAGACCTAAATTCAATTCTAAATTTGTATCAAGACTTGAAAACCCAACAAAATAAATCTGACTGAAACTGAGGTATTCAGTAAGGAAGAATGGTGGAAATTTTCCATATACGAGGTTGTGACATGTACATGCAAATATGCATAGATATTTATTTGTGTAGATAAATAAATGAACGCCATGTATTATTCTCCTTCCAATTCTTATATATGTGCCAAAAACATATAAGGCCAAAGATTGTGTTGGCCTTATATATTTTTGCTTGTCAAGTGACAGAATGTGCAAATGTTTAATGGGTATGAATACTTTTGCAAGGCCCTGCATCATATTAATGGTGTCACACACATTGTACAAAGAGACAAGCCTGTAAAATGGATTATATTTTCTCTCAATGCAGAGATTTTGTCTCTCACGAGTTTTTTTTTTTTTTTTTTTTTTTAAAGACAGTTTTGGGCATCAGATAAAATGTCCCTTCAGAAAGAGAGAGCTGTGACTATGTTGTCTTAAGCACTGATTGGTTTTGGCATATGCAGAGAAAGATTGCCTGCCATCTTTTCATTATTTCTGTGGAACCCCTGCGGAGAGAGGGCATGGAGATGGACTCAAGCACGCAGAGCGTAATTAAACTTCCACTGCCGGGTCATGTGCTGTTAAATGCTTTTGCCACAACTTCTAATTACTTAACAGGGTGGTCTAAATGATGTGCTGTCACTGGGCAATTAATTGGCATTTGGTAAGGGCAATATGGCCGCATTGTCTCCTACATGTGTCACCATCTCAATGGGACTATGAGAGGGCTTTGCATTATTTGACCCTGATTAAGAACATAGTGCAAGTTAAGTGCATAACAACTCTGGGTTATTTCACTCTCATTGAGTATTTATAAGTATATAATTTCACTGCTTCCTGAGCTTTTTGACATTTGAATGCATATGCCAGGCTGTAGTATAGCAGGAACAGTTTGGGGAAATTTAAATGGGTCCAACATTTATGAGATAAGTATTAAGGGAAGACTCCTACATAAACCATGAAGCTGAACTTTCAGTGAGGTGCCCAGCAGCACACAACACCATTCCAAGCTAAGATAGACCTTTTTACAAAAGCACCTGCTTCATGAATTTCCATTCAAATGCAGGAAAACTACTTAATGTGTCACAGGACAGTTCTAAATAATAAAATGTTACATATTTAAAAAAAAGAACCAAAAAAATATTTTTTTAAGCAAATGTAATCTATGGCAATCATTTATTCTGTCTGATTAAAATGGTGCAGAGATGCATTTCTTTTCAGCATGCATGTTTCAGAAAAAATGAAGTCAGCATCCATGCATATGTGGATGTAGCAATAATGCTCATCTCTGGTGTACAACTGAAAATAAACCTCTATTTCCTTTCTTCTTTCAGACTAGCTGAGACTTGTTGGAGAGAGTCAAGTGTGAATGCTGGCTGTGTAATATAAGAAAAGCTCCTCTGAATGCCCTAAAGATTCAAACAAAGAAAGAGCGTGGCTGGAAGTGACCTTTGTGTTTGGGTGCAGGGAGGGAGAACCTCAGCTTACCCCCGAAGTAGGAGCCGTCTGAAAGCTTGGTCTCTTTGTTGCCTTTGGTGAGGACGCTCACCACCCCGTGTTGAATGAAGTACATTTTCTTCCCAATAGTTCCCTCTCTGATGATGTAATCGCCAGGCTGGAATACCTCAAACCTCAACTTGGTGAGCATGGACGTGACAAAGTTGGGGTCAGCGTTAGCAAACAGAGGCATCGAAGCTACTAGCTTTCGACAGTTGAAGTTGATGATTTCCTATTGGGAGGGATAGAGGTAAATTGAAAGCAAATGCAAAAACAGCAGAATAGTGAAGATGTTTAAAAATTGCTCTGTCACATCAAAAACTTCTGGCAGGATGAACATTCAAGTACATTAAATGACAGCTGTGTGTATGCTGTGCCTTTTATGCTCCTTTTAAAATTTCCCCATTGTCTCATGTAACCTCAGTCTTCAGTATATGGGGATTTCACAAGACAAACACAATGTAATTTTGAAGTGGAAGAAAAAGGATACCTGTTTCCAAACTGGAAATGGAAATGAAAAATGTCTATGAATAATGTTCAATCATTGCCAAAGATTCTCAGTTGGGTTTATTTTTGTCCTTTGACCTTGTTATTCTCATTGCTATGCTTTCATCTGTTTATGATTGCTGCGGTAATGTTTGGGATAAAGTTAAGTCTTAAATCTTGCAGCCTCAAACATTTTTCCTAGGGCTGCCCATTCATCTTCCTCTCTCCACACTATGCCTTCTTGAAAAATGCACCTTCATTTATACTATGTCCTTTCCTTTTTCAGATGAAAAATTTAATGCTCCTTGAAATGCTTTGTAACCTACCCTGCTTTAAAGTAATCCACAACTTTATGCATGGGGTCTCTGGTGATCTGACTGTTCTCCCTAAAGCTGTTTGATTAGTGTTCTCTGAATAACATCACTAATCATGGAATACTTCTAGTAACCTTTGAAGGTGTCAGAGTAAAGGAAACTGAACATAAATGCATGCCACACTTCTCAGATTTTCAGTTGTACAAAAATTTCTTCTATATTTTTCTTCCACTTCATGTATCGTTTGGTCCTGGTACTATCACATTCAGAGTAAAAATATTAGTGGCGCTAATGTAGCAAAATGTGAAAAGGTACGGAAGACTTTTGCAAGGGACTGTGAATTATTGTGTATTCAGCTTTAAAAAATAGTTTATATTTTGCTTATGGAAGAAGTAAATGCTAAACCATCTGAGCTTAGTGGTGAGGATTGTCAGACTTGAGACGAGTTTTTGACTGTACCAAAGTTTCACACGCAACAAACCAAAACAGAAACATCCGCCTCACCTCTCGGAGCGGCTCGTTGAGCTCCCCCAGGATGCTCTCCTCATCGAACATCTTGCCCTGGTAGCGGTGCTCATAGTAGTCATGGATTCTCTGCCTCATATCTGCAGGAAGCTTGTGGAAGGACATGTACTGCTCGACCTGTTTGTACTGCAGGGACACAGAGAGACACATGGCAACAAGATGACCCAAGCAAGCAAATGTACCATCACAAAGTTCATCACAAAGTTTCCCCTGAGGTTAGAAAATACATGAAGAAGAGTACACGAGCACTTTTCTAGAATATGATGAGGTCTCTTAGAGCTTTTCTCTTTTTTTTTTTCTAAAGAGGCCAACTCTGATTCTTTAAAGAAAAAGATCAACTGAGAAGCATGAAAGAGGGTTATAATGTGCAATGACGTCAAAGCTACTTCAAAACACGAACAAGCACCATCTATAAATGTACCCTGATTCTTATCAAGGATTTTTCTCATAGTGAAGACTATGTTTTCTAGTTCTTGTGTTGTAAAATGAAAACAACAAAGTGAAATGTGTCAGAGTTTTTCTTTTTGTATTATTGACTTTTAAGCATTTGAAGCTGTGATACAGATCAAAGCAAACAGAGCATCTAGGGAATAATAAGAGGTAAAGTTCTTGACCCGCAGAGAAAGAAAACAAGGGTAGAAAAAAAGACATTAACCATTCATGGTGTCATGTTGAAGGTGCTCTTTGATCATTTACAAATCTTAACACTGGATGCTCCATTTGACCTCAGAAGTCTACTTTTGTGTTGTCTGACACTTTTTTCCCAGTAACCACTGATGTTGAAGGAAATCATCAAAAGGACAGGCTTGTGCAGATATAGCACAGTAAAATAGGACAGCTGCCTCATGCAAGTCAGCTTGTTTTTGTGAAAACAGGAATATTTTCTCTCTGGAAACCATTAGAAATCCAAGACCGAATCAAGAATATAGGAATTCTAAGGGCCAACATGGGTAATGTCTTCTACCCTTACACTGACCTTCTGACAAGCGAATGGTTTTGGCAGGGATTTTTTTTCTACAGGAGCCTTTTTCCCATTGTGCAACATTTACATTCCCTTTGTTTCCCTCTCTGCCAAATTTAGATGGGATTTAATGAGTCTGTGTTTAACCAGAGCCTTTGAGTCCCTGACAGACAGAGAAAACAATCTGGAGTCACTCTGTGCATACTGATGATGCAGCTCCCTATACTGCCATCACTCAAACTGTTGCAAGCCCCCAAATGTACTGATGGAGCAAGAAATACAGCAGATGAGGCAGAATGATTACAGCCTTTATCTAACAATGACAAATATTACGAGTTACATTTCTAAAAGAAGCGAATCGATAATTTTTTATGATGACCTTGGGGGCATGAAAAAGACAAAGTGTCCCAAGTGTGTCTTTTTAGTACAAGTTGATTTAGTTCTGTCATGTGCTGACAGTTTGGGACTTTTCCTTTCTGTCCCTTAAGCGACAACAATTTATCATTTACTCACTGGATGATTAAATGCAGCCCTTCCAAAGAAATTATATTTTCCTTTTCTTCTTCCTGACATTGCTAACTCTAGATAACAAATACAGACATGACTCAGTGCAGCTGCTCTCTTGCTGATCAGTGTGGAGAACGGAGCTTCTCTGCATGTGATCATAACAGTCAGATGCACTAAGCTTGCGCACACATGTCTTTCCCTCAACATAAATGAGTATTTATGAGGGATGAATGTGCAATGAGAACGTGCACAGCTCATGCATCCTTTAGATGATGGAACAAGTTGAAGGGGAATCGGTACATAAATCTACAAAAACAGAATGCTTGCACACTTTAGTACATTCTTAAACTATTTTAGTCAAGAAACCTACACATATATGCATTTTGACACCAAGGCCATGATAACAGGTGTAATCCACAATTTTTAAATTGTCCAGTCCCAATTTAACTTGCATTCATCATGGCATAATGCCAGTCTGGATTATCTATTCATTCGTAGTTTCTTCGTCTCTTTCATATTTACAAAACACAAATGCATCAATTTATCCTGAGTTCTGGAGCAAAGTTTCTCTTGATTCTCCTAACAAGAAAGGATGAGAGTCAAGTAAAAAAAAAATCAAATCATTGCCATATTATTGTTATTAATAGTTAATTGTTAGTAATAATTAATAGTTATTGCCATTTTGACTGATGTACTATATTTGGTACAAAGCTAAGCTTCTCCAAATCATTTCAAATATACTTATAACGTTTGAGCCACAGAGTAAATCTGACAGTGATTCAAAGAGTCTGACCAGATGGGGGTAGTGCTGTGATGGGCTGATAAAAGCCCCTTTGACAGGAAATTATCTTATTTCCATGAAGTAAGCATCATGCTTCTACCATGAAGAACCCTGCTGAAATATTTCATCCTTTTAAGATCTGCTTATGATAAATGTTTTGTGTGTACTTTAAAAACAGTAGTCAGCAGAGCTGCCTTGCAGCAAGAAGATTTCAAGTTGAAATCCTAAGATCTCTGTTCATTCAGTTTTCATGTTTTCAAGATCCATGCATGGGTTCTCTACAGATATTCTGCTGTTTTTCCTCTCACAGTCCAAAAAATATGCATGTTAGGTTAACCAGTCTCAATAAATTAGTCATAGTTAGGAGTGAGTACATGTATCTGTGGTTTTTGTCGTATGTCTCAGTGTTGTCCTGGTACGAACTGGCACTTGTTGAATGTTTACCCCGCCTCATGCCCGATGACCACTAGAAATAGCCACCATCCCCCAATATGACTCCTCGTGGAGCAAAACGCCACCTCTATACTTTGTGTTATGGTATATCAACCATTTCACAATACCTAATGTGATGAGTGGCTGTACACTATGTTTTTGTATAAAACTTACGATAGAAACAACAACAAAAATCACATACTAATTATATTTGTATGTGTTAAAAACTTTCTTTGGCTGTTTTTGTGGATGTTATTTGTATGTCATGTTTGTAACCGTTTTGTGTTGTGCTGCTGCTCATCAATGGCAGGTCTCCCTTTAAAAAAATAATCTAATTTTAAGGAAGACTTGGCAATGATAGGCAGCAGCACAACTTTAATGGAGACTAACTGGTTAAATAAAAGTTAAATAAATTAATAGAACATATATCACAATAACGTTCATGTAATTGATGTTTGTGTCTAATCCTGCTTTTTCTTCCCAGTGTTGTGACCAGACCTTTTAGTCAGCTGTATTGCTGATATTCAAGCAAATGCTTTGTTTTAAGGCAATAAAACAAAGTGCTTGTATTTCCTCCCTTTGCAGGAACTGTCATCCCACATACGTTGGAGATTATATTTTTCTTCCTCCTCTATAAATGACTATTTAACCCTCCTGCGGTCTTAAGAGATGGGGGTCATTTAGACCCCATGAGTTTTTTTACTTTGTGTGCATCTAGGCAGGATCACAGTGACCCTGCTTGCGCTTTTACCCATCGTTTCCCAACTGTCTGACCGTGACATCTGCTGCACTCCTCCTGAGTGTTGCAGTAGGACCACGTGAGGTTAAAACCGAGCCAGGTCCAGATTATTTATGTTTTTGCATCTGCCTTTTTAACAACCTTTTCCCTTCCACTCTCTGCCATGCTGTTTCCTGCTTGCTCTGTTTTGATGCCAGCTGACAAGATGGCGGCGCGTGTAGACGCTGCAGCTCGGAGCTCCCGTGTTTTCGTTTTTTTTAACTTGTTTTTATTGATGTCTTCGCTCATCACACTACTGGAAGCCGTTACAACTTACAGCAGATTAGAACTGTGGGACATAGGAACACAGTTTGGACTTCACACACCCACCAAGCTGGACTTTATTCCTCCAGAGCTGCTACGAACACCTGGGACTATGATCATTCCCCCCCTGCTGCCAAGGCGACGGAGGAGGCAGCGCAAACAAAAGAGGGGTAAGAGAGCCGGCGTGCGTGCTAGGCTACAAGCTAGCCCTCATAAACCGGCCCTCCCCAGCCTCTTCCTCGCCAATGCCAGGTCCCTCGTCAACAAAATCGACGAGATGCGACTCCGGATTACTTCTCGCCGGATGGACAGCTGTGTGACTGTTGTCACAGAGACCTGGCTGGATGACAACATCCCGGACGCAGCGGTGGAGATAACGGGGCGCGCTCTGTTCCGGGCGGATCGGACTGCAGCTTCGGGTAAGGGCAGAGGCGGAGGTTTGGCATTGTATGTACACAATGCCTGGTGTACAGCCACACACTCTGTCGGAACATTCTGCTCTCCTGACTTGGAATATCTGGCGGTGAAATGCAGACCCTTCAAGTTGGTGAGAGAATTCTCGTCCATTGTGATCGTGGCCGTCTACATACCACCGAGGGCTAATGCTAAGTTAGCATTAGAGGAGCTGTACTGCCTGATCAGCGTGCAGATGAACTCCAACCCGGAGGCGGCCGTGATTGTGGCGGGGGACTTTAATCACGTGGAACTGAAGGCTGTGTTTCCCAAATTCCACAAATCCATAAACTTTCCCACCAGAGACAATAACATTTTGGACCAGGTCTACTGCAATATCCCCGGAGCCTACAAGGCTGTAGCAGCTCCACATCTGGGCATGTCTGACCACATCTCAGTGGAGCTGATTCCTGTCTACAAGCCTCTGGCCTGCAGAACTAAGCCGACCACCAGAATAGTTCAGGTCTGGACTGAGGAGGCCTCCTCTGCACTTCAGGACTGCTTTGAGCATACAGACTGGAGTGTGTTCAGGGACGGCGCAGACTTGGAGGAATACTCATCGTCCGTTCTGTCCTATGTTCAGTTCTGCACCGACGCTGTCCTCCCTGTTAAGACCATAAAAGTGTTTCCAAACCAGAAACCATGGCTGGACAGCACAGTACGGGCCCTGCTGAAAGCCCGGGATGCTGCCTACAGGTCTGGAGACAGGTTGGCTTATAGCAGGGCCCGGTCAGAACTGAAAAAAGGTATTAAGCAGGCCAAGCTCCAGTACAAACAGCAGATTGAGGAACATTTCATCAACAACAACCCCCGAAGCATGTGGAGAGGCATTAGAACCATGACGGACTACAAACACAGCACTCAGCTGACCAGCCGCGACCCCACCCTGCCTGACACCTTAAACAGTTTCTTTGCCCGCTTTGACACGGCGGGCAGCAGAGAAGCCGTACATCTACCCCAACTGGAAGAGGAGCACCAGCCCCTCGTCCTACAGAAGCATCAGGTGACGGCCACCTTGAGGAGGATCAACACCCACAAAGCTCCAGGACCGGACAAGGTGTCAGGCCAGACGCTGAAAACCTGCGCCGACCAGCTGGCAGGAGTGTTTCTGGACATTTTCAATCTGTCCCTGCAGCTCGCCACGGTTCCTGAGTGTCTCAAGTCTTCCACCATCATCCCTGTACCGAAGAAGAGGTCCATCACCAGCCTGAACGATTACCGGCCTGTCGCTCTGACCCCGGTGATCATGAAGTGCTTTGAGAGGATTCTTCTGAGGTACATCAGAGACTTCATCCCCGCAAACCTGGACAGCCTTCAGTTCGCCTACAGAGCGAACCGGTCAACAGAGGATGCTGTCTCCATCACTCTGCACACAGCCCTGACCCATCTGCAGCATCCCAACACCTACGTCAGGATGCTATTTGTAGACTTCAGCTCAGCATTTAACACCGTCATCCCAGACAAGCTGGTGCTGAAGCTACTCGAGGTGGGGCTGCCCGCTTCACTGTGCCACTGGATCAGAGACTTCCTCACCAACAGGCCTCAGGTGGTGAGAATAAGTGGCTCAACATCGTCCCCACTGGTCCTCAACACAGGCACGCCGCAGGGCTGTGTGCTCAGCCCAGCTCTCTTCACCCTGTTTACACACGACTGCGTGGCCATCCACCCCACCAACACAGTCGTGAAGTACGCGGACGACACAACAGTAGTGGGTCTCATTTCAGACAACAACGAGACCCACTACAGAGAGGAGATTCTGCAGCTCACTCAGTGGTGTTCAGCCAACAACTTGGTGCTGAACACAGGGAAGACCAAGGAGGTCATTGTGGATTACAGAAGGTCCAGGAGGACGGATCACACTCCCCTTCTCATAGATGGAGAAGTGGTGGAACGTGTGGACAACATCAAGTTCCTGGGCCTCCACATCACGTCTGACCTCTCCTGGAACACAAACACCTCCCACCTGGTGAAGAAAGCACAACAAAGGCTCTTCTTCCTCAGGAAACTGAGACGGGCTGGACTTTCCTCACGGCTGCTCGTGAACTTTTACAGGGCGATGATCGAGAGCATCCTCTGCCTCAACATGACTGTGTGGTATGGTAGCTGCACAGCACTGGAGAGGAAACAACTGACACGGGTGGTGAGAACAGCACAAGGCATTGTGGGATGCCCCCTCCCAGACCTGGACTCCATTTACACAGACCGGGTCAAGAAGAGAGCTGGATCCATAGCCATGGATCCCAGCCACCCAGGCCACAGACTGTTTGTGCCGCTGCCATCAGGCAAGCGGTACAGGAATATACGGACTACAACAAATAGACTGAGAAACAGTTTCTTCCCCACAGCCGTCAGAGCCATTACTCCCTGCCGCCCCCCCCTCCCACACATATCATAACCTCGCAGTCACACATACATATCCCCCACCCCCACACAGCCACACTGTTCTGCACTTTGCACTGTCACATTATCTGTACTTTGCCATAATTGGACCTGCTGCTACTTCTTTGGTGTGGTTGAGTGCCTTTAGTTAATTTAGTTGTATATATTGTTATTATTATTATTGTGTGTTTGCTTATTTATACTGTATATATTTGACCTTTTGCACGGGAGCTGCAATGGAAATTTCGTTGAATTCTGTTCAATGACAATAAATGCTATCTATCTATCTATCTATCTATCTACTGCGGTTAGCCGACAGACTACAAATCTCTATCGTAGGCAAAATGTCATTATATATATATATATATATATATATATATATATATATATACATTCTACCATGTATATCACGCATTCCTATGGCATACTACGTTTTTTTTATTTTGTGCAGAACTGTGCAAAATACTTGCTTTTCCCCAGGCACCAATGAACTGTGTTCAGTGTCACTTAGTAACTTCCTTTAAAAGCATTTCTTCTCTGGGTACAAAGTGAGAAACCAAAAATATATCCAAGGATCTAGGCCAGAACCAATAGCTTGCCAGTATGAGAGACCTTTTGGCCAAAACAAAAGGTTTTGGTGAAGGCCAGAGCGCAGGAATCAAGATGTTTTCTGTCTATGACTGAAACAACAATCCAATATTGGATGACAGTAAGAAATTAATTTGTTCCTTAATTGGCCTCTCTTGTGCTGGATGTTGACCAGTCCAGACATGTTTACTTTCATCTTTATTTTCCCCCTTTCTCCTTTCAAAATTAGGAACAGAAAACCTTGTCCTTTATGCTCTTGGTAGGCATATCTCTAATCAAGATTAGAAAAAAAAAACACTCCTTGGAGGGGAAATAATTATTCCTATTGAATAAGCCTGAGACCATGGCACAGTTTCTTGGAATATTGTGAGGCTGATCAGTTGGTTTGTTACCTTAAAATAATTCAACATAGCTTAATTACACTATGATATGTTTTTTTGAATTGCTGCTAGCATACTTAATAATTGCATCTGTTTCATTGCAAAAGACTATGGTTTGGACTTTGAATAGCTTGCATCCAATATTTCAAAGGTGTAGTGGCTGCTTATTCGTTCTGGTGTAAAGCCACTATATTGTTCAACCAGCTTCAGTTTTCTTTCTTTGTTGATGTTTGTTAGCTTAGCTCTTAGCTGACGCGTTTCTGTCCGACGATATGCTCTTGTGCATTAAAAAAGTACTTACGAGTTCACACAAAGTCTGATGAATGACGAACTTTACTTTAATTTGAGCAGACATTGCACAAGAATTCTTCAATCTTGCACAGCATTCCACATTTTAACGGTCAAAAACTGTGTAGAGATTAGTTGACCATACCACATTCAATTTTCTTTTCTGAACTAAGTGACACAGCACTTTTAATATATTTTCAATTATGTCATTTAGGTGGCGCTTTTCTACAAAAGAAAATAAAACCTTAATGCTAAGAAAATATCCAAATATGCAAAAAGCATACACTACAACAAACAATGTTCAAACTGACACTTTTGGCTCTTACAAAAAGGTTAAGTATTTTATAATACCGAGCATCTCAATATTATTTGCAGTCAATCTATGCAGAAATCGAAACCTTAACCATGCAGAATATACTGTAAATAGTGTCTTCAACATTAAGTATGTTACTCTAGAAAAGTTAAACTGTTAAGACTATTGACTTTTAGTAATGAACAAATTGTGATGGTAGCATCTTTTGCCCGGAGCTCAAGAGAACTGTTGCTCCATTTTCAACCGTATCATAAAGCCTTTTATTTCCTTTGTATGATGTTTCTCCAAATGGTTGGTCTTAAGTCAGTTAGCCATTCATACAGTTCTTCTCTGCACCCCCAGCTCTTTTATTTTCCTTTCCCAATTCGCTTCCCTCTGAAGTAAATTTCCAAGCAGATGCAAATTCTTACCAAGCAAAACATGAATAATTCATTTCCCCAAAGACATGTCAGCCATTTAATTAGACTTTCTAAACATTTATTTTTTTCCTCCGTCTTCTTTTTCATCCACCTAAATTTTGAATCCCTGGACAAAGGATCTAGGTCCAACAAAACCCTTCCTTAAATCTCATCATAATCATCACCAAATCTGATGATGATTATCATAAGACCCAAGATAATTCAGAAGGAGACAAGAACAATAAAATGTGTGACTGAGAAGAAAAAGACTGGAAACCGACTTGGTCTTGTATTTAATGGACTGGTGAGTAATAACTCATAGCTTTGCTTTGCCAGTGTTGTTGAATTTGCAGGAGGCTAAGAATAATAAGTAAGGACATTTTCTGATTGTTTCAGAAAATCCAATGGAAATAAACAGTCAACCAGTGATGTGCAAGTGTTTATTCATCACTGTATTATTTCTCAAATGCAGAGCTGCAACATGTTTATGTGCCACAGATGTCAACTTCAGCACACTGTGTCTGTCTAGTACATAAGACTTTATAACTTTACAACATTTCAACAAGAAATGTAATGCAAATAATAATAAAATATTGCACCTTTTAAAAGTATTCATATTACTTAATCCTCTTTTGTCAATACAACCACAAACCTTGATTGTATTTCATTGAAACCTTTTGTTATAAGCAAATACAAAAGTGCATAGTTGTGAATTGGAAGAAAATAATACAAATTTGAATTAGTTTTACTAATAAAAATTTATAAAAAGCAATGTGCATATATACTTAGATGTCTTGTGCTCTGATACTACAAAATAAAATCCATAGCCAACTGCTTTCATGTGTTCAATAAATATAGTCCACCTGTGTGTGATTTAATTTTATTAAGCAAGTCAGAATTTTGACTGGGCCACCATATTTATGCACATTTTTAAGTCGTATGTGCATAAAACCTAATGCTAATTAGATATAAATGTGTCACATTTGTGTAATGAGAGAGAATATGAGCTAAAAAGATCAACAGTCATATGTCAGCGTGTGTACTAGGTAGCTTCTATCATTCAGGCAAAATTGGGCAAAAATAGAAACTTATCTGACTTTGACAATTCAAAAATTATTTTAAAAAAAGTATTTTACTGGTGATAGCACTCTAGCAGGTATATACTAGAGCTGCAATTGCATGAAGTATCCAGCAGTACAATGCACACCAGTGCTCACAAAGTAAGAAAGGCTGGAGCCCTTTCAGCCACTGAAGAGGAGAGATAAGATCAAATGTCAATACAGGGCCAATAAACATCTAAGGATTTTTATAGACTGATTTGTGAAGGACTATATAGATGGGCTTGTGGCAGGATCAGTAATGAGTGCAGTAGTGGTCCACTGACTCAGACTCTAGCAGGGAGCAACTGGGTTACTAGTATGGGCTAAAAAGCATTAATAATGATTCAGTTGGAATAATAAACCAGTTTCTGGTTTAAGCTGGACTTAATGCCAACTGTCTGCTTTTAGAGGATATTTGCTTTAAAAAGTACTGTAAGAAAAGGAAATAATCTTTCAAAAAGATTAAGTTTTTTATGCCTTATAATGTCCGTTTCAGGTATCAGAGTGCGGCACTGCATGGCCAGCCAGTGTAGGTCTTGCGTACAAAAGCATGATATTATCATTTACCTCATTTGAAATAAACCCTATAAAAATTGTAGACTTTTCCTAAAGAGGAGACTTATATTGAAAGGAAACAATTCATGTCTCTGAACAGGGTCTGCGAATCTGCTGTTGTTCCGATGCCAAAAGTTGATCGTTAACAGATCAGGAAATAGACAGACTGAACGAAATGCCTATTCAATCATTCAATGCTCACCATCCAAACATGGAAAAAGTATGCCACAACTGGAAACCTACCAAGACTTGGTCATACACCTATCCTGGCAGGCCGGGTAAGAAGAGTATTTTTCAGAGAAGCAACCAGGAGGCCCATATTGACTCAGAAAAGCTGCAGAGATCCGTAGCCCAAATAAGAAATTCTGTAGACACTGGTAACTGTCATCAATGTACTGGACCAATCTGAGTTATAAGTAATGTTTACATCTTACCACAGGCCATGTACATAAAAAGGTAATCTAATGGAAGGTGGGTTGGTCAGATGAGGCTGAACAAAAAATACTAAATTGTGCATCATTCCCATAATTAAACATTAAGGAGTCACCATCATACAATGACAAAGCTTTTTTTTTCAGCATTGATGGTTAAGGTTGTGACAGTTAATAAAAAGATAAAAGCAACAAAAAATAGTTTTACAAATTACTGACTCAGAAGGGTTGAATACATATGTAAGTTTACAGAGCATTTTTCGATTTCATTTGTATGTTTCTACTTCACATGTATGAATAACTGTTTCACAATCACAAAGTTTTCAAAATTTATTAAAGTTAGTGATTGTAAAAGGACAGAAATGTGAGAAATTAAGAGTGTGAACACTTTTGCATGGTAAATAGCAACAAAGACCACCAAAACTCAACACCAAACGAGAACATTTTGTTTGTGTCCAAGGTTCAAACTACCAGTAACTCAACCTAGAAAAGTTTTAGCTCTTTATAAACATGACATTAAATTATCTTCCCGTCAATAACTTTATTTCAGCACACTCCTATCAGGCAGGTGAACCATCCTTTACTCTGCAATAAAAACTTGAAAACAATACTGTGGGAGGCTTCAGATTACCGTACTTCTATCAATCAGACCCTAAGGTACTGAAAAAGGCACTTATTGTTAAGCTAAACCACAGCTCAGCTCATCCACAATATCCTTGCACTGACTATATAGAGAAATCTTGACTTAACCTCTTCTAGGAACAGCCAAATCACTTCTGATCATAAAGCATTTGTTTTTCAGGTCTCAAACTGCCCCAAATCACTTTCTAGCACTAAAAGGAAGTGTTTAATTAGTTTCGTAACTGGATTACATGTCTTTCCTTTAGTCCAACCACTGGAAGAAACACTACCATAAAGTAAGAAAATAATTTCATATTAACAACTCTTTACTGCTTTCTCAGAGGCTTTACTGAGGGTATAAAAGATCCCTACGGCCTTTAAACCCCCAAATAATCCGCTTTGGGCTTCTTATTAACTTTCCCCCAAAGATTAATGTTTAATTACCAAGTGTTAATTAGAGATGTAGAGGGTGGGCTTGCAACGTCCCATTGCCATTTACTTTGAAAACCATTTGGGATTGGCTTGCCACAACATGCCATCTCCTGGGCATCCTTGATTTAATCACCAATTGCCAACACCAAACATAACATCATTTACTTATATCCTGAGATGTCTTTACTGTACATGGCAACAAGGAACACAAGTCACTTATAACTCATTTCATCTCATCTCATCTCATCTACATCTCTATGTATGGTATTCATTACCACAGTGAAGAGTGTGAGAGAAAAATAAGCCATGTAGAGCTAGAGAGCTAGAGAGGCAGGCATACCCTTTGCTGTATATACAGTCACATGTGCAGCCATCTTGAGCTCGCAATCTGGAGAGATGTAATTTTCTTTGTGTGATAATGGTTGTCAACGAGCCTGAGACAAGAGGGAGGGATTCCTGGGTGAATTTACCAGATGCTTAACCAATTACCACTACGATTGCTCTTATTGTCTGACGTAATACAATTGTTTAGAGAGTAAAATACTTGTGTGAATGCAACAAAGACACCATAATCTTACTTGTGAGGCATTCCTATTCCTATTAGTTATTTTATTTTAGTACAAATCTTTTAAAATTCAGAGTAAAGCAGGAACTATAACTTAGTTATATACATAAAAGAACAGCACCGAATGGGAATGGTTCAACCATTGCCTGACACAGAAATCATCAAAAATGCTATATTCATAATCTGTTTATTGGATGTTTTTGACTGAGGGTCTAAGCACAGAAATGTAATATTTCAGTGATAAAGAATATGTTAGATACTGACTGTCAGCTCCTGGGTAGTTTTGAATATTTGGTTCTATTTTCATTTTTATTCTGTGTTCCTTTATCTCTTTGATTAGATCAGCCTTGTTTCTATTTTACCTCAGTTCAATTATTTTTGACTCTACTTTATTATGTTTATTTCTTCATTGTGTCTAGTTATTTCTTGTCACCCTTAGCGTACTCTCCCTCGCCCTCTGTGCCACGGTTTCTCTCCCTCTCTTCACACCTGCCACCCATTAGCTAATCAGCCTAAGTCGTTTGCTCCAGTTTACCCTCAGTATTTAAACCCTTCTTCTACTCACACTATTTGCTGGTTCCTCCCTTCATTTTGCCTGGATTCCTGTTTTTGTTTTGATCTGGCTCCCTATTTTCTTTCTTTTTGAGCTTTTTTCATGAAAACATTCTTTACCACAAGCTGCCTCTGTTTCCCCCTGCAGGGGAAAATAGTGATTATTGTTCTTAAGTCACTATATGAGACATTTGACTGTATGTATGTAGTTATTTTCCACTTTGAAATCCCAGTTGGGCCCAAGCTTTAACTTCCTGGTTGGTGTATTGAAATGTTTCTTAGCCATATAAATCCAATGAAACCTCGAGATCAAAAGAAATAATAAAGAAAACCCTCTTATTATTCAGACACTTAGTAAGTAGAATAACATTTATGTTCTTAACTGACATAAAACAGAAAAAGTGTATGAAAATATCTGATATCAACTACATTTCTTAAAGTAACAAGTATAGAACATTTAAGCTAAATGAAGTTATATATGCATTGCAGTTTTTCTTTTGGTATATGATGATTCTGGGCATTCAGTTCTTTCTTGGTCATCGCCCGCTCAGTCTATTAGACGTAAACTGGCTTTGCAGCAGACAGACTGGCATCCCTACAGATTTCTTTGTTGACTTGAATCTTGATGGCTCCTGGGTTTTTCCTGAATATTTAAACTAGTTTCTTTTTACCTCTGGTGCTAGTTTGAGTAATATATTCAAAATTTATACCCAAATGGGAATTCCAAAAGGAAAGTCATCCAAAACACACATCATAAGTGGTTTGGGGAAAATAAAATAGGAATAAAGCAGGCTTTTTCCAAGCCCTTACTTCAACTACTTTAAACAAATGTCTGTATGCTGAATCCTTTAAGATATATAAATATGGGAAAAAAAATAGGAAAACAAAGTAAATTACAGTGATTACTGAGACAAGACAAAATATCTCTGTCACTGAAACAATTTGAAGCTTAAACCAGTTGCAGCTCAATTTTTATATCCTTTTTATTCAGATACATTTCAGCACTAACTTAAATTGAGTTAAGATACACGTGTAAGAAACTGAGTTTCAAACACAAAGTAGATGCTTTATTACTCCTCTGTTGGAATAGTGACAGTATTATTTGTTTAGCTGTTTGAAAATCAATTTATTAAAGTGATTTTTCATCTCAGTGTCGGCCATACCTCATTTTCTTCCAGATATTCGAGTGTTGGCTTTCTGCTTTCTTTAATAGATAACGTGTTGCCTCATCCAGAATAGTTCATTTGACTCTACTTGCCTGATGCTGAAAGCCTGAGACACTTATCACTCTGTGCTATATTTTAATAGAATTCTATTCACTTCAGCTCTGTAATGATAAGTTTCCCTATCTTTGAGAGAGAGAAATTTTCCCCATCCTTTTCTTTCCACCATCTGTGCACTTGTGAGAAACCTTTACGAGGCTGATTTTCTTTGTAATCGTCCCTCACAGGGGTTTCATTGAAACCTTTCCCATCTAACTATAAAAGTAACCTGGATATCACCTCTGCATGCCAGCAGGACAGATGGTCTCTCATCTTGGCCATATAGCCATGAGAGCTTTGTGTGCAATTTTTTACGCCTCATTTACAGCAGATGAATACACAACCCCTGTCACATAAAAGCCAGCAGGAAGCATTAAAATTGGCAATGGTTTGCTTGGCTCATTAGTGATCCACTTTGATACCTCCTCGACTGGTTAAATTTTGATCTTTTTTACCTAACATACCACTGATACAGAAGCACAAGTCTGTGTTATCCCCTGCTGGGGTTTTTTTTTGGTGGGTTATGCTTCACCTTTGAGTTTACATATCAAACTCAATTACATATTATGGTTCTGCACCATACATGCACTTTGATATTGCAATCTACTTTAAATGGAGAAGATGGAGACGCAACAAGAAAAAGGGCCTGCTGTCACACACAGCTGAAGGAAGGGCCACCAGCAAAGTACAACAAAAGGTGGACATGGACAGTAAAAGGCAGGAGATGGCAGTGTGGAGCTGAGTGTTCTAACATTGAGACTTGTAAAATTAATTCTGCAGAAATTATGTTTTTGCAGACATACACTGTGAAGAAGCATGGATGAGTTTTTTTCAGCATGGGGGTTATCCTGGGAATGAAAACCACTGGGTTCAGCCGCATATACAGACTGGTGCTGAGATAGACAGCTGTTCAGTTAACATGGCAGCAAGGCAACTCTAAGGAGACAAGCCGGCATGCATACTAGATTGGATTAAGATGATTGCTGATTTTGAACATTAAGGTTGTTATTTCATTTCCTTTAAGGAGTTTTTAGTTTTGTAGGTGTTGAGACAATTAAAAACACATATCCTCATACTGTGATGATTGCATTTGTCTGGTGCACATTGTCTTTTTTTGAAGTTCCACCACCACACACTTGTTACATCATCTATTGTGATCCCCGGCCTGCCTCTTTTTTCCAGCCCTCCTTCACTCCCACTCTCCCTCTTTCATTTAGGTGAGATTTCTTGAGCCTCTGCCTCCATTCTCTAGAGGTCACTCTCTTGTCTGCGCCTCACCACAGACAGTGTGCATTGAGGGAGCGTATAGCTCAGCTCATTATCACCCATGCTGGGCCTACAGAGGGCATGTCACCATGGAACATGTTTGGGTCTTCACAGCCAGCCATCAGGACTTTCTTTTGTCTAGACAAAAACCGCCTCACACCAACGAAATGTTGGCCCTGGCTTTTGCCCTAAGTTCTTCTTATGTTTGGTGGGCTGTGTTTTTGAGTTTGGTTACAACAAAGCTACAAAACAGGTGAGAATATAACTTACAGTTTTATGGAAATCATGTTAAACTCCTTTGCACAAATCATATAGTGCTTTGCAAATTAATACATGTTGCTCCTCCACATTTTATCAGCTTAAGACCAAAATTTGGTCTAAAAATGACCCCCCCCCCCCAAAATAAAATAACCCTAGGAAGCGCATGATTATGATTTTGAAATTTTATTTCTGCATAAAAAAACAATGGTGCGTATTCTTATTCATCTGAATTTTCTCTGTCATCCAGTTCAACTAGTTGCGTTGAACTCGAAGTCATCTAATTAGTAAAAAAAATGGTCACATCTGTGTCTTAGTATAAATACAGCTGTTGCTTGAACTCCTCAGGTGACTGTTAGTAAGAGAGTTCAAAAATAGATTTGTGGATTTGTTAAGTTAATTAAGTTATGAAACAATATGCCAAGCTTTGAAAATCTCGTGGGGCACTGTTTGAACCGTTATCAGATAATATAAGGAGTACAACACAATAGTAAGTCAAGACAAGTTGGGTAACAGGAGTATTTGGAGCAATAGAAACTGCAGAGGTTCGCAGTCAGGAGGGAGAATCTGTCAATGAGGCAGTTATTAACTGTGCACAAATGCAGAGAAATCCAAAAAACTTTTTTTGCCTCTCAATTTAAAAAGTATGGTCTGCTTTGTGTTTATCTTTGGCTTAAATTCTTAATAAAAATCAAGAAGGTTTAAGTTGTAACATCACAAAATGAGACCATTTAAGGGCTTTGACTATTTTGCAATTTACTGCAAATCAATATTGTGTTGTAGTGACGGACTTTAAAAGGTAGAAAAAATACAAAATCAAGCATTCTGGTGTTCATACAGAGTACTAAAGTAGACACCTACTTTATGTAAACAAAGTGTAACTTTAACTTCATGAACTTTGACCTTTGACTTTGACTTCAGGCTCATTTTAAAGAATGCCAAATATGTAATAAGAATGCAAAAGGATGAGAGAAACCTGTGATTACTAAAGTAAAAAAGCAACATTTGTGATTTTGACTGACCTTCTCCTGGTATTGACGCCGAGATGAGTCCAGCGATTGGATGAGTGCAGTGGCATGCCCCACAAACATGGCGTAACAAGTAGCGCCCACAATCATGCTAAGGATGGTCAGCCAGACGTCTGTCATGCCCACTGGGGGATACATGCCGTACCCAATGCATAACATGTGGCTCATAGCTTTGAAGAGTGCATAGGAATACTGCTGTCCCCATGTGTCATTCTAGATGGAACAGAACAGGACAGGTGAGTTAGGTTGAATACACTACAACATGTCTTAGCTTAGCCCGTCTGAAATGCTGTCATTGATTGCACATGAAAGGTCAGTTTTAACATTAAAGCTATACGCCCACTTGGGGGCTGCAACTTTCAATCATCTTAGTTCAGTGCGGAGCATCTGGCAGGGTAATACAGACTTAACAATATACAAACATTTGGAGCCAGCAGAAGTTTGGGCAGAAGCCTAAAACAGAGCCCTGAGAATGGGCACAAAGAGCGAGAGACATATCAGGCTTGCATGAGAGAAAGTAGGTCAGCTATTTAGAAAAATGTGATTTCTCTGTGAGTTTTCTCATTTGTAGATAAATTGCCCCTTTTCCCTTAGAATCCCAATGGTGGTTCAAGGCAAATCAATATCAACTCTCTCCTGGGGGTGACATGTCCAAATTGCTTTCAAACTCATTTCCACTGAAGAAAAGCTGAGACAGAGAGCAATTTTATTATTGCCTACCTAAAATACATAAGGGGCAGTGTCCATGCAATACAGCATCACAGTCACTAAAACTGTGAATTAAAAATAAAAGAACTGAGTCTGAATCAGCATTCCAGCAGTTCAGGGAAACATATTCAGAAATTTTAGGGGAATAAATTGTGATTGTATCTCAAAATCATGTTATTATTGATCTCTAATAGTTTAATAGACACAAAATCATTATATGTGCTTAAATCTGATATATGGTCTTAGCTACAAAAACATGTACAGTATGATGAACCTGATGAAAGCCACTGGCCAAAATGGTCTGCTAATATTTTAGCAGAATTTTGCATGCAAGAGTCTGCATACAATACAGCAAATAGTATTACTTAATTTTTTTATTATTATTAGTTTTAGCTTACTGAAAGGTCTCTCCCTACTTGCAACAGTCACAGATAACGTGCAAAATATACATAAAACAATCCAGACTTCTCAAAAAATGCTATGTAGTTGCATTTTATTCAAGCTGCAGTATATAACTTTACTAAAAAAAATGTTTTTCCATATTTGTTAAAGAGGTCACCAAAAACAACCAATCAGAACCAGGAGGAGGGTCTTTGAGCATTGAACCGAATGAACATAACATTTGCAATTTAGTTGTATGTTATTCCAATGAAATGTAATCAAAAAGATACAAAGTACTTTCTGCTCTGATGTAAAGTAATGACACAGTGCCTGAACAGCAACTCTCACCTGAGTGCGTATCTGCGCAAATGAATGGAAATACGGCTAAAATTAGATCAAGTCTGAAATATCTCAGGGGAAGAAGTTTGCAACTTGCACGTATTGTGCTGTTTGAACATGAGCAAAGCAAACTCAATGAAACAAGTGAGCCTGTCATGAAAGCAGTGAGGCATGGTGAATCAAGAATATCATACCTTGAGAGACGTAACTATCCATGTCACATCTGTTCTGGTACAGAGAGTTTAACTACAGCAGCTTAAGAAGTATTGCTTTAAAGAACTACTGTATCACTCTGTATGTGATGAATCTATCTAATCTAAATAGTATTACTTAAAAACAAAATACACTTTTCAGTGACCTGCACCTGAATTAAACTGGGAGTCTTAGATGTTTTGATTCTCTGTTTTTTTTCTGATCCCACTCTAACATTCTCCCTGAGCTGACTTAAAAAAAGCATGTTACTTTACCTACTGATTTGTTTAGATAGACAAGCTGTACAATTTTCCTTTTAGTGAAAAATATGGCTAAAACAGATATTATTGCTTTATGTGGACACTAGCGAATGGCAGAGCAAACAGCTAATAGAGAGCACATGCTTTGTCATATAGTCACTAATGCAGTCTTTGATTCCATTACAAAGTCCGAAAGGTGGCCCTGATAGCTCTTATATTGACATGTATTGATAAGCTATCAGTCAGGGAGCCATTTCCCCTGCTTTCTGACTTACAACAGGATATATGTTGATTTACAAGTACAATGAGGCCTCGTCATCTTTAATTCAAGAACCAGACAAGTAATCAGAGTAACAGTCATTGCTTATATGAGGGGAAAAAGAAAAAAAGTAGGTGAAAACTACTGAAAAAAAGCTCTATAGCAAGGAAAATTTTTGCAATAATCAGTTTCAAGGGCATATTATGGAAATGATAAAGTGTAGGGACAAGCACTACTCTGCTAACTTATATTAATAGAAGCTGTCAATTTTTATGAATATGCATTCTAGAAACACATCTTTTTTCAACGAAGTGGCCCCGAGCCCCTGAAAATATACTCATCAGCAAATTCAATAAATGTCTACCAATGTAGCCGATAAACCTATTTAATTTGGGTTTAACATGACAGATATGCGTTGCGGTCTTTCCCAGGAAGCTAAAGGGGTTTTAGTATGGTAATTACTGGAGGTGATGAATAAGATAAGACAGAAGTGTAATCTGATTTGAACAGGCCGTACAAGTCTGTGCAGAAAAAGCACTTACCACCATCTTATTTTTGGAAACCCAGCAGTCAGCTGGGAAGTCCTGCAGCATGGGCACCAGGAACTGCAGGCAGCCATCCCAGTGACACAGCAACAGCATCATACCAATGAGGTTGACTATCCGCACCATGGCACTGGCCAGGTCATAGGTCATGTGGAAGATCTAAAAGAGAATAGAACAGCAGGGCATGAAGTGACCGTCAATTCTTTTTCCCACAGTATAAATAAAATCTCTTGCACAAGTATTCATACGCCTTGGACCTTTCCACATTTTGTCATATTACATCCACAACCTTGATTGTATTTCACTGGGAATTTGAGTGAGAGACAAAGCAGTGCAGATTTGTGAAATTAATTGAAGATGATTTTTGCACAAAAAGATTTAAAAAATATTACATGTATTGTTTTTCTGCTCCCCAGGACGAACACTTTGAAAATGCAGTTACAGCGTTCTGGGGTATGTCTCTAACGCCTTTGCACATCTCGAGATGGAAATGTTTGCCCATAATTCTTTGTCAAATAAATGAAACTCAGACTGAGTGGAGAGAGTGTATAATTTTTAATTACCGTAGATTTGGGTCTAAAGTTTGACATGCTTTGGAACAAACTGCAAACAAAATGTATAGCTTTCTTTCATTTTTTTGTTGCCATTCTTCCATTCAGGCCAGGTTTGTGGAATGTATCACTACAATATCACCAAAATGTCCTGTTACTAATTTCTCCCACCAGAGCTATTCTTTTCTCCAGGCTGCTCTTGAGTTAAATGTCAAAACTTACTCACCCAAGGGTTTTAATGTCTTTGTTTTCATCTAATCTGTAAAATGCTTTGTGTCAATGCCCCTCTTAAATCCTCCAGAATTAACATGGTCACTTGCAATTGTGTCATACTGTTTCCTGTTTCCGAAGAACGAGTGAGGCAGCAGAAGGAGGGTGAGAAGTGGCTGCCCATCACTGCTGACCCACCAACAGGAGAGTGCTGTGGGTTAAGGTCGAAACACTGATCTGATAACACAACCTTCTGGCTAAAGGCTGCAGCCACTGTTAGGCAATGATGAAAAGGGAAGAATCCTAGAATGTATTCAATCACTATGATTGTCTTTTAATATAATAATTATACTCTACTTTGAGTTGATCTATTAAATAAAATCCAAATAAAATAATTTGGAAAAAAAAATAGGGTAGGAATACTTTTGAAAAGTATCACCCATCATTAAGCAAGAGTTTTTTTTTCTTTCCATCTTAACACACAACATAAAATCCCATAGGTCTGTGTTTGCAGATGGATGCTGATGCTTGAATTAACCAGCGGGTAAGTAAACCTGCAGAAAAAAATAGCTGTTCAACAAGAAATGAGCTAGTGGAAGCAGATGTTGCAGGTGTGGAGAGTACAGTTGGGACCAGAGCTTTACCTTCCAGGGCTGCTGAATCACTCTTATCATCAGCTGCTCAGCAAAGCCAGATAATAGTACAAGTAGAGGTGCCTGTGCTCCTTGGGTGATTGCTTTTGCTGGGTTTGTTAATCCTTGTGATAAACATGCTCATAACGCGCTGCAGGACCTCTAGACTTTAATGGCCTAGACCATTCAAAGGCTTTTAATCCCATTGAAGACCATGGTGTGCACCGCTAACCACTCTGCTTCTTATTAAAATCCACTCACTGCCTTTAAAGGGCTTGTGAGTGAGAGGGGATATTCCACCTTCACTTTGTTGCTCGGCGGTAGGTGATAATCATGAAGGAAGGAGAAAATGTTCTCAGAACAGTTGTTTAATCTAATGCCCGTGCCTTAATGTCTTGGTTATTTTTTATTTCCAGCTTAATCCCCACAGATCTGAACGAGCAACTGTGGTTGTGTAAAGCATTTCTAAGTGAGGGTTCTGCTGCAACATTGAATCACATTCATTTATTTCTGTCTACTACAAACTGAGAGGTGCTTTCAGAAACTTGAACACTTGAAATAGAGCCCTCATTTTTCACATTTTTGTCAAAAAGGTACATGCAAAAAGTGCACTTTTTCTGAGGTACTTTTTCACTCTTTCTCTTCTGTAACTTTGATAAATAAGTTAATGCATCTAATATGCTGTGTTGTGTGATGTCTAAATTCCTCAAGGAGTTGTAATGGAATTCCATAACATTAAAGTGTTAAACTCCCTCAGTGGTAAATGAATAAAATATGAAGTGCCCCTCTCCTGAGTCAGATATATTTTTCATTTGTGAAGTCATAAAAAAAACACACACTGCTTTTAAATCTATGACAAAAATATTACATAAACTTTTACTCCTGATAAAACACCTTTCTTGAAGTCAAAAAAGTATTGATTTTTGTACCTGCACTTGAAAAATTTACGTTAATTAAAATAGGCAACATTATCAGCTTTTAAATTTAACCACTTAAACGTATTAGAAATACATTTTAAAGTGTGAATGAACACATGATTTAATTCCTCTTTTAAATAATAAGAAAAATATCTTGCCTAAATTGAAATAACATAGATTTCCTTTCGTGCACGCTTGTAGAATAGGATGCATGTGCAGCTATTTTATATCTCTTAATATCAACATGTCAAAGGCTCAACCTTTTGTGGTTTTTGCATCAATATAGTTAAAGGCTATTGACCACTTCTTGGATTAACTGATTAATAACTGGATAACAAAATATTCTTAATAGAATATTTTTTTAACAGAATTTGAGTCAGGTGAAGCTAAACCTATAGGTGTATAAAGGAGTAGAACATATTTACAAAAAGAAAGTTTTTCCTCTCAGAAGCAAAGCATGTATATTTTTAAACAGTTTTAGCTTCATTATTGCTCTGAGTGTGTTATTATTTCAGAAAATAGCCATTTTCTGAAATGGCTATATCAGTCTGTGCGCTAGTCTGTATGCGCTAGTTAATGACTAATTGATAGTTAAATTAGTTGAGGATTATTTTCATAATTGATTCATCATAATTAAAGCGATTAGTTATTTCAGCCCTACAATGTTAACTAATAAACCAATACTAAACTAATTCTTGAGCTAAGAGCTGTTTTAAAGAGGCATTTCAAGGGGATGGATTTTGTCGCTACTGTATTAATTCTGGCTCCCTTTCCATACGTTGCCATTATACGTTCTTAGAAAATGCTTCAAGTTATGACCAAGATGCTTTCCGGCCGTGTCTGTTTGACTTCTAAAAGGGCCACACCAGGGCAAGGTGGGAATAAAGTCAAACTATGCTTCTGAGTCACCAACTGAGGTAATAACACTGCCAATTTGTTTGACTTATTAAAGGTTAAGCCGCTTTCACAGATTCATAATATAACTTAGAGAGGACAGATGGTCTGTGCGACTAACTGGCTGAGGGATTGAATCAAAGCACACAGGACTGTCACAATTTAGGGAGACATTTGGCACACATCAGTTCTCACCATTAACAGACATTGGACAGAGCTGAGGTGTGTGACAACATAACAGATCACTGGATTTCAGCCATGTGTTCTTTCTTTAGGGGTGGTGATGCTTGAAAATAGAAAATAAAAGGAAAGCAAAGGTCTGCTTTAAGCATCATATTTTTTTGATGCATTACAAATTGTGTTTGACTCTTTGATAAGGGAGACATCCAACATGATTTTATGTATGGCTGACTGGCATGTAAGTTCCACTACATACCATTTAGTAGTTCACTTATACAGCTCATGTGGGATGGCTCAAGGGAAGAGCGGTTGTCTTACTATCAAAAGACTGTCAGTCTGATTCCCACTTCCTGTGTATCCACCTATAAATGTGAATGTGTGTGTTTTGGGGAGTGTGGATGAGAGAGTCTCACTTGCAGTATAAATAGCACTTTGGGGGGTCAGTAAAAAAAAGTGATAAAATTTCTGTCCATTAAACCAGCATGGATCTTGATTGAGGCCAGCTTGACTGATGAAATGACCAGCAGAAGCTTAAAGGAGCTCAGTCGGTTGTGACAGAAACTTTGACAAATCTACCCATTACCAAACTGTTAAAATATTAATAAATAAATGTATCTGCATTCTATGAGAATTTTTTGAAATTAAATAACTTTGAACATCTTTACATATTCATGTAATTTAGCAGAATACAGTTAACATGACTGAATTGTTAAAAAAAAATATTTAAGCCCACAGCTGTTACCTCAAAGGTTATATTTCTTGAGTCTAGAGGGCCACATAAAAACTTCTGGTGAAATGAATTTGGGCAAAAGGTGGACATGTGTTTTAAACTAAGTCTCTCATTTCTGAATACTTTTTAGAGTGCTGTAAGAAGTATCCACCCCTATAAAGGTGTCTTTTTTAATTCTGTTACACCTTATGATCCTCAAACCAATTTAATAGTTTTTAACCATAATTATACGTAGTTTGTGAGCATAAACCATTAATTAATTGAAATAGTACTTTTTCTTTACTAGCCAAACACAGGTGTAATTGTTGTCAGACCTGGAGAATCAAGAAATCTTGTTCATAGAGCCTCTCTGGCAACAAGAAGTTTACTCCAGTAAACCACAGTGAGAACCATTATTCATAACTGGAAAAAATGAAACAGCATTGAACCTTCGGACCAAGTAGTTCCTAGTCCAAGACTGCAGAGGTCAGTGTTCTTGATTCAACGGTAACAAAAAGGGCAAAAATTAGGGTTGCAACAAATATTGGCACTAACGTTAGTATTGTCTGATATTAGTTATTTTGTATCATATCGGTTTTGGTCTGATAAATAACACTAGGCTGACATTAATAACCAATATTTATTTCCACCTTTGTTGCTGTTTGTTTCTGAAGAGGAAGTAGAGGTTGGACATCTCGTGTTTGCTTGGTCACGTGACAGTGGTAATGATGCAGCACAGGATTGTGGAGTGCTTAACTGAAGCAAAGAGGCAGTGGTGAAATCAGCTGTGTGGTCAATCTTTCAAAGTGTTGAAAGGTAATAAAACCCACATATGTTATGTTATATATAACATATGTTGGTGAATATAAGTTAATATTGGGTACTAAAATTGGCTAAAAGTTTCATATTCAAGCATCTTTTTGCCTCTTTGTGGTGTGCAGTTTTCCCTCTAACTTGTCAATATATTGGCAATAATTACCAATAAGAAATCAGACCATTTCTAAAATATATTATATTCTAGGGGGAGAGATGAAATACCTCAGTGCTATTCAACACTAACTCTTTCTACCTTCCTATTTTAGCTGTACCCTCAAAAGATCTCTACCATTTAGCCATTATGTGAAGAATAAAGCCTATGGAAACGGAGACTGCTAATGCTATGCAAATCTCTGCTGTGTAACCCAGACTATGTCTCGCTGTAGGAAGGTGAAAGCTCTGTTTCTATTCACAGCTGTAATCAGTTCTAATACTGCCCTATCCATCAGGCACACTCTCTTTGTAAAAAAAAAAAAGTTTGACTTTTTGAAGCTTTTCCATTTGCAGAGGTCTGCAAATGGAAAAGCTAAGCATAACCTATGTGTGAACACAACTGCAACAACACTTATCTGCATTCAGTTTGTGTATTCATGAGAATGCAATAAAGAACATGGCGGCACATAGATGATGATGGATTGCTGACTACTTTCTGTTAATTGATAAGAACACAGGGCGAGCATAGCAACATTAGCACCAGCATAAACAGGCAAGCTTTGATTGATGAGGGCACTGACACAACACAGCAGTTTGTGACATAGGAAATGCTTAGGCATCGTCACAGGCTCTGCTGCTGTTTGATTGGCTCATTCTGTTTTTTGTTGTGTGGTGTGTGGAGGCGGCGGGGTTGTCAAAGTTTAATGAAACACCTGGGATTATGTAACCTGCTGTCTATGTAATTTTGTGTAATACTATCAAGATACGACAAATAAAACAGCTATTGTGTTCTTGAGTCAATCAAGATTGTCAAAATCATTTATTTGTTTATTAAAGAAATACCGATCCAATTTATACACCTAGCTTCTACATCTCTGCTGTTGCCCTGTGTTTATACAAACCTCTAATTTAAATAACTCACTGAAGAAAAATTCACATGACAAGAAAAAAAGATGATTTAATACTGAGGAAGAGAAACTAATCTCTGCCTTAACGAAGCAGCACTGAGGCTCAGGCAGGCATAAAGTGGATGAAGGCGGCTGCTGAGTCATCGCAAACAGATGGAGTGAGAAGATTGTGGTCCAGGTGAGAATAGCTGCATATGCCACGTGTGGTGCTGATGGTGGCTGACCAGACACAGTTAATATAAGGGGATGCTACAACATCTGGTGTCGGCTGCTCTGCTAATGATGATAAATGATAGTCAGGATAGTGTTTTAAGAGAGAACAGAGAAAATTATTTACTTTTTCCTGAAACCACAAAACTTTAAAACGTCTTATGTTTGACTGTATTTTGAATAGCTATTCTTTGTTTTGACTTTTATTTAGGTACATTTTTGTGTATTTAAATGTTGTTTCGTTGTACCTGAGTTATCAGAAGTCTAGAGCCTGGTGCACATTTGTATTTCTCTTACAACCAGCAATGCTTTTTATTAAATCCAAAATTGCATCAACACATTGCACTCCTGACTATGTTTTCTTCTTTTCAGCTTCTTCTTTTTCTTTTTATCTCAGCTCATTCTGCACGCAGAATGTATTGAGCTCTGGTATGAGAGCTCATAATAGTTACAAATATTGACTAAATGAAGCAAGTTTTTAAGTATTTAAAAAAAAAAGAGAAAAAAAGATGTTTGTGATAATCTAATTATAAAAAGATAAAAAAACATTTTCTTATGAAAATGAGACATTTGCTTAAACAAAAATTATTTCTATTAGGGCTTACAAGATCATTGTTTAAAAGAATCTTTGTTAATGGTTTATCTAAAACCATTGTTTGCCATAACTAAAACAAAGGTGGATTAATGCCTATTCGAGGTTAAGTATTCATGGAATTACCTATTCAAAGATTTTCTTTGAAGACTAACTCCAAGCTATTTGCTGAAAATCCCTCATTAATATCAGATAACTTTATTGCAAACGTAACTGAACCCTCCATTTAGATTTGGACTACAGCCAACAAGGAGGCTGAAACTGAATCTTAGGAACAGCTCTTTGTATTCAACTAGATGTTCCACAATGAGCTACTTAAGACAATACAATCACATTATTTGTGCTTGAAATGACAAATGTGTTCATAAGGATGGATATGTCCATCTGTTTCTGTGCTTCTGGTTGATCATTTACATATAAAGGAAAATAACTTAGAATATTTCTCAACAACAGCTAACTATCACAATCTTTACATAATTGTCCTATAAATATGTATTGTCTGGATAATATTAGTCTACAAGAAACACAGGTGTTCCTCATGATAGTATAGTAATGAATTTTTACAAACTCTTAAATTAATTTGCCACTTGCCACCTTGGCACCATCCACTGGTCAAATTAGCAAAATTATGAAGCACTGCAGTTTCATGATCTTCTTTTGGAAAGACACAATATATAATGCATAATTGTGAAGTGGAAACAGTATGATTTTGTGTAACTGAAAAGTGTGGAGTGCATTTGTATTCAGTCCACAAAATGCAGAGCAACCAATTGCATTCAGAAGCCTTACCAGAATCTGTCGGTGTGTAATTTAATTGAAGTATAAATAATCTGTTCTCTGTCCTCTGTGTTTGTTGTAGAGAATTAGTGAACAAACAGCATCATACAGATCAAGAAACACAATAGACAGTTCAAATATAAAGTTGCGGAGAGTAGAGTTAGTTGCAAATAGTGTCGTTCCAGAAAGCACTGTTTGGTCCATCATCTAAAGAGTGTGCTGCAACTCAAAACTAAACACAACAAGACAGTCAGCCTAAACTGAAGCCAAGAGGCTTATGGAAATGGAGGAGCTGGAAGGATCAGGCTCAGGTAGGAGGACAGAATAACAATAAATATACAGTCAGAGCATCGATGGAATGGTTTAGATCAAACCGCATGACTCAGAAAAAAGCTCAGATCTAAACCCAATTTAGTTTTGTGGTGATAAATTTATTGTTCACAGATGCCTTCCATGGATGGGCAAGTAAAATCACTCTGTGAAAGCACAACGCTGGTGGTCATATACTCAAAGACCTGCAAAATATATTTCTGCAAAGTTTTCTCTCAGTGTGGCTAAATACTAATGCCTAGCACAGTTTTCCGATTTCTGTTTGTAAAACCTAATAAAACCATGCATTCGATTCCTTCCACTTCTTTGTATCGGTTTATTACACAAACTTGCAAGAATTGACAAAATCCGTTAGGCAACGATACCCTGAACAAAAGGTTAGACCTTTCACAAATAGATTACAATCTGTTATTTTGTCATTTCAACATTCTAAAACAATATTCTCCCTATCTGAATTAGAACTTCTGCCTTGTAATGTCTAAAAAAAGGAACAATCACAGAAATTTGAATATGTTATATTTAGCTACATTTCCTATACTCACATGGTCAATTAGGAAAGTAAAAAATCCCTAGCATTCAGAGTGAAGAAGACAAAGAACGGCAAAAACTCATATATGCCTTAATTTTAATTTCAAACATTCAGTGTAATGGTGGATTCATGGAGCAGACTTTAGTCAGGGGTTAGATTTCCAACTGTAAATACCTCTTTGTAAATGCCACGCTCATGCATTCTGTCACTGTGAACCAGGCACATGTGGAGAATGAGAAGCAGGCCTGGGAATGGACCACAGGGAACACCCTTCCATCATCTGTCTAAACAGGCCTGGAGGGCTCAAATCACAAAACCCACTGACTCCACTCCAAACAGGGATGCAGCAATGGGTTTGCGCTGGATTACATATCGGGATGTAATAGGTTTTTTTTAAGCAAGTCCATTGTGGGTATTCATACAAAGCTCATTCAGAGTGTTGAGGAGCTGTCACTGTAGCTGGAAAGCCTCATTGTCAACTCAATAATAGCCTATTAGGTCTATTATTGCTGTTTTGCTTATCTGTGAAAGACCAGTCCTTGGCTAAGGTAATGGGTCACTGAGTGGGGAGCTGATTAGCTGATTTTCCTTATTTAAATATTTTTGTATGGACTTACTGGGCGGAAATGAAAGGCGCTTCAGTTTCCCTCTGTGGACACAGTGGACTTTTAGAGCAGCATTTCAATGTTTTGTTTGGTTCTTCATAGATGAAGCACAAAGACACCTGGGTGAGCAGCACCACACATCTCAACAATCAATAATGACTATGTTGATGCTGACAAATGGGAGGTGTTACACAAGCTATCCTTCAAACACATGAAGTAAAGAGCTTGTGGAAAGTTTTGATAGCTTTACTTTTTCAGATTGTGTCATGTTGAAATCTCAACACACAATGTATTTTATTGAGATTTTATGTACTAGCATGGAACAAAGTATCATGGTACATGAATTAAACTCATGTATTATTATTTAATACATGTATTAAGCTCCCCTAGATATATACTTTAAAGAACCTTTAGAACCAATTAAAGTGGCCAGTCTTCTCTCTGCCACCTTTGCTCATCTAGAGACAAGAGACAATTTTGATCATTCTTATTTTTACAATGCATAAATCTCAAGAAGATTGGGTCTTTAGTAAACAACCGTTTTCAGGTTGTTCACTAACCTGAAAACCTCTATTGGTTTAAGGTCTGGTCTTTGAGGTTTGATCAAATTCAATTGCAGCTCATGCTGCCTGTGTAAGATTGTTATCCCATTGCAAGAAACCTTCCCAGCCTCCCTGTATGTTTGTTTGTTGTGTCCCCTCCACTCATTGTGGCAAACTTTGCAGTTTGCCACAATGAGTTTCAAACTCATTGTAGGATTTCTTTGTTCTTTGCTTATTCTGCAAAGAATTAAGAAATCCTACAACTGTTCAATACAGGAGAATTGTGAAGGAGGAGGGTTTTGCAGAGTACATAAACTATTGCCTTACCAACATATTCTCCCACCTGAGTTATGGCTCTCTGCAGCTCCTCCACAGATAAAATAGACTTCTTTGCTGTTTTCCTGATTAAGGCTTACCTAACATAAGTGGAGTTTGATTTTAGCTTCATTTACTTCAGGCTCTTCTTTTCACAATCACAGATAAGCTGTATTTACTGACTGCTGAAAGCAATCAATTGGATATATTTTATGAAGGCCTATCAGAGTAAAGGGAACTGGATACAAACACAGCCCATACTTGTTAGATTTTTATTTTAAAAAATGTTTGTATTTGTTTTCTTCAACTATGTACTAAATGGTTTGATCTCTCATATGAAGTCTCAGTTAAAAACATTCACCCCATTATTGTTGTTTGACAAAACGTAGCAAAAAAGTCAAAGGACATGTTCAGTGGTTTTTAGTAAAACCACTGAATTCTGATAATTGTTTTATTTGTGATATTAATTATTACAACAATTTGGTATAACTTGAATTTTGCGTTGGAGGAAGTGTATATTTGATCTCACAAAGCTCTGTAATGATGAGACGGGCTGTAGTGTGGTGCTGTTCTCTTTTAGAATCCAACTATTCTCATATCCATCGGCACTTTTTCCCTCCATCTTTTGTCTTGTCACGCAAACCCTTCTAAAAGTTCACTTAAGGCAACATTTACCGAGTTGGCCAGTCGAAACGTTTGTGCTGTGGGCTTCGGGCAAGGAAACCCCTCTGAGCTCAGTCATTAGTGGATTGTCTTAAATCTGATTTAACGAGATGACTAATCTCACCCAAGTCAGCAACACCAATGAGGAGAATATCCGGTCACAGTCTTGTTTTTATCCCGATGAAGAGTGACAAGACGAAGCTGACAAGAGAGAGACGGAGGAGAGGCATAATGGCAGTCTGTTTAGTGTGTGTGTTTGTGGGTGTGCTAGAGCTTGATAATATCTGCACACCACGCTGAATGCCATTATGCATGACAGTGTTATCACTGGCATGTAGCCACAACCACTAAAACCTCCTTGTTTGTAAACAACGTTCTATCAGCTCGCAGGGTGTGAAAAACCCTCACATCTAGAGAGTTTGGAAGGGAACAGCAGCCATCATAGCTAATTTATGGAGGCCGTGATAGAAAAGGACGTGTAAGAAGATTTCATGAGCTGGCGGGGGATCAGGGTGTTACTTTACTTATGCAAAAAAATTTTACTGATGGTGTCAGTGGTGATCAGATTAAAGAAGGTAAAGATGATGATTGATTTGTAAGGACTGCAGCTTTAAAAATCCTTTTAATTGCTCAAAAATCTTGAGGGATACTAAGCATCAGATCTAAAGTTTAGAGAGTCTAAGATCCTGTGAAAGAGACGACTTGTCTTGATTTCTAACTGCCCTCTGTTAAATGTAGAATCCTCATCGTCACCAGCTTCTGTTGAGCTATCGTCAAGTGCTGATGATTCATTTGAAGAAATAACTCTGCAGTCCCCACTGCTCTTTTCTGAGAAGACTCAAGGGAGCAGTTTAGGGATCAACATTCAGGTCGAAGGACACTTCATCAGCTGGTGGTTGTGTGCCAACATGTCTGAGCCTCTTGGCTACAGTGCAGTATATTCAGAGGACGTGCAATTACAGCGCCAGTGTCAACACAGCCAACTAAAACCTGCAAACAAACACAACGCAACATGTATGTATGCAAACCTACGTGAAGAGTTAATGTATTGAAAGTCAGCTTTGCAGAAGATCACAAATTATTAGTCTGTACTGGAAATTTGAAAACAAAATTTAAATATCTCTTTCTTTTTTAACGGGGACGTCACAGGGAATCAACACCCTTTTATCTCCTAGAAATGTTATTTTGCTTGTGTCTGTGACCGAGTGCTACGTGTGTGAGTTAGCTAACTGTCCCCAAGGGATTATGGAACAGATTTATGACGCGTCAGAGCAGCACGCTGCAGGTCCTACTGGCACAATTTGTCTCTGAGTGAGGATGTGAAGCCAAAAATGATTAGCCTAAACAGCACTGGAACACTTGTTACGAAAATATGTCAGAAACTAATGCAATGATTACAGGTACATTTTAATAAATTAAAATATCAACTTTGCTTAAATAAGTTAGTTTGAAGAGTGAATAAAATATAGGCCCTTTACACACACATATCCCAAAATTATGCAATACTATTAGTACATACTGTATATCCCCCTTAAAAAGGCAGAAGGGCTTCTGGTTGCTATATGACAAATTGCTATATTTTAAGGACTTTTAAAAAGTATGGTTTTTACTTTTTCATTTTGTTTCAAATTTATCACTTTTCCACATAATGTGAAAAAAGTTATACTAAGGGTATGAATACTCTTGAATGGTACTGCACACAATCTTTGCTGTAAATGATGTCCAAATCAGACCATCTTATCTGGATCTTGGATGTTGCCGATGAGTGTTTGTCTGCAGCATTAACAGGAAAAGGGAAAAAGTCAGGCAGGTTGTGTGATGTTGGCGATAATCTATTCAGGAGTGACAGATGACATTTCTGTAAGTTTGCATGTGGAGAGTTATGGTGCTGAGACAAGCCAAACCTTTCACTATTACTGCCTGACCAGCATTCATCAGAACCCTTATACACACAACACACATGGCCCCCCTTTGCTCCCCCCCCCCCCCCCCCCCAAACACACACACACACCATACATACATACATGGCCCTTCACCTTCTTGTGTGGCTGCAGGTGAACATGGCAGCACAGTCAATGTCCTATAATGTCCTTGTATTTTTTATGGTGTGAACATGAATTATTCACCTTTGTCTTCTCACGTCCTTTTAGCCTTGTTTCTAAAACAAAACATTTCTCCTGAGAGGTAATCAATTATTTCCAAACAAAAGCACAGGCTATAAGCTTTAGATTTTTTTTTGTTTTTATGTATTCTTTCCCTGTTCCCTCCTTTTACTAATTCCCTCTGTTCCTTTCACCTGCTTTGGTACCTTGATGGCTAATTTAGCTAAGATACAAGTTTATTAGGAGCTCTAGCACTTGATTTATTCTCACAATTTCTGTCCTCATGAATGGCATCTCACACCTTAAGTGTACGAGTGCAATGTTTTTGAGTCAATACACAACAGAAATGAAAAAACCAGTGGACACCATCAACAAAACATTTTATCAATATTAATAAAAAACAAAATAGATTCAACTGCTATAAAAAGATGCAAAACCTGCAAGTTAAAATTTTTGTTTGGGAAAAATAAAGTGGTTGCTGTGAGAAAAAATTAGCTTATCTAAAGTGGTAAATAATAACAACCTTGAAACAATTTGCTGTAACCCCATAACCCTCAACCCCGGAAAATACAATGGAAAAACGACAAGCGGGCGTTCCGTTGCAGGCTAAATTCCGTTCCCTATTTCTAAGGGGTTTTAAAAACTATGGTTTTTACTTTTCATTTTGTTTCAAATTTGTCAATTTCTTTACATAGAAATTGTAGGTTTTCAAATAAAATGCTATTGCACGTTACTACATCCTTTTTCTCTCTTTTCAATTAAAAACAATAAAGTCATTTCACTAATTTCATTGAAGGTCTGTTTTAAACCGTTGTTACAAATAATTTCAAGCACAAAATACAATATAAATAGAGGCAGGTGGTAATTTCATTAATTTCTTTGCTGAAATAGATTGAAGAAATCATGTGATAAATTGATTCTTTGCTTGAAGACACACAATGTGATTTGTTACTAAAAATAGTGCTTTGTTCAGAATAAATAATGTACAGGGCCAGTTGCAGAGCTGCTAACATACCTTCTGTATTCGGCTTTTGCACTCCGATTATCCAGAACTAATCTTTAGACAATAAACCTAAAGTCTCAACTTACCACTTTGATTTTGAAATTTAAAAAAAGCAAGACAAATTATCACATTTCCCGCTGTGCATGGTTTCACAACACATGCGATATGCCACCAGACTTTACTGAGTTCTCTACCTTAAAATAGTTTAATTCCAATAAGACCTAACATTATTTTATTTGTACTGTTTCAAAAGTAGGCTGCACAGTGGCGCAGTTGGTAGCACTGTTGCCTTGCAGCAAGAAGGTCCTGGGTTCGATTCCCGGCCGGGGTCTTTCTGCATGGAGTTTGCATGTTCTCCCTGTGCATGCGTGGGTTCTCTCCGGGTACTCCGGCTTCCTCCCACAGTCCAAAAACATGACTGTTAGGTTAATTGGTCTATCTAAATTCTCCCTAGGGGTGTGTGTGTGAATGGTTGTTTGTCCTGTATGTCTCTGTGTTGCCCTGCGACAGACTGGCGACCTGTCCAGGGTGAACCCCGCCTCCCGCCTGGAACGTAGCTGGAGATAGGCACCAGCAACCCTCCCGACCCCATTAGGGACAAAGGGTGAACAGAAAATGGATGGATGGATGTTTCAAAAGTTCCTTTAATGTCAAATAAAATCATGTAATTCAGTGCATTGTTGTTGACTTCAAGCTGGGATTCTGACACCTTGCTTTGCACCCTTTACCCAAGAGATTAAACAACAATCCATCCATAGAGAGCAATGGGAACTTTTCTAATTATTTCTGCAATTATAATCATGCTTGTACTGCAGCACTGCCTCTCTGGGGTCTGTGGTCCCACTGCTCTCTGGATGGCCACATGGAGGTAAAATGCTAATCAACATCCCAGCTTCATCAACTTATTGGTAACTCACTTATAGCAAAAGAGTCTCTTCACTCCTTTCAAGGGGGATGCAATCAGAAGCAGCTTCTATCCATATTTCCCTCCTGGGGGGAAGATGGAGAAGGTACACAGCAGAAGTGCCTGCAGTAGCACCCCAAGATATGAATACTATGTAGATTGTAATTAAATTTAGGAAGTGAAACATAATCTTGACTACCTTTGTCAAACCATAGTTATAGTAATGTTTCTCACTGTAACTAGCCTAAGCTTTGATAGTCAGAGAAACCCAAAGAAACCAGGGCAATAATTAATTAATAAAAAAGCGTATAGCTGCAGTAGGTAACATTTATAAAAAAATATTTTCTACACATTTGTTAAAACGATCATTATTCCCTGACAGTATACTATGAGACACATAATCTGTGAAAAATCAAGCATCTCTGCCTTCTGCTTGTGGTCCTACTGCCATCTGCAGAAATATATTGCTCGGTCAGAAACAACCAATCACAGTCAGCACTGTCAATCATATATGTGCTGCTCACACTCTTACCCTCCCTCTCTGTTACGCAACAGCTAGTTCCCCACAACGGAACAAGCTTGAATGCTCAGGCTAGTTAGCATGGCCATCAATGACGATGGATAAACATGTCATAAGATAAGTTGTTTCTCCGCTATTAGTACAGCTGCAGCTGACGAGCTGACTCTCCGCGCTAAGACCTTTCTCCTGGCTCTGATTGGTTGTTTCTAACCAGGAGCAGTGTATTTCTGCAGATGGCAGTAGGACCACAGGGAGGAGGTAGAGGAGCTCGATATTTTCACAAATTATGTCTCATAACATACTATCATCTCATAGTAACAGCTTTAACAAATATATAACAAGACATATTTTTTATAAAAATTTCCTACTGCAGTTTTAACATATAGAGATAAACTTTCTTACCTCTTCCCACTGGTGGATGTAACGAATGAGTCGAGACAGTCGTAGGAGTCGTAGCAAGCTGAGGATCTTTGTAAAGCGTACAATCCGCAAAGCACGTGCTGTCTTGTAGAAATCCGAGTCAATGCGCGTCTCCACTATTAGAAAAATGTAGTCCACAGGGATGGAGGATATGAAATCTACCACAAACCAGCTCCTCAAGTACTTGATTTTGATCTGCTGGGGATCCAGGATGATCTCTGTGTTGTCTTCTTTGACTATGCCCGTCCTGAAATTGAGGACCAGGTCCATGAGGAAGAATGTATCTGAGACCACGTTGAAAACGATCCAGGGTGGGGTGTGCTCGTCTTTGAAGAAAGTGATGCCCACGGGGATGATGATGAGGTTGCCAACCATTAGCAGCAACATGGTTAAGTCCCAGTAAAACCTTGATTTAGAAAGACAAAAAGGAATACATGAAGATTACTGAAATCATGTTAACCACTTACAGAACCTAATGCATGTAGAACAATCTGTAATGCACACATTGAAGTGTAGATTATATGTTTTCCTTTTTTTTTCATTGCTTGCCTGGGTTTACAACCAATGTTTATAAGCAGTTTATGCATTTTGCTATTTAAATCAACAAATGTCACACATGAAGACTTAACCCCCCCAGAAAAGGCTAGAGATGTAAAGAATTTATGATGGAGATGTCATTTATGGTAATTTACTTTTTACTCTTAACAGTACTTTGTATCTTATCGGAATTTAATGTAATTGACCAACATAAAGTAGCATGTAGTATAGTATATCCTAACATAATTGTGAACATAAAAATTAAAGTAGACATTTTTTTTTGTTTTTACAAAACAAAATGTGAAAAGTGCTGCATGAATTTAGTTATCCTTAAACAAAATCCAGTGCAAAAACATTGCTTTCAGATGTAACATAAATAGTGTGACATCTCAGTATAGATAGATACAGCTGTTTTGTGAATGGATCAGATGTTTGTTAGAGAACACGGATGACCAACCAGCAGCACCATGAAGATTAAATAACAAAGCAGCCAAGCATGTATGTACCTCAAACTTTTCATTTGTAAAGATATTGGAGAGTTCTGTTGTGTAAGTTGAGCCAAAATGTCCTGCACTGAGTACTTGTGTCATTCATATTGAAAGTTCTTGTTTAAATATAACATTGTCTTTACGAAGTGTAAACATTTTGTATATGAAAATACAGTCATGCACACATAAACTGGACAAACACTGATTAACATTCGGTGGATAAACTGTTGACAGCTGCTTAATTATTTTTCCCTTATTTATTTTCCTAATGCTCACTGGTCTAGTGAAAGCAAACACTATGTATGTACACAGTCTAATCGTGGAAAAACAATCTATAGGCTTACGTGGTGTGTCTTCTAAACCCCTATTTGCATCCTGTAATTCAATGTTGGTGGACATGGAATCTGTTTGGGTTTGGACCATAAAACAAAACTCATTGTTAATTTAGAGTTAACTGTTAATTACAATAGGAAAAATGCTATTGTCTGAGTGTCAGAAAATACATTTCCTTCTTTACTGGCTTGTTAATTGAATCAAGATTTATGATAAATTATGTGTACCAAACAGACTGCAATATATACAGTTCTGCATTGTACACTGGCTCATTGATCTCATTTTCAACTAGACAATAAACAGTATTGTTGAAAATTTATATTAGGAACAAACCATAATTTAAGATAAAAACCGAGGAGCCATGCCACATAAATAAGAGATAAGTAATAAATATATCTCTACTAAAATATAGCAAGGATGAAGATTGCAATTGCATTTTTCCCCCTCCTTGTTGTGCGGCTGATGTGTATTGATTTTTTTAGTTCATTCATGGTGTGCTGAAGTAAATAACTCAGGGGTTTCCATTGAATTGCTGCTGTACAGAATCACACTGTCACTGAGCAGTGTGGCTGAGGGATGAGGACCCTAATTCAAGCTCAAGCAGAGGTTGGGGGATAGAAGCAAATAAGCTTTTATTCTCGTCTTGTAAACAGAGCAGAAAATGCTTGCTGTGGCTTGTTGTGGCATGTTATGCATCGAAGAACATAAAAATGAGAAAAGACGGGCCAGAACAGGAAGGACATAGCCAGGAATAAACATACAACAAAAATAAATCATAATAAAAAAATTAGGTCAGAATTGAAAAGGCCAAAACTGATGATGAATCATGATTAATGTAAGCCAAATTATTGGTAATCAAAACTGTAACTACATGTGAAACTAGATTAAAGAAATTACACAACTTATAAAACTAAAACATGTACAAAGTTGTTCAGAATTTTCAGGCAGAATAAAAGAAATGGCAAACAATATCCAAAGTTTGAACAACCATTCACAGAGAATTTTTAAATAAATAATTAAATATTAGAAAGAGTATGAAAAAACTACAAACCACCAAGACATAGCAATTCACCTAAAGTGACAGCTGGGCAAGAACAGAATTAATCAGAGAACCATCCAGAGCCCCATTTGCAATTTGCCACAATCCATGATGGGGTGCAACTTTTTGGCTTACTTGCAAAACGCTGACTGCACACACAAAACACACTATACCCACAGTCTAATACGATGGTGGCTGCATCATGCCACCTGCATGATTCCACTGTGGGGAAAATCCTCCCCACAGTGTTCTAGCAATACCTAGTTACAGAAGCTAACTAGAATTGATGGGAAGATGGATGACACTAAACATTGGATATTGTGGTGGAGGTTCACTTTCCAACAGGACGATGATCCTGAACTTACAGGAATGGTTTAGACCCAAACATATTCAAGTGCTAAAAAGGCTCGGTCAAAATCCAGAGCTAAAAACAACTGAGAATCTCTAATGAATGAATATCTGATCATACTGAGCTTTAGATGTTTTCCGGAGTAGAACGGGAAAAGATTTCACTCTCTAGATGTGAAAATCCTAATAAAATACACTACGTTTTGTTGTTACAACAAACCTCAAATTGTGAAAAAAATTGCTCCTTCTCTTGCATTTCTTTATGGACAAAATATATGCCACCTTGAGTTAAAGTATTGAAACTTTTCTATCCACATTACATAGCCACTTATTGAGAGAAGACAGCAGTTTTTAAGTGCTTAGATGACAGTTTACAGGAAAGTCCCAGACAAAGACAATGCATATAAACATACATTAAGAACTGAAAATCATGTCAGTCTCATTTATATACCACACACACATATGCATGCATGTACAGAGGACGCTGACAGTAATTGGAATTCTTCAAAGTAAAAGGGTATCTACTGTTCCAACGTGTTGTCATGTGCAGTTATATTTAGACAGACCTTGGCACCACTGTGCTTGCTCGCATTAAGTCTGAAAACCCAAAAGAACAAGTAAAATTTCAAAGGATAAAATGCTAACAAGTGTCAAGACATTTTATGCATATTGTTGTGCTTCTTTCTTCTGAATAAATTACAGTTCTCCATAGTATGTTGACAGAGTCCAGTTCTGCACCTTATCTGTACTTCATGCCAGAATCTAAAGCTGCAAAACCTTCCCATACAACCTAAATTGGAATATCATTAAAAAAAAAAGTAGTCATCTAACAATACCTAAAACTCATGAGTTGAAATGAGATATGATTTTGAGCTATTATTAACAAGATGTGATCAATAATCACTTTAAAGAAATAAATATAAAGGCCTTTATTCTACATTTGTATTGATTTTGCCACAAACTCAACCAATTGATGTCAATATCTTTCCCATTTCTTTTCATTTCTTTAGACAGTAGAACATGGAACCAAGACTGTTTGTGTCTTGTCTGTTACTCTGTCATCATTTATTATTACTGGAAACCTGAAAGATTAAAGAGTAGCTCTAAGAAATGCATTTTTTTTTGGATTATATTCTGATTTACTGAGATGCACCTGTATGTTGTCACCCACTGACACTTTACATTTGAACTGCTAAAGGATTATACTAATGCATTTTAAAACTGTATTACAGTATATTACACTGCAATTTGTCAGTCAATGCTTTTTGTCAAAAGTGACATAACATAGAACCAAGCAGTGAATGAGTGTAATTAGGACAATAAAAGTGAGTGTGGTGTGAAAGACAGAGGGAATCAGCATCTCACCCAAGAACACTTCAACATGTTGCAGTTATCTAAATCCCCAATCATTCAGCTGGAAAACCATATGTGGCCAACATTTATGCATTTGAGTTACTCAAAAAATAGTCAAACATTTCTGCATATGAAAAACAGCACATTACATAACACTAAATTATATAACAAAGCACAGAAACAGTGAATAAACCCAAAAACTATATTCCATAGTCAAATGACTTAAAAATTAGCATTTAGATTTATTTAATCTTCATCACCCTATGAATACTAAATGTGTTTGTTAACTCTTACGTTAGATTGACGTGGATGGGCATTCAGAGTTAGCTCCTCTCCCTTTGGTCAACATTGATTAACTTTACAGGTTTGTGGTTAAAGAAGATAGGAAGCCCGGTTCCCAAAGTTGCAATCCAAGCATCATCACAGCGGTGCATATTGGAGTTGGTGAGAGAGGTTACTGATAGACTAGATGACCAAGAGAGAGAAATAAGTTTTGTGGACACATGGGACAACCATATTTCTTCCAATATAGAAAGTTGTCCTGAATCAGTCTGTTCGTGCTGTCTGTTGCTTCCTCTTCATTCCAGTGATGTTCTACTCTAGATTTCCCATGTTAAAAGAGACTGTCACCACTTCCTACAGTCATCAAATGTTTGTTTAGGAGGAGGAATCGATGCAAAATCAATAACTCAATGTAATCAAATGAGCTTTCTTAGGTAGTTAACCTTTGACCATCTCCTTTTATAAACGGAATTTGACTGAACTCAATTACAACTACGGTCATTTAAAAATGTATGTAATTTAATTTGAATCTTTCTATACGATTTGACTATTTGATTGAATTGATTTTACATTTTTGCTTCTGAATTAGATCTGTTTATCTTGTAACCCACATTGGGTGCCATTTGTTCAGAATTGGCACTATGAATTTAACTGAATTGAACCAAATTCAATTACGGTAAATAAAAACTAGGTTATTAGTACAATACCTCTCTCTCTCTCTCTCTCTCTCTCTCTATATATATATATATATATATATATACATATATATAGGGCTTCTTTGGTCCAACACATCCCAGTTCCTGAATATGCATTGAGTTTAAATGGAATACAAAACAGCTTGAGGTTTTCTCTTTCACAGACAACAAATGTATAATGTTTGTTATATTCTAACAATCAAAGCTGCACAATAGTTATTGTGAAGTACTATGGACCAAATAAACTCTTCCATGCTGCCTATATTGCCAGGTGAAGAGAAGAGCATGTCTTTGGATTGCACATAGAGAAGCTTTGAAGAAAGTGACAACCGCTGGGATGCAATCCGCCTTCAAATGCAGCCCTCTGTGGATGCGGCCCCTGAACTGGGACACAGCTTACGTGTGTTTATAGTCTGCCTGCTGACTCACATGCACATGTTTGTCTTCATATAAGAGTGACTTCATGTTTGTGAAGAAGTATAGAGAGGATTCTCCCGATTTCTCCTTTTCACTCTTGTGGTTACCTTTTAATGGAGGTCAGTCCAGACAAACATAGCCAGGATCCATTTACTGTGTTTTATTATGCAGTGGAATCCTGATACTGAGGAGTGTTCTTCTATAAATACAGTTGGACAAGAAAGGAAAGTTGGCAAAAAAAACATATCTTTGAGTTCACCTCAGATCCCAGTGAATGAGTGTGACTGGATGTGACTTGTCATAAAATCCAACTAAAATCTCACACAGAATGTACAAGTATTAAGCAAAATTAAATCTAATTTGTTAATGACTTAAACAAAGAGGCTACTCATTCCATTTGTGCTCAACATAAAGTTAGACCATTTGAAAATTCAAACATCTTATAAAAAACTATATCATACGTATGACCATAGAAAAAACTTTTATAAAATAAAGCCCCCCAAAAATTGCTGAGCATGCACAGCATAACAGCTCCTACAAATCGTGCTATGATGCTCAGAGTCTGGTAGCGATGACATTTCACCGTCTGAAGAGATGGAGCCACAGCCCACTCTACTCTCTAGTGGAGTGACCAGGGACAGGAGGAACATGTTGACACTCTTAGAGTGCCTCTTACTACACGATAAGCCTCTCTCCTTCTCCTCACCCGGCTAGTCTTCTACCTACAAGGAACTGTAAGAGTTCCCTCAAACAACCCGACCGACACGCATGCTTATTTCTTAGAGTAGCCTAAATTTAAACTGAGAAGTTTCAGAGAAATTGAATAAATATGTGCTGGGAATACATCAGGTCTTAGCTCAAGAACTGATGGGCATGTGTAAAAGAAGATATTTTAAAATTCTGCTATTGGTCTATCAATTTAATGTCTCACCCCACTTAGCCTTGCAATGTCATAAGGGGGATGTTGGTTATCTCCAGATATCATTGGACAAGAAGTTGTGTACACCCTGGATAGGTTGCTAGTCCATCACAGGGCAACACAGACACGCCCACACTCACACCTAAGAACAACTTTGGATTGCCGTGTGTATGAGTGGTGCGATATAAATAGTTTACACCCACTTTTCCTTACATAGAGGTGCATAGGCCCTGGATGACAGGAAGGGTACACCCCAAAAAGGTTGGTTAGAAATAATTCATAATAAATTCAAAATTTCAAACCAAGTCATGGTTTTAAAATCGTTGAACCTGCCTATTATATAATCTTTCCACACTGGAATAGTGAGTCAAGCTCAATCTTAGCAATAACATATTCTTCTTGATCAAATTATTCACATTCTTAAATTTGATCCCCTGTATAGAGCTAAATTGGATGTAAATTTTAAAAGAAAACAGCTAAAAATTACAGACTTGAATAATAGCAGACAAAACCACATTAAGCCCATTGGCAAGCAACAATGAATTAATAAAGATGAATAAATAAAAAATAAGCACAAAAGGTTCTTGCGCAAAAGGAATAACTTAATTTTACATAAGATACACTTAGTCACAGCAAGAGGTAATCTTTGTCACACTTAACCTGAAAACAACTTTATAAAAAAATCTGTGTCTATGCTGTCATGAAAGTGCAACATATTAGTTTAAATGAGTGAGTTGGAAAACTCACACAGCAAGACTTGAGAGTCTGGATAAAAAAAAAAAAAATCAGGTTAAAAGGGTTAATCCTATTTCTGTTTGTCACCAGTTCCAATAAACTGTCATAACAGCTCTGCCCTTGCCCTGCACCGCCAACAGGCACAGTGCATGCACATCAGTGACACTGGGACAATGCAGTCATAGGTAGCTATATATAGGAGACGCACAGTGTTTTATCAAACCAGTGCTAAGAAGATTTCATCAGAGGTCGAGGAAAATCTCCCCAACCTTAGCCTAAGAAAAAACAGGGGGATTTGGTAACTGCTCACAGACGGGAGAGGAAAAATAAAATCTGCTGAAAGGAGCCAAACCCACCAAACATCGCTTAAAGAGATCCATTTACAAGATTATAAGTAGACTGCTGGGGGGACATTAAAGTAAAAGACTTATTGTTTGTGTAATATGTAAATTTAATGTAACCTGCAGTATGGTTAAAGTGCAACATGTGCTTTATGGTGTTATAATTCATCACAGCTTGATCCTTCTTGCTAATATATATTTTTAAATCTGCAAGACCGCAAGAGTTTTCTTAGAATCAAAGCTGAGACATAAACATATCTGCCATAATTAATTAATTACTCTTTCTAAAAATACATAGGACCAATTCAATAAACTGCCATGTTATTGCCAAGTTAGTTTATTCAAGTAATTTCATTTATTATATAGGTTACAGACATGGTGACATGCTTCAGGCATTTATTACCACTATTTTTGAAGATTACAGCTTACAGCTATGGTTAATTCAAAATTCAGTAAATGTGAACATCTGAATATTACAAAACACCAATAAATTTTTTTTTCAAAAACTGTCCTCCAATACAGTCATGGTGATGACTGCAGGTTTAACAGTAGAGTCACAAACACCATGTGTGGCTTACCTGAAACACTGTTAAAGAAGATATCTGTATCTGACACCATTTGTTGAAAGTTGAGAGGAAGGAAAAAAGATACACGGAAGGGACAACCATTGTGAAGCAAAGCTCATTTAAGCGTTTGATAGAGATTCAAAAGCTTTGGACTGCAGGTGCAGTCTGTGGTTCCAATGCCACCACACGTGATGGTTCCAGGATATACCTAAATGCTCTTTTCAGATAACAGTAAATTAACCATCTAAATACTCAAATTAAAATTTCAAGGATAAACTAATTTACTTATTAGTAAGTAATAAGTAAATTAGTAACAACTAGATGTTTCAAATTAACACCTGGTTGCTAATTTGAAAATGAATTAACAACCGGGTGTGCACGAGAGAAACCTAAAATCTTATGTGTAATTCATTGTGATAATGATAATATTCACAATAAAAGCATATATAAAAATTAATCAGTCTTCTTACAAAATATCTCAGTGCATACAACCAGACCCCCCAAAAGCACAAATGGGCTAAAAAATAAAATAAATGACCCAGGCTACTTTTAAAAAAACTAGTTTAGGGGCGTGCTGTGGTGGCACAGGGGGTTAGCACGCCCCACGTTTGGAGGCCTTAGTCCTCGACGCGGATGTCGCGGGTTCGACTCCCGGTCCCGACGACCTTTACCGCATGTCTTCCCCCCTCTCATCACCCTCCTTCCTGTCTGCCTACTGTACAAAAAAAACGAGCCACTAGCGCCGCAAAAACTCTTCGGAGAAAAAAAAAAAAAAAAAAACTAGTTTAAGGAAGTTGTGCAATTGTGAGGTCAAACAGCACACATTAATTTAATTTAAACACACATACTAATATACTGCTATTTGTTAATCCTGCTTTGGAATCAATGATAGGAAAAATGTACAATCTAAACCATTCTTTCACTTTTTAAGTTTGAAAATGTCATCTGTTAGAGTTTCGCGTTACTATATTAGAACACAATTTTATCAGATTTTTAAAATTATTTCTTCCCGTTACGATAAAATTTGCTTATAAAACTTAAATTTTTCCAGATTTGATTTTATCCCACTCAGGGTCCTGGCAGGTCTGAAACCAATTCCAGTTGTCATGGAACAAGAGGCCATGTTTACGCAGAGATTCTGGCCAGTCCATTAGAGACAAACAGTGCTGCCAGAACAAACAACTCAGAATGTCAGTTCAGAATCCCCTTCTCACCTAACTCTGTGGAAAGAATCAGGAGAATCTGCAGGAATTCAAAGCAACCACAGGGAGCCATCCAAACTCTGCCCAAAGCATGGCTGGGAATTGTTTAGCTTCAGGGGACAGCACTAACAAGCATCCCACTCTGCTGTGTAATTTCAAATCAGCAGAACTATAATTAAAAATTAAGCAATATAACAAACTCCATTCATATTCAGAAATAAAACAGGCAGAAAATTACAAGTTTCCAACATGGCCATCCGCTTCAAAGATGCACTCAAATGGTGCAAATTTCCAACTGTGCAAAAATGTGTCACAGGACAATGTTTGGACAGCTCAAAAGCAAACTTTTTAAAATCTTCAGATAAACTGCTATAGCGCTACATTTATAAGTCACCAGTCATTTTGCAAGGGGAACAGATGCAATCAGGGTACCCACTAAGAACAATGTCTCTGAAGTAGCAAAGTCATGGTTCCTTGTATGTGTCTTTGCAGAAGAAAACTAGACTGCAACGCAGACTATAGTCAGCAAATAAAATATAGAATTTCGCTTAGTGGCAGTTATCCACCAGGTGGCCTATTGTCTTGTCACTAACTGCATTTGTGTCTTATTAGTATACAATGTTATCTCCCTCAAGGGCTTTATATTCATTTAAGGGTGAAATGGCAGCAATCCTCTTGCCAAGAAAGCACCAGCCAATAATCTTCCCCTCTACCAGCTGTTGTTCAGGAATTACTGGTAAATTAAACAATAAGAGATGGATTTGTGGACCTTCTTATTACAAATTAAATGCTAAAATAATGCACAAAACCTGGATCTGGTCACTGTGTACATAATCACCACCTGATCTTGTTACCAGCTGCACCAATGCCACTTTCACTGTTGATGCTGGACATTTTCAATGACACAGCAAAGATTGAGATGCAGCGGAAGGGATGTGACATAAAAAGTTTTAAACAAATAAAGTTTAGGTAAATAAGAATGCACATGACTTTATTACCAACATGCAAAGGCTACCAAGATTTAGGGAAGGTACGTAAAGTAGACATTCAAACCTACAAAGAGTAGGAGTCATTAGATTTCCTGTCATATTGGAGGAACAATATTTTTGATAAATCCACCTGTGCATTTTGTTTATTACATTGATTTAGTAAAAGTTTACAAGATGAAGAAATTTAAACTATCCTGACCATAATTCAGCAAACAGCCCTAAACCATGATTTTTCCATGAGATAAGGTTCTCACAGTAATAAAACAAGAAAGAAAGCTAGCTAAATAAAGGTTTCGCTGAGGTTTTGGTCACTAGAGTTGGGCTAAGAAAAAATGAAAGCACAGAACATTCCCTGGTGTGTTCATTTATCTGGAGTAGTGAGAACTGACCTTAGGCCTGTAAGCTTACTTTTTGATCCACCAGACCACTAGCATTCTGGTTCGGAGGATTAACTTTGATGTTCAATCACTTGTGTAAAACATATCACTGGTCCTACATTTTCTAAGTTCATACAAAAACTGTCTTAAGATAAATAATTTTCTAAGCTTTTGCAGTATAACAAGGGTCATCAAACAAATTTTTTAACTTATTTCCTGATACCCTTCCACAAATGTGTTGTGGGGGACAGAATTTCATAATTCCCCATACTGTGGCAGGATACATTCTCTAATGCTTTCACTGAAGACATTTGATTTGTATGACCTGCATGTCTAGGATTGTTGTCCTGGGCCAAAAAGTTTAATGGTGGCTCGTCTCTCCATGCCCATGAATACATTGATGTTTGTGGTTGCAGTGTGAGAAAATGTGTGATATTCCAACAGGTATGAATACTTTTTTTGAGGCATTGTATGTGTGGTGTGAATTAGGACTTTTTATTTTAGGTTTCTCAAGAGCAGCAGAACATTTGTAAAAATTCATCGCTTTAAAGGATAAAGGAAAATTAGACTGTGTTTCATTCACCTTTAACAAGGATTTTATTTCTGTTACTTTGTACTTTCTGTTACTAAAAAGTTAAAAACTTAGATTACATTTTAAAAGCAAATTTATTTTAATTCATTAGCTCTGTAATTTCTACATTGTCCATACTGAACACCGCCAAGATTTAAATTATTACACATCAGCTTCATGGCCACCGCCCATTTTGATTTGAAACCTGCATGGAGAAAAAGAGGGCATGATATTGACTATGAAGATAGAGCTGATAAATCAGAAATGCCACCTCGCCATAGAGGAGACAGAACGATCTGTCTCTCACCACTGCTTGTCTCATAATGCAAATATTTGTCTGTCTACTAGACACCCAGCATGTGGCACGACCAGGCCAAACACATTGATCCAAGTAAGCTTTTCCTGTGAATTGCAACAGCTACCCACCCACACACACGCTCACGCATACACACTTCTTCATTTTTCTGCACCGTGGTCTTAGGTCTTTCTATAGTTCTACAACACTTTACCCTCACTGCATGTTAGTAAAGTGCAAAATGTGAAGAGGTTTCCTGCTGTAAATGTCTAATTGTAATCTTGTGTACTTTGAAAATAATACTTGTTAAAAAAAATTGGACTAGGACATTTTTAAGTGCTGGATTTAAATTGGTCACTAAGATTTTTGCAGTGCTTTTGTGTTTATGGCATATTAAGCACTCTGTTAAACACCTTGGATTGCATTGTGTGTGAATGATATTACAGAAATAAACTTGTCTTTTCTCTCCTAAAAAATTACAAAAAACACCAGATTTGACCTTTCACCTATTTTACCTGGTTTTCAAAATGTCCATGTGACAGTAACATCTTTGTGCACACAAATTGTGTCTTTGACTGTCCAAAAATATTAATGATTATACTAAACACACTATATATGGTTGCGTAAAATTTATTTTTGATTGCACTGTGCACAGTGCTGTGGTACTAATTTTTGTGATTTGAATTTCTGAATCAATTCAAATAAAAAAAAAATACCTGTGCATTTTGTTTATTACGTTGACTTAGTAAAAGTTTACATGATGAACAAATTTAAACTATCCTGACCATATACAATGTATAGATATATACAATCAAGCTTTCAACAGGTAAAAAATTGTTTCCAGCAAAATGGTTTTCAGCAAGCAACAATAAAACTGTAAAACCAAGAGATCATAGCTTCTTTACAAAATGTTGCTAACCAGCTAAACTGATATCATGTCCACAAAGCTTGAAACTTGTATAGAGACAAACTAGATTAAGACACACTATTAGCTATACAGTTTTGTGTTGCTGCTCAATAAATTGATTAGCAAAAAAATGAGGGAATGTGTCATTTGAAAGTTATTGGGTTGACATTCCTGGTATTTAACAGTTCCACCAACAAACAAGCGTTCATTATGCTTAGCTGAAATCCTTTTTGTAGCAAAGATGCACTGCAAGAGAAGCAGTGCTCTTTCAAAAGAGCATCAATAAACTAAAAAACTCCAATATCTCTAAGAGTAGTTTACTTTCACCACTCATTCAGGGACAAAGGTGTCTGCAAATCAAGAGCATTACTATATTTCATCTAAAAATAAAAGCCTGTTCTGCATTTAAGCCATAAACACATTTCTAGACCAATGTAACAAGAACTCTTACACATAGACACCAGAATTACTAACCCACACATACTGTAGTACTTCTGGCAAAGTCAACTAATTGGCTCCAACATTAACCACATAATCTGCTAGTGGTGTTGACTTTGTAACATGTAGTGGGTTAGATTAAATTTAAAAGCTTCCTAATATTACCACTCTCGTGTTGTGTCTGAACCCTGGAGCAGCAAACTGGTGCCAGATTCACATCTCGGCAGACAGGAAAAAGAACAATCCAATTTCAGAAGGACAGAGGGTGTGAGGATCCACCTGAGACACAGGCAGGTCTGCGAAAGGTCAGCTTGTATGTATTGGATACAGCAAAATGTCTGGGCGCAAGAATAACTAGTGGAAGACTTTAGAATATATGCAGAGGTTGATTTTAAGTTACAATATGTTCACAAAATATGTGTTTTATAAAGAAAATTTTAAAAAGTTGGATCTCTGATTATACTTTTTTTTATCCAACCAAAGTACAAATTAAAGTTGAAGATAAACAATTGCTTAAACTTACACACAATTGATTTGACTATAAGAATTTTTTTTATTAATCCAGGGAAATCTTACTGAGACAAATTTTAAAACAGACTATACTTCGTACAATTCATATAACCAATTAACTGAAAAATACCATTTTAGTAATCCAGCTAAACTTCTCTAAATAGACCATCATGCAACCCTTCAAAATGCTATTGCAATTTGATCCAAATTCAACTAAAAATATAATGCCTTTTGGTATAAAGTTAACTGTCTAAGGAAGTCCAGTCAATTACATCAATCAAGTTAATTTCTCCAAGTCAATTCCTGCAATCCCTTTTTCCAATAAACCAGATTTCTGCAGCTCCACAATCCGCTTCCTTATATCTTGGCTGATATCTTTTGACTTTTCCATCGTGCCAACAAGGAAGCAGTGTGTTCAATATGTGGCCTCAAAATACATCCACAGGTATGGATCCAATCACTTAACCTATCAGAAGTTTCCAAAGTCATGACATCATCATCTGGGCTTTCCTTCATTGTTTAAAGATAGTAACAGTTATCATTCCATATATAAACTTCTGAATTTGAAGACATGACCTAAAACAAGAGAAGTTTACTCAAATTTAATGTCAGACAGGGAGGAAAAAAGATGTATGTCTGTTTAATCAGACATACATCTGAATAAACAGATATATGTGTATACATACATTGCTTACTTCACCCTCAATCAACAGAGCATGCTGCAAACTTCTTGTTTCAACCCTTTTTTTTCCTCTAAAATTCTTCTGATTTAACAACACAATCAAGGCAAGAATATCCTCATGGTCACCACTGATTAAAGTGCCAGGTTATTGAATGTTTGCTTTGATAAACAGTAATTCTTGTGCAATATTAGACTTAAATGAAAATATAAAATCGAATCTGTCAAATTAAGTCTACAATTTGATAGATTGAAAAATATTGTTTCCCGTAAAATTCTCTGCTCTCCGCCTGTCTGATTTGTGATACAACTGACTGTTTACCCCTGGTCAGTGGGACAATAGCAGATTATGAGGGGGATAAACAATTAATAATGACACAAAATGATATTCAAAAAGCAAAAATTCCAGATTTGGTTTTGGCAGATTAGTGTGGCATGTCTACCTGGACAGATTATAAATCGATGTTTTAAGGCGAAGCATTGTGAGGAAGGAAAGACACGCAACATTACATTTGTCAGGTGACCAGAATCAATCAATCAAATGTGAAACGGATGACGTGTTGCACTTAACAGAAAATGTTTTTGGAAGGACTTTCTACTTTCAAATCCATATCAGGTCTAATCAATCAAATTATTCACACCTTCAGATTACCATCAGTTTGTCAAGGTTAAAAATAGTTTCTGCTCAATATAAGAAACACTAGGAAATGACACACTGCCTGGGGGAAGTAAAGCACCTGAAATGAAAAAAGAAAAGGGATTCTAATCTTATGTGCTAATGTTACTCTGTCACGTAAGTGTGCCTGGTAGCGTTCATCCTTCCACCCTTTAACAGGCAACCTTCCACCCTTTGGCCATGTACATCCTCCCTGGGCTCCCTCCATTAAATAAATTGTGCTGTAATAATCTCTTGGCTCCTAATATCGGTAGATGAGCACAGCAGCCTATTTTGATTACCCCACTTTCAGGCCTAGCCAGAACCATCTGTAATCCCCATGTTTTGCCCTCGCTACATTAAAGAAGGAATTATTTTATGGAGACGGAAAAGGAAAGGGTGCTATTCATCCTACGCAGCTCCAAACTGCCTTTTTCTCTTTCCTTCCCATGAAGATTAACATTGCATGACAAGAACATATGGTTCATGTTTTCACTTTGCTCTCTAAACTTTTAAAGGACCTCATGCTGACCTTTGCTTACTTCACCCTCAATCCTGCCACTACCACAAAAAGGAAATGGGATCATTATTGTTGCAACAGACCATGTTGCTCCATCAATGAAAAGCTTTTCCTCCCGTGAACCAAACAAATCAATACCAAGATACACTCTCAAATCAACTGTAATCAACCTGGCTGAACAAGAGGATGCTGATCCCATTTGTTCATAAGAACAGTACACGTACACCCCCACACGCAAGCATACACACACACAATGGATATTCTAGTACCGGCTTACGTGTCTTACGTGGATGAACATATTTGATAGGGGTGCAAAAAGATATTCTTAAAGGAGATAGTAGCAATTCCCCCAATGTCTCAGAGAACACAAAGACTGACTTGAAAATGATATAACTCGATCAGAATATAACATGGGAATGAATACAAACAATCCCCCAGAGGTAAATTACTCCTTTTTGTTTAATCCGTATTCCCCTAAAAGTAAAGATGAGAAACTGGTTCATATAACAACATGATTTTATTCAATTATCAGTAGCCAAACATTCAAAAACTAAAAGTCTTTCTTCAGCTAAACCAACAAATCATACATACGTTCTACCATGTTACACAGACAGAACAGAGTGGAAGTTGTGACTGAATTTCCAGTCAGGTACGCTCTCTCCCAGGTACGCAAGAAGAAAAATTACATCATTCTGTTTTGCAGACTTGATTTGGGAGTTTTTGCGGCTAATTCTCATCATATTCTCAGAGTAGAACGCTCTTGTTGTATCATGTCCAACAGATATTTTGTGATTGATAACAAATTTGAGGTGCGCATGGTTACCACTGACATATGCTGCACTGCTAGGTACATGTGAGGAATCCCCAGGAGTTATAAAATGCCCTGGCCAGAAGGAACACTGTCGTTTTTGCCACCTCAAGTTAAAGAATACATTTCTCTTCTAGTGGAATATGTGCAGCCCTTTAGAGCTAAGCCCAAAGATATTTTGAGTATCCGTGGGATGTTTAAAAATGAAGACAGACGAAGCACAAAAGCTGTAAAAAGCTTCTAGAAAGTAAAATGTATTTTCTAAAGAGACATGGCAGCTGTTCCTTTGGGCTGCTACTTTTAAGTAGGCTGTGAGACTTTAGCAGCTAACAGGAAGCTAAGCGTATTACAGTAAAGTTGCTTTGTTCCATCCGTTTCAAGAGTCCAAACCTGTCATTGAACATGCAGGATTAGGTCTTTTTGAAAATCGCACACTGAAAGCACGGTGTACTCAACAGAGAACATGTTTTTAAATGTGCAAAATGTGTAATATAAGATGCTCAAGACAGTTCAAAATGTTAACTCTGCTATAATGTCTTTGTTTAAAAATAATAATGAAACTGAGTGTAATTGCAAATATGTGTAACAAATGAAAAGCTGACTTAAAAGAAGGTTTTAAGAGGTCTCTTTGTCATGACTATGAATGACTAAAGGATCTAACACACTGATTTTTTTCTTAAATGGAGTTTTAGGCTGTCATTTATACTCAAATAATGTTGAAGAAAAAAAAACTAAAATATGATCCTGAAGAAAAAAATTGCATCTTGTGATACAGCAGGATTATATTTTAAGGTTTACAGAAAGAAAAGTTGGTGTTTTCTGTGATGCAGAGAAAAGGTTCTCCATTTTGAGATGACTTTTAGAAATATTTTAGTTTACAATAAATAATTCTACTATTAAAGCAGTTTATTTTATTTATTTATTGTTCATGAAAGAGCAGGAAAAAGCACTTAGTTGTTATTTATGACAACCAAGGACAAATCATAGCCTAGCTGTGATTTGAATAGAAATGATGAGATTAACTTTTCAAACTGGCAATCTATCTCAGTTAAATATTTCTGTTTTCGCTTAATATATTCTTAAAACCAAAATTAAAATTGTATTTCTTGGAGAAATAGTAAGTGGATGGAAGGATTGCTTTGACTGCTATGATAACATTGAACTGACTGACAGGCAGTTGAGCCCCACACCCAATTCTGCGTGAAACAGCATTAAGTTTGATCAAGCCTTTACCGAGGAAAAAAAAAGTTCTAATGTGCAAAATCTTCGCTTCAATCTCTCTGGGGAAATTCAGAGGAGTTTCTAACAGATGTGTCCTCTGGGCTATGTATCACAAGATAATTAAAAGGCTCTTCACGATTAGACGCCTGCATCCTAATATTAGGCCTCATCGTTTGTCTAGAAACTCTACACAAAGCGGCTGCTCTGTCATAATCCTATCCAAAGACTCTGTGCAAACAGGTAGGAAAATAACAATCACCTCCTTTTTATCATGAAGATGAGGAGCTGGCACAGGGTGGAAGAATCAAACACTAAAATGATGACAGTAACTGTGATAGTATTAGTTTTTCTCACACTTTTAATGTACATTTTCATGATAATGCAGATTATTATGATTATAATTGCTATTATTGTTTATTAGTAGTAACAGTCACAATACACCTGTCTTCTTGTCTATATTGAGTCCCTCCATTTCTACTGCTTATTGTGGATGCACACATTCAAAAACCACTGAAACAGTAGACTGCATAAATCTAGAACCTGAATTACGCCTGCATTTGTGAGAATAGTTAAGTGTGAAGGTACCAAATGCACTTGACTGAAGTATTTGTCATGGGGACCATTCAGCCAGTATTTTTGTTCCTGTCTTAATTTTACTGGTTGTTGTAAAAGCAATTCTCCACTTAACTGACCATATTTGCTCACAATAAGAAGTTTGTTAGTATCCTGAAGCAGGCGGTTCTGCTCTGAAACTGGAATTGAGGCTGTAGATTGGATTATGATGCCATTTTTAATCTGCTTTTTTTCCCCTTGGAAGATTTGATGTCCCTCCCCTCCTTCTTAGTGTTACACAAAACTTGACAAGAGGAGATTTCGCTTAACTCCACTGCACTGATGACTCTGTGATTCTTTCTGACACTCTAATTTGAGCTTATGGAGCACAAACTTTACTTTAAGTAAACCTTTGTCCTCTGATTTGTTTGTAGCAACTGTAATTGCAGTTATCCTTTGGCTCTTTTTCTGGTAGAGTGTGATGAATGTGCCCAATACACATTCATACTTCTTTTTAAATTATAAAATATGGGATCAAACAAGATAATCTAAAATGTGCCATGTTCTTTAATTTATTTAAATAATGAGCAAACAAGTACTTTTTGTCATTTTTATAATTCACTAAGCCAGTTCCTACTATACATACTGACCAACACATCTTTAATTGTACAGTTGTACAACAGTATCCATTCTAAACACAGAGAAGAGAAACTTTGTTTTCTTTTTTAAAAAATGTTTTTCTCTGCAGAAGATATTGAAAGAAATCTACACTCTCATCTGCTTTTTGAAATGTGGCGTTAAACAGGGTCTTCTTTTAGACATGTTGCTCAAGGACACTTCAAATCCAAAAGTCTGCGCCAAATTTCTGACCTTTCAGTATCAGGACAGTCTCCCCGAGCCCCAAATCACCCTTCCTCATGACATTTAACACAGTGAGAAAAGGAGCAGATGGGGACAGAGGAGGCATAACCAGCTGGGGGAAGAACAGGGAAATGGGCTTTGTTGCAGTACTATGCACAAACTTTGTTATGAATTTTTTACATATTAATGTTAATCTCAAATATGCCCTAAAAGCTATAGCTTGGTTATCAGAGACAAACTGAAAAAGCACAATATTGTCAGATAATTGATGTGAAACTGAACTGGAATCCTTCAAGAATATCAAATTCATAACTCAGGTTAAGATACACTGAAATGTGGGCAATCTGGACAATGCCTCTGTATGGACCTTACCAGAGGGGCCGCTTTTCATTGGCTGATGCCCATTCTACGTGGTCACGTGCGTGGCCGTCTCACAAACACACTTAGCTTCCCGTTAGCTAAGTACAGCATAATGGCAGAACTGATACAACTTCTACACCTTGAAGCCTGTCTGCTACACAGTCTTACGTTAGCTAAACAGATCAATATGCAATGTGTCTGTATCTGACATACACTAAAGATTTTATTTTAGCAGAAAAGGCTTTGGACTAAACTGTTACTCGTGTTAGCCACGCTAGCACCAAGTACAGCTAGTCAATCAATCATCGCTGTGTTCAGGGAAGCGCTGATTAATAATCGAGAAATAAATATCAAGCCTGGAAACTTGATATTGTAACGGACTGAATGTTATGTTTTTAACGTAATATTTGCTCGTCTTGCGGGGCGCAGGCAGTTGCCACGGTAACAGGTGTGCTTAAACTACAGAGAGAGAGAGAGAGAGAGTAAAAAGGTAGGAGTGGTTTTGAGTTGATCACCTGTTCCGGTTATTTTACCTTTGTTTACCTTTGCTGTGGCGCATTACAGCCTCTGTAGTTTCTAAACGTTGGACTAATTACCTCGTTCGTTTGTGAGTATACGTCATTCACAACAAACATCAAATAGAACAAATATATTTCATTAAATTTAACAAACAAATGGCTTCTACCGCGGTAATTATGTGAAATTAAATTAATTATATCCCAACTTCAGAAGATTTGCCTTTACCTTTCCAGAGCTCTTTGGTTCCTCCTATCAGTCTAGCTTCTCATATTGACGTCATCAAACCAAATGTCAATTCTACCATAACTGACTGACACCTGCTGGCCTCAGGTTTGCAACCAGCTTGTGACTGAGAAACCAGTAACCTCCTCCCTGATGATGACATGAACTTGTTAGTTCCTCTGTCCATTGTAGTAGCTGATATATTGTGAAAATCCGGTAGAAATGATGCACTAATCGAGTCATGTTTACATAGAAACAACGCGCCGCGAGGCTTTGCTTGAGACTTGCGGTCACGTGGGTCGGTTGTGGGCGGAGCTTGGTAAGGTCCATTATCACCACAGTTTCCTGCATGTATCCATGTAACTTAAACCTTTCTAGATTGTCATGTAGCAACTACAAACTTTAATGTGTTTTCCCTTGATTTTGATTTTTTTTTTCAATTAAAAAGAAAATATTTGAAAAATCTGAAAACAATGGTTTGCATTTAGATTCAGCTTCCCTAAGTCAATCCTTTGCAGAATTTTGGCAGTAACTGTAAAAGTGAATCATTAGGGGTATGAAATGTTTCTCAATTCTTATTTGTAAAGTAGCTCAAGCTCTTCCTGACTTGCAAAGGAGTCTCAACTGGGGTTAGGTTGACATATTAAGTCAATCTCATTTTGACATGGTTCTACTTTGATGGTCACTGGCCTGCTAAATGCTGAATCTTTTTTCCCAGTCTCAAGTCTTTTGCAACCTCCAACAAGTTTTCTTCCTGGATTGTTTTGTCTTTAGCACCTGCTGAAGAAATTTATCCATCCACCATGTTGGTAGATTTAGGATTTCTTCCATAGTGTTTTACCTATAGACCAAAAGGTAGAATTTTTTTTCAGTCATGACTGAACACCCCCTCTCAGCAACGGCTTTTTTCTTGCGACTCTTGTGCACTGAAAAAAATGTTTCCTTGAACCAACTTAAAAATAAATCTCTAATTTTCTAATTTGATCTTCAATCAAATCAAAATTATAGCTTGAGCAAAACTAAGGAAATCTGCTGTAACAAATTAGAGTAATTTTTTAAAGTTGATTCAAAGAAATATTTTTTTCAGAATATGGTGGACAAATATGTGGTTTGCACATCTACAAGTTGATTTTTCTATTATCTCCAATGCAAAACCTGGATCTCTGCTGCTCCACCAGAGTAACCATATGTGTTGTGGCTTCATTTTTGATTGATACCCCTCTTATTGAGACTGTCCATCTTGGTAGGCTTGTAGGTGTGCCCCACCATTTCCATCTTTGGATAAGACAGTGAACTCCAGGAACCCATGCATTGTCTAAATGATCTTGTTCATGGAGAGTTGTGAGGAAGGGTGGTGGGACTTTTTCGATGCATGGCAGCAGAGCAGCCTGACAGTGAACTCTTTTTTTACTAATTAAAAAGAAAAAAAAGAAGGGAAGTAGTAGAGTAAAAAAGAGCTGAAATTGCAAGCCACACTTTTCAGCTATTTGAAAACCAGTCTGAAAACAATCTGGTCTTTCCACATTCTTCTCTTCCACTTTATCAATTGCAATGATTCATGCTTGTCTCCATTAAATGACTCACACTTTTGTACCATAAGTTAAAAAAGTGCAGGGGGTGTGAATACTTTTTTAAGGCACTGTTAAGCCACTGTTAAGCCACTGTTTTAAGCCACATGCTGTTCAAATAAGAGGAAAATCCCCACCTCAACTTTTCAGCCTCAGGTCACTAAGCAGTGACATGTTTAAGAAGAAAACACCTAGAGAAGTCAGGTAAATAACTACTTTCTGTTCTCAGAACAAGGCTATCTTTCCTTACTGACAAACTCTCCAGGCCTATTATCAACTCACCTTCATTTTAGTGAGATTAGAGTTTTAATAAGGTAGGAAACATACATTTGATATGCATTACAGCTCATTACACCATCATTGCTAATTAATCAGATGATCCTGTCAAATTAGACATCAGTGTCATGAAAAGGGAGAATATAGAATGACATGCAGTGCAATCACAATTTAGATTTAGATCCTGTAACAGCATCTCTATAATATGTTTCATTTTAATACATTAAACACCGAGGGTGACACAGTTTGTAAAGCAGTACAATCATAGTTATCTGTCCGTTTTTAATCAAATAAATAACTGCAAGATTCAATCTGTAATGGGGGTCATTGTTTACATTGCTAGCTTTTGCATACACTAAATGTATTTGTTTAACTCAAAATCTGTTTAATTCTAAGAAAAAAAAAACATTTCTCTCTGAAGCAGATCAATAAGAACATTTTTGTATATACATCGGTATGCTGTAAGTTCAAAGTAAAATCCAAAAAGCAAGAATTTGTAGCAAGTCCATCATCTTACAGGAAAGAACAACAAAGATAAGGCCAATAACAAACCCAAGGACACTAAACAAAAGAAGCAGAGCTTTTCCTTGACCTCCTCTGTTCAGGTTTGCTGCTCAATTTGTTACTGCAGAGGAAATTGCTGTTTAATGCTGATAAATAAATTCAAATGAAATGTAGAAACATAATGAAAAATAATGAGAAAACACAATGTTGAGACTTAAATGGAGCAAAGGCCTAAAATGTTGACTGTCATCTTGGGTAAATGAATTAAATGATCTACATATATTTACCACATTTGAAGAAGTGTACATGTCACATAGATGAAAATAGATGGACTCGGTTTTTTATTATTGTCCATACACCAACTACAATAAAGAGGTGCTTTGTTGATGATCTAATTCGTTAAGAATTTTGCTAAAGTCAGCTTACAAATGATTAGATGGGTTATTTGTAATTATCCATGAGACAACTTTGAACATGTTTATTTTTCAGAATGAACATGCAGTGCTACCCAGAATTTAAGAATGAACCGCGCTCCACCTAGACTAATGAATCCCACAGTATCCTGAAGAGAAAAAAAAGGGGAAAAAAGAAAAAGAAAAAATAAACATCTGGGCCTGCGCAAGGCATCGACGTTACACCGTGGAGCCTCATTTCTAACCTTAGAAGACCAAAAGAGGTGTCTGAAATTTACCTGAAGTCGCTGTATGGGTGAATTATCCAAAATCCGGCCGATTTGACTCGCTCTTGTTCTCGTTCGACCGCTTTCTCACTTCCAAACATCCTCAGGGAGAACTTGTTGACCCCCGGTTGAAGCATCGCTCCCAGCTGCCTGTGTATGAACCCGGCTTGATATAATCCAGCGTCGTCCGGTAGAATTTGATCAATGCCATCCAACTTTATAAAACCCGCCTGCTGGTCTGGAGGGTCGGTTTGGGCGCCACCGCTGGCACCCTGCGCTCCTTCATCCGGCTGCTCGTCGCCGATCGCCCCAGGGGGGCTCTCCTCGCTCGGGGTGACATCCCCCTCGGTGATGAGGCGTCTCGCCTCGGCCGAGTCTGAGTCGTGTACATGCCGACTGGTGATGGACGAGAGGCTGCCTCGAAATCTCCGGCAGTCCCCATTTGAGCTCGTCTTCAGTGGTCTCCCCATGTCCGTCTCCATGATCACAGACTCCCCACTTTTGGTCTCACCGATGCCTTTGCAGCTTACCCCAGAGGTCGGCGACGGGAGAGGCTTCATCCTTATACTCTTCCTCCGGGTGTCCTTGTCTGCGTCTTCTCCTTCCCCCATTATGGATGCTTTCTGTCCAATGTGCTGTGGCAAACTGTAGAGCCTTTTACGCATGGATGAATGCAACCTGTCCATTATGACATTGAGACACAGGGGAGGAAATTAAATAAATCCAGGGTGTATTGTAACGAACACATCCAGCATCCCCGCGCCCCGCATCTGTTTGTGAGAGCGATTAGACTTGAGCTAATCTGAGTCCCTGAAATCCCGCTACACATGACAAGAAACACCGTGACTCCACTGAAACAGACGAGAGACACTCGTTCTGATAATTTGACTACCTGACTGCTCGCATATGTCCTCACGCACAGCCTGGGCGGTCCGCTTGGCCACTGCGTTCTCAGTGTGCATCTTTATGGCGCTCCGACATTGTGCGCAAAAGTGGAAAAAACTGCCTGAAAGTCACCTTAGCGTGACATGTGAAAGATGTGCGGGCGGACGTTGGGATGGAGACCTGGGAAAGGTCATGCACGACGAAGGATGCTCTCCTAACCAGAATCCCCCCCCCCCCCACCCGCCAAGCTGCCGCTAGAACAACGCAACAAAATCACGCAAAATACAGTAAAGCGTTCCAAGGAGCGCTGACATCACTGATCCATAGTCAGGTTGCGTTTTGGTGAATTGTGAATATTCATGCTGCTGATCTATTGGGTTGCCATAGGAGCGAGAACTGCAAATAAGCTCAACCCACCTTGTTTAAAGGGGAAACGCTCTCCCCATTCTTAAAACAAAACCCTGTTAAGTTGAGCCTACAGGTAGCCAGGCGAGCCCTTTGTTACAGCCTTCCCCGGGCTTCACTATGAGAGCCAAACCGTTGGCTTTGAATCTATTTTTTTTTCCGCTCTAATCTGCTGCGTGAAATTTCTTTTGAAGTTAAAATGATCTGCGATGATTTGGATGCGGGCTCTCTACAAATCCATACACTCTACAAAAGGTTCAGAGGGTTACTGGGTAAAGCTTAAAATAACAATATGAAAATGAAAATGTGTTACATGAAAACAAGTCAAACATGTCACGAAGAAAGTATGATATTTTACAGTACTAAAGCCTGTCAAGAACATAAACAAATCTTTCATTGGTTTTCTGAGAAGAAAATCTATTTTAAAACTCATTTTGACAAGAAATAAGTATTTGCTGAGGCAAATCTCATTAAACAGTGGCATCATAATGCATTCACAACCTGCTTTTTTCACATTATTTTACCTTACAGTTTTGTATTCAAAAACTGATTAGATTTTTTTAAAGCTACTCAAAATACAGTCATATTCAATAAATTAGAATGTCTTTTTTTGAATAGTATCTTTTGAAAATAACATCTAAAAAGGTGCTAAAAATACTTTTCATTGAGCCTATTTGTCAAGTCAAGTCAAGTTTATTTATATAGCACTTTAAAACAGTACCACTGACCAAAGTGCTGTACAGTCACAAGATTAAACAAATAAAGATCAAAATTAAAACACATAAAAACCAGCAACGCAGTGACGTAAAACACTCTATATAATACATAAACATACCCAGATAAATACCCATACCCAGATATTTGTGTTTTAATGGTCTCATATATTCAAATTTTATGTGTCATGTTTTCAATGACTGTAGAAATTCATCATAATTAACAAAAATAAAGGCTTTGAAACATCCTTCTGTGTGCAATCAATCCAAATGATGTTTCACTTACTGAAAAAGCTTCTGAAATAAAAGGACTTTTCAGTAATATTCAAATTTATTGAATGGGTTTGTAGTTCATTATTACAAAGTAAGATCATGTTTTCAAGAACTTTGTCCATGTGTAAAAAATTTAAACATTTCAAGAGTATGGAAGCATCCACACTCTCTAACTGGTCACTGATCATCCTTGAGATGTTTAGTTAGACTTGTGACCACCTCAAATCTAAAAATATTCAGCAGTGAATATATGTCTCATTGCTATTGGCCATTCATTTCAGACTAAACTCACATAGATACTTTATTGTAAAATAAACATTTGCACAGCAGCACTAAACAAACAAACTCAACAGAAGCCTAATACTAATTAAGTGGTTATTTATGTCCACCACTGAACACCATCTGAGGCAATCCTTGAACAGCAGTGTGTTTTCAAAGTTTTTTTTTTTATGAATGAAACACTGAGAAGTGTGCTATGCAAATTCATTCTGTCCCCTGAGTTAGTTGTTTATATAATCAGTTTTTACTGTAATTACAGCTGGAAATCTTTTGGGGTTTGGCTTTTCCTTCAGGTTCCCCTTGTATGCGGCTGTATCTTTCCATTGGCTCTGACAAAGTTTCTTCTCCCGATTCAAAAAAGCTACCCTGCAGCATGATGCTGACACCATATTTCATAGTGGAGAACGTATGTAGTCCACCATGAATATTTAGTCAGTTCAGTTGAAAACTGCTTGCTTTTTCTTGTCTTTAAAATCCAAATAAAATGCATTGTAGTTTTGATGTAACACAATGAAACAAAAAGTTCAATGGGTATGCAACAATAATTTTTGCAAGCCACTATTTATGGTTACTTGACGGGTCACAGGAAATCCCATCTAATTATTGGGAGGGAAAATAAACAAGGAGATTTCTTGGGGAGGAGAGGTCGTCAAAGTTGCAGTGAAATGTAACATAAAATGAGGTTTGAATAGTTTTTATTGTGTTAAAGCTGCAGGACCAAAAATGACTAGTAAATGGGAATGCAAACCAAATTTCTGTTTTTCTCAAGAAACAAACCTTTACAAAAACTTAAGGCTTTAAATAAAAAAAGTTTTAACGAGTAACTCCATTTAATAAAATTACTCATCTATTGTAGTGGTTTTTAAAACAAGCTATGAGTTATTTAAATTAGAACTTGTTAAGGTGCTTTATTTTAAAACCTTTTTTTAGTTTTGCCATGCCCTGCATGATGCAGGTAAATCGATATCTGGGAAGTATCATAACTTAAACTTAACATTCAAAACACCAGGGTTCTTACAGAAAAATATTCAGATATTTGTGATTTTTAAAGGTTCTATGTTGTAATAGTGAAGATGGTAAGAAATAAATTCATACTTTAATTTTTTTTCTATCTGCTCTGCTCCACACTCACAATGCTCAGCTCCTTCTTCACGTTTCAAACTCATCTTATTAACGTAACAATTTGAGAACTAAATATGATTGAAATATTTGTTACCTTCAACAAATAAATAAATGTCTAAGACTATCAAAGCAATATAGCCAGTTTTGATTTCCAGGCAAAGTAATGAAGGGAACGAATTGTTATTGTTAATGTTTTTCCTCCTATTTAGCAGTGAAAGAAAATAAACTGTGTTACATGTCTTACTGGAGGCAATTTTTTGTGTTTCTGAAATACACATTAAGATAAGCGTAAAGATTGAAATGTATATGCGGTTTCTAATAAAGCGACATATAGAAATTTATTTATTTATAAATGAAAAAGAAATACAAAGTACATGACCAAAATGATGAATTCATGAACCAGTTTCTCATTTCAATACAGGACAAACATGAAATTTCAAGAAACAAAAGTATTTAAACTAAAATTAATGACACTAGAGATAGTCGGTAAAAAAAGATCTTTCGCAGAGGAGTAAGGTGTACGGAAAAGGATTAGGGCCACCGAAATAAAAAATAAAAAAAATTCTGGCTTTAAATTCAGAATTCTGACTTTAAACTCAGAATTTTTTTTTTTTTTTCGGTGGTCCTAATCCTCTTTCGTAGGAAGTGAGATGAGAGATGCAATCAAAATTAAACAGTCATAGTTTGATTTTAAAGGGGAGAAAATTACTTAAGGTATTTAGTTAGCTTTCAATTGAAAATAAGATTTTAATATTATTTACAACATTAGTGTGTGTTATTTCTCTGCGATTTACCTGCAAAGGGGTCTTATAAAATTTTTCCATGCTGCTTCTCCTTCCGCGCATGCTCTGTTCAGTAAAGGTCATGTGAAACGACCAGAGGAGACAACTTTCTTCTTGCAACAACAAACGGGACTCTAAAGTCTTAATGAAATGGCAGCGAGTAACATATGGACATTGAGACGCTTTGGGCATTTTGTGCCACAAACTGAACGAAAGCCTTGGAAGGTAACTCAATGTTTTTTTTTTATTTATTTTTTAATTTAAACACGATAGCTTTATGATAGCTACCGGGTGCTATAACGGGACGAGCTTTGTTTTTAAGAGGACTTAGCATAACATTATTATGCTAACAGCTACAAGCATTTGCAAGCATTAGGTGTCATGCCCAAATTCTGTTTTTATTTTATAAGTGTATCTAAATATTTGTAATTACATTTAAATTTTTAGAGTTAGAATTTTAAAGAACTCACCAAAACAATTACTTTTGTGTTATTATTCAAAGAAAAAAGTGTTCAACGCTAAGCTGGAATGTTCTGGAAAACCAACCAAACTCACCTTGCATATGTGAAAAAATAATAATTGTAGAACAACATGTACATTTTTTATTGTTTCTGATAATTATGTAACATAAGTTTGGACATATCACTAATCTCCTGATGTAATATTTCTAAAGGTTCAATTTTCACCTGGTGTTGATATCAACCCACCCAGTCCATACATGCAAAGAAGACCTATTTTACACAGGACAAAATAATGAACAGTTAGTTAATTTTTTTCCTAAACAACTGCAAGAAAGGGAGGTGTAAAAAGACTCGTAAAGTCATAACATCAGCTGAAGTCCATCAGTAATTACAAAGCAATCTTGCAATCTAGTACAGAATAATATCATCCCAAAAGGTAGCTTATTAGAAAGTGTCTCATTATCAAGATGTTACACTAGGAACGTTGCATGATGGACAAACCTAACAAGCTTTTCTCAAGACCTCTGCAACTTTATTTTTGCAAAACTTACTGATTGTTGTTGGTGCCATTATCAAGAAGCGGAAAGAACATCATTATACCACAAATCAGTCACAACTAGTTGACCCCTGCAAGATTTCAGACAGAGGATGGAAAATAATTATATGAACAGCTGGTCGAGGGCTACTTGTAGAAAGCTTTAGAAAGATTAGGAATTAGCAGGTTATTTATTTTTTTCAAAGAAAACAAATAGTTATTCAATGAAACAACCTCCACAGGCTGTATGACCACTCAACATACAAAACTCCTGCTGTAGAAAAGGCATGCTTAATAAAATAATAAATATAAATAATCTACATAAAATAAATGGCTGCTTCATTCTCTCACTTTAAAGTGACTGACCTAATACAACAATTGGTGTTTGTAGTCTCACATTGAATGGAATGGAAATCACCTGAGTTCAGTGAGTGTCTCAAGGGATTGTCGTATAAAGACAACTGTATCTGTAAAGTCCAGACATGTGGGAGACTCCATGGTCAAGTGGACGAAAGCTCTATGGAAAATGAAACATTGAAAGGCTGCAGAGTGAAAGAAAATACAGACACTCAATTTATTTTCCTGTTTTTATTTTGCAGGTTTCAGAGGCAAAGGCCAATGAACCTAAAATTGTCATGACGTTGTTGGAATCTGGATATTTGCTGGTGCTGCAAGGGCAAGAAAGCTTGGTAAGATGCTATTGTGATGTGGTTGAATATTGCAATGATGATTACAATTGCAATTGCGGCGCATCTTGTCTTTTCCTATCATCAGAGTGTCCATAAATCAATCTCCTTAAGCTTTACCATCTTTATTACCAAAGCTTACTAAATTTATTTTGGTTTACATTTAACAGCATTATTGTAATAATTGACAATATTTCAGTAAGGAAAACAAATTACTATCAAAGCATTTCTGAGTCTGGATACAATACTTCACAAGAAGCTGGAAAGTTTAACACAGCCTATGTAGTAGAACGATAACAAATTGCTCTGGTATAAAAGCAGTTTAATGGGCTACAATGACAAGCAAGTGCTGTATTTTGTTGTTTGTTATGTGATAACTGATTGGAAAAGCTCATACACTTGGTTGCATATTGTATTGGTTGAAGGAAATATTGCTTCAATATTTTGTTTCATATTTTAAATGTTTTGGCCTGGCTACAACCCATACCAAGTAAAATTTTTCACTCTGACTATCAGTGTCACTGTTTTCTGCCTGAATATTAACTGCTTCGAAAATGTAGAGATTGAGTTGACAACTGCATGACAACAATAAAGAAAAACTGTAACAGTTTAAATTCTGAGTTGGTTATTGATATTAAGGTATACATTTTGAAACATGCACTAGTATGTAAACTGAAAATGTATCTTTTCTTCAGAGAAATCCCATGCCCTTAGCGTTTTAGTTTAACAGTATAGCTGTGATCCAAGCTTGAAACAATTGAAACTCCAGACATTGCATTGCAATTGGCATCACACTAGACCAAAGCCATAGGGAATTAAGGCTCCAGATTGTGAATAACAAAGTCTGACTTCATATTTTTAAATAAAGCCTGAAAACAAAGTCCCAAATTTTGCTCCTCCTCTTCCATGGCACTAGACATAAATATTAATCTGTTTTCAGATCAGAGAGTCTGATCAAGGCCAAATAAAATATTCTGCTGAAAAGTCTGACATTTCTGATCAAATCTGATGGGATTTGACTGCATTGTTTCGGAGGAGCCAAGCTAAATATTCTTCTTGGGTTCAAGAGTGTTACAGAAAAAAAAGATCATAGTTTTTGTCACAAATACACATACATAGTTATAAACCTTAATAACGTTTTGCAATTTCACACTTATTATCTTTACAGCTTTAGAAGTCCATGCCACATTAAAACTGAATAGAAACTGATAAGAAGCAAAAAAAAAAACTATGATAACCAAGTCATTTTCTATACACACATCTTTCCGCTGATGTCTTTCCAGCGGAAAGATGTGTGGTTTGTCCTGGGCAATAAACGATTTTTGTCGCCCAGGACAAAAAAGGTTTCCTCTCACCTGCAGACTACAGTTTCAGGTACCTCTCTGTCTTTGATTAATAATGTTCTGTAAGGAGACATGGCTATATTGCTGTGCTAGGTTGACAAGTCAGACATTTATTCAGGCTATACAGTAGAGAACATTCACTAAGGAGCATTCTGTGACTGCTCTATTACAGACCCCTGCAGTTTGTGAAGGAAGTTTTCATTCAGAAAAGTTAAGCCTTAAAAACCCCCAAAACAATCTCAAAGGATACACATCATATTGGCTTTTGAAAAGACAGCTAGTCATAAGAGATTTGAATATTAAGTTTCAAATGTGAGTATTGCTTTATGATCAAATGACATCGAACTCTGATTGGTTAGTTGTGTAGAATTGTGGTTATTAGGTTAAATGTGAAGGAACCATTCAGGCAAAAGGTTCCCAAAATGTTGAACAGTATGTTCCCTTTGCCAGTTTTTAAAATGTGTTTTCTGTTAAATCATTATTGAAGTTTTATCGCTTTGGGTGCAGTGCAGTTGTTTAGGAAAAAAATTAACTAACTGCTTCTACTTTAAAACTAACCACGGCAAAGCACAATTAGCAGACAACAGACTGTTAAGCTCTTGTTTTTCTCTCTGAACTCCTGGAGACAAATGACAAGATCGAAATATGAAGCTTTGAAGTTACTGAGTAAACAGAGACCCCTGCAGACAGTTTTGGGAAACATTTAATTTTAGCCATTGTCTCCTTTTGCTCTTGGGTTCTTATTTAGAAAATAAATAAAATTATTTGATAGTACAAATCATCTTTTTTTTCCAGGTTTCAAAGACGTTTCTTTTCTTTTCATTTTTCAGGCCACAGTCCCTTTGCACGATGGCTCCAACTCTCTTAAAGTACAGCACAAATCTGATAACCTGATGATCCGATTTACTGTGAAGGTAAGCAGCAGAATATTAATATTTTAATTTAGTGCGATCCATTCCAAACCTTAAACAATGGATTGATTAATTATTACACAATCAAAAAGATATTATTGATTTTTTTCACTTGTCTCTTTGTATACACAAGCTTTGAATTGTTATTTATGTATTCATTTTACTGATTAGTGAAACAAAACATACAAACCTCAGATGTTTTCATTGGCATGACTGGCTGACAGAGACAGACGGTGTGCAAATATTTTGGACGTGTGCAGGGGGAGAGCCGCATGATAAGGATGCAGTTTGATGGCAGCAGCACAGCAGAGGCCGTAAATCAGTGTTCAAGGGCTGTGGAAAAGTTGTCGGCATATGTTCCTGTCACCTCTCTGGAAGTTGCTGCGACACATCCAAATCAACCCCCCGTTGAGGTCCCACCAGCAGCACAGGTTGCTAAGATGTCCTCTCAGCAAACACAATGTATTTTTTTCAACGCTAGCCTGACTGGTTTTCAACCTGTTAGTCTCTTAAGTCATACACGTTCCAAAACTAAGCAAAGTACAGTCGTGGTAACTTTTAGTTTAGAACATGGATAAAATATTCACACTACTTAGACTATAATAGTAGATTAATCCAATCTGTTTTGGTTGTGAAATAGGGTTTTTGTAAACCAATTGAAGAGGCTCGCCACTGTGTTTGAAAGGATTTTGTAATCAACAGTACAGTAGCAGTATGTCCTCGCTAGGTGGTGCTATTTACTATATTGTCTCTTTTGTGGGGCTGATAGGCCATTTAAATCTGCAAGAATCATTAAGTAATCCCAGATTTTGTGTGGGATTAAGACCTACCATAAAAACACAAATTTAGATAGGAAAATTTAATAATAATAGGATTATACTGACTAAATATTACTCAAAAATTAGTAAGTCAGTCTAATATTAGATTATAAAATATAAATCACCTTATATTAAAAATTCAGCAATAACTGTAAGAATGAAATAACTATGTTCCTGAATACACTTTGGAGTAGCATTAAAAATTTGGTTAACTACAATTTGGCTTCAAAGTAAAGCACGCAGCATTTCTTTGCTTTAAGTCATTAAACATGAAGGATTAGGAAAGAAATGGACTCCGCCATGGTGCTCAAGTTGACCTTTAGGAGACGTATGCAATGCAGAAGTTTGCAGAGAAGATGAAAGGACTTTGAGAGGTGGAAAATTTTCAATTAGTAATGAGGTCATTGATTGGTCTCCCTACTCTGTGGTGTCATGCCGCGTCTGTCAAATCTTTTTTTTTCCTTCCTCACTTTCTCTGTCATCTTCTGGCAGCAGGCATGTCAGAGAAAGACTGGGCAGCCTGAGCCTGAAGCTGTCCACGGCTCTGTGTCCATCAAGCGTCTTACTGAGGTATTAAATGTTGAAACTTTGACACATTAATCTGCAAATCATCTAAAATTAACTAGTGCTACATTTGCTATAAATAACATTTTAAATCTGTAGTCTTGTAATCATATTCTTCCTATAAGGCACTCAGCTCTCATAAACACTTCCAGAAATACAAGCATGGATCAATAAATTAGATTGAGACATTAATTATGTTTCAGTAATTAAACTAAAAGAGTGAAACTCATAGAGTCATTATACACAGAAATATATTATTGAGGTTTTTGTTTCTGTTATTTGTGATGATTATGGCTTACAACAAATTAATTATGGTGGAGTAAGTTGTTGGCCCATCTGAGATTCAATTCCCGACTTTGGAATCCTTCTCTCTTTGCTCGTTTCCTGTCTGAATACTGTGAATGAAGGCTACCACCGGCAAAAAATCTCCCCACTAATTTTCTTAGATACAGCACTCTCTGAACAACCTATGTCTCTAGCACTGACATTTTATGGCTTACCTTCATTGTGAAGTGTGTCAATAACTGCTGCTGGGCAGCTGTCAAGTCAGAAGTCTTTCCTATTGCTCTGCAGGGCATAACAACTATTGTTATTGCCTTCAATAATCACCTGCATAATGAAGCTATATATGAGTTTTTATTGAAATAAATTAACTTTGTAGAAATATTCAAAAGTCTTTTACATATAGCTGTATGTCTGTCAGTGAGATTCTAACCATTAGATTGACTGCAGTCTTTTTTTTTGCATCCCACAGCACTACCTGGGAGAGACTACTCTGGCTCTCCCTAACATATACAGTCCCTGTTCTTTGGCATCAGGTGACTTGGAACCCATCCTGCGGGTCTGCCTCCTGGATCCCAGCTTCCCTGCGTTTGTAGAGAAGGTACAGGAGGAGTTGGAGAAACTGCAAGAAGAGTGAAAAAAATCTCACCACCAGCTGAAGGCAGAAAGCTCAAGTCAGTACCATTATGTTATGTTGTAAACGTTGTGTAGGCAGCGTTCAGCTTACTTGGCCGTTAGTGAATCTAAAATCTTATCTCACAGTAATTGTTACATAACACAGATGATGCTTTTGATTTACTGAAACATTTGTGATCTTGGAAAAATAGAAACATGGCATGGTTTTTGACATTGTTTTTATTCAGAAAAAAAATGTTGGTCTCACTCATATGTTTGATCGTGGCTATATGCTCTGGTCCCTCAGTTCACATCCCGAAACCAGGTCCTTTCCCACCGCAACACACATGGATACATTGTATTGAAAGAGGAGTCATGCAGCTACAGCAGTGAATCTATGCCAGCTTTCAAGTGATCCCACAAGATTAAAGCTTCACTGAGTAAAACAAACTGCCCTCCATATATCTATTTAAGAATACATATTGCATAGGATTATAGCCATGCTATACAGTTAAAGAGAAAAAAATAGAAAGTAAAAATCAATGAATTGAAATTGAGAATTATAAAAAAAATATGATTTTTTTTTACATATTTCCTATCATTTGAACACTCATACTTCAACATATACAAGACACCTAAGTTACTCTGGAAAGAAAATAGAAATAATACAGATATCCTTTTCATTAAGATAGTTAAACACACAGTAGTCATTTTCTGTAAGCACGCTCAATTAAATTTAAATACTGCCTGTCAATGAAGCCCTTGCTTCACAATAAAAGTTCTGATAAAAGTAGATTTTCTTCTGACAAATTAAATATTTCAATGACAATGATATGCTGTACAAATTGTTGATAAAAAGCATTTATATATATATATATATATATATATATATATATATATATATATATATATATATATATATATTTAGGATGACTCCATAAAAAACAGGTAGATTGGATGCAAAAAAGCCACACGAGGGATAACAACAGAAAATGTCTATTCTGAGTATCCTATTGCGTTATTATCTTGCATGCATTGTACATGATATGTAATACAAAAGGGATCACCTCAGTTGAGGAAATGTTAAAATTAATAAAGGAGACATCAACAGCACATTGGAAATGTGTACACCTTTGTGGCGTGTTAGTCATTATTCATCATCCTGAAATTGCCATCTAAGACTGGATAAGGCATGCTTAAGACAGCCATTACAGTAAGTTCTTATTGTTGCCAGTGTTGTGCTGATATTGTTTCTCATAGAATGAGACAGGATATGGGTTATTCCACACTGCCTGGAGTTTTGTCAACCTCTGATACTTTCATGTAGTCAAAAAAATGCAGTTTATCCATCTCATCTGTGGAGAGAAAGTAGAGAGAAGACTTGAATATGGGTTATCCTCTCAGTAAGTTCTATATTTATTCCCCCTCCCCACCATCCCTTACAACACAGTCTTACTTGAGTAAATTGCTTATTTTGTATTCCTCTGGCGTATGTTTTTGTCCTTGTGGTTGTTTGTTGAGTTTGTTTTCCTAGGATAAAAGCAGTTAGATTACAATGACGTAGCAGTAATAAATCACAGATCATACATTGCCCACTACTTTTGAACAATGTCTAATGCACAGTATTACGAGTATTTCTTTACTTACGCTGGTCCGACTGGTTCATCGTCTTTGACATGGGAAAAAACAAGACAAAAACACAAATAGAGGTCAAATGATAGAAAGGTATACAACAGAAACAGAACACACTTTTACTGCTGATTTTGATCCGTTTTTGTTTCGTTTCGTTTGGGGTTTTTCAGACAGGGTGTACTGAGGTTTGTCCATTTTCAGAAGTTTGGTAAATCGTGAGCAGTGAATTTGGTGATTTTGTGCATAATATTCTTACAAAGGTGAGTTTACAGTATTTGCTGCTGAAGCAAGACTACAAAATAACAAATGTCTATAAAATCAGCTTTTAAGCCATAAACTTAACCTTTCATAACTCTCATGGGTTTCTTGTTTATTTCAAATAAAGACTGTGTAGGAGTGCTACAGATGGCTCATTTAAAGCCATCTTTTAATTACAGTTAGCAGTTTTAAATAGATTTGGATGGGACATGATAGATGTTGCTAGTTTGCAATTACTTTCCATACTATAAAGCAATAATGCAATGTAACAGACATTAAATATTAGTCTTTGTGGTAATAGGAAAGTAAGATAGGTGCCATTGTTACAGTGTTGCAGAAAAACAAACAAAGCTGGTGCTAAAAGTTGCTGGTGGTAGAAAAAGAATGGTTTCACACCCCTCAGCCTTGGGGTATGTAGGGTTGTTGGTGTTTTGCAAACAAATGAAATGTGCCAGCAGGTACAGGAAGTAACCAGTCACAGTAAGATATTTTCCATGCAGTTATTAGTCAGGGATAAGCAGCATTAGCAACATTCCATGGCATTAAAATGGAGCAGATTATGGCAGTTATAATGTTAGACCAAAAAAAAGAAAAAAATGGTTCTGTCAAGAGGAGGAAAATCTGTCGGCTTATGCAGTTTTATCACACTTCATATGTATACAACACAAATTTACTGTTATGCCTTTGCAAGCACACTAACAGCTTTTTGCTGTGTGATTTTAGTGGTTTAACAAAAGATCTGTGAAACATCAATTGTGATTTCACTTTTACAAATAAAACATTTTGGTGTCCCTCTTTATATAACATTTGCTGCTTAATAAGTTCTTCACACAGCAAAAATAGTCATTTCAGCAGCAGGTACACAGATATGTCAGCCTTTGCATCAAAGCCTTTGGCTGTGGAGTTAAAAAGTGTTCCAACGCAGCTAAGCCATCAAGAGACTCGAAATTATAACGCACGCAGACAGGGGCCAAAACCTCTGGGAACAGTGAATGCTAAAAGGAGATTTGAGAAAGGCTATGAGCTGGGATTCATCCTGATTTGAATGACATAAACATGGCAAATATAATCTACCTTAATCGCTTCAATTTTTTGGTTGACCAAAAACTGTGCACAGAGCTTATGCAGGATAACCCCTTGCATATACATATACTGTATGTATACATATTTTCTCTTGCAGACGTTTTGCTCTTTTTCACCCGTGAATGTTTTGTATCTTCAAATACATTTTAATAAAAGACAAAAATAAATACAAGACTGGTTTTACAGAAGAAAAAATCTATCCACCAATTAAGACCTGTATAATCTAAAAGTGACCTAAACTTAAACTTTAAAAAAATTAGGATCCACAAAATGCATAATACATGTAAAAATGCAAGAAAACATTTTGTAATTTTTATTTTTTTTTATTTTTGCAGTGGTAACATAAAAGCTTGGTTATAGGCAGAAAAACTGTATAATGGTAATATCTTCTACCATTATTTAGAGATCAATGCATTGTTCTCTCTTGTTTCTATCATCCTGTGTGTGTTTGGCTGAGTGGGCCCCTGCCACTGGTTGAGCAGAGACCACGCAGAGAGAGAGGTGGTGCAGGAAAGGAAGTCATTCTGATGAAGCTGTTATAGGGACTCTTCTCAATGGGCTGTAGCTACAGTTTGTTTAAAAAATGGATTTTTGTGGCTTTCTGCATCTTCTTGAAAAAGTTTTAGTGCTGAGTCAGCAAGGCGAAGTGAGTTTGCTGCAGATCGGGTTGGCTTGCAGCTTCAGTAAGAAAAACAGAGACCAGGCCTAGGTATCTGATTACAGATGGAGCGAACACTGCCAAGAAAAAACCCAGCAGTCCCCAAAATAAAGTTCATTAATATTATTAATATCTCCTAAACAGATGTATTTGCTGTTCAGTAAAACTAGGGAATGAATATGCTTTTCATTGTACTACTTGCTTAAACTGATCTAAATGCAAACTATACAGAGTGCATTAGAAATATTTCACAAATGAAAGTGTACTTAACTCTTACTTCCCAGTGGTAAATCCTTTAAAAACTTATTCTGCATTTTCATTTTACTGGTCATTTTCTTGTAGCCTCTGATAGGAATGTATATCAGTCCTGTATACTTGTCTGAAATGTTCTGTTCTATTATTATTATTTTTCTTTGGCTTGGTTTACATATTCCACTTGGAACCGTTTTCACATTTAAAATCTGGTAAATACCTTGTTTTATATATATATTTTTTTATTCATCAAAAATTTTGATTGTATATTGTATATAATTTACAAAATTACATGGCTATTTTATGAAAAAAATATCGATTGTCAAAATATTTATCTCTTCTATTACATCTATATTAAGGAAATGGATCAGAATATTATCGGTTCAGTTTCATGGAAATAAAAATGTTTCAAATCAAAGCAACATATCATCCAAGATAAAAAGGATTGCAAATGCGCTGTAGGCTGGTTTAAAAACATACAAACTGACAACAGATCTTCATAGCCATGCAGGATCTCTCACTTACCACCCATTTAGAATATGGTTCCATATGGAAGGAAGGGGAAAGGGGAAAACAATAGTAACCAATTAAATTAAAAAATTGATATTCTGGCAATATTCTGTAGGTCTCGTAACTGCTTCTAGCTTTGTATGACTAGCCAACTCTTTCCAGACCGAGCTTTGCCTAGTTTCCAAGTGTGAAAAAAATAAAGGTCACATTTGTATGCATAAACACGTGACCCAAAACAAAAAGGAGAATTAAGTACCGGGAGCAAAAAGGAGAGTTATTTAAAGCCCGTTGGTCTCTCCAGATCTCCTCAAACAACAGAATCAACTTTGGGGTTCAAAGTTTGCTGCATAAAGCATGATAGTTTCTACAGTGCATATATATAAATTTCCTAATCTGCTGAGAAAACATCTACAGATTTATTGAAAAACGAATCAATTTTCTCATAAAGTTTGTTTTCACATGTCATAGTTTAATCCCCCTTCAGATTATTACTCATAGCTGCTTTCCAACAGAAGATTTTCTTACCATCAATAATGTCATCTGGCCTCTTGCGTTTCTCATACACAACGATGATGACGACGAGGATGATAATTTCTGCAAGCACTCCCAGAAAAGGCCAAAGCGGCGCAAGATGGCTGCGCACTCGTAGTATCGTGGTCTCCGCAGTGTTCCCAATCACATTGGTTGCGTTGCATTCATATATTCCAGGATCCGTGGTTATATCTAGGTTCAGTATGTTGATCTCTGTGTAGTTGTCTCTGTTTGTGATGAAGAAGCGTCCTGTGGAGTTGTCAATATCCTGAAAAACAGACAAATTCTCAAAGTAAATAATGGTTAGAAAATTTTAAATTCTTTGAACTACAGCATCTGCCCTTATTTTTTGCTTTTTATAATGTGATATAAACCTTGTAAGATGTTCCGTCCACTTTTCGCCATGTCCAAGTTGGGTGCGGGTAGCCGACAGACTTGCAGTACATCATGGCATTTTCCCCCTCGTTTTTATTTTCACTTCGCTTGTGCCCCGTGACGTAGGGTTTTGCTAGGGTTGCAAAACAGATCATTAACAACTCAACTAGAGGAAGAAAAAACATTCATATGAAGATTTACATTCTTACCAAATGACATAAATATGGAGAGAATGATTATCTGTTTTAGTTTTAAAGGAGTTATTTGTGTCTGTAAGATTCAAAAAGGCTTCTAACCCAGACTGTTTTTCTGTAAACTGAGCTTATTTCTCTATAGACGTTTCCATTAACTATAATGTGGATGCAGCACAGGCTAAGCGGCGTTTGCAGGTATAGCTATTAATTTTTCACGTCTGTTATAATGAGTCACCAACAGAAAGCTAGTGAGTTGTTTACAGGAAGGAGCACTAATTAAGCTTTCAAAATCTCAACAAAAGACGACGGGTCACAGGCCAAAACCAAGAGTGGAAGAGGAAGTTTACAGCACATCCTTTCTTCCTGGGGAATGTGTGACTCCTGAGGATGTGGAGAAAGGGGGCTCCGACAAAAGAACCATCGTGAACGGCAATGTGGTATTATGTGTTTCAACACAACATGGCTGTCTCCGTACTCAGCTTTCAGTAGAGGCAGACGGAGCAGCAGATGCATTCAGTTCTTTTCAGGTTCTGTATCTCCTTCGACTGCTGCTGCAGCAGCTTTGCAAAGTGACTCTCTGTGTTGACTTTTTCATGAATTTCTTTACTAAACATGTATAACACTTGCAAAAGTATTTACAGCCCAGAACATTTTCACATATTATTGTGTCACAACCGCAAGGAGGGTATTAAACCAGAGAAGAACAGAGATACTCACCTCAGGAGGGAGAAAGTTATAAAAAAAACTCTAACACAAGGGTGTTCCACTTTTTAAAAACCTTTGTAGATTTATCTGAAAAAATGCAAAAACTCTGTGATTTCAATTCTAACCTACAAAACATGTTGTGTATTGGTCGTCCAAAATCCCAATAAGACTGTAGGTGTATGTAGCCAAATGGGTAAACGTTCAAGGGGTATGAATACTTTTGTTAAGCACTGAATGTCATTATTTTGTTATATTTCGTGAGTCCAAGTGACATAAACTGGTAAGTTACCATGCTAATTTAGTTAAAAACTCTCAAAAAGACAACATAACCAGCCAGCTTTAATTTATATGCAGTTGAACCTCGCCAAGGGAAATGTTGAGGCTAAATAGTCTTCAGATTATCTTGAGAAATACTTTATTGCAACTATTTTTGTTTTCTGTTCTTGTTCTTTGCTTTTATTTTTAAGTGCTAGCAGATCCCTATTTGTTTACATATGTCAACCATAGTGCAAAGATATTTACTTTTCCTATAAACTCAATTGTTTTGTGAACTGTACTATACATCCTCCAGCTAAATGCAGGGCCTGTTTCTACATGGGACAAAAGCATTTCAATACCATTCATATAGAGGTGGGGGGAAGGCTGCATCAGTATAATATGAAAGCCTCCAGAGGTTCCCATTCACAGTAATTTGACAGCAAAGTCCTTAAAATGAGAATTTTTACAGTAAAATGATGATCATAACTAGCTCTATGTAACGAATGCTGATTATGAAAATATATCGGAAGGCAAAGAAAAGCAATGATAATCGATTAGTAAAATACTCTGTCCCCAAGGTGAGACACCTTTTAGCACTAAGTTAGCCATTTTTCTCTACTCTTTGACATCACAGTAACTGAGTGTGACAAATTTTCAGCAGTGTGTGGAGGTCAGGAGGGCTCTGTGCTCTTTAGTGACATCAGTTCACTCTAATTATGGTACACACGTGCTCCCAGAGCAGGGGAGTGGCCAAGCTTACTTATGCGTTATCCTTACTGTGACATCTCTGTGACTGACAGAGCACAGACAGCCCTTTGAGTGGTGCTGAAACAGGCAGAAACCTCCATTTCACACTCCTGATTCTTGATTAGTAATTTCCATGAGCCACATTGTGGTAAAGTGGGATAAATGTGAGAGGAATGAGTGAAAGGGAACAAGGTCAAACCTGTCAGAAAAAATCTTTTCCTGAAAAGATGATAGAACTGACATGATATTTTTTTAAAGTGCTAAATCATATCAGTTCTCACATTTGGTACTTTGATTCATAAAAAATATTATTGTGACGCTTTATTATTTTCTTGAAACAAAACTGACTGAGAAAGGTGCTTTGCCTTACATAAAACTTGATATGCATAATAGGACCAAATATGTATGAGTAGTAAGCTTCATATCACAGACAATAAAGTCCACTCGTGCCACAAAGATGGCTGGGCCTGTATTCTGAGCCTTAATCCTACAACATCACAGAACCCTCCATCTGTTGCCTCTGAGCTGAGTCCTGCAAGGATGAGTGTGCCAAGGACACTGTAGGCGAGGGATCTCAGTGAACTGCTGCCAGGAGTGCAGTGGAAAGCTGGCTTGCTTACTTGGGTCACAGTGGATCTCAACCACCTCTAGAAAATTACAAGAGTTAGCGGACAGAAAAAAAATTCTTTTTTTTTTTAGATCCAGTGCTTGTACTTCTTATGACATCAAAAGGCTGTTATTACAGTCTCTTTTATCTTTTTTCCCATCAATGTCACCAGAAAGTCCTTCATTGACAGTTTCAGATACTAAATCTTTCCACTGGGGGCAGATAGTGAGCCTCAACGGCCAAACCACTGCAGAAATAACAGTTTGAATGGTGACTAGTGCTGTCATCTGACAATCCAGTGAAAGCAACCCGCACAGCCGTCATCTGTGTTACGCAATCAGCCATCGCTACAAAGAGGCGGGCCTGGCTCAGTATGCACTACAGCCATGCTGCTGCAAATTGACTTATGCACTACACAGGCAATCTTCTCTTGAAGAGGGTTTGACCTGCCCTTCCTCCCAGAGGACTTATTCGGGTTGATGGCTTCAGTGCAACCTTGAATGAAAACATTACTTCAAAGAACTTGCAATACTCCTTGTTGTTCACTTGAGTGAGCAGGATACGTTCTTGGTTCAAGTTCTAGATCAGTGGTCCCCAAACTACGGCCCGCGGGCCAGATGCGGCCCGCCTCCACATTTGGTCCGGCCCCCTGAACAATACCAGAGTATTTTCATATATGTGCATTTTTATTTGATAAGTTGGACTTTTGCAATAAAATAAATGTTTCTTAGTAATGAACTTTATTTATTATTAACTACTAGTTAGTAACTATTTTATACATGCATATAATTGACCCTAACCCTTTTTTTATGTGGAGAACCCAGTGTTATTTGGTTATTATTTATTTCATAAATAGTGTTATTTCCTGACTTTTGTTCTCTGAAGAATCCAGAAAAGGTTATTTGATTGTGCTTTCTGAAAAACAATACATATTTATGTTTAGCACTCTTACAATCGTCACACTTTTTCTGTTACAAACTGACCCCGGCCCCCCATCAGAGAAGGGACAAGTTATGTGGCCCTCACAGGAGAAAGTTTGGGGACCCCTGTTCTAGATATTTTAAGTTGACATGTAACATTTTAAAGAAGACCTAAGGGAATTTTTAAAAATTGTTCACAGCCCTTGAATTTTTCACATTTTGTCCTGTTACAACCCCAAGCGTCTCTATTTTATTTGGATTTTATGTGATAAAGCAACACAAAATTGTGCATAAATGGTAATTGGAAGGATAGTCATAAAGGATTTTCAATGTTTTGTATCTATTTGCTTTTGGTTTCTCTCTTGGTTGGTCTTTGTGTTTGCTCTTTGAAAAAAATAGGACTAAGTTTAAGAGCTTTCAGTACTTTGCAAGGCACTGTACTGGACCTTTTTTTTTTAGAAGCCTTAACACTTAACATAGTATTTATGGCAAGGTGTAACTAAATGTTACAGCATTCTTTCAGTTGTATCTTGTGAATTGTCTGCTGCAGATTTTATAGGTGGAGATACTTTGCTTCACTCCACTCTTATTTCCTCAAGGGAACTCATCTTTTAGAATCTTACACACAAAGTACACCCAATAACCTATGAATGATGTTATTTCTGTATAAGAGAAGCTATGACACCATGCTCACAGTTCACAGTCGTCCTGCAATAATTGAGGGAACTGATAAAACGCTACTTGACTTTCTTTTTTTTTCTAGGAAACTAATGTAATATTTCTTCATCTTCAGCTTGGCTTGGAATACTTAATGATCCTTCTTTTATGCACCGCCTTATTGCAAGTTATGTGTTGAACTAGCGCAGGTTATTAAAATACAGAATGCAGAAGTATCCAAATGGCCAGATGGAAGTTATTGCATAAGGCCCAGCAATTTGTATTTCTTGTCCTCTTTAACCATAACACTTCATTTTTATAGGTCACAGTTCTTCTGAAAGTCTCCTTGTAAGCCTTGTTCTTTGCATATTTTGGAGAGTGTATGCACTCCCTGTCCATTTAGCTAGATTGTAGTCTCAGTAAAGCCGAGAGTGACAACAGCCTCAGGTATTCTCCCTGTCGTCACCACTGCACTGCCCAGATTCAAGCATTTTTGACAAAAATGACTCTCTTGACACAGCTTTTGGTGGGCAGTTTTCCTTCAACATCCTTAATCTCTCTACAAGCTGCATATTATGCGAATGTTTCAGTACTCTAGGGAGAAAATTACTGGACATTTGTTTGAACCATAAAATGTTTACTTTGGCTATCTTGTTCAAGAGAAAACTTACCTTTCACTTCAATTGTTGCGTTTGCATTTGGTGCTTTATCAAATGTGTAAACGCACATGTATTCCCCCGAATCGTCTGCTCGAGGTTTAGAGATTCTGCAAGAAATTACACAAAAAACACCAACAAATAATTTTTTTCCACCAAATTATTTGCACTGCAAACGGTCCAGTAAATTAAGGCATCTAGCTTTGAATTTACAAAGCATAATAAGCTTTGACTAAATCAGTGAAAACCTAAGGAACTCATAAGGCCGTGAAAAAAAATCTTGGCCTTTTATTGAGATATTACAAAACTGCAGCCCTGTATTCTGCAGGAAAGTGTGCTACAGGCATTTTAGCTGTAATGTTCAGAGTTTCACTGATGTAGTGTGACAAGGAAGTGACCAATTGGTCTTATCTTGTGGCTAGACAGAGTATGTGGTATGTCTATGGGGGCTGACAGTGGCTCTCTGCTAAAATGATTATACTGTGTGACAGCAGGAACTATTTATTCAGGCAAATGACAGAGTGGAGGCTCAGTTTTATTGGATGGATGGATGGATGGATGGATGGATGGATGGATGGATGGATGGATGGATGGATGGATGGATGGATGGGCATCAAATACAATATGTCATTAGCAAACGCTTAATAAATAATTAGTATTGTGATAATTTAAAATTAAATAAAAACTACTTCTGTTTTTGAATTGCTATTTACAGATTTTAACAAGACTGAATGACTAAATTTATTTTTTGTATTACACTTGTGCATATAAATAACACAATTTTGTGTTTCTAAGATTAAATTTTAATATCTTAGCCACAAAACAAACTCTATAAGATTAGTTTGCGCAAAGAAAAAAAGATATACAGATATAACTGGAATGTTTACTTCACCTATTGAATTGAAAATTAAAATGCCTTGAAAAAGATATTTTTAATCTCAATGAGACTTAGATCGTTTAATAAAAGTAACATACATAAATTCAAAATAAATATGTTATGCTCATTCTTAGATTTTGGAGTGATATACAGTATTTTAAGTGTTTGTTTCAGTTATTTTTGATTACGTCTTACAGCTATTAAATCCCAAATTCAACTTCTCAGAAAAGCAGAGTATTACACAAGTACAGATTATAATTTTTCTTTCAAATAAGTTTTGATACAGTCTTGGGGAAAACTACTGACTTTACACATGCCCAGCAGACAGTGACTGACACAATCCACAAGGAAAGTAAGTCACAAAAGGTCACTGCAAAAGAAGCTTACAGTATAAGCATATTATTGGAAGGTTGAGTGGAAGCAAAAAGTATGGAATAAAAAGTTGAGTTTGGACAGAGTCAAGATTTGGACAACTGTCCACATGGAAATGTTGATTTTGTTTTCCTTCAGAAATTGGGACTTTCTCATTCCACACAGCATTGATGCAGCAAATAAGGCCAAAGGAGCTCTGACCAACTGTTGAACACACATAGTCCACCGTATATATACTTAACATTATCCTTTTCAAAGGTAGACATTACTCTATTAAAATTATAATAATATCTATAACAGCTTTCTGGGAAACTGGATTTTGGGTTTTCTCTAGCTGAAAGCAATCATCACAATCAGCAGAAAAAACACTTGTTTTTTAAAAAAACTGCATCTGTTATACGAGGTAACTTTTTGAACTGAGTTACAAAACTAACTTAGTTAAGAGAAACCTGTACATTTAGAAAGTTATGACCTGTAGCTTTCTGAACATAAGTTATCGCACAGACGAGCTTATGGTGAGTTTTATTGTCACAGCCTTTAGTGCACTGTATTATTTTTAGAGCAAGGAAAGTCTGCTGCTCTGTGGTCTGTGTTCTACTTTTTTAAAATCCCCCACCGTCAGTCAACCAAGCAGAAAAACAAACCTGAGTTAGCATGCATGTAGCTGTGTGCACCTCTGTCACCTCCAGCTGAGAACTAATCAGTATACTATAATGCCTCAGTCTATGCAAGGTCTTGATCTCCAAGAATGTCTTCACACCCCGCTGGGACAGAGATTACCTCAGCTCCTTTATTGCTCACACAATGGCTTTATTTTATCTGAAAGTGCTGCATTAAATGGGTGATTTAGGATGAGCAGTGAAATGTGTATTCAAAGGATTTGTCACCTGAACGATCTAGTCCTCTCTTCTCCCCGTGTGTTTGGAATCTCGCGTCCATTCTTCATCCAGAAGCTGTCCTTGTGGGCCGTATGGGCAGCAGTCAGGTTGCAATGTAGGATAACCGATTTGACAGGTCCGTCCAGGGGCAGGACGATCTGATCAGAGGCATTGATCTTTGGTTCTGGAAGACAGACACAGTCAAATCTTATCCCAGAACTAGGGCTTGGAGATATTTAATGCTTTCTCACATGCTGTAGTGTGGTAGCTGTAGGCTGTGTGCTGTTTTTAAATGATCTGTGTAGGAGGGAGACTATGAAGTGAAGTCCACATAATAAATAAACAAAAGGCATAGTTAAGTGCATGAATTCTTTAGATTCACATTTACTTTTAAAAACCTAAAGTGGTATTTGACGGATTAAAAGGGACGTTTGCTCTTATAGAAAAATTAAATAATGGGTTGTTTAAGACATTCTTTAATAAATTAGATTTTAAAATCCTGAGTGTGGATCAGAAGCACAATTTGTGACCACTAAAGGAGGCTACCATACCTTTTACTTTACGTTGTAAAAAATACCTATAGTCTTTGTGTGAAAACTGAAAAATTGCCAACAGTAACTTTTAAATTTAGTTTTTTTTAAAAGCACAACTGGCAAGCTAAAAATAAGTAGCTACACACTCTCTGTACGTTAAAGTAGTAGTAATTATTGATTTTCTGTCTTAAATCAAAGCTGTTAGATCAAATACTTTTTGTGTGTGCAAAGATCACACTATCAAGGCAATCATGCCACATAATTTTATTATCAGGCTCATGCCTACATTCATGATAAAAATCAATTGCAACTCTGTAATAAGATACTTGTTTACTCATTTAGTTTCATTTGTAACTGCAATATTAAATGCTTGTCTTTCCTGATACCAAACCAAGCACTTGTTTTTTAGCCAACTCAGCCATAGAAGCTGAATATGTTGTCTGCTGCTTAAGCTGCATTTAAAAAAAAATGTTAGAAAAGATAATCAGGGTAAACTGAGCAATATTCTTTCATACAGTACATTTTTTAAACACAAGTTTAGATGCATATATATATTTGGCTCGTTGATTAGTGATTCATTTTATTTGGGATCCACATTAACATGTAAGCATAGTGACATCTACACTGCGATCCAGGCTGGTTATGAAACAATACCAGGGTTTATCACAGTAAAGGGTGTCATCTGAGAGCAAGGTGCCCTTTGCTCTGCCTTGAGTTGTGAGCAGGAGGCCTCCTCCGCACTGCCCCTCCCCTTCTTCAGGGCGGGCCAACCATAGCAACAACGGAGCTCCCGAGGGGAGGAGCAGAGAGGAGAAGCATCATAATCCCACTACTGGCTGCTGCTGCAGAGCCACGAGCAAAGCAAAAGAGAACAAATGGGAGGCTACAGGAGGAACTAGCAAGACTGACAAATGACTTCTTTTAGCATTCACTTCACCCTCTTCCTGTACATTCGGATACTAAATAGCTGAGGGGATGCGTCTCCCCTCCCCCTTCACTCTCTCTTACAAAGGAGAACCACATGTGCTATTAATAGTATCTTTGAGACATGCGTACACACACAACGTGAGGTACATAAATTAACATTTAGCAATGTGGCAGAGTGGTCCACTGGCAATTTTAATGGAAGGTTGTTTGTAGGACATGCTGTTGCTGCAATAAGTGGGGTAACTTTCCCATATGTGACCATATCTGGATGTAGTTAAAGCATGTGGCTCTACAAAAGTAGAGATCAAGATGATTTTCTCTTGCTTTTGTGGTGAATTCCTGCACTCAAAGAAATGTTCCATTGATTGTCAAATACACTCAGCAACCACTTTATTAGATACCCCTCTTCACTTGCTTGTTAACACAAACTGCAGAACTGCCAATCACATGGCAGCAGCTCACTGCATTTAGAGGTGGGGAAGATTTCTGCAGATCAAGTTTTGGTGAATGATTTGAAAATATCTAAAGTGGCAGTTGTGTAGATGAAATTCCTTGTTGGTACAAAGGGGGAATTGGTGAACTGGTTCCAAATGATAGAGAGACCTCAATAGCTCCAAGAGCCACTCATTACGACCAACTCTTCGATAGTGACTTTTAGATGTCAAGGTCAGATTAGTTTTGGTTTGATAATCCATCCTGTTTTGTATCAACAGTTCAGTTTGGTGGTTGTGTTGAAGATATTTTCTTGACACTCCAGTTGTGAGTTGTTTAAAAATCACAACCAATCTGCATGTTATTGCTGACTTTGCCCATCCTTTTATCATCAGAGCATACCCATCTTCTAACAGCTACTTCCAGCACAATTGTGCACCATGTCACAAATGGCCTCCAGATTCAGCAGATCTAACACCAGCTAAGCTCAATTGGAATTTTATGGAACAGGAAATTCATAAGATGCCTGGAGCTGTGTGTTGCTATAATGTCAATATGGACCAAAATCTCTGAAGAATGTTTCTAACACTTAGATTAATTAATGCTAAGAAGAATCAAGGTATTTCAGAAGGCAAATAGCGATCCATAACAGAAGTACATTTAGTCTAGCTTCAGTTTGTCAATACATGCAGAAATCTACATTTGTCTGGAAGATTCAGCTTTAATAAAACTATTATTTTCGATTATTTTGTGGAATTAATACTGCATGTTGTTTTGATCAAAATAATAGCTTGTTTTATGCAAACAGCTGACAATTAGCTGTAATACATAGTTGCTGTAGGCTTATGTTTCATAAAGTAATTTTTTAAATATTTCATCTCATGCTATATTCTTTGACTATAAAAACTTTGGGTACCAAAACTCATAGATCAAACAAAACATATTTATGCAGATTTATTTCAGATAGAATCATGCATAAAACAGGGATTACGCTTACTTGAAAATGCAAAGTTTCACATTTCTATTACAAACCTTTGTAGAGTTTATATATCCATATGATGATTTCTGGTATAGAGCGGTTCACATTTAAAATCTTATGTGACGAAAATACAGATGCAAAAAGAGACAAACTGACTTCAAGTCTTCAAAACTGCAAACTATACATCCAAAGAACTATTATGTATAGCTTGTAATATACATGGAATAATTTGCTTATCACATGTAGATTCAAACATTTGTTTCTCAGTAATGACAAATTGCATTGTGTGAGGGAGTAAATTCAGAATAGAGATGGATTATGTAATATGTAAATTAGACAAATGCAGTTGCATTAGCCAAAGATTAAATAACACACAAAAAATATGAAATTTTACCAGAATGTCAGCACAGACCAGATTCCTCTAAACTTCTCAAAGCTTCACTATGACTAACAACATTCCACATTTCCCTGTGCTCCAGTGGGCAGAGCACTGAAGCACGCACAGATTAGAAGGGTCCAGCTGAATATGTGTGTGTGTAGAGCTGAAGGTTAGGGGATATAATGTCATTACTGATTCACAGTCACACACTTAATGGGTGAGAAGGCACAAGGTAACAAACTGCACCAACAGACCCAAAGAGACTGTTGTGTTGAAGCAAAAATTTCATCTTCAACAAGAAATGAGACACTCCAGGGGCCCATGTGGTCGTACCTTTATTGGATTACCACACATAAATTTGAAAGCAGTAAATGTTTCCTTTTATCAGGAAGAAGTTGACAGCAGGAATCACTGTTTCACACCCGAATGGATCCCCTCCTTGTGTCTTCTTATAGTCCCATTTACACCATGCCCAGAGTGAAAAAGCTAAATCAAAAGCACTATTACTTCAAAGCACCACTAGGTTTCCACTGCATTTAGCTAGCAGGCAATGCTTTGAAGTAAATAAAACAATCAACCCAACAAAAGAGGCACGGCATAATGGGAAAGCAAGATCACAAATGAATCTAGGAATAGAAAACAGGATGAAATTGGAATACAGAGAAAAACAATATAAGAGGAATGTTGGAAAAGGACACATGGCAGAAGAGAAATAAAGATCTGGTGGGAGAGAAGACAGAACAAGGCTAGAAAAAGACTAGTTGTAGTTCTTGGGTTTGTGGTCATCTACATTCTCAGGGGAATTTTGGGAACTCACTAAAAAAACATTAAGGTATAACCAAACTGTGTCCAGAAACCAAAATATAAAATGCAACCATTGGCATGAAGGATTTAGAAAATTACTGAAGAACAGTAATTTATTCAGTACTATGGCTGGGCTCCTTTGAGATTGGAAAGGGTTTGACAGGGTTTGTTCATCATCTAGGTACTACTGCACATAGATCACTCACTCTGTAGCACTGATATGGTGGCCTGGGCACGGATCCAGGTGATAGCCGGGTTTTGTCGGAGATCATTGCGCCTGGGGTCGTTGCTTGCCCTGCACTCATAGGTCCCCGAGTCCTCCAGTGTGAGGCGTGTGATGCCGAGCACACTGACCCCATTGGTGCCGTAGGCCGTGTTGATGGACACCCTGCGCTTGCGGGCTCCGTCCCAAAGCTGCTTGAAGGAGTCGGCCCGGTTGACTTCGGCGTACCACCACTGGATCTCTGGAGTGGGGTTACCGACCACCTCGCAGTACAGCTCAAAGGTATCCCCGGTAAGCTTAGTCTCAGACAGTGGCGACTTCACAAACCCAGCTGGAGAGGGGGGGTGTTTCGAGATAGCAGGAAAAGAAAGGGGTGAAGAGGGTTAGTCCAGTCAAGTCAAGTCAAGTTTATTAGTATAGCACATTTCAGCAACAAGGCAGTTCTAAGTGCTTTACATGATAAAAACATAATACAGTAACCAGTTACTGGTTCTGACTCTGGGAATGCAGAGTATATTTGAACCAGAAAAGTTGAATGGTCTGGAAGGTTGATAAAACAATGGCTCTTTAATGCATTTTAGTGCTAAGCCATTCAGTGATTTATAAACAAAAGTATTTTATCTATTTTCTGAGCTACAGGGAGCTTGTGTAAGAACTTTAGAACTGGGGTGATGAGCTTTAGTTTCCTAGTTTTAGTGAGAACGCAAGCAGCAGCGTTCTGGATCAGATACAACTGCCTGATTGACTTTTTAGACAGATCTCTGAAGACATTGTTGTAGTAATCAATGCGACTAAAGATAAATGCACGGATGAGTTTCTCAAGATCTTGCTGGACGAGTAAAAAAGCATAGGAAGGTCAAGGGACAGAGAAGGACATAAAGCAGAGTTAAAGTACATATAAAGAAGAGAAGATTATTAAATGCAAATCATAAAGAAGAATGCCTCAAAATCATTGATAGGAATAAAAAGAGAAGGTTAGTCATTGTTCAAGTAAAACACATTTTATCAACAAACTCAGTAGTGTTGGCGTTTTGTGCATTCCCATGTAAAAGTAAACACTGATCCAAAAAAACAGTGCAGTACAAATAAATGAATAACATGGAGAGAAATCAACACTCCAACATATTTGTCCAAACTGAGTGAACATATTTTTTCTTATTTATTTGGTTATCAGTTAAGTTAAATGTCCAAGAAATGACTGTGACTGAATACATGCAAACACTATGGAATAATAAATCTCAGGCTTATGTAGGTTACCTGGATGAAGGCATGCATAGATTTTAGAGGGTTTTCTTAAACCACTAAACGTTTTCATCATTCTTACAGGTTAATGTTCTGTTTATTGAAATACTTGGGAAGATGCATTGCTGGAATAGGTGTCTTCAACCTATTTGAAGAATAGCACTGCACTCCCCCATTGCTACACATTGCTCTACACTGCTGGTCAGTTGGATAAGAGATGAGAACTACAGTTGTCCTTTTCTTACAAAGACAAATCATTTTCCAGCAAAAAGCACATACTCTCATCATGTGAAGCCAATGAAAAAATGTATGCCTTTCATTTTTGGTCTTGTAAACAGGACCTGGCAGTAAAAATGATGAGGCAGACCCCATCAGTATGGTTTGCATGTGGTACAAGGGGTGCTCCAGAAAACAGAAGAGCAGCTTTGTATTGTTTAAAATGCTTTCATTCTTACAGGCATCTGTACAGAAGTAATTTATTGCAAAATGGTACATCTTCTCAAAAATGCCCAGACTGTGTCTTAAGGGTGGTAAAGGAGGAATGGACTTATCAGCTGCTTGTAATTGTTGAATGGAAGCAAAGTTTTCTTTGTTGCAAGATTTGGTGTTTAAAATAAGAATTGAGGAGGTTGACTTCAGAACTGGTTTGGAAAAAGGGCAAAATCAAATATATACCTGAAATATAAAGGAGCACCACCTCTTGTAAATAGTTGAGTAGTGAGATTTTAAAGCTACACTTTGTACAGTAAGAGCAACTAATCTGCTGTGTTTCTCTGCCACCACTATCCAGTTAATTAATCAGCTGTCAGAGATACACAGGACAAACAACACACTCAGACCGGAGGTCAATTTAGATCAACCAGTTAATTTAACAACTGGAGAAGCCACACAGAAACAAGGAGAACATGTAAACAAAAACTACAGGCTGGGATTTGAACCGAGTACCCTCCTGCTGCTTGGCAGCAATGCTATTGTGTCACCAAGCGCCCTATATACAGTATACAATATATACACTGCTCAAAAAAATAAAGGAAACACTCAAATAACACATCCTAGATCTGAATGAAAGAAATATTCTCATTGAATACTTTGTTCTGTACAAAGTTCCATTTGCATAACAGCAGGTGAAATTGATTGTCAATCAGTGTTGCTTCCTAAGTGGACAGTTTCATTTCACAGAAGTTTGATTTACTTGGAGTTATATTGTGTTGTTTAAGTGTTCCCTTTATTTTTTTGAGCAGTATATCTTACTTTGTTCATTATTAAAAAAAATTTGATTTAAAACAACCAGGTTTTATACATTTTGTTTTAAATTTTTTGAGTAAATACCATAAACTGTTGTATATTTACTTAATGTTTTCATCTCAAATCCCACCAAAAATAGGTGTCACTGTTAAGTAATTTCTTCAAACCTAAATTTAATAGTTTTTTGTAATTTTGTGCACATATTTCATATTCTTTTATAAATAAAAATGGCATGTTTCCTTAACTGTGCTGTTAAAGATCATGTGTGCCTGGAATATATCCCAGAACACACCAGGTGAGAGGTGAGTTGCAGTGTGGACATGTTGCCAGTCTGTCCTACAGCTGATACGTACAGACGGACAAACACATTCACACCTACTTTCACACTTTTAGGCAATTTGGAGTCACCGACTCACAGAACACACATGTCAATGGGCTATGGAAGGAAACGTGACGTTCTGAAACAACCTGTCTGCAAACATTAATTCATGGTCCTGGCCTTATTTGCCTTGCTGCCTCCCCTAATATCTGCATCATATTACATTAAGGCTGTTTGAAGTATATCTGATTATAGAACACAGTTTTTGTTATAAAAATTCAGAATATTTTTAAGATTTAAGCTACATACTAAACACTGTTTCCAGATATTGACACATTTAAATGTAATTGAATGAGTTCAGTCTAATCTCATTTTGTCCATATCAGAGTATGACGGCAATGGCAGAAATTAGGTCAACCAGCTTACATTTTGGATAAGCTGGACTTTAAGGAGTGGGCTTTCATAACTCATATAACATCACACTAAATTATTTCTTATGTTACGGGGGCGGTATTATGTATTTTCAAGAAAAATCAAGTATGTTATTTTCAGTTATGAAAATTCTGTATCAAACATAACTTAAAAGAAATTTGACTTCGCAATTTTACGCCTCAAAATTGGGCCTGTCTCTTTAAGAAGCTCCTGCTCTTTTCGACACTCAACCTCAATGCGACATCATTGCAACATTGCTCCATTGTGGAATTTACAACCATTCCTAGAAATGCTTTACTGAGAAGTAGTTTGTATGATAAGTTCACCAGGCAAGCAGTTCCACCGGGTGTTTGCTAATTGCTGCTGCTGCTAGTCTGGTGGGGCTTTTCAGAGGAGCTCTGTGGGGCTGAAGACTGCAGCTCCAAAGAGGAACTTTGGGTAAAGAGGCAACACTTTGTATGAACAATTGTGGCCATTTATGCACCCTGTAGTGCAGGGGTCTCAAACTCCAGTCCTCGAGTGCCGCTGTCCTGCAACTTTTATATGTGCCCCTGCTGCACCACACCTGAATGGAATAATTAGGTCATTAGCAAGGCTCTGGAGAACTGATCTACACAAGGAAGAGGTAATTAAGCCATTTCATTCCAGCGTTTTGTACCTGTGGCACATCTAAAAGCTGCAGGATAGTGGCCCTCGAGGACTGGAGTTTGAGACCCCTGCTGTAGGGCATCCACGAGAGATTAAAGGATTCCTCAAATACGCATGAAAGAATCAAAGAAATACTCTACGTATATTTTTGATGAGGGAGTAACATCATAACATGACGTAAAGCTCAAAAAGGTCAATTTTTCATAACTTACCCCCTTTAATATTATTTTCACAATTTTAATTTTAAACTAGAAAGTGGACCCATTAAGTGCATCAAATCTCATTTTTCAACTTTCACTCACTGATTGAAAGAGAAATCAGTATTTATTTAGAACTGCTGTGAATTTAATAATAACATCCATAACCCTTCTATGGGATCAATAAGCAATATCACCAATATTACCAAAATCATCCTTGGAATGTGGCTGATTCATGACCCTTTTCCACATCAGTGGTTGGCCCAACAACACACTGCCAGCCGTAATGAACCTCATCTGATGACAAATCACCTGCACCGCAGACAGTCTCCTCCACCCGCTCTGCAGCCTCTCAGCTGTGACCGCATGTGCTTAGGTAAATCAGAAAAGTACAGCGCCTTAACTCTGCCCTGGATTGCTGTAGAGGAAATTGGAACAAAGAGCGTGGAGTCCCAAGAGGCCTGGACTCTGCATCGTGTCTCAATACAACAGCTTACCGGTGCTCTTATATCTGTTAGGACTGCGCGCTGTAATGCATCTTGAACACAGAAACAGATCAGATTATTGACTCAAAACCTAGAAGGGCCGCTACGGTTTTTCATGTACGACCATAAGGAAGTAGAGCTGCTGCGATTGGTCCTCATAAATGATTATAATGTGTACATTAATCCATCAATATCAATGCTTTTATTGACTTGTAATTTTTATAAATTGTTTGAGTTTTAAAACTTTACAGCATCAACTGTTGTAAGGAAAACGCTTTAGTCTAAAGTTTGGGAATAATTTAAGTCTGAAGACACACAGAGGGTTTCAAAGAGCTGCAGGGATGCATGAGTGATAGCTGCAACTAATTAGCTCACAAAAGAGACAACGTCACCATAGGTTTATCAAGCTGCCCACCCATTCTACAGAGTTTGACACATTGCCTGTCTAGTACATTATTTTCTGACTAAATTGGGCAAATGTTTTTACAGAAATCTGGACCTGTATATGACTGATTAAGACTGTACCTGTGTATTAATGGACAGACTTCATGCTGGTGAAATGTATTTTATCACATAGAAATGCTACAATCTTCATGATCATATTTTAAATAAATGGCACGATAGATTTTTTTTATGTCCTTGTGCAGTTTTTCTTTTGACTTAAATAAGGCCTTTTTCATCACTTGCTGTTCAATCTCATGATTCATGACACACAACCTGCTGAATATTCTGGCTTTTTATTTCTAAAGTCATGACTAATTGGCTTCATTTTATTCGTCACATGTGTCTCAAAATTCTTTGGAGTTAATTTGTTGTTTGTGATTAAAAAATTGCAAGCTTATATTTGTTTTTGATTTTTTTTTTATTAACAAATATTCCTCTAGGTTAATCAATTAAGCAAAAACAATATCAATAGAGAAATGTATAAGTCCATTATAAGTGCCAACTTTGCATTAAAAGTGTCATTTTTTTACCAAATGACACTTCATGACAGCAGTCATAGACATTCATAAAGACTCCTTCATGTTCATGACAGGTGTTATGTCATGTTTATGACAGTGTCATGTCAGTCTTATGCACACCCTGTTAAATAAAGAATGACCAAAAACACTAATTCCATGAAACAATAAATTAGAGAGTTTAGAAATGTTCTGAACTACACGTTTAATAAGTTTAATTAATTCAATGGTAAAACAATAATAATACCCCTGTTGCCATGCACTTGACATGTTAAGCTAAATTAGAAGATAGGAAAGAAAAACTGATGAAGACAGATTAGAAAAGATAAGCAGTTTTCAAGCTGGGAGATGAATCTAGGAGAAGGATTGTGAGTTTCTACGTGCAATGCCTGAAGATATGAGTAGTAATTAGCATTTCTTTCTTTTCTCTCCTAACATCTGGGCATATCAAACCCACCACACAGCACCGGAGGGCAAATACAAGCCTACCCACCTACACCGTTAAATCATTATTTCAGTTCCACTAAGAATTTACAGTAGTACTATTTGCAATGATTACTGCAAAAAGGAAAAAACACAGTGTGACACTGAGCACATTAATGTGTCATTGATGCCTAAGAGCTAATGATTACAATATTACAGCTACTCGAAAGAGGTCAGGAACGTCCTCCAAGATGATGGCAAATTAGACCAGAAAAAAAGTGAACAGATGACTTAATTCGAATTCAGGCTCAGAGACTCTGGAGAAATAGGTACTGAGCAAACGGCAGACAGCACCAGGCCGGTGAGCAGACCAATTTCTGTGTTGTTTAAACAGGGAGCTTGCACAGACAGTGAAAACAAAACACAAAGCAGCCAGCCGGTGCTCATTCGTTTCAGAGTCGTTATGGGAAAAGCAAAGTGACAGAGGATGCTGCGGCAGACCATTTGGATAGATCTCCGTAACTTAGTGACAGAAGAGAAGTTAGCTCAGCCTGTCTTAGCCGGAGATGCTGTCAGCTGACAAACAGATGAGTTGATCTCAGTTTTGTTTGTTCTAAACAAAGTTTAATGAAATAATATTTGGGTGGAGATGAGGAGGATCTACCTAAGTATTTTGAAAGGGAACATGTAAGGTGACTTATTAAAAATGTGTTTCTTCTTGAATTAATCACAAGTGCTGAGCATAGGAGAATCTAAAACATACACAGTAAAACACAGGAACGGCTAGTTTTTTTTATTTGGATAAATTACACTGCATTGTAAGGTAATAGAGCAGCTTGAAGCTAAATTTCAAAGCTTATGTTCAAAAGTAAGATACATTTTTTTCTTGTTATTTCACCACTAGACCACCAGAATGTGCTGCATTATTTTAAAACTCTGGCAGTTCAATTAAAGAACTTAAACTGTGGTAATGGCATGACTCAAACTGTTAGCCGTTTGGAAGCTAACCACCTAAAACCTTGGTCCACCTTGACACCTGTATGGCCGATGCATGTATTCATCACACCATACCTGCCCTAACACATTCACTCTACTCCCATTTAACGTGAGCACAGTGGTATTACAAACTGGAACTGCTGTCTGAAGGCGTATGAAAGTCACAGTCAGTCCAGACTAGACGCCCCTCCACCCCCCTCGCGTAAGTAGAGTAGAGAGCTCCCCTGAGGACAGACAACAAGCCACACACCATCACCAAACAGCCTCTGGGTGAGTCAGCTGCCTACTTACAACCTGGATCTCTGTCCACAGACCTACAACATACACACACGCACACACACATAGAAAGCAGAGGGCAGGAAACCCCCTAGGACTGATGAACTGAAGTACATTTAGTTGTGAATGTGAGTTTTGTCTTTTTTTACTCCAGCATACTGCTGACACCTATTGACATATTGGTTTATTTTTGGTAAAGTTTAGTTGTAGATTTTAGATAAATGTAACTCGATTTAATTTCATGATTGTGCCTTTTATTCCCTCAAAATTTATCTTTATTTTTTTTTCTCAATATCCAAAAAGAAACCTTTTAACTGGATTACACTTTTGACAATTTTGATGTGATTACGGATTGCTCGTTTCTTCCAAATGGTCATTAGATTGGTTGTGACACGGTAATTCTGTACGGTCAAATCCACTCAGGAGAAGGCTTAGTCCACGTTAACAAGATTAGATGACCGACTTAAAAAGGGGTCCTGCAAGAAATGTTTCAGTGGTGGCTGAAACCCAATGCAGTGTCAGGCAGATGAGACTCCTCTTCATAAAAATCTGACCCACACAATTTATAAGATGGAGGAAAGAAAGCAATTCAAAACATGGGACAGAATAGGTTTTTTGCAATTATTTATAATTTTGATCACCAAATATGGTCACTTTTAAAAAAACAGGCATCATTAAATGTGACATCCTAAGGTAATCAAATGGTAGGGAAGTCATTTAGCAAGTCACGAAAAATACATAGAAATAAATGAGACTTAAGTGACATATTGTATACTACTTCCTCTCTATTTCATTAAATGCATTGTGGAAACTCACAACATATTTTATTATTTTACAAACTTATTAAGTTTACCACAAGCATTGTAATAAAGGGCCCACTGATACTTTACATCCAAAGTGGATTAGAGTGGATTACTACACCTGAAGGATAGGCTTTTTTTTTTTTTTTTACAACCTCCTATAAAAAGACAACTTTTTTTGACTCATTGTCTGACATTAAATCAGATTAAATGTTTTCTTTTTGATGATGCTAGAAATTATAGTTAGAATTATCAAAATTGTACCTACTTGCTAAATGTTCAAATGATGAGAGAGCGATTGTGATACTTCTAAACAAAATGGTCAGCTAAAAGGATGATCATGTCATGACTTTTTAAGATTAACTCGTGCAAATGCATGTATGTATGGCAACGACTCTGTGACTCTTTGTGTGACATTTTGGGAAAAATTTCAAGATATCAGCCAAGATTTCAGAAACAAAATTGTTTTGCCTTCACTGGTCTGGTTCATTCTTTGGTAAACCATTCTCTGGAACAGAAAGAGCATGTTTTTGTGCAAAATTTGCACATCAACTAATTTGCGCATCAAATTCAGATGAAAGGAAATCATCTTGTGAAGACGCTATCTGAAGCAGGTAAAAGCGTAATCCACACTTTATGGGAGTTTTGAGGCAGACTAGTGCACTTCAACTAATATCATCAGGAAGAGAAATACTAAAGCAAAACCTCCAAACATCAGTCAGGATGTTAAAGCTGGGGCACATTTCGGTCTTCCAAACGGGCAATGACTCAAAGCATACCACCAAATTAGTTACAAAGTGTCTTAAGGACATTAGAACCATCACTCAACCCTGATCTCATTCCCATAGAAGATTGTGTTGGTAGATGTGCACAGGTGTGTCGAAGCAAGATACCCTGCAAAACTGACTCGGTTACACGTGTTTTGTCAGGAAGAGCCAACACTGATTTATGCTCTTTTAAATGGAATTACAATCAAATATATTGTCAATAGTAAGGAAATGCATGTAAACATTTTAAACAGAACAAATAAAAAAATAAAAATAAAATTAGATATTTGGCAAATAGCAGTAATTTTAGTTGTTGTAATTGACACAAAACAGCAATGGTTTATTCTAATTTAATTCCAGGTAATGAGTTCAAAATGGGGTCATGTTTCTCTATGTAGTGTATGCATATTTATGCTTTCAACTTTAAGTCATGTCGAGCCATGTCCGCAGTTCATTCAGGCTGTGAGAGAGCAAGCGAGAGCAATGCTTTGAGTAAGTACATAAAATGCTGACTGACAAGGAATGTTTTTATCTTTTTGAGCTTTCAACATCTGCCATGGAACATGCTGAATTTAGAAATGAAGACATGCTTCTCACAACGCACAAAGATTTGTTGCTGAAAACATTTTAAATGAGAACTCTTTAATCATTTTGCTTTTAGTTTAAAATATTTTTAAAACCCAGTCACATATGTGGACATAGGAATGAGTGGCAAAATATTTTCAATGATCTTCTTTCATAGTTCGACCATAACCAGCATCACCATTCTCTGGTTTTCCAGAAACCAGTGAATAGCCACAAAAATCTGACCAGTGCTAATAAAATCCTCTAAAAAAATGTAGTTGCTGTTCGATAATTTGGAGAAAATTATTTGACTACATAACAATAATTAGGAATTATTTAATAATTTCCTCATCCTATACAAAAAAATTATTTGTACTATGGAAAACCTTCAATAAAGTTACTAATTTTTCTTTTAATACAAATTAAAGAATTTAAATCTTTAATAAAGCACACATTGAAGTCCAAGAGTAAAGGAACTGCATAATGTTTTGAGCTAAAGCTGAAACCAGGCCTTAGCTAGTTCGACATTGATTGTTAAACTTTATGTTAGAGAATGAAAGAAAATCTTTACAATGAGAGCGTATTTGTAAGGATCACTGTGGTCATCAATTCTTTTTATATTGCAGGTTAGATTAAAATGTGAGGCCATCTGACTTACAGCTGAGGTTTGCTGGAAATCCGGTCATAAAATGAGACAATAATCCCAAACACCAAAGCAAATCCACAGCACAATAGAAAAAAATGCAAAGAATCAAAGTAGTACAAAGGACCATTGAAGACAAGCGGGCTTAAGGATGATTAAAATCTAGTACATTTCAATCAACGGAAGCAATTCTGTAAAGAAGCGCATCCTAAAATCGCCAGTGTCAGAGGGTAAAACAATTCGTGACAAAGACGATTACTTAAGTTAATAATGACTCATGAGATCACAAAATTTACTTACATTTTCATACACAAATAATATTACATTTTTTCTCCCTTATCTTTTGTAAATAATGACAATTATGACAGCTTCCGACGCTGGTCACTTTGACTCCTCTTCATATATTTTGCAGTTTTTGTCATTTTGTATCTGACTTTTCAGGCTGAGAATTGGTGCCTAATAATTGAAAGTAATTTTCCATGTTCTGTCCAGTTATTAAGAACATTTAATTTTGTGTCATAAACTAACATAATTTATGAGTCAACTGGCCTAAATAGGGATCAGAGGAAAAATAATCAAATTAGGGTGCAGCACAAAATGTTCTGATAATAATATGAAGTTAAATTAAATTACAATGAGATTTAAGTATTTCGTGACAGAACCAGTGAGAGCCTGTATTACTGTTCATAGCTTGTGAAGATTTACTAAAAAGCTAAACTTACAATATAAATATTAATTTGGAGTTCTTTAAATTTGTTTTTAATACAAGACAGTGTCTGACCTAAATGTATACAAGTGGATTTTGAAAGATTTGAATATCATAAAAAAGTTACATATACATGCACACATGCATTAATTTATGCAATGGAAGCCCAAATGGAAGCTCTATTAAATTAACATTCTTTTCAGAAGCCTGGCCTTTCAGTTTAAAGTATTCTTTTCATATTTACCTTATGTTGTATTAAAGTTTTGTTGAGACACTGAATTTTTGTTTTGATTATCTGTAAGCCATAATCATCAAAATTACAAAAACCCCAGGCATAAACTGTTTCACACCAAATGTAACAAATCTCTGTGATTTCACTTTCTGAAATGATTGACAAAATATATTGAACATATTGCTTACATTCTTAATTTTAAATGTTTGCAAAGTTACAAAAACTTTAATTTTCCAGAGAGGAAAGCCTATTCTATTCTATCCCATGTGTATTGTTGTATTCCATAACTACTTACATTGGCTTAAAACTCAGACAGAAAAGGACCAACAAAAGCCTAAGTTCCACGCTCTCCATCCAATAGCGAGAGCTGAAATGACCATCATCTGTGCTTAACACTTTAGCAACAAGTCACTGACAAGTGAGCTCAGTTACATTATTCATCTCCTCATTATTGGGTGAGGTATATTAGCAGCTAATAAACAATTCAAGTACAACACATGGCAGCTACACTTGACAGATTAGAAGATTTAAAAGTGTTTACAGCATCCCAACTTTGGGGTCCAAGATGAATCAATGCCTTAAAAGAGCAGGGCTAGTTTGGAAATGCTATTAGGCATGCGGTCATAATGTTACGCCTGACTGGTCTAGACAAGCCAGCTAGTATTTTAAATACTGAAAGAAGAGGAACTGGAACAAAATTATAGCAATGCACACTGAAGACAATATAGTATTTTGAAAACAAAAGACAGCATGGTGAAATTTAATACAGCAGCCAGTGACCAGCATCCTATAGGAAAAACTGATGTAGTCAAAAGTCTGCAAAGAGTCGATGCAAAAAGATACTCTGACAGCTGAATCAGTTTTTTTTTTCTTTTTGTTCCCAGTCCAATTCTAATATTCAGTTTAATTCCTTTTGATTTTTTCCTGCCTTAATAAAGTCAGATTAATTTTTCCCCCCGCCTGGTTTAAGGTACATTTCCAGTTGATTGTTTTCTGTTTAAAATATAAAAGATCCTGACATCTAATTTATTTTTGATGTATAATTTTGTTTTTGGAGAGCTTTATGGATCTTCGGTGTGCCATATGTCTCAGCCATATGTGTACCTCCCTGGAAATGTAATCACACACTGGAGAGTCAGGCCTCATCTATTGTGTTTAATTGCTTGGTCCCAATAGCTGCTAAGATATGCAATAAACAACAACTATCCTACTTGTGTGGCACTTGTGAAAAAAACAAAACAAAAAAAAACTAACTCAGTGCAAAAAAGCCAAGAAGTGTCTATCAGAATAAACCAGAATACAGATATTTAGAGAGAATCCTGAGGCAGAGGCTTTCCATCCAGTCAGCCATATCCAGAACTAAATACAAGTAGGTCTGAAAAAAACATGACTATTCAGACTGTGGATCAGGATTACATCCCCAAAAGATGCTTTTATGGCCAGATTGCCCTGCGATAAGAGGAACCCACCTCTCAGTATATGCAAAGATAATAGATAAACATTAATGTAGTCAGATTAGGCTTTTACGAGAATTGACCTACTCAAATGCTAATGATGCAAAAAAGGGGGCATGTAGGAAAAGAGTTGAAAGATTCTGAAAAAAGTTCAAGATCTTTTTTACAGTTATTCGACTGTAAAAGTAAAAATAACTTTCTCTGACATACAGACACTGTTCCACTGGTGTCGTTAACAAAAACGTTTAGGCATATTGTGATCATAAGAATGTGATAATTAACATGGAGAAAAACTGATGCGTTCCTAAGTGGAATACAAAGTACTGCAATGAAATAAAGCTTGGTTTCTGCAGAGTGTTCTGGTTGCTGATGATCAGGTAGAACACCAACTGAAGTGCTGCTGCTTTGTTCACCATCTGCTAGAAATACATGTCACATTAAGCAACATGAATAGAAGCTTGCTTTTTTTCCATTCACACGTTTTTTTATTTTTCATCAACTCCATTATAACACTTTTTTGCCAAGACTTGAATTCACTCCCTGTAATCTTCTCTGCAGTAGCAGTTCTGTCACCTACGTTTCACATTCTTGCACGCCCATATTGACATGCCTCAAAGAAAGCAGGACAAGTTAACTTTGATGGGTTCAGAACTATACAAACTGTGGGATAACATATTCTCTCTTGCTACAAAACATATATATAATATCAGTACATTTTTGTAATATTGTGTGACAGTTGTTACAAGAATTTACATACACAATGTATACAAAGGTTCTTAAAAACAGTTTATATATTTTTTTCTCTTCTCCCTTTTACAATTGCTTTAAATCAGATGTCAGAGAAACAGCTGGGATCAGAGATTTTCCGGTTATATGAATCAGATAGGGGCACAATTTCCCCTACCCCACCTATTTCTGCTCTCTGCTGATCAACTGATAAAGAGAAGGCTACTACACTTTCCATTTTGTCTCAGCAAGGATTGATTTGGCTGTTTAGAAGTATTTTCATATGCATAAAAGAGTTTAGAAAAATGGTTGGTGTGCGGCCTCTTCATTTTGGGCTATATTTTTAATGTTATTTGGCATCAGTTTGTGTTTGCATTGATAGGATACAACTTTTATCTTGTACCTATTTATGTGCAATCAATATGGCAAGCATCATGCTGTAAGTGAGTCACAACAGTTAGTTAACATGAAAGAATGTTTCCACTATTTTGGCCAAATCTTTACCTTTTATTTTTCCAGACATTATCTTTTAACTCACTGTAATAAAAGCACCTCAATTTGAATCAAATTGTATTTGAAGAATACAACAAATTTATTTTCTCAACTTCTTTTTCGCCTTATTCTTTGTTCCCATTTCCAAACACTTTGTGATCTTTAAGACCTAAAATGGAAAGGAAGGTATTTCCCCCTGATGTAAGCATTGCATGTATTTCTTCAAACCTATCCTATAGAACTTGTTAGCTATTTCAGCTAAGTGGGTTTTTTTTGTATGGTTCATACATTTAAACGGTACGGCATGGTATAAAATTGGTTGAAGTGAGTACATACAATCATTTTCAGAGGAACAATTATTTATAAAGTCTAAGCATTGGTCCCACAACGTAGGCTTTTAAACTGTCAGTTTCTAGTCTCTTTCTTTCTTTCTTTCTTTCTTTCTTTCTTTCTTTCTTTCTTTCTTTCTTTCTTTTTCTTTCTTTCGGGAAGCCTTTGGATGTTTATTTGGAAGGGTGGAGGATGCTTTCTCTCTAATTGTACTGTTAATATGTCATCATTTGTGTATCAACACAACACAGGTGCATCTGGTGTCAAAGTATGTAAAAACAGCCACCTGCTTCTGTGTATCATTAGCTAAAATGCCGGGCAGGACAAAAATGAAAATTAACCTCCGGGGTCCTTGTAGAGGTCATCTCAGTCCCAGCAGAGCAGCCTTAGCTGTAATGCGTTTAATTATATCAATACAAAGAAGGTCAAAACTGGAGAAAAAGCACAATACAGCTACAGTACATACAGCTACCAAATAATCGATTGCTATGTAAAAAAAAAAAGATAATTAGTTAAATTACTGTTTTTTTCAATCGGTAATATCTATGCAGCAATGCTGATCCTAATCAGTGCAGGCCATATCACATTTCGCAGTGGGCAGCCATGACTCAGTGTAAGAGTTTGGCTCGAGTTCTACAGCTTGTTTTCCAGACTCACAGATGAACCTTTGTGCATGGCCTGCATGAAACATGATAATGGACACTCTGCTGCACTATATAGGTATATTGATTGGATGCTACATGGCTGTAAAATGCTTGTCTTACAGTGCAATGTTGTCCTCTGCAGATGCTGATACATAACTGGCAGTGCAGTGCATAATGTCTCATTTTGGGTGTAGCTATTAATGGTGATTTATGAAGACTTTGACTTCCTGATGAATTTTAGCATAGCCAAATAATAAAAACTTTTCAACTTTTCAGACTTTTCAAAAGGAAGATTAAAGGAAAAAATTTAATTTGTGTGTCTTGACTTGTATTTGATTTGACATATTATTATTGGCATTTTATTAGGTACAAAATACTGTTTGATTCTCATCTCCTTTCATTGCTCCATCTGGGGTTTGTCCCATTGAGTTTGATTTCTCTAGTTGAATATCATCCTGGCCAATCAGCAAACAGAGAAAGTTGTGAATGGTTGAAATCTGTGCTGTTTTAAAATATTGATCTGGCTATATCACGTTGTGGTTTGGCAATGGCGAAACTATATGGAGAAACTATAAGGTTTTCCTACAGATGAAATCAAAAGTTTACATACAACGACTAAAAATCTATATTTTTTTTATTACTGTCTGAAGTTAAATTAGAACAAACTTCTCTTCCTTTAGATCAATTAGAATTCATTTGCAAAGTGCCAGAAAACAGAACAAAAATTGTTTTTAGAGATTTGTTTAGTAACTTTCTTTGAATTCAGAAGTTTATATACAGAATTATGTCTCTTTAAACAATGAGGGAAAGCTCGGATGACCATGTCAAAACTTAAAAAAAATTCTGATAGGTTAACCAATACATTTGATTTAAATAATGGCACGTCTCTGGATGTGTTTTAAGGCCACACAGCTTTCTTGCTTAACATGTTTGAACAAAATCAACCAAGAAATTAGGAGTTGTGAAGCTGCACATGTCTGATTCATCCTTGGGAATAATCTCCAGATACTTTAAGATGTCTTCATCTGTTCAAACAATTATGCGCAAGTATAGAAATGAGGGGATCTTCAAACATCACACAGCTCAGAAAGGAGATGAGTTCTGCATCACACAGGTGAATGGGTTTTAGTACAAAATGTGCAAATGTTGGATATAGCTAACATTTCTGATTATTATTAAACTCAACAAAACATTAAAGTACATGCATTTGCTTAATGGACCCCGAAATGATTGAAGTTCTTAGTTTTGATAAATTTAATTACCTCACAAAAAATATAGTATTAATATTCAACCTGTCAATCACCTATCAGAGCTAATTTAGGGAAAATTGGTCAATGTTTTGTCTCTTGTCAATCAAGACTGTTGCATTTTAAGTAACGGTTTCTATTAACGTAGTTAATAGAAACTAAGTTGCATGGTTCATAGAAACTAATCTTCTATTAACTTAACATTTTTTATAAGTTTTTTTATTCTCTAAAAACTTATAAGCTTTCCCGATCTTATATTACATACGAGCAGTAAAAAAAATGATTATTTTAAAAGGAATTTTAAAAAGATGGCCTCAGTTCTGTCAGACTGCTCCAGGGCAGCTGTGGTAACCACCATCAGTGTGTGAATGTGTGTGTGAATGGATGAATGACTGAAGGTGCCGTGAAACACTTTGGTGTCCTTTGGACTCGTTAAAGCTCTATACAGCTACAGATCATTTTTACCATTCAGATGCATTTGTATAATCAACATTTCAGTAAGTCAAGACTAATTATTGTGTTTCTATTCTTTAGGTGGCAAATAAACAACTCTGAGAGAACTCAGAGCTATATTTTGTTATCAGCTATGCACTTTACAAACTGTACCTAGTTGTGCTCTGACTGATGTGCTGGCCAGGCCAATCTGTCACCTTGTCCTATTTTCAGCTTGACAAGTGATATCTGTAAAATTTTCCACACTATGCACAAAAATGATGCAACCATGAAACTGCAGAGCCTTTCCACAAATCAAAATGAAACCTCTGTCCATCAACATGTTAATCCTGAATAAGTATGGAAATATGGCACATGCTAAAAGAAATTCCTACAACTGTCATTTAAAGTGGCCTACACATTGACTCACATCCAGGGCGAGCACAAAAGCATAAAGAGTAGGTTGCATCCTTCGTAGGGAGATATTATGTAAGACTCAAAGGTACTACTTTAGGTCAGCACCAGCTGTCTTCGCAACAGTATTTAGTATTTTTTGCATAAGGACCATATAATATTTGATCTTAAGTAGTTTACATCCACACATTGTGTCTTCAGAGGGCCATGCAGCTGTGCACCGGGAGGCCGTCCATTAAAAGTTAATGGATTCACTTTCACAAAAGGACCTTAAAGCCACAGTTCTCAGTGCTCAGTCTCTGTGGTAAAAATAGAAACGCTGCAGAACGGACGGATGCAATTCACAGCCTTCCAAATATCTGTCGCACAACCTGGCTGCCTGTAGTAGGCCTAGTTTTTCCTGAAAATGAGGGAGCAACTGGCACAAATTCCCTCAGCTTTCCCAGACACAGTGATTAAATCTCATGCACTTATAATTATTATTGTCCCCACATCACTGCCTGGATGCTGTCATATCACAGCAAAACCAAGCATTGCGTAAGAGGTGGCGCAGCGATTACCCTTAATCTGAACTGGGAGAAAAAAAGTGAAATGGTTTGGCATGCAACATGAGCAATTATCTGAGAAATACCTCTGGTTCTGTGCAGTAGCTGCAGTTTATTACTGCCCCAATCAAGACTGACGTTAATGAAGGATCTGTTTACTTAATGAAATCTTCCTCTATGTAGCAAGAAAACATTAACAGATCTGATGATCGGTTTGCACGAGACTGACTCTCGCTGACCACTTCAGGTATTTATGCATGCATGTAATTCTATGGTGCAAACTGGGCCACAGAGACTGGACGCCAACACAGTACAATGCCTATTTTGTGTTTCATTTTCCAGATAGTCAAATAAGACTGATTACTTCCACACACTCCAGTGAAATTTATAAGGAAGGCGGAAAGAAATTCAAGTGAGAATATTTTTTGCTATATAATGCTGTGGATATTTGGTTTATTTATCTCTCCAAAAGCTGACGGTGGAGGTTGCTTTTTTTTTTGTTAATGGTCCGTATTCTGTCTGTCCTGCTTGTTTGTTCTTTTTGTCTGAGAAGAATTATTGTATAATCTGCTGCAGTGATTTATTGGTACAAATGAAAGAATATTTGCAAATTTAATCCTCCAACCTTCTCAAACCTGTCATCAAAATCTTGCATCAGACAGATTTTTCCCCACGCTGCTAAGCAAAGTGGAGCTTAAGCATTAAAAATTATAATACAGTATTTAGAGTAATTGTCTCCCCTTTCCCTGCCTTATTTTTTTCTGTGACAGCTTGTGACATTGTTTTGTCAACATGTGGGAGTAGCAGCTCATTTAGAGACAGATGATTTTTAGACTGGTATAAAAATCTACAGGATATAAATTCCAACTGGAAAGTTGCTATTAAAACTTTTCAAAAATTATGAGCAGTCCACTTTGATTTCATGAATGGCTGCTGATTTGTGTGGCCCAGCGGGTGGTGTGATTCAACAGAATTATAAGTAAGGACATGCTGTATCAGAGGAGGACAGACTGGAACACCCAACAGCATGTTGCTGACATTTCCTCATATCAAGTCCTCCATGTTTTCGCCATGATTAATGCACAGTGAACTTTTGGTGTTCATAAAAATCCACCCTTTGCATCTTGAAGTGACTGTCAGTCAAACATTTTTAGCCCCAATTATTCTCTTTTTGATAAAGAGAAGAATTATTAGATGCTCCAACAAACGGAATGAATTTGTATAATTTTGTTATGCAAAGCTTTAACAACCTTTCCAACAACAACACACAAGGAAGGTTCTCTGGTAAGAAAACAAAAAAAAAAATGGTTGGATCAGTCTTTGACCTTTTCTCACTTTCCCAGTTCAACCACATCTAAGCTAGTCTACTCAAGAACTAGCATGTTTTCAAACAGGTAAATATTACGACCACAGTTCCCAACAAGCATTTTCATACTGTAATAAATGCCTTATACTGTCAGTTAAAAACATACTTTTATGTTATAGAAGGATTGCATGTAATAGACAGAGTTGTGCATAATTATAATGTGAAAGAAATAGTATGTGTGGTTTTCAATGTTTTTTTTCTTTTTGCTGTTTTAAATCTAAAAAGTGTGGCATGCATATCTATCCCCCCTGTCTTACAGGGCTTATGGCAAACTGCAAATGGAAATTTTAACTGGCTTTCATCTTGCAACTTTCACAGAAGGGTCAGGTAGATAAAATGCAACAACTCTTATGGTTATTACAGTTGAGCTTTAGTAAATTTGTAACTCTGCCATATTCTTTCAGTTTTTGGATGATGGTTTGAAACATGATCACTGCCATGTTAAAGGTCTACCTCAGTTTAAGCTTATTCACAAACATCTGCAACCTGTCTGATTGATCTTCACTGTGCTGTTTGTTCACTAAAGCTCTTCAAAAAACTTCTGAAGCCTTCATAGAGCAACTGTTTTTACTCTAAGTTACATGTCACACAGATGTTCTCTTTTTCTGATGCACTAGATTTCATTTAGGGCCATCTGAGTAAAGGGGGTTGCAGCCCACACTTTTCATATTTTTATTTGGAAAAAAAAAAGCAAGGTGTACAGTTTTCCCTCCACTTCACAATTACGTGGTATTTTTGTGTTACTCCATGTATTAAAATTTAGAGTTAACAATTTTTGTGAAAAGTTTGAAGGGTAGGCTATAAATAGTTCTGCTTGGCATTGGAAATAAATAAAGATTAAAACTCAAAAACTTGTTTCTTCTGTGTATTTCTATTCAACTTGTCAACCATGTCCACTCTATTCAAGAAATAACCTGAGGAGGAGAAAAACTGTCATACCTCGTTAAATTGTTCCTGAACTTTCTCTTGTCAGCAACACAAATCAAACGTAGTAACTCTGGCCTTGTTGTGGAGGAGCGTGAAATGAAAGTAATGGCTTAACGCTGTTGAAATCAAATCCTCTTTAGAAACATTTCACACGGGCGTCTTCAACACAAGACAAATCACTTTCCCTCAGCGCACACGGAACATTTCTGCCACGGTCACATCTGTGTCCTTACCGTTTTGAGCCGAGGCAAAGGGCAGCATCAAGTTGCCCAGAAGGACCACCGCCAGCATCACCGCGATAGGATGCATCGTTAGGGCTCGATAAGGGTCTCTCGGTCGGACGAATGTGGGAGGAGAGATGGTGTAGGCTATTGATCACGAGATCTAAAAAGATGGGCCCAGCATAGCACCGGGTTCTTTAAAAGCAGCCAGCCGAGGTGATTTTTTTTTAATCCCGTGGAGATGTCTCCCTGATTCAAACACCTTTTGGAGGGCAGCCGTGGGTGAAAGGTCCGGGACGAGGCCAGCCGAGCTGATCTGCGGCCATAGGCGGCGAAGCAGCCTCGCTGGGATTGCGGGGAAGATGTCTTTGGATGTCAGAGAGATTGTCCACGGCGAGGTTCCAAAGATTCAGAGATGCGCACACCGATGCGCATTTACGCTCCCACCGGTCACGGTTCGGTGATTAAGATGAAAGTAGCACGCAAGCGATTCCCGACGGCGAGTGATGAAGCCGAAACATAAGTCTGTTATCAGCACCGGTCTATTTTTAATACCAACGGAGGAACAGATGCTGGTAGGGAACCAACGGCAGCGACGGAAAGCCGCGCGTGCCCAGTGCGCTCATGACTGGGGATGAACACACACACACACACACACACCCACACCCACACACACACCAGCGGCACGCGCACTGCATCGCGCACGTATGCAAAGGCAAATGATGTTGTTTGTGAACTCCGACAGTTTATTGCTTTTGTAATTTTTTTCTCTGTTCTACATTTTATTTTGTTATTAATTTCAGGTGACAGGAAGTCTATCTCACTTTTTAAACTTATATTTATTTTGACGCTATTTTGTTGCAATTTTCATACAAGTTCTGAATAAAAGGCAACATATGCAGATGTGTAAGATAAAACAACCACAGAGCCCTGTACAGAGTTTTCTATCAAGAAAGCAAATATAGAATGAGTATTTGCTGAAGTCTGATTCAAACTTTTTCCATCATATTGAGATTTTTTTTTTTTTTGATGAGTTTGTGAAGTTACTCTTCAGCTCCCCGAGTGGGTCATTTGTAAATTATTTAACAATTTACCTGGATCCTTTCAAAATATGCAGTCTAATTTCCTCCTCAAAATGAACATGGCTTCCTGTAATCCTACTCAATCCCTAATCTGTGCTGCTGCACGAGCGACCTCATGTGGCCAGTTAGGATAAACTCGAAAGTACCAGCAACTGTCCTTTATTGCAGTGTGTGCTCACGACTGTACTAATCTGTTTCAGTAAATAGACTGGAAGCATTTAAATACATTCTATTCATAACCCAATAATTTTATAATTATTGGGTTATGAATAATTATGAATAAAACAACTGTGTTGTCTGAAAATATCATTTTATATGATTATTTTCCAGGTTGAGTAACAAGTATGAAAAATAAAGTTTCAAAAATATTTGAATTTACAGACTTTATTTGTCATTTCATCTGTCCGTCCGTCCATCCATACGTCCGTCCGCCTGTAACCACATTCAATTAATCCATAATAATCCATTGTTCTTACATTTTAAATTGTACTAAAAAGGACTGAATATTTGAGTCTGGAAAAGAGTTGGATTTTGACTTGAATAATATGTTGGAACCCTGTAGTAAACCTTCCAATGTTTTCCCTTTTGCATGAAATAAATTAATTTCTTATGTTTTGTACATTTTGAAGCTCTTTTTAAACATTTTTTATCTTAAATGTTTGCTTCTAAGTAAACAATCACACCTTTAGGATGTTTATTTACCAGACTGTTGTAAAGTGCATGTGTGTACTCTACTGCAGAACAAACTTCCCTCCACTTTACACCCCGCCCTCCAGTACTCTATAGGAGACCACATTTAAAATGAAACCCCACCTGAAATCTCCCAGAGACCAATCCGCTAGAGAAAGGTCAGCGCCGAGGGCACACCCTCCGTTGTTCAAAGCCAATCAGAGTGGAAGGGCAGCATTTTGCCTGAGGGTAAAACTTACCCCTGGATGTGTTAATTACGCATCACTAAGCTGTTGCCAATGTGTTCACAACCGTGGACTATCTTTTGGGCTTTTTGCAGCGGTTGTCTTCATTCTTTAGTCAGTTTAGTATGGAAAGTAGACAACAATGGCTTACCAGGCTGAAAAATGAACTTAGCAACAGTCCGCTGGTATCAAATGTGGCTTTTGGGTTCATCCTCATGGGACTAGAGAAGCTCGTGGAGCTGGAGTTTGAGTGTCCTTGCAACCCTACGTGGAATGGAGCGTTTTCATCAGCATTCTTCATCATTCCTGCTGTCATGGCCTTCACCTTGATGCAGATCATCCAGGGATGCAGGTGCAACGTGTGGTGCAGGAAAATGGTTTCCCTCTCTAGTTTCGTTCCTGCTGTCGTTTGGCTGATCTTGTTGTTCCTGGACGGCCAGTACTTTGCCTGTGCTATGACAGACTGGGATGGAAGATTTGTCCTTGTTGACAAGGCAGCTCCGCAGAAGTGGTGTGAGCCAGTTACAGAGGGAGACGTCACCCCACAAGAATTAATGCTCCGCTCACAGCGGTTGTTTGTGTTTTCTCAGGTGAGTGGGATATGTCCAGTTGGCAGAGTATTCACTATGTCAGATATACTTGTTATCATACGATGGAAGCTCTGTCATGTATGCGTTCACTAACCTTACTCTCCTGTGTCCAGGTAATAGGAATAATCCTCCTGATTTTCATCTGTGTGGGTCTGGTAGTGTATGTAATCAGAGAAAGCTCCCAACAGGAGGTGGAGATGCAAGATGCAGATGTGGCTGAGCTCACCGTGCTCAGGATGAGCTCTCTACGAACCAGAACATCATGAGTGGACCTACCCTGTCCTACACAGACACTTTGTAAATACCACAAAAAGACTTGACAGGAGTTTTTTTTTTAATCGCCCCCCAGGATATTTTGGGGCATTTAAAGATATTTGAAAATCTGTCTGAAAATTCTCCATCAGGTCATAGTAATGTAAGTGTTTCGACATTTGACAACTGGACTTCTCTTTGTGTTTTGTTTCTTGAAAAATTCCTCTAAAGTAAATGTGTGTCGAATGATCACTGGTGTCACCATGTACACTGTTCAAAGAAATATTGTGTGTTTTTTGTATAAATATTGAGGAATGAGTATACATAAATGTCCTCTCTTGGTGCTTCCTCACCTGGGTCACCAGTGCAGCAATTTCATTCCTAATCAAGGTGTGGGTTAATATATTTTAAATCTGCTATTTTCTGTTTTCTTTGTTTTATTGCTATAGTAGAGATGAGATTAAATATGTTTGATCAGGTAAAAATAAGTAATAATAACAAATTGATCTAATTTCAGCGCCTTGCAAAAGTATTTGTACCCAGTAAACATTTTTACATTTTGTCACAAAGTGACTGCAACATTCAATGTATTTCCTTTGGGATTTATACAATAGAACAAAACAAAGTAACTTGCAATTATGAAGTAGAAGGAAGAGAAAAAACAAAAAATTTGAGAAGTTGACTGCACATTTGTATTCAACTGACCTGATTGTTGTACATCTAGACTTAACTGCATCACTGTTTCTACTAGAAAAAAAGTATTCCAACAGAATGATGATGTCATATTCAACAATTTTGGATATTGTTTTATCACCGAGCCCTCTCCAAACTTCTACACAAGTAACTTGTCTAGTGTTTTATTTGGTATTCCTGACTATTGTTCTTTGACCAACCTCTGAGGTCTTTACAGAACTTACATTGAAATTAAGTTTCTCAAAGTCAGATTCTAATAAAAGTCACATATCAGGTGACTTGCATAGGTATCCAGTTGGGGTGGATTTTTTTTTCAGGCAATACAGTATTTGAGGTTTAATACAAATGCATACCACACTTGAAATAGATTTTTATTTATTTATTGTTTACTTTATTTACTCACAAATCTGGTATCCTTATTCACTTTACATTGCTGTGTAAAGTGCAATGTACACAGCACTATTTTTCTGTGTCCATGTTGACACAGAAAAATAAAATTCAGTACAATAATTGAAGTTCATAGTTGTGAATTCTGAAGCACAATTACAAGTACCTATGGAAAACACTGTAATTATAAATCACAGAAAATGTTTTAAAATAGTAAGATTTGTTAAAAACAATAACTGGTTTGTCTGTATACCCACCCACCAATAAGTTTGATTTCTTAAACTGCTACCTGGTTACAAGCATGAATAAAGTGAGAATAAATATCAAACTTTTTCCAAAAATTATATATATATATATATATACATATATATATATAACACAGATTGCTTTGTGGCATTTTATAAACTTTTCACCCATTTCTTTTATGTTTTTTAATCTGTATTTTTTAATACAATGTTTTTTTGTTTAATTTGTTAACTATATTGCCTCATAAGGTGTGTCCGCCAGGCAGCTAATATTGTTTTGTCCTTTATTATTCTTTTATGCTAAAAAATAATAAAAATGTTCCTCTAAAATGAAATTCCTGTTATACATATAACCTCTTAAAGTTTTTGAGACATAGTTCCAAGTATCCCCAGCAAACAGTTGTAAATCCATCCATCAATCCATTGTCTATAACTGCTTGTCCTTAGAAGGCAATTTGTATCATGGCAAACAGGCAAAATAACTAATTTCTAAAGTGATGGTTGCATTTTCCCTTTATTTTTAATATTGGAATGATTTTTCTAATGAGGTAAAGTCCTCAAATGTTTTGGACAGTCATAGTTTGAATATAATTTACATTTTTCCTTCTAGAAAAACTGTGATTTAAGGCGTATGTCTAAAAGTTTCAGTTTTTATGTAGCAATTGTGTAATTGTTTCCCTCATATTTCCAGAGTGCTTGAACAAATTGAAATAAGTGTTGTATCAATAGTGAAGTTAAGAATACTGTTGTTTGGAAGTTCACTTGTGCCTTCATTGAGCTGAAATTCTGTTGTTCAAATTATTTAGATTCTTCAGACGCATCACTTCATTTGCAACAAAGAAAAGCACAATAATAAGTGTAGTCACAAGTTCCATGAAATAAGTAGCAAACAGTCAAACCAGCTTTAAATTTGTAACTCATAGATTGTGCTTCATTTGCTTTGTTGGTTGACGTTTGCAGATTAGAGGTCATCTGTGGCCTTGCAAAAGTTGTTTTTAGACATTCTGTTGCCTTCACCTTTTGACACAGAGGGGGATTTTAGTTTTTGGCAAATAAGCGTAAAGCCACAACAGCGAACACACGGTTTCAATGAGAGATTGTGTTCACTCTTGTTTTGTTGGACTATTCTATTGCTGAAAAATTATTACCTATAGACTCACATTTATGGATTTAAATGCTAAATTCTGCTTTATTGAGTTACAGCCTTACAATCTCTTGCAAATTTTCAGCTCACTGGAAAAATAAGAACATTTTGTAAGTTTGTTTTCACATGCTAGATTATTTTATTTTAATTTTAAGAGCTGTCATGAGCTAGAATGCCTTTACCCAACACTTTATATTTCACTTATGCTGGTGTTTTTATTGGCAGTGCTGTCTGCCTCATCCCTAAACACAACTGATGGGTCTTGGACTGCACATAAAAACAGCTATTTCCTCTCAGATGAAATACATTTTGTAGCAATGCCAAAAAGTGTGTAAAATTCTATAAACAGTGTTCCACTGCAACTCAGTTGTATGAAGAAGCATAACCAGTATCTTTAAAATTAGCCCATCAGGAAAGAAAAATAAACTAGACAACTAAGAAAAATCAAAGATTTAAGTGTTGAGGTTGGAAAAAAACAGAAGCAGTAAAAATATTCACTCAAGATTCTTTATTCAACAGATAGTTCAGATAGAGAGGCTAATATTACTAACACCAGAACAGGTGTTTCTCCAACTCATTTAAATCATCTCAATTTCACAAAAAACACAAATAATCTAGCCTGTGGGTTTACAATTTGCAAGTCTAAACTTAAAATAAATCTGTCTGGTTCCCATTTGACCACATTTCTTTTCTTTTCAATCTTGTTTCTTCTTGTTTTTCAGGCACAAACGCCACAGACATTTTAGGAGAACAGCAAACACACCGAAAATAACCAGCACAGCTCCCCCTAAACACAGCATCACATCTACACAGTGGTAGGAATACCAGGGCAGCCTGTAGGACTCAGTTCTCAGGTGAGCAGCTCCTCTGTTCCTCATGACAAATTCTATCCACCAGATGGCTTGGTCCAGGGGCTTCATTGGCTGATCTCTGTGCAGTCTGGAGAGTCTCTGCATATTTATCCTGTAGGAGGGTTCAGTTAGGACTTCCTGTATCCCCTGCAAGAATGTGTCTTCAGTCATAGTAGAAATCTGAATATTCTTCCCAGCTCCTCTTACTTCAATTCTAAGCAGATTATCAGGCTGGTCGAAAATCAAAGGAAGACCCAGTATAGGAACTCCATGATAAATCGCCTCCTGAATACCATTTGTTCCCCCGTGAGCCACAAACAATTTAATCTTAGAATGTCCTAGAAGGTCGTTCTGTGGCATCCAGTCTACCACTAAAGTGTTGTTTCCCAGATTGGCTGGCCTGACGCCTTTATACCTCCAAATGACTTTTTGAGGTAATTTAGCAAAAGCTCCAGCTATTACTTCAGCTAAATCATGGGGTAAATCTCCAATTAAAGTTCCCAGAGACATTATGATAACTCCGTGCTCTCCAGAGCTCTGTACATACTCCTCCAAGTCCTGAGGCAGGTGTTTTGCAGGTTTACACTGGAACCCTCCCATATAGATAACATTTGGCATAGTGGGACGGGGAAACTCAAACACAAAGTCCACTCTCATGAGCCACAGATCTGCAGTTTGAAACATGGATAAATAGTCAAAATCTGATCCAAAGTACTTTGTAAATAAGGCTTCATAATATGGTAAAACATGCCACATAATTTGGTATTCATTCAAAGCAAATATCATTACATTTAGGACTCTCTGAATAAAAGACATTTTATCAGACATCTCTGTACCAGTCATTGGAACATATGAGAGAGGAGAAGGTGCGATTGAAAAGTGGCCTTCGCCGTGACTGGTCCATCTCACATTAAAAACTAGAGGTAGTTTGAGGTAATGAGCAAGTATGACACCCATTGGTAAAGCAGGATCTGTAAGGACTAGGTCATAGTTCTCATCTTGCATGGACTGTATCAGCTCTTTGGACTCAAAAGTCTTTTCAAGACCTTTGGCCGATTTTATGTGGAACTCTGAGATCTTCTGTGCTTGTTCCATTTCCAGTTTGATACGAGTCCAAACAGACTTCCCCTCCCTTTGGATTTTCAGCAGTTCAGTCACAAATGATTTTATGAAGTCTTCATCAAATCCAGACTCTGTGTCGGTATTAATTGAAGTATAGAACGGGGAGGATTCCTTGATATACCAGCTGTCTGTCTGTCGCACAACAAAAATCTGATGACCCCTTGAATGTAGTTCTTCAATGATGACTTTCATGTTCACCCAGTGGCTCCCATCAACTGGGAGGACAAGTACTTTCCCACTATGTACCACCACTGGACAGAGTCAGATCAGACTGATCCAGATCCAATGCATTTTGTGCTCTAAAGCTGCAAAATAAACATCCAATAATTTAGCATATTTTTACCATACATGTATTTTTCAAATACAAATAATATATTGAATAAAAACCAATGTGGGATTCAAAAAAGATGTTTAATTATTGTGACTGTAGCTTTTTTTTTTCTGCTGATGTACGATCCCATATAGAAAAGATTAACTCGTGTTGCTCAGAGGTCTCGATTATGCAAACTGTTGCCTGTAACTGACCTTCTACAGATCCACTAGAACAAATCAGCTAAAATTAACACAAGAATACATGCAAAGACTAAAATAAAGGTTACCTGTTTGGCTGCCGGTGCAAATTTGTCTTTCAAGGATTATTCTTTTTTCAAGGTGTTGTCTATTCCAGGTTCAAACTGGAAAAGGACTTTGCAGCTGTATTTATGGGTTCTTAAATGTGTAATTGATAAGAGGGTACAAAGTTGACAGAGAGCAGTACGTTGTGTCCATATAAGCCGTACATCACAGGGAAGCTTAGTGTTGACAACTTCAAAGTTGTTCTTTGACATTTTTACAATAAATCAACAAAGTATTTGTAGAATGTTTTTCAATTTTTGATTTGTTTTCAGACTTAATGGATACATAGTTATTATATAAAATACTGTGCATGTATGTTATGCATGTAATGCACAGTATGTTATGTTGTGTTTGTAAAGCTCTTCATTACTCAGAGTGATGCTACAGAGGAAACTACATTTTCTTCCGGAGTTGGTTTTTTTGAGACTTTATCAGACTTACAGGAAATTACTGTTGATCTAGTGGTTACAGGGACGTTGGAGAGCAAATTGCTTGGGAGCCTTTTTGTGTAAACTTTGGGTGTTTCCCTCATGTATGAGTGCACTTTTCCCAGATTCCAGCTGTACACTCAAAAGAACTGCATGTTACATTATCTGGCCACTAAGCTGTCCTTTGGTTCAAGTACAACTATAAACAGTATGAAGAAGGTTTAGAAAACAGATGGGCTGATGAATAGCACCACCTACTGGATATTGAAGACATCAGCAAATTCTTTGAACCAGAGTATTTCAGCAGTAAATTCAATGCCACAGTTTATTTTTAAAAAAGCCTCCAGTCATTTTGAAATATAAATTTTGTGCAACAGCTTAAACGTATTGAGTCAGACAGCCAAGCTAGAAAACATAACTGCACATTACTCAATGCAAAGAGTACAACAGCATGTAAGAGACTTTGAGTGAAAGAGTGCATACACTAATCAGGCATAATATTATGACCAAATGCCTAATACTTTGAACACCTGAAGGTGTTTTGTGATGTCTAGCACAAAGCAGTTACCAGCTGTAAGGTGCATTGTGCTGTCTCAGCGTTTTAGATTTGTCCCAATTCAATCATGCACATTTAGCTTGGACCTTGTAACTTTGGAGACCAAGTCAAAATCACAAACTCATTGTGTTGCTCCTTTGACCCTTCCTGAATCACATGATCTGTTGCAGGACACATTATTCTGCTGAAAGAGACCACAGCCATCAGAAAATACCACATCCACATCCTGAGTGGTTTGTGCCTGTGGCAACAAACTGCAATGCAATGTGTATTCTAACACTTTTCTATGAGTTCTTTGAAAATATTATAAATAATAAATCGCATATTTGTAGTAAAATGATGACATTACAGTGAGGTTCTAGATAAATGAGGAAATCTGTTACAGTGCCAGATTTTGCTCCGCTGAAAAATTGAAGAAGAGATTCTTGTTAAGGTTTATGGATTTAATATAATCTAATAAACTGTTGCATTCTACAAATATGAATATTTTCAGTTTGAGTTTTTTTATTGCTACAATAAAGTAAAGCAAAGCATTAGCATTCCGGCGCCGTGAAGATTTATTTATATTTCTACAAACTTAGACTGATGTAACATCACTCTATCCTTGAGGGAAGGAAATTATTCATAATACATTTACAGGTATTATTTAGGTTTAGTGGTGAGACTTAAGTTGACTTATCTTAAAAGCTCACTAGGTCTGTTTCATATGACAGCCTAAAAGGACCCAGTAGAACCAACAGTGAGTTGACATAATGTTATATGTGATCGGTGCCCCAGTCAGTCAGATTTCACTTTTCTTTTACAACATAATTTGAAGCAGTGCCACAATAACCAAGAAAAAACTAAAAACATTAGTGCAAAAATTGCTATTAAAAATAAAATGACATCTACAGAGTAATAGGTATACCAGGGCAACCTGTAAGACTCTGTTCTGAGGTGAGCAGCACCTTTGTGCCTCATGACAAACTCAATCCAGAAGATGGCTCGATCCAGTGGCCTTATCTGCTGATCTCTGTGTAGTCGGGAGAGTCTCTGCATGTTCATCCTGTAAGATGGCTCATCCAAGACTTCCTGAATAGTTTTCTGAAATTTTTTCTCATTTATGTCAGACACATCCAAAATCTTTGCAACTCCTTTAGCTCTGAGTCTGGAGAGATTGTCGGCTTGATCGAACACAAAGGGAATGCCCACCATTGGAACCCCATGATAGATGGCCTCATAAATTCCATTTGTTCCTCCATGACTTACAAAAAGTTTGATTTTTGGATGGCCTAGGAGGTCGTTCTGAGGCATCCAGTCTATGATTAAAGTATTGTTTCCTAAAGAGGGAGGTTTGGCACCCTTATACCTCCAGATAACTTTCTGGGGTAAGTTAGCAAAACCAGCAGCAATTTCATCTGCCAGGTCATTTGGAAGCTCTCCAATTAAAGTCCCCAGAGACATGATGATAACTCCGTGCTCTCCAGAACTTTGCACAAACTTCTCCAGGAGTTCAGGAAGTGGTCTTGCAGGTTTACACTGGAACCCTCCCATATAGACAACATTTGGCATGGTGGGACGAGGGAACTCAAACACAAAGTCCACTCTCATGAGCCACAGATCTGCAGCTTGGAACAGAGAAAAGTAGTCCACATCTGGGCCAAAGTAGCGCTTAGCTAAAGGAGAGTAATGTGGTGCGACCACCTGCTTGTACAGATGCATCCTCATGTGGTAGAAAATCATGTTTTTCACCCTTTCAAAGAATGTCATTTGATCCGTAAGCTCTGATGGTGGAAGTGGGACATAGGAAAGAGGAGAAGGTGCAACAGCAAAATGTGCTTCACCGTGAACAGTCCAGCGAGTGTTGAACACTATCGGTAGGCCAAGGTAGTGAGCCAAAAACACACCTCCTCCATTTGCAGGGTCAGTCAAAACTATGTCATACTTGGCTTCCTGGAGGATCTTCATTAACTCTTTACTTTCAAATATGTGCACAATCACCTCGCAGATCTTTCTGTGTAATTCAAAGAACTTGTTTTTCAACTCCATGTCTAAAGCGAAACGGGTCCATGCTGACCCATTGCTTCTTTTAATTCTAATGACCTCGGACACAAAGAGACGGTAGAAATCTTCATTACCACCAGAGTTGACATCCACTGTGATGGTTTCATATTGTGAAGCCGTCTCACTGATGTACCAGCTGTCTGCAGCCCGAATGACAGTCACAGAATGCCCCCGTGAATGCAGTTCCTCCACCAGCACCTTCATGTTCACCCAGTGGCTGCCATCATGTGGGAAAACCAGAACCTTTCCAGCAGACGCAAGTGAACTGATGGCATAGAAAAAGAAGAAGACGATAGCCAGTGGCCAAGACATCCTAAAATCTTCCGAAACTGGCCCAATCTGAAAGGAAAGCGAAAAAGAAATATAATCACATTACTGTTGGTATTTCAGGATATATGAGCTCAATCACCCTGCAGTTAAATTTCGCTGTCTGAATCGTCTCTTTATTTGTAGGAGGAAGTGCCCACTGTCAGCACTCACATGTACATAGCACATGGAGCCTCTCTGAGGAAAACTAGTTTTGTTTGGTGCCAAGAGCCCTGCAAGAGCTTGGCATATGTGGTGGGAGATGGCTGTGTTTTGCTGATCTGTATGTCACCCTGTACCTTTTTGCTCCTTTGCTTCACTGATGACCTTTGTCTGTTTGGGGCATATGGCTGCTCTTGTTTGTGTCTGCCTGGGGCTGTTGTGACCTTGAGGAGTCGTGTCCACCTGTCCTTTGCTGCTCTTGGGTGCTGAGTGTTGCAGGTTTTCTATCTTTCTCACCACTCTAACAGCTGGGCACCTCCAGGTGAAAAACTCACTTACACAAATTCACTTACATTGGCATGTATGCTCACCTACCACCACAAACAGGTTACAATTAGAGCAATGTGACCTGTCTATATTGAATTCTGTAAGAGTTCTGAGCCAAGAAAAACAACAGCCAATGTAAATATACATGTCTGACCTATAAAAACCAGTTTAGCCATGGACTGGGTATGGAATAGCATTTGTCTTTCCGTTAGTGACATCATGTGCAAAGTACTAGACACAGTTCCTTGTATTGTTGTTCTACGAAACCTCTGAATGAAAACTAAAACCAAACTAAATTCAAGTTTCAAGGACATACATTATAAATGTACACAACATTTTATTTTCAACTGTGTTCAACCTTTTATCTCACAATAGTTGTATTCATTTCCATGTCAAAACAGAAGAAATATTTTAAAATGTATAAATGAAAAAAGTAAACCCAAGGTGGCTGAAATGCTCCAAGAGTGATAACGTTTCATCTGAATTGCCAAACTAAGGCATCAGTGCTTAATACGATGGCCATGCGAGACAAAAGTAGTGACAGCAAAGTCTCCAGAGCCCAAATTCATAAACAAGATATTTATATGCTGATTTATGCAGTGAGATGATGGTAGTTAGAACACTTAGTAAACTGTCACCCTATCAAGGGATTTAAAAACGCTCTGTTACAAGAATGGAGCCTGTAATTGACCGCAGTGGCCAAGGACCCCTGGTGATGAAAAAGGTCATTCAAAGCACTAATATTCTGACCTTATTCAGGTTGCAATTTCTTCTTCGTTCGGACCAGAATTGTTACTTTGATGACCACAGACATTAGGTCTGAAAAAAGTTTGTGAGCAGAATAATTTGTATTGGGAGAATCATGCAGCTTTTGCTTATTTCCACAAAATAAATCCTTGAGGGTTGAACTTGTCTAACAAGCATGGACAAATGTTCCAAAATGTTAGTCAAAGGACACCATAACTAGCTTAATTCTGTCAACGGTAGAAGATATAAGGAAGATATAAATGTGAAGCTAGAAGGGGAAGTTAAAATACAGACACCATCCTTCTTGACCACAAAGGAAAGAAAAAGTCTGCAGAGTTATTGGTTACATAAAGCATCTTTTTGATTTGCTAAACTTGGTGCTTTCAAATTACTTTACTGTTATTCAACTGCACATCCAGAATGTACATTTGTAAATTTTGTTGCAAAGCTCCAAATTAAAACATAAAAATAAGTAGGAAGGAAGAAAGTATAAATATAAATATGTACAATAAAAAATGTGAGTGGGAGTTGAGCAGTGTTATGCCTTAAGGTAGGCAGCTGTTATGGAATCTGGTTGTTTTGCATTTGAAGCTGCTGTACGTTTTGCCAGAGGGCAAGGTTGGAAGGAAGTGAAGTTTCGATGGCTCTCTTTGCTGTCCTCACCACTCTCTCGACACATTTTAAGTCAGAGGTGTTACACGCTCTAAAACAGACAGAGACGCTTTAACTGTTCACTCTGCTTGTAAACTCAACCCCTCAACTGCGGATTGTTTACTTTGTTTAATCCAAGATCCCTGATGTTTCATAAACAAAAGGTAAAAAGTGATTCCTATGAAAGATTTCCAGATGCTTTGTGGATATGACTCAGAGGGGTGTTTTTGTTACAGAATTTTAAAGTTAATTATCCACTTAAAATAACAAATACATAAGCTAGTTATGATTTGGGTAAAATAAAGTTTTTTCGACATCAGCCAGAAGAGCTTGATGTAAGAACTGAACAAGACTATACAAGCTGTGAAGAGCTGAAGCCAGAGAAACATTAACATAACAATTCCCTGCCACTGTTACCCCATACTCATTAACTGTATGTTGAGAGAATCCTGTTTTTCCTGGAAATATTAGTCACGGCAGAGCACTGGGACTGTGCTTTTTCATCTTGTTATTACCCAGCACTCAGTACTCAGTATTCATGCAGCATGACAGGAATGTTCTTCCACTAACACTACACAGCATGTCACATGAAAGACACCCCTGAGTGAGAGATCCAAGAAAGAACAGCTGCCGATGTTTAGTAGTCAGAAAAGAATTGTTTTGCATAGAAACAGTCAAAACACTCACCATAAATGTTCTGCAAAATGCAAAGCAGAAAAACACACTGAGGTGCCTATTCTTTCATACTAAAGACATGTAATTCAAGAAAAGATACAAACCTGCTGTTGAATCTCTTGCAATGCTGCTTCAGTCTTCACATGAGTCGGTGCTGTGAATTGCAACATTCAAGTCTGAAAAAAACTGCTTCCTGTGGCTGATCTGAGAATAAAGTTCCTGCCTTTTCAAACAGGAAAACCACAAGGCAGTAGGTAAACCTACACTGATAATTTTGATAGCACTTAATAAAACAGAACATCGCCAACAGATATGCAAAATACCTGAAAAATGAACAGAACTCACTCAGTATCTCTTATAATGACAGACTGGAAAACAATGCAAAAATGCCATGCTGTCCCCCTGAATTCAAAAATGACCTATTTAGACTCAGACTCATTTGTAAGAGGCAGGCATTATTCAAGCCCACTATAAAACATGACACCCACACAGGCCTAGACACACCCTAAATAATGAAACTCCACCTCTTATGTTTATTGTACCAACGTGAGTCATACTAAACCAAGCCCCACTAAGTGACTTAACTGTACTTTATGTGGTCAGCTACACTAAGAGCCCTGCCTAATGAAATGTAAAAAGAATGTGTGTAAAGTGGGTCAGGTTGTCGTTGAAAATTAGTGTTTCTGAATAAATGTTGGAGTTTTTTCCCTGTCAAAAGCTTTCTGTTTTTAACACTACTCACAATAACAATAATCTGAAGAAAAACATGTTCAAGCACAAACAGAATAGAGAAAGCACATTATGTTACATTCACCAGGCTCCTTTAGCACATCTAAAAAGTTTCCTGTTGTTTTTTCTTTTTTTAATTTAAGCTGAAAATGCATTCAAGACCTTATCTGTGTATCTCAGATACATTACACAGCAAGATATACTTGAGGTGTCGATTTCTGTTTTACTGATCATGACTTGCACTTCATAAAAATCCCATGTTAAGTTTCTTAGAATATTTGAACATAAGAACTGAATTATTTTTTTTACATAAATGTTATGATATTGGCTACACAGTCATGAGGAGGACTGCTGACAACAAGGTTAGAGCAGACTGTTGCTTACACCTGCATAACTGGGGTAGGCAACAATAGGCTATTGCTAAAGAAGCTGGCTGTTCTCAAACTGCTATATCCAAGTATGATAAGTTGGAGGAGGTTGGAGATGATGATTTCATTTTTCAGCTGGATTTGGAATCTGCTCAAAATTGGGCACCCTGATGAATTTATGCAAATAGACAGGATTTTATAATGTTAACAAACCATATGTGGGGCATGGGCATTAAGAGTTTCCATACACTATCAGTTGTAAATCAAGTATTCATTTTTTTAAGTGGTTGTATATAATACTAACATTTTCTGACACACTTTTGGGAATTCTTTAATTATGAATCCTGATAGTCAAAAGTAACACAGGGTCATGTTTGAAATATCACTCGGTGTGCAATGAATCTGTTTTACTTTTAAACTGTAATTTATTTTCATTTATGCATTGCATTGAGGCACATACATAATGAGTTTTGTCTATGTAATATTGGTTGTTAATAAGATCTTCAGTCCTTGTTACATTTTTTGTAAACAATGTTCCAAAATGTGGTAGTTTAAAACTGCTAAATTATTCATTTACTTAAAATCTATCAAATTTAACATATTCTATCCTCCACCCACTGTCATTATTATTAATGTAAGTGTAGCCAACCCACTAATTAACAGACTGGACGTATTTTGCTTATACAGAGAGAACAATACCAAAAATTTTCTCAAGTTAAGCTTAGATCTTGCAAGATAGTGTTTTGCACTTTGTGGTTATTCAGTTTTTTTAAACACTGCACTCCACCATTTCTAGACTTCTTAACAGCCTGAGTGAAGGCAGCTGTGCAAGACAAAGTTTTGCGAAACAAACAGGAAATATAATTGCAATCTTGCTGAAAGTAACCATGAAAAGATGAAAGAAGATAAGATAGTGTGCAAACACTGAGGCATTCTAACATTATAAATTTGTGGCCAAAAATATTACTCCAAAATATTACACTCTCAGCTCCCTCAGTCTATGGTGTAAACCAAGAAGAATTTATAATTTTACGTTGACCAAGCATAATAATAGCTGACTGTCTGCAGCTCAAAGACAAAGCGTTTCACACCTTCATTCTTTAACTACATACCCTTATTACCTGACAACCCATGAGTTACCACTTGTTTGACTGGTTATGTGGTTTAGTAATTGTTACAAGTAAAAACAAGATATATTCAAAGCATGACCAATCTTCAGAATAGTCTGGTGTCAAACCTCTCAGTAGCCAGTCTGATTTATTGGACGGCCTGCTGTTGATACCCTTTCTATGAAGCAATCTCACCACAGCAGAGTCTTTAACATGCATATGAACTTTGTCAACAGACTCTGGTAAAAATAACAAATGGTGGGTGCGTCATGATGCAGTACATCAGAAATCTGACACCTTATTTTTGTTCACAGAGCAGTTACTTTCCTTTTTTTTCATTCGTGAATATCTCTTGTGGTTTTCCTATCTATCAGCATTACTGCCAAAATTATTTAGAGCTTTTCTAAATACAAATGTAGTCAGTTTCATGGAGACATAATCTCATGGCAAACATGTTTTAAGCAAAAAGTAGACAAAAACATTGTAATACAAATTAAATTCTGCATTTGAATATATAGCTCAGCTACATTGCGTCCGAAAATATTCAGTGCTTCACTTTTATGCTGCCACCACCATTCTTCACATAACATAACAAGATGTGGAAAAATCTTTATATCAGTTTACATAGTAATAAGCCAACTGCTAATGATGGTAGAACACATTCACAAATAAATATTGTCTGATTGTTTTAGCACATTCCTAAAGCACAAAGTTTGAGAGTTTTATTGGTCACATTCTAGTTCAAATAATGTAATCAATTATAATACAGACTATTTTAACTAATCCTGCTCATATATTTCTTATTTTTAAGACATATTGAGGATTGGATGAATTTTTACTAGGTCTTCATTCTTAAATGATTGAAATGTTTTTTTGTTTGGTTTTTTTTGTCAGCAAGAATAATGAAAATGTTTTCGATAAAGAAGAGGAAAATAATGTCCATTACCATTTACTTCTACACTCATTCAAAGACGTAAAAATTAACTGAATTGATGCTAAAACTAAAAATGTGTGCATGATGGACAGGAGCTCTAGAAATGTTAAATAGGGGACATCTCTTGAATCATTACTGACATTTTACTTTACGTCTAGACAGAGATGGAATAAACATGACTGTAGCTAGAAGCAGGAGCAGTAATGCTCCTGTCTGGACGAGGAATAAGAATATAGAGCGTAAATGAATCAAGAGACCATGTGGGACTGAGCTTTAAGGAGAGGAGTACATTTGTGAATTGTAACGAACTTTGCCCAGCAGATGGCGGTATTGATTGGCTTCATCGTTTAATCTCTGTGCAGTCTGGAAAATCTGTATGTTCACCTGGTAGGACTGTTTATTGAAGACTTTTACAGATATTTGGACATTGTCATCATTGTACAGTATGTTCATTGTAAGATAGTTAGGTCCTCCTCTGGCATGTGACCAGAGCCAATTGCCAAATTAATTGAAGGGTAAATTCACTATTCAGACTTCTTATACTCCCAGTTTTTCTCCGTGATCCACAGATAGTTTTATCTTTGGATATCCTAAAAAGTATTTTTGTGAAATCCAGTCAGCTAGTAAAATGTTATGTAGAGTGAACAATTTGGTGACCTGTAGCTATAAAAATGACTTTCTGTGGCAATACATCAATAAATCGTGTCTTTTTTTTTACTGTTATTAACTTAATGAGCATATTACTTGTCCAAACCACAAATATTAAGTTCATCCTGGATTTCAGTCTACAGTTACAAGCACAAAGAGTATATCTTCATAGAATGCAGAGGTGAAGAGCTCATGCTCTTTACTCCAGTGAATGCTACTTAATATTGATCACATGTGCAAGGAAGATAATAAGCTTATTCATTGACAGAGCAAATGTAGGTGCAGATTATTCAATGTGTCTATTTTCATCATTTCAAAACAACACATTTAATAGCTTCTCCAGTCACTTGGTATTTATATACAGAATTAACATGGTATTGGCAATTACCACTACAATGTTATAAAATGAATGCAACATTATCACTAACACTAAAGGTCCTCAGACATTCTTCCATTTCAAAAAATGAATGCAAGATAAGGACACAACCTTGTTGAAGACTAATTTATTTCTGCAACTCTATTTACTAAGTGAAACAAATTAGAAAGATTACACAGACTGATGTTGCAATGTCTTCATTTTCATCATTGTGATTATTTTCAATGACAGCTACTGAAAACATAACACTTATAGTAGAAAGTATGACTACAACCTGCCTAACAATTATTATTCTAACTGGTTCTTTCAATCTGACAAAAGTGCCTTATAAGAATATCCTAAAAACCGAGTTAGCAAAGTTACTGATTTAAGTAATTTAATCCGAGAGTTTGTAAATGGGACATTGTGAAGTTTGGTATGTCATTCCCAGATACAACTTCTGATTTCTAAGAATTACATCTTTTAATTCTGTCTTCCTGCAATATATATTAATATTCTGCTACTCAAACAGAAGAGTGGGACAGATTAAATATCATTATAAAAATGTATTAATTTACTATCTCAATTAAAAGACAAACATCTATTTATTTGTTTAAAATCTTCTGAAACAGTACCCTACTTTGAGTAACAAAGTGCAAAATATTCCTCTAAATTAAGAAAACAATTGCTTTGATCAATAAACATGCTTTTATTTACAGGCAATATCTTTACACACAAAGCATATAAATGTTACTCAAGTTTTACTTTACGTCTGCACACAGATTTCCATAAACACCTGATAAACATGACTGTAGCTAAAAGCGTGAGCATCACTGCTCCTGTCAGGAACAGGACTACATCTACAGAGTGGTAAACATACCAAGGCATTCGGTTAGACTGAGCTTTCAGATGAGCAGCACCTTTGTGCCTAATGACGTATTCTATCCAGAAGAGGGCAGTATCGATTGGCTTCATTGGCTGATCTCTGTGCAGCCTGGAGAGTCTCTGCATGTTCTGCCTGTAGGACGGTTCATTCAGAACTTCCTGCATAGCTTTCAGAAAGCCATCATCTGTGTCCACTGCCCTCAATGTAAGAATTTTAGCTCCTCCTTTCTCTTGCAAGCGCAGCAGATTGTCATACTGGTCAAAAACCAGAGGAAAACCCACTACTGGGACTCCATGGCACAAGGCCTCCTGGACTCCATTTGTTCCTCCATGAGCCACAAATAGCTTTACCTTAGGATGTCCTAAAAGGTCTTTTTGTGGCATCCAGTCAACTTGCAAAGTGTTGTTACCCAGAGTGGATGGTTTGGGTCCTCTATAGCTCCAGATGACTTTTTGTGGCAACTTCGCAAAACCTGCTGCAATGCCATCTGCAAGGTCCTCTGGAAGTTCATTAACAAAAGTTGAGAGGGACATGATAATGACTCCATGCTCTCCAGAACTCTGCACAAACTCCTCCATGTCATCAGGAAGTGGTTCTGCAGGTTTACAATGGAACCCTCCCATGTACACAACATTAGGCATTGTGGGACATGGGTAATCAAAGACAAAATCGGTTCTCATGAGCCAAATGTCTGCATCATTCTGTATCTGATTAAAATCACAATCAGGTCCAAGGTACTTTTCACAAAGTGGCTGGTATACAAACTTAGATGCAAACGTGCTTTGAATGGCAGTCATTAGATAAAAAATTATGTTTTTAACTCTCTGAAAAAAAGTCATTTTATCAGTGAGGCCAGATCCTGTCATAGGGATGTAGGATAATGGTGAGGGAGCAATGGCAAAATGAGCTTCTTCAGGCATTAACCAGCGAACATTATAAACTAAAGGGAGATTCATGTATTTGGCCAAAATTGCCCCATTACCCCAGCATGGATCAGTAAGAACCAGATCAAACTTGGTCTCATTTAATTTCCTCATCAACTCCACATTATCCAGCAGAGCTGGGACAAATGAGCTCACAGAATTGTGAACATCAACAATTTTATCGAGCATGCCTATTGTCATTCGGAGAAAACTGGCGAGAGGTAAAGTCCCCCGTTCAAGTTTTAGAAACTCAGAAAATACTTTTTTCAAAAAATCTCCATCTACCAAGCCCTTTTCCACTGGAACTATGAAAGTATTGTAATATAAGGGATTATCCTTGATGTACCAGGTTTTGCTAGCTCGTGCAATAGTTACATTGTGTCCCCTGGAGTGTAGAGCTTTAAGAAGAATTTCCATGTTTATCCAGTGGCTTCCTTCAGTAGGAAAGACCAAGATGTTGCCACCATGACAGCAGGTGGGAATCAGAACGAGCAGGAGCAACACAGTGCAGCAACAGACTGTCTTCATCTGAAATAAAAAAAAAGTCATTCCATATATAGTTTTAATAATATAAAACAGAAATTAACACAACAGGTCAGCATTCCCTAATTCTAATAATCTCTTGACTGGAATAAAATAATACTGCAAAAGGTACACATTAATATGCATAAACTGTAAAATTCTAATAGTTTATTTTTTTGTGTCAACATAAAATATGCAAACTATTTGCTGACTGAAAGGTGTTAGAGGAAATGTGAGTCTTCGCTCATGCGAATGAATAAGTATTTGCCTCCTTGAATTTTTATGCTGCTTTGGAACGACGTTGTCCCACTTTGCTAACTTGTTTTAATTTAACTACATTACTTTAGTGAACTGGCCTGTTTGCAACAAACTGTTGCAAGTGAATACAAGTCTGGACTTTAAATAAGCAGCACCAAAATCTTCCTCTTTTTGAGCCAGACAAGAGTGAACTTGCTGGTGTGGTGTGATTCATGTCCTGCTGGATGAGTGTACTGAAGCTTAAGGATCTTCTTAGAAAGCAGAAGTCATGATTTCAATAACTGCAGCAAGCTTTTCAGAGTCTAAAGTAAAAAAACAAACAAACAAATAAACAGCGCCAGACCATCAAATTATTGCTACCACGTTTGACACTTTGTGTGATTTTGTTTTCTGAATTGCTATGTCTGCTCTACACCAGATGATCAACATTCAAAAAGTTTACTCTTCTTTAACATTCAGTTGGGGAGAAAAATACAAACAAGAGGTTAATGAAAAGGAAAATCTCAAGAAAGACTAAATGCCAAAATAAAAGAAAGACAGAGGAAAGTTGTTGTTTTGTTTTTCTTTTTGCATGTCATCCAATTTTCATGAAACTCATAGGATACAACCTCCATTAGTTAAAAATCTGGTACATTGCTTGTAGTTATCCTGGTCTCTAAGATTATCATTCAGCAACTCTCACTGGTACATGAACTTGAACACAGTTAATCTGGGCTTGATTCCACTCCCAGATTTAATTTTGTTGAAAGACTGCTTGAGTTGCTAGAGTTGTTTGTTTTTGACACCCTTAAGCTTGCCACTATAGGTACTTTTACCAGAGTTACACAAACATGGCTCTTCTAAACTAAATTATCTAAAGTTCGTTCTCTATATAACCTACAACTGAATGTGGCTTTGGATAACTTTCCCATCGGATATTATTGAGGGCTGCGCCTAATCTGAAGTACAGTGCAACAGTTTATTTAGAATATCTACAGCAAGCTACCAAATGTGAAAACACGTCTTGACAGAACTGTATTTAACACTGCAGGGACTAATTGTGACATGCTTAGCTCCTTGATGTACAAGTGTAACTTTACATGTGCAAAAATGTTCAGTAACATTTGCCTGAGTAAAATCACTGAGGAGATTTGAATAGATAGTTAGATATCAAGATAGCTACTTACAGTTAGTCTTCTTAGTCCAGACTTACGTGAAAGCTGTTTCAGAGTGCTACAGGACAATCCCCATACGGAACACACCTTTAGTCCAGTCACGCCTTTCAAATGGTTCTATAAAGTAATAACCTGTGTGTGAGAACAGTAAAAACAGACTGACTAACAAAAACTATGCGGTGATTTTTAGGAATGTGAAACTGACGAAAATCGTTAAGTTTTGGGGAGAAATCTTGTTTAAAATCGTTGTTCAATCCAAGAATGGTGGCAGGAAGTGTGCAAAAGCAATGAAAAGAAAGCAAGTAAGGTGAAACTTTATAGGAAGTCGCGTAACTGTACAGAGCCTCCTGTTGAGAAAAAAATATTTTCTCCATAGCGACACCTAGTGTCTGAGAAAAGGAATGCCGCAATTAGAGACCGTGTTTGGCATAGTTATTGACTAACAACACGACACGCTTTGATTCAGCCAAACTGTGCAAATTAAAAAAAAAAAATCTTATCAGCATAAAAAAAAAATCTCTCTAAATAGCTCAATGTTGGTTACATTCAGTACAGAATAAAAGTAATTGATAAGTATACATTTGTGTGCATAAATTAGATTTTCCAGAATACCCTTGTCCTAAATTACTCCAATTCAGTCACATAGCCCCATTCCTTTTTTGTTGTATACTAAATTGGAATGCATTAAATCATCAGAGCACACTTTGGTTGGTGTGGCAAATCTGTTTCTCATGGTCCTACACATGGTAAAAAGAAAGTACACCCTGTGTCTGTCCTTTACCAGGTTCGAAAATGTGTAAATTAGACATTTTATTGTGTATGATCTCTGTGCACTCTAGATAATCTGCATGTTCACCTGGCAGGAGTGTTTGTTCAAGAACTACATAGCTTTTTGGACGCTGTCATCATTGTCCGAAAAATTTAAGACTTTTAGGTCCTTCTCTGCCGATTGCCAAACTGATTTAAAAACAAGGGTAAGTTCACTATTCAGACTTCATGCCACAGAACCTCTTCTACTCCCAGTTTTCCTCTGTGATCCATAAACAGTTTACAGTCTACAGTTGCAAGCACAAAGTCTATCTTCAAAAAATGCAGAGATTAAGAGCTTATGCTCTTTACCCCAGTGTATGCTGCTAAATTATGATAACGTGTGCAAGGAACAAACATAATAAGCTTACTCATTGACAGGACAAATGTAGATACAGTTCAAACATTGTGTCTCTTATCTCCAGTTCAAAATGGCATTATTACCTGCTTTCCAGTTGCTTGGTATTTATATACAGAACAAGGCAACCCAAACACAAAGGAGTAAAGATGAATGCACTTGCAACTATAGTGTGATAAAGTGTGTGCAACATTATCACTTACATTAAAGACCCTCAGACATTGTTCCACTTATATCAAAGACATGGTGTTCAGTTTCTATCTTTATTTCAAAAACGTTTATGTAAAATAAAAACACAACTGTATTGAAAAGTAATTTATTTTAGTAACTCAATTTAAAAGTGAAACAGATTAGAAAAATTACATAGACTGATGTTGTAATGGATTTATTTTTGTTCACTGTGATTATTTTCAATGAAAATTAGAAGATAACACTTAAAATAGAAAGTATGGCTACCACCTGCTCAACAATTGTTATCCAAAGACAATATAGAGCCTTATAAGAATATTTTAATTTATAAAATAGCTGAGTTTTTAGTAACTTAGCAAAGTAACTGAAATAATTTAATCAGACAGTTTGTAAATGGAACATTTTGGTGTATCAATCCCACACACAACTTGATATCCAAGGATAATGTCCTTTAATCCTGTTCTGCTGCAATATATAATATTCTGCTATCAAACACAAGAGTGGGACAGATTAAAAATATTTAAAATAATTAATTAATTTACTGTCAATTAAAAGACAAACATCTATTTATTTGTTTAAAATCTTCTGAAACAGTACCCTACTTTGAATAACAAAGTACAAAATATTCCTCTAAATTAAGAAAACAATTGCTTTGATCAATAAACATGCTTTTAATTACAGGCAATATCTTTACACATAAAGGATAGAAATGTTACTCAAGTTTTACTTTACGTCTGCACACAGATTTCCATAAACACCTGATAAACATGACTGTAGCTAAAAGCGTGAGCATCACTGCTCCTGTCAGGAACAGGACTACATCTACAGAGTGGTAAACATACCAAGGCATTCGGTTAGACTGAGCTTTCAGATGAGCAGCACCTTTGTGCCTAATGACGTATTCTATCCAGAAGAGGGCAGTATCGATTGGCTTCATTGGCTGATCTCTGTGCAGCCTGGAGAGTCTCTGCATGTTCTGCCTGTAGGACGGTTCATTCAGAACTTCCTGCATAGCTTTCAGAAAGCCATCATCTGTGTCCACTGCCCTCAATGTAAGAATTTTAGCTCCTCCTTTCTCTTGCAAGCGCAGCAGATTGTCATACTGGTCATAAACCAGAGGAAAACCCACTACTGGGACTCCATGACACAAGGCCTCCTGGACTCCATTTGTTCCTCCTTGAGACACAAATAGCTTTACCTTAGGATGTCCTACAAGGTCTTTTTGTGGCATCCATTCAGTCAGTAAAGTGTTGTTACCCAGAGTGGATGGCTTGGGGCCTCTGAAGCTCCAGATGACTTTTTGTGGCAACTTCGCAAAAGCTGCTGCAATGCCATCTGCAAGGTCCTCTGGAAGTTCATTAACAAATGTTGAGATGGACATGATAATGACTCCATGCTCTCCAGAACTCTGCACAAACTCCTCCATGTCATCAGGAAGTGGTTCTGGAGGTTTACAATGGAACCCTCCCATGTACACAACATTAGGCATTGTGGGACGTGGGTAATCAAAGACAAAATCGGTTCTCATGAGCCAAATGTCTGCATCATTCTGTATCTGATTAAAGTCACAATCAGGTCCAAGGTACTTTTCACAAAGTGGCTGGTATACAAACTTAGATGCAAACGTGCTTTGAATGGCAGTCATTAGATATAAAATTATGTTTTTAACTCTCTGAAAAAAAGTCATTTTATCAGTGAGGCCAGATCCTGTCATAGGGATGTAGGATAATGGTGAGGGAGCAATGGCAAAATGAGCTTCTTCAGGCATTAACCAGCGAACATTATAAACTAAAGGGAGATTCATGTATTTGGCCAAAATTGCCCCATTACCCCAGCATGGATCAGTAAGAACCAGATCAAACTTGGTCTCATTTAATTTCCTCATCAGCTCCACATTATCCAGCAGAGCTGGGACAAATGAGCTCACAGAATTGTAAATATTAAGTTTTTTGTCAAGCAGGCCTATTGCCATTTGGAAAAAACTGGTAAGAGTTAAAGTCCCCTGTTCAAGTTTTATGAACACAGAAAACATTTTTTTCAAAAAATCTCCATCTACCAAGCTCTGTTCTACTGGCACTATGAAGGTCTTGTAATATAAGGGATTATCCTTGATGTACCAGGTTTTGCTAGCTCGTGCAATAGTTACATTGTGTCCCCTGGAGTGTAGAGCTTTAAGAAGAATTTCCATGTTTATCCAGTGGCTTCCTTCAGTAGGAAAGACCAAGATGTTGCCACCATGACAGCAGGTGGGAATGAGAACAAGCAGGAGCAACACAGTGCAGCAACAGACTGTCTTCATCTGAAATGGAGAAAAAATGTTTTCAGTAAATATTTTCAATAATATAAAACAGAAATTAATATAATCTGTTAAACAGAATCATCTTTTGACTGGAATAAAACTAATGCAAAATGTATTGATTGAAATGTATGAGCTGCAAATGCTACTAGACTATTTTTCACTGTCTTATGTTCTTTTACATAATAGTGATGGTTTGTATGCAATCAGTTATACAGAACTCTTGAGTTTTAACCATAAGCGAATTTAGAGCTCATCACTAAACATCACTAAACTTTTCCAGTTTCACCATTCAGGTGTATTTTCTCAGCAAATGCACTTTTATACACTGTATTTTGGCTGCATTTAACATAAATATGGAGGACTAAAATATTAATAGTTAAGTAATTAAAAATAAAAGCGGAAATCTATATTGTTTTGTTTTTCCTGAAGTAAAACAACTATCTACATAATTCAAAAAGGATGAATAAATAGTTTTTGATTTCTAATGTTAACATCCATAAACTTATAATTCTCACTGGGAAGAGATTTCTTAAGTTGTACGATTTCTATTTAAAAAGTAATCCAACTGTTTTTCAAAGATTGCTGGAAATAATGGTATGTCAGATAAATCTGTTTTCTTGTTATAAATGTTCTATTGATTAAGCAAATAAACAAGTAAGCATAATTATCTAAAAAAGCAAGACCACCATTACCACTCTCAAAGATGAAGCATACACACTATTTGCTAGTCAGAGGAAATGTAAGCCTTTTCTTATCTGAATATTATGGTATTTGAGGGCTGCTCCTAATCTGAAGCAGTGGAAGAGATTACATGTGGAAACACGTCTTGACAGAACTGGATTTACCACCTCAGGGATCAGTTATAACATGCATTGCTTCCTGTAAAGCTTACATGTGCAAAAATGTTCAGTAACATTTTCCAGAGTACCTGTCAAGTTTCCCGTTTTGGCCGGGAAACTTACGTATTTTTCCCCTCTGACTTCTTCTTCCCGCTGTTTCCTGTTACAGTAGTTTTTTTCACCCCCTCCCCACCCCCCACTTCTCCAAGTACACCTCGCTGCTGCAAACAGAAAGGGACGGGGACGGACCACTGTCAGTCTCATACCTTATTTGGAAATGGGACCATTGCTGGTTTGGTCACATGAGCTTCAGACTAACAGACAATCTTTTAAGAATACTTTCAATGGCGGGTAAAATATCAGGTAAATAGTGGTGAAACCAAAAAGAACTCTGTCTCAACTGTTTGCTGAAAGAACATGGAAGATGGCAAGAAATATTTTAGCAGAGAGCATCCATCCTTGTTTTTTGTCAGTTTGAACCTCTGAGCTCATGAAGGCGTTACTGTGTTCCTCTGGCAACTAAGAACATCTATAGAAGTCATTTATTGACAGCAATAATTATTCTTAACCAAACTAAATGATAACATTTACCTATTGCTTGCTAAGTGTTTTGCTCTATTCACAAATTGTTGATAATGTGATTTTATAAATATGATTTATTTTATCGTTTTAGAGTCGAAGGAAAATTTCCACGTTGATAGACTAAATAGTTTCATCTTATTTTTTCCTATATATAAGACTCTACCAACAAAAAGTATCTTAGAATAATTTACATGGCACCGTAAAAACAAAAATGTGAATTTTTGCTTGTATCTGTTTAACAACCCTGGTTGTAACAACCTGGGTTGTTATTCTTCTGTACCTAATTCATTTGTTTGTTATTGACTTTTGCTCAATTAAATTTCTTATTTATACATTGGCATTTTTATTACAGTTGATCATGTTGTTTTTCATGTCTCTTTATTTCTATAATGATGGATATATATATATATATATATATATATATATATATATATATATATATATATATATATGTATATATATATATATATATATATATAGATATATATATATATATATATATATATATATATATATATATATATATATATATATATATATATAGAAAATGTATAAAAGTATTGTTTACGTCATTTAATTAGCTCTACATCCTTAAGGAAATGAAAAAATATGGTGTTTTATAAGATAATTTATCTTTTACGGTGCCAGAAATGCCGAAATTAATAGTAAATAATAAAGACTGCGGTATTCTGATTTAGTAATGTAATTAGATTAGTTGTGTTACCACCCCCATGCCACTAGAGGCAGTAGCAGGCCCAAAAAGATGCGACTAAGGAGCAGAATTAGAAGTACACCGAAAGCTACAGAATTTGTTAAAAACTGTGAGCTGCGCTGAAGTAAATAAAAGAGAGAAGCTCAAATACATGCTGAGAGTGAAAATCCTTCTTAAAGGTGAAAATATATCACAGGTTTTAAAAAGAAAATAAAAACGGGAGGCCGCGGATAATCTAGGAAATAGCGCCCCTTTCACTTCCGGAGTGCAATGGTCCCATTTCCAAATAAGGTATGAGACTGACAGTGGTTCGTTCCCGCCCCTTTCTGTTTGCTGCAGCTCCGCTCCGACGGCAACAGCGGTCGGATAAACATTTCCTGTATTCTCAAGTCCAAAACTTGACAGGTATGACATTCAGACAGGAGATTAAATAGATAGCTAGACAGATATAGCTACTTACAGTTAGTCTTCTCAGTCCAGACCACACGTGGAAGCTGTTTCAGTGTGCCACAGGACGATCTCCGTAAATGAAAGACATAAGGTACAACAACCTTCAGCCCAGTCACGCCTACCAACGGTTCTAAAGAGTAATAAACTGAGAATAGGCGTAACAGAATGACCAACACAAATGACGTGATGTGAAAATTAACTGACTCGTATCATCGAGTTTAGAGATGAAATCCGGTTTTAAAACGGATTGTTCCATACTACAATGATGACATGAAAACCGTGCAAAATCAATGACAGGAAAGCAAGTGAGAGGAAACTTCACAGGAAGTCAACGAACTGCTCATTCCTCCGGCTGATAGAAAATATTTTCTCCATGGCGACATCCAGTGCCTGAGAAATTTTTTTTTATAAATTAGAAACTGTGTTTGATGAACACATCTTTGCAGCACGACACGCATTGATTCAGCTAGATTGTGTAAATTTCAAAAACATATCAAGAAATATTTCAGCATAAAAATCAACCTAAATACATCATTATTGGTTGCATCCAGTGCATAATAGTTATATATATTTATAACCCAATATTTTATTCTGTGCTAAACAGTTACTGTATTAAATGATAGTTTGTAACTAAAATCCAATTTATTTCAGTACAAATTGGAAAAAATTGTTCAGAAAAGAAAATAACATGTATTCATGAATATTTTTAATACCATAAGGTAAACAAATAAGTGGATTAAACATTGTAGGAGGACATTATGGACTACAATAAAAAAGTAAAAATTACATTTCCTTAGCCACCAATATAATATTGAACAAAACCCGTCTGCAGTACTGTTAGAGTCCAAATATGTTTCAATACAAGCATTCAGAGTCCATCAAGTTAATATTACTGCTTTCAATCTTGTCCCCAGCTTGTGAAAATGTTCAGATAGTGCTGACTTGATGAATCTGTCTAATCATTACTCAAGTTTTACTTTACATCCACACACAGATTTCCATAAACATCTGATAAACGTGGCTGTAGCTAGAAGCGTGAGCAGTACTGCACCTATCAGGAAGAGGTCTACGTCTACAGAGTGGTAAACATACCAGGGCATTCTGTAGCAATACTCAATGTACTCAATGTAAGAATTTTAGCTCCACCTTTTACTTGCAAGTGCAACAGATTGTCATACTGATAAAAAAACAAGGGTAAACCCACTACTGCGACTCTGTGATAAATGGCTTCTTGGTTTCCATTTGTTCCTCCATAAGCCACAAATAGCTTTACATTAGGATGTCCTAAAAAGTCTTTTTGTGGCGTCCAGTCAACCAGTAAAGTGTTGTTACCCAAAGTGGACGGTTTGGGTCCTCTATAGCTCCAGGTGACTTTTTGTGGCAACTTTGCAAAAGCTGTTGCAATGTCATTTGCTCGATCATCTGGAAGTGCAGGCACAAATGTTCCTAAAGACATGATAATGACACCATGATTGGCAGAACTCTGCACAAACTACTCCATATAGTCAGGAAGTGGTTCTGCACATTTACAGTGGGATCCTTCCATGTACACAACATTAGGCATTGTGGGACGTGGGTAATCAAACACAAAGTCAGTTCTCATAAGCCAGATGTCTGTATCTATCTTTAAATGGTCAAAGTCACAATCAGATCCAAGATATTGCTCACAAAGTGGCTGGTAAACTTGCTTAGTGACCAACATATCATTCATTCGGATGATATAGTATAAAATGTTGTTTTTTAACCCTTTGAATAAAGGTCATTTTATCACTGTAGCCAGATCCTGTGATAGGAATATATGATAATGGTGAAGGAGCGATGCCAAATTGACCTTCTTCAGATATTATCCAGCGAACATTAAAAACTAGAGAAATGCTTAAATATTTGGCCAAAAGTGCTCCACTGCCCCAGCAGGGGTCAGTGAGAACCAGATCAAACTTGGTGTTGTTCAGGGTTCTAATTAACTCTGCATCATCCAACATGGCTGAGGCATATTCACTGACAGCCCTAGGAATCTCCAGGGTAGTGCTGAACATCCCAAGCAAAGCTGGTCAAAGGTAAAGCCCCACGCTCAAACTGTACGATGTCAAATATGATTTTGGTGATGAACTTCTGATAGAAGCTCCTCTTCTGTGAATGTGCTGGAATAGGAAGAGTTATCTTTAATGTACCAGCTGTTGCTGGGGCGCATCACAGTCAGGCTGCGTCCTCTGGAGTGCAGAACTTTGATTAAAATATCCATGTTTATCCAGTGACTGTCCTCGATAGGAAGAACCAATATGTGTCCTCCTTTGCAGCAGCAGGGGACGAGGATGAACAGGACCAAAGCCCTGCAGCAGTAGATTAGCTTCATCTGAAATACAAGAAGCTGATTGTCAGTTTAGAGAGAAAACAAAGATATGATACAAATTATAGAACATATGAGCAAAGTAAAGTTCCAACACATTATCTGTACATTTCACATCCATGTAGTTATTGATCATAATTCAATAAGTCCAGCTAAATGTTAATAAATGACAGTATGAAAGTGATTTGAAGTCTTGACAGCAGAAAAGCTTTCTCTAAATTTAGGAATGCAATTATTACTTTTCGGTTTTCAGCGCTAGGAAGTAAATAATTTGCATTGTTACCGTGATAAGTAACAATGCAACTTCAACTGACAAAAAACTGAGTTTGAGTTAAGTTACAACATACGAACATCAAATTATCAGGTGTATTGAGTCCAGTTCACTAGCAGGTTCTTCATTGTTGTTACGCCATTCCTCGCACAAACGAGGTTCATGGACATTACTGCAAGTATCGTTACTCATGACTGTGTGAACTGGTTCCAAGTTTTGCTGGGAAATTAGCATCTCCATAAAACTAATTTGTCAAAGAAATCATGAAGGGTTTTCTGGTAAACAGCTGATTTTATAATTGACAAAACACACTGTTTAGCTTCCCTAAACATCTTTAATGGTGCTCTTGAAGCACTGACTCCATTTGCAATCATTTCAAAAGTGCAGTTATCCCTGATGATTTCACTTTTTTTATTATTATTTTTACCACACTTTTTCCTGCCACTCATCTTTCCATAATTGTGCGTGAATACATCACTGTGTCTAATTTCCTTGAAGACTACATTTTTTTGTTTTTCTTTATCATCTAAATTGACAAAAATAACACCTTGAAACACATCCGTATGTAATAAATCTGTATACAACACAGATTTAACAGCATAAGTTTGGATTGAATTCTGAAGTTTCCCACATTGCTGAAAGGTTAGTGAACACAGAAATAGGCTCAAAATTAGAAATAGTAGATGCAAGTCAGTTCTGGTACTTTCCCTTCTCTTGCTTGGTAGTTGCACGACAATGATGCCTCCCTTCACATTTATTCCACAGCAGAATGGGTTATTACAGATATCTGTAATAAGATTCCCTGAAAAATTGCACTTACACCTCCATTGTTCTTTTTGTTTTTTGTCTATTTTCTCCCATTTGTCATGTCTTACCATGTTCCCACCTGTGCAGACGTGGATCACAGGAAACATTGTAATGGTAATGGGAATCAGAGCTCGCCATTTACTGTTTTGGTCTAGGCAGCAGGTTGGCTGATTCAGAGGATGGCTATTACTGCATGTGATGAGTGACTGGATTTCTCAGAGCACAGAAGGAGAGATGCTGGTCGTGGTGGAGGGGCTGAGGAGGACTGTGAGGAGAGAGAAGGAAGGAAAGGAGGGGTGAGAGGAGAACAGAATACGTTGCCTGTGCACAACTGGATGCAGCCGGGAGTGCAGCAGCGCCTGTGGGAGGCAAGAAAAAGAACCTGCCTGGAATGGAGGAGAGCGATGCAGCACAGTTGCTGTTGTCAGGACTCCCTCCACCTTTCATCTGCCGCCACGCTGGATTCTGTGTTAATGAGAAAGATTCGGAGCAGGTACGCATCCAGCCTTTGCATGCTGCAATATGGACTGCATTTATTTCTTATAAGAGATTCATGTTTGCAAGGTGAAGGTGGAGGGCATTCTTGATTTGTGGAGGGTGCTATTCCTCTATTAAAAGTGTTATCGGTGCAGTGGTCAGTGGAAGATGCATGTAGGCATGATAACTTAAGGTTATTGCCAATAAATACAAATGATTTCTTAGTAGACTCAATTTGTTTCATTACTATTGACAGCTTGGGGATGCCTAAGAGACCAGCTGCTTGTGTTCAACTTTGACATGATGCTTAGAGCAGGAGAGGCGACCACTTTCCATGTACTGCTGCTAATGCTGCTTCCATCTCTGTGCTGGTACCACCTGTGTCACTCTCTTCGTAAGTATTATACTGTATGCATGAAAAAGCTCTTATTTAAATTATTCAAGCAGAAAAAAGGGATAAATATTATTGCTTTCTGTCAGTACAAAGTATAATGCATCAGGTACTATACCTAATTATGAAATCCAGTTGATTTTGTTTATATATGAGTTTGTTCTTATTCATTGGATGATTTAGCAGGGTCCCCAATCAAATTGCTTCTCCTTTGGCAAATCAGGCAGATTCATTCATGCAGGACTGAGTCACTTGTAAGATTTTGCTTCTCAGGTTGATGAAACAGACAGAAAGGATGTCAGTGGTTATATCTGGGTTTCAACGTTTTCAGCCAAAATACTTAATTACATTAGGATTGCCTAAATCTACAACTCCTACATTTTTAACATAAAATTACTTTTACCTACATATACACATAATTCATATTTGACCAGGAATTAAGAAATGGAAATAGTCCTACCACATAAATCTAAAACAATACATGATTACAATTAGATAAATATAAAGCATGTTTTGTTCAAACAACAAGGGATCTAAGAGCTGTTCTAAGCAGAGATGTAAACAACTGACAACATGAGTGGATCAAGCTGAAGGAGTAAGCACAAATAAAAACTGTCAGAGAAGTTCTGCGTTTATGGATTGTTGTATTGAGACTGAATTAACAAAGGTTTACTATCTCCATATCCGTAATGAGCCATCCATCAAATTATGTAATTTATGTTCATTTGAAAACAGTGTTTTTGTGTTTCATAATGCTTCACTCCTGAGCAGCGACATTATTCATCAAAAATACAATGGGTAACATTAAATATTAATTTCACTCTGCAGCAGATGTCAGTTTAGCTCTGATAGATTAAACTGCACAGATGTTATTCAGAGGTACTGTTTCTTTCCCCAACAGTACCTCAGGCCACAAACGACATTTCCAAAAGGAGGAAACAGCCTGTCTCATGGGATGGCATGTTGTAGAAGAAGACAGGGTGATCCTGAATTTGTTTATCATACAGCCACTGGCTGGGAATGTTTTCGTTACTGGTGATACACACCTGTGTGGCCATCATCATGGTGAATGTTCAGCTGCAGTACTATGCAATATTGACACAACCATGAATTTTTTCATTATTTGTCTCCCCACAACCAGAAGCTGCAATGGATCTTATTTGGATTTTACCTGATAGAACAACTCACTAGTGTGCATAATTCTGAGGTGGAAGGAAAAGGATACTGAATTCAGAAAAATGCGATATTCAGCTTCTCTGACTCAGTATTTTGCAGGACCATCTTTGGCTACAATTACAGCTGTTGTGTCTATACAAGCTTGACACATATATAGAAAGGAATATTTACCCATTCTATTTTTAATTGGGTTAATCAAAATAAGTTTACTGGATGGAGAACAACTGTGAACACCAGTTTTCAAGTTCTCACATAGATTCTTGATAAGATTTGGTCTATCATGTCATATAATATATTAGATAGTCCTGTATCATAAAAATATGAACTTGTTTGAATCACATTGCATTACATAATAGCATTACAGGATTTTCTATGCAGACCAAAGAACTCAATTTTGGCCACATCTTTCTAGAGCAACTTCTTGTATGAAGTTGCTTTGTCCTCTACATGCTTTGTGGTGTACTGCAAATGACATTCTTCTTACCATGCTTGTATAAATCCCAGATTTGGGAAGTGCAGGACTATTCTCTTGACAGATTATCTCACATGAGCTGTGGATCTATGCAACTCCTTAGAGTCAACATGGTTCTGTAAGCTGCTTCTCTTCTCATCAGCCTGTTAAAACTGCCTTGTTTTGGTTTAGTTTTGCACTTGTCAGATATTATTTAAGATTTTCAGATGATGCTGTTTACTAATGTGCTTCGGCAAAGTGAAGAGGCCTTTAAATTATTTCTGATGAGACTGAGTATTCAACTTCCTGAGACAAATGACTGGACTGGATTTTATTTTTGGGCCGTTAGATTTAAAGGAGGCTAAATGAATACACAAAATCCAAAGGAGGAAATGAAGCCGAAACAAATCCAAAAACAGAGCAGAAACTAGAAGCTGCATAATAAACTAACAGTAACTAAAGGAACCAAGGGGAAATATAATGCAAATATAGAGGAGACAGGTGGACCTTTCCACAATTCCTGGGAAATATTTTAATTCTACTATCCATCAATGCCAGTCCAAATAAGGTTAAACACGAACTAGCATGGTCAAATGGTCGAAGCTTGCTGGAGAGGCTGTTCTGTAATAAAAAATGCAAACATGGAGCTTCTTCCTTACGACTGCAAGAAAAGAGTCAGAGCTTGGTGGATGGTTCCTGTCTGGCTTTGCTTCTCAAAGTAAGCAGGCAATCATCATGCCACTTTTTTATTATTATTTTGAAACACAAATACTCTTAATTGTTTTCATTTACAATTTCAAACCAATGAGGCGTCAGTCAGGCATAACTGTGACATACTGTAGAAAAATCCAGGATAGTGTTGTATTTCATATTCAAGCTGTAAAGTGTATTTTTCTGTCTTTTCTCACATCTCAGAGGCTCCAAATCTCTCCTCCTATGCAAAAGCAGAAGATAAACTGTTCAAATACCTCTTTCAAAACTACCAGAAATGGGTCCGTCCAGTAGAGTATCTAAACCAGACCATCAGTGTGAAGTTTGGGTTGGCCATCTCCCAGCTGGTTGATGTGGTGAGCTTAAAGGTTTTCCAATCCTTTGCAATGGCTCTGAAGGTTTGAGTTATAGTCAGTAACCTTTTGATTTTCCCTTCCAGGATGAAAAAAACCAGTTAATGACAACTAATGTTTGGGTGAAACAGGCAAGTAAAGTAGCACATACATAAATAACTGATTTTGGATTTCGTTTCCTTTTCTGGTAAACCTATTTGGTGCTCATAGCCATTTTGTGTATGAAAGTGCTTTCAGTTCTAGCAGATAAGCAGAAGCAGTCTGTCCCTCTGTGGGGATTTTTTATTCAGGTCTGGTTGCATTTCTTTGACAGTTCTCATCTATTTGAGCCAATTCGACCCTGTGCCTACACACCTGCTTCCCCATGCCCGCTCCACCCCCTCTCCTGCTCCTGTCAGCTGTATATGTGGACTCTGTGGCGGGCCGTATAAATTATTAAACCCAGCTCTTTGTTTCAGTTCGGATATATTCTCCCACAGTGATAAGTTACATCACGCCACATTGGGATACTGAAGGGCAGGGGCAGGTGAGATGATCTATCATTCCCAAAATGGCTATGTGTTCAATTTAAAGCTGTTTTTAGCCTGTTTACTTTAACTGTATGTGTCAGGTCAATGCCGTGGGACACTAAAACCAAAGCAAACAGTGTTGCCTCCCATTGTGAGTTGTTGCAAAGGAAATTGCACCTGTATTGTTTCCTGAAATTATTTATTCTCTATTGTATAGGAATGGGTTGATATGAAATTGAGATGGAGCCCTGAAGACTTTCTGGGCATCACAACCATTCGTGTTCCCTCAGACAGGATCTGGCTTCCTGATGTTGTACTTTATGACAAGTATGTGACACAATGAGATGGACTGCTGTATGATAATAGTAGATTAGAGGTGATAATTTAAGGGTTTTAGAAAACTGCAATCACAAAGCACAGAGCTAAATAGCCTCTGGTTATTTTGTCTCTAAAGTTCAGATGGACGTTTTGAGGGAACTATCACTAAGGCTGTAGTCAAGTACGACGGAACCATTTCATGGAATCCACCAGCCAACTACAAGTCCGCCTGCACCATTGATGTCACCTTCTTCCCATTTGACCTCCAGAACTGTTCAATGAAGTTTGGATCCTGGACCTATGATGGCTCACAAGTGAGTCTAAATTTCATTGAAAGTGCACAGTGCATTAGCAGTGGTAACCTTTTACTAATTTTATGATGTATTCTTATAGGTGGACGTCCTTCTGGAAGATTTCCACGTGGACAAGCAGGATTATTTTGACAATGGGGAATGGGAGATAGTGAAAGCAACAGGCAGCCGTGGTCTCAGAACTGATGGCAGCAGTTCCTATCCCACCATCACCTACTTCTTTATTATCCGCAGGCTGCCTCTTTTCTACACTCTCTTCCTCATCATCCCTTGCATTGGCCTGTCCTTTCTCACCATTCTTGTCTTCTATCTGCCCTCAAACGGTGGTGAAAAGATCTCTCTCTGCACCTCAGTGCTGGTGTCACTCACAGTCTTCCTCTTGGTCATTGAAGAAATCATCCCTTCTTCTTCCAAGGCAATCCCTCTTATTGGGGAATACCTGGTCTTTACCATGATCTTTGTCACATTGTCAATCGTCATCACTGTCTTTGCCATCAACATCCACCATCGCTCCTCATCGACACATCATGGCATGGCACCATGGGTGAGAAGGATTTTTCTACATCGGCTACCTAAGCTGCTATGCATGCGCAGCCATGTGGACCGCTACGCTACAGCCAGAGTGCCTGAATCAGAAAGAAATATTGGATTAGGCAATATGAAAAACCCAACCCCTGAGCTCACTCCACTTCTCTACACCCAGCACAACCTCCAAGCAGCTTTGGAATCTATTCGCTACATCACCATGCATGTGGTTAAAGAAAACCAGGTCAGAGAGGTGAGTTTGACCTTTTTCAGCATTTCTCACAAAATGCTGAAAAAGAGTACAAAAGCATTAGTCGGTTCCACATTTCCTCGTCACTAAGCTATTGGTAATATTCTTAGAGGTTGATTTGTGCTTCTTTTTTCCTACAGGTGGTGCGAGACTGGAAGTTTGCTGCTCAGGTCCTGGATCGAATGTTTCTGTGGGCCTTCCTTCTGGTGTCAGTTCTTGGATCTGCTCTCCTTTTCATCCCAGTCATTCACAAATGGGCCAGCATCATCGTCCCTACTCATCCCGGCAGTACTCTCTAGGAACGTCTTCAATCACAATGGGAGATGAAAGAAAAGCACATTAACTGCTCTTCAGACCATCTGAGACATTTGAATGACAGTGCAGACTATTCACAACATTCCTTTGCATTCGATTTCTGAGATTCTATTGTGCCAGAAATAATGCTGCAACTCTGAACACAGTTATTGCTGACTGGACATGTGTACAATGTGCATTTTATAGTATTATTCTAAGCTTGTTTCTAAAGACCAGCTAGACAGGAAAAGCAACAAAAGAAAACGTAGATACATATTCATGTACCGGTAGTTTAAATCATGACAACTGCCGTAGTAATGGACAGGAAATTTAGTCATTTGAGTTTAACTTAACATGTAGAACAAATGTTTTGTTAACTGGAATCTACTTACAGACTAACAATAGTCTTTCTTGTCAGCATTTAAATTCACAGCTTTCCTTGAAGAAAGCAGGACAAACTCTGCATTCTTTGAACAGGCTGTAAAAGAACAATATTAACAACATACCAATTGTATGTCAAGAAATTAAGTGAGAAAACAACTTATTTGTCACACCAAAACTGTGTCACAATAGCTTTATTATGGGCACATAGGCAAGATCAAATTCTGCAGCACATATATTTGGTCACAATGCCAAGAGAACCCGTGGGCTTTTTACTGGAGCATTCATTGCCTCTAAGTGGCCACACACCTATAAAATAGAATGTTCTCTTGTATAAGGTCACAAGAGAAAATTAAAATAAATTAAAACTACAAAATCAGAAGGTCATGAAGACAGGAGAAGTGAAGACAAGAGTTAGCTCAGCTACTCTGTAGAGGATGCTCATTTACGCCGCTTACATCCAGAATCTTGTTCTCCTGCTCATGATTTACTGTATATCTGATTATTGTGGATGAAGGTCAGAACACATGAGACTATGGAGTTTTATTATCCATAGCTCCAGCTCCAGTGACTAAGAGTCACTGGAGCTGACTCTTAGTTTGGCCAGTTCCTACTCAACTGTGTACTGCATAACTGCATACTGAAAATACTTTGCTATATAAAATAAATATATATAGATAAACAAATGTGTTTGTGCTATACAGTGCTTGTCAGTAGTTTGCATACAGACATTTTTGGGTTTTATTAATGCATTTGAACTGTTCTTTTTTCATGATAGGATGAATTTTCAAAACAAAATAGTCAAAATTAAAGACAAATAGACTCAAATATACACAAACCTAGCCTTTTATTTTAATAAATACCTTTTAGTCTTTGATCAGGATCATAAAATGCCATTTAGGAATTCTGACGTATGATTGATTATTCAGAAAACAATTAAGAAAGTTTATATAAAAAAAACATGCACATGAGCTACCTTTTATTGTTTTTTCCAGCTGTTGTCACCTTGCAAACCATTCCAACTATGGTCTGCTAATTAATATATGCTAAAGATAACAATAATTGTAAAGGTAAAGAAAAGTTAAATCTAGAAAGGACCTCAGATTGTAAGAACGGCCTTGAATTCAAAGCAGGCTTGTTGCACAATGGAGAACAAAGTGACCACTTATTTTTGCTGAACAGCCTCCCTCACCAAAGTAAGCTAATCCATAATCGCTTTATACAAGTTTTTCTGGAATTTTCAGTTGCATTACTTGTGCAGAACCTAAGATGTTTCATTCAGAAAACTAAAAATCTCACTAGTCCTACTTCATTCAAAGCAGGTATGTAATGGATTTTGTTTTCTATTTTCTATGTAAAACAACATGTCTTAGCTAGTTCGTGAAATTCTATTTTGTTTTCTTTTAGGCTAAAGATGGAATCCAGGGGCAAAGCCAAAGCATATCTTTTCCTAGTATTTGCAGTATTCTTTTCATGGAGAGTTGGTCACGGTGGCAGGATTTTGATCATCCCTTTGGAAGGCAGCCACTGGGTGAATATGGACATTATGATTCAAGCTCTCCACTCTTGTGGGCACTCTATTGATGTAATAAGGACCAATAAAAGCTGGTACATCAAGGACGACTCTCCATACTACAAAACCATCACGGTTCCTGTTGCCAGAGCTTTCAATCATGATTTCATCAACCCAATCCTTAGAAAGATTTTTGCAATAGAGAGAGGAGAGAGCTCTGTCATGAGCTTCATGAGTTTGCAGGTTGAAATGTTTAAAGCTATGTTCGACATGCACGGAATGATGTGCAAGATGGCTAGCACAATGTTGGAGGATAAAAGGTTTATGAATGGTTTAAAGGCAAAAAAGTATGACCTGGTAATGACTGATCCTGCATGGGGAGCAGGAATAATGTTAGCCCACGCTCTTAAACTACCTCTAGTCTACAATGTGAGATGGGTTACCAGTGGGGAGGGCCACTTAGCCCTTGCACCTTCTCCTTTATCATACATCCCAATGACGGGCTCAGGACTGACAGACAAAATGACCTTCATACAGAGAGTCAAAAATCTCCTTTTCTACACCCTCTGGGAAGTTCAGGACACCTTTCTGATCAGTCCCCAGTATCAAGCCATCTGTAATAAATTCTTTGGCCCAGATGTTAGATACAGTGACTTGTTGCGGGGAGCAGACCTGTGGCTCATGAGAGTGGACTTTGTTTTTGAGTTCCCCCGTCCTACCATGCCAAATGCCATCTACATCGGAGGCTTTCAGTGTGAACCAGCTAAACCTCTTCCTAAGAACCTGGAGGAGTTTGTTCAGAGTTCTGGACAGCATGGCGTCATCATCATGTCTCTTGGGACTTTTGTTAGTGAGCTCCCTTCAGATGTGACAAACAAAATTACTGAAGCTTTTGGTCAGTTACCGCAGAAAGTAATCTGGAGCTATAAAGGTAGCAAACCCGCCAATGTGGGAAAAAACACTTTACTTGTTAACTGGATGCCACAAAAAGACCTTTTAGGACATCCAAAGGTGAAACTATTTGTGGCTCATGGAGGAACAAATGGAGTCCAGGAGGCCATTTATCATGGAGTACCAGTAGTGGGTTTACCTGTGTTTTATGACCAGTATGACAATCTTCTCCGACTGCAAGACAGAGGAGCGGCTAAGATCCTTACTTTAGCCACTGTAGACAAAGAGGACACATTTCTGAAAACTGTCAAAGAGGTACTGTCTGAACCATCCTACAGGATTAACATGCAGAGACTCTCCAGATTGCACAGGGATCAGCCAATGAAGCCAATCGATACCGCCCTCTTCTGGATAGAATTTGCAATAAGACACCAAGGTGCAGCTCATCTGAGAACCGAGTCCCACAGACTGCCTTGGTATTCCTACTACTCTGTAGATGTTTTGCTATTCTTCCTGTTTGTTGTTGCAGTGATTACATTTTCAGTAGTCACGACTTTCAGATTGCTCTGTCTTGCAAAATGCTTGAAAGGAAAAACTAAGCAAACGAAGAAAAAATGACAAGGTTCTCCGTTTGTTATCATAATTTACTTTATTTCACTCTGGATCTAGGTTTTTCTCCTTTCTGTATTTTCTTCATTTAAACTGACCACGTGTTGACTGAATATTTTGTATGATACAAATCTCTAGTTTCACTTAAGTCTTTAAGGGAAGTAAGTACTTCCCGTAAGTCATTCTGCACTGTTACACGTTAGGTGCAAGATTACTCATCTGTGGTTGCGATAAAAACAAAGTATGCAACAACCAGCAGTAAATGCCATTTATCTCAAGAGAGAATTACATAAATCATATTTAATATAGCATTTCAAAGTAAGTCATTTAAGAGTTCAGGTCAATAGCGACATCTACTGGTTAGTCTTGAGAAATGCAATTGCCCTGCTTTCGTTTTTTTTTACTTTTAAACGTTTCACGGCACTAATGGTTGTAAATTTATTTATTTTCACACTGTTGGCTCCAAAATGTACTATTTCAAAGAATTGAATAGACACTTTCTTATTCACTTTACAGAAATCAAGTGGACATAGTGAGCATTGCAGCAATAAGCATATTAACCAAAACAGTATTGCCATCAACATTCATTATTTACAGGGCAAAAAATGAAACGCGTTGGTAAAATTAAATTAATTAAGCACACAACTAGTTGAGCCCATAATGTTTCATAAAGTACACATAAATACTCTCCAATAGACAAATCAAAAACAACAAAAAACCAACCCAAAATAGGGTTAATTTGCAACGTAATTCAAAAGTTTTCATACGACTTTTAATTTTCACATTTTGTCATGATAAATCAACAGACTTCTATGTATTTCACTGGGATTTTATGCAGTAGAACATGCAGTGTATATTGATGAACAAAGAGATAAAAGACAGTTTTTTTTTTACTAATCATATAAGTATGTTGTGTTTTTGTGTACAGTCCACTTCACTTTGTTACAGCTAAATAAAAACCAGTGCAACCAACTTGATCCTGATGTTATGTAATGAGTTGCAACCTTGCTGTCAGAGACAGAGTATGTAACCCTGACGTGGAGCTGCTACGTGTCACTCTGCGGCCATTCTACCTCCCAAGGGAGTTTACCAACATCTTTGTGTGTGTAGTTTATGTACCGCCCAGTTCTAACGCAACAAGAGCAGCAATTCAAATCTCGGACTGCATCCATCGCCATCTTCAGAATAAGCCGGATGCTCCTATGTTCATCCTTGGAGATTTTAACCACTGCAGTTTAAACAAGTTTCTGCCTGGCTTTTTCCAGTACGTGAAGTGCAGTACAAGGAACTCTAACATCCTAGATAAATGTTATGGCAATATTAAAGATGCATACTCAGCTAGAGCTAGACCACCTCTTGGCAATTCAGATCATAACGTGGTTCATTTACTCCCTGCATATCGGTCTGTTTTTAAGTCAAATAAGCCTGAGCTCCTCCAGGTGAAGGTGTGGTCGCAGGAAAAAATGGAGGAGTTGAGTTGTTGCTTCCTTAATACAAACTGGGAAATATTTTTCTTGGATGTAAATCTTAACTGTATTACTGAGGCAGTCACGGCCTACATCTCCTTTTGTGTGGACTCTATTATGCCCCAGAAGACAGTAAAGAGGTATCAAAATAACAAACGATATATAACGAAAGAAATAAGGGAGTGCATTGCCAGGAAAAAATCTGCCTTTAAGGCAGGGGACAAGGCTGGTGTTAGAGCAGCACAAAAGGATCTCAATCAGCTGCTGAGAACAGCATAAGAGGAGGGTGGAGCGTGAACTGTCTGATTCAAACACCAAAGGACTATGGGACTCTATCTCGTCTCGTCTCGTCTTATCTTATCTTATCTTAAGCAAAGTCCACTTGTGTCTAGTTTCACTTCAGTGTAACCAGGAGAAGTTCACAGTGAATTTCACTTCTATAACAATATTATAACTTCTTAGCTAAGTTTTGCAGCCTGTAATAGATTTCAGACTGAGTTTCACCTTCCATCAGGATGACACTAAACATATATTAAAATTACCCAATCAAAGTGCAGACCAAAGTCTAATTTTGAATCTATGGTACAGCTTGAAAATTGATTTTCACAGTCACTACCAAGCTTGATAGAGTTCTAGTTGTTTTACAAGAAACTGGCACAAAGTTAAGACTGGTAGAGACAAACCAATACAAATCCATGCAACACATACAAAACAAATGTGATTTAAATTTTACTTTAAGTTTTTGAAGTCATTTGAAATTATGTGACAAAATGTGAAAAGTTCAAGTTGTATGAACAATGCACTGTTCTTGTGGGTAAATCTATCAGGTCAACACTGTTGCATTGTCCTGGAGTAGCGCAAAAGTGAAATGAACAAAATACCTGCATGTAATGGATTTATGCATCACATTCAGGTGAAGTCTTGTTCTGGTGACTTTCATGAAGACTGTTATTGCTTAATGACAGAAGTGGTGTACAGCACACGTGAAGTACTTGGTCCTGCGGATGAATCATCTGTGGTGAAAAACACAGGAAGCTGTCGAGATATATCTGTGCTTCTTTGTTTAGCACTTTTGTACTCGCAGTTATTTTCTAAGATATGCTTAAAAGACAATTTATGCATGGCTAAGTTTTGCTGCCTGTAATAGGTACATTTCAATATGTGAAATGTTTTACATTGCACATATTGAACACAAGGACCACACATGCGATGTTAAAGCTATTATAATATACATGAAGTTTATTTTTTTTGTAATAATACAAGTAATAATTACTTATTCAATTTGTAATGAATATTTTTTGAAGAAGAAAGTGATTAAAATCATGTACTGATGTTTAACATCTCTAACTCATTATAATATTTTTACAGACTGAAAGTAAATGATGACATCCTACCTGGAATAACGCTGTAAATTCTCTCACTTGAGTAATAGATGACGCCCCTTGTTGTCTCAAAACACTGTGAATTTCTGATGAAAAAATGTTCAGATTAAATGCTAGACACAACTTTTACTCCAGCCAAATAAATAAATAAATAAATAAATAAATGTAGTGTGTTGCTAAAAACATTCACTGTCCTTTAACATTTTCACATTTCGGTCATGTCACAAACCTTATTGAGGTTGTCAATGGCTCAGATGCGACAGCAAGTGGCCCTGCAAGTTGGTCCTCATTTGAAACCCACTCCCTGTTGCTGACAACAGGGTGGGTTGCTTCAGGAAGGACATTCGGTATAAAACTTGTGCCAAGTACATCTGTATGCAGCTGTGGATTGGGGGAGGCTGCTGTGCTGCAGCAACTGCTTGGAAGGAGAAGCAGAAAGGAGAACAACAGCAACAAACACAAACAAGAGAATAACTGTGAGGAAAATGTATGAAAAATTATGCATGGTTTTTCGTCTTTGCAAAATAACTCAATATCAGTCAGATTAGAGGCAGAATATATTAGAACATTAATTTTTAACCCACAAATTAACAATTGGACTTTGACTGGACTTTGGTTTTAACACAGGAATATTTATATAAGCTGATGGTTTGGACAGGATTTTACGATAATCAAAGTGAAGAGGACTGAATATACCTGCATGTTACACATATCGGATTTTTATTAATAAATCATATAAATATATAAACAAATAAATTGATTACAGGTCTTATAAAGATTGATTTGCAAACTTACTCTTCTTCGCTCTCCATGCTGAAAGAATTCTCTTCTTCTGATCCTTGAAAGAAGATGATTAAATTAGAAAAAAAAACTACAAATAGCCAACTATCAGTAATTTCAATGGAATTTTGTACTTATGTTCTTTATGATAAAAAATATCTTGAAGAACTTTAAAGCATAAGAAAATTATGAAAGTTTAGAAACATTTACAATTCAACAGGCTTTGCCTTCAGCATTATAAACTTTGAAAGAGAAACAATATATTTCCTCTGTTTATTAAATAAAAAGTATTTATACTGAAGCGGATGAGTGGGAATATTTTCCCTGTCAAATCATTACAAACCTCTTAAAAAATAGATTTTCTAAAGAATTTCTTTTCGGTGATTCTAACCTAAACATACCCTCTTGTGGTTCCACATCTGTCAGTGCCAACACATCTGTATTCTGCTGCTCACTATCAAAATGAGAAAACACCCAATTCAAACAGAAAGCAAACCCTTCCTTATGTATTACATTTACATTGTATTCAATCACAGTCTTTTAATTTCTTCTGTCTGCCAACAGGAAGTGCAGCTAAACAAAGACTCACCATGGCTTGTACAAACGTTTGAAGCAATTTTTGTAAACGAACCATCCCAGACACAGACTGAAAAGCAACATAAGGACTGTAAATCCACAAGACAAAGCCGCCCATGGGATCAAATCCTCTGAAATACAAATTAAATTTAATGACATCAATTTTCAGAGATGTTTTAAGAGGAAACCATTGGAAAGTAAAATACATTGTGGAACAATTCCCACCTTTAACCTCCAGAATCACCGTATTTATTCCTTGCAGCTCATTCCATTGTTTCTGGAAGCATTTTGATGGCAGCAAAAGGCAACTATATGGACCCGAATCCCTTGAAACGGCACCTTCAATGCTGAAAGAGGCTTCCATCTGAGCAAGATTAAATACTTGTATTTGGAGGATGGTCTCATTCTTCTTCAGGTAACAGTAGATGAGTTTACAGTTATTGAGAGTGTGAAGGGTTTCCGAAAAGGTGCATTTGAACTCAACGTGGCTTCCCTCATGAACTGTGAAGGGTCCAGCTATGGAGAGCTCTGCTGGGATGAAATTGGCTGCATAGCAGTTGGAAAAAATAAGAAATAAAAACAACTGCAAGTGGGATTAAAAAGAATAAAAAGATACTCACCTATAACCAGAATCTCAACTTCATTCTTTCCTTTCCCTTCTACATCAGAAAGGCTGTAATTTGTAGTGGAGTACAAGCAGCTGTAATTTCCACTGTGATCAAGATGAAGATTAGATATTATGAAAAGAGCATCATCCAAAGCTTGCTCGTGTTTTGATTTCCGAAATCCTTGTCCATCTTTCAGTAAATAAACATAAAAAGAGGGGTACTTCTTTTGCCCGAATATGCTGCAGGTTACATAAAGTTCACTGCCCTCGCTTACAGTTCTCTGCCGGGCCAGAATCTTTGCAGGATACATGTCTACACAAAAGACACACAGACAAATGTAGCAACATAACGTCTTAAAATACATCTTGTTCTGTTAAGCATTGTTTAGATTGCGCTCACCTTCTGTCTGGCCAATGACCTGGTTTAGCAAAATATCTTGAAGACAATAAGTGTAGAGTCACATCAATGTTCATTGTGCAAAAATAATTAAAATGTAGATTTTGTTTCTATCTGCTGTCAGTCTACTTACAGAAAACAACAAGTATTGTCTTCATCTTCAGCGGTACTCTGACTCGCTCACATAAACCTTATAATCAGACCTGATGACTTGTTCCTGCACCCACAGATAAAGCATGCAGGAACTATAACACACCACTTCCTTATTCTTCTTTGCTGGCCTATTGCATTTCTGGCCATTCTTCTTCATTTCTCACACTCAGTCAGATTGGATTGAGAGCATCTCTGGAAATAAAATTTTAAGTCTAGCAAATAGATTTTCTATTGGATTTAGCTCTGCATCTTCTTATAGCAGTGACAAGGAAGAAGGTAGGTAGAGAAGATCGGGAAACATTTTGAGTTTCTTCTTGGTGGATTTTATAAGATGATGCTTCATCTCTGCCATATTTGATAAGCCACAAAAGAATGCATACTTTACTTCTTACAATTCTCCTTAAGCTCCTCTCAGCTCCCCAAATCCACTCATTTCACATAGACCTGAAACACACCTGTACCTCTTTAGTCTGCATCAGAAGATTAAACTAAACAATACAGTCTACACTAAGAAAGAGGAATAAGATTTATCTAATTAACAAACTCATCTTCACAAGTAAATGACTGGTAAAATACAACACTCTATATAACAAGGATTATATGTGAAGAAAGGTTACAACAGCAATGTTAAACCTAAAGAATTTTAAATAATTGTAAAATAAAATGAAATAATTTATTAATGTTTAAGGAACAATTGGAGAATAAATAAAAGTTCAACCACTATACCACAGCCCCAGCTGTGTTCTTCAGCCGGGTTTGTGGCTTGTTTGGGGGGGCATGTGCAGTGTTAACTTTCTGCCACAATAGCTTTTTGCATGTAGGTCAAAGACTTTGCTCACCCTATGAGCAGAAAATCTCATGAGAATGCATTGAGGAGTTTGTGGTTGTAATTTGACAGAATGGGTAAAGATGATAGAGGTATGAATGCTATTCAAGGCTCTATATTTCTTGAACATTTCCTGCAGCAGCCATTTAGACTGTTACACATCAACATCTTTGAGCTTTAAAAGTAATTTTGTTTTGTTCAGACAATGATCATGATGCCCTCTGACACCCATTCACACAGTATCTGTGGAAGGTCTTGTACAGAGCAGCCAAATGAGCACTGAGGAGGCTTTATCGGAATTGACTTGAGTCAAATCACTATGAACTATTTAAATAGGCTATTTAAAGTTGTTATCATAGACTTCTTTATCACAGAGACAAACATAGTAATCATAAACCACATGCATTTCTTTCTCTCTTTGCAAACCTTTTATATTTAGTAGAAGCTCAAAATAAGAGTTTGTCATAATAAGAAAAAACTATCTGATCTTTAGAGTCAATTTTTAAACATATTGACAAATGCAAACCATAATCAAAAGCGCTTCTGGCTGACTTCTTTCTCTTTCCTCTGAGCTCAAATATTATAAATATCATAAAGTAATTCATAAAGATAAAAAGGTCCTCTCTTTATGCACCAAGTTTTATCAATATAAAACTTGTTGCGTGACATAAAACAGCGTGACATTTTCAACATAATTAGCATTACCCATGTGTGTTTACTGTTTACATGTGAGAAGTTGGCAAAATGTTGCTGGATCAACCAATAGCATGGCAGTCAGGAGCATTGTAGTAACAACCCATGACCACATGATGTCACCCTTTTGGAACAGTCTGCATCATTGCTTGGGTTTTCATGAACACGTTGTTATTGTTAGGATTTTAATCCTTTAAATATAAAACTAAGTGTGTCTTTCACAGTATTGTTTTAATAGCTGTAAAAAAAATCCAAGCTTATTATACAGCCTGAAATCTTCCAAAATGAAACTTTTATGTCTTTATTTTTTATTAAAGAGCATACTTAATTAATAAATGAAAAAATATATCGTATTTTTATTTTTTGGATGAAATGTTTACTTGTGATTGAAATTGTTTTGTTAGGTTTAAATTTTTTTTCTATATGACATATCCAGCTCTGCGACAGACTGACAACCTGTCCAGGGTGTACCTTGCCTCTCGCCTGAAACGTTTGCTGGAGATTGGTACCAGCACCCCTGCTGACCCCACTAGGGACAAGGGTGTACAGAAAATGGATGGATGGATGGATGGATGGATGACATATCCAAACCAGAACTTAAAACTTACTCTGTCACGCCCTGTGACAAAAATATTACTTCTTGCATCTGTAAAACGAATCTGACTCTAACGTCATAGAGTCATGAAAACACAAGAAAACACAGAAGAATTTATTTACTTTTCCATAATTCATTCAAAGAACTGTCTGTAATGTTTTTATAATCTTATTTTACAAATGCAGTTGTGAACCATTTTGGCTTTTAATGAAAATTTCATAACTCTTTCTACAGAGCTTCATTGCATCTGAGAGCAGCATCAACACTCTGATAAAATGCTATGTTTACTGGACCTCTACCACATTTTTTCTTGCTTATTAGCCTGTGCAACCATTTAGGAGTGGGTGTTATTTACTTATATATGTGTCATTTTATCTGTGAGGTTGGACTTTCGGTTCAAGAACTCCAAACTCATGTTTTGTGCCACAGATTTATTTGCCATATATCCAAGATAAAGTTGTCAAACAAATAGCAAAACAGAAAAACACTTAATCCTGGCATTTTTCTCCTTGACTGTGTGCCCTATATTTTTCCACTACTCAGACAGAGACCACATCCTGTATATGAGAGCTGTGTGCAATTCTGCGGTGTGGAGTAATAGTTTTTATAAATTCAATCAAATATCCTCCCCAAGTAATAAAGGCTGGAGGAAGAGGCCAGCTGTCCCCAGGATGCAGACAAGCACAAAAACCCAGAGGAAGATCCTGTCAATAACCATGGCAACATACTTCCAGTCATCTTGAACCTGTGGGAGCATCACAATGAAAACATGGTTACTATTTCAATTTTGAGAAAAATCTCCAGTAAATGCTTCTAAATAATTTGAACAACTCTTTACCTCTTTAGCTTCGTTCTGAAGTCTCATGTTTTCTGCTATGTATTTAACACTTTCAATTGCCTCCCTGACCTCAGGAGACAGAGGCAAAAGAGACAAAACTCCCCCATCTAGAGACTCAGAACTGGAGCAATGACTATCCTGTCTGACCCCAACACCAGTGCTGCCAGTCAAGGCCCCCAGGCTGCCCAGTCCACCACTTCCACCACCAGAGTCTGAAGGCAGTTTGCCCGATCTCTTCTGCCAGCAGCAGTTACATCGGTCCTCACAGCACAGGACGCCAGAGCTGACACATTTACCAGATTCTTCGCTCAGGTTATTCAGGTTGGAGAGGTCTGTGTTGTTGAAAAGCCTCTGGCGCTTAGTCAGGCTCGACACAACGCTGGATGCCAAAGCTTGGGGCTTGTGTTGCTTTTGCAGAGTGCCTGAAGAGTGGACAGCGCAGGTTCTCAGATGCATTGTCTCAACACTTTCAGCCACCGTCACCTTCTCCGGGTCCCTCTCTGGCCTGGTCATGAACATCACTCTGGGCAGCAGTCCTAGAAACACATGCCGCACCCAGCAGGGCATGGTGTGTGTCTTCGGTGTGCGGTAGTGCACATTCAAGACAAAAACGGTAATGACAATGGAGAGGGTGACGAAAATCATGGTGAACAGGAGGTACTCGCCGATCAAAGGTATGACTAGGGAGGTAGAGGGAATGGTCTCTGTTATGACCAGAAGAAAGACGGTCAAAGACAGCAAGACGGAGATGCACAGCGTGACTTTCTCACCACAGTCAGAGGGCAGATAGAAGACGAGCACTGTCAGGAAGGAGATTAAGAGGCAGGGGATGATCATGTTGATTGTGTAGAAAAGAGGCAAGCGACGGATATACAAGGAGTAAGTGATATCAGTGTAGATCTCCTCACAGCAGTTGTACTTGATATCATGCTTGTAGCCAGGGGCATCAATGATTATCCACTCGCCAGTCTCCCAGAAGTCCTTGAGATTGATAGTTGAACCAATCAGCACAAGGTCAATCTTGGCCTTATCATAAGTCCAGGAACCAAACTTCATGGTACAGTTTTGGTAGTCGAAGGGGAAGTATGTGACATCGATCTTGCAGGAGCTTTTAAATATAGCTGGTGGGATCCAAGTGACGTCACCGTTGTAGCGAAGGAGGGCCTTTGTTTTGTCGTCAACCTGAAAATCTCCAACTGCACTGTTAACAAATAATAATAAAGCTAATGAGAGTGGACAGTGCTTGGCTGAATAAAGATATAAAGTACTCACATTGTAATATAGACATATGAATAAAAATACAACAGAATGTAAATCTCATTAAAAACTTTCAAACAAAAAGCCCAAGAGTTGAACTTGTAAAATAATTGAGGTTGTTGTTATAAACTTTACACCAGATGTCTGCAACAACATTAGTAATGCAAACATGCCAAAAAATCATCAGTTGGATGCATTCTAATATCTGGTGTAAATTTTATTCCAGTGAACTCTCAAGAAATATAACTCCTGAGATAATGTTGACATGTCTGATGCTCATTTTCCTCACTCTAGTTACTCAGTGAGGATCAAGATACACCCAAATGAATATCCATATTGATAACCCCCTCCTCAGATTTCCACTTACTTATTATAAAGAACAATGTCTGGCTTCCAAATTCTGTTCGATGGTACTCGGATGAACTCCACGCCGCCAAACTCTTTAGGATCCCATTTGAGTTTATAGTCATTCCAAATCTGGCAAAGGACAAAATTTTTAATTTACTTTAAAAAAAATAACAACATCAAAGCTAATTTAAATGAGCATCATACACTTGAGCAGCGAAACAGAAATATATGAGGCCATCACCTTTGTTTATGACTAATATTTTTGTTTACATCTGGTAACTTGACTTGCTAATCCAATTAAATTAAATACAATATCTAACCACCTCAAGATTGATGTCTTTGTGCAAAAACCCTTCATCTTCCTGCAGATGGTCCTTCACAGAAATTGGCAGCAGGGGAAATCAGAGTCAGACTTCGCTTTATTGGACAAGTAGGTTAACACACAGTAATACAAACTGTCTGAATACAACAGGGAATCACTTGGATACATCCTGTGGGAGACCATATGCAGCCTGTTCTGCTGCACAATGCCAGGCTTCAGGCAGTTTTAAACAACTGTCTCTCACTAATGCTGGCAAATACATCAGTTTGTTCGTTTAGGAATATGTAATGTTTTTTTTAAAATACAAGTAAAACTAATTTGGTTTAGAAGGCAGAACATCAATATAAGAAGTTAGCCGTTGTTTCCCCCTGGTGATTATCATTTAAAATTGATTTCAAAAGGATCCTCTTCAGCTAAAACCCGTCATCTTCCGTGCTGTATGAACAAAAGTGTATTTATTGTGTGTTTTACAGACTTTTTTGCTACAGTGTCTCTGACCTTGTTGCAACAGTTTTCAAAATGTGACCTAGAGACCTGCATTGCTATTTCACTTAGTTCACTGCAGTGTGCATCATGACAGCAGAAGTATAATCTGGAGGGACAGGCAGGTGGTTGTGCAACCGGTCTTTACACAATATTTAATTTTGTTACAGCCTTGCATTATGTAATTTTGTAATTTGTTTTGTTAAGGCTTTAATCTTTATGTTTAATGTGATGCAGAAGCTTGAAGTTTGTGGTCACAAAAACTAGATTTAAAATCCTCACTGTGTGAAATTACAAGCTGGTAAAATTATTTTGATAACATTATAAAGTTAGCCAGATCTAAGTTGATATGATTGTTTTTTCTATTTAGATCAAGATCAAATTGATCAATGTGCTTTAAGAGCTTCCTCCCATAAATAATTAATTGTTTCAGTCTGGGCAACACATGCAAGGCAAGTTTTGTAAAGCGTCATTCGTACATGGAGTATTTTAGAGTCATTTGACAGAAAACTAAGGAACAAGGATACAGAAAATTATAATAAAACAAAACATGTATTAAAAAAATACAGAAAGATGGGAACATCAGCATAATTAAATTCAAACTGAATTCATATTCAAGAATTATTTATAAACTCACCATAGGAAATGAATGAAGAAAAAACAGATCTGAAGAAACGTAAAAAAAAAAAAAAATAAAACAAACAAATACTTAAAATAGACTTGATAGCAGTTCAATTTATATTTTCATCTTTAGGCTTTCATTTTCAGTTCTGGTTTAAAAGAGACTCTTAATTTTCGGGACCAAAAAATGGACTTATGTCTTTTCTACATTAAGTTGGAGGACAATTTGACCCCATTGGACTCCCATCATAGCACTAAACAATACCAGTCCTTTTCATGTCTATCGATCATTCCCAAAGAATTATGTAAAACAACAGACTGGACCCAGATTTGATGTCTCAGGGTTTGCTTTCACACTCATAGAGCATAAACTTACATGTCTCAGCCACAGATTGGTTTCCATGATCTGGTTGACTTCATCCTGAGAATAGAACAGAATGAATTATAAAGATATCAATGCAAAAAAATGTAAAAAAAATAAACAAAAGCAACACAATATTTTGCGACAATACCGTTACATGGGATCATGAAGCTCATCCGTGAGGATTGGTTTGTGTGTTTTCTGCAATCTCAGGCTTTTGTAAATCCCCAAAAACGACGATTTAGAGAGCTGCACCTGACTCCTATGAGCCTGGTGCATAACTTACATGACAGCTGGAATTGTGAAGCCAGAACACAGTTTTAACTTTTACTCTGAGCTGCAGCAGGGTGACCAAGGAGGGGGGAGAGAAAAGTTGCATGAGACGGATTTATATGTGACTTAGACCGTGAATGAACCAATTTCCTGAGCCAGTGCATAACATTAACCATTCATGTGACCATGTAGTATCCAGAAGAGTCCGAAGCTGAGTGATGAGCACAAGCGTCTGTGATCATGCCTCCATCATCTTTTTTATGTAATTAGGACAATAAACTGTTTTCTCTGCCGGAAAAGCATTTGCTAAGAAGGCAAGCTCAGTCCCACGGGTGAGCCTGCTCCCTAATGGTAGCATGATGACTCAAGCAGCCCTGGTGATGAGCTATTGATGGCCTGAATGAACTCATACAGGCGTGTGGTAATTGGTGTGGGCAAACCAATACCAATTGTGGCTGGCTTAGGAGCAGCAGGTGTTGCTGAGTGAAAACAGTCATCCATCAGCAGCTGGATCTCAGCGGCTTTCTCCACTAAATGTGTTTTTTTAACATCCTCATGCACCTGGACACATCATCAGGGATGCGGCCAGAATAAGGATGAGTGTCTTTAACCCGAAAGGTTCTTCATACGTATTTAGCAAAAGGATTTTGGGAAAGGAAAACAGATTGAGATTAATTGCATTATATCATATTCTACATCTCCTATGGATAGTTAGCCAAGCAAAAAAAAAAAAAAAAAAAAAAAAAAATCTGTTCTCTTGTTACATTGCAATGAGAAGTGAATGTACTTTATCAGGATTTTATTTGACAGTTCAGCACAAACTAGTGTGCTATTGTGAAGCTAAATAATAAGAGAAATCTGAAAACTAAGATTTAAATGAGTATTTAGATCTCTTTATACTAATAACCTTAAAAATCCAGTAAATAATTAGCACATATTGTTAACATGTTTATTTTAATGTCATTAAAAATACAGCTGCTCTGTGAAAAACAAGAATAGAAGTGCAGACAACAAAACAATTTGTCAAACTTTCCACATCTTTATGAGGATTGTTTATCATCTGAAAATGAGCAGAGCATTGCACAACCACACATATCCTCTAACTGACTATTAGTCAGAGAACCAGCCTTGATTACCATAGAGGAGCTGCAGAGACGCTCATCACTGCTGGGATAATCTATCCATTTCATATTTATGCATAACTTGATGTTGATGTATCAAATGAAATATAAAAATGGTTCAAGGAATATGACATCTATAGTAAGAAACTGGAAAAAAATGGACATGCAATTTTAATTTCACAGCATAAAAAAAGAATGTTGTCAAGTATTTCTAATATCAACTTGACAAAAAGTGGAATAAGACATTAGATGCCAGAAGCATTGCATTTGAATGAATCCTCATCTGCTTTACCCTCCTTAACTTACTTTTTTTCTGATGTCTTATTAATATAGAAACAGATTAATAGTAAAAGATAATTTGCTGATTCACTTTTAGTTAGAAAATTAGGACATGCGCAAGTGAACAGCAGATTATTGAAATAAACTGTTCTTTGATTTTCTTATCAAAAGACTTGCAGCAACATCAGTGGCCTTAGCATCCCCGTCCTACCTGGACAAGCATCTGAATTCAACAAACTGGAGGAAAATCCAACATTAAAACAAGAAATGCTCATCAGACAAGGCAGTGTCAGAGTGAAGGACTGCTTAAACTGAGAGCTACTTAGACACCTGACATTCCCCATCTTGTCTCAGCCAGGCAGCCAGCCAGTCTGACCCTGTCATTGCATGTCTCTTTCCTCAGGTGGATAAATTGAGGGCTGCTGTGATTTGGCAGGGAGTGTTGCAGGTGTCTCAGGCTGCATCCCAGTTGTGTCTGATTAACAAAAGCCCATTAACTGACACATGGCAACTTTGATCAGACAAAATAATCCTTAAATAACTTTTCCTTTTTTGTTCATCTGGTCGTGTCTTATATAGTGATTTATATCTATTACAAGGGTATAGTCAGTGTAGGAAAAAGAAGAAGAAAAACCTTTTCAGCTACTTACCACTTTGACCAGCTGTGACATGGACACCTCAAACTGCACAATGACCGGATCAGACACATTTTCCACAGGCCGTATGTACTGATTGTAGTTGGAGAATATCACTGAGAAGAGCTTGTGCTCGGCTTCTGAACATGTGCCTCCTGCACCGGAGCAAATTGTAAGACATGGATCAGTGACTGCAGGATTTTTCATAATGCAGAAATCCATGTCATACATTTTTAAGATAATTTTGCTATTTTACCTGCATGAAATTTGGTCTTAGTGCACAGAATACAAATTTAACATTACAAGTCACTCAATGAATAGCAACTACATTAAATAATTGTTACGATTAAAAAAGAAAGTTTTCAAATTTGTGCATGTTCAGCTGATACAAAAAATTAAAATTTGGTGTTTTTATAAAGACATGCTAAAGAAACATTTTAGCAACATGTAGAACTATGAACAGAAATCAAGAAAATGCAACAAGTAAGCAAGATGTTATAAATAAAAGAAAACTTACCTGACAACAGGTACAAAAAGAACAAACAACTAGGAAATATAAAGTCAAATCTGTTATCCATCCTGTGGTAACCGATAGAGGACAAATAAATCTGGGGTCAACGGCAGCAGAGCTCCTCGATGCACACGGAGGGAGAACGAGTGAAAGCGAGTGTGCAGCTGCAGACACAACCGGAGAACAGGGGGAGGGAGGCAGTGGCACAGTAAAACACACAGCCAGTAACCGAGAGGAACCACACAGCACACAGATGTGCAGGCTATGGTCACCGAATCAAATCAGACAACAGGAGGTGTGAAATTAAGAAAGATTTTTGTTTTGTAAAAAACAAGTAAATAAAAAAAAAGATAATTCCTTTAAGTCAATATGCTAATTGTCAAGCAGCCACTGGGTTCAGCAAATCAAATGCTTTATGCTGTCAGCAGACCAGGTGGTATTCACTTGGGTTTCCCTCTCACATGCATTCATCATAAATTAAATATTAAATCACAGGCCTCTGAGCCACTGTGACAGCCTTCAGCATAACATATTCATCAGTCATTTATTCATTTATTTTTTGAAAAGCATGTTTTAATTAGAACTAATTGTGACGCTGCATTTTAATGCAGAACCAAAGTCCGATGTTTTAATTTTTGAATAAATTAACTAACTTTTTTTCAAACAGCTTTGTGGGCGTCCTCTGTTAGGGGAAGAAAGGGAAGATCCAAGTTCGCTTCAGCTGACATCAAACAGACTCCAAGGTCCTTAGAAAATAAATTCTAAATTTCCAGGACCAGGGTAGTTGTTTTAGCTCCCTTAAGTGAGTATAGAAAAAAAAGTAACTTCAAGATGTGGAATAGTAATGTCCTGCACAGTGAAAAAAAAGAAAAAGAAACAACAGCAACAGAAAAATAATAATTACTGGCTCGGTTAGCAAAACAAAACAACACAATAAGGTGTCAACATCTTCAAATATTATCCAGTAGTTAAAGTCAAAAAGAATAAAAACTTCACAGGATTACATTCTGTTTAAATACTAGTCCTTGTTGGACACATTCACTTTAGATTAAGAAATTAGAATCCATTAAAAAAGCTTTACTGCTACATATGATATGGCAAAGTACTGTAACTGACTTAGTTTTGTAGATGACTTTAAGTATTTCAGTTCTGGTGGAGTTTGTAATGTGAAACTTCAATATAATTTAGATTCTAAATTATAGTGAAGTCCTGAGCCGACCATCAGCACTAAACGTGGAGGTGGCAGCATAATGCTGTGGTGTTGCTTCTCTTCAGCAGGGACAGTAAAGCCAATGAGAGTTGATGTGAAGATGAATGGTGAATGTGAAGAAAAATGAGCAGAAACTTTATGATCGAAATGTACAAAACTGGTAGAGAAATCTCAAAAAATAATGTAAAAGGTATCAATTAAGAAAAAGCACATACTTCTAATAAAAAATCTAAATCCACAAAACAACATTTACATTTATTTTTTCTGTTATTAAAAATTATGAGAATAATCTTTATTGTCATTTCAGCAAACTGATGCTTGTTATAATTCCTGAGCAGCCTTTGGGATGTTTTAACTGATATTTGAATTATGTATCTTTATGGTTGGAAGGCCTCCTGTCCATCAAACTAATCTTTAACTGCCTCAATAGATATTTTAGATTCAAGCCAGGACTGACAATATTTGGCTGAAGTTCAAGGCAGCTTTCCAAGAAAGTAAGACAAGCTTGAATCCCTCACAGTGGTGTTAAAAACATGGATAATAGAAAGTAAAGTGAGAGAATGAGGAAATAAGTTTTCCATGTGTAGGAGATATAGAATGAGAAGCTCTTACACAAAGTTGTGGTCTTTTTCCACAAATGCTATTATTTCACAATTTCAACTAACTCTTGTCTGTCAGGAGTATAAACAAATTTGGACTTAACTCTATGCATGCCATGCTTTTCACTTTTGTATTTGTAAAAGAACTTCAAACTATGTACTTCACAACTACTAATTAAATACTATGTGTAGATGATCAAAGTGGTGAAAATATGCAAAAGACACTTCACAAGAAGATTTAAAACTGTAATTTCACACTGCTACTTTTTTACAATCTGCACAGATCGACCAAAAGTTTGAAGTGAAGCATGAAATAAGAAACTAGTTGACTGATGTGGATAAAATGTTTGTCCAGTTTTGAATGCGAGACTTTATTGTTGATTTTTAAGGGTACTTTGCTAATAGCTGTAAACTAAAAGAATAAGATATACAAACGAATGACTTTGAAACCTGTAAACCTGACGGCCAGTACAGCAGTTCTGTCCATTAACATGAGCTCTGATTGATTAAAAGGAGATTCTCCTTAAGAGTCTGCAGAATTTCTAACGAGCCCACTCAGCACTGTTTATTGAGCAGTAAACCTGGAGTCTGCCAGTGTATGTGTTTCTGTGCTTTGGCTCCGTTTGTCTATATGCCTGCACTTTCTAATCTGCAAATAGGACAATTATCAAAGATCAGCTCAAGTGTAAAGACACAAATGAGACACCACAACTGTTCTCCTTCTTTATAGATTAAAACATGTTTATTTACACAACCCCACTTTATTTAAACAACTTGGCCTTACTGCATAACAATCAGGTCTCTCCTGTAGTTCTGTTGTGTCATTGTGTACATGTTAAATATGTTTTTACACATTCTCATATTTAAAATAAATAATAAAATGTTCAGACCCAGAACGTCTTCTTCAATCACTTGGCTCAGAGAATGAATACCATTTCCTAAAGAACAGACAAAGCACTTTGGCAAGACCTGGACAATCTGAAGACTTTTGTGGACATTTTTAAACATTTAATCAGACTAAAAAGGGAAATAGACTTGTCTTTATTTATTTTTTTTTTTTTGATGACACAGTAACACAAATTAGGAGTTAGGCAACATCTAACAAATTACATATCTTTGTAATTTTAAGATTTGTTTAATCAACAGTTCAGTGTAATTCAGTGCAGTAAAAGGACACTTAGTCATACCCTTGCTCTTTGTAGATATCAATACCAGATAAATACGACTTGTGCACTTGACTGTTTCTTCATAAGGTCTCACTGTTTCATTTTAAACAGAAAGATCCAGAATCCTATCTGTGTACTGCATTATTTGTTACAGATCAGAACTGAACCACCTTCACGTGATGTTGACAAGGTTCAAATGAGAAGTCAAGAGGTCAGTACTTTCTGGTCTCAGTGCAGTAAACACATTGGATATTTTACATCACTGGTTCCTGTCACAACCACTGTGACAAAGAGCTCTAAAAAAGGTCCACGTGTCGCCCTCGCCCCTCGAGGTTCATCGGATTCGAGGCGTTTCTGAAATTGGCTGCTGGTCGGGAACAATCTGACTCTGAAAAAGAGGCTGGAGAAACAAGCCCAGGGTGCCCACCACACATACTATGACAAAGATCCACAGGAACATACGATCCACCACCATGGCCACATACTTCCAGTCTTCTACTACCTGCAAAAGGAAAGAACCTTTTTCAGAGTTGTTTGTATTTGTCAATTAGCCACTCATAAAAAGGCAATGATCAAATAGAAAAAAAACTTTAATATAGATTGCAATGTGATTATATTAAAGTAGTTTTAGGTCACAGCAAGAGCAAGTAATCAAACATATAAAGCATTAAAGAATGTAGAGTATTCAGCCATGAGCCATCGGAGGCTGAGATGTTGTGTTTTGACCTTAAATGGGCTTGTCTTGCTTTAAAATCCCTTCAATCTGAATGAACTGAAACAAATCTACAAAGAACCTACCATAACTACAATATGTATTTAGACCTCTAAACAGAAACATTGAAAAGTCATTAATTATTGTGTTTATTGAAATCCACCATAGAAAATTCATGGAGGTTCCATGATGTACCATACCACTGCTAGTCACTGCCTTGTTTTATCTTTTGAAAGAGATAAACTGTCAGAGATGGTTTTCCATACACTGCCTACTGTCTTGTTTTGTGATTGCTAGTTTTTAACAACAAATCCCAATCAAAACAAATTCAAAACAGATTGAACAGTACAAACCTGCTGTTTATTTTAGGAAATTAAAATGTGAAACTATTTATTAACCCAGTTTACACAGGACTAAATGATGTTTAGTATTAACGTGGATACGTACACTTTGATCATCATCGTCACTCATCATGTGCTCAGCCACAAAGCGCACCCCATTCATTGCCTCTTGTACATCAGTAGCCCAGTCGGGATTGCTTCTTTGCTGGAGATCCTGAGTGGAATTGAAGCCACTGATAAGGTAATCACCAGACCGTATGGGCTCCATCCTGTTGGTGTACCTGTGTCCCATCGGAGAAGTAACATTTTTGTGTCCTGAGGTAGAGAAGGCAGAGTCAGAGGACAGCAAGGCAGATGTGGATAAGGTGAAATCTGTATTGGGGGCAATTGGGTAACCCAGACCCAAAATAGCTCTCCTGGCCCGTAGGCAGCGCTGCTGACGCAGTCTCTGACGGGCAGAGTAGTTCTGAGGTCGTTTCATGAAGAGTAATGCAGGTAGTTTCACGAGGAATATCAGCTTGACCCAGGCAGGCATTGTATGGGTGCTTGGAGAGCGGTGGTGCACATTGAGCACACAAACACTGGTTATAATGGAGAAAGTCACAAGTACCATGGTGAACATCAGGTACTTGCCAATTAGGGGTACATCCAGTGACGTTGGAGGAACAATCTTTGAGATTAAAAGAAGGAACACAGTGAGAGCCAAGAGGACAGAAATACAAAGCGTCATCTTCTCTCCACAGTCAGAAGGCAAGTAGAAGACCAGAATGGCCAATGAAGTGATCAGAACGCATGGGATGATGAGGTTTATGGTGTAGAACAGAGGCTTCCTCTTGATGATAAAGTCATACGTGAGATCCACATAAGTAGGATCCAGTGGGTTGACAGTCCGTCTGCCCGGTAATGCCAAGATGTCCCATTCTCCACTGGGTGTAAAGTCATCCATACTGGCAACCTCAGACTTCAAGATCAGGTCGATTTCTGTGTGGTCATAGGTCCAGGAGCGAAACTTGAGGGTGCAGTTCTGCTGGTCAAAGGGGAAATGCTTGACTTCAATCTTACAGGCGCTTTTATAGATGGCTGGAGGAAGCCAGTTGATGCTGCCATTGAAAAGAACAATGGCGTTGGTGAAGACAGTCACCTCGTAGGTTCCATCAGCGCTGTGGTGTTGAAAAACAGAGACGACAACAACAATTAGCACATCTTGGAAATTGGCAGTCAACACACTGTAATCAGTGTAAATACAAGATGAAAGCCACCCAAACTGCAGGGTTCATATAGTTATTTCAACAATATTCCGAGAAATGGAAATATTGCTCTCTCTTTAGCGACAGAGGTTTAAATTAGGCAGCCAAATAGAGTGGAAAAATGGCTTTAGAATGAGGATGAAAAAATTTCTTTATGTAGCACTTTTGTATCAGATTAGATTACACACATTTTGACCTGTTTTTAAGCAAAAATGGTAACACAAGCAATTTCTTGGAACAAAGCTTACTTGTTGTACAGGACGATATCAGGGAGCCAGATGTGTCTGGAGGGAATACGAAGCTTGTCGATACCTTCATACTTTGAAGGGTCCCATGACAACCTGTAATCAACCCAGTGCTGGAGAGATAGACGGATCTGGTCGGCTCACAGTGCACTTCCATAATATGAAAATCATTTGTAATTACATGCTTCATTATTACTAAAATATTGTTTGAAGCTATTTTACAGAAGGGATTTGTTCCACGTTGAGGGAGAAATAATGGCCACGGTTCAAGTTTAAAGGGAAGGGCATTTGCTGAGATAGAAGGTTACATATAAACAATATGATGCAGTGCTCCATAAACGTACCTGAGTGAGCCAAACATTTGTGGTCATGATCTGTTCTCTTTCATTCTGGAAAGGTAAAATAAGGTAGCAATTATATTTCTTGCAGTTTAAGGGGCAAGCACAATAACTGATCTAAGAAGAAAATCAAATATCTCCTCCGACCTATAGTGTGAACCCAAAGATTATCCTGATTAGTTTCCCCAGCACTTTGCAAAATTTCCATGATGTTTAAATGATGCAATGATTAGTAGTGTCTCTTAAATAGATATTCCTTTAAGTAGAAAGTATTGTGTATTCTCTATAGTTTAAGTCAGTACAAAAATGTACACATAAAGTGTCTGAGAATAGGGAGCCAAGAAATAAACGGAAAAATTGAAACATATAGATCATTTCCCTACCCATTATGCCACTAAAACATGCACTATGAATAAAGAGGTTCCAGATAGCAATTATCCAAAGGAGTGAAATGGAAGCTCATAAAGTGAGGCTGTGAATGAGTTTCCTCTCTTGATCTGCAGCTGAGAGCAGTCTCTGTTGTAAATCAGAAAAGAGCCTTGGTCGCTGTGGCTAAACCAAGTTTATTGTCCCCTTTAATCCCGTGTGCTGAAGTTTCAATCTAGACATGACACAGGCAGAGATTACAGCTTACTAGATCTATTTTCTACTTCCTCCATTTGTTTAAAGCTGTATCCTTGAGGCTGCCATGTAATTAACTACTATTGAAAAGCTTTGCAGCCCCTCAGTAGTCTAGATCACCTCTTTCTTCCATCCTGAGGTTTGTGTCATATCTACCTATTTGTATCTGCAGCACAGTAACTTTTCTACATGCATATACATAAGAAAAGCACACAAATAAACAAATGCAAATCTGTGTTGTCTATGTGTTTGCTGCCTTACCACGCTGATAAGCTGTGCAAGGGACACTTGCAGCTTTACTGTGACTCTCTCTGTCCTGTTGATGGCTGGTCGAATGAGCGGATTGTAGCGATCCTTTCCTAGCAGCCAGTTCATCAAACGTTCCTCTGAGTCAGCACTACTGCTACCTGGTAACACAACGGTGTTTGTCAAAAATCTTTATGGGACAGTTGGGGTTGCGCATGCAAAAATTCAGCTTCAGTAAAACATTTTACTGTTAATATTCTTATCAACTCTAATCTGGACATCAGTAATGTATAACATTATTAATATATTTAAAAAGTAATACTCATATGTTTTATTATTTTTTTAACATATGTTTATTTCTGTTCATTTATCACTAATAGATTTTTCTAATTTCAAAGAAAATGTAAATATTATTTAAGACCTGTGTGAAAAAGACTTTAAATACAGATATGTTATGCTTGGTATCCTCCTATTACAGCAAGAGTTATTATCAAGAATTTATCATTTCAAGCTTTGACAGTGTGACAAGTCCAAGTCCTTTTTGATTTTTGAAATCTCACAGTGTGACAGTGAAACCAACCAACATTACTTTTTCTACTTAGTAAATAGGCAAACGCAATTGTTCCAACATTAAATGCAATTGTTCTGTAAAAGCCTCAGAGGTTTGTTAGAGAAAATGATTGAAAGATCAACATTGTGAAGACCAAAAACACAGGAAGTGAGGATAAAGTTGTGCAAAAGTTGAAAGCAGGGTTGGATTATAAAACAGTAATCCAGGATTTGAACATTTCACACAGCACTGATTAATCCATCACTGGAAAATTTAAAAAAGTATGGCAAGCTACAAATACATCAAGACTTGGTTGTTCACTTACGCACACACACCAAGACATGGAGAGCATTGATCAGAAAAGCAGTGAAAAGGCCCGTGGTAATTCTGGAGGAGCTGTAGAGATCCACAACTCAGGTAGAAGAATCTGTTGACAGTATAACTCTTGTTCTCCACATATCTGACCTTTATGGAAAAGTGTTTTTTTTCTCATTGTTGTGAGAAGGAGATGAGAAGTCTGATAAGAAGTCAAAGTCCTACCCCATTTAATTTTCCAGCAGAAAGAAATATAAAAGTTATTCTATTCTATTATCTAAAGTTAGATGCTTAAAAGAAACATGTGACGCCCAACAAAGGAGACAAATGCAAAGTTATCATTAGGAATCTTCATCTCACTCTGTAAAACTGTGGGGTTTTTGGAACCTCGTCGTGGTACGACTCAAACTGTGTGTCATTATCACCCCTTGGACTCCTGTTGCTTCATAGGGTGTGGTGCAGCGACACTCGGCTCTCCCACAGGTCAGTGGATGCCGACAGGATTGTGCTATTGTCAGTCACTTGCCACGGAGATTCCACCCAACGGGCCTTCCAAAGCATTAGTCAACAGATGGTGTGTTGTCAAAGCTCCTAGAAAACTGATTCAAACAAACTGTTCCTTCCCCAGAGGTGAAAGCCGTTTGCCAAACAACCAGGCTGCCGCTGATCGGCTGCTGCAAACAGATCCAGAGATGTGCCTGTGTGTCTAAAAGCTGAACATGGCAACTCGAACAAGCCGCTCGTGACTACTGCATTGACATTACACTGATTGAGAAGGAGGTCAGGCGCGTTAATACAATGCCAGGGTAAGCCATTTTGGAACTGAGAAGGTCATTCTAAACAAGTTTCTGAAAACCTATCATTTTCTGAAATGTTACACACTTAGAGAAGTGAGGTAAAAAATGATGTGTGAAAATGATGCAAAAAAGATTAAACTTTTTTTTATCCTTATTAGGCTCTCCTATAATCTAGTTATAATATTAGATCAAATGATTAGTTAATTTATCTTTCCCACCATATTTTTTCTCCCTTAACTTTATTCCTTCGGAGAGTATATATTTATTTCCATGACACATAGTAGGACTCCTACACAAAAATTATTACACTGTCTATATATACTTATATACACTTCTACTACCTTGTTTTATTCTAAGCACTAAAACCTTTTTGTTTAAATATGTCAAATTCTAAAGAATAGAAAAACAAACATCTAGTGCAGGATATTTTGGCAACTTTCAGGTTACGTTTGAACTATTTGCTTTGTTCAGCCCAATGTTTGCATATGAAGTGGATAATAAGTTTTGTTACCTGTGTCCCATTTATTGTATGTTGTTTTCCCTCCTTTTTCGTAATCAAAGTATAAATCAAATATTTAATCATTTTTAAATATCACCAATATTGATGATTTTACTTAGAAACTCAGCCATCCAGTCGTTGAACCGGCAACTTTTGATGTCATCTTGCAGGGAAACTATTATAAAATAAAGCTTAGGAACATAATTTTCATAGTTTCAGACAAAATGAAAGACATGCTTACAGTGAATCAAAGTCAAAACGAAGTAAGCGAGGATGAAGAGCGTCCGAGTCATGTTGACGGCACCATCTGGTCCCAGCGAGGTTGTCGGTGATGAAGCCCCACAGCTGCGCTTCTTACCGCTCCTGTCCTCGGACATACCGGACTGTACGCGCTTTACGGGTCGGTAACTTCACCAGTTCTGCGCCGATACTTGTTTGTTCCTTCATGGCCTTCTGCTTACACAGCCTCCCACTGTATGAAATTCACCGAGCTTCCGCTAACCTGTCGGGACCCTTCAGCTCCGCTCCCGTGCAGCAGCACCCTGTCCCGGCGTTCTGCTGACACTGTTCCCTGCAGGTCCTGTGCAAGTTTACACCAGCGCAGCAGCTATGGTGAATAGCCAGTATTGGCAGTTAAAGCATCTGTTAACCTCATTTAAAAAGGCATGGGTTATTTTTAAAGTATATTATAAATCATTACATAAATATATTTGTTTGACTTGCAGGTGCATCTAAAATTTAAATATAATCAAAAGATTTACATATTTCAGTACTTTAATTCGACTGAAAATAATGTTATATAGAGATATAATCCATAGTGATATTTCAAAGGTTTATAAAGATCCAGAGGTTAGAACATTAGACCAATTTAAAAATATAGACTACGCTTTGTATGCTATGGCCAACATAGTCATAGTGAAGACAGCAGAAAGTGATTGACACCTTCCACAAAGAGGGTAAGCCACAAAAAGTCATCACTGACAAGAGCTGGATATTTACAGGTTCTAAAATATCAATGGAACCTTAAGTGGAAGGAAACAGGGAAACCCACAGCCCTGAGAGGTTTGTGAAGCACAGGCTGTTGAAAATTTGGGGGGGACATCTCACAAAGCGTGGGTGGCAGCCACATCTGGTGCTTAAAGAATCTTCAGCCCAGAGCATGGGCTAAAACTGCTGGATTCTTTGTGTTGAGCCACTACCAATCTTTCCAGAATTCAGAAGAGAAAAATTACTGGAATGTTGATAGTGAGTCCAAGTTTCTTTTTTTACTTTTAATTTGGAAATCTTGGTCCTAAAGAAAGGAAAGTCCAAAAGCAAAGTTCATTAAGAAAAACTTGAAATGTATTAACTTGTGCATGAAGATGCATGAGTTTCACTTTTTCAGATTACTTAAATAAATGTCCTTATATGCACTAATGTACTGTCCATGTAACATGAATGTATAGAATGGAAACTCAAAACAAACTCTTCAATTTAACCAACAAAATAGCTAATAGTTTGCTTACATTTGTCATGATCCACAAATCAAAATAAAAAGCACACACAAAAACTGACATGGTAAAAACCTTAAAGACAATGATAAATATTAATTTCTTTGCAGGATGTATATGTGGTTTCACAAACTTTTTAAAGATAAAAACCTGAGAAGTGTGGTGTGCCTTCACACCTTTCTTCCATACGTTTATGGAGTATGGAACAGGTTTCCTTCCTGGATTGCCATTTCCACGTAGATCTCCATGAAGATTGTATGTTCAGGGTGGAGTGATGAGTTAAGATTTGAGAAATGATGGATTCAAGGGTTGCAAATACTTTTAGAAGCCACCCTAGATCCATGATTCTATTATCAGCCACCATGATCAACTCTTTCCTTTCCAGCCATCATTTACGCGCCAGAATTTTTCCACTCATTGTCAGTTACTCATTTTTTTATGTCTTTTGTAATGTATGGATCTAAATGCATGAGAGACCCAGAATTATGTGCAGAAGTGCCATGTAATGAAATAAAAGACAGTAAGGTAACCATATCCAACATACAGTTGGTTATGTAGGAAGGGAGAAAGCAGCATGTTAACAGGAATACCACAGAGGACTCAACAACAACTGTCTTTACAGATTTATTAGGACTGCCTGGATGTATACATGTCACAATTGGACTCAGTTTTTTCCAACTAGCCAGCACAAGTTGACAGTTTTGGTGACTTCAGATCATTTGCGGGCCCCAGGCTGCATCGAGGAGAATGATAAACATTTCTCTGCTCCTGCAATGTGAGATTTAGTGAAGTGAGGTCCAGTTAGACCAGCAGCAGTGCAATCTTAGCATAGCAGATTTACAGTCACCAACCTGCTCATTATACAGACCAGTAAAGGACGTGTATCAGGCATGAAGAGTAGGCACAGGGTTATAAATTTGAACACCAATGACCTCTGCTCTAGATCGTTGCAAGCAGATCAATAAAGACTGATTTTCTATGGACTCTGTTATTCTCATCAGGCAGAAGTAAACAAGGCCAAAGAATACGCTGCTTTATTCATTACATTGAATGTGCAGAAAATTGCAATGATAACAAGACTCCTCAATGAGCCAAACGACTATTCATTTCGTAAATGGCTGCCTTCTTCATTAGATTAGTGGTAACAATTTACAGAGTCACATATTCACAGACTGTGAATTTGTCATTATATTCAACAGAGTAAGTGACTGGATTACATCTGCACGTTTATAAAAGCCAAAAAATGAGGACACAGCCACTGAAAGTAAAAAGTTGAATTCAAGGATTGAAGTAAGCATATCTGGGTAAACAGCAAACTAAAGAAATTATCTGCATAAATCTGTAAAATAATATTTCAGCTGTCTATTTACTAGTCAAATATTAGTGGTTAATGTCAACAAATCAGAAGTGCATGGTTGTCAATAAAAATAATCACGGAAGCACAATTTTGTGCCCCTTGTCCTGATGATAAGGATCTCATCCCTTCCTTCAGAGTTACAAACAGTTATGAGTACTGTGAGCATCTGCAGGACCCAAATAATGGAAAACAGGGCGGACATGGTGGCATGTCGACAGATGGCTACAGTGTCTGTGTGTGCAACAATTTGCTCTACGCCTGGAAAGCGTGAAGGAAGAGACACGGCTAATCAAAGAAGTGCTGCTGTTGCAGTACCATGTTGCACCACTGCAATACCGCCCTATAAGGGATATATATCAAGCAGGCAGTTCATTACCTGAAGTGCTTGGCTTCTGCACCACAGTCTCAGGCTCATGTGAAGATATTGATCTCTAACCATCCCATCACCTGCATGAAGATCAGCTTGTCTCTGTGGGTCATGGAGAATATTGGAAAGAAGATTTTGACTTTTTGTTTTTTTTTCTGTTTGTGTGTACATTTGGAAAGACTAAAAAGAAGTGGGAAATTTTACAATCTTTTTACATTAAAACTGAACATTAAAGACCACAGAAATGTACTGTGTTGGGATTCCTTGACCGTTTTAGATTGACATGCAAGTTATACAGCCACAAAATTCAATACATTTTATTTAGATTTAATTCCTTCTCCTAGGATTGCTTCATCCCAGTGGACAACAGAAAGCTTCTAGTCCTCAATTTTTATTGGATGAAGGTCAGCCACTTGACCTGGCCTCCTGACATGTCACCATAAGTCACAAGTAACATGCACAGTTCATTGCTCTATCAATGGCTGAAATCTATGCTAGTTTTGATGCAGCAAACTATAGGCCCAAAGAATCTCACTACCACAATGTGTGACAGATGAGAAATGGTGGGTTTTCTGTTTTTTAAGCAAGAGGTTTCTAATAGAGTCATAAAGTTCTATTTTACTCTAATATCTTTTGACAGACAATACTGCAGACTCCATAGAAAATGACAATTTCTCTTTTTAGAAAGCACTGTCTTTCCTGCAAGACCAGAAAGTATGTTAAAAAGAACATATGTGAAAAATATGACAAAAACTGAAGAATCTCAAAAGTTAATCATTCTGAAATCAAAATAAATGTAAAAACAGATGATAAGCAAAGTCCTTGACATCTATCCGTCTAATGCTCTGGGAGTCAACCGCACCACAGTGACACTGATTATCCACAAAATGTTGAACGATTGTGAAACTTACCAGGAGTCTCTGGCCAAAACTTCTCCAAGAGTGTATGAACAATTCATCCAAAGGAGTGGCATAATCATCATGCAACGTAACATCAGAGATGAATAAACTAGTCCAAATTTGAAGAGTCTAAGTATGTTAGACTTTTAAAGTGGAATACTTCTGTGACTCCCATTCCATTTAGGATGCTGCTCAGAGTGCGCATACTACTAATGATTTCAATCACAATGCAAAGCAGCATCAGTATCTCTCCATATTTTAGACCAAACATGAAGGAAAACTTGACCAACTCCTGTTAGTCACTACTACCGGTGCATTTCATTTCACAGCAACGCTGTGATCTGGAATTTATTGCAAAGGCAAGTCTGTCTGAAACTAATTACATATGTTTTTGAAATCATTTCCAACAAATAAGCATTAAAAGGAAAACAGATGACTTATACAAACACTTGATTTCAATTGCAATAAGTGGAACAAGTTGTTTTGTTTTAACTATCAACTTACAGTACCTACTAAGAGTTATCCTTCTGCAGGTTTTTTTGTTGACTATGCACATCATCACTCATAAACTGTATGTAACTGTTCTGGACCTATCCAAGTTTTTTAGAAAGCTCACACTATTTGGGGTAACATTTATGCTCAAAATTAAACCACAAACTTGAATGCCACTGTATATTTTTACTCTGAAATATTGCCCCTCAGTAAGTCATAAATAAAAGGCAATTCCACCAAGAGCTAAGTCACAATTTGGACTGAGGCCTCATGCTGCTGATGCATAACTTGACTTTAAAGTTTACTAATATTTCTGCAGAGGAAGCTCTTTGATGGTTCTGGGTGTGCCAGTCACTGCACTTGCTGACTTGCTGGATTTCCCTGTTCTGCATTTCTATTCTACATCAACCTCTTCCTCACAAAGCCTATATGGCAGCTGAAACACATTATCATTCTCTGCTGTATAATGTTGTGCACCTGGAGATGAAATTTAGTGCACAATGCATCTATTTACAAATTTGACTTTAATCAAGGGAAGTTAACTTATGAAATTGTTGATAAAAAACTTCTTTTAAAACTGTGTCTTTATGACACTGCTGTTGTAAAAGACTGCTGTGTCTTGCCAGGTGTCAATACCTTTAAATTGGTTCAGATTAAACTTTGCAATTTTACTACAAACTATAGTATTTGGATTTTATGAGATGGACCACCACAATGTGGATCATAGTTTTGAAGTGAAAATAAATAATAGTGTTTTATATATAAAAGTCTCAAAGCATAACTTGCTTTGAGCATAACTTACGTTGAAAATGTATTCAACATGGATACATTTTTCATTCCACTATGAATCTAGCTGTTCTTTGAAGGAATCATAGGTTTGTTGGAGAACATTAGTGCACGCACAGCATCATCCAACAATGGACAAGTTATAGGAACTGAAAGAGTGGGCAGAGAGAATCAATAAACAGAAAAGCAGCCAAGAAGTGTTTATTGACTATGGAGGAGATGCAGAAATCCGCAGCACAGGTGGAAGTAGCTGTTGACAGAACAAGTACTATTCATGCACTTCATTATCTGGCAACAGTGGCAAGAAAAAAGACGTTTCCTTTGACGTCCAAACCTGATAGAGACACATTCTAACAGATTGCATTGCAATTGCAGTGATAGGTTTTTTTTCTACAAAGTTCTGACTGCACACCACACTTTTCAGATATCTGCTTGTAAAACATTTGAAAATGTTGTAAAATCGCTTGCACTTGTATAGTGCTTTATAAAGTCTAGAGGACCCCAAAGTGCTTCACTATACAGTCAGTCATTTACCCATTCACACACTGATGGTGGTAAGCTACTGAGTAGTAGCCACAGCTGCCCTGGGCAGCCTGACAGAAGCGAAGCTGCTGTGCACCGGCGCCACCAGGCCATCTGACCACCATCAGCAGGCAGGAGGGGTGAAGCATCTTGCCTAAGGACACCACAACAGAAAGTGGAGAGGGGATTGAACCAGCAACCCAACGACAGTGGGGCGAACTCCTACCACCATCACAGCCATATTATTTTTCAAATACAAAATAGAAGCTCATGCAGTGTATTTGCTACTAAATGTGGGAGGTGATTACATTTAACAGATTCTTGTGGTGGTTACATTTGTTTCCCTAATTTAACAAGCCAAAGATAATGAAGATTAGAGGGGAAGAGTAAAGCAATGCATTAGAAGGCCAGAAGAAAAGCTTATCTCAGCAGCCAATGTCTGTTCCGTTGGACTGAGCAGTCGGTAATGAATAGTCTCTTGAGAGGACAGATTAGCCATTCATTAATATGTTCTGCTCCGTGGTGGCAGACAGGAAGGTGAGACCACTACTGACTTCCGAGTCCCCCCAGTGCCATACAGCAAGACCGAAGCAGATATATGTTTTTTATGTGACACCTGCAGATGGAACAAGATTTAATGTGGCCCTACTGAATGTACTCTGTGGTGTCATTTGTTACGGCACATGGTGAGGTTTTAAACCACACCTGTCTCATGGTGCACACCCTGAATGCCAGAATGAATTGATTGGTCTGGGCCATCTCCCCAGAGGTTTGATTTAGAGGTGGCCTTCTCCTGATGTCCACACTCAAGGATGTTCTCAACTTTTTTTCCTTCTTCTTTGCCATGAAAGGACTGAAAGTTAAAAGCCCTGCATACCAAATTGCATGTCAAGGATTATTAACTGAGAGGCTGACAGACGGGGAACTGTAATAAAGATCTGTCATACTTTGCTGGGTGTTGAAATGAAATAAATTACATCCTTTAAAATGCTGTACCTGAGTCAGTGACATAAAAATGGGGACAGGGGAATTTAAATATGATTGAACACTGTGTAAGCTCTACATACAGGATACATGAAAAAACTCTGCATAAATATATAATGCAATAACTGCATGGCTGTCTGAGTAAATTTCAGACAAAACAGTCCTGCTCTGGAAAGAAAACTGTAAAATTGATCTCATTTGTTGTTGGGAGGTCATTTTAATGGGCATGCCGGCATGTCTCCCAGGATTTGCAGCTGCCTGGAATCAATTCTTTCTGCTCTAGATTAGATCCTAACATGGTCATAAAGGGGCATCTAAGAGCTACAGGAGTCCAGTCAAGGCAACACCAGGCAAATCATTTCAATCTAGAGATCTTTTTCTTCTGCTGTAATGGTCACAGTGACTGACAATTATAGTGAAATGAAGTGAAAGATGCTTTTAGAAATGGTAGCCAAACTCAAAATTCTTGAAACTTTTTAAAAAAGAAAATAAGAAAATGAAGAAGGAAACAAGTCTATATTCAAATAATGAAATACACAGAAAACACATAACAATAAATTATGACTATTATCAGTAGGATTTCTTACCAAAACAACAGTCATGCAAGATTCCTCTTTTTGCAGTTCACTATTACACTGCTCACAACTGGGACTTGACCCACTCATTCATTCTGGTAATAACATTTCCTGCCTGCTGCTCATATTACAGCATGAAAAATGCTAATGAAAAATTAAATCCCGTGAACTCATTTGTGTTAAACAGGAAGAACTGGAGACATCGGTCCTGGCTGGAGATAATTATGACAGAGTAGGACTGACAGTACAGTTCTGATGTCTGACGGACCTTGGAAACTGAAGTCCCCTGTTAAGACTCCTGGTAAAGTCAAAAAGATGCAAATTCAGCCAGTGCCAAATTATGCAGCTCAGAGAGATGGCACACCTGGGCCTGACTAGCACCATGAAGCAGGTTTTAGACCCCCCCATAGGAAGAAAACTGCTGTAGGATGAAACTGATACAGTGACCTAAAAATGTGTTAATAGCCCTTGAACTTTTTCACGTTTTGTAGCCAAACAACTTCAAGCTTAAACACCATTATTTGGATTTTATGTGAAAGACCAACAAGGTGTGGTGGAAGAAAAAAATGCATTGTGTTGCATAATCAAAATGCAAAGTGTTATTTAAAATGTTGTTTAGGTCCTTTTAATCAGACATTTTCAAAAAGTTGTGGAACCCATTCACACATTGAGAAGTTCTCCTAAACAGAATAGGCGTTAAATGTAAAAGCAGAACATGGTTGTTCTACAAAGTCCTGATTCAGGGAGTTGAACACTTATAATATAAGTATTAAAGAATAATTACCATATTTTTATTTGTAAAAATAGTTTTAAAAACATTTTATTTAACTTCACAGTTATAAAATACTTAAAAAGTGGTCTTTCACATGAAACCTTTGCGATAAAAATAAAGTTTTTGATCATAGCATGGCAAAATATAACAAGGTTCATGGGATATGATTACTTTTAAAGTCCTGGTATCTTTGTTTTTTAACATATCAACAGGCATATGAATTGTTTTTAAATAATAATAGTAAATATGTGAAGCTTTAAATAAGTCCAGTTTAAAGAAAAAACACCCAATAATACAAAAAAGAAAACATTGTTTAACTTTTCTGGACTTTAACTGATCACACTGTCAGATTTTTAGCATAGTGAACAAAATAAGACAATAGAAAAAACAAACAAAAAACATCCCACTCAGTAATGGAAAATTTCCTTGAAATGTGATTATACAACAGCTATAGGAAAGATGTTATCGACCTGTATGTGAATGGAGCTATCATGGTCTTACTGTATCTTTTTAGTCGTTACTCTGTAGCCATATTGGGCCAATGACGTCTGTACATTTGACAGAAATTATCTCTCTGTGATTCAATTGTCTGTCTGTTACCATCAAACCAACTCTCCAGGGACATACAATGGGAGTATCAAGTCTCTGTTATCTGTGGGACCTTGGGGAGGATAAAAACCCCGTTCTAGATCGCGGATATCCCATTGTAGGGAGATTTGGGCTGAGATGGTAAAGTGACTGATTGCAGAGGATCCGTGTGGACATGCTGCTAATGATGCAGGGCAAAGATAATCAACTAACGCCTGGTTGCATGGCCAGTACTTACTCCAAAATAAGTGAAATAGATTGGATGTAGAAGTACATTTCCCAGATGGAAATTCAACCATCCATCATTCAGCTGAAAGCAAATACTTACAGGTGGAAACAGATACTGTATAGTTTGAAATTGATGGAGCAGCTCTTATATGCACCAACACATGGGCATTCTGCCTTTCCCCTGTCTTATATCTGGCACTGTGAATTGGAATAATATCATTTTTCTCAGAAATGAAGAGGTTTACAGACTTCTTACATCATCAATGATGTACGGCCTTGAATATGAACACTGAGTCACAAGAAAACAATGAAATAGCCTATTGAAAAGTTTTCATCCAGGCAGTCAGATAAATCATAGAATACACAGTGTTACACAACTTTCCTTAATTTTATTGTCTACATATTTTTGATGTAAAAACCTCCTTTTGGTGCATTTATGTTTTCATTTGAATATGAGTGTTTTTGGAAAATAATTGGCTTCATTACCAACAGTTATCATTTTTTTGTCTTTTACAAGAAATTATTGATTTTTTTTTAAATATTCAATTGTAATATTTGGATTTCTGAAATCACAGCTAGAGGTGCTACATCATCATCCATATAAAGTAGTATCTTCTTTTGCTTGTATCTGTGACTCAAAAACTTAAGACTCAAACACTCTGTCTTATAAGTATTTTCCACAGGGCAAATTTTGATTTATTGATGTTTCATATTTTCAAGATTCTTTTGATTGTTTTTCTCTGTAATATTTGGGCTTTTCAATTATTGATTTTGTATCATTCCTAAAGCTACACAAATAGCCTATCTTTATAATTTTATGGTTTGCTGATGTTGACTCCTTTTTGAATTGGTTATGCCTCCAGTGAAGCCCTAGACTTCATAAAGGGCTTTATGGATAAGACATATTGTTAGGTACTAATTATTGGCATTACCATAGTAGCTTGGATAAAAATCACAAGGTAGCAAAAATAGAGAAGACTTCCTTCACTAAACCTGGTTCTGAAATAGATGTTCTATGGCCAAGAACACCTAAATATCAGTCCTTACACATGTCACAGGAACCTAATGTCACAGGCATCTGAACAAAATGCTAACAACTTGTGTCATGGCTACACTGTACACAAATACATACTGACAGATATGGCCACATCAGAAATCATGCACCAGAAAATAAGGACAAATACATTAACGTCACAATAATCAGTTACATGGAAAATTAGGTTTTAATATATTCTGGTATGGCTGCAAGAAAACACCCGCACACCCACACATCCACACCCGCATACACACAGAGAAATTAAATGGCGAACACCGCCATATCAATGCAGCCAGGTTGAGCTAGATAGAATTATACTATTCATAGGTATATCAGTCACATAGCTCCACAGAATCAAATGCTTCCTTTCCAAGGGGACACAATGATTTTACATGGTGTGTCAGTTTTTGGATTCTCCAAAACTGAGAGGAAATTATTTTCTAATTCCAAAAACATAACTTTAAGGAAGGAGTGAACAAAAAGAAGTGGCCCAGTCCCCAGGACCTTCTTTAGGATCAGGGAACTTGACCAGAACCATAGTTATGTGACTATAGAGACTATAGAGTCACATAACCTAATAAAGCAATCCTTTAAGCTACATTTTGCATTTTTTATTTTTTTTACAAAGAAACTAGAACTGACCAGCACTACAAGAAACCACATACAAGATGTTACAAAGCAACTTCAACATATCAAATTAGCTCTCTGTCATGATGGGTCAAAAGTCAAAAAAAAAAGAAAAGATGAGTTTTCAGAGCAGATTTAAATATGCATTCAGGAAAGTCATGTTTAATATGAACTGGCAGTAAATTCCAGTGCTTTGAAGCTGCCACGGGAAAAGTTCTGTCTCTTTGTGAAGTGTCTTTGGTACATTAAGGAAAACTGATCTGCTGACCTGAATGAACATGAGGAACGATGTAACTGCAAAAGCTCAGAGAGGTAAAATGGGGCAAGATCATTTGAAAATTACAAACCTGCACACATTTAACATCGATACAGAGATCGTGGGTAATTTGGTTAAGTGCCTTGACCAGTGGCACATCGACATGTGGGTGAGTTAAATATACAACCTTCCAGTTGCAAGACTACTAAAACAAATATAAACTTACTGGCAAACTGAACAGGCAAACAGTGCAATGAGGCTTACATAGGGATTATGTGCTCTTTCCATGTATTCATTTATTATTCCGTACAGTGATTCCACCAATTACACTATATGACCTTCGAAGTCCATTTTACAAAGAATTATGCTCAAAACTTGTTTTAGGAATAAATTAATGTCCAAGTAGTAAGAAGTGCAGTTTAATATTTCAAATTACATCAAAATGTTTTTTGCTGGAGCAGTGCTTTGCAGAAGGTTGGATGTTTGTAGATAGTTTTGACCTTTATTTCCAACCTGGCTTGTATGCCAAATCATTGGTGCAAGCAGGAAGCATAAATGTCACATTTTTTAGGGTCATTCACATAGAAATGACCTTCTATATGAAATGATATTCTGTAGTCTTTTAAAGGTAAGAATGTTTTACAGGCAGCAAGGAAATGTGTTTTTGTTGATTAGTCTCACAGCCTATTCCCTCCATACCTGCATGTAAATAAATAAATTAGCTCTGATTCTTGCTAAGAGTACTTATTAACAAGTTACTTGTTGTTGCCAGGTTTTAAAGTTTCTTGAAGCTATTGTTTAGTAAAAATTCAGTAATTTTTTTGTTACATACATTTACTTAAAAATATGTTTATGTTGGGAATCGGGGTTTTGGGGGGTTTCCTTTTTGCTGCTGTTTCATCCCTTATCCACCAGATGGCGTCTACAGGCGGAGGTTTCTCTGGAGGGACGGGCCTTGGTTCAGCACACCGGTGTTTAATCACCTCTTCAGTCATGGAGCTTAAGAGGAGCGGACTACCAGTACTTCGTCGCTTGAGTGTTAGCCTATATGGTACTCTAAGCCCCTAGAGAGTTACCTCCGAGCCTTTCCAGAAAGATCCTCTAAATATCTCTCTCGTTGTTTTTTTCCTCCTACAGCTATTCCTTCGTGACGCCAAGCGGCCTCCGTGAGGAATCCTTCCTGGTTTGACTCCCCTCGAGATACCACCTACCCACGGGTTGCCCGAGCCCCGTTTCCGTTCCTTCGGCCGGATCTCAAAGCCTCTTCCGGATTATTCGGCGGATTGTGGATCCGCTCCTCGTCTGTCCTCCACCACAGAAAACACTGGCCCGCTCTCGGCCGCAGCCTCCTCCGATCCTCCGGGACGTCACTCGAACATACTGTAAGCCAAGATCCGGTATCCACCGGAGTGCCTCCAGGACTGTCATCATCATTTTCCCAAGTAAGACCGGCTACTACTCTCACAGCTCCCATTTCCGATTACCCCTGAACTTACCATTCCCTCTGCTACTTCTCAGTGTGCCGGCCTTCCCCAGAAGCCCTCCCCTGACAGTTCGTCGTTCTACCCACCGAATCTGTGTTTACATTAATAAACTATATTTTGCTGATCTCTGTTCTCCAGTGGTGTTCTGCATGTGGTTAAGAAAATTAGACCTCACCATGACAGAACACTCAAGCCAACCGTCAAACCCTGCAGATGCCATTAGGAGAACATTGTCAGAACAACAGGCCCTACTTCAATCTCATGAATCCGCCCTACGTGAGCTGTGCACCCGTCAGGCCGAAACCAACCAGCACTTATTAGATCTAACAAACTTCTTGCAGAACTCCGTTCCACAAACTCCACCCTCTACTCCTGCACCAGCTCCCGATCCGGTTCAGTCGGTCCGCCCCACGTTTTCTGAGGTCCGACCACCTACACCAGAAAGATTTTCTGGCGATTTAGACAAGTGTAGGGGTTTCATCTTACAGTGCTCGATAATGTTTAATCATGCTCCCCAAAGTTTTGAACAGGATAGCGCGAAGATTGCCTATGTCCTTTCGTTACTGTCAGGTCGAGCTTTAAGTTGGGCTGAAGCCAGATTTCCCATCCCCGACAACTATGGGTGCACTTTTGCTGAATTTCTAAGGGAATTCAAACTAATTTTCAGTCAAGAGTCGGACAAGACGTTTATTTCACGGGAGTTGTGGAAAATGAAACAGGGGCAGCGAACCGTAGCGGATTTCGCAATCGACTTCAGAATAAAGGCCGCAGCATCAGACTGGAATGCGGCTTCGTTAAAGAGTGCCTATTTCCACGCTTTAAATGAACAAATCAAGGATGAATTGACCACCTTAGATGAACCGGAGACTTTAGAAGAGCTAATAAGTCTTACCATTCGCCTCGACAATAGGATCCGCTCTCGAACTAAAGAAAGAAACCGAAGAGAACCGCAAGCTAGAGCATATTCAGTTCCCGCTCCGACTCATTCTGTAACACCTCCACAGATTCCAATGGAGCCCGAGCCGATGCAGATCGGTCATACTCGGCTCACGCCGGAGGAACGACATAAAAGGATGACCTCCCGCCTCTGTTTATACTGCGGGTCTCCGGGTCATTTCATCGCTCACTGCCCCGTCCGGTTAAACTCCCAGGTCCGCCAGTAGTTGTGAGGAGGCTGGCGGACCAAGCTCGGAGGGAGGATTCTCCTCGCCTTTTATTTCCAGCTACTCTGATCTACAAAGATCAGCCAGTCCCATTGTCTGTTCTCGTTGATTCCGGCTGCGAACAAAATCTGATAGATCTGTCATTCGTCCAGCAGATGGCGATCGAAACAGTGTCACTTCAGGTTCCCCTCCGAGTCTCTGCGCTAAATGGCAAAGCCCTACCGCAAATTACACACCAAACTAAACCGTTGAAGTTAACTATTTCAGGAAATCATAGCGAACTAATCTCATTTTTTGTTTTTCCCACCGCTAATTCCCCCATAATTCTAGGATTTGACTGGTTACAACAACATAATCCACACATAAACTGGCTGGACAAACATATTGAATCCTGGTCCACATTCTGTCATTCATCTTGCCTCCGTTCAGCAGTTTCTCCAGTTCAGACACCAGCAGAACCACCCGAAGCAGACCCTCCAGACCTGTCATCCATTCCTCCTGAATACCTCGATTTAGCACCAGTTTTCAGTAAGAAAAAAGCTCTTTCTCTACCGCCTCACCGCCCGTATGACTGCGCTATTGATCTTCTCCCAGGTGCCCCACTACCCACCAGCCGCCTGTATAACATCTCTCGACCAGAACGAGAGACAATGGAGAGTTACATTAGGGACTCATTAGCCGCAGGCATAATTCGTCCATCCTCCTCTCCCTTGGGCGCAGGTTTTTTCTTTGTTGGCAAGAAGGACGGCTCGCTTCGACCCTGCATTGATTATAGGGGACTGAATCAGATAACTGTGAAAAACAAGTACCCTCTGCCCCTGTTGTCATCCGCCTTTGAACCGGTTCATGGTGCCACTATTTTTTCAAAATTGGATCTCAGAAACGCATACCACTTACTCCGAATCCGCCAAGGGGATGAATGGAAGACAGCATTTAAAACACCCATTGGTCATTATGAATATCTGGTTATGCCTTTTGGATTATCTAATGCCCCGGCTTTCTTCCAAGCACTCGTTAACGATGTCCTGAGAGATTTCCTAAATGTATTTGTTTTTGTGTATTTGGACGATATCCTGATCTATTCTAAGTCCCTCGCAGAACACAAGAAACATGTCCGTCTGGTCTTACAACGACTCTTAGAAAACAAACTGTTTGTAAAGGCTGAAAAATGTGAATTTCATAAAGCATCAGTTTCATTTCTTGGTTTTGTTCTTGAAGGGGGGAGAATCAGACCTACGGAGGAGAAAATAAAGGCTGTTTTGGCGTGGCCGATTCCCGAGACACGTAAGCAACTACAAAGATTTCTCGGGTTTGCCAATTTTTATCGCCGATTTATTCGAAACTACAGCCAAACCGCCTTGCCATTAACTGCCCTTACATCAACCAAGACCTCTTTCTGTTGGACCCCAGAGGCAGATGCGGCTTTCAGACAACTTAAGAGCCTTTTTGCCAGTGCGCCCGTACTCATCCAACCAGACCCAACAAAACAGTTTATCGTCGAGGTTGATGCATCTGATACCAGAGTTGGAGCTGTACTCTCACAAGTTTCCGAGTTAGATAACAAGACTCATCCTTGTGCTTTTCTCTCACGCAGATTATCTTCCTCGGAACGCAATTATGATGTGGGCGATCGTGAACTTCTGGCAATTAAGTTGGCCCTGGAGGAGTGGCGGCATTGGCTGGAGGGGGCCGAACATCCTGTGCTGGTTTGGACTGACCATAAAAACCTATCATATCTTAAATCAGCTAAAAGGCTAAATCCCCGGCAATCCCGATGGTCTTTATTCTTTTCTAGATTTAACCTCTCTATTTCATACCGGCCAGGAACTCGAAATATCAAACCTGATGCTCTGTCTCGCCTGCATTCTTCGGATGACTCGGAGAAGATTCCAGCCACTATTCTGCCCCCCAGTTGCACGGTTGCAGCAGTAACGTGGGAAATTGAGGATCTCATCAGACAAGCCCAACAGTCAGAACCTGCTCCTGTCTCTTGCCCCTCTAATAGGATCTATGTACCTGCTGCGGTCCGGGCCAGGTTTATTAATTGGATCCATGCGTCCAAGTTTTCTGGACATCCAGGGGTTAGCCGCACTATATCGCTTATAAACCGTAAGTTCTGGTGGTCATCTATTCACAAAGACGTTAAAGAATATGTTCTGGCATGCCCAGTATGTGCTAGAAATAAAGCTTCCCATCAACCTCCATCAGGGCTTCTTCAACCGTTACCCGTTCCTAAACGTCCATGGGCTCATATTTCTGTTGATTTTGTCTCTGGCCTACCTCCGTCTAATGGCATGACCACTATTCTTACAATTATTGATCGTTTTTCTAAGGCCTGTCACTTAATCCCTCTTCGTAAACTGCCAACCGCATTTCAGACGGCTCAACTTCTAGTGAAGCATGTTTTCCGTTTGCATGGCATTCCTCAGGAAATACTATCTGACAGAGGACCTCAGTTTATTTCTCAAGTCTGGAAAAATTTCTGTAGGGCGCTCAACGCTAAAGTTTCTTTATCCTCGGGATTCCACCCACAGACTAATGGCCAATCTGAACGTATGAACCAGGAATTAGAGTCAACACTCCGCTGTTACACCTCAACTAATCCCTCTGACTGGAGTCAATTCATTTCATGGGTGGAATATGCCCACAATAGCCATGTCTCTGCCGCTACTGGTCTGTCTCCATTTGAAATTTCTCTAGGTTACCAGCCACCATTACTCTCATCCGAGGAAGACGACATCGCTGTCACTTCCATTCGACACCACATCCGTCGCTGCCGGAACATCTGGAGGAACACAATACACGCCCTCCACAACACGGCTGAACAGAACAAGCGACTGGCCGATCGCAAACGAACTCCTGCTCCTTCCTACGCTCCTGGTCAGAAGGTTTGGCTATCCTCCCGTGATATCCCGTTGAAGTCTATGTCCAAGAAGCTTTCTCCCAGATTTATCGGCCCCTTTGAAATAGAGTCCATTATCAATCCATCAGCTGTTCGTCTACGCCTCCCAGCCTCTCTGCGCGTCCATCCCTCTTTTCATGTTTCACAGATAAAACCCGTCCAAACCAGCACGCTTTGCCCTCCTTCCGAGCCCCCTCCTCCCGCCCGAGACATAGATGGTCACCCAGCTTATTCTGTCCGCCGGATCGTGGACTCCCGTCGGCGAGGTCGTGGGTGGCAGTACCTCGTCGACTGGGAGGGCTACGGTCCGGAGGATCGTTCTTGGGTCCCTGGCTCTTTTATTTTGGACCCGTCTCTCATTAGGGATTATCGGGCTTCTTGTTCTTCCCGGCCGCCAGGTGGCGACCGTTGAGGGGGGGGTACTGTTGGGAATCGGGGTTTTGGGGGGTTTCCTTTTTGCTGCTGTTTCATCCCTTATCCACCAGATGGCGTCTACAGGCGGAGGTTTCTCTGGAGGGACGGGCCTTGGTTCAGCACACCGGTGTTTAATCACCTCTTCAGTCATGGAGCTTAAGAGGAGCGGACTACCAGTACTTCGTCGCTTGAGTGTTAGCCTATATGGTACTCTAAGCCCCTAGAGAGTTACCTCCGAGCCTTTCCAGAAAGATCCTCTAAATATCTCTCTCGTTGTTTTTTTCCTCCTACAGCTATTCCTTCGTGACGCCAAGCGGCCTCCGTGAGGAATCCTTCCTGGTTTGACTCCCCTCGAGATACCACCTACCCACGGGTTGCCCGAGCCCCGTTTCCGTTCCTTCGGCCGGATCTCAAAGCCTCTTCCGGATTATTCGGCGGATTGTGGATCCGCTCCTCGTCTGTCCTCCACCACAGAAAACACTGGCCCGCTCTCGGCCGCAGCCTCCTCCGATCCTCCGGGACGTCACTCGAACATACTGTAAGCCAAGATCCGGTATCCACCGGAGTGCCTCCAGGACTGTCATCATCATTTTCCCAAGTAAGACCGGCTACTACTCTCACAGCTCCCATTTCCGATTACCCCTGAACTTACCATTCCCTCTGCTACTTCTCAGTGTGCCGGCCTTCCCCAGAAGCCCTCCCCTGACAGTTCGTCGTTCTACCCACCGAATCTGTGTTTACATTAATAAACTATATTTTGCTGATCTCTGTTCTCCAGTGGTGTTCTGCATGTGGTTAAGAAAATTAGACCTCACCATGACAGTTTATATCATTATTACATTGCATTTGTATATCGTGCCATTTTGATTGTCCAAGATCCAGCATTTATTTAATATTTGACAGAAGAAAGAATTGACAGAAGAATCTCTCTGCTATAAAATGTGACTTATGACTTTTTTATTCCCAGCTGACTGATCAGGTTATGTCCAAATGCCTCTCATTGCCATCAGACCACAGCCGAAGATGAGAGCATCGTCCATGGCTTGATTAGATGAATGCTCTAATCAGAATATTAAAATGAATCATGTCAGTGTACATTTCCAAAATGGCCTCCACCATGATGCTGTCTATTTCCAAAACAGAAAAGAGGCAGCAACATGAAGTTGGACATGCAAAGAAAAGGTTTGTCATTTGAAAGACCCTCCTGATGTTACCAAATAACATCAGGAGTTATTTGGTAATTTGTCACAAAAAAGTGCTTTTTATCCTAAAAGTCCTGATTGATCTACTTTGAAATATTTTTAGACAAATCTGAGAAGCCATGCGCTGACCACATCTAAACTCTCTGAGTGGTGTCTTTGTCCTGCAGAGAACTACATGTAGAGGTCACTGACTGGTTCACAGGTAGAAGAAAATTGGATGTGTCACAGCCTGTAAGGTTCCAGGTGGTGTGCTTCTCCCTTTGAGACCCTCTCCTTCATGAAGTTTCCACTGTGATGAGATTCTGCGTGGAAACAGTTATCTGCCACACACAGCTTCTCAGCAGTCACCATATGTCTTTACCTTTTCTCATTTCACAGCATCCCTTCTCATTCCCCAGTCCACCATATTCCCAGGACAAGAAAGAAGCACAGCGAGACAAGTTGTCTCTTCAAGTTACGGCAAGGCATTTTGACACAGTAACACTAATGGGCCTGTAAGTCACAGGTGTTAAAAAATTTAAAGATGGCTTCGGGTAGCTCCTCTCTGTGTATGAATGTTGAGGTAGGTTACCAAGCTTAAGCCCAGTAATATTAAGCTAAATGTTTATAAACTCTAATTAGTAGGGTCGGGACTTGAACACATTAATTTAATTAATTAGTTACATAGATTTTAAGGCTTCTCTTGGCCCACTGGGTTTTAACTTTTGCTTCAAAAACTGATCTGATGGAAGAGCTGGAATAGACTACCGGTGGGAATAGACTATTGTTGTGTGTTGAATAATCAAATCAACAGATTAAAGAAAACAAATATCTTTGTTGTTGAGCTAAATGTCCATGTATTCCAAAATGTAACAGCAAAAAAATGTTGCTTATTTTGTCAATATGTAATTTTTGATTAGGAAGCAATTCATTAATTTCAGATTCTGCAATTAACGTAATCAAAAATTTTAATCGTGTTCCACTGCTCCAATTAGCTATCAAAAATCTGTAGATTTCTGTCTATTTCTTAAGATTACAATCAGCATTTCAACAAAAGACAATAGAAGCATTAATCATGTGTTTTTATCTACTCATTAAATTTTGTTAGATTAAAGAAACAAACAAACATACAGATTAACAAAGACAAACAATCATTTTTGTCTCTACAAACTAATTAGTAACTGGAAATTTGTCTGATTAGGAAATACATATTCAATATATTATTTAACTTTACTGGAGGCTTAAATTTATGAAACGTTTATAATTTTCTCGTCAACCTACAGAAAGAGGTTTTATGCCCTAATATGCAAAGAGCTAGCATATAACTTTAACTCAAGGGAAACATAACAGAGAGATTAAGCAAAGATTTGTCAGTTTTCAGCACCAGGACTGTCATTGCTTGTTTAAATTTCATAGCTCCAACAAGGATTTGAGCTCATGCAGTCCCCATCTTGGCTATATAGGTCACAGTGGGTCATTGGACAAACAGCTGGATTACTTGGCTCAGAGGTCACTCTGGGGCAGACAGTGTCACTTCAAACAGTCTATTGAATGGTTGAGTGGTTTCAATTTTGAAGCACAAAAGGACTGAATTATTAAAACGACAAAGGGAAAACTCGCTACTCTTTAACTGAAGGGTGTAGAGAGGAAAAACAACTCAGAACCTCACAGGAATTATATAGAAAAAAAGATTAATATAACAATAAGGGAAGTGACTCATTAAGGGAAATTATTTTTGATGAATTGACAGCTTTCATATAATCTGGGAGGACAGTAACCACGAAACACTTGTTTCTCCCAAACTGAGTTTGATTTTTACAAAATCTTGAAAATACCATCCAAGCTGTTCTGGAGATTTCTTGTAGGTTAGCGGTCAAATTCAGGGTGTTTATGTCCTATTTGACTTCATTCAAATGAACCAATCTTTTGATGAAAGAACTTGTTTCAGTGGTGCTTGGTTGAATTCTGTTACATGTAACAGTAAGAAAGATAAGTGATTGGAAAGTTAAGGAGCGATACAGTCAAGACTAAATAAAGTGATGGCAATAATGCAATAAAACCTGTCATTTAAGTGTGCTTTTGGATTTTGTTTTCTAGGGCTAGTAGATTAGGAGGCAACCTCTCAGATGTTCTGTGAAGCGGGAATATTTCAACCACAGAAGAAAATCAAGCAATAAACATACCTTCAACTGGGAGCTTGCACCCAAGGAAAGGTTTTTTTTGTTTGTGTGTGTTTATGGTACTGGTAATATTGATGTTGCTACATACATTTTAACAGCTGATTTCACATTTACTGAATTATACCACATATTTCAGCAAAAATGCTAAACAATCTAAAAAAAATAGATTGAAATCTTAAGCTTTTCTTTTAGTCTTGCTCAGTCTTGTATGAGTAACATGGACATTAATATTAAATAGTCTGAGATTTCTAATTTAAGTTTGATCTGAAATTAATGTATTTTGACATGATCCAAATGAAACCCTTATTTTTATTTCAAAAATACAAAAGAATAAAATGTGTTTTTACAGATTAATCTGTGATTTTTCTTCAGTTTTTTTATGTAAGAACAAGTAAAAACATGATATTGTTTTTACTAGTTCTTGCATTGGTAATTTTGACAAATCAATTTTTACTCCTGCTAGAAAGGTAAGTATAAATAACTGCCAGCATGTGCTTCCCATTTCAGATGTCTTTGACTAATGCCCAAAGCCGGCACTGGTATGATTTAAATGATATTTGTCCTCTTAGCTAATTGCTTTAAGCTTGGTCTCATTCTCACTTTTGTCAGTCTGTCATGGTGCCTTGCTGGATCCATGTCAGTATTTGCATTAGGATGGATATATTCGCGGTGGTGAATGCATTTACGAGACCTCCTTCATCTACCCATTTCTCATATTGCCAGAACAGCAGTGCCACAGAAAGTAAATAGATTTTGGCTTGAATATAATTAGGCAGCAGTTTACTTGGTTAGCGCAAGAGAGGAACAACAGATCCCACAGAGCAGAGATGCTCCACAAATAACCATTATCCATTTAGGCTCAGCCACACTGCACAAATCCATTACATTTAAACTTGTAAAAATCTGTATGACTTTAAAAATGACAAAAGAAAATAGAAAAAAGTATTTCTTTCAGTAAAATATTTAGAGTTTTGCACAAATACATCATTTGTCAAGGTACAACAAATATTCAACATATGTGGTCCAAACAGATCTCTTGGTCCGTAAACTTATTCACTTACTTTTTTCATGTGTCATTGTAATGACACTATTATTAAAAAATATTAATAATTTTAAAAAATAAAATAATTTTCCAACATTTTCTATTATGCCATCATGAATAATTTCTCTATCTCATACTGTTGCATACATAATGTGAGTTCCACCCTATAATATATTTTTCACAAATTTTTGTGATATTAGCCCCTCACAACTTAGAAATCCTATACCTGTTGTAAATAGGTGCCAGGAAATTTACAAAAGGCCTGTCAAATGTTATATCAATGACCCAGTAATGACAGCCCATGCTATGCTAGCTATGTAGATGCTCTGTCTGCTCTGATGAAGATTCACAGCATTCTGAAAGCCTAAAGAGGCTAATATGGCAAGAGGACTTGGCTTTTCCTGTGAAAAAGTCATTTAGTAATGAGAGCAATGACTTTAGGGCTACTTCTTGTTGCTGTTCAGCATGAAAATCACATCTCAATTTTTTGTCACTCCTGCTATATTGTGAAAATTATTTCTAGTGATCACCCTTCACGTTTGATTGGGATTTTGTTCAAACATTTCCAGTGACAAGCATGAAAAAGAACATGTAATTTTTATAGAACAGTGAATCTAAATTTAACAGTGGGATATTTTCACTCCTAATACTTCACAAGCACCAGGCATTATCCTGATAAAGGCTACAAAGACATCCTGAAATCTATCCACTCGATAGTTGTTGCTTGAATTTGTGCATGTGTACCAGTTTTACTCCTGCATAGATTCAGCACGAGGAGTTTCCAGTGCGGCAGGAGTCTCTGGAGTTCAGCCAGCAACAAGTAGCAGAGGCTCAGTTAAATGCCTCACAGAAGATATGAGTAAGCTTTATGAAGAAGAAGAAAAAATAAAGAAAACTTGAGGGCCCTATTCAAGATTTTAAAAGTTCTTTCTTAACATAAAAAGTTAAATTCTTTCCATTTTTGTTCAAATCTTATTGGGAAAAACTATGCTATAACAGTTGACAAGTATGATCTGTCTTATTAGCTAAAAATAACATAGGTGCATCATGAAAATGAAGTCTTTTCTAGGTTGGGCTTAGCTGGTAATATTTTAGGATCCTGACAAAGCCCAGCTTTAGATTCAATGGATTTGACAGATCAGCATCCAATGCAAGTGAATTTCATTTTTCTCTGCTGTGCTGTCCATACAAGACATATTGTCTTCTACAGCTACCATAAAGCCTCTGTCCTGGATATGAATATTTGTCTCTGCCTCTGTGCCCATGCTTGCTGTCTCCCAGAGGAATAAACTGTACATATTGCTCCTCCATGGGGATGGCACTGCTTTGTCTGACAAACAGCCTTGCTGTATTTGGTGACTCAGCAGTAAAAGCAGTTGAGAAATGGTCTTGGATCCAGAGTTGAACACAGCCTGAATACTGAGAACAAATGGGTTTGACATTGAGGTGTGTTGTTGGTTTTCAGGGATGATCAAATTTAGAAATGCAGTCTGGCTATAAATACAGAGAAAGATTGCTAATAAGGATTTAGAATATTAAACAACCTGTCACAATAATGTATAAAGCAGGTAAACATTGCTTTTTGTCTGATATGCAAGCCAATTAGTTTGATTAGGATATTGCTGTCTCTCAGTGACACATTACAATTTGCTGAGACATGTTTTCTGAGAGGCCCTAAAATTATAAATTAGATCATCCTGAGAAATTAGAAAATCGTAGCTGTCATGGTGCCCTTTCTTAATGCCAGCTCTGCGGTTGTCATGCAGAAATAATAAAAGCTGAACATCGACAGAGATGATTTGTTTTTGCTATCTGGAATGAGATGAAGTGACAATGAAGCTTTAATTAACTTTTCATCTTGGGCAGATGGAAGAGAGAAGCGAGGGATAAATCATGGAGGACACCAGCTATTTGGCTTTTTGTCACCACAGACATAAGCCATGCTTTTATAAACTACCAGTCAGCCGCTCGATCATAAAACTGGGCCAACGGGTCATTAGAATTAAACCACAGGGGTTTGCTTTAGTTCTCATTTTAAATAAAATCTCAGTTTGCTTTCATAAGAAGCTGAAAAATCTACCCTGGCAAAATGATTCATAAAGTCAGTTAATTTAATATGAAGGAAAACCTAAAATATATTTTCAAATGTTTACCTCTGTGTCTCCTGATCATTTGTAAGTCTCGAAATAAGAGTGCAACCTATAAAGAACTTTTACATGATAAAGCCCAACACCATTGAACACATTTTTACTATTTCATCACTTTAATATTTCAATGCATCATTGCATAATGTAATCAAGTCTTGTATTTATGCAACAAAACAGCCAAGTGTCCATGTCAGTGCATAGCAATAACCTCTCAGCGCCTGACGTAACATGTAGCAGAATAAGTTAATTGAATTAGAAAGGATGTTATACCACTGCTACCTTTGGTAACATAATGTCCTAACAGTAGAAGACTCACCGACTCATCAATATGTAATCAATACAGGGTCACTGCTCTCTCATCAGATTGGATATTATTGATTGAGTCAGCAACTGAGAAGCTAAACTTACTTCAATAATCATATTTTAGATCAGCATGTAAAAAAACTAATCTCCTTCTTATGTTTATGAAACAATATTGTCTTGTACAAGTAATCCTACTCCTTGATTTTTTTTTAACATTTTGTCATATTACAGCAAGAAAGGTAATTGTATTTTGGAGGTTTTGCATGGTGGATAAGGTAGTGCATAGTTATAATGTTAAGTTAGACTTAATAATACAATATAATAATAATAACCCAATATACTGATTCATTATTGTTACTGTTTAAAGATTTGATAGATTTAAATAAGAAAACAATAGTTTATTATAAGCAATATTTTTGACTTTGTTCCTGTTCTACATTTTCAGTTTCCTAAATTACATTTTTGTTTTTGGTTCTGCTCCCCTCATAACCTGCGTTGATCCTTCAGCACCAGCTTCCTTTTTGCTGATCACAGGCCTCTGAAATGAATGATTATGTTTGCCAGACTGGAACCTTGACCTTTCCAAAGGAGCCATTACATTAACAAATCACTTGACAGCATTCAACTCTGCAAAACATTAAAGTGGGTTGTGAGAGTTTATCGCATCCAGATGAAATTTTTTACACTGTGACTTTATCGGTCAGCATCAGCGGTAATAAATGCTGAAATATACAAGCATTAGCTGGCTTTTCAGAGAAAAAAAGACTTTAGGCCAAAGAAAAATCCTGTTCTTAGTTTATTGCTGGTCAGCCCTGCTTACGTCATGTCTTGTTCTGCAGCTCTAGGACCACACACTTTATTGACTTTGGAAAAGTGGGCTAAACGCTTCCAGTTATTTTTAATTTAACTATCTAAAACCTACTAATAAATGTGTTAGTTTTGAAGGGGTATCTTTAAACATTTTTTGTCAAAGAAAGAAAAATGCCTGCCTCAGTATATATAGATCATCTAGACACAGTTATCTAATCTGCTCAACCATAAAATGTTTACCAGTAGTTCAATACGTATACATTTAATCTGAGTGTTGGTAGACGCCTAGAATAACAACTGAAGAAATATTATTTCTTTTGGCAACCATTTTTTCAGACATTGAGCCAACACTGCACCCTACTGGGCATCAAGTAGTACTGCCAAAATATTAAGGCTTTTCAGTAAAAGACTGAAGTAAACATTTTAGAAGTTATCTTGCCTCTTTGTAAAGTAATCCCTCTGAGCTATCCACAGTGTTGTATCAGCACACTGCCTTATGATTGTTCCATAAATCCTCCAAAATACCTAACTGAAGGAAAAGGACCATTCTGTTAAGTTTGCTTAATCAGTGAAGTCTTATCTGAAGTCAGTTTGTGGAGATAATAAATCCCAGCGGAAAACACAGATATTTTTGCTCCCAGTGAATTCTCCAGGCCTTTCTTGGGGATAATGAACAATTCCCAGGTCAGAAGGGATATCATGCCCCTCTGGATAGTTCTGACTCATCCTGTTAGGTTTCCCTGAAATCAGACTCTGATACAACCTAAATATTTAAACTACCTGAACTAACACTCTGCAGGTCAATCCTTGTTAGTGGCACCATTGCCAAGCCTTTTTTAAGATTTAATTGAAGATGACCCAGTTAACACATCACATTGTTCATACAGAAGGAGGATTATAGTGCATTAATCAGATATATTTGCACATTGGGTGAGAGGTGAGATACACCCTGAGCAGAAGTTTGGAGTGACCAATTAATATACATAATATTGTACTGCAGAAAAAAGGGAATACCCAGGGAGAACCCACGTGGACACAAGAGAATATGTATATTTCATGTTGCAAGGCCTTGACTGAGAATATACCCAGAGTATATTCATGTAAAGCTGAGTGGGAGGAAAAAATGTGACAGAAAAAGGTGCAAAGCAACAGGGATAAAATTAACCTTGGGAAAATTATGAACCAAAGCTGATTCAAAAGTTCAAATACTTTTTTTCAGATTAAAGTAAATGATGCATGTTGTTAAGGAATCTAGGTCCCAGAGTTTCAGGAGAACGAGCAGGAAGGCACAGAATCCAAGGTGTTTGATGTTCAGTAAGTTAGTGGTGATTTGGGGAGCTATGGCAGATGCTAGTGTTTTTTTGTGATTTCATTAGAAATAATATTTCCAGCAGGCCTTTGCACTTGCCCACCACAGAACCTGAATCATTCTGACTCACAATATTCCAGCATGATGGCGTCTTTGACTTCCTTTTGACCTCTTTCTTTTCCATCTCCATCCTTGCAAAGAAAATGTTGTTCTTTTTATTACTAATTGCCCTTTGTTTTTCAGTGAGTCAAGGGTTACTGTTGGCAAAACTTGTTCTAGACACCCACACTTGATGCAAATTTTTAGTTGCTGAGATACTAAAGCTTACAAAAGATAGTGGATAATGTGATGATGGAAAAACTATTAAACTGTTAACTGTCATTCTATATAATTTCTATGTTAAAGATTGGTCTTAATTTTTGCAAAACTGAATTGGATGCTTACTTATTTTTCAACAAGCCCACATTTCTGTATTAAAAATATGTCTTTATATATTGATCTGGTGTGATATTCTAATTTTAAATGTTGTGTTTTTATAAGCTGTAAATAGAAAATCATCATAATTAATAAACTCTTGAAAACAGTCTGCATGTAACTAATCCATGTGATTCACTTAAGGGACTGGGTAACTGAAATGATTTAATCATATTTACTGGATGGCTGTGTAAATCACTTTTGTGTATGATTTTATATATAAATATGAGTTTAACTTTTTTTTAAATAAGTTACAAAATAAACGTTTGAATATGTGCTAGGTTGCTGAGATGGATCCTTGCATTTACTGTAAATTTGATACTTAGTAATATTTTGAAAAAAAAAAAAAAAGAAATCATAAGGTGGAACAAAATAACGAGCAATAAAAACATTAATCTCCGTAGAAGGTAAATCCACATCGCTTTAATTTTTTTTAAATGTTAAGCCACATGATACTCTGCCTTAAAGTTTGATTTTTTTTAAACACTTTAATAAATTGTGAACGTGTAGAATTGTGGGATTCTGCAGGAACGGGGAGATTGCCAAACGCCATCTTTAAACCCCACTAGAGGCCAGCTACAGTTGCACGGGGATAAAAAACACTGTTCTTATAGCAGGATATTGACTCAGATTGTGGAGATAGTCTCGTTATTTCCTGGTCCAGTGAATTTTAAAGAGCTGCCCGACAGGATTGTAAGAAGACGGTCACGGGACAGCGCAGGAGCCTTAAAATGTTGTTAACGTAGCCAGAGAACAACAATAGACGGAAAGACAACAACAACGCTAGCAGTTTGCTAAGCACTGCGCTGTTTTCAAACGCCTAACTAGGGGCTAGCTAGTGCTAGCTAATTCATTAGCACATTTGTCCGACTACGCTATAATTTATTCGGACGGAGGCTGTAGCTGGTTGTGGATATTCTGATACACTTACCGGTTGAGTCAGCTGTTATCTGGCTCATTTACGACCGCTTTCTGCCTAAGTTTCTATTGTAGCGCCAGCTAGCTAAACGCTAAGTCCTGACTTCTCGCCCTCCCCAGCGGCCCAGCCGGAGATGTGTGGAAGATGTCGGTGTCGGGGCTGAAGGCCGAGCTGAAGTTTTTGGAGTCCATTTTTGATCCAAACCACGAACGATTCAGGATAATTGATTGGAAGCCCGACGAACTGAGCTGCCAGTTTAATGTGACTGGAGAAAAGTTGCTAATTATCCACTGTAACATTACGGTAAGTAGTGAAGAACTCGTGTGTTGGAGTTTAGCTTGTAATGCACTTCCCTTGTTGGTAGTTAGCGATCAAACGTCATGTTGTTAACCTCCTAAACCAAATAGACAGCTGCATTTAGAATCACAAAATCTCAATGTATATGGGACCGGTGTTTTTTGTTATACACCTGCGTGAACGTGAGCTAAAGGGTCTGTGTAAATTATCAAATTAGGCGTTCAGCGTTTTGGAAGCAATCCTAGCATTCGGCTAACGATACGTTCAACATTCGAGTGTCGTCTGATAAACATTAATACTGTTCTTTATATTTTATTTTTATGTGTAATACTGCTAAAAAATTATGTTTATAAAATGTATTTATGTGGGTGTCTTAAATATGTATTGTCACTCGGGTTTTTTTTTCAGGAATCATATCCATCTACGCCACCAATATGGTTTGTGGACTCTGACGACCCGAGCTTGGCACAAGTTTTAGAGAGACTGGAAGATGTGAGAAAAGGAAGCACCCTGGTAGGTTAAATTTACTTGCCTATTTCAACATGTTTTTTCGTAACGCTTAAGAAAAGTCATGATGCGACTGCTGCTCCTCACGAAGAGTGGCGACCAAAGAGCTGCCATCCCAAATTTTGACAGTGTAGTGTTATCAAGCAGAATGCTGATGAATCTCGCCGAGTACATCATAATGGTTGTCTTTTAAATCAGTGTGACTTAAGTAAATAGGTTGAGTTGCAAATGATCCATTTTTTAAAATGTTTTCATGGTATTCCTGAAGAATGTGGGATATATGACTACACTTTGCACTTTGACTTATCTGAACTGCTGCACTGAGCGAGTATTGACAATACTGCTTTTCAGTAGAAGAAATACCAGACCAACTGTCTGTTGGGCGTCATTAACGCATAAAACTGCAATGTTGTGACAAAATGTTGATACAGATGCTGGTATTTTTTATTCACCACTTTGAATATTTGAAGCTTTGGTGACTGTGCCGCAGACATTAGCCGATGAAATTGAGCAGTCTACCACATGTGTCTTCATACCATTGGATTTCTTCACATACATGTTGATAAATAATCATTTAAAGTTATATTATGCTCATAACCAACTGTAAGGAAATGTTATGCAACTCTATTAAAGCAGTATCCAGCATCTCATAGGTGTACTGTTTGGACTGTAATACATAATATTCCTTAAGACATTAGGGGTCAGTTAGAAATTGGACTGGCAATGTAAATGGGGTGTAACATGTAATTGTTGAATTTGACGTTTTTGGAATATTGGAATTTTTATATCACCATTATTTATCAAAATACTGAACAAAAACAAAAATGAAGTGTTTTACAATGTTAATTGCATTAGTTTTGTAAGAGAGTGAAATAACCAGGAGTCATTAATACGCATGTCCTTCTCCTTTACAAATCTCAGTCACTGTGATATTGCGTTGAAATGCACAAGCTTGATTTTCGCTTATATTTTTAACACTGAACAGGTGGAGATATTTCCCTATTTCATCTTTACATACAATGTGCATACTTCAACTAAGTAAATGTGATTGTGTAAGCAAAAATAAAGAACTGCAACTTCACCCAATCTGACTCACACATCCACCTTTCAATAAGAGAAATTGATCTGTTATTTAAAGGTCTCAGTTTCGCAGTGGCAAACAAAACAAAAGCATTAAGATTGAAGGAAAAAATGACAAACACAGTCAGCTCCATAAGTTCAAAGCAAAAGATTGCTGTGGAAGAAAAGTAAAAATAGTTGGATTACAAACGGGAGGTATAAAAATACATCCGTTGCAGTAAACGCTACTTGGAACATGATTCTCCTCACTTTCAGGAGAGCAGTCCAATAAAAGCTGACTCTGAAAAATGTTTTGTTTTGATCGGGTTACAATAGGTAGGCCTTCTCACAGCACATCACCAGTCAGTCTAATGCATCTACTTTAGGCATGGTTGAATTTATTAAGACTACAAAAAGAGAGAGAAATCTATATAATTTCTTCCTCTAATTTCTGTGTAGGGCTATGTGATTTGTTATCATTTACCTAAATGTTATGTAAATATGTTTTCAATTTTTCCAGTTTTGAGCTACTGTAGATGTATGTCAGATAAAGAGGAAGTCTGTTTTTTGAGAGTTGATAAGATCTGCTTTCTTTCTGTGTATACACAGATGTCTTGGTGGTGCTATTTTTTTGAGTGCACCAATTTGCAAAGGCATGGTAGCTGGCTAACCATTAAGAGTTAACACTTAGCATGCTGTCTAACTACACAGTTTCAGTGTCACTTTACTGGCTGTGGTAAATGGGAGTTTTTCTGAACAACTTAATGGAATTGTCATTTTTAATTTAAACACTTTAATTTAGACCTGTATAGTGTCTAAATTAATTCAGTATGACACTTCTGAGATGGAACATTTGATCTTTTTGTACACTCCTTACATTTACTTTCTTGTGTTGTCTTTTTAAAATGACATGTGCATAAGGTTTAAGTAAAATGGTATGCATCTTTATTTAACTCACACACCATTGTGATCCTTGGACTCCATCAGTGCTTTTGAAAAGCAACATAAGAAATTATTTTTTTATGAAATAATTTTCCACTAGTCTCATGGTTGCTGTGACAGAGTATATGTATGATGTATTTCTTAGATGTTCCTTAAACTGTATTTTTCACGGTGTATTTTATAAATAAAAGTTTCTTACTTATATTCATGAGAGCGCATGCAAGGACACAGCAACCTCTCAAGAGATTGGTAAAAGCAGTTATTATGAGTTTTTAGGTCATTCCGGAAGTCATTTTTGCATAATCTACAGCACCAAGTCATTTCTTAACATCAGTGTGATGCAGGAACAACATGCTGAGGTCCTGTAAGGCTGTTCTGTTTGCTCCTTTGCAGATTTGATTACTTCTGACTTTTTTTGGTTGGTACTTGCGTCCCAACTATACATCAGTTTATGCCAGACGGCAGGATGTTTTTCATCCACTTGGACAGCAGAAAGTTTATAGTGATTTTCAATATTCTATACATAGCCGACAGTCAGTTTGGATAGCATTAACTTCTTTTGAGTGTAGATTTCTGATGACCTCACCTGGATGAGGGAAAGCATCAGGATTGTGCCCTTTCTAAATAAACTGAATCAAACATCAAAACGCTCATCACATGCTCCATCTCATTGTGCTACTCCAGCTGCTACTTGGCAGATGAGAGGGCATGGAAGAGGCTATTGAGGGAAACTAAAAGGTTATTGGAGTGTTCCTGCACCCTGTTCAGGATGTTTCAGTGCCATTGCAGGAACAGCGAACACTGTCCAAAACTCTCCACACCCTCTCAATAAACTTTTTCAGTTGCTGATAACAGGGAAAAGGTACTGCAGCATCAATAGTTGAAGCACCAGACAGCTGAACAAGCTGTTTACATGCTGTTAGGATGTGTATGTTCTACCATAAACGAAACAAATCAATGTCTCTTTGTCATTGTGGTTTTCTTCTCTAGCTTTTGCAGCAGTTAAAAAAGCTGATTTGTGACCTTTGTCGGTTGTACAACCTTCCTCAACATCCTGATGTGGAGATGCTAGACCAGCCTCTGCCTGCAGGACCTGTGGGACAACAAGACCGAAAGGTAAAGAGGACCAGTTCATGCTGGAACATTATGGCGATTATAGATAGTAAATCTTTCTTGCTTAGCTTCCTAAGTTCCTGTTTCAGGGTAGTTTAGATTTTTTATAAACTAATAAAATTAAATTACAGTTTAAACTACATTGGTTAAAGCAATATTTATAAACTGTCTTTTTGTTGTCTATTAACCACTGTGTCTCAGACCAACCACTTTAGACACCATCAGTCATTGAAAGTAAAGTATAAATATTTCAACCACAAAAAACAACAGATGTTAAACGTAGCTGTACTTTGCACTCATAATTGCACAGGAGTGTCCTTTTAAGATGTTTCAGGTAATGCTAAGTAAGTACATTTTTAGCCGTGGTTTCAGAATGGGCTGATTTGTCTAAGTTGCTAACTCTTATCAGATTTGTCAAGCTTAACAACATTGTGGCCAAGCGTCTGCTTGTTCTTGATGGAAATATCAAAATATTGTAAGACTTTGAAGTTGAAGCAGTTTGACCTGGTTTATATAGCATCAATGCGACACACAAACCAAGACCCAAACAACCCAATCCAGAACAGTTTACTGCCAGAGCTGTAATGGTCAACAAATCACCTGAACACATTTAATAAAATATCTTCTCAAAAAGCAACACATGCCCAGACCCCGACAACAGATAAGACAAATTCACTGAGATTTTTCTGTTTGGAAAGTGTTAAAAAGTCAGTCTCCACTAAACCACAGTGAGAGACTTTATCCACAAATTAAGAAAACATGGAATAGTGGTGAACATTACCAGTAGTGTCTAGCCTTCCAAATCTTCTCAAAGAGAGCATTGATGACTCATCCCAGAGGTCATAAAACAGTCCAAAACTACATTTAGAGCATAGCAGAACTCTGTCAAAATCACTGTGTCAGTGGAATTAATGTGTTTTACATCTGCCTTACAATCAACAGAGGAGTTCAGAAAAATGTCATTTTGGAAGCTAAACATGGTTTAGAATTTCAAGTTTGTGAACTTAAGCTCAAATACACCTGGATTACGTAGCGCGATAATATTCTAAAACACATCAGCAAGTTAACTTTTGAGTGGCTAAAAAAAGAATAATAAATGAAGGCCTTAGAATGGCCTACTCAAAGTCTGGACTTGAATCTGACCTAGATGTTTTGACCTTAAATGGGCCGTTTAAGGTAAATTGGGACTGAATGCTCACTTGTGCTTGAAACAAGATGGCAAAATCACACAGAATAAAATCACTAGAGAAAATACATCTGGCCTAAATGCTCCCTTATGTTTTCTTTAAAATGTGTGTTTATGTAGGAAGAGCTAATAAAATTATTTAAAGTTTTATTGAGGGGAAAAAATAAGATACTGTTGCCTTTTTGCTCTTGTCAATGCTGCTCTGGTTTTGTGTTCCTGAGGGGATTCTCTGTAAAATACATTAGATGGACTAGTCAGTTGTCTCGCAGACTAATGCGGTTTCAGTGAAACAAACTCTTGTTTGTGTGTGTAGCATGGGACAGAGGAGGTCACATCTGAAGAGGAAGAAGAGGAAGAGATGGGGGAAGTAAGTTATTAACTTTGGCCTAAACATGCTGTCTGGTCTCTTTGCCGAGTTCATCACTGAAAATGATTTATTTTGATCTATTAGAAGTTGTACTAATGCTGTTTGTTTTCCCTGTTCGTCCTACACACACACTACTGCAATGATCTGTAATAAAATGTCTTAATTTGTTTATACTCAAACATTGTTGTAAACAACCAAGTTTTATTTAATAAGGTGGCATGCCTTCTGCCTTGATCACAAATCTTTGTTTTATATGTATATGGTTTAAAATGCCTAAAATATTACAAATAATTTATCAGGACATTGAGGACCTGGATCACTATGAAATGAAAGAGGAGGAGCCTGTTGATGGGAAGAAATCTGAGGACGATGGCATTGAGAAAGAAAATCTGGCAATCCTTGAGAAGATCCGAAAGAACCAGAGACAAGACCACCTAAACGTGAGTTTTTAAAAAATTTGAGTGTCGTTTGTAATATTTCAGATCAATTTCACAGAACATTTAAAAGCGGGTTGACATGAACAGTTTTTAAAATCAATCATTTTTACTGCCTTGTACACTTGATAGATTATAATATAAACTTCTTCTATGAAACTTAAGGCACATTTTTGTTTTTCCTTTATCCCTGCTTCTTAAGGTAGTAGAAAACCTATAAAAGGTGTTGTATTTCCTTTAGAATGGGATCAGTTTTTGAATAAGCACTTTAAGCCATTAAGGTATGTCAAAATGAAACACAACCTCATAGCCACAAAATCAGAATGATCTTGTTATGCTTATTTGGCTTCAGTAACTAAATGTTTTGTAGTTTTCTGAAACATTCTCTTAAAATAGCTTACTGCTGTCAAAACACCCAGACTATCACACAAATGTAGTTTATGTCAGCTGATGTTGGGACACAAATTGCAGAAGTAAATTGCAGTTTGTCTGTATTGTGTTCAATTTTGCAGGGAGCTGTATCTGGTTCAGTACAAGCCTCTGACCGCCTGATGAAGGAACTTCGAGAAATATATCGGTCTCAGAGTTATAAGACTGGTATGTACATAAAACCAAGCTTTTGTTTTGTTCAACATGAAAGGAAATTCACAGAAATCACACAGACGATGATGTCTTCTCTTTTTGACAATTAAGCTGCTTTACGTTAAGTATTTTTGCTGAGGGGGTTGTAATGATTTCATGGTCAAATGAGGAATGTTGCAATGATTTTCTTTTTTTTCTTTCATAACTGTTAACTCCATCTGAACTTCCTTAATTGGTAGAAAAGTATTACCTTTGAAAAGTTTTGAGATTATTTTTGATACATTATTATAGACACAATCTTAGGCTTTGCCTTCCTTTCCTATTAATAGCCATACATCGTCATTTCCACTTTTTCTTTTTAACTCTGTTTCCATCATAATAATAAGAATGATTTAGACCAAAAAAAGTGATCTCAAGGCAACCAAAAGTTCCCAAAGAGAGATGGTTTTACATTTGAAATGTCAAGCTTGGACATTCAGGCAAAATATTCACCTAAGACTTAAATTTTGTGAGTAATCAGATAGACATCATATCTGTTACTGTTTATTGCTATTCTGTGTCAGTGAGTTCCTTCAACCACTCACCAGAATAGCCTACTTTAAATCGGAGAGCCATAAAGTTATTGTGCAAGTGTCACTTTCCTCCAATTACTCATTTTACTCAAGAGGATGATGCAGCATTATGGCTGACATTCTTTCAAGTACACAATCTGTCACATCCCCAAGTCCATTTTTGTCAGGTAGTTGCTTTACAAACACATTTTATTTGGCCCTAAAATTCACCTAATGCTATGCACCTGTTGAATGAAAGGGGAATTTACATACTGTAACACTTGAACACTCTCCTTCACTTGGCTTGGGCATGTAGGAAAGAAAAGTTGAGTTTGCTGAAGCGGTTTAACAAAGCGAGAGGGGTTGTTGATATAACTCCATCTGCGGCCATCAGCACATAACTACCACATGAACAGACACAGGACAGACAAACCACAATGAAAGTATTTTTTTAACTGATAAAATTTGTGCTCACAAACAAACAGCTGTGCTGCATCTGTGATCTGTCTGCTGACTCCCTGGCCAAGAAGTCTCACATTTTCCACCTGGATCATATTTGTAGCAAAATTGCTCACTCCATCTTTTTTTTTTCTTTGTTGCTAATATGCGGTCACATCCGTTTGACATCTTGCATTAAAAAGCTTTTTCTATACATAAAATGGCTTGTGTCCTTTGTACAACAATAGGCATCGGACACTGCAGACCCAGGTGACATTTCTTATAGTACTTCACTTTGTTTTATAAGACATGTTTTTCTGTTGTCAAAAAGTGCTTTTGAAAAGATCTTTTTGCCATTTTAGTGGAAAAGTAGAGATTTTAAAAATGTCAAACTATATTTTGCAATGGGGCAAGACTAAGTACTTGATTATAATTTTGGATTGACTGCTTATTAATTATTCTTTCCATTTGCAGGGATTTATTCAGTTGAGCTTGTCAATGACAGCCTGTACGAATGGCATGTTAAACTGAGAACGTAAGTAGCTAGTGGTATTTTGTCTTTTTTTTTTAGCTTGATTCAATATTTGCATTGTCTAATTGTTGTAATTAATGTCTAATAGGGTGGATCCAGATAGCCCTTTACACAGTGATTTACAAGTCTTAAAGGAGAAGGAAGGAATGGACTACATTTTATTAAACTTCTCATATAAAGTGAGTCAGACATATTTTAAATTAAGGGCAATGTTTAAAATTTTAGAGTCTTGGCAGTTTGTTGATGTAATCATTTTCCTGGTCTCCTTTACAGGATAATTTCCCCTTTGATCCACCTTTTGTCCGAGTAGTTTCCCCTGTGCTTTCCGGAGGGTAAGTACTGTACTGCTGTTTGTTGAACTCTTTCTAATTTCTTCCACTGCTATTTTATAACATCTATCTTTGGCGCGTCATTAGTTCATTACATAGTTCATTAGTTTATAAGTAATAAATCTGCCTCCCTCAGTTACGTCCTTGGAGGAGGTGCCCTTTGCATGGAACTTCTCACCAAGCAGGTATGATTAAAAATATGCCAAGTATATTTTATTTAAGCCATGGAATATGTTATGTTACCTGTTATTGTCTTGGATCGTTTTTTGTTTTTTTGCATAATGTTCAATGTACATCTGTTCACTTTTCTAACTGGATCTAATTGTCCCTGTCTCTTTATTGCAGGGTTGGAGCAGTGCCTATTCCATTGAGTCTGTCATCATGCAGATCAATGCCACTTTAGTCAAAGGAAAAGCCAGAGTGCAGTTTGGAGCCAACAAAGTGAGTGATGACAGTTTAATGTCAAAGTTAGGATTCTACTGGCCTTACAGACAACACTTCTCTTTTCATTTTGACCATTAAACTTTTTTTTGTCATATATTTTACTAAGCACAGTTCAAAACATCAGTTCAGCAAGTATGAAGAGGAAGTGAAGACCAATTATATAACCTTAATGACTTTGACAGTCATATTTATAAAATTGGAGTCAGTGAAATGTCTTGTCTGTTTATTTAAGATCAAAGTGAAAACACAATTCAACACATCCTCAGCTGAGAGGAGAAAATAACAGATTTGTATCACATCTAGGGTGCAAATAATTTTTAAGATGGATAAAAAATATTTTTTCAGTCAGTTTTTTTCACAGTTTATCGACATTTCATTTAATAATCTGAAGTAAAGCCTTAAATACAAGAGTCTCTATACTATGTCTCAAATTACATTTAGTTAAATTTGTGTTTGCCCATTTATTTATCACTTTGGCACTCAACCTTTTCTGTAAATGTGCAAAAAACTCCTTTTATACCTGCTTATCTGAGATCTCTTTGCCATTCTGCTCTTTATATGGTAAGTGTAGTGAGTTGATATTAGCTGGTTATCTGTTCAACAAGCTAGTCGAGTAAAATTAAAGTATGGTGTTAGAGGGAGTAATCTATTTTTCACTATTCATTTAGATCTCAAATTTAATTTATGATGGTCTTTAAAAATTATATAACCTGACAAAAACTCTCTTAAGTCATTATTTTTATAAACTTATTTCCTCCAAATATAAATATTGGTCCAAAATGTTCCATTTCCAGATTTTTGAAGTTTTCTTTTTTGTTTTCATAAGACTAATCTTTTGTTTTGTCCTGTCATTATGATACAGTCTGGCTGTTTACATCTAACTTTATCTTTATTTCCATCTTTTTCTACAGAACCAGTACAATCTTGCCAGAGCACAGCAGTCCTACAAATCCCTGGTTCAGATTCATGAAAAGAATGGTAAGTTTGTCAACTCCCAGTTTTTTGTGTTTTAAAAAAACTGTGTGCTAAAAGCAAATCTTACATATTACTTAGATACTTTTATATAGACATTGATAATAGGTTTATAGTATAGCTCTTTGTATATGTTTTAAAACAACAGTTTAAGCTGTAAATATGTGCATGTGAACAATGCACATTTTTAAAGGCAGATATAAATGACATGTTATTGTGTAGGTGTTACATTTCTGGTTGCATTCATACAAACTATCTGGAATATTTGGGTGCTGTAAAATGTTTAAACTGGGAACATAATGTGTAGTGTAGATAAGTGGTAACTTGATAGAAATGCTGCATCAGGCATTTTTCATTTCATTGTGTTGTTTTCTGGAGCCCCAAACAACAAACAGCTGTTATAGCAGCTGCTCTAATAGTTAAAAAATTTATTGCATAGTTCATAATTACTTTGTTAAAAAGTCTTAACATCCAATTAGGCAAGGATGTGGCAAAGAATTTTTTTTTGTTTGTTTATTGGACTGCTGGTTGACAGTTTAAAATTACTGGCTTCACTTTTTTTTATCTTTAAAACTAGGTTCATATGTGTCTGATTTTTTCATTGTAGTGCACAATCACACTCTTGAATATCACATAAAGTTAAAAAAAAACATTGAATTATTTTTGTTTGAAAAATGTGGCAATGTTTCAAAATGTACAGATCACTTTCTTCTGTCGTTTACTAAAAGTTTTGATCTTATCCAGATATTTTTCATTTTTGTTAAACGGGCATTTTTTTCTTTTGATTGAGAAAGGTGGGAATGAATTAAATATTAAATACAGGAGCACCATGATAAAAACAAAATGCCGATGACTGTTACATCCAACCTTTACAGACCATGTTCATTTCTTAATGGTAGAAAAGAGGGGGTTAGCACACTTCCTGGGCTGTTTGAATTCTGTCTTTAATCATTTCACTTCTTAAACTTGTGTTTTATCAAAAGGCCGAAAATAATGCACTTGTACAACATAGTTTTTATTTAGCTTTTTTGTCTTTGTTCATTTGGTATTTTATTATTTTTTTTTTTTTTTTACTTGTAGGCTGGTACACGCCCCCGAAGGAGGATGGCTAATAGAGACTGTTGCCTTTCCTGCACCGGGACCACATGTCTTAGATTCTTTTCTTTTCTTTGCGACCAATATTGGTTTTACCCTTCAAATAATGATGTTCTCTCTCATTGACAGTTTAAAATCCAAACCAAATTCCTCATTTATTGTCTAGCCCAGAACAGGCACATAGATACAGATCTGTTCACCTCCACCCACAACTGGACGCCGCTGCTACTGGCATTGACGTCCTCTCTTCAGACGCTCATCTCTAACTGTTTGTCTACGGTTTAATTTTTTTTATTTCATTGCCCACGATTCGGTGGACTAAATATCATGTGAACTTTCCCTCGGTTTTGGCATTGAGCACGTCAAGGCTTGTCTCTGGCTTAGAACTCAAAAGGTGTGGCATGGCTTTATCCTCCACTAGTGGCAGTCTGATGCTCCACTTGCCATTCTCTATCTCTCTGGCCTTAAACTGGATGTTAGACTGGCATGCGCCATTTCCTATTATGATGCGGTGATGGATGGGAAGGACATCAAGAATGCTGGTGATAGGAAACCCCCCTTGCCTATGACTTCCAAGGATGACCTCCCTAATATTGTGTTCTTCTTTTTAATCCCAAGAACCCTCTTCCCCTTTTGGAGGAAAAAAACGAAGCTTCTCCTAAGTCTAGTTTGCGTTCTAAAGCTTAAAGCCCCAAGCAAGGGCAGGACAATACATGGACTTGTGCAGGTTTTGTTGGAGAAACCATTTATGAGGATCAGCATGCTGCTGGCTTTCAAATGTGGAGAAAACCATCAACATTATCGCAACAAGCAGCTGGACAACATTGGTGTGCAACTAGACGTGATTATGAGGCAAAGCAGGAGCTCGTTTGGATCAAATCACACTGTAATGTAATTGATTTTAACTCCACTGTAAACATGTAAATTTGTATTTCTGCTAAAGGATTTAATTGTTTATATTGTAATCTTGTGTAGGTCTTTGCCTGAGCAGAGACTGTATTACTGAATACTCTTGACTATAACTTGCAGGGCCATTGCAACCTCTTAAGACCAATTTAAAATAAAGTAACATTATAGATACTTCTGAAGTATCTGAAGGAAGCGAAAGTGCACCAGGTCCTTGTACAAGCCTAATGACTACTGCAATCCAGATCTTATTTTTTGGTAACCCTATCTTTCAGTGGAGCTCTAATACTACAATGGCTGTTACAATATTGTTGGTCAGCTGTCAGTAGCATACCAGAGGTTTAGCCATTCATATCACTCCAACAGGCTGAACCTTTCTACGGCTATGCAGTGGGGACACATTCTGGAGTTTTAACTGAAGCCAATTCTTAAAGCTGGTTCACTTCCTAACTACTTCACCTATTTAACATCTGAGGTAAAAAGTGACCTTTACCCTCTGACTTTTCTCTGACCTCAGTGCTGCTTTAAAATGCAGCCGGAGTTCCAGATTCACAGCAATACTCTTCTCCATTATAACATTTTCGCTTCACGCCCGGAAAGATCACCCTGGGGTCTGTTCTGTTTCCAGAATATCAGTTCAGGTTTTAATAAATATTTGTTGAGCTTTGCCACAGGAAAAACTTGAGCTCGTCCCATTACCACTTCCCTGGTTTACTATTCATGACCACTCTCAGCGCGGCTGCACACCCTCAGCGTGTTGAGGCTTTGGTGTAATATTAACTGGGGCATTCCAGTTAATGCAGTGACATGTTTTTTGTAGGTGTTCTGTTGTGTTGTTACTTGGATTTTTTTTTTTTAAGTATATCATCCCGATAACCAGCTTAGAAGGCTTAGTTTTGCCATTTCGGAGTGAACTCTCATTTATGAATGGATTTTTGGCTTTCCAGAGTGACGACTAACTCCAGAATGGTTTAAAGTTTGTTCATGTCCAACTCATCTTAAATTAGTTTTCCTGCAAGATACCTTTTTATATGAAACAAACTACCAGATCATAGGCATGATTGTTAGCTGTTGTAATGTGTTTGTATTGTATTATTCATCCCATTCTGCTTACATTCTGCTTACATTGTTTAGCCCTCCCTTGCATTTTCTGGACAAGCAAACTCAGGAATACATACTGCACACTCAACTTTGCAAACGATTGGTTCAGGCCATCATTGATGGCAAGATTGAATGTCTTGGTCTATTTTTGTTCCCCCCCGTTATTAAAACTACACCCGTGTTGACATCTTGGTGTGTTTTGCCGATGCATTCCACGCATTGTGATTGAGGCTAGCGATTTCTAATGACGTGATCAGATGTGTGAGGCAGAGATTGCTCCAACCCTGGTTGAAGGGTTCAGAGCACATGTACCCTTTCTCTTTGATATTGCTGTTTTTTGCATGTCAGTATAGTAGTGGGTATAATTTCTTCCCCTGCCTCCCCTTGTGTTGGGAAACGGAGTGGTTACTTTGGGTAATTAATAAAAGACTGGGAATATAATTAGTTGTGGTTTCCCCCACTGCATCGGAGCACAGCCCCTATCGGAGACACCTTGGGCTGGTTAGCTCGTCCTTCTGGTCTACCTTTAAAGATGCCAGGTTGATTCCCATGAATAACAGCAGCTAAGATTCATGTGCTAGACATCATACATGAAGCTGATTTCTTTTGGAACATTGACGTACTCGAGTGTGGTGCCCTGAACAACAGTTTCTCTCACACCAACCCATTTCTGACTAACAAGGACTTCTCAGATTAGACGAGTGACGCATTGGTCTGAGACCTGAACAAGCCTGATATTGGTCTCTTTACCTTGCATCATTATCTGCGGTGGCCGGGTTATAAAGTTATGCACTGTAAGCATGCTTTGGTTTGGTTTCTTTTTTTCTTTTTTTTTCCTGTTGCAAGGGTGATTTTGACAATGTAAAATAATTTGTAAACTTGCATCAAGTTTATGAATAAAGACTTTTATGAAATATATCTGTTTTCACTTTTTGGGGGGAATTTTTATTGAAAAAACAAAAATCAAATCTCAAAAAGGCATGGAAATGCAGTGGAAATGTAAATGGTTTGATTTATGCTGATAGTGGAAACAAAAGCATTGACTTACATTTCGTCATATGCTTTAACTTTCATATTGCATCTTTGACTGTGTAGCTGAATATTTATCATTAAAAATTAAGCATCTGTAATGGGTATAAAATGTAAAAATGCTGTAATGTGTTATAAAGAGAGCTAATTTTTATCCATCGTCTCGTACACAATTATATCCTTTTGTGTTTGTCCAGCTATCCCTGCTAAGGAAAACCTAAACTTTTATCTCTCTCCTTTGATAATGTAGATACTTCATTTCCAAGGCAGATTTTACTTCCATCTGATTTTTGGCCCAGTGAGAGAGTCTGGTCTTTTTTTTCTTTTTCAAGCCCACTTTGACATCTGTTGATCAGGAGGGACATAAAACAAGGAATGTGGTTATCCTGCTGCATGTTTATTGTTTTCTACCACATGTTTTCTTTCCACTTAGCTTTCCATTAACATCTTTGACACAACTCTCTGTGAAAGTCATCTCTGCAGTCATGATTATTTTTTACATTGACAGTTCTCTGTCAAAGATGATATTTTCCTGGTTTCATGTAGTATTTGAACAATCTGAAGTTAGTTTCAAGACAAAATCCAAATCAACCAAAATAAAAGCATGACATTTTTATCTGCATTTTTGACAAAACTTATTTTCACTTTTTTTTTATCGAATTACCAAAAAAAAAAAAACTCATATGTTTTTTATTAGATGCACTAGTAGATGTTGGGAAGTGTTTGCTACATTTCCCAGCAGAGAGCTCTGTTTGCCAAATGATTCAGGTATCCAGTCATGCCCAGAGCAGACCACCACAGCTCCTATGGTGGTCACACCACTACATTAGTCATGTGGTATAATGTTTCCTTCTCCAGTGTCACTTTTTGTTAAAGGGTCTATTTTTCATCTTGAGAGAATCTGTGTGAAAAAAATTATCATCCATACATATTTAAGTTACAGTAATCGAAATTAGTGTATCGTTGAACTTATTGCATTTCCTTACTTAAAACATCTAATTTAAGAATCATCGTATATGTGTATGTGCTCAGAAATTGTTGTAGTACATAAAGTAAGTTTTTAATCATAATTCCAATAAGAAAACAATAATTCTGCATGTATTAATTCTGTATTTTAATAGAATATCTACAACAATTGTTTAATTTCCTTAACTTTCAAAATATCTATCTTGTTTTGCAGCTTCAGATGTTATTTTGTCACAGTAGGGGCAACAAAGTGTCTCTTGGAGTCAAAAATGTTGCTGACACTTTGTCTAGATCAGTGCTTCTCATTTCCATTCCTCAGGGACCACTGAGGACTAGAGAACATCACGTTTTAGGTGTTTCCCTTCTGTCACACATCTGATTTGAATAAGTCAGGCCTCTGTAGCACCTGATTGCATGCAGTCATTTGAATCAGGTGCTCTGGAACTGGGATACATCTAAAATATGCAGGGCAGTGGTCCCTGAGGACTGGAATTGAGGACTGGTCTAGCACTAGGATGATACAGTTTTCGAGTCCTTCCCATATCGGCTCAGCAGGGCCAAAAGGCCGGAGTCCACCCTGACGACTCTGATGGCTCAAATTAGCATCCCTTCTTCAATTGTAAATGTGGTCGTTGACCGTCGGGCCAGAAGGTGGGAATGTGAATAGTGCATGTTGGGGGTGGGTATCTATGATACCTGCAGGAGATCAGGTCTCCTGTAGGTAGTGCTCTTCAGTTTAGTTTTGAAGCATACATGAAGTGTTTTTGGAGAGATGTGACCTTTTGCAGCTGATCCATGATGTTGTGCTGCATTATCCAGGTCATTTTGCCAAATGTACATAGAGTTTGCAAAACATACAATCTGTTTCAAGAAATGTGCAAAGGTTTTTCTAAAAGAAATTAGTAATGTTTCTCTTTGAAATAAAGCTAAGAGGGTATAAAATGACAGTTTAGAAATAAACTAACCTAACTAATGAATTCATTGTGCTTGGGTGCGCCAGTAATGGCCTTATTTACGGAACAAAAGCGCCTGTTGAAAACAGCTAATACATTGGAACCTCAAACATTGTCCTGAGCCGTATGCAACGAAATTTCGTTCTTTATACACCCTGTGCATTGAAAATGACAACAAAGTCAGTCTAAGTCGAAGTCGAAGTCTAAGGAACAATTGTGCAACTGTGAGATGCGTTGAGGCCATTACCAGGGTACTGATAAGGTAATGGCCCTATTTACAGAACAAAAGCACCTGCTAGAGAAAATCCTTCAGGCCAGTTGGACTATCGAAGCCGATATAGGTATACGTCAAAGTGGACTAACTCTAGCCATTCTAGTCTAGATGATGAACATGTTTGTTTTTAAGGTTTTGCTGCTTGTGTGTGCCATTTGGAGCCACTAGGTGGCGATGGTGCACTCCTGTAACTTCAGAGTATAGTGCTTTTTTCTTCTTTTTTTTTAGTTATTCAACATTTAAAAAGTCCAGCAGGTTTGAATCATCTGTCAGCTGCCATTTAAGCTTGATTATACAAAGGACTGCTGTTCGCTCCCCCTCTAACTCATTTCCCTCAAGGTTGAAAGAATGACTAATGAGGTTGAGTCTTTAAATAAGACGCGAAATAAGGTGTTATTGATGGGATGCAGTCTGATATGGACCTGAATAACTCATACTCATCATTTTAGATGTCATTGGTTGTCAGACTTTCATGGATGTCAAACTTTGTGAATCAATTTAATGAGTAGCATGTGGCTTGAGTGTGTGTTCAGTCGTGTTGCTGAAACTTGCGAGGCTTTTTGAGATTTAGAAAATCTTAAATGCAAATTATGCTAACGAAAGAGTTCAAACTGTCTGATTCACTGATGAAAACCTAAATTTGCCTCTCACAAGGTGAGATGCATTCAAAATACATCTCACAATCAGAGACTCTCACTCTGCTTTCTGGTAGTTACACCATCATATTCACACAGACTGCCTGTTTTAGAAGAGCTGTAATTATTTCAGACTTTTTGCTTCACTGATGACCTTGTTGCCAACCTTCCCAATGATTCTAAAGAATGTGTAAAATTGGTCAATATTCTGTGCTGCACACTATATAGATTTGTTTATCTTGATTTTAGCACTCCAATATTTTCAGCCATGTTGCAAATTACTTTTATTTCTCAAAGAAAGAAGGTGTATACTATGAGTCAAGCTTTCCTAAGAACATTTTGCAATACAGAAAAGCGTTTTGCTGCATTTTTCCAATGTAACGTCACACAGACATGTATTGATTATAAATAAGATGTTGAATTTCTGAAGCACCAACATGTTTTTGTAATACTTTTGATGTCTTCTAGCAGCATCAGGGTTTTTAGCCGTTTATAGCTTTTGGGTGCATCTGCTACAGTAGTAAGATGGAGCACAGTAATAAAAAACACATTAAAGATGCCTGATGAGGCCTACCCATAATCATGAATTTGTTGTCATGGTAAAGAAGCGAGCAAAGGCACCAACAAGGGAGCAGAAATATCAGGTGAAAAAGTAGGATGTTGTCTCATTTTATTAGAGATGATATCTGTGGTGAACAAAGACTCCATAAAATGACCAAAAAAGTGTTACTCTTAATTTAAATCTTCAGCATTTGAAAGCTTCTCTTTATATGAGGTCTGTAAATGGCAACACCATTTGTGTTGAATACATGATGTTTCAGGTACATTTCAATATATTACAATTTCATCAACAAAAATATTATTTCAGTAATTGAATCGAAGGATTATGATATTATGATTGACAGAATCATGTGTAGGACATGTCGGTTATCCAGCAGGCAGTCAATGATAAAGGTGCTGACTTTTCACAGAGTCCTATATCTAATCACATTAACAGAAAGCTGATGGGAAGGAAACAGTGAGGTAGAAATGTAAAAAATCATTTTTTACAAAAAACCCCCAAAAAAAACATTGATTACATTAACTGTCCAAGAGGCAGCTGGATGAGAACTAAGTTTAAAAATGTAAATAGTAATATTATTATATAAATCTTCTACTGCTTCAACCTTTAGGTTACAATTTACCGCTTGATGAAAGTTTATCAACATAAGAACAAGACTTTAAAAAGGAGCAGAAGCCGAACCCGTCGGAGATCAGAATCTTTTCATGACTATGATCCCACACACTGACGACAGAACAAAATATGACATTTCTTTTCCTCCAAACCTACAAAAGACTTTTCTTGTTGAAAGATAATTAAAAATGTTCCTCCAGATGTTTTTTGTTATGACGCCTCATCTAAATGTCTATAAATCCCAATATACCATCCAGACAAGCATTTAAGGTTCACACGGTGCTTAAAGCAGCATGCAACATTACCATTATCATGGAGGTTAGATTTTTATTTTGCTGATGAATATTTCTAGATAATTAGATAATTCTTGCTGTTGATACCCAAGCAACACTTTTTAGTGCTCTGTGTGAGTCTTGTTAAAGAAAACAGAGCACAGGCACTGAACTACTGTAATTGATCCCTGTTTGTGAAAGAGGAAACATCCCCACTGTGACAAAGAACACATATAACTTAGTGATGCTTTGGGTCATGGAAACGTTGAAACACTTCAGATTGCTGTTGTAAGCTTCACAGGGTATCCCACTGAGGAAAGAGCCTTCAGATAGATAGTAAATGATTCAATAAGGTATTTTCACTGTATTTGTTTAGGGAATTTTCCAACCTTCAGAGGAAACCAGTTTAAAAAATGTAACGTCTGTACAGATTGGCTTTTTGCTCACAGGGACCTGGAGTCTTTTGTAATGCAGTTTTTTGTATGAGATTGGGGTTTGGGGACAGAGGCAATATTTTGAATGGGTGGATTTTGTTTGATCAGGCTAATTCATCAAAGTATATGTAGCTGCATTGTATATTCAGTGACCAGTGAATATGAATTGTTTTGCCAAAGAGGTAACTAGTCCCATGCCATGGATCAATGCTTGGAAAAAAGGTATTTTTCTGTGATCAAATAATTTTATTGCCTAAACCAACAGCATGGGACTTTTTAAAAAAAAAAAAAAAAAGAAAAGACCAACTTGCCTTAACTTTGATACCCATAATTGCAACTAATTGCCTTTAGAAGTCATCTAACTAGTAAATAGCTCTTTCTCAGATCATCCATTTGTTTAGTGATCTACACATGTTTGCAGTGTTATGATCAACTGTAAGGTCTCGACATGGAGCGGGGAAGGAGAAATGAAACCAATCCACCAATATGATGCCCATTATCAGAAGTTTAGAAGTTAGTCACAAACCTACAGTCACTTTAAACTGTAAAGGTTAATACTGGATTGTGGAACGAGTGTGATGTAGTGATGCGATTCAAAAAGAAGACAGCCAAAGCACTAAATGCATTTAGACAGCTTACATGAGGGTTGCCCAGCCTTTCTGCATTGATCAGGTGAAGGCTGAGTCGTAAACCAGATCCGTAGAGGTCTGCAGTCTCACAGCGTGCTGTGTAAGCACAAAGTGATCTCTTATGTGTCAGTTGTGGAAGAATAGTTCTTGAGTAGTAATATACAATATGTGTACAATATAGTGTCAGTTTGACCCCAGCTGTTCTTTTAAGGCCTCAGAGGTTTATTAGTGAAGATTAGGGGGGAAACAGCTTCCTACAGATTAAGCAATACACCAGTAAGATTAAAGATGCCCAATATTATGTAATTTCTGGAAGTACTCATCAAATGCAGAGGGAGCTATTCATTAATATTTTAACGGTTTGTTAATGGGTGGTTTTATCAAAACATTCTGCCACAATCAGCCCTTTGAGGTCATTTGTGAACTTGATATGACCTAAAACGATGATGAGTTTGACACCCAGAGCTTAGATAAAAGCTTATTTATATGTTAGGATGGTCTAGTCAAAATCTGGACCAAAATCCAATTGAGAATTTTGGCAAGATTTGACAGCTGATGTTTGCATACACTCCATCCTTAATCTGGTTTAGTTTGAGCTGTTTGAGAAAAAAATAATGAGACAAATTTCAGTATAGAGATGTTAAATACCTTTTAGACCCAACAACTTGGAGCTGTAACTGCAGCTGCAAGCTAATGCTTGTTGCTGTAACTTTGAAAATGGGAAAGGTGCAAGTGGTTTTAATACTTTTGCAATATACTGGATTTGGCTGTGGTGAATACTAATGGGAATACCACTAATTTATTGAAACAAGGAGAAGTGAGAGGCTTTCAGCAGCAGAGACGAAAGATTAATGCTGAAGTAACTCAAACCTCTAAAACTCACAGCAGCTGAAGCCAAAACTTCATTATGGATTTCTACCTTGTTCCATAGTTGCTAAGAAGTCAGAGAACAAGTATGCGTGAAATAAACACCCAATCCCACATGATTTACTGTTGCAGGCGTTTTCTAGTCTTAAGCGTTTGTGCTACGTTTTCTTCACACTGTTTTGTTTATTTTTGATGATTCCATTTAAAGTAAAAATGTGTGGACATTGTCCCTTTCTCTTTTTTCTTTTAACATGACCAAAAATTGTATTTGCATTGAGTTATTATCCTTGGTGGAGTCATGAAATCAACAACCTGTTTGGCTGTTTTATTACTGGTATAACTCAACTAGGTGAAAGCTTTGAGATTTCCACCAGACTCCAAAAGGAAAAGATTGATTCATTCATTTTAAAGTGCATTTAGAGATGCAACGCTCTTAACACTATGCCATTGTTTTGCTCAATTATCATCCACTCTGGAGGAAGCATTAGCCTTGGCATTTTGGGGAAAGAAGAGAAAACCATGCAATTTCATCAATATTTCACTTTACTAAAAAGCAAGTCAACCTCCTTTAATTTTGGTAACTCAGCCACTAAATCAGACCATTTCTCGTAGAACTGCTGAGATGCTGACCTTCACCGGCTTCCTTTCATGCATCCATTTAGATATTCACTTCAAATTTATTCACAGTTTGCCTCTCAGGCTGCCGCAACATCACAATCAAGCCGGAGAATGCATAAAAGGGCCCGCTCCAAAATCCAATTCTCTATCGTCTTGATGTATATGTAAATATTAATGATCCATGGATCTAAATTTTGGCCCATATTCTGCTGCAGAGGCTCTTTTCATCCAAATCAGATAACGTTTCTTTTTTTTTTTTTTCGTAAAGACACTCGGCCCTCAGTCTCTCATCATCAACGCTCACAGGTGACTTTGTAGAAAAATGAGACCTGTTTTTTTTTCCTGCAGCGACGTGATGTATATGCAGACGGTAAAAATAAAACGCAACATGAAACGATGTGGGTACTTGTGAAAGCCTTTGCACTCTGGCAGTTGCAGAGTAATACCTTTCCTGTTGATTGTTTGGGGAGGTCTTTTCACCTTGAGTACAGCCTGCTTGTCCTCCCTATGGTGAAAGATAACCATGTGACGCTATGCTCCCCTGCGCAGCCTTATACTTCAGACCAGGCTAAATGGATTTCCATTAGAGGGGCTATGACTCATTCCAGATGCTTACTCAATACCGTGTGGGCACTGTAGCAGAAAGTTTCCTCTGGACAGAGCAAATGAACAACAAAGCCAAACAAGCATATATGAAACGGAGACCACAAAGGTCCAGGCTTTGTACTTTGAGCTTCTATTAACACATAGAAAATGTTGTCACTCTTATGCTAGGAAAATAGTCATACACAGGACAAATGCGTAAGCACAACTGTGAAGTTGGATCTTACAGCCTGAGTGTGTATTTTAGAATGAAATGTATCTCCAACACATTGATGTGATTACATGGAACCAAGATTCAACTCCCTTTCATGTGTGGCAGAGGGTTCAAGTCTCCTGTGCACGCTGAGCGCATTTATTCTGCGCTACATCTGGTCTTAGGTTGGACCTGCAAGGTGCGATCAATATCAAAAGTAATATTCCTGCTGAAATGGACCATCTACCTTACAATGATTCGCTCAGCCAGTCCACTGACTGCAAAGAAAGACAGAGCTGAATTATTGGCCCTGCATGGATTCAAAGCTTCCTCCTGCATTGCAGTTCTCTGGGCAAATATTAGAAATGTATGTTTTGGAAAAGATGAAAAATTTGTGTTTATGTGGTGCGTTTCGGAGCTGGTAGAGAACAATATTTGTTATGTATGTCTGTCAGTTCTTCAGTTATTTGCACAACTCAAACTTGTTCACATTTTATTAACTTACAACTGCAAACCACAGTGTATTCTCTTTAAAAAGAAAAACAAATCTGTGAGAATAATTTCCATTAAACTTCACTGCAGCTGTGGTCACTGGTCTGGATCTCATTTGTTATGTGTCTTCTAAGCTACTTAAATGTATACACTGTAATAACCCTTAAATAAAATCTGTCATGGTTAGCTCATATAAAGTAATCTGGTGACAGCCTTCAGAGAAAATTTTAAATATATATATATTTATTTCATATTACAACCACAGACTTTTGTCTATTTTACTATTATTTTATTTGATAGAACAGCACAAAGCAACAATTTTGAAGTCAGTGCAAGAAAAAACCTGCTACGGGACAAAAAAAAAATTGTATAGCACTAATTTTAAATTTAAGTCAGACTAATTCAAATCCTTTAGTTTCTTTAAAATAAATAATTAATATTATTCTGACTCAATTTTATGGAAAGTCAGCTTAAAGTTTTAAGGCTTAAGCGCAAACTCCATACAGAAAAACCACAGGCTAGTATTTCACCCCAGGACCTTTTTTTGCTACCAATTGTACCACTTAGATTTTATTGTGAATACATTGAATTCATAAACATTTTTCTTATATGACTATGGTTTAAACATACACACCATTTCTTCAGCAACCTGCTTGATTGTAGAATCAGGAAGTATTTAAAATTAAAAATAGCCATAAACATGAGTTGCTCATGCTTATGGTATCACATCAAATGTCTCAAACATAATAAGGAAACTTGATGTGAATGTTTGAACTACAATTTATATAGCATTTTCTGACAAACAAGGAATCCAAAACCCGGTTGCTGCCAAAATTGTAATGCAGGCAGATTCTTACAAGTGATATTTTTTCAATTTTAAACACAAATTTCAAAACCGCTGATGTTTGACGTTAAACTTGTTTTAGATGATAAAAAAATTGACTTTTGTCATGGCTGCCTTGTGAGTTGCCTTGTGAGTAGATCAGAAATATAAATTTCCATTTGAGGGTGATATTAGGAATTCTCCTAAAGGTACTTAACACAACTCTTCTTAAAAATAGAAAATTCACCCTCCTACTTGTCAATACTGTCAACAGTCGATGCTCAGGAGATTTTGCAGGTGGTACTGCTCTATTCTGTGAGTAACATGCTGAGTTTACATCAAGACATCAGACATATTACACGAAAGTTGCAATTTTTGTTTACTTGGACTGAAAGTAAAAGTTCCTTTCAGATGAAAAGTTGATTTCTGCGTTAAATTTAACCCACAAAAGTAAGTTGTCATCACCAAACTAAATTAATTGAGATGAATGTAAATAAGTCTCCAAAATGTTCTTTTTTTAGAGTGTACCATTGACTGATAGAGCCCTGTTAAAGCACAGGACATCTTCTGGACAGTGATTTCCCTAGATGGCTCCATTAGGTGAAGAAGCTGGAGGAGAGAGGGAGGAGGATGGGATGTTTTAAGGAGGAGTGGAGAACTGGGAGTTTTAAAGGACGGATGAAGGGAATAATTGACCGCCTGAGAATGCAATAAAGTTCTCCTTTTTTCCCCCTAATCTTCAGCTTTATTTTAAGAAGCGGCAGGAGGGATGCTGCAGATGTAAAGGCTCTGCTGACAGATGATCAGACATGAGGGCACTCACAGGCCTGATGAATGGGGTCTCTGCAGCGGTTAAATGGCTGCACCACCACGGTTGAGAGACAGGGCCGAATGGACAAGACAAAGGACTTTCCATTACTGGGGGACAATTGAATTAGGAGAATGGATGTGAAGTTATATTTGGCTTCTGTTGGCAATGCACATGTGATGAACACAAGCACAAAACCATCCCTTTCTCCTGCAAGTATAATTTTAAAAATCGATTTTACCTCTTAAACCCTTATTACACTGTCGAGGGTAAAATGTGCATATTTATACACCAACACTTCAAGGAAGCATCAGATTTAAAAAAATATATATTTACAGATATCAGGACAACTACTGGCTTCTAAGGCACAGTACAAGGGTTTCTGCTGAGAATGAATCATTTTGTATCTGTGCAGAAGCCAAAAGGTAAGAGCCTCTGTAAGTGGGACAAGACTATAGAGGTGATAAGTATCTTATCGGCTTTTCGTCTGTCTCTTGAGCTCTTAGAGGATATCTGCTATATTACGGTATGTTGGACGGCTAGCTGCAGGTAAAGGATGTTCTGTTGTTGTGCCTTTGCACAGCAAGCATTTAAGACAAAACATCCCTTTGACAGTGTATCAATTATCCTGTGAGTCATTTCTCTTAGGCAGAAAGTGGGTCATGCTAGAAGTTTGTGCAGTTCCTTCTGCTGTTGCCCACACATCTAACCGTCTTTAATCTTCTATTTTTTTTCTGATCCCGCTAATGCACAGGCAAGACAGCCACATCCATTATGTTGTGTTTTCTGTCGCCAATTACATGGAGCGTCCTTAGGCTGTTTGGCTTGAGTGTGACATATGTTGTCACTGCATTGGTTTTCTGAGCACGCAGTGGAGGCATTTCATTTCGTCATCCATTTATACATTATTCCTCTATTAACAGACCTTTGCAGCCTTCAGGCTTGATAGCGGGCTATGGTGGGACAGTTTCACAATGGCGAGTCTCATCAATCTACCAGTTCTGTCACATCACTAACGGGGTCTTCTGTCACTGGTGTGAGCAGTCGATGGGCTACTGCTATCCAGATGAGGGCAATTCCATTAAAAAGACCCCCCACCTTGGGCTGCAAAAAGAGGCCTTATCAGAGACCAGCATGGAGGGAGAGATACAGACACCTATGGTCAACTGCTGGACTGAATGAATCTCAGTGTGTGTCTTTGCAGATTCCCTCGTATTTCTCTTCATGTCCAGAAATGTCACCTTCTTCCAAACACACATCAGGCTGAAGCAGCAAAGCTTTTAACCTTAAAAATAATCACTAAGCTATCTATAACATTCTATAATCATGCAGGTTTTGACAAGAAAAATAAAGTAATTTTTTTGTATTACACATAATAAGTAAAATGCTTCCATTGAAACATACGTGCTACACTTAGAATAGAAACAATGCAAAGTACAAACTAAGCATTAAAAAGAAGAGAGTGAGGAAGTAGTCTAAATATCAGTGAGAAACTACAAGAACAAGGTCATGTTTGGGAGTCATGGAAACTTGTTGTTCCTAAGTGGTTGTGCAGGTGGTGATCTCAGCCCCATGCTAAAAGACACAAGTATTAAAATATTGGCCCTTACTTCTCCAACACTTTAACAAACTCGCTGCATTATAAATGTCTTTCCTAAAGCCATGATTAACTATGTAGAAAAGCAGTTTGAATATATTATGAGGAAAATAGCCAGATCAATATTTAAATCATCAGCAGTTGATGATTTAATTGATCCCAGAATCACCTCCTAATGTTCTTCTCCAGTCTTCACTGAGTTCTGCACCTGATTCTTAAACTTACTTTTTAACTTCTCTTCTTCCATCACAATTTCAAAGCTCCTATTTCAAGCCAATATTGTATAACATAGTTAGTGAAGCATGGCATTGTTCATTACTAAGGTCAAACTTTTAAATTCAATTTATCAAGCAGCACAATGAGTCAATCCTCTTTAATGCTGCACTGTTCTAGGTGCAATGAAAGGTTTCCACAGGGGATATCCTGTTGAAACTTTGCTCATAGACTCTCTCTTTACTTCTTCAAATACTGTATAGTAATAGAGAAACAAATTACTGTTACAGAAAAACAGTTTATATGCCGTCACCAGTGGCCATGCAGATGTACAACCTACATTTTTGAAAAGCAGAAGTAGAGCCTCCTGCACAACTAACAAGAATGCAGCAAATGGTAAATGAATGGTAAGTTAACAACAAACAACCTGTCTTTTCCAGCTGACCAAACGTGCTGGAACTTAGCTTGGGTTCTAGGTGATGGGCTGGACTCGGCTGGGGTTGCTAAGTAGTGCTTCAATGGCCATCAATTGTGACTCAAGAATCGGATAGCTTTTGAGACGACTCATTTTCCAGACACCAAAACATATAAACTTATTTCCAAAAACCAGCAGGGTGGTTTGTCAAATGAGTGTTTGAGACCCAAATGGAAGTATAAAAAATGTGCAAAACGTGAATTTTGCATAATAAGTCCCCTTTAAAGTGCATTTATCTAAATTAGAAGCAAATAGGAACTACATGGTAATGAAGTGGTACAAACTAACAAAGGGGAACCATTATACAAGATTGAAGAAAAGACTTTCACTTTTCAGGCATAGTTTCCATTATGATATAACAACCTTTTAAAGACAAAGCCTATTACAGCCAAAAACTAGCTTCCTTATTCGGCATCATGACTGCATCGTATTATGACTTTGCAAAATGTTAACCAATCAACAGTTAAATTGGTTTTATTATTGCATGCAATTTCATTACCATGAAATGACTTGAAGAAAAAACAGAACCCAAGGTGTTAACGGGCAGAATATTCTGCTGATCTACTTTTAACCAATAAAGCATGTCTGTAAGGAGATAGAAATAGTAGCTGTTTTTTTACTCCAGCCTGTGTGCAGGTCTGAGGTCTTGCTGTGAGACACCAGAGAGTTTGGTGACTGTTCGATGAACCACAGTCCTCTGAGAGCTGTACCCTCTTTCTGTCACTAACACCTCTCTATTAGTCACAGAAAGGAAAGAAATGAAGGAGAGCCACTCTAATTATCCTCCAGCTCTGGCAAGTTATGTTAATAGTCGCTTCCGGCTTAAGTAGGCTATCTATATGCAAAGTCTCTTCTGATGAATTTCTTCATTATTTATTGTTAATGTATCACTGTATTGCCCTGATGAGGAGAGATGGTTGTTGGTTCTACTCTAACTTTCCCCATTAGAAACACAGAGAAAAGGCTCGACTGTACAAAAATAGGAACAGTTTACAGCAGACACTGCATTCCCTTTCACTTTTCATTGATTTGTTTATTTTTTGTCTTTTAACTTGCTATTGAACATGATATATTTTATTTCAAATTAGATTCTTATACCAGCTTTTCATAGACTTGCTTTCTTCACCTACAGTCTCTAATTCACCAGCTGTCAAAAGGACATGACAAGCCTCAATAATAAATGTAGTTTCACTTTCAAACTGGGGCATAGAATTACCATTCTAAATTAAAGTTTTGGCTGGTTTTCCTGACTGAAGAAATACAGGTGAAGTGGAAGAAATGAACAAATTTTACACATAAAATATTTTTAAAATGTGACATGCATTTGTATTTATTGAAGTAACTCAGCGTAGAAAACCAGGTACATCTTTTAGTCTTGAAGTAAGTTTTAACCAGCTTCTGGGACTTTCTTTCAATTAGTTTTTAATGTTTCTATTTTATGTTTTGTGGAAAACATTATTAATAGATTAACAGTTTTACTATCTGAAGATTCTCCAGCTCCTCCAGGCTGCTTCTCTGATTAATTTCTTCCTTGCACAGTCTGTCAGTTTACAATAAAATACACAGAACTGTTTTGCTCGATCATGTAAAGGTACAAAAGAATTGAAGGAGTACCAATACTTTTTCCAAGACACTGCATTTGGCCATTAAAGAGAGACTCTAAATGATTTGTAATTTGAATGTAATGATGAAGATTTTCTATGCAAAGCTAAAGTGTAATCATAAATTAGCACCATTCCAAAGGTCGCAATCATAGTTAATCTTTGATTTCTACACCTTTCTTTTATTTTCATGATGAATGAGCAACAATTTAATTATCTTTTCCCCTTCTTATGAACACTGCAGCTGTTGTGTCGGTGTCAGCGTTTCTTAGGAACTTAATTCGTCTGACTCAGGGGGGAAAAAATCCACATCTTTACAGCATCAGTGTCTAGATACAACCTAACACTTATCAAGTCTTTCACCTTGAGGTAGCCCTTTCAGGGTGAACCATTTTCCCTGAAACAGGAGCTAAGTTGCGGTGAGCAGAGCTCCACCAAGCCTGAGCTCTCAGAAACATTGACCTCAATCAAAGCAAGAACTTGATCCACTGGCCAAGCACTCTGTAACCCTCCAGAAGCAGTTTAAATCATTAGTGGGGGGAATTTGTGGCATGTATGGATATCTGAGTGACCACGGATGTTTACTCTACATTTCCATTTCTCCTCCAGTGGTTTTCAGATTGTTACTTTTTACTTTCAGATGCACCAAGGTTATTTATTTTACTCCTTCCCTGAAACGCCGTGTCATCCTTCAAGAGAATGACAAAGTCTGCTGACGCTGGAGTTATTCTCAAATGCTTTCCACCAAAGCGATGATATACAGGAAGGTGATCATCAGTGACATGCTTATCTCGTTCCAGGTTCGATTACGCTCGTAATGTTTCCTATCTCCATTAAGTGTATTTGATTCCCCGCTGAAGGCGAGTTAGCTGGCAGGACGGAGATGCGACAGCCGCACCAGGGCCAAGAGGGCAGCTTGCGCAAGCATCACTCCGGCTGATGTGCCTGGAAACGGATGAAAAGTGGCAACGCTTATACAATTAGAGAGAAGACTTAGTCAGACCTCATTTCTGGAAGAGGTTTGAGCCGCAGCCCTCAGAGAATATTATTAATTCACTACCCTTGCTCGCTCTGCTGAGATATTGGGGTTATATGGCAGTAAATGACAAAATGACATCCTAAGAGGAGGTTGGAAGCACTTGATTAAAAGAATGAAATTTCCCATGGGTCAAAAGGGAGTTATCTGGAAAGTTTAGGTTAATCTTAATTTTTACGCTAAAGCCTTTCTCAGAAGATTCACAACCAGGTGATGGGATGGAGTGATAGAGCCAGCAACCTCAGGTAGCAACTTATCAACAAACTTAGCAATGGTTTCTTGTGATAGTGTTGATGTTTAACACATGTTAATTAATATTGCATGGAATCCCACTTTCAGTTGTCTTTTTTTGCTCAAATCAGCTAAAATTGACTAATTAGCTGTAAGCATTGCACTGCTCTCAGGAGTTCCTCAATTTCTGCAGACTCACTCCAATACGACATCCTCATGTGGAAAATTTAGTTCAACATGCATAGAAAATCTATTAGCCTTTATCTAATTGCCTGAAAATGTGGTTGAAAGGTGAAAAGACATCCACTTAAAGACGTTTATTGATTACTATGAAGGGTGGTTGAGGTTGGTCATGTTGACTTTCAACATCTTTTCTTTGGCTTGAACATTTGGCCTTTTCTAGGTAAAGTGTCCAGTTTTCAGTGTAATTTTATTCCTTAAAATAGGACAGTCTTAAATAGCCATAAAAAGATGAATACCCAAAGAGATCTGTACAGCAGGTACTGTAAGGTAATTATTACAGATAACACTTTCACAAAAAATACTTCAAAGAATCCAAATCATCCCTTAAACTCTGTAGAGCTTTTCCAACCTAGACTGATCAATTCACACTTTAGTAATCAACCATGGCTTCATACTTGAACGTGTTGTTTTTTATTCCATCTTCTACTCCCTTTTAAAGGTCACATCTTGATGAAGCTGTCAGCAGCATATCACCTTCAAAATGGAAGAAATAAAAAATGATTTCAGAAAAAAAAGAAAGTGATCTTTAGGGGCTAAAGGCCAGCTTCCACAGACGTTTACGGATTTCTTCATTTTATGCTGCAGACAACTCAAAGTTATCTCTGCCTCTGCCTTGATAGAATAACAGCAAATATTACTGGCTGCAGTATCAATGGCATCTGGAAGGCTGAGCTGAATATCTGACTTGTTTGTGCCATATTTTTCTTCAATTCAGGTAAAAAGCTAATCATATTATTTGAAAGACATTTATTTAAATTAAGTTGAGATATGGTTTAAAAGAGAAAAAAATATTCCCTTAATATGAATAAATTGTGCTGCAATAATATTTATCATAATTTTATTCAATGCATGTTCTTTTTTTGGAAATAAACAGGAATGCATAATTAGAGAGCAGATCATTACTTTGTTGAATTCTTTTTGATTTGCATAACATATCCAGTTTTCAGCATAGCTAAATGACAGGCAGTCAATAGTTCCTGGTATAACAGATTTAGTTTAGCTACATGCAAGTCAACTTTAGTAAACATCCATCATAGACGTCAGGATCAATGTGGCCTGAGTCCCAAAAATGTAGGAAGTTTTCTGTTATCCATCTTCTGAAATATGATCCTTTTGACTCGTTTAGAATCGATTCTTATACACCTCAAGCAACAAGTTTGTTGCTTGAGGTTTGTTGCTAGTCTCAGTTGATGAATGAGGAGAAAAAGTAAAAAGAAGAAATAGATTTTTTGTCAGATTGAATTAAGCAGTTCCAGAACCTCCAATTAACCATTTTTCACATGTCAATTTACATCACAAAGGCTGTGACGTTTTGGGACGGCGCCTTCAGAAGAAAAACAAGACTGAAAGGGAGAAAAAGAGGAGAAAGAAGACAGGGGTTAAAAAGGAGGATAGGGGAAATGGGTTTGACCTGAAAGAGACATTGGATAAATGTCAGGAAGGAAATGGCATGAAGACAGATACCAACATAAAAAGGGAATTGGGAGGAAAGAGAAGGTCACGGGTGAAATAGATAGGAAAAAGTACAACTGACAAAATGATTGATTCTGGTATTTCTTTAAGTTGTGTTGTCCAAGTTTTTCACAAACAACTTTGGATTCTTCAGCAACTATTCAGTTTGATATATTGGAAATCAATGATAAAACGGCAAAACTTGTGTAACTCTTTAGTAAGTCCAATGACTCCAAACCACTTTACTCTACATTCAGTCATTCACCCAATCATACACACATTCATGCACTGAAGCCACATGTCACAGCTACCCCCAGACTGAGAGAAGAGAGGCAGTGTTTCAATAGGCTCCACCAGACCATCACCAGCAGGTAGGGTGGGGAAGGGCCTGGGGGCCCGGGCCTCTCATTCTTTATTCTTCAGTAATCAACCCTGCATCCCTCACCCTTCATACCTCATCCCCATGTTCCTCACTCACTGTGTTTTTATATGAGCAAACAACCTTTAGAACGTGGATTGAGAGGGGGAGAGGTGCAACTTTTGCTTGGTGCAAATGGAGTTAAAAGAGAGACATTTTGAATGTTTCATGTTGCTGTTGGCTAATAGACTTCCTCTCTTTTGAATTTCAATATTTTGTGAAATACTTTAAATGCAATAACTTATAAATTATTCTGCATTGAGTCTCTCGGAGTATTTGGTCCAAAAATGGTGGTTTAGAGGAATGAATCAGAAGGCTGTATCCTAGCATTAGATATAGTTGAAGAGGCTCTGTGTTTAAAAGTAAAGTTTTCTATATAAGGACAACACATTTTGTGTTTATGTGATTGACTTGAGCAGGATTAATTTTGGCCATTTTTAACCAAATTTAAAAATCATTAAAACAAATTTTTCATTGAAGATGATTTCCACAAAATGCTTTGCAGAATTATTCTTGTGCTTCAATTGTTTTCACATTTTGTGACATTGCGTCCATAAAGATGAATAGTTTTTGATGAGATTTCATGTATAATAACCTTATAAAAACCTTTTTTTAACTCTAATCTAAAAGTATGACAGACTTTTTGTCAGCTGTCTACGTTCTGATACTCCCAAAATAAAATCCATTGGAAAGCATGTTGCAAAACTTGAGACATTTCAAGAAAGGATGGTTAACCTTAACTGACAGAAATGCCAAGAAGACAGCCAGTAGTGTGCACTCCATAAATCTCCATAGGTAACAGTGACAAAAAAAGCTATTGTTGAAAAATTTTTCATCCTTTTCCTTTCATTTCACAATTTTTCACTTTCCCTTGATTTATCACATAATATTGCAGTTAAAAAGTAAAAGTTTGGTTCTAACGTGAAGAAATAACTACGGGTTGAAATAACCGTGTAAATAAATACAATTCTCTGAAGCAACCATGTCCCACCCTGTAATCTGTGAGCTTCCAGAGCGAGGTCTCTTCACTAGGAAAGAAAAAAAGGTAGGAGTTCAGCATGGACTTCTGCAGTGGGACACGCAAGATTAAGTGTAGCCCACTCAGAGGAAATATGGGGAAAGTGTCGCTCTCTCCCTGAACTCAAGCTCAGCTCATATCTTTCACAGCAGCCAGCTCTCCCGCGGTCAGTCTGGTGAAATTGATTGCCCTGCTTGCACTATATGAGCAACAGTCACTTTGGGATTTACTTTGCTGTAAGGAACATCAACCCACTCCACCCTCGATTCCAAATTGATTATAAAACTGCTTTCTGCTGACACTGACACATCTGTGGCTTGGAGCACACATGTATGTGAGAGTGAGTGTGTGTTATCTTTAGAGAGGGTGCAACACAGATTAGAAAGGACTGCAAGATGGTGGCAGGTACACTTGAAATTGCAGTAACATTAACTTTACATGCTAATACATTGTAATGGCATTGAATGGGGAAATTCTATGAAATAATTATCTTTAGTCTTTGTGTTCACAATTTCTTCACTATTGAATGATTTCCACACTGAGAGATGGTCTCTTAGCAACGGTAAATTCACAACCTACTTTGCTACTGCTGAAAATCTAGTCTGCACAGATGGATTCAAGGTACAATAACTTTGGCATTATATAAAAGAAGATACGTTTGTTTGACAAATTATTTAAAAATGTTGCAACCTCTGATTTGCCTTTCAACAACCAACACAATGCATTTAAATCAAGTGGGAGCATTTTGCTTCAACTGCAACAGAGATATACTGTATGTAGGTAGGCAGCACATCCAATAAAATATGGCTGCATACAATTATTATGTATTGATCTATATGATTTTATAGACTTCCATAGTCACATAATGTTACATCATGATATAATTACAAATCCTATAAAAATAATTAGATCAGAAAATTGAAAGAGTGACTCTTTAAAATATGATAACATTTTGGCCAGTATTATATATTTCATTCAGGTATAGAAAATAGAGCTTAAACATGAAGACAATTGTTATTTTTGATTCTTGATTAAAGGGCAATTCAACATGGTAAAAATATCATGTGGAAATGATAATAAAAAAAAATAATAATCTGCTTTATATTAATCAAATCAATGTTCAAGTTCATTTTACCAGGAAATATTTGAGTAACATTAAAATATTTCTGCAAAGGCACAGCAGAAAACCTAAATGTCTACATCTTTGATAATAGTCTAGACAAAAAGCACCAAGAGGAGCTTTTGGGATGAAAGCGCTTCATTATAAATTCAATATGTTTTGTTTCAAGCTCCCAATTATCAAATCCGTGGAAATGCTGACACAGCATGATGGCCAGACACTGAAGTATTAGTTTCATCAGACCACAAGAGATGCCTCCCAAAAATTATCGTCTTTCTCCCTGTGTGGATTTACAAACTACAATATGGCTTGTTCTGCTGCTTTTACAGTAAAGACCTGTTCCTCACTGAGGATTCTTTCAGTTCAGGTTAATACTTTCGCTGGACATTTCAATGGTTCTTATAGATGTAATTGTATGAACAAATGAATGCGATACTTTCAGGCATCTGAAAATCATATTAAACTTGTGGAGGTTTGTAAACGTACTAATTTAACTTCTACCTCTCAGTTTTTTGGCCTTTAGCAAATAGAGTTTTTTGAATGACTTTTACCCAAGATTTCTAAAAATCTGGTTAAATGTGTTTGTATTAAATATTTTTGCACATATTCTGAATAAACCAAAATTATCTCTACATTAAAGAAGAATGCATCATCTATCAGATTCTGGGGAGTTTACAAGATCAAGCACACATAGCAGCGAAGTCCTCTGGCTATTTAGCCGAGTATTATTTGAATAATTTGAAAAACCTCAGCAGCTCTTCACCTCCAGCACATTCCAGGTGGAACAATTCTCCTTCCTGTTTTCCCAGCTCTTCCTTTGCCATCTTGCCTCCAGCTCTATCACCTTTCCCAAGGATTCTGGTTCATGATCCTCCTGACAATGATGCTTTTTGACTTTCATCTGGCTTGCCTCCATAATATAATTTTCAAATAAGATTTTAAAAATCATATTAGTGAAGAAACAGCATGATGAAAGAAAATGTTATTTGCAATTTTCTGTAGCCAAATGTTTGCTTTCTTTCCTGTAAAAACAAATTTCCCCTTACATGAGATTTGTGTTGTGCTGTGTTTACTTCTGTTCATTTTCATGCTCTCCACTTACTTTACCCCAAGAATCTAGTAGGCTTAAACATATTCCAGGCAGCAACAAAACTATCCAAGGGCACAAGTTGGAAAATGTTTCGTATAATGGCAGCTGGAGAATCCAGACGGAGAAAGGAGGAGAGAGGAGGGGTGTCTGTGGAGAAGGTCACACTATAAAAAGATGTCTCCTTGCATTTAGACCCTGTTCTGCCCAGAATATTACAGGCTCAACAATTCAAGTAATTCACAGGGAGCCCTTTATTCACACAGCCTTAGATGAGCAGCACAAAGGAAGTAAGAGCTGAGCTGCACCTCTGTATTGATGGCTCAACTTAGTCGGCCTAAAACCAATTCAGACACAAAGACATTTTCTGAATGTTTTTCAGGTTAAAAAATAGTTGACTTTATTTGCTGTTATTTCTTTATTACTATACTTTCTAAAGCATACAGAATTAAAATGGAAGCTTTTTATTTAAGCTATAATTAAAACTGATATTGGAAGCAGTGGAGGTATAATGGTGGGCAGCAAATTTGAAGGTCCCTAGGAAATGTGTGACTCTTCTTATATGTTTATGTAGATGAATCAGAGTTGCACATGGAACTATTTCATCTTTTCCAAGATTAAAATTGCAGGTGCTCCTCTCTTGTTTATTTATTTAGGCTTCTGAGGCCAGATGGACAAAGCCTACTCACTTCAAGTGTATGCACAAAGACAGAAATCTGTATATTGCTTGCTTTCACCAGATTTATAAGCAGTGCACGTATGATTCCACTTTAAGTCTTAAACATAGTATGCATTCACCTGCTTGAGCTTGTCTTCCACTCCCATATTAAGGCATGGATTGATGCAGACACTCCCTCTGAGGTATTTGCACCATAAAACCCCCTCCTCTCTCTACACCTCAACCTAAAAGTTCAGATAAATAAAATAAACACACAGAAAAAGAGAATATAAACTGATATTGCCCTTGAAGAATTTCTGAAGGGTTCTAGTTTCTGCAGAGCAGCAGCTGTTATAGTCTGTCGTCACACAGGCTTTAGTTATGTGTACCTAAAACAGTCGTCTTGCAATCGGAAGGTTGTTGGTTTGATTCCAGCGTCCTTCTGTCATGTGTTGATGTGGAACTGAGCAAGATACTTAATCCAAAATTGTCTACCAATCGGTGCATAAATGTGTGTTTGTGAAAGCGGCTCTACTGCAAAGTTTTTTGACTGGTCAAAATGACCAAAAAAGTACGGAGCCCCTAAGGGGACATGGAGAGAAAAAAAAAGGAAAGAAATCCCAACTTATTATCTCGAGATCCCGACTTATTATCTCGAGATCCCGACTTATTATCTCGAGATCCCGAGATCCCGACTTATTATCTCGAGATCCCGACTTATTATCTCGAGATCCCGACTTATTATCTCGAGATCCCGACTTATTATCTCGAGATCCCGACTTATTATCCCGACTTATTATCTCGAGATCCCGACTTATTATCTCGAGATCCCGACATTTCTGAAAAATCGCGAGTTACTTTTTTTGGGGGGAAAGGCATGTTTTTATGCGGTAAAGTGGGGGAGTGTGTCTACATTGATTATGGAGGACGACTTATATCATTTTCTGCGGTCCAGAGATGTCCCAGAGGAGGATATCATGCACATGCAATTTAGCGTACATCCATCGGTAACCGTGAAGCTGTCCAGAGGACTGTAGCTGGTTATTAATGAATTCTACCAAAACTGCCAAGTCGGAAAAGGACTTGCGCCGAATGAGTCCCCGCGCTCTGAAAACTCTCTTCAGATGTCTCTCACTAATACTAAATCCATGTCTGCTGTCAAGCGCTGATTTAATGTGTTTATACTCAAGCCCAAGCTCGAAATAAAAATCTATATATCTACCCCCACAGATCTACATAACGACTGTGATTAGGTCGTTATGTACTGATGTCGGGATCTCGAGATAATAAGTCGGGATAATAAGTCGGGATCTCGAGATAATAAGTCGGGATCTCGAGATAATAAGTCGGGATCTCGAGATAATAAGTCGGGATTTCTTTCCTTTTTTTTCTCTCCATGTCCCCTTAGGGGCTCCGTAAAAAAGTGCCATAAAAACTCAATTTACTATTATTCATAGCACCAACAGTTAAAGATGAGGGTTTTATAAAAGATTAAGCTGGAATAATATTCTCTTGCAGCTGCTGTGACATTGTCACTACTTCATTTTATGGTAACAAACATGCAATCCTTTTTCCCATTAAAAAATACTATAGTAAGCTAATAAGACACCAGAATGTTTATATGTGTAGTATAAAGAAATTAATGAACTGCATGCAATCTGACTCCTTATTGTTATCTGAGCTCAGAAAAAAATGTTTGCACAGTGTTTTATGTCTGATCCCTATAAACAATAAAGACTGTAAAGGTATTCAAATTCTATGTTTTATGTTACAATCACAAATAACCAAAACCACAATGTATTTCATTGTGATGTTATATGATAGACCAACACAAAGAAGCACATAATGCTGGAGTAGAAGAAAATCTATATGTTTTTGTGAGTATATAAAAATGACCTTTTCTCTGATAACCGTAAATACAAAATAACACAACTTATTCTCCACCATAAAAAGTAAATAGATTATTAATAAATAATAGTAAATAATGCCATGGTGGTGGCAGCATCATGCTGCAGGGATGTTTTTATTCAGCATGGATGGGAAAGCCAGGCAAAGCTGATGGGAAGATGGATTGAGTTAAATCAGAGCTGAGAGAAAATGTGTTGCATGTTCTTTCTTCAACAGGATAATCATATCAAATATACAGCTAGGGTTACAATAAGAAGGGTAAAATTAAAAGACAGTAATGTGTTAAACTCTCTCAGTTAATGTTCAGTCTTGAATGTGTGGCAAGACTTGAAAACCTTTGTTCACATAAGCTCCTCATCCAATCCTCCCTATGCTGAGATATAATTTAAAGAAGAATGGGAAAAAAACCTCTAGATATCTATAGCTGGAAGAAACCCCAAGAGATATGCAGCTCAAATTGCAGCATATGTATTTTTCAAAGGCTGACAAAAGTGAGTGGGTTCCTTTTAATTTTTTTATAAGAGCACAATAAAATAAAAAATAAGTTTTGGACTGTAAGCTAAAGAGCTTTAAGGAATGAATACTAATGCAAGGCACTCCAAGTGTTTCCATGATGGCAGATAAGAAATCTGCCATCAGCATACAAACTGCTTCTGTAAAAACACAGGATGCAAGAGATTTCTGCCCAGGAAACCCAAACTGTCCTCAGGTTCCTAGGATCAAAAGGAAATGGACATTTAGCTCCAACCACCCATATATGGTTTTTTTATAGAGTTGTTTAACAAGAGGTCACTGTTCTTATGATACATCATGCTGAGCCAACGTTAGCCTTTTCACACCGAGTAACATTTTGTCTTTAAATGCAGGGATGATGAAATGTTAATTCAAATGAGTTGATGGCAATCTTCCATCTGGCTCAATCTTTAGGAGGCACTTCTTGCTTTTACCTTCAATCAGTATCCAAAGCATCCTAGAACAGCTGTACACTATGTAGGTCCTGGGATTAGCATCCTAAAGAAGATTTTTTTATTTACAGGCAGTTGGGCCAAGTCAGTCAGGACAACTCCTGAATGAGGACCAATACAAGCAGTCAGGAGTTGGCAGGTAAAGAATTGTCAGAGGAGATATCTTCCACTGGCTGTAGCAGACCAGATGGTCTAACAATTTAAAATCCTAGAGCACATAATAACAAAGAAAGAGTTGGGAACAGATGACACACAAAAAGGGAATTTTTTGAAAGCATTCCTATTCAGAAATGCTGCCAGTAGAGAAAAACTAAAACTAAAAATGTCTAATTCTCACTCCATGGAGGATTTTTTACATATTCGTAAAGACATTGTTCCAGGTTTACAAGATGTGGCCATCATCAATGCGCTAAAGAGATTGTATACTGTATTTGACATTAAGATATCAGTAGTGAAAAAGGACTATCAAAGTCTTTCACTTACCACATTTTTAATTTTTAATTCAGGATTATGACCTATTTCCTCTTTTCTGTCTAGACGTTTTGCAAATGCCAGCAACTACACTTTCTCTTATTGGCTATACTGCAGACTTTATAGCTGTAAATCTCATTTTGCTGGTCCTATACAGAAAGAAGGGAACATCTGAGAAAATGGGGCTCATGGGGGATCTGTCGAGACCACTTAACTCTCATTCTGTGTCTTGGTAATTACACCTGAAATTGGGGGAGCCAAGAACACCCGCAGCCCTGCAGTATCCAATTTCTCTGCAGGTCCTTCATGTGCATGCACACACACACGCTGACACACCCCTACACAGTACACAGTACAGATGAAATGAACTGACTATTACACACAAACACATGGACACACACCCCCACACACATAAAATCCAGTAGACCTATTTTTTCATTACATCTCGTCTTCTTTCCTGTTTGCCGTCCCTTTCACCGCCAGCTCTTGTTTCCTATTTCTTCTGGCCAGCTTTGTATCTATTAGGTGTGACATTTCATTCGACTTTTTAATCACCTTTCTTTTCTCTGTCCTTCTGGAGCCAAATAACTTCACAGATCACGGTCATAAACACATACATTCCATGTCAAGATCTCCAGATGGAGCCTAAATACAGTTTGATGATGTTCCAGCTCATACAGTGGGGGAAAAAGTACTTAATACATTTTTTTTCTTCTCAGTAAGTTTATTTTTAATGAGCCTGTTGACATAAAGTTCTGCCAATAATTCTACACATACAACAAAAGCAAAACAAATGTTCATGAATTAAGTTTTGTGGAATAAAATGGTGTGATAAACATAAGAAATACTGAATATATTAAAAAAGATGCAACAAGACAAAGACCCCAAAAATAGATGGAGTCTGTCAATATTTAGAAAGGAATCTTCTTCCCTATCAGTGGAAATTAATATATGCGGTTTTACTCTGACATGGTGCTATGAAAAATGTTTCTCATTATCATTATATGAAATGAGAAGCAAAGAGTTCTTTTTAAAGATCTACACAACCTTTTTATTGCAAGTCATCCTGGTGGCAGTGGAAATATTTATGAACTTTAAATGGTCCAGAGAGATCTGGCCGTGATGGGGCCAACTTAAAGAAAATTATAATTTTACCCTAAGCCTGCTATGACTAGGTGTTCCTAGCAATCTATCTTACACAGATATATTTTTTAGAGGTTATTAAACGTCAGAGACTGGTTGTAGAGAGCCTCAGATAGACCTGAAATTAGGAGATACAATTTTTGATATTAAAAAAAATAAACAATAACAGTCAAATGCCATGAACTCTATACATTCTCACTATACCAGAATGGCCCAGTCATTCAACTCTATTCCAACTGAAAATCATAGAATAAAGTTACTTCAATATTTGGAAGCAGATTGTGTAGAAGAAAAGGACAAACTTACATGTGTAAAGTAAGTCTTGAACTTATCATCTACAAATCAAATCATTTTTAACCCTTTGATGCACAACATGGACATGGACAACAGCCTTTCTTTTCTTCTGCACATAGCTCACCATGGTCATGTTGCCATGGAATCCAAATTCCGAGCTATGAAGCTCCCATGATTTGGATGGCTTCATGATAGATGGTATGTCAGGCTTGTTCTGGCTAAGAGTCCCAACGATGGTCAGTTTGTTCTTGAGGAGCTTCTCAGCCAGAGGGACACTGGTGAAAAAGTTGTCCATTGTCCATGTAGAATTACAAAAGCTGTGCTTGTTCATAACTTAAGAAAGAAAAAATAAAAATGATGATTTGTGGTAAACAAAAACAAGATATTTACTGCATATCTGGAAAAGTAAATGATAAAATTAATTTATTTCAAAAGTATATCATAGAAACACTCAACCATACATGAAGTAACCTGGAAAATGAATACGGGTCGTTTTTGACCCATTTTGTGCATTAGAAGGGTAGTGATACAAAAAGGGTTTTTGTTCAAAAAGTAAGGAAGGAAAAAATTAATTAAGGATGTATGATGATCAAAAACAAGTTAATTGAGGAATACCTTGAATACTGAATGATGAAATTAATTTATTGCAAAGATATAGAAGATAAAAACTCAGCCGGGTCACTTTTGACCCATGTTTTGCATCAAAGGGTTAAATATGTTTCAGTAAATGTGTTCAATATTTTTCCCTTGTGTCATTGTTTGTAACTTTATTACGCGTAACGTAACTTAGGGACTTTTTTATTTTGAGTCTGTGAATGTGTGGATTATTTTGGTTGTCATCGACATCTGGTATGAATTTAATAGCCAATATCAACAAAAACTATATGGGTTATGCATTTTTCTACAACCAGTTGAGAATGAGTTCATCTTTCATTTGCTGAGCCGTCACCTCGTAACCTGGGTCACAAATATCTGTATCATGACAGGCGTTTCATCCCATCAAATGCTGCGTTCTTGGAATTTAGCTGCCATGATGGAGAAAAACAAACATGGATGTATTTTTTTTTTCTAGGGAAACACTGCTGGTGATGTGACAGCAAGTCAAATATATGCATTCAAAGTCTCAATCTTACTGTGGCCCCAACCAGGGACACCCACAGGCGCTCATGCGAGCAACTGCCATGTTGTATCGGCTGAAATCACTCTTATCTCACTCTGGAGAATGTCTTTGGCTGTCCTTGGAGAGGAGCAGTCAGGGATGAAGGGAGGCGGTCCGCGAACGGTGGAGAGCGAAGAGAGGAGTTGGAGAGGTTGGACTCCAGGCATTTGTATTCCTCACTGCTAGTCTGTGACGATCCTGGAAAAGTGAGAAAGGCAAGAAGAGCAAAACACAAGCACAGCGGGGATGTTGGCAACGCCATGGCAAAATCAATGCTTAGATGACTTCACTGGCTGGTGCAGATGAACTGAGATGTATTTCTGATTTAAACTTGCATGAAGTAAATATTTTTAGGCTGGAGTTCATACGAATGATTGCATGAGATTAGATTTATGTGTAAATATATAAGTGAAACATAACCATAACTTAAGTGATAAACTCCAGATACAAATACAAACACAAGCAAGAACCAAAACACAAACAGCTCTGAATCATCACAAAATTAATATCTCAATATCAATATTTTCAGTAAGTAAAGTATGAAGTATTTCAAAATGTTCTGAATTCAGAGCACAGTGGTCTAACACCAGCTGAGGACACGGCTCCTAAAAAAATGTGACTAACTGTGGAAACTTCACACTGAACAGAAAGCAGCATAGATTCTCTGTGTCTCTTCTTTCTTCCTCCAGATTTTGGGATCTTGATAATCCACATAATCTTTTTAACATTATTTATTTCCATGTTGCTCACCTTTCTACCACACTTTTCCTTCCACTAAACTTTTCATGTATTTGGATACACCACTCTAAACAGCCAGCTTCTTTCAAAATCCATTTCTGGGATTTACTCTCCTGGATAGTGAAGGCTATAATATAACATTTCTGTATATAAAATGCTAACAATCAATTAGCTGTAAATCATAACTCGCAGAAATAAATCTTTGAAATACATCCTTTAGTGTAAATACATGCTACAAAAACAACCGTTTGAATTGAATTCTCACGTATTGGAGTGCTTTCATTTAAAAAAGTTGAACTGACGTAAAACGGAAATCCTTTTGACATTCAGTTTTGTCTTTTGTGCCAATCACACACAGTTCAGAATGTTTATAAAGTGAATTTGAGCAGTGTGAATAAAATGTTGACGGAACTGCAAACAGACATCACTGGATCTCTTCTCTGGTCAATAAACTCCTCGCAAAATTCAAGCCAGTGTTCGATTTATGTGTCATCGCACTTAGCTGATGATCTCAACCGGAATGACTCAAAAATCTATACGTCAGTAGGCAAAAGCTGTACTTGATTAAGTTCATAAAAATGGTGGCTTGACCCTAGGCAAGTTGGGTTTTTTAGTGGCTTGAAACATAAGCAGGTGCTTGTCAGTAAGTGATGGACAAAATGCGACCCTAAAAATGAGCCGCAGAGGGTGTAAACGATCTCAGGGAAACATTATTGATCCTGCTGCTAAGTGGCTCAAAAAGCATCTCTAATGTCATTTTGTCATTAGAATACATAATGGCTTTTTCTGAGCTTGCGCTTTTTAACCATACAAGTGTGCATAGTTGGACGCAGACACTCTGTGGAGACACACTGGTTGCTTAAATTATTAACTGGGAGTAATGGGAATTTAACTCTCAACTGGGATCAAGTGTGGAACTGTCACTGTGACTGATAGAAGGTATTGATTGGGAAATTAGCTATATCACCATCTAAAATCTAATATTAATCATTTCTATGACTGTTTAAATATTCTTCTAAAATTTTGCTTAAATGTGTTTTTTCTCTTTTGTCTGCTTTGATCTTGCAATTTTAATAGATTAACAAAAGAACATAATCCATCATTTTTTGTTGTAATTTTAACTAGAAGGTGTAGCTGTTTTTTTTTCCTTTGTGTACTTGCAGTGACTTAGAGGTTGTGATTTGATTTTAATTTTATTAATTGTTGTTCTATTCCTGTCTGGATCGAGGGATTTGTAGGAATGCAGCCTCACTATTCCTCAGTGATTTATTTAGTCATGCATTGTGTTTTCCTTATTGAATAACTTGTTGCCAAATTGTTTTGCACAGCCTTCCTGTGGGAGAGGAGCTGGAACACACAACGTTACACTCACTGGTTCTGCTTTGTCATTTGCTGTGATCTTAAAAAACAAAAGGCGGCACAGAAGTTATGGCACTGCAGCATCTGTTTACTTAGGCATTTTAGTTGATTGGCTAATATTTTTGCCAAATTTTTCACTATGTGCTTTGTAAAAGAAGGAATGCATATCACCTTTCGCAAGGGCTGAAAGGTGATCAGTTTTATGTTGAAGTAATGTTTCTCTTACTTGAGTACAAGTTTTGGGTACTTTACCCACCTCTTCATATTTGTGAAGTTCATCAAAAGGTTACCCAGGAAAGCCATACAAATGTGAGATTCACAACATCCAAGTGGGATAAATGTAATGCAAGACCTAGACAGTTTAATGCACAAATTACATAAATATGTAAATATGTACATACATATGTAATTTGTGCATTAAAATAAAATGATGTATCATTTAACCCTAACCCTTCATTTTATTTATATATGTATCAGTGCCCCAAGTTCTGTTTGTGTTTTATGTTTCATTATAATGAAAAATGTTAAATAAAGAGTATAAAATTTTTTTTAAAAAATACACAAATTACATATTTATTCTTTTTTAGTACATCACTCATGTTCAAAATCATAATTTGTTGCAGTTGAACCACATTTTTACATAAATTCATATAAATATACTCACTTTGTGTTCTGCACCTTCTGCACCTTTGTGTGCAGAACACAAAGGTGTCTCTGTTTTCAAGGACAGAGACGTCTTGCAAAAGCTCACCATTAAGCTGATACATAACTAAGAAAAACACTTGAAACATGTGTTATCCTGCTAATTTAATAACGCTGTTGTTTCCTCTGATGCGTCTCCTCACAGCACACCTAACTATAGAGCACCATCTGTGTTGGGTATCTTCACCTGCAGGAAAACCACATTAGCATTAAGTGGACGTAAATTTGATACATCTGCCAAAACCGTATTCATTTGCTTCTTGAACGAGGGTTTGTAGTTGTCAGTCAGCTATACTGTCTCCCACTGGGTGCCAGTGGAAATTGCCCTTCTGAATTTGCATACGCCGGTTTGCATGTGTGCATGTCAATGAAGTCGGCGGATCAGAAGCCCGGCGGCCTGTCTTGCAGATGCCTTGACCTCTGTGATGCTTTGTCAGAGGTCTGATCAGACCAGGGCAGAAAGGTGAGGTCAGGCGTCAAAAGCGGGGTATTAGCATGGAAAGTTGCTCTCGCACATACAGATATCTTCACATATAAAATATTACACATTATCAGAGAGAGCAGAGAGGTTGAGCGTTGTCCAAGTCTCTGCCTCCTGGAACCATTTTATTTAATGAGTCCTCCACCGAAAATGACTCAGCCTGTAAAATAGTTTACGGTTGAGGCCCCTCAATATAAGTCACAGTTTATCCTTTGATATCATTTACTTTAATTAAATATATTGTTACTAGACAGCTCCCTGGAGGTAATATTTTATCTCCTGGTATTAATCATGTTCATTCAGATGGGACATGACTTGTATCTTTATGAAGGGATGATAAATTTAGTCTCTTCAGAGGGGGGAATAATCTTTTGATTGCTTTCATGTTCCATGTTTTATGCTGATTTGCTTAGAGAAACCTAAATAGTCTTTTTTGAAGGTGAGGTACCTATAAAAATGACAAACCCTCTAGAACACAATAAAATTGTCAGAACTTTCCTGCGGCAGATTGCTGTGAACACAAGGATATTTTTAGGAGACAAAGTTCAGTTTCTCTCAGTTTGCCTGGTAACCCGTTACATTGGTCTATAAGGATACTGGCTGTTCTCTCAGGGGAGGGACTGTCACAGTGGGCTTTCTGTCCTGAAAATAAGATAAAATATGAGCCAGACTTCACATAGACCTCAACTTCTATATGGGCAAAATGACTATTTTTGCTCATAATACAGCTGGACAGAATTGAATATCAGTTCATTATAAAGCCTTCTATGATGAGATAAATAGTTTATCACATATGACTGCATGCAAATCACTCCACTCTGTTGGAAGAACATTTAGTTCCACCCCAAAGCCATTTTCTTTTGATTTGGAAGAAAAGGGGGCCGATCACTATTCCTTTTAAACAAGTTAGGATACGTCTATGAGCTATGCAAAAAAAAAAAATTGCACAATCATTCTCAGATGAGATTTAACTTGCTCTCTTTTGAGTATTTTGAGCTTGTTTCAGAATGATCTATTTTAAGGCTCTGTTACTTTTATGCAAATAAGCTGTTGCTGACCGAACCAGAATCGCATTTTATACATGTAAAAATAGCTGGAAACAGATGCAAATTTCTACAACCATACATCTCTGACCAAGAAGCAGAAGATGAGGTGGGAGCTCTGCTTGCATTGCTTGGTAAGGGGCAGTGCACGCACATTGAGATTTTATAATTGGGAGCTTTTTGAAACTGCTCCTTTATTCCCAGAAAGAGTTCAGTGGGATTCGTCCCATTGAATTGTTTTACTCCAGTTGAATTTTAACCTGGCCAATCAGCACATAAGGAAGAGGAGGATTTGTGAGTGATGATGTTTATTTAATACTTTGTTTTAAAATTGTAGTCTGTTGTTTGGGTCTGAAAGCAGATGATTTGAAACTTTGTGATTTGTTCTGAGCACAATCTGCAGTACCTTTGGATACCGCAGATTAAGACTAATTCTAGATTTCTTTTTTTTTTTATAGTGCCATGATTCAGAATGAAAATTTGTTTTTTAAAAGGAGCTTATACAAGGAAAAATGTTATAAATGAACCTCATGAAGATGGCTGCTTCCATATTTTTGAGTTAGTTACATCAGTGCAACTAAATGCATTTTAACGGTTTGTCTCATAGTTCTATTCCACCACTTAAATATATATTTTACAGTTACATTGATTTAAATTCACAGTGACAATAGCTGAGAACTAGCCGAACCGTTTCCAGCACCGAATCAAAATTATGTGAGAAATTCACAGATAGTTTCTGAATTTAAGAACTTGAACATAGAATTCCACACAAGCATTTCATAGCTTTGATGTCAGCTCTAATATGCAAAAACAATCAGTCTTAGAACTGGTTTGATTATGTGAAGTGATATAATTGTGGTTTTAACCTGCATTGATCAGCATTGTGTGCAAAGTGTCACGATTTCAACCTAACAGACTGAGAATTACAGCTACTCGGGGACAAAAGTGAGCAAGAGAATAGGATATAAGACAACCGCCTGCAGCTCTTCAGCTTTCACAGCACATAAAGATACACCCAATAAACTCCTGCTACTTATTACTAGGTGGCTGTTTCCCAGAGAAAACAAGCTGTGGTTTCTATGTGGAAAATGTGTCTTCTGTGCGCTTCATCGTCAGGTTAACAAACACATGGACTTAATCAGCTGACAGTTGTGTAAATAAACTGCTTGTACAAAGTGAATATTTTAATGGATATCTTAGAATCAATCCCTCCTCCCCCAGAAATAAACTTCAATCTTTACAAGCTTTTCTCCAGTTTAACTCACAAACAGTGAAAAAAGATGTTTGGGTTTGCTGCATAGTCTCACATTATTTCCTCCTGAGCTGCAGGTACAAATGCAAAGTGAACGTTTTTAGATTTTTTAAAAATTATTATTACAACCACAAAATTAAATTGTAGCACATAACTGTGAACAATTATTTTTTTCTTTCTCTTTCTTATCTAAGCCGGTGTGTTTCACTTCCAGCTCATCTTATTGTCCAGGTGAAGACCAAAATTTCTGTAGCCAATTCTTAGCAAAACATGCAATTCTGTTTTATTTGAATCCTCATTGTGTCCTTGTAAGTGCGTTAGACTGGTGCATCTTCTGTTTCTCCCACTAACATGCATGCATCGGCAGTGCCACCTCTACAAAAAGCCTCAAATAATGTTTCAAGAACTGTTGTTTTATCATAAAAAAAATGTTTAGAAGAAAAATATGAGAAGGTTTTATAGAAATCTGTTTCTTGTTTGTATTTTCTCCTTATTTGTCTCCCTTCTTTCCTGTGTTGCTGATCTTCTCCAAGGACAGTACTGCCTGTGCTGTTGTTGCTTTGAAGTAACTTACTAGGATATGAATGTGTTTCCATTGTGTGAGTAGAGAAAAATGTTACTGCATTTTCACACAATCTTTACACAAAATAACATACAAAGAAGATAAAGTTGAGTTGTGCAATCATATACACTCCGCCAGTCGAGATAGACAAGCTGATTGGACAGTGATGTCTCTTCAGTTCACTTCTACTAGCTCCACAGAAGATTTCACTCCCACTGAGAACAATGAAATTGAAGTTAACAGACCAATCACATACAGGATTGGGGTAAATATGTGATCTGACTCATAGCTTTCATATTACCTCAGCAATGAGGTCAGCTGACATTGTTTCCAAATTCATTCAGCAATCTGGAATCAAAATCATGTACAGTGATTAAAATGAATATATCAGAGTATTTGCACTTTAAATCTGATATAATTATCCATCAATATTTAAATTAGAATAAAATATTTAATATATCAAATTGCGATATGAGGGTGTGAGATATTGCAATCACAAAAGATTGTTTGGAAACATGCATGCAAACAATGTATTTTGAATATATTAACTTATAGCTGAACTGAAAGCATTGTTTTACCCTTAAGTACTCTCCTTTTTAGCAGTTGGAAGGCCCAGAGACAGAAAGTTTTAAATAGTCTGGTAGTTGTGGTAAATCTATAAGAATAGATCTGATGAATAAATGCCACCACAACAAATTCCAACATCTTTTATGCCATATTAAAAGGCACAACCACATACAACACCTAGCAGATGAATTATTAACACACAGGAAACATGAACATATTTTTATTGTCAGTTGTGTCAAGTGTACTTAAGCAAAAAGTATGCTTCCAGTCATAATCACATGGGCGTTGCCTTTGCATATCTGTGAGCCGGCAAAACTAAGTGTCATATTTTCTCACAAAGCAGATAAATAAATTGTCAATTTAAACTGGAATGGAAAAAAGGAAAGGAGCAAATGATCTAATTTTAGACTTTATTCTGCCTTTTTTGATGCAGGAAACTAGATTGGTTTTTTTTCTTCCCTTTTCCAGCAGCAACATGTTAAACAGTTGGATGTTTTTTGTTGACAGGCTCAGCGCTCAAACTGTCATCTTTATCCACTCACTGAACCGAAGCATCATAGGAAATCTGCTCTGTTTTGTTCGGGTCAATGACTTGACACAGGTCAGTGCAGCTGGATAGCAGGGTTGGATGTCACCTCCTCCCATCCAAAAATAATATGCTAATAAGACATTTGTAAGCTGATGCCAAGGATGAGCAGGAGAGAATTTTCTCAGAAGATTCTCTTTTTTATGAGTGCTGAATATCATTTTGACAGTTCCTAGAAAGATGTTGAACTTTCCTTATTTTTACTCGCACTCCTCAGTAAAAGATTCTACTTCTTTTATGATGTCTTTGTTTACACTTGAAAGTCTTTACAGACTCCCACCCAAAAGAAAGTGATGTGAATATTGCAGCCTAATTGAGCAAGACTGCGGAAATCTCTTCTCTGTTGTTCATTCCACAAGATAAAGAGTTTACCTCATGCCATGTGTGTAATGAGGCTGTGGTAATAGCTGCCAGTGGCAAGTCACCCTCCACAGGACTGCCTGGACATCCTCCTGTCTCCCACACTACTCGTCCTACATCCATCATCTTCAGCGTGTAATCGTCCTTCTGAAAACACAACCACTATAAAGTCCCCAGGATTCACATCAGCAAACTCAGGAGGAAATTATTTATCATTCATAGCTTCATGACTGTCAGATCCAGGCAGTCTCTCACCTGTATTTTTTCAAGGGACGTCTCAGAAGTCTTTTGGCCTCACACTCTCTCTCATTCTATTTTTCCTCCCTCAAAACATAAAACGAGGATGAGAAGCCCATTGTCTCGTGATGATTTCCCTCGGGAGAAGCCCATTGAGTGCTACTCAGCTGTGTCTAATTTGTCTGGGAAGGTGTTGGAGAGGTACTCAACACTGCTGGGTGTTCATGTTTTGTGGCATGTGAAATGTGGCGCCGGATTCCCTTAGCAACACATTGTTTTTGGATATAAAGAGTGAGGAGTTTACATATCTCAGTGCAAGACAAAGGCAGAGCAGTGGTGGTTATAATCACCCTGAAGGATAAGTAAATGCTATTGTACACCTCTAAAGAGAATATTATGACTCCCTGCACCTGTAGGGATTTGGTTTGCCTTCAAGAGAATTCATTGAAGTAAAAAAGGTAAACAGCCACATTGAATCTGTTGAATCAATATGCAATTACAAGACAAACAAGTTATTGATACCCCTGAAGTTTCTGGGGAGCAAATGAACCATAACATTAAAACACAAGGTAGAGATCAATGGATAAAGTCACTTCTGTGTGTTTAAAAATTGTGTCACATGGCCTTAACTTAAATCCAGCAATAAGTAGCATTTTATTCATCTTAAATACTATCTTTATTTTGAGGAGGTATTAATTGGACTAACTTTTGATTTATTGAGAATTTATAGACACTCTGGCTCATTTTTAATTAGAGAAATGTCTGCATGCAGTTTACTGCCCTCACCACACACCCTGAAAAACAGCAGTGCTGCACTCTGTGAATCACTTTGGGATTTAATTATCAAACAGGCCCATCAATGAACACTCTTAGTCTATAACTGCTTCCTGCCAGCTTCCATCCATGTGCTGTGAGAGCAAGGCAGGATGCATTCGCTTGCCTTCGAGCTGTGCATTTTAAATAGGGCAACATCGGGTTTGGAAGATACGAGTCAAGACATGATTGAGGGCACGTCCGTCACTGGATTTGGCTCTGACAAGTCATGGAAGCTTCAATCAGCCAGTTATTGGTTTTGATGCAGCTTTGCCAGTCACTACTGCTGATGCATGTACAATGCTTTCAGTACTGGTGGAACATTTTTCACATCTTACAACCACAAATTTCAGCATATTTAATAGGGATTTTATGTAATAGACTTACACCAAATGATGCATAATTGTGAAGTGGACAGTAATGGATAAGTGGTTGTTAGAATGTTTTACAAAGCAAAATTTATTAATCAGATTAGCAGCAAAAAGACAGATAAAATCTATAAAAGAGCTGCTGAAATCCACAGTTTAGGTTGGAGACTCTGTAGACAGGCGATATATTTATTGTATGCTACACAAATCTGGTCTTCATGGAAGTGTGGCAGTACAAAATCCATTTGAACAAAGCTTACTCATCAGTTGGAATGGTCCGGTGAAAGTCCAGACCTGAATCCAATTGAGAATGTGTTGCAGGATTTGAGTGATGCCACAATCTCTGAACACATGAATAGGGGCTCTGGCATTGATGCAAGATCAAAGTTAGGCACAAATGTTTGTGTGTTACAACCCAAAGGAATTGTCTCTTCACATTTGAACAGAAAATATGCCACGTACTGTCTACAACTATGTCAACCTCTCTGCAGCTAAGCTATTAAGTGAAATTCCTCTGTACACCCAGAGCCTCAGTGCATATCACCATCCATCACAGGGCTTGCCCTAATATTCTGCCATGAGACCAGCTTTTAAGATTGTGAAGTTCTCCTTATCACACACTAGACACAGTTTACCTGCTCTGCTGGAGACTTTCTTTGTCAGTCAGAGAAAACATTCAAAATTAAAATTAAAATGAAAAAGAAAATGAGGGTGTCTGCAGTGGGGGGGTATCCAATCACCATAACCTCCAGCAAGGCAATCAATATGAGTTTAACTGTTGGCAATTCTCACTTTGGTAATTATGCTTTGGAATAATGAAATCGTATTCAAGGAGAGGCATGACTGACATAATAATCACTCTGCTGCGGCTCCAGCCACGAGGAAAATATGTAAAAATACTGCATTTTTAAAATTAAAATGAAAGAGTTCATGTTCTTATTTTAGAGCGACAACAAAACTCAAAATTTTGAGTTTCTGTTATAGGACTTTGACTAACCCTATCGTCAGTACCGCAGTGGGACACAGCAGTAATATTGGGACAAAAAAGGAGAGAAGAGCAGTAAATTTTCATCCGTCAGAGGCCATTGACTGTTTCACACTGACTGAGGAAGCAGACTCGTGAACCATTCCGCTCTGATTCATCACAGTCACACACAATGCACTCACAAGCCTAAACGACCGCTATTATGCAGCGACAATAGTGAGAGTCATCCTCAAGAATATGACTCATAGGCAGCATTTGAAGAATAGTTTTTGCTCTACCACAGATGCAGAGTTTTGTTCATGTAAGTTATGTATTTAGGAGAACAGAAGCTAGAAATATGTTGTTTGGATTTTTCACCCCCTCACTGTCCTTTCATAGTCTTCCTAAACACCATGGATCACTAAGAATAAATTCTAAATGCTCCGTTTCATTTGAAGCAAGGCTTCACAGCATCTTATGCATTCCAAGTACACACTTGGATTCCACTTAATAGGCAGTAAATCCTCATTTTGCATGGTGTGACAGCAAGGGTTCTATCAAACTGGGTGACATACTTAGCAGGGTTCAAAAGGTAACATGTCGACTGGAGTGCTTTTCTTGGCAGCAAATGTGATGCATCCAGTAGAGTGACAGAAGAATCAACAAACCAAGACTGGCAGGATTTTGGGGGGATTTAATCACATATTTTCTAAATAATTCAGAAAGCTGCAACAAATATTTTCAGACAGTATGTAAAAACATGAAAACTACAAGGAGACAGTGTCCACCTCACTCACACCCCTCTAACAGCATTGCATCATGTTTAAATAGTTGTGTTGACCTTTGCTTTAAAAAAAAGAGGAAGAAGAAGAAGCTCATGTATCTTTAAATTCTGCCTTCTTTTGAGGAAGTTTAAGAAATAACTTTTGCAAAGAAGTTTGGAAGTAGAATGGTTTGTGCTATGTGTGGTTTGAACTATTTTTAATTTGGCTTGGTGTTTCTTTTATACGTAGTATCATTAGTACCAAAAACAATGAACAGGACCATCATGGCCCAGTATAGCATTTCTATTTTCTTTTTTTGCTTTGTATAATAAATAAGCAATGGTAGTGGTATGTATCTCATCTCTTATTTGACCTTGTTTTCCTTCAGTCAAGAAATGTTTAAATGTTTTTTTATGCATTTTCCACCTTGTTTTTATTATTTATGTTGAAAATGCCTGCAGATTGATAGCAAAGGGGAAACAAACTCAAATTTCTTAATTGTGTGCACAAACATGGCAAGTAAAGCTGATTCTGACTCTGTCTTGACATTTTATGTTTTTTTTATTATTTATGTGTGGTCAATTGCCAATGCCTAAAGTCAGGCTTCATTTGTTCTTTTAACGTACATATAATTCAAAATAATACTGACCTTATTTTTGTATATGCCCCATATAAATATACATTTTATTTTGTTATAAATTAGATTAGATCTTCTATGTTTCCAAGCTGATCCAAACTTTTACCTGAGCACTGTAGTATTGTATCTCCTGCAGATAAAGTGACTTTCATATTTTATTGAAGCATTACATCAGTCATTTATATTCTATATAAAACATTCAGGACCAAGTAAGGAGTATTGGAAATGATTTACATGGCACTGCAATAAAGTCCTTATTGATACTGCTATACAGCTTTATTAACCTAACATTGTGGTAATGCAACTTTTATATAGATATATTAGCTGTAGATTTATAAAAGCTACTGAGCAGTGTTTTTCTAACACTGGTTATTTTTCATTATTTGGGAATCTACACATCTACATATTCAGCATAAAACACAAACTTTTAGCCATCAAAACAAAAACTGTTGCTGTGGTGCAGCCATTTGTGTCTTTCTTTGCATATTATTGACCTGAGTTATTTCAAAGTAAATTCTTCAAACAGTTTCTCTGTGCTGATTTAGAGTTGTTGCTCAAATAATATTTGGTGTCAATTATGGTACTTCTGTCAGGATCTGTAACCATGACAACAGGAAAGCTGTTTCAAAAAGACTTTTGCAAAGTCGACGTTATGCCCGAAATATGACCCCAAACCGGAACCAACTGCAAAAGAGATATGCTGGATGTAGAGCAGGAGTCCAAATCGAAATTTAGGAAAGGACATAAAAAAAATCCTCTCCTTGATGTAACTGGGGTATGTTGGATCATTGGTATGTAAAGTGAGAATTGTACCTTTTGTATACCAGTCAGGAATGCAGCGTTCTGTCATTATTATGTTTTTTAGAAAAACAGGGAGACAAGAACAGATAACAAAAACAGCTGTGTGAACCTGGAGAGTTTATGAAGACTTGATGTCTCAGCACCACATACAATCAGCTGCTTATGTATCTGCAAGGAGTTTAGCAGTCTTTTGTTTTGATGCTGCGTGAGAGTTTGCTATCAGTTGCTACTACCCATCTTTGGAAATTTCAGGGCTTTCTCTCTCTCCTTACAACACCTCCCCCCTTCAAACAGAATGTATGTCATTACCTGGTACAAGAATTTTAAAACATTTGGTGATCCTAATAAAGTTTTTATTCATTACACCACTCAGCGGACACAGTATAGTATTTAATTCAGGCTACTGCAGTTCACTCCTGGGGTGAGTAGCCTATTTAAAACAACCAGAGGTGACATCCATTCTATTTCAAGATGAGATACGGAATGAAGTGGCCTCCAGCCTGCACTTTGAGTGACATATATTGGAAAGTAAGCAAATTTGCATAGTCAGACAGAATACATGGGACGTATTGTCACTCATACACGCATGAACAGCTTTCCCCAAAGAAATATTACACACTGCTCCAAAGCATCCTGTGTGCTTTGTTTATCTATTTTCTGCAGTGTCAAACCCTTTGAAGCTTTCACATTTTGTCACATTACAACCACAAACGTCACTGTTGGGTTAGTCATATTAACAACATCACATGGCACAGGCAGGAAATGGGTTGTGGCTTTAAACAAATAAAACTGGAAAAGTGTGGTATGCATATCTATTCAACCCCCTTCACTTCTTCACTCCTAAATGAGTCCACTTCAAAAACTGCTTTCAAACGGCACCTAATAAGTAAACAAAGTGTAATTTAATTGACATAAAAATAGCTGTTCCGTGAATCCTTAAGTAGTGCCTTACAGAACATTAATGAATAAACAGCATCGTAAAAATCCAGAAACAGATGACTATTCAATCCACTTTGACTGCTAAGTGTCTAGGAACCATTATCACATGTAAACATCCAATGAGACTCTGCTGCAGGACTTTAAAATGTTAATTCACTAACGTGTCCCATCCAACCTGACTGTGGCGTTGAAAAATGGGCACAAATCTTAGTTTGACTAATGGAGCTGAATACCAATGCCTCCCAGACGTTTCAGATTTATCTCTAAAGACACTTTTAAAAAACTTTTTTTTTTCTTTTAAATATGCACTTCCTTGTCTTAATCTATCACATTAGTATCCCATTAAAATAAATAGAAAGTTATGGCTAGAATAAGACAAAATGTGGAAAAGTTTGAGAGGTATGATTCCTATAAGATAAAGCACATGCATTTCCTCTCTTTGCTTCAGTGATGATCTTGAACTTATTTTGTCTTTTGCGTCAGCAGAGTTGGGCAGTTTTGTATTAATCCACATCAGTCCTGCTAAGTATCTTTGGATATTTTACTGCATTAATAGACCAGATGAGAAAGGCTAGAAAATAATGATTATCCATGACTTAAGTGAACTGTTAGTTTTTAATTTCGGGATTGTGTCTGCAGTATCTAATTAGTTGACTTGACTCATGTTCTTATTGTGTTCACTTGTAGGGAGCTTCACTTCAGTTCAAGAGTTCTCTGCTGTCTAGTTGAGCAATTAAATATTGATTCCTTTGGAAGAAGATCTTTGTGATTCAGCCGTTGACAGATAGGAGGCTGTTACATTGTCAACCAAATGCTTCCTCAGCCTGGGGAATCAAACCATAAATTTAGCTGCATGAGTGACAGTGATGGGAAAAAAAATCTCAGAATTAAAGTTCATTTTTCAGGCTTTTACTTTGGCAGGAAGACAGCTGTTTAAATCACATGGACACATTTCCATGTTAAATAAATTATGATATCTAGAGTCCACAAAGTCAGATTTACAGCATATTTTTTCACTGCAATGCGGGTGGAAATTGTTGTGATGTCAAGTTGTATTTATCTGCATTCATTAATCTATTAAAATATTATCAAATCAACACATTTCTCACATGCTTGAGCAAACATTAGTATAGCAATCAGCATGCTTACATAATCAATGTCTTGCAAGAGAGGTCCTACGAAAAAGTTTTAATTTAAATGTCTAGTTATAGTGATATTTCAGTTTGGCATACAAAATTGGTATTATAGGTGTTTTAATTTTTTTTTTCCATTTTTAAGGTCTTATTTAATATGTTAGACTGTTTTTAATCCACCTGAGGTAACTATTTTTTAGCTGTTAATTAAGCTGTTGGTATTTTTTTAACACAAGAATTTTGTAAATACAGACATTCTGAGACGAACTGTCATGCCAAAAATGTTACAAAGACAGGATGTTGTAATTGTGAAGTCACATCTTAACTTGTTGTAAAATACAAATAAAAATATATCTATAATGCCTTATGATATGGATCATAGATAAATTCAAACACATTTGTCTTGTTCTATTCTCGCTTACTCTGACAGTATCACGAGCTACAGAGGAATCATTCTTCCACTCAACTATCTTGAAGGGGAAAATTTACTTGTCAAATGTCTTGAACGGGCTTGACAGTTGTTTGAGTTGTAAGCAGAAGCTGCTGAATGCATTTATATTTACTTACAGTCAAAATAAACCATCATCCAGGCACAGCTAAGTTGTTCTATTGTTGTAAATAGAAAGTTAGATCTTGTCGTGTTACAAAAACTAACTTCAAAATATTGAATTAGTTTGACCAACACAAAGTAAAACATTAACGGAAAGGAAAATGATACATAATTAAAAAAATGTTCCAGCTCAATAACTGAAAAGGTGTGCTCATCCTTATCATTGTTTTCGCTGTAACTGCAGCTGCAATTATTTTTTATATCTTTACCAGATTTTCATTTCTACAAATCAACAGGGCACTTCTTATTACAGTAACTGCTTAATTTTTTTTAAAACTTTTTAATGAATTTTTAGATTGTTTTGTAAAGAAACCCTGTACTTACACTGAAATTAAATCACTCACAGGAAGCTTCTGTTGGCAATTTAGGTGACTTCTGAAGACAGTTGTATTTCAACTGAATTTTATTTAGATATAGAAGAATAACGGTGGGCTAGCCCAAACTTATGCCAGTCTTTTTTAGTTTTATTCACAAAGAATATTTAAAACGATGCATCCTTTCCTTTCTATACCACAGTTGTGTACTTCTTTTGTTGTCAATTTCTGCAAGGTACAGTATTAGCTGCTACTTAGTGTTCATAGTGTACTCTGCAGCTGGCAGCATACAAAGGAAAGAGAATGCAGATAGTTTTCTGTTCACAATAGAAGAAAGAAAATAAAAAACTGTGGGTGTTTAATGAAACACACCTATTGTATATGATGATCATGATTCAGCTCCTGCATGCCTACAGACATTTTTCAACTAGCTCAGGGTGTTTGAGTTGATAGACTGCTAACACCTCTGGTGCATTTTAGGTGTGACAAGTTCAGGAGAATCCCTACGCAGAAATTTCTCCCAACTAACAAATGCTTGCTGCGTGGGTTTTGAAAGGCTGCACTTGTTGCCTATAAGGTGCTAGATTAAAGGATTTGCATTTTAAAGGGTATCAGCCATGGCAGCTAGAGGGAACAGGTGAACACAATTGTGGCAGCTCAACAAAAGATAGGGAATTTGTGTCATGCGAAGTGACATACATGACACACTTGCTTCACCCAACCAGAGATCCTCTACAGTGTGAGACTCATTTATAGCACATCAAATAAGGGTGAAAGCACATTGGGATGAGGAACATGAAAGGCAATTTTTTGTTTCTATCAACTGCTTTATTTCTGAGATACTGGTGAATAAAATATGTTGTTGTGCTTAAAAAATAAAAGTACATCGGTAAAGTTTTTGTTTCAACCCAAAGTGCAGCAGTTTAATACACCACTGAAATAAATAAATAAATAAATAATAGATTTTGTGTTGATCTTCAGAGCATGGAGTTGTTTCTCTCCAGGGCCAGCCATGACTAAACTCTGATCTGTGTACTGTGACTTGCTCAAGGCTGTCTGTGGTGATATTAAAAAGAAGTATTGCTTCATAAAACCCTGCTGAGCTACAACCGTGACTCCTGTTAAAGCAGACTGTTGCTCCAGTTTGTCTCTGGGAGAAGAGGTGTGATTTTTTTTTCATTCATTGCCCATTGTTAAGACAATTAGTGTCAAGCAAATGAACCAATGGTCATATCCACTAAAAGTATTGAAAGACACCTTGGAGAACAATGTTTACTGAAGCTGGTGTTTTAAACAATTTGCCTCATCTATTTGCATAATGGCCTTTGTGAGGACTGCACCCAATGTTAATACAGACTTCAGCATCCTCTCCACTCATCATTTGCAATGCAATTTGCAATTAAAACATGCTGCTGTGGCCATCTGGACATAAGAGCACTGAGAATAAGCAAAGGACACTTTACCCTTGAGTCCTATTGAAGGTAAACGTATGAGGAGGTGAGGAAAGAGGCATTTAAATACTTGCTGGCATTACCTGTGTGAATATAAAAGGTAGACTATATTTCTAGAAAAAATTGCCTTTTTACCTTTTATCTCAAACTAGGCTGAAGCCCATTTCAAAGTGCCTTCTCCATCCCATAGATTTAACTTTTGGCTCAAAGCTTATCTTTTCAGCACTCCCAGACAAAGCCCTTAAAAGAACTACCCCAGCCATTTACTCTTTGCTTTGCATTTAATATCAAAATTACTTCACGATCAGAGCATCTGTGCTTTCTATGTTTCTATCTTCTCAAACCTCACAGTTGAAGGCCATTCAGACTGAGTAGTCTGGGGTTGCTTTCCAGTATAAAGGGATCTTGCTTTTCACTGGGAATGGTGAAAAGTTAATGACTTGTTATGATCGGTTGGGTTTTACTTGTGAATTTTTTTTTTTACCAGTACACATAATGAAATAAATCTGACAACTCTGGTTTATAACTAGGCTCAAACTGGAATGTATGAAATTTACTTCAAATATTTCTGTATAATCAGACTGAAATTACTACATATTTATGTGTATAAATAGGATTTTGTTTTGCAAAGTGCCTTGAGACAATGTTTATTGTGAATCTGCACGATGTAAATAAACTGAATTGAACTGAATATTTGAGCTATATTTATTGTGTCCAAATGCAATATACTGAAATACTTGAACTTTTCTGTGGTTTTAAACTAATGAAATATTGAGATTTGCAAGTACAGCTTTTTTTCCTCATTTGTTACATTTTTAAGAGCTAGAAAGTCAATTCACTTTGTCCCTTTCCAATTTTCAGAAAAAAACCATTTGCACACCAAAACAAAGTAGGATAGAGGAATGCATATCATTGGATATTGTGCCATTATTTATATTTTTGAATAAAAAACAGCTCCTTATTCAATGCAATTTAATTCAAATTCTGAAATATTTTATTGATCCCAAATGGATATTAAATTATCTTTCATTCCAAGTGTCTCTGAAAAAAATATTTACTGTTAAAGACTAGAAAGTTGTACCTCCTTGGTTTTCTCTCACTTCAGAAAAGCATTCGGGACGCCCAACTCTTTCAGAAGGTATTGTTAAGGGAGCAAGTGGTAAAATGAGATTTCAACTGATAAATCTGAGCATGCTGCTGTGACTGTGTTTAATGTCCACAGCGAGCAAGCGCAGTTTCCAAAGTCCGGTAGGTGGCAGTGAGTGTTCTCAGGTATGGAGGAGAGGAGGACAGGTTGTGTGAGACGTGTGTTCCTCTTGCACAAGCGCCCCCGTGTTGCGTAGTCTGGGAAAACTGACGTGGTTCGGAGCCGAGCGGTCAGGGCGACAGCTGCGTGTGTGTGCGAGTGTGACAGTGACAGAGTTGCGGCGGGGCAGATCAGAAAAGTCCCCGTGGCTGCTCTCCGCCGGCGCCCGCGCACTCTTTCCTCGGTCCGCCACAAGACTGGCGACACGCTCTGAACCTGGTCGGCTGGCCGCGCGTGACCCGAGGACCCCCTACTTTATCCGGGCTGCGCTGGCGGAAACGGTGAAGCTGAAACTACATTCATTGACTTCAGAGCGATGAACTGGCAGTATGGCCAAGTGGTTCAAGGAGCACCTAGGATTCAAAACTACCAAAGCACCCCCTCCGGCGCCACCAAAACCGGACTACAGACACTGTCACACCGGTGTGCCCGGAGCGCCTGGCTTCCAGCAAACTGGCACCGGGGCTACTTTTCAGAGTCCAGCTCAGCCGGACATCCTCGCTGCTTACAAACTACAAAAGGAGTTGGACTTCGAGGACCCGTACACTACGGGTGGAAATATTTCTTTCGGTTCGAGCTTGAACACTGTGGTCCCGTCGGATAACAAATTTGTGTCGCCGAAGCACCGACTTATTAAGGTGGAAACTATCGAAAAGAGCAGCCCAGCTCCGGGCGGGGGCGTCACAGTCACCCAAGCCGTAGCTGTGGGGAGCGTTAAGTCTCCTACTTCTTCACCTCCTTTGGAACAAGACAACAAGGAAAAGGTGGGGGAAGTTTGGTTGCAGCAACTTTTTATTAATAATATTTTACCTTTTTTGTCGATATAGTTAGAAGAAAAAAACAAGCCTTATTTTCTCTGTCCAAAGTAGGCTATTATTTTCATAAAACGGGTGCCTGTCTCTTTATTAAAAAGAAAACGTGGTGTGTTTTAGAGGCACTTGCCCAACTCCTGTTAGAAATTACAACTGGCAGAACTTGTTATCACAGCCACACAGCAGCATGAGTTGCGCCATCAGCCCCGGTCTAATATCCAACCTGCCCTGCAGGGAGTGCTGTCATATATTACACAACTCTACAGCTATACATTTGATGCAAGAAAAAAAAGCTGAATTTCTCTACGTTTTGAAACCGAATAATCTGAAAACATCACAACTGCATCTAAATCCCCCAAATTTCAGTCCGGGTTCATCAGTCAATTTGGGTCCACCAAGATGATCTCTTGTGCTTTGAGAAGAGTTTGTAAATGTTAGGTTATATGACTTTAATTTGATCCTCTTTATGTGCACAGTGCTTTGAAGCATCTCAAATCCTTCACCAAACCCCTCACTAACTATTCAAACTTGCCCACAGCAAGGTGGAAACAGGGAGAAGGTATGCAAGCTATGCCTTGGAGCACAGCTGTCATCTCTGGATTCTCAGGAATCCATGTTCTAGGTTCAAGTCTTGAAGGCTGCAGAGATGTTTGGCGTCAGCGAGCTTCATGATTTGCTGAATTACTGATAGTAATCCATCTGAGGAATGCTTTTCTGTGTTTGTATTGCTTATCAGCAGAGATAAAAGCACATCCCTGTGAATATACACACCCGGCAGCCCTCAGATCATGCTTCAGTCACGACTGAGTGCTGAAATGTTTTGTGGTCCCCCTCGCTTTCACCTTCACGTTACTTCCTCCTCTGTGTTTGTTTTGCTTTTGCACTTGTCTTGTGACATGTGGCAACTTTACAGTTGGTTTTCGTTCAGTGCTTTTATTTATATTTCACAATGTCTGCAGGCTGTTGTAAGGATGTTGTATTAAGGAAGACTGAGATTTTCACTTCCCCAACAGTGGTTTGATGACACATTGAGATAAAAGCGAGGAATTATAGGTTGCAAACCTATAATGCAAATGAAAGCCTAAAGGAATCATTCAAACAAAACAAGGGTTTTGTTTTCACACACTGCCACCCACATAGTTTTACTTTTCAATTTCAACATGCACATGTTTAATTTTAACATAGTCAAACGTTATCAAAACATACTTTTATTTTTCACTTAAACTGCTCAGGCCGATGAACGAGATGATGGTTGTCTCATGTTAACTAGCGCTTTCTGAAGTCAGGGATTCTGATGTGTTGGCACTTCGAATGTGTCTCATCATGAGCGCATATGGCTGACACTGACAGGCAGTTGATGAAATAGTATGGGCTTGATGTCATGATGTTATGGCCAAGCTAAACCAGTACTGACAGCTGGTGGGGTTTGGGTATGTATGGGGAGAAGGAAGGTTGGATAAATATGGTGCCCTTGCAGATAAATATACCTTATTACAAAACTATAGGCAAAATATATAAACCACCCCTTTAAGTTATCAAATTCAGGTACCTACTGTTACCAACAACTTTAACTCTAAGATTTGTGAATTTGTGTGTGTTGTTGTAATCATATGCTGATTCAGTAGCTCCAGATCTCTAAACCTTGTTTGGTCTTTAGATTTCCTCATGAATCATGTGTAGAAGTCTTTATAGAATGAATCGCCTTACATTGCCTAATGCAAAGCAGAGTGTCAGATGCAGCTGGATGCTGTCATTGGACTCTAAAGCAATGATAATATGATGTAGTGATAATCAAATAGATGAGTCGGGTTCAACCGTATTTGTTTGATTGCATTTTGTCATGTTTAAAGTTTGGTGGAGGAGACACTGTGTGCTATGTTTTCACACAGTTCCAGTGAAAAATTGGCATTGGTTTGTTTAGACTGTTGTGATAAAGCTGCATATGGACCAAAAAACTGGACTTTGTCTGCTGTGAGAACATAAACTAAAAGCAAAGCCTGAGATGATAAGACAGATTTTGTCTTATCATCGGTGACTGACCTCAAACATGCTTTCCTATAGAAACTGTCAAATATTTATTTAAAATTGGGGACAACTTTCACAGATGTATTGAGCTTAAAAAGGGTGGGATAGTTGCATAAAGTCTATGTATCAAGACAGGCTGTCATATCATTTCAAATGTGTCTCTGAGTATGTGTGTAAGTACTTTGGTGGAATAGTGCATGTTTATTTTTCATGGTCCAGGGTGGAAACTCAGGTGAAACACATATACTAGATAAATCTGTGTTCCTTCATAGCTGCACAACCTTAACTTTTTTATGGATTACGTTGTGTGGGAGCTGACTGTTTTCTCTCCCACTCTGCTAGTGAAGGTAATTGTTTGTAAATCTATTCTAGAGAAACTCTTTAGCTGAGAATAAATTAAAAACATGAGAATAAAGAATCATACTCCTTCCTTTACACATGTTCCAACAATCTATGTAGGAGGAGGAGGTGTTTGCCGTGTTTTATTTCCTGTTCTCTAATTCTTCAGATTGGTGTTAAAGGGCTGAAAATATTTAGTGTTCCCATTCTGCCTAATGTTAAATTACTTTTCACGGTGCCTTTTACAGCTATTGTTAATTTTAGGGATGCACTGATTAGTTGTCTCTTGACCAATATTGATGTCTTTTTTTCTCCAAGGTCTGAGCTGCAAATTCAGCTTTATTGTTATTGGAGGTTGAAGACATAAATAAAAAAAAATGAGGAATTTTCTAGTTTTAAACCTATGCATTAAGTAATGAAAAAAAATGTGATCTTTATGTTTTCACATCAGTGAACTTTGGCTTTTAGTTTGGTGCATCTCTGGTTATTTCTAGATGGATTCTGGCACAACTTCTCACAAATAGCCATGCGTGCCTGCTCATAAATGTACCTGTCCATCTTCTGACTGAAAAGGCTTAACACTGACTTCTGACTGAGCAGAGAGCACATGAGTGTCTTAACAGCACTGCTCGGCTGCATTGATGTTTTAATTACTTGACTCATGAATGCTAATTATATCACTGCTTACCTAATGCCTGAAGTGCCAATCGCAGCATCAAGGGAATTTTCTGAGTCCATTTCTATTCAGCAGACTCCAGAAGAAAGAAAAGCTAGATAAAGAACTAAAATCAAACACTAAAGCTCTGATTATTTTCTTTTTTTTTTTTTTTAGATTTTTATGAGTCCAGTTCTCGCTTTCCTTTCTCTGTAAAACTTTGATGCACATTGCCTTCACTCACAGTTTAGAGTTTACAGGAAAGTGTGATTTGTTTTGTTTTTAATTATGCCGAGCCCTTCATGGTAGAGTTAGCTGAAAGAGATGATCAATTATCATCCTGCCTGGAAACTAATTAAAGGCCTCATCTCCCAGCTCATCGCTCCACTCAGCGCTAAACTAACTCCTCTCAAGGACGCCCCAAAGTGATGATGGGCTCTGTTCGACAAATGTGTAAACATGCAGTTGGGTGAAGCTGACTGACAGGCTGCTGCTTCCCCGTGAAACACCTCACGCTATCGTTGCTATCTGTTTGTTCACCTGGGAAAGTTGTGTTTGGCAACCTCCAATGCTCACAGCTCTACCAGCTTGTAGATTTATCTATGTGGAAACGTGTTGGACCGGACTCTTTGAGGGTCGATTATGATGATTACAACGCATCAGATAGTACTGCCTGTTAAAAACTTGTCTACAAGGCAAAAAGTAAGTCTTGGGTCAAACTATAACTAATTATATTGTGTTGCATTTATCACTACAGAGGCAAAAACAAAACTTCTATTCTCAATTGGATTAAGTTTTTGAAAATGTGTAATATATATACTGTATATATTTCATGCTTATTGCGTGCTCAGAAAATCAATTCTGCAGCCCAATCAATATGAATGCATATTAATATGTCTGAAGAGAAGCTCTTCAATTAGAAAGGTTTAAACATTGTTGTTACTCAGTTGCAAAATATACAGATGTCTTTGATGGATGCTTTTCCTCAACATAAAAATGTACATTAAAATATTACTCAAATTATTTGTAGTTTTATGTTTCTATAAAAGATTTTTTTCAGATGAATAAGCAAATATAAAAAGTATTGATCACTTTGAGTGCACCAGAATGTGAAGTAGTTTACTACTAAATGTACCATCCACCAACTTCCAATTACCAGGAGCAGACTGAGCATGCTTGACAGATTCCACTGCCTTCTGAGCTTGGCTAAACTGCTCAGCATCATTTCCTCTCATCCCGAATGCTTTACTCTGCTTTTCAGCCTTGTTATGTGAGACATCAGTGGATTTTTATGAGTGTATCCCACCGGCACTTATCTTTTTCACAGATAGGAGACACATCCAGCACAAACGTCAATATTACCTGGCTCTGTGAAAGCCCTTCTCTTTCACTGTCCTTCTTTTTCTGTTGTCTTAACACAACAGCTCAAAATATCAGTCTCTTTGAGATTCATTCACCTAGATACAGCATTCAAACCATTGAACTTTTTCATGTTTTGTCATGTTGCAACCACAAACTTCAATGTGTTTTATTTGGAATTTATATGATGGGCCAATGCAAAGCAGCGCATAATAGTAGAGTGGAAGGAAATTGGATATAATAGCCTGGAAAGTATGACGTGCACATTCAGCACCCCTGGAGTCAAGAAGTCGTTGTAACCACCTTCCCCTGCAAATACAGATGTAAGGTTTTTGCAGTATGTCTCCACAAGCTTTTTGCATCTACACACATTACTTCAGGTTCAGCAGGAGTAGATTGAGAGCCAGTGAAGATATGTTTTAAGTTTTGTCACAGGTTGTCATTTGGATTCAGGTCTAGACATTGACTGCACCATTCTAACTCTGGGATGTTTCTCTCTAACCATTGTTGCTCTGGCTATATGTTTGGGCCATTGCTCTGGTGGAAGGTAAACCTCTAGCAGTTCAGCAGATGATCCATCATGAATTTTGTGTTTTTCTATCAATTAAAATATTAATAAAATCTCTTTAAGTTTTAGATTGTAACTTGAAAAAAATGTAGAAAAGTTCAGGGGCTGAAAATGCATTTTTGCAAGTCACAAAACCTTTATTTGACTGGACAGGCTGAATTGTGTCACAGCCCATCACAACCCTCCTTCATTTTCCCAAACAGTTTTAACAACAATCAAAGCATGTTGAATTAGGCAAAACCGATTAAGTAAAACCCTGTGGAAATGTATAGCAGCAGCTGAAGTGGAAAAATAATGTTTTTAAGCAATTTCCAATGCTTTGACAGCTTTAAGCCAAGGTTCAAGTAATCAACAGATTTGTGTGAAAGCTGTGTTGTGCATGTTTTTGGACCTTGCAGCTGTTGTTTTTCATAATCAGCATTAGACTCACATCTTTAAGCAAGAAAGTAATTATTTGATTAATTATCACTTGTGAGAGTAACTGTGGGTTGCTATGGCTACCATACCTCAGTATTTTCCCATTTAGACAGTGTTATTGTCATGAAATGAAGTATTAATTACATCTTGACTCTTGAGACATTAAAGAATGCAGAGTATTTTCTGAAGTATCCTGATTCTAAGACGTTCTTTAAAATTAATCTTGATTAATTTTCATGACAAGCATATCATATGTTAAAGTTCTTCTTTTTCCTTGCTTTTATTGATAGAAGAGCATTTCTATGCATTACTTACTTGAACACGAAGGGGATTTTGAAGTCAAGGAAATGATAAAGCTCAACCATGCAGCTTCTTGCTTACAGATTTTATATCTGTCAATGGAAAATATATACGGCAGAACTTTTTCTTTTTACTAAGATGTCATTTTGGTATCCTATTACATTAGCATCTTGGCAGTGTAATCCTATGCAGTAAATGAGGATAATAACCAGTTATGGTTTAGATTTTACTACCAACCACCTCAAGTGGAGCAAAGTTACAGCGCTGGGAAAAGATGGCCTTTAGCCATTGTTTGCTTATTTTCTTTCCTCTCTCCATCTGCAAGCCTTCTTTCCAGTTTAAAGAGTCCCAGTGGAGTCTGCTTGTGTTTGTGTTGCTCAATTTTCTTTTTCTAACTTTGGGCCTGAACATCAGTCACATGACTCCACCAGGTCACAATTAGCCCTCAGACTGGTGCTGCAGCTCTGGCCGCTGGGGAGTTGTAGACACATGGCTCTGTTTTGTTTAATGACAGTGTGTGCAGCTGAGTGTAGAGCGAGGGAGCCCTGGTCTGCAGGCAGGTCGTCTCCCACAGATTAAAGAGAAATGCATATGCTTTCCTGCCATATGAGACCCAAGGAACAGATATGCAAGAAGTCTAAAGCTTCTTTTTGCAAAAAAAAAAGAAAAAAACTAAACTCACTGAGTTGTAAATGAATGGTTCTGTTTACATCAGAAGACGCTGTGACGTTGAGGTCATGCAGATAGTGGGTGGTTTGCTATTCGCCTTCTGATTAACTACAGGTCGTTGTTTTTGTGACACACTGTAGGAGGCGGTCAGACTTCTGTGTTCTGGCCTGTGGTCTGAATGCCCACAGAGAAGTCAACCACCTCCTGGGCTTCACAGCAGGACTGGGATTAACTGGATATGAGTGGATGTGAATAACAAGTTATTAATCCCCTCCCTGTGCTTTTTTCCCACACATCATAATTCTTTTATTTTAGATTTTATTGTTTTATGTTATCAGAAGATGCTGATATTTTAGTATGGGAAGAGCCTGCAAACCACTGTCTTGTTGTTTGGTATTATTTGGTATCTCTAGGATTAAGGAAGTGCTCCTTTCCTGACAGGAAGTGTTTACAGCTTGGTGACATTCCCTTCTTTAGCTTGACAAGTCTGTGCTTGCCCCTTTGTGTAGGCCGGATTTTCAGGTTGATGCTTGAATGCTGAAATAAAAGCAAAGTTAATTCTCCCTGCTGTTTTGACTTGACATGTCCGGCTATAAGAGACAGTTGCAGTTGGCGACACTCTGAGAACTTGTCCATCATAATGCTTTCTGTATCTTCACTTAACTTTTGTTATTCTGTCCAGAGAGGTGAGAGGTCAGCCACGTAGCAATGGCAGCCCTGTGGGGCTCCACCCTGTTCTTGCACATTTGCGGCGATCCCACTGGATCGTTGGCAGAGAGGTTATCCAAGGCTTCAGAGTCACAGCCGTCCTCTCATAGCATCACAAAACCTCCAGCTTTGGTTACGGACAAACTGTGGCTTCTTTTCCTCCGTCCTCTGTGAAGAGAGACCAAAATCAAAGCTTTGCTCCCAGGAGACCTCACCACATTGTTTCATGCAGTTCTGCTGTCCTAATCTTGTCAGTTTTTATGTTATGGAAGATAAACGGTTGTGTTGTTTGTGGTGGTACACTGTTATGTAAGAATGAAATGGGAGTGAATTGCACGTCAACAGTCCATACTTGGAGTCAAAAATATTTATCCCTTTCTAAAGATGGTAAGGATTTATCAATGAAAGCTTTTTTTTCAAATAGCAAGAGGCTTTGGATTCCTTTCTCATGAGTTGAGTGAAGGATAAAATCAACTCTGAAAATGCATAACGTAGTATTTGTTTACAACACTAAGTATTGTTTAGCCTGGCCATTGCTTTCCTATGCAATTCTGCTCGATTGTCACCTCCCTTCACTGCTACATCTGGGCTTTCTCCCATTGAAGTGGAGTTCTGCATGAGAATTTCAACCGGGCCAGTCAGCGAACAGAAGGAGAAGGTCTGAATAATGATGTCAATGTTCTGGGCCGTCTTATCATTGCAGTCTGCCTGTAGTTTTAGCAGTTTCAGTGGTGGAAATGAAGGAAGCCATTGACACTGTGTTTACCACGCTTCCAAATATTGAATTAACATTAACGGTCATCTCGTTTGGCTCGGCACTTCTCTCTTCGTAGTGGAGGATGATTCTCTACAGTACACACAATTTCTGGTAAGCTTCATAGCGTTGAATTGGTGCATTACAAATGTTAGCGATTGGGTAAAATGTAAAACTTTTACCCAATCAGAGTAGCATTTGAGAAACAAATGCTACTCAAGGAAGCATTTGTTTCTCAATAGCCGGAGGTCCAGACCCTCTGTACAAAGCAAAGCATAAAACAAGAAGCTGGTTTGTACCAGGCTAGATATTGTTAAGATATACACAGTTATTACTTTCTAGTTTTCTGACATCTCTTATGGCCTAAAGTAAAATTTAATGAAACTTTTGGGGAGTCAATAATAATGTTTAATTTTTCTTCAGTTGTGATTCATAGACTCTCAATGGTCATTTTACTAGTTACACTTGTAACACAAAGAGCGAACAATCAGGCAATTAATTCACAGCAACCAGTGAGTGCCTTCAGCTGTCTAGATGTAGTAAAGATGAATTGTTGAACCTCACAACCCAGAATCAGAATGAGGAAGAAAGGAAACTTAAGTGACTTTGAACATGGTTGTTGGTACCAGACAGGCTGATTTATGCATGGAAACTGATGATCTGCCAGGGATTTCACACACAATCAGCTCTTGGGTTTCTATAGAATAGACTGAAAAAGAAAAGTTGTCCAGTGAGCTGCAGTTGTGTAGATGAAAATACCTTGTTAATATCAGAGAAAAATGGGTAGGTTGTTTTCAGAGTGATTTAAAAAAAGTAATTAAATTAAACTCAAAATGCAGAATGGCATTTTTGAATGCACAAATATCAAATGTTGAAACAAATGGACTTCAGAAAAAGAACATCACACCTGGTGTCACTCCTCTCAGCTAAGAACAGGACACAGCACCTATAATTTGGCACTGGCTCAGTAAATTTGGACAGAGTTGAACTGGGAAATTGTTGCCTGGTTGAATGAGTCTTGATTTCAGATGGTAGGGTCAGAATCTGGCACAAAGAATTTAAAAACATTGTCCCATCATGGCAATGTCTTTTTAAGTTAGTGATGGGTGTGAATATTTTTGATTGATGTATGTTATCATGCAGTTTTGTTTTATATATATATATATATATAACATCTTTTTATCATGACTTTGACCAAAATGAAGACTGAAATTGGTGCAGTAACACTAAGAACAAATCACTCGTGTACACGTAAAGAGGATTACTATATTTTATAAAATTCCAACATTCCACCGTGACACCTGAATTATTTTCAACTCTTGAGCCGCACCACTAACTGTATGTAGAAAACACTGCCAATAAATCTATCACACCAGGACGGGGACAGAGAAAGGAAATTGGATTTTGCCAAGCATGTCGTCAAGTACTTAATCTTGAATATCTGTCGCATATTAAGAGGACCTTCATAGTGTGCAACCCATGGGCTCCTCTTTTCTCTCCACTGGAGGTCTTAAGTGGCAATGCGGATTTCGTTTCTATGAATGAGGTCCGCTGGGACAAGTTGAGGTGCTTTTTGTGCTTCGCTGCCTTGGGTGCTTTAACAAAAGATGCATTCGTTCTTCAGGAGACATGAGCAGGCAGAATAGGAATTTATCAAGAGGGAGGGTGCACATTTAGCATTTTTAAAAGTGTAAAAGTCAAAGTTGCATATTGCATATTTTTGCTAGAAGTAAAGGAGAGGGGAGTGTAGCTTAGCTAACTGTTTGTTTGAGGCACTCTAATTTGGACATTTTCTGACTTTGCTCAAGTACCCTGGGTATAGTTTTATTTGTGGTGTGACTATTTTTTCTGTATTTCAGGTTAAAACAAGAAAAGAATTTGTCAGGAATTTCCTAGCTGACATTGATTTCATATTTCTTTTTAGATTATTTCTACAAGATCACAAGTATGTGTATACGGTAATTCGATTGCACTGTCTAATTGAACTTACAATGCAATGAATAAATAACCTGCTGCATTTTTTTTGTTCCAGTCATTAGGAAAAATACTCTGATTCTATCAAAATTGTATATCAGAGAATCAGACTTTGAAGAAAAGCATAACTCTGCGTTTGAATGGAAACGCCTAATTGGTGATCTCAATATTTGTTTTGTTGGGTGTAATTAATAGTGCAGTGCAATGATTGCATCTTGTGAGACTGTGACATCCAACGATTCTCCTGGAGAAATTGTGGGATAGACAGACTTTTCTTCAGGCTTTTGAAATGATGAGACAATGAAATGGCATTTACTGATTTAATGATGAGACAATGAAATGGCATTTACTGATTTAAAGTGAATTTGTACAGAGATTAGTTGGTAGCAGTTTTCTAACAAAAAATTGTGAAACCATTAGTAGATGGGGAACTCTGGTCAATGCTGAACTGCTTTTTAACTTAGCCTGTTTGACTAAGTTGATTTTAGTAAGAACATGTAATGGATTGTGTGCTACATATACACCAGTTTACCTGGGAAAATGTGCAGCAGAATGATTTCATTAATAAGAACAGAAGAGGGAAGACAGCTGTCATGCTAACAATAGAAAATGACAGCCAATTGCTATTTTTAACCTTCTGAAAGCCTCCCTTAACTTCCTGAGTTTCTGGAAGGTTTCAGCGGCGTGTGGGTTCACGAGTCTTAATTCGAACTGATTGAAACACTGAGTACTCACAACTAACACAAGCCATTTTATTCTGTCAATAATTACATTTACATGTTTTTAGAAGTGTATATTGACTCAGCAGCCCCACATGAAACTAAAGGCTCCTTAATTGCTTTAAATTGCACAGTGGTTGTACTTATAGTAGTGTAGCATGCTTCAACTCCTTTATTTCACACTAGACTAATTTCTGCATACACACACACAGACAGGCTACAGTGTGGGGATTTGTATCAGTAGTTATCACAGCATCTTGAAGTATTCCCGTGCCAACTGCGATCAACATGAGCCTAAACACTCTAAAGAACCTGGTTCACCCTGGTGGCTTGTGAATGCTGCTTCATCTGGAAAAGGGTAGAGATTAGAAGAACCAACATTTTATGTGGTGTGAGTCTGAAAAGGAGACGGGGATGCAGTAAATAAGGTGATACCCGCAGTGCAGATGTCTCAGAGAGGGACATGTGCAAAACTGATGGTAGAGCACATTGATGTGTGAAAAGAAGTTTTCAGTGTTACTTAAATTACATACACTTAAGGTGTGGAGAAGCCTTTAGTTTGGTTCATATAAAATTCTTGTTTTTTGTTTATTCAGTGTTGAGTCAACAGAGAAACAGAGTTGCACCATACTGTTTTCATCTCCACATGATGGACTGAATGGTGACTTCTGAAATATTAAAAGCTCAGATTATGGTATAACATAACCTTGTTAAATTTCTTATAAAATTTATCCCTAACCTGTCTGCTGCTGTTGTTGCCTTTTTGTTTGCAATGAGGTTTGTTCATTAATGTTCTCTAATAAACTTCTCAGGCTTTCACAGAACATCTGGATCAAATTACATGTAGAGGTTGACTCTATTTAGTTATTATAGGACTTATAAGGGTGGCTGGTTGCACTGGATTTCATTTAAGTGTATCAGATTAAAGCTGCTAAATACAAAAACATTCCAGTCTTCACATTTTTATAAAAAAAATTGTTTGAAATGTTTTGTCATTTTCATTGTACTTAATTATGTGCTACTTTTTGCTGGTTTATAACTTAATATAACTTAAATTATAAACTGAATTAGTTCACTGAAGTTGTGATTTCAAATGTAAAAAGTGGAAGGGGAATGGATACTTTTGCAGAGGACTGTAGACAGAATATTGGCCTATTCTTGCAGTGGTCCTCACCAGAGGCTTTCAATTCACTGCAAAGCAACGCCTCTACAGCAAATATATTAATTTGATTAGTTACCTCTCTAGACTCCTAAGTAGGCCTTTACAGGAGCCACATCACTCTTTGTGTCTCCCAGAGAGCCCGGAATGCTCTCGTGGCAACTGTGTTTCTCAGGAAAACATTTCAATAAAGTTTCATTAATGTCAAAGCTGTATTGTGGGAAATGCACTCCTGCATTGCCTCTCCCCAAGAGGCAAAGCCAGTTTTCCATCTGCCTAATCTGTGTGGGAGATGCAGAAGCCAGCAGGGCTCAGTCCTCACAAGGGGTCCTGAATGAATTGTAACCAGATTTGTGCTTGCTTCTTACAAACATGAAGCCATCTTAGTTTTGGAAACAGTGTTATGTCTACATAGAAGCTTTGAGCATTCTCATCTTAAATAAAGGGCCTTGAGGGTGTGTTTCTTGCCAGTATGTTCTTTTAAGAAAATGGCAAAGTTATCTCAGCATGACTGCACACACTGCATTCATCCTGTACATCCTGACAAGCAGAGAATAGAGGAGCCATCAATGAGGCACATTGGACTTTTGTCCCTCAACCCAACAGGCGTAAACATACTTCATACATGTCAGTCTGTTCTGCGACTGTGTTCTGCTGAAAAAAATAGCATCTCCTCACCCATTGTCTCCTCTCCCCTCTCTTCCTATCTCCTCTGCAATAGCTGTCTTTCCTCACAATGGAGGCATGCTTTCCTTTTGTGTCACACTGAAGAACAAAAGAGCAACAGCAACAACAAAAGAGCAATAGCAACAACAAAAAAAGCTTTTGAAATGCCATAATGCAATTGAGCTGCTAAGCACTGAGGTGTATTAGGTTATCAGTGACTAAAATCCCTTGTGGCGTGAGGCATAAATCACACACGTCAGTCCTTTTTCTTTCCCTCCCTTCTCTTTCTACAGCCTGCTGACTTTTCGCTCAGTCTCAAAGGGTTTTCAACCTTGACTAGACCCTGATGCAGCCAATTCTTACAGGACTAGTCATGACATTGAGACCATGATCTGATTGTATTTATCTATCAAAAGAAAAGCTCTATACTTTTAATTTTCCCTGTTGTTTAGAAGAGTTTGGGTTTGCTGGGTTTGGAGTAAAATCATAAGCATACTTTCTATTTTAATAGTTTTTTATTGATTATTGTGGTTAATTTGACCACACTGGATATGTTAGTCAAGAAGCAGCAGACCACTTTCTGTTTAAAATCCACAAAAAAAAAATCAATCTCTGTACTCAAATTTCATCTAATGTGGTTTATGAAATTTTTCTTCTTTTTGTCCTTGATTATCTGATGAGCTCTCTGAACCCATTATGCATTAAGGGTGCAGCAGGAGAACTGGTGCTCACATTTTCACCGCTTCTAATGGAGGACCTGCACTGAATAAAAGTGTAATCCTAGAAGCTCTTGTGTCATATGAACAGTGAGCTAAAGTGGCAGGTGCCTGCCACAGTCTCCCTCCTTTGTTAATGCTCTTCCCTCTGTTCCCACCGATTTGAGGTCAGGGAACCGCAGTGCTTTTCAAGAAGTCTTTCTTTTTTTTTTTCACCACTTGCTTTGTGATCCGCCTGAGCCACGGCAGGTATAAGTCAAAGTCAGCCAGGATCTGAGCTACCAAATCCAGTAATTAAGTGGGCCCTTTCTCTCTTCATCTTGCGGACTAGCGAAGGACCCAGCTGCCACAGGGATATGCCCTAAGCCTGTCAGGTGTCTTTATGAGATTCATGTGGACTTACATCACAGCTTAGCAAAGTTCTGATATATGGAGGCAGCACAGTGCTGACAGGGAGAATTTTACTTTCATGACAAGTGTGGCTTGGCTGCAGTCCTGACACACCCTGGCATGCCACAAGGCAGATGGTGTTCCCCCAGGCACTGCTGGCATTCTCTAACACCCCTCTCCTCACAAGCCAATACTTCTCCTTCTGTTGAGGAGTCATCACTGTGGTGGGACAGGAAGGAGTCATTGGAACAATTTAGAAATATTAAGCGCCTCCTTTACGTACAGGGCTGCAGGCGATAGTTGTGCTTAAGTAGAGTTGTACCTAAAATCTTCAGGATTTAAAACCAGGACTAACAGAGACCAATGTTAATTTTGTGTAGTACTTTTGTCTTCGACTGCATTGAATCTGTTGGTGTATCGCTATCAGGAGTTTTCATCACTCGCCCTGGATGTTTCCTAGATTATGTCAACAGGAAAGGCAAAACGGTGATGTCATCCTTTTGGAGTGCATAACTCAATAAGTTATTTCCATTATTTCCTGAAGCATGTCCAAACATACACTGGTCCGTGGCAAAGGTGCAGTAAGGTGGTTGAGTTCAAGGAATGAGTGCTGTTAAAAATTAATATGGGAAAATATTCAGCTAGATCTGATGATATAATTTACACACAGGGAAATCTGCCAGTGTAAATTAATAAAAGCAAGACTTTTTTTAGGTCATAATTGTGTAAAATGGACTTGAGCTACTTTATTTGAGGGCTGTGAACTATGTTAAGCTTTAAAAGGCAATTTCTTTCAATTAGCGGTTTGTGTGTACTGGTTCTAGTTTCTTGTTTTAGTATTCTTCACAGAAATTTGTGATTTTTGTCTTGATAGGCATTGTATAAATAAATGCTTAATTACTTAATTATTCCAATGTGTACACTCCAAAGATTCATCAAATATAATTTTTTGGACTTCTGTAAAACTTTGAGTTTGGGCACAAATCCATATTGGCAATCTGATGTCTTTAAGAGTCATAATACAAGAAGATATAACAATTGCATTCAAAATATATTTTTCTAGCCCCCCTGCTGTCTGGAAGTAAATAGTCATTATTTACCTTTATCAGAAGCAGAGTGGTTGCTTGTTTGAGAGAACAGTCACTGTAGTAGTAGTAGGCTTTTGATAGTCTGAAAAAATAGTGTATTCACATTTTCATATGTCTTTACCATCCAGTCTTATTCCTGGCATCAAAATTATGACTGGGAATGTCAGACATTTTGAGTTTATTATCCCATATGGCTTTCCTTATAAAATATACTGAAAGTTGCAAGTGTGAACCACTATCAAACCAGCAGCACATAGTTCTGCCCAACCTCTGCATCTAAACCTGATTGTTTATTGTTTGCTTCTTGGAAATAGCTCTACAATGTTAGGATATCCCAGTTGTACAATGACTTGCAATTTGAACGCACTCAACTCATACGTGATGTCATTCCTAGATTCATGCTCCCTCTTCAGAGAGAAATTGTATGCACCTCAAAAAGTGTCTGGAGATTATAATTTCTAACCTCAACTGTGTTGCTATTCCTGCAATTTCTATGACAGATGGAAGCTGAGAGCTCAAATGGATAAAGAAAATAACTTTGCTGTACTGTTTTAGCCTTCCTGCTATCTGCTGAAACTCTGATTCTATCTCAACCTGAATAAACTGCAGACATGTATAAACAAAGATATCAGACATTCGAGTTTCTGACTAATCCATCGGTCAGCAATCCTTGCTGATCAAGCTAAAATGCTATTATTTTAGTTAGCAGCTAAATTGTTAGTTCACTTCTGTTATAATGGATAGTTTTATGGTAAAGCACTGTGTAGGGGATATAAGAATCAAGATCCGACAGCTAGTGTCCATTTCTCTTTATCTTTGAAATAATTACTGCCATATTTGATTAGATATAACAGGATATGATTATTATTGGTTGAGGTTTCTTGCAATAAGCTGCCGGATCATAGTGACAAGTGTACCAGAAATGCATAATTACTCGGTTTTCTTGGGCTGTGAAGATTTTTCTTATCTGACCGACTGGATTTAATCAAACGTGAGTAAAATATGTTTATTTTATGCAGATCAAAACAAATGCGGAAAATGTTTGATTTTCCCTGCGCTTGAATAAGAAGTAAAACATTCTAGACACCCGTAATTATGCTGTGGCAGAAAAGTGATTTTTATTTTCCCCTCTGAACTGATGGAGAGGGAAACAGATTTAACACACAGTTGCTGCTAAGAACACATCCACTGTACCGACCTCCTCTGTTATTGCTTAATCCGTGTATAGTTGAGATGATCAGTGCAGAAACATACCTGCCAGGACTACTTTGTCACTAAGCGGCTTATAGAATATCCCCCAGTGAACTTTCTGACATTTAACTCTTGGAAATTTTTCAACATGTGTCTTTAGCTAAGAGTCATTACAAAGTCTGTAATTTGGAATGACTTTCTCAGTTACAACTTTATTGACATGGTTTAGTTGGGTGGCCTCCATATGCAGGCTGGTGGTTGGCTGTTTGGGAGTGTGTTTTTTATTTCGCAACTTTGGATATAGGCTCGAAGGAAATCTGGCTTTGTGGAGGAGCTGCTTGGTGGGCACAACGCTCGGCCCTCTTTCTGTCCTCCCTTCTCTGCCTCATCCAACAGATGACTGAGGAGCTTGTTTGTAATGAAACCAAATCCCTTCCTGTTATGCATGAGTCATTGGGTGTAGTGCCAGTCATTTTTATTGTCTCACACTTGTTTTGTCATTTTCTTATTTTGTGCAGTGGTTTTAACCCTTAGAATGTTTTTACATGCTTTCAAACTGAATAAAATTTTTGGCATTTTAAATTTTTCCATGTTTGGTCTTGATTGGAACTGAGAGAACATTCTTTTCTCTATAAGACGTCCAAACTGCTGCTAGCCCTCATTAAAACCAGTGGCTAAGACCACAAAAGGTACAGCTATGACTTTGAAATGGCATATTGTTCCTCTCAAATGAAACTAACATTTCAAGAAAACAAATGTCCCCCTAAGGCACCATTGTCATGGACCTACTCCATTCCCCAAAGCTTTGACTTGTATTTCTGGGTCTCAGGACGTCCACTTAATTGCTATCCATTGCACAAAAAACTCAGCAAAAGAGCAGGACTGCAATTAGCTGTGGCTCACTGCAAGCTTGGCATAAATCTGCCATAATGTTTCTCTTATGAAAGTTGAGCAGTTGTGGTCTTCTGTCTTCCACGTATAAAATGTAGTCCTGTCACTGGGATATTGTATAATTAGGCAGACCAGCAGTAGCGGAGAGCGTGATTTGAGGCTATAAGCTGAGGCATTGTGGCTTTGTGCTGAGGCATACAGAGGTTCACTATTATTTATGCATTTCTCCCTTTATTTTCTGGCTCGTCTCAGTGGATGTCACCAGTTTCCGTCTTGAGCCAGAGCTGTCCCTCTCTGACGCTTGTCCTAATCTTACTTTTCTTTCTTTGTCTCACACAGCTGATTATCCTCGAAGACTACGCTGACCCTTTCGATGCAGAGCAGGCCGGTGGTGCTCAGACCACAACTGAAAAAGTTGCAACTGAAAACGATGGTTACATGGAGCCATATGAGGCTCAGAAGATGATGGCAGGTGAAGATCGACTTTGATCATTTCCATTTCAAGCTCTGTGGTCTCTCAGCTCTGTGTCACTTAAGTACAGTTTTTTTATGCTGTGCCTTCATATTGTGCCATGTAGTGAAAAAGATGTGTCCCCCTTCAAATGTCTTCTTTTTTTGATTTTTTGTCACATTTGCATTTCAGATCATCAAACAATTTAAAAAACAATCTATTCAAACCACCTTATGTAAAATATTTAGAAAGATCACTTGCAGTGGGTGGTTTTTGAGTATTAAAAAGTGGCACACCATTTCAAACTTTATTCAAGCCACTCAAAAGCCTTAATTTTTGCTTTAAATGTTGTTCTGGCTTATTTTGTGATCACGTTTGAGTCCAAGATGCACTCTTGGAGTAATATTGGTGGACTGACCTCTCTTTGAAGGTTCACTACTGTTCCATGTTTTGTCCATTTGTGGGTAGTGGTTCTCACTGTGATTTGCTAGAGTCTCAAAATTTTTGGTGGCATTGAAAGAGATTCCAGACTGATAAATATCAGAGAGTTATACTTTTTTGCAGCACTATTTGTGTAAAACTGATTATTATTCACTGTGAATTGGTTATGTGAATTAATGCAAAAGCTCAGATGGCTCCATGTCATTTTACATGACAGGTGTAGCAGTGCAGGAAGGAGTTGTGTGTCACAAGCCATGTTGGAACATTTTCAAAGGCAGGAACTTTAAGAGTTTAACTTATGCATCCTGTTTTAATCTGATCAGAGGAATGTGTGCACTTGCTGAGATTTCCAGGAAGTCTCTCTTTCTTCGATAACAATAGCTTTATACTAACATAAGAATTTAGCTAAACCACATTCCCCACTGTGGATGAGTGTGACACTGACAAAGAACAAGAAAATGCAGAAAGAGAAGAAAAATGTGCAGCAAATCAAAAATGGACCTGATGTTTTCCTCTCATAAGCAATAAGCAGTCAGGAATGTTACAAAAGATCCTGGCATGAATGTCAGACGTTAGGTTGGTCGCAATTTACCACAAGATATCAAATATATCAAAGTTTGTGTGTTTACTGACATAGTCATAACATATAACAGTAACCTTTTACCATAGCACTGATCTTGCTGCAAACAGAAACCTTTTGGCGATCCTCAGCAATTTTCTTTTTAATGGGCCTACAGACAATCTAATGTTTTCATCTGTCTCAGTGGTTTGACCTCTGGCCGAATCACTGCCTCAGCACAAGTACAAAAACAGGATTTATTGCTGCTCTTAGAATGAGGAAGCTGTAAAGAAGTAGTCTGAACAAGGCTTTTGTGGTATCCATCAACTCTTAAGCTCACTCCAAGGTTTTTGTAGCTTTATAAATTGGACTTGGAATGTTTTGATGAGTTGAGAAAACTTCTTATCTGGCAGTTGCTCACTGTTTGATCTGATTAAGTCATCAGTTGAAGACTACAGTCTCTTCTGTCTTAAAAAACCTCAAGTAGACTTATTTTCTTTCGCTAAGTGCATGTTTTTAGTAGGACGTTGTTTTCTGTAAAGCTGGTATTGTATTGTTCAGTCTAAAAAAGAGCTTCTATGAACAAATAAGTAAAGGCTAAATGAAATTGGAAATTAATGGTATAGTTGGAAATATGAGGGCAGTTTATCATCGTCACCTACAAAGAAATTATCCAGTGAATAACAAACTCACAGGTGTGCAATTGATGACCATTAGCTAGACTTTTATCCATCTGAATTATAGCTCTAGTAATTCCTGTACTACACTGCTTAATAGAAAACTTTAATATATGCTCTTTTAGTGCTACCTTCCTGGCTTTTATGAAGTGGACATAAACACTCACAGCAAAAGTTCTCCACAAAACTCTCCCACCAATGCCGTTTCCCCTGTTTAGCCCCGCTGATAAATTTATGGGTTAAATGTCTTGCCTGAGGGTTTCTGACCAATATAATGAGGGTCAGTCACTTTCACTTTCTCCATTGTGCAAGGTCGGGTGCCTCTAGCAATGCATCAGCATACTGACTATGGGCATATAAGGTAATTGCTGCATCTCACTGACAATGTACCAGTCCAGCCAAGAAGAGAGAATAACTGAACTGTAGTTCGAAGGAGGACCTTGCATTTCTAACTGTGAAATTCTATTACTTTTGTTCTGATTCATTTCATTTCTCGTCATCTCAACTGCAGTAGTATTTTGATTTACTTACAACAACCTATAAATTTACCAATAACTACATTTTCTTCCATGCTTGCAGCCTTACTCTTTTCTCAGTTCTGTCATGCACAGATGGGTTCAGATGGAACCAAACCGACAGCATGTCAGCCCAACAGAAATGTCTTTATTTACAGCTGCAAAAGCAAGTTTTGAATAATTTAGCTACTGACACATTGATTTACGCCACCTATTAGACATAAACATGCATTTTGGCTCATAAAACAGACTCCTAATTTTCTCAAATCCTAAAACTCAGAGGTATGCTACCTATAAAAACATGTTCCCAGTTAATCATAGACAGGACTTGAATAAGGCTGATTTCACAGACTGCCATTAGGTTTCATATTTAGGTGCGACAAAATCAAATGCATTGCTTAGAGGCACATACATGCATATATCTAGGATATATTCACAATATGGTTGAAGATCTATATGTTGGTTTCGGTGTATGTTCACCAACACTGACTGTTAAGTGAGTTATTCTTTGTGCTATGTTCATATTTTCTATTTTATGACTTCCGGATATCCAACCCCATGTTTTAATGTTCCACACATTCAAGAAGAGGCTGCAGATATAACAGGTCCAGATGGGAAGCCAAGACATCCCTCTCCACAATGACTCTGCTGCTCATTTTGAGAGATGCCAAAACATTCACAGCCAAGAGGGGCCATATACTCCCACTAATGAATTTTTTATCCTCTCTTAGTGGGAAAAGCTAGAAAAAAACCCAAGCACTTCAAATAATTGAACCACTTCTCTGTTTCTCACCTCTTTCAATGCAGAGGAGCAGTGACTCTACTCCATCCTTTTCCTCCCAGTATTGCCATTTAGCTGCTGTTCAAAGAATGCTTAAAAGAGACACAATTTTCAAAGATCACCTCTGCTGAAGCCCTAGTATTTAGCTTTTTAAAATGGCATTAGCCGAGGTTTTAAAAAGTTATAGTTTCAAACCCACTGTAATGTTCTATTCTGTAACTAGTTTCTTATAAACTGGTAATCTGGAATGGAAGAAACCTGTAACACGTTCCCCTCCATTACCAGATAGACAAATCTTTTGCCTCCTTTCATTAAAAAAAATCAGGACAATTTTCTGTTTGCTATGTACAGTCATGCTTTGGGAATAGGATGCCAACCCCTTGTCTTTAATAGCTTTTATTAAAGCTAAGTTTGGCAAAGAACGTGCAGCATGTCTGTCTGCACCCTGGCTACCTTAGCAGATAGCCTGACTAATAAACCAGCTAACATTAAAAAAGTATATTTTTAAATTCTGATCAAGAAACAAGTTTTCTTGAAAACTTATACTATATTTGGCATCCTCTTATTCTATAAAGTCTCAAAATAAAAATAATACTAAATAGCTGTTTATTTTAACATTATCATAACTAATGATAAATGTAAAAATATTTTTGCAACTTTAGGATGAATATCTGGTTTTCATTTTTACATAAAAATTACTCTGATTTTTTTATTTTGCTAGGATCATGAAGTATTTTATTTTTAGTTAATACTGTTAAAATCTGCCCATCCTTAATTGATGTTTATTTCTAGGTAGATGTATATTGAGTTATATTCTGTCTGTAAACTTTTCATGTATTACAGAATTACTATATTGTGGTATCTGCAATGACCATATGTCCTTGATCCTATAGAAAGAATATATCATATAGATATACAGTATCAAGACATGATTCCTTCCCCTAACAGTGTCTCCCACATACTTTGGCACACAGTTTGTGTGGCTCACAGAATACGAACCGTATACACCTGAGTATGTGGAAGCCTTAATTCTGTATTTCATCCTGCTTGCTCCTTTAGCACTCTTGTTTCATCTTAAAAAGTAATGTTTTTTTTTAATCTACCAATAATAAACCTAATGGATGATGTCTTTAAAAGTTTTTCTGTAGAGATTCTGTGAAAACTGAAGGTGTCTCTTTGAGCCTATAAAATAATTTTCTGATTATAGGGGCATTCACACCTTAAACACACAAAGACAAACACTACTACATAGTGGAAGGTGTGGCATGTAAGGCCTGAGGCACGGAGTGCCAAAGCCGTTTACATAACAGAATGAGTATTCCCGCTGTCTGTGTGTTTGTGTTTGTTGGCACAAATTACTGGGAATTTGTTGGTGACTGTGTGTGTATGAAATAGCTGAATTGACCATTGCTGATGCCTGTGTGTTTCTGTGCTGTATTCTCGATGTCTCTTTTGAGGCTACTGATTAATGGGTCTGTTGGAGGGGCATGTCACAACTCCCTTAACCTGAAAAATCCAGCCGCACCTCATCTACACCCCCACATAGGAGCTGGAAGATACACACACACACGCACGCCTACACACGCACACCGGCTGCTGGCCAGTGCTCAACACACCACCTCCAGTTATGTGAAGACATGTGCTCAGCTGCCCTGTCGTAACAATGTTCCCAGCGTGTGTGTTTCCAGAGTGCCTCGAATGTTTGGCATGTCTACACGTGCCAGCTATTACAATGGCTATCTCTTTGTCAATGTGAATGAGTTTGTTTCTTACTTCCTGGTGCATTGGCATGTGTTTTAATGCCTTTTCTGCTTGTGTCTTGTATGGGTTTTGTTTAAATTTGAACATAGGTCAATAATGTAACGTACAACATTCACACGCCAGCCATGTTTAGCCCGCTTTAATTGAACTGTAGTTCATTTGTCCAGAAAGTCTAGTTCATATGTGGAAGTGTAAATGTGCAATCGAACTCTGATGCAGACCAAAAAAGCTAACTCTAGTTTGCCTAAAAAGATAGGTCTTGATTTGGTTGAAGTGAACTCTGGCGCAGTTCAAATGCGTATATGAATGCAAGTGGACTGGAGACAGATCCAAAACCTGGAAGTGAACCATAGCAGGCAGTTCATTCTGGGTCAACAGAGCCAAATTAAATTCATGAGTCTAGCACTACAGTGAGAAATTATTTCTGGTATTTTACCAGAGACAAAAGAGAAATCCTACACCTGCTAAAATCATTTTTGTTTACATTTTGTGAAAAAAAGAAGCTGTGTTGGTCTTCTTCTGAGGTTTTTGTGTTGTTTCCTTCAGAAGTTCTTGGTGCTCCGCCACCACAGGCGAGGAGGTGAACAGTAGTTTGAACCGTGTGACAGTGCAGTGTGAAAGTGAACCGCTCCTGCTGGAAATGTCGCAAATGTTGCAATTGTGGTCCTCAATTGAACTGAGTCTACCAGACTATCAAGTGTGAAAACACGCTTGACTTTGCTTCAATTCAGAAGTTTATATACTACATGTTTCCTTAATGCTTGATAGATTTCCCTTTAAGCAGTATGAATTTTTGTCACATGTTTTTAGTATCCTTCCACAAGCGTCATAACATTGAAGGTTATAAATAAAAAAAAAATACTTTAATTATTCTGACATTTAAGAAATTCTAACAATTTTGACAACAATTTTGGTAATCTTAAATGAACTAAAACAGGAAAATATTAGTCTTGCCTATTGTCAGACAGTGGAAAAATGATTATGTTTTAAACAATGCATGTGAATATCTGGTTTTAGCTGTATCATCTGCTAAAATCAAGACCAATCCCAAGAAGCAGTAGTATCCAATCACAGGATGAGCTTTTGAAGGAAATTCTTGAACTAATTCCTGGGGTATTCTTTTGTTCTTTGTCAGTCGACACAGTTCCGTCACAATTTGTTGTAGCTGTTCAGACTTGTACCAACAAGAAAAAGAGGCTGGACTAGTTCTGAAGCACAGACTACGTCAAGCCATTTCTCAATGAATGCATACTCATCCTCTTACTCCTTGCCGAGCCAAGCAGGTGAGAAGGCAGGTGGTCATGTAAGAGTTTTCCCACGCTGCAATGCAGGCCTGTTGAGCAAACTGCTTGCGTGATAGAAACAAACAAACTCTGGTGCGCGCACTAAGCTATGGCTTAGTGAATGTACCGGAAGTTTTGATTGAAGATGCATATGTATGGAAAGAGATTAATGGAATATGTAAATATTAACAACCAAATATTACATTTGTTACTCAAATTTGTAATTTGGGTTTACCCTCATCAAGTCATTTGCAGCAAGAGTGTTTGGCATTTTGCTCAAAGGGAAAAACCTTGATGTTTTCCATAATGGTTGACTCATGTTAGATGGGTTTTTTGCTTTTTTCCTTTTTTATGAATGTGCTGGGAAATGCCTCCCAGCACTGGCACCACCTGCACCTCACTCCCAGTGATGCGAAGACATGCATTTGGTGCCAACAAAATGAATCATTTGCTGCAAACTTGATTTTCTTTTTTTTTGTCTAGCTTCACGGCTAAATCCCTGTTGAACGTTATCCGTCTTGGCACAGGCCTGAATAGTTGTGAGAACACGCTTGGAGAAAGTGAAAGTAAAGGGAAGGAAATGCAAAAACTGTAAAGAAACGGGCCAAGACTGACAGAAAAGTGAAAAGAGAGAGAGGGCTTGAGGCAGAACCAGTGGGAAGAACTTTGTATTACAGCACGTGTGGGTTAGTTTATGGGAACTCTTTAAGATAAAAAAAAATGGTGGGATGGCATGCCAAATGGTTTCCATCTCCTCCTCACTCACTCACAAGGGAGAAAACTCACCCCAGGCAATGGCAGATACATGTGACAGCACATTTCTTATCCTGTAAGCCTGCTTTTATTGCCCCAAGCTGTGACTTAAGGAATATCCGGAGCATGCATCGGCTATTGCTTTTTTTATGCTACCTTTTGTTCTGATTTTGAAAATTGCATCATTATTGTTTAATTGCAGTAGTGGTTTCTTATAACATTATAACAGCTTAGCAAGTATCTTCTTATCTCTAGAGGTAGTTCTTTAATGGGTCATTCAAGAACTACCTCATCACACATATGCATTTATCATCACCCTGGCTGATTATAGTTAACTATACATAAGAATGGACCACTAGGAAAGGGGCCAGGAACTGGACAAGGAAGGGAATATTAACACCTTAAAATAGCTGCTTAAAGTTATTTGACAGTCAACCCATTGATGTTCTGGTTAGTGGTTTAAATGTTTTAAGGCATTTATTTTACAAAATCATTTTTGTCAAATAGCAAAGTAAAACAAAGCATCTGGAAACGACTTAGCCTTGACTTCAACTATGGCTGACATTTTCTAATGAAGCTTTAGGGCCAACAAGTTATGACAGATTTCAAATGAGTGCAGATTGTGGGTTAAGTTTCCATGCAACAGCCTTGTTCCTAAACAGGAAAAGTGAGTTAAAGAGCTCTCTGGTCACTCTCAGTCTTTGAATAGAACTGTCAAATAATGCACGACAGCATACAAAAGTTCAAAGCAATAATAGGTTGTGAACACAATTTTAGGCAAGTTGTTTTTTTAGGATTGTTTTTGTTTTTGAACAACTACATTTTCCCACTTTGTTTATGTCGGTGAGTCAGAAGGGTAAACACACAATTACAAAGTTGCAAATGAGCATTTTATTGTCTTATAAAAAGAATTGGTGACCAATATGGCAACCTTATTTTTCCATTTATGGAGTATTTTGGTATATCTTGATCTTTTCACAATCAACTCTTCTAGTAGCTTCCACAAAGACCCTAACACTGTTCAGAAAAGCAGTTTTCATTCACCTCAAATCTACTGTTTAAGATGGAACCACAATTTCTCTTTTTGGTTTAGTTCAGTTGAGGACCGGCGCCATTAAACTATCATCTTCAGGTTATTTACTGGCTAAACACACACTGCAGAATTTCCTAGTACCTCACCTTCGCCTTGGTGTAGTCTGTGAATCTCTAGGAACTGCCTAATATTTACATTTACCTCATCATAAGATATTGATCTCCTTACACCACACCTTCCCTTAATGCACAAACACACATCACCTTTCATAAATAAAGCGTACATCCTGGTGTTAAAATCAGGACCATGAAACATGTCACACTGAAAATACCCACTTTCTGAACAATAGTGCTAACTGTTCAAAAGTGGAAGTTTTGTGTTATGTTTTTTGACATGTTTTTGCAGGAGTAACATGGAGCTGGGGATTATATTGACACATCTTTGAGATGAAATTTCAAATTAATCTAGATGTTTTTGGTTGCAAAGTGGACTAGGTCACAGCAGGAGCAGTAAAAGCTGCTGCTGCTGTTACTGCAGCTAGTAAGTCCAGGGTTTAAATCGGGGCCATGACCGGTCTTGTATCTTCCTGCTGTTTATGCGTGGGTTCTCTCTGGGGACTCTGGATTCCTCACTGTCCAAAAATATGCATGTTGGGATAATTGGACACTAAGTTACATTTTAGTGCGTGTGTGTGCATGATTGCTTGACCGGTGTCTCAGTCTTGCCCTGTGATAGACTGGCAATCTTCCAAGGGTGTGAATCCTGCATAGAAACATTGTACAGGTACAAGTAGTGTATTTTGTGTGATGTTCAGTTGTCTGTCTGAGAAAGATGGGGTTCTGCTGAACTTTGTCACTGTATGTGCACTGCAATGCATTTCTTTTATTGAAAAAATGTTGAAAAAAAGTTTTGTGTTCTTCTGTTTCTCTGACAGTGACATACTGCCTTTGAGTGTGTGTTTTGGGGTTCCTGGATTATGGCCAGCACTCTGTGGTGTGGAGGGTCATTTGGCAAAGCTGAAGGGTGGTGGGTGGAGGGTGTGTAAGAGGTGGGTGGAGAGGGGGAGAGCAGGAAGACTGACGACTTATTGATGAAAAGAGAAATCTCTAGCAGAGCCTGATAACCTCCCTCCCCCTCACTTAGTGATAAATGCCATCCAGCGCTGGAGCTCAAGCTCTCACATGGCTTTGCACACTGCGGCAGTGCTGCGCCACTGTCAATATCTTTGACACCTTTCACACGACACAGTTCTGTGACACATGTCCTGCATGATCAGTTTTTAAGATGAATTGTTTATGTTTTATAAAATAGAATAACATAAAGTAGCAGATTGGAAGATGCTATCTAAGTTCCCTATAAGAAACAAATCTGCAGCCTTATAAGACAGAGTAAGATATTTTACATTGAAGCACACCACCAAGGCTTTTCACAGATGGTTTCAGCAATATACATAAAACTAATATTATTAGCATGACTTCCATAAAGGATAAAAATCACACTCAAAACAAATGTTAAGCCAGAACTGTTAAAAAAAATTATATGTATGTATATATATATATATATATATATATATATATATATATATATATATATATATATATATATATATATATATATATATAGTATATAAACATTTTGCATTTAAGATTTAAAAAAGCCTTTGTATGTAAATATATATTTGCATCTTTTGAAAAAATGTAAATAAAAAAGATTCTTTTAAAATGTATTTTTAATATTGTATAAAAATGCTTGAGTGGTTGAATCAAAAATCTGCAGAATATGCCAATTTTTGTAACGTGTGTAAACCATCTTTAACGTATGCAATGCCTAAAATGCCAAAGACAAGACACGTTTCTGAAAAGAAAAACAAAACTGTCTCACCCGCAGTAGATAACTCACTTAATGTTTTCACTTTGAATGATTGGTTCATAGAATAATTGATTTGTAGGTTTCATGGCTTCAGCAGCAGGAGAAAAGCATATTTCTATCATCTCAAAAATATAATGTCTTGAAATCTCAAGTTTTTAAGATTTCAGGGTTTTTTTGTCTGATTTTAAAAAAGCTAAAAGAAAAACCTCAAAAATATTAATCCAACAGTCCAGAGTCCATGGTTTGTAGAGCCAATCAATTTGGTTATGTGAAATTAGGAATATGTTTCTACAGTGACAGTTTTGCTAGGATGCTTTCCCTATAGGAGGTTCTTAAGGACTTTATGAGAAACAGCCATTGCAGAGCCATGCATTAAGAGTCCACGTTGTAATTTTGTATGCAAGCAGCAGGTCAGAGAAGGAGCAGTGTGTGCTGGCAACAGTTCCTACTGGCCTCTGACATCCTGTTGCGCCTGACTGAGCCAAGCCAAGGATGGATAGGTAGACTGATCCAGTACCCATCAGTTACAGCTGAGTAAGTTAGGAGGGGGGTGGAGCAAAGGAATATGGGACTGGGCAGACACAGTGGCGCTGCTTAGAGGTGCTGAAATCATTCATTTTTAAGGTGTGATTGATGACATCATTAATCCATTTCTGGCCTGCTACAGAAGAGGACAGGGGGAAATTCATACCTGCTGCTGGCTACCTGGGGCCTGCAGCACCTGTGTATGTGCTCTATCAATAAATGTACACTCGCAGATTGAGACATGCATTTGCTGTAGACACATGCACTCTTTTTTTGTGAGCTATTTGATGTGTCAGTTCTTCATTTACCCTGTAGATAAAGAACCGTGTGTCTTTGTTGTGAGCAGTTAATTGATGGAGTTTTTTAGTCATATTTACCTGCTAGTATGAAAATATACAGTGATGTGGCAATGTTGCAATTTGTTTTGATATTTGCATCACATTTTCTTTGTTTTCTCTGCCTTTGTTAACTTAGTGACACTCCTGTTATTGCAAAGAAAGAAACTGACATAATGAATTAGTAGCTGACAGAAAAATGGTGCCAAGCTGTGAATCACTGTTGTTTCACAGATTTAGGTTAAGTTGGCAGCAGTATGTTGTTTTTCAGCTATCTAATGAAGCTCAAGGCTCCTCTCACTTTCTGAGGAGACCTAGTGTGTAACCTTCCATTCTTGAGCTGATGTCTTAATGCGCCAAGATCAATGTGATGTACTTTTTAGTCACTGTCCTGTAGTTATATTTTCTTTCACTTTAGGGCTTACCCATGAGAACAAAATGGAAGAAAAGAATACAAATTGAAAAATGCACTTCTCAGGAGAGACAGAAGTAGAACTATATGCTGGCCTTTCATTTTATCCAAATCTGAGTATGAGTTCTCATTTGAAAATATTGAAAAGCATCAAAATCTTGCAGGTATAAAACATTAAAAAAATATCTTTCCATAATTTTTTTCTGATTTCATAATTATTTTCTGACGCAAAAACAGCCTTCTGAGCCTTTTAAAACAGGAAGGCATTACCTGATAAGGAAGTTGATTTAGCAGATGGAATTGCACAATTTTGAAGTCTGTTAAACTGGTATGCGAAGAACAGATTGTTCTCTTGTTGGGAAATACCTTTCTAGTAGAGCCACAAAATATATGAAATCACAGTTGTTATCATCATTTCAGTGTGTGCAATATCACATTTGAAAGGACTGCTTGGATGCAATATGTTATTGGTTATATTATCTTAGATGACCAAGGTGCTGACCTCAGAGTATTGGAGACATTGTGGTGATGAAAATAGGGGAAGAGTAAGACAAATGTGGGTTATTCATAATCAATATTGTCATTGGAATCTTCCACTATAATGGGGAAATTTTGTTTTCCCAATATTGCACAATCCCATTTCTAATACAAGTATGATGTATAATAAAGAACTGTATCTTTATTTTTCTATATTTCTGACCCAAATAATTAAAATGAAGGAGAGAGCATATGACTGTGTATCTTCAGCTTCCTGTTTAGATACTGCATGTGTAGCATTAGCATAAAATGACCTTTTAGAGTCAAATTACATGTTGTGAAACTATCTACAGATGGACCTATATAGTTTGAGCTGCATGACAGACTGTGCTCTAGTAATAACATTTTTACAGCAACATTAGTGGAGTGTAATGAAATCCTCATGTAAAACAAAGACTGAATATGTGGCGAAAACTTGGAAACAATGCTCCCTAATGTACAGTATTCTGGTGACACAGGTGGGTTAATGGGAGTGATGATCCCTGAGTGCATGTGAGCAAGAATGCAAGTCAGAACCGGAGCAGAAATTATGTTTACCTGATAGGTGCCATAAATTAGGTTTTGTGAATTGCAATTTTTAAATTATTTTAAACTGACTGTTCTTAAAGTTGGTTGTAGTCAACAAAAACTCAACACAAGTGATAGAAAAGTTTCAAAAAAATCTGTCATTTAATACACAATAAAAAAAAAATAATTTGTCAAACTGAATTTGTGGCATGTTGAATATTTTTTTTTTTTGATTTACTGTTCTAGTGTTTGCAGACAAAACTGCTCATTTTTCTGTCTCAGTGGAGACGGGCCTATTTCAGTGTGAGTAATGCAGCTGGATAGACTTGTTGACAAAGGGCTTCAAGTCAGAGAGAAAAGCCAGGGCACTGTGATGAAGCCATCACCTAAACCAGAACGAGATATCTCCTCAGGACTCATCTGTGTATATTTTTCTCCTTTCATTGCAGCCATTTAACATATCCATGGGTCTCTTGTTCCCTGATGTGCCCTGGTTCTCCTAGGCCTCAACTCTGTTTTATCTTAATTTCCCCTGTTTTGTTTCTTTCAATCCATCTACCTCTTCCCATCCCCATCTGTCTTCTTTACATTAAATCCATTTCTCCTCAGGCCTTCTGTGTCTCATTTTCTGCTTCTCTCGTTCCCCTCATGATGTTCTCAGTCCTCTCTATCAGTCTAGCCAGGAGGCAGTAGTCTGGGACATTCCTGTTTTCACTGTGATAGACTATGGACTAAGCTCTTTTATAGAAGCCTTGTTGTCTTGTAAAATAACAGAGGGGCCTTTTCTCCCTCAGGAACCCGGTTTACTGGTGACATTTATTCAGGAATGACCTTCTCTAGGTTTGTCTTCCAGAGACGCCCACTGTTATCTCCTCGTACTGCATATACCAAGCAGCCATTATAGTAGCTTGAATATTCCCATTTTTTAAAAAATGTATACATCTCTGTGCAGAACAAAGACCACATATGTACTTTATTAGTCATTTTCCAGTTTTTGCATCTGTTTTGTTTTTCATAAATGTTCCCTCCCCTTTCACAGTTAAGAGGCAAGACAGTGCTTAAGCTCGAGACAGCTAATTAACTAAAATAGGGAAGTAGCACCATAAAGGCACGAGGGAGATTATAACCTTATCAGAGCATGTCAAGAGTGTGTTTCAATATTCTGCTTCCAATTAGTCAGATGGATTGTTACGGAATAACACATATTCCCATCCGACGTTGTCTTTTAAGAATGATGATGAAAGACCAGAATTATAAATAGTTATCAATTTGTAGCAGGCCTCTACATATCCCTTTATTCAGGTCTTAAGAGTCTGTGGAGTTTTCCATTTTACCGGTTTGTAACTTTTTTACTTGTTTGATCTCATATTATAAGGAATAAATAAAATAAATGTTACTATTTAGAAACAAAGTACACTATTTAGTTCAATTTGCTCCTATTTCTTCTTCCCCACTGCTTTTGTTTGCCTCCCATCTTATCAATCACGCAAGATGATTGCTAGTGTGGTGAGGTGAGGCGCTGGGTCTGCCTGCGGCCCAGCTGCTGGGGTTGAGTAGTAATAGTTTGGCGCTGCTTGTTAATTTGATGCGGTATGTGGCTGAGGAGCCTCATTAGAGGCAGCAGCACTCAGAGAGAAGATGTGACTCTGCATCTGCAGCGGGATGTCTCTGTCAAAAGAGAAATGGTTTGGAGGTAAAGATGGAAAGTAGACTTTTGGTTTGTCTGTAGCAGTGCAGCATGGGTCAGTGGTGGAGACGATAAAGATGTAGAAAGGGAAACCAACAGGGATAGTGACAGGTTTGTTGTGAAACCCTGCACAAGCAGTTATTTTTAAGTAGAAACATTTATCTGCATTATAATATCTTTGTCAGAAGAACTCAAGCAAAAAAGTATCTTGCTTAAGAATTCATATTGCTTTATCTTTTAAATTTAGAGAGGAGTTTTATTTGATAAACATAAAACGCATACTTTTGAAAGTGTATTTCTATTTATCATTTTTACACTGGAACCCCTAAATAACAGCTTAGTAGTGTGAATCTGATGAAAGGACAACTGATTTTAAAAATCCCTTAAGAGGTCCTGCTTGCAGTTTGCCACTGGCAGCATGGGGAAGTTTGGTCAAGTGAGACTGAAATTGAACCTTTTGGTTAAAAATACAAACACTGCAACCTGAACAGAGCATTCATGCGGGCAAATATATTATTTTGATAGCTATGCTTCTTTTTCCCTCTATGTCAAAAATACCATTTTGTGTTGGTTCATTCCTTTAAAAGACAATGAAGTTTGTGATTGTAAAATGAAAAAGATTAAAAAGTTCATAAGGTATAAATATTTATGCACCAATGCTGCCAGTTATCTGATGTTTTTATTTTAAGCAGGACCTCCATGCGTACAGACAGCATGAGGGACTACAAATTTCTGAAACTCCCCAGTCAACCAGAGTGGGTAAGAAGGCGAGAGCGGCAAGTAACAATGAAAACACAAACAGGACATCAGAAAAGGCAAGGATGCAGAGATTGAGGTTGTTAAGGCGGAAGAGCTTCATTTCCATTTAAACATTGCGTTTTCTCACCTCCAATGTGTGCCAGCGTGGTCTCAGAGTCTGAGGAAGATGAGATGCACCCACGGGCAGAGTGAATTATTAATATAAAGATCCCTTTCTTTGCCAAATCCAATAACATACCTGTGATTTGACTGTCAGAAGGATTGGTGAGGCTGGATAAGGGATTCTCCTGGATTATGTGCCACCTTGAATTCTCCTTCCAGGGTAATTTACTTGTGCAGGCTATTGGCTTTTGGGTCATGGTGATTAAGAGAAGCAGAGCTAGAACACACATGCTCTGAGTAGGGAAGCTTCTCCTTGGCAACCTTTTTTTTTGACACCAGGGTTAATTCTCTACTCGGTACTCTGAAACACAATGACATTGTTGATGTTCAACAAACTTCTAGGTTCTAGGTTTTGATAACAAAATCTAGATTTCCTGGTTTCATTATATACAGACACACATTAGTTTATAGAAATTCTGCCTTCTATGTGCGTTATCTTGTTGTTTTGAACTGGCTTGTGCAAGAATTGCGTGACATGGATGCCTCCTCCTTTTGTTTTTTGAATCTCTGTCTGCTTCTCTCTTTCTTAAGTCAGCTAGCTACTGCCAGTCCAACCGTATCAGAGTTGAATCATGACTAGAATGACATGCTTGATGCCATGAACTTAAAGCTCAAAGGAGGTGGTGGAGGGTAACAGATAAAACGCACAAACAAAATAAATAAATCGGTAAGTGAGGAACAGTGTAACAAAAGGAGAGATGTGTGCTTTCCAGTGGAGTGTGAAGTTTGCTGAGAGAAATCCACTAGGAAGGTGACCTATGCAAGTGGGACTTCAGGGGGTCATCATTGGGATGATGCACAGGTTGGCTGATCTGCGGTTAGAGCTCCTCTGGCTGACAGGCTTTTTAACTGCACTGGTTTGTGTCTTCAGAATACAGAATAACAATTGATTTTTACAGGAAACCAAGGAGAACACAGTTCTTTCTTAAATGTTTTATGTTTTGTCTATGTAATCACCTGATGCTAGATCATTTAAAAAAAAGTTGATCACCAACCCCATTTTTTTAGTTTACTAATAGTTGGCCTGACAACAGTTACCCTACCTGAGTTGTGAATTTCTGCTGCTCCTCAAGAATCACCACTGTCCTGTTGGCTGCTGCTCTGATTTATGTTGTCTTTGTCCAACCTCTTAGATTGGCTTCAATACCTTGATAAATGTGCCATAGTCTTTTAATTTTGAAGGACTGCTCAAGGACTTCATCTGTGAAATACTAAAACCTTACAATGTTGTAAAACCTTACAACAGTGTAAAATAATATCTTATTTCTGCCTTAAATCTCTTCTCTAATGTTACTCCTCATCTGTCTGGAATTTTTATTGTCTTTATGGTTCATTCCCTAAACAGTTATATTTGTACTGGGATAAAAACACACAGATGGACTGTGTTGAAGTATCTGGTGCTTCTGAAGGCAATGAGTTGCTTTGGATGTTATTCAGGTTTATTAGTGAAAATTGGGCACTTTTTGGTTTTTAATCTATGAGAAAATTAGAAAACCATGCATCTTTTTCCTTAAACTTCACATTTGTATACTACTTTGGAACAGTTTCAGGGGTATGGATACTTTCTCCACACATAATATTTGCTTTTTATTGTAAAAATAAAATTTCTACTATTTTATTATTATTTTTCTTGCAAACCTTGCCGTAATCTAGTTGAATCTATGAACATCAATATGTAAATGGCTATGAACCTCGCGCACAGAAACTTATTTCTTTCTCGCTAAAAAATGTCATTTTTGTTCTTCATGTATACTGTAATGGGTTTCTCGTTACCTAAACCTTTTTCCACTTACAACAAGTTAGTATCTCAAACGTGTAGAAAATTCTGCAGACTGTAAGACCAACCTGCCATTCAATGTGCTGCAAACTCTTAACCTTGCTTTTACTTTAGGCTCTACTGTCTGATCTGTACATGGGTCACTTATTCTTATCAAAATGTACTTATAAATTCTCGGTCAAACTGTTTTAAGTCATTTTAATGAGATGCCAGAGGAAATTTCTGAATTTTTGTGACATTCGCCCATCACCTCTTGTTGCTGGGCACTTCCAGTCAGCTGGCTGGAAGACATTTTCTAAAGTTTTCACTGGTGTCAAAGAAGACAAATGTGGCTCTTTAGAAATCTGTGAGAAAACAGAAATGGTTTTGGCAGTGAAAACAAGTGAGCACCTCACTGAGGTACACAGCTTGTCAGTGAGACAGTTATAGTAGGTGGCAATAAAATATTTCCTAAACAGCTTTCAAGAAGCTTCTCTTTTACTAGTTTTTTTTTATACAGACGCAGCAATTTTTTGTTTGAGTGCAAACAGAGCCTACCTGCTTCCTATACACTTTGTATTTTATCACTTAAGGACTTCAACAGTGGTATTAAAAATAATTTGAAAAATAACAAAATTGATATTTTGACATTTTTTTTCACTGATGAACTGTTAGCTAGGATATTTCTTCTCTTATGTTTTAGATTTTATGGTCAAATGCTAAATGCGCATGTTAAATACCATGCTTAGTATATGAAATAGGAATAAATCTGATGGGATTAAGGGATGAAATGGATATCACAAAAATGTCAAGCACAAAAACATTACAGGCCTTAGAACAGGTTAAGGTCTCTCAACCTGCATCAGATTTGCTTTTGTGTATCGCTCACATAAAGCCTGCAGTGATCAGCACCTTTAAGTCTGACTCATCTAGTAACATTTCAGTTTTTAAGGTCTCACTGGCAGCAGGAAATCCTCCATCCTGTTAAAAATGGCTTTATGTTGGATGGGTCACTTTTGGATTCAGCTTTGGTCAGTTGGATGAATGAAGCATAGAAAGAAAAAGAATATTGGTGCAACGTAGAGTACCAGCTTCAGCTTGAATTATATGCACATCTTTGTGCTGAAAACATGAATGACATCACTTAATCTCCATGCACGTTCTGTTTATTTTATTTTTTTGTTTCTAAGTTTTTGCATGTAGGCAAATGAGTTCAGCAATCTCAGTGATGAGTACTGACAGCGTATGAATGTCTGTTTTCGGGTGGTCCCTTGATGCTCGCAAAGGCAAGAAACCTCATTGCTGCGCTGTTCTCTGCAGGCACTAATTTCATTATCAGACCTCAGAGCTCATTAAGTCCAAGCAGATGTGGCACAGAGAGATGTGTTGCTTACACAGGGCAGCAGGTGAAACGCAGAGGAAACTTTTTATCTTGCATGTCTTGTAGCATCTCTCATTATGATGGTAAATGAAGTAAGCCGCGTTTGTGTTGCGCTGTCTGTTTATAGCTGTGTGTCTACTTTAATATGCGTCTGCTTGCTTTAATGTATTTGCACAAGATGTATGGAACTGTCACATGCACACACACTCACATACATTACATGTCCATTCGCACTACATTGCATGATCTTCAGTGTCATTTTTTCTTAACATGTTTTGCCTGAATGCATTGCTGAGATTTAACAGATGACGACAGGGAGCAGGTGGACACTACTTCTGTTTTATGTTCCGTCAGTTCACTAGAAAATATCATTGTGCAGAGACTTTGAAGTCTGAATAGGGTAGGCAAAGTACAATTTTTCAAAGACTTGACAATTTTGCTGTCCGCAGGCAAAGTGTTGCTGTTATGAATACACACTTTGCATGTTAATTAGATGAGAGAGCTGCCAAGGAGGACAGTGCCCAAGATGTTAAAGGTCTCAGAGAGGACATTAACTGATTCACTCCTACATCCAGGTTGTGCATTTATGAAAACCTTCCATGCATTTAAATTAAGGCATTTTCTTTGTCATCCATCCATCCATCCATCCATCCATCCATCCATTTTCTGTACACCCTACAGTACACCCTGTAGTGTGGTTGGGAGGGGTCATTTTTGTCATTGTTGCTAAAATTATTATCAATTATGGAATTACACAAATTGCACATTTAAAAACGTTGAATTTCACTTCATGCTGAATAATATTGGTTCTGATTTCTGTTTGGATTAGTTAACTCTAAAACATGATAAGTTATTGTTTGTAATCAGACTAAAATAGCTTTACGTAACCTCTTACTGGTGGTTACTAATTACTTTGCTCCAAAAACCACATTTCATCAGACAATTTTTAAGATGGAGAAAATAAACGTTAATCTTTGGTTTACACAGAAGGTCGAAAATATTTATAATATATAATTGTCTTCTGGGAAAATTATTGGCACACTGTAGATTTACTCACATATTCACAAATTGAATGTTTATGGGACATGTAATAATACAACTATGCTTATAAAATACCATGACTGGCTGGTCGTTTGTTACTGATGAGAAATGAATTGTACCTCAGATTTAATTTAGAATTTAAACAGCAATTACGTCTTGACAACCAGGGATTATTTGCTTTTTAAATACAATCAGTCACTTTGTTTACTCAGAGCAGATGCAGCATTTTTTCTATCTGCTGCTCTTAATGAAGATTTTAGGCTGTGTTGTTACTCATCATGAAGTAACAGAGCAAGTTTGTAATCTGAGCATGTAAGCTTTTTATTACAGAACGTTTTCAGTGAGATAAGCTCCACAGGTTAATTTAGAGGCCATTAAGCTTCCCATCAGAGACTCCACAGGTGATGCATCGGTTTGAACTTTTAAAACATTTCTTCATGCTGCCAGAGTGGATTTACTCCCTGCAGAGAGAAAGGATTCAAGGTCTCCCACTCAAAGAAATTGAAAAGTCAAGTTGTAGAAGTCGACGATTAATTGGCTCTCCTTATTCGGTCCATTATGCCCTTATGCTCTGCTTGTATGTGCACTTTCTGACAAACAAATTGGAATCGTCTATTATTTTCCAACCAACTCAGGATTGACCCTTACTGAGTTGCTGCATTGTGCTCCTCTCAGCCCCGACTCAGTGCGCCGTCAGCAGGTCCACATGTCACTGTCAGCAGGCAGCAAGGCAGGCCGTCCAGTCTTGGGCTCCAGGCACATCAACACCTCCCTGGGGGTGCTGGGACCCCCCACAGTCTAGCCGTGCCAGGTCAGTTTCGACCAGTCTTTGGGTAGAGTGAAGGTGCACTGTCTCCTAAGGAGCCACAAAAAAGCAACAGAAGCTCCATCCTGCTTGGAGCATATGGCCTCCCCAGTTATCCTAAGGCCTGTTGGTAACCCTTGAATAGAAGTCCTCGTAAAAGCATGCTTTGTCAGTCTGCGCATCGCAGTGAGGCTGCGCCTGTCCTTCATTTTGGCAGACCCTGGCCACTCAGTGGGCACTGGGACACTAGAAAGAGCAGGGAACAGCTGGTCCATTCAAAGCAGACTGCTGCCCTACAGGAAACCCTGTCTATGTCCTCTTAGCCTGGTTCATCAGCATCCACAAACACATAAAAAACACTTCGCTCAGGGTCTCTCCCCCATTTACTCTTATTTTTTATTGAATTTGTTTTTAGTCTTGTGTCCTTTGGCTGCCTTCTTGGTTTAGAGTTCGTGAACAGAATTAAAGAGGCAGATAAAGTAGACTGAAGAATAACTTTAGTCAAACTGTTTCTGTTTTCAACATTCGAAAGAAGTGGTGCATGCCAATTTGTATTCAAGCGCTAATCCCAAACTTATTTGTGATTGTGACAGATTTTTACCTGTGAGCGGCATCCTGGCACCGTAACGCTTCCTTAGACAATCCCTCAATCTTTGAGGTGTTGACAATGCTCTTTGTATGTCATGAAATTCATTATTCAGTTTGTTAGGTTGGACTATTTGCTCACAGTTCTGAGGGATGAAGCTGGCTCATAAGATTATAGTGATCAAACTTGAAAAGTTATAATATTTCCCCCTTATTATTCTTAGAATAATAAATCATTTTGTCAAGGAATGGCGACCTCTTTCCCTCAAGCTGGGCTTGCCAAGGTACACATGTAAGTGGGAACTGTAAACACAGAATAATGTGTTTGATTAATCTAATACTAAATTATGTTTAGTTTTTCATCATATACTATTCAAACCATTTTTTTTTAACTTGACTTGCAAACTTTTATGATCCTCTGACGTATAATATTGGCAAATTACCTTGGGAGGAAACATTTCAAAGCTCCTCTGGGGTTTCTCTCTTCAGCCTCAGCTCAGGTGCCAGAGCTCCTTTTATAAGAGGCAGAATTCAGCACAACAAAACACTTGAGCAGTAAAGCTACTAGACTTGGATTGCACCAGGTGGGTCATTTCCTGGCCATGCAGAGGCCCAGTGTGGAGACTTAAAGACAATCAGAATGACAATAGGCACCTCTCATCCTGTACTTTTCTTCCACCAGAGTAGACTGCAAATGAGGACAAACACTAAAGGGCATCAAAAATCAGAGTAGTGCTGGGCAAAATCTCTGAGAAGAAATAAAAACCCCAAGAGTAGGACAGGAACAAGATATCTTGATATTGAAGGTTGATGATATTCCTCGTTTAGAGGGAATCTTGTCTCATAGAGCAGCTTTCCAGTTGAAGCTTGAATTACTGCGTTTGGCTATATTAGTACAGGAGATGCCCCTATTATTTTAAAGTAGCGTGATGCCAAAATTTAGCTACAAATAAAAACGATGACTAGACGTAGTCCAATTACTGATATCAGTGTACAATCTTGTGGTTTCAGAAATGACCAGTTTGTTTGGTTTGACTGGAGCATAAAATAGCACTGCACGTTTCTTTCTCTTACACCTACTGGTTCACACTGTTGGTTAGCTGGCTTATTAAAGGCTGCTACATGTTTTGCTCACTTAAAAGAAATGCAGCAATTTACCTAACAGGAACCATTTTATGTTGTGAAAAAGTTAAAAAATTAAAATTTCAAAACTAATGGCCACCGATCATCCTCATTTAGGTAATTCTGATTTAAAACTAAATATGGGAAACTATGAGATCTATATTTGCTAAGCAGATGGCTGCAGGAAAGGTGCCCAAGGTGTATATATAAATGTAGGAATTAACAATTGTTATATATCTGTAAGAATTTAAGCACCTGTATTTTGTTTTGTCATATTATTCCAGTTGCTGTAGGAAAAAAAAATTGTGTTTCACTTGTAAAGAAAATGTTATATTCTGCAGTTTGACTTGAAACTTAATTGAAATACATGTAATTTAGTTAGCTGAAAAAAGCTTTATTTCAAACATACATTAGTTATTTTATAGCTTACACACATACCATACAAAATATTCAACAACAAAGTACATATACAGTATATCCAAACAATGGTATTTTGTATTTATTTTCAAGTTCGTAATACTGATTTTCCTACCAGCCAGTCAACAATCAGGAACAAGAAAACTACCAATAATTTTTTTATGGCCTCATAGGAGTTGAACTTTACCTGATTTGCCTTCAAGTCTCAAACTAAACTGAGTAACATCTACTGTCTAGCTTGTTTTATTTTAGATAAGCCTTGTATTTTTTCCTAAGGCTGTGTATTTTAGTATGCCTGGCCTGTTATGTATTTAGTTTCGTATTTCTTAGCCACAGAGCTTTTCCACTCTGTGTGCACATAACCTGAAGCAAAATACAGCAGCCTGCCTCCTTATTACTTGAAAGATGCATTGAATTTTTAGAGGCCTCTCTTCCTTGGAGCAACTTCTCCTCTTTAACTTGGAAGTCCAGTGGGATTGTTGGCTTTGAGTGTTACATTTATGCATGCAGGTAGTGAATATTCAAACCATTGCAGGCAATCCATAAGGCATGTGAGAGGAGTTATTAAACTGTGTTATAATTTTTTAAAGACATGTAACTCCACACCTGTCATCACTTCAGAGTTACTGTACCACTGGTCAATATACAATATAATATAAAGTACAATATAATTTAGTGTAATTGTTGTAGAGGTTCAATGCCGACTATCCCAGCGTAAGCAGCCTGCAGCTTTTCGTAAACGAGTCTGACCTACTATTTCCAGCTGAAGATGGGGACGAGTGGGGGGAGTTTGGAGGACAGGAGGGGGTTCATGTGCAGCCACCGCAGCACTTTTCCAAAACCTTGTGGCTTGCCTTTGTTCTCCATTCCTCATTCTAGCTTCTCTTCCCCAGGGGGTTTGGTTATCAACTCCCCCCTCACATATTTATCAAAGTTTCTCGACTGTTCCAGCTTGGCCACAGTTTCTTTACAGTCCCACCATCCCTGCAGCCCTCTCAACGCAAACTACAACTTCAGAATAAGGCGGCTGAGGTGTAGGAGTCAGTAGGAGACAGGGGTCCAAGAAATCTGGTGGGCTGTCCGTTTGTTTACCTGCAGCCTCGAATTATTACAAGAATTGCACAGATAGATGCAGAAACAGTGGTTGCTTCTGTTAAACAATAAAGACAGGATGACCTTGCGTCCCTTCACAATCACACTCCTCATATCCGCACAAAAGAAAGCCACACAGTGGGTCAGACAGTGACGGACACTTTCTTTCATTTCTGTCTGTCTTCCTTCTTTTCACTCTCTGTCTCTTTCTTCCCCCTGCCCCTCAGCTTGACTGTTGGAAGGAATATTGCATAAGAGCTGGACATCCTTTCCTCCTGGAAAAGAGAAGGATTTTAATTGAAAAGGAGATCCGGTATGAAAACTCCCATTCCTTTTCAGGCCTCTGTTCTGTGAAAGCACGGAAATGTACCAAGGGAAAGAAGCCTGAGTGTACAGGGGGAGTCAATGAAAGAAATAGGTCATGTTCTTAAAACAAACTGAAAGAAAGGGAGTTTGACATCCTGCTCGTCTCTTCACTTTCTGTAATGATCCTTGAGTCTTTTCTTTTTCTTAGCTCTGAGGAAGTGATCGCACAGTTTTCTGTTCTGAGTGAAGGGAGGACGTTTCGACAATAAAGAATTTAGTCTCTAGTGCTTAGAATAATAAGAAAGACTTACAGTGGTATATGTTATTATAATGAATAGATCCCGACAGAAGCCATGCGGGATGTAGAATCAAAACTGTGTGTTTGTGTTTTGCATCCTGTAGATATTATGACAGAGATGGAAGCCTTTTTCCAAGGTGTGATTCAGCTTGGACTTATTTTTTAGCTTTCTCCAAAACCTTTTCTCTATTCACCTTTGGAAAAATTCCATTTTGGTTTGAGTTGGATGAATTTGCCCCTCTAAAATTGAATGCAACCTTGGTAAATATTGAATGCAAACTGCTCCAGTAGATATGGAAGTGTAAATATATTTGAATATAAAATAAGTTTATGCTGTCAGAGGTCATACATACTTTCTTGCAGAAATAAAATACTGACTTGTTGTTCAAGGATTTTTACTCCGAACATCACACACTTTATTGTTCCGGGCTGTTGCCTTGATACCTCTGTCTGCCGACTGAAGATGTATACTGATTGAATGGGTTTGCTGACTGAGATGGGACAGGATCAAATGATGTTATCTCTTCTTCCCAGGTATCGACTGCCAAGGCTGCAGATGTACTAAATCTTGCAGATTTACCCAAGAGACCTGAGTAAGACTGAAACGATGGGTGTGCATCGCCACCCACACAGCAGACCTTTTAATCTATTAACAAAACTTTGCAAACATGGGACAGCTTTGGCTGATAAGTTATTCAACACAGCTAAAGACTTTGCAAGGTTAAGAGCCAGGGAGTGAAAAGGCTGCTCGTTTAATTGGCTTTGATCCATGGATGATGCATTATTAAAATTATCTAAACGACATAAGGCAAGCCCTGGAAAGTGTTGAATCAGGAGATGAGGCCACAAGGAGGAGAATGGGTGCCTTGCTTATTTATGAGTGGAAGAATGTTGGAGAAAGTCCTGTTATGTCATTATTAGTTTTTTCTTGCTGAAAGTGCTGTGTTGTTGTATCCCACACCCATCGGAAACAGCTGCAACCAGATCTGTGCTGCTGGATCAGTTGCTCTCCTTTAGACTTGATTCATATTTATGAGCTTGTTGCTGCATTGCCCTAAACACAAGCAGTTTGCTTAACTTCCCCTTTGATCAACTCGGTTAAGAAACAACTCCACACACATGGATGTGAATAAAGACGTGGTCTGAGTATTTAAGGTAAGACTTTCATAAGTGATTGCTTGCAGAATTTCTACTTATGTTCTATTGTCAAATTGTCTTCTCATGGAAAATACTTAGCCTGCTGATGATTCAGTACCATAAACAGATACAGCAGTTTAAGTTCTGCAGCGCTAAGGCTATGAATTTTATTAAGCACAGCTTGCTTGTCATGATAGTTGACGAGGTCAGCTGCTAAAGAAGCTGTTATGCTAAGCTTTTACAGCATTCATTTTCACTGAGTTGATATATTTCTTCTTTAAAGAAAGAAGAATGTTGGAGACAAGAAATGTTTCCTTTCTGAATTTAAACTTTTTGCTCAACTTTGATGTATCAACCACACTTACTGATTTTTGACAGATACACAGATGGTTCATCGCTCATCCAATAACCTGCCAGGCCTTTTTTTTAAGTAGCTGTCCTTTTCTGCACACTTCACATGGAAGGCTTCCCAGTTCTATGTAACTAACCATCTGGCGTGTCAGGTTAGAAATATCTCCCATCGTTTATCTGTTTTTCTTGTTCAAGTCATGTTTGCCAGACTTCTTCTTTGTGTAATTAATATTAAACCAAGACCACACTACATCTTTAGTTTTACATTCATGGATGGATGAGTTAATTGTTTAATATGTGTTTGTATCCTGAGAAGACAAATGAATCCTGAGGGTTTCAGTCATTAGCTCTCACATTTGTGGAACATGGTGTCTTTGTCGGACTGGTTTTATAAATATAGAAGATGGAACATAGATTTGCTCTTTGATTATATATATTTTTTTGAGATAAAAACATCCCCTTTTCATTTTCTATTAGCTTTCAGTTGGTAACCAAATGGAGGCGAGTTTGTGTTTGAGACCTCTGGATATTGTGACCATTTTCAGTTGGAATGGGCTTTTGCAACCATCTCAGCCACAAATTTCTGTGTTTTTTGGAGATTTTATGAGCTGTACTATCACAAAATTATGCATAATTTAGAGGCAGAAGAAACATGTTGCTTTCATATTCTTTTAGAATTAAAAAACAATCTGAATATTGTGCCAAGCATTATTTGCCCTTGTTACTCTCACAGGTTGTTAAAGGATTCAGGTTCAACCAAGTTCAGATGTCATTATGTTAATTGATAGAGTCCAGATCTATGCGATTTAATTTCAGTATAAATACAAATTTTCTTTGAATGTTTCACGGGTTTATTAGAGAGCATGAATGAACAGACAGACCAGGTCAGGGATAAATTTGATTATGGCTGCTTCTTTTGTCTTAAAACAATACCCCAAGCTTTTAATATTAAACATTACTCAATTCATCGTCTGCAAATGCAAAGACTATGTCGCAGCTCCAAGCCTACCAAGACATCAGAAAACTGACAGGACAAGCAGTAATCAGAGAAATGGCAAAAACTGCAACAAGTTACATACCCCAAAAGATTAGCTGCTCTAGGTGCATTAAAATGTGTCCACATTTTTCAGATTTTCTTTTGTAAATTTGTTAAAGACATATATTCTTATTTTTTGCAGCGTTGTGTTGGTCTGTCTCATAAAATCCCAATAAAATGGTTTGAAGTTTCTGGCTGAGACTTGACAAAATGTACTTGCAAACCACTCTATTTTTTGGCTCAGGCTCAGTTAAGTGGTCACCTTCCATATGCTCACACAGCCTACAGATAAGAAGGTAAAATAAATATTCATATTTCTATTTCTTCTACTAGCAATCTTCTAGTCACCTTACCATTGCATTTATTCAGTCAAGACATATTTGATTAAAATGTCTTTGGTATTCAACGGATGTGCCAGCATATTTTAAACACCTACTATATGCTCTACATGATTCTGAACAATAGAATAATGTTCTGCTCTCTGGAACTTCAGAACATGCATGATCAGCTGATTGCCTGTGACATCTAACGACAAATTTAAGGCATCAACATTGCCTGGATGAGAGCAGGTGTAATAGAGACGCTGCACATGGACAGCAAACTAACCGAAAGCTTTGTGCAAATAGCTTTAAATTGAATGATTCTGTTGCAGAATTAGTTCGGTTAGTGCTCATTGTGTTGTTCAGAATGACAGTTTATATTTGAGAGGGATGCATAATGCATTTTACCCACCTGGTTCCATCTATTAGAAAAGCTATTAAGAAGAATATTTAGTGTTGCAGAACAGAAAGACAAACACTGCAGGTGCAAAACACATGAACTGATTTTGCAGGTGTTCACTAGTCTTCTGCGTTTGGAGCATGCCCATATTTTACAAACCAGTTCTAATAATGTCATATGATTTACCTTCTTTTTGAATTCTGGATAACAACTGATTTTGTGTTTAACTGTGTTTAACTTTTAGAACATTTCTAAAGTTGTTAAAGAGGAGGAAAAATCCTCCCTAAGAATTTAGCACAGTTGTCAAGAATTTTCTCTACAACACATAAATAAGTATCAGAGCTCAGTGCTAAGCTGCAGGTGCTGGTTAGTCTGCTGTCAGGCCTCTGTCAATGTCACAAGAATAACTGCAGAATGAGAACAGCTTTCCTAGCCTAATACTGCTGTCCACATTGCAGCGAATGCACAGGGTTGTCCTCCACGCTAGCACACATATCATTCTTCAATACATTTGGCTGCCCGGCTTTTGTTCTAATGGAAGAACTGGCTCCGCTTTTAAAAGCGGTCAATTAGGCTCTATTGAGGGAAGGATGGATATCTGTGTGTTACTTAATGAATGTCAGGAGACAAGTAATTATGTCGTCTGGAGAATGTGATCAAGGCATGAAAATGAGCCGATCCAGACTGACACATTAGTGAGGATAGGGATCAGGGTTTCCCTCAGTATATTATTAGCCTGGCGGCCCGCCATGCTTTACTAGCACCTCCCCAGGCTAAGCATTGCTTGTTTATGATTTAAACAAAAAAACAAATAATAATCTTTTTTTTTTTTTTTTTTTTTTTTTTTTAAAGCCAGATTGCAAGCGTCTCTCTAACTCTGAGCATTTCACTAGCGGAGCAGATTTATTACTAAAAGATAAGTTTATAGTAGATAGGTTTATAGTTGGTGCATTTAAAGCCGGCAGCGCGCTGACCAATCACACAACTGGCGCCTCTGCTCGTTGCCTCGTGCGCTGCTGCTGCTTGATGAAGTTTACCTCAGCGCGGATTGCGCGCGTCTCCTTTCACTCAAACTGGACACAGGCTCACCTGTATGGAAATTTACATGAGCTTCCTGTGAGGAGTTATGTTTCTTTAGAGAACTCAAGGTACGAGTTTAAAACCCACCGCGTTAGCTCTGGTTGCTCAGCTTGTAGTCAATTCAGAGGTGCGTGTTGAGGGAACTGTGAAAATGATTTATATTTTTGAACGAACAATGTTGTGCGGCTTTAACATCTCAACACGCTACCCCACGTGTGGCTCTGTCTTCCCTGTAAAGATTATGTATTTGTTCCCGGTTGGCCGGAACAAGTGGTTAACGAACCAGGGCTAACCTCATCATGCAGGTTCAGCCCGATGAGGAGCTTTCGCGCTCTCCTCGTAGTCGCGCTTCATATATAATACTATATTATTTTTAGTATTATTTTTCTGGTTACACGATGCATCAAACCGTATCAAATGCGTCATTTAGTCAGACAGAGTTAATGCGCGCACCCTCTGAAAATTTCGTCCCATTAGCTCCAGCAACCACAACAGTTTCTGTGGCTCTTATTAATAACTCAACATTCACAAAATGGAAGAGCTACTAAAGCCACGTTAGCAGCACTGAATTAAATCTACCCTTTGTTGCGCATCTCTGTGCGCAGTGCAGCAAATTTAACTCATCATGAAGAGCCAGTCCAAGGTTGTATGAGGGCTTGAGCAGGATTTGACTTAGGGGCCCCTCTTGCTGCTATGTGTTAGATTTAGTGAAACCTGGGAGAGGGTGAGTAGTTTTATTGGAAACCTAAAAGCAATTAGTTATAATTGCAGTTTACTACTTTGTATTTGTGAACAGAGCTCAAAGTCAAAGATTAAACTCACAGCATCAGATTGTTGCTATAGTAACAAAACAATCTAACTATGAGTATAGTTCTTTGAACTTTTACAAAGTAAACTTACCAGCAATTTAAAATCTTTTAATTTATGTATGATGAAACCATTAAATCAAATTTAGCAGCATTGATAATCTCAATAAACAAATGTTACATTTATACATGTTAAAATATTAGCATTTATGGGGCCCCTGAAGCCATGTGGAGCCTGATGGAGCCGCTGTCTTAATTTGGATTAAACAGAAGTGCAAATAATTTATATTCATTTTAATTGTATTTTTTGATTTGTTGTTTTTAAGACTAGTTGTGGGTTTAAACAGCGTTTCACTGGCGTTTTCCCGTAATATATAATTACCCAGTAATATTTTTACATTTCCTGTCTACTTAACATCTTTTAATACAAAAACACGGTGGACCGCCAGTGGAACGCCTCGGCGCCCTAACCACTGGGCTTAGCAAGATTTCTGGGGGAAACCCTGGGGATGTACTCATCTGTAGCGTGTACCTATCTATGGAGCGTGACATGAATAAAAGTAAAGTAATTTATAGCCTTTGTTGCAGCAGAAAGAGATGGTAATTAATGTCTCCTCATAAGCAGGAGGTCACTTTAACTCCAGAATCACAGGAACTTACAATGATTGTTACATCCTCAGAAATTAGCATCTAAGTTATAATGGTTTAATGTGTTAATCCTTTGTGGCACTGTATTTCTTCTTTTCTTGACTCAAAAACATTTTAGATCAAGTCAAGAGCCTTGACCCTTCTTTAGATTTATTGGGATTTCAATAAATCTAAAGAAGACAAACACAAAGTAGCGCATAATTGTAAAGTGGCAGGAAAATTATGATTATTATTTTTACAAGTAATAACTCCCAGAATTCAAATCCAGTGCATCTCATTCCCTTAAGAGGTCCTCTAATATGCAAATAAAATCTGCCTGTAGAGAGTCTGGTTTAAAGGAAGAAAGTTATTGTTAACTAAGTCAGTCGAAGTCCCAGTTACCATTTGCCACAAGCCATGTAACTTAAAAGAAAGCAAAACACTGTATGTGGCAGAAAACTAACACTGCACAGCGGTTTGAGCACCATTCCCACAGTAAGATGTGATGGCTGCATGATGCTGTAATGATGGATATCTTTAGCATGTACAGTAAAGCTGATTAGAATTAATGGGAAATTGATAAAGTTAAATACAAGGCCAACAAAAGGAAAAGATGGCAAAGGATTTAAGAATGGGGTGGAAATTATTCATCTTCCAGAAGGACAATTTCGCTGCAAAAGAATGGTTTAAATAAATTGTGTTAAAATGGCCCAGTCAAAGCCCACACTGAAATCCAATTAAAAAATATAATATCTAGAGAAGCTGTTCATCCTATATTACTGAGCTGGACATATTTTGCAAAGAATATGCAAAAAGAAGTTTCTAGGTGGGAGTAGATGCAGTCCCTTATACTGTATATTTGCTACTGACGCTGTGTCTATAAAGTATTGACTAAATGAATTTATATCATTATAATAGGTGAAACATTTGAAGCGTTTTCAGAGCTTCTCTAGTCTTTAACTATTGACTTCAAAATTATTTGGTAGAGCTAAAGACAGGTACATTTTCTGATATCACATAATGTTTTGCTTAAAGATTATGGAGATTTTCATCAAATCAGGAAGGCATTTCTGTCCCTCTGCCAACCCCCAGTGTTGTAAAAACAGCCTCTCTTTTCATCAAAGTACTTCCACAGATGGCTCAATGAAATACTCTCCCTTGTTGTTCCTGTTTATTCAGCAATGCTCATCCCCATAATGAAATAGCTTCATTACAGCAATTTGCACTCGTTCAGCATTTTGGGAAAACATGCAGATGCTCAGGTTGCAGCAGTAAGTGTTGAGAAAATGAACTTGTCCGCCTTTTTCTATAAACAACTGTTGTTCAAATGACTTAGAAATGTCTATAATGTCCTTGACAAATAACACTTTGAGGCAACAGATGGTCATCTTTTGCACACATCTACAGGTGAAGATGTGGTCCAAATTGACTGTAATAGACTTAAAAGAAAAAAAAGAAAAGCTCCAGAGATGATTGAAAGCCTCATTTTCACTACTGTATCCAACAGAGAAATAAAAATGTTGTAGATGAAAGAAAATTGCACCTTGTTCAGTTTTGATCTCATCCATATTAGTCAATCTAATACCATGCAGGGCCTAAAAACACAAATGTCTTATACCACTTTACAATCACATTCAGTTAATACGATTTTATCAAAACCAAAACAGTGTGAAATTAAATCTCTAATCTTTTAGTCTTGGCAGAATATCTGAAAATATGCTCTTTTAGGAGATGGAGGCAAATTGTGCTCAGTTATGTTTAAATCTACTTTACCCCAGCTCATAAATATCTCATTAAGTCTCAAAATGAACAAATACAAGATGGCCACTGACTTAAAGTGAAGTAGGAAGCTAAAGAAAACATATTACTGGTCATAACTAAAATTCCAACCTATGTTGGGAATTGAAGGTTAAATTTGTTTTAGAAATTATTTACAACGAAGTTTGTTAAACTCTGTATTTAAAACATATTTACTATTAACTGTGCTATCCCTTTTGGTAGTAGATCAACATTACTATCTCAAGTTTTAAATATTTGCACACATAAACTCATCTTAAACCATGAGCTCAAGTGTTCCAGAAGGCATTGAAAGTTTCCTGCACATCTAAATGCATTGGATACCATTTACATGAATATTTCTCATAGTGCATCTCTCTTCCTGTCACTGTTCCAGTTTGTTTTTAAACTGTTCTGAATCACAGTAATTTACAATCTTCTGACCCTAATTAAAGTATTACTTTTCAACAGATTGTGTTTACAAATTTGGAAGCCATGCCGAATTGCTTTTTTTCCTTATCTGACTGCCAAATTTGGAAAGCAATCTTTTTTTTTTTTACCTAAGATAATTTGAGAAAGGATTTATGCTTTGCGTTTCTCTTTCTACTTCTACTTTCACCATCAACTTCTAAAAATAAAAGTTGAATAGGATGTTCCTTGTCAAAGATGGATGTTACTGTGTTTTACTTGTGACAATGTGGGTGGCGGGTATTTGTTTTACTCTTGGCTTTTGAACGTGATCCATTTGTTCTCAAGTGTCCTCCAACTCTCACCAGAAATGGAGGAGCGCTGAGGGTGTTATCAGGAGGTGGTTTGATCCAGGCGGTGCAGTTAAGAGGGCCCCTGTCTGTTAATTGTTCACAGTTGGAGAAACTGGTGGATACAGTGATAGAATCTAGAGCAGTAATGGAAAAGATGCAAGGCCAAAGATAGTTACAGCACATCACAAAGCTGGCCGCTGTGTCTAAGATTTGGAAGTTGGAGCCCTGCTGATAATGGACACTTGTGGCTCAAACTGATAATATTTAAAGCCACAGTAGGCAAAGTTTATAAAACTAGATTTTGTTGAAACTTTCTCTATATCCTGACAGTAGAATATAAGACAGCGATTTGCAGAAATACACCACTCCAGACAGAAATAACCAATCAGAGCAGTGTCAATTATGCTTATTTATGTGTTGTCGTTCACGCTCATTATTGTCAGTTATTGAGTACTGTTTCTCAATAACAGTACAGTATTATCTGTGCAGTACAGTATTATCTGTACTGTTATTGCCAGTACAGATGGTTCTCTGTACTAATGGCAGAAAACCATCTTAACATTAGTGGAAAACTCACTTTTGTGAGTTCTTAGCAGGCTCCACTGTAGGGGAGGAGCTACTGCTGACCTGCAGTAAGGTGTGCTTCTTCAAACTTTCAGGCTAAGTCCATAGTTTTCTCAAAGCTCCTTGCAGCAACTTTAAACACATTTTGTATTGTATCAGCTTTATCTGGCATCTTCTTGGGGTCTTTTGCTTTTGTTCTACTCCTTCCTGAATGGTATGTTAGCTGAACCATCTTATGGTTGTACTTTCATATTTGTGTTTGTTTGAAGTTGTATCTAAAAATGGATCAGGATTGTGTCGGTTCATGGTTAACCCTTCTGTTATCATCTTTACTGATGTCAAGATGATAGAAATATAGTAATAGAATATGGCTATTTTTATTGTCCGAAGTGTTTAAATTTTGACACTTTTTTGTAGTTTTCCCTCTTCTCCAGTCTAGGGTTATTTTTGCATTGTTTGTCTCTGCAGATACTCTATTTGGATTTTGCTTGCTGTCATATGTTTAGCATTTGTGTCTATCACAAAGGCTTGTGGATGGGCCTGGGGCCTTTTGCAGTGTGGCAGATGGTGGATTATCCAAACAAGTGGACAAATTACCTTGGATTCCCCCTGTGCCTGGGCACTATTGAGAGGAGCAGAGAACCCAGCAGGCCGACCTGGCAGCAGTGGATCAGCTCGTTCTGAGGGCTGACCACACACTGCTCTGCTACACTTCTTGGTTTCTCTTTTTCTATTTCCCCATTTATTTAGAGTCGGCTTTCACTTGTTTTCTTCTATTTGGCTCAAACAAATCTTTTGTTAGCACAAAAGATTTTTGTTTTGTAGACATTTCTGATAATTCAAAGTGAACTGCACTGCAGAAGAGCTTCTTTTGATTGATTTGCTGCTTACTAAGTAAAGCAGGAGAGGACCAACTAATGGTGGCTCAGTCAGAATTTATTGCAGCTAGAACAATGTAAAGATAATTCATTGAAAGGAACAAGCATAACTGTGTCATTAATTCTGCTGGACTTCACTTTCAGCAGAAAAGCTAATCTCATTTACCTCGAACAGCTCTAAGAAGCCATGTGTCACCTTACAGAAAACATTCAGGACGTCTAATCTATCCAAGCCATACAGTAGGCCCTGATGCTGATAAATTGCACTTTTAGGTTGTGAATCCTAAGTCGTAATGGTGATCAAATGCCCCTTTCCTAATTGAATTGTCCTGCAGGCATTACACGCTCCCTGTTAGCATATCAGGACTAAAGCCGGGGGGAGGCTGGAGATTCTCCTCAGCGGATAATGAATGTTATTAATGAAGCTTTCTAATGGAAGCCGACTGCCAATCAGAAGTAACCGTTTCAGGGAGGCAAAACCACCAGAATAGAACAATATCTATGATATGCAACAGATATGAATCTGCCTCATCATCTGTTGCATCCAATTTTTTTTTTTTTTTTTGAGCTCTTGAAGTGTTCTGTATTTTTCACCCTAATTTGCAGCTCCTCAATCAGGACTCGATCCCTCTTTCACAAGCTGCCAATGGAAAGGTCATTCAGCCAGCAGAGAATGCATTTGCTGATGCCACATCATCCACCGTGTGTCCAGAAGAATTTACACAACAGCAGTGGAAAATGTCAGTGCACAGGGAGAATAGTGATAAGACACTCTCAGTGTTATTCTTGTGTAGCTCCCTGTGATTTAGGCACAACTTGTTGTAAATGAGCATAGTGGGCGATGAATCATGCCGTTTTCCCTGCTTAATGATTGCACAGTGTATCAAAACATGCAATAATGTTTCACAATAAAACACTTGTTTTCATTAGTTGGCACATGTAAAGGAAAGAATGACCAGCTTAGGAGAATCTGAGCCAGAAGAAACTGGGCCCTCCTTTTCCTGACAGGATTCTGGTAGCTTCCTATGTCTCAGCAGGAAGTGCAAGAAGTCAGACTTCTTAGTCTTTCATCTCCACACCCACTAGACCAGAGCCTCTGTCTCCTCTGTACTGTTTGGTCGGTTCTGTCGTTTTCTTCATACCTCACTCTCTCTGACTGGATCTATCTCGCATTTTACACTTTCAAAGCACATATAGATTTCTGTGAAAAGTATGTTCCGCCTTTGAGATTTATTCTGTTTTTGCTTTTATGTTAAACGTTTCAGGTCATAAAATAAGCATTCAAGCTTAAACAAAAATTATGTTTTAAAACAATTTAATTTCACAATGAAAAATGTTATCTTAACTAACCTGGATCGTTGTGAAAAATGTAACTGTTACGAATTACCCTAAAAACTGATTGTCCCACACTTGGCAGCAACAACTGTCATCAAATGTATGTGTTAGCTTTCATTGAGTTTTTACATCAATAAGGAGGATGTATGGTCCCCTTTTCATAGCTTTATCAGCTTAATTTAAGCTTTTTTGCGGACGAGTGGCCTATTTAAGGTTACGTACAACATCTCAATCAGATTTAGATGCAGTCTTTGAAAAATCTTTATTTTCCTTTTTTTTCTTTTTAGCCATTTTCTCTATCTGGTAGAAATAAGAATCATGATTATACAAATACCATTAAGTCATCAAGTTTCAAAAAAAGAAAAGCACTCCCAAACCAACAAACTGCCAGAATCATGTTTGGCTGTTTATATGATGTTTTGAGGGGATTTTTAACATTCTGCAGTGCTACTTTACACTTGATGTAACAAGTTGCAAAAGTTATACCTCCTTCTCATTGGTAAAAGAGATATTTTCAAATATTTTCAAATAAAGTAATTTTTGCCAAACTTTTCAATCTATGCCATTGTTGCCCAGTCTCTTTCTTATTACTGTATACTAAACACTGATATCACCTGTGGCACTTGAGGTTGGTAATGCTTGAAATGTTGTTTTGAGTTGTGTTGTGATCTCCTGGTGAGTCATCATTGTGCTCCTGGAGTAAATCTGGTAAGCCGATCACTCCTGCGAAGCTCAATCACTGTTTCATGTTGACTCAGTTTGTGGAGATTGGCTCTTGCTCTTGCTGTAGTTTTCTGAAGTCCCATAGCTTTGATGCCAAAAGCCAATGACTTTGTAATCTTTTCCATACTGACAAATGTAAAGTAGTTTTAGTTTTCTCTTCTGTTCCTGTGGTAACTTTTTTTAGATTGGGCCATTCTGTGTTGCTTTTCGAGATATTTTTTGTGGATGATTTCTTGATTCTACAGGTCAGACTGCAATCAAGCATGGCTTGGTTTGTGAAGTGAATTATATCCTTCTGTAGAATTTGATTAATCACAGTAATTTGCTAGGACATATGGCCAGGTAGGGTCCGATATATTTTAACTTGATAAAATGATTATTTCAGAACTCCATTTTGCATTCATTCAGGTTCAAATTTATTTCATCTGAAAAATTTGAATGTCACAAAACAAAAACCAGTGAGTAGGCAAATACTTATTCAGAGCACATTGTCCACATAAACAGCACAATAGACACTGAAGATGTGATCCAAACTCATAAATCATAAATCTCTCACCATGTCCTACGATGTTGGAAATTTGCTCCCACCACTTCTTCATCTGCCTAATTCTCTCTCTCCCCCTCAGAGACTTACTCAACATGTTTTATTCATCAGAGGAAAACAGAGAGCTTGAGTTAGAATTACATTTGTCAGAGGTTAAGAGCACAACTGTGCATAGCGGAGAGATTATGACTGTTCGACATTCAGCCACCTCACAAGTGTGGAATCTGGTGTGTGTGTGCTCCCCGAAGAAAACTGATGAGCCGCAGTCAGGAGGGAGGCAGCAGGTGCAAGAATGTGTTAGCGGCTCTAAGCGGGATGGGGTTTGTCAGCCCACACTTGGCACACTGTAGGAAGGCAGAGGGGCGGGTGTATCGCTGCCCTGGTTTGACGTCTCTATGGGCGTGCATGTGGTTGTCAGTTCTCGGTATGCTCCTTGTGTGCTTCTATACATGTCCTTCAATGCCTATGTGTAACTACAGGTCTCATATTTGTGTGTAGGCCAGCTGACCTTTCTTTAATATGGACTTATGTAGGATGGTAGTCGCCCACACAGCTGGAGGAGGGGAAGAATCCAGAAGCTCCATGCCTGCTGGTTCTCTCAGCAGCTGAAAGCAAATATGCAACCTCATGAGGCCCTGACGTGGTATTAAGACCTCGGTAATAGACGGTTATAGCCTCCGTGGTGAAGATTTTAGTGTTTGTGTGTGCCCAAGTGGTTGAGTTTATAAATAATTATTGTGGAAAAACAGGCGGTGTGGTATTTCTTTTATATACTGTGACGTAGAAAAGGAGATGGCCTAAACGAACTTTGGCATTTCTTTATAAAACATGCTGTACAGCTGTTTACAACCTTATGATCAGTCGCCCCCTTCTCTTGTCGCAGAAAGCGCCTCACTCTGCTTAACGGTCAGGCTCTTTTTGTTTTGCTTGCATCCTCATTTTGGCGAGGGGATTTTGGCGATGCAGCACACATTCCTGCTGAGGCTGGAGGATGCAGCCAAACCACAGGGAAGATGATTACACTCCTGAGGGAACCAGTAGATGAAGTAGCTGCATGTTCTCTTCCTAAAAAGGCATCCTTACCCCTTTTAAAGCCTTGTTTTAAAAATACTCTAAAAATTGGAATTGCCTTTACTTTCATCTCTATCTATAGCATAGCAAAGTTAATACAATTTAGACAAGGAGTCCTTTATGTTTCTTTTCTCTGCCAGTAGCATGAAGCACAGCTTGGCACTCTTGTCAACCTTTTTCCACAATGGCAGTTGTTCCTTATTGGATCCGGGAAGCAGATGAGGCATAAATTACTCACTCAGCATCATCCGGTTTTATTTGGATGAGTGTTTCTGTTTTTTTTACAGGATCAGGATGTTTTTTGGGTGGAATTGGACTATAAAACTCAGCTGCTGGCTGATGGACATTTGACAGAGATTCCTGGGCAACTAGTGGGGCTTCTGTTGTTGCTGGCAAAATTGATGAGGAAGCTCCTGTCACATGCTACAACCACATATCTGGGGTTCAGCCAGGTATCGTAAACTCAAGCATGTGGCTTGGCACAACAGACACGGACTATCATTATAGAACTGGTTATAAAGGTGGATGAGGCAATTAATGGTTTCCTTTTTATGACACTTTTATAGTCTGTTTAGATATCTATACCTTAATTACAATATTTTTTACTTTACTGTAGTTTTCATACACTGATCAGTCATAACATTATGACCATCTCATATTTTTTTGCCAGTACATCCCTGACCCAACCAGCTACAATAGTTTTATCTGTTGGATCCAACCACATGGGCCAACCCTCACTCTGTAACTGCACAAGTGAACCTTGGTCACCGATGTTCAGAACTCTTTTTTTTCTTACACCACTTGTCATAGATGCTGACTAGGACCACATGATATTTGAACATGCTATTATCACATTACTGACAGGCTATTGTAATATTATTGTTGAATCTGCAGTGCTTTAAGAAATAAAAACAATCTTGCTTTTAATCATTTACATTTTTGTAATCATAAAGTCTTAAATATGTCCATATTTTTTGTGCTAGGTGTTAGTCATACACCTGATACTACATTTTTGACAAATGTGCTGCCAATGATCATTCTGTGTGTTGTATGTGTGACTATGAAATTACAATGTTGCTGTGCAGTATATTATTCTAATGCATTGCCACCTATTAATTCTTTATAACAAATTCACCTGTTTAGTCTGCTTGTGAAAGTGGCCTATTATTCTTTTTTTTACTAATTTAGTTACAAACATGAATGTATAGTTATTTCTTAATCATGTAGATCTTAAATTCAAATCATAATAGTTTTGAGTAGTGTTAAAACATGGAGAAATTATGTAATACATTCCACCCTCAGTGATTCACTTCTCTTGTTCTGGTCATAATTTCATAACTAAAATTTATAAACAGAAGCCGAAAGGACTGTGTATCCAACATATATGAGTGAGACTACTTTAATTTATTTGTGCTCGCTTTTGCAAATTGGTGTAAGACTATAAAACAAATTTGAGTTGTAACAAAGGAAGTTTAAAGGTGCTGCAGTGTAAAAAGTCTGTTATCCCAAACAAAAGAGACCCCTGAGATGTCTGAGCACAAAGCAGTTGTACAGACAAATAGCTAACACAACGCTGAAATGAGATTTTGTTTCAGTTGCACCACATTCCCTGTAGGTATCTCGCCAATGCAGCCATCAAAATTAGACATGCGAATTTCAGTGTCTTTTTTTTGCTGTGCTGCAGAACAGCAGCACTTCTCCAGCCTAATGTCAGAGGAGTAATCCGGAAATCTGTTAACTTACACCTACACAATGTTACTCAAGGGCCTATAAACCGGTCCCACTCCAGCAGTTTATGAACTACAGTGTATATGAGTGGCAGTCATTGCTCATTAGTGGGAGAACTAGCTTAGTCAAGATTTACATTACAACTTTTGTCTTTACAAGCTCTCATTTTCTACCATGTGCCCTTAGGGCTAATTTGCGTTCAGTGTTATCAGGAATTTCTTTTGTTTCTTTAATTCATTATGAACATAAGCTTGATTTCTTAAGGGAAGGATTAAGTAAGTGTAAACAAAACAAATCTGAGTAAAATATGAATATGATGTTGCTTAGATTGATGCTTAGCTGATGTCTGAGTTTTGTTTTGCACTTTGGTTGTACTTATCTTTTGACTTTCCTTCACAAACTTGATCTCAAGTGGCCACACAACATAAATTGACAATATTATAAAAATGAATTCTTGTCATTTCAGTGGAAATAACATCCTCTGAGTTCCTTGTTTCTCTTCCTTTTTATTAGTTAGCTGTCGTATTGTCTTGTTTACTCCTCAGGGGCAGGTGCTCAGCACTATTGATGTGCAAGCTCGCCCCATGAATTTTAAAGCCCTTTGATTAACAGTAAGCCACGTGGGAGCTAATGAAATTTTAAAAAATGCATCCCTCAAAAAGATTATGCATCATTCCACACAGCTTCGTCAAATATTGACCCAAAAACCAGTGTGGGATTTAGAATTTTGATTTCAATGTGGCGTGACATGAACAGCAAATAAGTTATGAAAGAAATAACATTTCAAGTCTTAAAGAATGACATAACATAATATCACTGACAAAAATGTTTAATAAAAAATGTAATTCACATCAGATCCATCATCTCTGCTTCAGTGATCATGACAGGTTTTTTACAGCTAATGAACAAATCAGTTAGAAAGCATTTCTATTAGTGTCCAAATGAAACTCATAAGATTTCTTACAGTGCTTTATTTATTAAGAAAATAACTTTACTTGACAGGAAGCATTAGATTGCATTAGATGTAGTGTTCTTGGATTAATTCAATTTAGTCTTTGTAACTTACCTTGTAGTCCGCCAGGACAACCTCACCGTTTACCATCTTCATGTATCTCAGAGGTGAAGAATTTCCAGCTTCTTTTATGTTCTTTATCTCGTATGTCCCCTCAGAGCCTTAGTGGTTTGGTAGAAAATAATGCAAACAAGCCTCTGCTTGTGCTGCTTGTGCTGCAGTATTATGTTCATTCCTGTTATCTGTGGTGCATAAAGATGGACCATACCCTAACTATGTTTAGACATACAAAAAGTTTAAATGACAACATATGGACTTACATAAATCCATTCCATTGTGAACAGATAAAATATATCTGTTCACATAATTCAAATTATTCAATAATAATTTGAATTATTGTGACTTACGGCTAGTAAAAACCAACAATTTAGTTGCTCAAAAATGTTTATAACACCAGATCAATAAAAGAAAAGATTTTCATATTTAAAAAAAGTACACCCATGTTTTGTACAACATACAATCTCAATACTTGGTTGCAGCTCCTTATTTATTACGTTACATCAGTGTTTCCCAACCCTGGCCCTCAAAGCACACTGTCCTACATGTTTTAGAAAGGTTTCCCTGCTTTAATGTGCCTGATTCAACTGATTGCAGTCCAACAAATGCCTGTTAATCAGTCATCAATTGAAATCAGCTGGACTGAAGCAAGGAACTACCTAAAACATGCAGGGCAGTGTGCCTGCCCTGCATGTTTTAGTGTGTCCAAATATGTGCTTTACATATTTGGAATGTGGCATGCTTAAAAGACAATCAGTCCACAATTGCTAATAAGCTTTGCCTCAATATCCTCTAAAAGTTAGATTTGGGCAACTTTTTCACACAGTTTTTCCTCCCATTGAATTTTCCGTTAAAATATTTGAATACAGAAATCGGTGAAGAGCCAGTATTTTAGCAAGGCTCCATTGCAACGTACAAGTTTCCTGGACAATTTCACAATTGAAATTGGCTCTAAAGTCAGGATTGAAACATACAATTTATGTATTAAAAATCTTTTTTAAATATTTAAAGCAGCAGAATTTATAGTTTTCATTAGCTATAAGCCACATTAATATAAAAGAAAAAAAAACTTTAAATGTACCACTGTGTGTAATGAATCTACATAGTATATGGGTATTACTTTTTTTTTTAAGTTATTTTAATTTATTGAGATACATCTGCATATCTGTTCTAACTTTTCAGTTTCAGCTACATTAATTTTCACTGCACATGCAAACTGAGATCCAAGCCTTCTTCTTTATAAAGAACTGCCCATTTCATTCATGCAAAGTAAAATGGCTAGAATCCTTTTTTGGTGTGCAGCATTACAGCCACATTATATTTTCTGTGCCTGCAGTCCATCTGCCCCGTCACTCTGAATCAGGCTGGCCTGAGCTGAAAGGTCTGACTGGAGTTTATCAGAAGTTTCTCTCTGGGCTATCTGACAGCTGATGTAATAGAAACTGAAGAGAGCAGAAAACAACATGGCAACACACACCAGTTGGGTTTGGGGGATTCCTGTGCAGCTCACTTTGTACAGGTGCACACAGACAGGGATCAGAGACGGCAGACTTTGTTTAGACAGAGGTCGTTGGGTGAAGTGTATCATTTTAATCCTTCTTTAACCAAGACTTTCATGTTGAACTTCTGGTTCGAATAAAGCATATGTAGCCATTTCTATCACCACATTTGAAGACTACACTAGCAAAGGTACTTAAAAAGCCCCCCAAATAAATTTTGTATTATTGAAGTAGCACAATCTCAAACTAAAAGCAATATAGAAAACTAACTTTTAATTTGAGTATATGTTTTTTGTCGGTAAGAAAGAACGTCCCAAAACCACCAGTGGAAAATTTATTGTTGCTTCCAACAATTTCTTTATAATAAATTTAACCGAAACATTTTTCAAGTCGTGCCAATTTTTTAGGTTTCTTAGAGTTCTAGAAACTTTTAACTAGTAACCAGTGACTTTCAGTTTCCCTTGCAAAAAAATGACTGAGGCTTTGCTTTAACCTTGTGAATGTTATAGGAGAACACAAAGTGCTTCTCCCTCTGGAAAGGGGTTTTGAACAAATCATTAATAGTAATTGCACCACCTGTAATTTTATGTAAAACACTATGTATTAACATTGGATTTTTCCCAACTGAATAAATGTCAGACATTTGGAGTTTCCCCAACTTGTTCAGTGTGAGATTAATATATTCACTAGTGATGCCAGCAAATGTAGCTCAGCACTGTATTTTAATTAATCTATGGTTGATTGCCATATCTCACAATTGTGTTAATCTATTTTGCGTTTTGCTAACATGGGAGTGACTTTAGGAAACATTAGGCATGAAAATCTAATAAAACCATCCCAGAAAATGGATTTGGAGCCACTTGTCTGGCTGTTTTTACCACGCTTTTTGTTGAGGCTCACAAATAATAGAATTATGTATGAAATCACAATCTGTATTAAGGTGAAGTTTGTTTTCCTGATTGTAGATCATTTGGCTAAATGGATATGAACCAGTCTATTCAGGTTATTTAGCATCAATTTCATAAAATTCTGGCAGTTGTGAATTTTAACTCCGAAGTTCTGATGAAGCTCATAAAATCTGTGAATGGTTGCAATGTAATGCCTTTTGCAAGCTTTCCTCCTCTCTGATCTCTCTTCAAGCTTCTTTTTGTTTAATTTTCTGGTTGTTGATGTTGTGTTTTATGTGTTTAAAAGCAGGGTGACCGGGATCAGATCACACTCAGTCATGTAAACACTGTTAGCAGCTTACTGGCGTAATCCAGCTCGATGTTATTTACTCTCTCTATGTGTAATCATGCAGGGAGCGCTGACCAGGAGAAAGGATTCCTCTGAAGGTCAAAGCAACACACACAAGCAAAAGAACATGGTCATCGCTTGTGTAACTGTTTGCATTGCCAAAGCTTTACTGATGCACACTTCCCTGAGGACATGCCTGTTCTCTAGACTGGATGGGATGGTAATCAGGTCCCAGCGGTGCTTCAGCAAAAGTAGCCATCCAGGATAAAGGGAACAAATCAATATCAAGCATTCCCCCATTCTCCCCCCCTTTCAGCCTCAAGCTCCAAAGCATTTCTCTTTTTTTGACATTGAGAAGATTAAAGTTTCAGTATTTAACCAATTATAATTGTTTAACTACTTTTGCTGCATCTTTATTACAATGTCTGGTTGATATGACTCCTAATGAGCCTCAGCCTTGATGTTGTAACAATATGCTTTGTTTTTTTAAGTGATATTGGTATGTATTTGTAGTTCAGTCTTGCCTGACTATCAGTTAAAAATTAGGTCGTGCAGAGTTCAGTTTGTTCAATGCTAGCACAAGACACGATGAATGCTATCGACCTTTGTTTCGAACCCAGTTTGTGTGTAAAATATGTGTGTTGTGTCCCAGCGTGCATCAGTCTGTGCTAATGAGAGACAGCTCAGCAAGACTAAAGTGACTGTCAGTTACGCTCAGCTCGCAAGTGGCACAACTTCATTTCCTTGATTTATTCAGTTGCAGTTTCTTTTCGTTTTGGTCTGGCAAGAGATTAGCGGATTACCACATAAAAGAAAAAATAAAGCATAAAGGGACTTAAGAGCTCATATTCTTTCTAGGAGATTTCTCTTCCACTTAAAGTATTAGAATTAGCATTACAATCAAGATATCCCAGTTTTAAACAAACATGCTACATAACAGCAGTGGTAATGTAATGCATACAAAAAATTAACTGGGGAAAAAAAAACTGGGGGACGCTCGCTACAAAACATAAACAGTCCAATAATTTTCAGTCCAATGCAATGTAGTTTGATGCATATTTTGAGTTTAGTTTTGAGGTGTGAAATATACTGAATTGCAATACTAATGTGTCCAAAGCAAGAGAAATGAAAAAGATGATTTAGGAAGATGTGGGGTTGCAGTTGATGATGTTATTGCAATACTAAGCAACAATGTTATCCTCTCCTGTCATCATGCAGCCCTAGACTGAATAATGCCAAATGCAGTTTGAAGATGCATAATAGGACATCTGGGTTTGTATGACAATAAGTGACTGTGTGATCAGCATAGAGAGGGGTGTATTGTATTACAAACATTCAGACCTAGATTACTAGCTAGTAATCAAGGTCTATTCTTAATAGAGAGCCTTGAAGAGTACTTATTCATCATTCATGTCAAGGCCACTAAATTATGCACTGCTTACATCCAGAAAGATAATTTAAAAACAACCCAAACTCAGCTTGAAAGGCCTGGTTCTGAAAGCCTCTGGCACGAGATGGCATGTTATTCTGATTCAGATATGCGACTCTTGTTGACATCTTTGGCAATTGCAGTTTGTTGTAAGGATTGTATATCAAAGTCCTATAAAGATGTCACACTTGGCCTATACTAGATGTTGACATGGTTACTTCCCACCAGCTGCTCCTGGCAAAATCCAGTCAAAAATAAAAACAGACTGTCTGTAACTCAGTAACTTGAGGTGAAATATGAATAAATGCAACCACTTCATCTACATCACCCTTGTTCAGCCCATGTCTTTATTTGAACACACTTGGCTTCCACTTTTCTTTGTTTCCTCATCTCATCCCAGCAGAGAAGAGTGGAGTGAGCAGTCTTGACATCCCCTGGGGGAATGTGAGCTGGTTGAAGGTTGAGGCAGGAAGAGGTGCAAGCGGGTCTTTGCTGACTGTTGCTGGAGGCCTATCACCATTAATGGGCTATTGACCCCCATTGGTGCCGAGGCATAAAGTGGCTATTCATCATAGGCATGTCCACGTGTCATCAGCCTCCTCTGCGACCACCCAACCAGATTAGGCATCATGACAACAGGCGCCCACTGAATCCAATGCTTTGCCTTTTTCTTTTGCGCTCTGCCCGTTTCCTTTCTTCGTCTCTTGCACCCTGCTTATCTCCTCTCTTCTTCGCCTCTGCCTTCCGAAACCAATCACGTTGTAGGGTTCTCTTTACACTAGCTATACACAACCTGAACTCTGGGTGCACTCTCCTCTAATCCGCCGCCAGTCTTATCTCGGCACTGGAACAATAGCGACAGAACGAGCGTGGCTCAGATTCGCAGCCTGCAGGAAAATCGCTCGGCTCTTGGAAGGCTCTGAGGCACTCCGAATCCAACAGCATCATTCAAGCAGCCTGTCACTGCCTCACATTGAGACATTCTCTGTGTGTGTCAAGCAAAGATGCCAGTTTCTTTGTGCCTGACTGTCATCCAAATGGAATTTTTACTGCTGCAGTGCAATTGAAGGGAACAACAAATAATTCATCGTATGTGTTGATGCTGGTATAATGCTCGATATTGGTTTGTTCGTTGCAGAGCTGCAATAGCTTGCTGTGAGGGCGATTCCTGTGATTCATGTAGGGAGATGGGCATCTTTCCAATTCGCTGTACCAATTCATCTCCTATTAATGAGCTTTAACCTCAGTCCTAAGGAGGCGTAATTGCAGTTACGCTTTGCAAAGTATCAATGCCACCATCCATGCATCCACCCTGCAGTGAGAACGCATTTGCATAGTTGAGGCATTGCTAATGTCACACAATGAGGCAGGATCAAATCCGAGAGAGTCGCTTTATAGTGTTGCACCATCTCTTTTTGTAAACAGTAAATCCAGTTAATCCCTCATTACTGCCAGACGTTTTCAATTAGTAATCTTTTAAGAATTGCAGGGAAATTAAGTCTTTTGTTTCTTTGTTTGTCTTTTATTTCTTGACCTCTTGCTGTCTCTCTTCAGCTTATTCTTTTATGTCTTGATGCAAGCACCATGATTCTCTGGCAGGATCTGTCTGCCATAATCAATTCAACGCCTTGGTCCAATCTTAAATATTTCCATTGCTGATGGGATGATTCCTGATGTTTATTCACTGATTTGTGTGGTGCCTTAATTTTTGACGGGTAAAGTATCTTGCAAATGTCTTCATACCTTTCAACATTTTTGGTCATTTTGTCACGTTACAACCACAAAGTTAAAAGATATTTGTGCTAGACCAACACAATATAGTGTATAAGGATTTAGTTTTCAATATTTTTAAATACACATTTAATAAGTGTGCAAAAGAGTTCCTACACTTGTATTCATTTCCCTTAAGTCAGTTGTTTGTTTTCCAGCTTTGCAGACTTAAGGAGACTCCGATTTGTATGCCCATTCTTCTTGGTAAAAAAGTTTAACCTCAGGCAGACTGGATAACAAGCAAATCTAAACTTTTTTTTTTTTGTCTTGCCACAGATTCCTAATAATAACTTTGGACTGTGACTTAAAGCATTCTGAATATACGTTGATGTGTACCATTACATTGCAGCTTTGGCTGCATGCATGGGGTCATTGACCAGTATCAGCTCTTTTACAGCTTGATGTTTTCTTCTGAAATTCCCCTGCATCTTTAAATGAGCTGTAACAAGCTTCCCTGTTTTTGAGCATTCATGACTGTGTAACACCACAACCGTGATGATGTGCTTAGGATGATTTGCTGTGTTAGTTTTCTGTTGCACATTGTATTCTGTTCATAGGATAAAAAGTAACTTATTGATTTTATCTCACAAGAGTGCAGTCATCTACAAAGCTTGGAGCAAACTGCAAACATGACTCTGGTATTTCTTTAATGATGGCTTTCTTCTTGGTACACTTTTATGTGGAGTGTATGACGAAGCTATCCTGTTGATAGTCTCCCTCCTGACTGGTTGATTTCTTTTGTCTTTATTTTTAAGTAATCTATGTTGATTAGAATTCCTCATCTGTTTTCCATCAATCCCGCCAACTTCCTGTATTAGCCTCCTTGTTTATTTTTTCCTCTGTGGCAAGCTGATAACACCTGCCTGTTTCTTCTTCTCAAAATTTCTCCTCCCTTACTTTATGCACTCTGTCCTGGTTTCTTTTTTGATACGTCTCTGCCATCTCCCAAAGCTCTCTGCCTTCTCTCTCTGTTTGTTTGTCTGGTTGACTTCCGTCATCACCCGCCTCTGTCTTGTTTTCTGCTTTCATTGTGTTGTCTCTTTAGGGTTGTGCTCTGAATCTATGTATGTGTCACTGTGTTGGTGAAGACAGTGTTCAGATTCTATTCCCTTCGGCCGTCTACTGAAGCAAAATAGAAATCTAATACACATCAGTGCAGGCATTAAAATACTGTTTAGTCATATCTCTTAGTTGATAAAGGTGCCCTGACTCTGTAGATCCTGCTGCAAGTTGTGTCACTCTGTATCATCAGCCCAGATGGCAGCACAGCCTACAGGAGAAACAGAAGGACATTTCTAGGAAGGCTTGAACCCAAAATAATGCAGGACCAAAAATATGTTTGTTTGTTTTTTCCTGGGCAAAACATAAAGAGAATTGGTTTGACTCTTTGCTTACAGGCTTCCTATAAGGTACCTATGTACATATACTTACACACATGTGACAAACAGATGCTTCAGTGTGCAGCCACCGCAGGCTTGGCATGCTGAGTCAAGACAAAGGAAGAGACGCTTTATTGCTGTTTTTGTTTGGACCACAGGAGGCTGACAAAGACATAGCAACCCACAAAAACACATCCTCCTTTAAAGATGGATAAATGAGCTGTGTTTACAGAAAAAACCAACAGACTGGCTGCAGTATTTTAATGACATAAATTATATCTAAATAAGCAAGTATTGATGTTAATTAATTCTTTTAAACTATGAGAGCAACATTTGAATGCAAACACTGGGACTTTATTGTATGAAAAGCTTGAGACTTTTTTGAGAGCATCTTTCAGCTTTATTCACCAAGCTGAATGACACTTTGCGGTAAGGCCGCCACGGGTCAAGAAGCAAGCACCTTTGCTTGTCAGCCCACTCTCTGACACTCAGTATTTGTGGACAACCGCTGATCAAGCAGAAAAAAAGAAAAAAAAGTCCCTGCTTCCATCTCAAGATCAACTCTGTTCACTCAAAACTCCAGGAAAATCTCAATGCCATGTCGCTGCTGTTTCTTCACGGGCAGACTTTTTCACATAAATCCACATTCTAAGACTTATTTCTTTCACATTGACCATATTGTTTTAGCAGCAGACTTACAACAGTTATGGATTTGAAGGCGATTGAATGACTACAACAGAAACAGAAGGAGAGTGAATGAAGTCTAGCTTTTCTCTGTTTTTCCGTTAACCTCATTAATGTTTTACCTTCCTGAAAAGATAACATTTTCTAAAGAAAAACTCAGTGGGTGAAGCAGGAGGGAAAGTCCTTCAAAGTCTAAGTGATTTTTGCCCATTGTATTCCAGGTGTGTGAAGTCAATTACATTTAATCCTTTACCGCACGCAAGAGATGCCCTCAATCAAACCCAGATATTCCCCACGCCTCTGGAAGCCGGTTCTTTCCATTTCAGCGGGTGCAGATGGGCAGTAGTGAAGTCCAACAGCAGATAAACACATTTCTCTTCACATGTCAGAAGCGTCGGACGTACAATCAAAGAGCATTTATCCAGTTGTTTTCCACTTTCTTGCAAATGCAATCAGTTTGTTAGAAAACAAGGACAATCGAGATTAGAGTGGTCTGGTCGATGAGGACCCCGAGGTCTGGTCAGCTCTTTGTGTGCAGCAGGATGCTGCTGCCAGGTTGGTTGCTGGTAATGTTGCTTGATTTAATCCAGACCTCCCTGCCTGTCCATGCTCTGCAGTTATAATAAACTCTGATCCCTCTTTCCTAAAAGGTAGAATGCCAGCTTCATCTAAAATATTATGAACTAAATCAGGATAACTACAGAAAAAATATAAACTGTATCTAAAGTTTAATTGCTTCTTAAAATACTTTAAGCAACAACCTGTTATTTTAAATAATGATTGACCCTGGTGTTTCTTATGCTCTCATAAGTGCATGTCATATATACAGTGCATCAGTGACAATAAGGAAATAAATCAGACTTGTCGTGCTGCTGTAAGCTATGAATAGAGGAGATGTGAAAGGTTATAAAAAGAGGGGAAATGCAGCATCTGGAAAGGAACTTCAGGACATCCGGGGAGAGGAAAGGTAGGAGGAGCAGCAAGGGAGAGGGCGTGGCTGCCTGACCTCTGATCCCCAACAGAGGATAGAAACCTAAGACAGAAGACAGACTGCAGCTGTGTTCCAACATGTAACCCCACAGTCATGTCAATCACCATAATTTCCCTGGACAGATGCGTCCCCGCCCAGGAGATAGACAGAAAATGACAGGAGGAGGGAAGGACTGGATGTAGAAGGGAAACGGGGTCAAGAGGGCGGCTATCTCCAAACAAAAACTTCTTGATTAGAGCCAGTTCTCTGCAGCAGTTCATCAAATCGTACATGACTACGGAGAAAGACTCGCTCAAGCAGTAATCACTCATCATATCAGTAGTAAAACTTTTCTTTTTTTCTGTTTGCTTCTTTTACTCTCTTCTAGAGATATCAGTTTTCTTGCAAGCGAAATAAAATCTAAAAATGATATAAGCAATATTTACTTTAGCCATTCAATTCAAAAACTGAAACTCAGTTATCGTATATGGATTCACTACACACATGCTTACTTTCATTTTCCTTTAAATATATAAATGTTCTGTTGTTGTTATTCTCCGTGGGAGTGTAAGCTGTAATTGTGTTTTGCACTTGCAGGTGGCTATTATGAGGATCTGTATCAAAGCTTACTAAAGAAAACTTGAGTGGAAGGAAAGATATTGTTGGGAATTATTATATCATTTAGAGAAATGTGAAGCAAACTCCATTTAATAGTTTTAGGTAGATTTTCAAAGAAATGAGCAACACCAGACTGTATTTCAAGACCTTCTACACTTTAGGAAACAGTAAAGAGGCACACAATTTAAGTTGTTTAAGGTACAGTGAGAGGCTTCCACAGTCAGTAAAAATTTTTGGAGCCATGTCATTTCCTGATCCAAATTGTTTTATAAAGTTCAAAATCAGTACAGGTTTCTACCAGAGCACTTCATGTTCCGCTTTGCGGACGAGCCCTATGGAGATCCTGGTTTTAATTTTCTGCAGGATTTGGCTCCTGACCACACATCCAAAAGTACCAATAGCTGATTTAATAATCCTAAATAAGTATTTTGCACAGCACATGGACATACTTTTCAGTAAGTGGATATTTCTACATTGGAAAATAAATTTTCTGGGTGTAATGGAACACTTAAATTTTCTCAGGAACTCAGCTTTGTTATCTCATTATTCATGATCGTCACAATTAGCGGAAATTAACACTTATTTCTTCACTCTGTAAAATGTCTGTGTTTCACCTTTTTAATTAAATTATGAAAATTACTTTTTCTCCCAATTTTTTATAGCTGTATTGTTACTGTTTACATCAAGGACTGCAGGTTTGTTTGGCTTACATTGTGCAACGAGCCTTGCCTCGTTCTGCCTCACCGCAGCCACCACCATCACCAGTAGCGGCTAGCTCCATTAGGCCCAACGCATTGCTCATTTTTCCGCAAGAGCTCCCTTGGGCTAAAAGGCAATTATGCAGTAGTGTGGCATAATATTTCATTCTTTTCACATTGCCTTGCGCTATGATTGTGCTGGTCTCTAACAGCTTCATGTGGCCTTGGAGGAAGGGTGCCGCCTCCTAACAACTTTATGTGAGTAGAGGAAGACTGGAGAGGGAAGCGGGGGGGCTCTCAAGGGCATGAGGCTTCATTAGCAGTCAGGTCTTTTTTACCTGCTTGCATGGAGAAGGAAAGGGGGTGGGCATGCATCTTAGTTTTAGTTTGATGTGGTTAAGTAGATTTACAACGTGAATAAAAAAGGAAAGTATAGACTCAAGGTTGAATCATGATCTTGCTATTACTTTCATTATTTACACGAAAAAAGTTATTTTTAGGTGTTTTTGAAAAGCAGCTTTCCGTCTTTGAGGTGTCTGAGATAAGCACATCTGCTGCATGAAAGTAAATATCTCAGACAGTTCAGCAGCCCACACATCCTTTCAGGGAACTGTATCTTTTTGATAATTTTACACATTTGCAGATTAAAAAACGGGCATTACAAGAGGGATAACTACAGAAAAGACGGAGAACTGGAAACTGATTCATGTTTTGAAAATCTAGGTTTAAAACATTATTGTCTGAAGATTACAAAAAAAACGAAAAAGCTGTTATGAGCACGTTTTCGCACAACCCTCATGGTAGATAAAAATCTCCTCATGTTGACATAGCAGCTATTTTTGTGTCTATTTTTTCTCTTGCCCTCAAATTTCAGCCTCTCTCTAAATCTCTGATTTGGCACAAATTGATCCCTCAGAGAGGTTGCTCTGGAAAGTGCTGGGCCAAAATTAAAAATGTTTTTCATTTTCCAGTGGAGAGGTGGAATTATTATGAGAGACTTTTTGGCATTTTTTTTTCTTTTGCTTGTACATAGCATGTTGCAGAGATTATTTTGCCTTAAACATTTTCACAGTTTTTCTCATAAAACCACAAACTTCAATTGTTGGGTTTTTACATTTAAACACAGCAGTGTGCCATGCATTTGCATTTTAAACCAAATTAAATTACCTACGTTGAAATATTGCCCTCACAGTATTTTTATTCTGTTCTTTTTTTATGTTTTATGTTCTATCTGTGTGGGTCTTGAACATACATTTTTAAATCTTCCCTCAAATTCTTGTTTTAAACCTTGGATTATGATTGTATCTAAATGTTCCCCCTCCAGTTCATAGTGAACATTTAGTATTGTAGTCCTCCTAGAAGGCGAACTTTGTCTGCAGCTTCAAATCTTGTGAAGCCTCTACCACGTTTTCTTTTATGATTACCCTATATTTTGCTCCGTATTTGCATTCCTACTTTCTTTTCAAAAAGCACCCCACAGCATGATGCTGCCAACATAATGTTTCAACAAGGGTAATAGTCAAATGTTTTACTTTTTTCATCTGACCAGATAACCTTCTTCTAAATATTTATTATTATAATTATTATAATTATTCAGATCTTATCATTTTGTTTCAGAACCCAAACTTGCTTCAAACTTCTCCATGCATATCTTCTTAAAGCAGCTGGTTTCACTGGAGTTTATTTAGGTATTTGCTGACAGAGATAGGATAAAATGTTTAAAGTTTACTGTTTGAGAATTGCAGTAAAGAGTGGCATAATTTATTTCAAGACTTTCATAAACATCTCTACGTGGGGGTGGTAATAAAACTGGAGGGAGCTGTATGTTTAGAGTATATTTAAGTGCACCTGAGAGTATTAGAACCTCCTGCAATAGATATTGCAATAACTGGAAAAGCTATGTTATGTTTTGACTGTAGTTTGACTAACAAGAAGGTATTGTCACATTGAGTTATTTTAGCATAATTATTTATTTAACTTTTTTTATGTCTCATTTTTAACCATTCTATAGCAAGTAAAAAAAAACAGCTGAAAAGCAATAAACAAAACCAAATTTAAAAAGAAAAAAGAACATTAGATGAACAATTTTTAGATACCTGTCAATGGCAAGAACACCAAGTGTTGACTGAAAAAAAGTGCAAGTGAAACCATAAGCTTATTTTACTGTCACTTTTTTATAGATACAGCATATTTTTGTTTGGTTCTGAAGCAGCTTGCTCATTGTCACTTTGTCCTCTTCCGTCCATTCATCTTTTCTTATTTGGAGTTATAGTATATGCATTGAAACTTGCTACCTTTATCTTGAAACTTTTTTAAAGGAAACTTCTCAGTAATTATGGATCTTTTCTTCTGACTGCAGAGATCAGATCTGGCAGTCGAGGCTCTAAGGATGGATCTGTCAGGCAGCTGCCCCTTTATGACACGCCATATGAGCCAACGGAAAACGGCGGCGACTCCGACCCCGAGCGCTTACGCTGCCCCAGGGAGAGCCGACTCCCCCAGGATGACGAGCGACCCCCGGAAGAGTACGACCAACCGTGGGAGTGGAAGAAGGAGAGGATTTCCAAAGCCTTTGCAGGTATAAGCCTGAACTTTACTGTTCCCAGTCATGGTGAATATTAAACAGTAGGTGCAGTTGAAACTGGCTGTGGTGTACTTCTGTGAATAGAGGGATGCATGTGCTCCTCTGGTTCTAACTTAAACTTCAGCTCAGTTCCAAATTCTGTTCTGTTTCTTGAGCAATGTTGCATTTCCTTTCTGAGCTTTAGACTGTACCTCGTACAGTTAATCTCTGTTTAGTTTTGCAGACTTTTCTTTATAGATATGTCAAATGTATGACTCATTAATTCTCTTTTGCTTTACTAACTTGACTTTTGCTTTTCTAGCTCCAACCAATTTTGTGATGGGCTTCTGCCAGGTTTTGATGGTTCTGATGGTGCTGCTGCTGCTTTAGCCTTTTAGTTTATACTTCTTTTATGTTTTTTTTCTTTCCTGCTAGATTCATTTTGCAGGTGTCCGGGCTAATGTTTGCTGTTTTGATCCATCGCCTTCCATTTCAAAATGAGTTGATACCTAAGCTGCTCAGGGAGGGGGCTGGTCGGTTTGCAGATGCATGTAGGTGCAGGTAGTGACTGTAGCCTGAGAGCTTGAGCATGGCTAACACAGCCATAACATCAAACAGGGCTGTTCCTTTAAAGACTGTGCCTTTGGAAGACATATATATATATATACTTCAAATTACAAAAAACTATTGAACTCGAGTTAGAGAAAAAAATCTGCTACCTTGAATATTTTTCTATCACCCATTTTCTCTTTATACGTATTTTTTTTCTTTTTTTTTATTCTTGAACAGCTCTGCTTTGTTATGACTGCATTAGCTACGAGGGCTCTGTAAGTGGAACTGGATCAGATCCCCCTGGAAGAAAGGACTCCACTTCTTCTAAATCCCTCACAGGTACCACTGGAAATGGACTGAGAAGTGTCTTTCTTTCTGTTTATAAAGTATGATCTTTTTAGACACTAATGCCTTGGGGATCCTTAAGGTCTTACTAGGATTGCTGTTAAGTCTGCCCATCAAAAGCCTTCTTTGTAGAAGGTTAATTAGTCGAGTTTTCATCCCTATTTGGGTCTAAAGTGCCATTTTATCAAAATCGACCCACAATAATCAATGATGTAAAATGTGGCCTAATTCGAATGACATTATCAGGATGCTGCATGGGGTTTGAAGTGGACTCAAAAAGGCAAATGATTGGAAAAAATCCTTCAAATTAGCCCTTTATAGACACAAGTGTAGCGAGTGCAATTAACATTTGCTGGTGCTCAGAAGAAGAGGTGGTGGGGTGATGGGTGTTCAGGCTGAAACTCTTCTGCAGCTACAAGAGCGCAGCTGAAAGAAAACAATAAACACTGCATTAGAGAAACACTGACATGCTCTACGGCACTTTAACTGTAGCGCTGCAGGTACAGAAAACGCGGCATATTGTTTCCTTTCTACAGTTGACTGGCTGCACAAGCTCATAATGATAATTCAGAATACACAGAAACAACATGTATCCATTCTGGCTGTTATGTTTAAAGATACCACAAAAAACACACTTTTAACATCTTTTAAAGTGTAATTTACAAATAGAAAAAAACTATTCTAATTTGTTAAATTGTTGTGTCAAGCAGTTTAGTTTAAAAATATCTGGATTTTCTCTATGTAATGCGAAAATTATTCGTTAAATTTATATTTCAGACTTGGAAGTGTTTGAAGACACTGACGTGACTTAATCATTAATCAAGAAATACTTTATTTTGACAACTACTAATTACTTAAACACTCTCTTCAAGAATATGCAAATTAGCTGTAGTGTTTTTGTAATTTTCCATCATTGTGCTCAAGTCATTCACTGCTTGAAAGATTGGGTGACATACTTACCATGCATCACAACAAACCATATTTATTATTAAAACCAAATCCTTCAGACATTCTCACTTGCACCTGGTCAGGGTGGCTCAATGAGCCTGCATGTGTCATCAGTATTTCCATATTTGCAACATAATTCTGAAATAATTTCTCATCATCATGTTTAACCTCATGTTTTAAAGGTTAATTAGACCAGGAAGAAGTTATAAAAGCCTTTCTGGAGTAGTGTACTTTTCTTTCTCATCCCCTAATGATCAGGAAAACATGTACGGAAATTCTATGGACAATATGTTTTTGTCCGTAGAAGAAAACATAAAAAACATACTGTCACTATGTCATAATATGTTTGAATTCTACTTAAGTTTGATAAACAAGCTAGAATGAAATGGTCAAAATAAGACAGGTTGAAGATTAGGAGAAACAAGTGTTTAAAATACAAACTTGTTTTTCAAAAAATGTCTCCACTTTGAGGTTTCACCTATTGTTGGACATTTGCTTAGTTGGGAACACTTATTGTCATATTTGTGGTTTCAGGTATATGTCAGACTTCAAAAATGATATGTTTAAAATTGGAAAATTTATAGGACGTGCAACTTTGTTAGACATTCAGACCCTAACACCAGATTTTGTTATATATTTGGTTTTGTATATTTTGCAGTACAGAAAAACGATGTTTAAATTTGGCATGGCCACATCATTTCATGGAGAATTAATCAAGAATACTGATAATAATTTTGATTGTGAAATAGTGATTAAGCAATAATAAAAATTTGCATCAGATTATTGGTACATGTATGACTATTTAGTTTCAAAGAAGCCGGTAACAATAGCAATAAACTTTCCTTTGGCTCTTCCAGCTTGGACCCCTAAATAGAGATGTTACCTCTGATAACTGTCTAAAATCACTGAGATAGTTCACTGACAATTTACTTGGTAACCATAAGACCAATAGAAGGGTTGTGTTTTAATAGGCATCTACTTTTAGTGTGTGTAGTCTCATGTGACAATAGGGAGCTTGCAAAGTTATGAATCTCATTTGAAGAGGAAGAAGAATAGGCTGAGGGGAGTGTTTAGCACATGATGAGAGTACCAGTCTGTAACAGCTACATTACATAAAGATCTTATCACTTGTGAACCGTCTCAGCCCGAAAACACAGCAAAACATCATAATATTTTGAAAAATCTTAGTTGGTTTGAAGATTTTAGAAAACAGATGACAAAAGATTTTCTTATTTTCCTGTAAGTAGTTCTGACCTGAAAAAATTGCCATGTAACCATCTATTCATTTGTCATACTTCAAAGTTTTCCTTAACTTTTGTTTGCTTCTTTGATGTCCTCACATTGCTCTGTTTCTGCCTGAGATTAAAAGTTAATCCCTTACCTTCTCCCCCTCAATATTTTTCTGTCAAGCGGTACTCAGACGAGATTGTTTAGGGTTCTGTTCACCAACACATTCCTGTTTCAGCTGTCCGCTTAGAAACAGTACCCCCTGTTTGGATGATGATTTATTTAGTTCCTCTGGAATTTCAGATGGTTGGCTTGGAATGAAAGACATTGGTAGTTAAGTTGTGTCTTTAAAGAGGAATGCAGGTCTGCTTTGATCATTGCACTGGTTCATACAGAGGTCCTGCAGTCAGACAAAAAAGAAAATGAGTTTGAAAAACAGGCAGGTAACTTAGACACAAGCTTTGCCAAACAAACTTGTTTGCTTTCTCAGGTGTCAGCATAGACCAGCCTTGGATCTAGACATCAAGAGGCTTACCCAAACGCTCCTAACTTTTGAGGTGTAAGCTGGTGTGTGTCTGATCTCTGCAACCTTCCTAACTCTTAACATCATAGTCTTCTGACACTTGCATTTTCATTTCAGGGATCTGAAATAATACAGGTATAGAAATTTCTAAGCTGCACCATTCTTTCAACTGGTTTCTGTTAGTAGAAGTGCACATAAACCCTTCAAATTTTACATACATATGCTGTAATCTAGTTTAGATGTACTATATTAAAATGACAGGTCCTATGGCAGAAATATCAGTGCATCAAAAGTCAGGAAGAATTTTCAAAAAAATTCCAGAGAAATTCTTTCCATTAACAACTTTGCTTTGCTCTTTAGAGGAAAGCATTGAAGTATTTAACCCACATTTGCTTAATTTGCAGAAAGCCACATACTATTGCTCTTACAACTCTATAATTGTTAGGTACTTGCACTTACTTGCCTCAACATTGGGACTTAATCAATGCCAAAAAAAATATTGGATCAAAGAAAAGTATGGCAGTCTTCAACATGGTTTTTTTCATGATTTTTATGCATTTTTTCTCTCCAATTTGGCTGCAAAAAAGTTATATTTTTTAGGTTGATATGCAGAGAATACTTGAACTGTGACAGATCTCAGATTCATCAGTGCATCAATCACTTTATAACTGTGTGGGAGCTTGATTGTAGTTGGGTAGTGTAATGCCCATTATCATTTCTTGAGTAGGATGGCCACTGCCGCTGTGATTAGACGTCCTCCAGATCACTAGAGCCATCTTCCATTGATTTTTATCTGGTTTCTGGCGACCCTTTTTTCTTGATTTCCTGGTCTTTTGGTTTTCATAGAAATATTTTAATATTTTGTGTATACTATTAGACATTTTTGGAGGGGCTTTTGTAACTAGAAGTTTTCAACAATGATTAAAACAATAACATCCTGACTATACTTTATGCTAAAGGTTCACCAATGAGTATTTGGTGGTCAGTACCCAATCTCAAAATTAAATCAATTATTATTATTTTAGAGTAAAGACAAAATAATTAGTGTCTTAGTTATTAGTAATATTAGCTAGTATTATAAAAACAGCAGTACCCATGGTTATTTTTAATATTTCCAAATCCAGCATAGTCCATGATAAAGATTTAAAACTCACTCAAGACCACCTGAATGGTCTAGAGGCACATCTCGACTCGACCTTAAAAATAACTTCTTTTTAAACAACTACTTATATCGTATTTTATTTTAAACCTTTACTGAGTGGTAGCAAACTTTAAATCTTCTTTGCAAAGTAGTAGGCTCCACATCAACAGTGTGGTTGTCAGTGTGACTTTGCAATCCTTTTAGAAGAAAAAAGAAGGTATTGCTTTATTGCTGAGGTTAATAGATTTGATTTGTTTACATGCTTTATAATCGGCAACTCTTGTTCTGCTCCCCACTTATCTCCACTACAGTGAAGTTGCAGTGTCTGCAGCAGTTGGGTGAAAACATTATCGGGTTGCAGTATAGTGTCTAATTCAAGCATTTCTGTTGGCAGATGGCCTGTTTCAAGTCGAGTCTAACTATAGCTTTATGTAATTTTATGGAGCTGGAAGGGAAACTTTCTTTAGTAATATGTCTGTTGTTGGTGAAGCCCTTCATGACTTTACTCTGTCAGTGATTAATGTTCAGCCCTCTTGTTTCAGACGCGTGCGAACATTTACAGTTTATATGTTAATAAATTTGATGAAAACAAAAGCTTCTTTGAAAAAATAGTGGTGATTAATCAACATTTGCAGCCTTAAAATCACTTTTGAAGTTGGGTGTGAAACAACAAACCCCTACCTACAGGCTGCCTCTATGGTATAACACAGTAGCACAATCACTTTCAGAGACTATTTATCTTTATCAGCAGTAGAAGAAGAGAAGCAGAGTAATGCACCATGCGGCAGCCCTTCTTTCGCACCTTTCACTCGCATACTCGCCTCTTCACGACACTTGGTCTGCTGTTATTATTCACTACTGGACTATCTCCTGACAGGTATGCAATGGAATGTAAATTTCCTGCCTTGTTAGGGTGTTGGGAGGTGTGTACTTGGAGTTTGGTTAATCACTCATCCTCACTCTTCTGCCTCTGAAAACACGCACTCGCCACAACCCCTTCCTGCCTTCCTCCTGGCAGCTCCGAGGGTGATGGATGAGTCTGGAGGTGAAGTGTATGGATACCCAGCAGAATTTCACCATCTACACTAATGCTCCAAACTTTGGTATCACAATATAATCCCAGAAGAAAACTAATATATGTTATTTAAAAAAAACAATCCATTTTACAGTCAACAAAAATTTATTTATTAACCTTTTCAATGGAATAAATTGCAAAAATAGGATAAAATCTCATTCAATTCCTCAGAGAGCTTCACAAATTGGCTCTAGTGAGGAGTGGGAGGTTCTGATGTCCATCTGTCTAAGAGGACAAATATCTGAAAGTGTGTAAACAATGACTCAGTGGTCCTCAACTGGCAGCTGCACTAAATTTGATCTGCCAAACTGGGGTTGCACTGATACATTTTTTTCACATCCAAAACCGAAATAGATATTTGAGGTTTAGAAATGACCGATTCGATAGGAAAAAAATAGTGATGAATTAACTTTAGTGTTTCTTTTTTAAACACAGAAATAAATGTAAGGAATTATAAATTTATTTAATAACGCTGCACCAGTACAGTACACTTAAATACAACAGTAGCTTCACAATCTTGGTCAAACATGTAAAATCAACATAATTTTAATTTATCCATTTAATGCAATTAGGATCATAACAGCTAATGCAAAATAAATAATAAAGAAATTGAAACTGACAAACGTAATAGGTTGGCTACCTTGGTCAAACATGTAAAATACAAACTGCAAGAAATCTTCTTTCAAATGGCTCAGAAAGCGCAATTAGGAATTATAAATATAAGGTAAATTAAATATCAAAGCATAACATTGCTCAGTGCACAAAACATAGAATTATACTGAATAGATCTGCCCTCATAGATCAGGCACATTGTCACCCAACCTATAATTCTTTTCAATATCAGGAAAGATACAGATAATACACTTAAATCAGGACACCTCTAACAAAACTATTAAGAAGAAGATTCATATCAGGCTGGACAGGAGAAAGGAAAGAGTAAGATGGGCAGAAAAGCTCAGATATTGGATGATGGAAGAATGGAAAATGGGCCCAGTCCCAGTACGAGTTCTTTGTATGCAACAGAAGAACATATGTTAGAGTCAAAACAAATGCAAGGACTCTAAAAACAGGGGATTTGACTTTATAGGATTATTTGAAACAATGTCTTAACTTCTTAACTTAAAATTTCTTCTGATTACTGATGAACACGTTCATCCTTTACATTAAAATCTATTCTGTTAATTCACAATCTTTTAGTGTATTTTTCGTGTAAATCAAGTTGTTTAAAAAGAAATGGGCAAGTCAGACAAAGAAAGGGTCTCCTTGTATCTCTTGGCTTGTGTGTTTTAGCCGTAGCTATGTAGTGTCAGCCACCCACAGATGTGGACACAGTGCCTTGGGAAATCTGACCCTCAAAATAACAGAAGTAGGACTGAACACTGATACCTCATCTGGCTGTCCAGGGTCCTTTACATTTTCCTGCAGGAGATCACAGGTCTTGGAAAAATAATTTTTACTGTTTTTTAGTGAACCTTTACGAGATTAACGACCCAGAATTCTGAAACCTTGAGTTTAATGTTCTAAAATAAATAATTGATTCAGTTACAATTCTGCTTCAAATCATTTCAGCAGAGGTGCAGCCAGCTGTTATAGTGGCTGCTGTGGATCTGTTTCTGTTTGCCTGCTCCGACAGCGGTGTCTGTCAAAGCGCAGCCCTGGCTTCTCCTTGCGGCTTGTGCTGCAACACCCTGCTGATAACCTTGCTGACAGCCCTCTTTCATGAGCCTCAAATGTGTCCTGCCGTCTTCAGACCGCTGCCACTGGTCTTATCTTCACTCACACACATTGGCCACACACAACAAAACTGCAACCATCCCTCATGGAGCACAGAAGCAGGCAAGGCTTCGCCAGCTTGACCCACATGGAGGCTCTGGCTGGCCAGCTGTCAGTAACCCATCTTTTGTCTTCTCTATACGGAAGATTGGGGGGTAAAAGCTTTGCTGTCCATTCATCTCTATCACCTATTTGCCTGTGCCTTTTTCTTTTTAATACAAACACACCATCTTTCAAAATAGATCTACTCTGTGAAAAAGAGTGGGACCGTATAATGTGACGGATGTGGTGTGCAGAGAATTATGAGGTGGCATTTCAGTTTCCCCGGAGCATTACACTGTTGTTATCTGTAATAATTTAGGTGCAGATGGGAAAAACACGTTTTCAGGAGAGCCGGGTTTTGTTTGCAGAGCTACCCTGCTCATAGTGTGCGGCATAAACATTACCATCTTCCAGCTTGTTGTGAATATGCATGTAATTAGCCAACTAAATTAAGCAGAACTAGATTGAATGACATTGGTGGAAACAAGCAGAGTAGATGATTTATGGTGCTGAACTATTTAGACTGATGGAGTGCCATGAACTAATGAAAGGCTCTGGTAAACAAATACTTAGCATTAAAAATAGCTTGTCTTCTGAAAGAAAAAGAGAGAAAGTAGCAAATATTAAAAATCATAATTTTAACTATGCTGAACATTATAAATAAACAAGCGAGACACATACAGCGTCCCATAGATTTCACGAGGCGAATATTTAATGTGCTGCCAATTTTGTGCTTTCAGTTTGAATGACAGGTGCTTTGTTGATTCAGAATCAATAATCTGCTTTGGCCCTTTTGTCTATAGAAAGAGTTATTTACTAATGTGGATCAGGGATTATGTAGATGAGAACGAGGCATATCGATCACAATGCAACCAGATTAGATGGCGAGGTAGACACAAAGCTTTTATGCCACTTTTGGAGGCACTCATTTTAATTTTTATTATTTATTCGTATTTCACAGAGGAAAACTGACGGTAAAAACCCTCCAAACTCCATAAGGGTAGCTCTAAAGATGTGCCCAGACAGCATTAATGGGTTGTGCTACCCAAGCAGTATCTAAAGTTCCTCACAAAGAGAAAACTATTTATGACTCTTGTGTTTTGTTGCATTGTGTCGTATTATACCCACATGCTGAAGACTGTTTTGGGGGGTATTTTATGTTATAGACAAACTCAATGTGGAATTGTGACGTGGAAAGTAATGCATGTTTGTTTTGTTTTTCTTACGAATAAAAACCTGAAAAGTGTGCCTTGGATACTTCACTACAAATCTTTGCCTTCAGAAATTACCCAATTACTAGAGTCAGTGTTTGTGTGAGGTTTCCCAAGGAACATATATCCAATAGTTCAATTCAGTCCATTATCTAAAAATAAAAGAGAGTATGGAACATATTAAATTTGCCAAGGAGAGCATTAAGCAGCCAAGAGGTCAGGAGCTGCAGAGATCCACAGCTCAGGTGTGAAAATTTGTTGACAAGGCATTTATTTGTGTTGCACACCACAATTCTGTCCATGATCGAAGAGCAGGAAGAAAGCAATTATGTCCTTGTGAACGCTGCAGTAATACATGTACAACAAGTGAAGGCCTTGAGACTTTCAATACTACATAATATATAAAAGGTGAGTTGATCTGATTTTTATTTAAATGGAAAAAATTGCATTAAATCAATTTCATTAATTCTCATAGTACCAAATGCAATTATTCAGCTGTGCAAACAATCGAGTCTTGGCTACTTTCGCCCACAGCATCTCCTCATCCCCACAGTGAGGCTGCAGAGTTCAGGCAGCCTTCGGCTCCCCAAACAATTACACGCTAATCTGCAATGTGAAATGAGAATTGGGCTTTTAATCTCATAGCAAGAGAGTCCCCTACTTCACCACAAAATAGAGAAAGTCTTATTAGGTCTGGAGTTTCTGACCTTCTACTGCCATTGCACCACCACCCCATACATTTCCCACCAGTATAGACAGCAAAAGATCTTTTCCTCCAGCAACCTATTGGTAGATTTTCCCCACGACACCACCAGCATATCTATTTAATTGCTTGTCAGATTGAATATTCTCCAGTTTTCCCCCTCCCCTGCAATATCAGCTTGTAGATATTGCTTTTCATTATAATACTCAGGATAACAACACTGGGGTATTTTCTTGCAGAGGAGAAAGCACACAAATCTATAACATCATGTTTGTGCTTGTACTGAAAACCAACCAGTGTACCAAATCATATTAAATGTTCAGGTAGACAATAAGGTCTACTTGAACACAAGTGATGTACAGTAAATCTGTCACATTGATCTTTCACATTGTTTTTGCACCAGGGGTTCTCTATTTTATTTTTTTTTTAGAAACACCACCTTTGTAGATACCAGGTACCTATATCTTGTCATTTTAAAGCCAAAGTACTTGGAACTTATTTAGTTTGATGTTATTTGATGGAAAAAATAAAAAGGAGCAAAAATACTAACCAATACAGTATTGGTTAAAGAATGAAATCTTTCACACAAAAACACACTCGGTACTATATCACATTTTTGTAAATATGTCTAAAAGCAGAGTTGTAGTAATAGTTTTTATTTCTAATAGTTGTTAGCCTGGTCATTGAGCATATCAGTTAACAAATCACACTGGTTTTACAACTTGAAACTGGAACATTTTGTGTTGGATCTGCTGTCAATGCTCAGTCATCGATGTAACATCAAACGTAAACTGAAGGCAGAAAAAGCAGCAACCATCCTTCTTGGCTCTCTCTTCATTACTTCAGTTTTTACTAAGAGTTTTTTACTGCACTTCTTCAAGAAGAATTATTATTACCTCTACATCTCAGTTAATTTGTTCTTGTTTACTTTGCTAATTTATTTTGAACACTAATGACAGACCAGCAGTATTGGAACAATGGGATTAGACCTCTAGCCAGGGTGCCATCTCACACCTTCCTAATTTATTGAAAATACTTTAATTATTTTACATTTGACTCTGGGAGATGGTCCAAAGGAGGGATGGTTGGATGAATGGTGTAATGTGGGAGTTGCTTAATAGACTTTGTTTTTATGGCGTAACATATACAGCTTTAGCTCACCCTCCAGCATCACCTTCCTTCACATTTAACACTAACAGAATACACAATTTGAACCCTTAGTAAGAAAGATTACAATGTAGTTTTGGATACGCTAAAGATTTTCACTACTTGAGTGTTGCAACTTTTAGACCACAGATAAAATGCCCAGTGCTCCACTGCTACACAATTAGTGCTACTCAAATGGCAACAATTGGCCTAATAACATTTCTGCATCATGAGCTGTTGGACTGACAAAAGTGTGAACTAGTTTGTGATTAATTCAACTTTTAAATATTTGATTAGTGGCACTGATTACTAAATGTGTCCCATATTGTGAGTTTCTTTAAATATATACATAAAAAAGTGACACAGTTAAAATTAACTTTTTCTCTGTACTGCGCAACACTGATATTTACACCCCACCCTTTATTTTGATAAACTCATGCTTCCAAAATGGAGTATCAATGGCAATATTTGATCTTTTATAAAATATACTTTATCTTCTCATGTTGAGAGCCACCAAAAATACATGTTAAGAGAGGCAACCGTGTAATAGATTAAATAACCTAACCAGGAGCAAAGAATTTGCTACTGGAATATGTGTGTATTTATTAGTCTTACCTTCTGACACAGACATCCTTTGATGAAAGAAAACAAAAATCTTCTCCAGCATCTCATTTATTCCTTATTTTCAGCCATTTAACAAGTGGCCTTACGTTGGAAACAGATGGGCTACCATGAGAGTGCTCGATTTATCCTGCTAATGCTTTGTCCAGACATGAGGCATACATTATCTTGGGGGCAAAAGCCTGTGTAGTGCCCAGTGCATGGATGGATTAGTGTGTGGTGCCGGACAGTGATAGATATTATCTACACTGCTCTTTATCTTAATAGGGAGGCCTAAATTCAGAATAATAACACAATGTCTGCTGCTATCATCCATGTCTTGCACTTTTAACCCAAATTCATTGTATTGCATGTTCTCTAGAATATTGAGCTGCCTTTTATCCTACATTATAAAATAGACCTTGAAGACTATCTTTAACTCACGCTAAAATGGTATTCGTAATGGCTCTCATGGATTATCTTTTAAAAAACAGGAGATTTAGAGAATGAAGAGTGGGCGTTATATACCAACCTTTCAGTAGTAAGTTGGCTCTAGCATAAAGTCAGTTTAGTTATTTCTCTGAGTTGGGATGTAACAGAAGGACACCAAGATCCATTTTTGTGTCTTCAAGCTGAGTAACAATATCATTCGTTCTTACCTAGATCTAATCTTACTTTCTTTCCGGTCCTGCTGCATTCTTACCTTTTCTAGTCCACAGGTGCTGCTGATTCTTTAATCATACTTTAGACCTGTTCTCTTCCACACGCCTCCACCTTCTGCTCGTCTGCAGTATTTCTAACTTACTTCTTGTATCTTTTTTCTTTTTCCTCACTTTTCTTCTGTCATTACTTCCCTTTCTTTACCTTTTGTTGCTGTTCTCTTTTTCCCCCCTCCATCTCTCTCTCCTGTGGCGACACTTGCAGTAGAGATTAAAGTGATCAAGGACCTACCATGGCCGCCTCCTGTTGGCCAACTCAACACCAGCCCTCCCCTGGCGGAGGAGCTCGAGTCTCCTTCCCAGACAGCTCAGCCGTCGCCCGGACCGACGAGCTGTGACCAGCACCACCATGGTGGGTGTTGGTGTCCAGCACATTTCCCATTAATTGCCATCAGCCTTCTGTGTATCCATTATTCCATTCATCTGTACACTCATTTATTTAGTTTAGGAAGTAATTAGGTGGCACATAATATATTTTTCATTTGTTTTTTTATTTGTTTGTTTTTTTTTTTACTCAGGCTGCTGACAGATCACACTGTGTTGTTTTTTTGTTTTTTTAATCAAATATCAAATTTGATTTCTCTCAGCCATAGCGGTAACTCAGAACGACATCATTGCATCACTATAAATGTGTCAGTAAAACACCTCTGTTTCATCCTCAATATGAGTGAGGACCCACTATTTAACTTCACAAATTGCACTCTTTTAACAAAATTCAATCATCTTAATTTAATTACACTGAGCAATTAGCAGTGTTTAAAAGGCAGTTGTTTCTTTCCACTTTTGTCACTTGTTTGGTCATGATGAGGGATTGCTGCAAAATTTAACATTCATTATTTGGGTCGTCTTCCTCAGACTGATACTTTTTTTGAATAAATGCAATTGAATTTGATTCTCTTTTTTTATTTTGTATTAGATTGTGTTTTGGATATCAATTAGACTTTTTCACTCGTAAAGTTCCTTTATATTGCATTTATGTGAATTGGTGCTTTGTAAGTAGACCAAACTGGAACCTGGATTAAATTCAAATCCCAATAATTTATTTATTCTACCTGATAATACCAAGACAGTGATGAAATTTCAAACTTTGGGATAGGTTGTATCAAAATAAATAGTGAAAAGGAACAGTGATCAGATTTTGTTACACTGCTAATTCAAAATTTTTGTTAATGTTGAACTCAGTTGTTTCCTACTTTTTATTGTGTTGAAATTTGCAGGCCAATGGAAAACCAACTTTAAAAGTGGTTCTCACATTTTGATTTGTAGTCTTCATGAGTTCCAGGCAAAAGCGATTCTTTCCTCTGGCCCAGTTCCTAGTTGGTCCTGAGAAAGCACAATTTTTTTTTATTATTTTTTTTTTTTTTTTACTGCTCCAGGGGGTCGAGAAAGCACAATTTTTATGTTGCTGCTGCAAGAGCTTGGCTATGGAATACACCAAAGAACTGGTACTAAACAAGCATTACCATTAGAACCAGTTTGTTAGGAATGCCTCCCCACGAACAACTTTAATCTTCTATTTAATTTCTGAACTATGGGGAGAAATGACAAAAATTGTCAAGCATGTGTAACTTAAAAAAAAAGGTTGTTAATGAGGGAGAGTAACATTTCCCTGCTAATGGTGACTTACTGAAAGAGTTTCAGATGCACTGAATAATTTGGCTTTAGGTATTAGCGCTGTAATGATTGCACTTTTCCATCTGGATTACATGTGGCAGAAAATCACTAACTGCTGGGCAGGTTTTAAGATGAAGTCTCATTAGTTTTAATTGTGCTGAACTGCCGTCTCCATGCGTAATTGGCTTTCGTTGTGACCCCCATTTCCTCTTGTCAACATACTCATAACCGTCCCAGATGTCCCCCTGACCTGCTGTTCTATACAAGTGGATGACTAAAGGTAAAAAATAAAAACAGACTCCTCCACGGCAATTTTACTTGTTGACTTATTCATCATCATAATGGACACAGTTGACAAGTACGTCACCTATTTTTAAGAGACAGGCAGTAGTTGATATTGGGAGCCCCTGCACAGGGGCTTTAACTGCTTTAATTATCCAGGGGAAAGAAGGATATGTTTTTGAACTAATGCCAGGAATGGGATTTTCCCCAAGCAGAGTGGGAAAGCTCAGAGTGGGGCCATGAAAAAGGACACCACTGTGTGCTATAGGCGAGGACAGGGCGAGGAGCTGATTTATGCCCACAGATCCATGGGAAACGCTCCAGTTCCCCGAGTGATGTGAGGGAGTTTTAGAATCCTGTCCTGTAAAGTGATCCCCTCTCCATCCCAGAAAGTGTGGCCCCACTCTACATCTTTCAGGTCAAAGGTCCATGTGTCAGAAACACAGGGGATTGAAAGCTTCAACTGCTGTAGTGAATATATTTACAATGGGCTCCATTGACCTTAGATTGCTGGTAGATCTTAATTTCCACACCAGAACATTAGACATCCATTAAACATAGAGTTGCTTAAATTCTATGGACAGGCTTAAGTAACGTGAAGATTCTCTGTGTGTTCACAATTGTAGGACATGTCTATTCATAAGGATCTTTACCCAATTCTAAGGTGCTTTACACACAACAAAAGATGGAAGCCAAAACCAATTAGGCATTTTTGAAAGAAGTGTTTTGATATTTTAATGCAAAGTTCCTAGTTCTCTGTCTCAGTCTCAGTCAGGAAGTGAACAATTTGTTTTCCTATTATCTGAGCTTGTCCCTGAATGTAGGGCTAGGATGTCCTCACTTGAGGGTATGGAGTCTCAGAACCAGGGACAGGGTGGAGCATTAAGGATGTTGTGTAAATCAAGAGCATCATCAGTTGATGAGCATCAATTACCTCTTTTAACACATGTAGGAGACATAATGCCAACAGAGCAGAATTTTGTCAGAAGCATCAAATGTCGTGTATTTATTGACTCATTTTTTTAAAAAGCTTTGGTTATTGAAGGCTTTAAAGGTTAGCAGGAGAATTTTAATTTACATTAATTAAGGAATGGAAAGCCAGTAAATATACTATTTGATATATTAACTTAGGCAGGATTGGATAGGAAAATGTGGTGAGTTATGTTTGTAGCAGAGTTTATTAAGGAGATTGATGGGCAAAACATGGAAAGTACTGTTCTAGTGATTGGGTCAGGAAGTGATAAATGCATGGATCAATGTGTTCGTAAAAGAAAATAAGCATAAAAGGTGGAGGAAAAGTGGTGAGGTGAAAGCAGGTGCTTTTGGAGATGTAGCCCATGAGGTAGCTACTGAAGATGACTTCAAGGTTGTAGTTATGTGAGAAATGGGTTAGCATAGACTTCAAGTGAATAAGGCAGAAGTTGAGATCACGTTTAGTTGCAGATTTTCACAAATTTGTTAATGTCAAAATTTTTGTAGTTTAACCAGAGTATGTTCGTATGTCCGCTTCGTATGTCTTTGAAGCAGTCAGTGAAAAAAAGACTTGCCTGTGAAGGTCATGGATTTAAATGAGATGCAGATCAATGGAAGCAGAGTTTAAGATGTGAGCAATAGGGACATATGGCATTATCAAAAAGAGAGGACCAAACAAAAAACGTTGGGGAACACCGTTAAACAGAGATGTCATGGACTATAGTCTATTAGACAGACATAATCTGAACTGGGAAAGAGCCGAGCCGGTGATGCAAGTGGTACGTTTGTTAGTTTCAAAGGTTGTCGTAGGGACAACGAGAACGAGGATGCTGAGGAATTCAGTAAGAAAAAGGAAGTTGATGATTTGGTGATTTTTAGCAAGTGCTGTTATCTCTGGGTTTTAGATGGTAAAAGAAGATTGAAGATAAGCTAAAGACAATGGAGGCAAGGTTATTTGAGGACAGGGTTGACGACAATGGTTTGAGTCAGTCAGTGACAGACACATTACTGAATGAGGAGTAAAATGCTTTCAAAATTTATAAATGCCATTTTATAATCACTTTGTTCTAACTGAGATAAGCAGAAGAACAATGTATTACAAGTCAGCATTGTCAGTTCAGCCTCATTATCTAGACTGAAATGCAGATTGCCACAGCAGATATTAAATCTACATATAAATTAGGACATACAGTATTTGTTTGAGTATAAAAAGGAGCTAGTCTACTTTGTTTTTGATGAAATAATTATCCACACTTTGAAGAGTTTCTCTTTCTTTGCTTCTTTTGTCTTAGATGTCTTTTTAAAAGTATTTGAAGGATACACAGGTTTTGTTTAAAATGTATAAACTAGCTTGACATTTAGAGACTCGTTCTTTTGTCTGGGAAAACTTAATTAGAGCTTTCTTTTGAAACCTTCAGGAAAGAAGAACAGATTTTTTTTTACCACAGATTTAACATATCGATCAGAGCTCTTGAACTGTATTATTACATTTTATCAAATTAGTCAGTTTTTTCAGCACCTACTACCTTATTATTATAAAATTAAACAGTGGTTATTTTCACATTCTTTCTTGCTAAATGAAAAAAATTTGGATAATCTTTTTTTGCGTCTGGAAAATTCCGATGAGTTGGAGACCTGTGAATTAAATTCCACACATCCAGTCTATAAAACGTAATTTTCACCTTTCAATGAAGCCATAGGTGATACATGTCGTCCCTCAGAGTAGTCATCCTTTTTGATAGGAGTATCATTAGCAAATGAGAATTAATTAGCTGGCTTAATTAAATAAATTTGCTCGGCAGTGTGTGCAGCTGGGGATGAGGTGTCATTGCTTGGAATCAGCTCTAATCAGTGTTACTTTATCTTTCATTTGGCTATCAAACAAAATGATCAATTCCTTGTTTCATGTAACAGTGCTATGCAAAAGTATCTATTACTAGATTTTTTTCTACATTTTGCCATTAATTTCAAAGTATTTTATTGTGTTTTTATGTGACAGACCTTGACAGCATGGTACATAATTATAAGTTGTAAACAAAACAACTGTCAACAGATTTCAGAGCCTCCATTTGCTGATCTTATTTAAATCTGATAGGCTATTTCTCTTTAGGATTTGCATGTTCTAAAGCTGAGTAGCACAATGCCTAGAAAATTCATAAAACTGTTATGGAGATATGGCTTGTAACGACTGTGCATTTTTCAGATTTTTAATTCTTCAACAAATGCCTGATATTTGGAATATATAATGAAATGAAATATTGCATCCAATAAGTAAGTCCTTTCTGATTGTGACACAATTGCAGTTACTGTGATGTTTATATCATATTGTGCATCTCTAATATAGAGAAGTTTTTGCCCTTATTTCTTTTCAGAACTCTTGCAGCCTGTTGCAAGAGTTTTTCTTCCAGGATTGCCATCTGTGTTGTTCCATCAATTTTTCCAGCAACTCTGACCAACTTTCCTGGCTTGCTGATGAAAGAATCTCCACAGCATCATGTGGTTTAAAGTGTTATATTTTGGTCTGATCTAATTAGAACATATCCTTCTTCGTGTTTAATGTGTCGCTTATATATGCCTTGTGGGAAACTGCCTACAAGATTATTAATAGCTTTCTTTCTACAGCGACTTTCTTTTTGCTTCACTCTTCCACGGAACTCACGTTCTTGGAGACTAGTAGTTGTTCTCTCAACAGAGTTTCTCACATGAGCTGTTGACCTTTGTAATTTCTCTAGTTACAAAGGTAACTTTAGAGATTTTTTTTTTTTTTTTTAGAAAACCATGTTTCATTTTTTGTTCTCAAAATTCTGCACCATTTCATGTGGGCTTATGACATAAAATACCAATTTTGTTGGAAAGTAAAATGTAGAACGGTTCAAGAAGTTTGACTCCTTTTGCAAGGCTCTTCACTTATGTATCTAGTCTGTTTTAGCTGGGGAGTCCTGCTGTGGGACACATTCTCATTGTTCTTGTGGAAAAAATTCTATTATGCTGAGCTTTGCTTTGCTCTGTTGGGTAATATTGCTGTGCAGATTCCATCACTGAAATAGTCTTTTGACATTTATGTTTGTGTCCAAATAAATCAATTTGTTGCTGCTCACCAATCCCCTCTGCATTGTGTATATGTGTTTTTGTGTGTTTGGGTTTGTGTTTCTTTGTGGGATTCTCTGAAGGGAGATGCGTGTTTGAAGGGGACAGGCCTTCCAGCCATCAGTCACCATCTAACTGACAGCTCAATCTGATACACAGATTCCATTTGCTGCACTTTACAAGCAGCAGGTCTGATAACAATCCCAGATACCCTAACACATTTCACTATATGTCTTAGTGTGTTTATGGGATGATGCGTGTGCATGCGAGCCGGGGTGTGCATGTCTTCATGCACCCCCGCTGCCCCGCTCTTAAGGCTGCCTCCGAGGGCTTTTGTTCACCGGTGAGCCAATCCCCCTGTCAGTCTCCTGTCGGTCATGTCTCGGACGTTGCTCTCCAGAGAAAGAAAAGGGAGTTGGTCTCCCTCGCTCCTGCTTGTATTCGACCTCAAAACATAATTCTTCAATCGTCTGAAGCTGCCCTAGGTGAGATGGCTGGCAAAAGAAGCAGACACGAGTCCATTCACACTTGAGCAAATATAATGATCGCTTTTGTTTCGTTTAGAGTCCCTTCAGAATAATGCTTTCTTCTGGAAGTATGTAGGCTCATACTTCCAGAGGGGATTCAGTGCTGACATGTAAGGTTGATTGGACAAATTCCATAGAGATCAGGCACTCAGCCTTTAATACAACTGGAGTAAAAGACCAAAGTTTAACCAAGGTCAAAAGGAAACTGTTTGTTACAATTTGGTAAGAAGTAGCATAGTGTTTGTAGAACAGAGGAAATGTGAAGAATTGAGGTTAATTAGAGTTGCAATGCAGAGATGGACTATGTCATAATACCGAGATAACCATATTCTTCTTCACTGAGCTAGTAAAGTTCAATGAACTTTACTAGTTCAGTGAACTTTACTAGCCTATAATGGTTTTCATTTCCTCTCTTTAGACCAACACTCTGAAGATAAAAGAGTAAGAGCTCCTTTTTTACAGTCCATTTTCCTCTTTCTGTCACAAGCAAGTGTTAGGAGCAAACAGGGCAAGAGTTTCTGAGTGTTTGCCAGAGGGTGTTAGATGCAGAGATCAAAAGGGAGGGTGACGGGAAGCAGCAGAGGAAGAGGTAGTACCGGACATATGCAAACAGGAAGAACAAAATTGAAAGCGAAGGAGTGAGAGCAATTGGCTGCATCTTCATGTTGCGATCTGTCAGCACTGACAGGGGCTGAGTGGAGCAAACATGCATCTCCTGTGTCCCCTCGGTCAGTTTCCATGGAAACGCTATTTCTCACCCGAACACATAAACTGCATTCTCATCTAACTTTCTTTATGTTTTCAAGCAGTCAGCCCGGGCTGTATGATGGAAGGGGATAACTCTTTTCGTATTTACTTAGATGCAACAGGGGCCATCATTTGACTGCCTGCAGTTGAAGCATCAGACTGGAGAAAATTGGAGCTGCAGCTCATACTCCTCCATGGGTCCGAGGTTAGACCCACAATTTACCCAGCTGTCATGCAGCGGTACAATTTGGCTCTTGTTGTAAGACTCAGATGTAGCCCTGTAACGAACAGAAGTGCAGAGGCCAAGATAACAATCAGTCATTTGGAATAATCATTTCCATGAGTTTATGTTTGGGGAGATGCATCAGTGAGCTTAAGGCCAACGAGTTCAGTCTGGGGTTTAGTGCTGAGGTCAAGGGGGGCCCCTGGTGGTTGAACGTGAGGTAACAGCTGTCTTCCTCAGCAGCCTGACAAGACAGTGGTGATATTCATGTGATAGTGTAAATAACAGCAATAATAAAGAAAATGTATCTTTATGTCAACTTGTTCATAACCTATTTAAAACAGAATTAAATAGATGTGTAAATTCTGAATAACCCTGAAAACTGCTTTTAAGTGTCTAATTTTCACTTTTTTTTTACATGTGTCACTTTTTAACCCTAATCCTGACCAACTCAGTTGTTCTCCTAGGCTTGCTAAAAATGATACAATGTCTGATTATTAAATTTATTTTATTGCCATCCCTTTAGGTCAGTGTAGACCTTAGAGTTGGACCGATCCGCAAACTGCCATGCAAGCCAATCCTCTCTAAGTGGACTGTAGAGTCTAGACTGATGTAGGGCTGTCTCCATCGATGTGCTGTTAAGATCTCACTGCTTGTCTGTCTGAACGTCAGCGCTATGTTCCGACAGGATAATGAAAACACAAAATGCAAGACTGACCATGAGTGACTAAGAGCAACAAAATCAGACATTGTCAAGTTTTCACTACATTAACCATCTCCATCCAAACCTGAGTGCCTTCAGCCTCAGCCTGAATGCCTTGTGCCAACAGTCCCCACCTGACGCCGGTTGTGTGTCTGACGCTAGCAGCCTCCTTTCTCTTATTGCTTGGGAAGCGTGTCAGTGGCTGCAAACAGTTTAGTTTCCCCAAACCTTGGGGTGTTTTGACATCAATTATAGTGATGGATGACCGGGGAAAAGCAGCTGAATCCCTCCCACACACAGACACAGCTTGACCACCTCTCATGATCACCACTCCAGCCTTTGGTGCCCAGTGTTTCAGGGAACCTTCAGCCGTATCTTCTTTTTTTTTCTATCTGTAAATGTTATTTTTTCTTCCGTCCGCTTCAGTGAACAAACCTGCATGCCTTTCTCTCTTCCATGAGTTGATTTGGCTGAGAAAACACCCGGTATATACTCTGGCAGTGATGTAATGAGAGCAGGTCACCTCAAGCCCCCATCTGCCATCAAACAGTTCCCTGTGGCCTAGCCAGGGGAGCGCTTCATGCCTGGAGCTGACCGTGGGAGTTTGATAAGCCAGTTTAATATTTAACTTGTGGAACTTGCATGTGTGTATTGCTGTTTACTCATATGAACTCTTCAGATTTGCTTGTTTGCACATTTACATCTACTAAAGCAGCAACTGCTCACAAATACTGTATTAGGTGTAGAGGTATTCATGGACACATGGAGTTGTTTAAATGTTTTGAAGGAAGTTTGTATGTGTTTTTTCTCTCTCTCTCTCAGTGGAATGTGTGCGCAGACTGATTTATGTGTCTTCCATAGTGTGTACATGTCCTTCTGTTGGATGACTTACACAACGTGGGTGTGTGGGTGTGTGTTTGCGATAGCACAACCATGGTTTTTGTTCTCACACATTTACACTGGTGTAGTTTGACAAATACATGATGTCGTAAGCCTCACAAATACCTACTGCACATAAATGACCTTAACTTGACTTCTAGCTGGAGTAGAGGCAGCGGGCATGGGCCAGTATGAGACATTCATGGTATGATAACCTTGAGTAAATATGAAGTGGTTTACTCAAACGCTTTAAGCAAAAATTTAAAACACACTTTTATTTAAAACAGAAAAGCAACTGAAAAAGATATTTCAGATGCTACTACAAAACATGACATATGGATAAGTACAGCTTTAATTTTGTTATTTTCTGTTATTGCTATGTTTACATTATGATATTGATGTAGAAATATGGAGTTAAACACTCAAAATGAATTTATTGTTTTTAAAAGCTTATTGCATAGAATGTTGTACCCTGTTTACTGTTATACTGTATATTAAGACCAGTTAAACAAGCTAATTTTAGATGCTCAATGTGTTGTGCTATCTGTTTAGGTTACAAGCCTGCAGTTGGCTTCTCAAAAAGCACACTACTTGTAGCTTCTTTAATGAATTTCAGCAACAATATAAGAGAAAATTTCATTCCCTAGCATTTTAAAACTTTGTTAGGTCTTTGTACCAATCTTTGGCCCATGTCTCCTATACATTTTTTTAATTTTTATTATATATATAAGCTACATAACCCTTTTCTTAAAAAATACTTTTTTCATTGTAGTTCAGTTTGATGGAGTGGAAAAGTCTCGAATGTCACCCACCAAGGATGGGAAAACTCGCCCGCTGCAGCGACATTCCAGTGGCTGTTTGGTCAACACCAAAATGACTTCACTGGACCACAGCAGCTCCTCTCTCGGGGAACGTATTGACCCCACGATGCCTCTGGAAAGCCAGTTGTGAGTGTGATTTTTGTTTGTTTGTTTTTGTCTTTATTGCAGCTTTTTTAACCTTGCCATATTTTTGCTCATCCTTCTTCCCTGCTGTTGGATGCAGTTGGTACCACGGAGCCATCAGCCGAACGGATGCAGAGTCTCTGCTCAGGATGTGCAAGGAGGCCAGCTACCTGGTTAGAAACAGCGAGACCAGCAAAAACGACTACTCCCTCTCCCTTAAGTAAGAACAACACATTTCTCCACCAAATAGCAAACTCTAAACAGTACTTCCAGTTTAAAGATCAGTCTAGCTTGTGATTTGTAAACTGAAGACATTCAAATAAATCTGATACCAGTAACATGTACTTACTAGACTACACATTCAGTCAATGCACTTTAGAAGAAAAACATGTCCAATTGATTTCCAATTAGAAAATAACACACACAAACACACACATACCGTATATATATATATATATATATATATATATATATATATATATATATATATATATATATATATATATATAACAATCTATTTGGTTGTGTTTGTGCAATTAATATTTTGTTCATGTATAATTAAAGATTTCCTGTTGTCCACTGCTATTCAGAACATCTATAGAGCCAGATGCCCATGTCTTTTAAAGAAATGTTGTGGTTTCAAATATATATAGTCTAGTGGTTTTATAAGGATGGAACATTATATCTACATTAATTTAATTTATGGCATCTATTACAACCTACAATCTCTTAAGAGTTTCATTTCATACTAAGAGTAAGTATGAAATGACAGTGGAAAGTAGAGCAATACCTAATAGTGAACCATTTTACATTCACAAAGGGATGCTTTATTTGAACAGCTGCATTAATTCAGGTGCAACATATTGAATATTTGGCCACTGGGATGCCCTTTGTGCCTAGGTCTGATATAGACCTTAGTGGCTAAGGTCAGTGGTAGCATTGGAGTGATCAAAGAGTTTTAAAAGGCAAACTTAGGTTACTAAAAAACACAATCCTAATTGCAACATTGAGCAATAGTATAGCAACTCCATGTTTTTCCAATATCGCGTGTCCCAAGAATGCCTCCTTTTGAAAGGAAGCAACCTCCAGCAGGACCTGGCTCATTGTGAACAACCATCTGTTAAAAACAGCTGGTGGCTGAGAGGACATCACAAACAAGTTGTATACCTGTGGTCTGTTGTGTTGATGATTCTTACTTTTTGGATGGAAATAATTTCACCCTTCAAACCTCTTTCTTCCACCTGCTGTACCTCCTGGTCCTATTCTGTCCTCCACATCACCTTTGTTTCCTTCATTTCACAGCATCTTCTCCCTAATTTGCTGACTTGCCCAGTGCCCACAGCTTGGTTACCGGTTACCCTATCATTGGTGACCCCCTACTCTTTGATGCATCCTGCTGGGGGTTAAAAGGAGCCTCTTTAATTAGCTTAGACACAAATGTTTTCTTGGGGAGAGGTTATTTCTGTGTCAAAGCCCCGCAGAGCAGTCACTTTTGGTTTCTCTCTATAAGCTAATAAGGACAAACAGGCATGGAAACATATCCTGAAACTTTTACCCTCCTCCAAAGCTTTCAAAAATAAACATAAACAGCATCGATGCTTATGTAGTTTTTTTTACATGCCACTGTTGCTATCTGGGTTACTTTCTGTTGCACTGAATGATCATCTGCTTTTGCTTCAGTGGCTGTTTGTTTTCCTTCTATAACTACTGATAAAAAGATGAACAGACTCCTAAAACACAGATTTGCTGCCTTTCTGAGCATGTCTAGCTGGAGAACAAGCTGAAAGATCCAAACATATGTAATGGTACATACAATTAGGCGTTGTAGGGAGAAATGGATCTTCCTTTAATCCCTCTTCTTCTGTCTTTTTTTTTTATCTTGGCTCCATTTATAAAGCCTGACCGGAGGAAAACTCTCAGCAGGAAATTAGGTGAACTTGTATTTCTATTTCAGAAATGTACAAAGAAAGGAATGAGATCTTTGAATATTTGAGCTTGGAAAAGTGTGGCTGTGTTACTTTATAAAATGTAGATGAACCCTGTCATTCAGCAGGCTTAAAGAACTGAATACTTATGGGAAAATATATATGGAAAAACAGGTAAAATAAGGATTTTGACCTTTTTATTTTCCAAGAAAATAAATATTCACAGTTTTGGAATTACATTCAGATTGTAATGTTCTCAATATTCTTAGGGTTGATGTGTTTCTGCACACTCAGAAAATTACTTTGCATCACTCCTTAATATCCTGTCCTGTTGGAAACCATGCATTGCCATAACACTGCCTCAACATGTTTTACAAAAGGATTTGTGTTCTTTATAACTTAAACGCTGACATACATCTTGTTTCATTCCCCTAAAGTATATTGATATTTTTACAAAGTTTTAATTTTCTCATGGACTTAGTGTGTTTGAGACTAAGTCCAAGTACTGTTCTCACTGTCTCCAAAATCTCGATGGACAGTAACACTCTGAGTTTGCCCCTTACATTTTATCCATGTATTAATACAGAACTGCTAATGGTAGGATCTAGACTTACTGATTGTCTTACCTAAAGATTGGGGTTTAAAGTCTGCTAATAATATGGGTATAAATCCATATAAATCCACTAAAGCTAAGACACAGAAAGAACAGACATTCATTCAGTTTCGATAAAACTTTTTCTTTTAGTAATAATTATGAAGCTACCAAGAATCCATTCTCCCCTTTGCACCATAAGAATGAAATACAGATGAGCTAATGCTCTGGGTTTTACAGCCGCAAATGCAATATCAGATTGCAAGATTATAGGATTTACTGACAAATATGTGGCAATTTGTGGTTGTTGTTTTCCCCAGACCAATTACAACCAGGCAGTAAGAAAAGCTTACTTCAGTTCAGTAAGTTGTAAAAAGTATTCACATCCTATGACATTTTCTTACATTTGGTCAGGTAAAATCAACAAACTTCAATGTTTTTTTTATTGGAAATTTATGTGATGGACCAAAACAATAAAGTACATGATTGTGACATAAAAATGAAATGACACGTTTTTTGTTTATCTGTGTGGCATGAACTTCTATTCATGCCACATCAGCTGTAAGGCTTTCTCACAGCCTTACAGCTGATTCTCTGGTCTTTGTCCTGTAATTATACAGGTGAATTGCTTAAACCAGGAGAGTGTGTTGGTACTAGCAGTGCTTGTAATATTGTTTTTTCAACACACCCTATTTATACTTCACCGCCTTTTTATCACAGACTTGTTTGATGTATTTTGTTTTCTCTATTAACATATTTGTTCACTAATATTCTCTAGCAAACTTTTGAGGTCTTCATAGAGCTGCTGAATATATATTGAGAATAACGTTCACACTGTTTGATTCTGTTAACTAGTCTTCTGAAAGCAATTGGCTGCACCATAGTTTCTTTAGGCATATGAGAGGGAAAGTAGATGAATATAAAGATACACCACACTTTTTCAAATTTTATATTTATTCTGCTTCACCCATGTTGTACTGTGTGTGTTTGGTTTACACATAAAATCCAGTGAAAGCACATTAAAGTTTGTGCTTGTAATGTGACAAAATGTGGAAAAGTTCAGTGTGACTACTGTGTGACTTTATACTGTACTGTACAGTATCTGAGCTCCTGGGTTTCACAGGGAAGCTTGTTGTGACCTTGACTTCAATCATGTGAAACCCAGAGACAGATCTGACTCGATGGAGTGACAGGTGCCACCACCCTTACAGGCAGAAGTGGCTCCAGGTTCAGCCTCCTCACACATGCTCCTGCTGCCACAGAAAATGAGCGGAAACCCAAGGTGAAGAGCCTCCATGTCTGAGGTCACTGAAAAATGTATGAGGCCATGGGGTGGCACAAATGTGCGTTGCATTATTGATAAGGACAGGCGTCGCCAAGACCTCTTGCCTATTCAGCTATTTGGTCTAAACAGAAATCTTTTTTCTCTTTTTTTAAAAGTACTCTACCCTTTTTTCTGCTCACCTTCCCTATACCATTTCCCCATTTTTTCTTCCTTTGGCATGTTTGAAACATTTTTAAACCCCTCACAGGTTTTCAGAGCGCACCATTGTCCCATTTTTCACATCATAAAACAGATTTGTGCAGCTTGTCTCAGCTGTCTAAGTGGAGAAGTTGTTAGAGAATCAAATGTTTCCAGTTGATTCTGTTTGATGTCAGCTTACAGACATAGAAAAGCTAAATTCAGCTGGTAACAAAAAACTTGCATATGTGTATGTAGGCCAAATTCTCAGAAAATTTTAATATTACATAAGACCAATAAAAAGGGATTTTAATATTTAATTATGTCAGTATTCTCTTTGCCACATTAGTCCAACAATCACTGACACCGTCCATAAGGACTGTTAGGCACAAAATGTCACTGATACAAAAACTGTGTTCAGAGTGCTGTATCCAAATATATTAATGGAAAGTTGAGTGGTAAGAAAAAGTTCATCCATACATTTTCATTAGGACCTTTAGGGAATTAGAGAGACCATTTAACCTAAACTCCATCCAGTAAATACCAGTCTCTTAGTGCTGTGCCAAGTATAATGGAAGAAAAATATGTTAGAAAAATATGCACAAACAAGAGGGAGAACTGTACTCTTGACGGCAAACTTTTTTTAAATTAACAGCTTAAAGGAGATACTGATTTCATTTTCTAGCAGCACGTGCCTCCAATGCCAAAAGTACCAGTACTTTGGTATCTTTGTACATGGGTGACCACCAAACTCGCCTGACCAAAACCTAAAAGACAATTTAAGAGGAAAAAAAGCATCAGATGCAGCAATGCAGACAAACTGAAGGTCACTATTAAAGCAATTTGGCCTTTCTTAACACATCAACAGTGAAACTGACTAGTCGCCTCCATTCCATGCCATATTGTTGCAAAATTTTATTAAAAAGGAGACCTGAATAGGTTTTGAGTGCATATACAGTATGCCACATAGACATAATTTTTAGTACACTGGCATTTCTGCATTATGCAATGTTCTAATTTTCTGAAAATCTGGGTTGACTGTTTTTTTTCATTGGATGTAAGCCATAATGTTTAAAATGAATAGATCAGCACTTTGTCACTTTGTGTATAATGAAACTAAATAATGAGTTTTACTTGTTAAATTTAATGTCATTTGTTGAGATACCTGTAATGAAAACATCCGGTGCTAAGTTGTTATTAAATAATATTAGTGACTAATAGCTTGGCATGGATCATCCCAGTTATTTTATGATTTGTCCACATTTGAAATAATAGGCAGACAATATCTGATGCCTGAATAAAAGTCACACGGGGTCATCATCATTTTGGCTGATGACTTCTCAGTTTCAGCTGCTGTGGATTCATAATGCAGAGAGCATCATTCACAAAGCAATCCAATATGCTGGAGGTGGAGATAAGCTGTCAGGCTGTTCCTGCTATGAGTGCCGCTCGGTTCAAATCAAAGTCATAAACCTCAATAAACACGACAGCAGACCTCCCTGGTGAGATTCATCCTGATTACACAAATAGAGGTTCCACAAACACAGGAATATGATAACGCTACAAAGGCCTGTCAGCTCTAAAAACAGCCCCACATTCATTTTATCAACAACACTGCTGTGTCCTGGTTTCTGTCTCTGCTGGACCGTAACGTGATAAGGAGCTCTGAACTCCAATTGGGAAACCAGCTGGGAATCTAAAAATGCTGCTATTGATGTGTTTGCCTTTTTAAGTGTGGTTCTGAGTAACCTAACACCCTCCTACCAGCGCAGTGTTCATGCTGAAGATTCATCAAACGCATTTTACAGAGCAATTTTTTTTTCTTAAATAAGTGTTTGCAGAATCATGAAACTGGAAAGAAATGCATTAGGGGAAGCATTTGTCCCATTCTCTTCAAACTGCGATGAACTTAATGATTGTGCTCTGAAATGGGAGCCAGAGGGGCAGTAATGGAGCAGTCTCATAGTTTTGTTTACTTCAGTTTGTAGCTTAGCAATCTTGCATTTCTGACTTGCTTTGAAATGCTTTGTAGATTTGAAATATACCCCCCATTCAGTCTCCATGAAAAGAAACTTGAATCTTGATGTATTCTCTGTAATCTCTTTACAGCAAGCAAATTCCTAAAACTAGAACTGCGCTTATTCATTTAAATCTGTATTTATATATTCTTCTTTATTCATTCTTAATGGTTGTCCTTTAATTGAACTCTGTATATTTTTTCCCTGGTTTGTTTATTAGCATGTAGGAAGGGAGAACTACCGCCAGCTCTATCATGCAATTACATGATTTGTAAAGTACAGACTTGCATACAAGGTGCCTAAAGCCTTTTCTGTGCTCCTGTTTGTCACAGATAACACTATGTGAATACGTATGTAAATATAGCAGGATATATGGGTGAGTGGTTACAAGTAAGAATGTTGTGTCTTGATTAAATAAAAAAAGGAAAGTGGTTATAAATCTTATCACCAGGCTTGACAGCTGCGTTTTGTATTTATAAACCCAAAAACAGAAATATGTGCCTGTTTGATGCTCGTATAAATCAATCACCCATTCCTTTTTTCTTCATAAATACACCATATATCTACTATTATAAGGCATGTTTAAGGCACCTTAAGCATGCCTGGTCTGTAATCTTACAGTAAAACAGTGACATTCCAAAAGTTTGATATCCTTCAATAAAAATATATCAAATTCACAATAAATAAATTTTAAATGGTCTGTTTAGCAAAATTTAAAACATGCATAACAAATTGTGTTTCTTTTGTTTAAAAACCTACAAGTAGAAAAAAGGTTGTTGGAGAATTAATTTAAAAGTTGAAAACGTATGACACGACTGAAGCATTTTCTAAGTCTACATAAGCATGGAAAAATAAAAAATCTGCCAATCCTTGCATCTATAGTTTGCTTATTTGATTGCTTTATGAATTATCATAGCTCTTATTCCTTTTTCTGTCATTTATTTCCCCTAATACAATTGCTGTATTTTTCTCCCATTGTTTTGTTAAAATCCAGAGCTTACATTTCCAATAAGAAGAAAAAACATGGAGTAGATCAGGCGGAAGTTAAGTATGGTGATGAAACCCCCATTTCAGATCATGTTAAACAAATGTCATTATGTGCTACAATATGTTTGAGCTTAATTTGTTAGAAGCATCCGATGATTGAAAGAGATTTTATGCAGAAGTGTTGTGCAAGGACAAATTCTCCTAATGCATATTTTTGCTGCATATAGGAAACATTTCTGTATTTTACTTCACTAAAGCCTAGTGTTGCATTACTTAACACCTCCCACGCTGCTCAAAAAACTTTCTATTTTTAGGGAGCAGATTACTGGCACACTGTAAAATGTATTGATCCAAAGCTCCTGGCACACTGAGGACTTTTAATTTGCTGTGCTTTTATTGCTGTAGCTTAAGTGATTTATCCAGGGGGTTCATCAGCCCAATCTTTATGTGCTGCTTGAATTCTAGGGACCTTAAGCAACCTTCCCTTTTAGTCTGCGCCCCAGGTGGCCTTGACCTTATCAGAGGTAATCCGGCTTTTAGAGCATTGTTATGTTTTGGATATAAAAACAGAAGCAGGTGCCAATCAGGAAGAGATGTTCCACAGAGAGCTCTATTCTTTCCATCCTTATCTCATTAATGTTTTAAGCCATGAATGTATGTGATTTATTTCTAATCTCAGTGCTGGGCAGTCTAAAAGATGTTCTGTTGTGTACTTGCTAACGGTATGTGTGTGTTTTTTGTTCCCTTGTCTGTGTCCAGGAGCAGCCAGGGCTTCATGCACATGAAACTGTCACGGACCAAGGAGAACAAGTACATCCTGGGCCAGAACAGTGGCCCCTTCGACAGCGTACCTGAGATCATACACTTCTACTCAAGCCGCAAGCTGCCCATTAAGGGGGCTGAACACATGTCCCTGCTGTACCCCGTAGGCATCAGGACACTATAGTGCTGTGGGGCATGTGGCAGGCGTCCAATCCAACGCAGGACTCACTGGGCCCGTCCTCATGCCTCTGCGCTTCCCTTCCGTCTGGGCTGAAATTACGGGATTATGAACATCAGCATTCGAAACTGCTGATTCTGACTCACCTCACTGGCTGACGGATTCCAAACGGGTTTCGAAGGCCACTTTCATACTATCTCATACAAACAGACTCAATATTCCAGATGTTTTTATTACTTTGTTGTGTTTTATTTATGCGGACGTACTCATATCGCATTGGAGACTGATTATCTGATGAGCGTCATTTCAGTAATTGTTGAGCTGAGAGCTCGTAGCACTTAACACTCAAAGAAAAGAGAGGTACAACACATCATTGGTCACTAGGGTCAGTCTTTTCTCCTAAACTATTGTACCTGTTCCAGCTGTTTGAGCATCTCATTTGGATAGGCACTGTTGTTGCTTTAGTTTTATTTCAAAGGGGACTTGAAGAGAAAACAAGGGTGACAACATTTATGATGCCTGTTGCACAATATTTTCACGCAGACCTTGCGCAACAACCCAGATATTGAATAACGTGACCGGGTATGAATCCCCAGCTGCGGGTAAACAACAGGCCTGTGAGCTGAGCAGACTGATATCTCTATGTTGTCGTAGTGCATGTTGTCTGCTATCCATCACTGAGTGGGTGTATCACGCCAGTGACAATGTAAGTACCACGATGGTGAGACAGGCAGGAAAAGCATGATGGATGGGTCAACTAAACTGACACAGTAAAATTGGCCAAGGCTGGAGACTGGAGCCTGTCCAAATGGACCAAATTATCCCCCCTACCCCTGCGTGGAATGGCTTTGCATGGGGGAGAATGAAATATGCCTGCATTGTCTACCTCAAAAAATCAATTTCATTCCCCCATCTGCAGATCAATAGGTACAACAGGATTGTAGACATCGATCTGCTCTCCCTGTGACATTCCCAATCACCTTAAAACTGTGTCATTGGTTTTAGGAACATATTTTTTTTTTCTTTATAAAAATGATCAGAATTATAAGAACAAGCCTTTTTGTTTCAGATCAGGAACTGTATGTATCGTCACTGTTATAAATACTATGTGATGTTAGTAACAAATGTTTGCTTAATGCCTTATAATGCATGGGGTCAAATAAGTCAGCTTAGATCAGCTAATTTCCCAATCCTGCTTTCAGCGATTGTTCTGTGACTGTTATTTATTCTGGGTAATTATTACCGATGTTTTTTCTGCTTCAACCTGCTCACCCTCCTTGTTCTGACGAAATCTTGGGGTTTTTAGGAACTTTGCTTTTTTTGTTGTTGTCTTGTTCAGCTAAGTACACGCTTGCCTCTGAGACACATGTCCAACAAGGTTGTCAAGCACTCACCCACCCACCCAGCCGACACATCAATCACAGCCCTGCCTGTCCGAACCATTTGAACACCTTCCTTCAGCCGATCATGCTACCACTTTGCATTAAAACCTTCAGATGTCCATCTGCACACTGTTTGAATGCTTAAGAGAATGTGTTCACATTCAGTCTAGCCCTGCTGAGACCTTATTACTGCTTGTGCTCAAACTTTTCTGGATGTTAGCTCTTTGTTTCACCTCTAAATTCTAAAAAGAAGCATTTAAGGTGATTTTTTTTTTTTTTTTTTTACTTTTGTTCTGTATCTTTTTAGCACCACAAAGCAGCACTGTTAGGATTTTGGTTCAATCTTTCTACGTTGTCCCAAACCAATAATCATTCTTATGACTGATGAAATGGATTTAAATCCATTTGATCTGTTAAAGCGTGACATCATAAATGCAGTCTAATACTCATGTTTCAAATACTGTACAGTGCTTTAATGAGTACGTAACAGCAAAATGGTTTAGGCTGGAAATGACACAAGATATCTGAAACTATTTATTTTAAAAGTGAAATACATTTTGGCTTTCACCATTACTCCTGCTGTGTGCTATGCAACTGTAAACTGCAGTAATTAAAAGGGGAAACTGGGTGGAGTTTGTGCCTCAGTGAAAAGCTTATGATGGTACAATAGGTCCGGCAGGAGGAGGAGGAGACGTAATCGGAAGAGTGACCCGGTTAGAGGCGTAGGAAGTGGGCAGACAGACATTGCATTCTGAGGGTGTCTCTTTGTGCTTTAATGAGGAATAGTATGTTGTCATTGTGGACCTGTGTTCTCTTGAGAGAAGATATCTGATAGAAAGCTAATTTTAAAATAAACTATGTATCGTGTCTTTTTTGTCGCGAATGTTCAGGGGTTAGCAGATATGATTATGATAGAAGTGGCTCTTTATTAAGTTCCTGCTGCTGATGAGTACTACTCTACTAAAGGAAAGAGCCCATGTATGATGGCAGCACTGCCTGCTGAGAGGCCTTAGCTTTGGGAAAAAGGAAACTAGACTTGTAGTGGAAGAGTGCAAGGGAGTCGGAGGGAAGGGAGTTGTGACGAGGGGAAAGAATGTGCTGCAGTCAGCAGAGACATTCTTAACATCCTTGTATTTCTATTATGGAAACCTTAAAGAGCCCCTCTCTCCATCGGAAGTGTCTTAAAGGTTATGTGTGTGTGTGTTGAAAAGCTGTTGTGCATGCATAAAGCCATGAACTGGGTGTGTGAATGCGCGTGTGTGGCTGCATACATCAGCCATTGACTCGCCCCGGGTCTTCTCTTGTGTTATTGCTTTATCGTGGTAACGTGGCATGTCTGAGTTTTCCTTGTGTACATTTTCGTGCCACGTATGTATGCACTAGTGTAACGCATCTCTGTAAAGTCCCTCATGGCCAAATGTATATACTGAATGTATTAAATGGGGACGTAGAGGCATCATGGTGCAAAATAAATAAAGTTGGGTTTATGAGTTTAACGTGTGCTATAATATTGTGTTTTTCCTGTCTGCACCCTCACACACCAACATCAGAAGAAAACATCATTATTTTGTGAGGAAAAAGCCTCCTCCAGTATCCCGACCAGCACTGGTTACCATGGTGAAGCCTCTCAATATTTAGGGAAGATGAACTACTGTTTGATTCAAGGACAGACTCCAGCACCAGTATTCAACCACTTGTTGTTTATTGATCCTTGTTGCTGCCAGGTTTTGCAATATATCCAGTGCTTTGCAAATGTTTGTTCCTGTTGTGATCTGTTTCACAAATTGTCACATTTCAAACAAGTCTTCTATTTGGTTTTAATGTGTTAGACTAAGGCAAAATAGTGTGTAACTGAGAGGAAAGAAAATGTTTTTTTCACAGTACCCCAAACTTATAAATGCCTTCAGAAGTCTTCCAATTGGTCAATAGATTGTGTGTTATTTATTCTTCTTATGAATCCTCTTCAAGGAAGCATAATAGATTCCGGTAAAAAAAAAAATACATTCACTAACTGAGTAGTGTCAAATGCTGAGATGCTGAGTAGTAGTGAGACAAGGCTTTTAAGTTTTGCTTATGAATTTCCCAGTCTACAACAATGCTAAAACAAAATATCCAGTTTACTTTAGCAATGCAGCAGCAGTATTTTCAATACATTCATTTGTCACCAAACATAGCCCCACTGTTCACCTAAAGGCTGGCAGTTTAGCACTCATTACAGCTGAAGGCAGCTTAAACAGTTAAATCCCTTGCCTTCTTCTCTGTGATTGCTTTTGGAACCGCTGCATTGTGACGGTAAAGCAGTTTTTGCCAACACATTTTGGCCAGAACGCAGCTGGCTGACATGCGGAAGGAGCACACGCAGGGGGCTGATGAAAGCATCTCGAGTTCTGTGATTGTTGGCAGAAACCTGTGCTGCACAAACCTCAAAGTTGGCTCTCACAATAACCCCAGAATTTTTTTGTTAATTTGACTGTGTACACTATAAAACTTTAATTTTCTGTCTGTTTAAGCAAAGCAAAACTTAAAAATGGTAAAAAAAAATAAAAAATATAAAAAAAGAAGAGCAAACTTCAAAACTCAATGGAAGTAGAAACTGTAATTTTAGGTTTTGCCACGAATTTCACAATACTAAATTAAATCATCAACTTCAGTTAAAACAAAATCTATAGATGATATTTCAGACTTAACTCGCCTACTTTGAAGTACAATCTTTGCTCTCCATTCTGCTGCAGCTTCTTTCTCTTCCAGAGAAACTCCATCAAAGGGTTAAAGTACCTGGGATGAAATGCATCAAAGAAGCTTTGTGGACAAAGTAAGTGTTGAAAAAGAGGCAGAAAGAATAAGAAGCATGGCTTGAAAGCAATGAGTGGGCGATGAGGGTACAAAACAGCCTTGTATCTAACGGAACCGCATTTCATATTCTGTTCAGTCATACCCAGTGGAAATCAATCTCAGGTAACAGACCTTACATCACGTGAGTTGCCTTCTTTCAGAGAGACAAAAGCGTACAGAGGCCATTATGCTAACCCGAGCCTTTCCTCCTGCTTTGAGATGTTTTCAGGATTTCATCTGCATAGAAGAGTGTCTGTATTGTTCTGCATGTCTGTGGAGGCTTGATTAAACAAGCTTCCTCACAATTTCAACACGCCTGGCGCTGATTATTTCCTCTGGCCCGATATATTGCCAGTAATGACAGAGTGCAGGACCCTTGCTCATAATCTAAAAATCCCAGGTGCCATGGGAGTAATTGGGCAGAATTGGGCCTAGTTCAAAACACTGGGATTGATTCATAAGGGATGCTTCTTGTTTATGCTGTTTTCTGCCTCTGCCCACAAGTGGTCTTTCAAAATTACGCATCTATCATTCTTACAATATCCTAGAACTGACAAGAACATGATGGACAATTCTAACTCTCAATTATTGTCTCCTCAGAATTATTGAAAACTTCTATAATCAAAAGTCGGTGCAGAGGAAAGGCAAAACACATTTTAAAGATGCTGTTCAATGTAAAAGTGTGACAAAACTCTATACAAGTCCTCTATATTTATGTGTGAATTTAGCCTTACAAAATTATTAACATTTGAATGTTAACATATTTCATCCTATTGCAACTGTGTAAAACTGCCACACTAAGACATTTTCTTTGTGCACCAGTTTAGTTGAACACACTAATTAAATGTTTTTGGAATTAGTCAAGATGTTCATATTCAGATGATTAGCAAAAGAAGCAAGTGAAAAGAGCCTCTGTGATGTTGATCCGTATCTATAAGATTACACACAATCAGCTGCAGTCTTTCAGTCAGAAACAAAATGGACTTTGATGCGGTGTATCAAAGCATCTTAACAATCACATCCATGACAGTGTTCGGTGCACCATTTACGGATCTCCAAGACAACTTTGCAATGTAATTTGGCTCAGAAAATTGTCCACATTGTGAAGGCTCTGCTTAGAAAGAGTCAGCCAGTGTACTGAAAAGCATGTAAGTGATATACTACCCTGGATATACATTGGATTTAATGATGCATCTGCTTTCAAAGCTTAACAGCCACTGAAGTGTTAGAAAGCAGGTCTATATTGTATCTGCTTAGTTTAAATGCCAGTGTCTCACAGAGAAACCACATCTGTCTCCTTTTTAATTTGCTTGAAAGCTGGCGTTCCTTTTATTCTCTAATACCTTTATTGAAGCAGTGACACTTTTTACTTCAGCACAATAGAAATATCTTGTTTTTTTAAAACACCCTTGAAGGCAGTTTGAGGTGGAAATTGCCCGCAGGTGCCTACTATAAAATGGTAACAAGGACAGACGGACACAAAGCGCTGTTTGGGTGCCGTGTTCATGAAAGGCCAATCCACTGATTGAGCTGTCACATTCACAGATGCAGCAATAAAACTAAGCAGGGCAATTACTGTAGATGGAGGATGGTGGGCTGTGGAAAGTCATGAGAGTGGGGGGCAGACGTAGTGTGTCTTCCCCTAAAATACCCTAATGGGAGACAACGAGACAAAGCAAATGTATCTGTCTGTAATAAGGCTGGGAGGGGGTTTGAAAAAAAAGAGGGTTCAGCTAATGGTTACAGTGTTCTAACAATGAGAGTTACATCTCAGCGGATGGTAATAAAGCTATCAGTATATCTGTGCAGCTTTTATGTCCCAAGCTGGCTAATCACGATGTCCTCTTTGAAATATGAGGAACAAAGCTATGATTAAAAAAATTCATCACCAAACGCTTCAGCAGAGGGTACGTCAAGAACGCAAATTTAAATCTGGGACAGAAAAAACAAGAAAGAGATAATACTGTCATGTTTGTTTTGGTGAACAACTACATTGCCATCTAGTGTACATATTGGGGGATTACATTGCCTTCATCTTTTCTTATAACTTGTCACATTAATAATTATAATCACTGAAAACAACAAAATCTGTTTCTAAGACCTGAGGAGCTTTGTTTTAACTGTTCTGCTCATTAATTAAAATTGAATGGTGCCCTGGTGCAACAACCACATGGTGTAAATTGTAATTTCCTCATTATTTGTTGGCATTTAGACATCTTCACCATGCAATTCTGCTCTTGCCTGTACTGTGGGTTGTGTCAGTAGGGTATGTGTTTTGAGCCTGGAGACCTCCAGCAAATATGAGCCTGAGGGCAGCCTGGATACTGCCATCTGTTGCCTCCAGTGCCCTCAGCAGCAGCTCCTGTACCTCCATGTCCCTGAGCCATTGATGCTGGGACTGCCAATGGCCCTGGTGAAACAAACCCAACAATATTTTTTTTTTTTTAGACATAACCTGGGGAACTCTTATCATCATTATCTCCTCAATAAAATGAACAAAATGGGGAGTTATAGTTGCTTTCTTCACCTATGGAGCTGACTGTAGAGTACATCACAACTGACTAGTGTGCCAACTGAAATCAAGGCTGTGTCACTGGAGGGATCCATGGTATCACAAAAAGCTAAAAAAAAAAAGGAAGAAATCAAAACGTAGTGTAGCCAGGTTTTGCAGGTAGGAATTCTGATCAGTGTTGAATTCTTACTAAATTATATATGGTAAACTCAGGGCTGACTGGAGCAATAAAAAAAAATACAAATCACTTTGTTACAGAGAGGCTTGGACTCCACTTTTTATACATTTTCAAAGAGAAATGATTGAAAGTCCATTTAAATGATCTGTGATGCAGAAAAAAACAAACAGAAAACATTCTGCCAATAAACAGATATAAACAAAGTTGCTGCATCCATTTTTCCCCATCATTCATTGTTCTTCAATGAATTCTGCTGACTTTTAGCGAGCTGTATCCCATACGTTATGCATTTGTTTTCCAAAAGAGAGGTAAAATACAAGGTGAGAGAAAATAAAAATGGTTTATCTCCTCTGCCAGAGATGTCATAACTGGGCTGGTTTCAAGATTTTTTTCAACTTAAGGTTTAGCTATTGTGGACGTATTTTGTCTCAGACTGCTGTTGTTTATCACACATTTTAGAGGAAGGAATTGATAATGGAAGTCTCTAAAAACAGAGTTTACACAAACAGGAAAGAAAAGTGAATAGATGCCATTTTTTGTATTAAAAATGTTCCCAAGCAGGTGCTGTAACCTTTCAGTGCAACATTTAAAGGTTTAGCAGGTATAGATAAAAAAAAATTAGATCTACACACACAAAAATAATAAATAAATAAATAACATTCTATTTGAGTGACAATGCTAAAAGACTAAAGCCCAAATGTAGTTGGGCAGGTGACTGCAGGTCAAAATCAGGTCTATAAATACAAACAGTAAAGGTTTTTATTGTGTTAAAATAACACATTTAAAATTCTTAAATGTGTTATTGAATCTAGTAATATAATATCAAGAAAAATTACAAAAAACCCAGAATATGTTTTCAGATAAATCATCCGTTATAAGAGGACAATAGGACATGAGAACATGTAAGTAAAACCAGACGGCGGAGGTAGTGCGTAAAAAAAAAACAAAAAACCTACGTAACAGTGGAATACCAACGAAGAAGAAGCTTGGACGTGATTGGTTGATTGGGTAGCATGGCGTTTGAATGAAAGCAGGAAGAGCTGTAACAGCAGAGGAAAGAGGTTAACTCTATTTAGCGACTTTAGTGAGTTCTGTTACCCTCTAAACCTGTAATTTCTAGTCTTATTTATTGTCAGAGTATGTCTTAAAAGTCAAAGAAGGTCTGTCCGGTGAGGTAAGTATTTCCTAGTGTTTATTTTCAGTGATGCTAACAGTTTGTACCTCAGAGTTAGCTTAGTTTCAGCGAACACACACGGACACATCTGTCGGGTAAAAAGCTGCAATTTGTAAGAAGAGTCGTTGATTCCTGGTTGTTGAACTCCCTTTAACTATATGTAACTATTGTCACTGGATAAAAACCAGTCGGGTCCGTTCCCGGTTTGAGAACGCTGTGTCCTTTGGAGTCCGGGGTCAGCCCGAATCCCAGATGGTCATATTTACTGTGGACTTCTCAGAACAGGCTTTTATTGAAACAGTGTTATAAAAATAGCGCGACTCTGTGTGTTGTTGGCCAGAGCCGTTTGTTTCATTACCTTTACAAAGTTTGCTTTAGCCAGTCTTGACCTTTGGTACTGTGTCATAGATAAGTGATGCATTTGTTTCCAAATGAAGCCACAGATAACTGCGTTTCATGCTTATTAGATTATTTTAGCAGGCCATTGTTTCATGCTGGATGAAACATAAATGTTAGGCTGTGAGTACTACAACCCACTGCTCTTTACTAAAGTATTCATACTTACTGAAGTCTTTTAATTGTTGTGCATTTCAACCCACAATTTTCAGTGTATTTTATTAAACTGGTCAATGGAATATTATCAAGGTAAACAATGCCTAGATTTTGTCTTTATTTACAAATAATAAGCTAAATATTGTGGCATGCATATGTATGCAGCCCCTTGAATGCTTTTTTTGAAGAATGTTAAAGTGGACAAAGAATAGAATTTCCCCACTTACAGGACAATAAAGGCTATTTTTATTTCAATATTTCTTTAGAAATATTTATAGCTTGCAAATATTTTTTAAGTGTAAAATTATTCCCCAATCTGCTTTAAAAAATATCTCCAGCTCAATCAGATTTGATGGGGAAAATGTTGGGCCACAGAATCTCATCTGGCTTTTGGACATCATACTTGTCTGCTACATCTTTAAACAACTGTTAAATCCTTATTGAATTGTAGTTGGGTGGTATATTTAAATAGATTCTGACCCACTCTTGTTTTTTGTTTTCCCTGCTGTCAGGCAGCTACAGTCTAATGAGGGGGGAACCACAGCTGGCAGGATGCAGCAGAAAGGGAACATCCAAATCATCGAGTGGGAGGACCTCGATAAAAGGAAATTCTACTCTTTTGGGATATTTATGACAATGGCCATTCGGGTCACTGTCTACCCGGCTACACTGATCCGCACCCGATTGCAGGTGCAGAAGGGAAAATCTCTCTACAGCGGGACCTTCGATGCCTTCTTCAAGATCCTTCGGGCGGAGGGCGTCCGAGGCCTGTACCGCGGCTTTATGGTGAACACCTTCACAATCGTCTCAGGCCAGGCGTACATAACTACCTACGAACTGGTGAGGAAGTACGTCTCCCAGTACTCTGAGGCCAATACCGTCAAGTCGGTGGTGGCCGGGGGCTCTGCCTCCCTGGTCGCTCAAAGCATCACTGTGCCCATAGATGTTGTGTCCCAGCAGCTGATGATGCAGGGCCAGGGGGAGCACCTCACACGTTTCCGGCTCAGTTCCAACTCGGAGAACAAGAAGCCAGCCAGGTTTTTCAGGCAAACCAGGAACATTGTGTCTCAGATTTTTGCTGCGGATGGGTGCAGGGGCTTCTACAGGGGATATGTGGCTTCGTTACTCACTTACATCCCAAACAGTGCCGTCTGGTGGCCTTTCTATCACTTTTATGCCGGTAAGCATTTATACTTTCTAGATATTTTTGCTGATCAGGGCTTTTCAGAAACCTCTAAAGAGATGTTCAACTTTATGCTGTCTCCATTGTCAGGGCTTCAGAAGAGTGGTAGCTATGTCTAATAGCTTTGGGTCAGTTTTTATTTGATAAACTGTCTATTTGCAATGTTCAACAGAGCAACTCTCCATACTGGCTCCCAGTGACTGCCCCCACCTGGTCCTTCAGGCCATTGCTGGACCTTTAGCTGCTGCAACTGCCTCGACTGTCACCAACCCGATGGATGTGGTCAGAGCCAGAGTACAGGTAGCTGTTACTGATCATTTGTCTGTCTTCATCTATTTTGTCGTTCTTGTGTGGACAGTGGCTGGAATTGCAGACGCAGCAATTTCAGTTTCAATTATGAAAGCATGTTCTATAACTTATAAAATAACATAGTTTGTCCCTGTAAAAACTTTGGTTGGTAACTGAAGTAAAAACCAGACGTATATGTTTTGTATTGTGATGTAAAGGAAACCTTGATTTAGGGAAAACGGGAATACTGTGATTTTGGTTTCACACAGTGGTTCATTCAGCCACACAGATACAGTTGCATTGAAAAAATATTGACGCAAGTAAACCAGCAGCTCTTCCATCACAAAAATGAAAAATGAAAGCAATTCCCTCATAAAAAGCATTTCCTGATTGATCGTGTGTGTTCAGGTGGAAGGGAGGACCTCAGTCATTCAAACGTTCAGGGAGCTGATCAGAGAAGAGGGCTGCTGGGGACTGACCAAAGGACTGTCAGCCCGCATCATTTCATCAGCACCCACTGCCATCGTCATTGTGGTTGGCTATGAGACACTTAAAAAACTGAGCCTGCGACCAGAGCTGGTAGATTCGAGACACTGGTAAAAAGAAAATATTTGGACCATGTGCCATTTTTTAACCCTTATGTTGACTTCCTGAATTTATTTTAAGTACAAAACAATGTCGGAACATCATAGCATTAATAAAGTTATGAGTTAGTTACCTGTAAAGACAAAGGGTTCAGTTTGTGATACAGCTGAACAAGTTTGTTTCTGTTCGACTCAGTAAGCTCTGAAGTGACATCAACACCATGACAGCAGCAGAAAAACTTATTTTTGTTATGTTCAGCCTTCATCAACAAAAGGAAATCATCTTTGTGTGACTATTCTCGTGTTTGTGTTGTCCTCCTGAAGCAAAGAGCTGATTTTCACTTAAGTTCAGCTCAGAAAGTCAAACTACCATCTGCAGCAACTAACTTTGTCTTTGTTTTTTGCCAAACTGTTTTTAAATGCCTTTTTCTAAAGGCAATTAAAATCTGGACAATCTTTGTGTTTATTTTATCTTTGTTGCATATACAAGTACACTGTTTTATGAGTATTTTTCAGAAATATTATCCTGGTGTTGGTGATCATTCTGGGTTTATAATTTCTGTCTTTATTGTACAGGAAGGTTTGTGTCATTGAAATCTTTTGCTTGTTAAAACTGTCCAAGCAACTCTGAGTGAAAACTATTACCCTTTTGTGAAATATTTGAGTGCAATAACGTTTTGTCCTTTTCAGTACAAAATGTGTGGGTTGACATATCTTAAAGGAACTCATTTTACCTAATTTATTTTTCATTTTAGGATGATAACCACAGAGCTTTAGATGTCGATGTCTTTTTGCTGTATTTTGCTTCTGATTTTGTGAAACTATTGTGGTTCAATGCTGTTTATGCAGTTTGCTGCTGCTGTATGAATGTCCTCATTGAGGAAAAATTAGTTGCAGTTTAGGAGAGAGATATATTTGAAATGGTCCACTTAATTTATAGAAATTATCCTGTTTTTAAGCGCAACATAAATTAGATGCTGTTGAAAAGGAGCAAAAGTAAGAGCAGGTTTTAGTGTGATTGGCGGACGGTTGCAGAAACCTTTTTAATTGAAGCCAGAACTGCACATGCTTTATTTCTTTATAGTCAGACTTGTTGAGATTCTGTGAACTACTGAGATGATAGAACTGCAACTTGCCAATCTCCAGTCAAAAGATACTAACTTTCAATTTTGAGTTTTTTGTTTTGTTTTGTTTTTGCACAGCTCCGAGTATCACTAAAAGTGTTTTTCATTTTTTGTGATTGACCAGTGCAACTGTTGTTGATGCCTCTCTGCTCTAAAATACATGTGGTTTGAACAACATTTCTGGTCTCTTATTACCATCTGATTAGTAAATATGTTTTTAGCTGGATGTTGCTGCTGAACTCTCTGCAGAATGCAAAAGCAGATCTCGGTAAACTTTTAACTAAAGTCTGTAAATTATTAAATCTAGTTTTGAAATATTTTTAATAAACATGATCAATGACTAAAACTAGCAAAAGATTAAAAAAATGCTTGTCTGCATGACAAGTTGTAGATTATTTTGAGGCCTTTCTCAGTATCTGTAGTGGAAAATATATTAGCAAATATTGATATGTTTCTTAATTTGGTATTTAACTGAAACAAGGGAAACTTTGATAAGTGTTTTATAAAATTGACCAATTTAAAATGGGATCAGAAAAACTAATGGGGACTTCCCCATTAGTTTTTCTGATCCCCTGAGCAACGGCTTGCTTTTCTGAGCAACTTAAACCCAAAATGTGTAAAGTTAAGACGGATTTTCTTTTAACTCGCAACCAATCTGTAAAACAAATTTAAAAAATGAAAGAAACTGCATGATGTCAGATGATTAAACAGCTGTCCCTGTCCATTTTGCCCTTTTTATATTCTGTTCAGCCAGTCAGCTCTGACAGGCAATTTAAAGCCAAACTCATTCATGCATTTGGTTCAAGTTTTGTCAATTTAGTTTGTTGCTGTGGTGTGGCATGGATCGCAGTGAGATTCTCACCAACGCTAAAGTAGTACAGTTATGCCACCTCTAACATTTTTAGGTGAATTTCATAAAGACCTTTAGACTTAAAATATTGAAAAAACTGGCTAAGATTAAAAGTTTTCTGCTCCTACCTGAGTTTGACAAGCTATTAACAATTCAATTCAGAAGCTCACCTGTACAATACAAGCAGTAACACATTTGTACACATTGCATGTTATAGAACACGCCTTCACAGACAAAAAAGTTCATAACCAAGGCCCTCTTGCTTTTTTTTTTTTGTTAGTGGATCAAACTGGCTAAGAGATGTGATCTCATCTGTAAGGTGTGATGGTGTTTCTCAAACTTTGACCAAGAAAAATCTTAGAGCAAAAACAAAGTGTGAAATCTAAAAAATATTTTAAAGTTGAAATTACTACCTCATAAATTTTTACTTTTCTTTAAATAGCTTATCTGACTGGATCAATGAGTGAAATTAAGGTTGTTTTACAAGATAATTGGTCCTGCTAAGCTCAGGATCTCATACTTTTTTTAAATTAGGTTTTTCTTTAAATTCTGAACTTGTTGACCTTCAATAATCTTAAAAAAAATAGTGTTTGATATGAGATATCCTGCATATTTTGAGGAAAGTCAATAATGGTCCTTCCTATTCTGTCCTCAGGGAGTTTTCAGATAAGGTCGGAGGGGAAAAATCAGATTGTGTCACTGTGTTGTTAATGTGTTTTTCTGATGTGAGCTTAACCGTGGGGCGACCATACATCTTATGAAAAGTGACTCCCTGACACCAAAGGTCGTATCTCATTATGCTGGTTAGAAATTGAAATGAAAGCATCTGCAGAAGATTTAAAACTGTTTAACTGAATGGATGTGGCCCTTTGAAATTACATATATTATTTTAACCTGCAGATTAAATCTAAAGTTCTTAGTCTGTGTTTTTACACATTTACTAAAATTAGTCAATATTTTAGTCTTTAAATACTTTTTAGCTAAAATGTAACAACATTTGTATAAGATTTTTGAAATACTCCTGCAGTTGCATTTATACCTTCATAGTACACTGAAAAAACACAAAAATCTTTGTGTTATTTTTGGTCGGGTTTCTAGAGCAAATATTTTACTAAACTTGAAATAAGAGAAAACTAACTTACAACTAACTTTTCGGCAAGATATAGGACCTTGTTTTAATTAAATGATTCCTTTATAAAGATTTTATTTTATTTTTAAAGTGCTAGTTACACTGGAAGATTATTTCACTTATGACAAGACATTTTTTCTCCTGGTATAAGTGAAATAATCTGCCAGTAGAACTAATACTTTTTTCGTCAATATTGAGAAATTATTTACTTAAAACAAGATCCTGGCTGAAGAGATATGTGCGTGTTATTTTTGTCTTATTTCAAATTAGATATTTGCACTATAAACTCACCCCCAAATACTTGGTAAGATTTTGTGTTTTTGCAGTACAGGCTAAACTGCTCAAGACTTATAAATCAGGAAAAGTAAGGTTCTTACAAAACTTTTATTAACTTGCCGACAGAGGGCAGCAGACTTCACTTTCACGGCTCTAGTTTTCTCCAAGTTTCACTTAATATTTTTTAACAATCCCCTTTTCATTCAAATATCCTCTTTTGGAAGTAAAAGCACCCAGGGACCGGCAGACAAATCCGCAGATGAATGAAGCAAACAGGGAGGCCCTCTTTGAGGCGCGCTGACAGTTCCTGGTGGGATGACAGAGTGCCCCCCTTCTCTGCTCTGTGCCTTAATTATCAGGCCATGTCTGGGAGGCACTTTGTCAAAAAGATTGATGAGGGACTGTCAGAAAGGGAACAAATCTGACTTGGCCGGGGTTAGAGGAAGGGCCCCTCATTCTCATGGGATGTAAAGGTGGCTGTGCAAGAGATCGGCCCCAAAATAATCGAAAAGAAGGAGAGCAATGTGAAGAGTGTTTAGAGATTTAGGAATCTCCAGAGACCCAACAGATTTTAAAAGGAAGGATTTTTATTTATGTTGGTGTCTAATCCTTATATTCCCTAGTAAGAATGCACATAAAATCTGTCTGCATTGGATACAAGTTCCACATAAATGTAAATCTTTGAGTTTTTTATTCGCATTACATCAGCTTTAGTTGCATTGAAATGTGTCTTACTGGAAGCATAAAGTAGATTTGTTAGACCGTTGCACATAGAGCAGAGAGAGATGAAACCTGTTTAGGGGAGAAAAGGAATCAAATAAAAAGGAATCTAGCCATAGAAAATAAATGTTTTAATGATACTAGTCAACAACTTTCTGCTGTTGCCTACAGTAGGGCTTTATATATAAGGTTATCAGTATTTTTTTTATGGCCATTCTGTGAAAAGGTGATCAGTTAAAATCTTAATTGAAGTAGATGGAGGAGAGGAAGATTATTTATCCAGAAACTGAAGAGCACTTATACAAGAAACTTAGAGCAGTATTAATCTTCCTGAGTGAAACACTTTTGCCAGTTCTGTTTACACAAACGTGTTTATTTTATACAGTGAAGAATAAATAAAGTCAAACAAAAGAAATTATCAAAGTCCAACAAGACACACAACACAGAGTTGATATGTATATTATTATTTGTTAGATAAGTCAATTCAAGAAAATAATGGATAGCACAGAGGCAGCAGATGTCATAAAGCCATACAAATTTGTTGACATTTTCCTCTTTTGCCTTTTTACGTCTCAAAGCTACCCTCAAACAATTATTTTTAAATGTGGAGCATTTATTATTCATAATAGTAAGTATGTAAATATGGTTTGCTGACAGATTATTTCACCTGTAAAAAGTAACAGATGAAGGCTTTCATATTAAACTCGAAAATACAAAAATTTGAACATAGATTCTTCTTCACTCTGCCAATTTGTAAAATGAAGATGAAGATCACTGACGGCCTCCACTGTATGTTTAAATAATCCTCAGTGTCTATTAATAACCACCTAATACAAACATGACAAAAGTTAATTGGTTTATGAAATAATGTTGACACTGATGTTTTTGACAGTGGAGTTCTTTAAGATGAAAGAAGTTATAGAAGTTATATTTCTATTACATTAGCTGATTAGAAGTTATATTTACCTGTTGACCTGGATTTATATCAGAACGCCAAGAGATACAGAGTGCTGTAAAATTAAAGGATGTCTGCATCATTAATATGAGGAATATGTATAAGAGCAATATTCAGCTTCCAGATGTAGGAAACGTCATCTACGTAGTAAAAGAATAGTTTAGAATTTTTTTTAATTACACTAATAGGGAGTTACTGCAGTGCTGTAAATAAGTATTTACTAAATTACAAATTTCTTGTTTTTGGTTACACTTAAATGTTTTAATTCTTCAAACAAATTTACACATAAAAGGTTAAGGGAGTAAATATAAAATGGAAATGGAAATGATTTCATTTGACGGATAAAAGCTAACCAAAACTACTGACTACTAATCAAAAATACAAATGATTCACTTTCAAAGTCATGATGATCTGTAAAGCCCCTGTCTGACAACACGAAGTAGGCTAAAAGACCTAAAAAGGCGATGTCTAAAGAAATTCAAGAATAGATGAAAAGCAAAATCATTCACATCTGTCAGTCTGGAAAGTGTTGCAAAGCTGTTTCCAAGGCTGCAGGACTCCAGTGAACCACAAAAGGAGCCATAACCCAAAAATGAAGAAAACATGAATCGGTGGTGAACCTTCCCAGGACTGCCTGTCCTTCCAAAATCATTCCCAAGAGCACATGGACACATCCATATGCTCTTGGATGACCCCATAGATCTTTTGCGATCCAGTGGGATTCGCAAAAGAACCCGGAACAACATCTAAAGCTCTGCAATCACAGCTTTCCTCTGTTTGTCAATAAACAATAAGAAAGAGACTCGGCAAAATGAATGGGAGAGTTAGAAGTCCAAAACTAGAGGTGGGCAGATCGATCCAAAATATTGATAGTATCAATACCAAGTCAATATCAGTATGAGATTTATACTTGCATGCTAAGCTTGATACTTTAGTTTCAGATTCCATGTTAAAATTGTATTTTATTTTTTAAGTTTCTCAGCACTATCCCAAAATTTTCTTTTGCTTGAGAAATATTATCTCTCAAATGATAATATTTTGCACTTTGTTTATTGAGGAAGAACGTACAAGAATCATGTCAATAAATATTTGGTAGATACATATAAACCTTGTCCAAATTCTCACTAACGGTTTGAACAAGGTAAGAGAAAATCACAAACATGTGATGTTTGTCAGACACTTGACAACATATAAACTTAAACAAAAGGTATTGGTATCAGATTGATACCAAAACTATTACTGACCAATAGGAACACAAATTAAAATGAATTAAAACCAATTCTGAAAATAAATGTGAGCCAAAATCTCCTCTCCGTATCTTCAAAACTCATTGTTATCCCTCAGTTTTGGTTGCCAATTTGGTTGCCTAAAGTTGGTTTGGACACTTTTTCTTCCATAGCAATCATAAAATTTGAAATTGTCTTTATATTTCTACTCTGGTTATCTTTGTCAGATATTAAATACATGTTTTTGTTTGTTTGATGATGAATTTCCAAGCACAGTTTTCAAACTTTAACAATCACAAGTTAGTTGTCAGTTGAAGTAAAGTCTATGTACAGAAAAGGAGCTCATTCAAGAGAAAGATTCTGGTTTAAATAACTGATAAATGTGACAATCTGCAAACATTAAAAGGTCTCACAGAGCAAACCACCAGCAAAGTGTGTCAATGTCTGTAAGTACATGTCTGTGTGTGTGTGTTGAGAGGAAGCAGAGGTGGAGGCGGGGTGGGGGGGTTTGGTCTGATGTGTCAGATCATTACGCCCTGGGAGGAGAGAGGGAGGGAGGGAAGAGATGGATGGAGAGAAATAGCCTAAAGAAAGGCAGCTGAGGAGTCACAGGACAGGAGGCGTCGGCTGGCACACAACAGGACGAGAGAAATGGCAAATTTTTCAGGCACCTGGAAAATGAAAAGCAGCGAGAATTTTGATGAGTTGCTCAAAGCTCTGGGTAAGTGTGTTTAGTGTTTTCTTTCATGTTTTTGTGTTTTAAGACGGCTATTTAAGACACATGGAAAAAAAAACTGTAGCAAGCTTTGTTTGCCCAATGATTAAACTGGAGAGATGAACTATTTACAGATTAAAACTTTAATATAAGAACTTTTTGTTGTATCAAAAATACACTGTTCACATAAATCTTCAGTGTTTTACTTTAACTCAAAATTTTTGATTTTTGTTATAATTAAATTATATTCCGAATAAAACCTGCAAGAAGCAAGACTCTGCCTAAAATTTTTTTGGTGTTTTTGGTGTATGCATTAGTGGAAGTGAACTCTTGGAAAAAGTGGAAACAGACCAAAGCAGTCTCACATCTCGCTCTGTGTCTCCCTGACAGAGGGTTAATAGTTTTTCCTCCCATTTGGAGGACAGAATTTATCACAATCTACAGGAGAGTCAAACAAAGTGAACAGCATCAACATTCCTCCCTCTCATCACCTTGTGCTGTGATCTCCATCGTTGCAACATCTGCTGATGTTAATCTTACATGCAGCTGCTGGTGGATCCTTGACCTTTTAAAAACAATAAAAGATTAACTGAAAGTGAAAGATTTTACTTTGGCATGGCTGCCTAAAGTATAAAAACTAATACAGGGCCTAAACTTTTGAACTCTTTCACATTTGTCATGTTAAACCCACAATTTTTTATGTGTTTTATTGGAATTTGATGTCATCATCCAACATAAACTAGTGAATAATTGTGTAATGGAAGGGAGATGATATTTGGTTTTAACATGTAATACAATAGATAAATTATTAGTATGCAGCCATCCAAGTCAAAGTCACTGATGTGTGGGGTTAGTTACCTTCCCCGCAAAGTATTTTGCATCTCTGTTTAATTCGGGTCCTGTCAGCAGATTCTGCCACCTGAGCCTCGGACCTCTGCAGTTCCTCCACAGAACTCTTGGACTTCCAGGCTCTTTCTCTGATTAATGCTATCGTTACCTGTCCTGTTGGTTCGCGTCTTCGTAGATTTCTGATTTTGCATCACATTTTTCATTTATCAAACTTGTCCCCTTCTCTTTCTGTGACCCAGTTCCTTAGTCTTCGCAATGATCCATGTTCTCTGATGATGTATGTTCAACAAAGCAATTAACGAACATTAGGGAACAGTTGAGACTTCAATGAGATTATCCCAGCAGTTGGATGAAGTAATTTGGGGGAATATCAAAATAAAGGCATTCCACATTTGTTAGAACCTTTTGTAGAAAATGTTGAAAACCAAGCACCGTTTCCTCTCCTCTTCACAACTAAACACCACCTTGTTGCTCTATCGCCTACAATTCCCAGAACACATCAAGGCACATGAAGTAAAGCCAAGTTTATCTGTATAACATACTTCAGCAACTATAGGCAGTTCAAAGTGCTTTACGCAATTAAACCAAAAACTTTTTAAAAATATTATAGTGGGATGAGATTTCACATCTTTTTACGATGATGTCATTTGGCACTATTCGAATAAAAACTGACTTGTTTTGACAAATAAAACAATATTTTAGCACACATGTCATATTAAAGTTCTATTTATGTTTCCTCTGGAGTCTAAAGGGCCACATATATAGCCACAGTGTGCCTGATTTGGCTCGCAGGCCTCAAGTTTGACATGTGCAGTAGCCAATTATGAAACAACCAATTAAGATTATATTTTATCAATACCCATCATCAAAACCATCAAGCAAATATATTAATTAAAGTTCCAATTATTATCACTCAAAGGCAGCTCTAAACAGGTGGGCTTTTAGCCTTAATTTAAAGGAAATCACTGTTTTGCAGTTTTATGAAAGTCTGTTCCAGATTACTGGAGAATAAAAACTGAATGAACTCATATTTTTTCACCGGAGTTAGAAAGGTAATATACTCTGTGTCAAGCAGCAATTTATAAAAGAAAACGGCTTGAACTGAATTTTGTGTCTGAATCTCAGGTGTGAACGCCATGCTGAGGAAGGTAGCAGGGGCGGCTGCATCCAAACCCCATGTGGAGATAAAACAGAACGGTGACCACTTCTACATCAAGACCTCCACGACTGTACGCACCACGGAGATCAACTTCATCGTAGGCGAGGAGTTCAACGAGGAGACGGTGGATGGCAGAAAGTGTAAGGTAACTCAAAAACCAACTGGTGGCAAATCTAAACAGGCACCAACAACAGTAAATACTCACAAAAATGTATAAACAAAATATAGGGTATGAAATTAAAATCTGCCCCTGAACACATCAAACTTTAGTTTCCTTATTACACTTTACAATAGAGCTACATTAAACTGGCAACATTCAAATGCCTTGTAGTTGAGTTTACTGCAGACAGGTGAAGCTGAAGGTGGAATTTCAGTAAAACATCTTAAACTGAATATCTTCTGCAGAGTTTGGCCACGTGGGAGACGGAAAACAAGATTTATTGCAAACAGACTCTGCTGAGCGGGAACGGTCCAAAAACCTTCTGGAGCCGAGAACTCAAAGGGGATGAACTCATTTTGGTAAGCAAATACTTCAGATAGCAAAATGGTGAAAAAAGGAGGGGATCTGGTTTTTTAGGCAGTGATTACACTATGAACTCTTCAGAATGGTCTCATTTATATAAAGCTCTTTGTTTGCTTTTCCCAATCTATGGTTTTCAAACACACTCATCTTCTTAGTGATGGATTTCGACCAGAATCTTAGACCAGATGTTTGGATCCTTCACAAAGTGACAGACTTGGAAATGGCTGCCTTTATTCACAGCGGGGCACAAAGCACAGGGTTTGGAAAAGGGAACGGTGTGTACTTTATTTAAAAAACAACTTGTGTGATGGGAATCAGATTGTAGAGAGGGGAGATCATCATGTATTTTTATGTGACGAAATATGCAGCATTGCAGAAGATGTTGTCTTTGATCAGGTCCAATGAACAGTTGTTTTTTTTTTTGTGATAAGATTCACCTACCTAAACATTAGTAATCACAGTGACCTCCAGAACTATTGGTACCCTGGTAAAAATGTGCTAAATGCCTTTAAGTAGAAGTCCTTTTTTGCTGTAGCTGCATAGTCTCACACTACAAACTGTAGCAAATACCAACTTTAACAATAAGAAAACTGTTTAGAACAAAAGAAAACATTTCTTATAAGTTTATAATTGTTTTCTACAAAATCACCAGCAGCACACCTATTTGTACTGCTAATGACTCCTACCAAAAAGAAATTAATACATGTTTTTGAGGGAGTTGGTAATTTAGTAGATCTATAAATGCATATTTTGTCTTTAAAATGGGACAAATGCTCATGTCATTTAAGTTTGACAGATGTGTGTTGCTCTTCATAAGTGATGTGATGCCTTCTGCAAATGGCTTCGTTTATCTGCTCTCGGGACAAAATCTTAAAAATATAACATGTCCAAAAAGTATGAGTTCATTTATCTAAGTAATCCAACACAAAAGTGAAATACCTGTCATAAATCATTACAACCTGTGTGATATTTCTTGGGTGTTCATTTCTCATAACTTTGATTATTATGGCTTTCAGGTAATTAATACCCAAATATGAGTTTCTGAGAAAGTTAGGATATTACATAAAACCAATAAAAAATAGATTTTTTTCTCACAGAAATGTCATGTTATGCCTTTACTAGACGGCTAACTTAACAGCTGTATAACCGACAGTCAATGATATGTTCCACGAGGACAATAACAAAACATCACTACAAAAGACGCTTTGCTGAGTCCAAGCACTTTAACGGAAAATTTAGTGGAAGGAAAAGTCTTTAAATGAGGATGTAATCTGGGACTTGGGTTATAACTGTTGCATTTCCTGTGAATGAGAAACTGAATGAGAAACAATGTCAGAAACTCTAATGTCATCTTTTCAGAGGCAAAGTTTAGCTTTCACTTGTAGAGATCCCAGAGTCTGGAAAAAGAGCAAAAAATGAGAATTGTTTGATGTCCACGGTGAAGTTTCCACAGTCATTGATGATTGGTGATTTTATGTCACCTTTTTGAATTTTTCTGCTGTGTTTCTCAAGTCCACAACAAAACAGTCATCTAGCAGGGAATTAATGAGAGCTTCATCTTTTCATTTTCATCACAAGCTTTATGGAAATGCTGATTGTATTTTCCCATAGGAAAATTCAATCAATACCTGCCCAAAAATATCAATACCTGCTTAAGACTGGTCAGCATACTGGCTTGACATAAACCCTGCGTAAATCTCTGATCAACAACTGAGCATGTATAGTCAGTATGTGGATTTACCTTTCAGCAGCACATATCAGTACTTAAAAAATTATGTTTTAATCTACTATTTTAATTTGCGTTTTCATTTTCTGAGCGCAATAGTGATCAAAGGGAGCAAAAATAAACACTAGAAATTTATCAGTTTGAATGTATTGAATCGATATCAAACTAAAACAATGTAACTATTTTTTGGATTCTAACTTAATCAGATTTGCCTGCATGTACAAAAAGATACATTTTAGTTCTTTCCAAATTACAATGGAAATTGTAGGTAAAGAAAAATGTAAAGGAAACAACTGTGAGAAGTAAAAAGAAGTTCATTCACTAACAAAAACAGTGTCAGTTCCAGGGAGTGTTTTGAAATCTCACAGCAAATTGAAAATGTCATTCATTTATCCTTCCCCCATCTCAGATTGTTCATAAACATGCCTTTATAAGTAAGGCATGTGTGAACAGAGCTTTATGATTTTTCCAAGGAAAACAAAAACCATACAGTTTTCTCATGGCTTCTATAAAGAAGCACTTTGGAAGGATTGAAAGTCTTGCAGACATATGTTTGTTGTTGCATTCCTCTATCATTTCATGGCCTTGCATCCATCAGAAACACGTCTGCTTCCAGATCCTGCCTTAAAAAATCTTGTGAGAAACCTATAAACATCTGTTCTGGGTTTACAGGCCAGATGGACATTAAAAAAACTAAAGCAAGAGTGAAAAGGCTGTCTGATTTGGCATGGATGGAGATCTCTGTGTGGACACTGACTCACCTCTGCAGAGAGGCAATCAGGGAAACATTTGGGAGAGGCAGCAATTTGGACTGAATGTAGGTTTTCAGATGTGACAGAAAGATTTCTTCTCTCTAAATGTGTTTGTGTTTAAGACAGGGGTGTGTTTGTCTGTTCATCTTGGAATGACAGACTATAATCTGATAGGCATGTTGGAATTGAATCGTTTGGGGGGAGAGGGAAAGAAAAATAATTTCACAACAAAAAGATCACAAATGTGAGAACAGAGGCCAGACAGATTCCCTAAACATAGGAAGATTGGATGTGCAGGCTCGGATGGTTAAAATAACATTTTTTTTTAAAAAAACCTAATTGTTAGGAAAAAATTCCAGTGCTTTTCTTAGCTTTGTCTTGCAACAACATGTTTTTTATTATTAATATGAATGAAAACCTACAGCATTGTAGCTGCCTTATGAAACATAAAAATTATGTTTGTGTGTTCTTGGACAAAGAGTCATTCTGCAAACCACTTAGATTAACATCAGCTTGCAAATGGACAACTCATAAAAGAAGCTGGCTATTAAAAAAACTTCTCTTGAAGGTTTAAATACCACAAGCGCAACTAAAGTATAAACATGTGAAATGGAATTAAAATGGCACAACCAGCCATTTGATTTCTGGGAAAAAAAATTAACAAACATCTGAGTTCAGTTAAGGTTGGCGTTCAACAGAGTAGCAATAAATTTCTATTATTTATTATAATTTCAATTGTACAGAATTGTGTGGAAGCTAGATCTAAATCTTGGGAAGCTTTTTTTTCTACTGCAGGAAAGAGAACAAATCAGTTAAATTAATCTCCAATTCTAAACCAGACACAGATCAAATGCAATTATCAGTGGCAGCAAAATTATTTAGACATTATTTAGAAAAATGTACATTTTTAGAGTTATCGTTCTAGCAAAAACTATTGTTCTAACACTGTAGAAAAAGCATTGGTTTTGTCAGCTAATGGTGACATAATGGTTTCTACTCTCAGTGAGGTCCACTGATGAACATAATGACCAATAAAGGGATTCCTGAGGGGAAAATAGGGAAACTAGTCTTTTCTATGCAAGCAACTATGCATGCATTTGGCTCATATTTTGAGTTCAAATGTATTCTGAATTAAATTACCTAAAGAACTAAAACAAAATAATTCCCTTTATCTATTTAGTAAGTTAGAAGCCAGGTGAATCTAGCCTGAATGAGGGGATGCAGCGTTGCATTCTCCTCACTGATGAATGGCGCTAATGAACCCTGATGTTACCTCCAGTTAATGACATCACACCCCTCTGCCAGATGGAGTCGTCACGGCTCAATTAATCCCCGCTCCAACCTTTCCCTTCATCCTTCCACTCCGCACCGCCTGGGGTAATGACACGTACTGTTGCTCTAAGCCTTTTTCTGCAACACTCCCTAAGAAGCCCATAAATCTCTGGCGCTCCGCTGTTTCACTTGTTTTGCTCTAGACAGCGAAACATGTGATGAAGAATGCAAACCTGACAGCTGCCGTGCTTAATTAAAGTCGATTTAAATAACAATGGCCTCTGCTACTGTCTGCCTGAGTGTTAGAGGACAGGTTTTAAAAAGAGCTTTGTCCATTATGGAAATTTCAGCATCTAACCTGTAAATTAACCAACAACAGGGGAGCAGCAGAGTTTAAAAATGTGGTTCAACTTTTTGAACTTATGATGATCTGATAAATGTATTTTGATGCTGAGGGGATTTAAGATCAGTAATGGATGTATATGTCACAGTTGGACATGTTGACTGAAATAAAACATTTTCTTTCTTAGCAGGAGGTTGTGACAATAAAACATCCTACATGATGAAAACGCTTTGGCTGTAGTGCTGTGAAGAATATTGTTTTATTATACACACTCTAAAAGAGTTTAATCTGCTCATTTACCCATTTTTATTATGCCTGACAAAAAAAGAAAAGGTTTTAAATTATACACTGCAAAACACAACATTCTTACCATGTATTTTTTACTAAGTACTAGTTCCACTGCCAGATTATGTCACTTAAAACTTAGAACTTTTTCATCAATATTAAAGGAATTATTGACTTGAATCAAGCTCTTATGGTACTGAAAGTTACTTGTGAATTAGTTTTATTTTATTTGAAGTGTAAGATATTTGCACTAGAAACCAAAAAGACCAAAAATACTTAGCAAGATTTAGTTTTTTGTAGTTTATAATTAATTTCTTCAAAAGGGGGCACTCCAGAGTTCTAGAGCACCACATGAATATTGGTATATGAACAGTGATGGTTTCTTTCAAATGCAGTTGTGTTCATTAGCAGTGTGTTTAAAAAAACAAAAAGACAAACAGCTCAAAATCCAAATATGAACTTCTCTGTGAATCAGAGATAATCATTTGTTTTATAATGACTTGGTTCAGTTCATCAACAAACTGCTTCCAGTGACTATATTCATTGGGAAATTGCAACCTTATCAGAACTTGTTCCTTTCAACAATAGGAGCTATGGCGTGGCTCCACATGGGCGTGTACTAATTGTCACAGTGCTCACATATAGCTGTGGCCTTACTTTAACCATCCTGAAGAAGATCATCAGCTAAGTCTTCATATCAGCTCTAGTCTGCTCCATTAAAAGAGGAGTTTTGTTTTTTCTTCTGGGTATTCCTGACTTTGGTTTCCTCCAAAAAGTATGAGATCATTTTATCAGAACAGCATAACATGTCCCAGATTTCTTTATTTTCCCCTCTGTTAAAACCTTTCTGATTAATGTTTTTGCTTTGCTCTGATTTTCAGTCATTAGCATTTATATTTGCTGCCTCCAACCTTAAATAAGATTAAACTGCTCTACAGTTCATGGCTGATCTACATTTTTCCTAAAAACATTGACCTGGTTAGGAGATGTAGGACTGCTATTATTCTGGCCCACAGCTGTTCTTTTCTATGCTGATGGGTGCTTGTTAAAGAAATCCTGACAAACATAAATACCAATTTACTGTGAAAATCATCTGTTTTACCTTGAAACTGGTTATTCTGACTTGAAGGGAAATGTTTGAGAGAATTACTTTGAAGCACATGTAATGTCTTCCAAATTGAGTAAGAATAAAGATCTTAAAGATTAACAAAAGTTTTCTAGGAAAATGATAAAGTTGTTATTCATTCTTCTTCCACTCTCATTTCCTTTCAGATCTTTGGAGCAGACGATGTGATCTGTACACGGATCTACGTACGAGCACAGTAGACATCTCCGTTCCTCCAAATTAACTCACAACTGACACCCTGTTGATGTCTGAAATTTAGCACCTTGCAAAAGTATATATAAACCACCAACTTTTTTTTTTTTTTTTTTTTACATTTTTTTAACTACAAGAAAAACTTGCATATTTTATTGTGATTGTGGATAATTGGGTAGTTTAAAAAATACCAACTTTTCCAATCTACAGAATATTTTTGCCCTGTCTACATAACATCCCCCAGCATGATACCATGCTTAACATAGTATTTAATTTGCTTAATTTAGGTTCACATGTCACATTTTGCATGAGGTATCATCTGTTCAGAGCACCTTCTTCTCTTCTGCTGACTCCAACATGGCCTGTGGCAAACTGCTTTGGTTTCAACAACGGTTTTCGTCTTGCTGCTCTTCAGTGAAGGTCAGATTCTTAGAATGAACACCAAGCAGATGCAGTGCTGACAGATTCCAACACCTGAGCTGATCTGCAACTGTGCCACTTTCCCTTTTCAGATAACAGATCAAACAGTGCTCAATTTGATCTTCAAATTTTGGGTTTTCATTTCAGACGCCAAGTCTACTTTCTCTACTACTAACCTGTCTTTAACTTTATCCCTGATGTCTCTGGTTAGTATATCTTTTTTGAAAATAATACCCCCCTTGCTGTCATAAAACAATGTTACAATTATACCCTTATCCCACCTTGAAGTGTTTTCTTGAAAAAGGCTAAAGAGGTTTGTGGCCATAATGTGACAAAATGTAAAAAAGTTCAAGGAGTATGGATACTTTTGCAAGGCACTTTAACCTTGACGGTGTGCTGCATTTTTGTATAGCAACGTAATTTAGAAAATAGATTTTTGCTTTTTCTTGTGCATAATTTTGTGGTTTTGATTTTTTTTCCCCACAACAAAGGCAGAACTAACTGGTCTAATCTGAATAAAAATGCTCAGAATGTTTGATGCTGAACCCTCCATCCATTCTTCTGTACACACATATCCAATGGAGATGAAAAGAGTCTTTTAGGGCAGTTTTGGGTCGTCATATTTGGACTATAAGACTAAGCCGGAGTATCCAAGGGGAATCCAGACAAGAACATGGAGAAAGAGCTAAACCAAGATAAACAGCTGACATGCAAAACGTGTTACTAAAAACCAAGGCAAACAAGTTTCTGTCTACTCAAAGGGTATTTTAATGCCAAACACCATACTAACACTCATGTACAACATCATATAAGTCAAAAGAAGTGACACATTAAACTAGGTGTAAACAATCTCTGTATGTACAATCGGCTCTCCCGGGACTTCCTCTGCATTTCTGTAACAAACACGGCAAATAGAAAAATAAAAACCCAGGTATTAAACTATTTCAAGATTGTCTGCAGCGGGTTATATTACTGACCGCTGCCTTTAGTGAACCTTCAGGAAAACAGACTGTCTAAGAAGTGATGCCTATGTTCATCTTAACTTCTCTGTGTCCCATGTAACATTTCATGTGTGAAATTAAATGATATTCTGTTGCACACATGTACAGTTTTAATGTGAGACTCGTGTTCCAGCATTAAATATATGACGGATTTCTCTCTTCCATCTAATTTCATCTAAAATATCAAAAACATTTCCAATTTTATTAAAAGGCAAAAAAGGGCCAAAAAAAGTCTTTTTATGGGCATTCAATATCCGCGTTTGTATTCGAGCAAGAAATACAAGTTAGCTTTAATAAACTATGACTCAAGAAATTATTGCTTGTGTTTTTATCCTTAAACTGTACACAATTCATAACGTTGACGTCTGAGATATCACTGACCCTCCTGCACGGATTGCAAATATTTTTGAAAAGTTCATTAACAAGAAAAAGTTTGAAGTGCTGTTCAGACTCAGCTACATTCAATCATCTTAAAACTTTTGTCCTAAAAACCGACAATAGAAATGCACATAAAAGGGATCCAATTATGTTATAAATGAGTCATTTTTTTCTCTCTTTTTTTTTACTAAACAAAAACACTTTGGGAAGATGTTCAGAAGACTAAAATTAAAAAAAGGTCTGTAAATAACCTTTGGTAAAAAAAAAACAAAAACAAAAAAACAGTAAAACTTTGCCTTTTCTTGATAAAAGTCTTTGCATCTTCTGGCTAAATGTTGACACTCAATATATATTTTTATAAACTGTATGCTACACACCAATGACACCTGATAAAAAAAAGAATCTAATTATAAACAACATATTTACAAGAAACATTTTGGGCAATTATAAATTACTGTTCTTGACACACAGAGCTGACATGGTACTAATGTCGACGAGGTGCCAGAAATGTTGAATACATATTTTTATACTGTATGTATAGTGCATCGTTTTGCTTTCAACCCCAACTGAAAACATTCAAAGCCTAAAGAGGTTTACAGCTGGAGTTAACAGACCATGAACGGTTTTATCCTTCAGTTGTTTAGTTTTGGTGATGAGAATCTTAATTCAACTTTAGCCCAGATGAGAGAAAGAGAGCCGCTTCCAGTGTTTTTATCGAACCCTCTTAGCACTTTGATGGGTGGCTTTTTCCAGTATATTTGTTGCAGGATTTGCAGCAAAACTCTTGAACTAGAAAACAAACAAGTAAAAACCAATATCGTTTGGCAGCAGAGTCCAGTTTTGGAAGGTTGGGAAAAAAAATAAAAATTCACCTCTGGCAGTTTTGACGTGTGCAGGCGTTTAAACTGTTTGAACTACAGTGTCCTGTACTGCACCCGGTACTTGTTGATGTTGAGATAGTGGAGGACTTCAGGGCTGCAGGTGGTGGTGCATGACAACAGTCCCTCTTCCGCATCTCCCATCAGCCACTTGTGAGTGTTGGTGGCCATTTCAGGCGTCACGTGCTTCTGGGCCCAGGAGTCCAGCCAGGTCTGGAAGCGGCCATGCAGACGTCTGTTCACCCGCTGGTGGGACTAAAACCACACAAATAAGAGGGAAAAAAATAAGAAAAAGTACAGAAATTACTTGAGAAATCGTCCGGTGACTAATTGGACAGTTTTCCACTTGATCTGTCCTGATCATCCAGGCTGCAACTGAAAATCTATTTGTTTTTTTTAAATCTGACCATTGAACGAATTACAACCAGGAATAAACATAATTAACAATCAAACACATGTCTGATTTGACTTAATTATTTACTATAAAACAACACACACTTGAACACAGACTGGCAATGTTGGGGTTCAGCAACCAGTGTTCTTTTTGAACCTGAACTATTCAGAGGCATCAGAGCTCCTCATAAAACCCAGGCTGGAAACAAAAAACGATCAATCCTGTCTCGGTACATTTCATGCATCTGATATGTGTTAAAGACATCAATTGAGTTCATGCAGAGCTTTTTTTCCCTTTAAAATATTAAGTTGAACACAGCTGTTATTTTTTCTGAAAAAAAAAATCTAGAAGCAAAGAAAACTTTTATTATGAAGTCTGGAAAACAGTTTGTGAACTATAATCTGTCTTGTGAAAGACTACAGAAAATTGCCTTTTTTGAGTGTTTATATTCAAGGTAATGATTAATCGATTTTCTCAATAATCAAATCTTCTAATCACTTCATGTAAAATCCATGCAGAAAGACTGAACAGCTGTGTTCCAGCTAAGGACTTTCTTGCTAAAAGACAACAGTGGTGATCTTATAAAAAAACTAATTAGCAGCAAATGAGTTTAATTAAGTCAATTAAGAATTAGCAGCACCACCTGTAGCTATTAAAAGATCCGACAGCGATTATCAACTGAGTGGAAAAAGTGATTACATTAATGATTATATTTAATTTAGAAGAAAAAAAGAGAAAAGCTGCCTGTTCTCACCTGATGAGCTCTTGAAAGCGCAGTGTGCCTGTACATGTAGTCCTCTGACTTGCAAACGTAAACCATTTTGTAGGAGTTTAGTTTGAACATGCACTCCATCTTCAGCTCACTGCTGCCATCCTGCGACTTGTCAGAGGAGCCTTTAGTGATGCGTTCTTGCTGCAGCTGCTCCCATCCTCTCTGGCATTTCCGTATCCGTCTCAGATTCCTTAAGAGGAAAATACAAAAAACCATATTAGATTATATAAACAAACAGAATTGAGTAAAAAATACTCTGCAATCTGTATCATACATATTGATGAGTACAATTCTTTAAATCACTTTTTTATATGTTGTTGACACAATATGCAGGCAAAAAAAAAAAAAAAAAGAAATCATATTTTAGAAAACATAATTTTTCCAACCAACGCATTCCAACTCACCAAGTATCAGCTTTAATTTTTAGGGAGTCAAATCATTCGAGGGAAATGTGGATCTAAGGAGCAGCAGAAGCACGAGTCGTAATAATTCTGCACTGTGCTCTTACTTTTTTGCACAGACACATTGTTCAGATTTAAAAAATAAAATTAAAAAAACTAAACAAGTGTTGATTGATCCCATTTTTGTGCAGGAGCCAAAACAAATGCAATTATTCATCCCACTGGAATCAAGGTTTTAAATGTGTACTTACCACTGAGGGGATAGATGAGTGAGGACGGAAGCCGAGAAGCATTTTTTTTTTTGCATTCAGGGCTCCACTTAAAAGACATGACAGTGAGGCCAATTTATAAAATAAACTGTTGAAGAGAAACACTAGAAAACTGCTGCCTGACATGTACATATCTGAAATATGTATTGAGAAGGATGAAACGTGAGGATGGAAACAGAACTTTAGGAATTTCCCTCCCATTGGGAATCTATGCAATGACTTATTTCTTTAATCAAATATGCTAATAATCCCCTCCACATTTGATGATACGGAGGAAAAAAAAAAGATGGCTCCGATGAAAAATTATAGCCAAGAACCAGTGAGTTGAGAGAAAAAACACAACAGTGAGTGATTTTTTTGTGCTTAAAAAAATGAAAAACAGCAGAAAGATTTCAGAGGCAACATTCCATCTTTCTAGCGTCAGGAAAAAAACGACTATGAACAAATAATTTAAACATCCATTTTATTAAACCCTACTTTTCTGTACAGATTTTTCAGACCACTTGTTTTACCAACATTTTTTCTATAAAACAAAACAAAATGATTACAATAATCATCATTATCTGACAGAGATGAAAAATATATTTTCAAAAGCTGCAACTGTGGTGTGTGATTTACACCAGCAGACCCTGGCCAGGTAAGAACACCTGGCCATTTAAAGTTGCAAACAGATGTCAAATACAACACTGTATACAATCACAAAGAGTATGACAAGATAAAAAAAAAAGACCTCGCTATTCCCAGATTTTAGATTTGAGTTAAGATAGTAAAGTTAATAGTTTGGTCTATCAACCAACATTAAAAGAACTTAAGAAAAACTGAAATTTAACTTGAGCATTAGGAAATCAGCCAGAAAACTAACTGGTGCATCTCTCATTGAATTGCAAAGTGAAAAATCCAACTCATTCCTCCATTTCTTTAAAAAGAAAAAAAGTTTCAACTTAATCAACCCAAAACAATATTTTTAAAAAGTCCTTCATAATAAATAAGATTTCTGTTTAAAAAAAATAAAGTAAATAAATGAATAAGTAGATTTTCTTTCTAAAACGATGACCAAATAAAGTGCAATCTCCCATGAAAGGCAGTGTTCCATTTTTAGAAGTGAAAACAACACTAAGAACTCAACCGTTACACTGTGGTAAACTCTAAACTCCTGCAACCCGTGTGGTTCTCTTACTAAAAAGGTAGAGCTTACAATGTCCACATTATATTTGATTGTAAAAAGCTCTGCATGTCTGGCCTTGCATTTATCTCTGGTAAAGAGTTGATTTTGGCGGCTTGTTTGACATGTTGTAAATGATGCAACAAGAGCCTCAGAGCAAAGTCTGATGAGCACAGACAGGAGGGAGACATGTCTGGAGTCTCACCTGGGGAGGAAAACTGGTTTCTGGGCCAAATGCTCACGTAGCTCCGGAGAAGCAGAATCTGAGTTCAGGTACCTGCTCACGTAGTCTGACCATTTCTATGTAGAAAAAGAGGAGAAAACAAAATGAAAACATTTGAAAAATTACACATATACAGTCTTGTTTTTTGGCTCCAAATTCTTAATTTGTATTGTCCCATTCTAGAATATTATGGACAAAAAAACCCCATAGCATCCAAAAATGGCCGACGATTTAAATTATTTGAAAACTCAGACATTACACCAAAAAAAGAAGGAAAAAACATTCTGCATGCAGATATCTTTGTATCTCTGTAAAGATGACTTCCTTCAGCCAGAATCAACATGCAACACCACAGTGATGAATATTAGTTGATCTAATACCGATGTTGGAAATCTGTAAAATATCAGCCAAAAAATTATTATCAGATTTTATGGGTCTGCATCTATAATCTTTGATACTGGTTAATAATAAATGGGTCGGCTGTTCTCATACCTATTGTTGTGTTTGACTAATACCACCTAATAAAACCTATTCTAAGATTCCAAAATACAAAACGAATAATAAAAATATGCATGATTCATGCTGATATCGCATTGAGTCAATATCAGTATTGTCCCATACTCAAATATGCAATATCGGTATCGTATCTGAAGTGAAAAAGTTGTATCGGGACACTCCTAGTAGCTAACATCATCTGTAAACTGGGATCTTTGCATGTAGATTACATTTTTATGGACAGAACAGCAATATTATAATTACTACCATGACACACAACTCATGTCTCAGCTTTCTACAAAGTTTAACTGGTGAATGTTCTCACTAGAGTGCAGGTAAATACACAATACTTGGCAGCCAAAATTTGATTTTTTTTTAAAAGTATGTATCCACTTGCCAACCTGCAGATTAAAATGGAGAAGATAAAAAAAAGAAGTCTAATCTTTTTGATTCCTACTTCTGCATCTGTTGGCTCATCAGAGTTCTCCTCTTCTGTGTCCAGCAGCTCCATCGCCACGCTCACAGATCCTCGGTTCTTCATGAACATCAGCTGTGCAAAACAGCAGCAGTCAGTGGCTAATCTCCTATAAGGACTGCTGTACAATTCTTTTAATGTCCTGTTTGATACCTTGAAGCAGTTTTCATCTGTCATCAGCTGCTCCGCTTTCCGCTGGTAGGCCCCTTCTGCTGTAGCTCTGGATGTCTGTGTGGAAACAGCGCCCCCTGTAGCTTTTTTGGCACTTTCAGCCAGGTACATGTCAGTTACACGCACACATATGTCATCGGTGACGAGGTGCTGGAGCTGAAAACACATTGGTTTTAGTATGCAACACATGTCTCAAGCCAAACATTAACTATAAACAACAACAAGGAAAAAAAGGAACATTTAAAGGGAAAAAAAGAACATTTCTTTCTGCAGTGCTTTTTATAGTACTGACCTGCCGGACAATGCTCTGGATTAGCTTGTCCATGGTGAAGGCGATGTAGGCGTGGATGGTAAACATTTCCCTCAGGGAGTCCTCGTACTGAGCCGGCTCCATGTTCCCGTCCAGAAGATTTCGCACCATTTCCAGAAACACTGAGTAGTAGTCTTCAACATCAACATCCACTGCACACAAAACAACATAGACACTGAGTTACTTGGGTGTAGACTGTAATATAAGCGGCACCATAACAGAGTAGGGAAATCATAAGTTAAGCTCAGTGTAAATAAATGTATTTCATTTTAAAGTTTGCTTCTTATAAGTTATGGTAAAATTTTGTCAAACATTTTTTTTAAGAGTTCTAAGATATAAATACAATTTTATTCAGTCCATACAATGAGGCTGCGACTTGTCCTCAGTCCAGCTAAATAAAATGAGCTTAGAGCCGAAAATATTACACAACCTTCGAAAAATTATAAACAATTTCTTTTGCTGTAGTATATATTTTTCGTAAATATCTACTACAAGAAAAACAGATCTTAAGAAAGACTTGTATTTTTTGTGTTAATGGTTCATGTCTACTTCAAAACAATCTGATATTCAATAAAATTATTTTACCTTAGGGTTAGGAACTGGGAATAAAATTATTTCAGGAAAGCATGCAATCTCAATGTTGTTAAATATCATAATGTTTAAGAATACTGTGAGCATTAGCAAACTTAAGTGGACTGAAGACCCAGAAGCTCTGTGTGAGTTAGATAAGAGTGCTAAAGATAACGTTTAAAACTCGTTCTTACTCGGCTCTTTCATCTTCAGCTGGATGGCTGGGTTTTCGTTCTTGTCCCTTTTCAGGCCCAGCACGTCCTTTTCCCACTCTCGCTCGCGAGTTTCCTCCTCAATCTGCTTCTCGGCCTGCCCGTAAATCCGCAGCAAACGGGAGCAGAGGATGTGATGAAGGCGGAAGAACACATACCAATAGTTGTTCACAAAAAACAGGTTGTAAGCGTCATCTGTGCCCCGCATCTTTTGAGCTGCCGTGTTGGAGAACAAGAGCTTGGATTTGGATGGGCTGCGGCCTGGCAGGCCGTTGTGCTTCTTGGGGCCGTCCTGATTCGTCTCCATTTCTTCTTCTTCTTCCTCTTCCTCCTCTTCCTCCAGGTCGGAGAGCTCGCCACGTCGCGCAAACAGAAGGTCGGGGATGAAATGATTGATTATCTGTTTGATCTTGAACTTGTCTTCTTTCTGAATGCCCACTTGTCTTTTGACATGATGAATGATGAGAGCAGCGGCATCCTCCAGGATCTGGCTATCGTCGTAGGTCTGCGTCATGTGAGGGCCACTGGGGGGCGGGGCGGCGGTTTCCTCCGAGGCGTGCTCCTGGCGCTACAGGACACAGCAGAGAAAACTGAAGTCAGTTTTGAAGTTTTTCATTTATGTCTTACAGAAGGTAACAAACATAAACGACACAATTTCACAACTCTAGTTTCCCTCTGCTGTAGAATGTAGTTTTTACACTTACACTCCCTTATTGGTCTGGATCCTATATATTTTCAGCTTTTTATTTACAGGACTTATAACATACATACGTTCTCTGAATTTTAAAAATAAGAATCTGGTGGAAAAGTTTGAATTTACCATGGATTTTTTTTTCTAATTCTCACAAGTTCAAATGCAAAACACATCAGTGACTGAAGTACAAGAACAATGAATACTACAGTGGTAAAATTGATACTTTAGTTTCAGATTCCTTCTTGAAATCTCATTTTATTTTTTCATTATGGTTTTTCAACTTTACCTCAAAAGAAAATCTGTTTTGATTTGCTCTCAAATAATTTTTTTGCATTTTGTTTATCTAGGAAAAATGCACCCAAATCATGTTATTTTGTTATTAAACTATTCTGCAGATACTTAAAAGCTTTGTACACATTCTATCCAAAGTTTGAAGAAAATAATTAAAAGGGGGGGGGGAACACAAAAACATTTTAAACTCAGAAGTTTGACAATTTATCAAGCTTATTCAAACAATATCTCTATCAGTATTGTTACTGTCGATGCAGTTTCTGCATTTACTTGGTATCAGTTTGATACCAAATTAATATGCAGTATCGCACACCTCTAGCTTCAATAACATACAACATACATATACATACTGTATGTTGTTGGTTTATATACATATACCAACAACAAAAACCTCCAAAACAATTGTAATCAAGTACACATAGAATAAAATAATTAAAATTACTTACATCTTCATATAACATCTCAATTTCATTAAGTAAAGACTTGGAGCGCAGCACTTTGGTGTCATTCTGTTTGAAGTTTATGCCTTGATGGTCGAGTGACTTCAAGTAGTATTTCTCGTTCTGTTCCCGCCAGATTTTGTTGAACCCTCTCTGTGCTTCTTTCCACTCTTCTTCCTTCATTTTTAACCTGAATAGGTGATGAGACGCGTAAGGATTCATCAGGCTACGGCATGTTGGGGAAGTTAAAAGTGAGACCATTACCTTTTCAGAACGATGGGTACAGACACGGCGGGGTTTCTCTTGAGGCCGTCAATGATGTCGGGAGCTTTGTCGCCGTATATCCTCTGAACGGCTTTGCGATGAATGACCTCGGAAGAGCCGCCCATCGTGTTGTCCAGCCTGAATCGCAGCTGCTCCTCAGCCGACATGCGGGAGAGCCTCTTTTGCACCGTCTCCAGGGCTCTTATTGTGGCGAGGTTGTTTTCCAACACAATATCCAGCTGCAGAGAATACAGTGAAAAACATTTGCTCTTTTAAAAGTGTCAAGTTGTCTTTGGTTACCCGGACGTCAAATTGAACAGAAAAAAAAAAAAAATGTTTTCCATGTTTTTTCCCCAAGTTACAATTACAAATCGCAAAGCCTTTTATTGTGATTCTATGTGACAGCACAATACAAAGCATAGCCTACCCACAAAATGCTATTTATGGAGAAAAACACAACCTGAACACACAATCACTCAAATAGCAGAGGCAGTATCATGCTGTGGGGATGCCTTTCTTCAGCAGAGACGGGGATTGGTCAAAGTAGACTAGAGAATGGCTAAAGCAGAAATATAGGGTAATACTGGAAGAAAACGTTCCCCAATTTTCACAGAAAACCCCCCAAACATTTGAAATTATTATCCAATCAATGTGTTTAACCCTTTAGGATAAGATATGTCGACACATATTTTATTCACTGAGCCTGCTGAGATCCATGTCACCTTCGGTTTTGCAGTGATAGTTCTATTTCGTCACCTTAGAATGACGTGCTGCCTTGTGTTGGTCCTTCTCACACAACTCCAATAAAATACATACAAGGTTGCTAAGAGACAGAATATGACATTGAACCAGATATGCAAAAGACCAGAATGATTATTCCTCACCTCAAAGCGCTCATCTTCACATCTGTAAATATGCTCCTCATATTGAGTCTTCTTGGAGCTCACAAATGTGGAATCCTCTGACCAGGATGGAAAAGACACCCAGGTATCATTCAAAACCTAAAATAAAGAATTTAATTCAGATTAACAGATAAAGGATCAAATAATTTCATTCATTTAATTTCTTATTCTAGTCAGTAGACATTCTGTCACACAGAAAAGAAAAAAAAAGTTTAATATCTAAGCGTATCTGACTGCAATGACTCAGATTTAAGATACACAAGAATTTTTTATTTTTTTTATCAAGTTGTCTTGGTAACATGATGGGACATATTTAACTCATCTCTAACCTCTCTGCACAGCGGTGTTCTTCCTGTGCACTTAGGTTGCTGATAGCTCTTTGGCAGTGCTCTGTAGCTGGACCCCAGCCTCTTGCAGGAAGCATAATCAATCTCCATGGCGATGCCCTCTGTAGAACGCTCCTTGGGTAAACTCTCTGTGTGGCTCAGCTCCCCGTGACTAGATTCACGGTAGCCCAAGAAGTTCTTAAACCAAGTAAAAAGCTCTGGGAATTTTCTGTGAAAATACAAGGATAGCCTTGAGGTTAACGTTACTAGATTAATGTCTACAGGTATAAGAGGTATCCAAGAAGCCACAGATTTACCCAAGAAATGGGATGACTAGCTGGACCAGCTCAGTGCGAGAAATAACTTCCTGGTTGAAGATGTGCAGACATCGGAGGAAGTTGTCATATGCCTCTGAGCTCCGTAGAGCCTTCTTCACCTGCGTTTTATTGTTTCAGCAAAGCAAGTTGGATTTTAGATGATTTTTATCATAAACATTAGCAAAATTTTACTTCAAGCAAGATTTCTTGAATTATTAAATATAATAAAGCTGACCTTCTCAAAGAACATAGTTTCAGTGCTTGTGCTGAGTTTACCGCCTTCAGCCATGCCGTGGGCCTTACCGATGACAAGAGCCTTTTTCTGAAAAGGTTAAACATGTTTCATAAATTAAACATTCAGTAAACTATAATTCATAGCAGAAAGTTAAACCTTTATTTTATTTTAAACATCCATAAAAGTGATAGGTGTCTTAGTGTACCTTGAAAGGCGGTGTGGATCCCACTCCAGCAGGTCTTCTGATTGGCAGACCATTTTGGTTCAGTCTCTGTTTGCTGTTCAGCGAGGGCCTCTTCACTGTGGGACCGTGATCATTACGGACTGACTCTGCTCTGTCTGGAGGACTCTTCCCCAACAACTACACAGAGAAGTGCATATCACAACCAAAGACAAAACAGAAAAAAAGAACAGAAATCCAAAAGTAATTTTGTGCCAGAAAACAATTCTGAGAAACTAAATAAAAAGGAATTCAACCAAATATAAACCTTCATGTTAAGTAAAATATCTGAATTAAATCATTAAATTTCAAATAAAAGCTTTAGAATTTTCTCAAGCATGCAAGACAAAGACAATGTCTTGCATGTCAAACAAAATGTTTGACTTAATATCCTCATTCTGGATAAATTGTTATGAAGTTCTGAACCACAGAGACTCTGAGGCTTGGTTAAGATTGTTGAAAGTTTTATCTCAGTTAAATTTCAATTATGAGTTAAATTTAAAACACACATTATTCCAGCTTCATAATTTTGTACCCTGCTTGACTTGCGCTGGCACTGTTGGCTCTGGTATGCGAGTCATAGTGCAGTTAGCAAAGGCCTTTACACAATAACATTGTAATCACACATAAGTTGTAGACAAACACCAAAATTCCAGTTATTTCAGCTAAATATATTAAATATAATTTAACTTTGTCACAGTATGGTAATTTAATGTTGTTGCCAAACAAATTTAAGGCATAATTAAATGGAATTTAAGATCAATTTGGGAAAATCTGTAGGTATTTAAGATTGCTTCTTCTAAATCTTTAACTTTTGAAGATCCAGTGGTATTTAACAGTAGAAGATAATTTTTTATTAGATATCCAGTGACTAATAAAACACTGACCCAGTTAATTTTGCATAACTAACATTTTGCATAAATGTTGTGGCTGCATTCAGAGACTCACCACTGAGCTGTTTGCATCTGGCAGGAACTGTCCAAATTCTGACAGTAGGTCCTCTTGGTTCTTAAAAAGTCTCGCCACTTGAGTGTAAACCTCCTGTTCAGTCAGAGCTGGTGTGTAATTCCCCCCAGCCTCTTTAGCATTCCGCTGTTCTTTCTAAAACATTCAGAATCCAAAGAAAGCAGGAGTGAGTTGAACGTTCTTCGGAAGTTCTAGAGATTTTCAAATTTCACATTTTTCACCTGATAAGTGTGCAAGATTTCCAGGAAGGCCTTATAGATATCCGGCTGGCCCTGGAAGCGGTTCTTGATCTTGTTGACGTAATTTATGGCATGGTTAAACTCCACAGGTTGGTTGTTCTGGAGAGGTGGCCCGCTGGACGGGGTGCTGCTGACGGGAGTGTGGGGCTGAACTGAAGGAGAACGTGGTGAGGCGTATGACGGGATGGATGGATTCGGCTGGCTGGTGGGTGTGTGGGCCGGAGACTGAATAAGCTGCTAAGAGAAACAACAACGCAAAAATATGTTATGCCACTAAACCACCACAAGCTACCTATCTTATTCAGAAGATATGTGAATAAGTATTCCACCTTGCTGGCTTTGTTTAAAGCAGGTTGAGTGGTGATAGTTGGGGTAGTGGTGGTGTGCAGGCTGGTCTGTGGGAGACTCTGGTGTTGTTGGAGGCTAGTTGGTTGGCTAGATCCCCCAGTTGTTGGGATGTTTTGTACCGATATTCCTTGAGGAGTTATGTAGTGTATTTGACCAGGTGTGGTTACGTTCACCAGATCGTTGGTTTGAACCTCGATCTTATAACCAGGCGGCAGGAAAGTGTTAAAACCCATGATGAGATCTGGGTGGCCCTTAAAGAGCTGCGACACACGGTTAATGACTCCAGGAGTGTCGATGCTGCAGAAACAGAATCAATGACACCGTATTATCACCTAAAATACTTTTAACTAAACTCTAAAACATCAATTCTGAATGTGAATTTGAAACACAGAAGTATTATTGTTTTTTTTCTCAAAATCAACCGAAGAAAACAAAGCTGACCTCTGGGATTTAAACTCTTTCATAATGTCGAGAAAATCATTATAAACTTGAGGTTGATTCCCAAACTGCAGTTTCACTTGATCCAAATAAGACAGGGCATCTTCAACCTACAAAGCAAAAAGTTAAAATATATTAGCATATTCCCTGTTCTGTTTTTTTGTGGAAATACATTATCAAACAAAGTTTTTTTTTTTTTTTTACATATTAAGCCAAAAGCATTTGGTTGTTCAAACCTTTAACCGCTGAAACTGCTGTTGCTGCTGCTGTCCTTGCACTGAAGCTATGGGTGTGGGGGGGTGAACATGACCTGGGACCACTGCAGGTCCCTGAGACTGCACAGCCAGGCTATGTGTATGAGGCCCAATATGTGGTGTAGCATTGTTGTGCCCATGTCCACTTGTGCTTTGAGGCATAGTAGGCACCTTTAAGGTAGAAATAGAACAGAACCAAGTAAATACTTGTTGCATAAAAAGCAAGTTTCTAACTGTCATTTACTTTTAAAAAAATATGTTAGAATGTAAATATTTGCCCCATATCATACCTGGTAGGCCTGGGGGAGAGAGTACTGTATACCAGTTGAGGGCTGCATGGTGTCTGCAGCAGCCTCAACAACAGGTGGGGCCGGGACAAGGGCCCGTTGAAAGCCTTCTCCAATAGCTTGAACTGGGGGACGGCGTGGTTGCTGCTGCACAAAAATCGGTTCTGGGTCTTCTGCACGTCTCTTCATGGTATACACATACTCAGACTAGAGCATACTTTACTAGAGCTTAAAGGGAAAAAAACACAAGAATACTCCTTAAACTTTCTCACTTACTGTCTAAATGTAGTCATTAGGGCAGTAAAGGATTTAAAACCGTGAAACAACTCTCCAAACGCCCACTGACACACCTCAGAAAACAGTGGACATCGCAACTGTCCGTGTTGCTGGATTATTAGCCTATTATTAGCGACACAGTGAGCAATATTTTTCAGCTGGCAATGATTCATAGGATAGGTGTCATTCGTAGCAAGCAGAATTGCACAATATACTAAATTGTAATCGCCATTTCAATAACAACAGTCTAGATTCTGTACAGTACTGCATCCTAAGTACTGAGGAAACACAATCTACGTGCCAATGATGTATTTGTTTATTTAAGGATTACATTTGTCTGCATCATAGTAGAGAACATTCTTCCTGGGTCCACACCAAACATTATAATTAAATCACCATTTAGAGACATTACAAAACAGCCATTATGTTATTTTTTAGACAAACAAAATTAAATTAAACGTTTCAAGAGTAACAACGTCTTACAAACGTTACGAATAGACATAAAATTTATTACCATGCAAACTATTTCAGCAATATCAAAACTAAATTAAAAAAAAAAAAATATATATATATATATATATATATATATATATATATATATATATATATATATACCAACAATGGGATTTCACTGCACTTTATAGTGAAAGAAAATTAAACTTTTAACAACTAAAAAAAAAGCCAAATGGTTTGGAGATCATGACAATGAGTGAAAAGTGAAGCAGATAATTGCTACCAATATCATCATAACAATCTCAAACAATCACAGAATTTCAACTGCGTTCATTTTACCCTACACAAATAAACTGTAAAATGTACAATTTTAATTTCTTTTAAAGCTTTTTCAGATGGGATTTTATTTCAATATTTTGCTACTTCTAACTCACAATTTCTCATAATTGCTGTTTAGTTTAATATTTATTTGAGATTAATTAATTGATCAGGTGGATGCACATTAATTCCCGTGTCTTTACATTGATCTAGATATGATTTGTTTTCTGCCTTTTCCAGTGGCACCAGATACTGGTCAAGCTATTTTATTTTACATTGGTTATTCAACCCTTCCTTCGTGCTTTAAATATATCTTACGTTTCTTTTTCTTTTTACAAAATAGAACAGCTGTACATAGAAAGTAATTTCTTGACGGTCCCTAAGTAAACGTCATCGGATTTAGCCAGAGGAGGGTAGTCTTTGTGCCTCATTGCCCTACGCCACCGTCTGGGAAGAACACGGTGTTAGAGCGTAAACGTTTCAGTCGCAGATAGTGTGTCTTTGTCACGTCTAGCTTCGGTTTTTCTTCTTCGAAACGAGAAGCAAACACGCCAGACGGCGAAAGGCTGCGATATCAGTACAGCAGCGCAACAAAAAACCGAACATTTATCCGATTTACGCCTCCATTTTTGCTGGCACTGTCGCTCGCTGCAGCGCTCTCATCTCCCCTCCCCCTCCGTGCTAAACGCCGAGCTATCCGTTTTCGGCAAGATGACCGCTTTCGCTGGTCTGATGGCTGACGTTGACTTTCGTCCGTTTCAGTTTATGTGGCAAGCAAGTTATGATGGTGTCTATAAGTTGGCAGCGAGACAGAACCAGAAAGTACTAACTTGTCACTGTCGGGTTATTCCTGAAAGAGCACTTTATTCAAACATCTGATGAGCTTAACTGACATTACCCTCTCCTCTCTGCTGGGTAGAAGACATGTAAGAAAACTTACTTACAGTCGTACAGTAATCGATCGTTTTAATTGTCACTTTTCGTAAACTGTACACCACGGTGCCTGGATTAAGTTATATTGATAGTCATTCATTTAGCTAATCTTAAGTATCGTTAGCTCACGAAGACCGCTAGCAAGCTAGCAGGCTAATGCTTGCGCTTTCAAACGTCGCATACGCGTTCAAATAAGCGTTAAATTTGCTGATAAAGTTTCCAAAAACAGAGTATCTTTCAGCAACAACAGTCTCTTAACAAAACCCACTTAAACATTGAAGTAGAAAAGGCAAAAACCAACTAACAGTAAAATACATCAGGTTAGCCTGCTTAACGCTAGCCTCTCGGCTAATTCACGTTGCTAGCCTCATTGGCAACTAGCTTTAGTAAGTTCTCGGCGCTGCAGCCTAACGTTGCCGCTGCCGAATTCCTCAGTTTTAAGATGGAATAAAACAGAGCGACACGATTCCATCACAGCCGACAAGCGACTGGCGCCTGCTTAATTTTTACATCTTTTCGGCAAGGTTATGTTGCTGCTGGCCACCTTAGCACAACAACCAAACCCCATTACCACAGGAACCCTCGGCTAACATAAATTAACTTACCTAGATCGGCTGCCAACAACTACAACTTTGCACTGCGATGTAAAGGCTCCCCGACTAGAAAACTGCTACTCCAGCATTTAACAGGCGGTGATGAAAAGAGAAGGAAAGTTTTGAGAAGCGTTAGCAAACGTAAATGTGAAAAATGTAACTGACTGTAGTGGCTACGTCGCTAACAACAGTGTATGTATGAAGCGCTGTTCCTTGAACATAGGGGCGTGGTCTGCTGTGAAGGCGGCAAAGTCCCCGCCCACATCGAGCTGCGATTGGTCAGAATTCCAGAATGAAAACAAATACAGTAACGCTAGTGAGCAACAATCTCGCTAAAGGCATCAAAATAAGGGTTATGAGCGCGTAAAGTGCGAGGATAGCTGTCAAATAGATTTTCATGCAGACAGGGACGAATCAGTTCCCGATGTGCATGTGGCCGTAGAGGTGCAAAGGACACCCCACTCATCCTTCACACCTCTGATACTATTGCTTAAGTTGATGTAAAAAACATTATTTTGCAGTATTTTGTGTAAAAAGAAAAGACAAAATCAAGACAATAGAAAACCTCTAAAACATACAGCACAGTGAAAAAGTATTTTACAGGTTTGTTACATGTTTTGAATCAAACACGTTTTAATATTAAAGGTAGGATAAATTCATAATAAGGTTTTCAAATTATAATTTCTCTTATTAAGGGGGCACATATTCCCAAGTCCAGTTCCACTAGACAGATCCATACCTGATTTCTGGTAGTAATAAAATAGTAATCTGGTCTGATTTCAGAAATCCCTAACTAAAGTATACTATGTCTAACAACATAAACATTGAAAATGCCATGATCTAAAGAAATTTGACTGATAAGAACCAAAGACATTAACACCTATCAGTCTAAAAACGATTAGAAATTTATATATGGCTTTGGGATTCCAGCGAACTACACAGAGAGAGCTATGACCCACGAATGGACAAAATATTGAGCAGTAGTGAATCTTCCAAATAGTGGCCAACTTTATACCCCAAAAGTGCATTGATGGTTAATGCAGAAGGGCTAGTTGCTGGAAACGCTCCATGAGATTTTTGTGATGGTAATTCCCTTTCAGAAATGCTGCATGTTTTATTAGACCAGGTGTAACAGCGTGCACATGTTCCAAAAAATAATATTTTTGTTTAATAGACTAATGAGATAATACAGACCTTTATTTTCTCAAAGGTATGTGGGATCACTAAGAGGTTTTTTGCTTTTTTGATAAAAGTGAGAGACCTTTTTTGTCAGCAGGGATTCTGGCCTTGGAACTCTCACACTGATTACGTTTATGTCCAGTCTATTTTTTTATTGATGAATAGTGAACATGGCCTTAAACTTCAGTAAAACTTGAATTAGAATGGCCTACCAAAAGTCAAGACTTAAATTCAATTGCAATATGACACAATGATAAGATCAACAATAATTATTGCAAACTGCTTTTTTCATTTAGTAAGGTTATCTTTGTCCACAAAGTACCCAGAAAAACATCTAGTGCACTGCAGAGTTTACTTGCCTTTATTAAGGTCAATAATCTAAACCTTTGTGACAAAAAGTGTGACAAAACAAAATAAGCCTGTAAAAGGACACTTTCTCACAACAATGTATAAAATAATATGACAATAATGCATTACAAAATATGCTAAAGTTATGATTTATTCATTTTAAGTTGCGTTTAATAAAAAAAGCATTTGCCTAAATATCAGTGCATTCAATTTTGCATTCATTGTAGCATTTTACTTTTCATTCATGCCAAAAACAGCTTTGTAACAAAAGTCAACAATGTATTTCAATGTTTGTAGAAGTATTTGTCATCAACAACATATAGCAATACCATGTAAATGATTTATAATATAAGGAAAATATTTTTTTTCAAGGAAAGTGAGCATGTATGCACATTTTCAGTATAATGTGTAAGACAAAAACTGGAAAACAAATAGTCTCTAAAACATAATGATCACATTTGTAAAATATGTTGGGGAAAAAAAATCACAGGAGAGACGAAGAACAAAATGTTTTTATCTGCTCAACTGAAAACATAGTTCATTTGGCTTTAGGTAATTATTTGGCTTTCTTAACATTGCCAGTGTTGTATTGAAATTTATCTGATGAACAATGTTTTTCTATCAGATAAGTTTAATAAATTTTGTGAAGTAAGTGAAATAACAAAAAAGCATTTTACATTTCACTTTAAAGATAGAGATAGGGAAAGATGAATAACTAAATAGTGTAGCTATGCCTCTATTGTCAGGTTAATCTGGAGCAGTTTTTTTTTATCCTCCAAAGTTTCGTAACAAAAACATGCTGTGCTTCGTTGTCTGACAGGTCTTTGTCCAGCAGCTTTTTTACTGAAGGATGGTCATTTGGAGACACATGGCGATAGTCATTAGGATCACACCAGTTATCCTGGATGTGGCCACTTCTGGAGCTACACATGGAAAAATGACAAGAGTTGGATACAGCGTTAGATTTGTGTTATAAATCTAAATGCAATACTATCCATACCACTGGTTGATTTTGCTTTGAACTTATTCTGACTCAGTCGCTTGAAAATATTGTTTCTGATAGGAAATAAGACAGGCATCTCTCAAACAGTAATTGCATATATGGTTTTTTCCCTCCAAATTATTGTAGATATGACAAAAATGTTCATATTTTGTCTTGAACAAGGTCAGTGCTCAACGAGACTGAGTGGGGCTAAAGACCACAACCCAAGGATCTTTGGTGTAGTTTTGGACTGTGATCTAAGTTTTGGCAGCCACATGGAGTCTGTCACTAAATCAGCATACTATTATCTTAAAAACATTGACAGAATATAGAATTTCCTGTTAAAACACAATACAGGAAAACTGATGGAACTGATGAAATGAGCATAAATTGTTTATTCCTTTAAATAACAATAAAAAACAAATTTACTGCAGCTTTTATTAAGTCTGACAACTGTTTGAAATGTTTGTTTTGGTAATTTGACAATGCGCTTCCAGTTTAGAAGGTCATCACCTTAATCTTTAGCTCCCGCCACAGATTCTCTATCTAATTTAAGTTGGAACTCTGGCTGGATCAATCAAGAAATATAATTTTACTTCCAATCAGAAGAAATGTTGGTAAAATAAAAAGATTAATTTAAAACAGGGTCTGCCAGGGGTATGAATATATTTTGGTATAAATAAACTGGCACAGCAATGTTAGAAAAATACAACAGCTTAAAATTTTTTGTAGTAATTTGTAAGTGTGAGATACTAATATGACAAATATTGCATAAATTGTCTAGTATTAATCAACTGAAGCATTGAAGCTTATCTCTTACCTTGAGATGCAGTAGTATTTGTATTTGTACTGGTTACACTGGGAATTTGAGAAGCTGGCGGAGTACTTCCTGGCGTAGTAGCTGGTTGGGAGGGGTTTAGCCCAGTAGTTGGGGGAGCATTACTTGGAGGAAGATTGGTTGTAGTGGTATTTTTGTTCAGATAATCAGCGACCAAGAGACTCACAGGCCCAGAGCGGACAGAGTATGTGCTACTGAACAAGCTGTGAACCAGCGAGTTAGAACTGCTTGAACTGCTTGAGTTGCTACACAGATCAGGGCATGTATCAGAGGGCATGGTGGCAATGCACAGGTTGATTTTGCATTCAATATACATCTGGAAGTACAAAAAGCTGCAGTTAACAGTAAGATCAAATAGAGAAAATGTTTCTTTTAGAACATAACATAGTAAATGTAGACAAGAAAACTATATGTATTAATATATTTGGCTAGGATTTCATGTGGTAGATCAACACCAAGCACAGCCGAAATATGCAGTGTAAAGAAAAGGATATATGGATTTTTACCAATAAATATAACAAAAGTATGCATTTATATTTAGTCCCTCTGAGTCAATACTTTATCAAATCAAATATGCCAGCTTTACATGTCTAGAAATGTAAACCTTTGCAAAGAAAAAAAAGTTCTAGAACTCAGTTTTTTCCAGATTTTTGCTGTGGCCATCTTCTTATAGCTTCTTTCTTTTACTCGTTTGTTCATTTTTCTCATTAAAGTTCTGCACATTAATAAAATATACTGATCAAACCTTGTGGAGATTTTGCGTTTGTTCTTTTTAAAAGATTACAAGTGAGACGAGCTTGTTTCATGGTAATTTTTATGGAAATAAAGAGTTTTCTATGATTTCATCAGGGGGGCTAATATTTCTGTCTAGTTAACAGAGCTCTGGGTTTCTGCTACTCTGATTAAGTACTTCAGTGGACAGTTCAGCGTTTGCTGTTTTCTTTTACTCTTTCTGTTGTCAGATGGTAACTACAGTATTTCTTATGTTTTTCTTGGTCTTAGTGAAACTTTTATTCTTTAATTATTAGATACATCTGAAACAACTTGGCTGCACTGGGTTTAATTTTGAGAAATCAGAGTAAAGAGAGTACATTATCACTTTCTGTTTGTAAAAAAAAAAGAAAACCATTTGTCCTTTTTCCACTTATTTCACAATTATCAACTGCTTCGTTTATGTCTATGACATAAAACTTCAAATAAAATTTATTGAAGTTTGTAGAGTAATTAACTGGACTCTAAAGCCACAGAAATGTTCCAGTTTAATCCAAAGTGATGGACCAACAGTATTTAATTTACATCATCTAACTGTAGATAAAATTTAAAAAAAACTTAAAGACTCGAAATGGGCAGAAAAAAGCATAAGATGTGACGTAAATGTTGAATGGGATTCCAGACCTTTGTTCCAGAGATTGCCAGTGTCTTTATATTCAGACGGTAAATCTTGAAAGTTTTTTGGTCTGTAATAATCTCCAGTGTGTTGTTTGACGTCATGCACCTGATACAAAAATTGAAACCAAAGGATGTGTTTTAATGTTTCCTTCAACTTAGGATATAGCATTGAATATCTGTCAAATTTCAGTGGGATGTAAATAATTGGGATAATAATAATAATAATAATAATAATAATAATAATAATAATAATAAGAAGAAGAAGAAGAAGAAGAAGAAGAAGAAGAAGAAGAAGAAGAAGAAGAAGAAGAAGAAGAAGAAGAAGAAGAAGAAGAAGAAGAACAATAAAGGACTCTGTACAAACTGAATAATAAAGCATATTACCCTTTTTCCAGGATAGGATGGCTGACTGTAAAGTCCTCCGTCTCAGATTCCACACAGCCTGTCACTATCATCTCAGCTCGATCAATACTGCAGTTAGACATCACATGCAGGTCCAACTGCTTGACAATTTCGTCAGGTTGGGGAGTAGTTTGAGTGCTGCTAATGGAGGTGCGGCTTTCTGAACCTGTCTCCCGACGAAATCTTGAAGATAATAAGAAATTGGAGCGAAACCTGGGAGTGGATGTGAGTCGTGCCAGAGGCCCTTGTCCTGGCAGGTAAAAATCTAACCGGATCGTAAACTCGCCAAACGTTTCCCTCTCTGTTGGCATGCTGACGGCATACTGCGACAATTTGGCCTGTGCTCCTGGGATCCGGCAGGCCAGAGGGAGGATGAGCGAGGGCTGGCGGCTGATCATGGTGTGATGCACGCTTTTCAAGGTGTTGGTATAAACCAATTCTGTGCCAGAGTGCTGAAAACAAACAATATAGGATAACATTTTATTGGCGTTGAAAATTTTGGTATCTGAAGTGACGTGACAAAATTTTTTCTCTATGACTAGATTTGGGTAAGTAAAAAAATATGTACTTAGACTGTTAAAAGCTAAATATTCATTAAATCAGAGACATTGTTTCTTTCTCACAGACTAAAAAATAAAAATATCAGATTCTGCAGAAGTTTTCATTTAAAATCTATAACCATCACTCCTACCAAGGAACTCAGTAAATGTTAATACTCATGCCAGTTTCTGCCCTATAATATGCACAATTTTAAATTATTTTAAAAAACCTTTCTGCTGGTATTGCATATATCTGTTTCCAAATATTTTACTTTTTATATATTATAAATAGTCTGCTGTCTTTTAATCCACAAACACATGCACATTTTGTCATGTATCTCTTGAATTTTCCACATTTGAACTTTACACTACAAACCCAAATGTATATTAGGTCTGAAAACAAATCTTTAAGCCAAGTATTTCTTTTCTTTCTTTTAGCTAACATGCATAATCAATCAAATCTAAATAAATAGAAAAATTACCTTTTTATATAGTTTCTGGTTGTTCAATAAAAAGATTTTGAGTGCTCATTACCTTTCTTTGAACCAATTTCAAAACCCTCACTAATCTAACTTCAGGAAACCTGAATTGTAAAAAATATTTTTGTAAAATTTACATATCACAGTTTTTAAAACCCTATGAATTAAAAATATACTTATATGTAAATTGTATATATTGTTTTTAGTGTTTCAGGCTGTCTGTATGCCAACTTCGGCCAGTCTAAGACCCTATAAGCAAACTCTGCAAATTTGTAGATTTAAAGCAAAGATGTGCCTTGATGTTTGTTATTTGAAAAGGTTTTGAAAATATACAACAAGAAAAAAGACATTTTACCACAGCCTTTGTCCCGCAGCCACCTAATGGTATGTGTGCAGTCAAGTGTGTGCTGTTGTGGGTGACAGGACAGGTGGGGCTGTTGAGCTGTAATTCATCCAGGTCGACGTTGGTGAGGGAGGTGACAGGGAGCAGCAGAGACATTTCTGTCTGATTACACCTCAGCTCTTCAAGGAAATACCACCAGCAGATTGTTCATTCGTTTAACATTGTCACAGACACAATTAACATTCATCTCACACACACAACACTGGAATTTAACAAAATGTTACAGTTACTTAACCAGTTCCATCAGGCAAAGTCCTCATTTCCCCTGAAACAAACAAACAAGCGAACATATTTTAGTAGACTGTACAATTGAAACCATGCTGGAGAGGCTTACTAAACCTGATAACCATCATTATTCTTATATGAGTCTTACTTTGGTACAGCCACGTGCATCGCAGGTGTGACTGAAAACTGGAAAGACAAGAAGAACAGAGCAGATCATTTTACAGTCTGCAAATATTTTGGTCTATATTTGGCCAAATGTACCACTAGAGTAATAAGAGTTCTATAACAATTGTGCATAAGAAATATTTCTTAGAAAATATAAATATATATAAATATCTGTGTGAAAAGGGCAAAGGGAATTTAGCATGAAGGAGATGACATCAAGAAAAAAAATATTACAAATAAATACTAAACCTTTACAGCTTTTTTTTTTTTTACTTTGTAGAAAATAAAATAATTGCTATCAACTTAACAAACCTGTAAATGGATAGCAAAATTTACAGTATCAAACAGTGTTCAAATTGTTAATAATTGAGGATTTCACATGTTAATAACAAACCTGTTGGTGTTTGCAACAAAGCAGACAGGCAAAAGCTGGGTCAGGTTGTTTTCAGAGCGGATCCAGGCCATAGTTAGTTTCGCCAGGTTGCTGATGGATGCAAAGCCAACTCTGTACAGGTCAGGGGGGCCGACCACCGCTATCTCCAAAACACTGCAAGAGAGCAAAAACAACGTTCCCTGGGCTTCTGGCAAAACTCTAACAGAACAGCAACCTTTTTATTATAAGCTTTAAAGTGGCAACAACCACATGAGTTAATCAGTTAAGTGTTATTCACCCAATGCAGACATAAAAAAGTTTTATATTCGAAATATTAAAATAAAAAGCTCAACAGTATAACTGGTGGTTGTCATTTAAAGATAAACTCAATGTCTATATCAACATATGTAATTCAGTTGATGCACAGTAAGTTCATGAGTATTATTTCTGTGACGACTGAGCCCCAAATATGCAACACAACAAAGAAAGCCATGTCGGGGCTTTTGACTCAACAGGTTTCAGAGAATCATAATGTGAGACCTCTAAAGGTAAAATATGGGGAGTTTTTTAGTTCTAAACGAAATAAGGAAATACTTTATTTAAAAAGCTACAGATACAGCATGTATGAAGGAGGGCAGTTCATTTTCTGCTGTATAGTTGAGATCTTATACAAACAATCGTTTAAAAAAAGATTGGATCAGTTTTAAATACTTAAACAGTAGGAATTTTCAGGTTAAATAATGCTACAATTTCTACATAAAAAAAACCCCAACAAGCTGCATCAGTGACAATAAAACAAAAAGTATCTTTTCCTCCTGTTGGGTAAGCTCCTGTTATGTCTTAAGTAAATAACACCACACCCTAAACACTTTTACAGGAAGGAAACATTAAAGGCTTTTTGATGACGCACCTCTCCAGGTCAGACTTGTAGTTAGCATTGAATTTCACCTCCTGAAACGGCAGGACAAACTGTACAGAGTCTCTCTCTGGGGTCCCATCAAGGACCAGGGGGTTATAACTGCAGCCTGAAGCCGACTTCTCCACTGAGGGACAGCAAAGATGTATTTAAAAACCTCAAATATTGCAATTTCAGGATGAAATTAAGACAAACAGTAATCTACTTAAAAAAGAAACATCTAACAATCCTGGTAATATTCCTCCTTTTTAAATTTGATCACATTCATTATCTGATGCTTTTAACCAACTTTTTATCTAAAAAACTGATACAGACAAAGATATAGTTGGTGATACCCTTACAGATTTTTGAAGTAATGCTTCATTGTTCCTGCAAAATAATTCAATGAAAAAAAAGTTGCATATCTTTGATATGTGATAAGATTAACATCAGGCATTCACAAAATAAATTATTTGTTGTTTATTTAAAGATATACTGAAATAGATTTGTTGTTATTCCTGGAGTAAAAGAATAATCTTTGCATTATAGTTATGTTTGAAAATATTTGTTTTTTTTCCTCATTTAGTATCACAGGTGACCACAAAAGGTGGACATAAGAGGAAATGCATCTGAATGTATAAAGAGTCAAGGAAACCATCCATTGATTGCTGAGATCAAGGTTCTGATTGAAGAAGCAAAGAAAGAAAGATGAGACACAGCAGTAGAACAGAGAAGAAAATCACTGATCAATATATTTAATGTACATTATTATTCTCAAAAATGTTCTTCATTGTGAAGCACAGAGATGACTGCTGCAAAAATGTGCTGGAACAAAAGTATTACGCTTATTATATTTTTTTACGCCAAGTTAATTTGTTTAATCATAATAAATATTCATTTGAAGCAAAACTCAAGATATGATTGGTGTTAAACACAGAGTAAAGAATGTAACCTTTGTCAGTTCTAAGTTGATTCAGGGATAATTGGTACTAATATATCAAAAAAGAAACTGAACCATGCCAGTCACCTTCTAGTCAGGCATCAGGACAAAATTAACTACTAATACATTTCTACTGAACATGTACTGTAGATATGAAAATACATCCTCAGAAGCACAAAACAAAATTCTGTCATCATTACCTCAAGAAGGCTAAGCAGAAATGAAAAAGCAGAATGAAAAGTAACCCCACCCTTCCGGCTTCAGAGGAAATTAAAAAGCTTAAGGTGAACCTCCATGCCTATTAAAGACAAAGATTTTTTTTCGTGCCATTCTGGAACATTCAGTACACTACTCTAACACCATGCCAGGGTGGAAAGACATAATCAGTGGCTTTAAAATAGCATTTTTTTTGTCCATACAGGAAGAAATATAAGAGCATTTTCCTAACTATTCAGAATATTTTTATGACGTAGTATTCTATAATTCATAGTTGGTAATCAGAGGATTGCTCAATACTGAGAATCAGATGTTTTTACCTGAAGTGTAACTGGAGCTGAACGAGGCTGTACTTTGTTTTTTTTATATATAGCTGCATATGAGGAACAGACTCACCAGTGAGAGAGAGGTGCACAGGAACAGAGCTGAGGGGAGAATTGTTTAAAAACTGTCTCGATGGAGGCGAGGGAATCAGGTCCTCTGCCATCAAGTAGATAAAGTATTGTCCTGCAGCTGCGTTTCCAGTGAATGTCAAAGTGCAGCTCGCCTGTGAAAAAGAAGTTTCACCAAGCAGTTTGTAGAGTATGACAGAGTATTGATGAACAAGACAAACTTTCCATAAAAAGTCAGGTTAGAAGTTTACAACATAAAAATCCACAAATATTGGATTCTTCAAAATCTCATAGATCAAAGATGTTTAGGTATCAACTCAAAAAACTAAATGTGCAATCAGAACCTTATTTTACTGCACAGATATTTGTCACATGACAAAAATTTGCTTTGGCAGGTAGCTGGTGCTTCATGATTTCTTAACGTGTTTCTTCCTAGAACCTTTTACACAACTCAGCTAAGCAGTGAGATGAAGAAATGAACACATAGACAAAATGTGGTGAGGACTTCTCAATTTAGCCTGTGAAAACAGTCATTTGGAGCTATGCGGTCGATAATCTGATTGGTTGGAAGGCGAAGATGAACATTTAGTAACAGGATATGTAACCAAAGAGCTGCAACTTACTAGAAAAATGGGGAAAACATGGTTATTTAAATCCTAAGTGTCCAAAACACACAACAGCTTCCACAATTCCAATATTTAGCTTGGAAACATATGCCCACTTGATAAGTTAAGAGTTAGTAGAAGGGACAGTCAGCAACTGTTATAAATGTTTTCTTCTTTAAGATGCTTTTTGTCACTGTAGCATGTAGGACTTCATATTTTTTAAAATTGCCCTTCCACATTATGAGTACGGTAACCATCTTTAGCTTCTCTAAGGTCAATGTTGATGTCATTCTGTCCTGGTATTGTTTGAAAACACGGATGTAGGCTCCACACCTAGAAACGGCTAATTGTGTCTCTTTAGTAGTTTTCACATTGATGATGATCTAGTGTTGAACAATTTTAGAACTGGTGAAGACCATATCCTACTTGAAAATATGATAAAACATTTTTCAGTTTATGAAACCCAGAATATTCACCTCATCCAGTTCCAGGAAATTGTGAGGAAAACAGTCCCGGCACTCTCCAGTGTCGGCACGAGCAAAGCGACACCGGACTTTGTCCCCATCCAGATCCTTTGTTGAGATATGGAAGTCAACAGGACAGTTCACACTGGCCCTGATCCAACAGCACAGTCGTAATAAAATCAGTGTCAGCAACAAGTAATAATTCAGTCTCTAAGCAGATCAATTGTTGAGAATGTACAGGCAGCAGAAAGATAAATTTGGATATAGATTCAGACTTTAAAAAATATAACAAAGCCATTTGGTAACATTTTGGCCTAACTTTGCTTTTAACTTGAGATTTAGCTGCTGAGGTCCAATGACAGTGATGAAGTAAACAACTTCAAGATTAGAAACAGGTGTTTTCAACTTTAGTGGCAGCATTAAAATGTAGATGAATAACTGAGAACTTTAAGGCTGTAATAAACCTTTGACGTGTGGCCTTTTTCTGTTTCCCTAAATTGTTGAGCCATAGAGCTTAATTTAATGTAGTTTACAGTAAATTTTGGTCACTGTGAAGAAGGTGTTAGTAGCAGATGAGTGTGTTACCTCAGTGGAGGAGGGAGAGCCACAAAAGGAGGCCTGTTGAGTTTTCCATTATTTGCCCGAATCTTTGGGTCTGCATTTATCGAGACGTAAAACTCTGTCTGGAATCTAAAGGAAATAATAAAAGAGCTTTAGAAAAAGTAATTTAATTTTTTTTTACTTGACATTACTTGAACAGTTAAATAAAAACCCATCTGGAATTAATGAAAACAGAGGAAGAAGTAGTCAGATAAAAGATGTCCAGAAGAAATGAAACTGAGTGTATTTCAGATTTTGACTGTTCAGAAGTACATTTCAGTCATTACGTATTGAAGAAATGTATGCATTCCAAGTGCTTTAAAAAGCACTAAAAAACTAACAATTTCTAAAAAAAACTAACAATTTCAAAGTCTGGGTGTATTTTCAGTATTATACATTTTGAAGAACATAAAAAACATTTTGGGAGCGAAAAATAAAAATTTCATACCCTAATTTGAGATAGGTATTATAATTGCTAGGTACGGTTTTCTGCCACTGGCGGACACACCACGCGGGGCTGGGTTTGGTGTAGTTGAAAGGTCGGATGGTGCGGTGGGCCTGACAGTCCTCTCCTGCTGCACAGACTGCTAACAAATCAGGACAAGGAGAGGGAGTAATGACGCTAAAATGAGCCCGGACCTGCAAGAGGAAAGGGGACAAAATTATAAATTATAATGCATAGTTCTTTCAGATTAATTTTCTTAATAGTCTTAAATTGAGAAATACATTATTTTTACTGGAATACTTTCCTTTCTGGAGAGCAAATTAAAATGCAGCTTATATAAAAACAAAAGTACAGCATAAATGACATGTTTTGGCATAAAACATGAACTTTAGCAGATGGACATAAATCATTAATATCAGTGCTCAGTCTTAGAGGTCGGTCCTGCTGAAAGACAGTGCCTATAAAACTCCTTTTAGAAGAGAGGAATATTTTGCCTACCGTTTTCCCTCCATTCACCTCGAGAGGCACAACATGCACTGTGAGGCCCAGGGACGAGGCTTTGTAGGCCGGACTCGACAGGAGGAGAATCAGCCACTGCAGCAGGACACCCAGTTTGAGTCTGTGCAGCATCTCAACTCCTCAGTAAGACATGGAGTCTGATGGACGACAACAAACTGTTTACTTTTCAAGAACAAACGATGGATAATTGTCTTACAACTCGGGTATTACAAAAACATGAAGGCAGTGTAAGCCTACCCAGGATAAAGAGTCCATCTAAAGCAAACTGCTGTTTAATGTCTGTGAGAAGACGGAGTGAATTAGGCTGTTACTGGATCTTCAAGAAAATGAAAGCAATAATGGGAGCTGTTCTGATTAGGCTGAGAGCAATGACAAAGGCTGAAAGGAATGATCACTGCTCTCACTAAGATGACTGATGTGCAATCCAGAGTGTGTGATGTGTGCCACATCAAAGCTTACATGGTTTTTATGAATAATGTAGGACATGGTCAGAAAACATTTTAAAAAGGGATATATAATTTATTTTAAACAAGTTGTTAAATGTTGTGAATGTAATAAAACAAAACATGTTTAAAGCATTCATTCATACATGTGAAAATGGTTGCAAACAGATGCCAGGTTCTACAATCGTACATCTTTGATTTTGAGTCAGACCCAGAATCAGAAGAAACACTTGTCTTTTCCACTAATAGCTACCCGAGTCTTAGTGTCATTAACATTTTATTGTACAAAGATACAAAGTCTTATCAAAACAGCTCAGCCAGTTTCATTACCATCAAATATAATCATGAATTTTCAAATTACAATAAACTTAAACATTAAAACTGATCCATTTACCTTCAGCTACAGGCCTGTTTTCTTCAAGTTCAGCTTGTGTTTAATGAAGGTACTTTTCCGTGATGTCTCGAAAAGGAAGGTGTTGCGTAGCTAAAATTTGGGCAGAGAATGGAGTTAAACAGGCTGGACCAGGGCTTGGTGACGAGGCTGTACAATAGTTGCATGTCAAGAGGAGGGGTTAGCGAACAAGAGCTGGATCCTGCACTCTGTTCAAAATGCTCTGCATATTTTTAGCGTCACAGTCTGCATTAAGATACTTCAACCCAGCGGTGCTGAACGCACAATGTCACAACAAAAGCCACAAGATCAAGACGGAAACGAAAATGTTCATCAAGAGTGAACTTTATTATTATTTGCAGAAATAACGATACAATTACCTTTCATACATTGTTTAGAGCAAATATCCGAGTTGATAAAAAACATTTTCTTCTTACACTGTTGAAAAGTTTCTACTGTCTCTTCAAGTAATGAAATGATCCAAGTCTAAGATGTTTCTTAAATTAAAAATCACCTTTCAGGGCAAATTTCAGATGAATATTAAGCCATTTTATTACATCCAACGCCCATTGAAGTAATTATTTATATTTGGTCAGAAAACAGTCCCACCCTCAGAGAGGAGAGGCATTTAAGGAGATTGGTCCCTGGAGTTTGAGCAGAGAGTAGAGGAGGCTCCTCCGGCACTTGGAACTTCTCCTGGGCATCTGGACAAAGAGGGGTTCCTCTCTGGACCCTGTACCTCATCGACTGCAGCTGGACACTCCAGATCATTCCATTACTGGCCGTTTTTCACACTGAGCATTTTCTCCTGCAAAAACAATTTTATTATAACCCCTTAGGAATCATTTGTGCATGACTTTACATAAAAAAAGAAGTTATTCTTACTTTGATCATAGCCTCCAGCTTGATGGCGTCAGCAGCAAACTTACGGATGCCGTCAGACAGTTTCTCCACAGCCATGCGGTCCTCGTTGTGCTGCCAGCGGAAAGCTTTCTCATCCAGGTGGATCTTTTCCAGATCACATGTCTTAGCTGCAAAAAAACCAAAAAACCCCAAAACAGATCAATAATGTGAATGCAGAAACAACCAAGATTAACAGGTTCACAAGCTAGCACCTCATAGGTGTCCTCTAGTTGATTTAAATAAAGCCTCATTTGACCTAAAGATCAAATTATGTATAGGGATCCATTTTAGTCAAAACTGTATCTGTGTATCCAATACTTTAAGAAAAATTAATTTATTTGGCAACAGGTTTTGTTCAATTTATCAATTTTCAAGCTGTTTGTTGGATGGAGTATAAACACTTTCTATAAATGTACAGTAAAGACAATTAAGGCATTTCAGGATTTTATAGTCTTAACATCTACACATGCCTTAGGTTAGGTTTAACTTTGTTCACCTTTGAATAAAAAAAACAACAAATTGATTTTAATTTGAATATATACTGAACAAAATTAGACTATGACATTAACCAAAATTCTTTAGAAAAGTCTTACATTTCTCCACAGTGAGCATTGCAGTGACAGCGCTGTGATCCTGGCTGAGTTCTGCCAGCAGTCCAGGGGAGATGGTGAGCAGGTCACAACCAGCCAGCGCCTTCACTTCCCCCGTGTTTCTGAACGAGGCCCCCATCACCACAGTGCTGTAGCCAAACTTCTTGTAGTAGTTGTAAATCTTGGTCACACTAATCACACCTAAAATGAACAAGACAAAACAAAAACATGTTTAAGGTTAAATGTATGCAATTACAAAGAGCACTGGCAACTAATCAAGAGCTACTTTGTTATTGACATTTATAGTTAGCATAAAACTGCCATAAAAATAGTGCCCCCTCCTTCAGTTTAATGAGTTATCTATTGATTTTAGCTACAGTGCTTAAGGCTGAAACTATAAGTGTAAATATGATTCAGAGCAGCCATCATTACCTGGGTCTTCATGTGGCTCGAAACTTTTGCGGTCTGTGTTCTCCTTATGCCAGTCGAGAATGCGTCCAACGAAGGGTGAGATGAGAGTCACCTTTGCTTCCGCACAGGCAACGGCCTGAGCAAAGGAGAACAGCAGTGTCATGTTGCAGTGGACGCCATGCTTCTCCTCAAGCTCCCTAAAAAGTAAACAACAAAAAAAAAAAACATCGAGAAATCAGGTTCTAACTATGACGGATTCAGTTTCCGGAATCAAACAGTGGTTGTGCATTCTCTGCCCATTGCAGATTCACCGATATGCAACCAATTTAAAAAAAAAATAATCACAGTTTCATCTGTAAATATTCCAACAGTACATTAATGTCACAGCACAGAGGCACAGTTCCCCAGACATTATGCAGGTTTACTTGCACGCAAGCTGGTGCCATAAATTTTAAGATGTTTGCTGTGGTTTGTGAATGCGTCGTGAGAATGACCTCCATCTAAACAAGTTCAATTAGGAAGGAATTTTCCTTCTTTAGTCCAGGCCCGAAAGGTCAAGAACCTGTGTCCATCTTTGACACCAGAAACAAAGAGGGACTAATTTAAAGGAATAAAAACTAGAATTCCTTGCATTTTTCTCAACATCTAACAGGACAGAAGTGATGCATTCTTCCCCGTTCTGAAGCAAAGACATGTCGCATTTGTCAGACACAAATTTGCATAAAAATGTTGAATAATGCATCTCTTTCTAGAGTTCGTTAGTTTCATTACGTCAAAACCAAACTTGTATACGGTGCCATACAAAATCTCACTTTAAGTCATTGCCATCATTGTATGTGCACAAAATTGTAGAAGTTTGTTGTTATAATGTGACAAAGTTTTTAACATTTTCCTTTTTTTAAATCAAATGTGAGAAGTGCGACATGCATTTGTATTCAACTTATCTAATCCACAAAATAAATTCCAGGAAAGCCATTTGCCTTCTGTAGCAACCTAATTGGTAAATGTCTATTTGCCAGTTAGGTAAAGCAGAGTATTTAATCTATTATTTTGTGAAAGTTTCATAGATTTGTTAAAACAGTTGTGAACAAACAGCATAATTTGGTCAAGAGATACACCAGGCAGATTCTGGATGTAGTTGTGGGAAACTAAATAGGTTATAAAATATTATCTGATGTTTTAGACATCTGAAACTGCACAACTACAAACCTACCTGATATTGTGGTCCACCTAAACTTACAGGCTAGTCAAGAAAAGCAATAAGGGAATCAGTCAAAAGCCCCATGGCAAAGATCCACAGAGCAGGTGGGAAAATCTGTCACTAGGACAACGTTTAGTCATTCATTCTACAAATCTTATGAAATCTTGACCTTATGAAAGAGTGGATGTGCAGAAAAGAAGCCATGAGAGGTCCATCTGAAGTTTACCAAAGGATATGGAGAAAAAACAGAAAATGTGGCAGAAAAATTTAAATTCTGAACACTGTGTTGAGGAAAACTAATCTTGACTCACTATGAACACAGCATCTGTGATACACTGAGGGGCAGCAACATGCTGTGGGGATCATATTCTTTACATCGTTGATATGGAAGCTGTCTAAATACAGAGCAACATACAGCCAATGGTTCAATTATGCATGTTAGAATGGCCCAGTCAAAGTCCAGACTTTATGTCATTAGGAAACTGGAAATATTTGAAACTGCAGTTCTCAGATACCATCTGTCAAAGCCAACAGTTTGAGCTTTGGGGAAAGATTTTACCCTCTAGGTATAAAAAGCAATTAGAGATAAAGCAGTGAAACATTATTGCTAATTGCCAATTATCAAAGACCATGTATTTATTCACACTTTAAAACTTTAAGTGGGTTCAAGTTTGTGTTTGTAACTGGAAAAAAGTGGAAAAAGGTAAGTACTTTTGCACAGCAGCCTCAATATTTTAGTTCTTACACCCTGAGACTAGTGTAGAGTCAAGATTTAAAATAAAATTCAACAAACATCTTTCTGCCTGACCTCACTGAATCAGGGCAGCAAGGTCAATTATAATAGTTTATTATTTACAGATTCATTTCAGTAATCAATAATTTGGACTAGATTAAACCCACAACTTTTCATGTCAATTGTTAAATTATCAAATAATTAATGGAAATAATTTCAACATTTGTAGTTAAGCAAAAATAAAGACAACAAAAATATCCTGGCCTCCTTCCAAAATCTTCAGGTCAACATTTTTCAAACTACGAATCTTCTTGCACAGTTAATTTTGGGTCTTCATTGTGACAGTTTAAGAGGCAATAATTTTACTGTTGGAGTAATTGGTATGTTTAAGCGAAGAAAAGATTGCTGTGGTCAAATGAATTTTACAAGGAACCCTTTAATCATCACAATTACTGATTAAGGAACGGGGGCTAATAATTATGTAGGAAGTGTTTGATGAACTGCCCAGCTCAAATGAATCTTGCACTGATAAGGTGCATCAAGGTCCATAATCCTCAAGCTGCACACACAGAACTGACTTAAAGTGAAAACCAGATTTTAGACTGTAGGCTTTAATCAAGGAGCCGAGTTCCCCCTTTGAATGCAATTACCCTTCAAAGACTGATTGGCATAAATATAATTTCAAGTCTGATTTAAAATTTTATATATATACATATATATATATATAAATGTTGTACAGACTTACTGTACATTAAAGCATAATTAAGAGCAGATGGACAGACTTAAAACCCTGCATACTCACTTCCCAGCCTGGATCCCCTCCCATGTGGAGGACAGCTTGATGAGAACGCGCTCCTTGCTGATGCCTGCCCCTTCATAAAGAGCAATGAGCTTCAAAGCTTTTTCCACCATCTCTCCTTTATCAAAAGACAATCTGTACAAAAGCAGAAAAAGGCCAAACACGATGATTTGTATGTACATTATATGATTTACAAACATGTAATATGCATGTTTCATCCTATGCCTTGTGTCACAAGTTTGAATTTCCCAGTTCTTATTTATCAAAACCACATTTTGTCATATTAGCTTGCATATGACTGCTGAGCATCTTCGATTTCACTGCATGAAACAATTTTGTTCCAAGTATATTCTAACAGGTTTATATGATTAAAAATTAAAATAAAAAAGTCACAATCCAAAAGTGGCAATTTAAAAATAAAAGAATAAAAAATAAAATGTGGTCAATTAAAAATATTTGACATATGTAATGGTGCCAGTATTTCATCTACTTTGTGGCACTGTTCAATTTATTTTACAATCTTGAAAAAATAAAATGGTTAAAATAAAATTATGAATTTTGTAAATTTCATGTTTTTATTTTGCAATGTTTTCAGACTGATGCAAGCTTTTGTCCATTTTGATGCCTGAACCCACATGTGTTATGCAGTCCTGTTTTGAACAGTCAGCTCTTGTAAAGATGTGGTGTGAACTGACACACATTGTATGAAACTTCAGACCAGAAAAATGTCAAACATGAAATGACTAAAACTGCAATGGTATGAAATTAAAAAAAAAGAGCTTAAATGAGCCGCACACCTGGTAACATCAGCATTTAGCAAATATTTGTGTCTTCATGCACAACAAAATAATCCTTATTTTCCTTTAATCGAGCAGCCCTGCTTCTCCCACTCTACACTACAAAAGTTGGTGTTTGCACCCACCTGGCATCCACCTCCGTAGAGACTCTGCCTGGAACCTTTTTCAGGATCTCCAATCCGAAACTCACAAACAGCTTGTCCATGGTGTTTGCTACCTGCTCCTCTTCAGTTCTGCAAAACAGAGAAACTTTAATTTATGTCAGAGTTACAGTGGATGGAACAATTAGTTAACGCTAAGACAACTATGTATGAAAGACTAAAGAGACACTTAATCATTACATTTGGCTTTTCTTACATGAGAGAACAAATTCTTACCCTCCATTGGCAATACCATATTTAATGGCTTGATCCACAAGGTGCTGGTAGGCTGGCATCTTAGCAGCAGCCAGGATCAGAGATGGGTTAGTTGTTGCATCCTGAGGTTTATACTCATCAATGGCTGCAAAGACAGAAAACACAGATCAGTCTCATGAAACCTGAATTAGACTTTAACAGAGGCAAAACATGAAAACATAGAAGAGTGAGGACATATTTTTTGTATCTTTAAAATTGCATGTTTCAAAACACCAGATTAAACTTCTGCTTTATTAAAAATTAAAAATGCATGCAAGATGAGAGAACGTTCAAGCCTGACAACTGAAGCATAAAGGCTGAAGTCAGTAAGAAGTGCTGCCATCTAGTGTATGTGTTTCTCTTCACTCTCTTCTCAGTAGTTCTGTGTTTTGTTTGTTTACAAAAACAGAAAAAAGGAGCAAAATTGGCAAACACAAATGACTCCAATAAAGAAAACTTTAATGAGATAATGTAACATTACATGTCAGCACCACTAGAAAATAGTATAGTTTATCCTAAAATGTGCAGGAAACTAGGTTTTCCACTGAAGTCCAAATTATGTTTCAAGCTCTTCAGCTTCAGAACAAAGCAAGCCTCTGTTCAGTAGCTGGTATGTTGTTACCTCTTTCAACACATGGGGGGAGGACAGTGGGAATCTTTCAACATGTTAGTGCTTTTGGACAAGCTGTGTCAACATTATGGCAAATCCATCTACTAATTATTATTCAGAAAGAAGTCTCTTGGCTCAAATTATGCAGCAAATGTCAAATTTTATCTGAGGGAAAGAAAAAAAAAATCTAAACAATAGTTGTTCTTACATCGAGTAATTGGATTTCATGTGGTTTCTCAGCCCCTTCAGTTTACCTTCAGACATCGCTTTTTTCCCCCCACACATTGATAAGTGTTTAGTGGTACTCGATATTTAACAGAAATGCTGTTAATGTAAACATGTCTGAGCTTGCAACAGCCAAATACAGACCTCTTACAACATCTGCACAAAACCTAGATTACACAAACCAAACAACCACTGGAAATCCTGAAAAACTGCTACTGGCCATTGTTTTATCAGTGACACTCCTTTCAGCAGTAGCCAATGCAATTCAGAGAAAACTGCATCTTGAGACCTTACTGATGTGTATAAGAATTTTTAACTGCAACGAAGCAGTGTTTGATCACAGGAAAGCAAATGGTCAAATTCCATATCGTGTGAATTTCCCAAACTTTGATATTTGTAGCAGAACAGCAATGAAACAGTGATTTGTATTCAGAAGGTCAATTATAAACGTGTCACCTTTTTCATTGCCTATCATTAAACTTTTCTAGAAATTAAAAAACTTTGTGCAAAAAAACCCAAACAATTACTTTAAGTTATATTTAAAAAGAAAGTTATCACATTTAGGAATTTCTATTAAAGGGTATGTGGAACTTTATTTTCATCATGTTACAATCACCAAATACGTAGCTGCTGATTTTACTCCATTCAGTGATACACTAATATCTACGGCAACCCCTTAAAAATATTTTCAATTTCCTATTGTGGTTTACAGTTTGGAGATGTTGATAAAGTAAACCTACCAAGAACATAACTGTCCATATGTCCATTTAAATTTCTGTTAATGTCATGCCTAATGTGAAAAGCTATTTAATTTACCCAATAACAGTAATATCCTTTTATTCTGTTTATTATTTTTAAGTCACACAAATCAACGGATTTGAGATATGAGCATATTATTAATAAGCCCAATCAAATGTCATGTAGATGCTTTTTAATATCTCCTACAGATAATTTCTATCAGTAGGAGGTGAACTGAAAATGTTGCCATCTCACACACAATTTCTAATTAATGTTTCATATTTTTATTAAAACTGAAATCAACTAAAGTTAGTCAAAAGCTGAATTTAAAAAAAAATCGTGAACAGCAAAAGAATTTAAGTATGAAGTCCACTACTGCTCTGTGATTTCAGTAGCAATCTGCTTTCTAGACTCCACATACCAGTTCTGTCATGTCATCCTGAGTCTGCAGGCTGTGCAGAAGGAACTAAGTGGTTTGCAACACAGTATTACAGCAAACCGTTCCTCATTCTGACCTATTGAGTAAAACAACCTTGCCTGTTGTGGTATGAGAGATAACCGGCACAAAGGATGAAAAAGAAGAAATATATACAACCTCCTGTTGCATGTCGATGAGTACAGAGTAGTTTGGCGTTGTTAGTATATTTCTGCCATCATAGAGCTAAATGTTTGAGGTCAATTTTAATGTCATATAGTTTGTGTAAGTGACTAAAAGCAACATAAAAGACTCAGTTTTAACGTTGAAAAGCACTGCTTTTTATGCACAATGCAAATACGCAACAACAGCTAGCATAGTTAGCGGCTAGTGCTAACTAAGATGGTGGGATAACGTTAAGAAGAAATAATGGGATTATGAAGCTGTCAGAGTTAGAAAGTGCTAAAAATTTGTAAAAAGACTCAAAAAAACATTTAACCGTTAGCTTTAGACTAACATTACTATACACGATTAAGCACAGATGAAGCCAGATTTATTAGAAACACACCCACTGCTGATATCGACCTGGCGGTCAGTTACATTAAAACCTGGATTCCTCCTGTTAACCCAGTTAGCATGCTAATGAGCTAACAGGAACTCGCAGTGGATTCAAATATTTACCGTTAAAGTCTCCCGTGTCCGCCACCACCACGGTGAGCTTCTTCAGCTGGTTGAGAGCCGACTCCATCTTTCTGCGTTTGTCTGGTGAACCGCTAGACATGATGAGCGCAGACTGGGACCCCTTTTATATACAGAAAGCACGTGAGAGATGTTCGGAATGTCAGGGAGGCGGGAGCGCGCCGCACAACAGGAAGTAGTCATCGGGAGCGCGCAGAAAGAACCCAGCTAGCTGAGTAAGAACAGTGGGGAAATGAAGGATTACAAATAGATCCTAATAATGATTTCCCCACTGCGCTAAAAAAATTAAAGTTGAAATTATAAAATTGGGTGTATAGTAACGGTGAGAATAGAATCAAAATCAAATGTTTATAATTGTTCATTTTGATTATAAACCCAAAATTCGTTTTTTCAGAAAATAAGCCGTCCTGCAAGTGACAATAATTAGCACTAACAGAGACAAGTATTCTGTGTGAATATATTAAAATGAATTTGTTGAATCGAAATACTGGAAATAAATAAATTTTCAATGACATTATTTACCCATTTAGCACCTAGCTCCCCATATTAAAATTTATTATTCAACTCTGGAATTTTAGATTAATTTAGAAATCAACAAAGTAGCAAGTAGAAAATTTAGCAAGTAATAAAAGTAATATTTTTACAAATTAATTAAATATACTTTTGTCATGGAAAAAATACTATTTCCAAGCACTGTTCAGGTGAAATCACTCAGTCAGGTTTATTCATATATTGTGCACAATACAGAGAGCTTGTAGGACAATCAGTAACGAAGCAGGTCTGGATGAAAAGCTCTGCCAGGCAGAGACAACACATGAGTTTTATACAAAGGGATAAGGGATCCTAAGCATGGGAAACAGACTGGTTCCCATGCAGCTTTGAAAAACAACGTCCAACCTTGTACATGTAACCAAAATAGTTTAACTTGGTGGGAATATACTGGAACTTAGAATCAACATATTGCAATACAACTAGCAGGTGTGACCTTACTTTAATTTTTCCACTACATTTGAATTAACAATAACGACCTACCTAGAGTGTGCGCCTCTCTCCCAATGACCGCTGGACAGCATCTACACCGCGCAACCCTGCGGTCAAATGGGTAATCCTAATGAATGAATGGATGGTACTGGGTACACTTTTTCACTCTATGTAACTTTGATTATCAGTGTTGTCTTTTGGACATCTATCAAGTCAGCAGTCTCCCCCTGGACTGATAATATGGCCATTACATTCTATTTATCAGAGGTGTACTAAAAGATTGCACTCAAGTAAAAGTTGCACTAGTTCCAGAAATTTTTACTCACGTAAAACTGAAAAGTAAGAATTCAAGAAATGACTCAAGTAGAAGTAAAAAGCATCTGTCAGATGCTCTTGCAGTATTTTACTAGTAAGGGACACTAGAGGGCAGTGCAGAGTTCAGGATTCAGCCTGAGGACATTTTGACATGTGGACAGGGAAGTAGGGCTTCAAAGTAGAAACGTTTCAACTGAAGAAATAATGGACTGGATGTTGAATATTATACCTTATTTTTGTTTCTATTAAATGTTAATTACTTCATGTTTTCATGTTCACAACTTTGATATCTAATGTATACAAAAAACCTTTAGTAATTGATTATCTCATAATCTCAGGGTGATACCACCCTGCCTTCATCCCTGTATTCTATTTCATCCCTGCTGAAATAGAATACTAATTCTATTTCAGAAACTATTACAGAAGGTGCTCTAACAAATTTACCAAATCTGATTGAATAACTTGTCACAAATATATAATTTCCCACATTCAAATTGCACTTAAATAATACATTTTGTTAATAAATCCAATTAAGCAACATAGTCAAGTAGCAAGTGAATTTGTAAATTATCATATGTCTGGTACTACTGTTGAGTCAGAAATTAATCCAACTAATTACACTATGCAAAGGTCTCCCTTGGATTTTACATGTTAGAAGCACAAACAACAGTATAGGTTGTTGTCATGAAACATTATTTTGCTACATGCCTAGAGGCGGCTAAAGTTCCCCGGAGACAAATCAAACAGAAAAGGGTAGATGCTTGTCTGATGTCTAAATATTCTTATGAAATACAATGCATTTTGGATGTATTCATATTCTGAAGATTAGCATTTTTCTATAGCAATTTTGACAAAATGCCTTCCAACTTATATTTTACTTCTTATGGCATAATTTGAGGAATTTAATAACAGATGGAAGAAACAATCCAATCAGGGGTGACCTTACCCAGCTTACGATGCAATGCTCTTCTAAGTTTGGTCTTTACAGAGCTTTGTAGCTTTTACAAGCTGATCTCATTCTACAGTACAAAAATGAAAAGATATATTATCATTACAGTGAGAACTATGTCTCTGAAAACCGCAGAGACATAGCAGTGCTATGCAGTGTTATGCCCTTATCCCAATCAGTTATAAAACTCTATAAATTCTACTTTATCATTCTGCCAGATTTGGTTTATGAAGGATTTATTTCATGCTGAAAGGGATTATTCTCCTTTGTTCTATCAAACTTGCTTAAGAGGTTACATCTGTCTGTTGTTCTAAGCACAGGCAGTTTAACAACCATATAAAATAAACATTTCTTAGACCTTAGACACTATAAAATGCCACCTCTGAAATCTGAGTTTATAATATGACAAATCTATCTGAACTCTAGAATACTGGCTACATAAATGCATTATTTTGGATACATTATTTGCATGAGAAACATAATTTGTTCATTAAATGTGCCATTGGTCATCATGTTTTACCGATTGCTAGATTATGTCTTATGATAACATAATTGTCAAAATGTTCACCCCTCCAGTAACGGCTTATTCAATGTTATTTTTATTTGCAGTAATGCCAATTCTATTTCAGAAACTGAAGTCCAACTCACCCTTCTTGCCTTTCAGCAAATGTGCTTGTGTTCAAAAGCAATTCATTAGCTCGTCAGCCCTCAGGCTAAAGAAGCGCAATGACAGTGTTGTTGCATTCACATCCTAGAGGAATGCTTTGCAAATAGGGTTCTGTATGTAACCATTGATGCATAGAGAATAGTGAGGGATACCAGGTAATGGGTTACAACAATTTACAATGGTTAAAATGCATCAACAGTTTGCCAAATGAGCATCTAAGGCTACAACAGAATTCAATAACAATGTTAAGCAAAATCTTAACAGAAACAGATTTCTTTAGTCTAATTTTGCTGTTTACAATACTAATTTTAAAAAGCTTGCTCATATCTTGAGTTTGATGAGACACCTCTGCTGTGTGAAATCATTTTTAGCTCAGAAAATATCTTAAAGGGTAAATAATTTCACATTTTAAAGACAGAAGTAATTTTATTTAAATAGCACATTTTCAGCAACAAGGCAATACAGAGTGCTTTACAGGAATTAAATGGAAATACAAACAAAAGAACAAACCAAAGGAAAGAGCAAAAGAAGAAAAATAATCTAATGTTGATCTAAAGTATGTAAACTAGGTGCTCCTGTTCAGGGTTGCTAAGTATCCTCTGGTCTAATTCCATTTCTGGATTGGGAGAACAGGAGTCTGAAAAGTAATCTAATAATGTTGATCCAAAAGTGTCCTGTGGGCTTCTCGTCTCTGCATCTAAATAGTGAGTACTCTGAAGTTTCTGAAGCTAAAGAGTGACTAATCTAATTCCTTTTCTGGGTTAAAATTGAGTACTCCACAGTTTCTAAATACTAGATACTGCTATTCAGGTTTGCTAGAGTAAGTATCCTCTGGTCTAATTCCTTTTCTGGGTTGGAAGAATAGGAGTCTAAAACGTAGTTGCTAAGGTAGTTTTTCTGGGTTCTAAGTTTGTTCTAATCCCTGCTCTGGGATGCTAAATAACTGTAAGTAAGTATCCTCTGGACTTAGTAAGTCTCCGAGTCTCAGCAAGACTCGCATCCAACTTGTATCTCTGTCCATACCAACAGTCTGAGTGTTCACTAGTTTGGCCAAGTCCATCACAAATTTGTCGATAAGCCAGGTATCCGTAAGCTCCAAACAGCAGAAATCCTGTTATCATGAATAAATCCAGGGTGAATCCCACCGGGTGTGTCCCCGCAGGACAAGAGGGCTCTCCTGTGCCCAGTCTTCTCGTCGAGAAAATTTTATCAATTGCATTGAGAGACCGGTTGACCAGATCCATAATTTGTAGATTTGGAGGATGTGCAGAAAAAGGCTCCAAAAATAGAGAAAAAGACAGGACAAAAACAAAGCAAGCAGGGCAGGCAAGGGCAAAGAGGGAGCAGAGAAAAAAAGCGTCTGCCTTCACCAAGAGCAAGAGAAGAAATAAAACTACTTTTACAAAGCATTTGTAGCACATCAGGAAAACAGATTTAGTCTTTTAAAATCTGAATTGTGATTAGAATGTATATAATAGATGGCTTTGAATTGTGCAGTGTGTGTTAGAAAAACAGGACTGCTTCGATGATATAGTGAGGGTACAATCAAATCTTCTAAAATGTACACTAGATAAAGGACTGCAAGAGGAGGAGAAATAAGCTTAACTCCATTTCCACATTCTGGCAGAAAAAAATGATCTGTTGGAGGACAAACATCCTGTATTCACCTAGATAAAAACAATACTTAAAATACATTTCTATGCAAGGGCAGGAGGACACCTTTAGAATGAAATGTGTAGTGTACGTTCCATTGTTTTTTCATGCATTTCATTTTATTTATTTGTTTTCATTTTAATTTGTACTTAGTCTGTGTAAACAGATATGAATTAGAGCTGACTTTGTAACATAGTACATCAAGATGCCATTTGTAGGTCTATACTTATTACAGGGGTCTTTAGTACATCTATAAGTAAAATGAACTGCAACAGCTAATCTAATGATATAAAACCTGTTGCCCACTCTAATTTTAGACTAGCAGATGGGTTTGTTCTGCTTCATTGCTGTTGTGAAAACTATTGACTTGCCTGCTCTTCCATAAGCCCAGGTTGGTGTTTGTGAAACCATTTCTCCAGCAATGCCCTGACAAAGCTCAATCAATCCCAACTTGCTGCCATGCATGGGTCAGAAAACAGACCTTCAGAAACCAACCAGTGAATAGAACATGACAGAACAGAATATAAAATAAAAGCAATAAACACAAAAACCAGAATTCAAACTAATTCTCACAGTTTTTACATTTTGATTATTTTCAGTGATGCATTTGAAAAGTCAGTGATCTAGGAAGTCAATACACTTAAAATCCTTTTTCTAAATTTTTTTTTTTTTTACAGTTTGTTTTGTTTATTTCTTTTAAAATATCTTATATGTCACAACACATTAGCCTGCAAAAACACAAAATCTTAGCAATTACTTTCGGTCTTGTTTCTAGTGAAAATATCTTAGTACCCTTGAAATATGACAAAGCTAACATACAATAAGTTTTTAGCAAGGCATACAACTTTAAGTCAATAATTCTTTAATATTGATAAAAAGGTATTAGTTCAACTAGGAGACAATTTCAGTTATAATGAGACATTTTTTCCCATGAAATAATTGACCTAATACTTTTTCATCAGTATTAAAGAATTGTTTATTTAAAACAAGCTCCTATATCCTTCCTATATCGCATTTTATGTTTTGCAGTGTTGTAATCATTTGTGAAAATATTCTGGATTGTCTTCAGGGAGGTGGATGATGGAGCAGTTTCTACCACTGCTGCCTCGCTGCATAAAACTCAAAGGTTCAAATCCAAACCAAAGCCTTTTTGTTTGGATGTTACAAGGTGTTCTCTCTGGGTACTCCCCACAGATTCCAGAAACATGCAATTAGGCTGTTTGCACACTCTTAATTGCCCTCAGCTGTGCATGGTTGTTTGTTATGTGTTTACTGTTTGACTATTAACTGCTGGAGTTTGGTACCAGTCCCCCTGTGACCATGCAAGGACTAAACAGGTAAAAGATGTTTGGGCGATTATACAAAGTAATTATTCTTTATCAGTGCTGTTGCTTTATTGGCCGCTAGATGTCCTCATTTCGCCTCTAAGCTTCTGTGAATGACAGTCACATGTGCACACATGTTGAGTGAGAGAGCAGAGAGGGAGGGAGCGTTTGAAAAGGACCAAGTTGAGAAGTTTTGTCAGTTACTAAGTGAAGAGAAGGGACAGCTGGGAGTGCAGACTGACAGATAAGTTGGAGGTAAGTCATTCTCACATTTAATCAGCTGTGTGGCAGCTTCTTTGATTTTCTCCTTGATTTAGTAACCTCTACACAGATGTCTCTGATCGGGTGAATAATAAGCCTTTGTTGGGGGTGGGGTTGATTAAAGGGATGAACTTCATCCTGATTCCATTAATCTCACAAGAATTGCTTAATGAATGTTGCACTGTTTACTCTGGGGTTGGATTACATTAATCACACTTAATCTCATGGCTCATATTCATACATTAAAATCCCTCCTTAAACTCTCCAGGGTGTTTTCTTCTTTGTAAGCTACTGTCCGTTTAGCCTCGCGATTTATCAGCATGTTGTTGTGGAGGAGAGGCGATGTTGTAAGCATGGAGCTCTCTGATTGGCTGATGAATGTTTTCCTAGATTATGGCAAAACAGACAGAAATAAACTTGTGGAGAAAAACAGCATTTCAGAATACCAACCATTCCTCAAGGCATCCCCTCCCAGCAGCTTGGCTTTTCTTTCCTTCTTTTTTCTCCTTGGGGGTTACAGGAACTTAAGGCCCTGCTGACTTCTCAGAGTCATGACTGGCCTGCTGGCAAAGAGCAGAGGAATTTGCTGCTATACAATGGGCTCTTATGTTAGGTTATCCAAAGTTACATGAATCTGCTCCATATTACATGCAGAACATAAAAAATTAATGGAATCTTTGATGAAGGCAGTGAGGCAGCAATAAGAAAAAAATATGTCATAAAAAAGGGAGTGATGCCATTTTATTCCCAGGTCTCTGTTGTTTCTGTTCATGTTGGTCTTTGAAAAAAAGAAAGGAAAAAAAAAAAAAGCTGTCCAGAAGCATCAAAAATGAGTCTGAAAATTGGAAAAGATGTCGGTGTTTTTCTGTCTGAATCAAAGAGAATAATTTCACATTTTCTGCTATGTCTCAGCAGTCACACATACAAGACCATTTTTTAGAGAATAAGGAGCAGCTTTATTTACTCTGTCAGGAATAACAATAGAGTAGAATGCAAGGTAACTACTAGGTATTTCCATAAGAAACAGCATACAGCAGAGTGTCTGTCAGCTAGGAAAAACATACTCTGTATGCAGATATTCTGTTAAAGAATGAAACGTTATTGTTTAAAGACTTGCAAGATGTTTAAAATGTTGCATATATTTTTGCCAGCAGCTAAAACAGCATTATTCACTCACATTTCCTAGTTTAATTGTACTGTGAGCTTCACGAAGGTTATAATCTTCATCCAGGTTGCAGAGGTGTTGATGAGACTGCATAATGAGAGGGAAGCAGCAAACAAATATCTTTTTGAGGTTCAACAATATTAATCTGACCTGTGTTTATTTTATTGGTGACTAAAGCTGTTTAACCACATCATCAGATTTATGGTCAAGGAAATATGACCATGAGTTTCAATCAGCACCTCTCTCCAGTTACATAAAAATGATCCAATATTATTCCAATACATTCGCTCAGTATAAAACGGAAAAGCAATTCAATATGAATTTATTCACCTATCCATGGGATTGGAGCTGATTCCAGCTGTCAACATTTGAAACGCTGCAGGTTGTCAATCTGTCGCAGAACCAGCACAAAAAAATGCACTTAAGGGCAATTTTTGCTGCACAATGTGACCTAACATGGATGTACTTTGTGTTCTGACTGTGCAAAGAAGCTAGTGTAACAAGCATGCACAGGTGAAAATAGTTTATATTCTAATCAAATAGGTGACCTTCTAGCTGTGAGGCAAAACACTGCTTCATCATGCAGCTCTGAACCTCTTAAAATGATGTAACCACTGCTGTCTTTAAGTGGCAAAAGTGACAGAAACATTTGCCACTTAGACACTGTTAAACACCTCAGACTGAAGGAATTTTAACTCGCAGCAATTCAGTCTGGTATGTTTGCGGAGTTTTCTCTCGTAAACTGTTTCTTTCTTGTTCCTAAATAACTTAGGAGTGATTCTCTTTCATGGGGAGAATCCAGGCTCTACCTTCAGATCCTCTGATTAAAGACCTCCCAACTCTTTTGCTAGATGAGCATTATGACTGCCTGAGAGTCATACTCTAGTCTTCTTTGCTAAAAAGATGAAGCAGACTCCTTCCCTGACCAGTGGAATTATAGTTTATGTGTCTGGCACATTTCAACATCAAAGCATCAGACCAAGATAAGCATTTAGCATCACGAAGGCTTTATGGTTTATTCTTTGATAGAAAAATGACCGTCCTGTGAATGCACTGTCTCATCTGCCCACAAAACATTTATAAACAAGCTTTCTGGTAAATGGCTCAGCCTGTTCAAATGAACCTTGGCAAACTACAGACATGGACCAATGTTTTTGTGAGGGAACTTTGAACTCTTACATGAATACTAATGCCCAACACTGGACAATAAAGGTGACCATGAATTCACCCTGTTTCTGGAAGTAATTATTTCCATTCAATTATTTTTAGGGAGGGTAACATTAGTTCAAATCAAATAAATTTATTGTAATTTGATTGTACACTATAAAACAAAAATGTTTATTAGTGTTTTGTTAGGACCTGTAACAGATTAGAGTCATAATCATTGAATATATAGAAACACAAATACAAAATAAACAACAATAAAAGGACAATAAATAGAGGCACTTGGTCTTAACAGGAGTTTATTGTTTTACAAGCCTGAGGTGCAAATGTGTGTAGGAGACTGGTGGTTCTGCTGTTGATTCTGTTGTACAGTTTTATTGATGAGAGCAGTTTCTAAAGTGAATGTGAGGAGTTTCAAGGCCCTTTTGTTCCTAAACATTGATTGCTTAAAAAACCCTAAATTAATTCATATGACAATCTTGTGTACCTTTACACCTTTGGTTCTTATTGCACAGATTGCATTTTGATCACTGGTAGGGAATGTTAGACAGTTATCTGACAGTCTGGCTTAGAACTCTTGAACCAATAAAACCTTGAATTCAATAAGATAACCTTATATTTTGCTTTTAAAATAGAAACCTTTTCTCAAAGTAATACTTTTTTACTTGCTTTAAACAATCACAAATATTTAATAAATCCTCAAGGTTTATTAACATTTTGCTGTAATCTTTTGAAACTGATGGTAGATTTACCAAACTGTACATTTAATTGCTAGATTTTTTTTTAATCCAGCAAAAAAGTAAAAAATAAAAGAAACTAAAATCAAATTGATTGGTTGAGCAAGCTTCAAATGTTTAGTATAACTACTTTTCTTTTTCCCTATTTTTTACATGTACAAATTATTATATTATAAGATTAAATTATGATTAACAACATTTGAGACTCTGTGATAAGAATAATTTAACAAAAGGAACCTATTCAGATGAAAATGCACCAGTTATGTGGTTTACAATGTCTGAATGGAAGTGAATTGAGGCTGAATTTGTGAATATTGTCTCAGCAATCCGTTAATTACTCTGCTCAAATCTGATTATGATTATGAGCTGGACAAATAGCAGCAGACAGGAGATTTACAGCATCAGCTCTACATTTGGTCAGGATTGAGGGATAATTAGCATTAGTTTGCTGCTGAATTTGTAATGGAGGTAACAGTGGAGGCTGCAGGTAAAAAAAATTGTGGTAAACAAAAACAGAAACCACTGAGGTAAAGTAACTCAATTAAAAATGTGCACCGTTAAAACACATTAATTACCCTTGAGCTGAATGAACCACAGACTGACAGATGAAACAGAACAAACTCACTGTTTAAAAAGGAACTCCTCTCTATATATAACCTAATAAGTGCAGCTCATGGAATCTTTCCTTCAGCTCCCAGTAACAGTCTGAATGCCTTGACACATTGCAGGATGTGCACACAGTAAAGAGACAGAAGCAGCTTCCTCCCTTCTCCCCCTCTCATGTCCTCCCACATCGTGTCAGCTCCAGCTGAACTGGTGACAAAATGATGTTTCTGGACAGTTAGCAGCTGCCCTTCGACTACATTTAACCCACAGATACTGACCAAGCACCAACCTGTTTTTTTTTTTGTTTTGTTTTTTTTGCATAGGTTTAAAACAGATATTTACCAGTTTTTGAATGATTTGAAGCAGTGAAAATATGTTGGCAGAGGACATGTTGACTGCTTCTAATTGTTATGACTAGCGTCTGTCCCAAGCATAGCTCTGTGGTTGACTTGAGGATTTTTTTTCGAGGTGTGGCCTCTCCCTGGATGATTGCCTTCAACTGTGAATGGGGATATAACAAGGCTGCAATGTGCTTCTGCATGCAGGTGTGTGTGAGCGTGTGAGAGGGACAAAAAGCACAGCCGTGCCTGATATGGTCCTTCAGTGTGTTTTATCTTTGCGTGCTACATCTTAGCTGGTCCTCTCTGCCTTTGTTCTAAAAATGTGTTTTACACCTGTAATTTTCAGTCTCATGTTCTCATAGTGCAGCATTCTTGAGGGCAGACTCAAGAAAAAGGGGTTGAAAATGATGCACCATAGTGCTTTATTTGTGGGTGACATAAAAGCTATGTTTTGTGGTTCTGATTCTGATCCTTACTTTTTCACCAGAAGAAGAGGCTTTTGAATAGTGGGAGGGAAAAGTACATATATTGCAGAAATGAGTGTATATAAAAAAAGAGAAGATACATCTGTGTTAGTACAGTGGTTCCCAAAGATTTTCTGGCCCCCCCTATGAATTACAATAAAATCCACCCCCCTAAAACAAACAAAAAAAATCAACTGGGCACACACATCATTCAGCCAAACATAAACCTATACACATACAGTATTTCAAACTCTAATGAAGTTTATTTCACACTTCAGGTTGCAACAAAACACACTACAACCCATCTTTACAGTGAAACACTTTTGTGTAACAGTTTTTTTTTTTCATTCATCCATGCTGCTTCCCGCACCCCCCCTGCAATGGCACTGTGTCCCCCAAGGGGACGCGCCCCACACTTTGGGAACCACTGTGTTAGGGCACAGGTGTCAAACTCCAGTCCTCAAGGGCTGGTGTCCTGCAACTTTTAGATGTGCCTCTGCTGCACCACACCTGAATAGAATAATTAGGTCATTAGCAAGGCTCTGGAGAACTTATCTACACAAGAAGGAGGTAATTAAGCTATTTTATTCCAACGTTTTTGTACCTGTGGCATATCTAAAAATTGCAGGACAGTGGCCCTTGAGGACTGGAGTTTGACTCCTCTGATGTTAGGGTAACTGAAGTAAGCTATTTTTTTAACAATCCTGCTGAGAATGTCTATATAGCTTCATCACCAAGTTAGTCTCTTATGGCAAAATAGGGTACCATTTCCTGTGTTTAGAAATAATTGTTTTTAGCAAAATCGCCCCCACACAGTGAATACATATTTTTGGGATCCCAGACAGTAGCACGGATGTTAAGGCAGCAAAAGTGTAAGAGTGACGGCAGAATGAGGAAGAGATAAGTGGAGGAGAAATTAAACTTTAATTGTACTGATGGGTTAAATTAAGTAACAGCAGCAGATAACATTACAATGAATTAAATATTATATCAGCAAGGTTTGGACAGCAATGGATAAATTAGTTCTCTGTTTATGCCAGGTATGTTATTAGACCATCCATTATGCCTGCAGTAAGGGGTGATTACTGATCAGTTGATCTAATAAAACACAGATTTGTTTGTTCAGTACCCAGCTCATATTTTGTGATAATGTACTGTATGGGGTGCTTCTTTTTCAAAGATTGACTGGCCTACAAGACAGTTTTATAACATGTTGTCTTTTAGTTAGTTTGCTTTACCCTCATGGGTCTTTCCTAGCCCATCTTTTGTTCTACTATCAATCAGTCTGACACGTCCCATGCAGAATGGGGAAAATGTGAAGACCCTAAACAATAAGAGAGAAAAATAATAGAGAGTGGATTTGACAGCCGGAATCAGACCGACAATAATTTGCACTTAGCGGCCTACGCTCAAAGCCGTAAAGATTTTTTTTAAATATCTATTTTTTAAATAGTGTGTTCTCTCAGGGCTTCCAGGAATAAGTGTCACCCTCTTGCGTCCGGAAGGGTCCGTTTGGTGCATTCCTTCATGTTGAGAGCTCTGCTGAGATGTTAGTGAACTGTGGAAACCACAAGCCATAACCACACACTCTCACTACTGCTGACTCCCAGTCTCACACCCAGTTTAACACAGATAAAATACAAGCCAGGGTGTTTTCTTTCTCCCAACACATCATTTCGTCCTCTTGCCTCACCTCCTCACATTCTTTACTTTATTCTGTTAATTATAATCTAGTCTCCAGATCTGGTTTATTCAATCAGACACTTTACATTAAACGGCATTTGTAAAGAATCTTCAGCTCCCTTTACTGGTAATAAAAATAGCAAAGGTCATTTACATTCTGTATATAGCTGGTTTATTTTTAGCTTTGTTTCTGGTGCAGACTAATCTTTGTGTAACATGTAATTTGCATTGCATGTAGGCATACCACATATTTGCCTTCTTTTACACAATCCCCTCCCAACCAAGCTTCTTTTCCTCAGAAATCCATTTGAGATGAGTTTTTAATGATATAAATAGAATTATGCTAACCTTAAAAACATCTAACTCCCCGATATGGACAATTCTATAAGTTCTCAGTTCAAAATCAATTTTCAAAACCTAAAAGGGGAAGGCATCTCTCTTTTAAAATTTAAAAGTGATGGATTTTAGACATGTTTAAGTGTGACACTTTGAATCTAAAGTACAATGACAAAGAGTCCCTTAAATTAAGATTGAATTTTCTTTTTTTTTAAAGCTCATCTTGTTCAATTTAAGCTACTTTGTTGTTCAAAGAATTGCATACGCTGAATTATTTGCTTGTGACATCTTAACTGTTCAAGCTGTGTAATTTTTCATCAGCTCAATAGGAGGCCTTTTCAGACTGCTGCATTTTAAGCTCCTGCTGAGATTATGATTAAGATTTAATGTTTATGCTTTTTTGCCCTTGTGGTAATCAGTCAACCACTTTCATTTTTTTGTTAAACCTTCAAGATTTTTTTGTTCTTACAACCTTTTTAACAAAGTACCTGCAAAAGCTGCATCTTTAAAGTCCAATGTAAAAATATTAATTTAGGATACAAAGTACATTCAGTTGCTGCTTCATTCTTAAATCTCTCTGCTTATCTCTATACATAGACTCCTTGTATAGGAGGCTCATAGGAAGTATTTGCAAAACTGTCACTTTAGTTATCACGTGAGTTTATATACGTTTGTTGAAAACAAACAGGGGAGCATATCTAATCAGCAACAAGACCCTACAAAGATAAATATTTGTGTGTATTGCAGATAGGCCTGTCACAACAACACATTTTGCTGGACAATAAATTGTCCCAGATATTATTGCGATGAACGAAATTGTTGTTTTGAGACCACTTCAAGTAATACACTGGTAACAGCATAACAATTCAAGCACACCGTCTCACAGATAAATAAACCTTAATTTCTGGCGAATATTTAACACTTAAACTGGAAGACATTATAATATCCAAAGTAAATAAACAAAACAACAAAGAAAATGGATACTGAAGTCTTTGTGAACAAAATTGTCCTTCAAAAAAAGAGGCTATTGAGACTATAGAACTGAAGACTTTTGTCATCTAGTCTTTGGTAGAAAGAGATGGAGACATGAGAAAAACAATCATGCAAATGGAAACAATTGAACTCGTTTTAATTTATTATGCGATTGTCATTTCTTATAATTAGACCCTGAATGAAGCACAAGGACAGATACCAAACTCTTGCTTTTGATGGAAAATGTCACAACTCTGTGATGCCTAAAGTAGCGGATTTCTAAAAGTCTCTGCAGCAGCTGCTCACTTTTAAGTAGAATGCCATTTAATAACCCAATAATACACTAATTTCCAGTTCCTGAGGTAAAAAAATTGTTCCAAAGCAATCAATGCAAGAGGTTGCAAACAACATTCTCACATTTATTGCATTTTTTGCCTAAAGTCAACTTCAATGTGGTGATCTAATATCAGCGCTATATAAAATTACAGTCATCAGAATTAGATAATATAACCACTTGCCTAACATAGAAAAGTCTTTTTAATCTCTAATCTGGATCATCACCTCACTCTCACAGCTTAACAAAAGAGTAATGCATATTTATCTTGCAGTTTTGGCTATGCCTCAGGCTGCTAAATTTAAGCTACTAAAGTTGAGGCAGTCTATTCAGTCATTTAAATTAGATCAGTTTTTATTTTAACAGTTTGTACTTTTTGTCTTGTTTTTCTCATGATCTTCACAGGGCCTTTTTCCTTTTGGTTACAATGTTTGGTCAGATGGCTGGCCCTGATAGAAACCCCAGCTGTAGTTTCCCTTTCCTTATAATGAAGCTACATGCTCGGTGGCTTCATTATAGGAAATATTTATAGGAAATATTCAGCATCAAATATTCTGTTCCTCCAAGACTCTGTGAATGCTGGATGGTTTTTCATCTATTTTTATCATTTCAATTAGACAAGTTAATGTAAAACATAATCATTTTGTTGTAGTAAGTAGCTCTGCTGTGTTTAAGTAAAAAACAAAATAAGTGCATATGCTTTCATGTTCATGCATCTGTATCAGAAAATAAAGTTCAGTTGTCAGTGAAAAGCACCAGCTTCAGCGGAACCCTCGCCTCCATTTTTGTTTTATGTTCTGATTCGTCATAAAACCCATATTGTGACAAATCTCAGAGACTGCATGTCTTGCCATTTTTGTATCTTTTTTCATCATAATTACAGTGAACAATGCCACCATTATTTTCTCTTGAATAGTGCTCATTATTGGATGTCTCTTAATTTGCTTAGTTTTTTAAGGCAGCATAACATTAAGAAGTCTGACTGATGGAGTACTTTTTTCATGCCGTTAGGCTGATTCACCTAATTGTGTTCTTAGTCAACTCACTGTTACTAATGTTACTTGTCATTAGTCCCTTCAGCAATAATTCCCAAAGCACTGTAATTAACCCCCATATAGATGCCTTTGTTGCCTTGATTACAGTGTCCTTTGTAAGCTCTCCTCTGTCCTGGTCAAACCTACTCACAGGCAAGCTATTTTTTATTTTGTTATTTAAAAGCTATAAGTGGATTATGACTCGGTCTTGCTGTGCATAAGTCCAACAAAAACTTATAGCCTATGGCTTCGTCAGGACATGCTGTGACGGAGGAGCCATCAGGAGCTGGGACATAGTCCCACAGTAAAGTCACATAAATGCAAGCACACAACCAACAACTTACTTTTTGGTTTCAGGTCAAGCTGGCTCGGTTCGTCATGAGTGCACACGCGGTGTTCCTGCCTCCGTTATCATATCAATAGCTTGTAATTTTCCTGGTTAAAATTTTTAAACGGGGCTGTTTCCGGATTGGGGCGCGCCGGGAGGAAGTCACATGATGGTGTAATGATATCATTAGGACGTATTGAGAGTGTTTTCTATTAAATTGAGTATTGTAGTTTTGGTCACAGGTTTTAATAAAACTAAATAATCATATTTAGCGTTATGATTTTATTTTGCATAATTTCATGAGTTTATTTGAGTTAGAAGTATTTTTTTCCCTGTTTTGTCTTCCTGTGGGCGGAGCCTGTGGCTATTAAAGGTTGTGTTTAGACTCCTAAGAGGTCACATTGAAGGTGATGGACTTTTGCAATGAAGGTACGGCTGTTTTTGCCTGTTTGTAATCTGCCTGTACATCTTCTGTTAGTCTGTTGCACAGCTTCTCAAGATTTTCACCAGAAGAAAAGGACAAACAGTATCTGAAGTGAACTACAGCATTAGTTCACTATTTATTTGTCCAAGTCATAACAGAGCCCTGCCACACATGCATTAAGTAAAATCTCACCAAAATGTCCATGCTATTAGTTTAAGACGAGTTTAAAAGTAATTGTAAGATAGGGCACACTTTATATTTTACATATACTGTCATAAAAATGATATTGTGATATTCCAGGAAAATTTGATCTGATGTAATTAAAAAAAAAAGTAAATATATCTTTCTGTTTTGACATTTAGTGGATTGAGATCCATCCGGGGAATCCCCAACTCTTGCCTAATGACTGCTGGAGGTAGACACCAGCACACATCGACTCACCAAGAAAAAGTGGTTAATGAACAGATGGATAAATGTTGAGATAGAGAAATGAAAAGTGTCTAAAAATCAAGTCTCACATTGGCATCTCCACATTTGTTGCCCTATCTGGGACTTTCATGTAATTAACATTCAGTCTGCCTCCTCTCAGTCCACAGTGACTTGTGTCATTGGAAAGTTTACAAGGTACTTCTTTACTACTGCAGCCTGCAGATTAGTTCCCATGGAAACAAAGCTATCGGAAGTCAGAAGGAATATCCAGAGTAGTTGTGTTTCCTTCATCCAGCAAACACTCCAAAGAAAGGTTTGAAAAATGCCAATGATGGTCGTTCTGCAGCTTTAGGGGAATCAATAATTTCCAACAGAACTTTCCTCTTGTTTTGATGCAATCCTTGTGCTTTTCCTGTGTACAGTAAATTTTAGCTTTTTTTTTTTTTTAATTGGAGGGTAAAGTTATTCAACTTGAAAAATCCAACCTTAGCTTTGAAAAATATCTAAATTCCTGATAGATTTTTTTTCCATCATGTCAGTAATGTATGTTTGCCACCCTTGCTTTAAATTTCCTAAATTTATTAACAGTTTGTAGTTGTCTCTAATTTGCTTGGTGTTGTTGAAGTAGAAAATATCATTGCTATCTCTTAGATGAGCTTTTACTTTACATGGGTATTCAATATACTGATATTGGTTAATGTAAAACATGTGTTTGCATTGATCTTGTTGGCAGAAGTGATGCTGTACCTGATACCAGGACCACAGGTACTACTTCTCTGTAGATTAGAAGCAAGAAGACATGAACTGATTCATATTCTATTTGATGTTTTCCCCTGTAATTTGTAATAATCTGAAATATTTTCCATGTTCATTTTTTTATCAAACATTAATTCTGAAAATATAAGCAATCCCCAGTTCAGTTTTTGTCTCATTAGAAGAGCAGAAGTAATGCCTCAGGAGTTTTAATGGCATTGATAAGTTGTGAAACTAATCTGATTTTTGATAACAAGTGAAACTGGTTGAGTTATGAACACAAATACATTTCAAAGTATCTGAAATCTACATAATTAACAGCATTTGTATAGAGCAACTAATTTAATTAGATACAGATGGTCTGAAGTACAAATAAATATTTTGGTACTGGTGCTATACAACATTTTAAGCATCTGACAGCCATAATTGATTTCTGAAAAACCATAAACTTTTCATTCAGAAGTGAGCTTTCAGAGACATCCTTGTATTTTTATTTTTTTGTCTCGGAATATATTCATGCAGATTACCTTCCTGTTATCAGCTGTTTTTATTGTCTGTGCTCTCAAAGTTTCATGAAACTGTCTTAAAAAGTTTGTCTATTGATTGGAAGAAAATATATGCACCTCATATTTTCATCATATTCAAAAACTAAAAAAATAAAATTTGAAGCTCAAGACTTATGTTGCCAATTTTACAAAACAGCCTTTCAGTAGACTGTTAAAATATTTAGATTTTTATTCCCATTTGTTAGAATAATTCAAAATCATCCTCTATGCATTTCTATGCTATTTAAAAGGTCTGCTGCATTTGATATATAAAAGAGAATAAGTGAGAATAAGTGAGATTTTGCAAACCTTTCACATTCTGTGGGTCTAGCTTATCCCATTTTTTTAATATAATTGTTTTTTTACAGTGTGCTTCAAAGATCTTATAGGGATTGAGTAGCCTCTTTAAAGAGGAATATAACAACAAACTGTCATCCTGATGACTTCTGGTCAAAGCAGGATACTTGATTTTTTGGAGCTCATGGGCACAGGGAAACATTCATGTATGACTTAAAAAATGCTCAGTTTACACATGTAGATAATTGGTGAAGAGAGGGGTACCTCAGAATATCTGCTGTTGGCAGTTTATTTTTTTAAGATGCAACACATAACAGCTTATTACAGCCTCTGCCACTTCTCAAAGCAACACGATGTTTGAGTGTTTTGCCAAAGGAGGAACAAATAAAAGCAAAGTTAATGGATTTCTCGTGATATTGTTTTGTGGTGTAAAGAAAACACAGACTTGGGGAAAACACATTGACAATGCTTTTCAATTTCACACTCCTACCCTTAGTAAAGAAAAATTATTCTACTCAGTGAAATAAGTAATTGCATTCAACAGTATTTCCCTTGCATTCCAGAGGGCTGATAAGCAGGTGACCCTGATGGATCAGGGGAGATCAAGTCCACCTCAAAGGGTCTCTAATCCCTCTTGAGACCTTTTACCATGGATGCATTATGGGGGATGTATGGGGCTTAGAGTGATTGCTCCTGCTGATCTTTTGAAAGAAAATGTCTCCGGAGCCAACATATTTCATAGTGCTGAGGTTTGTGTGGATGCTATGGGACTGTATGCAAAGTAGTATATTGTATTCAAGTGAACAGAAATTGATTTTATAAAATATTTTAATAAAAGTTAAAAAGAATTTAAAAATTCTTTTCATCTGTATGAAACAAATGTACAAAACAATGATAAAGAACCTAAAAGTACAAAGTGTCTTACTCATGATGTTATTACACAAAATCAGTGTCCCTTTGTCAAAAATTGGAAAATCCAGGTGCAGGAAAGGAAGCAGATAAGGATGGAATAAATAATAACTTTGTATTTGTAAAATAAATCAATAACGAACTTTATTATTGAAAGTCTGAAGAATGTAAAAAAGAACCCAACATAATCATTTTGGAGATGTGGTAAACTACAGAATAAATTCAAATACAGTTGCTGCTTTCTTCAGAAGTCATTTTTTGGATCTAGAAATATAGCCACCTTAAACTTGATTAAAATGGGTTATAATGCAGTAAATGTACTATTTTAGTAATGTCTCACCAGCCTGAGCTAAAAATGAGGAGAATGGATCCTGAAACACCAAAGTCATTGCAACTGACTGCTTGGCTCTGAATTTATTTCACCTAAGCTTAATTATATGTTTGTATAAAATAATTTTGCTCTTTAAGACTTAAATTACAAAATCTGCAGGCTACACCTATTCACTTCTGTGTTCTTCCAGTAGTAAACAATATGTGGAGTTTTAAAATAAGTAAACAAGCGGACATATTAAACACAGCCAAAGTTAAAAAAAACAAAAAACAAAACCATGGAAGTCGACTATGAGAACACAAACACTAGCAGTGTTGCTAGTGTTTGTGAATAGAACCCCATAAAACCAAATCACGGGACATCATGGAATAATTTCTTGCCCATAAAATCCCTTTGGGCTCTATCTTCTAGCAGATGATACCCATCTGTACCTTTTATTCTCGCCAAATGACCCCGTTGCTCTCAAACTGAATCCAAGTTTGTCACAGATGAGCTGGAGGAGAATGATATCAACTAAACTTGTCACAGATTAATCTATTGTTTCTGTGTGCCAGCTAGTCCATCCAACACACATTTATCCATCAAGAAATTTCCTCCTTCATTGTCTGACAGAAAATTTGGTGGGTTTTGTAGCTTTTGTTTTTCCTTGATATTGCAGGACGCCTATCTTCATTTCCATTTCCTCTGACTACCAGTGGCTGCCATCAGTATGGTGTGTTGTTAAAACAGTTTTATTCCTTGGAAAAATGTTCAGAGCCTGAAAAGAGGATTTCTTGACTCTTATGTTGAGAAACTGATTTAGGTGGATTGCTAAAATGGCAGGTGTTTCAAGACCTATGGTGTAATAAAAACTCAAAGAGCTGAAATGGTGTAGAAAAGTAGAATAGATAGAGATGTTGTAGAGGTTCAGAACAACATTAGCTTTAAGTCCAGATTCTTCTCAAAAGATGTAGTTTATTACATTTTTTCTTAACATTATTTTTTATTTGCCTCTTTGTATTTGGCTGATTTTGAATAAAAAATTGCTTTTACATATGCTGTTGCAATGAACACACACATAAATTGTGATAAGTCTCCATGCCACTTAAAAAGGTAAGACATGATATTTTCTGTCTTGTAAAACCTTTTGCCTTGCAGTAATCCCCTTGTTATTTGACACTAACAATACTGCTGATGGATGACACCAGTTAGCGAAACACAATGGCTCGCCAGACTGTTATCCACTCAGAATAAAAGACCTAAAATGCAGAAACAACCCTTGCTATCCACTCAAGAATATAAAATAAATGAATTTGTCGCTATCATTTTTAGTCCAAACATACATCTCTTTAATGGAGATCTTTTGTTGTTGTATCTTGGCCACTTTGTGGTTACACAACTGTACTGATGCATGCAGCACAAATAAAAAGAGCAACATGTTCATTACATGCATCAGTGCTCACCAGACAAAATCAAACTGATGACTAGTTTCATGTTCTTGTTTCTGTTTGCAGCCATGAAGGCATTCTGGTTTGATCGCCTTGAATGACAAGTTTCATTTTCAGTGTCTGTGAGAATGATGCATATTTTATAGGAACTGGTCGTCAGTTGCAAAGCTGACAATGCTGCAGTCTGATAGTTTTTTCAATTTTTCATGCGTACTTTTTCACTGGATTTAGAATCAGAACCATAGGGGAATGCCTATGCAAGCTTATACACCAAATTGACAAAGATAAATATTTAATAAATACAAATTACTTGTCATGTTGTTTTCTGTGCAGTGGGGAGACAAAAAATCTGGACCCCCTTGTGTCATCATCCTCTCCAGGCCCTGAATTGGTAGTTTGCAAACAATGCTAAATATATGCAGTCACACTTCAGATCAGATCCCCAAATCATTAGAAAGTACATACAGACCCATTAAAAAAAATTGATTTTTGGAAAGTTTGTTTATTTCAGGAACTCAATTCACAAAGTAAAACACATTATATAGATTAATTATACAAATGAAATGTTTTCAAGCAATCAGGATGCTTTTATGCTTACAGCTAATAAAAACATGACATTTAAGACTAGAATATTACTCCAGACCAGATTACATAAAATACATTTTTAGTACATAAATGTGGGCTTAATAAAGTATATCTAATACCTGCTTAAAGGTTATATTCAAAAGGTACTTTAAATTAAAAGAACAAGCCTCATCGGACTATAATTTTTTAAACACGACTTAAGTAAAATTTTTTCAAAAGGTTTAAGATAATCTTTTAATTTATTTTCACCTACTGCAACACATCAGTCATTCATATCTGCTAGCGATCAGGCCCGAAACCTGGGAGTAGTGATGGACTCTGACCTGAACCTCCAGAGCCACATAAAGACAGTTACAAAGTCGGCCTTCTATCACCTGAAGAACATTTCCAGGTTTAAAGGACTAATGTCTCAGCCAGATCTAGAGAAACTCATCCATGCATTCATCTTCAGTCGTATTGATTATTGCAACAGCGTCTTCACAAGTCTGTCCAACAAATCAATCAAACAGCTGCAGCTGATCCAGAATGCTGCTGCTCGCGTTCTCACTAAAACCAGGAAGATAGAGCACATAACACCAGTTTTAAAGTCCCTACACTGGCTCCCTGCAGCTCAAAGAATAGACTTTAAAATACTGTTGTTAGTTTACAAATCACTGAACGGCTTAGCACCACAATACATTAAAGATCTGCTGTTGTTGTATCAACCTTCCAGACCTCTCAGGTCTTCTGGTTCTTGTCTGCTCTGCATCCCCAGAACCAGAACCAAACGAGGAGAAGCAGCATTCAGCATCCATGCACCACAAATTTGGAGCAAACTTCCAGAAAACTGTAAAACAGCTGAAACACTGACTTTCTTTAAATCTAGACTAAAAACCCACCTGTTTAGGATTGTATTTGAAATGTAATCAGTTACACATTTAATGATGGAACTTGACTTAATGTCATGGTTTGATTGTTGATTCTATATCAACACAAAAATCCGTGAGGGACGATGGAGTCCCAGAGAGAAATTTCGTGAGAGGTGTACGAAGCCTAGTGCTGGAAGAAAAATGGCGAGTAACTGAGGGTCACTGCGCATAACACAAACCCTGTAAATTGTAGACACTAACAGGTACCATAGAATTGCACAAAAATCCTTGAGGGACGGCGGAGTCCCTGCTCAAAATTCCGTGAAAGAGGTGTATGGAGCCTTGTGCCAGAAGCCCATTAAAATGCTGTTTACATCATTTTAAACTGTATGATTGTGAGCGTGAGTGGGAATAAAAATAGCAATAGGTATTTTGTTCCATATATCACAATAAGAGTGTAACAGGTAAACCTTTTATGGATGCAAACTCGACTAAAAACCCACCTGTTTGGAATTGTATTTGAAACATAATCAATTGCAAATTTGTTGATGGAACTTGACTTAATGTCGTGTTTTGATTGTTGATTCTATGTTGGATTGTGTTTCTGTGTTTGATATGATGTAAAGCACTTTGAAATGCCTTGCTGCTGAAATGTGCTATACAAATAAAATTTGATTGATTGATTGATTGCTAGGGGTGTAAATATTTTTGCTCTTAACTGTAGCTCAAAGACCTTCAGTGCACCATTTCAAACAAAACAATCATGATGATCCATGATTCTGACTTTAACAGACAGCCTAACTCGACTCCTCACAGCCTGTCAGGTCCAGTGAGACCACATCTTGATGCCCTTGAGACTCAGACTGCATCTAGTTTTATTGTCTCGTGTTTTAAACTCTATCAGGCGCCCTGGGAAAACAGGAGAGACAAGAATCCTCGAGGAGCAGTGGAGCTCACACATCCATACCACTACACACTGCCTCCAAAGGAGGCGCATCAATCGATGCAGCTTGGTCCGCTTTCTTTCATGCTGGCTCCAGGGACATTATCTCTGTTTATTTCTCTGGTGTTGACTGTCTCTTGAATCAAGCAGGTCTGCCTACACGCAGCCACCTTTCAGAGCGCGACTCTGATGAGATTACTCGCTGTGGGATTTCAGCTGCTTGGATGCTTGTGATTTCTTGAGACTCTTTTGTAATTCTAACAATGACAACTGGCATATTTTTTCCAGTTCTGTATTAAAATACTTTAAACACTATGTTTGTGTGAAAGAGATCATTATCAATACAAGCCTGTATCAACAAAATGATGACTGGCACAATGCAAATGATTCTTTTTCATGCATTATGCACACATTTATCTAAATTACAGCATTCTGTCTTCAGTGTACACCTCATTTGGTCTGAATTTCTGTGTGAAAAAGTCATAGTATACGTTGACAGGAAAGAAAATCAAAGAATTTTAGGTAATCCTTATACTTGTATTCTGATGCCAATCAAATTTGAGAAACGTACGCAAGTGTTAATACAGATCACACTTAAGCAATAGCAAAATAGAAACTCCAAATACTGGCACCGCTGCTAAAAATGAGCAGAAAGTATTATATAAATTAATTCCTTTATGCAATGCAAAAACTCTTTATTAATTAAATGTTCTTTCAACTCAATATTTCTTCAAAAAGTTTGAGATGGCTGTTGGCAGAAAAAGTTAGTAGGAAAGATCTCTTGTAGTGGCCTGCATTGCAACAGTTCTGAAGAAACCTCTGACTAAAGAATATGTTGTTGTGTAATAGTCTAATGAAGTTAATGCTCAGTCTCAGTCTTTATTATGTCATTTAGTCTTTTATGTCACTGGCTCTGATCCTACTACCACAACCATGATGGCAAAAGAGAACACACTCTCCACAACAAATTTATAGAAGATCTTCAGCATCCTGCTGCAAACACTGAAGGACCTGAGCTCCCTCAAGGAGTACAGTCTGCTCTCTCCTTTCTTGTCATGGCTTCACTGTTTATTGCATTAGCATAATGTCACATGCACAAAGAAAGTGAAAATCCAATCTTTTATTTGAATAGATTTTCTCAGTTTAAAAGGGAAAAAAAAAACCAAATTAAAACAAAACATTTTTTTTCTAATGTGACATGTTTCTTCTTCCAAACTTAAATGTACTTGCTCACATTAACATTAAAGTTACTTTTTCAAATACAAATTTCCCTTATATTTTAATCTAATTTGAGTTATTCCTAATCTTTCTAGTCCTTGCTATGCTTTACAATTTCATGTCAATATAGCATTCACAAAAAATTATTGAACTATTTGTAGTACACATTTTACAGTGACAGTCATAATATTTCTCTTAACTTACTTTCCTGTCCTGATTTAAAAAAAAAAATTCTAAAGTTGACAAATTTTGATTTACCCAAGATAAAATCTCTATTTCAGCATAAAGCCTTTTTGCTTAAAAACAGCAGTAATTTTTATTTTGGGTAGTTATCAAATTTCTCCTAGGTTTGAATGCAGGCATGGTTGTTTTGTATCTCTGTGTTGCCCTGTGATACACTGGTCTCTCTCACTGACAACTGTAGATATGAAAATAGTGTCAGCACACCCACTTCTGCTTGTATGTAATATTAATAGTCTAGACCATTGTACATGTAAGCATTCCCAACTTTTCCATATTGTAGCAAATGGCACAATTATAAAAATGAATATAGGGACCCAGAGAACAGAGGCAATTTTAAATAGCATGCAGGGAACACATTGTTAATTGGCTTGACTAATACGGGGTGTCGATTCTAATTATGTTTGTGTTTTTTCATGAAAATGAAACATTTAACAAACTGGAGCTCTATTTGCTCTCTTTGTAAGGAGAATGGCTATTTTTATTACAGTAAGTATATAAATATGATGTGGTAGGTGCCTTTAATGCTGCAGGAACAACTTTAAAAACCGTTCCATCTTATTCTTCACTGCCTCAATGGGCTTTTGTATGCAAATGTATTGTCAAGGTGTGCTGTTTCTGTATGTGTAAGGTCAGTTTTATTGTTAATATTATTCCAAAGTAGTTTGCTGGTGACTTTTTACTAGAAATACTGTTCTAAAATTGATAACGTGAGATTTAATTTATATGCTCAGTTACAAGGCTAACCACTATTAGTGGTGCATGCTTAAAACAGTGCAATTCATTTGATGTTTTATTGCACAAGTGAAAGATTAATCAAAATACTGTACAAATCTCCATAGGTGCAAAAAATAGCAATTTTACTTATTCTACAGCTAAGTAAGCTGGTAGGTGACATATAGATGACAAACACCAGGCTAAAACAAGCAGACTTTGGCTAAATCAGTCTCATCTGTATTGTATAACATTGCTTTCATATAAAGAGAATATCCAACCCTCAGGTAATTACTGGATTATTCACACCCTGTTCATAACTACCTCTTTCACTTTTTAAACAGCTTTAGAGTACTCATGATAGAAAGGTCACCCTCTTATGCTTCTTAATAACGCAGATGATTTCAAAAGCTTAAAAATCATCTTACGGAAAAGGGAAATTTTAACATCAGTGGTGATGAAGCTTTTTATCTAAGTATTACTCTTTTGATTAGCTAAATAATTTATTAATTTTCTTTTGCTGTATGCACACATACTGTACATGCTCTCTTGAACTGTGAATAAAATAATCAGGAACATAAAGATGGTAGGAATGACTGACAATTTCAGTCTATTTTTTAAAAATGTAATGAACTTTAATGAAGCAATGTATATTATTTATTCCATGTTCAAAATGGGCTTGTGGCTCCAATAGCAACCATTGTAATTTATAATACATTTTAAACTTTTCATTATAAAAAAATCTTTATGTAATGAAATCAGCGATTTTCTCCAGACAAAATTTACTGTATGTGTAGGAAAATAACACATTTGTATGCATTTGCATTTCTTTGCAAATATGACACATAGTTGTATGACTTTATATGCAAACACTTTAAAGCACTACACCATTTAGTCAGTTTTGCTTTCAGTTCAACACTATTCAGATCAACAGTCAGCTCACTCAATCTGCTGTGAATATTTATGCTGCTTGCTTAGAGACAAGCCATAATCTTGGAGTGGAAATGTTGCGCTTTATTGATGAGATAATAATGTCTCTCCATGGTGCACACAACCTAGACCATGATAAATCATTCAAAACCGTTCCACCTATAATTTGACCTGTACAATAATGTATGTGTGTGTACAGCATAACCTGTGCAATTCAATTTCAAAACACATTTATTAGAGATAAAACATAAAAAAACCAAAAAGGTGCTCTGGAAATTACTGCTTTATTAAGGCACCCTTTAATTCATATGTCATAATGCAGTCAGTCTTCTTTGGTATGAGACAGACTATAAAGATCCCTCACTTGGCAGATCCCACGCTGCCTGGCAAAAGTCAGCTTTTGGAAAATATCTGTGTGAGCAGAATTGTCATAGTGCTGTCAATCAAGCTTGTACAATGTGCTAATTAAACGATGTTACAGGGAAACTACCTATCTGTTGTCATTGGTGGCTATGCTAACTAGCCTGAGCATTGAGGAACTAGTTTTAGGCTAGCAGAAAGCATAGAGGAGAGTATGGGTAGTATGGGCAGGAACATGATTAACTGCAGTCAGACCCTCATTCAAGCTCTAATTGGTTGTTTCTAGCCAAGCGGTCCAGTCCTGCAGAGAGAAGCAGAAGGAGAAGGCAGAGGAGCTTGATTTTTTTTTTTTTTACAGATAATTTGTCTCATACTATATAATGAGAATATAATGACAGTTCTAACAAATATGTTAAAAACATGTTGATAAGAACGTTGCATGCAGCAGCTTTAATCACATCAAAAAAAATAATGAATTACAATACCATCAAGAAGAGAAATCTGGCAATCATTCATGACAGTGGCCGTCTGTTCTTAAAACAATGCTTCAGCTTTAACCTGAACTGCAGGCAGCCAGAGTTCAATTTTACCTCTGATGGAAGCTTCACATGTTGAATCTGAGAAAATGCTGTTTATTCCAGAGAGGTCTTGCATAAAGGCACTTCACAATTACTGAACCTGTTGTTTTCAGAGGAACCAAAAGATCACAGAGCACCCAAGAAGCCTTAGCATCTAAATATTCAAAAATAAGTTTGAGATTTAAAAATGTGAACATTCTGTTACAAGTTTAAAATGTAACACTGTTAGATCATAGCAGTGATGCAATCCAACAGGCGTCCTGTCTAAGATTTTAATTGCTCGCTTATGAATCATGTTAAGCAGCTTAATGGCTATTGGAACTGCTAGTGACCTAGAGGTTACACAGTAATTTAGATGCCAAAAAAATCAATGAATGCCTGAAATCATTTGCAGCATGAAATGATAAAAAGCTACTAATAAGTCTAAAAATATACAAGTTTGCTTTTGCCACTCTACTCATCATTTTGACATGTTCGTGATTTAAAAAACAAAGAGAATACAATGTTAGACACAGTTTACTTCTGAGACCTGTTTGACGTTTTTGCTTTAGAAATGTCACAATTTTATCAGCATTTAACTTTAGGCGTGACTTATCAAACTAATAAACTCAAATAAGCAACCAGGTTTATACAGCATTTACTATAGAATATACATACAGTATGACAGCAGCATCAAAATGTTCCTAATAATGCCTGATAGTTGTGCACACAACTCCAGATAATAACTCTGTGAACATTTGTCAAAAATAAAAACAATTTTGCAGTCCCACACTTCAGTCCAGACCTTATGAGCACACTAAATAGTGTTGTCACATGTAAATCAAAACCAGAACCTTTCAATAATCCCTGCAGCTCCTTCAGTGTGTCTTTCAGCCTGGAAATCTCCTTAATCTATTTTATGCACTGGTGAGTGATTGAAGAATGAGACTGAAGATTAAATATGCCTTTTAGCATTTCTTTTCCATTTCAACATAACTAACTTTTAAGCTTTTTGTTAATTTAGTGATCTCCTTTTGATTTTCTGTGAAGTATTTTGAATTCAGCTTTTGCATGGATTTCGCTTTAGAAATAAACTTGTCTTTGTCTTGCCTTTTCATTAATTGTGGGAAGAAATCTCCAACTAAGGTTGTTGTTCCAAATTTTGTTCAATATATAGGTGACAGGAACCCATTGTGCAATGGTTATACGAAACACTTCTTTATATCCTTCCACTGATAATGAATTCCTTATGATCTATTGTCACCTGTCTGCAAACTGTGGCTTAAGCTGAAAGATGAAAATGAGGAAATGTCAAGAAAATCCTATTTGGACAGCAGGAATTTATTTCAGGTTAATCAGATGCACTAAAATGGATGAGAGGTGTGAGCTCACTACTGCACACTGATTAATGGACCTTTTTTATGCTCCATGATTTTTTCTTTAAATAAAATTGTAGGTTTTTCATTAATTGTACAGTATAAATGCCACATAAGTGCAAAATTTCCCCTTTTTTACATCACAGAAACCATGCATTTGTACAGAAGCGTGTCCACTTTTGAACAACAGTGCATATCTGATGCACTTCTCTGTCATATTGCTACATGTTTGCAATACTTTGTTTTTTTAAGTCAAATTCCTAGTTGTGTCTGTGTAATGGATAGGCATATTTACAGAATTGCTTTGCTTCTACTTTTAACCCAGATGGATTTTCTCTTCTTTGTGACCATAAATAAATGTCCAAATCATATCTGCCGGTTCATGAGCAGAATTTGACCGACAAGCGGGGTAATAACCTTTTCTGCTGGGAGGGATCACTGTTGCAGTAAAATGCAAATAGCAGATGTAACCCATATGCATACATCATGATTGCAGGTGCACAGGTTTTCCAGTTTCCTGCTCAGAGGTGCAAATCAGAGATCAGGTTTGGTCATGAGGCTGCCATATCCACATGCTGGAGGAATATTAGATGTCTTCATGGCGATGAACAGTTGGAGACAGTTTTATGTCATACTGGGTCTGAAAGGTGTTCAGACACGTTGGCAGCGTTTGTCCCTTTTTTATTAATTCAGCATCTCGATGCAATTTTTTGTTCAACTTGTAACATGAAGAAGAACGCCATGATAAACTCAGAAAATTAGTTTGTTTGCTTTTCCACAATCATCATCCAGAGGTAATTATATTAAATGGAGTGGACTAATGGGAGGTGTAAATAATTGAGCAGTCATCCACAGTTTATCTTTTTAACAGCTTGGTTGTGTTAATCACTATGCTTCTTCCATTATTTACACACAAAGTGACAGGTTTTAGCAATTAACCTGGAGCAGTCCATGCGTCGAAGTGAGTTGTCACATCTCCTCCTTTAAAGTATTCATTTGATCCAACCCACTGCTACCGCTCTGAGTAATTTTCTGAAGTTCTGTTCAGTGTGAGGTAAAAAAAAATTACGCTTTGGATTTTTGTGCAGACTTTAATTACAATATGATAGGTACTGTGGTTTTAGTTCAAATATGTTTTTTTGTTTAATTGTGGCCGGGCTTTCATATCATAATAGTTTTCTAGACTTTAACAAAAGCAAGAATCATTATCTTTACTCTTTGGAAGTGTCCTCACATATAAGACAACATAGAGTAAGAATATTGCACCTAGAAGAATAATTTTGCACACCATCACATTTTTTCAAGTGGAGAGATTCAACTTCAGTTGACCCCAGGATATGAAAGAGTGTCCTTCTACTGCAACAAAGAATTTTGCTGCCATAAGCGCTATGCTTGATCAGCATTAGCAACAGGTGGGTGAGTACACATTGCAACTACAGCGAAGCAAATATTTTTGGAAAATGGCACTGATTGAAGTAAAGGGCAATAAAAATTACTTTCTTATATGACTATTTTGTCCAAATGTTTGAGAAATTTGAAAAGTCTTTTATACAAAGGATAAAAGGCGAGTGAGTGATTGCAGCTATGATTTGTCTCCACAGCAATCTGATACAATACATGTTTGATTTTGCTTCTCATCTAAATGAGTGATCTTCTCACAGCTCTACCCAACAACACTGTCGAGAATAGGGATAGAGATGTCCACTACGAGCAAGTCTCTCTAGTAATCTTGACACAATTTGGTGATCTGTCTATTTCCAGAAGGATGGAATCAAGCAAGAATGTATTTTTTTTTAAGTTAACAATTTTTAGAGTGACAGCCAGGAACCCCAGATTGTAGTGCCATTAAGAAAATGCAATTAAAAATCAAAACAGAAGTGGCTCAAGGAAAGATGAGTTGGGTTCAAGTCCAGGCAATTATAAAATATTAATGGATCCAGAGATGACGAATGAGTTGGAGAATCTTATGCAAGTTGTACATAAGTTGCAAAAATAAGACTTCAGACTTTAGACGTGTGCCCTGTAAAATCATGTAAAAGAAATGTAAAAAATGTAGAAATTTTATACATTTGGCAGTTACTCTAAACACTTAACCATGACTCTGCTTTTATGTTTGGTAGTTTAGGTTTGTATACTTGGATATACTGTAGAAATAGTTTTCAGGCAATGTACAGTGTACCCAAAGATCTGTCAACCAACCTGGGCATGTGCAAGAAAGCTACCACCAAAAATAATTTTTTAACTAAAAAGTTACATACTGCCAGATTATCTATGCATCAATCTATTCAGAGTTTATAAAGTTAGTTTATGGGCTCTTTGCACCTGCTGCGCTGACGTCACAACCGCATGCGCAAATGCGGCTCTCTTTTTTCCGCTTGGAGTTACCATGACAGCTAGAAAAGACAAAGTCTTATTTCAGACGCAAATAAAACAATACTATGAACATTGCTGTCTTCCTAATATAATGGGCTTTTAAGTTTTCATGGACTTCCAAGCGGTCCTGAATTCAGAAGACGGTGGCTTGTAAATATTCATCGCTACCAGTTAAAGCTAGCACTCCACAGCAAAGTTTACAGCCTTCACTTCACTCCTGATCAGCTTCTTCAGCCTAAAGCAGAAGGTAAAGGAGCTTCCTGTGTTATTTCCATGGAATCACTTCTGTATTCAGCCTGAAAGAGTTTATGGGAACCAGAGAGCAGACCAGAGCCAGACAGCAGAGCTACTGATCTGCCTGTACACACTGCTGTCAACACCGTCCTGCTTCACAAGAAACATGCAAAACTAATAAAGCAAAATAACACGGAGACCTTAAGGAACACGGCCATATTTTTCTAAAAGCAACAACTCTGAACCTGAACCGTCAGCTGAACTAGAACTCAGACACCAGAGCTGCTCTACTGTTAAGCTATGGGCTTGTTGTGCTTCACAAGCAAAAAGCCTGAACCGTAAAATCCCCCGTTACTTGGTCTCTGACACTAACGACAATAAACGCAGGTAATAGACTTGAAAACAAGGTAAAGACATTGTCCGTTAGAATGGATGAAAAATGTCTAGATACTTAAATAGCACATTTTTTACAAGAAAAATGTCTAGCATAAGCCAAAGCTAATGTTAGCCACAAAGTTTAAAGAAAGTAAACTCACCTTCGTATCTGTGTATAATGAGGCGAACATTTCAAAACCTTTCTCCAGCTTACTTGTCGGGGCTACGGATCGATGTACATTATTAATTGTTACCTTCTACAAGCCCTGCAAACAACCAGTGTAAAGTGCCTTTTTCAATAGATCAGAAAAGATTGAGCCGCTTTTCCCCGAACAAGGAAGCTGAGGTGCAAAGAAAAGTTCATGTTAACTTTGTGTCCTTCAGTTTCTATAGACACACTACAGTTTTCTTGCTTGGATTTTTTTTACATGTTTGTTAGTAAAGTGTTTGATTTTTAAAGCCTTCTACTTGAAATAACATGGCCTTGTGGTTTATTGTAACAGATGAATGTGCAGCTTACTCTCTATTATCAGGATGGAGATAATTGTGGGTTACTCAGAAAACCTACAATAACTGATTGACATGGAAATGTTATTCAAAATGAGACTTCCTTCAAAATGTAAGTTGCTGAAGGGGTTCATATTCTGGCATTTCATAAATTAGCCGACCTTTTGAACAGATGCTAAAAATCACAATATTTATCTGGTATTGTATCTGTAAAGGATTTAATTTTTTTTCCAAGACAGACATGAGATTTTTCACCCCTGAAAAGGACATATTTATGTTGCTAAATATGGTTTGTGTTGTAATCGCATGTTGGCAAGTACTCTTTAAATATATATAGTACAATTACTAATGTACATTTAATTTACTTCTCAATCTACTATATGTGCTACACCTTCAGCTGAGGACACAAGGAGGTGTAAACATGCTGAAAATAACTTTAAAGCTATTTTTTTTCTGATAGGTTTGTGGTGAAAGCTGTAGAATTGGTATAAATAATTAAAGTTCAATTTCCCCAGTTCACCTTCCCTGATAACACTGATGATGGGTAATTTACCTGTTGGTTGCCTGAAAACAAATGCTGATTGTTTCTTGGGTAGTTAACTCTTAATAAAATTGTGCAGAGCTATTTAATAAAACCTACATTGGTACTTGTAAAAGGAATTTCATGAAATAATTTGAGATGTCTTGCCCAGAATGCTGTCTGAAAACATAGGAAAGCTAAATGAACAGTGTGTTTTGTGTCAGGGGTCTGAATCCAGTGCATTTGGGGTTATAAGCACTATTATCAAACTGAACGTGTAGTTCTTGTGCAGCATTCCTCATTTCTATGCTCTGCCTGCACATCTCATGACTGATGTGGACTGATTGCTGGAGCAAATCAAACAGATGGAGAGATAAAAAGAGCAGCAGATGGAATGGAAAGGAAAAAAAAATGACAGCAGCAACTTTGCAACAAATGGTCTTTCAACCTAACTTACAAAGACCTGTACAGATTCATGTGGTAAAAACATGTATGATTTCTATCTATTTCATCCAGATGGTTGCTTAACATCAGCTTTCCCAAACAAGCAACTAAAGCTGCAGCTCTGAAAGAGTGATCACAGCTCACATGGTATATCTCACACCCGTGTTTGCAACACACCAGCTATTAGCAATGGCTTCATAAAAAATTACTGACAAGAAAGGAAAGGTGTTGGCAGACTGATAAGGTTCATAAAACTGCAATAGTAATAAGCTGTCTTAATGAGATGGCTGATAACAGATATTGGATTATCAAATAAACAAGCTGAGACAGCTACAGCCTTATGTTTGGGCACACTACATGTTTTAAAATGTAGGAATTACAGACATTATGTTACTCAGCAGGTTTAAGAAATTAGAGACAACTATTTGCAGAAATACAAGTTGTCATTAAGTTTAAGAAAGCATTGAAAATTAGAGAGTAAAACTTGCTTAACAGGAGTATCATTGCTCATGGTTTTGTGTGATTTAAAATTTAAATCACAAAGTCCTTTATATTTTCTCCACAGAAAAGAAAGTTTTCTGTCAGTCAGACTAAAAATATATTATGAATGTCAGCGATTAAGTCAAAGTAGATTTTCAACCTCATTTTCAAATCATAGAGATTAATTTGTTTTTTCCTCCATAGATCAATGACTAATTATGCTGTGGCACACTTGATAAGTAAGACCCAAAGATCATATGCCACATGTTCATAAATTATTACTGAAAGCATTAAGCATTTCCATTATAATTTTACACATTCTTTTTCAATTTTGACTGGAGACATCTTTTAGGACCAAAGAATTGGCCACTTATTTAGTGACATGTGGGTGGCCATAATGTTACTGCTAATAATGTATGTTATTTGTAGCTAACACGCACAAATAAAGCCTTGTCCAATGTGATTTATGCGCAGCTGTCAATTTCTAAAAGAAAAAAAAAAACATAACATTAATTGCATTGCCAGTATTATTTTGACAACTATCCTAATCCAATCTGAAGGAAATGTGAACGTGTACAGCCAAATGTCTTCACTGAATCTGTTCCAGATTAAAAATAGCAAATGAAGCTTTGGCATAATACAGTTATGCTTCGAGGCAGTGTTGGAATGTATATCCTTGGGAAATCCTACTCTGAGATGAGAAAACAGTGATTGGTTGGGGACTAATTATAACTGTGAATAAATACGCAGAAGGAAAAGAGAGGCTAAGCACATTGTATTGCAGGAAGGAGGCATCTAGTGCATTGGTGCAGCTGACTGATGTGCCTAATTGCACTTGTTCTGGGATGCAGCTTGGAGGTATAAGCCTCTCTCTTGGCTGATACTGTGACATTAGCATTTATTTCAAGATGCCTTTCTGACCACCTGGTGAGTGTATGTCTAATATTCAGTTTCATCCTCATGATAACTGAGCAATCTCTAATGAAGATGTCTTTGTTGTGAACTGAATTCTGGTGTGTGTTTGTATGACTGATACTTTCAGTTTGAGGAGTATGCACTTTTAAGAAAATCACATACTGGTGTAACTTTTACATTTGAATCTACGTGTGAACTTTGCGGTTTTTTATATGTTAATATGGAACACTTCATTCCTGATTTATGTTTTGTAGGCAGTGGGATATTCTGCTCTAAATCTTGCATCAAAACTCATTGTTATGTAGTTCATGTCTGTGGCTTTTACTCAGACAAAAGGATTAAATAGATAGTTTAGTTATTTTAAGTGTGGTGTCTGACAAGAGATTATGGCAAGACAGTATGCTGCAGAAAATTAACTGAAACATTCTCAATTAAATCCAACAGAAAACAATTGTCAACTTAACAGGCAGCCAGACAACAAATCTCAAAAATTATTCTGGTATTAAATGCAAACTTTTTACCTTATTGTCGTCAGATTTGCATTAGATAGTAATGGTATCTTACCTTCAACTTTACAGTTGGTATTGTGTTTTCAGGCCTGCAGACTGCAATTCTCGTCATTCAGTTTTAGTTTTACTAGACTAGAAGTCAGTGAATGTTTTGGCAAGTGAAATATGTGTAGCTTTTGATGGTATAGCTGATTCCTCTGAGTGTTTTTTTTTTCAACCCATGTCATTACATTTTCTTACCAGCTTTGGGAAAGTAATACAAAATTTGCTTTAAAATGTCTCTTGTCGTTCAGGCATTTACCGTATAGAGATGATTTTAGTAATCCTGACTGACATGAAATAGGAAATCCAATCCAACTTTCCAATGTCGGGCAGAATGAAAAATGGTTGTGAATTTTTTTTTCTTTAATACAGAGAAAATATTTCAGTTGCAGCAGATAAAACCTTGACATACACATTCAGGTTCTTTTCATGTTTGAAACTTTTAGGAACACCAAGAAACTAGTAACAGTTTTCTCAGTATTTTACATAGTTCTACTTCACATGTCTTTTTATGTGAGAACCAGTTTCTCTACAAGGGTTTTAAATTATTTATTATATGCGTATTATTTCACATTAGTCTTTTTTTTTACCTCTTCTTTGGAGAGCTGATTTAGTTTTTAATGCTATATTTTCATTTCTCTGCAGCTTGTTTTACTGTCCTTAAATTTCTATTTCATCAGCCGAACAAATCTTAAAATCCTTATGACTTTGCACAGTTGGATGAAGCTCGTTTATTTCCCTGTGGAGCAGCTGTGATTTATCTTCATGTCTCTGATTCCTTGGTGAACCTTGGTGTGATGCTGTTGTGAGAATGCTCTCACTGTCTAATCTTCTGCCTCACACACAGATATGTGCTTTGAAAGTGATATCCTCAAAGCTAATCCCAGCCATTTGTCACAAGCAGGCGTTTCAGAGCTGATAGTAGTGATCATTTTTTAAACTGCTGTTTGTGTATTAACTATTTGATGAAAGGATCTGTTTTCACGCTTAACCTTGACAACAAATCAAGGTTTTTGTCAGGATTTTTTTCATTGTCCTGTAGAAAAATTGATTCTACTCTAGTCAGACATGGGTTGATACCTGGAGACGATGTACTTCATATCAAAATTAAATCACTGATGTGAAAGATGAAGGCATTTCTGCAATATATGTATGTACAACATGTGACAGAGCTTTACTAATACATGGCACTGGCTATCTGCAGCAGATAAAAAATATCTTCAAAGAGACTTGGTCTGCCTGTAAGAAAAAAAGTGAACTATGAGGAGAAAAATGGAGGTTGTGATAGAGTTTTTTTGTGGTAAGAACTTGTAAAACAATTTATGAGCAAAACCAAAGTTATTCCTTCCCTCTGTCTTGGTGTAAATTAACAATATATTTTTAGTTTATAAGTCCTTGTTTTGTTTAGAGAAAAGAGAATCTTAGAGTCAAAAAGTTTAACTTTCCCAGAATAGCATCATGTTAAAACCGTGAACTGGAACGATTATTTTGTGGTTGCATAAGCTAAAATTCAACTAGGCAAACAGCTCTAAATAATTTGACAGTCTTGAGAAAAGCTACTCTCATTCATGAGCCGCTCAGCGTGCACTGATGTTATCTTTTCGCCTGAATGTCATTTTGTGTAGGTTTTAATTGGAATCTCCCTCCTCCCCCTTTTGCTTTGATGGTTATATCTGTTACAACATTTCACATTTCATTTTAAACTTTTCAGTTTCCACAGACAGTTATTTCATCATGCATTGTGTTTGCTGGCTGCCACCCAAGCTCTTTTTTTGTTCACCATCAGTGTATCTGTAAATACGGAGGACTTCAAAGCTGCTGACACTCCCCAGGGTGCCTCTGCCCATTTACTTTGATTGTATGTCGACGAGCACTTGTTAAAAAATGTTTGTTTCTGCAGAGGTTGGATTTGTGTTAATGAAGGGCCACAAATGACAGGAAGGTGTTTTCCTTCATGATGTCACAATATGCTAAAAACAATTGATTTATCAGCACTTAATGAGTCTGCATGATTCAGCTCAGTATTTATATTTCATGAGAGTGAGAGCAAATTGTGCCAATTAGAGGCTCAACTTACTTGAGATAAGAGAAAAGACCTCTTTCTGTGTGTGAAATAACACCATTTGACATAATTATGACATAATTTTGTCTTTTATGTTATGATTTTTAAAAAAAAAAAAATATATATATATATATATATATATATATTTAAAAAAATATACAGTGCAACTACTTAGGCGTGTGAATGTGTGTGTGAATGACTGAATGTAGTAAAATATCTTCAATTACTCAATAAGAAATGGATTACTTTTCGTTACTTAAGTTGTGTTTTTACATAAAACTGTTATAGGAACCTATTGAGGGTAATAACGAAGGCGTTCATCTGGAAATTACATATGAAGTATGTCTTCTCTTTATATTTCCAAATACAAAGAGAAGACATGAAACAGGTAGTTGACAAGTCAAATCAGTGTTTTATACGCCCAACAGAGTTTAGAGTTAACCAACCAACCATCCATCCATCCATCCATCCATCCATCCATCCATCCATCCATCCATCCATCCATCCATCCATCCATCCATCCATCCATCCATCCATCCATCCATCCATCCATCCATCCATCCATCCATCCATCCATCCATCCATCCATCCATCCACCCACCAATTGATCCATACATCCATTATCTACCACCTAATCTGTGGTTTGGTCGCGGTGAGCTCATAATCATAGATTAGGTTAGGAATTCAGACTGTTCTTTTGACTCTGCTCTCTCTTCACCATATCAGACTGCTACATCGTTTGCATCACTGCATATGCCACACCACTCTGCCTTTTGATCCTCTGCTTCATTTATCCCTCATTAGTGAACAGGACCTGAAATACTTCTGCTCCTTCACTTGGGGCTATACTTTTCCCCTGACCTGGAGAGGGCATTCTAGCCCTTTCTGTCTCAAAACTGTGATCTTGGATTTGGAGGTGCTGATTCTTATACCCGCTGCTTCACATTCTGCTACAAACGATTTGATGATGCGAACAGAACCACATCATCTACAAAAAGCAGAGCCCTAATCCTGAGGGTATCCCCTTAAATTCTGACTACAATTATAAAGAAACCCAACAGTTAGTAAGAAAAAATTTATCTTCTATAATTTTAATGGAGTACACAAGAGTCTCATTTTGTTTTTCTTAATTTGTTTAAGATCTGACAGAAGGATCTCCTGTTTGAACAGGCAACTTAGTTTATTGTTTATTTGGACCATATAATTTCTATTCATCTGAAAATTGAGTAAATCATATATATTAATAATCATGCCCAGAAGCTACAATGGCGCATTCACTATAGCTTGAAAAAAAGTCTTTAAATTCAACCATTGACTGTAAAAGCTGTGTAAATACTACAATGTTCTGGTATCTCCCCCCACAAAGGAAAAGCCAAAATCTCATTTATGGGTGCAGCCATAACACATTTTATTTACAGTCTGTTAATTCAACTTAATGAATTGTGGGGATTTTTAGTGGGGGGTAATATTACTGTGATACGATTTGTAAACAGCAGCTCCTCTTAATTAACAAGGTAAATAAATTTAATTTATTTTTTTTTTAATTCCTTTATTTAATCAGGTAAACCCCGTTGAGATCTAGAATCGAACCCCGGTCTCCCGTGTGATATGCGGGGATACTTACCACTGTACTAACGAGGAGATATAAATAAACAAATGCAAAAACTGTTTATGAAAACAATATAAATATTTTGTATCTGTTAATGCTTTTGTGGACTTAGCGAGTGTAGTTATCAGTAAATAGGTGTCTAAAGACAGTTTGTGAATAAATAAAGATAATTTCTCTAACTTAAATGTTTGTTGCCTTGTATGTGCAAATCTGTGTAAATACACAGATGCAATGTTGATTGAGAATGATTTTACCTCAGGCTTGTAAAGCACAAAAAAAGCCTTAACATAGACATAGACAAAAAAAGTTGTCTATGTTCACATAGACAACTTTAAGACTGTGTTGAAAGTTAGAATAATGTGAAAAAGTGCTAAACTTAATGATCACCAAGAAATACCATTTACCTCTTGGAGTAGTGGTAAATTGTGTTCAGTTGCAATATCTATTTGTATGTGATTGTGTGTCTTGGATAATTGTGAAATCATCTCAAAGATATTATTAGAGAAAAGATTTCCCTAACAGATTCCTATAATATGCGCTTAGCTTGATATTTTAAGAGTGCATTCACACCAACCCTATTTAGTCCACTTTATTCCACTTTGACTCTGGCCTACAAAGTCTGGTTTGTTTGAGGAGGTGTGAATCCTCAAACTCTGATTTAGACCATAGAAGCATACTCTGGTCTGCTTTTATACATTCCACGACGAAGCAAGTTGCGCCCATATATTGTTCAGAGGTTTTCATGTTATTTTCTACAGTGGTTCTTGTTGCAGTGCCATCACAGGTGAGGGGTGAGGAGACAGGTTTCGGTTCCTTTGACACAGTGCAGTGTGAAAGCGAAGTGCACCAGCTGAAAATGCACCAAATGTTGCAAATTTGATTGCAAATTGAACCAACTGTACTGGACTAATTCTTATGAAAGCACCATAAAAGTTAACCATGTAGCATGGCTTACATGATGGATGACCTAGACCAAATGTAGCAAGTGGGAATGTGCGGTAAGTGTTGGACGTGCGGAAAAGAGGATAACAAATCTTTTAAAGAGAGGGATATTAGAGTCTCTGTTGAGGTTTGGTGCTTAAGAAAGAGAAGGTTAATCTGGGTGACTGATGTCAGGCCAAACAATGGAGAGTAAGTTAGCAGGAAGAGCCCTGTGTTAAGCACCACTAATGGAATTAAATGAAATAACTAGTATAAACTGTATCTCATGCTTTTTTACATATTAATGCTATGCAATTACTTTCTTTGTTACTACAATTTAAAGGATGTTTCTCTGCTGTGCAAATGTTCTTTTCATAAAGGTGTGTTTAAAATCTGTCCCCTTGATGCTCCCTAATGAAAGAACTTGGCCTTTCTCGTCCTTACAGAATTACCCTCCAGGTTAACATGGTCTAGTTATTGTTTCCCAGACTAGCAGATATGGAAGAGAGGTGGTTATTATGTCTTTCCCTGAGTGGGGCAGATGTGAGCAAAATAAATTAAATGAGATAGAAAAGCGGGGAAACAACAGAATTTGGGTCTTTGACCCCAGGAGGCGTCGCCACTTGAGAAAGAAGAGGTTTTTCAATAAGGGTCCAAAGTTCAGGTTAGAAATTATGCTTACCTTGCACAAATTATTCTCAGCTGATTTTACAAGAATGCAGTGCATATAATAAAATGTCTAACTAAATGCTGATATTATGACTTTCAGTCACAGGACAATAGAGGCAAACAGTGATTTTCATGGGCTTCTGTTGTTGCCTTGAAATAGATCTTCAGGCTGGGCTTTTAATTATTCTCTCTTGGATTAGATAAATTAGAGATATAGGTGTTTTTAGTAATTGTTTCCGTCCTTGAAACCCAACTTTTTAACCCCCATTTTAAGTCATTTTGCTGTTTTGCTTTCCAAAACCAACTCAGCTCAGCTTGTCAGAAAGTACATCATCTTGTTTTGGAAGCATTTCAGATGGGAAAGATGCATTTGGAAGAGTCTGAGACATTATACATATAAGGTTTATCAAATCCAAAAAGTTTTTATTGTTGCTTTAGAAAATCAATGATGCCAGATGTAGAAGCAGATGGTGCCCTTCGCTATGTTCTCTTACCAATTATTACTGTAACTAATAATCTTTGAACATTTCATAATTAACATCACCACTAGACTTGATTTTCTTTATTGCTCTAAAATCTGAAAAGATTTCATGGCAAGTGTATTGCAATACTAGCCGTCTCCATTTTGCAGCCTTTGCTCTGCAGTACTGAAAAATAAATTACCTATATCAATGCATCTGTTGATAACAAAGCCCTCTACATTTCTGAACTTTAACATTTCCTGATGTGTTGTAGTTTTCTAGAAAAATACAACAATAATGCAACCTGCTCTTCACAGCAATTTTTGTTAGTCAGAAAGTCAGACTCACAATCCTAGACTGCTGCCGCCTTTACAGTCTGATGAAAGCACACTCGGGAGACAAAACAGAGATCCATTAAATACTTGATGCAGCCATTAATATAGTCTGCACTCTCTGCAGACTTGATATCTGCTTGTGGACTCATAAAGCCAGTGACCCAGATGGCTACAGGGTTGCGGGGAGTGTACAGTAATTTTTGTGTGAATGTCAGCAGGAGGGAGAGTTTTTCTCTATGCATCCATAGAGTCACACTTCAGGTGAGCTGCTGGTGTAAAAATCTGTGCTGAGGTAGATACGCAGATATTGTGTGACCCAGGTCCAGGTCTGAAGGGGTTTGTTAGTGGTGGAGGGGCATGCCTGACACAAAGCATACACAGAGACGAGTCTGGTTTGTGAGTAGGAACAACCTCTGCATGTGGAATGAGAGTCAGCAAGGAAAGGAGGAGGAGGAAGAGGAAGGACTAACACGGGTGCAGCCTTCTTCTCAGCGCTGTCATGTTAATACAACACCAGGCTGTGTGTGTGGGGATGTGTATGCTCACGCATGCGTTTGTGCATCCAAAGGGCTATCCGGTAGATTGTGGTGTGCTCGGGAGAGAAGATGGGAGCTGCGAGACATTGATTGGTTGTTGGGTTTCATGGGGTGTGGCTAGAATTTGAATGCCTGCCTTCCGCACAGGCAGGTTTCGGGGACAGTGACCAAAGAGGGATGGAGTGTGTGAGCCTGTGTGTGTGGTGGTGGGGAGAGTATCGGAGCTTGTGAGAGAAAGGGGGAAAGAGAAGAAAAAAAGGGGGGGGCATACTGAGAGAGCGAAAGAAGGAGGGAGCTTCTGGGAGCAATTCTGGACTACCGCTCAAACACTGCAGTCTTTCTTTTGCTTCTCTGAGGAAACAGGGTTACCCTTCTTGCTGCCTAACGCTCCTTCTTACTTCTTCCGTGGCTGCGTTGCTATGACCCTGATGGACACCTTGATCTCCTCATCCACATAGAGAAGAGGAGAAACGAGCTGTAGCGGAGAAGGGAGAAACAAGAGGAAGCGAAACCACACACTTTGTCTCTGTGATGAGAGTCTGGAAATTAATTACCTACCGTCAGCACAGAGGGGGAAGCGCAGAGAGGTGCACAGTTAATAGAATAACTGAGAGTTGAAGAGGGTGACTTTGTAGATGTGTGAAGAACAGGCTGTGGCGAGGCGCAGAGAAACCCCTAGGCACTTCTCAGAAACAAAAAGGGACAAGTTTGGGTCGATGCGTGAAGTGAGGAGGAAATTAGGCAAGGCAGTAACTCCACAGGGATACTAATTCAAGAAGCCAAAGAACTGTCCATTCGCAAGCATCCTTCATCTTTTCATTTTTCTTTCCAACCTTCCTCTTAAATCCATAACTACATCCCTAACTCTCATCTCCTTGCCTTTTTTTAGTTCTTTTTTTTTGCATGTCAGCAAAAGCACATCATCAGCCACATTCACATGCTGAATGCTCAGATGCAGCGTTGTATTCTCAGAAATAGATGTGTCATCTGCTGCTGAGTAAAAAGTTGATTTAGCTATATTAGAGGTGTCATTACTTGCTGGACAGGAGCACCCACTCTGGAATCTCTTGTGAGACCAGGTAGGACATTTCTGGATCATTTTGGGTACTCCCAGCAGGTGGGGATGTGTTAAGCTCTCCAGTCGTTCACCTGATTGAAACGTTATGAGATGAAACTGCAGACCGGCTTATCTCTCAGAGCACGACACCTGTGTTTGAGGGATTATGCTAAGGGAAATAGGGATGTGCAGCTGTACTTGTGCATGGCAAGACAGTGTCCGGAATACAATGAATTACACAGGTGGTGTCGCCAGAATGTGCAAGGTCTCCTGCTCAATGTAATGACTCTAAAAGATTAAAAACAACTCAATTGGGGTGACACATTTTCTTCAATAGATTAATTTAGATCAAGTGCAACCTCATTTATGATACAATTAATCCAGCATTGTTAGGGTTTGTCAGGGGGGTCATACTTATCTTAAAATCCATTTCTCTGTTCTTGGAGGAGTAAGTCATAGTACCTCGTAGTGAACTTGCCTCAGAGCTGAAGCACACAGAGTGACTATTAAGACTTTCTAAAGACTAATTGTGCTTCCACAATGAGACGCTCAAGCACAGATGAGACTCCGTACCGACGCAGTCCATCTCTGGACAGCAAACCTGACACTCCGCCCTTCACTTCTGGTTTTCACCGATTCAGTGGAGAGTTTGAGTATAAGAGACCTCCTTTTGCTTTTGGCTTCCACACAACAAAGGGGCCAAAGAACTCCAACGGGCGCTACGCCCAGGGGAAGAAGTATGTGGTGTTTTACCTGGACCTCTCCTTCATATTCCTTCTAGAACTGCGGCGCTGCAGGATGGCTGAGGGTTGCATGATGGCCCTACGCTATGGAATGGTCTTCTTCAACCTCCTTTTCTGGGTAAGTTCTTCATAATTTTTTCTTGCATCAAAGAGCATATGAATAAGTTTTAAGAACTGACAACAAAGTTGTGTTTCTTTCTATACTTTATCTTTGTTTCTCCTCACTGTGACTTTTCTGTCCTGTTAGCTGTTTGCTGGTCTGTGCAGTCACAGAGATGTTATGAGAAAGGAGGGGCAGCGTGAGGAAGAGGCAGATCATGCATTTAGATCTTGTGTACAAAGCCCACTGTGTGGGTGGGAGAAGCTTTTTCTGTTACCAATAATGTACTTTCAGTGTGGGTGTATTCTGAATTGTTTTCCTTGTTAGGCTTTGGCATATTGGAAGCTTGCATTGTGTGCAGTCTTTAATCACAGTGGCACTCCAGTTCTTCTGCAATACCTCTACTATACCTTCCTTCCTCCCAGTGCAACGACACTGCTCAGTCCATAAGAGGATCTGCTGTCACTCTGCTCTATCTGACAGATTGTATCTGTTTGCTGTGGGGATGTTTGAGCTCCAGTGTGTCTGCCTCTGTCACTCTCACTCTGATAGCCTCACAACAGATCACTTTCATTTGCACTGTGACGCCTGTCGCGCTTCCCTGCTATGCTTCACATTTAAACATCTTTAGCTTGTATATTTTCTTCCCACAGACTCCCACAGTGCAATCCAATGCAACTTCTCACAGAGTTTTAAAGTCAGTCTTGCATCTGCGTCTATTTCTGTGGGATTACTTGATTTGTCAAATGTCTGCTTTTATCACTATGGGAATGAAATGAACGCCTCGAGTGCTGAAATGAAATCTGGCTGCCAAAATGCAACCCCCTTGAGGAATAAGTGACCTCTTCATTCATTATCGTCTTGTCTTTTGGTAGAACCTTTGTTGTGTGGTGCAGGAATTGTTTGCAAACACATTATTCTAACCCTGTCACTCACATGAATGCTCAGGTCTGTTTTTCATAGTGGTTAACATTTTAAATTGTAAGTAAAGTGGATGAATTGTTGACAACATGCAATTTCTTGAATGACTCAACAGATTGTCAACTAGAAAATGCTGAAAATCTGTCAACATTGAAATGTGAGCATAGCAAAAAAATAAATAAAAATAAAAATATGACAATGTCAAAAACACTCCAACCACATTTTGAGGTTGGAGTGATTTTGCTTATGTTATAGAGTGTAACTGTTGTAAAAATGACACATTTTAACTCTACAACTTTGTTAAACATTTTTAGAGAAAGAAGATCAAAATCCTCTCTTCTTCTTCCCACATTTTTAGAGGCTGCTGAACTCAAGAGTTGGGGCTTTCCCCAAAAGGGTTACGGCAAGGGTTAGAGATTAGGGTTAGGTTTAACCAGGGCCAGGTCGTACTTGGTTCCATGAAAACATCAAAGAACTGATTTGTCTTCCCACTGTTTGGGAAACTACTAGAAATGTATCTTGTAGTGAAAGTTTGTTCCTCTCTTCCTCTGTTGTACTCTGAATCTCTGCACTAGGCTACAGCAATGCTCTGAAGTATTTCAGAGCATTTCAGATGCTCTGAAGTATTTCAGAGCATCTGAGTGGCTTCAACACTCAACACGAGTCATTGTGTGACCGACGGGGCGGAGAAAAGCAAATTAAGGTCAACCTAGAACCCGAACGCAGGTTCTAGCGGTGAAGGGACCGCTTCACATCTGCACTAGAGATGTGAAGAATAACTGATTTGTGCTGACTGGGTATCAGATGTGTTTAGATGCAGCTATTGGTTGAAATCTATTCCATTGGCTTTTAAATATACCATTTTAATCTGTATCCTCTGAGCTGTTGAAAAGAAGGATGATAGACAAAAAACTTCTAAAGATAATCTCTTCAGCTGATGTCCTTGCTATACAGGGCTATTTTTTTTTCTCAGTAGTGGCTGCTACTGTTTGCAATGAGAACTACAGTGAGTGTAACAAAATAAAGCCTGTGCAGTATATTTTGTTTCTCTTTGATCAGGTAGATAAAATAATACCCCTGAAGTATCAGCTTATTCTAACACTTAGATTAAATAAAGTGCTGACCAATATTGAATTTCAAATCACAATTACACCTAGTTTTCCTGACATCATCCATTTGATTTAAAAGCTCTGTTTTGAATGATATTGGATTTGTGAATAATCCTTGCAGTTTTGAGGATTGCAGTAGATCTGCAAACAAAAGGTGTTGCAATCTTGACTCTGGCTTTGCTCTGCGAGGTGCATTGACTATTCAAGACATGATGAGTGACATTAACAAAAGCAGATGGCAGACAAAACAACCAGTTTGTGTTTTATTGAGTTTTCAAATGAACTTTACTGTCTTAGATAAGGCTGACTGAAAGGAAAAGTCTAGTGTTTTAAACATGGTGCTCATTATGCTTGTTTTTAGCCTCCATGTTCTCCCGGTGATTGTAGTTCTTTTCTTTGGGCCAGCAGAGAGTTGGAGCCAAGGTATAAACTGTTTTTCTGTGCAGGATTTGCCAGTTTTGTTGGGAAAAAAAACAAACAAAAAAACTCAACATGGTACTAACCCAGCTCCAACACCTGCTAATGCACTTTCTTTTAGGTTACAAGAAAGACGAATTTAACGATTTGAAAGTATTTCTAAAAGTGAACAGATAGCCATGGTGTGGAAGCTAACTGTTCTCCCCTGAAAAGGATTGTATCATAACAGATTGTTTTTAACAACAGTGGACAGCAAACTGAGCCATGTCTATTAAGCTATTGACAGCAGACTCACCATCTGAGGAGTTAACTGGACTAACCACTCAACTATCATGTCATTAGACTATAAAGAGCAAAATTTCAAATATTATGAAACCACTGTATTTTTACTTAAGGTTATATAAGCATTAGAACCTCATGTAAGCCCATTGCTATGTAATTTCAACCAGTAGCAAATATTTCCAAGGTACCGGTAATCAGACTTAAAAGCTACAAAGGGTTAATTCTAGCGTGTTTTCTAGTTTCATTGGTTTTAAGTTTTTGCATTACCCATCAACTCGTTATCTTTGCAGAGTTGTGAAGAAGTATCACTCTTCTCTTAATTCACCAAATGTACTCTTTATCTTACAGAATAATGGCTTGGTGCAGAAATGCAGCTGAAGAGAGGAGTCAGTGTTTTATTATTAGCACTCTGTTTGTAGTGGCACCTGGGAGACATTATAGGCACAAAGAGCAACAGCCATCTCCTTTAGAAAATTCAGTTCTTTTCAAATCCTCCAGATAAGAAGAGCTCTTCTAATATTAAACTTGTCATTGAAAACAATGAATCTCAGATAAAGTGGTTGTAGTTGTACGTTAAATTCAAACCCAACTTTAAAGGTCTTGATTTTCATAATAGTCATTTAAAGGAAGTGCTTCTTTTTGACTTAATCTTTTTCACTTTGAAATGCAAACTCAATATCTGATGTGAGAAAAAAGAAGGTCCACATCGACTCATGCATCTTATATTATTTATGTTAGTGAGACTTCAGCACCTCCACCTTACATGTTAATAAACTGCCACATCGTGAGGAATTAATCTATTCAACATATCTTACTCCTTCAAGACAGAAGAGGTGCTATAAAATTCTTGTGAAACCAGATTAAATATACCAGACATAACCCTGTGTTAATAGAGTTATAGCAACTTTATGCTGTGTGAAAAAAATGTATGATTAAATCTTTTATTAGCAGTGTTCATGCATAACTTTTTTTATGTGTTCTGTTTTGAGGACAATTGCTCAGCATCAAAGCCTCCACAAAGTGTATAAAAAATTGATCTAAAGAAGGAACTACTTCTTAATGTAGCCTCCTTTAATCAGAAAAATGGAGTTGAGATTTTATATATATATATACTGAAGCAGCTGCTTTGCTGGCTGAAGGACAAAACTTACACAACAACAACAAAAAATAAATTTAAAGCAGAGCAGAAATAAAGTCATTCCATGCATGGCAGCGAAAGTGAATTTTGATGCATATTTTTGGAATTTACAGTTGGAGATGAATGATGGTGTGAATAAATATGAAACCAGAATCTTTTTCATTATATTTGAGCCAGTTTAGTGGCCTTTCAGTTGCCACACTAAAAGAACATGTTGCTTAGACAGACCTTGAACAAATTCAATTTCCTTTTGGATTATTGGACCAGAAAATACAATTTTGACGTCTGAACGTTCACAAGTATCTGCTACATTCACACCATAGTAGCGGCTGAAGCCAAAATAATGTCATTATCCATGTTACAAAAATATTACTTATTGTTGTTGGAGTTATTGTTATGTTATTTATTATCTAGCGAATTATGGTCAAGGCAGTTAAACTGTAAACAAAAGTAAAACAAATTTGCAATACTTAGAATCACAAAGTTAAATTACAGATTTGAATGTTTAAAGTAAACTATATAAGTGTAGCCCAATTATACCGCTATGAAGTAGGTAAGGGCCCCTGAGTTCATTAAACCCATTAACTTACAAATAATAACTCTAAAACACTCTCATGTTTAAACCTATGTTAAGTTTCACCTTAGAGCAGGGATGTCAAAGTCAAATACACCAAGGGCCAAAAAGCCAAATTTGCTACAAGCCGAGGGCCAGACTGGTTCAATGTTTATTAAAACATATTGAAATGATTGCACATAGCCTATTGAACCAAGCAAGACCTAACACAGTGTATATTTAATAATTAAATAAATAAACCAATATTTTCTTATGGATCTGTCAGTAATTTCAAGTGAAAACATTTTTCAAAAGGCAAACAGACAAAAACAAACTTCCTTCAAAGAAAAATTGCATGTTCTGTACATCAAAATAATAAAGCAATATTTTGTTATGGCTCTGTCAGTAACCTCAAGGGAAAACATGTATTTATTTACTATTAATCTATGTTTATGATTTGTTCTTTTAAATTGCCATTTATATTATTTTTCCGTCTCAGGAAATGATTGAGGGATGAAGAGACTGACGTCTGGTTCTTTAGGTTCTTGCGGGTCTGCGGTTCCTCTCCTGACCCATTCTGTCTGATATCACACAGATATCACGACGCCACTGAACATCGCTGACACATTTTTTAAATGTCCCTATTAAACATTACTATAATTGTTTAGCCTGGAATGTGCGTCTTCCCACTACCATCTGTATTTTTGCCAGAGGTTTTACTTCTACGGACGGTGCAGTATCGGTGGACATTTTAAAAAGACGCGGGTTGGTAGCAGCTCACTGTGGCTGCGCAGTGTCCGTCTCTAAGCAACCGTGATAACAGCATCAGTTCGTGGGGATGGGGATCCTATTTAGGTCCCTCAACGACAATTTAGCTGACCTTAACACTTATTGTTGAGATGTGTGTGATAGGTGTGTCTATCAGACATTTATAGCAATACAGAATACAGTGAACCCTTGCTATATCGCAGTTCACCTTTCACGGTCTCGCTGCTTCATGGATTTGACGTAGGCTATAGTGGCACCATCATTTTGTAGGGTGTTTTGCTGAAAGAACGACTGGTGCTATTCACCAATCAAATGGGGTTTTGAGAAATGAACAATTTGTCAAAATATTAAGATTATAATTTGGGCACAAATTAATCTTTAAAATAGACAATGATCCCAGTAATATTAGCAAATTTGTGTCCATTGAAAATATTTCATCAGAGTTGAAAAAGGAAGCGTGAGCAAGGCGACCTACAAACCTGACCCAATTACACCATTACTGTCAGTTGGAATGGGCCAAAATTCCAGCTAAATGACCTAAAACAGAACACGTTTTATTTGATTTAATGTCAGACAGTGAGAAAAATAGTTGTATGTACCTTTTAAGGAGATTTGATTTCAACTATATGTTTAGAAACAAGAAATGTTTCAATTCTAGTTGTCATGGCCCGTGTGCTGCAGATGCATTCAAATACATTTGGTATTAATATCAAGATATCCATCATCCATCATTTTCGACTTGCTGTATAGCAGACAGAGCTGTCTTTACAGCACAGTTTTTGCACTGTGTCTCACCTCCTGCACACTTAAGGCAGATGCTTCCCCTACACCACGTTTTTCACATTTCATGCTGTGAGAACTCCATCTCCTGCAGCAAATCTCATGCCATGAATTACAGTACATGAGAGGCGGTGGAAACAAGTTTGAATCATGTGTAGTGTTCACGTGTGAGAACATCTTAAACTCATGTCACTGGGTAAAATGGTAATCAGTCACCAGAAACATTTCTTTATGTGTAGTTTCTGAGCAGCCATTGTACAAGAACTAGTTGAAAGCTTGAAGGATAAATCACAGCATGAAGTGAAAACATTAAAGACAGTAAAGAACTAAGAAACTGGTATGAAAAGTACAGAAAAAGCTGCACAGTGCATTTAAAATCACCATAAAAGGCTCATCACTACTGTAAATGTTACCAGGTCAGATCTTAGCATTGAGAATTTATGTATGTATGTTTACATTTCTTGCTTGTGCATACTAATGTTCTATGTGGAGTCATTTTGAAGCTTAAAATCATCCATGTGTGGTTGTTGGCCATCACAAATTAACTCTGCTGGCCAATGTGAGCCTGCACTGTTTTTATTAAATCAGTGATTAGTAGGTAGCCTATACAGAATGTACCCTGCATGTGTCGAAAAAAGTTAAGACTACACATTGCCCTGAGGACATTATCCCCAATCTTGACACATGGTGGTGGCAGCATTGTGTTGTGGGGATGCCTTTCTTCAGGAGGACCAGAGAGGTTGGAGGTGGTTGAAGCTAAAGGTTGGGCATCTGCTGAGCTCAACATAGCTACTTCTCAGTGAAACATTCAAAATAATATTGTGAAAGGGTTAATAGACATGTTGTGATGGCTTCCTGAAGGTGGAGTGTCAGAAAGAGCAACAGTCGCCTAGAGAAACAAAGGAAAAATTTTAAGGCATTAAATTACAAAGTCGAATTTCTTTTAAGTCCTATTTGATATATACATTATTTTTATAATGACTGAGGGTAACATATTTACTTGAGTGTGCTATAAAGTGGCACAATGAGACTAGAAAATACAAAATACTAACCCTTTAAGTTGTTTTACAAAAGGAATAGGCAAACAATTTATTCTCTATGCATGTATAGCTAAAAGTCAGATGCCCGAAATGGTAAAAGTGGTAAACGTACTGACTAAAATGGTAAAAGTAGGACTTAATGCATATTCATTAGTTGTAAAAAATATATATAGGTAATAATAAAATACAAAACCATGTAACCTTTTCCTTTGATTTAACAGTAATGGGCTATTTTGTGCTGGCCTATCCAGATTTAATGTGATAAAATGGGAAAAGAATTCAATGGGCTATGGACCTTTTAAAGTTACTGTATCTTTATAGCTATAGGGTAAAAATAAAGCACCATCAACCAAAAAGAATGCTTACCGAATGATTTAGTAAAGTAGACGAAAAGAGACTTTCACAGAGAACTCTGTCATGATGTAACACTTAATTCAATGGTTCTTTTTCATGTTCAGTTCCAGTTAAACATACATGTATGCAATATAGTGGGTTGATACATGGATCTTACCAATTAAACATAGTGGTCCAGATTTTTATATGTGAGCTAAATGCTGTTTAAGCAGATCGCTGGAAAAATGATATATATAATGATTTATTGTTCTTCATGTTACTAATTTTCCCCTGTGATAAAGATTTAGTTTTGGTCGTTCTGAACAACCTGGCTCAAGTTACAACTGGGCAGACTTCAAGTCTTCTGTTTTTGAACTCGAAACCCTTCATTACACAAATCTCTATTTATAGACAGAATCAAAGGACATGCAAAGGTAAACAGCTGGAGCTCTGCAGCACGTCAAAGGTTGGTTGGACATACACACACAGCAAAAGAGCAGCAGTGCAGCAGGGCACCTGTCATGCAGCTGGAGCGAAGTTGATGAGTACCATCATATTATGGCCCTGCTCAGTATGAAGAGAGTCAGAGAATGTAATGTAATTCTAAGCCTGAGCACTGTGTGCTATTTGGACTATGTACAAAATGAAAACAAATTCCCACCTTATAGTAGAAACACAAATAAAAATCTGCTTAAACATATCTTGTCTCTGTAGGCTTTCAGGATCAACGACAAAAATAATCAGTAACAGGATCAGATTGTCTGCCAAAGACAATCTACAGTGGTTTAGTGTGTTGTAAACACACATCGACACTTGGATTAGAAAGTGACAAACAGGATTCCACTGAGAAAACTGTCTTGTTGAATTGTTGATACGGTCAGCTTCAATTAATACCATTAAAATTAAATACCTGTGCTGTAGGCAGGCAGGCAGGGTGATGATGAAAAAGAACGCTGTGAGAGAAGAAAAAATGCTGCATGCTCTGTATGATAAACATTCAGCACAGCTGATGTTTCGTCTTTGTATTTTACTCAGCAAATATCTATGTTCTTCTGTAGTTTTAATGCTAAAATCTTTCAATCTTCCTTAAACTCTAGAAGTGGATTAAATTTTGCCCTTTCATGTTTTTTTATGGCTTTCTACTAGGTCTCTATTGCAGCTGACATCTAACTCACTCTGAACACAGCTTAGTTTTTTTCAGCTTTATTGTAACTAACGACATCAACTTACAGACACTTTTAGTGTTTTTTTCTGTCACCACCTTTTCCAATTGAGTCTGTCAAAAGTGGCTCAAACCTGTGGCATCCAACTGATGTGTCTGCAGTCTCTTCAGTGTTATTCCAACATCAGCACAACTTTTCCTAAATTAGGCTGAAAACAGTCGGGAATGCTTGCCCGTTAGCTTGTCCAACTAAACAGCACCTGGGCTAACGCAGTAACAGCCCACAGTGATTGAAACAGCAGACTGGTTGAATTGAATTTGTTGAAGTAAATGGTGGTACAATAAGCTGCAGTTCACTTCCACTTAAATGTAACTCATAAAGGCATCACAAGACAAACATTTGCTCCTCAGACTGTAAAAAGCATTTCTCTGCATAAATGTTGCAGTTTGTCAACATTTAGATAAGGCATAATGTAGCTTATCTGGAGTAATGTCACCCATATTTATCTACAGTATATTTATGTGAAATTCACCTACCTAGGGTAAAAATCATTCTACCATTACTTTTTGTGACACAAAAACAGCTGTAAAAATGGTTATGATCTCTTGAAAACCTGTGGTTACTGCACTATTGGGGAAGAAATGGGAAATAAAGCAACCTGTTGAATTCACTAAATCGTTATTGCAAAGATAAACTCTGTAATCTACAAATAAAATGATAACAGTGTATCTAAAACCTTATTGTCACTAATTTAAATTTATAATGTGAACCCAGATTTCACGGTAATGCTAAAAATGTTTTTGTCTGCAAAATTCTTTCTATGTTTGAGTGAATTTTACAACCTTTGGCTATGAAATCTGAATGCCTTCTCAGTCAAAATTAAAAGGAAAACGTTTTTTTCCCCTATGTTTTCTTTAGCTCGTTTGTATCTCCTAATTGTGGCAATAAGTAGCATAAGATTGGGAATCGAGGATAAAAGGAGAATAAACCACAGAAACAAGCAGGTCTTGGTGGGTTTGTACTCCTAGATTTTGAATGAGATAGCAACCAGTTTGCTACATAAATGTACTAAACATTCATCTCCTATCACAGCTATGTAGGTTGTATAGGAGAAATATTTCTTGACATTATCAGTCCTAACATTTTGTAGTATGATGCACATGTCTCCTTTTGGATATGATTCAGGAGGCCAGGCAGGTTTCAGCCACATGTTGAACTGTAAGCTGTAAAAAGAATCAAAAAGCTTTCAAAGTTCTCTAACCTTACATCTGACTTCTCTGTTTTTCATCTGACCACTTTACATTTTCAAGAAATTCTAACTTTACTTTCTGTGTCTGGAAGGCTGAGTTAAAGAAGCTTAGACGCAGGTCTTGTTAATTGTTTCTTAGCTCTCCTTCAGAGGCGAGCTGAGAAACAGGTCAAGTGAATACTACTCTATTTATTTTTAATGATGGACCTCCATGGAGGTTTTTTTTCTCCCAAATAGTTATTGTACAGTCCCCTTGTGTTCAGAAGCAAATTGTCAATCACACATGCATTGCTGCTTGAGATGAGAATGAAAAGAACAATTGTGGGAAAAAGTTTATACTCTATTTAAGATGTTGATGAAAACCCTGACTTCATTAAAGTGATGCAACAATATTAGAAATTAAACAATAGATTTTTTTTGTACTGAAGAGTTTGGAGTGAATTTTATATTTTAAAATTCAACATATATAACACGGCAGCAAGAAAAAAAGCATTGGCTTTCTTACAACTCAGAATTAAAACATTTGTCAATTGGTCAAAAATAGCAAGCTGGTTGCCATGTTTCTAAAGCAACACAAGCTGTTCTCTCTTTCAGGTAACAAGAGTCATAACACAACAACAAGATGTATCAGGGTTTTCTGGTACAAACTGTATTCTCATGTTGGTGCTAGTAACAAATTGGTTCTCAAGAAAACAGCAAGATGTCAAAGAGTCAAACTGTGACGGGTTAGTGGGAACGGTGGTCATGATTGAGTTCAAAGCTGCTGGTCTGCGGCGGCTGAAAGAGCACGATGAGCGAGATGAAATGTCCCTGTTCCAGAAATCAGTTACAAACAATGTGCTGAATATTACACAAAGACAGCTAAAGCTTTGTCACATGTTTCTGGACAAATATGAAACAATTTTGTTTTCATACTGTCAACATAACAACCTTTTAATCCGAAGATGACCTATTTTTATTGACTGATGGATTGGATCAGATTCATTTTAGCTCGCTTAGATTTTAGACCTCAAGGGAATGTAAGGGCATTTTCCACCAAGCTGGTTCCAGTGCTAAACTAATGCTAGTCCTTAATTGGTATGCGTTCTCAGTGTTTCCACAAACCCAAACTCTGGATTGGGCACTGAGAAGCTGATGTTAGCATAAATGGACCAAAGGAAAGAACATATTTTTGGGGGATTTATCAGTTAGTAAAAATATTAGAGGACCATGTTTAAAACTCTAGAGTGTAAATTTGTCTGTTTTGTCATCAAATTAATAGAAGAAATTATTGAGGAGACTGAGCTTAAAAAATGACAAAAGGTTGGAGTTGGAATAGAGGTAGAATAACACAAACTACCTCCTATCTTCTGACTGTTTATTTTGATATCACTTGTCAGAGTTGAGGTTAATGTGCTTTAAACAAAAACAAAATAAAAACTGCAAAACATTTATCACTTAGGCATGAATTTACTGGATAACACTTCAATGTCTGGCGTAAATAATTAATATTTCATCTTTCGATCTAACAATATGTTTTGATAATCAAATGACATAACACTGTGGAGGTTTAATCTATTATATTTAAAGCATACAATTTCTGATATTGATTTGAAATTGTGTCACAGTAGTTTTGTGGTGTTTAATTTGATGACAATAAAAGTGATGGCATTTCAGTCCATTAAAAAAACATAACCATTTTAAAAAGGCCATCTGTGGGACACCAGTGGCATAGAAGTGAGATTACTAAACTGCTCACAGTGACCGCATTTAATTCTATTTTCAAATTTATTCATATTTAGGGACATTTTCAACACTCAGCCATCAGTAGAGGAGATAGTAAATATAACAATTCCAACAAAACAATGAGTTTTTGGGCATAATCTGTGGTTTATCAATGTTATGATAAATCAAATTTCTTATCTTAATACATTTTTCACAATACCAATAAACAACACAATAAATGCTCATCCTTTGTGTCAGGCATACAAGGATTTTAACTTTCCTTGTATTGAAAGTTAAAATACAAGGACTACATGTCCTCAATAAATTTGGCAACCCTGGATTCTAAATTAAAACAAAAAATAGTAATAATCAAAACAAACTTTGTGCAGCAGTATGAGCCACATAATACAGTAATGCTTGGGCTAGTTCTGACAAACCTTTGGTACATGTTTACTGGAATCAATTCTGATCCAAAAACAAGTAACAGCCATTAGTCTGAACTTCGATTTCAAGCTTTCATGTCATTTAAAAGGTGCATCAACTTCCACATTGTCATGGAAACAAACCTTTTTCTGAGTGTTACATGAAAAGAAAACACCAGGTCTGTCTGTGTAGGCGTGGATGTGTGTTCGCCCCCACATTCATGTCACACACTGTGGTGCAAAACGAGCTGGCTCCGGTTAACAAATTTCACTCAAACTGGAGCCCAAAGAACCTTCAGCTGATGTAATTATTCCAGTAATTCCTGTGACTTTGATTGTTGAGGAATGAGTTCTGACCTAGTTTTGACCTCCTACATTTACGCTTGTGTGGGCGATAAACCTCTGGCCGCTTTTTCTCCTGAAAACGTGTGAAAAAAAATGGAAGAAAACTGATTTCTGTGCTTAAGAACAAATGTTAATTATTTCTTAAATTATTTAACAATGACTCTTTCAGAAAATTGGCCAGTTAAGGCATAATCACACTATTAATTGTTTTTTGCTGAAATCACCACAGAGCTAAGAAAAAGCACCCCAGAACTATCAGATATGAAAATAAGACTCTCATTTCCAGTAATTTTTCAATTGATCTGGTGGTCGTGAATGTGTTTTTTTTCTCACGCTGCGGGGGGATGGAACTCAACAACACTGGGTGACACAGAGAGCCATAGCAGATGATAAAAGAGGAGGCAAAAGGAAGCGATTGAAGTGATGGCCTCTGATGTTGTGTTTACTTGTCATCGTAATGTAGGTCAAAACCCAGTGGAGGATCCGTAGATTGCTGGAGTTGTGAATGGGTTGCATCTGTCTCGCCTGATTTAGCCAAATCAATAAAAATTGTCATTGTGCTGATTTGAAGATCTGTTCGCCCCACCTCAATCATCCCCTGGCACCACACAGCATATCGATTCGCAGCTGCAGCACTGAGGGGACGTGCACAGCATGAACGGTCCGGATAATAAGGCCAGCAGTTTGCTGACTTTGGCATGTTGCTGCAAAGCTCTCACAGGCTGCAGTGTGAAGAAATATCTGTGAATGGGAAACAAGAGGGTCTTTCAAATTGCTTTAGTGTTTTAATTTCTATTCATATTATCATTTCATTCAGAAAGGCGACCACATATTCATGTCCTTTTGCAGTCTGTCCTCTTAGTGCAGCAGATGGTGCTGCAGTGAATGAGCACACTGTCAGCTACGTACACCTACATCCTCCAAAAGTTTATTTATTAATGTCTTTTTTAGTGTTTTTGGCTCATGGTGGTGCCTCATGTCTATAGCCCTTTCTTTAACTATGCTGCCAGCTTTATACTCCAAATCTTTTGATTTCAGGTTTACAGCTTTAGCACACACTAGATTTTGGCATCATCACAACACTGACCTACTTGAAGGCTTCATTTAGCATTTTATTTATTTATATATTTATTCATTTTTGTAATGTTTCCATGGTCTTAAAAAGCAACAGTCCCATAAATTTTTCATGCATAATTTCATGCTAACCAGAAACATTATGAAGGGTTTCATTTCTTATCTTATGAGAGGATTACCACCGTTTGCAGCTGTCAGGAAAGAAATACTTTTTTAGACTGCATTGCTAGATTTGCTCATCTTTTCTAAAGGTTATCAGATTAGTAGAAGTAGGGATTTGTTCATCGAATTTGTTTCACTGGAAATCTGTGTTAAAATACATTAATAAGAACACAGTTCTGCTTATGCTTTAACTCTGCAAGGATCTTTCAAGCTTTCATTCTTGCTTTTTTTTGGGAAGTACAGTAATAGGAGTCAAGGTGTGCCAATAACCTGGTTGTGTTGGATTTTAAAATAATCTTCAATTTTATGCATCCCTTTTCAAAAGATGAAGAACTTGTAGCAACTAATAGCATCACTTTTACCCTTCAAAGTTTCCTATTTGTATCATGCAGTGTTGTGCATTAGTGGCTCCAATATTTTTTGACATCTGAGCTTACCAAACTTGTTTTAACCTGAGAAACCTTTATCTGAGTGTGGTTCACTGTTGCAACATTTATCAAGGTTCTGTCCAAGAGGAAACTTGGACAGAACTGATATTTCAGTTTGTAATTTAGAGGTTTTGTTATTTCTAAAAATGTTAAACATGTAGTAAATCATGGCAAGAGAAACCTTTCTATATTTTTAGTCATGTTTAAAATATTTAACATATTAGAAAACAAATTTGGACAGAAATGAATAGATTTACTGTAAACTGGCCAAGATGGATTGAAACAGCCATCTGAAGATGGAGGAATTTGTGAGTGATGGCATCTAGTTCTTCTGATTCAAAAGAATGTGAATTAGATTGACTTACAGTCTAGAATTGTAAAATCAGATCAAAACTGGGCATGGTCTGTTAACTTTGACTTTTTTATAGTATAAACAAGAAAACTAAAGGAAATATCTGTAACATTACCACATTTTCTCCTTCATGTATTGTTCTTTTGATTTTGTCCGAATAAATCAAAACTATAGACTAAACATCACAACATTTATTTGTAGTTTTAAAGGTATGTGGTGCAGAATAATAAAGCTTTTCAGAGCATAACAAGCTGACATCAGCTGTTTCATTATGTCTGTTGTGGAGCTCGTTTAGTCTCTGTCCTTTTAGTGACCAGAAAACGCCCAAACAGCTGAATTTGTCTAGCCATTAAAAAGTCTAATAGCCCTCTTTCAGCCAGCTGAACTGTGGTTCACAGAAACAGGCAGGGGAGGGGGAACACTGCAGAACTTTCTCTTATCTAAACACCTTTCAGTTGTAGAAACGATGTGTGAGAAAATTTCAGAAGTTTAAAAATGTTTTTTAATGGTTTCCCTTCACTGCTAACTCATCTATCCCTACTGAGACAATTTGTGTTGAACTTTGAATGTGAATTAAACACATCACACGTTAGTGTATTCTCTGTTAAATTAGAATTTTTTTTCTTTTATTCAATATAAAACAGAAACAATGTTTTGCAGACAAAAGTCCCCTTTGCTTTGATTGTGACATTATTTTCAAACTTTTGTATAAATTACCAATTTCTTTCTGTATTTAAGAAAATCATATCATGTTTGGGGTTGGGACCAAACCCCTGTCTGAAATGTCTCAGACGTCTCAGTTGCCCCATTCCTGTCTTGCTCTTTCTCTGCCTTTTTTTTTTTGGTTGTACTCACAGAACGGTGTTTCTGTCAGGTAATATTAGACTCAAGCAGTTACAAATTATAAGATAAGAGGAAACATAACAGAAAATGTCAAAAATCTGAATGAGAGAGTTGTATGAGTGCAGTCTGTAGTGAATATGTGTAGAGAAGTAACTTCAATCTTTTATTAGTGTAAAAATATTTCATGTCCTCTGGAAATGACATGACTAAAATAAAATAAACACGTCATAAACCTCGGAAGGTCAAAAGTTTAATAATAAACTACTTTCAACAAAAAAGTTGAAAACACAGACCATAAACCATCAAATATCTCTATTAATCTAAGCAAACTGGGGTTCTGGCTGTAACTTCACATTTACCATCCACAAATTAGACAGAGGTTATTCTCTTCATTTATCTCTTGGCAAGAGAGCAAATAGGGATATTTTCTAACCACTGAACTTCTACTTTAAATGTAAACAGCCACATTACCGCCATTCACTGCATAATGTGCATGTTTATTTAGTGAATACACCATTTAAAAGAGGATTCATCATCAACCACACTTTACCCTGAAAAAGCGCTTTCACTTCCCTCCATCACATTTCCATATTAGCCCCAGGACTGAGTGGAAGCACTTAGGGAGGAATGCGCTCAGTATTTTGTCAGCATTCTGACACCAAATTATTTCCTCTGCGTCAGTCTGGCATGAGGATGCAGGGAAGCCGCTCGCTGTACCCAAATGGGGTTATTTAATGATGATAAAGGGCATTTTTTTCAATAGATATACAATAACTACAAGGGGAGTGAGACACAACTTCCTCTGGCAAGGTTAAAGCCCTGGTTCATGATCTGAAACAAAGCGGTCTGGATTGACACTAAAACTGATTTAGTTCTTCTCCTGATCAAACAGCGGAACAATAGAATAACCAACATATAAAGAGGTAACGTTTTTGAATTGTTCACATTTATCATCAGCACCATTATCAAAACACAACCTGTTGGGGTCAAAAATTTACAACCATTTGTTAAATTAATTCAGAGCTTTTAGTGATTGCTGGAACCATTTTTTCCAAGAGTGGATTTGTTTTTAACCATCCGTACAGGGTCAAAGAGATCAGTGAGGGCTCAGATATATACATACACCCCAGCTAATGTTTGGATAAATGCCCAAAACAAAAGCAAAATATTTTGTAGTCACTAACAAAGCACTGGGTGGAGTCTACTCTTACCAGAAATTTTGTCAGAGTTATATTGACTGATTCTTCCTGCCATATACCTTCCTGTTTAATGTATTCTATTTTTAACTAGTGCTGTAATTCCAGGAAGTTGATGTAAGCCTACTTTATCTATTAAAGAGCCAGATTTAATGTATGATTGGGATCATTGGTATTTGAAGCACACCACTGTGTCAAAGTTCTAACCATCTGTTGGTAACTAAAGTTGAAGCTGAAGGATTTGACAGTTATTTGTGTTCATTCACTTCATCTACTATGTGCATGGAACCTTTACCTCTAGCAGTGATGCAGCTCCACAGCATGATGCTGCTACCACCATGCTTAACAGTTGGTTAAAGTGTTGTTGTAGGTTTCATAACCTCCTGTTTACTCCTCCAAACAAATGTCTTGTCATTGTGGCCAAATAGTTGTCTGACCATGAAACTTTATTTCTGAGGATATTTGGCTTGTCCAATTTGGCCAGCTGCAAATTTCAGTCAAGCTATTGGTTGGAATACGAGACAGACGTGCCAGCTGTTTCTACTTTGTGGTGGGCTTGAATATCTGCAGTTTCTGGATTGTTTTTGAACATGCTAAGCCTTTTTCTTTCATTTGAGGTTGATTGTTTGAGTCAGATGGTTGATAACTGGACAAAAAACTGTTTTTGGACTAGATAAAGCAGACTAGTACCTCCTAAAAGATCTGATCTTCTGATTTACGCTTGGAAATGTGAGATGTATTCATAAGTGTGAAGCTGAAAAACGTCTTTAAATGCCATTGAAAGGCAGTCCAAGTAATATGCCATTAAAATTAACTATCAACCGCTCTTTGAGCCAAGAGCGGCCCAGTTTCCTCCCAGAATTATGCCAGAAGCTTGTAAATGGCTACAGTGGCTACACAATAAAATTCAAATTTGTGCCTCATCTCAAACCTATGTAAAAAAAAATAACCGCAGTGTTATGTTGTATAACCATTCCAACCTGAAAAAACAACAGTTCAAAAGAATAAAATTAAAATGACAGTCATGACCACAATGACGGCATCAGTTCTGAACTTCTCTAAAGCTCTTCTGGGCTTAATTGGCAGCCTAATCCGGCACCAACACTTTGTGTCGGCTGTTCCTTTAGGGTCCCTTGTCTGGGTGTGCATTCTTTAACTCAATAAGTCTCTGCAAGTGTTCTAAAATGAATAAGTGCTGAGTAATTACAGCTGACAGATCTGAATCATGAAGTTGCTTAAATATTCATGAAGGACACTTGAAGAGCAGATGTGCTAATGTAAAGTGCAGCACCGTGTAAAAACAGCATATGTATTACTCTTATAGGACTTTCACATTTTTCAGGCTGGTTTAAAAGAATTAAGATGTCACTAGCTGAGATTAACATAGGCCTACCTGCAAGTTGGGATGCATTGAATTATCATTAATTTCAGGGAGATTTAACCTGAGTCGAGAGGCTCCTGATTAGTTTAATCCCACCAGATCATAGTTTGATTTACTCATCTGAGTGTAAGCGGCCATTGGAGGCAGCGAAGGGTGATTAGCCGCAAAGCTGGCTTCGAAATTGACTCTGCTGTAAAAGTACTGAGATGTTTGTAAAAGACAGAGCATATGGAAAGATTGTGTATTAGTATACGGGAGTGGACAGTTAACCTTTGCAGGAGCTGGAGACCCCTGTCGGCATGTCTTGCTACAGATGGAGACCAGATGGCTGCAGCTAGTTTGCACAATCCACCAGCTCCATTGATGCAAAGTGGAAAGCGTGGTCTGCTCCACCTAAGTGACAGTGTGATGCCATTACAGAGCTGAAAGCTGGACATATGGGAGACCCAGGAGGAATGCATAAACAACTAAGAGACACTAAACAGATATCTGCAAAATAATACTGTTGGGACTTGAAAAGGTAAACAAAGTTTCTTAATTTTTAAAGCTGCAATAGGTAACTTTTATTTTTTAATAAAAGTTATTTTGTTTTTTTTACATATTTGTTAAAACTGCCGCTATGTATAAGATGAGACAGATAAACAGTAAAAAATTCGAGCTCCTCTGCCTCCTCCTGGTGGTCCTACTGCCATCTGCAGAAATACAATCTGAGCCAGGACAAGGGTCTTAGTGTTGTCAATCACCCTTGTGTACATGTTGCTCACACCTTCCATCTTTCTCTCAACTATGCTACCGCTCCTTCCTCACAGCGGAGCCTGCCATGAATGTGCAGGCTACTTCGCATGGCTACAAATGACAGCAAATAAACACTTTTCCTGCAACAGTAAGTTGTCTCTTTGCCATTAACACAACTGCAGCAAACTTGCAATCTTGCGAAACACTTACATGAGCCTGATTGACAGTGCTAAGATGCTCACCCTGCCTCTGATTGGCTGTTTCTGACCAGTAACGGTTTATTTAACCACTGGGCCACAGGGTGGAGGCAGAGGAGCTTCATTTTTTTCATACAATATCTGTCTCAAGTAATACTGTCAACATAATGAAAGTTTGAACAAACATGTAAAAAAATACTTGTACAAAAATTACCAACTGAAGCTTTAATTAAAATGAAAACAAAATGGATTTTTAATTCTCAGCAGCTCTCGGAAGACTGTGGTAAAAAAAAAAAAAATACTTGGAGTTTCTTTAGTTTAAATAAACGGTGAGGAGTAAAATTCAGCAAATAACGGAGATAAGTAAAATTTATCACTCAAAAGCCAGTTATTTCCAATCACAAGTCATGTTATGTGGGTGATGCTAATTTAAAAAGAGCTTCTTTCTGAAATGTTTCTTTCTATCTGCAAAAGTGCCTGTCTGTAAAACTCTTCTTCCTCTGAACTGACGCTATTATTCCAAGGAGACGCGGAGCTGCACTTTCAATAAGTGTCATGAAAAATTTGGAATTGAAGAAATTTTTCAGTGTAAGGTAGAATAAAAAATGTCCCATTTTTCACATTGTGCCTTTCATGCGTGAGAGAAGGTAGATGTGCCTCACAAAAAATGTTTTAATTGCTTTAGAATTAAATAAATGTTTTGCATTGGAATGTATTAAACATTGATAAAATATACTTTCTCATTTTCCTGCTCTACCATGAACTGCCAACCTGTCTAAGGTAACTGAACAATAACTGGCAAATTTAAATTTTCTTTGCATTCTCAGCTTAAATCTGACCATGGAATCATGAAAACATCAACAATGCTCTTAAACTCAAAAGATGAAGGGGTTATGTAACAACATTGCAAAAAAAAAAAATTAACAATAGCCCATCAGAGAGACATTTCTTTGTTGCGGACTCGAGTCAAAGTCATAATTTTGACTTGAGGCACAAGTTTACTGCCTTTAGACTTGAATTGATGAAGTAAAAAATAGCTTGAGACCCATACCAGACTCTAACACCAATCACCTTGGACTTGGACTTACTTCATATTTTGGTAAACAAAATTGTGTTTCTTACAGATTTCTTGAATCAAATAACATCAACATTATTTCAATTTCTTGTCCATTTCAGCAAAGTAATATTCCTTAACCTGACACAAAACCCAGTGATGCTTCAGAACGCAAACCTGAAAAAATATGGTGATGTTGCTCAGCAGCGTTTAGAGACAAATCAGAACTTATGTGATTGATTTAGTTAACAGAAATTAATATTATAAACATCAACGAAGTACAGGTTAGTTTCTCTCACTTTAGATACAAAAGAGAAAATCATTATAAAGCGACATCTTTCTTTTTTTTTCCCATCTAGCGAACAGTGCAGACTTCAAATTAATTCAGCTAAATTAAAAGCAGAAAATCTTTACATTCAGCTCCTAATATAAACTGCAACACTAAAGCAAAAGTTGTCAAGTAACCAAATTAATTCCAAAATTATGTAGGTCAATAAACATTGTATGTTATGGGAAGCATGTTTTGTCTATAGCATCATCTTTAGAAATTATCATTTTAAATGACTTAAGACTCACAATTTAAGCTTAGGCCTAGTTTTGACTTTGAACTCCAATTGAGACTACCACAAATTGAAGCTTAACTTGAGATGTGGGTAAAAGAAAGTGATATTTACTTGTGACTTGTAAAATAATGACCCAATACCATCACCAGATAAAACATGCAAAAGAAAAAACAAAAAAAACACACAAAGCAAACAAAAAAACAAAGATAACTAAGTCTGAAAGGAAACAGAGATTTAGCACTAACGACGTGTCTTGCATGTTTTACATGTTTCTCTACTTGTGTTAATGAGTGATTAGCAGGCTTCTGGAGCAGTACATATCATGTTGAGAAGGTTACACATTCATTTGAATAAGCTGTACTAGGAGAGACACATCTAAAACATGAACCAGGACTGAAAACCACTGCAGATGCTCAACAAAAAGATGGCACATCCCATGTTCTTTCCTGGATCTGTTTAGTATTTCTCATATGAATAATTATCAAAACAATTATCGACTGTAGATAGTTTGTTAGATATGATGTTTCTGCTGTCATGGATAAATAAAAAGACTGAAGTCAAAATAAGCAGAAAGGCTCACAAACCAAGTAAAGTCCAGAGCTTTTATGGTTTTGTCTAAGAAGGTTTGACTTGAACAATTTAAATTAGACTTCAGTCCCAGGATTTGAATCTCAGTAACATCTCGACTCTTTAGAGCACAGATTTATGTCAGGTTGTAAAGCTTGGGTTGTGTTTAAGGGAGGAGAGGAGGCGGCAGATTCGTCAGGACGGTCAAAAACTCACAACCACATTGGTACTGGGAATTCCACAGTGTTGTCCTTTAATAAACACGCTCTTCACCAACCTTACGAAGCCCGGTTGAACGGCTGCTATATTATCAGACATGAAAATTGAGCAGAGTCCAAACAACCCGTAACGTTACTGAAAAGTTAGGGAGCTAACATGTCCGTCTAGCACGTTTCTCCCACGCTCTCTACAGAGAAGCCGTGGCGCTTACTTGTGACGTCATTAGCAATACTAAAGTATCTTAAAGAGACACTACACAATTACGGCTGTTACAAGGTCTAGAACATTTTTTGGGATGTAACTTAACTGTCACTAGGTGCAAGGGAAGAATTATGCATCTCTCGAGCCTTTGATGGGTTGTTCTAGTGTTTCTTAAAGACCAGATTTTCTGTTTCTGCTGTAGATTGCTTCCTTACACCTTTGCAGTTATAATCAAATGCAAAAACTCAAGCAAAAAGGAGCAGAAAAGCAGTCAGCGTGAAGAAAAAAAAAAGTCAGAGAGCTCGAACCTCCTTTGATCAAGATCACTTCAAAATATCACAAAGTCTGGCTCTTTGGAATAGGTCAGATGGAAAGTCTTATAGCATTATGCACATTTCCACGGAAATTGGTATATTTGGTCGACTAAATGCAAATTTAATTTTGCTTGATTTGTTTGTTGCTTTTTTTTATCTTATTAAACTAGATCTTCAAAAAATGATCCCAAAGTCAAAATACACTACGCTGTAAAAAAATAAACAAACCAGTCTTAATCAAATGTTTTCTCAACAGAAACTAAGGCTTACAAATAAAACCAATCTTATATTGATTAGTGAAATGTCTCAATAAACTAATCAGGTTATAATGGAGTTAAAACCAGGTCATAACTCCATCATCTCCATGAAATCCTAAAAGTGACATTTCTGGATATCACGAATGTGGCAATTTAATAACAATACTAAGAAAACCATGCATTTTTAGACTAACCGCACAACGCTTATGATGAGGCACCGAGGTGATATAGCAAATGATGTTTAAAATCTTCTCCCTTCCCTATGAAGAATTTAACTTTTATCAAGCAGTGGAAATAAGCTTTTTACTTTAATAAAATTCAATCATCAGAAGGGCTGTTTCACCTGAAGAATAAAACCACCTTTCTATTAATAATTAAAGTTATTTCTAAGGCTGAGCCAATGAGATGGTTTATAAGGTGTTAGAGAGGGCCTCATTAGGAAAAAACCATAACTGGACATATCTTCTGTGACTCAGCCAGTGTTATACAATTAGAATCTTGTTCTGGTGTTCACTGAGGCAAACTCATCTGTCCACTTCCATGTGAGAGCTGCACAGAGCTTCTGTACCGAAGTGACAGGGAATTGTCTCAGGAGTACAAACTGCCTTATTACAGGAAAACTTAGAGGCACCACATCTTCACCGGGAAATCCCCCATCTTTGAAAAGTCGCACTTTCTACTCTACCAAGGCGTTTGATCAAGACCATACACTGCAGACTACACTCTCAGGCAGGAAATGGAGTGAAATAATTGAGAAAGCAAAGAAAGTCCAGTTACAAACATAAGGCCTACAGAAAATCTGAAATGCTATTGATTAAAACTGAAAAGATCACAGGACAATATTTTTTATTTAACATTTTATTTTGATAGTTAATACAAATAAAGATTTTAGTTCAGACTCACAGTAAGGAAACAGGCTTTGATCCAAAACCAAATGCACTTCCATTCAAGTATGTTTGTCCATTTAGCAAAAAGCAAACCCAGCCCTGTTAAATGGTAACCAAGGTGACACCAACCTGTAGCCATGCACAAACAATGCTTTACAGAAGTATTCATTCCTCTTCAACATTTCTACATTTTATTGCATTATAACTACAAACTTCAAATCAAATAAAGCCAAGTTTATTTGTTGAACACATTTCAGCGACAAGGCAGCTCAAAGTGCTTTACGCCATAGAAACATGATACAATAACCAGTTATGAAACAAGCAGTAAACATAAAATTTTCTCAAACGCCATCATGATAATCCTCTCAAACTTCTGTGCATCTATTGGGGTTTTATGTGATAGACCAACAGAAGGTAGACTATAAATGCAAAGTGAAGGAAAATGTCATGTGGGTGTTTTTGTATTCATCTCCCTTTACAATGAGGCTCATGAAAAATGTGGACCCACTACAACAGCATGTTTGTTTTTACAACATATTTGGACATTATGAATATTTAATGTGGGCAGCACTGGGGCACCGTTGCCTTGCCGTATCAAAAAGGTTGCAGGTTAAAATTCCAGATATATCGATAGATAGACATGGTATTTACAGTTTTAAATACTACAATATGCAAGGATTTTATCCATTTTTGTCACACTGTGCCGTTGTTTTGTTGTGGGAAATGCAGCTGTAGTCGTGAGTGAGACTGTTGAGAGCATTTATCACTGAGACACAGTAGAGAGGAGGGTTGATGTTGCTCTTGCTTTCAATTTGAGCTCTCAGGTGCTAAAAGCTACAAGTTTGGTGTGGGGTTTTGACAGCTCCTGCCCTGGAGCGGCATCCATTGTTATAGTCTCCCTTATCACCAGTATGGGAACAATCAATACCTCCTACACGTTCCTCGAAATATATTCAAAGAAAGCAAATAAATGTTGTTCTGGAACTTACAATTTTTTTTTTTTTGTTTCAGCTACTGAGTAAGAGAATCCAAGGCTGTATTTACAAAGATGTGGGATATACAATATGTCTGAATTGTCTCTTTAGACTAAGTAAATTTTCCTCTATGGAGCAAAGTTTGGAAGCAAAACAGCAAAACCCACACATTACCTTCAGCAACCCATAATAAAACAATACCAGTTAAAATTTCTTTATTCCTTACAACATCACATTTGAAGCATTATCCATTGCTAATTGTTAATCGGCGATGGCACAATCATTACATATGTACAACTGTACTGCCAGTATTTGTTTTAAAGCTATTTCTCCACAGTCACCAGTAATTTAATTAGCTAAAGAATCACAGTGTAATAGTGTTTCTTGTCTTTATGCCTGGGTTCTTTTATTCAATACATTTCATGTAAGATGACTTGATTTCTCCACCAACTTGTTCCCTTTTCTTCATAAATTCTTTATGAATTCGACCTTCCAGTGAGGGTTTTTGCAGCTGAAGAATGCTGGGCTCTGTGAATAAATTTCAATCTCAAAAGAATGTGAGCAGGAGGTAAAAAAAAAAACTTTAAAGAAATCTCCCTCGATTAGTATGTAAACTTTAGATGCAGCTGATAAGGCACAGCTGCAGAGACGTTCTCTGCTCATCTCTGCTGCCCTCTGAGACCTCTAGTCATACGCTTGCGCTCCCTTTTTATTTGTCTCTCCAGCACAAAAAATATGAAAAAAAATACACACTAGCACAGTTACTGCAGTGGGAAGATGCAAAATTGAAGCTTTGCTCTTTGCCTGGTTATAAAAATAGAGCATTTTATTAAGACTGATGAAAATATTTTATCATTTTATCGACAGGGGAAGCAGAGAGGTGGGAGAGTTTTGCTGCATCGCTGCTTCAAATGAGGATTCTGCTTGTAGGAAAGGCAGATAGAGGGAGAAGGAATGATTAGGATGCTGTGGGGGAAAGACGGGAGAGAGTATCTGTATTAAAGGGAAACCAAACAGAGGCGTAACTGGTCCGGACAACACGAGGACCAGACAGTGTTGTAGGGGGAATAGAACTATAGGCAACGGGAGAGGGAACGTGGGGGAGAACACTAACTAATAGAGAGACTACAGAAGGAGGGACAAGCAGATGGAGAAAATTGATAGAGGCAAGAGGGAGGCTGGATTTGTCTTTATTGTCCTTGTTTGGTTTAGTTGGAGCAGAAAAAAGGAAAGAGAGACTGCAGTGTGGTGCAGCACGGTCCAAACAGAGAGGAGACGAACTGGGGGCGGTGGGCTGCCTGTACACCTTGGGACCTGTGCTGAATGCAGGTGGAGTGATGCAGGAGAGCTGATAGACATGGAGGGGAAAACGGTTCGGGAGGGGTTATATGACGAAGGGACAAGGGGAGACGGGCAGATTTCAGGAACAGGTGGGGAAACTGCAGGAGGTGAGGGGTAAAGAAAAAATAACCACTCAGATTGGGTGCATCATGGAGCACCTTGGAGATGCTTTAATAACCCAGTCATGCGTCTCGAAGGGACAATAATTTTATTCCAGGGATATACAAGAACACACAACTCAAATGATTATAGTACTTTTTAATCTCATCTTTGTTCAGTAATGTGTTCAGAATACAGAACAGCAGTACGGTGCTTTTCTGAAATGGCAGAACTTGTTTTGCCCTACAAATGCACATTAATTACCATGTTACAATTCTAGTTGGTATTAAAAACTGTTGCTAAAATTAAGCTTCTCATTCAAAGCCTTAACATCTATTGAGAATTAGTTGCATATTATTACTTTGTTAATGATGAAATTGGCTTTGCTTGTACCATTGTACTTTTAAACATATTGTCAATATTAGGTGTGCACATTATAAGATGAATGTATTTGATAATGATATTATTTGGATATTTGAGTTAATCCACATCCCCCCCGCACCCCCTTTCTCTTTTGTTGCCGTCATTACAATCCGCTACTTCCTGTGATTCCTGTGAACTTCAGCATCTCAGTCACAATAACCTAAGCAAGGACATTGAGGGCATGAGAGGTCATCCAAATAAAATACATAATTAACAATCAGAAATTGTATGCTTTTCAATTAATATTCAGTACTGAAAGTAGCCCTTTGTGATTCTGATATTTAATAGTATGTTAAGAAAGCTTATAAATGTGAATGTTGCAAACTTGATTTTGGTCGTGATTATCCCACATTTTCTCTAAGGGGACTGCAAGTGTTTTTGTCCTTGCTTAAGGACTGCAACACTTGCAGCCCTTAAGGGGAAAACTCTCCATGCTTTAGCATCACAGGCAATACATTTTTGTATAATGTGAGGGGATCCAGAGATTACGTAAATGCTCACTTAAAATGAAGTATTTATTAGACTGTTTTGTTGTCTGAGGCTGTTGGGACTCAGCTTAATGAGTCTGCTGTTCTATTTAGCTGACACCAGAGCAGCCAGTGTTCAAAGCTCACTTCATAGCCAGTTGCAAATTTGAACTTGTCAATGAATTATACATGTTCAGATCTTTTGTTCTTTAAACAGAGTGACAGCAATTTGCTTCACGTATTTATTACAGCTCCTTTTTTGTGTAAAAGGCCTGTTGCATATCGAAATCTGTACCAATTTGTTCTCTACCAAAAAAGATGCTGGTTCTCATCTAGTAGTCTGAATTCATAATAAAGTACTCTGTCCTTGTTAGAAATACTATAACGGATGAGATGTCCATCAGTGCAATTCCTCTTTGATTTAATCCATGTTGAATTATACATAGCTGCTGTTTTAATTATGCTCAGATGATAGTCAAATTGAAAAGTTAGCTGTCATTTCTAAATTTTCAACAAGTTTCCCCCACATCTCTGCCATGAAAAACAATGCCTTCACTCCATCTCTACCTGGATCTGGCTCCTGTTATTTACCAACAGACACAGTTCAGCAGTATCTATAATTTTTGGTGTTCTGTGCATGATTCTTCAACTTTTTTAGTAAAGTTCACAGCAAGCAGTGGCAGCTGTTGATAATGTCAGTAAGGCGGAACAAATACTGAGACAAAAATGTGTTGGTAGCATCCCTAAGCTAACTTTGCACATATCAGAGGCCTAGTTCCTGTCTTTCAGGGGAACTGGTGTAACTCATTTCTGTATTAGGTATCTAGAGCTTGTTCAAAAAATCTGTTTTTAAAGCAGCTGCTTACTCTACTTTAGAACAGTGATTAATGACACCATAATAGGCTTCACTCAGTTGTTATTCGTAAGATGAAAATATGTCTGGTAAAGGTTGCATTTTCAGAATCTCCCATCCTTGCAACATTAGTGATAATCGCCTTTAGTAATTCCATCTTTTCTTTTCTCACTTAATTTCTGCTAAAAATCATTTGTAAATTAAAACTTTGTGGGCAAGATTGGTCTACGACAGTGGTTCTTAACCTTTTTTGAGGTACCGAACCCGCCAGTTTATGCACATTCACTGAACCCTTCTTTAGTGATAAATAAAATATTATAAATAAATAATAAAATAATATCAAAAGAGAAATTTATGAAAATCTTTTTGTTTTAGTGCAATATTAAAAGACTGTGGTGCTTTTTTTCTTAGAAGGTGCTATCATAATAGACATGTCATTTAAAAATTTTATTAAAATGATTTATTAAAATATAAAACTGTCATTGTTGTATTGTGAATAAAGACTTTATAGTAAAAGCTTCTGTTTGATTTAGAGCATTTAATCTTTACATGGAAAGTGTTTCTGAAGGTAAAATTAAAAATGTAAACAAATAAATAAAATTCTAAGTAACAAAGCCAATATGTAGTCTGCATTTTGATTTTCTTGAAAGTGGTTTTCAACATTTGATTTTGGAGAGGATTCACAAAATTCCCTTAATACCAAAAATATGTCCTGAAATGTGATGGGACTGCTCTGTCTTTCGGATAAAAAGTATTCCTATATTAATCACATAAACAGAAGGATTTAGTTATGGATTTCTCACTCCACACTCATATTTGATTCTCTTGAATATTTTACACAGTTCTTAAATGCTTTGTTCACTTCTTGTGCAGCTTGATATTTTCATTAAATTTGTCAGGTTAGTGCCATCTGTCTATCCACAGCATAATGGAATAATGTCAAAGCACTCCGACACCACAACATCTGACACATACAGATGACTCTGTATTCAAGTGTCCTCTGAAGGTATCAGTGTTATCACCTGCATCATTGCTCCCACTCACGCTTGTCTGGCCTGGATACAAGTCAAAGCGACTCAGCTTTAGACACAATCATAGGCTCCAGTTAGATTGAGAAATTGCTTTCCTAAGTAGACAAATGCTTGTTCAATCAATCTTGCAACAAAGCGAGGTTCTGCCTGAATATTTCCAGGAGGCACCGCTACCCTCTCCCCCTTTGTGGTTGCCACAATAAAAAACTCCTCAGAGTCTCAGAGTCTAGCACTGATAAAGGACCACTGCCTCCATCTTTTAGATAAAAGTAAAGTACATCTATTCATATTACATCCTCTATTGCCTCTTATTGAGACAAGCTTGACTGTTAGAGGGAAATTGTGTGGGCACACAGCGGGATAAAAAGTGAGACTGCAGGGCTCAGCAGCCACACAGAGACAGCTTTGTTAACTGGTGACAAGATAAACATGTAGACCAAACCCAAGTGTGCTCATGAAATATGTATCTTTCCAAAGGGATGTGGAGCATGTTTAACTTAAAGGCCATGTGCTGGAGGTGCCAAAACACGAGAATCCACCAGTGGCCTTATTTGCCACATTTCTGGGCCGGGGCCATGGAGACAAAGTTCTCTGCAAGCTGGTTATTTACTTTAACAATCACATCCTGCATCTTCTTATGTATTTCTGTGCGTCTCTGAGTGTTGATTTACTGCCAAATAATAGGCATAAAAATTACAGATGCTGAGTCAAATCCTAATCTTTTTTGCTTTCTTCAAACTACAATGAAATCATGACTGCTTACGGGTACTTTTGTGTCAGCTGAATTAGGAATCTCTAGTTTAAGTACTTACTACTTTCCTCAAAAAAAAGAACAAACATCCACAAAATGTAATAATGAACAATTCACTTTAATTAGATTTTCTTCTTAAGAACTTCTACCCTTAATTAACAGCTCTTTCACCATTGTTTCTAGGGTGTGGCTAAAAGTTCTTTTCAGGTAAAAGCACCGGCTTGAGAAAAGCTGGAAATGAATCAAAATCGTTTTTCTGCTTTGAAATTTGGATGCAAATATGAGTAAAATGCAGAGAAACCATCTTCTTCTTCAATGAGACTCACTAGTTTACAAAAATAAAAAAACAAAACAAACAAAAAAGCAGCACTTGAGTACCATCTGTCATATCTCAGAGGATTCCATGTAGCTTACTGATAAAAACGTATCGGGGGATGGCTGGTTTTAATTATAGTTCTGACTTTTATATTTTTCAAATGACTAGGAAACCAATTAAGGTATGTGGTGTGCTGCCTCCAACTTTTATGCTATACTCATCGCTCCTTGGGCTTTCTTGAAAGCCTCTCACTGGCCACATTGTGTGCTTTGTAATATTTTTACTAATAACCAGATTCTTAAGACAATATTCTTATGAGGGTGTTTACATGAGTTGCATGCAGGATACTACATCCGTATTCCCTTGCACATGCTGCAAAACATAGCGTGATTAATGTGTCAAGGCAGCATCATGTGCCCATATGGCCCTGCCGCGTTTGCTGCCCTACGAATATTTATTTACAGCACAGCGAAAACGTGTTTGCCCCTCACAGATTTCCTGTTGTTACTTATTTGTCACACATCAGAAATGTTTTAAATCATCACATCTTAATATCAATTAAAGACAACCTCAGCAAATACAAAAGTGATGCTTTGATTTCTGGAAAAAAAAACTGACAGTCTGTCCCTATCTAATGAAAAAGTACTGTATATACACCCTAAACCTAAAAGCTCGTTAACGACTACAACAGCTGCAGAATTGATTTAATTGAACCACATTGGAAGTTGTTTGGGTTTTTTTTAGCACGAAGGCAATTTCACAGCAGGTAAATTTGAATTATAACTAGACTTTGACTAGATCTGTCCAAAATGGGTTTTTTCTTTCAGGGTGTTCTGGTAGAGAGAGAAATTCATATTTTCATCATTTAATAATGCAGTAATGCAGCTTCATACTACCTTCTGAATACTGGGTTTATTTTTCTGCCAAAATTAACGGGACATACAATTTCCAGAAATGTCATACTTTCCCAAAAGATGTACAAATATTAAGGTTTTTTTTGTCAAATGTGAAAAAGGCTTTGTTTTTATTTTGCTAAGCAGTAGATTTCTAAATTGAATTGTTACCTGAGGCAAGTGATACCTACAGTGTTTTGGCTGTTCTGGGTTGTCTTGGTGAGCTCCAGATGAATTGTTGATAAGCTCCTGCAGTAATTTTAATTGTATGGCAAATCCTGGGAAGGTTGACCATTGAAATATTTGAGGCTAATGATGCTATTCAGTTACCAGTTTTTGTTTATTTCAGCGCTAAGCTAAAAAGCAATAATTAGGATTACCGTAAACCCATCAAAATACTATTAAACCAAAATATTTTAATAGTATTTTCCAATTTCCAATTTTTTGAATGTAGACATGTTAACAACTCCCCAACTGTGCAAAATACTCCCACTGATTCAATTTGTCTGACTTGCAAATGTGGGAAAACCGCCATACACACATTATAGTGTAAAAACAGTCATACCCGTAATGCAAAAACAGAATCCCACAACATGTTCACCCTTAAATTTACATGAATTCATCTTATGTTATGTATGTGCTTCTGATACTGAATTGAATTTCCTCTGAAAAAAAACAGTTTTTCTTGCATATCCATGAAAATGGTTTACAATTCTGTGCATATGGTGTAAAAAAATAAAGGAGCATGCATTACAAATCCATGGTTCTTGGTCTTTGACATTAAAGCAGCCGTGAAGGGTTTTTTCCCCACCATGCAAATGAGTTTTTCTACAACATGAGCTATTCTCTGCCAAGAGACTCTGAAAGTATGAGGTCTATTACAAATGAACAAGTACTAAAATGAGAAACATGTTGCCCAATATTTAGTAATTGCATTTTCAATTACCTTGCTAGAACAATGTTTCCCCTGTTTCTTCCTGTGCATGTGTGTACACACTTTCATTGAAGTCCAGTCTTATGAAGGTTGTGTCCTTAGTTTATTTTAAAACTAACTTTTAGGCTGCATCAGTAAGTCAGTCAGTCCTCGATTAAACTATTAGCTTTTATTTCAAATTGCCTGGTACTTAAAAAAAGTTAATGATGCCATGCAGGCATGTAAAAGAGAAACAGGCCCACAGAATCACAGATCCACCACCACACTTTACAACACACTTCACAGTAAGCATGAGGTGCTTTTAGATTCATCTCCTATTTTAGACCCCTCTGGAAGTCACATTGGTCACCAATACATACGTGGCTGTTGGGTTAATTAGTTTCTATAAATTGTCCTTACCTGAGGGTGTGTGCAAGATTGTTTGTCCTCCATGTTGCCCTCTAATGGGCTGGTGACATGTCTAGGGTGCCTGCCTCTTGCCTAATGATTGCTAGAGATGACCCTGCTCTGACCCTGCAAGAATAAGTCGGTAGGCTACAGACAATGAATGGATGAACTTGTATTATTAAAAGAATTGCAAGTTTAGATTTCTTTCCGTATTGATTTGTTATGGTGAATTGCCTTAATAATAATTCCCAGTGCTGTTATACTGAGAGCAGGTTTGTTTACATTTTATTGCACTGCACAGGGATTAAAACGCCTTAGTGTCTGTCGAAATAAACCAATAACAATCTTTTTGAATTGCTATTTATACTATGCTAATTTGAATTCTTATCACAGTGATGAACCCAGGCTATACTCATAGCTAACACTATGGGGGAGGTTTACTTTGAAGTAAAACCTAAAATGTTAATATAAACATAAATTAATAAATTACTGTCCATATTCCCTCTTCAGTTTGTTCCATAATATGTTAAATGTTTTATGAATGTAAAAAAATAGCTTCAGGTTTTTATTGAAGGTTTTGTTTCATCCACTACTGTTTTCTCAAGCTGACACGTCTCTAAGAAATAACCTAGTCAGGCCAAGAAAAGTCTGGCACGCAACACCCCAGTGCAACGAATTGACATTTTTACACTTTGGTTTTCATAGGGATTAGGCAAACTAGATATAACATGTTAATCATAGAGGTTTAGAGCTGCTGGTAAGTACATTGTTTTCCTTTTCTTGGTAGGAGCCAGTAGTTTTTTTTGGTTCTTCATGTTAGGATGATGCAATAAAAGAAGCTCTTTGTGTTTAAAATGATAAAAATTGCATCTACATAAAAGCAAATAAGGAACTAGGTGTTAAAATGCATCTTCAATTGTTGGAGCATTAAATAAAAATAAAAAAAACCCCAACAATTTATTACTAGTAAAACATGAAAAAGCAACCATTTTTCACATTTTATCAAGTCCTATTTATGCATATTTGTTTTGCTGATTCTGTGTCATTGTCTTGCAATCTGGTGCGAGGGGTCTGACAAAAAATAACTAAATAAATAACAATTACGATCAAAAACTGTAAAGAAATTGGTGAGCAAAGCACAAAAAAGTGAAAATTCCAATAATATCACAATTTCTGCAATCTACTGAACAAAGCTGGAGGCGAAACATCTCAAGAGTGTTTTCTGTTGAAATTACCGCACATGACTTTCTGTAATACTTTTTTTTGTCAGATGCGCCTGGTTTTCTTTTTTGACATCTCTACTGTCATTGGAATTTTATTCCATCTGTTATGCCATTTTCTCCCTTATCATTTTCCCAAAAGTGACAAAAAAATTAAAGATGTTTGAACATAAAAAGTAATTTTTGAACACAAAGGAGCAACATTTCAAACCTCATTTACCCCATGGAAAAAGCAACGTTGCCTTCTTTTGAAATGGTAGAAACAGATCAGCAACCTGTGAACACTAACTGGGTGTATTTGCAGCTGTTAAACTCACTTGAGACCAAAGAGCTTTCATAATCTAGATAATTGCTGAAGAAGATAGAACGATTCTCTGGTCAGGAGGGGGCTTCTTAATTAGGAAAGCATGCTTGCTATTTCTTCAGAGGCTGATTATCCCCTTGACATTCACACAGCTGCACTGATGACACTGAGGATAGTTCAGCTAAAGATGGTGTTGTCATGTCTAAGTCTACATTGTTAATGATGCTAAGGATTAAAATAATCTTTTTTGTCCAACAAGATGTCCGCTATTGTCTCAAATTAGTTCATTACCGTTCTATTAGCCAGAAGCAGATCTAATTTAGTTTTGTGGTTTTGGATTTAAAAGAAAAAAGTTTTTAATTAGACTGATGAATGTGATAAACCTTCTATTCAAAAGGAATTTAAACCAAATTTAATAGTAGCATTGAGTCTTAGCTGATAAATTATCCCACTAGGGAAACATTATTGCACCTGTGATGCAATTGGATTTATATCATTATTAAAACTATGCCAAGTGTCAGCACTTCTTCATGCCTGACAACGAGGAGGGTTGCGTTTGATCATTCCTCTCCCTTCATCTGCTCGACTTTCCCATTCCTGGCACAATAAAACTTTTTGATTTTGTAAGGTAACCACCATCTAACCTGCCTCCCTTTTTTTAACATTCTATATTTTCTGGTCTATCTTGTTCTATTTGATGCACATGCCTTTTGAAATATGCACTGTTTCAGTGATGTTGGCTTTGAATGTGTGTGGATATAAAGTAGAAGAAGGCTCCCTGCGATGCAGCAGAAGTGTGTATGTGAGAGGGGAAAGCTCAAAAGCATCCTTTTATTTTATTAATCCTCTTCCTAACACCACCTCCTGTGTTTGCTCATCTAAAAAGCGTTGGGTTGGAGGAGTCAGCTCACTCTAAGCCCTTCTCAACCCAGTTGGATTTGCAGCATTGAGCAGGATGGTGGACATGGCAGCTTGAACTACTGACTGTTAGAGGAGGATGGCAGAAAGGAGCAGGGAGGTGAGAACGAGATGAAAGTGGGGGCGGGCGGAAGGAGGACAGATGGGTAAAGACTGACATGTAATGACTGCTAAAGAAGCGGGTATGGATAAAGTGGGAGGAGACGTGTGAGTCGGAGCGGGAAGGAGAGCTAATGATAGGAAAGGGGGATGAAGGAGGAATGCAGAAGTCTAGCACTTAACAGAACAGGTTAGAAAGGCTTAAATGAATGAGGTGTTGCAGTAGGTGTTTATGAGAGAGAAGGAGTTAAGAGGGTGAAAGGAGCTCAAATTCACAACAGTTTAGAACAATGAATTAAAATGTCATGGAATTTATCTGAAAGACAAAGTGAAGGAGTGTTCAGGAGTTTATAGATGACCTCAGTCGGCTGACGCATGAATCCTCCCACTGAGAAATAGTGGGGTTAGTAAATCAAGTAATGCAGTCATGTCTAAGAAATAATGTATCTTTAAAAACAGCTGGTGGTCAAAATGAAAGCAGCTGCTGTTGATTACTTAAGAGGCTATTGAGTCATGTTGTAAATTGGATTCTGAAATTTTATTTGAAACATATAAATCAGTGCAGCAAGAAAGTCCTAGGTTGAAATTCCAGCAAGGGTTTTTAAGCATGGGGGCTGTGTGCTAACTTGGTCTCTATAAATTGGTGTGAGTGGGTGTGTTTTCCCTGTATGTCACTGTCACTGTGTTGCCCTGATGGATTGGCAACCTGTCCAGGGTGTACTCTGCCTCTCACCCAATAAGTGATAGGACACAGGAGAGATAGTAGATAAGCACCACTCCGTCTACAAACCCTTCAAGGATAACCGGGTATAGACAATGGATGGATGGATGGACATACATTAGCTTACAAGTGATAGACATATTGATTGGGACCTCCCTGGCAGTAATGTGGGTGTTCAGTGGCCCATAGTCAGAGTTTAAATTTACCACGCCTCTGTACGATGATGTGATATGGGTCGTTACCTGAGATCCTGGAAATAATTGGCTGAAATGAGCTTCCTCATTAGGATGGCTAGACTCAGCTTTGGACATAAGGTGATGAGCTGAGGTTGTTTGTACCTTTCATTTGAAGTTTTCTGGGAACATCCTAAGTGGTGGGACAGACTCTACACAGCACAGCTGATGCCCAACCGGACACAGTGCTACAGACTCTGGAAGAAACGTCAAAGACAAGCAAAGCTAATAGAGCTATTACTACTGGAAATGCTAATGGAGCTAGAACACCGGTAGTATGAAACCACTACCAACACCGAACAAAGTTCGGACCCTAAACCGCTGTTGCCTTACTGGACACAGAGCTACAGAAGGACTTATTCGATCATCACACAGTCCGACCAGAAGTATGTGTCATTCATTGTTTCATTTACGAAACTGAAGGCAGCAGCAGCAAAACACCAGCTCCTACGACCAACTCTGTCCTCTTCCTCTGTTTGGTTCTCCTCATCATCACAGCTTCTGATTTCTACGTTCCGATCGATTTCAATGCGCTCTGGTTCAATTTGAAAGGCTTAATAATGTTACTCATCATTGTTTTGGCTGGAAGAGCCAGACAGTTGGACCATTACACGTCATTTACCCAGAATTCATTGTAGCATGAACAACTTGGAGACATTCCTGTGAAAATATTTTATTAAAATTTATAAAAACGAAATAACCTTCAGTATTATTACTGTACTGTTTTTACATCTAAGATAAATATTTTCCAAATAAGATCTATTTTTATAACTAATCGTGGTTCCTTTTAAAAAGTCAAGCTGTTTAAAAAACAGATTTCACTTTGACAAGAAAGATATTTTCATGATATCTTATGCCGCATAAGTTGTACTGATAAGTTATTTTAATATTTGTTATACTTGAACCTTCGCCTCATCTGGCATCTACAGATATGGGAATACATGGTTATCAAAAAGAATTGAAAAGAAATATCTATCTATCTATTATCTACAACTTTTATCCTTGCAGGGTGACAAGGGGTGCAGGTGCTTATCTCTAGCAGTCAATGGCGAGAGGCGGATTATATGCTGGACAGTTTGCCAGTCCATAACAGTGAAAAGAAATAAAACAATAAAAATAAGAGATCTTAGCTTGCTACTATACAGTCCCTTTTATACAGTACTTTTATACTGTATAAAACTGCAAAGTGTAAAACTTGCACAATTCACAGTTGTTGCAAATCATCAATTTACAAAAAGGCAGCCATTGTAAGCAATGACTGGTTAATAAGGGTTGTGTGGTTTTCTTTCTCAAAAAAGAAGGAAAAAGTGATGTTTTAAAGTACGTTGCATCATTAGCTGAGTAAGGCTTCACCTCTCAATACTCATAATTATAGTGCTCACCAGTGTTCAGTAAAAACAAGCCTGAAGCCAAAAATAATCAGCACCTCTAAAGAACTGTTTCCCTATTTATTTATTAAATCAATTTATCAGGAATTTGTTATGACATTACACACATTCATGGCAAATTAGGGATTGCTTTAGGTTTCATTCTACAGACCACCACTGTTTAGGTTTTCATCTCATTTTGACACATCAACATAGGACTTGTGGAGGTGTTGTTTGATGTCTCGAAGCCTCATATTGTCAGCAGATTATTTGGTTCCTGTGGGTTTTATACATTGTGCTTATGCTGCTGACGCTGAACTTCTGCATGGAGGCTCAGCCTTTGGGTTGTGAAGAGCACATTGTCCTGTAAATTTAGCTGCTTGGTTTACAGCACTGCTTTGGTGGGTGGTAAGATCAACAAGACCTCCAGGGTCTGGAATATTCTGCATTTTTTAACTAAACAGTTGTTGAATAATTTTATCATTTGAATTTACAGCTGCAAGCCATTTACAGACATGGCTTTGCACATGTAATGACTGTAAATTCTTTGCAACATCGATCACGCAAATAGTTCACAATGAAATTGTCAAGTTGACATCAAATTCCCAAGTGGTTTAACGTCAGGGCTAACTTTGACTGGGTCATTCCAAGACAATAGATCTTCTTAGACCAGTATGATTTTATTATAGCTCTGGATGTATGTTAAGGCTTGTTAAGCTGCTGGAAGATGAATCTCCATATTAGAGTCTTTTTTCAGGCTTGTGACATGTTTTCTTCTTGGATTGCCCGCCCTGTGTTAAGTGCCATTCACTTCCCCATCACTTTTGATCAATGTACCTATCTACATTACATCATGATGTTGCCACCACCATGTTTTGCTAATAGGATGATATACCCTGCCATTTTCTTGGTCAAAAAGTAAGATTTTTGCTTTGACCAGAATGCCATCGTTGCAAACTGTTAATAGGTCTTCCTATGGCTTTCTTTAGACAATCATACTTCTTACCACTCATAATGGCAGGAAATACAAAATAATGGTCACAACTATTTGCTGTCCTTTGATAGATACTCCCATTTGAGCTAAACAATAGTTTGAACACTGCTTCCTGAGATTTTCAAACCATGTTGTTGCTTTAAACCTTTCTACAACTTTACCCCTGTCCTGTTCCTTTGTCTCCTGATGTGTTTAATTGCTGATTATCTAATAAAGCTCTGACACCTTCACAGAACAGCTGTATTCAGTGTATGTACTGTAGTGAGAATAAATTATTCACAGATTAAATGATGATTCTGTTGGGTTCTTTTATGCACATCCATGCAAAAGGGTACTGAATAGCAGTATGCAACACAGTTTTGAGATGATTTAAAAACCACATTTTAATCTAGCATTATTCTCAATAAAATACATTAAGGTTTGAGGCTGTAATATATAAAAAATATATATGTTTTACTTTCACTTTATTTCCAGTGGAAAGTCAGCAATAAATTTATGTAGACACTGAGTTTTAAGAAATGTCAAAGTTGATTTATCCTGGAGGACAGTATAAAGTGCAACATCTTTTACTGTAAAAGAGGTCTCAAGGGGGCCACTTGCTGTTCAGCAACACTTTAACTGAACCAGCTATGTGGACTATTTGTCACCTCCCATTGCCTTGTTGATGCTCCCTGATTATTTCCACCCTACCGCCCTACCTCTTTCTTTAACCCCTCTCCATCTTACTTCTCTCTCCATCTTTCTTGTCATACTTGATGTACGCTGCCTCCTGCTGTTTTTTGTCTTGTAAGTCTCATGGGACAGTCTTTGTTATTCTCTGCTCAGTGTCCCTTTAACTCGCTCCATGGTCTCTTATAGCATGATACGCCTCTCCTGCTCTACATCACAAGTTCTCCATGGTCTTCTTTTCTCCCTTGCCCTCTTCTAATTTGTTCTGCACTTGCCATTTGCTTGTACACGTCTCATTGGTCACTGTCCGCTGAACTCTCTATTACCCTCTCCATTCTTTCTCCCTCTACATCCTTCCCCTGTGTTGTTTGATTTCATACTTTTGCTGTTATAGATTTGTTTCTCTCTACAGCTTGCTACAGATATATTTTTCATCTGTGATGCCTTTATCAGCAGAGACCAGAAAGGGTGAGCTGCGTTGGAAAACAGCTCACTGGGCCAACGGCTTCAGATTCCTCCCTATCTCAGTTCATGGAGAATTATTTAGAGACTCCTGCATGCACGGTGAAGGTATTGCCGTTTCAATCTGTCATTAGTAACAACTGAATGCATCAAAAGGCCCTAAGAAGATTTAGAGAGGGTAAAAAAGAGGAGGCATGTCCTTTTGTAACATATTGCACTCTTGTTAAAGGTTTAGATGTGACTGTATAATTGCATGGTTGTGAGTGTAAGTGCAAATTTATTTGAATTGTAATGCCAGTCCGAGTAATTCTTTAGAGTCAGTAAATTTCAGTCTCACATATTGTGCAGCAACTCAGACAATCACAAATCAGTTCTCACTGAATGCTGATTAGTTGGTAGTGGAAGAAGTGGAATATTTTTTCTCCTGAAATGTGAGCGTTTAAAAGTTCTAAATGCATCAGTTTATTTCATAAAACATGTGAGTCATACGAGCAGAGAACATCTGCAAAGTTATATAACCAGTTAATTGAACTAGGAAAAAGCACAATTTCTTGTCTTGTCAACTGACAAATGTATGCTGTAATCTGGCTTAAGAAGGCTTAACTTCTTCTAGTCCCACTACTTTTCTTTTTATTGTTTCCTTTGTTTAGGGAGAAAGAAATATGTGTTGATTTAAAAAAAAAAAAGAATTATGATTTTTTTTTTCTCAGCACAGAGAAGCCGCTAGCACTAAATTATTTCCACATAGCAGGTGTAAATAATGTAATGATTCTGAAGCCCAGGATGAAGAGAAGGAGAATAGCAGCAGCCAGGCAAAAACAACCTCAATACTCTCTTCACATTACTGCTTAGCACTTCAATGGCTTATGAAGATATACCGCTTCAGGTAAATTATGTTCCAGCATCACCTTTCTATAAATCTTTTACTGTAGCGTAAGCAATATTAGTGTGTTTCAACATAGAGGCATCATATATTTCACACATATGAACAACCACAGTAACATACCAGGATTGCAGCAATGATCTTGTAATAATCTCACTTATTCTCAATCTAATCTATCAGTGATGAAGATTCATTAGCCTTTGTGTGCCTAATGCTAACCTGGAACCTTACACTGATGCTAACAAATAAGGAAATTTATGGATCTGTGAGCCATTTGGAGAAGGTTGAGGTCACGAGCTAACGAAGGCCAGTCATAAAAATGGCGCTTGTGGAAAACCTTGTGCTTAAAGTTAGAGTTACTGTATACATTGAGGAATATCAAATAGGTTACTCTATATGTGCTGCTAGTCAATATAATCCATGTCTATAGATCAACAGGAATTCCTCTGTGATTTGAGAAAGTTTTCTCATGATTCATTGGTTGTGATACATACTTGAGTTTAAAATAAAATCCTTCACTATTCAACTGAGACGATGTCTGCAGAGCATATTTCCCAAAAGCATTCTCACTGGCAACCTGAAGGTGACCTCATCATACAAGACAAGGTCATTTTAGCATGCTGCATCATCTGACTGGAATCAGTCAGAAAAACATAATGTGTTTAGAAGGTTGTTTCCAAACAAGCCTTACTTTTCAAAAGACTTGAAAATTAAAGTGAATGCTTTAATATTTGTGCATAGTTTCATTGTATGCTGTTAGATTTGAAATTTTGTCTAATACCATTTCTGTGCTGCTCTCTTGGCCAGGACTCTTTTGTAAAATATATATTTTTTAATCATTGAGTGTTTTCTGGTTAGATGAAGGTGAAATGAAAATGAATGGAAATAATAATTATTTGACCTTTTGCAGAGACTCAGACAGTGAATAAAGCAATAGAGTTTCAGCACAGACTGGACAGGCAGTCATTTAACATGGAGAAAGGCTAAAACAAGAGAGTAACACAACTGCAAAAAGTAACTTAATTAGTCCTTAAGAAGTATCACAATGTACATTTTTCACTTTATCCTAATATTCACCCAAAATACAGAGTTACATGATAAAACAAACACTGATTAACAGATTTATATACATTTTATGGCCCATATTTGCAAGTACAAGCTGTTCTATTTTTGTAGATTTCCTGAAGCTGAGTAGCTGTTGCTATTTGGATAATACTTGCCATATATCCAACCAGATATTTGCTCATTTCAATATTGCATACAAAATAAAAGTAGAGGAATGGAGCAGAAGAATGCCAGCTTCCAATGAAGTACGTCCTTGCAAATCAGGAAATACAAAAATTCAGCATTTTGAAATAACATGTGATTGATGAGATAATGATATGATATTATGCCCTATGTTAGGGCATAATATTAGTGCAAAAACAATATGGTGATTACAGACAAATAATTAACAAACTTTAATTACATTGGTGAACAAATTGGTTTTGCTGATGAGAAAATTAATTTGACATGGATTAAGCTGCTTATAGTCGGTTCTAGACCAAATTTACCAGATTGGAGAGGATGGTATATCACCGTAAGAGATTAATATAGTATTCTCTCTTCAGTACATGAGCCAGAACAGGGACCAGAACCAGTACAGGGGGAATGGCCCTGTCTACAACCCCCCATACCCATAATGCACCGCAAATACTACGGTATGTGTGACTCAGTACAAGTGTGGACACAAGCTGTGCTTATGGGAGAGCTTCAACATAGTTGCAAAGAAATAACAAACCAAGTCTTGCTGTGAAATTATTCTGTTTCCACAGCTTCACACTTAGCACCAAACGTTAATGAACATTTTGCCAAGAAATTATGCCAAGCATGGACCAAATAGCAGACAAATGTGATTATTGCTGTGGAATTGTGTTTCCTGCATTTTCGCAGATGCCTGTCTCCTTTCCTCTTCCTTCCTCCTGGAAGAATACAAAAAAAAAATCATTCTAAATCTGACAAAAATACAAATATTCTTTGGCCTATCTGTATTTACATTTGTATTGGTTCCCCTAAAATTATTTTTGTGAATAACAGTGGTTAAGCTTTTAAAGAGGTGAAGAGGAAGAGCAAAATAAAAACATGTGAAAACTAAGGCTAGATTGGAGAGGATTGTTTAAATAATGATTATTTTACACTTGAGAACAAATAAATGGTTGTGAGTTCACCACCTGTAGGTAGGTGGACGTTTAAGTAATCCAAGGCTTCAGACAAGCTTAGTAAATTGATGTGAAAACATCTTTTATAGATGTAATTATTTTCTCACATCCATCCTGGTTTAAACTACTTCAGCCAACTCTTCCTTACTCTTGCTGCAGTTAAACATGAAGAGGTGGATCATAGTTGGCATTAGTGTCCATCATGTGGGAGTGATTATATTTGATGATTGTTCTGTGCCGTCAAATAAAGATCAGGTTATAAGAGGGCATTCTGTAGCACCTGGTGTGCATTAAAGTGCAAGTACTGCTCCCCATAATGTTCTGTTATTCTATAGCCATAATCTCCCACTGCTTAATTATTAATCAATTAGATTCATGGGTTGCTTCATGGACAATTAGTGCCTTTCATGGGTAGCTCAGTCAAAATCTTAACAGCAGTGAATGATTAATTGGTCCCCGCAGGAGGTTTTGTTTCAGTACTGAACAGTAGACTTTAAAAGCATACATGAAGGATGTGTGTGTTCATGATGTCTCTCTTTAAATGTCTTCTCCAAATGCTTTATGACACAGACTGAAGCTATCAAACTGTTATATGAAGAAATATCGTTACTGCACGAGTCCAAATATTAACTGGGAAATTATTTCTTCCCATATCACACATTTATATTTCATCAGGTTATGCCATTGCCAGATGTACTCCAGTATTAATTGGTGTTTTGTGGCAAACAAAATACTTGCTTGAAATGTGTTTATAAATTAATAAAGTGCAATGTCAGAGTGACTAAGTATTTAACATCTTATGGAAATTTACCCTTTTTGCATCAACACTTTTTATGGTAACAACTTCAAGACGCCTCCTGTATGGAGAAACTAATTACATGCACTGCTCTGGTAGGATTTCAGCCCATGTTGCTATGGGTCTTAGATGCTTCTTCTATGTGCCACCTTCTGCATTTTTAATTTTTCCTGAATTGGATTCAAGTCTGCTTATTACTGGGACAGTAATAAGCAGAGTAAAAGAAGACTGGGAGTCTTCTTTTACTTGGCTGTGTTTTTGGGATCCCACCTCATTTAATTCTCAAATTCTTAGATTGTCTTTGTATGCTTTCGCATTAACCCTTCCTTTAATTATACATTTTTGTTGCTGTGTTTTATTTTTACTTTTGTTGTGTTTTGGGGTGATGTGCAGTGTAATTATTTTCTTGAATGTGAAACTTGGAGTGACATCCAAAGAGTATAATTTTGATCCCTCCTGGCTAGTCTATATTCTCCCAGTATTTTATTTGTTTATTAATATGTTCAGTAACAAATTTTCAAAGAGTTTTTTTTTCTTCAGCAGCGGAGTCTTGTCATTTGCGTCTGTATTGGGAGTGTGCATCACTTATTGTTTTAATGGTAAAACTGCACCTGTTAATCCCAGGTTTTTCTAAAACTCTGTGTGTCCCTTGACTCCTTGGTAGTAATAAATCCTGTGAGAAACACCTGGTTAAGGTTTGTTTATGATCAAATTATGAGTATTTCACTTATAGACCAAGAAGCACTCACTATCATTCACAATGTTTTGCAACAAAACATGTATTGTGTGTTCACTTGTTCATCATAACATGTACATGATTGTACAATGACTTGGCAATTAGAATCTTTTTGTTGTTAGTTAAATAGGACTAAACTAGCTAATGTGTTCTTGAATTTGGGGGCAAGATTGTTCTGAAATATTGATAAATGTGAGCTGTCTTTTAGCTTTGTGCATTTTTAAATCTCCATCTTTTATTCATGGAGGGTGATTCATGGATACAGAGTATTGAGTTCTACATAATATATCTACTTTATTATTGTTCCAGTTTCTATTACACTTTAAGTTGGTTGGTTAAGCCTTAAAGAATAGTTTAGTGATGAATGATTACAATATGGACATAGAAAAAACATGCTTTCTTTTTCTTTTTCAGCTTCTGCAAGGTGCCATGCCAAAAAAAAAAAAGACGTTCACAATGTTATGTAACAGCATAAAATTCTTTGTAGAAGCACAAGGTTTTACGGTAGCTAGCTGAAGTCATTTTCTGAAATATTATTCAGAAGAGTGTGATTCATGCAGGCACATTGGAAGACTACTTTTCCAGGGTGAGCTGCGTTCATATTCTGCACTACATTTCATTGTAAGAACTAACTTTTGTTTTCAATGCATATCAGTATCAGTGCCCAATACCTGTAACTTCTCAGAGGCTCGTCAACTCACAAAGACATATAGCATATGACTTGCTCCGGGAGAAAATGTGATAATTCTGCTTACATCGAAGCAACATCCTGATCCTTGTCAGTATTGAAATAATTGAACATACTCACTATATGTATTTTCCAACCTTTTGCCGAAATAATGACCAGATCCGTAGTAACATTCCATTAGATTAGTTTCAAACAGCAACATTTCTTACTTCCTGTACAAGCTATCTGTGCTGTAGTGCTATTGCTAGCTTCTACATAAAAAAGAACAGCTACTGGACATAATTTTTTTCTGTCCTGCTCTACCATTGTCATGCAGCTAACACAATTTCTGATAAAATATATGAAACACAATGCGATCTTGTTTAAGGATCTCGTTTAAGGTTTCAGGCAGATTACTGTCAGTTAGTATCCATATGTTACAGACATGTGATCCAGAAGCTGGAATTAAACAGATGAATTTATTGAGTTTGTCTTGAGATAACAATGTTTGCATTCCAATTGATCTACTTGATTTGTCTAACCAAAAAATAAACTACTTATGCTCAGAACTGTAAGCTACTCTTTATAATACATTTTTTTTATGACAAGAGATTACCTTTCATTGGTCCTTCATTGGTCCTGCTTTTTTATGTTTTGTTTGAACAGATCTTTGTTCCGAATCTCTTAAATATTTAGATGTGTACCTAGTTATTTCAGTGCTGTGTTTTTACTATTGTGTATTTCCCAACAGCAGACAAACAAATATCACTGTCATAAAACTCAGTCATGCTTTTTTATGCGCAGCTACTACGATTGTCACAATAATAACATGTAAAATTCGATACCAACACAGAAAAACAAAACTATATTATGCCTCTCCTGATGCACTCGCCATGTTAGCAGAGTTTAAAACTTTCAGTAGCAGCTCATTGTTTTGGTCAAGTAAACTGGTGTGAGCATCTGTTATTGGAAAATGCCTCCTGAAAGAAGGAAATGTCAAATAATGCATTGAGGACAGAGACTAATTCATTTCAGTGTGATCCTTCTATAATGAATTCCAAAATATTGTTTGAAAAGTTTTTGAAATGCAAGCCTTGGTGACTTCTGAAGGCTTTAATATTAAGTCCCAAGTCGGGGGAGCATGAAAAAGCAATCTCATCAGGTTGGATGGCACATCTCTCTCTCTCTCTCTCTCAGTGGAGAGGGGCAAATTTATTTACACACTAAAAGAAGGATGAATGCTATTTAAAAAGGACAATGCAGGACAGTTTCAGGATAAATAATGCCAAGTTATATGCATTTTCTTGAAGAGCAGATGCTGAAATTTAAAGCATGATTTTCACTTTTGAGGTGGTGATTAGTGAAATATTCCAGAGTGTAGCGGTTTTTTACCCTCCATCTTTTCTGTGAGGCTGGATGACTCCTGTCATCATGTGTGACAAACGGAGTGATGAGGCAACAAATCAGTCTCCTCCAAATAGCAGTCAATATAATACAGCCAGACCTGCAGGCGGCTGTAGGTGTATGCGTGAGTGTGTATGTGTGTTCCCCGACTGCTCAGTGGGAAGGAGGAGAAGAGAATACTCAAGAGATTAGAGATTTATTGATTACCCTTTCTCCCACTCTAACTCCTTCCGTATTCCTCTCTCTATCTTCTCTGGGTCTTCCATTCTCTGCAAGTTTATTTATAGAGGGTTGTAGAGGGCAACATTTTTGGCTCACTGGTATGTTACAGACTTCTCTTAAAACATCATTCCAGTCTCAGTGTAGTGTAAAGACAACATGAAGGCTATGATCTGTTTTATCATGCGAGCTGCCTCTTTAACTCTTTATAAATGCTCCATGCCTCCTCTCTCGGTTGCACTTTGAACAACATTAAAATATAAATGTCATCTTCTGAGAGCAAAAAAAAAAGGATGCACGGTGTCACATCACCTCTGATGGGCATGGAGAAAAGGCAAATTCTAGGCATGTAGATGATTGCACTGAGCTCATGTTGGTGCCATTTGATAATGACTGTTTGGAATATGAATGAACAGAAACTCAGGGGGTGGGGGTGGCGGGGGCAGGCATTGGTTGAGACTTGGCAGTTTTTGTGAAGATTTGCTGGAAGCTGAAAGCTTGTTTCACCAAGACGTGTCAGCACTGAAAGTCCCCTTTAAAGGCACAAATTACGGTATAATATGAACTCAGGCTATTGAATTTTGTCCTCCATCCCAGTTTGAGATGAAAACGCGAGGCTGTTCTTTGTAACAAAACAACAGCTTAATACATTTCAGCCAAAGTGACACATGTTCACATCTAAGCCCTCAGGCCTTAAATTAGGACTCTTTTTATTTTGGAAGCAAAAAAAGAAAGTCAAATAACATTATGACAGAGCCACAAAGTGAGAAATTTTGAGGTTTGTAGACTGTGCAGTCTAACCTAATGTGTAATACTAACGGAGACATATTATTACTTTATTTTTTGCCAGTGGACACATGAACTAGAAAAAAAATATTTTTTTAATATTGCTTAGTGCAGTAAGCAGGATTAACTTGTGCATGGACAGGTCTGTGCCTGTCCATTGTTTTGTTGTTATATTGTTTTAGGGATTATCAAAAGCAAATCAGAGTAAGTCTTGATCCAAAGGAGTTGAGTGGTTAGATTTCCAACTTTGCCACTTTTGCAAATCACTAACTCTATAAAAACAGGAGATATCTGCTTCTGCTGACTCTGAAATGATGAGTTCCATTGCACCATTTTGTATTGTAAGACACAGTTCAATTATATTTTTCTCAGGCCATTGATGCCTCCAATACTTTTCTGTCTCAGAAGGATCTTCTCTGATGGCTGCTACATTATAAGTAAAGGTGGAATGGGGTCAATAGTATAATTTATTCATGAACTTTTCTTTTGTGCAGATTCAGCAAAAAGTTTTGCTTTAAATATCGGTTTAATAACGAGATTTAGTGTGATACTGGTGCTAATTTTGCAACTTTCTTACATTGTACTACTTTATTACTGTCCAGCCAAACTTTGACAACCAAGCACATATTTTGTGCTCACACTGTAATATTTATGAAAACATAATACAGCACTTTCTGTCCGGTGTTCAAAGCTCTTTTCTTTGTACCTGGTTCATGAGAAAAACTGAATTAAACCGTCCCAAGATTTATTTTCAGGAGAATAAACTTTACAATACTTTGAAAAAGTATTTTATCACCACACGTATATATGACTATAGGGCTTTAGAGTAGAATTAATTTTCACATCCAATTTTGTGACAATGATTGTCTTACAAGGAGAGAGGGGAAACATTAATGCAGGAGTTGGTGCTGGTCTAAACTGTATTTATGTATTTAGTGGGATCTAATTCCTGATGTCAAAAAAGGCAGTTAAGGTCAATCGTTAGACTTTCCAAAGCACTAACAACTGTGTTTCTGTGTAAACCTGAATAAAAATAAATAAAAAAGCTGATTTTGGACACTAGAGCCACAGGGCCAAAAGTAGAATACAAAATTAGTAAAAAAAACAAACAATTAAAACAAAAAATACTAAAAGTACAGATACAATAAGTGATGCTTGCACAAAAACTTGTATCTAAAAGGAGATAGTCTTAAATCATGTTCTGTGTCCCTCACTGGAACAATACTTAGGTCTATTAGAAAATACAGTGTCTTGGATGTTGTGCTTTGTTTCTTTTGCAACAAATGTTGAAGAATTGAATATTTCTTATCATTTTCAGTTCAGCAACAGGAAAGACATTGAATCCTTAGCTTTCAAGATTCAATGTAATCCTTCATTTTAGTCCTAATTCTAAAGATGTTGGAGGACATAAACTAAAAAGATATAAATGCCTCTTAGCATAACCTAGTAATAGAGACAAATCTCAAAAGCATCCGTAGCTAGCTTTCTCTTGCTTATTTTTTTATTTTCATTAGGGGGTGTATTTATTTTATTTTTATGAGAAAATTGAGATGAGTTTTATTATGACAATTAAGATTTGGATAAAAGTTTAAAACCTGTTGGAAAATATTTTGATGGTAATCTCTCACAAATTCACAAATGAAAAGCCTTTACAGGATAATCTTCCATGTTTGGAACTGTGGCGGCAGCTCCGAGTCCACAGTTTACAATAGAACGATGGAATAACGCAGGCAGAAGAAAAGACATCTTATTCATTGTACTAAAGGGAGATTGTCAAAACCGTGTACTTGTCAAGGGACGTGGCAAGCATCCATCCAAACACCCTTGGGCTTTAGAGATGGCCTATTCTTAATCTTGGCAGCAAATGTCAGATTTAGACAATACCTTCAGCCCAAATGAGTGTGTTTATAGTTTCTGAGTGAAAGTGGGAAGATAATGGCACAAGGCTGCAGCACGCAGCTTGAATGTTAGCAGCTGCAGAATGATTTTATCACAGCACATCAAACACCTGAGGGGAGATCTTTCTTTTATCCCACAGCACTCTCCTCAAAGATGGAAGATATTAGATATTGTAGTACAGACGTGATTTTACCATTCTGAGCCCCAACAGAGCGGTCCGGGTTAAAATCTGGGTTGTTAGCTAAACTGAAAATGACAGTATGAACAAAACGTCACCCTCATATTTTTATTCATGGCAAATGTGTTTGCATACATTTTAAATGTAGAGCAGATATCTGCAGTGATCTTGTATGTACAGGGCCTCTCTCTTGTTCCAGTATTGGGTAATTCAATAAAGTAAGATTTAATTTGGATGATTAACAAATTCAGTTATTTCATGCAAACATGTGTGCATATGTAGCTGCCCACAACAAACTGGAAATTTGCTTCCAGCACTTTGACAAGAGGGGTAAACATCAAAATGAAAGAAGTGTTATTTCAAATGACTGAATATAGTAAGAAAATGAGTAGCGATGGAGGAGCCAGATTACTGACTGACAGATTAAATGAGATGCACTAATTGGACAATGAGACTCAAAACTGATTTAGTCTTCCGTCAAAGAAGTAAATCTTTAAGTAGTTTGGTCTTTTTCCAGCTGGGCGTCAAACAACATTTTTAAACAGAGTAATTGATGTCTGTGGATGGCCATTATCTTCCAGCATTCTGCTTCATAACAGGGAAGAGGATGCTGGAGTCATATTGGAGCATTTTATCAGTAAATTCCAGCTGTGTCTGGTGAGAGTTTATAAAACCAGCAGATAAAAAATTGTAATTTACGGAGGAAGTAGATAGTGAAAGTGATTCTCAGCTCTCCATCACGTTGTACAAAATCTGTCAACTAAATGTCCTCAACTGGTTCTAAGCTCTCTTACTTCTGCAGTCAGAGTCTGCTTCTTCATAAAATGATTCCCTGGTGTATGAGCATGTACATTGAAACATGGTCCCCTAACAACAACAGATGTTGCTATTCAAGCAATTTACTCAGCATAACTCTGGTAAACTAACCTGATTTTCAGCCCACTTCCATCTCTGAGGCTGTATTTCCACTGTATTTCCTTACACAATGAGGCAAAGTATTCAGTTTGGTTTCCTTCTGCAGTTTAGGTAGCAAAGATCGGACACTGTTTATGCATTACCAAGATAACAAAAACTTTGTTATATTTAGTTGATTTCAAAGCTATTTCATGTCATTCCTATTGGCAAGTGTTTTCATATAAAAGACCAACAAAATGCATTGAAAATCTTTAAAGTTAAATGAAAAAGATATGTGAAAAAGAGAATCGACTAATAACTTTCTTGATTTTTTCATTTTATTTTATGCCTCCATTTTTTTTTATTTTACCTAGAGCAATTTTGCAAGATCGTGTTCTTGCAAATACGATCTTGTGTGCAAGACAACACAAATATATTCCACAGACTGTTGCAGGATTAATTTGTAATGAAAATTGTATTACGGTTTTCACGCAGGAATACATGGCACACGTTTCAGATTTCACTTTTTGTGGAGAAAAAACAACATTGTTTTTGGGGGGTGCGGGTTTCGTCAATGTATCATAACAAAATGTGGATAAGATCAAAGGGTATGAATATTTTTGGAATACTGTAAAAGCCTTATACCACAAAGACCCATTCACTCTCACTGCTGCTTGAGTTCTGATGTAATTGAAGCTTTTACCTTGGCACACTTCAAGATGATATGAAAGCATCATTTTAAGTGCTTGAAAGTAAAATGCAAAATGTTCTAAATGGAAAGAGAAAATGGGAGCTGTGAAGAAGGCAAGAGGGATTAGAGTGACTTTAAATCTGATTACCTTTGAATAAAGATCAAAACTTTGCTTGCCGTGCAAATTCCGCTCACCGACTCTGTCAACTCTCCATAGCCATCATAATTTACACTCTTATTCTGCTGACTAGACCTGGCTATGATAGTCTTCTCACCTTGCATCTAAGAAAGGGCATCAGAGCACCAAAGGAATGTTAAAGACAGACGCTTATTGGATTTATCAGGACACATCTTAGTGAGCCTCAGCCACATTTAGACTAAATTTAAGTAGCGCGGAAATGTGAAAATCATTATAATAAAACAAACACAAGCAATGTTGGTTCTGATTTACATATTGCACAGCTATTTAATTGCATTACACCAATATAGAGGTGGGAACTTATTTTAGACATAAAATGACTTACTGAGAGCTTCCCACACCTGATTGGACCCTCTAAAGCACACCAGCTTTGGCCAGGGTCTGACTTAAGACTCCTTATGAGAATAACAGCTGATTTTTCAAGCTGAGCCAAGCCCTTTGGGGTTTCATGGGCAAAAGTAGGTCAGCATTTGAGCTTTAGATTGGACCTTTTTTCTCCTGCAGGTATAAAATGGTAATTTGAAGAGGTCGCTCTGCTGACTGAGTGTGACTTTGCCAGACATGATTAGAAGCTGAAGTTTTAGACAATGTCACAGACACGCTGCAGTAAAGTCAAAGTTTCTGTTGCTTCGTGGGTGTGCCACTAAGTTTCAGTTTGAAGCTGCTGCACCAAGGACATTCCTGCTTTGTGAATGCATTTTGTTTAATTTGTTTAATGAATCAGATTAAACAAATCAGATTTACATCATTTTGTTCTGATTTTATTGAAGATTAACTTATGGTGAAATAGCCAATTTCTGCTAATTATAGAATAAGTTTTAACTTGCATATAGCTCTTAATGTGAGACATTTAGTGGAAAACTCTATGTTACTTATGTGATCTGTTTAAAAAAATGGAGCTGCCCACTTGAAATGGTGGGAAATTGACCTTTTAAATGAGTGCTAATAAGATTTAATTGACCACTCTTGGTACTACATATATAAAATGCTCCAGGTCTTGTTTTGCTTCGTTTTCAACTCACCATTGCTTGAGTTGATAGAGAGAAATAATTATATTCACATTTGCTCTGTGACGTGAACGATTCCATTTAACAAATCCCAGCAGATGGATAAATTTCCCACTAAGCCTTCAGTGTTTTGTTTTCTTCTATGAATCTGATGAGATTTGTGGACTTCAACTGAAGTTTTGTGACAAGTGCTGCAGTTAAAGAATGATTGATGTGATTCATAATGGTGGGTTGGCATGGTGGCTCATTGTTAACTTTGATGCCTCAAAGGTGGTTCTCCTTTGTGAGACTGAAATTGATCAGTGCGCGTTTTATTTATAAAGATTATTTATAAGTTGCACTGGAGGCTCCTCACAATAAGCAGACTGTTTCCTGTTTCCTTGTATAACAAGCCCTTTGACTTCATTACTGTGAATGTTGAAAAGGCAGCATCACATTACATCAGGTCTTCAACTAGGAAGTGTTTTGATTTAAGAGAACAATTATCCCCTGGAGTTGAAGGGAGGAATGTATAAGAACAGAAAGGAGACTGTTGCTTTCTGACGTGAATTCAGCTAAAAGCCTGGACTTAAATTATAAGAATTACTTTATTTTAAATCTAAATGAAATACAAGTATGTCAAGATTTGCCAGACACAGTTAAGTTTATCATCTTAGACTGAGGTGAGGCTAGAGCATTATGAACCTTAGTATCAGTGTTTTTCTTTCTAAATTTGCCTCTGGCTACCAATGCAGCTCACAAGTTTAGTTTCTTGACCACATTGTTCTCAGGTCTAACAAGCACCACCACCTCAATAAATACATTTTTAAGGTACCATACACATGTGGTAAAAGCAGAAAAAACACTTTTCTGCAATGCCTTGAAGTCATTCATTTTGTGTGCTTTGTCATAAAAATGAATTAAAGAAAAATATAAATCTTTACCTTCACTTGCTTTTTAATTGTAGACTCCATTTGTATTCATACAACCAAATTTCCAAGGTCACTGGTGCACAAGTAAACATGAAGTCTTCTGTATTTTAATTGCCAGTAAGAAAATTGTAATATGGCTGCCCATGGTTTAAAACATTGGCCTACATAGCCAAAATAAGTCAGTGGCCACTAAAGAGCAATTAGCCACTGTTAGTTTGGTATGACATCCCAGATCTAAGTTGTGTCTTGAGAGGTAAACAGAGAGAAGCCTAAGTAGGCCACCAGCCCTTCTCCCTAGTTTCATTTACTTCAGTTTAAGGAACTCTGATGTGTGATCCAAGGCAGCTTTTAGCTCCTGAAGTGATTTTGTTTAGAACCTAAACACAATTCAAGAGCGATTAAAGAAAGATTGAGCAAAGTTCAATTTTTCTGGTTAGTCCACAAGAAATCTTTCAGTTGACCAGAGCAGAAGAATGTTAATCAAAATGTTAGTAAACTCCATGTCTTTCTTTAAACATAAGCACACAAACGAGACTACCTTGCTTCATTAAAGTCCCGCGTGCTTGGTTCATGTTTAAGCAGATAAAATGATACAATCACAATAAATATAATTTTGCATTTGTAATTTTAAAGATAATACATTTTTGTGGCCTATATGAGTACTTTTCTACACAGTGAGTGTTCTGGATTACAGTTCATCTTACAATTATTTATTTTCTCTATATGTAATTTGTAAATAGTTAACACAAAAAAGTCCTTCTCAGTAACAGCAGAGGCAGCCCATGTAGCTAAGAAGCAGCACTAGTTTTATGTGCAATAGTTTGAGAATTATAACTTTAGATATTTGGTCAAAGCAGAGGGTGGCACATGTAAGGCACGTCAAGGGCATTACAAACACAATAAAATCCTCAAAAAATTGTTTTATTAAAAAAAAAACATATATAAAAAATGGAAAGTAACATAGATAACCTGAGATTAACTGGTAACACACAAAATAGACATTAATTCAACAAGCTGACCTAGCAAAACGTAACAAAGTGGAAAATTGTATTGGCTGATCACACAACTAAACATAACAAGGGGAAAAAGTGCAAAATCATCGTAAAGGTAAATTTTGTAATTTCAATTAACAGAACAAATAAGTCATATCAGCTTTTCAAATCTTCCTCCGCTCACGTCTTCTTAAAACGTCTGTTGGAAAATCGGTTCACTGAAATCTCCAATGAACTTACAATCAATCTCCGGTTTGTTCAGCGATAGCTGCATCTTGCTAATTTTTCCTGTTAGCTTATTACCCTTGGCTGTCTTTAAATGAAAAAACGTGTTGCAATATTTGTTATGACCCAATGACAGCTTCAAACAAGCAGGCGGTCAACAAAAATTTAACTAGATGTAAATAAAAGACGGACGTTAAAACTCCTAAGATGAGGAAGGTTTGTTTACTCCATGAAAGATCAAGGCTTGAAACACAAAAAAACAAAGATTACGCAAGTTGTTTTTTTTCCTTTTATTAGTAAAGCTTTGAGCACATTCTCACCCTTGACAATTGTTGGGAAAATATTAAAGCAAAGGAAACAAAAAAATAACAAAAAAACTAAGTAAAACTTTATCTTAGCACTAATAGAAAGTCAGCAGGTCTAGACTCCACTGTATGGTACCTTCTGGCTGTGTCATATCTATTTTGTGTATCTAAAATGTTATCTTAGTAGAATCTGTAGAGCTTTTGTCTTTTTAAAGCTAATCTGATCACTGCTGAGGCTTCACTGTTACTGTAAAAGATTATATTGTGCATTTCCTTTTTTTTCTCCTTCATGCTTCAACTTCATGGTATCTTCTTCGGTAATTAAATCTAGGTCTTTCTGTATTGGAGGTGAACTTTTATATTATAAAGCACTGCATTGAATTTCTGCTTCACCTGACACATATTGTATCAGTATAATATTACTGCTGGGACTTTTTGATTAGATAACACTATATCCTCCTGGCTCTTTATATTTCATCTTACAATCTCGGTCAGGGGGTGAAAATGGATTAGCTCAACTTGTAGACTGTCAGAGGCATATTCAAATTTAACACACTGGAGTTCTCTCCTGGGGTTGTCATGGGTACCTACGTAGGATTTTGTCAATATTCAAAATTGAGTTTGAAGTATAAGTACTCAAAAGTAGCCATCAAAATTAAACTACTTTTAATTTACCCCCCCCCCCCCCCCCCCAAAAAAAAATTTTACTTCATCTGAGGTAAGAATTCAACTTTATTCCTTATATTTTCAGATAAATGGGTTATATTAGCCAGTAGTTGAGAGATTCAATTCCATTCACATCTTTCTTGAAAAAAAATCAAGCATATATATATAGTGTTGTGTCGCTGCCTTCTGTTTTCCACAACCCAAATTTTCCAAGAAAGGTGGTGAGTGGCAACAGGTGGTTTGTTCCTTGTTTGTTCCTCTACTTCCGACTTGATTGAAAAAATATAAGTAGTTTATTTCTTGCAGAAATATGTACAAAATAATAACTAAAAATCTGTTACAACATTGATAAAAATGAAAGTTAGCTTAATCTGATGTTTCAACTTCAAAACGAATCAAAGAATCTTTTTACCGAAACCTCCTGTTCTCACATCGGACATTTGACAAACAAAAAGACAACCACCACGACCTCCAGTGTGTTCTGAATCACTTCAATTATTGGGAGGGTCTAAAAGTTACCAAAGTAATCTAAACAATTCCAAATATAAGAATTAATTACAGATTAAGACATAGCACTTTTATTTCAAACCTTTTATGATTTACATATGGCAACAAGAGTAATTTAGACCGACACTAAAATATTAAACTTGTTTCAGTGAGCCAAATATTTACAAAAGGTAACTACAAAAACATATTTTGTAGCTGAGGAAAAAATTAGGACATTCTATTTTACAATAGAGCTAATATTACCCTCTTTGGCCAAAATAACTCAGTACGACATTTTTTATAGCCATCTCTGCCTCTGCCTCAGTCTAAGAAATGTTTTCATTGTTCCTCAATTTCAGCTGTGAGATGTTTGAGGGCTTTCAGGAATCTACAGTTCACTTCACGCATCTCAATGAGCTCAATAGCCAGGCTTTGACTCAGCCATTCATTTTGTAGTCTTCAGCCAGTCTTTGGTGGATTTACTAATATGTTTTGGATCATTGTCATGTTGCAGGTTCTGCTGCTTCAGCTTAATTTTAATTTTACAAATTGTTTCACATTTTCCTCAGAAACTTAATATTGTATTAATTTTTCCAATGGTTTTCACTCTCTTCTGTACAGTATATCTGTTTTTTGTTGTGTTTTTAAAAGCTTTAACATGAATGCAGACAAAAAGAAAATTGCTGAAGAAATGTTTGAATTTTTTTTACAATATTTATTTTCTACTCACAACATGAATGTTGTTAAATAAAAGGTGTGAGGTGAATTTATTGGACTTGAAAAGTTTGGTACTATTTTAATGAGTGAATGTTTACTAAGAAACTGTTATCATTGATGAATTGTGGTGTCTTGACAATGAAAAGGACACCTCAAAAATTAGCAAGAAATTAGCAAGAGACAAAGAGATTACTCTTTGTCAGAGTAAGACAAGAGAAAACCATCAAAAAAAGGACCATTAGAAATATCCTGACTATGGATCATAACCTACAGTAATCTATAAAGTAATTGTGCAAGCTTGACAATGTTTTATATAAATTCAATTTTTATACAATAGCTATGCTGTTACAAATATATGTATATAGATCAGGTATTTGATTTTCCCAAATGACTTGTGCAGTCAGCTGTATTGTGTTATAATCTCATCTATTCTAGACAGAAGCCATTGAATTACATATTTATTGAGGACCTGCAGCAGGATTGCTATCCTTACAAATGAGCTATTTGGCAACAGATTTAAAATAATGTAGTGCAGTTTGTGTCCTTTGTGTCTGAAGTTGTAAGACAACTCCTCTTTCTGCTTTGTCAGAGTAAAAGCCTCTGTTTCACATCAATAATTGGAGCATAATAGTCTACCTCCTGGTGAAGTCAGGATCAATGTGATATGAATGCATCTCAGCACTTCATTATTGACTCTTTGATTTAGGGCTCAGTCATGTGTGACCATGCCCCTCCCGGTCATGAAGAAAATGCAGCTGCGTTCCTGCTAGCTGTGCATGTAAAAATTGTGTTTGTCAACATGAAACGAGGAGGGTGGTGGGAGGACTGAATAAATTTGTCATTTCAAAAAGCTCATGATCTAGAGAGAAAGCAAAGGAAAAAGTACACCTTTATTTTAATTAACCATATTTTTCATTTTAGAAACATATGTTCAGAATGTCCACATTTGCTTAAAGACCTTGGCGTGTCATGATTTAGTAAGCAGCTCTAATTAGCTGTGTTTTCCAGTAGTGACAGACATCTAACGTGCCGCTAGTTGTGTAGGTTTAAGTTTGTGCTGAAGGGGTCCCTCTCCTAAGATGCAGAGGAAAAAACCAAACAAGAGCAAAGTCTGATGTTTGTGCCGGATGTGTCACATCCTAAGTCCCCAGTTAGACTTTGAAGATTCATAGCAATGCATCTGCACCTGCTCCAGAAGCCACAAAAATGGAAAAGATTTTCTAGCATTGCTGCATTTTTATTGATCAAGACACTGTATGTACAAGAAGCTAATGAAAAAAGAAATTGTGAAAAATCAATTTCAATTTTCCTCGTTTTGCAGAATAGCTGTCACGACGGGATACAAGTTAACTCAGAATAAAAGACTGAGGCATCTGCCAGAACTGTAAACTGGCTGAATGATGAGCAAACTTTAGAACAAAACAGCTTTCCTGCTGACTCCACCACCGGTTCGGATATAGCGTGATGGAGGAGTGTGCACAGCCTCAGGATAGCTGATGGATAAAAAAAATCTCAGAGAATAATTCACCTTCAAACATTACTGCCTGTTAGTCAAAAAATATGTTATTCACTCAGTCAGGTTCATATGCTCATTTGAGATGGGATTCAAAAAGATGTGATGGGATGGCTTTAAAAACTAATGAGACACTGAACTATTCACTAGTACTTATATTAGGGTGAGGAATTTAACACATTAGTTTTGATTCACTACTTACATAAAATATCATCCATTAAAAAGGTTAAAGCAATTGATTGCATTTTCACTTTGGCCACAACCTTTATATAGAATAGAATAGAATAGAATAGAATAGAATAGAATAGAATAGAATAGAATAGAATAGAATAGAATAGAATAGAATAGAATTACTTTATTCATCCCAGCAGGGAAATTATTTTGCAGTTACAGCAGCATAGAGACAAGACAAAATAACAACTACCACTGAGTAGCAATTGTAGACAAAATAAAAATAAAATATAACATGCTGTCAATATAAAAAGCAGCTTAGAGCAGTCCTTGCAAATATATACTGCTCAAAAAAATAAAGGGAACACTTTAAGTGTTAAACACCTGTTTAAGTGTTCCCTTTATTTTTTTGGAGTGTATATTTACAGGAGTGTAAATATATCTTATATTTACACTCCTGTAAATCTGTCACTCAAGCAAGACGAATGGACAAGCTACTTCTTTTGTGCCACCGGAGGGTAATTTGTGCTCCAAAAACAATCTGATGGGATCCTGGAAAAGAGTATGTTTGTGTGCAAGTTGTGGAAAAAGGAGTTGGCCTAGCACCAAGCTATAACCTAAATAACAGATTAGAAACAACAAATATCTTTTTTGTTGAACTCGAGTGTCTATGTATTAAAATATTTAGCAGCATAAAGGGGTTTTCAATTGAAAATATTGCTTATTCGATCAATATATATTTTTCATTAATTAAGTATAGACCCAAACCCCCAAATTACTCATAACCATTCTCACTCTATGCATGTACAATTGCTAGGAAAGGTATTCATTTTTACAAATGACTATCTTTTGCTCTTTTGGTTGCAGCAACCACTTTGACACAAAGAAAACAAATAAAATAACACTGTTTTATTTTTTTTCTGGACTCAATAATAATATTCTTGCTTATTTGGAATCATCCAACACATTCACCTTGGATTTTTCGCCTCAAATAAATAATTTACTCTTCAAGGGAAGAGCGAAACCATCTGTTCACTGGTGAATTGATGGATTTTCCTGACCCCGTCTGAATGTATTTGGCTGCTAAAGTTGGAGCAGAAGATTTCAGAAAACACAACCAGAATTTGCTGGTTGAAAGACAGCATTGAGGTGAAATTGTTAGTTGTTTTTTTTTCTCGGGCAACTATTAAATTAATAAACTCTGAAAATGTTTAATAATAGAATTGTACCAATTAGAAATTGGTGACTGATTTCAGCTCCTTGGTTTTCATAAGCTGACCTGCCATTAGCAATTTAAACTAATTCTGATTCCTTTTTAAGAACTGTAATATAAAAAGACACATTAATCAGCAATGAACATATTTTTTCCAGGCTTCCAACTGTGAGCGGGCATTAATCATTTATATTAGTTGTAGAATTGATGTCCCCTGCCTGGAAATACCAGTCATGTTTTTACTGTTGTCTCAAAACATACAATAATTACAGAAACATTTTAAACTATGAATTGTATATTAGCAAAAGCAGCTGATAGCAGTTTCCTTGGCTTTATAAGGGCTGTTTCTAACTTTGCAGGTGGCCTATTTGAGATAGCCTAGTTTGAAAAAACAACCATGAAGAGATTTCTGATCCGTTTAATGAACTACCATCTGCAAGCCACTAAAGCAAGACAGCTGATAAAAATATATAATATTCTATATTGCAATAAATAGAACAAATAATTAATATTTTATATTGCTATATTTCTAAAAAAACAACTCACATTTTCATAGGAACACAAATTTTTACACATCTCAAAAATAATAAAGTGAATGAAATTAGCCAACCCATAGACCAACAGAAAATGTGTATTACTTTCATATTGGTATTTAAACAATAAAAACAAAACTGGTAAGAATACTACTCCTCAGCAAGAAATTGTTTGGATCTGTTACTTTTAGGCCATTGCCCCTGATAACCAGAAATAAACATAAAGCAAAAATAACAAATACAACAAATCTACTTTAAACTACAAAATTGAAAACAATTCTAACTCTAAAATAATACTGGTAATCAGGGATTTAGCTTCCCCAGCTCATTATTGATTCTTATTAAAGTCTGACTAGTGAGGTAACCCTGTCCCCTGGATGACCTAAGTCAGGCCTTGATGAACTTCATCTTTCATAAGCTATTCTCTTCTGAGACAAGGTCACAGAAAGAGTGCAGGTGATTCACAGGACCCCAAGAGGTTTTAGGGAACTTACAGATCCCGAGGTTTTAAAGAGCTCTCTGTCTAAATGCCTGGAGCTTCGGAATAATGGCGTTATTTTAGAAAAGTAAAAGCTCTTTAAGCCTTTCAATAACGTTGTACAGAAATTCTTACTTTTAATACTTTTTTTACCCAATTATAAACTTTTCTCTTCAAAAATGTTTCTGCATTTATTTACTTATTTTAAGATGATTAATTGATGTGCAATATACTTGAGTATATTTCACAAGACATTAAAATGTAGACAAATTGTATTAACTGGTGATATGGCCTTGTCCTGCAGTTAGGCCATATCTACAGGATATTCATGCACAGTTATATTCATGTAGAGGTCCATGACACTTCCTTCAGGTTGTTATATAATTCTGCTTTGAATAAATCAAAATAGAACAACAGAAACTTAGCTCAGCTGGAAGAATGGAGGCAGAATTGTTCAAAACACCAATTTGCACTGTCACAATAAATATTCTAACTGTGGTAAGGAGGGAGTCTGAAACTAACTCTATCATCACTTTTGAGCTATAATTCACTGTAATAACAGGCCAACATATTCAGCAATAGGAATGCTAAATGGCCTGTTTTTGCATAGAGCTTTATCAAGTCCAGAGGACCCCAAAGCGTTTCACACTCATATATTGTTGTTTGGTGCATAATAAGTAACTGGTGTTATTAATAAAGGTGTAGGAATCATTTCTTATTAAAGCTTTATAAAATACACGTCAAATGATCATTTTGTCATTATTGTCATTATTGTCATAAGAAATAATTACATGAAGCAAACATTAAAATTGGGTGTGTGATGTGAGCATAAAGCTAACTGATCTGACACCTGTAAACTAGCTCCAACAAGAATAAGAAAAATAATTACTAAAGCCTTGTAATTTACACATTACATTACATAATTCCCCAATTCACACACATAAAACAATGCCTTGCCTTTAACCTTTTTTTTCTGTAATAATGTTTGTGTTATCTTCTTATATTGTTTGATAGCTGCTAAACAGCATTATGGCATCTTTCTGGTGCCATAACACTGTTTGCCATTTGCATCATTTACTTTTAAACCTATAAGGGATAAAGACAGGTAATTTTAATTCTTCTCAGGTGGCATTCTGAACATTCAGCCTTAGAGTTTTCTGGTGGCTTGTTCCTTTTTAAATAGCCTCTTACATGTCTGTGCTTCCTGTGACTTCTTTAAATATCCTACTGATAATGAAAATAACTTTTCGCCTTCTCTCAGAACCAACATCCTCACTGAATAATATTCTTGTAAGTGTAGCCTGTTAGTGCTTCATATGGTGCATTCAATGATCAGAAAAAATGATTCGATTTATTTAGTTTTTGACTGGTCAGGGGGCATCTATTCTTGGTGCTTAATTAGTTACCT